>NC_064931.1:763974426-766628176 GCF_023897955.1 Schistocerca gregaria | reverse complement strand
GTATGCAGTCCTGATTGTGGCGCTCACCTGCACGGCGCCAAACACGCATACGACCACCATTGGCACCAAGGCAGAAGCGACTCTCATCGCTGAAGACGACACGTCTCCATTCGTCCCTCCATTCACGCCTGTCGCGACACCACTGGAGGCGGGCTGCACGATGTTGGGGCGTGAGCAGAAGACGGCCTAACGGCGTGCGGGACCGTAGCCCAGCTTCATGGAGACGGTTGCGAATGGTCCTCGCCGATACCCCAGGAGCAACAGTGTCCCTAATTTGCTGGGAAGTGGCGGTGCGGTCCCCTACGGCACAGCGTAGGATGCTACGGTCTTGGCGTGCATCCGTGCGTCGCTGCGGTCCGGTCCCAGGTCGACGGGCACGTGCATCTTCCGCCGACCACTAGCGACAACATCGATGTACTGTGGAGACCCCACGCCCCACGTGTTGAGCAATTCGGCGGTACGTCCACCCGGCCTCCCGCATGCCCACCATACGCCCTCGCTCAAAGTCCGTCAACTGCACATACGGTTCACGTCCACGCTGTCGCGGCATGCTATCAGTGTTAAAGACTGCGATGGAGCTCCGTATGCCACGGCAAACTGGCTGACACTGACGGCGGCGGTGCACAAATGCTGCGCAACTAGCGCCATTCGACGGCCAACACCGCGGTTCCTGGTGTGTCCGCTGTGCCGTGCGTGTGATCATTGCTTGTGCAACCCTCTCGCAGTGTCCGGAGCAAGTATGGTGGGTCTGACACACCGGTGTCTATGTGTTCTTTTTTCCATTTCCAGGAGTGTACTTACGTAATGTAAGCACCTTTTCTCATGTACGGAAAACTGATCCTCCATCAACTCTCATAAATTACCTGTTATGAAATCTTGTGGACCATTACTTCATTTCTGATGCTAATGAAGTTTTTGTATCTCTTGTCCTATCACTGTTTGCTATCACTCTCTAAATAACTTGGTGAAGGAAGCCGTACAATTGGCCTACAATCACCTTCTACCATACTGTGCATCAAACTAAGTCAATCTCATTTATACTTCATCGCTGCAATTTATAATTAGCGCTGGAAATAATCAAGAAAAATGATGCCCTAGTGGTAGTGATACGCTAATGCCTCGCTCTGATATGTCGGCAAATGCTAAATGTATGTCCGTACCTTTTGAACGCCTGCGACCAGTGATCGGGTATTTCACAGTCATATTTGTTACGGATTTACGTGCAACAGGGGAAGATACTGAGCGAAACCTGGTGCCGCCACACAACCTACCTCCCTACACAAACGCCAAAGATTCTAACTACCCAACTTACAGTTCCCATCCAATGGATGGACCGCCATTAACATTGTATTATCCCACAAATTTTCGAATTGAAATCAGGCTATCAGCACCCACTTCTGAGCCGTTTCTTCTTTCTCTAGACATGAAAATTTGTCTCACCACCAGGATACACCAAATGAGATACTGAAGTTGTAAGACATTGGACTCGTAGACATTTTGGGTATTACAGAGATATAGAGATTATCACCTCCCCTCGATCAAGATGCAAATGAAAAAGGACAGAAAGCCTCTATGCGAGGTACTCTTCGCCATGCACAGTACAGCGGTTTGGGGAGGATGATTCAACAGCCACTACCTATGAGTTGTATGCTACTGGAAATTCCTTCAAAATACCGCGTGCAACATTTTCATAAGATCCCTCTCGCTTTGTGCACACTATTAACTCTACAGAGAAAAATAAACAGGACCTTTTTGTAGGAAATTTAATGGAGTTAAATTTTGCAACGGGATACGTTTTCGCTGAAAGCTGTATTTTTCGAATAATTCAAGAAAAACAAAGCTACCTTCAAACATGTGTTTCTTGAATAACTTGATAACTGTGGTCACCAGCGAAAATGTACACCCGAAAAACTTTATCTACACTAAATTTGCTACAAACAGGTCCTGTTCATTTTTTCTGTAGGATTAATAGCTGGCGCATAGCGAGCGAGGTAATATGAAAATGTCGCGCGTGGTTTTTAAGGCGTTGCGGGCAGCATAAAACGGTTAGGTAAGAGCAGCTGAGTCACACTGTGTGTATGTACGTGGATACAGTCACTATCCAGACATTTGGTCTGTGAGTGCAACCGCAAGAATCAGTAATAAATGGTAAAATAAAACTTACTTCTGCCACGCACTTTAGACTGTTTCTCAGTGATTAGAATCAGGTTTAACGAAACAGAGTTGTCATTGTTGTACAGATGCACAAATCACTAAAATTGTTATCGGATCTACACAGGTATGTAGCAGAAGAGGACATGACGAGTGTACCAGGATTGGCTAGGTGGACTATCACAGACCTTCTCATCTTGCGTGAAAACGTAGCAGAAACGTTGGAAACTCTCATCTGACAGACACCCGAAGAGAGATTTGAAATATTTCATCATAACTTACTCGGCTGATTGTTTCTAATGGAGACATACCCAATCCTTATGGTGGAAGGAGAAGAAAACTGCACCATTGCAGAGGTCCATAAATACATGTAATAATCTATCGACTAGTCATAGCCGGCCGGAGCGGCCGAGCGGTTCTAGGCGCTACAGTCTAGAACCGCGTGACCGCTATGGTCGCAGGTTCGAATCCTGCCTTGGGCATGGATGTGTGTGCTGTCCTTAGTTTAGTCAGGTTTAAGTAGTTCTAAAGTTCTAGGGGACTGATGACTTCAGAAATTAAGTCCCATAGTGCTCAAAGCCATTTTGACTACACGTAATATCGACTACCGCTGTTTTGTATTGGGACAATGTATTCGTATGCCCATCCGCCCATTCTGATTTATGTCTTTGTTTCACCAATGACAAATGGCGTAATGGTTTCTTCAGCAACGCAAAATCTACTTCAGCAGCCAGAACTATAGGTCTGTCGCTAATTACCTCAATGTAGACGAATCGAACGAGCTTGTGCAGTGAATAAGCCAATCATATTACGGGGGCCATTCAATTAAAGAGACAAATTGATAATTATCCGTTGTTCTCAATCGGATGAAATAGAAGAACTGACGGATAAATATTACATTGTTTACAACTTCATTTAACGATTGAGTATCAGCTTCAAGTTGCCACATTAGTTGAACAACGTTCAGCGATCCGTGTTTTTTTATTTCCTGAGTGTGAAAAAGCGGCTAAAATGTTTTCTTGAATTATTTAACTGTAAGATGAAAGTTGTATGAACCGCGTAAATTTTGATAAGTGGGTTAAAAAACGCCGAAAGTCAACGACTGATGAGCAACGTCCTAGCTGGCCTGTTAAAGTGTTAGCTCACCTTAAACCCACATTGACATTTTTTTCTTAAAGAGCGACGTATTGCTCTTGAACATACAAGAAAAACAGTTGCAGTAAGTGTTGGCGCGGTTCAGAACTTTATCAGTAACAAGTTCAAGTACAGCAAAAAAAGTGAAAGTCGCATCCAGGAATAGTTAATTCAACAATACAAGGAAACAAAACTCAAAGTGTGTACAGACTTAAAGAAAGCAGTGTAAGGGAAGGTGACAGGTTCCTTAACAAGATTTAACGTGTAATGAACCCTGGATTCACCACTGTGAACCAGAGTCCAAATCACAAAGTATGGAATAGAAGCACACCAGCTCATCTGTCCGAAAGAAATGCCGAACGCAAGCGTCAGCGGGTAGAGTCGTGCCGACCGCCTTACGTGCAATAAACAGTGCCTACTGGTGAGATAGGTTGATGATCAAAATAAAGCGGGAAAAAAGACGCAGATCTCCAGAAAAAGGCGTGATATTGCTACGTGACAATGCTGTCCCTCACACCGCCCAGATGACCCAAGAAGAAACAATATCTCATTCTCCCTACAGTCCCAATTTGGCTCCCTCGGATTTTAGTTTGTCTGGTGGACTCAACGAAGCATTACATGGAAAAAAGCTGACAAGTTTGAGGAGGTCATTTATACTCCGTAAGTCTCCTTACGATGTGTGGCGTAGGATACTTTGGGTGTCACTGTATTTCCCCCTCTTCCTTTACCGGTCGCGTATTGTTCGCGGAAAGAACGATTCCTGGTAAGCCTAAGAGAGGGCTCGAGTCTATCTGATGCTCTTTTCGTGAGATATACGTAGAAGGAAGCAATATATTGCTTAGCTCTTCTAGGAATGTACGCTCTCGTAAATTTAACAGTGAACCATAACATGATGCATATCGCTTCTCTTGTAGTGTCTTCCACTGGAATTGACTAAGCATCTCGGTGACGTTTCTGCGCTTTCTAAATGAACCTCTATCGAAGCGTGCTGCTCTTCTTTGGATCTTCTCTATTTACTCTATCAGTCTTATCTCGTACGGACCCTATATTGACGAGCAATGTTCAAGAATTAGTCCACCGAGTGTTTTGTAAGCTACTTCCTTCGTTGATGAACTGCTTTTCCTGAAAATTCCTCCAGTGAATCTGTCTGGCATTTACCGTACTCGCGATTAATTTTATGTGGTCGTTCCACTTCAGATAGCTCCTTACGCATAGTCCTAGATGTTTTATGGAAGTAACTGCTTCCAGGGACTGATCTGTAGTTGTGTGAACATAGAATTTATGGGTCTTTCTGCCAACATATCCGCAATACATTATATTTGTTAAGGGTCAATTGAACTCCATGCACCAATTTTGGAATCTCTGTAGATCTTCCCACAAATTGCCACTAGCGTCGAGACTTTTCTGTATACAACAGCATCTTCTGCGAAATGCCTCATGACGCTTCCAACATTATCTCTACGTCATTTGTTTATACTGTAAAAAGTAATGGTTCTATAACACTTCCCTGGAGCAAGCCCGAAGTTACTGTTACGTATGAAGACTTCTGTCCATTCAGAATCACTGAGTGTGTCCTGTTTGCTAGAAACTTTTCAATTCAGTCACGCGTTTGGTCTGATAATTCGTACGTTCTTGTTTTGTTCGTTATGCGGCAGTGCGCAAGTATATTGAAAGCCTTCCAGAAGTCAGGGGATACGGCATCTAGACTGTGTGATGAAACGTATCCGGACACCCTTAAAAAACATACGTTTTTCATGTTAGGTGCATTTTTCTGCCACCTACTTCCAGGTACTCGATATCAGCGACCTCAGTAGTCATTAGCCATCGTGAGGAAGCAGAATGGGGCGCTCCGCGGATCTCACGGACTTCGAACGTGGTGAAGTGATTGGGTGTCACGTGTGTCATACGTCTGTACGTGTGATTTCCACACTCCTGAACATGCCTAGTTACACTGTTTCCCATCTGATAGTGAAGTGGAAACGTGAAGGGACACATACAGCACCAAAGTGTACAGGCCGACCTCGTCTGTTGACTGGCAGAGACCGCCGACAGTCGAAGAGGGTCGTAATGTGGAGTAGGCAGACATCTATCCAGACCATCACACAGGAATTCCAACCTCCATCAGGATCCACTGCAAGTGCTGTGACAGTTGGGCGGGAGGTGAGAAAACTTGGATTACATGGGCAAGCGGCTGCTCATAAGCCACACACCACGCCGGTAAATGCCAAACGATGCCTCGTTTGGTGTAAGAAGCGTAAAGCAATGGACGATTGAACAGTGGAAAAACGTTGTGTGAGTAGTGGCGAATCACGGTACACAATGTGCCGATCCGATGACAGGATGTGGGTATGGCGAATGCCCGGTGAACGTAATCTGCCAGCATGTGTAGTGCCAAAAGTAAAATTCGGAGGCGGTGGTCTTATGGTGTGTTCGTGTTTTCCATGGAGGGGGCTTGCACCCCTTGTTGTTTTGCGTGGCACTATCACATCACAAGCATACATTGACGTTTTAAGCACCTTCTTGCTTCCCACCGTTGAAGAGCAATTCGGGGATGGCGTTTGCAACTTTCAACACGTTCGAGCACCTGTTCATAACGCACGACCTGTGGAGGAGTGGTTACACAACAATAACATTCCTGTAATGGATGGTCTGCACAGAGTCCTGACCTGAATCGTATGGAACACCTTTGGGATGTTTTCGAACGCGGACTTCGCCAGGCCTCACCGACCGACATCGATACCTCTCCCCAGTGCAGCACTCCGGGAAGAATGGGCTGCCATTCCCCAAGAAAATGTTCAGCACCTGATTGAAGGTATGCCTGCGAGAGTGGAGGCTGTCATCAAGGCTAAGGGTGGGCCAACACCATATTGAATTCCAGCATTACCGATGGAGGGCGCCACGAATGCGTAAGTCATTTTCAGCCAGGTGTCCGGATACCTTTGAACACACAGAGTATCTGGGCGTCTATATCTACTGCTCTCTGGGTCTCGTGGACTGACAGAGCGAGCTTACTTCCACGCTATCATTGTCTTCAGAAGTCATGTTGGTTCCCATAGAGGACATTTTTGACCTCCAGAAATGTCGTAATACGCGAGCATGAAACATGTTCCAGAATTCTACAACAGATCGACGTTAGAGATATAGGCATATGGTTTTGTGCGTCTATTCGACGACCTTTCTTAAAAGCGGAAGTGACCGAGCGAGTTGGCGCAGTGGTCAGCACACTAGACTCGCACTCGGAAGGATGACAGTCTGGCCATACAGATTTAGGATTTCCTTTATTTTCCAATTAGCTTCAAGCAAATGCCGCGATAGCTCCACTGAAAGGGCACGGCTGATTTCATTCACCGTCTTTCCCTAATATGTGCTTGCGCTCCATCTCTAATGACCTGGTTGTCGACGGAACGTTAAACACTACTCTCCTTTTCCTCCAACGCGAAAATGATCCTTGCTTTTTTCCATGCATTACAAACGCTTCTCTCTTCAGGAGGACTACGGTACACTGCTGGTAGAAGAGGGGAATGTTCTTTCGCATAGTCTCTGTAGAACTGAAATGGTATTTCTTCATGTTCTGCGGCCTATCCTCCGCTGAAAAATTTCAGTTGCTTTACTATCCCTTAGTCACTGATTTCGACACCTGACATTCTGTCGTACGTGTGACGATTTAAAGGACGAACTACAGTGTGAGCTTCCTCCGCGAAAAACTTTTGTAAAAAGACACACATTGTTTCTGCCCTTTCTGTGTCATTCTCTGTTTTAATGGCATTATGGTCACGGAGTGTCTCGACGGATGGCTTTGATCCATTTACAAATTTAACGTAATACCAGGACTTCTTAGGGTTTTGTGACAAGTTGTTAGACAGCGTTTTAATTTCGTATTCGTTAAACGCTTTACGCATAGCCCTTCTCACGCTAATTTTAGCTTCGTTAAGGTTTTGTCTCTCTGTGAGTCTTTGAGACTTTAAATTTGCAGTGAGTCTTCCTTTGCTTTCGTAGAAATTTCTGGAAAAATGGCTCAAACAACAAGAGAAAGAGTTCTTTGCATCAGGTATAACAAAATTACGTCGTCGTTGGTAAAACTGCATTAACATTGGTAGGAGTTATAATGAAATGTACTAAAAGTCCCATTTTATAGAAATGCATTTTTTTCTGTTTCGGTTTCAGTTGGTTCAAATGGCTCTAAGCACTATGGGACTTAACAGCTGAGGTCATCAGTCCCATAGACTTAAAACTACCTAAACCTAACTAACCTAAGGACATCACACACATCCATGCCCGAGGCAGGATTCTAACCTGCGACCGTAACAGCAGCGCGGTTCCGAACTGAAGAACCTAGAACCGCTCGCCCACAGCGGCCGGCTCCTTCCGTTTCTCTCTTTAGTTAATGAATATCCCTCGTATATGGTATGGGAGCTTGAAAGCTCCCCGACTCTTTCTGGTTTTATTTTACCGTGGTTACCTTAAATCTCCTTAGGAAGATTCGGTGACTGATAATTCAACACAGCTAAGGACGGTTCCGTTAGCCACTTACGTCCAGCTGAAGTAGTGAAAGATTATCTAGGGGTCACTAAGTCGACAGGCTGCAGGACGTTACTATATAGCCCTCCCATTCTTAGAATATAGACACTGCGTCCAGAGGTACTATCACTGTTTAGAGTTTCTCCGATAAAATGAGGGCTGATTAATCCTCATCATTTAGATAGCAGAAATTGAAAGGTATATATTATACATGATGTGAAGTTGTAACTATTTATTATCTAAACATTTGCCACACACAAGAAAATGGTTTGTGATCTGCTGAAGCGTATCATATTGTCATTGCAAGGTGAAATCTCACTAAGGAACGTAAAACGGATATCAATCCTAAGGTTTATTTAAACATGTTAAAGCATTTCTGTACGTGAATCCATTGGCTGACCTAATCCCGTAAGTTCTTAAGTGGATAATGGGGAGTTGAATCCGAACGACGGTAAGACTTGACATTGTCCAGTCACGTGAAGTGTTACCATAGACAAACTTTTCAATCGCATCTATGTATCCCAGTATTAGCCGAGAACCGACTTCAGAATCTGGCCCTAAGGTAAGTGATTTGTTGTTGCTGTGATCTTCAGTCCAAAGATGCAGCTCTCCAAGCTGCTCTATCCTGCGAAAGCCTCTTCATCTTCGAGTAACTACTGGAACCTAGCTTCTGAATCCGCCTACTGTATTCATCTCTTCGACTCCCTCCACGATTTTTGCCCTCCGCGCTTACCTCCAGTACTAAATTGGTGATACTTTGATCCCTCAGAATGTGTCCTACCAGCTGATCACTTTTTCTAGTCAAGCTGTGCCACAAATTCCTCTTCTCCCAAATTCTATTCAGCACCTCCTCATTAGTTACATGATCTACCCATCTACTCTTCGCCAATTTATGAAGACAGATTTCACTTAAAATCTAAAAGTCCTACCCGTGTTACTTGTAAAGAGTGAGCGATGTGTTATAATATGTAGCTGTTGTTTCATGGAGGTAAGATGGCACGAACAGAGACTAACGAGTCTTGCATCGAAAAACGACATGACAGTGTTGAATGGTTAGTAATGGTGAAGCATATCAGTGATACGTTATCACATGCTTCTTCCGTCTATGAAAAGTATAAGAAACAATTTGATACATATTAGATGGAAGATGCATTCGATTATCGGAAAAAGTTTTCGAACAAAGCTTTCATAAAAGACCGGCTGAGAATTAGACAAATTTTGACTGGTTCTGCCGAATAATTCTCTATTAAAACTTAAGCAAAAGTTAAAATACGTTTTCTCCAGTTCACTGTGCCATGTATAATGCAGACACTTGATGGAGCAATATTGAGAATACGTTAAACAATGGTTCATAGGGTAGTAAAAAGATTTTTCAGCACTGAGTCAAGACGCGTTAAACTGTTAATCTGAGCGCCTTTACGTTCAAGTGTTATTTCATAAAAATTAAAAACTTTTACATTTCATTTTAAGAATTATATTTCTTTACAATACAGTTGCGGGTGACTTCTTCTCTTTGAAGACTACAATACAGAATAATAATGAACATTAATTTGTGATACAAAGATGTTAACTTTTGGATTATATATAATTTCATCATCAATTTACAACACGAATCTCATGGATTTTGATACTTCAGACTTGTGCTACTTGATGGTTGGCTATGCAGCCAACGATATACTACTGTCGCTATTGGAAACAAGAATAAACTTCAAAAATTGTCGTTGCATCTCTAGCGCGTAGTAGCACAAGAGAACTTTGAGAGTTTACAAAGGAAGTCTTTGTGGATTATCAAAGACTTTGTCACATCTCGAGAAAGTGTAAGAGAAACTTTGAAAACTCGGTCAGTTGACAGAGAGTGAAAGTAAATTTCGAAACGTTCACGAAAACCTACTTGGTATGTCTGAAGAACCGTTTTTCGGGCCACAGTCAGTAAATATTCTTAGTCGTATCGTTCGCGTAGATATCGTGAAGCTAAAACCAGACTGTTAACAGTCAGCATAGAGACATAAGGGCATTAGTTCTTTCCAAGCTCGGTCGGTGTGTGTAACCCGAAGAAATGGTCATACATGTCGCATTATGAAGTATTCTCTGTAATGCAGTTTATAGAGATTCTCAGATATTACATGTAAATTAAATGAAATGATGCATGTTTCATAACTTTAGAGTAAACTAAATGCAGCAAGTAGTTAAGGCTAATTACCATGTAGTGTTGCCACTAGGAGAAGAGGAGAAAGGTCGCAAATGAGTGTGACGTGTTGGGCGTTGCATGGCGACGCCACAAACACGACGCGAGCGAAACATCGACGCCTATCATTTAGGAAACCACACACGCCGAAAACGCAAGTCATGCCGCGATTTGGCAATTAGACCAAATAAACGAGTGCTGATTCTTCCATATTATTACTGATTAGTAAACTATGTTGGATTTTCATACTGCATCCTACTAATACCTCTTCTTTTGATGACCGAAATCATTTCTCGAGTCCTTTATTCCCATGTTATTGTCAAACACTGTGGATCTTTGCAGTCTCAAAAAATACTGCAGAAATATATTTGGGGATGCAATCCCAGTTCTGTCAGTAACACAGTCGTGGTAAAAAACTTATTTCACTACTTTTTTTTAAATTTTGACGTTATAGTTAATGAAATATTCAGTGGCGTTTTGCAGTACTCATTCTCGAAGGAATCTGTGTTTAATTCGTATCAGTAATGTTACTCTTGTATGAGATTTCTTTTTGTCATCTTTGGTTTTTATCTTCGTATTCCAAAATCCCATTCATGCTCTGAGTATGCGCAATCTGTATAACAGAGTCCGTAGTAGAATGAAGTATTAAGCGAATCTTACTTTTATGACTCCGACAACTAAACAAGACGGTGCAGCGATTAAGGTAATGGATTCCTTCTCGGAAGAAGTCTGACTCAAATCCTCGTCTGACAGTCGAGATTTGGATTGCCAGTGAGTTCCCTAAATTATTCCTAAGAAGTGCCAGGATAGGTCCTTCGACCATCGTCCTTTTCCACCTCTTCCAAATCAGCTAATGTATTTAATGATTTGTGTAGTACGTATTCCGTTACGAATTATGGTACGTAGATTCCATGGGAAACTATAAGAGGACAGTCTAAATATATTTTACAATAAAAGAATGTTTTCGCAATGAACATACTACAGACAAGAAGTCATAAACGAACAGTGGAGTTATAGAGCGGTTGTCTCACACTGCTAAACTACGTAGTTTGACTTTTCTATTGAGGGGTATGTTAAAAATACTTGTTTGGACATCCTTCTAAGTAGGAATTTTGCTCCTCGACCGACCACTGCTTTATCTACGGATCCATAATTGGATGGACTTAGTAAAGTAACATGTGAATAGTGCAGCACACTCTAGTTCGCGAACACTGGCTTACGACACTTGAACCTCTGTTCCGTCTCAAATTATTTAGTTGTCTCGAAGAGGATGGGAGGACCTCGCCGAAGGTGCTGTCTAGATCCTCTGGCTGCTTAAAGATGGACATAATATTGGTTACTATTGATCGGTACTTCGGAGATCGACCATCAAGTTTCGAAAAAGCATGCGTATTTTTGCTATGCTAACAGTGGTATTTCCAATGCATATAAACAGTTGACAATTTTCGTGGTCCTTATGTTTTGGGTGGGTCACTAAGTTGCCATCAAACAAGATATTCTACTACTGTAGACCACTCATGACTTTTACGTAGGTTACTCAAGAAAGTGATGTTGAACATTATTATTCAATGATTGATCTTTAATACCTCTTACGTTAATGCTCTACTCTAAACGCCATATGCTAATGCGGCAGTTCCATGATGTTACTTCAGGTCACTTATGCTCCGAAGGAGAATATGTTGGAAACAAATGAGCTTGGGTGGTCTAAATGATTATCGATTGCTACCACGCCACCGTACGAAACGGACATCACAAAAATCTGTAATAAGAAATGCAACTAAATTGCACAGTCCCAATTTTAACTCAAGAAATACCGGCGAAATACATTTATCATCTAATCTTGTTGTCAGAGTCCACTTACGAAGTGATATATTCGGTGCTTATTGTAATGAGGTGTGCCATCGACCTTGCCGCAGTGGTAACACCGTTTCCCGTCAGACCACCGAAGTCAAGCGCTGTCGGGCTGGGCTAGCACTTGGATGGGTGACCATTCGGTCTGCCGAGCGCTATTGGCAAGCGGGGTGCACTCAGCTCTTGTGAGGCAAACTGAGGAACTACTTGATTGAGAAGTAGCGGCTCCGGTCTCGGAAATTGACATACGGCCGGGAGAGCGGTGTGCTGACCACATGCTCCTCCATATCCACATCCAGTGACGCCTATGGCCTGAGGATGACACGGCGGCCGGTCCGTACCGTTTGGCCTTCACTGCCTGTTCGGGAGGAATTTAGTTTTTTTTATTGCAATGAGGTAACATTCGCCACACTCAAGGCACTCTAATTGTGGTCCATGACTTTTTATCATCCAGGAGCCAACTGCTCCAACTGATTTAATGGCGAAGTAATAAAAATCTTTTAATATCTTATTTCCCATGTATTGTGGCAGTAGCAGTCACACCATTTTATGATTGGAAAGTGATGTTAAATTAACCATCAGGACAGCTAAGGATTTTTTATTTAGATAAAGCATTGAATCCGTTCGTATTTCTGATGTTGCGCCATATAGTGACAAAACATCTGTTATAGAGTTACTCTGAATTTTCATTATCCAATTAGTACTTTGGTTGGTAAACAGCTCTTAGTCCTCATCGCCTGAAACTTCTTTGTTTATTTATGTTGATATCTCAACGGATTAACAAGCACGCTCAGAACTCAATAATCGAAATTCTTCAGAAAAGTACACTCTCTTTAACCGAAATATCGCAAAAACAAATAATAATGTCCGAGGTGAACTCTCTAATGATACTGGAAGATTAAGCACCAAGAAATTCAAACCCAATTCTTGTGTTACAGGGATAATAGCACGGCGCCAATGTCGCACAATCTATTTGTGGGAGTTTGACGTGATGAGAGGTTTTCTTACCAGCGCTAAAAAGTATAAGAAGCAAGTTACTACTCCTCTTATATGTGAAATTTAACATAGACGCCTGGAAACATGCGAGAAGACAAGCGATATGTAAGTCAATGGGCTAACGAGCTTTAGCGGCGCCTATTTCAGAAATGGATATAGTTTTTAAGATCAATAATTAATACTTTTAAAATACGTTGCAGTGAACTGCAGGAAGACCCGCAGAGGTATGATGTATGGCCAATCATGAACGTAAATAAATGTAACTAATTCCGCATATATAGGAGAAGAAATCCGCTACTGCACAGTTACACTATTGATGAAAAACTGATAGAAACAGTAACTATAGTGAAATATCTGATCGTAATCATCGGGAGCGAGCTCTAGTGGAATGACCACATAAAACAAATAGTAGGAAAATCAAACACCAGACTGAGATTCGTAGAAAGAATTTTAAGGAAATGTAATACATCCACTAAAGAAGTAGTTTACAAAGTGCCTGTTCCACCGATTCTTCAGTTTTACTCATCAATCTGGAATTTTTAAGAGGTTAGATTAATAGAAAACATAGACGAGATCCTATGAAGAGCGGCGCGTTTCGTCACGGGATCGTGTAATTGGCGAGACAGCCTTATAGAGATTCTCGATGAACTCCAATGGCAGACGCTACAAGAGAGGCATTGCGCATCACGGAGAGGTTTACAACTGAAATTCCGAGAGAGTATGTTATGGTAGTAGTCGAACAGAACGTTATTTCATTCTAGATACAATGTGCCCGTAACTGAAGTTCCAGTTCCAAAACGCTGTAAAAAGAAAACCACTGCTCAAAATGACGTCAAATTTGAACAGCAAATTAATGACGTAGGGGAGAATTGTCATGGAACAAAAGGAATTAACGCAAATTTGACCACCGCGTCTTAACCCAAATAGGATCGGCTACAAAGGACAGAATAATCGCAATGCTACAGCTGTGGTTTGAATTTGTAACACGAAAGCCTATTATTGTAAAGGGAAGAGACACTTTACTCAATCACAAACACGTGACCGCGAACGCACAGGCACCGGCTAAGATCCGATCATATTCGTGTCGACAGCTTAAGTCAACTTGACAAGAGCACATGGAGGACCAGCTTAACAATGTGATTCACAGATGCGGTTGTCTCGGGATATCCATCGACCACTAAGGTGACCGAGTGACCGGGAAAACCCGTCCATTGGACCGCACAATGGCTGTTCATTTCTCATGGCCGCTTTTCGCGTCCAGTGCAAAATTATAGCTTACCCCAAAATTGATAAGCATTGAAACATATGTTTCACTTAAGAGAGAGTAGGCTCATTTGAAGTGGAGAAAATGGACGATTACGCGTGTGAAGACGAGCCTTTGACATCCGCATTAGTTTATAAGTTATTATAAATTAAATGTCGCAAATAATTCCTGAACTGTAAAAGTGAATATCTCGGCAACGCATTATGCGATTATCACAAACAAGGTGTCTACGGTTACGTCTGGTAGAACTGTATCAGAATGTGATAGTAGATTTACTGAAATTATCCACGTGTTTAAATGAGATGCCGAAAAGTGGATTTCTCGCAAGTAAAAACAGCTCATCTTACTAAACAAACAGAGAAACACTAAAAGTAACGGTAATACTGTAACTTCAGATATATAGGAAATTATTTAATGTATAATTTAAATTGTTGATATCCACACACAAATCCATAATGGAGGGAACCATAGAAATTATTGTTTGTAAGTAAACTATGGAGGATAAAAGAAAATAGATAACAGCATCATATTTTTTCGGAAAATTTCTGTGTAATCTGATGTATCATATTTGTATAAAAGGTTAAAATTAAGAATTTTAGCAATTTTCATGTTCGGTAGTTTCACTAACTTCAGTGGTTCTCGACAGAGGTTTCCTGAGTCAACAGCGACAGTTTGGAGGGGAGTATAGGTGCGAACGCCGTTGGAGGCGTACAGGCTGTGTTAGTCTGCGTTAGGAGAAAGTTTTATCTGATAAGCTGTGAAATAACCGCTAGTTCGCGTGTGTGAATTATTCTGCGCTCCTACTTTCGGATATAGATATTTTTCGGCATCTGATGAACATGTTGCTTTTCGAGTTGCGTGTGATACAAACCGTACTTACAAGGTTTCAGTGTGTAGCCATTGTGGAATTTATAGTCTGATATACAGTACAACTTTAACGGTATTCTAAAGATAACTCACGCAATAAATCATGATTTATTCAACCGCCTCCAAGATCTTAAGGAAATCGGTCGGGGTCTTAATTTATTGTGAACTGTGAGTTTCAATTTAGCTATGTTCTTATCGTAAATAAACTCTAATTTCCGAAACTTTAAAAAAATACTTAAGAGTATTCGTGATTTTTGCATAGCAAATCCTGCCTGCTTTTACTTTAAATACTGTTTGGGAATATTCGGTTCATTCGGAAGAATATGAGCTATCGCCTCATAGACGAGACGTAACCAAATTGGTAAGTCCAGTCACATCTACTGGGGACTATTGAAGTGATTGTGCTGTGCAATGTGAGGGTAACTCTATTCGTGAATTAGCACATGGATGGGCTTCCGAGTTGATACAGAACTTCTGAATAGTTAAGAACTTCGATTTTTGGTGACTTGATGAAAGCGATTGTGGTTTATTTCGTCATACATACCACACGCATATTCCCATGTAACCGGTACGGTCGCAAGTTGCACATTACAGAAACCATAATGTTAACTGTACGGTCGCAAATTGCACGTTACACCATCCGTAATGCTAACTGTGCATGTTTGCACAAGTTCGATAGTCAACAGCTGTGGCACTGTTTGCCACTAAGTCCATCCACCACCATATCAGATGGGAAAATCAATTTCAATTGTGCTGAGGCCAAAAACCGCATAAGAAGCAACATGACTTTGGTTTTTATTTATACCGGTGCCAAAAACTGAATAAAAATTGAAATGACGCTATCTTTCATTGTCCCGGGGCCAAAAATCGCCTAAAAAGCAAAATGATATCGGTGTCTAATCGTCGTGAGACGCGCTAGACATGTTCAATATGCTGTCCACCGCTTTCTGCCACTAGCTGAAATCGAGAAACAGCATGTTTCGCAACGGTGGAGTTCTTAGGGGGTCAGGTTCAGAATGCGTTGCGCAATGCGTGTCTTCAGTTCAGCTACGTTCGTAATTGAATCACTGGACACATCTTTCGGATAACCCCACAGATGGAATAAGATTAGGTGATGTGGACGGGCAGGAAATGACGGCTGATAATTCCAGCTTTTCCCAAATGCCTCTGGAGCAGCCGCTTCACTGGTTCCGAAATATGCGGAGAGCGCCATCTTGCACAAATGATCCTACGCACACATTCACGCTGTTGAATGGCTGGAACACAAAAGGCTCTTATAGTGGCTATCAGTGACGGTACAGGTAACAGGACCCGCAGAACACATCTCGTCGAAAGGATACGGTCGCACGATAAACGATGCTGCTAACCCGTACCACTCAGCGACCTTTGCAGAATAAGGTGGTACCAGTTGACGCTCGTGAGGATTAATCGTTATTAATATTCCACCATTTTGAGTACTGACATGTCCTTGGAGGTGGAAATGGCCTCCGTCTGTCCACAGAATGTTCCGTGGCCGTTCATAGTCCACTTCCATGCGAGAAAGAAGTTCCATAGCGAACGCTCGCTTTGGTGGCAGGTCAGAAAGAAGCGACTCCTGAACATGGGTGTTTCTTTCTGGATAGAAATGTAGGATGTTTCGTAGGTTTTCAAGCATCCTGTATGTCAATGTTCGCACAATTCCTCGTGCACTCCATGTTTGTAAACCACTGCGGACGTCTGATCAGCTGCTTTCCTCCCTCTACCACACTGCACTTCAAAAGGAACTGTCTTTCAGAATTTTGTTATCATTTTCTCCAGGCCCGTAGCAGACATTGGACCAATGGCCATTTCCATGCCCTAGGGTGTGCGGAACGTCTGCAGGGCTACTGGCGCACAATCACCGTTCTTGTAAAAAAGCTTTGCAGGCAGTGCGCGATCCTTCATCGAGGCAGTCATGTTAGGCGTCTCGGACGCAAAAATGGTTCAAATGGCTTTGAGCGCTATGGGACTTAACATCTGAGGTCATCAGTCCTCTAGAACTTAGAACTACATAAACCTAATTAACCTAAGGACATCACACACATCCATGTCCGAGGTAGGATTCGAACCTGTGACCGTAGCGGTCGCGCGGTTCCAGACTGAAGCGCCTAGAATCGCTTGTCCACAACGGCCGGCCTGGGACGCAAACTGAGGAACAGCTGTGTGCCACGCCTCTGCTGGTATGCATATTCTGACGCTTGCAGCACCGGCTATTGGTCACTTTTTCTTTTTTTCATAACGCTTCCCCCTCGTCCATTATATGCAATTCTTACGTCGGTATGAGCAGCGGCTCTCTTGCTACAGCGTTTTGAAACTGCAAATTGAATAATGGACGCCCTGCACTTCTCCCGAAATGACGACAGCGAGAACATTGTAGAAATTAGAGCTAACACGAAAGTCTGCCGACACGCACAGTTCGTGAATGGAAGAAGAAAGGTAGGATCAGCTGGTGGTGCCAAAAGAACGCTCCGCCACACGCCGTAAGAATAGATGTAGACGCAGGTAAAATTTCGTTGTGCTTACGTGTTAAGTGGAACTGTGTAATAGCAAGAAGCCTATAAATAGTTTACCCCGAATAAAGGAAATGACTAGTAAATATAGGCTCGAAAACGCATACCTTACAAGCTATGAGGATGTGTTCATTTTCAATACTGCGAAACACATCTCTTTTACTGCGAGCTCTTTACTTCGCATATTTTTGGAGGAGATGGTATGGTCAAAACAAACAAAAATGTCCTGTAAACATTGTCTCTTAAATGTATAACTTAAGAGCTAAGAGCACTTATTCAGTTTCTACATTGCGAAAAAAAATCTCTTTTGCTGCAAGCTCTTTGAATTACGGTATTTTGAGAGATGTTAGTATGGACCAAAACAAGAAAAATGTTCAGTAAACGTTTCTCTAAAGTGCATAAGTTACGATCTGTGAGCACCTGTTCATCTTCGCAACTGTGAAAATATGGGACTTAACATCTATGGTCGTCAGTCAACTGTGAAACACATCTCTTATGGTATGCAGTATAGAGCCAGTGTTTAGCAGAGCTTTTTGCTTGGGATGACTGTTCCGGTCATTTCGCTCAAAACTGACTATTCCTCCTGAGATAAAAGGTAGAAAGTATTTGCCTGTAGAAAGTGAACATAGACATCAGTTTACGGGTACAGCGTATATTGTAGCCAGCTCTTGCCCTCCTTACTCAATTTCTGTTCAGTCAAGGTATCTCGATACAGGCAGTCGAATGCAAGTAAAAGGTTACATTTTAATTAATAGTTAATTAATATACCCATACTGAAATATTAATTACCTCATAAATACACATCCGAGAAATAATTCAATGCCGCCTGAAGCAACGTATACGCCAAAAGCTTCAGCTAATTATTTACGAAGCTATATATTTTAAGGGGGTAGTATATTATTCTCATTCTCAGGCATAACCCAAACTGCATTCTTCCAAACTCGGTTCAATCAAAGAGCTATAAATCGCGATTTCAAAGGAATAAAACTCGTATTCTGAGAGGGACATCATCTCAATATGTACTCAAATAGTAGATGCATAAATCTGGACGTCATCCAAAAACAGTATTCATCAAACTGACTATTGACTCAACACATAGGCGTACATTGCTATCTTTAAATAGAACCACCAGAGAAAGAAGTGGTGTTGGTTGTATGAATCAGGTGTGTGTGTGTGTGTGTGTGTGTGTGTGTGTGTGTGTGTGTGTGTGTTAGATGTCTTTCCGTTATATTTTTAGGTCAACAATATTTTTCGTTGTGTTGCGAGGGTGAAGATGTTTTTACGACATAAAAAACGTGTTAAACTCACTCTAGAACCCGAGCCACTCAACCATTGATAAATCTATAGAAAAAATGATAAATATCATCATTAATCTTCCGACTGACATTACTGTAATTATGGCGTTGATCATTTGACTTTCAAATGTGTAGGAAGTGGCCTTGGACGAAACAGTGCAATTAGGACAAAGACAACTAATGGTATGGAGAGCTTATAACATCATCAATGATCACTGGTGAAGATTTCTAGATGCATATTCCTTGCGATTTTTATATCATGTCTCCTATGGCAAATCACGTAGGAATAATCGATAGCGTGTAGAGCGTCCCTAACATTTCGTGTGTCGTTCCATTCGGTATTTGAGCTATGAAATAGGGTTCAAATCCACCAATGTGGCAGGACGTTTCAGATACCTCCTGAATGTCCGTCATACTGCGCTCTCTCAGTTACTGGTCCCATAAAACTAACAGGCAAATGACAACACTTCACACAGCTTTATGTAGCTACTCGTATTCTGAGTCGTGCTACCTGTCAACTAAACTATAATACAATTACTATTTGAGTTCACACCATCCAAAGCACACATCCATTCGAGAGTATTTCGAGAAATTAAGATGAGGACGTCTCGTGTATAATTCATGCACAGACAAGAATATAAAATGTCCGACAGGTCACAACGTTGCAGTCCGCCGCGGAGCACTACTGCTGCTTCTTCTCGTACTTGCAGAGCAAGCTTTCCCATATTGTGCTCAGTCTCTAAGACCTTTTCGTCGAGATAACGCTGGAATTTAATCTTCGTTGCTTTCTTTTTCTTCGACGATTGTAATCGCGCAATTTCGTATCGAGCTGTAATTGCTCTTGTGTGTAATTTCCCTGCCATGCATTTCCCCCCGAAACGTTTGTTCGGAAAGTAGTCAAGATCAACCAGAGCTGGGGTCTTGCACAAACTTCTAGCTAACAGAGAAGCAACATTTACCCATGAGAGATATCACGGACCGGAGCACCACATTCGTTGCGGTCAGCTCTCGGGATCATTCTTGTCGTGAACTCCATGTGAACTCTGAAGTCTGCCTCTGCCTGCAGATCCATGGTACAAGACATGACGGCGCAGTGGGTAATTCCTTAATTGGAAAACCTTTAGTATGCGGGTGCATGCCTCATCCACAACACGTGCTTAACAGCGAAGGCGCTGCAGTGTATCTCATCTCAGAACATTTAAAGTTCTGCACTCTCCCATGTACTTCACCTCGTTTCACGCCTTCTGCAGGCACCTAGAATTACTATCAGTTCTGTCCATGATGAGGTCTTGAGTCACATGGTTGCAGCTGTTAAAACCTTCTCCTGATTTAAATAACACAAGGAGAAGGAGGAGTTTAGTGTTTAACGTCCCAACGACAACTAGGTCATTAGAGACGGAGCACAAGCTTGGATTAGGGAAGGACGGAGAAGGAAATCGGCCATGCCCTCTCAGTGAAACCATCCTGGCATTTGTCTTAAGCGATTTAGACAAATCACGGAAAACATAAATCTGGACGCGGGTTTGAACCCGAATGCGAGTCCAGTGTGCTAACCACTGCGCTACTCGCTCGGTATTTAAATTATATTTCTCTCCTTACACTAATTTGATGTGATGAAGTTGCGTGATTATTTTCTCGAATGGGATTCTTTCATGTTCTTCTATATTTATTAATAGTAAGTGTCTGACGTTTTCCAATCAGTTGTATTTATTTTTGTTGCTTATGCGTATAATATAATATCGATTTATGACTTATGCGACACCATCTTCCAGCATCCATATGAATGCCCTATCAATCTCCTATGGAGTACAATGAGCTAATCAAACAGCGTTTACGTAGAACATATACCGTACACAACCAATTTACGCGCATGTAAAATAAAAGGGACGTTACCAACAGTACTCAGGGTGCACCCGAACTCAGCTGACAAAATTTTGGAGCTCGTTCGGGAATATTTTCTCTGAGTATCGTGGTATAAGAGACCTTCTATGCCCGGTGGCTCGTCACAGTGTAACTGCATCTAGTTCGATTTTTTACCGCCATTTATATTTGTATGTTTCCTGTACCACAGTGTAAATATCGACGATGTGCACTGTGTGTCTTCTTTGGTAACTTATTCTTCTATTTACTCACTGTACTTGTTGACAGCAGCAATTTCCACTTTGCTTTACGCCCTCAAACTTGCTTGCAGTTACGTTAAGAGCAAGATGTGTAGCTTTACTGACGAGGAGTTAACCTCGTTTATAGGTTCACTGAATGCAAAACAAGAGTGAGGCAACGACGTTATACGGAGCTGTTCCCAGAGTGGCAGCAACCACATCACAGCTTCTGTATGAGGGCTGTTCAATTACTCTGTGGTTTGTATTGCACGTTTTAGTTATTGCTTTCTCACTTTTGAGAAGATATTTTCCCATAAACAAAGCTAATTAGGGTAATAAACCTAATAAATGATAATAAAGTTATTACTCTGTGAGGAGCCACCGGAGACCAAGGATCCCTTATACCAAAATTCTCAGGAAATATTCCTTAATTATCTCTGAAATTTTGTCGACGAAATATTGATTCACCCAGCGATGACGTTGAGGTTACGTACGCCTGTCTGTCAAACTGACAGTGTTATGAGACATTTAAGTCAAGTCAGGCACGAAGACGAGTCAGTTCTGTATCACCATTCTCATCACTTCGTCTCTGGCGAGCATCAAACTACGTTCATCCTTATCTTCTGAAGTAATTAATGTGTGATAGTGAATTATGTTATATGGCTCATTTTGTCAGATTTCGGGTTTCTTTTGGAATGAAGCTGCATAAAAAATTCTCTTACGCTTGCGATAATAATTTTCATAGTATCCGGCAGCGTGCAGTGCTACAGGATATTCCAGTCAGCTCTTCTGCACGCATTGTGCTGTACAATCTATTCCGCCGGCCGCGGTGGTCTCGCGGTTCTAGGCGCGCAGTCCGGAACCGTGCGACTGCTACGGTCGCAGGTTCGAATCCTGCCTCTGGCATGGATGTGTGTGATGTCCTTAGGTTAGTTAGGTTTAAGTAGTTCTAAGTTCTAGGGGAGTAATGACCACCGCAGTTGAGTCCCATAGTGTTCAGAGCCATTTTGAACCAATCTATTCCGCCAACGTGCGTGGCAAAAGGAACATGAGTTTCACTCCTTAGCACACATCGTGAAGTAATGGCAACTGCTCCCGGTGAAACGATCTCCAACAAAGATGAGCGGAATAACGCTTCATATTACTATGGTAACGCTGCAGTTTGTATGAGTAATTTGCGTATAGAAGTTGACTTGCAAAGAATCTAGCCTTTCCCTAAAGGCTGACATGCAAACCATTGACACGAACATAAACGTAATAGGGAATGTGATAAAACAAGCGTCAATCGACCGAATGTTTTCTGGTTGACAATGACACGTAACAGAAGACCACAAGATATCTTTACATGAAAAAGAACAAAGAAACTTTCGCCTTTTAAAACACGAAAATTTTATTCAAATTGTTTTCAGGATCGATTCTGTAATCCTAAAAATTGTTTTAAAGGTGAATGTTTAATATAGTAGTAATGAAAACACTGCCAATGTTCAGCGAAGAAACCCGTGACAAACAACAACGCTGGATATCTAAGGCTGTGCAGCTGCATTCAACTTGACAAAAATCTTCTTGGAAGCAAATTAATTCCAGTTCTATCACTTGTACCCTGAGTGTGTACTACAGCTAGATACAAGCTGCGAAAGAATTGCTTCGCCATTAGTATCACCATTCGCATTTTATGCTTTTCTGGAAATTTGGTGGAACGTGCCGACAGAATTATTCACGCACCCGCTTCAGTCAGTGACAACTGTTGCGAGAACTTCGAAGTTTTTATTTCTCTTTTTGTTTTTTTACGCTTCCTGTTAACACTGGTAACCTACTTTGCGGTATACAAGATGATCGTTCCGGGAAGCCAAGGGCGGAAGTTATATGTGAAAGTTTTTCCGGGCGCTGAAACAGGACAGTGGAAATTAAAAGTTTTCTCGTCAGTGATAAAAAATGTGAGGAGCAAGCTGTTACCATCTGAGGTGCCACCCTGAAATGAAACACGGCCGTCCGACAGCGTGAGGGAAGATGAGGGCCCGGGATGTAGGTCGCGAGGTCGCGATTTATGGGGCCACGTGTTGCAAAAATGAAATAAGGCTTTGTTGCATGTGGAAAATATTTTTGCGGCATCAGATGTGGAATGTCAAGGCATTTAACAGGTTACTCTTGTTCACGAAAAAAATAAGGACGCAACGGTGAAGAACATCTGCATGTGCACTTTCTGCAGTCCATCCGACGACCCTAAATCAAACTCTTATAAGAGTAACATTTTTTTTAAATAGCCGATACTTACAAGGGAACCTCCCCATCGCACCCCTCTCAGATTTAGTTATAAGTTGTCACAATGGATAGGCCTTGAAAAACTGAACACAGTCCAATCGAGAAAACAGGAAGAAGTTGTGTGGAACTATCAAAAAGTAAGCAAAACATACAAACTGAGTAGTCCATGCGTAAGGTAGGCAACATCAAGGAGAGTGTAAGCGTGGGAGCGCTGTGGTCCCGTGGTTAGCGTGAGCAGCTGCGGAACGAGAGGTTCTCGGTTCAAGTCTTCCCTCGAGTGACAAGTTTAATTTTTTTTTTATTATGATCTGCCCGTTTGCTCATTGACGTCTCTGTTCACTGTAATAAGTTTAGTGTCTGTGTTTTGCGACCGCACCACAAAACCGTGCGATTAGTAGACGAAAGGACGTGCCTCTCCAATGGGAACCGAAAACATTTGACCGCAAGGTCATAGGTCAACCGATTCCTCCAAAGGAAAACACGTCTGATATATTCTATACGACACTGGTGACGGCATACGCGTCACATGACAGGAATATGTTGTCTGCCCACCTAACTTGTACACTTGACGAATGGATATAAAGATTCTTCTACGTTGCCCAATACTACGGCGCAGTTACCTCACATCAGACGGACGGAAAGACAGATAATAACTGTCTGAAAATAAAAAATTAAACTTTTCACTTGAAGGAAGAATTGGACCAAGGACCTCTCGCTCCGCAGCTGCTCACGCTAACCAGGGGACCACGGTGCTCCTGAGTTCATACAATCCTTCATGTTGCCTATGCTGAGCATGGAGTACTCAGTTTGTATATTTTGCCTATTTTTTCATAGTTCCACACAACTTCTTCCTGTTTTGTCGATTGATCTGTGTTCAGTTTTTCAAGGCTTATCCACTGTGCCAACTTATAACTAAATCTGAGGAGTGTGTGATAGGGAGGTTCCCTTGTTAGAAAGAATAATGCAAGTACTTCAAGCTATTGGGAATATCGTTATCCGTGTTACCCGAAGGCCTGTAGTTTTTCATACTTAGCACCATTTTAATTTCTTTCTTAATCTTTCGCAAATGTCGTGTTGCATAACTTCTATATGCTTTGCATCGCCTGCATCTTTGCAAAACCATTGACTAATCTCTACGAGGTTTCACTTTCAAGTAAATAATGAGCTGTCCAGGATACCTGTCGCAAGTATTCTGTTTTCTTAGTCTTTCGTATTACTCTGCAATCAAATATATTTTTTCCACTACTTGATAACTGTTCCCAGATTGACAGTTTATGTAGATGTGATAGGCAGCCTGTCGCATTATAAATTTGATACAATTTATTGTTCCATTAACTAGCTGTATAGCCGTTGCAGATTCATTATCAGACGAAGATGCTACAGAAACATGATTGTAGCGCTGGCGAAAGTAACAGAAATTCAGACATAAGTTATGAACGTGTCCGAAACGAAAAACGATTCGTGTTTCTCATAGCATTAGACCTTGACATCTTTGAAAAATTCATTCCGATTGTGTACATTTTAGAAACTTTACACACACACACCCACATCCACCCACCCGCCCACACACACACACACACACACACACACACACACACACACACACACACACACACACAAACGCAGTATTGGTGCTCTTCGTTTTACAGTGACCAAACACCCGATGCAAATACAAAAAATATGAAGTTTCATATGAGACTATGTCACATCGAAATCTATAACTTGGGATACTTTAAAGTATTTAAAAGCATATATGATGGTCGTAAGTGAGCATTGCAATATGTGGGTGTGCCCCTGCCTTGGCAGGATGCATTACTAAAAGGTTTTATAAACTATAGAGCGCAGCAATCAGTCGGTTTTTTTGCAGTTTTTATTACGCAAATCCCGATTTCGGCTAGTGCCTAGCCATTATCAATGTACTAGTTTCTAATCTCGAAGGTGTTCTCCACACAGCCTACCTTCTTTATACAGTACTATTCAAAGAACTATGACTGACGCCCGAACAACAGAGAACAAACATGCATCGACATTAGAAAATTGTGCATTGACAATGGCTAGGCACTAGCCGAAATCTGCATTTGCGTAATAAAATCAGACAAAAAAAAAGGGGGGGGGCGCGAAAGGGCGACTGATTGCTGCGCTCTATAATTTATAAATCACATAACAGTCGCTGCTGCAATAAACGTGGATGGTGAATACTCGGATTTTCTCTATGAGAAAAGTGGAGTCAGACAGGGTTATATACTGTCACTTTAGGTGTATAGTGCCTATATGGTGTATATCATCTGGAGCACACAGGGTGGGTGGGATGGTGGAGTTTCAATTAGCGGCAGGAATATCGACAACCTGCGCTTTGCTGAAAATACTATCGTCATTGCAGCAAGTGAGGAAGAACATAGTGATTTGTTGTCGAGAGTTAACACAGTTGGTTTAAATTTCGGTTTAGAGATAAAAAAAGAAAGAGAGCAGACTAATGGTTATTAATCAACAGCGTATTGATTAAATCCAATTTACAGATCGCGTAAGGGATGTGGAAGTAGTGAATAATTGTATACGTCTAGGATCTCTGATCGGTAACAAAGGAAATTACGATAAACAAATAAAATGATGACTGACTCACGGCCGAGCCGTATTCGTCAAATCCAAAATCAGGTAATATCCAAAACAACGAAGCTGCGTTTAATAGAGTCATTGTTGTTCCCGTGTTCTTGTACGGCTGCGAGACCCCTACCGTGAAAGCTAGTGACAAGTACCTAACTGATGCCTTCGAGATGTGCTGTTGCAGGAGGATGTTAGGCTTAGAAAAATCCATCCTCTCACTATAGATAAACTTACCTTTGACTGAAACCGGAAGATAAACTTCACGTGATATTGCTTCCAGTCCCTTGGGCACACTTCAGAAAAGAATGAGTCAATTTAAAAAGACCCTCTTGCAAGACAAAATCGACGGCAGGAGACCCGGAGGAAGAGCAACAGATAGATGGTTGGATCAAGTGAGAAAGATTACCGGCCTCTCTCTGGAAATTACACGAGGAAGAGCTGAAAACCGTTGTCGATGGAGACTTTTAGCCACGATTACTAAAGAAATGAATGAGTAAATGAGTTCACAACACTCAGTAAACCGTCTAATGATGATGATGTTGATGAATGAAAATGTTATAGTTAAACATATAGAGTGAACGATTTACTACATAATTAAATATTCAATGAGTTACTATCGTATTTGACACAGAGGTGACCATGGAAAGCTGTGGTGAGTATATGAATTGATATTAGCAGTGTAGAATCGTGGCAATATGAGATAATAAACAACAGAGTTAAACTAACACTTTATTAGTTTACTTGAAAGCAAGAGCTATCTGTTAAATGCTTTGATATTTGTCATCTCATACCGCAAAAATATTTGCGATGTGTAACAAAGCCTTATTTCATTTTTGCAACACGTGCCGCCATAAATCGCACCCCCTAACCCGTGACCCACTTCGAGGCGGCCCCGTCTTCCCTCACCATGTCGGACGGCCGTGTTTCATTTCAGGACGACACCTCATATGGTAACAGCTTGTTCCTCACATTTTTTATCACTGACAAGTAAACTTTTAATTCACACTGTCTTGTTTTCGCGCCTGGGAAACTTCGGCATATAACTTTCTGCGTTGGCTGCGCAGAACGATACCCGGAAGTAGGTCAGCTGCTACTACGCTCACTTTACCTGTGACTAGTTTTTCTTCTTTGTTTTTTATTCTGAAATTCCACGTTTCCAAAAATAAAAGCTCAATTCATGTGCATACAACAGCCTTACATGGTCGTCTATGTCTCTCACATACGCTAGTAACTCATTCACTCTTTAATTATGTAATAAATATTTCACTATATTTGCTTATCTGCAAATTTTTTAATCCACATTCTAAATCTACATCTTGATCCATACTCCGCAAGCCACCTGACGGTGTGTGGCGGAGGGTAACGTGGGTACCTCTTTCCCACGCCCGGGTTCCCGGGTTCGACTCCCGGCGGGGTCAGGGATTTCCTCTGCCTCGTGATGACTGGGTGTTGTGGGATGTCCTTAGGTTAGTTAGGTTTAAGTAGTTCTAAGTTCTAGGGGACTGATGACCATAGATGTTAAGTCCCATAGTGCTCAGAGCCATTTGAACCATTTTGAGTACCTCTATCGGTTCTCCCTTCCATTCCAGTCTCGTATAGTTCGGGGAAAGAAGGATTGTTGGTATGCCTCTGTGTAGACTCTTATCTCTCTGATTTTATCGTCATGGTCTCTTGGCGAGATATACGTAGGAGGGAGCAATATACTGCTTGACTCCTCGGTGAAGGTATGTTCTCGAAACTTCAACAAAAGCCCGTACCGAGCTACTGAGCGTCTCTCCTGCAGAGTCGTCCACTGGAGTTTATCTATCATATCCCTAACGCTTTCCCGATTATTAAATGATCCTGTAACGAAGCGCGCTGTTCTCCGTTGGATCGTCTCTATCTCTTCTATCAACCCTATCTGGTACGGATCCCACACTGCTGAAGAGTATTCAAGCGGTGGGCGAACAAACGTACTGTAACCTACTTCCTTTGTTTTCGGATTGCATTTCCTCAGGATTCTTCCATTGAATCTCAGTCTGGCATCTGCTTTACCGACGACCAACTTTATACGATAATTCCATTTTAAATCACTCCTAATGCGTACTCCCAGATATTTTATGGAATTAACTGCTTCCAATTGCTGACCTACTATAGTGTAGCTAAATGATAAGGGATCACATTACAGTTGTCTACATTGAGATTCAATTGCCATTCCCTGGACCATGCGTCAATTCGCTGCAGATCCTCCTGCATTTCAGTACAATTTTCCATTGTTACAACCTCTCGATACACCACAGCATCATCGGAAAAAAGCCTCAGTGAACTTCCGATGTCATCCACAAGGTCATTTATGTATGTTGTGAATATCAACGGTCCTACGACACTCCCCTGCGGCACACCTGAAATCACTCTTACTTCGGAAGACTTCTCCCCATTGAGAATGACATGCTGGGTTCTGTTATCTAGGAACTCTTCAATCCAATCACACAATTGGTCTGATAGTCCATATGCTCTTACTTTGTTCATTAAACGACTGTGGGGATCTGTATCGAACGCCTTGCGGAAGTCAAGAAACACGGCATCTACCTGGGAACCCGTGTCTATGGCCCTCTGAGTCTCGTGGACGAATAGCGAGAGCTTTGTTTCACAGGACCCACTCTTTCGAAACCCATGCTGATTCCTACAGAGTAGATTTCTAGCCTCCAGAAAAGTCATTGTACTCGAAAATAATACGTGTTCCAAAATTCTACAACTGATCGACGTTAGAGATATAGGTCTATAGTTCTGCACATCTGTTCGACGTCCCTTCTTGAAAACGGGGATGACCAGTGCCATTTTCCAATCCTTAGAAACGCTACGTTCTTCTAGAGACCTACGGTACACCTCTGCAAGAAAGGGGGGGGGGGGGGCAAGTTCCTTCGCGTACTCTGTGTAAAATCGAACTGGTATCCCACCAGGTCAAGCGGCCTTTCCCTTTTGAGCATGCGTCTTGCCAACGTATGGACACACTTACAGCATGAAATGTTCATTTTCCGTGTTTGTATATATTCTATTCTGTTATTTAATCCATCCCATGCCAAACATCGCATGTAGCGATGTGTAATATCCAACACCCTCATAGCCTTTGTACTTGCGTTGAGTCAGAGTTTACTCTTTGCTAAAATGCACATTATCGGGAAGAATTTATCAAGGATATCAAGGAGTAACCCAAAATAAAATTCGGACACATTTCGTAACTCATTTATAAATTTCTGATAATCTCGCCAGTGCCATGACCCTAGCGTGCAGCTACACAAGGTCCAGGAAATAATGTTCCTGTAACACTTTCTTCTGATGATGAATCCGCACTGGGTCGAAAACTAATTATGGTACAATAAATCGTATCATATGCAAAAAGCCATTGGTTACATATCACAAACCTGAATAAACCGCCAATTGAAATCGCTGTTACAGTTCATCATCCACAACGCTTGAAATAATGACCTCTGACTGATTTGATTTCTCACATTGTTTGGTTAATTTGGGAGTAACTATAATGGTATTCTTCCACGAATAAGCTAAACATTTTCTGTCGGCATAACCTGGGCTAGCCCTGTAATGTTCAGACGAACAACTATCATTTTAGATCTTGGAGAGCATGCAAAATTAAACACATGGACTAAAATTTAAACCAACCATCACTGTGTAAGACGATAGCGTACAAAATACCACAAAGCACGTCACGAGGTGTTGACATAGAAAATTTTCTTATTACATGTCGGGGTTAGTAAACGGCTTTCTGATGACGGAAAGGTAGTAGCCAAACATACTATGTTTTAAGACTAAAATCTGTAAGATTTGTTCCAAAAAACTTCTTTTATTACTTAAAATGTTAAAGAAAAAAGAACTTTTCTATCAGGACAGACTACGTTACCGAAACAAGGCAACTAATGTTTAAAATCCCTCGATGAGGCCATTAGAGGAGGAGCACAAGTTAGGGCATTATGGTAATGGAAATAGCTTTATCCTGAAGAAGTATTCTAGCATAAGCGATGTGTGTGCAGTCTGCAAAATGCTGAATAGGTCGCTGAGGAAAAGATCATTGACTGGATGCAAGCTGATTTTACAGTGCCAATATTACGCGTTTTGGACACTGATATCGTCACATATCCTAGAACATCATGCTGAACATAGATACAAAAGTTACATGTTGTAGTAGTAACGATCGTAAGCCTTCTGATCATGAGTCTGCTTATGACCGTTACTGCTACAATATTTAACTTTTTTTATCTATGTGCAACATGATGTTCCAGAATTTTTGATGATTGTAATGACCGTAACGCGTACTATTGGAATAATAAAGTCAATTTACATTCGATCAATGGCTTTATCCTTATGACTTATTTCAGCGTTCTGTAGACTGCACATATCTTTCAACATTGTCGCATACCTCCTTCTTCACTTTATGTGACTGCGATGATAATCGGTTTAGTGAAACCACGGAAGGCCTAAAGCAGGATAAGATATGACTGTCGTTCCTAGTCCTAATTTGGTGGAAAGACATTTAGAAAAACATTGTTTTACGTTTACGTGGACACGCAGCGACATACCGCCTTCTGTGTTCAGATGAACTCTCGCACCGTTTGCTTTTCAACAAGTTCAAAAATGGTTCGAATGGCTCTGAGCAGTATGGGACTTAACATCTGAGGTCATCAGTCCCCTAGAACTTAGAACTACTTAAACTTAACTAACCTAAGGACATCACACACATCCATGCCCAAGTCAGGATTCGAACCTGCGACCGTAGCAGTCGCGCGGTTCCGGACTGAAGCGCCTAGAACCCCCTCGGCCACCACGGCCGGGCATTCAACAAGTACCGTGGAAAGTAGGCAAATACTGGTAGCACACATCATAAATTTTAAAAGCTTGTGACGATAGATCGTTAGACTGCCTTTTTTAGCGTAAACAGCTACTGTAATAATGACCATCCTTCATATCATGAAGAAACTGGTAATCGTAAATGGCGCAGACACCACGATTCTGCCGAACTAAAGACAGTATGCCAACCGAAAAATGCCACACCGCAATACTAAATGAAATTTTGTGATGTACCGAGTACTTCCGAGAAGGACCGAGCAAAGCCGACACAGGCCGAATCTCTGCGCGCACGCGGCCTGCTCATCTGGCACTGGCAATGCCGTGTTCGGCCCTGCCGCAGAGCTACCAGATTTGCGGGAATATTGATCGTTGTGTATCACCTGCTGTTCAAAATAGTCCCAGACATTTGCTGCTGGATTAATATAGGGTGATTTAGTGGGATAGTCGATCTGCGATACGATGCCTGAGTATTTACCAAACCAGCAACTATGAATGCAGCCCTGTGAACTCGGCTGCTGTCGGCTCGGAAATTCTACATCTACATCTACATACATACTCCGCAATCCACCATACGGTGCGTGGCGGAGGGTACCTCGTACCACAACTAGCATCTTCTCTCCCTGTTCCACTCCGAAATTGAACGAGGGAAAAATGATTGCCTATACTCTGTAAGAGCCCTAATCTCTCTTATCATATCTTTGTGGTCTTTCCGCGAAATGTAAGTTGTCGGCAGTAAAACTGTACTGCAGTCAGCCTCAAATGCTGGTTCTCTAAATTTCCTCAGTAGCGAATCACGAAAAGAATGCCTCCTTTCCTCTAGAGACACCCACCGGAGTTCTTGAAGCATTTCCGTAACACTCGCGTGATGATCAAACATACCAGTTACAAATCTAGCAGCCCGCCTCTGAACTGCTTCTATGTCCTCCCTCAATCCGACCTGATAGGGATCCCAAACACTCGACCAGTACTCAAGAATAGGTCGTATTAGTGTTTTATAAGCGGTCTCCTTTGCAGATGAACCACATCTTCCCAAAATTCTAGCAATGAACCGAAGACGACTATCCACCTTCCCCACAACTGCCATTACATGCTTGTCCCATTTCATATCGCTCTGCAATGTTACGCCCAAATATTTAATCGACGTAACTGTGTCAAGCGCTACACTACTAATGGGGTATTCAGACATTACAGGATTCTTTTTCGTATTCATCTGCATTAATTTACATTTATCTATATTTAGAGTTAGCTACCATTCTTTACACCAATCACAAATCCTGTCCAAGTCATCATTATATCCTCCTACAGTCACTCAACGACGACACCTTCCCGTACACCACAGCATCATCAGCAAACAGTCGCACATTGCTATCCACCCTATCCAACTGATCATTTATGTAGATAGAAAACAACAGCGGACTTTCCTGGGGCACTCCAGATGATACCCTCACCACCTCACGGTGTCTTTCCGATACACGTTCCAGCCCTCACTAAATATTTCAGACCTTCCTATATCAGGGCTCAGCCAGGTCTCAGTCCCGAGAATAATTTGCGCGCCACGCGCTTCCTGGAGGGCAGTAAATTCAGGGACTTTATTCCGAACACTCTGAAAATTTGCTGCTATTATCTTGATAACTGAAGGGTCTGTATACTGAGCGCGTCCTGATTTCCGTGCCTGCACGTCGACTGGTGAGTGTTCATCAGGACACCTCGCACTACCGCCTAGCATAAAAAAAAATGTGCACACCACAAGTACTCTGCTACCCAAGTAGCCGCTTCATTTGTATAGTGTACTCCTGAGCTATCTAGGGGCGTCCTACAATTCCCCACCCAATAGCTCAAGTCTAGAACTCTGCAGCCAAGACCGTCACAGAGTCGACGAGGCCTCTGGGAACGATAGTTCCACAACATACTCACCTTTAAGATGTAGAAGGAAAGATAATACTTCCCCATCAAGAATTTTAAAATAAATAAATGTCCTGTTTCATGTTCAGATGACCTGAATGATTGGGGCCAAGTCGTGGGGCAAAAGACGCGTCCAAAACATCACAGAACCTATTCCAGTAACGCATTACTGTGCTGCTGTCAGCAGTGTTCTTCTGTGCGACACCCGACTCCAAATGTTCAATGTATGCAGCGTAATTTACAATGTTCGTCCGGCAAGTGGGTGAGATGGATCTGCCCTTACAGACAGCAGCAATTTCCGTCGGCTTTGAACCACATTTTCATCTGCACTCGACTCCAGTCCCTGTCAGCTAGGATGTTTTTAGGACCACTGTTATTATGCAATATTACGTGGGCAGAACTGGCACACAACCCGTTGATGACAAGTTGGACAGTTCGCTACGATACAAGCACAAACCTGGCAACTTCATTCACAGTGTGGGCATTGACACTTTCAAACGCGATAGCTCCTTTCTGCCGTTCAGTCAGTTCTCCGCAAGCGATTGGCTCATAAACACCTCTTCATTGCCATAAATGGTTAAAATGGCTTTAAGCACTAGGGGACTTAACTTCTGAGGTCATCAGTCCACTAGAACGTAGAACTGCTTAAACCTAACCAGCCTAAGGACATCAAACACATCCATGGCCGAGGCAGGATTCGAACCTGCGACCATAGCGGTCGCACCGTTCCAGACTGTAGCTCCTACAACAGCTCGGCCACTCCGGCCGGCCTCATTCCCATAACTTAACGTTAACGATAATGGGATTCATGACCTGCTGGTACAATTCTTCAGGATCTACAGCACTTTTCTTTCAGGAGCATGACACTACACTTTGCCAAGTGACCATAAAGTTTATTTAATGTTGGTTAAAACATGAAGCAGAATGTACGAAACTTTCAGAAACACGAAAAGATAAATGTTACTCTGGGAATACTTCAGCAATCTCATTTGGACAGGACTAAACGTTGGTGGTAGACGTAATTAACAGTCAGCTGTTTGTGTTCGACGACAGAGTTTGATGCATCGGTCATAGAGTCGTTCCAAAATAGCCTATTCGACAATACGGAAATATTCCGACCATACGGTAGTACTAGAAAGTAACTTTAACTTTCCTTGTATCGACTCGCGGGACAGTGCATGCACTGTCGTCGGTATCGACAAACAGAATTACGAAGTAATGCAGAAAGCACTATCGCACACTGTCTGTGACAGCCGACGGCCGGCAGCAGACAGCCCACACGCGAGAGAAATAATTCAGACCTGCTGTCTGCATATAGAACGGGTTTTCACGTGACTGACACCACATGACAGGCATTATCGACTATTAAGCTATCACAGCAACGACAGTCACCAAAGACAGAAAGTAGATGTGATAGACCGTCAGTGACATCCTACGTAAAACGCGAATTGTTGAGTAAAACCCGACAAACGTAGGAGAGATGTGATTAAATCTCAAATACGTCTTAGATCACGCTCTAGACATGTACGTACCAAGAACGATACTGAAATCAAAACTATACGTAGACCGACTTGCGTTATTCGAAGAATTTTGCAAAAACAAATACTGTTAAACTACAGCTACAAACATTTGTATACAGAAAACGTAACAGCAACCCATGATTTCTATGAAGAGGCATACGTGTAGCCTACAATAAATTCCACAGTCAAATCTTGGCGTAAGATATTTCTGTTAATCCGAAGAAGTTCTTGTCCCACCTATAGACATTTAACAGATGCAAATCTTCTTTGCAGTCGAAAATGTAGATGAGGTAAGTTTCGTTTTGAAACTGAATGCGACAGACAGAAAGTCGAAATATTAAATTATTTAAAAAAAAGTGATTTCGCTCAGCAGGATTCTACTTTCCAGAATCGTTTGTTCTCCGCACGAACTGACAAGTAGTTAATACTGAAGTAAGAAATCCTGGCACTAAAAGCAATTAACACCACTCATAGAATACTAGGAGCCAGATCTCAGATTTCCTGTTAGATCGCCCTACATCTAAATCATATTTATCGAGAATTTCTCACGCAACGAATGGTTCTATGTGACTGACAAAGAGACGAAGTCACCTTTGTCTATATAAGGTGTTAAAAAACAGACACAAAATTACACACCAATACCTCTACCCTCCGTCTACCTGGAGCATACACTAAACTCAAGCAGTATGAAGTTCCCCGAGGAATTGAAACCTTTCTCAAGCCATCAGCACGTGTTCAAGAAAAACAACTAGCTTGTAATACAGTTGCTTTTCAGTTGCACAGGATTTGTTGCGAACATTAGGTAGGTTACGACATCCCAAGTTGTAGTAATGATTTAGACACTATACCACGAAGCCGACTGATAACCGAGATGTGATGAATATATGTATGAGATTGGCTAATAATACTCAGAATGTGGACAGCGAATGTTATACAGAATCGCATTTAACATTGTGAATGCCCAGGAATAAGTAGTAGTACCATTAATGAAATATTTCTCCAATATTTCATCAGTACTTTCAGATTACTCGTTACAGAAGGTTTTGTCTACTGGGAAGTACCACCACGTGATGACTGTAACAACAAGGAGAATGATATTAATGTAAAACTGGACTAACAGTGGTATTAGTAGCAGGGAAGGGAGGGAGCGACTTAGAGATGTTGGGAGACGTCTAAAAAAATTCAGTGCATTTGTTGGAGAAACCATGGATATGACTGCTCAAGCATTTGAAATCCATATTATTATTTAGATTTTGTTAAACACTATGTGTATAAGGTATTAATTAGTTAATGAAAGTTACCATTTGCATAGTGAGTTTGTGCAATGTTCTTCCATTACACTGGATTATGTGATATGCATTGCAAGTTCCGCCACAGATGGGTCAGTAACAACTGTTGGTGTGGTTGTTATAGTATATTAGGTAATGAAGTCCGTGGACTGCTTCCTTCTTTTGGTTTCCTAATAGAGAGCGCTACAAAAATTGGACGTGAAGCGATAGTAAGGATCGAGCAGTCTCCTGCGCTGTCATCTGTGGTCTGAGAACACCGGATACAAATTGTATCCGACGGGCCGCTTGAATCTGCGCTCGCAACGGTCTGATTGGCTAACTTCAATGCTAATTAACTGGGAAACGGCACAACGTATTGAATTATTTTCTTAATAAGTATTTCTCAGAACACCTTACCCTACAACACTCTTACAAGTTTTTCAGACTGTTTCTGACCACCCTGTATGTCTCCTCCTTTCTGCCACCTGGCTCCGAAGCGTCTGGCGCTCCGTGGGGTTGATACCAGGCTATGAGCTGGTATGAGGTATTCAATGAAGAAGTTTTGTCTACCCTGTATTTGGCCTGGTCTGTCACCTGCATTGTGATTCCTAGGCATTTGTATCTTTTGACTAAATCCAGTTCTAGCTCGCCGCTCTCTTGCTTCTGATAGTGGGATCATATCATCGGTATACAGCTGCATTCTCACTTCTTCTGACTGTGTCCTTTGTATGACTTCATCGGTAAGTACGTTGAATATAGTGGGACCTATAGGACCACCCTGCAGTACTTGATTCATTTGCAGGATTCCTTGGGACGGTGTTAATCCATACTCGGAGGATACTGCTTGCTATAAACTTGGTATTTTCTGCACCTAGTATTGCGTATAGTTTTTCCAATACTCTACTCCTGTTTACCCCATGGAAAGCTTGATTGTAATGAAGTAAGATTGCTTATGCGAGGCATTTGTATTTAGACAGGGCTTCGCTTACAAATTCTAAAACGTATTCCACCACTTGAGTGACTGATCTTCAGGGAATTAAGCCGCGCTGTTCCGGGGATATTATAGTGCTATTGTTGGTTGGTTGGTTGGTTGATTCGGGGTAGGGGACCAAACACCGAGTTCATCGGTCCCATCGGATTATTTCAAGAAATGGTTCAAATGGCTCTAAGCACTCTGGGACTTAACATCTAAGGTCATCAGTACCCTAGACTTAGAACTACTTAGATCTAACTAACTTAAGGACATCACACACATCCATGTCCGAGGCAGGATTTGAACCTGCGACCGTAGTAGCGGACTGAAGCGCCTAGAACCGCTCGGCCACAAAGGCCGGCGCCCATCGGATTATTGAAGGATGAGGAAGGAAGTTGGCCGTGTCATTTCAAAGGAACCATCCCGGTATTTGCCTGAAACGATTTAGGTAACTCAAGGAAAATCTAAATCAGAATAGCCGTACGTGGACTTGAACCGCCGTTCTTTAGAATACAAGTCCAGTGTGATAACCACTGCGCTACGTCGCTCGGTGTGATTATTCCGCCAATTTGCGGAAGAAATGCATTTCTGTCACGTTGGTCTCTTTCTTGCAGGGTCTTTTTCCTGCCGCAAAGATATCGGAGATTTGATGTTTTACCTGATTCCTGCTATTCACGGTAAACTCATGAAATGGTCGTACAGGAAAATCCATATTTCATCGCTACCCATAGCGCCGACTATAACACCACGTTAAAACTCACTTAAATCTTGATAACCTGCCATTGTAGCAGCATGAACCGATCTAACAACTGCACCAGACACTTGTGCTATATAATCGTTGCCGACCGCAACCCCGTATTCTGTCTGTTTACATATCTCTGTATTTGAAAACGCATGCCTGTACCAGTTTCTTTGGATCTTCAGTATAAGTTCAATGAAACAAGAACTAGGGGTCTCATAGACCCAGCCCGACCGTTACAGAACACTTATTATGGTCCAAGGCGCGATCAAAAATGACCACATTACAATAATGGACATTGGAAAACACTGTAGGCGCAGCGAATGAAGCACGCTGTCTAAAAGAAAGACAAAAAACTAGAATTCCATAGAAAGAAAGACCTAAAAACGGAAAAGAGATGCATTAATGTCGCATTTAAAATAAATGACATTACCACCTTGTTTAACATAAGTAATGTTAAAGGCTGAACAAGAATTCTATTCGTCCTGCAATAGATTAGGACATAAAAATATACACTAATCATTGATAAGCAGTGGAAAACCTGTTTTCATATACTTTTATTAACACAGACAACAGATATTCATTTTAATAATGTAGGGAGTCGGTATTTTTCTCACATCCACTCATAGGCGAGTTTTAACCTTATAGTTGCAGCCATCTTGAAGAAACAAGGTTACGCTTACCACGAGTTGAAGCGGAAACCTGCCAACCGAATGTCGTTTATCTGGCCGCAGGTTTCCCACCGACAGGCGCTATCTAGTTTTATGTACCATCGGGTTACTCATTATATCGTCTTTGGTACATATTCAGTCAATGCCAGTATTATTAAATAAATCGGGACCGAATGGAAACGACTGTCAGACTCCGCCTTACCTTTAGAACGGCTCATAGTCACTTGAGCGAAATGTAGCATTACGAAGTGCACAGTATCAGGATACAGTTTGGAAACATCACCGAATAAGCTAAACTTCTTCTCATTATCAAGCTACAGACTCCAACACTAATTACTAGTTGCTACGGTTGTGCTCTCTTTACATTTAATACCTTGCGCAGTAATCTATAGACCTCGCCAACGTAATAGATTGCAGTGGCGTTGTAGCAGCACGGTAACTGAGCTTCGCACTGTGAGATACAATTCCACACTCTCGTTCTGTGAATGGGAAGACAACGTGAGAATTTTGCATTTATATATCAGATAACTGCATGCAGAGAGTTTGCGTTGGCCGCTTTATAACGTACACATCCTTTGAGGTAGAATCCACTCCAAATACATGGACGATGCACTTTTCCCTTTAAGACCCTAGTGGAGATTTCATGCTGATTAACTTTCACGTAATGGTTACCTGGAATTCAGAACAATAATGAACCTCGCCGTTTTCTATGACGGTGGTTTTCGTTACAGCATACTTAGAATGAGACTTGTTTGTAAACGAGAGCAGCTGTGAATAACGATTCGAGATTGCGGCTTCCTCTGTCTGATAGAGCCTCTGTTAGCGTTACAACTTCTGAAGAGTTCTTTTATTCTCCGTAGCGCAGTATGAAGGCCTTCGCGGACCCAGACGCAGCTACCTAAGGCTTCCGCGACTGTTTCCGCTTTCTACCTTAAATACAAAGCTTATAAGCTCCCGTACCTTCCAAACTCTATCTTGCGCAAGGGAGGAAAAATATTAATTTCCTATCGCGATATGACCACTATTAAATTCTGCGGAAACTAATAGGGAACATCGTTATTGAAAAATTTTCTGTTTAGTGCTTTCACTGTGATTTGGCAACCGCGATATAGCGCTCTTCAATAACACTTTAATATAGCTGCGCTCCACCAGAACTATAGCTCGGTACTTTTAGTACAGTGCCTGAATGACGTAGTAAATTGTAGGATTGTCGGTGGTATTGACAGCATTGTGTGGTATTGATAGCATTGTAAGGGAAAGAAACATAAATGAATTTACGAGAGAGAAACTGTGAGCTTACGACTTCTATTTGTTTTTTGTTTTCCACATACATAGAACGGCAAATCGTTGAGGGTTAGTCCATTATGTATTTTGTATCTTTGTATTTTATAATGAAGAGAAATTAGCGGATAGCGTAATTTCTGCGCTTTTATGCAAGCAAAGAAATCACGTTTGATCCTAGCACAGTTTTCATGACGAACATAACAAATGTATATAATTATTGTTGCTATTTTGTACCCGATGCAAAGTTCTTCATCGTTATCAAAGGCTAGAGCTTCCTGTTACTGCTGATAAGTGCGGATGTTGTTTATGAATAACAGAAATAAGATTTGTATAATGTCGAAAATGCATTAACGCAGTGTTTGATATGTTTCATTTGACGTTCTTTTTTTTAAATTTTACATTATTTTTGAGGAAATTCCGCTTTCTAGCGCTACATGATATATCTGTATTTTTTTTTAACTTTCGCTACGACATTCCTCTGTTTCGAGTTACATAGTGCATCGGCCGTGTGCTGTGCTGCTACGTATAAGGTTAGACACACATTGTGGTGACTCTCTTCTCATACGCACGCCTCCGAGTAACTGCAGTACTCAGCCAGAAAAAGCTTAAGAAGAAACAGCTGTAAAATTAGTAACTACGAGTCGCACTAAAAATTGTTTTGTCGGTGGAAGGTCGATAATAGTTCAATGAAAGTATTTATGTGCCTGAAATTTCACTCTATTACCGTAAGCTTGCATACACCAGTTCCTACCAAGCCTTATCCTAAGCAATACAAAGTCTGAAAAGTCCACACGCACAAATCATTCATAACCGCTGCCAGAGCACAGCTGTAACCGCAGACTTTCCAGTTACCACCACTGCTTGCGCAACCGTAAATGAATTTTTCTCTGTCAGCGGTCTAAGTAATAGTAGAGACCGCTGACCATACCGGTCAGCCCAGCTACCTTGACAGCTTGTTCAAGCGGTTGCGCAACTTTAACAAACACGTCTTTCACTCCGAGTACCTACGGTAAGCAGTTACGGCTCACAGAGACACACACATTCACAGAGTAACAGAGTGTCTCTGGGGGTCTCCGTGAATGGATGTGAGTCTGTGAGCCGTAGCTGGCTACCGTAGCTACTCGAAGACGTGTTTGGTTAAGCTGCGCAACCGCTTAAATACGCTGTTAAGATAGTTATGGTAATTATTAATTATCCTTAACCGAAAGTTCACAACCGATTGTTTCTTTTAGAATAGCTAGCTCAAATGTTGCTATAATGAGTCTCACTTAACAAACTGATCACTCGCTAAGCCGAATACTGTTATTTAAAATGTCAGCAGAAGTTCTGAATTTCACAACGTGCGTCAAATCGAACTCTATTCTACGCTTTACGTGACTTTTGAAACGTTTTGGTAGCGAAATATCACAATATTAATAATTTTCGTCAGAGCACCTATCAATAGGTTTGATCACTAGGAGATCCAAGCCCCGACTGTACTCATCGCCCTTACAAAAAAGAACTTTCTTGTTCCCAGTTTACGCACGAACATGCTAATTTCTGATAGGCAGAGAAACATCATAGCCACTAGGAAAGCATCAAACCCGCTCGATCCCGCAACAAATCAAAATTTTTCACTGAATGAGAACACTAAATTAACTTCAATAAATTTTCCCTCTTAACAAAACTACTTTAGCGAAATCATAATCTCATTTCTACAATACCATAAACCGATGAAATAGTTAAAATAAATTCCCCGGTACGAATGACTAACACACATGCCATTCTCGAACATTCCTCAAGAGACCAGCCACTTCAATGTACAGTATAAAAGCTTAACATAAAACATTACTTCACATTCACACCGCCATTTGCTCTCATAACTAAGCAAAATTATAATAGTAACTAAGAAACAATTAGAAAATGAAACAAACAGAATTGCAAATAAAATGACAGCATTTTAACTGCAGCTCAAGCAGTGTCAATCAAGTGACGCCTACCAGATTGCATAGAAAATATATACATTCAGACCTCTGACGCCACCTGTCCTGCTAGTGACTCATATTGCACATCTGTTCAGTGCTGTTACGATCTCAGTAGGCACGATGTAAGGCACTACCCGTCAACATCAAAACTTTTCGTATGAAACCTAAGTTAAATATTGACACAAATGCCCTGCGCTGCGTAGAACGGTGCAGATTGGCCAGAGGAGCGCAGAATGGAGCAACGTACTCTTAGGTGCGCAACAATGTTTCCATGTGTGAGCAAGTGCGGCAGCAGAAATGGAGAACTAGAAACACCGCCAAGACAGAGTGCACCTGAACGAAGCATTTCCTTTTTTGAATCGACACTGCACGGAACTGTTGGTTTTTGTGCAGCTCGGCACGGTTTGGCGACCGTACGGGTCTCGCCGCACTGCGCTGAAACACTTTTCTTGGTTTCTCGCGTACCTGTACAAACATGGTTTATACGCTTGAACGTTTTGATGCTCAGAGCAATATTCACGTGATTCGGGTGATATTTCCTAGACTATCATTATCTAAATGTGCTGTCTTTGCAGTATCTTACTATCTCCTACACTATGTTACTTGCTGGCACAGAGCAGGAACCAGAATGGAAAACTGAGAATCAACTTATCTGATTACAACCCCTACCCTTGCTCACAACGGAACATGAGTTCACTGATAACCAGGTAACACGAACCCACAATTTTTCAGTTAGTCTCAATTCTACTCTGCGATTAGGATGATTAGGATCTCCTGGAAATGTTGTTTTGTTTGAACTGTCAAAAGACAGTCATACGTCGTGGTCACTTATCTCTGATTAAATTCACTTGTTGTTTGCAGTTTCTCAAACAGTGCCACAGCGTTGTCCCACCGCTATCATAGGCTGCTTTCTGGCTATGGGCGACAAAGGTGCAACGGCTCACTTCGAAATTCTTGTTAGTTATGTGTTTCCCGGAGCAATTTTTTAGCGCCCGCCCTAAACTGTGATGGGAACGAAGTTCGTATTTATAGGTTTCCTCGTCGATAACGTATATTGGATGTTATGGCATTTCAAGTGCCACAACTTCAAGTAAGCCCACTTTTTTATTTTGTCGACAACAGAAACTTCGCATTGTCATAAACGCTGAACATTGTCTCCCTCTCTAGATGACACAAAAGGACCCATATCCCTTAAAACGGAGAGATATTGCGGATATCAAGAATAATTCCTGAATGATTTTGTAAATGCGGCGCAGTGAATTTCAAAATCAATTTAAAAATCATTCATTTCGTAGTGGTAGCAGACGTTTTCATACATATGAAAAGCAGTTGAGATCCGGGTGTATATTCATAGCGTACACCAACATGTATAAGATAATTCTATCAGCTTTGACAATTGCGAGTGCTACACACAGTGCCTCTCTATCAGTGCAACTTTTCGTAGCATTGTGACCAAGTTCATAGTTGCAACGCTTAGTCGAACCAAACTATGTCGTCAAAAGAAATGTCTTTCACTTCTCAACAAAATCGGTATCGACGTGCGGCTACGCATGCTCGTTTCACTAAAATTGTAGAACCTGAAAAGCTTTCTAGTTTATCCGAGATTATTTAGGCCGAGCTGCAAAGACGGTTTGCTGCTCATCAGATTTTCAAATACACGCAATGCAGTAAGACGTTTACTTAAAGTAGGGTAATTACTGTGATGAAAATTCTATACTGGAAGATCGAGATCTGTTATGTACATCTAAACCTCTGTCTCCTTATCTAATGTATCGAGGCACTAAAATTCTTTTTCGCTGCTTCCCTTCTCGTATCGTACCTCGCAAACATGACACAGCGTCATTCCACATATACCCATCGAAGCTGCTGTTCGCGGGGCGACTACTTTAGAAACTGAACAGAGTGGTCCTTAATTTTCTGTTTCCTTCTAGAGTACTGCCACACCTTACACCCTAACTAAATCGATTGTATTTTATGTATAATTCCTCTTTCGGCTTTCTTTGTTGTTGTTTTTGGGTCCCAAACCTTTGATCGGTGTATTTTTTCTGTATTTTAACATATATGATAACGTACCAGAAACAGCAACAGAAGTAAACCGAATGGTTTCAACATTCATCATCGGTAACTAAATTTGCGTGGATTATACTACTCGAGATTGTAAGCCAACTGATCATTTTTTATAGGGCATCGGGAGTACAAAAGATATTAAGAGGAAATACCGTAAGAATTTGCGAAACCCACAAATATCTCTGCTTTATTTAATGTGCTCGTGAAGGACATCAGAAATCAGTGAAACACAGAGACTGCATACTAAGCATCATCGGGCACTCTTTGATGGGTATAGGCAATTAACGCCGAAGGCGGTAACGGACTGGTAAGGATGGTTCATATTTCTTACAAGTCCGCAAGCAATGTATGTTATGTAACCACCAGCTAACATTTCTCTATTATAAAGTTTTAATGCTTGTAATTGGCTCAGCCCTGACTCTGATCCGTTCCATTCGCTCCTGGCAGTAAACATAGTGCCTCAGCGTAAGCAGTAATTTAGTGACTAGCTTGTTGAACGCGTTGCACTTATGATGGTGTAACATACAGATTATTGGTCACTACACAGAACGGTCGTTGTTAGCATTGTTTTTTTCTGTTGTGAGACACAGCCCCTTATGAATAACTTGTTTTGGTGTGAAGGAAAGTAGTAATCCCCTCAGTTCATCGTATTGAGTCTAATCGTTTTCACACTTCAGCTTGTCAGTGGCACGTTGCTGGTCATAAAAGGTTCAACACCAGGCAGTGTAACAAGTAACTAAATTTTATTTGTTGTACATATACATTACAGTGGAAAGAAAGTGTGATAATATTTGTACCTCACTTTGGTTATGAATGATGCGAAATTTGGTACACAGAGCTATCGCCTCTGGCAGCAGTCGTGGTGAGTATCGAGTCGGTCAGAGCTTGGATGGGTCATGCAGGTACGATGTCCCACGCTGCCTTAACTCTATGTGACAGACGAGTGACATGTCATGATCAGATGTTTTCAACGGGCGACAGGTTTGGAGAACAGGCCGACCAAGGCCACACGTAAGCAACCTACGTGTTTAAGTAGATCATCATACGAGCACACTAGAAGCATGCTGTCTTGCGTTATCATGCTGGAAGATACATTCTCGGAGACGTGCTCTAGTATGCACTCTAAGACAAAAAAAAGGCACTACGAAGGAATCATCCGAATGTCACTGACATCGCTAGATGTGATGTACATGTACAGACAAACACGTCATTAAAATTTAAGAAAAGATGATTTGTTCAAGAGAAAGATATTCACAAATTGTGCAAGTGAGTAACGCTTTGGTCTGCTCTGGCTCTTATGCAATCCGTTATTCGGCTTGACATTGATAGAGTTGCTAGATGTCCTCCTGTGGTATACAGAACTAAGTTCTGTCCAATTGTTGTGTTAGATAATCAAAATCCCAACTTGGTTGGAGAGACCTGCCCATAACGCCCCAAACGTTCTCAGTTGGTGAGAGATTCGGCAACCTTGCTGGTCAAGATAGGGTTTAGCAAGCACGAAGACAACCAGTAAAAATTCTCGCCGTGTGCCAGCGGGAATTATTTTGCTGAATTGTAAGCCCAGAATGGCATGCCATGGAGTACAACGAAACAGGGCGTAGAATATCGTCGACGTACCGCTATGCTTCAAGGGCGCTGCGGATGACAATCAAAGCGGTCCTGCTATGAAAACAAATGGCAGCCCAGACCATCATTCCTGGTTGTCGGAGAGCATGGAGGGTGACAGTCCAGCTGGTATCCCACAGCTATCCAGGATTTCTCCAGATACGTCTTCACTGGTCACTGGGGCTCAGTTAGAAGCGGGAGTCAACAATGAAGACAATTCTACTCCCGGCCGAAGACTTGTCTGGAGACGCCCCAGAAAATAGGTGGTACATCATCAACACTGTCGACCGCCATACGGCCCGACAAAGAGGAATGTTGGTCTGGAGTGCTGTACTACACTGGGTTGCTGTACTATCCTGCGCAGAAAAGTAGACGGCATTTCTATTCTTTTGGGAACCAGTCGCGTGGGACTGTTGAGATCGTGCATTGGGCTAAGTATGAACCCACTGAACCCATAAAGTCCGTATTCGCATTGAAGTTGTGGTATCCTGACCAAAGAAAAAAATGGTTCAAGTGGCTCTGAGCACTCTGCGACTTAACTCCTGAGGTCATCAGTCGCCGAGAACTTAGAGCTAATTAAACCTAGCTAACCTAAGGACATCACACACATCCATGCCCGAGGCAGGATTCGAACCTGCGACCGTAGCGATCGCCCGGTTCCAGACTGTAGCGCCTAGAACCGCACGGCCACTCCGGCCGGCGTCCTGACCAAAGAGAAAGACAACGTTGTGGAATGATAAATCGCAGTCTCTAAAGGCCACTATGGTGCCGATGTCAAATTCCGCCACTTTCTGGTAGATGATTTCCTTCTCATACAAGGCATAACTCTAGCTTCTCACAAACAAACAACATTCTCATACGCCCTGTGAATGATAAACCCGTTGTTGAATCTTTACTGGCATGCAAGTTGTATATGGTGTTATTTTCTCCTATTTTGTGCAGTGGCACTGAGATGCAAGTTGTTTGCATATCCAAGTACGTGGTACGTTTTACGTCAGTTTGGCGTTTATTGCATGTCACCTTCATTGAATGCATGCTGTGTGTTCTTTAGTTCTCAAAAGCAAAGCATGACACGCTATCCCGAGGAGCTTTTAATTGTCACTGTGACAGGTCACTGCGCCCGTTTAGGGTTCTGGGGAAACTTGTCGATATTCCAGCCTAGTCGTACTGGGGCTAGCGGCACGTGCATGGCGGCGACGGTCCACGCATATTGAGCTGCGCGGTCGCTTCAGAGAGCGTCAGTATTCAGCAGTAGTACACGGTCCAGCGCTATCCCGACAAATAATTAGTCCGTGCTAACTTGCCAGCAGGGACGCTGCGCCGTATCTCACAGCTGCCCACAATGACCTGCCCAAGTGTCCTGGCGCTAATCCAGTTATTATTTCTGTATGACGCTTGGGAACGGACGTCCTCCACGCCCGGCAGCGGCTCGGTAGTTAGCCCGTTTTTGTCTTTTCAGACAGTATCAGCTCTACCTAACAGGTACTGTAGTGACTTGAAATACTCTCGAGACGAACTGTACGATCACCATCGCAATTTTGGAAGCTTAGCTTAACGAAACTAGAGCTGCAGTTGAAATGTCAGTCTATTACCTCTTCATTAAGAATACTTCACGATCCCTGACAAGGCATGGTCTTAATCTTGAATGATCATTACGCGACAGGTTAATGATAGTACTGTATCACGTGTGTAATGTGTATTTAGCGGTCGGTGAGAATGCGTACGACATTAAGAAATTTAGACGAACCACTAATGATGCCGACTGACCTCAACAGTGTTATGATCTGGTTTCATGTCACTGGTAATATATTGAACCTTTATCTCAGTGTCCAATAGAGAGCAGCTTTCAGCCAAGACCCATCTTATCGTCTAAGTACTGACTACACAGTCGCTTCTCTCCATTAATATCCTCCCTGACAAGCTTCTCTTCTAAGTACTGCTGAAGGTTACAGAAATCCCACGCCTAAAGCTGTCGGACATTTCCTTGATCGCTTCTCTTGTTCTCTTGAATGTTACAACAATTCCTTCAACAAGGCGTCGAACGAAACTTTGGATTGAATTGTTTGGGGGAGGAGACCAGGCAGCGAGGTCATCGGTCTCATCGGATTAGGGAGGGACGGGGAAGCAAGTCGGCCGTGCCCTTTCAAAGGAACCATCTCGCTATTTGCCTGGAGTGATTTAGGGAAATCACGGAAAACCTAAATCAGGATGGCCGGACTCGGGATTGAACCGTCGTCCTCCCGAATGCGAGTCCAGTGTCCTAGCCACTGCGCCACCTCGTTCGGTTTTTCTGTGATTGTCCAGTCGCTGTAATTTTATTTTCAGTGAATACTTCACCAAACTACGATACTGCGAGAAATGGTATGTTATTATCGTGGCCTTCCCGGACTAAATAGTGACTTCTTCCGGTTTAACTGTGGCCATCTTTCAAGGGCTTCCAGCACTGCCTCTTAATGAGCGCGTGTAACTGTGCTATGCGATATGCATCCGTGGGTGTGCATGAAGGTATTAGCGTCTCGCTCCTAAAATAATCTGACTTACGTGCTTTAATCGCTGCAATGTTGTCTCGATTAATTAAAAACACTCTTTTATTCTTCGTATTAATTTTGTAGTAGATCAAGAGACTGAAAAGTTAGTGCAGGATTGTGCACATTACGTGCTACAGCAAAGAGGCCAAAAAGGAAACGAAGGGCTCGTTCATGTAAGCCAAATAAGGACAACAAACAAATATACTGAAGATAGACATGAGAGTCTGAAGACGGCTGTACTAAACAATGGCAAAAGGGCATTAAAACAAAATCTAGTTACGTTTAGGATCATAGGCACAGTGATACGCGTTTTCAGGGTACAGCCCACTTAAACGATTCTTTACATCTACACTCCTGGAAATGGAAAAGAGAACACATTGACACCGGTGTGTCAGACCCACCATACTTGCTCCGGACACTACGAGAGGGCTGTACAAGCAATGGTCACACGCATGGCACAGCGGACACACCAGGAACCGCGGTGTTGGCCGTCGAATGGCGCTAGCTGCGCAGCATTTGTGCACCGCTGCCGTCAGTGTCAGCCAGTTTGCCGTGGCATACGGAGCTCCATCGCAGTCTTTAACACTGGTAGCATGCCGCGACAGCGTGGACGTGAACCGTAAGTGCAGTTGACGGACTTTGAGCGAGGGCGTATAGTGGGCATGCGGGAGGCCGGGTGGACGTACCGCCGAATTGCTCAACACGTGGGGCGTGAGGTCTCCACAGTACATCGATGTTGTCGCCAGTGGTCGGCAGAAGGTGCACGTGCCCGTCGACCTGGGACCGGACCGCAGCGACGCACGGATGCACGCCAAGACCGTAGGATCCTACGCAGTGCCGTAGGGGAACGCACCGCCACTTCTCAGCAAATTAGGGACACTGTTGCTCCTGGGGTATCGGCGAGGACCATTCGCAACCGTCTCCATGAAGCTGGGCTACGGTCCCGCACACCGTTAGGCCGTCTTCCGCTCACGCCCCAGCAGCGTGCAGCCCGCCTCCAGTGGTGTCGCGACAGGCGTGAATGGAGGGACGAATGGAGACGTGTCGTCTTCAGCGATGAGAGTCGCTTCTGCCTTGGTGCCAGTGATGGTCGTGTGCGGGTTTGGCGCCGTGCAGGTGAGCGCCACAATCAAGACTGCATACGACCGAGGCACACAGGGCCAACACCCGGCATCATGGTGTGGGGAGCGATCTCCTGCACTGACCGTACACCTCTGGTGATCGTCGAGGGGACACTGAATAGTGCACGGTACATCCAAACCGTCATCGAACCCATCGTTCTACCATTCCTAGACCGGCAAGGGAACTTGCTGTTCCAACGGCACAATGCGCGTCCGCATGTATCCCGTGCCTTCCAACGTGCTCTAGAAGGTGTAAGTCAACTACCCTGGCCAGCAAGATCTCCGGAACTGTCCCCCATTGAGCATGTTTGGGACTGGATGAAGCGTCGTCTCACGCGGTCTGCACGTCCAGCACGAACGCTGGTCCAACTGAGGTGCCAGGTGGAAATGGCATGGCAAGCCGTTCCACAGGACTACATCCAGCATCTCTACGATCGTCTCCATGGGAGAATAGCAGCCTGCATTGGTGCGAAAGGTGGATATACACTGTACTAGTGCCGACATTGTGCATGCTCTGTTGCCTGTGTCTATGTGCCTGTGGTTCTGTCAGTGTGATCATGTGATGTATCTGACCCCAGGAATGTGTCAATAAAGTTTCCCCCTCCTGGGACAATGAATTCACGGTGTTCTTATTTCAATTTCCAGGAGTGTACATTTACATGTCGCACGCCATTGTGTAGCGGAGAGTACTTTCCTATTTCAGTCGTGAAAACTGTGCGGTAGAAACGATAGTCTGTGAGTCTCCATATGAGCTGTAATTCGACTGAATTTCCAGTCGTGGTCATTTCACTAGATGTAGGTGGGAGGAATCACTATGATGCTAAAACTTACTTTTCTTGAAATTTTAATAGTTAACGTCTCAATGATTCACTTAACGTCGGAAATATTCCCTCGACACAAGAAAACAAGACTGTTTGCATTAGTGTAGAACTACTTCTAGTGAACTGCAACTACTTTTTGGACCTTAGGTTGTGGTTTGAAGTTGGGCAGAGAATTAAAGTAGGTCAAACCAGTGGCTTTCTATGAGTTGTTTACTACAAAGGTATTGCTGAACTCCGCTGGAAGACACAAATATCGATGATCTTACGCAACTTCTCAAAATATCATATGCTGTGGAAGCAGCGAATGCAGACATACACTGAGGTAATAAAATTCTTTGGATACCTCCTCATATCGTGCCTGACCCTATTTTTCACGGCGTAGTGCAGTAGTTCGACATGACAAGGACTCAAAAAGTCACTGAAAGCTCGTGCAGAAATATTGAGCCATGCTGCCTCTATAGCCGTCCATGATTGCCAGTGCAAGACACGAAGTGACCTCTCGGTTACGTTCCATAAATATTCGGTTCAATTTATTTCGAGCGACTTGGCCGGCAAAATTATTCGCTCGAATCGTCCGGAATGTTCTTCACAACAATCGGGAACAATTACGGCCCTGTGACATGGCGGATTCTCATCCGTAATACCTCCACCGTTGTTAGGAAACGAAGTTCACTAAAGGTTGAAAATGGTCTCAAAGTAGCCGAAGATAACCATTTCCCGTCAATAATCAGCTCAATTGAACCAAATGACTGAGTCCATTCCGAGTAAACACTGCCGACATCACTATGAAGCCACCACCAGCTTCCACAGTGCTATGTTGACAACTTTGGCCCATGGATTCGTGGGGCGTGCGCCACATTCGAACCCTACCATCACTTTTACCAGCTGAAATCGGGACTCATCTGACCAGGTAATGGTTTTCCTCTCGGCTAGTGTCCAACCGATATGGCGACTAGGAGAGGCGATACAGGCGTTGTGATATTAGCAAAGGCACTCGCGTCTTTCCCCATTAACGCCACATTCCGCCGCACTATCCTAACGGATACGTTCGTCGTACGTCTCACACTGCTTTATGTGGTTATTTAACGCAGTGTTACTTGTCTGTTAGCACCGACAACTCTAAGCAAACGCTGCCGCTCTTGGTCGTTAAGTGAAGGTCGTCGGCCACTACGCTGTCCGTGGTGAGATGTAATTCCTAAAATGTGGTATTCTAATAGCACTCTTGACACTATGGATTTCACAATATTGAATCCCCTAACGATTTCTGAAATGGAATGTCCCATGGGTCTAACTCCATCTGCCAATACCCATTCAGAGACTGTTAATTCCCGTCGTGTGGCCATAATCACGTCGGAAACCTTTTCATAGGTATCATCAGAGTAAAAATGAAAGCTGTGCCAATGAAATGCATTTTATATGTTGCGTACACGATACTACTACTGTCTGTGCATGTCACTATCCCACAACTTTCGTCATCTCGCTGTATATGGAATCAAGTAAACCCTGTCCTAAGGCGCTCAGCACTAACTTAACATATCTCGTAAATACACAAATTTTTAACATTTCACTATTATCATTTGCGTACATAATAATTTGTGTACATAAAATTTTCCAGCTGAACTCCAAACTTACTTGTCTACATGTCTACTGATTCTGAGTCAATAGATTTTGAGAAATGTTACCACAGTAGGATACAGTCCAAGATCTAAGACCATTCGCCTGCTAGAACCCCATGACAGACAGATGGTAACTAATGCGAGGAGCGTTGTTTATTTTGTGTCGATGTAGTAATCACATGTCTAGCAGACACCGTGAATGGAAGATGAGTCAGAACTAGCGAGAGTGTCTCCTGTGTCACGCAAGGTGAATTAATCACACCTGTGGACATGTAAACACAAAGAGATGCCCTCCTTTTCAAAATTAATGGCTTCAAGGATGCCACTTGATTACACGTGGCTTTGAGCGCTTTAGCAACAGACTGTAATGTAGTAGTTTGACTGCCATGACGCTTGCTCAATATTCTTATATAGTTACAACAAATACCGCAATAAATTTCTTTCCGTACCACTGTACAATGCCCCTTTTCACAATAAATAACTGCAGAGGTGGGCTGCTAGTGACATTAAAATATTCTGCGGTGCCAGTTCTTCTGTTAACTACCAGTACTTTTGTGCGGTCACAGTATTGTGTTGACCTACATATGTACGAAGGAATTGTGAACATAAAATTCTTTTTTCCGCCGTTTTCATCTACATACACTTCAGCAGGAACTATTCCTAAAATCTGTATGACATTTCAGTTTTACATAATTACGTGCAGTTGAATGAAAGTATTTTCGTTGCGGTGAAATAAAGATTATATTCGCTTTTCTAATACAAAAGACCGGTACGGTCGCAGATTCGAATCCTGCCTCGGGCATGGATGTGTGTGAGGTCCTTAGGTTAGTTAGGTTTAAGTAGTTCTAAGTTCTAGGGGACTGATGACCTTAGCAGTTAAGTCCCATAGTGCTCAGAGCCATTGGAACCATTTTCTAATGCAAAACAAGACAACTAAAAAAAAAACATGTCGTGTGATTACTATATGTTGCGTTGTATCTATTCGCACTGAAGATCACCTTACACTATCTCAGATACTGATCACATGCAGCAACCTACGAGTATGAACTTCCTGCCCCTCCTGGACCCTTGTGCATAAAGTGAGATTAAAGAAAATACAAGAAAAATATAATTAAGTTTTATGTATAAAAATGCAATTGATGTTCTCATTGCATAATCTTTCAAAAAATAACAAAGATCAACAATTCTGGCTCAAATTGTTTAGTTACCTACAACACGTTTCTCACCAGGATCCAATACATATACAGACAGTCATAATTCCGACGAATTTCCAATCAATACCCATTTTACATTACCCTTTCAAGGTAGTCAAATTTAACCTCATGTGATAGTTTTTGGAAATCGAGAAACTCAGTTCTAAAGGCAACCTACACATTAGGAGTAAGGTGGCTAATATGAGTCACGGTAAGCCGTGGGACCGCGAGTTTTTATAGTATCCTGTATCTCTGGGAAATTCAGTTTATAGTCGATCTATCCTTGCGAATATTTTGTCGACAGTAATCACCAATGTTTAAGGTATTCAGCTGCATATTATTGGCTGCATTGATTTTGGCTTCTTCGGCTTTAGCGCCGTTATAGCTTTCTTCCTTATGAGACTACTTATTTCCGCCATATTGCGATATGTTGTGACAGAATATTCTAGTGTGGGTGTGCCTACCTCGTATAATTGTAGAAACCCAGAAAATGACATTCTGATGTTTCTCGCAGGGGCCTTTTCTTTAGCGCACTTTTAATGAAGGCGATTCATCCGGGTTTAGCATTCTCCATAAATCATTGAATCTCTTATACACTGATGACCCAAAACATTATGACCACCTGCTTAATAGCGTGTTTGTCCGTCTTTAGAAGGAAATACATCACTGATTCTGTAAATCATAGATCCGCCAGGTTGTTGATAGGTCTGTGGAGGTATGTGACATTAGATGTCTACGCACAGACCATGTAATTCGCGTAAATAACGGGCCACTGAGATGCGTACAGGGTGATGGCGTTCGATAGCGACATAGATAGGATTTACATCAGGCGAATGTGGTCGCCGAGACATAAACATGAGTTTACTATAATGCTCCTCAAACCACTGTAGGACGGTTAAGTGTCCGAGACATGGACAATTATACTGTTGAAGAATGACATTGAGTCGAGAAAGAAATCAAGCATGAACAGATGCAGGTGGTTCGCAGCTGTCAGCGTGTGTTGCATTACTATCACAAGTCCCGTGACAGCGCAGGAGAATGTCTTTCATAGTATAATACTAATGCCACCAGGTTGCGTCCGTGGCGTGCTGCAAATTTCGAGCCGCCGATCACCTCGATGGCGGCGTTTGTGGAGACGATCAACCTACTGTAACAAATATATGATTCACCCGAAGAGTCGACACATTTCCATTGATCGACGGTCGAATGCCGATGATCCTGTTCCCACTGCAGTCATAACTGGCGATGTCGTTGGATCGACATGTGAACACGCAGAGGTGGTCTGCTGCGGAACTTCATCTTCAACACTGTACGACGAACGGTGTCCTCCGAAACACATGTGCGTGCTCCAATATTATCCTCTTTTGGCAGAGATGCCACAGATCACCATCTACCCAACATTACAGAGCAGACAAGCCTCCAAACCCCACGATCTGTGAAAAGTTGTTGACATGGAACCATTTAGTGCTTAGTGGTGGTTTCACTGTCCTATAACCGGCCGTGGTGGTCTCGCGGTTAAGGCGCTCAGTCCGGAACCGCGCGACTGCTACGGTCGCAGGTTCGAATCCTGCCTCGGGCATGGATATGTGTGATGTCCTTAGGTTAGTTAGGTTTAAGTAGTTCTAGTTCTAGGGGACTGATGACCACAGATGTTAAGTCCCATAGTGCTCAGAGGCACTGTCCTATATCTATTCGTAGATGCTCACGACAGTTGCACGTGAACATTTGACCAGATTCACAGCTTTCGAGATATTCGTTCACAAGCTCTGCTTAATAAGAATCTGCTCTTTTTCAAAGTCGTTTATCTCAATGGATTTCCCCATTTGCCACCCATATCTTCGTTATGATGCCCCCGTCTGCTCCGCCTATATACTTTCGTTACTGCGTCACTTGCCTGAAATGCCATGTGGCGGAGTCCAACGTCGCGGTGGACAGTGATCATAATGTTCATCAGTGTAGGTTCTCGTCTCCCCTTTACATCCCTTCCAAGTCTCGGTTAGCTGTCATTCAAAGTTTATATCGAGAAGTAAACTACAGTGAACTTGCCTTAATTGCTCCAGATCATTGGCTACTCCATGGTGTTTGAGTAATACTAACATGATATGTGGAACGATTTGTAAATGCCGTATAGATTTTGTTTACCTGTTGTTGCGATACCTACATACAGTCTCATCGAATCGCAACTGTGTCTCTCTGTCTGGGTGTTTTCACCTCTAGCTGTTCCCTTCCCCAGCCATCTCGCCGATGAGGCGATTAGACCTACATCAAGATTTAATTTCTTTTCCCTTCCTCTGTGCTGAGAGTCATACGCGTTTTCGTGAAACGTTTGTTCCTGCCCGTTTGTATTGGCTCAGTGTAGTCAACGTCGATCAGATCTTCTGGAGATATTGCCCGCGATAGTCTGGAGCTTCAGTCGCTTATTGCCTGTGGTGGGGCGCCGTCTTGGGATATACATGCTTTGGCGCCTTCGAAATTAGGTCCGTTGTCTGAGTACTGCCCTTGAAGTCATCTCTAGAGGAATATGATCGCTCCACAAACCGCACGTTTTCGCCACCTTATCCGCACGTGGTGCATCGGTCTCAGCCCTTGTTTTCTAACGGACCGGAGGTTATTGAGATTCTAATTCCAGATATCCGTATCAGCAAATATCCGTTCTGCCTGTTGTCTATCGTCTTCCCCTACTACTTTCGTTGTGTAGGTTTTCCACCTTGCTTAAATGATTATTACACGGGGTTCGAACATAGCGACTGTTAATTGTTAGCAGAACTTCCACACTTCCACGCTGGTTGCACTGATATGCATATACTCATCGTAAAAATAAATAAATAAATAAAATAAAAGAATAAAAATAATGTCCTGACACTGTATGTCAATATCGGACGGTATGTCTGAAACCCTATATGCACAACTCTCACCCCACGTTCCGCATTAAAAACACCTACTACCTAGGTATTTCACATTATCAAGCTGTATGACCGACCCATATGGCTCCAATGACTTCTGTAGGATATCATCAGGAACTTCAAAAGCAGATTATCAGACCTAGAGGTACATTAGTCAGGTCTAGTATTGCTAGTTGTAACATTGCATTTTCACCAGTATCACACCTGAATTCTATTGACCCATAAAATTCCGTCACTACACTGTCTCATGTCTCATCTTTTGTTAATTTAAGGTAGATGTACACAGTATAGGAAGTTACATTGTAAGTCTATGACTTCATGTTTCTTTAGTCTAATGTTCTCAAACACGTTATCTGACCAACCACCTCCGTGATCGAGGTCGCGAAGGCACACCTGTAAGGTGGCGCTCGACTCGGAGGTAAGAGGGTTCGAATCTTGGTGGTGATAAATTTTCATTACCAGTATTTGGCCCGCAAGTGGAAGATGGGTGGTGGTGTAAGGCTCATGTCAAGTCTTTGCACCAAAGTCCTGGATCAAATTCCAAACCTCTCCGTAGTGTCTCAGGAAGTGAGGGCACGTGACTGTTTGTGACTACAATTTAGTCAAACGGGGACGTTATTTCGACGGATTCTTCGGTGAAATTCGACAGGTGAAGGCTATGTGCCAGCATTGGGTTGCACCCTCTCCCTATTCTTCCCCATAGCGACACAAACCCAACAGTATACAAACCCACATGACGCGGATACACACCTCACACAGGTCGGAGAAAGGCAACGGTAATCTAATTCCACTAGGACCTTGCATAGAATGGCGATGCAGGATTCCTGCACCTGGCGCACTGTGCTCATTCCCTGAGTATGGGCTACTTTGACTTGTCATCTGTCCAATTCCGTGAAACGGGGGCCCAATTAGCTGAACGAGAGTTCAAAACAAAGAGTACCCTGCCGTACTGCAGCAGCACAGCTCATTGTACTGCTTACAGAGCTCCGTGCTTCTCCTCTAATTGCTACACTGAGCCTACAAGTTCCTTCTGACCGAGGTATTTACATCTAGTGAGCCAAGCCTTGTCCTCTCGCTGCATTTGAACCAAGCATAAAAATGGCTTCTGCTCAGAGCCTCTGTACCGTGTGTCTGAAGTACTCTCACATATATCTCCTACCGGAATTTATCCGTTGGTCCCTTTCTCTTCGACGTGAGCCTTAATACTTGCTGCGATCCACCAGCCGCTGCAGATAACTTTCTGTTTGCTTTGTGCGTTCGAAGCTAATTAGTGTTTCTGGACGTGTGTTTCCGTGCACATCGACGGACTTTTCACACCCATTGCTACTTAAGTACTAGCGTCCACTCACTGAATTTCATAGACCCACCATAAGTACCTTCAGACTGCCTAGGTGGAACTGACATAGAGTACTGACTGTAGCAGGCTGGATACGTTAGACAGTTTATAATCGACTCCGTGATTGCTAACTTATTAGCAATGTGATAGCAAAGTTAATAGCTTATTATTTATTTCATTTGCGATTATTTTCTTATTTATCTATTACAATTAAGCTCAATTTGTAATATGTGGCACTGAACTTTGTATTGGACAATGTGGCTGGCTCTGAGCACTATGGGACTTAACATCTGTGGTCATTAGTCCCCTAGAACTTAGAACTACTTAAATCGAACTAACCTAAGGACATCACACACATCCATGCCCGAGGCAGGATTCGAACCTGCGACCGTAGCAGTCGCGCGGTTGCTGACTCAGCGCCTAGAACCGCGAGACCACCGCGGCCGGCGTATTGGACAATATGACTCTAGTTGTTTGTTGATGGTGATACTGGCTTAGAGAATGTGTAATAGTATATATACGTATGTTACTGTTCGGGGGGGGGGGGGGGGGAGGAGAGGAAGAGAAGAAGTGTCTGCACATGCATGCACACGCACACACGCTCTCTCTCTCTCTCTCTCTCTCTCTCTCTCTCTCTCTGTCTCTCTGTCTCTCTCTCTCTCTCTCTCTCTCTCTCTCTCTCTGTATCTCTCTCTCTCTCTCTCTCTTTCTCTCTCTCTCAAGCACACACACACACACACACACACACACACACACACACACACACACACTACGTCGCTACGGTCGCAGGTTAGAATCCTGCCTCGGGCATGGATGTGTGTGATGTCCTTAGGTTAGTTAGATTTAATTAGCTCCACGTTCTAGGCGACTTATGACCTCAGCAGTTAAGTCACATAGTGCTCAGAGCCATTTGAACCAAACACACGCTACGTCCTTTGGAATAATTGTAATGAATTGATGGAACGTTTAGTTCTCTTGCATCCATCAAAATCAGTTGGTAAAAATTCACATTGTAACGATCCTACCCATTCCGGGCCACTACGCTCAGGCTAGGCGGGAGAAATGGTGAGGGAAAGGGCACATTCAGACTGGGGTGTGGACTCAGTGGTAGTACTGACAAGTGTTTATTCAAGCAACCTTATAACCCATTCCGCCCAGTCTCTGTGTTTGCGTGCATGTACAGATGTGAATGCGCTGACAGGCATCAGTCAAGCCCGTTCCTCCCTCCCTCGCCCCCCCCCCCCCCCACCCCAAATCCCCAACAACCTTCACACTTTTATCGCTGTGTTGCAAGATAGTGTGTGACGTCATGGGGACTGTGCTAAGATGGATACTTATACATTTGCCCCATTAACAAAATATTGGATATGGTTCAAATGCCTCTGAGCACTATGGGACTTAACTGCTGAGGTCATCAGTCCCCTAGAACTTAGAACTACTTAAACCTAACTAACCTAAGGACTACACACACATCCATGCCCGAGGCAGAATTCGAACCTGCGACCGGAGCGGTCACGCGGTTCTAGACTGTAGCGCCTAGAACCGCTCGGCTACTGAATATGTTTTTTCATCAGCATCGCTAGACGTTGCATTACGTTGCGCAAAAATACTATGAATAATAATTCGAAAGTCAATATTAGGACACATTTTTATCATTCACATGGATGGTTTCGAGGTATTGAGTCTCATTATAATAAAGTCGGATAGTGATACAGTGCATCTGAATGTGCTTTTTGTATTTTACGCTCGCTCAGATTGTTGGGTTGTTCTTGACATCCAGGTTTCATGAAAACATACAGATCGTCTTCATATATGGCGATTCCTTGATAGACTACACGTTCAGCTCTCCTGTATCACTCTGTCCAGTGAATCCTCATAAAGAGCGGCAAGATGAACGGCATTATATATTTTACATTGATTAGTCCCTAAACTTCGATGGGCTAGACACAGATGGTTACCATTTCCACCTCGAACGAAGAGATGGTCTTCTACTATAAGCCACCACTATTCTTAGTTCTACTAATCCCACAGCCTCCAACAATTCCCACGTAACTCTAGCGCTCATTTGCTTCATAGAGAGCGTTTAATCCTTACACTTAGGCAATTGCAACGATCGTCGAGACTTTGAACTCATCAGCTTACTAGTTGCCGAACGAAGTTTCAAAATTTTCTTAACCTTCTATTTTGCCTCCTTATAACCAACGATGAGATGGTCATTGACCTAAACCATCTTCAACAATAAAATGATCATCTAAAATACCCGATTGGGGTGGTTTTCAACAAATCATAAATCATATCAAAGGTAAGGTTAGTAAAATGTTAAGGTGAATACAGTTATGGTTTATAACAAAAAATAAAATAAAACAAAAAAGCAAGATGATCAACAAACGCACATCAATCAATTCCTACACTTAAGACTAGCGGTTTTACTGTATGATCGTTATCAGGAGTTTCCAGTTTCAAATTCCACTTCAGCGACCGGCATCAGATTGTTCTGAAGAAGTCTGTGATGCAGACAACAATCACATAGTATCTGTTATCACTCGTACCGTAATGTGTTATGGGACAATACACGAATAGTGGAGGTGCTATGAATTCCTACGCCCTCTGCTGGAAGCGGTGTGCAGCAGCTACTGTAAGTGGTACGCTGAACATTTGTGTTACACCGCGCGATATTTTCGCATTGCCAACGGTAAGCGCTGCTGCCTGTGTGGTGCTGGTGCAGCTTCAAACTTACATTGTCCCTGTGCTTGAGAAAATTCCGGCCGACGCGGCGTCAGCAAATGCTTTTAGCGGAGCCCCGGAGAAGTTCTATTGCGGGAGTTTAGCGCCGCTGCTGGTCTGCATACGTCGCGGCCGGTTTGTGGCGTCTGAAATAAAAACGCCATCCCCTTCCCCCGTGTCCTGGCCTCGCAGCATCCCCCGGGACAGCCAGTGGCAAAAGTTTGCTGACGTTCCACACCTAATGAAACGCACCAATTTTGCGTATCACGTACAAAAAACCGAAACAAGCGAATGAGTGTCATCATTTGACGAATTTTGTAACATTGTACTGAAGAGCACCGTAATGCACACTGCCTATCATTTGCTTCCTTCGGAAACCAACTTGAGCCAAGAACCTTCTAGTTATAAAACTGTTGGAAGTCTTTATTTAATGGATCGTGAAAGGAGTTGATGTTTGACGTTCTTTTGTGCAGCTTGTGATATGTTTCGGTGAATGATCATCGCCGATAAAACTCTAAACCAGCCGAATGCGAAAGGTTACTAGCGAAGAGGATGAGACGCACTGGTTACAGCTCCGTTTTCGAAATTTCACGAACTGACACGACGCATTTGTTTAAAATATTTTACTTCACTACATGCTACTTACTACCTCAAACTACTACATGAATTTTATATTTTTGTCTGTCGACGACAGTCATTGTTGCAAACAAGTAGCAGCAGTCGTTAAATAAAATTATCATCTGTTATGTCCTCCACATAACTAGTACAAAAATCCGCTACATTGCGGTTACGTGATAAATAACTGTGGTGTGCGTACTGTAAGACCTTCGGTACACACACCATCAGATTATTTGACTCGTCGCTCTAACGAAGTAGGCGAGTGTCAGCAATATGTCTTGTGGTCATATCGTGACGTGTTTTTCTTCTGCCGTTAGGTGAGACGATAGAAATGCCACTTGCACGCTTAGAGTAGCAGATTGGCAGTGACCAACTTAAAAAAAACAGAACTTGATTAATTTTCACACACATTTATTAAAATAATAAAAAGCATGGACATTACGTAACTTGATTCTGGATGCTGTTTACCATTGAAAATCTGAAGTTCCTTTGGTCTTGGTACGTTAATCTTATTCTCACATATCTCTGATACTTGACAAAGTGTCTATACATTTATCTTCATGGCTATGTATAGGAATATGATAATCTTCTTAGGTGCAGACTGAAACTTGACTATAGACTGGTACAGACTAATGCAGACTGGTACAGACTGGTGCAGACAAATGCAGACTGACTAATCAGAGGTCTGTATACTCGTTAAAATACCTCACGCATTCAGGTATCACTGCATGAGTGTGATCCGTGAGAAGAAAAGGTTTTACATTAGCAGCAATCTCATTGGCTGCGTTACATATTAATACGCGGATCGGCGGAAGCAGAATTTGGTCCGTCTCTAAGGCAGCGCCATCTCGTAGTGCGGAGATGGATGAGGCTGCGCCTGCGCTGTTGTGCTTAGCGGGGCGCGCTCTAGTGGGAAAGTTGTGTACGCGCTTACTATGCGGAACTATGTATACAACAATAACAGGTTTAAAGATTATAGTTGCAGCTAAATTCCTGGGGTATGCAACTACAAAGAACTGCAGTTGCATCTATCACACCGAAAATGTTCAGGAGAAGATGAAGTAAACACTGCCTTTTATTGGCAGAACATGTTGAATACGACCACATTACGGTGGTCCGTCCTCATCCGCAGTATTGCTGCACTACCATATAGGATTTACCAAAGATACTGAAAAAGTTCAAATACGGGCCGTTCGTTTTTCATTATTGCGACATACGGGAAGTGTGTCATGAGTAAAATAAGCGAGTTGGGTAGCATTCATTAAAACAAAGGCGCTTTTCATTGCACACAGATCTTTTTTAAAAAAATTCAATCACCAATTTTATCAAGCGAACTCTCACACATTTTGTTCATTCCCACCTACACAGGGAGAAATGACCATCGTAATAAATAATTATAGGTCACAGCTTGCATGGAGTCTTTTAGGCGTTCATTGTTCTCACGTCCTATTCAAAATTAATACGGTCGAGAAACAGTCTGAAAGTGGGTCTATGAATAGTCTGGCAGCCTACTGGACTGTTAACATGCAGGCAGCTTTTGATGTTTCTCAAGATGTCAGTTATTCATTACCAATAAATCAAAGGTGTGGTACACTTCTTACAAAAAACTTTCTTACATTCTAATGGTCAAATGCGAATTCCTTTAATTCAATTCTAGGGACTAAGGGGAGAATCAGAAGTTGCATTATATTTCACCATGACCATTTTCTTCCCAGTTTTAAGAGAACAAAACTATGTAACTCAAACAAATAAATTCCGTTACAAAATGACGTCTAATTACTTTCTCCCTCAGTACAAATGGTTCAAATGGTTCTGAGCACTATGGGAGTCAACTGCTAAGGTCATAAGTCCCCTAGAACTTAGAACTACTTAAACCTAACTAACCTAAGGACATCACACACATCCATGCCAAAGGCAGGATTCGAACCTGCGACCGTAGCAGTCGCCCGGTTCCGGACTGTAGCGCCTAGAGCCGCTTGGCCACTCTGGCCGGCTCTCCCTCAGTAAATCAGTTCTATGAGAATACCCAGACCAACAGGGTGGAGACCTAATCCCATCAGTAACTAAATTTTGTCCCATTTCCAGTTTTATATGCAGTCTGCCAGGCTGCTGGATTTCTCATTTTGCTTTCATTGCATTGATTGCTTTCAAAACAGCACTTGGAGCCACGATTATGATTGATATTTTTATATATTAGTTATCTTCGATAATTCATCCAGCTCAAAATGAAATACCAATGCGCACAAGAATTGAATATCACGCAGATAAAAAAAGGTTTTGAGTCTCCCAGCCTGGTGTGAACTTTCCGTTTTAACGCCATTTCGGTGTCGTGCGTTTCAAGTGTTTGTCACTGTCAATACGGAAGTAGCTAAATAGTCTCCTAGAAATCGAATAAGAATGTCAATTATTTGACATTTCTAAATATGTTACTAATATGAAAATTTCTGATATCTTTCCCTGTATCACCACAGCACCTTTTAATTAAGATCTGAACCACTTACGTCTTAACCCCTTAAAGGATGGATTAATTTCTAGATTGAATATAAAAATCAAACATCGTGGGGCTTTGGAGGTACCTGAAATACTCCGTAGAATGCAGCATTTGTCAGAAGCGTTGCTAACTTCATGAAGAATCTGCATCTACCGGCACTGGCACTTAAAACAGTCAACCTTCCAATTATTAGCACAGCATTGTTATGATGCGAATTAAGGGGTTAACATAAGTACATCAGTCAGTAAGCCGGCTATGGATTTGTAAGCTAATGAATGGATAAATAAAATTCGTGAATTTTTGCATTTGCATCCGAAACGGACAAGATAAATCTATTATACCTCTGGTTACATTCGCGAAGTAACGCCTGAGCATATCTGAATGCTCTTTATTCTGACAGCTGGACGAGCACATGCAAAGAAACTCCTCTAAACGAGCGTATATTGTCATTTGTTGATTCGGCAATTAAGTTACCCTGGTAGGAATATACTCGTGGTTGTGAGAATGTCTTTCACACTTGCTGAAGTAGACTATTCCCATTGTCGAAATTTTGTGCAGAAAAGTGAAGTTGTCAACATGACTGGACGATCGAAAAAATTTCTCCCAACAATTATGATAGAAAGCTAAAAATCCATATTTGGTTAAATCGAAAACATAAAGTCGAATTCAAAGTCTTGTACTTCATGTGTCACTGCAGCAGGAGAAAGAGACTGTTTTAAAAAGGCTCGTCTCTCTATTTAAAAAAGCAGGTAAGTAGGAGTCCTTTATCAAATAATGTGAATCATTGTCGTTTCTGTCATCGTCCTCAATCTTGTTTTCTCCATTTCTTGTAATTCAGCATATAACATCGTATCCTCAAGTTTCCCATACAACGCGATACAAAGCAAGAAATAGCAGCAAGAAATAATCGTTTTTAATCATACCAAATTCGTAATAGAACCTCAATACTTAAAAAAAAAACTGTCACTAATTAAGTCACGAATTTATTACCAGCGAGGTAAGCGTATTTGTCTTTAGATTGGTTCAGGAAAGGTGAAGTACGCGCCTTTCGTCAGTGACTATACCCTTTTCAAAGGACAGATGGTAGTATATCTCACCAGTAACCTGTGAAACGTTACAACGGCAGACTGTTCATTCAGTAACAGAGCTACTTAACGCCTTGCTAACGAGACCCTGGGGCGCGCTGTTATACCAAATGCCGAATTTAACAGCCGCGTGCTCGTAAATGGGGCTACAGCGGGGAGTCGACTTTCTTTCACGAACATTATCTGCAGGGCCAGCCCACGAATCAATACTTGGCGTGACTACCAGCAATTATGCATCAAATGGCACAACGGTTCTAGGTGAGGTCAGGACATGGATCGCCTGCTCCGGAAATGTCATATATCTAGAGTTACGCCCTACCGTTCGGTGGTTTTGATACAGTACACTAATGACGTAGAAATGAGAAGATTACCGGTAATATTGGTAGGGAAAACAACATAAATTAATGTGTAAGAAAAAAACTGGGAGCCGACGACTTTGTTTGTTTGTTCAGTTGGTTGTTCGTTTTGCACATAATTAGAATCGTAGATCATTCAGTGTTAGTCCCAAGTCTATCTTATATCCTTGCAGAATATAAACTGCATTTTACAAGTAATAAAAATTATTTGATCACGTACGTTCTGCGCTTTTATGTAACCATAGAAATTACTTTTGATACAAGTACAGTTTACATGCACAAACATAAATATATCTATGTAATTATAACAGCTATTTTGTACTCAATAGAACGTTCATCATAATCAGGAGCAGGAGTTTCCTGTTATTATTGATAAAAGCGGAAGTTGTTTTTGAATAACAGTAATATGTTTTATAGAAGTTCGATGAAGTATGGAAGCCATGTCTAACATACTCTTTTTACGTTTTTTTTTAATTTTACCCGCTTTGAGGAAGCACCGTTTTCTAACGCTATATAATAAATCCATTTTTTTATTTTTACCACATAATTCCTCTGTCCCAGTTACAAATCAACAGTTTTCGAGTAAAAACTGAATTATACACTAACAGTTTCACTTGTGCTGTATATAGTATTTATTTTAACTAACAGATAGGAGGATAACTATGCAAAACAAGAATATTCAGGAATTTAGGTGGCGCTTTATACACTCCTCGAAATGGAAAAAAGAACACATTGACACCGGTGTGTCAGACCCACCATACTTGCTCCGGACACTGCGAGAGGGCTGTACAAGCAATGATCACACGCACGGCACAGCGGACACACCAGGAACCGCGGTGATGGCCGTCGAATGGCGCTAGCTGCGCAGCATTTGTGCACCGCCGCCGTCAGTGTCAGCCAGTTTGCCGTGGCATACGGAGCTCCATCGCAGTCTTTAACACTGGTAGCATGCCGCGACAGCGTGGACGTGAACCGTATGTGCAGTTGACGGACTTTGAGCGAGGGCGTATAGTGGGCATGCGGGAGGCCAGGGTGACGTACCGCCGAATTGCTCAACATCTGGGGCGTGAGGTCTCCACAGTACATCGATGTTGTCGCCAGTGGTCGGCGGAAGGTGCATGTGCCCGTCGACCTGGGACCGGACCGCAGCGACGCACGGATGCACGCCAAGACCGTAGGATCCTACGCAGTGCCGTAGGGGACCGCACCGCCACTTCCCAGCAAATTAGGGACACTGTTGCTCCTGGGGTATCGGCGAGTACCATTCGCAACCGTTTCCATGAAGCTGGGCTACGGTCCCGCACACCGTTAGGCCGTCTTCCGCTCACGCCCCAACATCGTGCAGCCCGCCTCCAGTGGTGTCGCGACAGGCGTGAATGGAGGGACGAATGGAGACATATCGTCTTCAGCGATGAGAGTCGCTTGTGCCTTGGTGCCAATGATGGTCGTATGCGTGTTTGGCGCCGTGCAGGTGAGCGCCACAATCAGGACTGCATACGACCGAGACACACACGGCCAACACCCGGCATCATGGTGTGGGGAGCAATCTCCCACACTGGGCGTACACCTCTGGTGATCGTCGAGGGGACACTGAATAGTGCACGGTACATCCAAACCGTCATCGAACCCATCGTTCTACCATTCCTAGACCGGCAAGGGAACTTGCTGTTCCAACAGGACAATGCACGTCCGCATGTATCCTGTGGCACCCAACGTGCTCTAGAAGGTGTGAGTCAACTACCCTGGCCAGCAAGATCTCCGGATCTGTCCCCCATTGAGCATGTTTGGGACTGGATGAAGCGTCGTCTCACGCGGTCTGCACGTCCAGCACGAACGCTGGTCCAACTGGGGCGCCAGGTGGAAATAGCATGGCAAGCCGTTCCACAGGACTACATCCAGCATCTCTACGATCGTCTCCATGGGAGAATAGCAGCCTGCATTGCTGCGAAAGGTGGATATACACTGTACTAGTGCCGACATTGTGCATGCTCTGTTGCCTGTGTCTATGTGCCTGTGGTTCTGTCAGTGTGATCATGTGATGTATCTGACCCCAGGAATGTGTCAATAAAGTTTCCCCTTCCTGGGACAATGAATTCATGGTGTTCTTATTTCAATTTCCAGGAGTGTACATTCTCACTTAGTTTGTAGATGGTTCACCGCTTTCCGGTTTTTACAGGAATCTAGTGTGACGCTGATCGCATATGTAAATAAAGCGATCGATATGAGGTAGCGGCCGATAGGTGCGCAACACACCTAACGTACATGTAATGCGGGTACAACATTAACTAACGAAGGATACAACCTTAACTAACGAATGCTACTACTACAACCACCGTAGTCTACGCTTACTTACCATAGTCTAAGGTAGCGTACAGTAGTTTCACCACTTTATATGTATCCTTGTCCGTAGCTGCTACAATTAAACAAATATACATCATTTATGGAACATAAAAAATCTTTCGTTTCCATAAATTATTTATGCTACAGAAGTGAAAGTGTATTTGCACAAGATCCTCAGTAACACAGATGGATTTACAATCCTGTGAATTACAAAAACACAAGTTACTGCGAAAATTACCACCAGCTCCCACCTTTCACGCCTGTCATAATCATTTGTAAGACATACAGTTGTGCACACAAACAAATAACGAAGTACTCATGGAACTTCCTCTCGTTTTATGCTCTTTTCTTCTTCATAATTTGCAGCAAACCGTAGAATTTAATCTCGGACCTTATTTCAGTTTTACGACTCAAGGACGAACTTCTTCTGTCGTACGGTATCTCATTTCTTTTTCTCTTCAAAAGTTTTAAGTAGTAGTCTGCCTGAAGCATATGATTTTTCGAGTTATTGTGACGCGTTATCTGTTCACCTTACTTTCATTTTTTTTCTATAGCGAGAAAATACTGCCTGAAGGAAATGTTGCTCGTGAGTCTTGGATATATCACTACGTCAACACTAACGGGATTGCAAATTATTCGCCAGCCGGTGTGGCCGAGCGGTTCTAGGCGCTTTAGTCCGGAACCGCGCTGCTGCTACGGTCGCAAGTTCGAATCCTGCCTCTGGCATGGATGTGTGTAATGTCCTTAGGTTAGTTAGGCCTAAGTAGTTCTAAGTCTAGGAGACTGATGACCTCAGATGTTAAGTCCCATAGTGATTAGAGCCATTTGAACCATCTGAACAAATTATTCCTGAACTCCTTCGAATAGTTTTGACACTAATGTGTTAAAATATTATCCACTTAGAATAACAACGGAGATAACTGAGTTTTGGAGATAATAATATAATTCTTTTCTAGCATTGCTGCAGTTTCGAAATAAAGAGTTTACTAAAACATTAGGGTCAAATCATACAAATAATAGATTATCCTGACCTGAAAATTTTAAGATATGGGATACATGGTCTAGATGGATATTTCAGGTGGTAGGAGGCATTGAATGACCAATGCGTGGGGAAGGACATGTTTGTAAAGCACTTGTATTTCGTAACAGACAACTGTTTGTCAGATCTACTTTGAGAAACAATCCAAAATTATCTATGAAATGCCCACGCGTGGGCCCTACCACTGTTAACAGCTTATGGCTATCTGTTGAACTGGTCGCATTACATATACGGCGAAAAAGCCAACGACTGTACTGGTTTTTCGTAACAGGCGTCATCCTGATTAGACGAGATTTCCAACCATGGAGAGAAGCTGGATCATACAAGCCGCTGTCGGCTGTCCAAGATTCTCGACAAAGAATTGTTGACACTGCCGAATTTTTCAGAAGACGTTATTAGATCTTACTTGGAAGATTCATCAACAACGCGAAAAACTGTTTCGAACAACGTAGTATGAATTGTATTCGCGGAGCAGTGATGCTGCTCTACGGTAAACGACAGGAGAAAAATGAATTTGAACACAGAGTTCAATCCTGTCAGGCTTATCCAAAATAGCCTGCTGATGGTGTCGATCACGGATGACGCATCTTTCCACCGTGATGAGGTTTCAACTGGTCCGTCGTAGTAACAATCCATACATCACACTTCTCTCCGAACACCAAAAATCACTCACTGTAAAATTTTGGTCTAGATATGTGCAACATCATGTAATAGGACCTCATTTTCTGGCACTCTGAGTGCTACCACTCCTTCTGTGTTTATTCGAGATGTACTGTCCCAACAACTGAAGACTGCACCCTGAAGAGGCTTGTTCAGAAAAGACTCGTGCGGACTGCTACATCAAATCAGTGTTTGGACTGAAGACAACAACAACAACAACAACACTTTGCTGTTGAATAGAGAAAGCTATTTCGACACGGCGGTACACCATCCCACACATTAATGTTCGTGAGGCTCAAAACAAAATCTATCCTCATCCTTGAACTTTAAGAAGAGGTGCCGTGCGACGAGTAGCAAGATTTCCATATCAGACTCCCACAGATGTTTCCCTATGGGGTTACATAATGTTGTTTGTGGACGAGATCCTTTTAAATACTGAATACAAATTCATTGCACAACAGATAACAGATGTATTTGACCAATAGTTGTCACTATGAGCCTAAGTTGTTATTTGTTTGGGACTCATTTCCGACATTTTAAATGCAATACAAACAGGCCATCTTCTATGGAACTGAGTGATGTTTGCATAAATGGTCGTAGGAGGGTCAATTATGGACCTTCCGTATTCATATTGAACACCCCTACCTGAACTCTCGTGTTAGCTCAAAAAATGGCTCTGAGCACTATGGGACTCAACTGCTGTGGTCATTAGTCCCCTAGAACTTAGAACTACTTAAACCTAACTAACCTAAAGACATCACACACATCCATGCCCGAGGCAGGATTCGAACCTGCGACCGTAGCGGTCGCACGGTTCCGGACTGCGCGCCTAGAACCGCGAGACCACCGCGGCCGGCTCTCGTGTTAGCACGCATTCAAAAAACTGACTATTTCCGGTATTGATTACTACTTTGGAAATCCTTAGCTAGAATACTAGGTAATACTCTGAAACTCTACTTTCATTTTTAACCGCTCGTATGGTTATAAATTTTATTGACGCACATGACGGAATGTTAGTGCATCGACAGTCAAGTAAGACTTCCGGTAGGATTAGGTGATAGATGTGTGTTGTGTAGGAATATATTGAGCAAAAAAAAGTTATGAATGAAAATGTCATAGATGTATAGTTCACATTCCTGCAGTTTCAATATTAAAGCTAAAATTTTTCGTTGCAGTTTACAGTTTAGACCTACTGTCTAATAAACGTACTGTGATATTGGCTGTTGTACATTGTACAGTGAGTTACACTATAGCTAGGGACATAATGTTCCTTGACCAAAACAAACGATAAGATATCTACTTGTCAAAACAGAAGAAACGTATGACACTCAAAAGCAGAAAACAGCAATGCGTTTTCCTGAAGTGACATAGTAACCCGATTAACATGGGACACAGGGAAGATATTGACCTTTAATTCTACATCTACATCTACATGACTACTCTGCAATTCACATTTAAGTGCTTGGCAGAGGGTTCATCGAACCACAATCATACTATCTCTCTACTATTCCACTCCCGAACAGCGAGCGGGAAAAACGAACACCTAAACCTTTCTGTTCGAGCTCTGATTTCTCTTATTTTATTTTGATGATCATTCCTGCCTATGTAGGTTGGGCTCAACAAAATATTTTCGCATTCGGAAGAGAAAGTTGGTGACTGAAATTTCGTAAAAAGGTCTCGCCGCGACGAAAAACGTCTATGCTGTAATGACTTCCATCCCAACTCGTGTATCATATCTGCCACACTCTCTCCCCTATAACGCGATAATACAAAACGAGCTGCCCTTCTTTGCACCCTCTCGATGTCCTCCGTCAATCCCACCTGGTAAGGATCCCACACCGCGCAGCAATATTCTAACAGAGGACGAACGAGTGTAGTGTAAGCTGTCTCTTTAGTGGACTTGTTGCATCTTCTAAGTGTCCTGCCAATGAAACGCAACCTTTGGCTCGCCTTCCCGACAATATTATCTATGTGGTCCTTCCAACTGAAGTTGTTCGTAATTTTAACACCCAGGTACTTAGTTGAATTGACAGCCTTGAGAATTGTACTATTTATCCAGTAATCGAATTCCAGCGGATTTCTTTTGGAACTCATGTGGATCATCTCACACTTTTCGTTATTTAGCGTCAACTGCCACCTGACACACCATACAGCAATCTTTTCTAAATCGCTTTGCAGCTGATACTGGTCTTCGGATGACCTTACTAGACGGTAAATTACAGCATCATCTGCGTACAGTCTAAGAGAACTGCTCAGATTGTCCCCCAGGTCATTTATATAGATCAGGAACAGTAGAGGTCCCAGGACGCTTCCCTGGGGAACACCTGATATCAACTTCAGTTTTACTCGATGATTTGCCGTCTATTACTACGAACTGCGATCTCCCTGACGGGAAATCACGAATCCAGTCGCACAACTGAGACGATACCCCATAGCTCCGCAGCTTGATTAGAAGTCGCTTGTGAGGAACGGTGTCAAAAGCTTTCCGGAAATTTAGAAATACGGAATCAACTTGAGATCCCCTGTCGATAGCGGCCATTACTTCGTGCGAATAAAGAGCTAGCTGCGTTGCACAAGAGCGATGTTTTCTGAAGCCATGCTGATTACGTGTCAATAGATCGTTCCCTTCGAGGTGATTCATAATGTTTGAATACAGTATATACTCCAAAACCCTACTGCAAACCGACATCAATGATATAGGTCTGTAGTTAAATGGATTACTCCTACTACCCTTCTTGGACACTGGTGCGACCTGCGCAATTTTCTAATCTGTAGGTACAGATCTATCGGTGAGCGAGCGGTTGTATATGAGTGCTAAATAGGGAGCTATAGTATCAGCGTAATCTGAAAGGAACCTAATCGGTATACAATCTGGACCTGAAGACTTGCCCGTATCAAGCGATTTGAGTTGCTTCGCAACCCCTAAGGTATCTACTTCTAAGAAACTCATGCTAGCAGATGTTCGTGTTTCAAATTCTGGAATATTCCATTCGTCTTCCCTGGTGAAGGAATTTCGGAAAACTGCGTTCAATAACTCCGCTTTAGCGGCACAGTCGTCGATAACAGTACCATCGGCACTGCGCAGCGAAGGTATTGACTGCGTCTTGCCGCTTGTGTACTTTACATACGACCAGAATTTCTTCGGATTTTCTACCAAATTTCGAGACAATGTTTCGTTGTGGAACCTATTAAAGGCATCTCGCATCGAAGTACGTGCCAAATTTCGCGCGTCTGTAAATTTTAGCCCATCTTCAGGATTTCGCGTTCTTCTGAACTTCGCATGCTTTTTCCGTTGCCTCTGCAACAGCGTTCGGACCTTTTTTGTGTACCACGGGGGATCCGTTCCATCTCTTACCAATTTATGAGGTATGAATATCTCAATTGCTGTTGCTACTATATCTTTGAATTTGAGCCACATCTCGTCTACATTCGCATAGTCAGTTCGGAAGGAATGGAAATTGTCTTTTAGGAAGGCTTCTAGTGGCACTTTATCCGCTTTTTTAAATAAAATTATTTTGCGTTTGTTTCTGATGGATTTGGAAGAAATGGTATTGAGCCTAGCTACAATGACCTTGTGATCACTAATCCCTGTATCAGTCATGATGCTCTCTATCAGCTCTGGATTGTTTGTGGCCAAGAGGTCAAGTGTGTTTTCGCAACCATTTACAATTCGCGTGGGTTCGTGGACTAACTGCTCGAAATAATTTTCGGAGAATGCATTTAGGACAATCTCGGAAGACGTTTTCTGCCTACCACCGGTTTTGAACAAGTATTTTTGCCAACATACCGAGGGTAGGTTGAAGTCCCCACCAACTATAACCCTATGAGTGGGGTATTTATTTGTTACGAGACTCAAACTTTCTCTGAACTGTTCCGCAACTGTATCATCGGAGTCTGGGGGTCGGTAGAAGGAGCCAATTATTAACTTAATTCGGCTGTTAAGTATAACCTCCACCCACACCAATTCGCACGGAGTATCTACTTCGACTTCACTACAAGATAAACCACTACTGACAGACACAAACACTCCACCACCAGTTCTGCCTAATCTATCTTTCCTGAACACCGTCTGAGACTTCGTAAAAATTTCTGCAGAACTTATTTCAGGCTTTAGCCAGCTTTCTGTACCTATAACGATATCAGCTTCTGTGCTTTCTATTAGCGCTTGAAGCTTAGGGACTTTTCCAGCGCAACTACAACAATTTACAACTATAATTCCGACTGTTCCTTGATCCAAGCACGTCCTGTAATTGCCAAGCACCGTTTGACATTGCAGCCCATCACGCACTTTCCCGAGGCTTTCTAACCTAAAAAACCGCCCAGTCCACGCCACACAGCCTCCGCTACCCGTGTAGCCGTCAGCTGAGTGTAGTGAACTCCTGACCTATTTATCTGGTGTTTATTTGTTAATTACCTGTAGTAATAATTATTATTATTGTTTCTGTCCGTTGGTGTCCACTTACGCTATATTTTAGTTCCTCATGACGTAGGTCGATAGCAGGCATAACATCTCATTACCTAGTAAAGTATATTATGGCATATCAAAATCAGAGTTGAGAGCCATATTGTCTTTTCGAACGAACATTACAATGCAAACCAAAATATTCCAGAGTTACTCTACATTAATGTAAGTTACGCTACTCCTTATTGAATATTAACGAGGTACATCAGACAAGAAGTGTATAATTGATATGATGAAGAATATCGTAGTAGGTTAACTATTAAACGTCTCCGACATTAACAGTTTGCTCCAACTGGCCACAAGAGTGTTACGTCTCTTTAGATATGGGAGATAGCGAAAGTGGCCGAAACGGCGCACTCCGGATAAATATCAAAGTGGAATGGAAATTATCGATCCACTTCTAATGTAACACCCAAGCTTCAATTCAGAACTACAAGGAAATAATTAAAAACTCGTCATAAGGCGGTCCCTGAACGATAATAAGTTATAAACAGTTTCCAAGTAACGCATACTTCATGTGAGATCTTACTTTCAACATTTCATCATTATGGCATCGAATATAGGAGGACGAGAATTTCTACAAAACGGGCTCATTCCTACGAGAATATCACTGCAGTAGAAATACACAGGCAGATGTTTAGCTCAAAATACAAAATAAATCACCACCTGAAAACCGCACACTGTTCGGCTTGGGGTGCTGTAGATGCTACAGCGGTTATGAGACCTCCACCTCCGACGTCTCATGATAGCGAAGTGGTGCAGTCAACTGAATGGAATCAGCGTAGTAAGATGGAACGACTTGGAGACTTGACACCATAACAGAAAGGAGCTGTCATGTTTTGCGTGCCCATGATCACATTGTGAATGATGTTGCCCAATTTGGTGGTGACTCACTTGTAGCCATATAAGAATGCACACAAAGAGTGGCTGTTATAGGATCCTAACCGACATAGACCAGAGACGAGTCTCACGCCTTCTCAACGGCAATATATTTCAAATTTGAAAGAAATAACTGGTTTCAATTAATTCAGGTCTAACTCAACCAGTTCCCAAACGGACGTTGTGAAGGGAACTGCACGCAATGGACATTTGGAGTCGAGTGTCTCACAGCATCGAATAAAACTGCACAGAAACTGACTTGAGACTTGCAATTTTGCCTCTTCTAAACTTTTCAAGACGTCGAGTACATCAACAGCCTAATGACAGCCTAATGAGGAGTTTCAACCGACGTATGTGGATGGTATAGATCAGACGGGATGTGGTCCCCTGATGATTTGAGGATGTTTTCCCTACTACGACTTGGGGCCAAACATTCAGGTTGCTGTTAAGATGCTCCACGATGTCTGTGTCACCATTATCGGTAACCACGTGTTGCCTTTGCTTCAACATCTTCATGATTAGTAAAGCCATGTTGACAACAGCCGTGCTCACAGAGCTACACACTAACGTTCCTGCTTTGTAAAACACTCAGAGACCCTATTGCACGTCAACTGATGCGGTAAATCATCAGATATTAGTCTGGGACAAGTTTGAACAGCGTGTGAAATGTATCAGTCAGTATCACGACAATTAATTATCTCTTTGAGGGTGTAATCATCGATGAGTGACTTCAGCTGAAGAACTGTACGAACTCTTCGTTACTGAATTGAGGGCATGAACAAGGCTAGAGGAGATGTTACATTGTATTAGCTTGATGTTACCTGGGGATGACTATTTTTTTTGCCCGGTATAGTTAATATACAACGTCCAGTCCCATTAACGGGACCAACGCCTCTGTTCAACGTCAACGTGCAATACCCACACTCAGACGGCTCGTGGCTGCACTAGCAGTATAGAGTGTATAAAGTGTATCGGAGGGACGCGAAAAGCATTACAATTGTTGTCGTAATGCGGAAACGGAACGATTTAGCTGGCGTCAAAAAGGGAATTATCATTGGCTTTCGGGCCAAAGGTGGAAGCATTTCCGAAATGGCCAAGATTGTAAATCGTTGACAGGGGTGAACCACGGCTGCGGTTGTGTGTGCGGGTGATTAGACGTGCAACTGTTGAGCAACTAACGGTTCGAATGAACGACCGTTCTGCGAACGTTGTTGCGTATGACCGTTCGCAGCAAGCGGCTGGTTCATACATATATGCTGACTGCTGTTCATCGGCGACGAAGGCTGGGATTTGCACGCCATTACGACAGGTGGACGTCCACTCAGTGGTGTCAGGTGGCCTTGACAGACATATCACATTTTGCATTCCATCGGGCAGATGGATGTTGGCGTGTACGGAGTGAAACTACATTGCAACAATTGTCGGAAGTGTCTAGAACGGAGGAGGGAATGCTGTCGTGGCAATCAAAATGGCTCTAAGCACTATGGGCTTATCATCTGAAATCATCAGTCCCCTAGACTTAGAACTAGCTAAACTTAACTAACCTAAGGACATTACACACATCCATGCCCGAGGCAGGATTGGAACCTGCGACCGTAGCAGCAGCGCGGTTCCGGACTGAAGCGCCTAGTACCGCTGAGCCACAGCGGCCGGCTGCCGTGGCAATCGCTGGATGATTTAGTCATTATGGAAGGCATAATCGATCGGTACAAGAATGCATTTATCCTTGGGGATCATGTCCCCCTTGCATGCAGTTTGTTCTTCCTCGGCACAATGGCATCTACTAACATGACAAGCAACGTATCACACAGCTCGCAGTGTACGTGTGATGTTCGAAGAGCACCAGGATTGGTTGCCACTTCTCCCCTGGCCACAGGCCAGTGTCGGAGTTAATCCACGGATGCCACAGGAGCGCATGGGACGGGAGCGTCCCCTCTCCTTGTGAACAGCAGCATCGGATTGTTTCTTGAGAGAGCTATCGATCCGAGACGTGACCTACCTGTCGCAGAGGGCCAGTGGAGTGGCTCCACCAGACCGGGCGATACGTCCCACGCTTCCACTGATGCGTGCATCTGAAACTCGGGACCATCTTCTCCTGGAACGCAATCACATTACAAAACTCACATTTCACCTTCACTTCGTTCGCCACACGTTAGATGCAGGATAAAATGATTAAAATATAAATACGGAGTTGTTTTTTTCAGACCGTTTATTGGTTCCGTCACATTATATCCAACTACAGAAAGTCTCATTGTTTTAAGAAAACAGAGTAATGAAAACTAAGGTTTAACGCCCGCCGACGACCTAGTCGTTTCTGTCGGAGAAAAATCTTGTATTATGGAAAGAGAACGACCACGCCGTTTCAGACTGTAAGGGGCGATCAAAAAGTTTCCGTTCGAAGTCCGTACAGTCCAGTATCAGTATACCAATCAGGCAATATCGCGGTGAGCGTTGAGGCAATCATTCTACCGAGGCACCATGTTGAAGATACTCGTTTGGTAAGACACCGTGTCCTGCTTCGTGAAGAAATCCCTAACTGCCCACTGCAAATCGTCGTGCGACAGGAATTGTCTACCCTTAAAGACCTATTTGAAGCGACAGAAGGCGTGATAATCGTTTGGAGAGAGATCAGGACTATAGAGCGGGTGCCCGAGTGTCTCCCACTTCATTTGTCGTAACTTCCGCTGTACGACAGTTTTGATTCGGGGACGTGCGTTACGATGAAGCAACAGGAGTCCCTGTCGTAGTTTTCATGGACTTCTCGCCTTAACTGCACACCGTAATTCATCCAGCGTTGCGAAATACCTTTCCCCAGTGTAAGTTACAACAGGCTGCTGGAGTACAATAAACAATGATCCCCAGCAATCAAAGAAAACGGTGAGCATCACGTTTCCAGAAGATGGCTGGCTCTTGAACTTCTTGGGACGAGGTGATGAAAAGGGATACCATAGCATCGTCAACGCTTTTGGTCCAGGCTCCCAGAGGTGGAACCATCTTTCGTCGCCTGCAGCAATAAGCGCAAGGAACTTTGGCCCCGTTTGCACGCTTTTGACAATAACGACGCCATAGTTCACGTTTTCCCCCACGAACCATGGACCTTGCCGCTAGTGGGGAGGTTTGCGTCCTCAGCGACACAGATAGCCGTACCGTAGGTCAAACCACAACGGAGGGGTATCTGTTGAGAGACCAGACAAACGGTATCTGTTGAGGGGCCAGATAAACGTATGGTTCCTGAAGAGGGGCAGCAACCTTTTCATTAGTTGCAGGAGGCAACAGTCTGGATGATTGCCTTATCAGGTCTTGTAATATCAACCAAAACGACCTGGGTGTGCTGGTACTGCAAACGGGTGAAATCAAGGAGAAGCTACAGCCGTATTTTTTCCCGAGGACATGCACCTCTACTTTATGGTTAAATGATGATGGCAATCTCTCGGGCAAAATACTCTGGGGATAAAATAGTCCTCCATTCGGATCTCCGGACGGGGACTGCTCAGGAGGACGTCATTACCAGGAGAAACAAAAGCGGCGTTCTGCGGATCGGAGTGTGGAGTCCATTAATCGGGCAGGTAGGTTAGAAGATTTAAAAGGGAAATGGATAGTTTAAAGTTAGATATAGTGGGAAATAGTGAACTTCGGTGGATAAAAGAAATTTTTCAGATAGTTAAAGGAGACGAAAATGTAATAGTTATGGGAGACTGGAATTCAACTGAAGGTAACGGAAGAGAATGGATAGTAGTACGTGAATATGGACTGCGGGAAAAGAATGAAAGAAGAAGCCGCCTGGTAGAATTTTGCACCGAGCATAATTTAATCAAGACTAACATTTGGTTTTAAAATCATGAAATAAGTTTGTATACGAGGAAGAGAAGTGGAAAGACCGGAAGGTTTCAGATTAATTATACAACGGTAAGACAGAGATTACGAGACCAGGTTTTAAATTGTAAGATATTTCCAGTTGTCAACAAGGCACTGTGTAAACTGGCGGTGGCTCCAGAATGATGTGGGTTGCATTTACATGGAACGGACTGGGTCCTCTGGTCCACCGGAACCGATCGTTGACTGACAATGACTATGTTCAGCTACTTGGAGGCCATTTGTTGCCAATCATGGATTTCATGTTCAGAAACAAAAATGGAATAATTATGGATGACAACTCGCCATATCACCGGACGCAATTGTTTTGAAGAATAAACTGGAGCATTCTGGTAACCCAGATCACGCGATGTGAATCCTATCGACCATTTATGGGACATAATCGCGGGGTCAGTTCGTATACAAAATCCTGCACCGCCAACACTTTCGCAATTGTGTACTGCTATAGAGGGAGAATGGCACAATTTCTGCAGGGGGCTCCCAACGATTTATTGCCTCCATGTCACGTCGAGATGCGGCACTACGCCAGGCAAAAGGGGCCGACATGATATTGGGAAGTATCTTATGACTTTTTTCACCTCAGTGATGCATGCTCCAACAACTCGACTGCCCAGAGCGAAGCAAGGCCCATCGAAAACGACGATGTGCTGAAAATCGGCATACGACACTTTGTAGTTACTAGTTCATTCTGGATTACAATGGTTCGGTATTCGTTGTTGAAGTTTTGCTGCTTCCTATGACATACTCACAATAGTGCCTCATTATTGTTTAATGATTTTCAGTTTCGTGCTCCATCACAGATACGCTGCCGTTATTTTATCGTAACTATCGTAAAAGAGGTTTCGCAGTGGTTAACCGATGGACTCACATTCGGGATGGGTTAACTCGATCTAGACATCCAGATTCAGTTTATTCGTGGCTTCTTTAAATTGTTAATGAGAATGGGGGGATAGTTCCTTTGAAGAGCACATGGCTGCTTATCTTCTTCACTTTTCTAGTCAGAGCCTGTGATTCTTGCCTAAGGATCACATCGTCGACGAGTCGTCAGTCCTTACCCTTTTTTCATCTTCTCTTTATCATACAACAATTAAAATAATTTATTTAATACCACCTAGGTCATACATGGGCGTTTAAAGTCACTCCTACACTAGGTTGCCTAGATATTAATACAGACCACAAATGAAAAAACCATTTATTGATATTTAAAACACCTCATAGTTGTACTGTGTACATAATATATATAACAAAAATACACTGACAAGGGGAGGGCGCCAATTGTGAAATTCAGATTCGATTCATACTGGGCATAATAAAAGCTCACGGCTACAGTTGTAATGTGGCAAAGCACCAAGATGCACTTCTCAGCCGTTGTCGAGAAAATCGACAGTTAAAAGAAACCGTTGCGGTAAAGTACTCTCTACGATTAATGATTTTGTACAGCATCGTGGCGTAGCGGTAAGCACTCGTGTTCGTAATCCGAAGGTCGCCAGATCGAATCTCGTGCCACGCAACATTTTTTTATAATTAGTTTTTTTGTAATTCAAGTGAATTGCTTATGTATGATGGTGAAGGCGGATCGCTCTCCAATTGTACCGCCTCCATTTTTCCGTTTGTTTAACAGGGTGTACCAAATCTCTCAAGTCCGCACTTATTTTCGACGACGTTATAAGTTGCGCTAGGGACCGCATCTACTTCTTGCGAAGTCAGCAGGCAACTACGCTGTTATGCGGGGGCTCGTTTCGGCCCATTCAACTTCTGTCCTTCAAGTGTAACCAGCGAGTAACGGAGTTTATATTTCATACCTGCCACAGCAAATTTGTGTTCGTGGGGTCTCTATTCTAATTCGAACGTTTGACTTACGCTATACGTATTCGTTTCGGAATATCGTTTCTACGTCTTCCGTTAACTATACGTGGTTAACATTATGAAGACAATTAATAACATTTGTGAAATACAACTTTGTTTGCGGAAAACATAATGATGTTCGAAGTCGCCAGATTTTCCACGACAAACTACTGTCAACAACTTATTATATGCATAATTGTTGCAACTGATTGCCGGGAATTATATATATATATGTTGAATTACAAAAAACAAATACTAAAAAATTAAAGTTGCATGGCGTGAAATTCGATCCGGCGACCTTCGGATTACGAACCCGAGCGCTTACCACTGCGCCACGACGCTGTGGAAAATTGTTAATCGTAGACAGTATTTCACCGTAACGGTTTCTTTTAACTGTCGATTTTCTCGACAACGGCTGAGAAGTGCATCTTGGTGCTTTGCCACATTACACCTCTGGCCATGAGCTTTTATTATGCGCAGTATGAATCGAATCTGAATTTCACAATTGGCGGCCTCCCCTTGTGAGTTGATAAAAGTCATGGGATACCGCCTAATATCATGTTTGATCAATTTTTTCCCAGCGTAGTGCGTAAACTCGACGTGGCATGTACCCAGAAAGTCGTTGGAAGTCCCCTACAGATATATTGAGCCATGCTGCCGCTGTGGCCGTTCATAATTGCAAGACTGCTGTCAGTGGAGGATTTTGTGCACTAACTGACCCCTCGATTATGTTCATAAATTTTCGATGAAATTCACGTCGGGTGACATGGGTGGCCAAATCAGTCGCTCGCATCGTCCTGAATGTTCAAACCAATCGCGGACAATTGTGGCTCAGTGACATCGCGCGTTGTTATCAATAATAATTGGCTGCAAATGGTCTCCAGGTAGCCGAGCTTAATTATTTACAGTCATGATCGATTGAGGTGGACCAGAGGTTCCAGTTTATTCCATGTAAACACAATCCACACCATTTTGGAGCCACTACCAACTTGCACAGTGTCTTATTGGGAACGTCGGTCCATGGCTTCGTGGTGTATGTGCCACACTCGACCCTAACATAAGCTCTTACCAACTGAAATCAAGACTTATCTGATCAGTCCACGGTTTTCCAGATGTCTAGGGTCAAAGAGATGGGGTCCCGATCCCAAAAGTGAATCTGCAGGTGATTTCGTGCTGTTAGAAAAATCACTAGCGTCGGTCGTCTGCTGCCATAGCCCACTATCGCCAGATTTCGCCGCAATCACGTAATATTGCTTGTCTATTAGCACTGACAACTATACGCAAACAGCGCTGCTCCCGCTTGTTAAGTGAAGACGGTCGTCGGCCACTGCATTGTCCATAGTGAGAAGTAATTCGTGAAATTTGGCACTCCCAGCACACTTTTGGAACTGACGATCTCGGAATATCGCCGCGTACATCCATTCAGAAATTCCCAGTAGCAATGGGATCGGATCGTCTATGAGTTCAAGCTAGATCTCTGCGTCTGTTTTGACTCGTTTCAGCGGAAATAAGACCTTTTTCAAGGTAGAAATCCCCAGCGGGGTAGTTTAGTGAAGGAAACGGGTACAAGCGGCGTTTGCCAACGAAGTACGATAGCGGGCAGACCAAGGCTTCAACTTTTCCACACGGCAATATTCCTCAAGTCTGGAAAGTGCATCCAACCTCAACCGTACCTTTTGCAAGAGAAATCTATGTTTTTCAGCATATTCTTACTCTGTCAGAGAATGTGCTAAGATGTACAGTTGTTCATCGCTGCAGTTGACATTTCTCCATGAAGCAGTTGGTGACTGTGTTCTTTAGGTAGTATAATATTCCTGCCATAGTGACGGAAGTGTTCTGAAACGTACCTCACAAGTTCTCGTTGATCACCACAGCTCTACTTTCGTAGTCAGAGCTCGTCGACTGCTAAACCTGTCATCCATTGTTGACAACGGCACTTGGGTCAGATGGGGGTGGTTTTATCATAACCGAGCGACGCCGATACGAATTTAAAGACAGAGTGCAGTGATATGTCTTTCGCGACTTGTACGTGATCGAAACAAAAAACGAGCGAATTGGGGCAGAGGTTAGACACTGCAGTCACTTTCGGTAGATGTTTCCACTCGCCGTCGGCCCATACAAATTTAGTCTTTCCATGGGTTGGTGAGGCAATAGGAGCACTGACTTCTCAATGCAGCTGTCATCTTTAAGTCAAACTATCATCACATCAACTGATATTTAACAGAATCTCAAAATTTCTTTTACATTAACTCATGTAACACCGCGTGGAGAGCAGAAGTTGATAGAAATATACATCTCGTCGACATTTAGACCACTGGACACAGAATGGGACGTAAGGTTGCACAATGACGAGGAAGGTTCCATTTTCAAAGGAACCATCCAGGAATTCGCCTTAACAGGCTTAGGGAAACAACGGAAAATAAATATTTGGACCGCGGACGGGTCTCTAATATCTGACCTCGGATGAAAGTTTATTTTTTAGTGAGAGTTTTAAAATTGAAAAGGAAGTTCATAACGACTATCTCCTGAAACCCTTGCTTAACGTTGCATGGCAGAGACATCTGAGTGAAGTATTTTCAATAAACACAAAAAGGAAAATAGTCAAGCGATAGAATTTACCGTAGCTTCTTCCAATTTTGGAGGTGCACTAGCGACCCGCCCGGTTTCGTACGAGCAGCATTAAATATCTACCGTCAGACAACTTATGGGGCGTAGCGGTAATAAATTACACAGTACGGCGGCGCGGTTCCTTTCGTCCTGTGAACTCGTTGCAGCAGATCTCCGGTAGGAAAGGCGAGCAGAATCCTGCCGTACTGCCACTCGCACCAGGCTGCATACAACGTAACTATTACAAGACTCGGGAAAAGGATTCAATTTTGAATGAGAGGTATAAATACTGGCCAAACGTCGGTATATTCTGAACCTTGATAATGTACGCGTTCACTGCCAAGCCCACGTTAATCTTAACCCAGTCATACACAAACCCTTTCATTGACGTTAGCAAGTTTATGGTAAAGTATTTCCCGAAATCTAAACAGCTACTAAGCACCGATTGTTCTTAAATGAAAATGCTCGCCATACTATTAAATTTATCGGTGCCTAATGTACTCAAGTTTTTAGTCACCGATCTGCTTAATATACCACGAGGAATTACTATCTTTTCACATACACAGAATTACTTACAAAATCCGTACTTTCTAAAACAATACACCGGAATAAATATGCCTTCACTTTAAAACACTTTTGAAGCATGTAGTACAAGTATAACTGGCAAGTTATACCTTCCTTCGTAGCTCATACTACGCACAACCGTACCATTGAAAGGCTGGTCTCCGACCACTAAGACTGCTGTAAGTATTCTCTATCTCCAAGAGAAAAGACGCGCAAAGAATACTCCGTCCTGATGGGTCAATTTTCTTTAAGGCCAATAGAAAAACATTATCCTCCTGCGTTAGTCAGCTTTTTTCATGAGTAACCAATCAACAAATATCACACTTTCAAACTGTACTTTCTCCCGAAATACGTATTTAACATTCTAATATGTTGTTTATACTTTACGTTATAACTATATTGCACTCGAATTAGCATTCCTTTTACCATAAACTTACTTAATATATTATAATACAAAATTCCCAGTCGTCTGCGTTCACACTGAAACTTCCTGGCATATTAAAACTGTGTGCCGGACCGAGAATCGAACTCGAGACCTTTGCCTTTCGCGAATAAATGCTGTACCACTGAGCTACCCAAGCACGACTCACGACCCGCCCTCACAGCTTCATTTCTGTCAGTACCACGTCTTCTACCTTCCAAACTTCACAGAACCTCTTCTGCGAACCTTGCAGCTGTGAGAACGGGTCGGGAGTCTTGCTTGGGTAGCTCAGATCTTAGAGCAATTGACCGCGAAAGGCAAAGATCCCGAGCTCGATGCTCGGTCCAGCATACAGTTTTAATCTTCCAGAAGATTCATATCAGCGCACTCTCCGTTGCAGAGTGATAATCTCATTCAGGAAACATCCCCCAGGCTGTGGCTAAGCCATGTCTCCGCAATATCCTTTCTTCCAGGAGTGCTAGTTCTGCAAGTTTCACAAAAGAGCTTCTGTGAAGTCATGCTCCACTCCGAAGCAGTGCATTCTCATTCATTGTGGATGTAGTCCCACAATGTCTAGAGAGGTGCTGAAATTACCGAGGATGTCATAAATGTGCCGGCCGTTGTGACCGAGCGGTTCCAGCTCTTCCGCCTGGAACCTCGCTGCTGCTACGGTTGCAGTTTCGAATCCTGCCTCGCGCATGGATGTGTCTGATGTCTTTAGGTTAGTTAGGTTTAAGTAGTTCTATGTCTAGGGGTCTGATGGCCTCAGGTGTTAAGTCCCCTAGAGCTCAGAGCCATTTGAACCATTTTGTCATAAGTGTCATAGCATGTGAATAGACTCTTCCTGTAGCTCATCGCATTGCGAATTGTCGTTTTCGACCTTAAAACGTGTGGGAATCAACACCCCGGGGGTTGGGGTGGTTTCATTGACGCCCTCTATGCAAAACTCTGCGACCTCTTCGTGTCGATTCTGACGATCGGTGTGTTTCAAACGTTTTCTTCAGCCACCCATAAGAAAACTACGTAATTTCAACGCTGGGTGTTGCGGTTCTGACGTCCACTGCAGGGACGTCAAAAGAATGGGTTTTGCGTCGCAATGGGAGGCTCTTACAGGGTTTCGAAAAAGCGATCTAATTCTGTCGCCCAGTGTATATACACCATCCTTCCCGTGAATTAGAGAAAACAGAATTCCTATTGTAATTTCTCAGATTAGCCTTCACATACAAACAGATTCCAAGTGTGTAGTGCAGTAATGGCGTTCTGCCTATCCCCTCTGTCTGTCCAGCAGCGATCGATCAGCTGTCACATATTCCCCATCAGACGAAGCGCTGTTCTTGATACAAAATCAATTTTACTGCCTCGTGTAGAGCCTGACATACACCACAAAATCTTTCTTCGCGCTACTGGCGGAAAAGATCCTCGGCTAAAGCAAAACCGTAGACAGCGTCGTTCGTTATCGGTTTCCGTGCAATTTGCTACGTCTCGTCTGGAGAAGGCGTCTGGCTCAGTTGACTGCAGTAAAGGGGAGGCCGATTTCATAAAAGTTTACGAGGGAGAGCGGGATTTACTACCTGCTGCTTAGCGGATTTGCGAAGGGGAAATGCCTCTGCTTCCCTCGCCGAATATCTACGCAGCGCACTGCTGATGGAAAGCCCCTTTGCATTTCGGCTTAACTCGAAAGAGGGCGTCATCTCAGTGGACTACCGCGAGCTGTCCGGCCCAATAACGGGGATTGTGTCAGATTGGTGCCACAAACAAGCGCAGGCGATGTGTCGGATCGAGTCCGAAGCAGCAGCGGCAACTGACGATACAGCTGTAAGGCATTCCGATGATGTTGACATATATATGCTGCATCACATCCCACAATGCACTTTAGGTGAGTGTAATGGATGCGGGTATAGTATAGTGTTATGTTTTTCCTGTATCGTGACAGTGAAAGAAGGCTGAGTTTGAAACCCGGTGCCGTCACATAGCCAATACCTCTCGATAGTCCACCCAGCTAAATGAGTGGTCAGCGCGACAGAATGTCAGTCTAAGGGTCTAGGTTCAATTCCCGGTGGGGGGGGGAGGGGGGAGAACGGAGGACGGAGATTTTCTCCGCTCATGGGCTGGGTGTTGTGCTGTCCTAATCATCATCATTTCACGCCATCGACGCGCAAATCGCCGAAGTGGCGTCAAATCGAAAGACTTGCACCCGGCGAACAGTCTACCCGACGGGAGGCCCTAGTCACATGACATCTATTTACCTCTCGAAAGTTCTAGAGAGGCCGCCGAGATTAACGTCCCCCTCCGATGGACGTATTACCACTGGCTGTGTTACATGGTTCAAATGGCTCTAAGCACTATGGGACTCAACATCTGAGTTCATCAGTCCCCTAGACTTAAAACTACTTAAACCTAACTAACCTAAGGGCATCACATACATCCATGTCCGAGGCAGTATTCGAATCTGCGACAGCAGCAGCAGCGCGGTTCCGGACTTAAGTGCCTAGAACCGATCGGCAGTGTTACATGCCCTCACTTCATGAGACACTGCAGACAAATTTGCAGTTTAATCGTGGCTACTGGCGCAAAAACGTGTGATTATGAATATTACGCCCCCACACCTCCTCACCTCACCGGCCAAATACTGGCACTGAAAATCTCATCCACCACCGGGATTCAGACCGGTTTACCTTTGACTTGATGGTCACCAAATAGGTGGATGTCATCGACTGCTAAGGAGGCGAGTAATGTGGAGTCCACTAACACACATTTTCGATGCACATTACTATATTCTGTAACAAGAAGTAAGGTCATAGACTGCATGGTTATTATTATTCCAGGTTTTACTACTGCACTATGTGATCAAAGGTATACGGACACCTGGCTGAAAATAACTGACAAGTTCGAGGCGTCCTCGATCGGTAATGCTGGAATTCAATATGGTCGCTATTCATGACAGGTTACCCTCTCGCAAACATACACTCCTGGAAATGGAAAAAAGAACACATTGACACCGATGTGTCAGACCCACCATACTTGCTCCGGACACTGCGAGAGGGCTGTACAAGCAATGATCACACGCACGGCACAGCGGACACACCAGGAACCGCGGTGTTGGCCGTCGAATGGCGCTAGCTGCGCAGCATTTGTGCACCGTCGCCGTCAATGTCAGCCAGTTTGCGTTGGCATTCGGAGCTCCATCGCAGTCTTTAACACTGGTAGCATGCCGCGACAGCGTGGACGTGAACCGTATGTGCAGTTGACGGACTTTGAGCGAGGGCGTTTAGTGGGCATGCGGGAGGCAGGGTGGACGTACCGCCGAATTGCTCAACACGTGGGGCGTGAGGTCTCCACAGTACATCGATGTTGTCGCCAGTTGTCGGCAGAAGGTGCACGTGCCCGTCGACCTGGGACCGGACCGCAGCGACGCACGGATGCACGCCAAGACCGTAGGATCCTACGCAGTGCCGTAGGGGACCGCACCGCCACTTCCCAGCAAATTAGGGACACTGTTGCTCCTGGGGTATCGGCGAGGACCATTCGCAACCGTCTCCATGATGCTGGGCTACGGTCCCGCACACCGTTAGGCCGTCTTCCGCTCACGCCCCAACATCGTGCAGCCCGCCTCCAGTGGTGTCGCGACAGGCGTGAATGGAGGGACGAATGGAGACGTGTCGTCTTCAGCGATAAGAGTCGCTTCTGCCTTGGTGCCAATGATGGTCGTATGCGTGTTTGGCGCCGTGCAGGTGAGCGCCACAATCAGGACTGCATACGATCGAGGCACACAGGGCCAACACCCGGCATCATGGTGTGGGGAGCGATCTCCTACACTGGCCGTACACCTCTGGTGATCGTCGAGGGGACACTGAATAGTGCACGGTACATCCAAACCGTCATCGAGCCCATCGTTCTACCATTCCTAGACCGGCAAGGGAACTTGCTGTTCCAGCAGGACATTGCATGTCCGCATATATCCCGTGCCACCCAACGTGCTCTAGAAGGTGTAAGTGAACTACCCTGGCCAGCAAGATCTCCGGATCTGTCCCCCATTGAGCATGTTTGGGACTGGATGAAGCGTTGTCTGACGCGGTCTGCACGTCCAGCACGAACGCTGGTCCAACTGAGGCGCCAGGTGGAAATGGCATGGCAAGCCGTTCCACAGGACTACATCCAGCATCTCTACGATCGTCTCCATGGGAGAATAGCAGCCTGCATTGCTGTGAAAGGTGGATATACACTGTACTAGTGCCGACATTGTGTATGCTCTGTTGCCTGTGTCTATGTGCGTGTGGTTCTGTCAGTGTGATCATGTGATGTATCTGACCCCAGGAATGTGTCCATAAAGTTTCCCCTTCTTGGGACAATGAATTCATGGTGTTCGTATTTCAATTTCCAGGAGTGTATGTTCAATCAGGTGATGGAAGGTTTCTTGAGGAATGGCAGCCCATTCTTTACGGAGTGCTGCACTGGGAAGAGGTACTGATGGCAGTTGGTGAGGACTGGCACGAAGTCGGCGTTCCTAAACATCCCGAAGGTGTTCTATAGGATTCAGGTGAGGACTCTGTGCAGTCAGTCCATTACAGGGATGACACAGGCCGTGTATTATGAACAAGTGCTCGATCATGTTGAAAGATGCAGTCGCCATTCCCGAATTGCTGGGAATTGCTGTGTGATGGTCTGGATAGATATCTGCCTGTTACACATCACAACCCTCTTCAGCTGTCGGCGGTTTCTGTCGGTCAACAGACGAGGTCCGTCTGTACGCTTTTGTGCTGTACGTGTCCCTTCACATCTGGAACAGTGAACCTAGGGATGTTTTGAGTGTGTAAATCTCCCGTACAGACGTCTGACACAAGTGACACCCTATCACCTGACGATATTTGAAGTCCGTGACTTCCGCGGAGCGCCCCATACTGCTCTCTCACGATGTCTAATGACAACTGAGGTTGCTGATATGGAGTACCCGACAATAGGTGGCAGCGCAATGCACTTGATATGGAAAACGTATGTTTTCGGGGGTGTCCGGATAATTTTGATCACAGTGTATTTTCATTTTGAGATTGCATAGCTCCTTGTTTCATTATGCTATTTTTGGCTATGGCAATCTCAAGACGTATTCTATGCGATATGTTTCTAGCACAGGCGCCCAATTGAGTACAAATTCAATAAATAATCTTCATGGCTTCATAAAAAAAATCACCCTCATGTAATTAGCTCACTATTATCAGTTACCTAATTGCAATGACTTGATCTACCAGATTTTAAAGTGATAAACTGTTGATCTACGTTTGAAATCCATTGTAATAAATTACAACAATTTTTATGTTTTCTGTTGTTGCCATGTTTTAACATACAGAGAAAACTATTTTAAAAACAATTTTCCTGCATAATTTGGCAGTTCTAACCGTACAAGCAAACCTATTTCCATCGGTTACATTTCACTGTTAAATACTCTTACATTTTCACTATGGCAATACCCCAGCCACCAGCCCAAACTACAGCAAGTGCGTCGGAAAGTATTAGCGTACTTTTGGCAAGAAAATGCGAAAGGCGCCCGTCTTCGCCGTGATGAAGGAATCGTTCTTTTACAGTCGCAGCTGAGTGCGGTATCGGCCTCTATCCGGTCGGCCGCACTTGAAAATACGCGCTGCACGCCGCAGCGTTTTCTGCAGGGCGCTGTCGCGAGCGTTTACGCCGTTGATAATGCGATGTAGCTATCCCCTCTCCGTAGTTACAGCGACGGGTATACTTAAGTTTGGACATTAATGTACTGAGCCCATTACGTGTGTCTGCCAGTTGAATAACATTTACAGACTTTCATAGTGGCCAGGGCACGCTATCTTCTTAATAGACATGGCACTGAAAAGTGACAGGTTTATAAATTTCTTACATCTCCATATTTTTCAACATTAAAGCTCTTTTAGCAACTGATGCTGCAACTACAGAAATAAAGTTATGTATTACTTTTATTATTTGATATTAGATGTAGAATAAATCAATATCTGAATTCTCTGTTCATTTGTTCCTAACTCCTGTATCCTCTAAGGAACCACACAGCGTGCAAGGAAGTTATATTAATCAGAGAACCTTAATCAGGACGACGGAATCACCATTACAAAAACGGTTCAAATGGCTCTGAGCACTGTGGGACTTACTATCTGAGGTCATCAGTTCTCTAGAACTTAGAACTACTTAAACCTAACTAACCTAATGACATCACACACACCCATGCCCGAGGCAGAATTCGAATTTGCGACCGTAGCAGCAGGAGGAACGTGAGAGCCAGCCTGTGGTCAATTAGTACACGTGAAAAACCGTCTAAAAACCACATCCAGGCTAGCCGGCACACCGATCCCTCATCGTTAATCAGCCTCGAATGTTCCTCCGCGCCCCGGAAGCGGTCGCATAACACCGCGATGGTCTATAGCTGGAAAGGAAGAACTCATGTGATTGGAATAAAGATTATTGTACACTGATGAGCCAAAATACAATGTCTACCTGATTAATTGTTTGTTTGTCCGCACTGGAAGGAAATCCATCACTGATTCTGCGTATCAGCGATCCGACAGTTTGTTGGTAGGTTTGTGGAGGTATGTTTCATGAGAAGTCTAGGCACAAGTCACCTAATTCGCGTACATAACACACTGCTGATTTGCATACGTGGTAATGGCGCCCGACAGCGACCCAGATGGGTTATACAGGATGTAATTCAGGTGAATTTGGCCGCCGAGGTATGAAAGTGAGTTCTCTTTATTGCCCTCAAGTCACAATATCACGTTTGGCCCCGAGACACAGGCAATCATACTGCTGAAAAATGACATCGCCGTTGGGTAAGACGTCAAGCATGAAGAGACGCAGGTGGTTCGCAGCTGTCAGCGTGTCTTCGATTATTTCCACAACCGCGGGAGAATGTCTCCCACCTGCCTGCGTCCGCGGCGCGCTGCAAGTTTCGAGCCCCCGTTCGCCTCTATGACGGTGTTTGTGGAGACAACCATAGACCTAATGTGGCAAAAACGTCTTTCACCCGAAGAGCCGTCACGTTTCCATTGATCGACTGTCGAATCCCGAAGGTCCCGTGCCCTACTGCAATCGTAACTGACTATGTCTTTGGGTTTCAGTACGTCCATTTCATTCTTAGTTTCTACAACGCTACCGTTTATGTATTTTCATAGTATATTTTAAACTGATCTGATAGTATTAAGTAAAGGATTCGAATTCCTCAACGAATATAATTGTGACTGGAAGAGGAGAAAATAATGGATTATAACCAGGTTTTCATGTTGTCATTGTACGAATTATTTTGAAAAACAATAATAATAATAACGATAATAGTCATTATCATCACAATCATATCACGATCAATACGCATTTACCTGCACACAGTCGCTGGCTGGTGTGGCCGAGCGGTTCTAGGCGCTTCAGTCTGGAACCGCGCGACCGCTACGGTCGCAGGTTCGAATCCCGCCTAGGGCATAGATGTGCGTGATGTCCTTAGGCTAGTTAGGTTTAAGTAGTTCGAAGTTCTAGGGGACTGATGACCTCAGATGTTAAGTCCCGTAGTGCACAGAGCCCAGCCTGCACATAGTCAAATGAGATACGGTAGGTATTCCATTACGCGTTAATCTGGCCGTACGGGTTGAAGACAGATAGCAGCCTACCGCACACCTTGTGAGAAGCTGGCCGAGCAGTGCGTGAGGTGTCACGCACGATGAGGCGGTCGATAGCGTGCGTCGGCGCATTACTGGCTAATCAGGGGACGGCGCAGGGCCGTATCGGAACGACATTTAGCGCGCCGCCCTTTTATCGGGATTGCACGGTAAGTAATGGCTGAAGCGAGCGCTCGTTATTCATACGGAGCGTGAGAGCGCAAATGGGACGAAAACTCTCTTCGAGGCAATGAGTCAAAGCCATCAAGAATTTTGCTGCACGTATGGATGAACATTGCACAGCACTCCAATTAAACCAAACATGCCGGGACTAGTTCAGGTCTTAGAATAACTTATCTCAGTCCTTCGTCGATTTTAAGAATTAATCGGAACTTCCAAAAATCTCTGCCGGATATCGCGGATTTTCTCTGGTGCAAAGACCACAAGAGGATTGAGTAAACAAAGTCAGTGGTGATCGATACGTTGTTGCATCTCAGGAAACCCATATCAGTCCCTGAATAAACGATATAAACTGCAAGAGGACGGATCAAGTAGCGACAATTTACGACGGGTAGCCGTAAAGTCATCGAGGAAACCAAGTTACGTAAATAATTTTTGATTGCTAGCAGGTACATGTATGCAATCTTGGTACACACTGAGATCCCCCAAACGCAGTACTGTGCCATCGCACAAGAGTACAAGAGTATCCAAAACATATCAGCGCATCAGGGATACCATGCGACGGAGGGTGGATGCGTGTATCCTCGCTAACGGAGGACATTTTGAACATTTCCTGTTACAAAGTGTTTGAAGTCACGATGGTACGTCCTGTTGCTGTGTGTTTCCATTCCATGATTAATGTGATTTGAAGAGAAGTAATAAAATGAGCTCTAACATGGAAAGCAAGCGTTTCCGGACACATGTCCACATAACATATTTTCTTTCTTTGTGTGTGAGGAATGTTTCCTGAAAGTTTGGCCGTACCTTTTTGTAACACCCTGTATAACACCACCAAAAGAGAATGTGGAAATACGTGACCGAGGGAGGTGGCGCATTGGTTAGCACACTGGACTCGCATTCGGAAGGACGACGGTTCAATCCCGCGTCCGGCCATCCTGATTTAGGTTTTCCGTGATTTCCCTAATCCTCTCCAGGCAAATGCCGAGCCGGGATGATTCCTTCCAAGGAGCACGGCCGTCTTCCTTCCCTAATCCGATGAGACCGATGATCTCGCTGCTTAGTCCCCCCCCCCCCCCCAATAACTGAGAGCAGGCAAGATACCGCAGAGACCTTTCACAGAAATGGAAGCAAGAAATCAACGGATATAAACTATGTTAGAACAAAAGAATTAAAAGAGTCAAAACTTCCAAAGTGGAACGCAAGAATCAGAACATGGGGTATTTGTGTGGAACAAATAAGAGGTATACACGTCTTGAGCCACATCGCCTTGTAATCAAGGGAACTCAGTGTAGAATACCTGTGAAAATACACAAGCTCTCGGAATCAACTTCCATTATAGGTGCCTTCGTTACATCTCTCTATTGCAGGCGGACGTTACACCACGACATAGGCACAAATTTGAATACAACGAACAGACATATAAATGACGGTACGGATAGTTCATAATTATGTGAAAAAATTGGCATAAGGGAGATTTGAACAAGGATCTCCCATTTTGCAGTCCGACAGCGTGGCCACATGATCACGACGCCTTGGCTCTACCATTTCGCTCGATGTTGCACATGTTGATCTTGGACCATACACTGCTCCTATTTAACTTTTTTTTCATAGTTCGGTACTCCTCCTCCCCGATTTCATGCTTGATCCGTATTCAGCTTCTGACAGGTTATATCCACTGGGCTATCTTGCCACTAAATCTGATGAGGAGTTTCCCTTGTAAGTTGAAGCAGTGAAGGAATTGTGCTATATAGGCAGCAAACAACCCATGATGGTCGAGCAAGGAGAACGTAGAAAGCAGACGAACACTGACAAAAAATGCATTCCTGCCCAAGAGAAGTTAAGTAGTATGAAACATAGGCCTCAATTTGAGGAAGATATTTCTCAGAGTGTACGTTTGGAACACAGCATTCTATGACAGTAAAATACAGACGACGGAAAAACCAGAACAGAAAAAAATAGTAGTATTTGAGATGTGGTGCTACAGAAGAGTACTGGAAATTTGGTGAGCTGGTAAGATAAGGTATGAGGAGGTTCTCCGCACAAATCGAGAGGAAAGGAATATATTAAAACACCGACGAGAAGAAGAGATATGGTGATAGGACACATGTTAAGACATTAGGGAATAACAGCCGTGGTAATAGAGGGAGCAGTAGGCGGTGAAAACTGTAGGGGAAGACAGAGACTGGAATACATCTAGCAAATAATTCAGTACATAGGTTGCTAGTGTAACTCTGAGGAGAAAAGGTTGGCGGACTACGTTACACCAGACAGAGGACTGATGATTAAAAAAGAACAGAAATCCCTGTTGTTAACTTACATCACATTACGGCTGCAAGTCTTTTCACTGCTCTGTATTGGACACATAACAAGTTTTTTAGTGACTGATGGGCTCAATGTTATTGTACATTGTCTATGACGTTCTTACGTGTATGAATAAGAAAGATATTGCCAACGAAATGTTTCATAGGTTGGTAACTTGCCAAACTTTCCTGTGGCCATTTCGTGCGCAAGTAAGTGTTTTATTCCAGAATGAATATCCACTCCGCAGCAGAGGGACCGCTGGTATGAAACTTTCTCGCAGATTAAATCTGCGTGCCGGACCGAAGTTTGGAAGGTAGAAGGTGAGATAGTGGCCGAAGTAAGGCTGAGGACAGGTCGTGGGTCATGCTGGGGTATCTCAGATGACGACCTGGAAACACAGAACGGATACAAGGCTAGCTGCAGAATGTTTTTTTAAGTTATGTTTTTACTCTGCCATGAGGTTTTAAAGTTATAAGGGGCGATCAAAAAGTTTCCGTTCGAAGGCTGTACAGTCCAGAATCGGTATGCTAATCACGCAAAACCACCTTGACGACTGAAGTAGTCATCCCACCGACGCACCAGGCTGCAGATGCACGTTTGGTAGGACACCCTGTCCTGCCGTGAGAAGAAGTCCGTTAACTGGCTGCTAGGGCTCGACCGTCTCCCATTTGGTGTAACTTCTGCGTCCCAGGTAGGCCAGTATCCTGTGTCGAATCTGGACTACCACTGAAGTTAGTGCATCATTCCACAACGGCGAGATTCGACAGACATTCTGTCTCACACACTTTCTGGAATCTCCGATGGATATCTACCGGTGTTTCGCCTTCGGCAGCCAAGAAAATAATAACAGCATATTGGTCCTGTTTGAACGCAATAGTTCACTTTTGATTTACCGCACGCACGTCGGAAAGACAAGAATATCACACTAATACCCCGCCTACATGTCGATGCTTATATACCCGCATCGGAGTCGTGCTGCGTTTCATATAGGGTGCAGCAGCGTCCTCAGACTGAAACTGTTTGGTAGCCCCTTACACACTGATGCCAATTTGTCTTCACCCGATCTAGTGAATAGACACTGCATTCATTTTATGAATTGGTGTGCATATGCCTTCATTTACCTCTTGTTAATTTTGCCTGCGTGTTTTACACTATTTTCCACTTTATTTGAAATTTTCTTTAATATTTCAGATCGTAATATGGCTGACTGCTCAGCCAAAAGTAGTATCAACGGCTGTTAGAATATTGCGCTCGGGATTATCTCACAAGACGTATTTGGAAAGCAAGGTCCGATTAGGAGCGAAATAGAAACCATTGCGAAAATCCGATGGAACTTTGCACAGAGGTGGGGCAGTGTCCTTAGTGTGCCTATCGATCGCTTCACGTCGCTCTTTTCAGTTCAGAGCGCAAAGTGATCACGTAGAAGTGCCTAAAACAACAGTGTCTCCGGCCAGATATGTGGATCTGGCGAGAGATTTCGCCTGAAGCTATGCAGCCCACATAACATAAATGCCATGCGTTTCTTCTTGCAGGCAATTTCCAGCCGCATTCTGCAGGGGCAATGAAGACGCTCCTGCAGCGTTTTCGATGGGAAGTGTTTGATCGCCCTCAATACAACCCTGAATTGGCTCTCTCCATTGTTCATCTCTGCTCACATGAACTTTTAGCTATGGAGACAACATTTTGGCGCAAACAACGAAAGACAGACCAGCGTAGAGAATTGTCGGAAAGCACAGGCGACTGCTTTCTATGACGAGGTTACTGGACAGTTTGTACAATGCCACGACAAATATGTAAGTAGAAGCGGCGACTATTTAGAGAGGTAGCTGGATGGTATGGCTAACTGGTGCGCCTAAAAAGTTTTGATTTTCACTGTGGTTTCATTTTGCGACGGATCTGACCTCACTTTCCGAACAGCCCTCGTAGGATTTTGCATAAAAAATGTTTAATGTTTAATAATCTACGATTAGTGGATGGTAGTAATTAGTATCAATGCACCATCTTTTTAAACGGTGATTAGGCGGCGTAGACGCATCCATTTTGGCCAACAAATGACAAATGTGTTCAACAAAGAATGAAGTGGCAGACCATCATTCCGTGACGAAACGTGAGGGCAAGAGACTTGAAGTTCCTGGTGCTCGAAGACTGAGGTATCACGTTCAGTTGGTAGCAAAAAAGCGAAAATTAATCAAGGATTTGTTTACAGCATCTTGCAAGACATTCTGAACAAGGCAAGCGCAGCCGCCCACTTAGTTCCGTGATTGCTCACAGATGCGAAAGATCAGCTGAACCAAGGTAGGAGCGGAAAAGTTTAGCTGTGTTAAGCCAATGTAGATCACTTTTTAACCATATAGCCACCACGGACGAGTGATTCGTGTAGCACAATATATCAGAGACAAATGAGCAAAGCAAACAGTGGAAATGTGTGGATTCACCACCGCTGAAATTGGTCCTCGTTCAAAGTGATACTAAGCAGTTTTGTGGTTAGTACAATAGACTCTTATTCGGAGAGACAATGGTTCAGGTCGTTATCAGAGCATCCTGTTTAAGGTTTCACGCCGGCCGGGGTGGCCCAGCGCTTCTAGGCACTACAGTCTGTAATCGCGCGACCGCTGCGGTCGCAGGTTCGAATCCTGGATGTTTGTGATGTTCTTAGGTTAGTGCTCTAAGCATTATGGGACTTAACATCTGAGGTCATCGGTCCCCTAGAACTCAGAACTACTTAAACCTAACTAACCTAAGGACATCACACACATCCATTCCCGAGACAGGATTCGAAACTGCAACTCTAGCAGCAGCGTGGTTCCGGACTGAAGCGCCTAGAACCGCTCGTCCAAAACGGCCAGCGAGTGTGATGGAGTTGTTCGAGGAACACAGTGGTGAGTTCCAGCTGATGTGCTCGCCTATCAGCTCTTCAGAACTGAACCTGATCGAAACATCTGGGATGTGATTAAACATGGCGGCAGAGCTCATCCTCCCCTCTCCAGAATTTGCCGGAATTAGGTGACTTGTGAGTACAGATGTGGTGTAAGCTCCCTCCAGCTACCTAGTAAGTCCTCATTGCTTCCATGCCACGACTCGTACTGCTGTTATCCGTGCCAAAGGTGGATATACAGGCCATTACATACGTGGTCATAATGTTCTGGCTGATCAGTGTATCTGCCGGCCATTGTGGCCGAGCGGTTCTAGGTGCTGCAGTCCGGAAACGCGCTGCGGCTACGGTCGTAGGTTCGAATCCTGCCTCTGGCATGGAGGTGTGTGATGTCCTAGGGTTAGTTAGGTTTAAGTCATGGTAAGTCTAGGAGACTGATCACCTCAGATGTTAAGTCCCATAGTTCTTAGAGCCATTTGCGCCATCAGAGTATCTCGGTATGGCGAAACTTTTTTTTTAAGCCCTCGTAAAGTTTCATAATTCGTTGTCCTACAGATATTAAGGGTCAGCGGCGTATGTCGAGTTGTTCGTTCAGCGTTGTTTCCGAATGTTCTTGTTATTCTACCGGCGAAATTTTTTTAATTCATTTAGGGGATATTCTTAGAGCGCGTTCGCAAAGATTGTAACGTGGCGCCGCTGGTAAATATTTTACGCGTGACTGGTGGCGAAAAACGAGTGGGTAGCGCGGGGCGGCGCTGGTGAGCCATGAACACACGGCTGGCGGCTGGCAGCGTCATCCCTCTAGCGAGATTGCAGGAGAGCCGAGATTGGAAGCAGTAGCAGAGAACAGCCGCCAGATTGGAGCCAGCGCTCAGCCGACAGGCGCCCTCCCGTGCCGCCCACATCCGACCGAGCTGTGCACCTGGTTCGAATCCACGGTCTTCTTTCATCTCTCTTAGGCTTTTTACTCGTCAGTTAATTTCAGATCCAATGCACTTACTTACCTTAGACAAAGTATCCTTTGATACATTTGGTAAAGCAATTAGAATCATCGGAAGTTAGCTATGGCATTTTGTGGATGATGCTGTGGTATATCTAGAGGTTGTAACAATGGAAAATTGTACTGAAATGCAGGAGGATCTGCAGCGAATTGATGCATGGAGCAGGGAATTGCAGTTGAATCTCAATGTAGACAACTGCAATGTGCTGATAATACATAGAAAGAAAGATCGCTTATCATTTAGCTACAATATAGTAGGTCAGCAATTGGAAGCAGTTAATTCCATAAATTATCTGGGAGTACGCATTAGGAGTGATTTAAAATGGAATGATAATATAAATTTGATCGTCGGTAGAGCAGATGCCAGACTGAGATTCGTTGGAAGAATCCTAAGGAAATGCAACCCGAAAACAAAGGAAGTAGGGTACAGTACACTTGTTTGCCCACTGCTTGAATAATGCTCACCAGTGTGGGATCCGTACCAGATAGGGTCGATAGAAGAGAGAGAGAAGATCCAACGGAGAGCAGCGCGCTTCGTTACAGGATCAGTTAGTAATCGCGAAAGCGTTATGGAGATGATAGATAAACTCCAGTGGAGGATAAAAGCAGAGAGATTAGAGCCCACACAGAGGCATACCGACAATACTTCTTTCAGCGAACTATACGAGAGTGAAATAGAAGGGAGAACCGATAGAGGTACTCAAGGTACCCTCCGCCACACGCCGTCAGGAAGATGTAGATGTAGAATGTTATTCATTTCCATTCCGAATGAAGATGAAGCTGCACAGGGTCAGCACAAAGCCTTTCCCCGATTACAAAAATTGACCATGCTAGATACAGCTATGCGATTTGTTGTATGTCGTAGCTGAACTGAAGGTTTTATGTGGTTACATGTCTACACGTGTATATGTCATCCGTTTGTTGTCCATAGAAAGTTCAGACCATACTCAATCGCTCTTCACGTTTTTACCAACAAACACAGCACATCTGGATCATATGGTTGCAAATCTCGCACAGGTTGCACATTTATGCACTGAAGTGCAACCGTTTGTTTAAAATCTTCACCACTGTGATTAAAAAAAAAGTTCAAATGTGTGTGAAAATTTTAAGGGACTTAAACTGCTAAGGCCATCAATCCTTAAGCTTACATACTAATTAACCTAAATTATCCTAAAGACAAACACACACACCCATGCCCGAGGGAGGACACGAATCTCCGCCGGTACCAGCCGCACAGCCCATGACTGCAGCGCCGGAGACCGCGCGGCACAACAAGGCAACACGCAGTGGCAGTTACCATCTGCATTTAAGTTCAATCAAGCATTTCTTGGGTGGTTTCCACAGTTTCACCCGCAGCCCCGTGGCTCGGTCCCTCCGACGGGTTGGAACCTTGAGCAGACGTCACATTATGACACGGCTGTTAGTGAAATAATAGTAAATAAATGGGTCGTTGTGATCAAAGTAAAATTGAAGGTAGTTAGTATCAACTGGAAGGCGATGCAGGCTTTTTGTCGCCGTTGATCTGTAAACGCACTACCTTCTACAGCTGTATGGATGTCAGTTTTCGATCTCCACCCAATAAAATTTACTTAGTTATTTAGTTAATCTACCATCTAAGGAACTTGATCACTTTAAAGCCATTATGTCAGTTGTGCTTATTTAAGTGTTATTGGTTTAAGCTAAATGTTTTTCACTCAGTGTATCAAGCACGGAGTTCAACCGACCAAATAGCACCAGCTGTCCGTTTCTCGTCACGGAATGCATAGCTTTTCAGATGATGTTTCGGTTTGTGGCTTCTGTTTGTATACCCAATTCCCTCAGTCCTTTTGTAATGTTCATGCACCACAAGTAAACTAAATCATTTGTCTAGAGAGAGAAGTGAAACATACAGGGCCGGCCGGAATGGCCGAGCGGTTCTAGGCGCTACAGTCTGGAACCGCGCGCCCGCTACAGTCGCAGGTTCGAATTCTGCCTCGGGCATGGGTGTTTGTGATGTCCTTAGGTTAGTTAGGTTTACGTAGTTCTACGTTCTAGGGGACTGATGACCTCAGAAGTTAAGTCCCATAGTGATCAGAGCCATTTGAACCATTTGAAACACACAGGTATACCTGTAGCACATTTTCTGAATTCCTCTATGGGGAGATGATCATTTACGTATAATATTTCGATTCATTTCATTCAGTTGTAGGTATTGCATCACTCATTTAGCGAATATTTATGAACATTTTGGAGGGGTCCATACGAGTGCACGTTCCTAGGTCTAGTGCTCTCACTTCCTCAGTAGCATCCTGTTCGTACGTGCTATGTCGTGTATTCGATTCACTCTTTTCTATGGTATATGGAAGCTATCGATGCTATCTCGTGCCTGTTTTAGAGTATGCCGAATCAGTTGGTATGTGTTTCTCATAGATTTTTTATTTAATTTCCTGTTCATCGTGCTGTGATCTCTCCTGCCTTACCCAGATGTCGTCTCTTGGAGCCTCTGTGTGGGAACCACCAAGTCTTGAGGTATTGTTCTGACTCCGCTCATGAATATTTATCAACATAATTTTCTATAGCTGCGTGTTTCGTATAGCCCTAACACTGGCAGCAGAGCCTCTCTGAGCTTTATTTTGGAAGCTGCAGGGAGCTATAGCACTGCGATAGCTCCTCTCTATTTGCTAGCTTTTACCCTCCTTACAGGGCCCCTGTTGTCACGATTTGGCAAATTTATTTCGTTTCAACTATGTAGCCGCATAACGTTCCTGCCATCGCAGTCGTCTGTTAACTCGAGGGATGGAAGTCGTCTGCACATCGTGTCTGTGAATCGTGTAAACTTTATTCTGTATGTAATCTTATTTTAACTGTTTGTCTATCGTGTGTTCTGAGGCGATAATTTGTGACCATCCCATTGCCTCAAGTATGGAAAACCGCGTATAATTTGCTTCCTTCCATGTAATTTTCCACAGTCACATTGTTAGTGAAAGAGTAATTTTAGGCAATGTAAATGTTTCTGCGGTGAATCTAATGTGACTAATAGGGACAACAATAAAATGCCTTCAGCACACAGCACAGAAAAAGTGATGGTGTAGTTTCTTACAGTTCACGGAATTACTTTGATGCTAACAAATTCACTAAAAGAGTAGCAGTCCAAAGATAAACAAAAATTTAGGTTAGTTATTGTGACATTCGTTTTATCATAGTTAAAGGTAAAGTTGACTGTTAGGATCTTGTAAGATTAACAGAAAACATCAAAATTAGTAAGTATTTTTATTCAGTATCGACTTGCAAAGCTAGAAAAACGACGTTGTGATTTCTGGGTAAATTTTTTCATTAAAGTCAAGCAGTGAAATTTTAAGAAAATTCCTGTTCATGATTATGTGCAAACATAGAGAAACAACTCTCAAAATCAGTTCCTCCAAGACTGGCGACCGTATTCTTTAGCAAATAGTTGTTTCTTCAGGTGGCAAAACTCTCTCGTCCCATTACTAACGACAAGCAATGTGGTTTAGTAGACGTATCGATGTCATTAAAGTAATGACTACGGTAAGAATTGCAGTGCATGTGCAAAATCATTACGAAAAAGACTCTTTTAGCACCCACTGAACACGATTTCTTAATAATAATCGAAACACATCCAGGTCGCGGTTACACATTTCATAAATCAAAAATTACTAAAAACTTTTGTAGAAACCACCTATTTCAGCGTCTAGTGTTCGTGATATTACCTCTTCCTTGTGCAAAGGTAATGAGCGTGTAGCACTAAAAAAATGTAATTAATTCATGTGAGTATTAAGTCGCATCACGATACGACATGTGACAGTTAAAGTATATTTGTAAATTCCATATAGTTAAGAAACGCAAAATTAAACAGATCAGTGTTATAGCTGACTTCCTGGTGGCAGAATTAACAGATATCGTGTTACAATCATTGCAGTGCGCGGATTCGATCCGGGTATGGTTCACCCTTATGTCTCTCGATGTTTAACGGATGAAAATATTGTGGCAAGTTTTCTTTATATTCGAGACTGGTGACTGAGTGCGAAGGAAACTTTAAATGACTTAGCTGCGTAAGCACCCGGAGCACACGTTCGATAATCTCGGTGGTGTACAGACAGGCCTGGTTCACGCGTCCCACCGAATGAGCTCCCCTGTTTGCTCACTAATACCGTGGTCGTATATTCAGCAGAAGCGCACTTCGACGAAGCCGTTGAGCCGCTTATAAAGTGCTGAATGGACCATTCTCGTGGGAATGGGAGCTAACCGACTGTAAGGCGGGGCTAGGCGTGGAATGGGACCACAAGTCAGCTAAAATTATTCGTGTGCCTATATATTCAGAAAGTCACTCTCAAAGTGTGAGTAATTTCTCTTAATATGAGAGCGCGATGCTCCTTTAGGGAATAATTCTACCACTGTGTCCATAAAATGAACCCAAGAAAACAGTAGAAGTTACCACGTTCTTGTAGGCGATACAAAATACTAAATTGCAGCACAGTTCAGTGTCACTGCGATTGGGTTGGTGGGGGAATGAACAGTCGTGCATCACAGAAACAAATAAATGCTCCGGTGATCTACTGGGTTAGGATGTTTCGTCGATAACTGCTGAATCACATGGCATGTATACAAACGTGTAAATAATGCAGATGGGCATGTATTTTTGCAACAGATCTGTTAAAAGCATACCGCTATATCTGTGTTATTTACCGAAGAATTGAATAATAAACTGAGCGAGAGAGCTTATGTGGGTATCGGCGCCTAACTTACTCTACTATGAAGGGGAATTGAATGAAGTAGGTAGGAAGTGGTTACAACAGATCTGCACTCAGGAGTAACGAAGCTCACATCTGCATATCGGCATCCTAATATGCAGTACCTGGCAAAAAATAGCGCTTAGAAGGGGAGGAGGAAAACGAACTAAAATCTCACGTGTTGAGAGGATATACGACGTTATTTCAGTGATTACAAAACAGAGTGAGATTTACAAAGAACGTAGCTATATCAGGCCACTTATCATTATAACGTCACGCCCTCATCAGACCTGGATGCATCCTCCGATTCAGTGGGGAAGGATTTCATAAAGCTGTTGTACTAACTCCTGAGACAAGTTCAGCCACACTGTCGTAACTGGCCCTCGATATCCTGGGTACTTGGATTGGCGCGATGTTGACGTCGTAGCTGGTGCCACGTATGATCTGTCGGAGATATATTAGGGGACCTGCTCATAATAGGATAAGCTCAACATCACACAGACAGTGTGCTTCGGTAGCTCAGTTGGTAGAGCACTTGCCCGCGAAAGGCAAAGGTCCCGAGTTCGAGTCTCGGTCGGGCACACAGTTTTAATCTGCCAGGAAGTTTCATCACACAGACAGTTCATAAAGACACATTCTACGTGTGGACAAGCATTGTCCTGTTGAAAAATAGCACCACAATACTGGTTGGTTGGGTGATTCGCCAGCCGGGATGGCCGAGGGGTTCTAGGCGCTACAGTCTGGAACCGCGCGGCCGCTACGGTCGCAGGGTCTAATCATGCCTCGGGCATGTATGTGTGTGATGTCCTTAGATTAGTTAGGTTTAAGTAGTTCTATGGGACTGATGACCTCAGCAGTCCCATAGTACTCAGAGCCATTTGAACCATTTGGTTGGTTGATTCGGGGGAGGGAACCAGACAGCGAGGTCATCTGTCCAATCAGATTAGGGAAGGATGGAGAAGGAAGTCGGCCGTGCCCTTTCAAACGAACCATCCCTGTATTAGCCTGAAGCGATTTATGGTAATCACGGGAAATCTAAATCAGGATGGCCGGGCACCGGTTTGAACCGTCGTCCACCCGAATGCGAGTCAAGTGTGCTACCCACTATGCACCTCGCTCGGTCCACAATACTGCTGCATGAGTGATAACTCATGAGAAATCAGGATGTCCATGACGTACCGTTGTGTCACCAGTTTCCCTCAGTCAATACCGGCCGCACCCTGGAGTCATACCCCATTCTACCCTCAACATGATGCCAGGGCTAACACCACTGTGGCTCTCCAAAACACTGGAAGAATGGGGCCTCTCCCCAGGTTGCCATACTCATCTATAACGATTATTCGTGGTAGTGCAGAACTGCGATTCACAGCTGAATATAATGTGACGCAGTGGATAGTCATTGTCAGTTGCTGATCTGAAGGGGCTACGATGTGCTTGGTGCACAGTACGGCGATCGCCTCTTGTGGTGGCCAGACGTGTTCGACTGGAAACTTGACGACGAGCATTCCTCCCTCACGTTGCAATGCAGACCACCATCGGGCCTCCGTCACATTAGAATGCGACCATCTGGCCAAATGGAGATTTACAATTAGGCCCTTTTCTAAGTCTATCGGGCGCTGATAACACTGTCTCACACGAGTACGTGGCATTTCCATGTCACAGTGATCACTCAATACCTGACGCTATTGACGCCCCTTATACAGCCCACGACGTCAAGCACAATCAACACTGATGTTCTCTGGTGGACGTTCTACCTGTCACTGAGAATTGCAACTCTAACCATTTACATACAAGTCGACGGTACAACGTGTATGAAGTTACACTGACATCCGAAAATGTCTTCTGTGTGCTTCACTTTTGTTGCAGGCAGTGTATGTTTCTCTTTGTTTCCATAAATCGCTACAAACAAATCCCCGAATAGTTCCTTCAATATGACGTGGCTGATGCTTTACATCAGTTTTCAAACTGAACTACTGCTCTGTCACTAATGACGTCGATATCGACGAGACTTAAGTTTTGTAGCCCTTAATCCATTGTTCCTTCTTCCCTGTCAGAAGATAATGAGAAGAACAGCAAGGCTTAAAAATCATTGGACCCACAACCATCAGTGGTGGTATTTGACGTCACTCTGTAAATCACTGCGGAGATTTTTGGGAGGTAGTCTCAAAAATTTCATGATTATAAACACTACTTATTGATATATCTCTACTCTGCAAGTTAACGGCAGTGACTCACGTTGCGCCATTCGTTGTGAGGTAGCTAAGACAGGCCATCCCAAATATAACCAGGATGAATAAATATATCAAAGTGCGTTTTCGCCTAGTTATAGCGGAAAATATGGCGAATTTTCTGACTTCCGCAAACAATTTTTGTCGTTTATAGTCGCCTAATTACGATACCGACTAGGGTTCCTCTAATAGAATTATACACTTATCCTTCTGTGACAGCCGAAAGATGATTCTAAGAGAACTTCAATGACATAGTATGTACAGGACTTGATGAAACAGTACCAAGACAAGAGCGCAGCAAACCACTGTCCTGCCATCAGGAGAAGAGGTTAAACAAACGATTGCCCTATCGCATCAACTGTAAGCAAACACATAACTAGGGTACTTTTAGCCTGTTTATTATCACGGCTGTCATACCAAGTGCTCAAAATATTGGCTTTGAACATTTATACACGCTATAAAGTGTTTCTGGAGAAACAATACTGCACCTTGAATTTCAGCTGGAGTTAACGATACCGTAGGCCTATGTTATAATGCGTTTCAGGCCTTCTGGAGTCGTTGGTGTTTCCTAGCAGACCTCTTGCTTCAATGTTTACCACAGATAAAAGTATAGAAGTGTTAAGTTTGTTGAATGTGTAGACCATTTTACGTTTCCTGAACGTTCGTTCCAGTGCTATCCAAATGTTCGCATAAGAGGATCTGTTATTATATCTGCGGAATGGAAGGTACATCCATCATGTTGGTACCACAACGTCTGGCTTGTGTCTAATGGTATGTCTTCCACTATTCGTGACAGCAGCATATCTTAGGAACTCAAGGTATTTGAATGTATTTAAATTCCAATTAATAAAACAGGGACCAATTATACCTATGAAATGTTTATAGTAGTCCACCCGGCTAGCTAAGCGGTGTAACGCGCTGCTTCCCGAGCGGGAAGGCGTGCCGGGCCCCGGCACTAGTCCGCCCCGCGAATTAGTATCGAGGTCTGGTGTGCCGACAAGCCTGTGGATGGTTATTAAGGTGGTTTTCCGTCTGCGAATGCGAGCAGGTTCCCCTTATTCCGCCTCAGTTACACTATGTAGCGATTGCTCTGCAAACACTGTCTCCATGTAGGTGTACATCATAATTACTCTACCATGGCAAACATTTGGGGCTACACTCGTCTGGTATAAGAGGTTCCCGGTGAGAGGGGGGGGGGGGGGGAGAGTCCAGTAGGAGCCGAACCGCACAATAACCCTGGGTTTGGTGTGGAGCGGCGGTGGGGTGGGTGGACTGATGTGGCCTGTTGTGGGATTGTGTGAACCACTGAGGGCTACGGCGGGACAAAGCCTCTCCGTCGTTTCTAGGTCCCCGGTTTAATACACATACACAAATGTTGATAGACCAAGAGCGTTGTTTTTATCCACTCCTTTGAATCAGCGTGCATTCTCGACTGACAATCAGTGCGTATTGCGAAGATTGACTTGCCTATGGTCTGTGATGTTGAATCTTTCTTTAACATCAAAAGGACCATACCACTCAATTTGACCGGTAAGCGTTGTTTAACATTTAATAATTAGTGTATGTTTTAAATTAGGGGGCTTACACTTCATGGCTTTGTATGTACTTAATTGTTTCATAATTTAAGTAAAAGACAAACATCTGCTACAAAAACTGAACAAACTATAAACATTTTTACGTTAATGGACCGCAGCGGTCACTTTGACCGGTATGATATTTCTTACATTTCATGTCTCTAAAAGCACAATAATGGATTTTTACATCCGCTTGTATAACTTTACTTCATTGTTGTGATCTCATTACTACTTTTTTTTCCATTTTGCTTTATTTAATGGAACAGTGGACATACGTAGTTGCTGTTCTCCGTCAAAGCGTTGTTGTGCTCTGCAGACGTTTATTGCCCCTTATTATAACGGTGCGTCGGTGTTTCCGTTGAGATGAGATTCTACATCTCCACAAAATTTGGAGTTGATGTTCTGTACCAGATGTTACTGCTGTACTCTGTCAAGTGTAGCTGCCGCAGACGGCATATGCACGTCTTTTTAAACGTCCTGGACTTTGCTAGAATCGATGTCTATATCCATTTAAAAAGGGACAACGGAAGACAAAGTTACCTGGCGAATGTTTCTATTGAGATCAGCAGAAGAACTCTACTCTGCATATATATAAGAAGGAGCGGGACTGTTCGTACATTCACTGAACTATGTCACGTACTGGTACAGAAGAAAAGGGACAACGGAAGACAAAGTTACCTGGCGAATGTTTCTATTGAGATCAGCAGAAGAACTCTACTCTGCATATATACAAGAAGGAGCGGGACTGTTCGTACATTCACTGAACTATGTCACGTACTGGTACAGAAGAAAAGACAGATAGGAGTTCAAACAAAGCTAAAAATGTGTGTGCACTGCAAGAAACTCTTATGTGGTCCATATGCTGGAAATATTCAGTACGTGGGTGCAAAGAGTTTTAATAAAGATGGTGGCTTTCATTGAAAACATGACACAGAGAAAAAAAGTTATTTTATCGTAATTGCGACAGCAGTTTATGTCAATTTTTGTTTCTATTTCCTTACAAATATATATTTATGGCCTTTTTGGGGCTTTTATTGCGAAAAAGTCTCAGATAACAATTGCTTATATTTATACGTTTATTTGCATTTGTAAGTTTATTTTCAATAAATATGGTGTTTACAATGTATTCTTTACTTGGTATACTTTCCACAGAAAAATTTAAAGATAGCACATCGGTAGGCTAAGTATAATTCACTACTGATATTTAAAGACACAGTACTGAAATAATGTAACAAATAAAGCTGAAGAAAAGAAAGAAAAACATCATCCATTAAAATGGCCGTAGCGGTACTTCCAGATAAGTTCGCTAATTATAGCCCTCGTTGCGATAGCTAAAATTTGCTTAGATATGCCGCAGCGCTTTTAATAAATAATACTCGCAGAACTGTAGCCAACTATCGAAGTCACTGCCATGATTCTGTAGATGCAGCGAAATGTGAAAAGAATCAAATACGATGGAACGTAATGAAAGCAGAACTCTCGTTTATCTGATCCCTCTCGTACTTCCGAGGGAATCTTAGTGACATTTGCATTATGTGTTACTACTGCTCAAACGTTAATTACATTTCTTTCATCAGTTTCTCTCCTCTTACCTTGCCATATTTTATTTTCCACATCTCCAGTTCCTAACACTTTTTTATAGCGTTTGCAAAGACAGAACTTGAGTACTAGGCACGATCTGGATACTCTACAGCATACAACCGCACCGCTGATCTAATAGTTTGGCGATATTCGTTATAAGCGTTATTCACTTTTTCGAATGTCGCATAAATTCTGTATGTCTCAATACCTTTACCGGCAAGTTATATGATTGATACAACAGCAGAACACGGAATGATGTGCTACAAGCTCACAGGTAGACACAAGAACCATTCTTGAATTACGTATTTGCTTGTATCTGATATAATAGGGCACACGATTTCGTAACCTCTTCTCATGACGGCGGAAAAGTGGTTTGTGGCGCTGTTATCTGGATACTATTTGGTCAAATCCCATGCATGTTATGTCGTTGCAGTTCTGTTAGAAGCTTCTGTCGAGTGCAACAGGGAAAAGTATATAGTTGTATAAGGAACAAATTAATGTCAGTGTCGTGATTCGGCGACTATAAACCATAAAAATTACTTGCTGGTGTAAGGAAATTTGCCGTATTGTCTGCTGTAACTGGGCGAAAAGCGCGCCTAGGCGTATTTATTCATTCTGGATACATCTGTGGTGGCCTCTATTAGCTGCCTCACCATGTATGGTAAGTGTACTAGGCGGTTCCTTGAACACAGAACCTTGCCATTGGTCCAGGAATGGTCGTCCAGCAAGTTATGCTCGAGAGCTGTGAAGCTCGGAAGGTGATTTAAAGAGTAGAGATATACAACTAGGTAGTGCTTCTAATTATGAATTTTTTTGAGAGTCCTTCCCAAAATTCTCCGCTGTGATTAGAGAGTGACGTCACGTATCATCGCTTATACTAGCAGAGGCTTTGCTCAGAGGGGCAGTCGTGAGTTCTGCGTGCACGGCTCAGTCGGTAAGTGGAATGTACGCGAAATTCCAGGTCCGAGTCCCAGTTTGGCACATAGCTTTAATGTGTGAGGAAGCTACAAAGCTGCTCACACCCCGCTGCAGAATGAAAGAATCGAGCTTGAAGAATATATATTTAGTGTTATTCCTGTCTCGCCCATGAGAAGTGTGTGAAGAAACAAAACAATCGTGTGCCACTTTGTGACAACAAATAATTACACTCCTGGAAATTGAAATAAGAACACCGTGAATTCAATGTCCCAGGAAGGGGAAACATTATTGACACATTCCTGGGGTCAGATACATCACATGATCACACTGACAGAACCACAGGCACATAGACACAGGCAACAGAGCATGCACAATGTCGGCACTAGTACAGTGTATATCCACCTTTCGCAGCAATGCAGGCTGCTATTATCCCATGGAGACGATCGTAGAGATGCTGGATGTAGTCCTGTGGAACGGCTTGCCATGCCATTTCCACCTGGCGACTCAGTTGGACCAGCGTTCGTGCTGGACGTGCAGACCGCGTGAGACGACGCTTCATCCAGTCCCAAACATGCTCAATGGGGGACAGATCCGGAGATCTTGCTGGCCAGGGTAGTTGACTTACACCTTCTAGAGCACGTTGGGTGGCACGGGATACATGCGGACGTGCATTGTCCTGTTGGAACAGCAAGTTCCCTTGCCGGTCTAGGAATGGTAGAACGATGGGTTCGATGACGGTTTGGATGTTCCGTGCACTATTCAGTGTCCCCTCGACGATCACCAGAGGTGTACGGCCAGTGTAGGAGATCGCTCCCCACACCATGATGCCGGATGTTGGCCCTGTGTGCCTCGGTCGTATGCAGTCCTGATTGTGGCGCTCACCTGCACGGCGCCAAACACGCATATGACCATCACTGGCACCAAGGCAGAAGCGACTCTCATCGCTGAAGACGACACGTCTCCATTCGTCCCTCCATTCACGCTTGTCGCTGGAGGCGGGCTGCACGATGCTGGGGCGTGAGCGGAAGACGGCCTAACGGTGTGCGGGACCGTAGCCCAGCTTCATGGAGACGGTTGCGAATGGTCCTTGCCGATACCCCAGGAGCAACAGTGTCCCTAATTTGCTGGGAAGTGGCGGTGCGGTCCCCTACGGCACTGCGTAGGATCCTACGGTCTTGGCGTGCATCCGTGCGTCGCTGCGGTCCGGTCCCAGGTCGACGGGCACGTGCACCTTCCGCCGACCACTGGTGACAACATCGATGTACTGTGGAGACCTCACGCCCCACGTGTTGAGCCATTCGGCGGTACGTCCACCCGGCCTCCCGCATGCCCACTATACGCCCTCGCTCAAACTCCGTCAACTGCACATACGGTTCACGTCCACGCTGTCGCGGCATGCTACCAGTGTTAAAGACTGCGATGGAGCTCCGTATGCCACGGCAAACTAGCTGACACTGACGGCGGCGGTGCACAAATGCTGCGCAGCTAGCGCCATTCGACGGCCAACACCGCGGTTCCTGGTGTGTCCGCTGTGCCGTGTGTGTGATCATTGCTTGTACAGCCCTCTCGCAGTGTCCGGAGCAAGTATGGTGGGTCTGACACACTGGTGTCAATGTGTTCTTTTTTCCATTTCCAGGAGTGTATTTTCTTGATTCCCATATGAGAAGCAAGCAGGTACGGCAAAATATTCTTAGATTTGTAAGTGAAATCCGTTATATAAATGTCGTAGACTTTTAGAAGATAGTGAAGGAAGGATGATTAGGGTTTAACGTCTCGACATTGAGTTTGTCCGGCCGGAGTGGCTGAGCGGTTCTAGGCGCTACAGTCTGGAACCGCGCGACCGCTACGGTCGCAGGTTCGAATCTTGACTCGGGCATGGATGTGTGTGATGTCCTTAGGTTAGTTAGGTTTAAGTAGTTCTAAGTTGTAGAGGACTGATGACCTCAGTAGTTAAGTCCCATAGTGCTCAGAGCCATTTGAACCATTGAGCTCGTTAAAGATGGAGTGCACTCTCGGAATGTTCAGGGATGGGGAAGAAAATCGGCCGTGCCTTGTCAAAGTAACCATCCCGACATTTGCCCTAAGCGACTTAAGGAAATAACGGAAAACCTAAATCTAGATGGCCGGACTGGAAGTCTAGAATGCTAATCACGGAGCTATCTCGCTCGAAATGTTCAGATGTGTGTGAATTCCTAAGGGACCAAACTGCTGAGGTCATCGGTCCCTAGACTTACACACTACTTAAATCAACATACATTAACTTTTGCTAATAACAACACACACACACATGCCCGAGGGAGGAGACGAACCTCAGGCGGGAGGAGCCGCGCAATCCGTGGCATAGCGCTGCAAACCGCTCGGCCACTCCGCGCGGCTATCTCGCTCAGCCCAACTGAAGGAGTTGGTATCTATAATAGCCATAATTTCCTCAAAAATCTGAATCAGAAATAAACAGAAAAAAGGTGAACGTAACGGAAGATGGAGGAGTAGAGAAACTAAAACGAGGAGTATTGCTTAAATTAGCGATGGTAAAAGAGAGGTGAATTAAAAAATGTATCGAAATGTGTCTTAACATATAATATCAGTTGTAGTAATAAAACAGATCCTCAGCTTTGAAGATAGAATACAACATACACAGGAGTGTAGATAACGGACGTAGTTAAAAAGCAAATGTATATCAACAGAAGATAATATTTACGTTAATATGGAGTGAAAGTTGACATAACAGGGCTCACAGAGACAAGAGATAATAATTCTTCTCACGCTCCGTCCGTGAATGATTCGAAAAAATTAATACTTGGTACATTAAGTAGTACCATATGCTGTTCCCGGTGCAGTGGTTTGCAAATTAATTACAAAAATGTGGAACGAATGCTACAAAACTGGTGATACCAAACCAATATTTTTGAATTTATCAGGAGGTAGTCGTTGTTCCGAGGGTGACGTGGAAATGAGGTATACATATCTCAGGGTATCAAGACTACGGTTGAGAAAGGAAATGACGACAATGTTGGCATTAAGTACTTTGTAAATATGGGATATGCATAAGCATTCAATATAGGTGAGATAAGAAAAGGATTTGATTTTCTCTTATGAGAATCGTTGGACCACATATGACGGCTCAAGTTCGTAACTGACGAGCGTTCTTAGTTGTGTTTGGGGAGGAGTATGAATAATTACTCGCTACACACTAACAGGGATTTTTTTTTTTGGAGTAGAAATGGATCTTCGATTTAATAATAAAGTTTTGAATATGGAGGCGAGTTGTGATTAAGTAATAAATGTACTAGGGAAGGAAGCATGTGTAAAGTGTGAGATCAAATACGAATCATTAAGCACTGCTTCAGTGTGACGAACATCACTATAAAATTTAGTTATAAATGAAATGGCGATCATCTATGCATTGCACAAATCGTGTATAAGAATGTTCTGAATATCAAACTTCCAGACCTGTCACTCTGGACTGTGTTAACTTTGTCGTGTTTCAAATGCTGCAGTCGAGGCATAGATTGAAAGCATAGACTGAAAGAGCAGTTTGGGAATGCCAACGGATTGTGTAACACGTACTGGGGTTAAAACGTTTCTTGTGTCAGTACCACACAATAACATTCAGTTGAACATTCAGATCAGAATGTGCCCCGACTTCATGCATTATAAACTGAATAACTTTTATTACCTTGCTGACAAAAACGTTTACCTGTTTAGAGTTATAGTTTTAATTTCGTATTTGATTTGGTCTAAATGGAAGCTCTTGTTACATTATTTAATTTCTTAATTTTATATAAAACCAAACTGATAAGAAAAGTCGAATGGGAACTAGGCGCTGAGAGCAGCCCGCATGATATATGAGCCCCGGAGCAAGCTAAGCGGAACTTTGAACATTTATTACGGCTTTGCAGTGGCACCTCTTGGTGGGTGCTGTACTGGAGGTTCATTAGCACCGTTTTTTTCTGTCTTTGCATATGGATAAGTTCGTCTCTACGTTCGCACTTTGATTATTAATTTATTTATTTAGTTCTTTCCGGATTATTTCGACCCGAACATCGGTAAACAGAAGGGCTTGCAGTCGAGTGGAAGAGAGAGTAAGAGACTCCTCCGCCCAGACGTACATTTCTTGTCTCTCAGGCGTAACTTACATGTGATACTCTAGAGTCACGAAAGTATTACTATAATTGGAAGGAGCGTGAGCGTAAGCATGGAAGCCCTACTTGCCATTTTAGCATTCATTGCTGAAGAGACTCATAGAGTATTAGCAATGACGTCTAATATTTATTATGTTGAGTTCCGTTATTAAGGTCAGCAGGTAATATCGACAGAAATCACTTGTTGTACCGCGTGGAGCTGCAAATGACTCGTGCAATTAATGGTGGGTCTCCACAGGCAACAGGTTCCATGCTGTATGCAGTTCCTCCTATAGTCCTGGGAGAGTGAGCTGTGAAATATTGACACAGTGGTCAAGATGGCTCCTCAGATATTGAGAACCAGAAAAACTGAGGGGCAGGGATAGACTTTCAACTCCTGACTACGCTCTCGTCCAGCAATTTACGGAAACTTCCAGCGTGTGCGAAAGCACATTATTGTACCCAATGTTCCCATTAGTACTGTCATGAAGTCATGAATGAATGAAAATTATAGTAGTGAGTTTGTTTGTTGCCGTATTATCCATGTATATTCTCCAAATGCATTATTGCACTTACATGACGATATTAACACGTTCTATAAACCATAGCACTTCCCTCACTTAAACAGGAGCCTGTAAATTACACTGAATAACGAGTGTTCAATGGAAACACAGATAACATCGGATGTTCTGGTAGTAAATACAATAAGTATGTTAAAGTTCTCAGAATACTTGAATTATTTATCAGACAGGGACAGTATAACTATCGAACTAAACTCTTATAATGCCTTTGCCCAGAGGGAAGTATCGTCCATAACTATCGAATTAAACTCTTATAATGCTTTTGCCCAGAGGGAAGTATCGTCCTTAGATTATCGTAAGGAAATGCAGAACACCTTTTACAGGCCACTTTGTGCAATAAATTCCATTGCTCTTTAAATCTGTATAAATTCAAGGTAATGTCCAAACGATTATACTACACTCCTGGAAATTGAAATAAGAACACCGTGAATTCATTGTCCCAGGAAGGGGAAACTTTATTGACACATTCCTGGGGTCAGATACATCGCATGATCACACTGACAGAACCACAGGCACATAGACACAGGAAACAGAGCATGCACAATGTCGGCACTAGTACAGTGTATATCCACCTTTCGCACCAATGCAGGCCTCTATTCTCCCATGGAGACGATCGTAGAGATGCTGGATGTAGTCCTGTGGAACGGCTTGCCATGCCATTTCCACCTGGCGCCTCAGTTGGACCAGCGTTCGTGCTGGACGTGCAGACCACGTGAGACGACGCTTCATCCAGTCCCAAACATGCTCAATGGGGGACAGATCCGGAGATCTTGCTGGCCAGGGTAGTTGACTTACACCTTCTAGAGCACGTTGGGTGGCACGGGATACATGCGGACGTGCATTGTCCTATTGGAACAGCAAGTCCCCTTGCCGGTCTAGGAATGGTAGAACGATGGGTTCGATGACGGTTTGGATGTACCGTGCACTATTCAGTGTCCCCTCGACGATCACCAGAGGTGTACGGCCAGTGTAGGAGATCGCTCCCCACACCATGATGCCGGGTGTTGGCCCTGTGTGCCTCGGTCGTATGCAGTCCTGATTGTGGCGCTCACCTGCACGGCGCCAAACACGCATACGACCATCATTGGCACCAAGGCTGAAGCGACTCTCATCGCTGAAGACGACACGTCTCCATTCGTCCCTCCATTCACGCCTGTCGCGACACCACTGGAGGCGGGCTGCACGATGTTTGGGCGTGAGCGGAAGACGGCCTAACGGTGTGCGGGACCGTAGCCCAGCTTCATGGAGACGGTTGCGAATGGTCCTCGCCGATACCCCAGGAGCAACAGTGTCCCTAATTTGCTGGGAAGTGGCGGTGCGGTCCCCTACGGCACTGCGTAGGATCCTACGGTCTTGGCGTGCATCTGTGCGTCGCTGCGGTCGGGTCCCAGGTCGACGGGCACGTGCACCTTCCGCCGACCACTGGTAACAACATCGATGTACTGTGGAGACCTCACGCCCCACGTGTTGAGCCATTCGGCGGTACGTCCACCCGGCCTCCCGCATGCCCACTATACGCCCTCGCTCAAACTCCGTCAACTGCACATACGGTTCACGTCCACGCTGTCGCGGCATGCTACCAGTGTTAAAGACTGCGATGGAGCTCCGTATGCCACGGCAAACTAGCTGACACTGACGGCGGCGGTGCACAAATGCTGCGCAGCTAGCGTCATTCGACGGCCAACACCGCGGTTCCTGGTGTGTCCGCTGTGCCGTGTGTCTGATCATTGCTTGTACAGCCCTCTCGCAGTATCCGGAGCAAGTATGGTGGGTCTGACACACCGGTGTCAATGTGTTCTTTTTTCCATTTCCAGGAGTGTATTTAAATACAATGTCAGGGAAAAAATCGCAGCGCCGAGAAGGAATTGTGTGACATAAACGGAAATTAATAGGCGTGTCTGTACATCTGAAAGATCTACATCTACGTCTACATGGATACTGTGAAAATCACATTTAAGTGCCTGACAGAGGGTAATGATGTCTATTCAGATTTAGTGCTGCTGTAAGAATGCAAAATAGGTTTATTTTAAATACACCTTGCAACGTCCGTTACTTAGTTACCTTTGACACTGGAGGTGGGAGCTCGTGCCAGCCAAGATTGCCTTTAAGGCGACAAATGGTTCAAATGGCTCTGAGCACTATGGGACTCAACATCTGTGGTCATAAGTCTCCTAGAACTTAGACCTACTTAAACCTAACTAACGTAAGGACATCACACACATCCATGCCCGAGGCAGGATTCGAACCTGTGACCGTAGCAGTCGCGCGGTTCCTGACTGAAAGCCTAGAACCACTAGACCACCGCGGCCGGTAAGCCGACAGAGATGGACGTAATTGCTGGTAGTGGTAGTCACGAGATTGTACGGTTCCAAGAAGACCGGGCTCCGGACGGCCACTTGGCACTACCGAGAGGGAAGACGATCTTGTTTGCGTATGGCTCCGGCTTATCGAACTGCATCCGCATCAGCAATGTGAGCAGCAGTTGCTACCGCAGTGACATAACCAACTGTTACAAACAGGTTACTTGTGGTACCGTTCCGAGCATTCCATTGACCCTGGATGCATTCCATTCACCCTAAACCACCGCCATTTGCAACTTCAGTGGTGTCAAGCATTAGCTCATTGGCCGGCAGGGTGGACACCTGTTGTGTTTTCTGATGAAACCTGGTTCTGCCTCGGGGCCAGTAATGGACGTGAGTTTGATAGGAGATGGCCAGCTGAGGACCTGCAACCAATCTGTCTATGTGCTAGACATGGTGGAGCTAAACCTGGAGTTATGGTCGTGGGGTGCGATTTCGTATGACAGCAGGAGCACTCTCATGGACATCCCACTCACTCTGACTGCAAATCTGTACGTCAGTCTGGTGATTCCCCCTGTTGTGCTGCCATTCATGAACAGCATTACAGAGGGTCATGTCCATTGTAATATCCGGGCTGTTATGCCGTGGTCGGTTGATGAATTCTGTGTCAATTCCCAATTATAATGGACATGACATTTCCGGCTACATTTTAGTATTCCAGAGGGTGTTTTCCGACAGAATAATCCTCGCCCAGATCTTGCTGTCGTAACCCAACATGCTCTACAGAGTGTCCACATGTTGCCTTGTCCTGCTCAATCACCAGATCTATCTCCAATCGAGTGCATACCGGAAATCATTGGACGACAACTCCAGCGTCACCCTCAACCAGCATTGACCGTTCCTATACTGACGGACCAAGTGCAACGGGCATGGAACTCCATCCCACAAACTGGCATAGGGCACCTGTAAAACACAATTCATGTACGTTTGTATGCTTCCATTCAACTTTCTGGCTGCTACACCTGTTATTAATGTAGCAGCATTTCACATTTTCATTGGATTACTCGCACTTACAGTAACCTGTGATCTTCCTGTGTCAATCACTTAAATATGTTCAAAAAACTTACGGGAATTCAGCCCTTTGACGTTGTCTACAACTGCCGATATTTCGATAGGAGCACACTCTGCCATTTCAAAGCAAAAATGTAGGAAGTAAGCGCTGTGCAAGCGAATTTAAAATCTCGGTTTTAACAGAAACTCTATAGAGATAACACACGCACACGCACGCACACATACACACACACACACACACACACACACACACACACGCACACACACACACACACACACACGAACACGGTAAACACCAGCGCCGTCACAAACGAAGGATGATCAACCTCAGAAGTTTTCGATAGTGAAATTAATAATCAACCTCTGAGATAGCATAGACTCTGTCCTTCCGTTTTTTGACAAGTAAGAGGGCAGGATTCCATGCAGAATTCAAACAAAAACCACCATCTCCATTTATAAATTTGCTTGTTAATTCAGTTTCAACAGATTCGTTTTTAACACTGTCCCAGTGGCTGAAAGTGCGTGTCAGAACCTCCGTGTTGTTGTACTCCATAGGATGGCCGGTGTCAAGACGGTGTTCTGTAATGGCGGATTTGCTCGGCTGTTGTAAGCGTGTGTCGCTTATGCTCAGTGCACACGTCGCCCAAAGTCCTGATTGTCTGACCAAGATAAGATTCCGCGCAGCGTGCCTTGCAGCCGGCAGCTTTGAAACCTGTGTGCTTTCTCTGATATGCAGATGCTACTTTTGTTGTTTGGCCTAATGTCAGAGTTAGAACGTCTTTTTAAAACACCTGAATTCAATGAACCTGAATTTTCGTTTCACAATGGAGTTGGAAAGGGCGGGTGCACTCCCTTCCTTGATGTGTTGGTCAGGAGGAAGGTGGATGGGGCGGCCGGCCGCGGTGGTCTCGCGGTTCTAGGCGCGCAGTACGGAACCGCGCGACTGCTACGGTCGCAGGTTCGAATCCTGCCTCGGGCATGGATGTGTGTGATGTCCTTAGGTTAGTTAGGTTTAAGTAGTTCTAAGTTCTAGGGGACTGATGACCACAGCTGTTAAGTCCCATAGTGCTCAGAGCCATTTGACCCTTTTTTTTTTTTTTTTTTTTTTTGGATGGGGCGCTGGGTCATACTGTTTATAGGAAGCTTACGCACACTGATTTGTACCTGCAGGCTGTCAATTGTCACAACCCGTCTCTCGACCAAGTGTGCACCGGATGAGTGATTATAATACCGAGCTGGCACCAAAGTCTTTTTAACTCACGCAGGGAGCATTTCGAACAGAACTGGTCGCATTTTGCGGAAATATGATGTGAAGTGTGTTTACGACCACTATGTAAGATCAGGGTCCTTTTAGGTTCCGTAACGGATGATCTTGGTTTGCGCAAAGCGTGTGTCAGCCCTCTTCCTTACAGTTGTGGCATGTTATATATTCGCCAGGCTATCAGGACTGTGGAGGACTTGAGTACTGAGCATAAGCGCCAAACACGCTTACAACAGCCGATTTAATCCGCCATTGCAGAACATTGTCTTGACGTTGGTAATCTTACGGGATATAATAACAAAGAGATTAAACTAGCAAGTAACCTTATAAATAGATATGGGGCTTCTTGATTGAATTCTGCATGGAATCCTGCTCCCTCACTTGTCAGAAAACAGAGGAACAAAGTTTACGCCAACTCATCGGTTGATAATTAATCTCACTATCGGTAATTTCATGGCGCTAGTTTTACAGTGTGTATGTGTGTGTGTGTGTGTGTGTGTGTTATCTTTAAGCAGTATCTGTGAAAATGGGGGTTTTTAATTCGCTGGCACAGCGCTTATTTGCTACAGTTTTTGTTTAAAAATAACATGGTGTAGTCCTGTCGAAATATCGGCGGTTGTCGACGACGTAACCCGGATGTATTCTCGTACGTTATTTCAACATTGTACCCAGGAGAAACTAAAACATTACTTAAAATATGTTACCTGGACAAATGTGTTCCCGAAATTTCATTACTCTGTGTTAATTATTTTTTGCTGTTACAATTTTTTCCGTAAGTGTGGGTAGGGACAATACTAAGAAGCAACATGAAATGAGACGAAGATCACGTAAAATTAGTGGTAGGTAAGCCAAATAGAACATTTAGACTTATTAAAAATTTTGTAAGGATGTGCAGAGCCTCTATAAACGAAACAGCATACAAACCATTAGCGCAACCAACACTAGAATACTGATACGCATTTGGAATTCTTATAACGTAGTCATGACTCTAAATATCGGTAAAAGCCTGGGACCCACTGATAGAATTCAACAGATGGGCACGGGCCGTATGAAAGCGTTACGTATGTTCTCAAGTTATTCAAATGGAGTTCTTTGGGAGGTAGGTGGGTTTGCTCTGTACAATGTTGCGTAAATTTACACTACCGGTAATTGAGGAAGAATGTGGTGCAATTCCGCTTCATGTGTCATACAAGTTTCCTGTTAATGTTTAGAATGAGATAAAAGAGGTTAGAGTGAGTACAAGAGTGTGTAGACATTTCTCCTTCGCTCATAACGGTAACGTTTTGTTAGTTGTTTGGTTGGTTCGTCGGTTGCGAGTCAAAGGACCGAACAGCGAGGTTATCAGTCGCTCGGTCTGGAGTAGTTCATGCGGTAGCAACGTGCCCTGATGATGACAGTACGTAAGAGTTGTATAATCGAGGCATTTGATGCAAGACTGATGCCAGATCTGAAAAATAATTGACGGAGAAGTATATGTACTGAGTCGGTACGTGGGTCTGAGCAGATGAGGGGTATCTCAAGGCTCGTCCATTGTGAGGGAAACCCCCACCCCAGCCGACCCGATTGAGGGCGCTAACAGTTACAGGTTAAAGGATACCTTCTAGTCGTGAGATTCGGGACAGTAAAAGTGATAAGGCTAAGAATGTAATGGGTGGTCAATAGTAAGAACAAGATGATAGAAACAGGTAAAGCAGCAAGTGTGTGTCCCCAGGGCCCCGTATGCAACGGATACCACACGCACGCCTCCATGAAATTGCTGAAATGCTGTTCTCAGCCGGAAAAAGGTATAGAAACAACAGCTGTACCTCGTAACCACAATTCACACTCAAATTTGTTTTGTCGGTGATAGTAATTTATAACAGATTGCATAGAAACTATATACACTCGAGCGCCTAACGCCACCTGTTTTGCTCGTGACTTATACTGCACGTCCTTTCTGTGCTGTTACTATCTCAACAGGCACGATGTAAGGCGCTACGCCTCAAACCGGTGGGATGAAAACTGCCGAATACAAATCAGTAGGGAGCGTCGTAAGTCCCAACCAAGTAGGGTAAGTAAAATATCATGGCAGCAAGCGGTGTATATCCCTTATCTATGTCAAAAAGCTTGTGATGAGTTGTTGGCGTTTAGATACATGCTTTCGGATACCGTTTCCAACCTAATCAGATGACAGATTGTCTATGATCCCTCCCTGGTACCACTTTAGTATATAGACAAAACGGCTCCGAGATTAAAGAACACAGAGTAATCTGCGATAAAATATCCTTTCCTGCAGTTTGAAGAGCACTTTGGCGAAACTAAACGGTCAGTAGACGTCGATATACGTTGGGATTGTGCCTGGCTTCAGGATTAGGACGATGATACTATGTCGGCCCTTTGAAGGTAAGACACCTTCGAGTCAAATAGGGCTGAAGGCCACGAATAGATGTAACTCCGAGTAACATTCAGATGTTGGATCATTTGATTATGAACTGAATCAGGGCCTGGGGCTGTATCGTGAAACGAAGCAAGGGCGTGAAGCAGTTCCCAGTCAGTGAAAGGTTCATTATAGAAGTAGTTTGGCGGGAAATGAAACATGGGGAATGTCTTCAAATCGTTTCTGGAGTAGAAACGGCGACGCAAAGTGGGATGCTAGGCCTGGAGCAAGAACCGACGCATTGGTACAAACATCGCCCTGAAGAAAAAGACCCGGGACATGTTGAGATCTTCTTCGCGACCCATAAGAATATGGGAGGAAGAGGCATACATTCCTAAAGAGGAGACACAGCACTCTCAGCATTCATTCTTACTGTGCTTAATCACGTAGCGAACCTTAGCGCGCAGTCGCTTAAAAGTCAGGAGAGCGGTCTGCGAAGGGTGCCGCTTGAGTTGTTGCAGGGCCCTACGACTATAACGAATTGCTGCTGCAATGACTTTGATCAACCGCGGAACTGACCAGCGGTGGAATGTGCCTGTAGAGAGAGGAATAGCTGAGAGCTCTACAGAAAGCGTACAGAACGACCCGATTATGTCGGATTGGCCACCGCAATGGCCTTTAAGAGCATGTATGAGCCTACGCAGTTATTGTGCTCAGAGGGTCGTCAACACTCTAGGCAGTAGGAGTTATTTCAGGCGTTCTTGCTCAATCGGTCCACATTACAGAAGAATTTTGGAAGTGGAGGCCAAGCCCAGAAAGAAACCAAAATTACTTCAGCTGAAAAGTGCTGTAAGGGAACTGAATGAAGCTGTTGACTAAAGAAATTAGCACCTATGGAAATAGCTGGAACGAAGTACCTTCCGCCGTACCCTATAAAGCAGTTTGCAGAGTATGTATGTAGATCACAAGTTATATTTGCAGAATACTTGCAGTGTGTTCGTTCTAGGATATTTCTCACCCAGTGCTACATATGCGTCCAACGAAGCAGGAAACATATCACAGTGGGGAGTGTTAATAGTCACCAATTAGGAACAGTCCAGTTTCGATAGTTTCAAGCAACTGCAAGTCTTTTACATTGATTCACCGTCGCTAACACGTGTATCCGTTCATTTTTGGAGCCATTCGTATCCGAGTTCGCTGAAATTCATGTTGGGAACTTGCTTGGTCGTCACTGCTTTCTTTTATGCAAGGTGTTTCACTGTAGGATTTCGGTTGTCTCTCACATATCGTCTCAGTCGACACTGTCAATGGATCTGATTCTCATAAGCATTTTAGACCTGCCACAGAAGTTTTCTTCACAGTGTTTGTCAGTTGTTCACTCCTGATACGTTTTCATCTCAGAGGTACGCTTAACATTTGACGAGTTTCGACCCTAGAGAATCGTAGTTCCTTTTGGCATGGAAAGTTTGTGGTATCCCAACATGAAACTCAGAGAAACCGCTTCTTTTATCTGCGACATATATGAAAGATATTCGAGGAACATTGTAGCAGTCTACTCAATGTAGACATCGCATCTAGAAGGTCGTCCTAATAAAAAAAAAATCATCCGTGTGTGGAGATCTGTTTGTGGCATTAACCACACTATCACTAGTGGACTGTCTGATGTGGTTTCGGCTCCTCTAGCATCGTGCTGCTGGAATGTGACGCTGGGATTGTAATGTGTACCACGACTGCAGACACGTACCTGCAGAAAAATAAAACATTAATTGCATATCATCATTTTTCTGAGGTGATAATTAAAGGTTTGCGATTACCCATTGTATGTGCTACTCAAAATATTTACTTATTTTCTGAGCTAAAATCAAAATCACTACCATAATTCAAAGCTGATCTTCAGTGATCGTTCAGATATGTTTAACTGCGTCCTTCACAAAGTCCTAGTGTAGGTTACGTCGTCATCGGTTAATAAATAGTATTGTGTTTCTGCTGTAATTGATGGATAAGGAATGAATTGAAGGAATGGGATGGTATATGGCGATGCTGCTGAACCAACATCTCCCCGTAAGTAATAATGCAGTCTGCTTATGTTTCCACCCCACTGACAGACCGCCAGTAACAATATCGCTTACCTATACTATGAGACCATGCTGCAAGGTTTGAGATTTCTTACGGACGATGGCTCATAGCATACTGACCACAAATTTTATGGAATCGCCTACTGCTATCTTCTTCGTCAATTTCTGGTGATGAATCTCTGTTACTCCACAAGTATCCGAGTCGATTACTTTTAATAAGAACATTGCTTAAATAGTTTACCTTAGTGACACCATGTTGAGGTTTTAGCTACAGTCTATCAAGAAAGATAAGAATTTAAAATTTAATTGTGGAATGAACCACAAGATAGTATCCTCTGGTTTTGTAGGAGCACACCTGGAAGAATATAATAAACGTTTAGAAACCAGAATTCCTTACTAAAACAGAAGTGTAGAAGGGATTACAAGAAAGAAACTTACTGGTTCATGATCTACACACCGTTTGAAGTAGTGCAGTAGCACGAAGAATTTGTATAATAGCAGGAAAAGGAATGGCCTCTGCGGAGACGGAGTATGTTCAAGAAACAGGAAGCCCACAGCGCACGGGAAGACTGCAGCCCAGTCAGCGAGGCGTAGGCGGCTGACAATCCCTACACAGCGAGGAAGTACCGAGTGTAACGAGAAGCGCGCATTTCCTGCTGCTTTCGCTGCGTCATTTGGAACGGTCGCGGAGCAGCTCCCTTTCAGCTTGTGCGCCGAGCAGCGAAACAAATGCACTGCCTTCTGCTACGACCAGCCTGAATGCGATTCGAGATTCCGCGTCGTAGACCACAGCTACTGCATTGCTCATTAAAATTCGCGGACGCTTCCTTCCCTTTTCTTCTATTAATGAAAAGGTGGTTCCAGCCTTAGTTCAGTATACCACACCTAGCGTCTCCCCGGATGTCGATCTAAAACTCTAGATGTCAGTAAGCAGCAGAATCTACGATAATCTCCCTTGCTGTTCATCAGCATTTTAACGTTATGTTGCCAGTTCTACACTTGTTTGTTCACTACATTATTATCACACCCTCGCCGGAAGTTCTTCCTCATTTCCACCTTCGGCTACCTGCCAATGTAATTTTCAGTTTACGCTAGATTATAAACTGTATTAAAGCCCTGTGAGTAAAACTGCTGGCTCTGAAGAAAGGTTTCCGTCTACTACGAAAGAAACAGATTATATTCGTCACTCCGAACACAATGGTATTTCTCGATTTTCTTTCACCATTTTCTTCGCGAACGTCTAAAAGTAGTGCCATAGTTGGGCTTAAGAGCAATTTGAACTGTGATCCGTATACTATTCTTTAATCCTGGTGATTGATGTTCTAGTCAAGCCTTCCCTCAGTTCAGACAACACGATGATAATACACTGAAGGAATTTAAGTTTCAAAGTAACATTTCTTAGTTTGATTAACTAAACATATAAATCAGTATATGTTGGAAGACGGCACTAGCAAATCCGTTCCAAAATTAATTGTTACGTAACTTTAGAAAACAATGAAAATATTCGACTCAGTTCGTTGTCCAAAACATATAGGGATATACAACGTGAAGAGGTCCAGGCTTTTTACGTTGTCGTGAAGATATTTAATAGGTCACTTTCAAAATAAATACTGGATTCATGACAAATGAATTTGGATTTCTCCTCAAAAATGATAATTCACGAAAGCTGTCATTTATGTTACATTCACTGCTGCCGCTACTGTACCAAGCAAAGGCACTTTCCTGCACGTACATGAACTGATTCGATGTAAACTAGTATGGTCATAAGATTTGTGCACGGTTTACTTTTCAAACTCTGTGGATTTGACACATAAATGGTACAAATCACTTTCGTTTCCTAGACTCTGACAATAATGAGTGAGGTTCATCTTATTTCAGTAACGTCCATGTGGCTGGATTGTCTGACGAAGAAAAAAGGAGGAAGAGGTTTTAAATATAAAGAAAGAGAGAGGATGATGGAGAATGGGAGAAATCATTCACCTAATGAAAAGTGCCTCTGGTAGTGCGTCTCTAATATTTGTTTCGAAATAATTTGTTTGTGCTCCAGAACAGACAAGTTTCCTCCGATGCAAAAAATATAAGAAAGAGCCTCTCGTTCTCATACTACGTCAAACAGGATATTTGCCCAGTGCGTATATGTACATATGAGAGACTTCATAGCGAGAGCAGGATTTCACACAGGAAACTAAAATTGGCAGTCCATTCTGCAAAACATCAGTTCCAGATATAGTATGTTCTTTACAGGGGAACACTAAACAGGTGATGTCATGAGCTGAGTAAAGACTTTTACAGAATGGCAGCAGACAAGACAAACCAGAGGCTACAACTTTAACTTAATGTGATCCGTACCCGTTCACTTCGGAAAATAAATTATTATGTTTATGTTTTTCGGCTATCTTGTAGTTTTCCGCAAAGTGGCGTCGTAGGATTGTCAGACGTACCTAGCTGAGCAGTCTAGTTCACTTTGAAGCTAACCAGTACATCTACTAGTTGGGGAAAGAGTTGTGCCGACAGGATAACGTACTTAGGAGCACATGGTGTCTCCTGCTCGGTGTTTAATTCTAGTGTACGATTTTAAAATCAAAGGATGGAATGCGCATCAGAAAGCAGTTTCCGACATTTACTGACGTATTTGTAGCTGTAGTTGTGAGACATACGGTGGTGTTTTGTACAGCGTATGTAAACACTGCGAGCTCTCCATACACTCTAAGACAAAGAGAGGGAGAGGGAGAGAGATAGATAGAGAGAGAGAGAGAGAGAGAGAGACACAGAGAGAGAGAGAGAGAGAGAGAGAGAGAGAGAGAGAGAGAGAGACGCACCACTAAGGAATTATTAGATTGGGATTTAAATAGGTAGATTTACAGACAAACGAAGCATTATAATTTCAGAAAAATTGGATGGTTTATTCACGAAAAATAGTTTCAGATATTGAGCAAGTGAATAACGCGTTGGTCCGCCTCTGGCCCTTATGCAAGCAGTTATTCTGCTTGTGACTGATTGATAGAGCTGCTGGAGGATAGCGTGCCAAATTGCATCCAACTGGCGCCTTCGATCGTGAAAATCCCGAGCTGGTTCGAAGGCCCTTCGCATAATCTTCCAAATGTTCTCACTTGGAAAGAGATCCGGCGACCTCGATGGCCCACATAGAGTTTGGCAAGCATGAAGACAAGCACTAGAAACTCTCGCCGTGTGTGGTCGGGCATTGTATTGTGTAAATGTAAGACCAGGGTGGCTTGCCATAAAAGGCAACATAACTGTGTATAGAATATCGTCGACGTACCGCTGCGCTGTAAGGGTGCAGCGGATGAGAACCAAAGAGGTTGTGCTACGAAAGGAAATGATATCCCAGACCATCACTCTTGGCTGTGGAGCCGTATGGCGGGCGAAAGACATCTTGGTATACCAGCAGTGTCCGGGACGTCTTCGGACACGTCTGCACTTGTTATTGGGGCTGAAGTCGAACCGGGACTCATAACTGAAGACAGTTCTACACCAGTCAATGAGATTCCAGGCCGAAGACGTGTCTGTCTTTGACTGTCATTCGCGGAACCCTTAAAGGACAGAGGTACGTCGACGACGTTCTACGCTCCGTTCTGTTGCCTTTCATGTAAAGCCATCATGGGCTTACATTTCAGCAAGACAAACGACCAAACGTTTTTAAACCACAATCTAATGAATATCCTGTGACTAATGAAATTCTGTGTCGCACACCAATATCTTGATAAGCCTTAACTCTCAGCCTATGTCAGCAACTCTCCGTGGCTTCCTACAACTTCCATTGTTGCTGGTGCTTCCACCTATGATATCCGAACACTACTAGCAGAGCTGGGAGATTTACAGGTTTATTCTGTGAGCGGCGACCACAGGCGTAAACTTGGTCAACTCTCAAATAATCTGTTACAGTTGAACCAGCGGTCATACACATTTGCTTGCACGTCAGTGATACGTCAGCATCACGAAGTTAGTTGGTAGAGTTTACACAAAGAGGAAGGGATGGTACTTAAAGATGATTCTGATATAGTTTCGTTGTTACTGAATTTGTCCGCCTGCGCTGTTCACATATAATAAGAAAAATGCTAAACCCATACTCATTCCTCAATTATCCCGAACGACCAGACACTCCTGCTACCATGTCCAATGTGCTCTCAAGTTGTTGTTGTTGTGGTCTCAGTCCTGAGACTCGTTTGATGCAGCTCCCCATGCTACCCCATCCTGTGCAAGTTTCATCTCCCAGTACCTACTGCAACCTACATCCTTCTGCATCTGCTTAGTGTATTCATCTCTTCGTCTCCCTCTACGATTTTTACCCTCCACGCTGCCCTCCAATGCTAAATTTGTGATCCCTTGATGCCTCAGAACATGTCCTACCAACCGGTCCCTTCTTCTTGTCAAGTTGTGCCACAAACTCCTCCCCAATTCTATTCAATACCTCCTCATTAGTTATGTGATCTACCCATCTAATCTTCAGCATTCTTCTGTAGCACCACATTTCGAAAGCTTCTATTCTCTTCCTGGCCAAACTATTTATCGTCCATGTTTCACTTCCATACATGGCTACACTCCATACGAATACTTTTAGAAACGACTTCCTGGCACTTAAATCAATACTAGATGTTAACAAATTTCTCTTCCTCAGAAACGCTTTCCTTACCATTGCCTGTCTACATTTTATATCTTCTCTACTTCGCCCATTATCAGTTATTTTGCTCCCCAAATAGCAAACTCCTTTACTACTTTATGTATCTCATTTCCTAACCTAATTCCCTCAGCATCACCCGACTTGATTAGACTACATTCCATTATCCTCGTTTTGCTTTTGTTGATGTTCATCTTATATCCTCCTTTCAAGACCCTGTCCATAACGTTCAACTGCTCTTCCAAGTCCTTTGCTGTCTCTGACAGAATTACAATGTCATCGGCGAAGTTTTTACTTCTTCTCCATGGATTGTAATACCTTCTCCGAATTTTTCTTTTGTTTCCTTTACTGCTTGCTCAATATACAGATTGAATAACATCGGGGAGAGGCTACAACCCTGTCTAACCCCCTTCCCAACCCCTGCTTCCCTTTCATGCCCCTCGACACTTATAATTGCCATCTGGTTTCTGTAGCGATCGATCGCATAATATAGAGAACTACAATCCTGTGTTTAACGGAAATCTTTTTTCGTATCTACATCTTTATATATACTTCGTAAGCTACTACGGTATGGTGCATGGCAGAGGGTACTTGGACCACAACAACTTATTTCGTTTTCTGTTCCGCTCCCTAAATGGAGCGAGGCAAAAATGCTGCCTGTATGCATCCGAAGGAGCTCTAATTTCTCTTACATTGTCTTCACTGTCCTTACAATAAATATACTTTAAAGATAATATAATCGCCGGCCGGAGTGGTCGAGCGGTTCTAGGTGCTACAGTCTGGAACCGCGCGACCGCTACTGTCGCAGGTTCGAATCCTGCCTCGGGCATGGATGTGTGTGATGTCCTTAGGTTCGTTAGGTTTAAGTACTTCTACGTTCTAGGGGACTAATGACCTCAACAGTTAAGTACCATAGTGCTCAGAGCCATTTGAACCATTTTTGACAATAGAATCATTCTGCAATCGACTGCAAATACCGGTTCTCTAAATTTTATCAATAGTGTTTCGTGAAACGAACGTCTTCCCTCCAGGATTTCCCATTTGAGTCCACGAAGCATCTCCGTGATGTTCGTGTGTTGATCGAACCTACCGGTAACAAATCTAGCAGCCCGCCTCTGATTTGCTTCGATGTCTTCCTTTAATCTCTCTTGGTGGAGATGCCATACACATTAGCAGTACTCACGAATGGGTCGCACTAGAGTTCTACACAAGGTCGCCCTTTCTTAAAATACTACCGACGTAACATGTTCGCTCCATTTCACATCGCTTTCTAACATTACGCCTAGAAATTTAATCCACATGACTCTGTAAAGCAACACAGCACTGTTACTATACTCAAACATTACTGCATTTTTTGCTACTCATCTCCATTTTCTGCACTAAGACCAAGCTTTCATTCATCACACCAAATAGACGTTCTGCTTAAGTCACAGTCTACAGACACCCTACGACGATACTTGCCCATATAATACGTCAGCAGCAAGCAATCAAAGATCGCTACTCACCCCATCCGTTAGATCGTTTATGTATGTAGAGAACAAGAGTGGTCCTATCTCTGACGATACTCTTAAGCGTGGTGAACACTCGTCGTCGAGGGCAACTTACTGGGTTCTGTTACTGAAGAAGCCTTCGAGTCACTCACATCTCTCCGGGTTCCCGGGTGCGATTCCCGGCGGGGTCAGGGATTTTCTCTACCTCGTGATCACTGGGTGTTGTGTGATGTCCTTAGGTTAGTTAGGTTTAAGTAGTTCTAAGTTCTAGAGGACTTATGACCATAGATGTTAAGTCCCATAGTGCTCAGAGCCATTTGAACCACTCACATCTCTGAAACCCTTTTCCGTATTCTCGGAACTTCGTTAGTAGTTCCAATGAACCACTATACCAGACGCCTTCCGGAAATCTAGTAATATGGAGTCTGCCTGTAGTCCTTCATCCGTGGTTCTCAGTACGTATGCATGTTGTGATGGTGTCCAGTGGTCAATACGGTGGAAATTTTAGTATCGATTCCATTACGGGAGACGAGAGAAGTCGACAGATATTGAGGTATTGGTGTTTCGGCGACCACACTCGCATTCCAGGAGTGATGCATGCAGCCGTGACCTGTCGTGGCCCATGACGTCGAACCCGAGTCGCCAGACGGAATCTTTTACTACGGCTGCAGTGCACGCAAGCTACTTTGAGGAAGCGCGAATCCTCGGAAGACGCCTCCGAAGTATGAGTGTGGTAGTACATTTCACGTCACTCACATCGTAAGAATTCAGAGAGTAATTTCTCTTTGCTTCCGTACTATCCTTTTTATACTGAGTTGCCAATCTCGTACGATCCTTTTTAATTTTTCTGTTATAAGTTAAACTACTTTAAAATACATATTTTCCACACTATCTACGTAAAGAACACACGCGTATATAGCGCACTGTGTAAACTAATACTGGCATTCCGATAGTTTTGGAAATTGGTAATTTGTGGTAAGATCTTATGGGACCAAACTGCGGAGGTCATCGCTCCCTAAGCTTACACACTATATAACCTAACATAAACTAGCTTACGCTAAGGACAACACACACACCCATGCCCTAGGACGGACTCGAACCTCCGACAGGAGGAGCCGCGTGAACCGTGACATGTCACCCGAGACCAGGTGGCTACCCCGCGCAGCTCTGATCGTTTCACCCACAGTTTTCTTATCCTGTTTAGATCATACTGTGGGACACATGAATGTCAGCTAAAGTACAGGCGCACGTAACCAATTACTTTATGTTCCCGTTAAGTGTTTCGGAGAATTACATCTAAAGCCGCAAGCTGATTTATTAAAAAAGTCAACTGAATCTTGATGCTGACATTAGTGAGTGTAATTTTCTATATATCCTGTATCACTGTCGTTTTAATATGTGAATTTAAACATTTACTGTCACATGCGTGCCTGCAGTGCACAGGTGAAAAGGAGAAGTGATAACACGCACTACATGCACGCACATAGCACTCAACACGCACACACACGTGTGCGTGTGCGTGAACCAGTTGGGTGTTTCTGAGTTTCCGAGAGAGAGAACGGGTGGGGGGGAGGGGGTTTTAAGGGCCGAACCAGAGTATAGGCAAGTAAAAATAAAACTTTTAATTTGAGAAGTGAAACACATTATTCCTGTTGGTTCGATATAGTAATTAATCCCTTAAAAGAAGTCATTTTTCTGTGTAAGCTTCTTTTTTGATTTCAAATGAACACTTCGTATTACTACTAGACTGAAGAAATGTAAACCTAAACTTATACGAGAGCGCACTGAAAAGTAAGGCCTTACAGTGTTTTATGTTAAAACTCTTACAACTTTTAAAATAAAACCAACTTTATTAACATTCTACATCTTTATTCTTTATTCGAAATATTTATTTTTCATCACAGTCACACTAAGGACGACCACGTTTGTCGCAAGAGACTGGTTTGTTGATGACGTCACTGTATAGGGTTTCACTTTGTTGACGAGCATCACGCCTGCTTGAACCGCTTCGTCACTGACAAAGTGAAGCCCTCGAATGTGTTCTTTAAGTTTTGCAAACAGATGGAAATCGGATGAGGCCAAGTCGGCACTGTATTGAGGATGAGCGACAGCAGAAAATCCATGCTATCGGATTGCTGCAGATGTCGCCGAGCTTTTGTGTGGTCTGGCATTATCATGCTGCAAGAGAGAGTGCTCCATTTGCGCACGAACGTCTTCTGTGTTTAGAAAGTCGATTACAGCACCGACATAGTCACGTTGCATACCAGTATGTTACACCGAGCGAGGTGGCGCAGATGTTAGAACATTGGACTCGCATTCGGGAGGACGACGGTTCAATCCCGCGTCCGCCTATCCTGATGTTGGTTTTCCGTGATTTCTCTAAATCGCTCCAGGCAAATGCCGGGATGGCTGCTCTGAAAGGGCACGGCCGACTTCCTTCCCCGTCCTTCTCTAATTCGATGAGACCGATGACCTCGCTGTTTGGTCTCTTTCCCCAGATAACCCAACACAACCCCACTATGTTATACGCTACATTGGGGAGCCCTCTAGCGGCAGAGGTTGCAACTTGAGTCAGCGAAGCTGCAAAGTCGACCGAGTAACATGCATGACATGTAATAACTCAACTGGTATTGAGAACAGAATACAAATGCGCAAGCAGTACCTTTCAGAACACCCTCGTAGCCTCTGTAGATTTAGAGAAATCGCTACAATGTTGACAGAAATAGATTCATTGAAATTCTGAGGGAGGCGCGATTGAAATATGCAAACCGAAAGTTCATACAGCTTGTGGAGAAGTGAGACTAAAGTTGACACTCAAAATTCAGGAAAGGGAGGCGGTGGAAAGAGAATTAAAGTTTAGGGAAAAATATGCAAAATCGTTAAAGTTTACTGGTGACAAGGTAGTTCCACAATCCGACAAACAACTTGGTAGATCAGTTGAACAGAGCTGATAGTGTATTGAAAAGCTGTAAAATCAACAAAAGTAAAATAATGGCAACTGAGTATTAAAATTATATCAGTCTATGTTGAGAAATTATGATTAGGAAATGGGACACTGAAGATAATAGTGAAACTTTGTAATCTGGCCAGCAAAGTAACTGACAACGTGTAAAACGAAAAAGATACAAAATTATGAAGAACAATAGCAAGAAAAGCATTTCTGAAAAGCATAAATATGTTAAGAGTGAATTTTAATTTAATGACACTTAGTCTTAGCTGAAGGTATTGCTCTGGAGTGTACTTTTACACCCAAATCAAACTGACGATAAACAGTCTAGACAAGGAGGGAAATGAAGCTTTTAAAATGTTGTGTTACAGAAGAATGCTGAAGGTTACATCTACAAGCCACCGTACGATGCGTGGCGGTTGGTTCCCTGTACCACTCCTTCTCATTTCCTTTCCTGTTCCACTCGCAAAAACAGAGCGAGAGAAAAACGACTGTCTTTATGCCTCCGTATGAGCCCAAATTTCACGCAACTCCTCTTCGTGGTCCTTACGCGCAATGTATGTTGGCGGCAGAAAAATCTATCGGGCAGCCAGCTTCAAACACCGGTTCTCTCAATAGTGTTTCTTCAAAAGAACGTCGCCTTCCATCCCGGGATTCCGATTTGAGCTCCCGAAGCATTTCCGTAAAAGTTACGTGTTGTTCGAACCTACCAGTAACAAATCCAGCAGCCTGCCTCTGAACTGCTTGGACGTCTTCCTTCAATGCTTCAAGGTACGGATCCCAAACACTCGAGCAATACTCAAGAACAGGTCGCACCAGCGTCCTATATGCAGCCTCCTTTACTGGTGAATCTCTCTTTCTTAGAAATTCTCCCAATAAACCGAAGTCGACCATTTACCTTCCCTACTACAGTTCTTAGATGCTCCTTCCAACTCATATCGCTTTTCAACGTTATGCCCATCTATTTAAACGACTTGAGTGTGTCGAGCAGAGCACTCGTAATACTGTAACTGAAAATTGCAGGTTTTATCTTCCTACTCACCCGCATTAACTTATATTTTGCCACATTTAGGGCCAGCTGCTATTTTTCACACGACTTGGAAATTGTGTCTAAACCGTCTTGTATCTTCCTACACTCACTCAACTTCGAAACCTTACCCTACACCACGGCATCATCATCAAACAACCGCAGATTGCTGTATTAGACAGATTAGAAGCCAGCCACGGTGGCCGAGCGGTTCTAGGCGCTTCAGTCCGGAACCACGCGGCTGCTACTGTCGCAGGTTCGAATCCTGCCTTGGGCATGGATGTGTGTGATGTTCATAGGTTAGTTAAGTTTAAGTAGTTCTACGTTCTAGGGGACTGATGACCTCTGATGTTACGTCCCATAGTGCTCAGAGCCATTTGAACCATTTCTGCAACAAGTCACTTTTGTGAATATTTATTTCTCACTCGATGAACCGCTTTTCGAACCTTCAGGTTCATCTTCGGTTGATTTTCTGTAAGTTACATCACTATTTCTAGCATAATGGAGGGTGCTGGCTTGCGACACAATGGGCGGCTTTTTATCTGTTAGTGTCCACACTGTCGCAAGCCAGATACCTGCATTATCATAGAAATAATGATGTAGCATCCATAAAACAATCTGAAGATGAACCTCAAAAGGTTCGTAAACCGGTTCATGGAATAATAAATAAATATTCAAAACTGACAGATTACAATTTTATGTATTTACATTAACAGTCACAGGTTCTAAAGCATCCGTAATGGATAAGCTTAATCTAATTTAGTATTTGCTGTTTCATGTCTAAGTTCAGGTGACCTAAAGTCACACTCTTCACTCAAAGATAAGTTGCCTTAACAGATGGAGGAGTGACTACAGATCCTTTTTCGACCGGCAAGCAGCTACCTACATAAATACATGGTATAAAATTTGTCTGACAGTAGACCACTTTCAAACGTTCCCAAATGCTGTCAGAACACTTCATCTCGTTTCAGCAAAATTTCTTCTGGTTTGCGACCACATCATAATACAAACGAAACTGCTAGTGTCCAGGGTACTGTTACAGGCAGCGCTCATGGACATTACACAGTTGTCCTTGTTCTTAAACTTGATGCATTCACACGTCCAATTTTATTTCATTTTTTTTAACTGACCACTGATCTCACATGCACTTAAAATCTTTTTAATATCTCGGTAAACAAAAACGTAGAGATAATTATCAATATCTGGTTCATAAAACGTGGCGTAACAGGCTGTATATAATTTGGGTATTTCAAATGGCCCTGAGCACTATGGGACTTAACTTCTGAGGTCAGCAGTCCCCTAGAACTTAGAACTACTTAAACCTAACTAAACTAAGGACATCACACACATCCATGCCCGAGGCAGGATTCGAACCTGCGACCGTAGCGGTCACGCGGTTCCAGACTGAAGCGCCTAGAACCCACGGCCACACCGGCCGGCTGGGTATTTCAGGATGTGCCATCTCCAGAATTATATATGGATGTAAAGGAGTACTGTATCTCTGGAAGCCGGCCGCGGTGGCCGTGTGGTTCTAAGCGCTGCAGTCCGGAACCGCGGGACTGCTACGGTCGCAGGTTCGAATCCTGCCTCGGGCATGGATGTGTGTGATGTCCTTCGGTTAGTTAGGTTTAATTAGTTCTAAGTTGTAGGGGACTGATGACCTAAGATGTTAAGTCCCATAGTACTCAGAGCCATTTCTGTTATCTCTGGAATCAAATAATCCTTTTATAAACAAGTTGTAAAAAAAATGACATAAGAATCCATGATGACTATATCAACTCAAATTAAAAGCCGAAACAAAATTTCTTCTATAAAATTGAAGATGATTACTTCAAGTGCTCGACGACCCGTATCAATTCCTACAACAACTTAGTACCCTCTTTAATTTATTCGATTTTGGACCGATTTTGGACTATAGGTTTGATTAATCAGTCGTGCGCTGCAGTAAGAATGAGAGCACTTCCAGCTGTATGTATAATACAATATCTGTTGCATTGCTTTGAGAAATGGGAAGATTCTTTTTTATTTTCTTTATCTAAAAGATCGTTTCAAAAGTAGTAAACAATAAAAGAACACGTAACTGTTTAAAAATACATGGTATTGTGTGAATTTTGTTGTTACAGTAACGTTTTCATGTAATGTAGAGGTACCCTGTCCACTTATACCTGCATGGCGATCCACACGCCACGATGAATACCAGTAGCAGAGTCGACAAGTGTATGGAAACGCTCCCGGTCGGCAGAAAGAGGAAAAGAGCGGCCGACTGGGAAAGTGGGAGGTCTGGCGAGCCGCTTTTGTGTGCCTCGGCGAGCAGTGGGCAGCGAGCAGACCCCCACCCAACAACCACCCCTGCACCAACACGCCACGGCAGTTCGCTTCGAGGGGAGGCGGCATCACCTTATTGCGCGCTGTAGCATAAACCATTGTGCTCACAACCTTGTGCAAACAGGGCACCGCGACAGCTCTTCTGTGCTTTTGTAATTAATTCATAATGTACACATCGTGCTAAAATTAAAATTAGAGGTGTTTGGTATAGCGATAGAAACTTGAATGAAACCTCTAAACATCCTCTTCAATTTGAGTATTAAAGATGATGGCAATGACTGCACTTCCTGTAAACTATTTGGGATTCATATTGGCTCAGTTTTTCATGGAAAAGTCATTTTAAATATATGTTTCCAAAGCTAGAACGTATTACAAGTATTACAAGTTTATTAAGTAAGCTTCAGTCCTACATTAGTTTTAAGCTATTGCTTTTTCACAACATGTGGAGCTCTGTTATGAGTCAATTGCTCTGGTCCCAAAAAGAAAATATAATTTCCAGAACAAATTTTCACTTCCCAGCGGAGTGTGCGCTGACCGAAAACATCCTGGTAGATTAAAACTGTGTAGCGGGCCTGGATACGTGTCTGGGACCTTTGGCTTTCGTGAGAGTAGAGCACATGTCAGTAAACGACAATGGTTTCATGTACAAGTCCCTGTCCAGCAAGCTTCAAAATCTTATTCCTCAAAAAAATACAAAATAAAATAAAAATTAAAAAAGGTAAGCACATGCATTCGTGGAGTCCAAAGTGGGGCGTCGTGTAAAATGTATTTCAGAAAACAAAACAGCAAAATAGCAAAAATAACTAAAGATACCAATATTTCTAAGTTTCTTGATATACGCAGATGAAAACATGTAGAAACACAAACAGCGCGCCAGTTCGTAGCACTCGCAAAAACCAGTAGACTGATATTCCAGCTGCACGACCTCAGAAACTTAATGACATTTACATAGAAATGGGATTACGCTTACTTGACTTACTGACAGCAATGAAATGCGTTGTCACTTAGGGCTTTCAGCAACAACACACATAAATGACTTACAGAAAAGATATTTCATTCAATATGAGGATGCAAAAGATATCCTAAAGTTAATATTAGATACTAACGTTGTTTCGTTTAATGTACGTTTTCAATGCATTTGTGTAATTAATGCATATCTATTGCATTATTTGATGGACAAAATAGATTTCAATTAGCGGAAGTGAAGGTGATTGTATCTTACCACATCTTTTTTCTCTATGAATGTACACTGCCTGATAAAAAAAGTTAAACACATGGTCGGTTGCCAATATAACCTCGAAGACGTACGCATTATCGAGGGGCATGTAATTGATTAGAATTGAATTTCTCTGTTAAAGGAAGAACGACCACGAGAATGCATTAGCATTTTTCGTGTGTAGTGTTGTTATCGAGCCTTTTATGGTATACAAGGAGCGTGGACAGCGTTAGATGTCGAGTCATCACGGCGATCCGTGTACGCACGTGAGACGTCGTTATCAGCACCTGACGTAGTTTTAAAGTGGACTCTGGGTCTCTATTTGGCCGGCTGGTGGAATCGCGCAATATCAATATTTGTGGGGCATTCAGACGTTCGCATGGAGTAGGCTGGACGCCAGAGATTTCTGTAGTAAAGGCTTGGTTACCCCCCGTGAATGATACGATAGTATCTAGCGAGGTTAGAAGAGTTTCCGAATGTTAAATGATTTTGATGTAGATATAGGTTCAAGGTGTATCGAACATGATTATAGAGCACTTTTACTGACACCTGACGCAAGAGCCGTAGTGACGAAACGCTAGGCACTCCCCAACTCATCAGAAGAAGAGCTGGGACTAGTACGCACCGTGTGCCATGGCATAGATATTAAAATATTAATCTTTATAATTCGTGGAAAAGATAAGTAATATAGCTGCGACATGAAGCCATATTATGAAAGCTGTTCAGTATTGAGCGAAATGTTTATTTAATAAAATTGGAGCTAAATATCCCCATATATTTACTTTGCTTAACATTTTACATTTACATTTTACATTTTTGCATATTCATTTATAGCTTTCACTCTCTTGCTGCACAGTTCCATGTGATATCGTTCACAGGCTCCGTTACACAGTTCACACACACATGTTGTGGTTGGGTCTTGATAATTTTTGTTTTTGCATATTAGACGATGAAAGCCGTGAATAGATAATTTAGTTACGACATATCGCAGTCGAAGTCTGATGCTGTCCATGACCGGTTCGACATTTTTTAGGTGCCATAGAACTCCGACCATACTTTTTCTTGTTTATCCTCCATGATATTCAGCTGATTTCTGGAAGCCTTCGTATGTGGCATCATATATATCGAAGTTTGATGTCTTCAGTTAGGAATGTCTCTCCTGCTAGCTAAATTTGAGTACCAAAACGTACCAAGTAAAACGGCGTAGCCACGTACCCGAATTATGAATATCAAAAAAATGGTTCAAATGGCTCTGAGCACTATGGGACTTACCAGATGAGGGCATCAGTCCCCTAGAACTTACAACTACTTAAACCCAACTAACTTAAGGACATCACACATATCCATACCCGAGGCAGGATTCGAACCTGCGACCGTACCGGTCACGCGGTTTCAGACTGTAGCGCCTAGAACTGTTCGGTCACCCTGGCCAGCCTATGAATATCACTACCTCTTGTTTCAGTCGCCAGATTGTGATGTAAGAGATATATATCGTAAGGTCTTTAAAAAAGCCGTATGGTTCTATTTTTGTTGTCGCTAGCGGTAGCCGTGGAGAATATTCTAGTCGCACATCAGTTATGAAATGTCGCAGCTAATGCTGGTGAGAAAAGTGAGCGATTGTACGAAGTAGGCTGCGGAAGTGAACAGGTCAACTGTAACTGATGTGACGTGTTCAATCTGATAGAACCAGTATAATGGTGTGTAAAGTTCTCACGCAGACCAGATCGGTTATCTTCTCGCAACGAAACACAGACGCGATAGCAGAACGCAGTCGGACAATGGCGGCTGGCGTTTTACCCACGGCCGACGTTAAGATAAACATGCGCCTTCGCTCCCTACCGATAGCAACAGTAGATTCCTTTTTTGTTTGGCACTAGGGTTTGGAGCTGAAATGAAAGATTTCGGAATAGAAACTACGTGCCATCAACATGTGGGAAATTCAGTGACTGTCTTCATTGGGGAAATATTATAAAACACACTCACTCCTCTCTAGCACGCTGCGCTAGTTTCACCAATTTTAACGCTTGCCTCCGTTTTGTATCTGATTTCTTACTGTATTAAGAACCTTAAATCTGCTCGGACTGCCCCTCAGTTTGCTTTCTTAATGTTTTAGCTTGGTTTACTTTTTTTATTTCTTCTAGTGACCTCATAGACTATATCGCCAAGAACAAGATGATAATCATCCGTTGTGTTTCCATCTGTTAATACCCGTAACTTGCATTCTTTTCAGTTGTGTTAGATCAGTATTAGTGTCAGTTCTGTCCGCCCCTGGTAGCTGAGTGGTCAGCGCGACGGAATGTCATACCTAACGGCCCGGATTCGATTCCCCGCTGGGTCTAAGATTTTCTCCGCTCAGGGACTGGGTGTTGTGTTGTCCCTATCATCATCATCATTTCATCTTCATCGACACGCAAGTCGCCGAACTGGCGTCAACTTCAAAGACTTGCACCAGGTGAATGGTCTACCCGACGGGAGGACCTATCCCCACGGCGCTTCCAATTCCAGTGTCAGTTTATGGAAGGCGGCTAGGTGCCCTACCTTCTTCATAATTTACACAGTAAGCTTATTGACATTATCCGCTAAATCCAAGCCACTTGTATATGTTTCTCTGTCAAAAAATAATGGCTGTTAATTAATCGCATGCATAGTGAATACATTTGCTTATTGATTAGGAAGAGAACCCGAGAAAATTCTGGTCCTATTTAAAATACCACCTACAATTCACCTATGCGGATCTAAGGCTTCCGTTCTGTCCCTTGTTGATCAGTCTGGCATGTTAGTTGAAGAGAGCAAAACTAAAGCCGAGGTTTTAAATTTTGCATTCAATAAATCGTGCACGCAGGAGAATCATACGAACATACCCTCATTTGACAACCGGACAGATTTCCGTAATAATAATAAGCGAACGTGGCGTAGAGAAATATCTGAAAGGTTTGAAAGCAAGTAAGTCACCAGTTCGGGATGGAATTTCAATTCAATTTTACAAAGAGTATTCGACGGCATTGGCACTTACCTAGCTTGCACTTATCGCTAATCTCTCGCCCAGCACAAAGTCCCAAGTGAGTGGAAAATAGCGCAGATGAGTTGGTTGTTTGTTTGGTTCTTTGGTTTGGGGATTCGAATATAATAATTTTTCTTGAGACTGAGAGGGATATATCCATGAATCAACATGGTTTCAGAATGTATTGCCGGTGCAAAATTCAGCATGCTCTTTTCTCACATGATATACTGCGAACTATGGATGAACGGCAACAGGCAAATTCCGTATTTGTAGATTTTCGGAAAGCCTTTGACACGGTGAACCATTGCAGACTCTTAACGAAGGTACGAGCATATGGAATAGGTTCACGGATAGGTAAGTGGCCCGAAGACTTCTTACGTAGTAGAACCCATTATGTTGTCCTCGACGGCGAGTGTTCGTCAGAGACAAGGATATTGTCGGGAGTGTCCCAGGTAAGTGTTATAGCACCGCTGTTGTTCTCTGTATACATAAATGATTTGGCGGACGGGGTGGGCAGCAATCTGCGGTTGTTTGCTGATGATGCTGTGGTGTACGGTAAGGTGCCGAAGTTGAGTGGCTGTAGGATGATACAAGATGTTTCCCGAATGAGATTTTCACTCTGCAGCGGGGTGTGCGCTGATATGAAACTTCCTGGCAGATTAAAACTGTGTGCCCGACTGAGACTCGAACTCGGGACCTTTGCCTTTCGCGGGCAAGTGCTCTACCATCTGAGCCACCGGAGCACGACTCACGCCCGATACTCACAGCTTTACTACTGCCAGTATCTCGTCTCCTACCTTCCAAACGTTCCAGAAGCTCTCCTGCGCACCTTGCAGAACTAGCACTCCTGAGAGAGAGGATACTGCGGAGACATTGCTTAGCCACAGCTTGGGAGATGTTTCCATAATGAGATTTTCACTCTGCAGCGGAGTGTGCGCTGACATGAAACTTCCTGGCAGATTAAAACTGTGTGCACGACCGAGACTCGAACTCGGGACCTTTGCCTTTCGCGGGCAAGTGCTCTACCATCTGAGCTCCCGAAGTAGACTCACGCCCGGTCGTCAAAGCTTTACTTCTACCAGTCTCTCGTCTGCATTTGAAGCCGAGAGCCGAACTAGTCTACTGCCGCCAACATACATTGCACGTAAGAATACGAAGACACAAGAAATTTGGACTCATATAGAAGAGTATAGACACTCGTATTTTCCTCACTCTGTTTGTGAGTGGAGCTGGAAAGGAAATCACTATTAGTTGTACAGGGTACCCTCCCGCACGCACCGTACACTGGCTAGCGGTGTATCTGTGTGATGTACATGTAGAGAATCATATTTATTGCAGATAAAAAATTGTCATGGATGTACTGAAAGAAGACGTTCGTCATTGTGTATATGACTATTTTTCGCGGTATTTCTACTTTCTTATTAGATAGCTTCTCTAGTTTAACTGTTCTTGCGTTTTTCATAAAGGTAAAATATGTTCCATGTGCAGCTTTGTTTCCACTATCCTTTGTAGAGATGAGAAATTTTTAAATGTTTTACGTTGTAGCTGTTACAGACGCAGTATAATTACATCTCTCTTCTCAGGTAGTTCGTTTCTTTTTGTAGACTTCTAGTGCTATTTACTTGGTCTATCGGTAATGTGCTAATTTCGCCTACTAATGAATGTAATGGATGGTGTATGATATTTCGATGAAAGCTAAATGTTCTGATTCATCCCGTTCAACAAAATGTCTGCCATTGGCCATAGTTGATCTGCTATATCTTACTGACCAACATTATCTGATAGATCGGCCCCACTTCACGGTGTTGTACTTCTACTTCATGCTTCTGCAATGGACATAGATCATCCGCAAATTACTTCGAACAAACTTTTTCGTGTTGTATTAACATTTTTTTATTTACTACGCATCGTATATTTTTGCCCGTGACACAATCTTGATATGCCAAATAGTCCTCAACCGATTTTAATCAGAACCATACGTACCCCTTGTGTCTTCGTTGTAACTATTTCCTCAGAACTGTATTTAATTGAATTACGTAATGTATCATTTCTTTACGTCTTGGGTTGTCTTGAAACATGTTTAAGACTGTGACAAGAATTCTTTTTTATCTTTTATCTGCACTTTGTGCATATACAGTGTAAGGTCCTGATCAGTTCCTCATCTGAAATATACTATCAGCGGTGAAGAATCATTTCTTTAAAGTCAAGAGATCCACCTTGATCAACCGCTATTTTATTCTGAAAATTTCGCTAAATTATACGTTTCAGAACTTATAAGACAGTAATTGTAGGTTACCGACATCATTGTAACATCAGTGTCACGATACTAGACCCCTACATGATGAATGATGAATGATGGAAGAGGGAATCACCTATGGCCTGTTGAAGGAACCATCTAGGCATTTGTCAGAAATAGTAGTGGGGAAACAAGAAGCATAAAGCCTGAATCATGGAGGAGTTTCATACTCCATTTCTGCCCATAAAGAGTGCAGAGTAAAATTCAGTGACATCTCGTGTCAACCTTTTGAACGCTGATTGTCTATGCTTGCTTAAGAGTCCTCCTTTACATTAGGTGAATTGTAGGTGGTATTAACGTCAGCGAGTTAGTAAGCTCGAGACAGTTCATGTGGCTAGTCGTTAGATAAACGTATCGACTTAAGTAATGGCTAAACAATAACTATTGAAATGCACTGGCTAGATCAGTATTAATTAAATATACAAAAACTGATTGCATTCGCTAGCGACAATAAACGGAATGCGCGTACAACGAATCTTTTATTTCAGCTTCAGTTATATTGATATTTGGACCATAGCTTTGTTTCACTACTGTCAACAGTTTTCAGAAAGAAAGAATCGTAGTTACACTGGAGTTGCAATGTTTAAAAATGAAATTTCATCACAATAAATAAATTGTAATAAAATTACTGTCTTTGTTGCTCATACACTAAGGTTTCGATACAGAACTGTTTTTATTGTCTCGTGGATTTCCAACCACATGTGTTAATGCAATGTACCTTATAACTTGCAATGGTGACTGAATCTTAGCGCAAGCTGCTTCCACAGGATGGGTGCAAGTTGTCAATGGCTGTTGAGCGTGGCGAGGGAAAGAGGGAAATGCAAATCGTCCCAGACAGAGATTTGCATATCTGATCGAGCCTAATGTAACTTGACATTTAAGAGATTGTACTTCCATTTGGGAATACAGTGTTAGTCGTCACATCATTCAGATGTAGATTTCCATGGTTTTTCTTTTATATCATTTAACGTGAATTGGTACTCTAAAACCGACATTGCCGATTTGTTTCCCATGTCGTTTTTCATTCTGAACTTTTGATTTCTAACGATCTCAACGTCAGCGATACGAAAAACACTTATCTTGCTACCTTCCTACCATCAAAGAGCGGCTGTGGCCCTGGGCTAGCCCGCTAATCACGCTTTCGCAAATGAACCTTTCACATCAACGGGACTTGGCATACCTTCAGTCAGAGTTGTTGTTCGTTTAGATTTTGGTCTCCATTCGCTGTCACAGAACGATCCGCCACCAGTTCGTATAGTTGTCATTGACGAAAAGAAAAGAAAAACTTTTATACAAGACTTTAACCACCAAACCGTAAGGCCGGGGCTCGCCAAATATATGCACAGCCATGACGGCGCTATCTGGCACCCAGAAGGCACGTATAGCTTTTCAAATGCATCACTTAAGAAGAAAAATTTGTTAACATCGAGTATAGATTTAAGTGTCAGGAAGTAGTTTCTGAAGGTATTTGTATGTAGTGTAGCCACCAATTTAGTACTGGAGGGCAGCATGTAGGATAAAAATCGTAGAGGGAGACCAAGAGATAAGTACACTAAACAGATACAGAAGGATGTAGGTTGCAGTAGGTACTGGGAGATGAAGAAGCTTGCACAGGATAGAGTAGCATGGAGAGCTGCATCAAACCAGTCTCAGGACTGAAGACCACAACCACAACAACAACAACAACAATTAAAAGACTGGCTTTGGCAGTTCCAAAAAAGGCCGCAAATTGCTCTTTTCGAAGAGGTTCAACTCTGAAAACTTCCCCATTCACTACGAGTACTAATCCAGTCAGCCACATTTTGTCTTTCCGTCTAAAGGATGATTTGTTTCCACCGAATACAAACTGATCGATGAGAGGATACGGAAAATAAGGTCTAATGAACTTGCGTCCGGAAATGCATGGACTCCATGCTAGAGATCATTTCTTCAATCAAGCAGTGTTACAGAGACTGTGGTCTAATACGCGTTGTATCAAACAGCCAAAGTGCAGTATGCATGGTATGCCCTAGAAGGTGGTACTGTCCCTCATGCGTCATGCCCTAGCACCCTCTCCTGCCACAGTAATTGGTAATGTCGTTTTCGATTCACTTCTCTTGCTCACTCATCTTTATTGGGTGCGAAACAGCGTTGTACGCAATCATTTCGTATTCTAATCGAGAGCTTGTCGACATGGTGTTTACTGACGGAGAGGCAACAGGCGCAGGCAGCAAGGTTGTATCAGGATACCTGTCCCCACTGACGACAACAACAGCATTTAATTCTTGCAACAGCATTTCGCCGTTTTCTGAGACAGGGTCATTTCAGGAAGCAGAAAGTCATGAATGACGTACACGAAATGTTGGGACACCGGGCTTTGAGGAAAATGTGATGAACACTGTGGAAGGCGACCGCTGTGTCAGTACCGTGCAGTTGGCCGGCCAGTACAGGGTAAGTCAGACGACAGTGCGGAACATTCTCTATGACAATTGCTACTGCCCTTATCACTTAGAGCTTCTGCTGGGCTTACTAGCGATAGACTTTCCACATTCGAAGCAAATTTGTCACCGATTTCTTCACCAGCTAACCACAATTCCGGGATTTGTGTTATCCATCCTACTCACAGATGAGGCCACATTTACGCGGAGTGGTATCTTCAACTTTCATAACAGTCATCTGTGGGATAGTATGTAGAACCCCCACGGTATGGTGACAGCGAATAACCAGCATTGGCGCAGCCGGAATATGTGGGCCGGGATAATTGGCGAACGTATTTTGGGACCAAGCTTCCTTCCACGTCGCCCAACAGGCCGCAGCTATCGGCGTTTCTTGCGGGTGACTTTGTCTCCACTGCTGGAAGAAGAGCCATTGACGATTCGAAGAGTTATGTGGATGTTACATGATCGTGCTCCAGCCCACTTCACCGTTAACATCCGGACGCATCTCTAGCCGATGGATTGGACAAGAGGTCCCGTTGCCTGCTCGGTCACCGGACCTCAACCAGTGCGATTTCTGGTAATGGGGCCATCTCAAAAGTGTAGTGTATGTAGAGGCAATTCCAGATGTGGAGACACTGAAGGAGCATATTCATGCTGCCTTTGACACTGTTGGGATGCAGCCTGGTCGATGTGAACGTGTGAGACAGAACATGCTACGGAGCGTACACGTATGCGTTCAAAAAAAAATGGCTCTGAGCACTATGGGACTTAACTTCTGAGGTCATCAGTCCCCTAAAACTTAGAACTACTTAAACCTAACTAACCTAAGGACATCACACACATCCATGCCCGAGGCAGGATTCGAACCTGCGACCGTAGAGGTCACGCGGTTCCAAACTGAAGCGCTTAGAACCGCACGGCCACACCGGCCGGCACACGTATGCGTTGAGGAACATGGAAACCATTTTCAATATTTGCTGTGGCTGCATGGTAGAGCGCGTATTAGTCCGCAGTCTCTGTAACAAAGTGTGACTGAATAAATGGTCTCTAGCAAAGAAACTCTGCATTTCCGGACATAAGATCATGAGAACCTTTTTCCGTATCCCTTCATCAGTCAATCCATACAGTTTGTACACGGCGAAGAAATCCCCCTGTAGATCACCAAACAAACAGCTGTCTTAATGTGTCACGTACTGACTCACTGTCATTGAGGAAGACTGGGCATGTGAGTCACTGTACAGGCATTCAGAATGATTTGAACCGGATTTATATTTCGTGAGAGGAAAGGGTAACTTGCTTTAAATGTGGGTAAATGTGATGTAATGCGGATGGGTTGAAGAAATTTTCCTCGATTTTTTTGAACTTAGTATTTATAATTTCGTGCTTGACTTAATCATGTCGATTAAAGTTACATCTGTACGATGTAGCTTTGTGAAACGACATGCAATGGAACGAGCACATAAGGTAAGCTGTGACCGACAACGGTTTATTGGGAGAGTTCTAGGAAAGGCTAGCGGACTTCTAAAGCAGACAGCATACGCAGTGCTGGTACGATCTACTCATGAGCTCTTGAGTACTTTTCGAATGTCATGTATCACCGCCAGGAGAGATTAAACGAAGATATGGTAGCAGAGTTTGCGGCCGTGCTGTTGGATTTGTTCAAATGGCTCTGAGCACCATGGGACTTCACATCTGAGGTCATCAGTCCCCTAGAACTTAGAACTGCTGAAACTTAACTAACCTAAGGACATCACACACATCCATGCCCGAGGCAGGATGCGAACCTGCGACCGTAGCGGTCGCCCCGTTCCGGACTGAAGCGCCTAGAACCGCTTGGCCACACCGGCCGGCATTGGATTTGTTGCCGGTTGCTTACATCAGTTGTGAGTATTAAGTAAATTCTCCGTGAACGTAGATGAAGATCCTTGGAGGGAAGAATATGGCTGTTTCGAGAAACGCTAGTGACGAATAGTTAGTTAAAATATTCAAAATCCGTCTCTGCAACTGCTAAACGTGCGTGTGAATATGACGAATCACATACACTATCTGATCAAAACCTTTTACGGAAATCCCTATATAATAGGAAATTAACTACTAGATATCACGAGAGGCAAGATCGCCCGTAAAGAAAGGGCGGAGAGTATTGCCTTGTCACTAGAGAAGCAGTAACAGCAAAATGGGTCGATCACGAGAGCTCTGTGACTTCGGGCGTGGATCCATAAGGGATATTTCAACCCATCTGAAGCTGCCCAGCTCGACTGTCGGTGAAGTAGCCGTGAAGTAAAAACAACAAGGAACAACCGCAGGTAAACTGAGACCAGGCAGACCTCATGTTCTAACGGAGAGGGCCCGTCGAGCATTGCGGAAGGTGGTTGTAAAAAATTAAATGAAATCAGCGCAGGAATCGCTCATAAGTTCCAAATTGCTAACAGCAGTCCAGCTTGCACGGTGACTCTGGTAGGATGTTAAAAATAAGCCACACATATTTGTCGACACGCAAAGCGATGCTTGACGTGGTGTGAAGATTGACCCTACTAGACAACTGATGTCTGGAAACGAGTGATTCGGAGTGATTAATCATGCTATATCTTGTGGCAAACCGGTGGAACGATACCTGCCATCGTGTGTAGTGCAAAGTGGTTCAAATGGCTCTGAGCACTATGCGACTTAACTTCTTAGGTCATCAGTCACCTGGAACTTAGAACTAATTAAACCTAACTAACCTAAGGACATCTCACACATCCATGCCCGAGGCAGGATTCGAACCAGCGAACGGAGTGGTCGCTCGGTTCCAGACTGTAGCGCCTAGAACCGCACGGCCACTCCGGCCGGCTGTGTGTAGTGCCAACAGTAAAGTACGTAGGAGGTGGTGTTCCGGTATGAGGATGTTTTTCGTGGTTAGCAGGTGGCCCTGTTACTGCGCTTAGGGAAACGTCGAATGCAAGAGGATATGAATTAGTTTTGCAGCACTGTATACTTCGTACAGTAGAGTTACAGTGCAGTGACGATGACTGTTTAGCCGGCCAGTGTGGCCGAGCGGTTCTAGGCGCTTTAGTCTGGAACCGTGCGACCGCTACGGTGGCAGGTTCGAATCCTGCCCCGCGTATGGATGTGTGTGATGTCCTTTGGTTAGTTACGTTTAAATAGTTCTAAGTTCTAGGGGACTGCTGGCCTCAGATGTTAAGTCCCATAGTGCTCAGAGCCATTTGAACCATTTGTGTTAATGTCATCCTGCATTCAGAGTTTTCCTAAGGACCATCTGCTAACCACGAAAAACACCCTGATAACCGAAAACCACCTCGTCATATATATTAATTTCTTACGAAGACGGATGCTTCGAAAATGGTCGGAATCTAGTCTCCACCAATAAATAAAGAATGTTTCTTAATACGTCTTTGGAGGGAGTTCCAAACATTTATTTCAATAAAGGAAAACTGGCATTGATTTTAAGATTAAATATCTACGACTTATTCCTTCACCAGTTCTAGTTAAACAGTGAATTAAATCATTTTTGCTATTACCTCTACGATTCAGTTACACCCACGACAAACCCAGACTGTTTGAAGCTATAAACCCTTTGTTGAATTCCAGTTATATTACTGTCATTCAGTACATGTTAACTGCGCTTACGGAGAGGTATTTTGTCATTAGCTGTTTCCGAGAAAATTTATTCTTCGCACGTGGCATTGTGTGGTGGCGAATTCCAGCAGGCGTTAGATGGTATCATTATGCAATGCTCTGTTGTGTGGAACTGCAATAAAGCCCGGTTTTTAGTAGAATGCATTGCGCCGCAAATAGTCGGTAAATAGAGAGTGGCTGCAGCTTCAGCTACCCTTCGGAGCCTCGGGCCGAGTCGTCGACTCGCATGTCCATTTCACTGTTTTACAACAGGCCACTGCTGAATATTCATTACTGGTGCCAGATATTCCAAGCAGAGATACGCTGTGCAAATACTTGAACGTCCCTGTTATCACAAATGGCAAGTGAATTCTACACAACTGCATGCAGAGTTAATTACTTTCGGGATTAGAGTCTCCTTAAATAAAAACGTAGTGAGGTTCAACCATGTACCTAGTAGCCCAGACGGCTGAGGTCAGGTATGATTCATTTTCCTCACGTACACGAACCGAAAAATAAATCTCTTTTGCTACGTTCACTGTGAATTATATAACATCGATGTCAAAGCGTACGCCGGCAAATTCTTCGTTTTGTCATGCGCAAATGGTTTTTAAACCAGAAATGGAATTTTCATTTAGTATGCATTGTTTGAAAGAGAAAAAAATTGGGAATTTTATTCGTACCTAAATATATTTTTAACTCCACATAAAATTTGATGCAGCGCTTTTGTACAACGATTCATATTGCACAAATTCACCTTTTCTACTGTAACATTCATCATCACAGCACAGCAGGGACGCAGATTTTGTGTATAATACAAATAGTTCCGGAAGCAGCAACATGCTGACTACTATTGCAGAATTATTTTCTTATTCGAGGATAATCTGCTTTTACTTGCTGCTTCATTGATTCTACACTCTTCAGAACGTCCACAATATTTTAGCGAAGTACGTGAACAACTTTTGTTATTGATATTGTTATTCACAAAGGGAAGTAAGTAATTAATCATTTCCACAGTGGCTAACTACTTTCATATTTTCAGGGGTCTGTTTCCTTACCGTTTTGTCTTCCAATTCTGGAGACATCATCACCGAGAGCAATATGCCTTGGAAGACGTCTAATGTCAGTCAAACGCAACATCATCAAATACGTCAAAGGTAGCATTATATGTAAGAACAAGTAAGTTTCATTTATGGTACAAATTGTGGTTTTAAGGATTGTCTGGAAAGCAGTTTTCCTTTATGATACAAAACATAGATGAAACACATACACAAATCACGTCACTTCTATGTGCAGGAATGTGTCTTTCACTACTTTACGGTATTGGTGCGGTGGTCAACACATTGGACTCTCGTTTGTTATCTAGATTTAGGTTCTCTGTTATTGTCTTAAATCATTTGAGGGTAATTCCCAGACGGTTTCCTTGAGAAGGGTACGGCAGCCTCCCTACCTTATCCTTCTTTATTCCAGGCTTGAATGAAGCCTGTAATGACTTCAAAGTCAAACCCGAATTTTTCTTTCTTCCACTAATCTAAACCCAGTTGTCCTCGTTGTTGACACATATACCCAGGTGTAGTGTACTCTCCCATTGTAATTAAGATGGAAATATAGTCATCGAGACATGTAGTCTCCTCAATCTCAACATTTCCTTTAGCGCTTCATCTGCCATGATCCGCCATGGGCCGGCTGCCTCATGATAACGTGTTGCTCACCAAATTACTGTTACCGTTTTGAACCATCTCCTCTGTCGCACACACGTAAGTAAATATGTCACCTCGCCAACTATCAGTGTTCAGTTGTTTAATTATTTTCTAAAATCTAATAGTTTTACAAATTGTGCTATGCACTCACATCCGCTTACAAATCATTGTTTTTCTCACTACCCCTACTCCGAAATCTTCTCAAAATTGTCGGTGAAAGTTTGCCGCTGTCATTTTCCGAACTTTCAGAAAATGAATCACTCCCAGAACGTTAAATGTGGAGGCTATATTAATGGTATTCCTTATGTACACTTTGTACCACTTTTACAATTCATAATTAAACGCTTTTGATCAACGTTTCCAGCCAAAACAATACCATATGGGTTGCACATGCTCAGAAATGCAGCCACACAGCAGAGTTACCAGGATTCATCTACGAAACTCGCCTTGCAGAAGAACTATCGAGCAAGTGAGAATCAAAACATTAACGCTACTATCTTCACTGCGTTCCACAACTAACTACTCAAACATCTGCAGACAGTCCAGACACATGGTATAAAGTCAAGCGAAAAAAAAAGGTTCAAATGGTTCTAAGCACAATGGGAGGTCATCAGTCCCCTAGACTTAGAACTACTTAAACCTAACTAAACTAAGGACATCACTCACATCCATACCCAAGGCAGGATTCGAACCTGCGACCGTAACAGCAGCAGCGTGGTTCCGGACTGAATCGCCTAGAACCACTTCTTTTTATTGTTCTCATTTTGTTCGATTTCGTTCGCTTCATTTGTTCGGTGCGGATGTCCCATGACACCCGTTCAAGTTCAGCGTTGAGCTGTTGACGCAGTTTTTTGTTACAGAGGGGAGCTAACCCTCTGACCGAACACGCTGGGCTACCGTGCCGTCAAACTCTGTCCATTGCACCAATTGTAGAGCGTATAACAACTCGGCCACAGCTGCTTGCAAAGTCAAATTGCTTGTGTTGACATAATACATAGTTTCTGAACTGCTGGTTTATTGTAGATCAATATTCGAATGAGAGAAAGAGTAAAAGTGGTTAAGGCTAACTCTGATATATGAATTAAGCCCACAAGGTGGCCGAGTTTTAGCTCCAGCCAGAGAGTGGTTACTGGTATTTCAATACGGCTAGTTGCGTTGGTGTGGTCCGCTTTTGTAGCGGTTACGAGATACATTCAACATCAAAGGCATTGCTGACACTAGCTGTACTTAATATTTCTGCGACAGAGATCGCAACATATTGTGTTTGGTAGGACCCGTACTCGATTTACGATAAATTTTATTTGCAGTTTTTCTTCGGTATCCGTACGCCATGTCATTATGAATGTGTTTGCAGCTGTGATACTTGAAACTTTACTGTAGTAACAGGCAATATACATATGGGTACCAAAAAATCTGGAAGGGGATGCATATGAAGTTTCACTGAATATGTGAATCAGATCTGAAGTAAACAGTGTACAAAATGCGTACAGTGAGTGAAAATTTATTGGCACATTGTATACAGAATGAAAATAACACCAAAAGCCTCTGACGTCGTTTTCCTAACAGGCTGGCCAATTATTCACGAAACAGCCGGTCAAAACTAATTACCATCTGCCAGTGTTATTACGGCAGTTGCAGGCGTAGCAAATAGTAATCAGCAGACCATTCTTCGGCTAAACAAACCTTCTCTCAGTGATAAAGAGAATGGCCATCTATAAAACAATGAATCAATTTTCATTCCCTCAGAACAGAGGTTTGAAATTTTCTGCGTAAATGGGTCACATATAGCGCTTGTGATTCGAAAGTGACTGGTTCATTAAAGCATTCATGTTGACACAATAACACCAATTTGACATAAGCGAGTACGTTGCTTCATTGCTAATTAAAATTATTGTTTGAGATTTGAAGTAACCAGTTCAGTAAGCCGGCCACGTTAAAATGAGCTGACGGTAACCAAAGAGCGACTTGGAGCCACAGGCTGGCCGTTGTTCAGAGAGCTGATTGTTCCATGAACACTCTCAGTAAGTCACAAGCGGTTCAACAATTCAGTCGAATGTTTTCAGCCAGTCATAGAACTCGAAGGGGCTAGTATTTACTAGTATGTTTAATACTGTATCACCTTCAAGGATACATCTTCACCTACATACATACTTAGTAAGCCACCGTATGGTGCGCGGTTGAGGGTACCTTGTACAACTAATATTCAGTTCCTTTCTTGTTCGACTCACAAATAGAGCGATCGGAAAACGACTATTTATACGCCTCCGTATGATCCCTAATTTCTCTTATCTTCGTAGTCCTCACGCGAAATGTACATTGGTGACAGCAGGGTCGTTCTGCAGTCAGCTTCAAATGACAGTTTCCTGAATTTTCTCAACAGTGTTCCTCGATAAGAACTTCGTCTGCCCTTCAGGGATTTCCGTTTCAGCTCCCGATGTATCTCCTTGATACTTGCGTGTTGACCGAACCTAAATCTTAACGACGTGTCGAATCAATTGTTTGTGTCAAATTTACTGTTTATATGTATATACTTCTTGTACTATATCATGCACCAACGAAAGGAAATGTATTTTCTCTGATACTCTCTCTTGTGTTCGCTGTGTTCGTTCAGAGTTTCTTTCTGTATAATACCCAGATCGTCTTTGACTTAGCTGAATGAATAAAATAACACAGTGTGTACCAAGTTCGATGCAAGCAATATTTCCATTGTTAAGCATTATATATCGTTATGGTAGTTAGGCGTTGCCCAGTACTTAATGCAAGTTGGTAACGTTATGTTACCTGTTCTTCTTCCTTGTTGTTGACATAGATGAATTTATTTTCTTACGTTCTAGGATTAAATATTAAGCAGAAAAATCAGCACACAGTGACGTGGTGCTGTAGTTACGCTATTGGAGGGAGATACGTCCTATTCTCGTGAAACCCGTCATTATTTCATTTTACATGGTTTCACTAAGTCAGTTAATGGGAGTGTTACACTAGTCCATCATACATGTAATGACCGCATCTTTCCCCCACTCAAATTGGCCTAGTGCTCAATTTATGATGACCTCACGCAGCCTTGACATTAAGCTATGACCTTCTTTCGAGATACAGCATCTTCTAAATTTGTTTATGTAACTTGTAATTTCACTCCGAAGCAGCTAGTCGTAGTCGTTTCTTTACTAATAGCGGCAAAAGTTTCAGAGTGTCATACCCTTTCCGTCGGTCAGTAAAGCCTGAAATAGCAGGGCTTGCGTGGATACGAAAAGCCATCGTTGCCTTGTGAATTGTTACATTAAATAAGTATCTCTCACCTTTACACTATGTGATGAGAGGCGGAATGGGTCATCCTAAAATCGACTGGTAGCAATGAGTTAATGGCAGTAAGTGCAATCCGTGCTGTGATAGTGCACAGCGTTCAGAAGTCACCGTTCCTGACGTGACTGCCGGTGTCGACAGTTAAAAAGTAGTTACTGTCACATAAACATGGTGAAAATAATTTTTACACATTATTACATTAAAAATTTCGCACAAAGTCGTTATGAATCAACAAAATGCGCTAGTGATAAAATCTAAGAATCATTAACTTAAAGTTCTCGAAATCATAAAAAACACAAATTTTCCTTAGTAGAAAGACGCATATATCTGTGATTTATGAAAACAAATAGAAATTAAACCGCTCCATATCTTCATTAGAGTGACTTGCTGAAAGGGAAACAAAATTATACAAGTCCGATAACTGCTTAAGATGTAATCCAAGGACCATTTGGTGCATTTGGTTGCCGATAGCAAAACACATTAAAAATTTTCGGCTTCAGACTTCCCATTTGTAGAACTTAAATTTTGGTTTCCTTTTCATTTATTCGCTTTTATTTGTCGCCCCATGCTCAATTTAAGACATATTTCTGGTATGTGTTTGGTACACACTGAAAACCAAAAGGGAAGGAAGATTGGAGATTTGGTCCCGCCGACGGCAGTGTAATCGGATACAGAGCAAAGGCCTGTATTTAATAAGGATAGAAAAAGAAATCAACCTATATAACTCAGGATCATTATCGGAATTCGCAGAAAGTAATTTCGAACAATGTGCGAAAACCTAAATCTGAATATTCGGACTGGGAATTGAGCTCGATGATAAAATGCAAAATTCACACCTTCCAAACTGGAACTAGATTCCTTTATTTTTCTCTACTCCATCGTCATTAAAATGCACTGAAGTGACAATGGGGCACTTCCTAATATCGTGCGTGGTGCGGCGCCGCGACATGGCATAAACACAACAAGGGGTTGAAAGTGACCTGCAGAAATATTGAGCCATGCTGCCTTTATAGCTGCCCATAATTTCGTAAGTGTTACCCCTGCAAGATGTTGTACACGAACTGACCTCTCGATTACGTCCATAAATGTTCGACGGGACTAACGTCGGGTGATCTCGGTGGCCAAATCAGTCGCTTGGATTGTCCAGAATGTTCTTCAATCCAATCTGGAACTATTGTGGACCGGTGACATGTCGCGTTGCCATCCATAAAACTTCCAACTTCGAATGGCTGCAAATGTATCCAAGTAGCAGGACATAATCAATTCAGACTGGACTCGCATTCAGGAGGACGACCGCTCAACCCCGCGTCCGGCCATCCTGATTTAGCTTTTCCGTGATTTCCCTAAATCGCTCCAGGAAAATGCCGGGATGGTTCCTTTGAAAGGGCATGGAATACTTCCTTCCCCCTCCTTCCCTAATCCGATGAGACCGATGACCTCGCAGTTTGGTCTCTTCCCCAAAACAACCCAACAGAATGATTTCCAGTAAATAATCGGTTATGTTGGACCAGAGGACTAGGTTCATCCCACGTAAACACAGCCAATATCAATATGGATCCACCACCAGCTTGTACAGTGTCTCATTAACAACTTGGGTCCATGGCTTCGTGGGGTCTGCGCTAAACTCGAACCCTGCTATTAGCTCTTACCAACTGGAGTCGGGACTCATCTCACCGGGTCACGGTTTTTCAACCGTCTAAGGTCCAACCAATACGGTCACGAGCCCAGGAGATGGGCTGCAAGCGAAACAGTGATGTTAGCACAGACACTCGCGTTGGTCGTTTGCTGTCATAGTTCATTAAATACAAATTTCGCCGCACTGCCCAAACGGATGCATTCAGTCTGGCATCTCCTTTACCGACGATCAACTTTATATAATCATTCCATTTTAAATCACTCCTAATGACTACTCCCAGATAATTTATGGAATTAACTGCTTCCAGTTGCTGACCTGCTATATTGTAGCTAAATGATAAAGGATCTTTCTTTCTATGTATTCGCAGCACATTACACTTGTCTACATTGTGATTCAATTGCCATTCCCTGCACCATGCGTCAACTCGTTGCAGATCCTCCTGCATTTCAGTACAATTTTCCATTGTTACCACCTCTCGATATACTACAGCTTCATCCGCAAAAAGCCTCAGTGAACTTCCGATATTATCCACAAGGTCATTTAAACAGGGTGTTACAAAATGGTACGGTCAAACTTTCAGGGAACATTCCTCACACGCAAATAAAGAAAAGATTATATGTAGACATGTGTCTGGAAACACTTAATTTTCATGTTAGGGCTCATTTTAGTTTCGTCAGTATGGAGCACGTTATCACGATTTCAAACGGGATACTCTACCTGTGCCCTTTTCCAATCCTTGGGAACGCTACGCTCTTCTAGAGACCTACGGTACACCGCTGAAAGAAGGGGGGCAAGTTCCTTCGCGTACTCTGTGTAAAATCGAACTGATATCCCATCAGGTCCAGCGGCCTTTCCTCTTTTGAGCGATTTTAATTACAGCATTTGTAAAAAGAGTTTGAAACTGTTTTATACAGGGGAGCTCGGTTCCGCAAAGGATCGGTGTTGTACTTGTTACATAACATCGGGTAAGAAGCGCTGTCAGGTTAAGAACCACCGACATCCCACAAGGGCGGGAATAAAAATGAGGTGACATTGAAACATAACTCAGGAAGACAAGGAGCAATTTAAACCAAATTTGATACGTACATGACTTATTATTTGTATAAAATACTGTGTGAGTAACGTTAGCAACTGTCACTAGGGGTATGAGGGAGGATGAGAAGGGGCAGCGCGCCAATAATTTTGTCAACGACTTTCGTGACACAAGATCGAGCCGCATTGATGAATGTCACATATCCAGACCCTGCAGACCACGCGCTGCTTTCACAAACTGCCTCCATTTCACTCTGTGCCTTCGATCCCCAGGTATAGCAAGTCGTCCATGCAGCAATGGCCTGGTCGTTCTGCGCTGCATCTGGTGTTTGATTTCCCCTCAAGTGCTTTCTTCCCCTGTCTTCCCTCTGGCAAACGGACTAAATGTCCCACCCACAGGATTCCTTTGCTCTTCAGCTTCAGCTTGTTCAGTGTTGCATAAAAAGATACATTGCCTCATTCTGCCTCCTTGCCCATTCTCCTTTATCTAATATCGGTCCCCATATCTTTCTCATTACCATTCTTTCGAATATTTACAGCTTTTTCCTTTTCTCGCTTAATCGTGCTCCAGGTTTCTGAACCGTGATTCGTGCGCATGTCAGTGAGTTATATATTATCTCTGATATTGATTTTGATTCAGCGTCTTCCTGAGGGAATATTCACATTTCATTTCCACTGCTATTCTTTCCTTGATGTCCATTTCTATGCTATTGTTGCTGGTAAACCAAGCTTGCAAGTATCTGAATTGGTGGACCCTTTTGAAACTTATGTCATCTACGTATATCAAGAAATCCGTACTGCTTTTGTGGTCTTCCTAACCGCACAAACTCCATTTTGTCTTGATTCACCTTTAGCCTAACCTTCAGTAATTATTGTCCATTTTCTGATTTCAGCAAGGATGAAAACCACAGATAAATGTAACGTCCTGCCGGCCGTTGTGGCCGTACGGTTCTAGGCGCTTCAGTCTGGAACCGCGTGACCGTTACGGTCGCAGGTTCGAATCCTACCTCGGGCATGGATGTGTGTGATGTCCTTAGGTTAGTTAGGTTTAAGTAGTTCTAAGTTCTAGGGGACTGATGACCACAGATGTTAAGTCCCATAGTCCTCAGAGCCATTTGAATCCCATAGTACTCAGAGCTATTTGAACCATTTTTAACGTCCTCTCTGGAGTCGTATGATGTAAAACCGAGTGAATCTGATATGTATGTGAGCAACGTGTGTCGCATACGCATATGTTCAACATCTTCTCCTAAATCCCTGGATCGATTTCAACCAAGCGTGTTCAAATGTGTGTGAATTCTTAAGGAAGCAAACTGCTGAGGTCATCGGTCCCTAACCTTACACACTACTTAAACTAACTTAAACTATTTTACTCTAAGGACAATACACACACTGATGTCCGAAGGAGGAATCGAACCTCCAGCGGGAGAGGCCGCGCAATTCGTGACATGGCGCCCCTACCCACGCGGCACACTAAGCGTGCTACACATATTATTTAGAATTTGGAAATAAATGCAGGACTGATGACCTTAGCTATTTTGGCCTCAACAGTATAAAGCTATGACATGCTTTGTAAGAGCAGTTACATCAAGTGTTGTGAATTTATCTTCTGTTCCATAAACCATACACGTTATAAAACTGGTGAAATAATTATATAAACACTTAAGTTTAAGCAACGCTGTTTAAGTAAAAAGCACCTGACTTCCATTTGGGTGGCGGCGAGGATGACAGTTGGGTGACCGACAGAGAAGAGGAGCGAAGGAGATGGATAAAGGGAGGGGGATGAGAAACTGGACAGACAGAGTTGGGGGGAAGGAGATGAACAGATTGTGAGGGAGGAGAGGATATGCAGAGAGACGGAGGGAAAGAGGAGATGGACGGAGTTATCGGGAATGGTTAGAGAGAGGAGGGAGGAGAAGTTGAATAGAGAGATTGGCGAGGGGGGGGGGGGGCGGAGGGTTGGGTGGAGAGAGGAGGAAAGAGGAAATGAATAGAGAAAGATAGAGAAAGGGGGGAGGAGGAGATGCCCTGAGAGAGGGCGAAGGAGGAGATGGACCAATAGCTTGGAATAAATAAATTCCCGAGAAACACCAGGTACCTCAGGTAGTGCGCTGTATATTTCTCTTTGATTTCCTTTGCTGTTTGTTATATCTAAGGACAAGCGGGCGGGATGCCGGAGAGAGGCAGGTTGGAACTCTGTCTCACTCCCTTCTTAAGTGCTGCTTGCCTTTCATGCCTTTACAGTTTTATAATTGCAGACTGCTTTCTGTACAAGTTGTTTTCGCTCCCTGCTACCTTCAGAGTTTCAAAGGGCGTACTTGAGACAACACTGCCTGAGAACAAATTTTGTTATATTTTTCATCTCGTTAGTGTCGGATTCGCTCCCATGAACCATGGACTTGTCGTTGGTGGGGAGGCTTTCGTGCCTCAACGATACAGATAGCCGTACCGTAGGCGCAACCACAACGAAGGGGTATCTGTTGAGAGGCCAGACAAACGTGTGGTTGCTGAAGAGGGGCAGCAGCGTTTTCAGTAGTTGCAGGGGCAAGAGTCTGATCTGGCCTTGTTACACTAATCGAAACGGCCTTGCTGTTTTGCTACTGCGAACGACTGAAAGCAAGGGAAACTACAACCACAATTTTTCCCGAGTGCATGCAGCTTTACTGTATGATTAAATGATGGAATATAGTCGAATAAAGTTGGGTGATGCTGAAGGTATTAGATTAGGAAATGAGACACTTAAAGTAGTAAAGGAGTTTTGCTATTTGCCGAACAAAATAACTGATGATGGTCGAAGTAGAGAGAATATAAAATGTTGACTGGCAATGGGAAGCAAAGTGTTTCTGAATAAGCGAAATTTGTTAACATCGAGTATTGATTGAAGTGTGAGGAAGTCGTTTCTGAAAGTAGTTGTACTGAGTGTAGCCATGTATGGAAGTGAAACACGGACAATAAATAGTTTAGACAAGAAGAGAACAGAAGCTTTCGAAATGTGCTGCTACAGTAGAATGCTGAAGATTAGATGGGTAGATCACATAACTAATGAGGAGGTATTGAATAGAATTGGGGAGGAGAGGAGTTTGTGGCACAACTCGAGAAGAAGAAGGGACCGGTTGGTAGGACATGTTCTGAGGCATCAATGGATCACAAATTTAGCATTGGAGGGCAGCGTGGAGGGTAAAAGTCGTAGAGGGAGACCAAGAGATGAATACACTAAGCAGATTGAGAAGGTACTGGGAGATGAAGAGGCTTGCACAGGATAGAGTAGCATGGTGAGGTGCATCAAACCAGTCTCAGGACAGAAGACAACAACAAGAAGATTGTTATTCTTTCCCTAAAAGCAAAACCTTCTCTCAAGGCGAGAGCTGCAAATGGAGCGTGGGAAGTGTGTGCAACACGACGGGCGGACGACGGGGAACGAGTGGCGGAGCGACGGACGGGTGCGGGTGGCCACGTGACGTCATGGGGGAGAGTGGTATTTGGGCGCGCGGTGCGCATAGCTGCGCCGGGTATGGAGCGTGTTGTCGCGGCGCGGCTGCGGAAACTGCATTCGTGGCCGAGGGCGAGGTGCGCCGCTATCGACCGTGGCGAGGTCGGGCCGCGCTGCCGCTGCCGCCGCCGCCACCGCCGTCTCCAGCGACGCTTTATTTACATCCCGCGCCGGCACTCCGTCTCAAATTAGAAGTCGCCACTGTCAGCTACAGCTTGTAACCAATCAAACGTCCGAGCTGTGCGACTACCTGGTGTGTTGAAAAGTAATCCACACTATTATGCGGCTCTCCCTGTGCGCGCCCAACACAGACAGAGCGTTCTTAACACAAAGATATCTTCAGAGGAGAAGTATCTTCTGGCGTACCCCATAAGGGTTTCTTTTTTTAAAAAATTACTCTTCACAGTATACCCCTTTCCTTCCTGAGAGGAAATCTCTTAAAATTTTATCTGATATGTATCAATTACCGTGCATTATTAGGTGCAGAATCAGGTAAAAATACTGAAAAACTTCGCATAGTGATAGTTTGTTCAAGAAGTCACCAGCAGTATCGTGCTACTCAAAATTCAAATGTTTGGCTATGAGCACTATGCGACTTAACTTCTGAGGTCATCAGTTGCCTAGAACTTATTACTAACTAACATAAGGACCTCACAAACATCCATGACCGAGGCAGGATAAGAACCTGCGACCGTAGCGGTCGCCCGGTTCCAGACTGTAGCGCCTAGAAACGCACGGCCACTCCGGCCGGCCTCAAAATTCAAACATGCATAAAACGCGAGTAGCATTTCATGGAAGTGTTTAGGCACCTCACACACTTTAAGTGAAAGGTTCTCAGTCTAAAATGATACAGGAATTTCCTTAAACTAATAAAATGCAGGAAAACAGAATGCATTTATCACGGTAACGCATGGCTTTGTCTTGTCGTTGAAGTTTTAAATGATCTGTTGTACTCTGGTGGTCACAGCATGAAATAAAACAGCTGCCAAACGGAAGCTGGGAGCTCGCACAATCGCTGCAGTCTGGAGTGACACAGAAACGTGATGTAGCTGAAACACGAAACATTTATAATCTAACCCGCACGATTGTGCGAGCTAGACTGGAAAGGGATACAGGGTGTAATAAAAATATACCGACAAACTTGGAAGAATTGTAGATGGGACATGGAAACCTCATCCAACCAGACCCTAAACAGCGTCGCAAATTTGGGGGTCCACACCTGTAACTAGGTGACCCCTTCGGCAGCAACGGTGAGTTTTTACCCCGACGGACCGCAAACGGGATTCGTCCAAGAGACTCAGAGGGCCATAGACACGGGTTCCGAGGTACATGCCGTGTTTCTTGACTTCCGCAAGGCGTTCGAAACAGTTCCCCACAGTCGTTTAATGAACAAAGTAAGAGCATATGGACTATCAGACCAATTGTGTGATTGGATTGAAGACTTCCTGGATAACTGAGCGCAGCATGTCATTCTCAATGGAGAGAAGTTTTCCGAAGTAAGAGTGATTTCAGGGGAGTGTCGTAGGACCGTTGCTATTCACAATATACATATATGAGCTTGTGGATGACATCGGAAGTTCACTGAGGCTTTTTGCGGATGATGCTGTGGTATATCGAGAGATGGTAACAATCGAAAATTGTAATGAAATGCAGGAGGATCTGCAGCGAATTGAAGCATGTTGTAGGGAATGGCAATTGAATCTCAATGTAGACAAGTGTAATGTACTCCGAATACATAGAAAGAAAGATCCCTTATCATTTAGCTGCAATATAGCAGGTCAGCAACTGGACGCAGTTAATTCCATAAATTATCTGGGAGTAAGCATTAGGAGTGATTTAAGGTGGAATGATCATGTAAAGTTGAACGTCGGTAAAGCAGATACCAGACTGATAATCATTGGAAGAATCCGAAGGAAATGCAATCCGAAAACAAAGGAAGTAGGTTACAGTACGCTTGTTCGCCGACTGCTTGAATACTGCTCAGCAGTGTGGGATCCGTACCAAATAGGGTTGATAGAAGAGATAGAGAAGATCCAACGGAGAGCAGCGCGCTTCCTGAAAAGGATCATTTAGTAATCGCGAAAGCGTTACGGAGATGATAGATAAACTCCAGTGGAAGACTCTGCAAGAGAGACGCTCAGTAGCTAGGTAAGGGCATTTGTTGAAGTTTCGAGAACAGACTTTCACCGAGGAGCCAAGCAGTATATTCCTCCCTCCTACGTATATCTCTCGAAGAGTCCATGAGGATAAAATCAGAGAGATTAGATCCCACACAGAGGCATACCGACAATCCTTCTTTCCACGAACAATTTGAGAATGGAATAGAAGAGAGAACCGATAGAGGTACTCAAGGTACCCTCCGCTACACAACGTCAGGTGGCTTGCGGAGTATGGATGTAGATGTAGATGCACCCTCTACAGTTCCTCGAACTTTGACGGCATATTTTTTTAATTCCTAAAAATATGTTACCGAATAGGTGACGTAGGAAACTCCAAGAGGCTGTTCGCAGACTGTGCATTGAACAGTAAGGACGAAATAAAACTGGCCCGAAATTTATTTCATGATAAGTTATATCATCTTCTACGGATGTAGATGACAATGTTGGATTTTTATTTTGCCAATACTGTATATAGAGCAGTCGCCACGACATATTAATATAATTGAATGCAGAAAGACCCGCAGAAGATACACTCCTGGAAATGGAAAAAAGAACACATTGACACCGGTGGTTCAGACCCACCATACTAGCTCCGGACACTGCGAGAGGGCTGTACAAGCAATGATCACACGCACGGCACAGCGGACACACCAGGAACTGCGGTGTTGGCCGTCGAATGGCGCTAGCTGCGCAGCATTTGTGCACCGCCGCCGTCAGTGTCAGCCAGTTTGCCGTGGCATATGGAGCTCCATCGCAGTCTTTAACACTGGTAGCATGCCGCGACAGCGTGGACGTGAACCGTATGCGCAGTTGATGGACTTTGAGCGATGGCGTATAGTGGGCATGCGGGAGGCCGGGTGGACGTACCGCCGAATTGCTCAACACGTGGGGCGTGAGGTCTCCACAGTGCTTCGATGTTGTCGCCAGTGGTCGGCGGAAGGTGCACGTGCCCGTCGACCTGGGACCGGACCGCAGCGACGCACGGATGTACGCCAAGACCGTAGGATCCTACGCAGTGCCGTAGGGGACCGCACCGCCACTTCCCAGCAAATTAGGGACACTGTTGCTCCTGGGGTATCGGCGAGGACCATTCGCAACCGTCTCCATGAAACTGGGCTACGGTCCCGCACACCGTTAGGCCGTCTTCCGCTCACGCCCCAACATCGTGCAGCCCGCCTCCAGTGGTGTCGCGACAGGCGTGAATGGAGGGACGAATGGAGACGTGTCGTCTTCAGCGATGAGAGTCGCTTCTGCCTTGGTGCCAATGATGGTCGTATGCGTGTTTGGCGCCGTGCAGGTGAGCGCCACAGTCAGGACTGCATACGACCGAGGCACACAGGGCCAACACCCGGCATCATGGTTTGGGAAGCGATCTCCTACACTGGCCGTACACCTCTGGTGATCGTCGAGGGGACACTGAATAGTGCACGGTACACCCAAACCGTCATCGAACCCATCGTTCTACCATTCGTAGACCGGCAAGGGAACTTGCTGTTCCAACAGGACAATGCACTTCCGCATGTATCCCGTGCCACCCAACGTGCTCTAGAAGGTGTAAGTCAACTACCCTGGCCAGCAAGTTCTCCGGATCTGTCCCCCATTGAGCATGTTTGGGACTGGATGAAGCGTCGTCTCACGCGGTCTGCACGTCTAGCACGAACGCTGGTCCAACTGAGGCTCCAGGTGGAAATGGCATGGCAAGCCGTTCCACAGGACTACATCCAGCATCTCTACGATCGTCTCCATGGGAGAATAGCAGCCTGCATTGCTGCGAAAGGTGGATATACACTGTACTAGTGCCGACATTGTGCATGCTCTGTTGCCTGTGTCTATGTGCCTGTGGTTCTGTCAGTGTGATCATGTGATGTATCTGACCCCAGGAATGTGTCAATAAAGTTTCCCCTTCCTGGGACAATGAATTCACGGTGTTCTTATTTCAATTTCCAGGAGTGTATTTCATGAGAATTATAAATAACTGCATTCCATAACCTGCGGTACGTTTCTTCTTTAAACAGTTATATTATTAAAATTAACTATTTTCTACAACAATATCATAACAAGGCTATCAAACACTATAAAAGCATTTAAAATTTTATTTCTTAAATTACTACCTTTACAAATCGTTCCTTTCAATAATGCGATATTTCATTTTTAATAAACTAAAGAGAATAGTTTATAGACATTTCATATTTTTTAAGAGTTAACAGGACATTCTGTATATTGAATGAATAGTGAAAGAAAAACCAGTTTATTTTAAACTAGAGCGTGTAACAACAGAACTACGTGACGACTGAAGAAAGAGTGACCACAAAATCCTAGGCAATTATTATACGCAAGGTTCTAAAGGTTGATATAATAATGGGTATTTTATATCCCAAATACATAGCATAAGGATACTATAAATTAAACTGGCTCTGCTAATGGATATCAAGGCCAGCCACTTTATAATAATATCGACTAAAGCTGCGTAACATAAATATTTATTTACAGTATTATCTAGCTAGTACCAGGCATTGCGCCCATGCTCTGAGGCATGATTAAAAACTTTCGCACTAAGTAAAATAAATTACGCTTAGGTGTTGTCGTGCGGATTGGCCGTTCAGTTTGAGGCGCCATGTCACGGATTGAGCGGCCCATCCAGCCGGAGGTTCGAGTCCTCCCTCGGGCATGTGTGTGTTGTGCGTGCGTGTGTGTGTTGTTCGTGCGTGCGTGTGTGTGTGTGTGTGTGTGTGTGTGTGTGTGTGTGTGTGTTTTGTTCTAACCATAAGTTAGTTTAAGTAGTGTGTAAGTCTAGGGACCGATGACCTCAGCAGCTCGGTCACTCAAGAACTCACACACAGTTGGACACAGGTGTTGTATCAATCTCCTCGTAAATAAAGACAGAAGTATTTACCCTGTTTGGTAGGAGCTGAAGAACTTCGAAATATTGGTGTTCTACAGCTTAAACATCCGAATGAAGGTCTGTTTTGATGTAATAATACCGACATAACATAAATATTTATTTTGCTATCTTGCCGAACTAGTATAGCACGTTACAGAAACAGGTAGTTACAAAAATGTGCTGTAAAAATTAGCGAGTTCATAAACCGAAAACCCTTGTATTTTTATTCTTCAGTTTATGAGATTAAATTCAGATACATTAGAAACCACACATGCGCGCAAAGACATACACAATTACCTTATCAGCTTTTAAAATAATGAAATAATTGACAGATTCATTGCATTAAAAGGAAGATGTACAAAGCTCGTCGTTCAACCTAAACGTCAGAGGAAAGGCTACGAGCTCTCGTCTATATTAAAAACTGGCTTAATATTGCTAGGCAAACGTATTATGTGATAGACACAAAGAAAGGAAACGTACATCATAGAGACGAAACTTAGCTGTGTACCAAATGCCTTTCTGTTACGAGGCCAGCATTTCCCCCGTATCTCACCTAGTCCACTCTATTTTACGGCTTGGTGTAACGTACGAAATGCTACAAAGTAAGCGTTCTAATCTCGATAGTTTTGCCGCTTTCTGTGAGCAGAGACCGTATCAAAGTCAAAGGGAGCTGCAGCAGTTACGCGCTGAGTTTCAATCCTTGATGTGGTCGTATTCGGTTACCACGATTGGGTTTTTCCCTCGCTGAAGCGTCTGAGGTGTATGGGGCGACCGAAAGGATGAAGGAGAGTATTTCCTCAATAAAGGCCACAGGAAATTGCTTTCCTAATGCACTCAGAGGATCTCTGAAGACCCTGTCGTTGGCGAGACGTCGAACAACCGACAGGCACAGTCCGACGCCAAACTAAATTACTCCACCCATCCTGAAAAGTTGGCTGCCCCAGAGGGATTCCCGTTACTTCTTCCTCGCAGCATCAGAAAGAATCTGCAACGATTCAAATGGAAACTTAATGCGCTTTGCCTCCAAGTGGAAAAAGGGAACTGCAGTGGCCGCGCTGAAATATTTAGACACACGGGCGTTGGCAGCGTGAAATGACTTCACTGTTCTAATGTGCTTAACAATACACTGTGGAGTACAAATTACTCTTCAGCACTTATCCAAGAGAGCAGCGTTAAAGATGTATGCAATTTTCCGGGTCGTCGGGAGCGTGATAATTGTCTTTATTAAATCACCTGAAATTATCATCTTCCACGTGCGTATAGATTTCAGTATCACATCATCTGCAAAGTAAACGTTTTTACTCATACTTCTAACAGCTACTTACGCAAATAGGTATATTCTCCAGATACAGTAGTGGAATGTGACATAAAGAAAGTTTAATTCCGTTGGTATAGGACCTTCACTCAGTAGCTGTCTTAATGCTGCTGTTTCCACAAATTCACATCAGTTACAACAAGGAGTTCATGTTTACATTTTTGCCACTTATGTGATCATTTATTACGCCTGATACATGAAATTTAAACTTAAGTGTTTATATCATTATTTCACCAGTCTTATAGCGTGTATGGTTTATGGAACACAAGATAAAATCACAACAATAGTTGTAACTGCTCTTACAGAGCATGTCACAGCTTTATATTGTTGAGTGGTTTACAACATCCCACAATGCTTGAAAATGACCGCATGTCTGGCGTGCCACAGAGGAGTGTTATGGGACCATTTCTTTTCACAATATATATAAATGACCTAGTAGATAGTGTCGGAAGTTCCATGCGGGTTTTCGCGGATGATGCTGTAGTATACAAAGAAGTTGCAGCATTAGAAAATTGTAGCGAAATGCAGGAAGATCTGCAGCGGATAGGGTCTTGGTGCAGGGAGTGGCAACTGACCCTTAACATAGACAAATGTAATGTATTGAGAATACATAGAAAGAAGGATCCTTTATTGTATGATTATATGATAGCGGAACAAACACTGGTGGCAGTTACTTCTGTAAAATATCTGGGAGTATGCGTGCGGAACGATTTGAAGTGGAATGATCATATAAAATTAATTGTTGGTAAGGCGGGTACCAGGTTGAGATTCATTGGGAGAGTCCTTAGAAAATGTAGTCCATCAACAAAGGAGGTGGCTTACAAAACACTCGTTCGACCTATACTTGAGTGTTGCTCATCAGTGTGGGATGCGTACCAGGTCGGGTTGACACAGGAGATAGAGAAGATCCAAAGAAGAGCGGCGCGTTTCGTCACAGGGTTATTTGGTAAGCGTGATAGCGTTACGGAGATGTTTGGCAAACTCTAGTGGCAGACTGTGCAAGAGAGGCGCTCTGCATCGCGGTGTAGCTTGCTCGCCAGATTTCGTGAGGGTGCGTTTCTGGATGAGGTATCGAATATATTGCTTCCCCCTACTTATCCCGAGGAGATCACGAATGTAAAATGTAAAATTAGAGAGATGCGAGCGCGCACGGAGGCTTTCAGACAGTCGTTCTTCCCGCGAACCATACGCGACTGGAACAGAAAAGGGAGGTAATGACAGTGGCACGTGAAGTGCCCTCCGCCACACCGTTGGGCGGCTTGCGGAGTATAAATGTAGGTTTAGATGTAGATGTCTGTATTGCAGTCGCTATAAATACTGTTTTAGCAGCCAAAAGCGGAATGGTTTCATTAAAAAATTTCACAAAGTTTTTGGATCCAGTTATAAAAATTCTCCATTCTATTACGCTAGTATTTGTCCTGTGTTAAGGGTTGTACAGGATTACGCCTCGTATCTATGAATTTCACCTTTTGTTTTATACTGATTAAATTGCTCTGCAGATTATGCCAAGTGGAAAATCATTGTGAATACACAATCGTGTGTTTTAAACTGCCTTCACTAGAGCAAATTCCAGGGTACCTCGGGTCTGCAGGGTGTTACAAAAAGGTACGACCAAACTTTCAGGAAACATTCCTCACACACAAATATAGAAAAGATATTATGTGGACATGTGTCCGGAAACGCTTAATTTCCATGTTAGAGCTCATTTTAGTTTCTTCCACCTACGCTCAATGGAGCACGTTATCATGATTTAATACGGGATACTCTACCTGTGCTGCTATAACATGTACCTTTACAAATACGACACAACATGTGGTTCATGCACGATGGAGCTCCTGCACATTTCACATGGTTCAAATGGCTCTGAGCAATATGGGACTCAACTGCTGTGCTCATTAGTCCCCTAGAACGTAGAACTACTTAAACCTAACTAACCTAAGGACATCACACACATCCATGCCCGAGGCAGGAATCGAACCTGCACATTTCAATCGAAGTGTTCGTACGCTTCTCAACAACAGATTCGGTGACCGAGGGATTGTAGGAGGCGGACTAATTCCATGGCCTCCACGCTCTCCTGACCTCAACGCTCTTGACTTTCGTTTATGGGCGCATTTGAAAGCTCTTGTCTACGCAACCCCCGTACCAAATGTAGAGACTCTTCGTGCTCGTATTGTGGACGGCTGTGATACAATACGCCATTCTCCAGGGCTGCATCAGCGCATCAGGGATTCCATGCGACGGAGGGTGGATGCATGTATCCTCGGTAACGGAGGACATTTTGAACATTTCCTGTAACAAAGTGTTCGACGTCACGCTGGTACGTTCTGTTGCTGTGTGTTTCCATTCCATGATTAATGTAATTTGAAGAGAAGTAATAAAATGAGGTCTAACATGGAAAGTAAGCGTTTCCGGACACATGTACACATAACATATTTTCTTTATTTGTGTGTGAGGAATGTTTCCTGTAAGTTTTTGTAGCACCCTGTATATGAGGAACTGTAGATGACAGTGGTTACTGAGTTGAAATTACGTAGACATCGTTATTTCGGAGGAGCTTTATTTAAATGTAAAAACAGATTCCGTAGCCAAAAGCCAACCTCTTCATGATATGCCATTCTATATTTAATACTAGCGCAAATCAGCAGTTGAATTAGTATACCCGTCGCCTAGTATATGATCTCCCTTTTTTTATCTAATGACGGTGGACATACCTGGGGTCCATTCCACTGCATCCTATTACTTATGTTTCCAGCTAAAAGGGAAAACTTATTATCGTGCGCGAAAGCGCAGCAGAAATACCAATATGAAACGGTGACGCGTAGATCGCATAGCGAGAAACTGTTGCCGCACAGCGTTGCTTGCATGTTCCTGACATCCAGCTTTGAACTGACCGTTGGCCCTGCCAAGCAAATGTTGCAGTCCAGAAAAGCCGTCGTGCTGTACGCAAACCGAGCTAGTTTTGACATGTGAATGGCCCCCAAAGCGCCCAATGTCAACTTGATTTGCGGTACGGAGCGTTTCTCTCGAAGTCTCCTGTTGCTCAGGTTTCCAAGGGCGTCAGCAGCCCTAATAGCACTCGACAATAGAGCGAAATATGGTCTCCTGCACGACGTCTTTCAGATGCAGAGTAAATGTTTAAAACACTATTCCAATGAATCGAATTCCTCTCAATATTTGCCGTCGCATTCAAGCATGATTTGCGTAACATTATTTCTGTTGCGCTCACGAGGTAACAGCAATGAACACATTCGTTACACTTTAATGTTTTACGGTAATAAATTACTAACGTGAGCAACTAAATTTACTATTCGGGAATAAATCATTTCACTTTAAAAACTATCGTAGAAAACAGCGGTCACATGCAAAGCTTGTTAATAAAATTAATTTTATTTCGCTTATAAACAGTTGTGGGGAAATTACAAAAAGTATAAGTAGCATGTGACTGGTAGTTATGAGCATTAATCAAAAAAATGGTTCAAATGGCTCTGAGCACTATGGGACTCAACTGCTGTGGTCATTACTCCCCTAGAACGTAGAACTACTTAAACCTAACTAACCTAAGGACATCACACACATCCATGCCAGAGGCAGGATTTGAACCTGCGACCGTAGTGGTCGCGCGGTTCCAGACTTTTTTTTTTTTTATATAGTACAAAATTTATTTTTTAATACAAATGAGATTCAATTACAAAATAGTACACAAGAAAATAACTTATTGGGAAAAGTCTTACAAAGCGTCACCTTTGTGGTGCAGAACATAACAATTAAGCTCAAATTTTACACTTCAAATGGAAAATAAAAATATTACAAAAAAAGAAAAGAAAAAAATCTGTCTGTGCATAAAATAACCTCCCATCTTTTTGGTTACTTTCATGGAAATGCGATGAAAAAGCCACAAAACTGAAGTTGTACTAAGGCACTTATGCAAATAACATGTACAGAAATATGTCAATGAATACTTAAAGAAAATGGTGTTTCGACACACACTAATTATTAAGCTCAACAAAAATATAATCACAGCCTACAATGCTTATTTCACAAACTACTAACTACATTTTTTTTTTTTGAGAATAATAAAAAAAAACAAGGCAGCCATGCACAAAAAGTTGCCAATAAAGTGAACTAAAAAGGGCCATCTTGCTCGCCGCGGTCACATTGCTAGGCGGGCGGCCAGGAACGGGCGGTCGTCATTGCATTGGACATCACCAGCCACCAATCGTTGGAGCGCCCGGGGCCGCTGCACACAGTCAGAGACTGTTTCTGTTACCATAGGGGAATCGTGGAAAGATCACATCTACAAGTTAATGTCTTCTCACACCCGGCACACCCCAGCTGGGTGGTGGGTCCATGAATGACGAACCCAAATAGTTCGCAAAAAGGTTCCGGTAATCCTGTCTGTTCGTTAAGACCAGAAACTCGTCGATCATATAGTACCATAAATCGAGGACGTCTTTGTCTCCATCGCGGTATATGTAGTGTATCGCCATTCCTCGTACCCAATTAACCGCATTCATCCGGGTCTTAGGGAAATAGACAGCGTCGGGATGAAAGAGTTCTTGGGGTAAAATCGAAACGTAGGGGCGGCGGAGCAGGAAAGCCAGGATCTGGCGGATCAGTTTCCAGCACTCACGCGCGGGGCCACAGTTCAGTCTATGTTCGTCCGTGTCTAACGTCGTGCAACGGGGGCACACAGGGTCGTCAATTAGGTGAATGGCATGCAGCCGTTGTCGGGTTGGAAGTTTCTCGTTAACGACCACATACCACGTCGACCGCACGAAAGTAGACAGGAACGGCGCGTGGATAGCTCGCCATACTCGTGGCCAGTCGACCGTAGGGTGGCGCCGTACAATGTCGTTATCCGGAGTCCAGTGCTGGAGAGCACTATAATAAGTCTTCGCTGTCGGATTCCGTGTCTCCGATATAACCCGCAACACATAGCTATGCTCTACGAAAAACGTTCTAATGTGTGACAGCGAGGGCGATAAATGTCCAACTGGTACCGGTGGGTACAACGTACGTGAGGCCACTTCTTCAATCAGTAGGCCTGGGAGACTGGCTGTTGGTGAAAGCCAGAGTCGCCTCATGGAACGGAGATACAGTGCCAGCGCTCTGTGCTTGACGTGAGTGAGTCCAACACCGCCTTTGTCGAAGGGTAAAGTAAGCGTAACAAAACGGATCTTGAAAACAGCACCATCGTTCACCACGTGTCCAAACACTGCCTGTATCCTGGAAGCCATCGTGTCCGTTATCGGCAGTACATGGGCGTAATGGTTAAGGTGAGAAGCCATGTACACATTAACGTATTGGGCGCGTTGCAAAATGTTCAGTGATCTGAATTTATTGAGACGAGCCTCTAAACGGAGTCGTCGTAAGACCATACGATACGTAAAGGCCGCCGTGCGTTGTATTTGTCGATGGAGTGATATCCCTAAACACTTGAGCATCGGGACCTTTGTCAGAGGTAAGGCCAGACCTGCAGGCATTCCTCGTCCTACCTCCATGTAGCGTGATTTCCGAAGGTTGAGCACACTGCCTGCCACCGCCCCATACTGGTGGAGCCAGGAAAACGCCGTGTGTATTTCGTCACCAGACCGTGCTAAGAACATCACATCGTCGGCGTATGCACCACATCGAAAGGTTACGGAACGGAGGGTAAGTCCTTCTAAGCGTCGCCGTAGTCCGTGAAGAGCTGGTTCGAGGGCAACGGCGAAGAGCATGGCAGAAAGAGGACAACCCTGCCGGACGGACCTGTTGACACGGACGGGGGCGGACCGACAGCCGTTGATCATAATCCTCGTGACAGCCCCATGGATCAATCGAAGCACAACAGACGTCGTCAGACGCGGGACACCGATGTGTTCCATAACAGCACGCAGGAAACCATGGTTAACGCGGTCGAAAGCATGGTCGAAGTCCAGCGCAACAAGAGCGCCTTGGAGGCGGCAAGTTTGCATGAGCGCCACCACGTCTCTATAGGTGCTTAAAGTCGTAAACACATTAGTGTCGCCCCCGAGGCAGGTTTGATCAGAGTGAATGGCCGCCATTACCGTAGGTTTGAGCCTCTCACGGAGCATGCGTGTCAACAGCTTATAGTCAGTGTTTAGCATTGTCAACGGGCGAAAATCAAGAGGGCGACGGCCTCCGCCGGGTTTGGGCACAGGGATCAAGAGACCCTCAGTAAAGTCAGATGGTACCTGAAAATCGGCGTCCAGGAGTTCACTGTACATCCTGACCCACATTGGGCCCATGAGATCAAAGAACCGCTTGTAAAATTCAAGAGGGAGGCCGTCAGGGCCAGGCGTTTTGTTGGGAGAGCCACGCAACAGAGCCTCTCGCAGTTCTTCCAAAGTCACCGCCGACAAGAGCGTAGCATCATCTTGTAGGTTCCGAGAGACTGGTAGGTCAGATAGGACTTCCCTGACCCCTACATTCATGTGGGACTCCCTCTCGTAAAGAAGTTTATATGACTGTGTGAACGCTCGGACGATATCCATTTGTGCGTCAACGCGTCGCCCGTCCTCCGTCTCAACCTCGGTAATGAGCTGCCTCTTGCGTCTTCGGCGTTCTTGAATGATATGGTGGAGAGAAGGTCGTTCTCCACGAACATCATCAGTCGTCCTCGCTCGCACCCGGACACCCGCAAGACGTACGGCGTTGATACGAAGCAATTGTGCCTTGACGCGTTGTACTGCTGATTGTCGCTCTGGCGACGGCGGTTGTACAGCCAGTTCGCGGAGCGCAGTATAGTAAAAATCAGTAGTCGCAGTATACCAGCGCGCTCGGTCGCGTCCATAGCTGACTAATGTTCGGCACAGTGCGGGTTTTGCACACCGTAACCACCATTGAAGTACAGAACGGTAGGCGGGTAAACGCCGGTGGCAATTGCTCCATGTGGACTCGACTGCGCGTCTGCAATTTATCTCATCAAGAAGGGCCACATTGAGGCGCCACGGACCCCTACTTCGGCGGACGCGCTGGCGGGGAAGGGTGAGAGTACACACATATGCGAGGTGATCCGTGAACGCTGCCGGCCACATCTCAGCGTCGACAACGGCCGATCGTAGGCCGCGGGTGACGTAGACTCGATCCAAACGGCTCGCGGAGTGACTAGTAAAGTAGGTGTGTGCTCGACGGTCGCCGTGTTGGATGATCCAGGTGTCCAACAAGGCCAAGTCCTGTACAAGTGCCTGGAGTGCCGGGCAGGTGGTATAGTGTGGCTCCTGGTCGGATGGGCGGAGCACACAATTAAAATCGCCGCCTACTACCAAGTGGTCGGTATTGCCCTGGAAGAGCGGGGCTATATCTTCGGCAAAAAAGGTGCGCCGTTCTCTCCTTTTGCCGGTGCCTGAAGGAGCATATAAGTTCACCAGACGTACTGTACCAATCGTAAGTGCGATCCCCCGGGCCGACGGTTAATAGGAGACATCAGTGACCATTATCCCTTCCCGCAGTAGAATAGCCGTACCTCCGCCGCCCACATCTGCAGGCATAGTGTAGGCGTCATATCCGTAGGCATCGAGACAGAGTCCTGATCGGACTTCTTGAAGGAAAACAACGTCCAGATCCGCAGCGCGTAACGTATCCTTCAGCATACGGGTCTTGACATCAGATGTAATGCCATTGACGTTGATCGTGGCGAGGCGGTATGCCTGGTCCATCAAGTCTCGGGAGGTGACCATGGTATGACAGGAGGGCAGTAGTCGTGACGTGGAGCGCCGGTCTTGCGAAGTGCTAGGCAGCGACGAGAGGTGCTCATGCCGTCCTAGGCGTCTGTCGCCGGCCGCGTAGACGCTGCCATCGGCATCGGTGCATCGTCTTGGTTCTGAAACGCATCCTGCAACTCCATCTCCTGCGCCCAGTCGCCCAGGGACGTTGACACCACTGGATCTCGAGAGGCAGACGGAGGCAAGGGTGCATCCCCGGTGTCGGAGCTGCGGTGATCTCCCGCATCCCCATGTGGTCCAGACCCAGCGGTAGTGGGAGAAGACGTCGAACCGTGTGAGACGGTAGGGTCGCCTGTGTCGGCGCGGTGGAGCGGTAGGGGCACCTCGTCATCCAGCGGTGTCGCCTCGGGCTGTTCTACGTCGTCGGTTGTCTTGCGCCGCTTCTTATGACGTTTGGGTGATTTCTGCTTACGCTGCCGCGCCTCTGTTTCCGACGTAGGGCAAGGGGAGGACGCTGCATCCTGTGCTTCAACTTCCATCGCACCGTCGGCGAGCCGTAGTGACGGTGCGCCGGGATCCGACGAAAGGACATCAGTAGCATCAGCACTGAAAGACGCTTGGGGCTCCGTGGAAGCTACTGCAGGGTCCTCCAAAGCTCGCACCAATACAGTGGGGTCGTCATATACAGCTGGCGTCTCCCGTCTCGCCGCCGCAACATACGTAATCGGCAGAGAGGTCGGTGTCGACGGACGAATCTGGTCGGTCGAGGGTGTCTGCACGAGACGGCGTTGCAGGCATTCGGTACGCATGTGTCCCGTCTGGCCACAACCGGAGCAGGTTCTCGGCTGACCGTCGTAAATAATTATTGCCCTGCAACCAGCGATCGTGAGATACGAAGGAATATGGCGATGCAGGTCAATACGGACTTGTCGTACCCCGTTAAGGACAGGGTAGGTGTCGAAGGTCTTCCATTTTTCGGCCGTGTGGCCGAGAACTGTTCCATAGGGTCGAAGAGCAAGGGTGACCAAATCCGCTGGAACTTCAAAAGGGAGCTCAAACACGCGCACATTTTGGATTCCCAATCCAGCACGTTCAAGCGTCACCACACCCACGTTTCCGTCTGAGTGGCAGAACCGATAACCTGCCGTCGAGCGTCTGAGAAGTTTGTCACATGCTTCGTCGTCAGTGAACTTAAGATATACGACGCTGGAGACAATAGATAAGTGGATACCGATCAGCTCGTTAGGATCAACATGTACCACATCGCGTAAAAAACGCTCTACTTCGTGGGCCTTGGGTCTAGAGTACGTAGTGTCGAACTGCAGCTTGATCGTGGCTTTCCGATACGAAAGAGCCATCGTGTGTCAGGAACGTGACGGCAATACGTAACACTAGCGCGCCGGCGCGGTAAACAACAACACACCCGGAAACGCGACACGGAGCGGCCGGGACGTACCGCACCGCTCCACAGCCAAAGGCCGACTCGAAGCGCCTAGAACCGCTCGGCCACTCCGGCGGGCTAAGTCAAGATGTCTGATTGACCATGTGTCGTATTGTGTCGAAGAGTATCCAATTTCCTCTTTATTGATATATATTGAGGTGTGACAAAAATATGGAAACACCGGGAGAAATGGATGCTTGAAAATAAATGCCGATGCTAGACAAGCGTGAAGATTGCGCTGTTGTATTTGATCAGTCATCGTCAGAACAGTTTTCTGTGTGAATGTTGAAACTAAGTGAATTCGACCGTGGGCAAATTTCTGGCGCTCGTATGGTGGTGGTAGATGCTTGTGCAGCCAAGTGAGCCGAAGTGTTTGCTGTTTCAAGAGTCAAGAGGCACCATTTCGAAGATCTACGTACATATCTTCCGCTAAGCCACGACGCGGACGGAAGTGTGTGTTGAGTGATCGTGACAGAAGAAGCAGAGAATCGCAGGTCGAGCTGGAACTCCAAAACCACTCATCTGTGATGCAAATGCCAGCAACAGAAAATTGGAACAGTCATCCAGTCAGACGAGTTTTGTTCCACACTCTTTCCAACTTATGACTGAGGTTACCTTCCGAGACTGAAACATGCAGGGGCTGACGATGATTTGACCAACCTCATCGAGGTATTGCGTGGGCGCATTACTGCCAAGATTTATGTGGCCACTCTCGTAATCATAAAAGCAGCTTCTCACGTTATGTGTAATTCCTGATGCAGTATCTCTTTTCGCGTTTGTTACACCCCTCTATTAAAATCTCGCGGAAAATAACTGTACCTCACGATTTAGGGAACTTATTCTTGATGTCTTCTCTGGTATTAATTTACGGGTAATAACAAAGGAAAGGAGGAAGAGGTAGCAGTCATGTTGGATAACTTAAATTTCCGATAGGAGATTTGCTTCCTAGCAAAAGTAGAGTGCACAGCACACTGACAGATATTGCGTCTGAACTAATTTTACAAACAGAATCAGACAAATGTCCATGCAGTACATCGATTCTTTCAGTGAGGAACTGAGCTCCACTTCACGATTTTAAGTCCCAACAATATCTGCCATAATTTTTACTGTCGATTTCATGATGAATATTTCTGTTGAAAGCATAAAACGAAGGGTTTGTGTTCTGTCATATATGCTTCTAAATTTTCTTGATTTTTAAAATCGGAACAACGTCTCAGATGTGCCCCTATCTATTTTAACTTCTGATGTACATGTAAACTGTTAATGCTTAATTTGAAACTGGACATCCTTATTGCTGACGGAGATATGTCCCCAGACGGTGCACCCATCCCGTCCGAAATATTTTGGGTTTCCTTCTGACCTTCGGACCTGGGAACTTGTAAGTTGACTAAGGCAGAACTTCGCACTCATTCACTAAGATTTTAATTATTGCGCTGCATATTATTCTCGCTATCCAGGCAGTTATGCTAAGATTCATGTCACTCGTGATGTGTCGAACGGTAGTCAGTGTCGCGTGCCCAGTGTTTGTGGTAATGGAGGATTTGCATTGCTTATCCATTATCGAATGCTGAGGATAGGCTAAGCATTTTCTCCGCACCCCCAAATAGTCCTATATTGCATATTATTAAAATATGCGTTCCACCTTATCGTTCTACTTTTTGTAATGTGTATTCTTACACTGGCACTTGTAGACGGTAAGGTTCTTCCTTGATACCTGCTTTGCAGTGAAGTGATCTCTCATCACACTTAGACTTCTTTGTAAAACTGTACTGATATTTAGTTTCTGTTTGTATTGTTGAGAGTTATTTTGACACACCAATAGTTTTCTACTGAAGTCCATAGTGTGTCACGTCTGGATATAATATAACCATTATAGCTCATGGCTAAAATGAATATTAAATGCAGCGTATTGTACAGGGTCCTATTCAGGTACTGAAGTTAATAAAGTTAGAAGAACCCGAATAATATTGATGAAATTACATCTTAAACATAAAATAGTATTAATAGTTATAATTAATGAATTACACTTCCTGGCAAAAATGTAAAGCATTCAGAATGGGAGAAGAGAACCAAATGAAACTTCACGCACTGGGAAGGTATGTGATGTTATTTTAATGATTGCAAAGTCGAGTCAAAATTAAAAGAACTTGGCAGTACGAGTCTACTTATTTGTATGGCGTTCACCTGCTCTTGCCTGAATGAATGCACTGATTCAGCTGGGAAGCCATTGTATCCTCCACGGAAGCAAGCTGGTCCACAGCTGTTGAAACTTGTCTTTGCTATCCTGAATACTGGTATGGGACAGAGTTGACGTCCTAGATGGTCCCAAACATTTTATATCGGGTACAGACTTCCGGAAAATATTCGCTTTTCGTGTATTTTAAAAATGATTAAGTTAACAGATGAAATGATCGTATGGCATTTATTGTCCGGGATATCCCATTTTGGGGTTCGGTCCCCGTATTGCAAGTCTCTTTTTAGTTGACGCCACTTCGGCGACTTGCATGTCAATGATGATGAAAGACACGCAACACCCATCTCCCTGTCTGGAATCGAAACCGGGTCCCCTTGCGCGGTAGGCGGTAACGCAACCGCTGCGCTACGGAGGCGGAAAAATGATTGAGTCTCTTGAAGTAACAAGTATCTCGCTAGCCAGATAAACCCCACTACTATTTTGGGTTAGAACCTAAGAGTCACCGGTCTAATTCAACTTCTTGGAATTGATTTCCTGTGTGTGCTAGTATTTCTGTGAACTATATTTATTATTACATCTACATATGTATTAGAAATTTATGTCATACGTTCAGTCAATGTTTGTATGGATATTATGTGTCTCAAGTGGTAACCGTTTAAAGTGGAGAAAACATAGCGTCCATACGTGCTCATGCTACGCTACATCGTCCCAGCTCACACAGGGTAGATGGCTGGTACTCTCGGCGTGAGACGCGCTGACACTTGCACGTCTGCACGCTGGATAGCTCCGGTTCATTTCCCACAGCGAGAAAGTAGCCCGCGTCCATGCATCAGGGGCCACATTTGTGCAGCGCCATCTATTCCTTCAGCAGCTGCTGCGGAGTCAGCTATTTCGCCGGGTACGAAGCGGGCCGTTTCTGTTCGATCGATGGACACTGGGTCTGTTCCGCTGGCATATCGGACTTGCACTTTCTTCCTCTCACCTTCCACTATGTTAACAGGTCAGGTAGAAGAGAGCTAGAGTTGATGGTAATAGATACACTTATTGAGGACAACGTTTCAGACGACGACTTAATTTCTGCGTAGAACACTGAGTGATTGTTTTCAGGAATATATACAGTAATCAGAAATTATCGTGCTGAAAGTTTCTGTTCTATATCGTGTAGAGTGATGCCTGAGCCGCATCATCTCCATCTGAACCACACTATGCGTATAATATCGGGCACAATTAGATCAACACCAAGCCACCAGCTACCAGATATAAGCCGTTTCGCAGCGCGGGATTAGCCGAGGGGTCTCAGGCGCTGCAGTCATGGACTGTGCGGCTGGTCCCGGCGGAGGTCCGAGTCCTCCCTCCGGCATGGGTGTCTGTGTTTGCCTTTAGGATAATTTAGGTTAAATAGTGTGTAAGTTTAGGGACTGATGACCGTAACAGTTAAGTCCCATAAGATTTCACACACATTTGAACATTAAGCCGTATCCTGTCTCGAACGACTCTAATGATCACTGAACTTGTCGGAATACAACTATGTTCTTTAAAATCACAACTGCTAATAAATAACTGGCATGCGTAGGATTAGGCTGCAATCAAGAACTCCCCATATAAGAAGATCTGAAAACAAGACAACCGTTGTTTTAAGCCAAATAAATGGAGGTAGATGTAAACCGATGCAGACCAACTAGAGCTTCGCGCCATGCCATGCAGAACATTTACCTCACCCAGTTTTGAACTACCACGTAAGCCATGAAACTGCGTCAACCGGATGTGGGCCTGCCATGGGAGGTGTGCTGGTACACTTAACATGTGCGACATAATACCTTTCTCACGATGTGACTGCGCCACCGAAAGACAGGCATACGACTGGCATCCAAATTAATTTCTGATGTTGACATCAAGTGCAACAGTTTATATTAACTACTTAGCTTCCCACTTTTCTTTTAACTCAGTGATGTCCAAATCCAGCCACTACAAATCGAAAGTCCTAAAATCTAATATGATGCAGATCCATCTCAACCGTGTAGTCTCCAAGTCATTTCCCATTTTTCAGCACTGTAGTTGAACTTAGTGTAGCAGCTTCGTGTTGCAAGTTCAGTTAAACTGACTGCAAAGTTAATGCTATCTCATACAAAGCCTGTGTCCACAAATGTGACAGCTTGTCTAATGTACCTTGCTCTCCATACAGCAGGAAAAATTCTAGCAGTTGATATGTGTTTTGTTATTGTTATCGTGCCAAGTTTTAGTTGGTGCGAATTCATAGTGTTGAACTTAGTACTTCTTTTGTTAGCTTGTGTATTAATGTTACCAATAAGCCAACCCGAACAACTGGTGTCTATTTACTAGAGATGGTGATTTCCTCAAGTCCCACACAAAGCTATAGAAATAAAAGGCGATCCAGACATAGTCAAGTTCGTCTAAGCGAGCCGAACGTAACGGTGTGAAGGTTAGAATGATAGTTACAAGACAGACGGTTAAGGTAACAGTCCTGATCTCCGTGCACAACAGTGTTAAACCATTAGGCTGAACGCTGATAGCTGAAAAATGCCTGGAACGTACAGTGGTAGAGGGCTGATGAGACCTACTGACCTCCAGTTCTGGAACAACAGGTTCGCCAAGCTCGAATTCATCCCCAGAAGACTCAGCTCACTGAGATGGAGGTGTTCTCCATTTAGAACCACACAGGAGGCACGTGTAGCCACCAAGTCATCTACTGTGAATCATCACTCTAAAAAAATTTACATTGATCTGCACAGCAATGACATCATTGTTTGGACCACCCTATGTGACGTCACATATTCGTTTTTTGTAATAATTGGTTTCTGCACAGCAGAAAGGAGTTATATTGGCACCCAACAGATAATGCATTAATTTAGTTTTTAATCAATGAAACCAAAAAACATATAACATAAAAATTACATCATTCCATTCATCCGAATAATGAAGAATGGCAGATGGAGGTGTCAGCCTTGGCCAGTGACTAGGAACCACACCTGAAATCACATGGTTTTGGTAAAAACCATTTAAAACAGAAATGAGAATGGCTCGATCAATTTAAAAAAGAAGACTATCTTCCTTACGTGAACAGTTTTCGCACTTTTAAATCTATTTCAGTGAGTTATGTGCGTGATTATTAGTGTTCAGTATTCCATTCAGTACACTGAATGACATTTCCATAATATGAGTAAGTGAACCAAAAGTATTCATGCAAGAAATACAAAGGGTTTCTAGCACCAAAGGCTTCAACCAGGGTTGGAAAACTAGTCGTTTGTGAGAAAAAGCCTTTCAGTCCTAATGGAAACCTGATTGAAATGAATGTTTCAAAGTGGTGTACAACGACTGGAACGGTAGTTCAGGAAGCCCTTAAAACATAAAGAGTGGTCATCTGTCTTGTGTTCACTAAATTGATGCTTCCGCTCCTTTCAGACACGTTCGTGTTGTCAAGCACAAATTTCAAAAGCGAATAGACGTGCTGTGATGTTAGTGTAAGAATTACCTACGAGGTAAATTCAGGCCTATTGCAATTTTATGACGAAATACAACAGTTGGGTCAAATACCTCGCCTTGTAGCTAAAAATTATTATTCGTGTCTGAACTGAATTTCCCAGCATGAACAATTAGGAATGAAAGCCTGTAAAATAAACGAATCAAAGACAACATATATCTGCAACTTTAGATCCAAATGGGCCATAAATAAATTTACAGTGATCCATAAATTTGTTAGCTCTGAACGTATAGTTTCTTTTATCTAGAATATTGTCTCCTATCGAAATTTTAACGCAGCTTCAGTAGAGGTCCTCCGAAACAGATAACAAGAATGTCTGCAGACGTGTTTGTTCAGTACGTTCAATGATACTTGTGAATTAATTTCTTACACCCTTCAGAGCACCATGAACGACAAGGGACCGAGGATACTACCGTTGGGAACACTTGAAGCTACTTCTATATCTGTCAATGACTATCCATCTGAGATAGTTCACTGTGTCCTCTACACCAAGAAGTCATCAATCCAGACACAAATCTAGTACGTTCGATAATAAACGTATTTGTGGCACTGAATCAAATGCCTTTTCGATGTCTACAAACACTGCAATCTACTTAACTGCCATGATACATGACTATCACTATGTAACGTGAGAAGAGAGGGAGTTGGGTTTCACATGATCGATGTTTTCGGAATCCATGTTTGTTGGCTTGAAGGAGGTCATTCTGTTCGAAATAACTCATAACGTTTGAGCTCCGAATACGTTCTATCATTTTACAGCTAATGGGTGTCAAGGATATTGGTCGGTAGTTTTATGAATTACTTCTGCTATAATTCTTGTAGATAGGAGAGTCCTGTGCTTTTTCCAACTGCTGAGCACAGTTTTTTGTTCGATAGACGAACAGAGGCATCCTCAGCCTCAAATTTTGTATAGAGTCTGGTAGGCATAACTGTTAAATCCTGCCTAGTCTTCAAATATGGGGGTCCAGGAAATCTGCTTTATCGGATCGTTATACAACATTCAAACAATTCGTATCAATGAGTTTTATTACAAAGTTAGCCATTACAATGCTTAACTTCGTGTTAAACAGATGTATCGCAAGCAAAGGGCGACACACGACATAATCAAGTTTCTTCAGTATGACGATTCCAAAGTCTGATACATAGAGGGTTCAAGGGAAGTAATGAGCTTTGACGATTCTATGCAAGTCGCTAGTCTTCAGGCTGCTGTTCGACCGGGGCGCGATCAGTCGGGTGCGGTGTTTATGTCCTCATGACATAGAGGCCACCGCTGTCGCGTTTTCGCTCTGGAGAGTGGTTGGTCAGCGTGCTATTGGCTGAACTCTTCTCGCAGCACTCTCTGCTCTATCATTCCCGACTGGTGTGGCGGTGCTTGACTTTACGCCTTAACGATAACAGTGGGCTCTGTAGCTATGTTCTGTTTCAATGATTTGAGCTGTTTCTCAAAGACATTGACAATAATATTTATGTCACTTATCTTTGCAGAGCTGCGAGAATTAAGTTGGGGGAAATACTCCTGGGTTTTCTTTAGTATCGAACAGTGATACCCAGACCGAGTATCGATATGGGGAACAGGTCAGAAGTAATCTGCATACATATTCCGGTGCGCCGCCGCAGTCGAATGTCACGTGGAGCCGTCTACTGACGCGAGACTGCCTGTAAATATGGCCCTCATTTGTCAGTCAGTCTCCCGCTAGTCACTGAAGCCTTCAGTATGTGCCATTGATCAGAAGTGTTTTGACTTTGCCTGTATTACGTTTTGGACTCGAATCGCTCCATGGACTGTTTATACATGCTTAACGGTTTTGTTAAGATCTGTACTTGTCCAATTCGCCAATTCGGCCGTCATCGACCTCAGCAACCACCTGTTATGTCTCTGCGCTACCCCCAGAGCGAGTGAATCATAAATTGTGTTCTACCTGCGCAGAGTAGGAAAGAAAATTTTCCTTTGTAAAGAAATATTTGAAAACGGAGTCAAGTATTTCTCCTTTTGCTTTGCTACACTCAGTTTCAATTCCTGTCTTCTTCGTGGGTGTCTGGACGCGAACGTTGGTTCAACCAACAGCCTTTACATATGACATTAACTTCTTTGGGCTTTGTGAGAAATCTTCCGATAATATTCCATTACGGTAGTCGTTGAAGGACTCACTGAACCAAAGTAAACTACACACTTCCTTCCTGACAGCCAAACGTGTTCCATTCAACATCTCTCTGTCTATAGCCCTATGCATTGTTTTACACCTATAGTGCACTATTTCCCTGTCTCTTTAGACGCTTTCTTTTACTGTGACTGTATACTACGGAGTCTCTGTGCCATCATGAACTTTTCTACTAATTACATATCTATCAAGTGCGTGGACAACTATTCTTCTAAAACTGAGTCACAGTTCCTCTATATGCTCGTCTCCATTGCTGAATGTTTCGAGTTCATTACTAAGATAAGACATTACTGCCTGTTTGTATAGTTTTCTCAAAGTATAAATCTTTCTACTTCACTTAATTTACGTTTGCACTTTGGTAATCTTTGTTCGTACAACAGCCTCATGGTGAGCAATTGCTTTATTCATGGGTATCTTCGAAGACGTCAGGTCTATTTGTTGTCATTAGATCAAATAAATTTGTATCATGACGGGGATCCCGAACTATTACTTCTAGATAATTCTCATAGGGGGCATTTATCAATATTTCGCAGAATGTCTTGTCACACTCACATGTAACAAAACTGTAGTTATCCTAGTTGCTTACTGGATGACTATAATCATCTACAATAATTTCAGTATGAATGGCTACCTGTAAACTAATGTTTTCTCTAAACCCACGTCCGTGAAAAAGTCTGGTGGTCCATAGAAGGATCCAGGGATGATTTGGTGCTCATACCTGATAGTGTGTCTTCTTCAAACAATCTCAAATGCATTTAAAACTTCTATTTTGGTGGGTTTGAATTTCTTGTCTACTGCGACAAATACAGCACAGCTGTTTCTCATCAGCCTATCCTTTCTATATACACATTAATTATCCCGAAAAATATTACAAATTGTAAGCCATTTATAGAAAGGTCAGAGAATCAGGTACATAACACTGGGAATACATCCACCGTGTGTCTTTACTAATAGTGTACATTGAGCCACACCAGTTGCACCGTCGATGGTTGGGGGTTTCCTTGAAGGATAGCAATGAACTGTTGGTTCTTCAAGTTACGGGTTTACGGCAGCTCTGTGGAGCTCAACAGTTGGCTCTGCTGTCAACGAACGTACCTGTTATACGCAACAGCTGATTAATCTTTGGAGTGGCTTCATCGAGTTTATCGGAAAGGCGGTATCAAATGAATTACTCTTCGAAGTAAGAAGCAGGAGACATGAATAATCTTATCTCCTGTTGATTTCGGGTTTTATACGCTGCCTGTAACCAGCATTATTTGAGATTCACTGGTTTTTAGGGACGCTTCGAACTCCGACACTTTCTTGCGAACGTTTCGGCAGTTAATCACTATGATTGTACTACACCCGCCTGTGGAAGACAACTTCCCTAGTAGCAGCTTCCCTAGTAACAGCTATCGTTACATCGACTGGATGCAGAGTTGCTTAAACTAAAAAAAAAAAAAAATAATAAAAATAAAAAAATAAAAAAATAAAAATAAAAAAAATTGTGCCCACCTCACATACGGTCAGCCACCTACATAGTAGGATGTGGTGTCCAGTTCCCACCTCACCAATTCAGAGTGATCCTATAGTTCTCAAAGATACGTCGCAAGTCTAGGAAGCTGGAGCCTAACTTGTCAGAGATCCTACAAAGTATCTGGTTCAAGCATACCTCCCCGCTGAAAACCAAGGTGCTATGATCTGTTCTTGGGACAATACTTCAGATTGTGAGCTTCTTTGAAACCCCTTAGTGAAGCTCGTAGTCTCAACCTTCTCTGACGGTTGCTGTAAACATCCAAGTTCTATCTCGGAGCCCTTATAAGAGACATCGTTGGTTCCAATGTGAGCCGCACTGTGCAGGTGATTACGCCCTGCTCCATCAGTGGCTGCCGGAATAGCCTCTTAACATGTTGAATGAGGCCCCCAGGTACACACACTGAGTACAACTAGCTTTCCTCCCCATCCTTTGCTGACATTTTCACACGTGTGAACCGCCGATGATTGATGAAGGGCGTTTACCTCCCTTGTCAAGGGACACAGCAAGTTTGCCGCGAGGTGAAGTGAGTATTACTGGCTCAGTTTCAGTTTCAGTGGAAGACTGCACCTCGAACGTGTGACATCCAGGTATTCTGTGTTCCATGTCTTCCCTCTACACGGCGCCTAGACCTACCACTTATGTGTCACTCGAAGTCAAATACACGACCAGTGATAGATCTCATACTTCTTGCAGCGGAGACAATATGCGCAGGAGAAGACAGTGCTTGGGGTGTCTTTGGAAAAGCTGGTGCGTGATTCTCGGTAGTCCTCACAACACAGACATCCGTAGCAACTTGCAGTCACTTCACATCAGTCACCGCGATTTCCAGCCACCTAGCCGGCCGGAGTGGCCGAGCGGTTCTAGGCGCTACAGTCTGGAACCTCGCAACCGCTGTGGTCGCAGGTTCGAATCCTGCCTCGGTCATGGATGTGTGTGATGTCCTTAGGTTAGTTTGGTTTAAGTAGTTGTAAGTTCTAGGGGACTGATGTCCTCAGAGGTTAAGTCCCATAGTGCTCAGAGCCATTTTTGATCCAGCCGCCTATGAACAGCAACTAACTCATCCCGCGCCAAAGAACAGTAAACACAGTGAAACTGCACTATCGATGGAGTAATATTTTACAGAACAGTACGAAAATAACTTTAAACTTGCTGATTTCCTTTTACTTTGTGTGGCTGATTAAAAACATCAAAAATAGTTTTGCATCACCCCGGTTCCCAGAACTCCTGAACATAGATGTTGACTGTGGGTATTGTATCACAGACACAATCTCTTTGGCTGTTCAAAGATGTCACTAAACCCGCCCAAAGATGTAAACAACCATGCATGAGCATCGCCTATTAGACGGTGGGGGTCAGACAGCCTAACGGTTTCAGTCATTCCACCAGGAAGGAGGTACACGGCTCGTCTTGTCTGTAGTTCAACCATACCTAGACGGTCAATACTGCAGTTCAATAGCGGCCCCAGTGTTACTTTGTGCCAGGAAGGGCTCTCAACAAGGGAAGTGTCCCAGCGTCTTGGAGTGAATCAAAGCGATGTTCTTCGGACATGGAGGAGACAGAGAGAGACAGGAACTGTCGATGACATGTCTCTCTCAGGCCGCCCAAGGGCTACTACTACAGAGGATGACCGATACCTGCGGATTATGGCTCAGAGGAGGGCTCACAGCAACGACACAGTGTTGAATAATGCTTTTCGTACAGCCACGGGGCGTCGTGTTACGACTCAAATTGTGTGCAATAGGCTGCATGATGCGCTACTTCACTCCCGGTATCCATGGCGAGGACCATCTTTGCGACCACGACACCATGCAGCGTGATAAAGATGGGCCCAACAACATACCGAATGGACCGCTCAGCATTGGCATCACGTTCTCTTCACCGATGAATGTCGTATATGTCTTCAACCAGACAATCGTCGGAGACGTGTCAGGAGACACCCAGCAGGCTGAACGCCTTAGACACAGTGTCCAGCAAGTGCAGCAAGGTGGAGGTTCCCTGCTGTTTTGGGGTGGCATTATGTGGGACCGACGTACACCACTGGTCGTCATGCAAGGTGCCGTAACAGCTGTACGATACGTGAATGCCATCCTCAGATAGTGCAAACATATCGGCAGCATATTGGCGAGGCATTCGTCTTCATGGACAACAATTCGCGCCCCCATCGTGCACACCTTGTGAATGACTTCCTTCAGGATAACGACATCGCTCGACTAGAGTGGCCAACATGTTCTCCATACATGAACCCTATCGAATATGCGTGGGATAGATTAAAAAGGGCTGTTTGTGGACGACGTGACTCACCACCAACTCTGAGGTATCCATGCCGAATCACCGTTGAGGAGTGGGACAAACTGGACTAACAGTGCCTTGATGAATTAGTGAATATTATGCCACGACGAATACAAGCATGCATCAATGTAAGAGGACGTGCTACTGTGTATCATAGGTACCGGTGTGTACAGCAATCTGGACCAACACCTCTGGCGGTCTCCTGTATGGTGGTACAACATGCAATGTGTGGTTTTCATGAGCAATAAAAAGGCAGAAATGATGTTTATGTCGATCTCTACTCCAATTTTGAATATAGGATCCGGGACTCTCGGAACCGAGGCGATGCAAAACTTTTTTCATGCGTGTATAACGAGTGTTAAGAGAAAAAAATTGAAATAATAGAATTCTTCGTACAAAAGTAAGCACGAGAGGCCTGAGCACAAATATCCCACTTTTTCACCCCACTGTCCTAACGGATACATTCGTCCCACGTGACGTTTGCTGTTATTTTACATGTTGTTGCTCCTCTGTTAGCACTGACAACTCTACGCAAACCCCACTGCTCCCGGTCGTTAAGTAAAGGTCGTCGGCCGCTGCGTTGTCCGAGGTGAGAGGTAATGACTGAAATTTGGAATTCTCGGCAGACTCCTGACACTGTGGATGTCGAAATATCGAATCCCATAATGATTTCCGTAGATTGGCAATGGCAAGGAAAGCGTTTCTGAAGAAGAGAAATTTGTTAACATCGAGTATAGATTTAAGTGTCAGGAAGCTGTTTCTGAAAGTATTTGTATGGAGTGTAGCCATGTATGGAAGTGAAACATGGACGATAAATAGTTTAGACAAGAAGAGAATAGAAGCTTTCGAAATATGGTGCTGCAGAAGAATACTGGAGATTAGAGGAGTAGATCACATAACTAATGAGGAGGTATTTAATAGAATTGGAGAGAAGAGAAGTTTGTGGCACAACTTGGCTAGAAGAAGGGATCGGTTGGTAGGACATGTTCTGAGGCATCAAGGGATCACCAATTTAATACTGGAGGGCAGCGTGGAGGGTAAAAATCGTAGAGGGAGACCAAGAGATGAATACACTAAGCAGATTCAGAAGGATGTAGGCTTCAGTAGGTACTGGGAGATGAAGAGGCTTGCACAGGATAAAGTAGCATGGAGAGCTGCATCCAACCAGTCTGAGGACTGAAGACCACAACAACAAAATGCTTTCCGACGTGGAATGTCCCATGCTTTTAGTTCCAACTACCAACCCTCTTTCTAAGTCTGTCAATTCCCGTCGTGCGGCCATAATCACGTAGGATATCTTTCCACACGAATCACCTGAGTCCGAGTACAGCTACTCCAGTGAATTGCCCTTTCATGGCCTATGGACGCGGTACTCCCCCTATTTGTATATGTGCATATGCTATTCCATGACCTTTGTCACCTTAGTGTACCTTCTGACACCCCTCATAGATGTCTCTTCATTCGTGTTCGGTTTGAATCGACGTAATTCTCTTCATGAGATTATTCTATTAGGAAACACCAGCCTGGTGTTTATACACTGTTTCTGCACTTACATGCACTTGGGTGTGTAGGCTAACAGTTCTGAGGGCGCATTCAGTGATGTGTGAAAAGGCGGTTGACCATCTAGTGGATGTTGTCATCGTCAATCACACCACGTGAACACCAAATTTATTGTTCGAAAAAACAAGGAGATATATGACTGACAGTTTACATCGGGTTGCAAATGGTGACCGAATAGCTGAAGAACTTGGAGTCGTGTGTGTGTGCGGGTCGGTTTTCCCAGTGAGCGCCACGCCCAGACACGCGTCGCTGCGCTGCACACTATTCGTCGGCTGGCAGGAAATTCCGCGCCGTGGTTGCGTGTCGTGAAATCATTAGGCACGAGTCGCTGCAACAGGTAACGGCTTCTTTACGGCAGGCCAACTGTGCAGCCACACGCAGCCGCGTTGCACCCTCTGCTCCCTTACTCACAGAAACAGCGTGGTGCCAGACAACACAACACGTCTCCAAAACTTCGCCATTCTTGTAGCTGCTTTCGATTGGCCTGTTGCTCCGAATCTGCAAGGTGATTATAAACTGATATTGTGAACTCAGTGCCTGTGCTGAGTACATCATATTTTGAACAGAAACCCAGACTTTGGAAAAACTTTTTTGCACTGCTCTATGGTTGAAATCCCACCACAGTTCAATTAATCAACGATTTTCTTATGAAAATGGTTGTTATTGTGGCTTCGGTTTTCATTTAGATAATAGTTCGATGCAGCTCTTCAGTCTAGTCCGTCTCGTGCAAGACTCTTCACCTCGGCGTAAATACTGCAACCAACACTCTTTCGAACCTGGTTACTGTATTCAAGTCTTGTTCTCTCTCTGCAGTTGTGACCATCCCTGTATCCTTCTTCCCTCACTACCGTCCATTACCAGAGTGACGATACCTGTAAGCCTTATGATGTGTCCTATGAGCCGATCCCTTCTTTTATTTAACTTGCATCACAGTTCGATTGGGTACATCCTATCTACCAATTTAGCCTACAGCATTCTCCATCTACAAAAAAGATTTTTTTTTAATTTTCCTCATAGTAAATGATATTTGTGGTGTCACCGCCAGACACCACACTTGCTAGGTGGTAGCCTTTAAATCGGCCTTGGTCCGTTAGTATACGTCGGACCCGCGTGTCGCCACAATCAGTGATTGCAAACCGAGAGCCGCCACACGGCAGGTCTAGTCTAGATAAACGCCCTAAGGCGTCGCCCCAGTTGTACAGCCGACTTTACTAGCGATGGTTCACTGTCTACATACGCTCTCATTTGCAGAAACGACAGTTTAGCATAGCCTTCAGCTACGTCATTTGCTACGACCTAGCAATGCGTCATATTCAGTTACTATGTCTTCTGAACAGACTCATGTACCGTCAAGAGCGACATTCCTCATTAATGGATTAAAGTTAAGTATCAAGCTAATTATGTGCGTTTTCTGAATTCTAATTCCTTGTCTTGTTCCAGACCTCACGTCAGTATAGTTCTTCCCTCCTCACGCCAGCCTGCGTGAGCTAAAACGCGTGCATTTCGGCCCCACTAGTAACACGGTGCTGTCTCTTCTGCCAACACATTTCACAAGCCTGATATTACTTTGGTTTCTTCCTCGGGTAGTTTACTATGGTCCTTCCTAGCCCACCTACAACAGCGGTTTCTTGATGGACACACACAAACATACTACATGAAAAAAAATGGTGCACACTGGAAAGACGACGTCAGTTTTGATCCGATGATAGCATATGCCATCTGGGGGGTAGCAGATGTACTGATAATCATTTCAGTGCCATCCACCAACCGATAGCGTAGTGTTGTAGCAACCAGAGCACCGTCTGTGTCTACCCTTTAATAGGGAACGCTCACAGCCAGAATGATCATGGTTGTGCAAAACGTCTAACGCAAGTAGACACAGAGATGCTCTAGTGCTTCTTACAGACATCTGGACGGGTTTGAAAGGGGTCCAGTTGTGACCTTTCGAGTGGCGCGATGGTCCTTTCGGAGAATTACCACACAAATTGGACGTGCTGCGTCAGTTGTGCAATGATGCAGGCATCAGTGGTCACGTGAACATTTCCACGCCTGTAGACGATGTTCTGGACGTCCACACAGCAAAGACGCCCGCAAGTATCGTCTTATTGCAAGGGCAGCAGAGCAGATCATACAGCTACCACAATACAGGTAAGAAGGCTTGTTAGCCCACATGTGTCAACACGAACTGTTGCGAGCAGATTGTTACCAGTGCGACTACAGACACACACACGTCTATCCCGTCTTCCACTCACGCCACAGCATCGACGTACACGACTGGTGGCGCCAGAGGATCACTTGGAAGTTGGAATTCGTGTCGTAGTCCTCAGATATGAAAGCAGATTCTACAGATGCAAGTGATGGTCGGCAACACGTACTACGTATACCTAGCTGAGTGCTGACTCGTAGAGTGCTTTCGTCCAAGACACGCTAAACCCACCCCACGCTTATAGCCTGGCATGCGATACGTTACCACTCTCGTTCACCTTTGATGTTTCTGGAGGGGACGCTAACCAGCGCTCGGTACGTGCAGAATGTTGTTAGACCCGTTCTTTTGCCGTTCTTGCAACAGGAAGGTGGTGTGTTGCTCTAATGGGATAACGCTTGCCCACTCGCTGCCTGTGAAATTCAACGTGCTCGGTTTTTCAAGACGAGAACCAACTTCCCTGGCCAACACGACCTCCGGAAGTGTCTCCAGTCAGCCCCGTTTGGGATATGATGGGATGAGAAATAACTAGTGTGACTCGTCAACCAACAACTCGTAATGAACTACGAGAACAGGTTGAGCAGGCGTGGAATAACGTATCTCTGGAGAGTATTCGCCATCTGTATGATCGACCGGATGCCAGAGTGAGCGTCTGCGTTGCCGCCAGTGGAGACTACACCATGTCCTATTGTGGGTCGATACGTGGTACCTCAGAACTGCTTCTACTATTGATATGTCAATTAATTCATTTCATGTGCTCCGTGTGCATTATTGCAAAAATAAATCTTGAGTGTAATTGGAAACCTCTGGGTGTGTGTACTTTTTCCTCGGGCAGCGTATTTCAACTGAGAGTTATGCTGTGCTAACGGTGTCGTCTTGCGTGACCAGAATTCGTCGAAAAGACCTTATCGTATTTCTGACGTTCTTAAATTGCTCTCTACGCTTGAAGTTATCCCACAAAAAACATCGCGTGGAATTAAACCCGGTGCAAATGAGGGACAAGACAACTGTGTCAGAATACGACATTTGTCCACAGGGCGGGACGATCGCATCAATACCCCTGGCATACATTAAGGCAGAACACAAGTAAGAGTCTACAAGGGCTTTCCCTTTTTTTCTTTTCTTTTAATTTCGGGGCGCTAAGTGTCATAAAGCTGCTGTTCAGTCTCTAAAAACCTTGGTGTCGGAGAACCGTTCAACTCCACCCTACTTTCAGTTTCTTTTAATAATCTCACAGGAAGTTGATTAAAACACTGACAACTATTTTCCTTTTGAATTTCATTAGACTCTCCCGTATGGAGGATATAATAATAGGAAATCCTGGCGTAGAGAAGAAATCTCTCGCAGAGTTCCAAACGACTGGAACAAATTCTTGATCTTATCCTCAGTTCAGATACAATAAATTTCCTTGAGACGTGAAAGGTTATGCCCACGAATCTGCATGGTTTTAGAAAGAATCCCTCGTGCGAAAGTCAGCTTGTGCTTTTCTCACATGATATCGTGAGAATTATCGATGAAGGGTAACAGGCAGATTCCATATCCCTAGTATTCCGTAAAGCATCTGACACAGTGCCCCACTGCAGACTATTAAAGAAGGTACGAGCTTACGGAATAGGTTCCAAGATATGTGAGTGACTCCAAGACTTCGTAAGAAACAGTACACACAGCCTTATCCTCGAAGGCTAGTGTTAATCTGAAAAAAGGATGCCCCCGAGAGGTGTGACAGGACCGCTGTTATTTTCTATATAACTAAATGATCAGGGTGAACAGCAATCTGCAGCTGTTTCCTGATGATGCTGTGGTATACTGGAAAGAGTCGTCAAGTGACTGTAGGAGGAAACAAGATTACTTAGACAAAATTTCTACCTAGTGTGATGAATTCAAATGTAGAAAAATGTAAGTTCATGCAGATCAGTAGTAAAAACAGACCCGTAATGTTCGAATACAGCATTTGTACTGTGCTGCTTGGAACAGTCGCGTATATTGAATATCTTGGCGTAACTGTGCAAAGTGACATGCAATGGGACGAGCATGGAAGGTCGGTAGTAAGGAAGGCGAATCGCCGACTTCGGTTTATTGGGAAAATTTTAGGAAAGTGTGGTTCATCTGTAAAGGACACTGCATGTAAGACACTCTTTCGACCCATTCTTGAGTACTGCTCTAATGTTTGGGATCTGCTATATCTGTTACCAGTACGTTCGAATAACATGCAAGTATTACGTAGGCGCTTCGGGGTCTCAATCGGGAGTCCCTGGAGGAAAAGCAACGTTCTTTTTGTGTAACACTATTGATAAAATTTTGACGTCCGGCATTTGAAGCTGACTGCAGAACGATTCTGCTGCCGCCAAAGTACATTTCGCCTAAGAACCACAAAGATAAGATAAGAGCTATTAAGATCGTACGGAAGCATTTAGAAAGTCGTTTTCTCTCACAATATTTGAGAGTGGAAATGGTTCAAATGGCTCTGAGCACTATGGGACTCAATATCTATGGTCATCAGTCCCCTAGAACGAGAAACTACTTAAACCTAACTAACCTAAGGACATCACACAACACCGAGCCATCACGAGGCAGAGAAAATCCCTGACCCCGCCGGGAATCGAGCCCGGGAACCCGGGCGCGGGTGGCGAGAACGCTACCGCACGACCACTTTGAGAGTGGAATAGGAAAGGAAATGACTAGTAGTGCCACAGGGTCCCCTCCGCCACCCACCTGTACGGTGGCTTGCCGATTGTGTATGTAGATGTAGATATAGATTTACACGAAGTTTATGAATCGGATATATGACACTGGAACTTCATCAATTGTAAGTGCATCCAAAGAGGGTACATTGAGTCACACCCATCTATGGTTTGCGTACTCGTTGACTGATGACAGTGAACTGCTAGTTCTCTAAGTAACGGGTTTAGCACAGCTCTGTGGAACTCAACAGTTGACCCTTCAGTCAAAGAATGTACCTGTAATACCCAACAGCTGATCAATCCTTGGAATGACTTCGTCATGTGCATCAGATACGAAGTGAATCACTGTTCAAAGCAACAAGCAGGAGGCTGGAATAAGGACGACGTATGTCCTGCTGGTTCGGTGACGTAACTTTACATGAATTTGTAATACCTATTTGACACAACAAACACAGTAGTTTTAGAAAACATTTCATTTTTTGAAGCGATAATATACTCTTACTGACAGTGTTACACAACAAAAAACTAATGAACTGGAATTCTAATCTGTACACACATAGTCCGCAGCACTTTTTTTGCATCATAGTTGCCTAAAATTTCATTTTGAATAATGTTTTAATATATAAGGAACTATCAGCCTCGGTTGCGGTAATTAAACCAACCTTTACCTAGGTTTCAGCCCAAGTAACTGAGACTTCTTCAGAAGATATACCTGGTTCTATAATATGTCTACGAGGGCATGGTCTAGAAAAAATAATTAAAAAAGCCTGAATAGGCGTAGTCACATTTTAAAAATATCCGTAAACTTAACATATCATAATTTACATTTTTATAAGAACTGTCTCGTGATGATTACTACGTCAGAGTGTGACGGGCATCGATGATTTGTATCTCGAAATAATTCGTACCAGGGTACTGTGAAGTGTTATATTTAGAGGTAAATACCACAGATATTTATGAAATTAGATTAATAATGTAGCACCGGTGTTTGTGATCATCTGAGTTTTCATGCGTGCCCTTTGAATGAAAATGTGGTTCCAACCTTGCCTTCATTCTGCAAAGAAGCAGGTTAGTTAGTTTATATGCTGACGATGAATTAAAACGCCATGCTAGGTAAAATTTTGTGTCCAGTTGTGTACCAATGGCGTGGCTGGTAATCTAATGTAAGCACTAGGACGGTGGCTAAACGTGGGAAGGCTCCATATGGCACGCAAACCGTAGCCTGGATAACCGCTGCGGCCATGCGTATAAGCCGTTTTACGTATGCGCGCGCACTCCTTCGATTTGGGGCCGAGTTGGCGCCAGTCTTTTCATTATACGGATGAGTTATAATCCAGTGCCTCATCGAATATCGATTTGGGAGTCCGTGAGAGCTAATCTGCTCGTTACAGCGTTACGTCATGTGTGGTTTCTCGCAAGGCGGCTTCTCACTGTGAAATTGTCGCGTAGCCATGTTGCGCAACATCCGTGACCTCTGACCTCACACGAAACAACGCCGTAACCATCAACTACGCTAATTAATGGCGGACCTAGCTGTGAAGAGATTACTTCCGAAGCACTTCCTTGCTACTACACTAAGTGTTCCTTTTATTACTGTTGTGGGCTTATAGGCTGGAAACCTGTCCTAGAGTTTATCGTAATCTTTGTTATGGGCAAACATCTAACACTGATTATGTGTGTAAAAGTGTCCTGTGCAAGCGTATACAGTTGCGCAGACACAGCAAACTGTACTCACCAATCATCTATTCACAACTCATCATTTACTGTTTCTCGTAGATTCCGTCACTAAGAAGGACCTTCAGATATATGGATCAAGTTAAATATACTTTTACAAAGAGGAATAGTTTTCAGAAACGAATTATATAAGTTTTATTAGCAATAAATTATCGCTGAACTTCCATATTTAAATGTGCTTACTTTGGCTACCAACGATATTTTTCACACAAATATCATCCATGACCGACATACATCCAACTACTGATGGCGATTTGGCAATTATAGAAAAATGAAGAAAGGGAAGCAAGGGCTTTTTTTCTTCCAGATTTACAAAATAGTGTTGAGTTAGCTAAACTTATGAACCCATTCCAATTTTTTTTAGAGCGCACAACTGATTTCCTTGACCTTAAAGATAATGCTAAAAAATTGTTGTCAATGCAGACGTGTAAGATCGTCAGATGCAGCATGATCAGGGTGTTTCATACTCATCCATCTCAAATAGCTATAAAAATTCTTATCCTGAAACACAAGAATGGAAAAATATCAATGTATTCAAAAGAGGAAAAATCACGGCAGGTGTACGTCATGTCCTATTTCATTTAAAAGACAACCATATTTATTTGCTGCAAAACAGGAAGATCTGATGACGATGTTGTCATTTATTCCTGAACAGCACTGTGAGTTTTACAATAAACTCTAAAAGATCTGTCCCTAAGAAGTTCTGTACGATAGGAGTCAATGTATAACAACACTACACAATATCTACGTGCAACATATAACGTGGTCTGAGCAACTCTAATCTGTTCGTAAATATATGTACTTTTATTACGAGTGACTGATCAGGCCTGTAAAACTGCGACACCTTGGTATAACCCTGAATGTCTTTCATAGCGTCGTAATACAGACTTCCAAAGAACAAAAAAATCACACTTTGAGAACTGCTTGGATGTAAAGTGACTTCTCTTACAATTGCTAACCGCATGTAAACCTATTTGAATGTTATTTGGGCTATCGCACTTATTTCAGAGCATTTAGAGAAAAACTAGTGCTACGCTCTTTCCAGAAACGAAGTATAAAACTTGACTTCATTCTTTACCATTAATTATCGGTTTGATAATTAATGTTTCTGACTGAAACACAATTCCATTTTTTACCTCCGAGACAGGAACCAATGCCAAGTCACCTTGAGAACTTTCCTTCTGAAAATAAATAATTCTGCCTTCTAATACTGGTCGCCAGTCCTAATGGGACGAAGTTTGAAAATAATTCTTTTCATCTAACTTGAAACCGTTAATGAATTTATCTTTGAATAAAAGTAATTTTAGCTTTTAGTACCAGAATGAAACTCACAAGATCTTTAATGACTTCTTTTTCAACAATCACTTTACGGGGCTTTTCAAATAAAAATGAAGTTGATTATTCTTTCCAGATTGAATTTACTTTAGTCTTGACAAACTAAGCAAATGAATTTACTCAAGTACTGTTACAATGTGACCCATCAAAATTTCGTGTCTCCCCTTTCTCACTTAATGAACCACACAAACATAGCATTAAATGCAATTACTTTTCCACTTCAGAGAAGGAAGATTAGCATTTAACGTCCCGTCGACATGGAAGCCTTTAGAATCAGTACTTTTCCACTTAATAAATAGCAATTTTAAGTCAGGGCTTGAGCAAAGTACATGTAAGGTACCCGAAGTAAGAAGATAACACTTTTGAGAATTAACTATTTCTGTATTAGTCCAAAAGTGCGATAATCACATTTTTAGCTAACAAACGTCTGGCTTTTCTGTGGCCTTGACAGAAATAGTGCAGTTGAGAATAAGGTGCAAAATGGCATCCATAGTGTCATCTCGTCTCATATTATTTATATGGAATAATCACGCCATATTGTCTATATTTTGGAACCATTATTAAAGTACGATGTCCACATAATTTCAGTATCATAATTCTGCCTGTTAATACTTTGCATACATGGCTGCAACTCACATAAGACGATTTGTTACTCCAAAAGTACTGATTATTGCCCTCTTCCATAATTTGCACCAATGTTAGCACAAAACATTAAAATCTTAAAGAGCGCACCATTACATGACCACACTCAACCACCACAAACTGGCTTCTTCACTCACTTCAGGAAGCCGTGTACCGCATTCCAAAGAAAAGGCGTTCCTGAAACGAAGAAGACAACACCACGTGTAACACTATACTCATGCTGTCCTCCAGCTAACTCGACTGCGCGTTTCTTCCGTAGAAAAGGCGTTCCAGCAGCGGAAACTATCGGGGGAAAAGCTTATTTGTTCACAGACCTAATGGCTTCCAGTGACCAACACTCCTTTCTATATAATAAATTATTGTTTCCTCAGGAAGAGATCAGACGTCAAAAAATGACTGTTTTAAATACGTAAGTATATAACAGTGAAATAAAGTGTTCAATCGCTAATCTCTAGATACACTGACAATCATTTTATAACATCTCTCTGTCCATATTCGCATTCAAATAATCATTAATAAGTTATGACAATACACTACGGAATATAAATGTAACGCTTTTGCGTTGCAAATGCTAAGAGAATTTTTCCTTGGATTTAATTATGTTGTTCTCTTGTAATGTAAACCGATCAGCCAGAACATTATGACCACCGTCTTATTATCTATATAAACCCGTCTAGGCGATTGCAGCGTCACCTGGCGAGGAATGACTGCTAGTCAGGCATAGTCACGGTGTATCTAGTATCAGTGAGCGTGCTGTCCTTTTAGAAAATGGGGAAGGCGTGCGATCTATCTCAGTTTGGCCGAGGGTCGATTCACAATCTACCAAAGTGAAACCACGTCCAGGCGTCTTGAGGTTGGGCGACCACCCTTCATTACAGATTTCGGATGTCGTAGGCTGGCTAGTCTGGTAAAACAGGACATGCAGCGAAATGTGGCAGAACTAACTTCAAACTTTAATGCTGGGAAGAGTACAAGTGTGTCTAAACGCAAAGTGCACCGAACACTCCTAACGATGGGCCCGTGCATGCGCCGATGTTAACACCACGACATCGGCAACTACGAATGAAATGGAGATGTGACTATCAGCGCTGGACGCTGGCGCAGTGGCATAGTATTGCATGGTCTGTTGAATCCCGATATTTTCTTCATCATGCCGATGAGAGGCTGCGAATCAGTCGTCTTCCAGAGCAGCAGCTCCTTGACACCTGTACTGTGGGACAGAGACAAGCTGACGGTGACTTCATTATACTCTCCAGGTGGGCATCAGTCAGTCCAATGGAGCTCGTGCAGGCTGCATGATGGCCAAGGATGGGATGTCCTTAGGTTAGTTAGGTTTAAGTAGTTAAGTAGTTCTACGTTCTAGGGGACTGATGACCTCAGAAGTTAAATCCCATAGTGCTCAGAGCCATTTTTGAGCCATAATGTTCCGGCTTATGATTGTATTTAAAAGGACTTCTAAATGATTTTTGTTGAATAAACTTCTGCTAACTAAAATATTACTGCTGTATTTCTGTTGTGTTAATTGAAACAAATCTTTCTTATTGGCACTTAGAGGACGTCATTTTGCGGCATGGCACATAGAAGTTCTTAATTAGCTGTTTCTCGTTTGTCATATTATTACTTTTTTTTGCAATGATGAGGTGGGCAGCGTAATTCTGTGATATCAGCGTAATCTCTCAGTTTTTTATACAAAATAAATTATATACAAATAGAAATATAGAATGTGTTTTCTCCTCATTTCTCTTCACATAATACTTACGTATTTTGGTAACTGTCAAAGAATGAGTATTAACTTGACTCTGTAAAAACAATGAGGTATTTATGTGATTTTTCCTACAGTGGCTTAAGGATAACAGTAGCTGTGATGGTATACCTGTGTGCGGAGGACTCTTAGCAACCAGTCACTTTTCAAATTTACCTTACTTGTATAATACATGAAAATTCTCACGTGTATGTTATATGCAAACTGTGGCTGCAGCGAATTGCGTAAAGATTTCATGGGTCACGCTTACAATGAGAGAAACGAAGATGTACTTAAAAGGAGCAAATATCGTGGCCTCAATTTGTTTTATGTAGTAAAATGAATTATAGTTCTTTCTGTAGATTAACACTGAAAATAATAAAATAAATTTGATAATCTAATCAATAACTGATTTCGGAAAGCTTTTGATCAGAAAGATGCTCATTTACAGTGCAGATTGCTAGTTGTCGTTCTTGAACCTTTACGTGAAAATTTTGAAACATACTTTTGAAGAAAAACGTTGAGCCCTTGGTACGACGATGTCGATATTTGTCTGATAACATTGTACGCTACTTGGAGGATAGTAGATTTAGTTGTAGGGTTTTCACTCGTGCTGGACGTGGCATGTCACTTGTGTAGCGACACTGGATTTGCGAACATTCTCGTCCTTGTAGGCAAGGTCCCACACAGGTGCACCACGCAGATGCCTGCCATTACTGTCGTACTGTATGGGTAGCAATGGCAGACCGCAAAGCCTCGGTAGCACAGATTAGTACAAAAAAACTGGAACTACGAGTATTATTAAAAGCTATATATTTTCAAAGTGTTTACAAAACAACCTTATCCTTTTCAAAATACTCTCCATCACAACTAATTCATTTGCCCCACCGGTGCTTCCACTGTTCTAAACATTTTTGTAGTCATATTTAATAATGGCTGACAGCTCCTCCCTCGTCTTTTTCTTGAATTCCTTTCACGCCCTTTTTCATGAGTGTAAATACGAAAAAGTCTCACAGAGCCGGGTCAGGCGAGCAAGGTGAGTGGAGAGCGGAACCATGCCAATTTTAGCCCAAAACTGTCTAACAGAGATGGCTGTGTCTGCAGGTGCTTGTCATGGTGGAAGAATCAATCTCCTGTCTACCACAAATCGGGTCTTTCTTGACGAACACTGTTGCTCAATCTTCTTAAAACTTCCAAATTAAAAGTCTGTCTGTCTGACCTGGGGCAAAAGTTATTTTAATATTTTAGTCGATTCGGACAGCTGATGGACGTCCAGAACGAGGTTTTCCATCAGTCAACATGTTGCCATTTTTAAATCGAGAAAACCGCTAGTACATTGGAGCTTTTCCCACAGCGTCGTCTTAGTAGGCTGTTTTCAACATTAAAACTATTGCAGCAGCATTTTTACCGAGTAGAAAACAAATTTCACAGCTGCACGTTATTCTCGCAAGCCTGCCATCATAAAAAACTAAACAAGAAGGAAACAGCGCTAGGAAAAACAATAACTGCAGATGAACAGAACAAGCCAGGTTGACAAAACAGGCGGCAATGAACTGGCAATGAGTTGAGCTTTACACGCTTATCAGCAGAAATTTGTGCTACACAAGTTCCGCCCACGGCAATGATATTCAGATTTTTTTGAGCACCCCCTCGTATATGTGCGAAGTTACAATGACATAGACTATTGTTTGTGGATGTTTCACATTTCTTGTCAGGCAGTGTAGTTTCTGTAATAAACAACGCCAAAAAAAAATGGTTCAAATGGCTCTGAGCACTATGGGACTCAACTGCTGTGGTCATCAGTCCCCTATAACTTAGAACTACTTAAACCTAACTAACCTAAGGACATTACACACATCCATGCCCGAGGCAGGATTCGAACCTGCGACCGTAGCAATCGCACGGTTCCGGACTGCGGGCCTAGAACCGCGAGACCACCGCGGCCGGCAAACAACGGCATTCAGTGTGCTAGTAGACTACGTATTTCCATAAGAAAGCCCAACTGTAACGTAGGTCAACGTACAAGGCAGTGGGCGCAGATTAAGTGCACTTCAGCAACGTCAGACAGTTGATAAGTCAAAGGTGTAGAGCGGCAAGTATGAGAATCGTTAGGTTTATATTACAAGACTCTGCCGTTACATTTGGGACCCGTTCGATCTGGGAGATAGTTACGGGTGTCAGTCACTTATTTAGTTTGGAGGCCACCTTTTTGCAAGATAAACTGTTTCGCTTCATTAACGTGAGAGAGTTTAAAACAACAATATCCTCTAAGCGAAAAGATGAGAGCTATTCATTTCGTGTCAGGCATAGTCTTTAGAGCAAAATGATGTAGCTAAGTAGGAGTTACGAGCTTCAATTATTCTCATTTACTTCTCTCCTTTAACGTCCGCCTGATACTACCAAACGCCACGTCAGAGACAGCTACCCTACTTTGGAAGCTGATAAAACTAATACTGTCCTTTAATGAGTCATTTTAGAATGGTCATTAATCCAAAACGCAATTAGCACACAATTTCCGTTGAAATCTATTACATTAATGTGATTATGTCGACTTTCCGGGTGTATTAACAGATCAAATTCTCGTCGGGTCTTCAGTCGGATCAAACTGTCATCTGCACACAATATTTCCGCGTTCCACCTGGCCTCCAACATCAGGTGCGAAAAGCTAACCAGCTCTCGCCGATAACTGATTCAAACGGTGAACGACGTAACCTTTATATGCAGCGAAAATACGAAAGCACATGCACTAAGATAATGCGCAAGCGCTCAGTCGTTGCTGCTGGCCCTGGTGCAATGAAAGCTGGAGCGCCCCAGTGGTGAACACAGTCGAAAACGATATATCGTTAAAAATTATTACTCATAGTCGCCCGATACAGATGCTATTGTTTCTTCTGTATGATAAAGCACGATTCCAAATCTCTCTTAGCGCGTATCCACTATCACGGTTAATGATATTATCTGCTAGTCCGATTCCGACAGATTCCTTTAAAATGGAATCCCAGTAACGCTAGGCGTTTGCTGCCACTTGTGTCTCATTGTACAGCATCCCATGTCCCTCTGTAAGACAATGCTCAGCCACCACAGATTTGTTAGGCAGTAATAATCGCGTATGGCTATACGTTCTACATATCTGTCATTGACGGTACGAATAGTTTAGCCAATGTGTATTTTACCTCACTCACATGGTATTTTGTAAACACCAGGATTCCCCAAACCAAATCGTCCTTAACAGAGCCAAGAAGTGCTCTAATCTTAGCCGGCGGACGGAATACATATCTGAGTTCATGTTTCTTCAAAACCATACCTATCTTGGCAGACAAATTCAAGGCTCTTAGAAGGAAAGCTACCGAACTACAATGCACGAGGAATCTGTCTGTCCGTGGAGCCGTTATGATTAGACACGTCCTTAAGATGTTGCAGCTCTTGCGGTAAATCCTCAGTCCACCATGTGCTACCTCGGTTGCACATGCTCTTTTGAGCAAGGTCCGTAGGACTACTATACGCTGAAAAGGTTGATAACAGTTGGTAGCATGTAAAAATACCTACTAGTATGTGTCGGTTTCCTATAAACTCTCTGTCCAAGAGTTCCGTCATCTTTTTATAAGCCAATACATCCAAAATGGGCAACTTTCCCTCCTTTTCACTCTCCGTCGTGAACTTAATGTTAGAATGAAAACAATTAAATGGTCAAATAACCGGTGCAAAGAAACTATTCCATTCCAAACATATCGTTATCATACCTCAGGAAACAAGTATGCTACCCCATAATCGCTAATCTTTTTATGGTGGACTTCGGGGATGGGGCCCTGAAAACGTATTTTTGAAGCCTACTTGTTTTTTGAGGAATGATGACAATATGTTTCTTGTTTGGCCACATGGAATAGATTATTTGCACCGGTTATTTGACCATTTTAATTGTCTTCATCCTAACATCAAATTCAAGAAGGAGATTGAAAAGGAGGGGAAGTTATTCTTTTTGGATGTACTGGTTTATGAAAAAGATGACGGAGCTCTTGGACACAGAGTTTATGGGAAACCGACACATACTGGTAAGTATTTACATGCTACCACCTGTCATCCGACGATTCAACGTACACAGTCCCACGGACCTTGGTCAAAAGAGCGTTTGCTACCACGGACGCTGAGAATTTACCACAAGAGCTGCAACATATTAAGGATGTGTTTAATCATAACGACTATACGGACAGCCAGATTCGACGTGTTTTTGAGTTTAAACCATTTCCTAGACCAGCTGAAGATGCTTTTAGTTCTGTTGTTTTCCTTCCACGTGCTGGGAACGTGTCTGCCAAGATAGGTAGAGTTTTGAAGAAGCATGAAGTCATATGTATATTCCGTCCGCTGGTTTGGACTAGAGCACTTCTTGGCTCCGTTAAAGACAACTTGGATTTCAAAAAGCCTGGAGTTTACAAGATACCATGTGAGTGAGGTAAAATATACTTTGGCTAAACTATTCATACCGTCAATGACAGCTATATTTAACATCACCGTCATACGCGATTATTACAACCTGGCAAATCTACGGTGGTTGAGCACTGTCTTACAGAGGGACATAGGATGTTATACAATGAGACACAAGTGGGTCCAAACACTTTGCGTTACTGGAATTGTGTATTAAATGGATCTGTCGAAATCAGATTAACTGGTAATATCATTAACCACGACAATGGATATCCGCTAAGTAAAATTGGGAATCCTGTTTTATCAGATATGAAGAAACAACGACATCTGAATCGGCCAGCTGTGAGTAATAATTTTTAAAGACATATCGTTTTTCGACAGTATCCACTACTGGAGTCCCTCCAACTCTTCTTGCTCCCGGGGGCAGCAGCAACGATTGAGCACTTGAGCATTACCTTAGCGCATGAGCTTTCGTGTTTTTACTGCATACAACGGTTCAGTCATTCGCGGTTTGAATCAGTTGCCGACGAGAGCGCTTAGCTTTTCTCACGTGTTGATGGCGGCCAGGTGGACCGCGGAAATATTGTGTGCTAATAACCGTTTGATCCGACTGAAGCACCGCTAAGTTTCTAATCTACTACGTTGATGTATTGTGTTGTCTCTTACAGGGACAAATATGCAGTGAACTATAAGAAATTTATTTCAATACTGCAGAAGACATCATGAAACTCCAGAACTTTTGGAGACTAGAATAGCAGTAAAATCTTCGTCGTATAGTTCTGTCTCATGGCAATACATAATAAGCTGCAGCTTAGTAGCTTCTGAACCCATTCGGCTAATTTATACTTGAAGCTCTGTTTCCTTTGTGATACGGAGACTTACTAAATGTCATGCTGCAATCGTTAATTTGGTCATCAAAAATTAAAATTTAATAAGAAAAACTCGCATATGTAGTATTCTGCAGGTGACAAATAGTAAAAATACATGTATGAGCCAGAGCACTATACTTAATAGCGTGTTGGTCCACCACCTTTCCAATGTTGAACAGAGCCATTCTACGTAGCATGAGTTCTACACTACTCACCATTAAAATTGATACACCACGAAGATGACGTGCTACAGACGCGAAATTTAACCGACAGGAAGAAAATGCTGTGATATGCAAATGATTAGCTTTTCAGAGCATTCACACAAGGTTGGCGCCTTCAACGTGCTGACATGAGGAAAGTTTCCAACCGATTTCTCATACACAAACAGCAGTTGGCCGGCGTTTCTTGGTGAAACGTTGTTGTGATGCCTCATGTAAGGAGGAGAAATGCGTACCATCACGTTTCCGACTTCCATAAAGATCTGGTTGTAGCCTATTGCGATTGCGGTTTATCATATCACGACATTGCTGCTCACGGTGGTCGAGATCCAATGACTGTTAGCAGAATATTGAATCGGTGGGTTCAGGTGGGTAATACGGAACGCAGTGCTGGATCCCAACGACCTCGTATCACTAGCAGTCGAGATGACAGGCATCTTATCCGCATGGCTGTAACTTATCGTGCAGCCACGTCTCGATCCGTGAGTAAACAGATGGGGACGTTTGCAAGACAACAACCATCTGCACGAATAGTTCGACGACGTTTGCAACAGCATGGACTATCAGCTCGGAGACCATGGCTGCGGTTACCCTTGACGCTGCATCACAGACAGGAGCGCCTGCGATGGTGTACTCAACGACGAACCTGGGTGCACGAATGGCAAAACGTCATTTTTTCGGATGAATCCATTTCTGTTTACAGCATTATGATGGTCGCATCGGTGTTTGGCGACATCGAGGTGAAGGCACATTGGAAGCGTGTATTCGTTACCGCCATACTGGCGTATCACCCGGGGTGATAGTATGGGGTGCCATTGATTACACGTCTCGGTCACCTCTTGTTCGCATTGACGGCACTTTGAACAGTGGACGTTACATTTCAGATTTGTTACGACCCGTGGCTCTATCCTTCATTCGATCCCTGCGAAACCCTACATTTCAGCAGTATAACGCACGAGCGCATGTTGCAGGTCCTGTACGGGGCATTCTGGGTACAGATAATGTTCGACTGCTGCCCTGGTCAGCACAGTCTCCAGATCTCTCACCAATTGAAAACATCTGGTCAATACTGGCCGAGCAACAGGTTCGTCACAATAGCTGCATAGGCAGCTGTACCTGTACACGCCATCCAAGCTCTATTTGACTCAATGCCCAGACGGCCAGAGGTGGTTGTTCTGGGTACTGATTTCTCAGGATCTATGCACCCAAATTGCGTGAAAATGTAATCACATGTCAGTTCTAGCATAATATATTTGTCCAATGAATACCCGTTTATCATCTGCATTTCTTCTTGGTGTAGAAATTTTAATGGCCAGTAGTGTATAAGTCCTTGGTGGGTTTCTTACGTATGTAGCAGCATATGTCTGGGTATAGATCATTCAGTTCTCGTAAATTACCAGCCGATGGATTGTGGACGTGAATCTGGCGCCTTAAAGAGTCCAAGATATGGTCCACAGGATTCACATCTGACAATACGGTGAACAAGAAATCAGCCTCCGTTCACTGTCACGCTCCTCAGACAACTAGGGTACGGTTCGGGCCTTGTGGCACCAACAGCTTTCCTGATGGAAGATTCCATCGCTGTCGAGGAATAAATAAAGATGAAGGGATGCAGGTGGTCCGTATTAATAATCACGTAGTCGACAACTATTATAGCGCCTTCGATCACTACCACAGGTCCCATGGAAGCCCAGGTGACTTTCCCTCAGACCATAATGCTTTCGTCCCTTGGGCGGCGCATGTATCGAGCAGACGTTCACCTGGATGATGGCGCATCAGGAGACGACCCTCGATGTAGTGCTACAAGCAGTATGACTGATTATTCCGACCTGTCTACACGTTTCAAATGGTCCATTTGCCAATTTAGATGATTCAGTGCCCACTATAATCGTTATTGGCGATGTCGTTTGGTCAATATGGGGAACGTATTTCCGGGCGGGAAGGGATGTCGGTCGCCGCCACAAATCCGCCTGCGTACACCATAATTACACTACCACGCAAACAATGGGGTTACGTCACACTCGTCCGATGTGAGACGTTCCCGAGGGGGGAGGGGGGGGGGGGTGTCCACTGGAGGCCGAACTGCACAATAACCCTTGGTTCGGTGTGGGGCTGTGGTGGGGTGAGTGGACTGCCGTGGCCAGTTGTGGGGTTGTGTGCCACTGCGGGCTGCGGCGGGACGAAACCTTTCCGTCGATTCTTGGTCCCCGGTTCCATACTATTCAATACAATGGGGAACGCAGGAGTCATCTGCTGCTGGCCCTCATGTTCAACTGAATGCGCTGAACTGTGTACTCCGAATATTTGTGCCTGAACTAGAGGTCTACCCTGTCGTCCTAAATGCCACAAGTTGTAGCGTATCCTGCATTCCAAAGTGGAGAAGTCCCTGACCTCCACATTCTGTGTTGAGGTGTGGACGTTCAACTCCTTCCGTCTTACGTGTGGTTTCACCAGCTATCAACCACCTACTACGCTAACGGCCTACTAGCTTCGCTTTCCTAGATGATCTCTAACTTGTGTGATGCCTTAAAGTCTACCCTTTGTCGAAGTCTTTATGTCGATGGATTTCCCAATTAGCGGCTCGTATCGTCGCTATAATGATTCCTCATTCGTCTCGCTTCAACTTACATACTTATCACATTACGTGTAAGCAACACCACCACGCGGCATAAGTTCTCGAGGAGGCCAATGGTCATAATGGTTGGGCCCATCTGCTATTCAAGGAAGCATGAAGTTAGCTGCTGGTGGACGTGTACATTTTATTAATCTGCTGCCAGACTGTCCTCGAAGAGTGTCGTATATACCGAATGTTAGGCATATAAGTTCAGATATTTCTAGTGATGATTATGGAAGTATAGTGGACAACATTACAACAGTATTTACTTCATTTGCGTACTAATAATTATACCATTACGAGTAGTATATTTTTAGGTCACTTCGTACCTCCAAGTACACATGGCACAAGCAAGTAGTTAATGTTTGTTTTTGCCTGACAACGCCATCCCGCAGTGGTAACACCGGTTCCCGTCAGATCAGCGATGTTAAGCGCTGTCGGAATGGGCTAGCACCTGAATGGGTGACCATCCGGTCTGCCTAGCGCTTTTGACAAGTGGAGTCCACTCAGCAGTTGTGAAACAAACTGAGGAGCTACTTAATCGAGAAGTAGCTGCTCCGGTCTCGTAAACTGACATACGGCTGGGAGAGCGGAGTGCTGACCTCATGCCCCTCCATATCCAATCCAGTGACGCCTTTGGGCTGAAGATGGCACGGCGGCTGGTCGGTACCGTTGGACCTTCGTGGCCTGTTCGGGCGGAATTTGGTTTAGTTTCCCCTGAGCAGCAGGTGAGGTACTCAAGTATGTATACTTGGACAGAAGACGAATTCCCTATACTGACAGACGTAGTCCATTTGTGGCACAATTACGACTCTGCAGGAAACATCAGGTAGTAGGTTATGTGACATGTTTGCGGGAAGACTGTTAGATGCAGAGAAAAAACAATTAACACATTGAAGTGGGTATATATTTAGGTTGTAATGATGACAATATTTGTACCTATATTAGTAACACCCCGTATACTCGTTTGTTGGCCCAATCCAAAAATGTCAGATGCGAACATTCTTATATTATCAAATAATGGAGAATGGTAGGGATGTGCGATGATCATCGATATTTACAAAACATCGGTATTGGAAGTTTAAACATCGGTGTTTCAATATCCATGATGAAGCCCTTGGACATCGTGTCATTGACGTTAAAGACAAAGTATAGAACCTCGATGTCAGCAAACGAACTGTAATTTCGTGATGTACACAAGTCTTTTTCTGAACATATCTCATAATACCACTATAGGTGATTTATGGAGTAAACATAGTATTTGTAAGGAACATTCACATATCGTGTTATGCCGACAGTCTCAATTTGGTAGCAAAAGAACTTACTGAGAAGACTGACAAACTACCTACGTCGATTTCTGCCATGAAAGGTAATTAACTGTAGTGACAAGTGATGAACTATGAAAAGAACCACATTTCAATCTAATTAAAGAATTGTCTGATGGACTTTAACGTTCCATATGTTTAAACATTTTTTCAACTGTATCTTGTGATTAATAACATCATTAGTTGCCCAGCTATTGCACCCCCGTGCTAACAGCCTTAGATATTGTAGATCTGGCAGATGTTTGTGACAGGCTGCTGTTTATAGAAGAGAAGACTTATGAAATTTGTGTAGAATAGAACGTTTTAAGCAACCCCAGTTACTAATATGTTGAACTCAAAATATCTTGCGTGCGGCCAATATATACTACTGGAGAGAATCAGAAGAGTAACATCATAACGAAAATTAAAAAGCGGTTACTACAAGCTGAGTATTTTAACGTGTTAGCTGTGTCAACATTGTTCAATCCCAGATTCAAGAACCTGCGCTATCAATATGATTTAGCATGTTCGAATGCAATCAAAACAACTTAAGATTTGTTTGTAGCTGTTGAAACACCTGTGGCGAGGAAAGGCAGCAATTTGATACATTACTGGAAAACGAAAAAACAAATTTAATTTATAGAGTGAATACTGTAAAATACGGTAATAAAAGAGTAACGCGCAAACTGGAATAGAAACGGACCTGCCATGACAGTTCACTTGTTACCTGAAAGTGCACCCCCCAGGCCGTAAACAAGGAAGTATGGAATCACATCATCGGTATCGTCTATCTAAAGCTACATAAAACTGCACTTCAATATGTCAGCAAGATTATGAAACAGTGCTTTCAAATGCCGATCTACCGGGAACGCAATATGCTGTAGTGGAAAGCTTTATTAAAAACATTATTTTTGTGGTATGTACACGAAAATTTTTGTAATATATCATGTTAATTATGGCTATATCTATTGATTAATCAATGTGATATTAGATATTTTGTATTTTTCTTTTTACATCATTCTATAAATTCATCATTTAACATTTATGTTAATAATAACGAAGTTTTGGGATCGCTTATTACCAGCTATTCATATTTAGAGGTCGATGATGAAATCAAAATCAAAATCAAAATCGACGATTTAACAACATTGTCCATCCCTAGATAGTGGCAATCAGTGTATAAATAAGGATATTGTGTAATTGCCAATATGAATGTTACTACCACTCATTCCTTTCGTGCGCTAAGAAGCCAGCGTACAGTCGTTAATCAAAAGTATCCGGACGGACCTATGTAATGCGGAATGGACCATTAGATGCCACGAGTGCGGACCAACCAGTGTAAAAGGAGGCGGGGAATATTGTGTTGTCAGCTGGCTGGTTGGTTGGTTCGTTGATTCAGGGGACCAAACAGCGAGGTCATCGTCCCCTTCGGATTAGGGAAGGATTGGGAGGAAAACCGCCGTGCCCTTTCAAAGGAATCGTCCCGTCATTTGCCTGAAGCGATTTAGGGAAATCACGGAAAACCTAAATCAGGATGGCCGGACGTTGGTCTCAACCGTGCGAGTCCAGTGTGCTAACCACTGCTCCATGTCGCTCGGTTGTTGTCAGTAGAGAAGCATTAACAACAGAATGAGTCGGTCAGTAGAGCTTACTGAAATCGGACTTTGACTGGTCGTTGTATGCCATCTGAATAATAAACTTATCAGGGACATTTCAGACATTCTAACAGTGGTCAAGTCTACCGTTGGTAATGTGACTGTAAAGCGGAAACGAAAAAGAACAATCACAGCCAACCAAGACGAGGCAGACCTGATGTACTGACGAACTAGGACCGTCAAGCACTGCGTGGGTTGATTGTACAAAATCGCGTGAAATCAGCGGAAGAAATCACTGCTGAGCTCGAGAGTGTTACCAGAAGTTCAGCTAGCACAATGACTGTGAATATGGGGAGACAAAGAATGGGATACCATGATCGAGCAGCTCCTCATAAGCCACACATTTTTGCAAGCAATGCTAAGCGACATTTGACGTATTGTAAAAAGCGATCCCATTGTACAGAGGATACTGAAAATGACTGATGTGGAGAAATGAAACACGCTAAACCTTGTGGCAGACCAGTGGAAGGATTTAGATTTGGGGAATGCCTGTAGAACATTACTTGCCATCATTTGAGTGCAACGAGTGAAGTATGGAGGAGGCATCGTTACGATTTGGTGGTGGTTTTCGTGGTTGGCCTGTGGTTCCCTTTACTGCGCTTAACAAAACGCTAAATGCGGAAGGATATTAACACATTTTACGGCATTGTGTACGGATACAATAATTATAGCCACATGACAATGTTCTTCCCTTAAAGAGCGCACTTGGACTCAACTACATGGGCAGTTCCTTTTGCTGCCTTCCTTGCTGCCCAAACTTTCCTCATTAGCTCACTGTGTTTCTGTTTCCGGTCTTCTGTCCATGCTTCTTGTCGGCTTTGTGTATTGGGCTTCATCTTGATTGCCTATATGGTTGCCCATATTTCTTTCAACTTCCGGCTGTGATCTTGCTTGCGTTCTTCGGTCCACTTTACGCCTGTTCGTTTGTCACAGTGCATCTCATGTAGTTTACTTTTCTTAATGATGTTTCTGAATTTTATTCTGTCGTTTATTGTGTCTGCTGTCATGTTGAGTTGGTTCAGGTCGTTTTTTACCTCTGCCACCCATTTGTTATTTCTAGTGGTTACCCAGTCAAAGACCTGTTTGGTCAGTCTATGTTATGACATTCTATATAGGTGTCCATAGAGTTGTAGTCTGCGTTTTCTAACGTTTTCTGTGAGTGTCTCTGTATGTTTGTATAGTTCCTCTGTAGGTTTCTTGATCCATATTCCATTGTTGTTAGTTGCGCTAAATATTTTCCTAAGTATTTTCCGTTATACTTTTTCTAGTTGTCTGGTACGTGTATGCCCTAGGATGAGTGTGGCCTCAGCTACATATAGTTTCTCCGGGAGCACTACCGTGTCGTAGTGGCGTAATTTGGGTTTTTGTGAGATATACTTCTTGTTGTAATGATTCCACACTACTTTCTATGCCTTGTCTAGTTTAGTTTTTCTTTCTTAGTTTGAGTCTCTGTTATGTCTACTCATCTGTAGTGTTTCACCGAGGTATTTGAAGTTTGCTCTTTTGTAAATCGTGCCGTACTTTGTATTCAGGGTTGCGAGTTTCTTTGTGCTCATAAACTGTGTCTTTTCGTAAGAGATCTGTAGTCCAGTTTTGGAAACGATTTCGTGTAGTTTTTCAATAGCGTCTTTTGTTTCGTTTATACCTTTCGTGACAATAGCCAAATCGTCTGCAAAAGCCAGGCATTTAATCTGTAGGTTTCCTAAGGTTATCCCCTGTTGTGACGTTTCCCATTCTTTTATTACCTTATCTAACACTAGATTGAAAAGGAGAGGTGAGAGGTCATCGCCTTGTCAGACACCTGTGCGAATTTCAAAGGGCTTTGATAGTTCCCCACAGAACTTTACTTTGGAGATCGTGATGGTCAAAGTTTGCTCTATGATCGCCCGTGTTTTGTTGTCTACTTTGTATTCTGCTGGAATTTTGAAGAGAGTTTTCCGGTCGATAGTTGTACGCCTTTTTGAAGTCGACAAATGTAATGATCAGGCTCTGTTTGTGTTGTAAAATCATTTTCAGATTCCAAATTTGTTCCGCACAAGACCGCCCTTTACGGAAGCCTGATTGGTATTCCCCAATCAAGTGGTCGGTCTGGCGTTCTAGTCTGTTTAGTAAAGCTTTAGAGATGATCTTGTATGTGACCGGTAGTAGGGATATTCCTCTGTAGTCGTTCGGATCAGTCTGGTCACCTTTTTCGTGTAGTGGGTGTATCAGGGCAGTTTTACAGTCGTCAGGGATTTTCATGGTCTTCCAGATATCTTCCAAGATCCTGTGGATGTCTTTGATGAGTTCTGGGTCTTGTAACTTCCAGATTTCCGCGATGATGCCGTCTTCTCCTGGTGCTCTACGATTCTTCAGTGACTTGATTATTTCTTTGACTTCTTCTAGAGTTGGAGGTTCACTATCTCGATTGTACGTGCTCGTTTCTGCCATCATTTCTTCCATAAGATCTGTGTTCAGGAGGTTTTCAAAGTACTTTGCCAGAATGTCGCAATTCTTTTTGGTATTGGTTTCTAGGGTTCTTCTGAAGCACAAGTTGGGTGGTTGATATCCAGTCATATTTTCTCTGATCGTTCTGTAGAAGTTTCTTGTATTGTCCTTCGTGAAGTCCGATACGATCTCCGTCAGTCGCTGTTTATCATACAGTAGTTTTTCACTGCGAATGATTTTGCTTGATTGTTTCTGTGTTTTTAGGAAGTTCATCCAATTCTCTTGGGATTTATGGCTACTAAATTTTTTCCATGCACTGATACGTTGGTCAATAGCTTGGTCACATGTGTGGTTCCACCAATGGTGTTTCCTTGTGCGTGGTGCTTGTGCTAGTTTCATGGCTTCTCGATCTGCACTCAATGCAACTAGTTTGGGCGTTAGTTATAACGTTTACTTTGCTCCAGATCCCAGCGTCTACCATTACTGCCTTCTCTGGTTTCACCTCTTGAGGAAGAATGGGTTGCTATGCCTGCCCGGTCCTTCAGACACGTCAATGAAAGCGTCCACAGCAGAGCTGAAGCCGCCATAAAGGCGATGGGTAGGTATACCGCATGTTAATGTACACTAATAGATGCCCAGATAAATTTGACAAGATAGTGAACATTTCATTACTTTTGCTTCGTAAGTACACTCTGAATGCCCTAGTTTATGTTTGCGTAATTTTCTGAAAAGTCCTTAGAGTTAGAAATGTCCTGTTTGCCTGACCGCTAATCGAATCCGAAGCCTTGAGTTTAGAGGACAATGCTCTTACCGGCTGAGCTATCAAGGAACGACTTCTGATGCGTCGTAAAAGCTTAAATACTGCCAGTTCCTCTGTTCTACTTTGCAAACTTTGGCGGTAGCTCTCCTGAATACCCAAGTGGAGTAGCATTCGTGGAAGAGAAGTTATTGTTCAGAAATTGCATAGTTATAGCCTATGTGTTATTGCAGATTGAATATTCCGTCCAGCATCGTAGTATGTACTGTTTTGAAACTTCTAGGGAGATTAAAACTGTATGTCAGACAGGAAAATAGCTTTCGGGCAGGGTACACTCTTGCCACGGGAGGTAGCGTACGCATGACTCTCGGCTCGTCGTCCCAGTGTCAAATCTGTAAGTACCAGGATCTCTTGTTCAAAACATGGAACGTATTTATAGTTATAGCAAAGCTTCTCAAATGATGTGATAGACCCAACGGAGCACAGCATGATTATAAATGATTTAAAAGATTTAATAAATCACTTCGCAACTTGACAGCTTTATTCGAGTCAGTGTAACGAAATACATCTGCAGTTCACTAATATCATATTAGCTGTGCTTTGTAAAGCTCTGAACTGCTTCCCCTTAATAGAAAGGAACACATTCAGAACGAAACTCAGTTAATGACGCTGCCAGGGATGTTATAATTTCAGGTTCCCAGTGAGTTTCTGCTTCTGTTCCTTCCGTTTCGAGAGAGCCATTGCATAACAGTAATTAATAACAACTTTAAGGCAGTTTCAGAAGGCATTACTCGAAATTAAACTCAATTTATTCAAGAAAACGGCTATAAAGTTTAATTACCTCCTCTAGAATACTATGTCAGGGTCCCATTGCGTCTCTGCCATACTGAGTGAAACGAATTTCTCATTTAATAAATCAACTGAGGTTTGATTCCTACTCGATAGAGATGATGCAGTCTTATTTAAAAAAGGAAACTCGGTTCTGCTCACAGTCCAGTCATCCTGATATACTTTTTCCATGATTTCCGCGAACTGTTTAGCGAAAATGTCGGTATGGGTCTTCACTCCTGTTCTTTATAAGTTTGAGCACCGTCTCTCATGATCTCGTCGTCGATGGAACGTTAAAGCCAGTTCTCTCTCATTCTCCCTCTCTCCCTATCGACCCTCGAGTTTAAAACTGAAAAAAGTCAGCTATCGCAGTTTAATTAGGTCAGTATAACGAATCACTACTAATTGTAATTTATTAAGGGGACAATTGTGGAGCTCGTTTCGGCATACAATCAAATATCGGCATACAGCACGCGAGAAATAAATGGAAATGCGTGAACACATATATTACAACAACTCGTCATAAATATGTGATTTGGCAAACTCGGTCTAGCGAGCTTCCGCCTAACGTGCGAGCGTGTGTGTGTGTGTGTGTTTGTGTGTGTGTGTGTGTGTGTGTGTGTTTGTGACACACTGTGACACATTATACGCAACGACAGACGTACTCTTCAGTTATCGGTAAAGAATATTAACGACGACCAACAAACTGACCTATTTGAATTTTTCACCCACAAACCTTCCATGCTTTATATGCATTCTAATGTTCATCTTAATATACAAAATAGTCACAGTATCGGTGTGTGGTGGTAGAAGAACCAGTCCGTGCTGCCTGTGAAAGCTTCCGTCACGCTATTAAACAAATACAATTACATTTAGTTCCGGCTACTCACAATAATGAAATGAAATATTTTAATCAGTTTGATGCTCAAGAATTTTTGAGTAGCCGGGATAAAGCTTTCAAGAGAATGAACTTCAGGTTGTGATCTGCCTGGGAATATGGCAGTTTCAATATAGCTACTACCCGTAAAAACATGAGTTACCAGAGGAAATGTGATCTGTAATATCTATTGACTGCGTATTAATTTTCTTTTTTCCAGTTTCTCCTTGACATTTTCCGTAGAAAAAGCGTTAATATTCAACAACATTTACGCCATTTATAAATTACAGTGGTTCTGTACAAGTGATTCATAATTTTCATATTAGACTCCGCCATTTACGCAATGGACGATACGTAATCGCATGGACATTCTCTCTAATAGCTACTCTTTTCTGTAGTAGCTACTCTGTTCGATACTTATCATCCATTTTCCACCCAAGTGACGTATTATTCTGGTGATATTTGCCGCTATTTTTGTGAGAAATAATTCAACACAGACGTTTTCAAAAACGCCTACGTGGCGTTGGCCATTTGAATATATTTATAAGCAATAATGATTTCGAAAAGCGCCTTGAATGTTTGTTCGATCCCTATCAATATTTTTATTTTACTTAGATTATTTTATTATTGTTAAAGCTGTTTCTCTTGCGACCCTTTCTTTTTTTTTTTACTTTTCATGAGAATTGCGAATTACAGATATAACACAATTGTTAGTGTAATGTCGAAAACTATTATGTTTGTAGAGAGATGTGTCATAAAGTTGGTAGCAGATATGTTTAGTATACTATAGCAAAACTCATTGCATAATATCACTTTCGCTTTGTCGTAGAACCATAACAGAGGTATATGAGCGGTATCAAATTCGAACGTGACCTACAAGAGACTTACTCGTAATATGTGCTACCACCAGAAGTAACGGTATCAGATACATTAGTTTACATTTTTTTTCCAACTACAGCCGGCCGCTAAGGCCGAGCGTTTCTAGGCTCTTCAGTCTGGAACCACGCGGCTGTTTTAATGTACGGGAATAACAGAACCTATTATCGTTATCTTCCTAACATGTCATAAAATTATAATTTTATCTGATGTCTTACCATTTACCATTTTGACAAATTCATATGTCTCTTCAGGAGGCTTAGAGATATTTCTTACATTTACCGTTTTATTTACACCAATGAGTCTGCGAATACAGGGCATTTCAGTCAATAGGTTATAATCATTAAACTCCCTCTAGCTTATAACCTCTACATATCAATATAATTATAGGTTTGTTTAGAGTACTCTTCTGTATCTATCAGATACTCCGTGAGCAAAATGCATCTCAAATTACAGTCGTCTTCTTCCAAGTCTGACCTTCATACTATAATTACCATAGTGTAAACCATGAAATAGTGCAGAAGTGTTACAAATGCCTGCGTGTCGTGTAATGAGGCGGGACGTGGGGACCAGCCCGGTATTCACCTAGTGGGATGTGGAAAACCGCGTAAAAACCACATCCAGGCTGGTCGACACGCTGTCCCACGTCGTTAATCCGCTGGGCGGATTCGATCCGGGGCCGGCGCCCCTACCCGAGTCCAGGAAGCAGCGCGTTAGCGCTCTCGGCTAACCTGACAGGTTATTACAAGTTATTGCAACATTTTACCTCCGGGAACTATTTGTCCCAGTCTGATACTCTGAAGATGTTACTCGTACCTATTATTTTTGAAGCATAGTGGATAGATGTAACCTCTAAGAGAGACTTTATCTGGCACGAAACCTAAGTTCGATTTCGTTCCAAATCTGTTTGACTGTGTCCAGGTTGGGTGCTTGAGCAGACTATTCCACCAAATATACCTGATCATTTGAGGAATGTATAAGAGAGAGCAGCAAGCCTCGATTCATTCCGTAAGGCGTGTTCTGAAGACCCAAGTAATAAAAATGCATGTACTGGGGTTCGAGTCCCACTCAAACAAATAGATTTAACTTACCAAGTATAGGGGTTTGGGTTGTTTTGGGAAGGAGACCAGACAGCGAGGTCATCGGTCTCATCGGATTAGGGAAGGATGGGGAAGGAAGTCGGCCGTGCCCTTTCAGAACCATCCCGGCATTTGCCTGGAGTGATTGAGGGAAATCACGGAAAACCTACACTCCTGGAAATGGAAAAAAAGGACACATTGATACCGGTGTGTCAGACCCACCATACTTGCTCCGGACACTGCGAGAGGGCTGTACAAGCAATGATCACACGCACGGCACAGCGGACACACCAGGAACCGCGGTTTTGGCCGTCGAATGGCGCTAGCTGCGCAGCATTTGTGCACCGCCGCCGTCAGTGTCAGCCAGTTTGCCGTGGCATACGGAGCTCCATCGCAGTCTTTAACACTGGTAGCATGCCGCGACAGCGTCGACGTGAACCGTATGTGCAGTTGACGGACTTTGAGCGAGGGCGTATAGTGGGCATGCGGGAGGCCGGGTGGACGTACTACCGAATTGCTCAACACGTGGGGCGTGAGGTCTCCACAGTACATCGATGTTGTCGCCAGTGGTCGGCGGAAGCTGCACGTGCCCGTCGACCTGGGACCGGACCGCAGCGACGCACGGATGCACGCCAAGACCGTAGGATCCTACGCAGTGCCGTAGGGGACCGCACCGCCACTTCCCAGCAAATTTGGGACACTGTTGCTCCTGGGGTATCGGCGAGGACCATTCGCAACCGTCTCCATGACGCTGGGCTACCGTTCCGCACACCGTTAGGCCGTCTTCCGCTCACGCCCCAACATCGTGCAGCCCGCCTCCAGTGGTGTCGCGACAGGCGTGAATGGAGGGACGAATGGAGACGTGTCGTCTTCAGCGATGAGAGTCGCTTCTGCATTGGTGCCAATGATGGTCGTATGCATGTTTGGCGCCGTGTAGGTGAGCGCCACAATCAGGACTGCATACGACCGAGGCACACAGGGCCAACACCCAGCATCATGGTGTGGGGAGCGATCTCCTACACTGGCCGTACACCTCTGGTGATCGTCGAGGGGACACTGAATAGTGCACGGTACATCCAAACCGTCATCGAACCGATCGTTCTACCATTCCTAGACCGGCAAGGGAACTTGCTGTTCCAACAGGACAATGCACGTCCGCATGTATCCCGTGCCACCCAACGTGCTCTAGAAGGTGTAAGTCAACTACCCTGACCAGCAAGATCTCCGGATCTGTCCCCCATTGAGCATGTTTGGGACTGGATGCAGCGTCGTCTCACGCGGTCTGCACGTCCAGCACGAACGCTGGTCCAACTGAGGCGCCAGGTGGAAATGGCATGGCAAGCCGTTCCACAGGACTACATCCAACATCTCTACGATCGTCTCCATGGGAGAATAGCAGCCTGCATTGCTGCGAAAGGTGGATATACACTGTACTATTGCCGACATTGTGCATGCTCTGTTGCCTGTGTCTATGTGCCTGTGGTTCTGTCAGTGTGATCATGTGATGTATCTGACCCCAGGAATGTGTCAATAAAGTTTCCCCTTCCTGGGACAATGAATTCACGGTGTTCTTATTTCAATTTCCAGGAGTGTAAATCAGGATGGCCGGATGCGGGATTGAACCGTCGTCCTCCCGAATGCGAGTCCAGTGTCTAACCACTGCGCCACCTCGCTCGGTTTACCAAGTATAATAGACACGGCATACACTTAACAAGCAGTTAAGGAATCAAACCTGAGTAGTTGACTAATGCGTGTTAATATATAAACCAATGTTTTAAATTGCATTTCAAGTGTAACAGGTACAGTCGTGGTGGGGGATCCATGCGTTGTTTAAAAAGTACCCGGTCGTGGAACCCGAAATGCAAATACTAACACATCATAATTTTTCCTACAACCAGCATTCAAAGCCATTGATTCGGTAACATAAAACCATTGAGCAATAATCTGTGAAAAGCTTATCATTGCTATCCATTTTTATTCAGTATGAAAGCTACATCTGATCAATGCGTTCTTGTACTCCCAGAATCGATTAAGGTTACCACTATTCTTTATTACAGACGACACCAAGAAACTTATTTTAAACCCAATTAGAGTAAAAATTTTTATTCAGGATGGCGAACACTCAATGCATTCCAGTTAATAGCAGTCTAATGGCAGCAAAAAGTATCATATGAGATAATTAAAAACAGGAGCATCTAAACATGTACGGAATAGAAAAGGAAATGGCTTTGGTATTTAAAACTACAACAATCGTCTGTCCTGGTATTCGATGAACACCAGGAAACTCGTCCTAGCGGGCTTCATCTTCCCACAATTGAGACAGACAGAACGTAAAAAGTATTGAAATCTACTTATTTTGCACATCTCGCAGCGGTAACTCGATTCCGTTTACGGGGGGTTGATTGCAACGTGCAGTAATTCAGTCTAGTCCCAAGAGATGCGATGGGAGTCGACGGGTCGTAAAATCCACTTAAAAATATGAAACGCTCTTCTCTACTTCACACAGTGTTAGCTCACTTACATAAAGATGTTCACGGGACGTGTTTCATCATAAAGCAACTTTTCCTTCTATTCTTTCTGTTACCAGCAGTTAGCCACTTTGGGCGACGAATTTTCAGGTCCTTTTTCTTTAATAGATGATGAGCTGCAGCTAGACTGTGAGGATGTAGAACGGTAGCGTGGCAGACTATTTACTGATTAAAATGAGCAGAGATAAAATACTTCGTTGATTTCTGAGGTAAGCTGTGCATGTCACAAGTCGCACGCTCTAAATGCCCAGCGAAAATATGAAGCAGAATTTGAATTATGGAAGAAGTTTTTGTTGAGTCTCCCTCTGAGGAAAGTCGGTAAATTTAAGCCAGAAAGCCAGTAAATTTAAAAGCAGAAAAATTAAAGTAACGGCAGGATGAAATTGTAGTTTATAGTATTTTATGTAATGGAGTCAATTCTGAAGAAGGCAATTCCATTTTTACGTAGTTAAGCTGTATGGTTGCATATATGACTACCACGTGAAAAACTAAAGATATTAAGAACGCCATACATAATATTAAGCAGTGGTCATCGTTGACTTAAAGGAAGACGTCAGATTAGTGTTTACGTCTCGTTGACTAATAAATCAGCTGACACGGAACACGAGGTAGGACAAAACGAGGATGGACCCCTCTGACGCGTTCTCTTCGCAGGGACCATCCCGTTATTCAATTGAAGCGGTTTAGACGAGCCACGAAAAACCTAAATCAGGATATACGGACGGAGATTTCAACGTCGATCCCCCCGGGGGTGAGCCTATTGTCTTAGCCTCACCCTGGATACTTATATACACAAATCAGTTGTCTAGAGCTACATTTTTACATGTGAAAGTTGCAAGTTAAACGTAATATCGTAAAACATTAAAGCAACTCTGTGTTACATCGTCCTCTTTCTTTCGCTTACGCCATAGCCCCACAGAGGTTGCAGGGTAGGCGTGGTTAGAACGTATTTGGCAAGGTTAGGTTTAGGGGTGGCCGGAAGCCCTTCCTGCAGCCACCCTGTACCTCCAGGGATGGAATCAGTGTACCCCAGCTGTCTGCATCTAGTGTAAATAGGGAAAGAGTGCGAACGTGTTTCTAATGTCTGCGACGCATGTAACTGAGGCGGAACGTGGGGACCAGCCCAGTATTCATCTAGTGGGATGTGGAAAACCGCCTAAATACCACATCCAGGCTGGCTGGCACACCAGCCCTCGTCGGTAACCCGCCGGGCGTATTCGATCCGGGGCCGGCGCCACTACCAGAGCCCAGGAAGCAGCGCGTTAGCGCTCTCGCCTACCCTGGCGGGTGTGTTACATTGTCATCTGTTATTCAGTATTTCCTGGGTGAGAATTGCGTCAGTTTTTTGATTCTGACGTAATCATCAGCAAATTACTACGACACTATTATAACTCACAGAATGGTGGAGAAGCGAGGTATCAAGATCACAAATTGTATGTACTTAACTTATTCCACTTTTTGTCTGAATAATTCCCTTTGTTCTGGGTCCTTTTGTTTCCCATGAATGAAATTTCTATATATATATATTGAAATATATCATCAGTTAATAATCATAGCCTGCTACAAAATCTAGATTGCTGTGTATGAGATACATGTAAGGGTCCACGTTGGATGTTATGGTCAAGCGACAGTGGCGAAATCTTCTCCCATATGAAAATAAATTAGATAAAACGTTTCCGACAACGTATGCTAAGAGAATTGCCGCGCGCTTCGGAAACTGGAAGACATAATGGCAGAATTGAAGCTGTAAGGCTGGTCCATATCTCCTACCTAGATAGCTCAATAGATAAGAGGATTTACCACAAAATGAAAGCTTGTGAACTCGATTCCTGTCGCGGCATATAGTATTAATTTGTCATTAGGGTGTTATCAATGTCTCATACTCCTCTTCCCGGTGAGCGATTCGTTCCGTTTAAATTTTAAACTTGTGATTTCGCCAAATTGAGTTGAACAACAATAAAATGAAATAAAGTTGGTCACTTAAAAATCTCTGTGAATACCAACATACATGTATAAGATTTCATATTTGGTTGGCCCATTTCATGCTCAGCTACTTTAGATTCGTCACTAGCAAGAAGCAGCAAAAGTAGATGCCAATCCTATATACTGTTGCCACGTGTAGCGCAAATTCGTAAGACCCATATATATGTGTGTTGGGGTGGGACAATGAAATGCTTGTAAACAGACTTAATTTCCAACACAAGAAAATATTTTGGAAACAGTTACTGCTTTCACATACTGAGAAGCAATGCTCTACATCATTTGAAAAGAACCACAACGATCAACTTACTATTCTAACCGATTTTAGGGTGCATTTGACATTAAGAAGAAAAGATTTTCAAGAAACAGCCGCACAAGTATCTAACTTTACAAATTACAGAATGCAGTGCATACGTATCAAATTATTCTTTCAGCTATAACTATCAGAGCAATTTCAGTACCCTATTTTATTTCGAATATTATTAAATTACACACAGTGCCTGACAACAAATGTGAACCCGCCATAATAGGAGGCGGAAACGAAATGAAACTATACGTGCTGATAGGGACTGCGATGCTATTTCACTGTTTACACAATCCAGTCAAATTTACAGATAAGTTGGTAATATGGCCCCTGTTATTAATATGACATTGTAAGCACTCTAGCCTGATGCTTAGAATGATTCCATTGGGGGTATGTCGTCAAACTGTCGTATTCTATCCTGAGGTAAACTGGCAACAGTCTTGATATACTGGATATTGATGGTGGGGTGAGGTTGACGACCGAGCTGGTCCTGTACATGTTCTAACAGCTACAGATCTAGAGATCTTACTGGGCATTGGAGCACCTCCGAATCACGCAGATAGTTCATAGTGAAACGTGCCATGTGTGGACAAGCTTTTTCCTGTTGAAAAGTGGCGCCAGGCACCGTCGCATGAGGCGTTACACGGGAGGGCGCAGGATGTCCGTCACGTACCGTTATGGCATGAGCGTTCCCTCAGTCGATAATAACCGCGATCAGAAGTCATACCCACCGCCTCCCCACACTACGACGCCAGGAATAACAAAGCCGTGCCTTTCCAAAACATTGGAAGGACGGGACCTCTCCCCAGGTCGCCAACATACTTTCTGTCAACGGTCATCTGAGGCAGGGTAGAACTGCAATCCATCGATGAAAACAAAGTGACGCTGTTCACCAGCAGTCCATGCCTCCCTGTTACGGCTCTGCTCTAAACGCCGCCGTTTATGTTACGATGTTCACAGCAGCCAACGCATGGGTCGGCAATTCCCTAGTAGGGCTGCTGCTAATCTCCGACCAGTGTTATGGGATACCACAAAATGTTTCAGGGAGACCATAACTTGTTCTCGGATGGCAGCCGCAGATGTCAAAGGCTTACAATGTGCTTGGTGCAAAATGTTGCGATCCTCCAAGGTGGCGATCAGACATAGTCCATTGGAAACTTGAAGACGGTTATGTTTACCGTCACGTCCCTTGCAGTCCAACATCATGCTACTGTCTCATCCGAATGACGAACAACTCCGAATACTGCATGATTCGACCAGCCAGCCAAATGCAGATCCACTGTGAGGCCTCTTTCCAACTACTATCTTTTCCTGTCATAGCAGAGAGCAAGGTGTTTAGATCAGTCTGTAATTTCCAAGCGGTCAGGAGCTAATGCAGAAAGACAAACTTCCAGTGGTGGCTGGTTGATTTCTTGGATTAGCCCCAAACACTGCTACAGGGCACCTACGAGCTGCGCGGATTTTGGTACTCAATAAGGATACTTGTAGGAGACTCAAGGAATTCACATATCTGAATAAAACTTGTTTATTGCATTTAGACTAAACTAATATACCGGAGGCTAATTCTAAACATAAGAAAAACCAAAGCTTTCGACCTTCGGTACAACAGAAGTCAGTGTATGAGTCACTGGGGTGAGAGCTAACAGAAGTAGCAATCACTAACAGCATCATAAACTACGAACATATGTGAGCAGTAATCCAAGTGAGAAACAGACTTATATCGCAGCTTACCCGAGACGTCGAGTGACATTGAGTTGGGGTCCAAACGTTCTGACTCAGAATTCCTTTAACTACAGAAGGATCCGGGTATTGCAATGTTCTCCCACGTTTCAGTTGGCACACTAACCCCACTGGTTCATTACAGTCATCGGCCAATTTGAGGTGAGGCTTTGCATCTCCATGGGGGACTCTGGCCAGTCATGGTTGAGTCGTTCCCTTCTCTTACTCTGTAAGAGTGGTGTTCCTGGCATTTATATTAACAAACTTCATGTTTGGCAACAACAGAATTCAGCTGAAATGTAAACGTCACTACCCTTCCTACCACTGCTAGCTACGACAGTGTTTTACGCCACGTTGCACCACCCTGTGAGTTAAGTCTTCCATGTCGCGAGTGGGGACTGTCAATTCAGCAGTTGTAATTATTTCGCGTCTTACTGCAACTTGTGTGAACCCACTGACGTTGACGTCAGCAGGAGTAGAGGTCATGCCTGTTGCATATGCTAAGATGTGCCTGTTTGCGACTACCTTACAACAGCGTCTAGGTGGTATACAGAGTTGCCAGTTAAGTCCCTGAAATGAAACTGCTAAAATGTACCTGTCTGCGACTACCTTACAACAGTGTCTAGATGGTACATACAATTACCAGTTGAACCTCTGAACTGAAACTTCTACCATGGGACAGGTGTCCTGAGCATCTGCAAGCTCCTTCCATTATTGTAAGTAGTTCCGTAGCGTAACCTAAACGCTATCATTTCTGCCTAACAGCTGTGTTATGCTTTTGGTTTCTTGCCTTGAGTGCTCTTACCGACTGGCAACAGCCCCAGGCTTAACAATGAACGAGTCAATAAGTCGTCAATACATGACACTTTGTCAGGTGCTGATAACGCTGACTCACATGCGTACGCGACATCTCCCTGGGCTTTGCATTGATCACTGAACATCTGAAACTTCGCACGCCCGTATATAACCTACAAGGCTCTGGTAACAACACTAAACATGAGTAACACAAATGTAGTCCGGTAACCGTTCTACTTGCCATAGATAATTGCAACTATAATTATTTACATACCCGTCCATAGCATGTATGATTGAGAACTTACATCGACCAAAGATCATGTCTTCTGGGTGCTTCTTTTTTATCAGGCAATATTCCGAAATTACAGGGTGACATTTATTGAAGTATATGAAAAAAAAGAAAAGTAAAATTGCTACAAACTACGGTGTACACACTATTCAACATTTAAACGTCACTAAGATATTCGGATTTAGGTTATTACATGTTCGATACGCCTGCCATCCTTCGTGATGATGTAGCGTAGACGAATAGCGAAATTCTGCATGACCCACTGAAGTTTCGGAACATCGACGCTGTAGATGACCTCCTGAAAGGCTGTTTTCAGCTCGTCAGTGGTTTTGTGGTTATTGCTGTACACTTTGGTTTGAATACAGCCACACAAAAGAGAGTCTCATGCTTTCATATCCGGAGATCGAGGCCCACGCCAGTGGCCTTTGGGTACCGCACAGCCGGAATGTGGTCCCCAAAGTGCTCCTCCAGGACATCAAACACTCTCCTGCGTCGATGGGGCGAGCTCCGTCTTGCGTGAACCATATCTTGTCGAAATCAGGGACACTTTGGATAACGGAGATGAAATAATTTCCCAAAACCTTTACATACCATTCGGTAGTCACCGTGCCGTCAAGGAATATCGCACCGATTATTCCGTAACTGGACCCGGCACTCCACACAGTCACCCACTGAGGGCGAAGAGACTTCTCGATCACGAGAAGCGTATTCTCAATCCCCAAATGTTCCAGTTTAGCTTACTGATGAACCTATCCACATGAAATTTGGCTTCGTCACAAAACCAAATCATACATGTGCATACTAATTCCCATCATGCCTCGCGGCCAACTGTGCAGTTTTAACGTCCTAAAGCAAACAGTTCAGAAGTTATGGCGAATTTATTTCATATAATTCAATAACTGTCACCCTGTAAGTTCCGTCACTGCTTTTCACACGGAAACTTTATTGCCAAATACAAATACACCATGGTTTCAAGAGCTAAACCCCTTGTACGATTTTCCTACACAGTCACCACCGACATTGAGACATTTGTCACATAGTGCAGTCAGTTTGAAGAAACCACTGTAGTAAAACTCACGTCTGTGATGCAAGTAACCGCCGCACAGCCTGCTCCACCTCAGCATTGGTTTGCAAGCGATGTTCCGAGAGTGCGGCTTTCAACGCAGGGAATAGTTGAAAGTCCGATGGGTGAAGATCGGGGCTGTAGGGCGGGCTATCCAATCTCTCCTATCCGAAGCGACGATTCTGATCCTGTGTGAGCCTCTCTGTGTGTGATTGTGCGTTGTCGTCCAAGAGTACAACACCTTAACTCTAGTACCCTGGTCTCTTTCGTCGAAATGACGACCTGGATTTGGTGAGGGTGTCACAGCAGCGTGTCGCATTGATGGTCACGTGTTGGAGGAAATCAAGGAGAATCACAGCTTTTGTGCCTCAGAACAATGTGCCCATAAGCTTCCCTGCGGAGGGTGACACTTTGAATTTATTTCTTCATTGGTGAACTGGGATGCTTCCACGTCATTGAGGTGGTCTTGTATTCTGGGATAAAGTGGTGCACTCATTTCTCATAGCCTGTGAACAGGAACTGATTCTCATGCTTGCACTCTTGTAATCCGGTGGCAGATTTCTTGGCACCCATCTTGCAGAGACTTTTCAGAAGCCCAGCATATCATGAAACATGGCCAACACGCATTGTGGACTCAATACCTGACACCGTCATGTGCCTGCCTGCTAACACTGTGTCCTGTACTCTAACAGTGTTTTTTTTCCGTGGATGTAGAGGAACGCCATCTTCGACGTTCATCCTCCATAGTCTGCCTTCCTTCTCTCAACATGTTACACCAGAGACCACCCATCTGCCGACACATGGCCTATTTACCATATACGATGTGTAGACGTTCACGAATGATCGATACACCAGTCCCACGTGCCCATTCATACCGACAAACAGCGCGTACTTCCATTGGCGGTCATGTTGTTAGTACATGTCCGTCTCGTGATGTGCAGCGGGAACGCCTGTCTGCGGCTACTCTCATTACTTCAGCGCCACTGTTCCCAAATTTTATATTTTTGTTACGATGACACATATGTTGTAAGCCAGGCAGACCATCGTTTGAGGCGAACACTTTACTTTTTCTTCTACAACAACAGCGACAGTCTCCCCCAGTTGCTCCCGTCTTACTAATGCTCAGTCCCTGATCGCGTCTCTGTTGACCAGTCCACGATCAATTGCACTGTCCCGAATGGACTGTTTTCAGGATGGAATGTCTTCGTCTCTTAAGCTTAACCATTCTCTCAAACTCTACATTATACATTTCAGACTGTATGAAGTAAGTGGGAAGAAAGGAAGGGGAAAGGTAACTGAGTAAAATAGAGACGGAGAACTAAATAATTTGGATAAGTATGGTAAAGCAGAAAATCGACTGTGACTCTGTCCAAGTATCGTGGTGACATTAAGCCAAAGTTATTCAAGGTAATTAAGGAAAACGTAAATCTTGATTACCCGAGAGGCATTTCAACTCTTCTTCTTGACCTCCTGGATAAGCACCAACAGATCCTTGGAATGCAATGTCCGTTTTCGAAGGATGAATCTAAGTCAGATGCGTTTTATGCGTTCAGTATATAGGAATATAAAAGAAATTTGTAACTCACTATATAATCACATAATCTTGGATCTAAAACAATACGATACAACTTCATCTTGCCAATTTGATCGAACCGACAGCGTCTGTCCTGGTCTTAAGACTGGAACCAGGTAAGAGTGCGCTGAGCACAAGTGCTTTCCTACAACAATGTGCACGTCATATGTGCGTTGTAACTACAGTATGGAGTCAAATTTGGTGTTAATGATCTATTTAAAAAGAAGGGTCACAGCTCACACAGGTAATTATTCGAATCTGTATTATGTTATGTAGTAGCTTTTATCTCAGTAGTTTATACAACTAAATTACTTAAGGCAAAAATACCGAGATGATTCATTTGAAAATATATGGCCGAATTCCTTCCCCATTCTTTTCTAATCTGAGCATACGATCCATCCGTAAAATCCTTGTTGTTGACGGGATGCTAAACCCTAACATTTTTTTCCAATTTTAATTTGTTGAGACCCGAATTTGTGCACAATTAAGGTAATATAAATGAATTAGTAAGATGTGAAGAGTTAAGATTCACTCCTACTAGAAATTCCTTTACCTACTGAGACAGATGTGTTCGATAGGGTTGATAGCAGTCGTATTTTCGGAACATGAGATCATCTGAAACTCACACTATATTCAATAGCATTCACATCGCTGTTTGAGTAGGACAGTCTTGAAAACCGCGATGCATTTCTCTGTGTATATGTGTATAATTTTGCTGATTCGGAGATTTCAAACAGTACTGCAGCATAAAAAGTACGCTGTTGTCAAAAATGTTTTCGTAAACATGTGAAAACACGAAATAACTGACTATCTGAGCCCAGTCCAAACGAAACAATCGTAGACCCTCATACAGGCTACGTGATTTATCATATACTGTGATTAACTTATTGGTAAAACCACTATTCCAGAGATGAATGATACAACTGTTTGCCCTAATATAAGCAATGCCTTACATTTGTTTACCTAATCGGTGGTTTCCCGGCTGTATCACGACCAGAAAACCGTCTTCTGCCTCCTCTCGAAGTATCTTCGTGTGCCAGGTATCCGCCAATGGGTTAGTGTATAACTCAGTATTTCGTGAAGAGGAATTTGATAACGGACTTGTTCTATTGATTCTAGGTTATGACACACTGCATAAATAACGCTCTATAGCCACCACCAAAATAGCTGTAATTACTGAATCTTTGAAAGTTTTGGAAAACACATAGAGGGCTGGTACAAACGGTATATAACACAGAACAAACGTGTGCCATAGACTGTCAAACTGAAAACACTCCACTTCAGATACATAGCGCCTAACGGAGATTTATCCGTCGAATTAACTGCGCGGGAAACTCACTGATTGGTAGAGACTAATGACGCGGTCTTGTTCCACTAATTATGGATTCGTCCGCTAATTGCGTTAGTTTATTATGAGGTGTTTCCCTCTTGACTGAATGAACGCTGTGATTGTCCGACACCTGCATCAGTCTCTCTGTTCACAAGTATACTCGACACAACCAACGTTTTAAGAGGGCATGCTTCTGAAACGGAACATGTCACACCTGTTACCCACAATTTTAAAAATTAAAATGTGGACAACGATATGGTACGGAAGTATATTAGACACAAGTAAAAATAAGAGAATAGATAGTTAAGGTATCCTTATACATAAGCCATAATACATGTCTTTGTAAAGGGTGAGAGGAACGCGCTCGGATGCCACCTTCTGAGTCGTCCATAGTGAAGAGAGAACTTCATAAAAGTAGAATAAAGGGCATTTAATGTACTAATCGTATACAGGATACTGAGCTTCAGCTTAAATCCCGTGATGGTTTACCACCGTCAAGCAACATGTAAGGAGTGGTTCTGTATGGGTTCCATAAGTCATTGGCCACGGCCAGAGCGCAGCGTACCAGACATCAAAGCGAATGGTACGCGATTTCCAGATTCGCCTTCGGAACAAATACGGTAATAGTTTCTTAGAATGTGCGAGATTTATTGTTTATGACTGCAGTTACTGACACTGCAATGGTCTGTCGTGATAGGGTGTCACTGACGTAACCAGAAAATGTTCGTCCGCAAATCTAGACCACAATTAGGGCAGTGGAAATTATTTGGCAGTTCGGATGCGACATGCGAGGCAGTAATCTCCAATGGGTGAGCCAGTAGTGGGGCCAGCGTAAAGCCCAAAAGTATACTGTGGGCACAAAGAAGGAAATCTGATTGAGGAACTGTTCGGCGCGGTCGGCGTTAAGCCTCGACAACCTGATGTCAAATGCCTGGAGGACAGTCGTGCTCCGTCCTACAAATCCGTCCAGAGGAAGAATACCGAGAAAGGATGGTGGTGGTGGTGGTGGTGGTGGTGGCAAGTGAGCCGCAGAGGCGAGATAATACTGAAGACAGCAGTGCTCCAAATGGCGAACCTCGAGCCACTTGGCAGCGTAGCGCTACTGGAGGTATGATCTGCCGCCGACATGATGCTGGAAGTAAGTAGTACACCACTGTGTTGTTCGTGGCCGGACAGTAGGCGAAATTCAAGGGTACACGAGGGTATTGGTTGGGTAAACTACAGGGTGTTTATAAATGAATATCGGGGTTTTAACGCTTATAATGTTTATTACATTAAACTTACAGTTATAAATGATATGTCAAATGAAAAACAACTCAAACAGTTTTAACAAGTACCTTATAAATGTTCAATGTTAGCACCATTTGTCACACGGTACACATGATGTCTACAGCCGAGTTTTTCCCAAACGTTGATAAGCATATCTTCAGTGATTGTAGCAACAGCTGCTTCAATCCGGTTTCGTAATTCAGGGAGGTCTGCTGCTAGCGGAGGTACGTACACACTATCCTTGGTGAAGCCCCAAAGAAAAAAATTGCACGGCGTTAAGTTGGGTGAACGTGGAGGTCATGCAAAGCAAGCCCTGTAATTGGGCCCCTTGCGGCCTATCCAGCGCTTGGGCTATAGACTTGATGCGTGTCGTGTGACAAATGGCGCTCACATTGAACATTTATAAGGTTCTTGGTAAAACTGTTTGAGTTGCTCTTTCATTTGACATATCATTTATAACTGTAAGTTTAATGTAATAAATATTATAAAGCGTTAAAACCCCGATATTATTTTATAAACACCCTGTATTACGTTCCACAAGTAGACTCTCTTCTTGTAGGTAATAGATGTCTTCATAAATTATGACTGGTGTTATCTTTGGGAAATAGCTGCTTCTTCGTTGGCAATAGAGATACACTATCTGTTAAAAAGTACCCAAACACCAATTTGTGAACATCAATATGGGGTCTGTCCGACTTCGCCTTTTTAGTAGCTTGTAGTCTGCTGTGGACGCTTTCAGTAAGGGGTCTGTGGAGGAATGGCAGCCCTTTGCTCCTCGAGGCCCGAAATCAGAGAAGGTAGTGATGTTGGACGCTGGGATCTAGAGCCATGGCAATGTTACAAGTAGTTCAAAATGTGTTCCATTGGATTCAGACAGAAACACTGGGCAAACTAGTTCTTTTCAGGATTGTTACTGGTCGCAGACCAGGAAATGCTGCCTTATGACAACGTGCATTGTCATGCTCATCCAGTCATCGCCTTCAGACTGTCCCTCTTCTGTACGCAGTGCATAGGGCTGTGAAATGTCTTCATATCCTTCCGCATTTAGAATTCAGCGCAATAAGGGTACCACACCCTAACTACAGAAAACACAGCCATATTGTAATACTGTCTCCTTCGTACTCCGCTGTTGCCACTACACATTATGAGAGGTAATGCTCTCCAGATATTCGACAAATGCAAACCCTTCTATCGGACTGCCACTAGGTACAGAATGATCCCTCACTCGAGATAATTGGTTTCCAGTCATCTACTGTCCAGTGGCGCCGAACTGCACACCACCTCAAGCGTCGCTTAGCACTGACAATAGAAATGTGAAGCTAATGAAGAGCTATTCTACCAATCAGTCCCTACACACAGTCATTGTGCTAGCTGGACCGCTGGTAGCTGTTTGAAAATGACAAGTGATTCCTTCTGCTTATTTCATGCGGTTTTTTACAACAATGCTCGACGGTCGCTGTCCGTCAGCAAGTGAGGTACATTATGTGGTCAAAAATATCCGGACATCCCCAAAAACATACTTTTTTCATATAAAGTGCATTGTGCTGCCACCTACTGCCAGGTACTCCACATCAGCGACCTCAGTAGTCGTTAGACATCGTGAGAGAGCAAAATGGGGAGCTCCACGGAGCTCATGGACTTCGAACGTGGCCAGGTGGTTGGGTGTCACTTGTGTCCTATGCCTGTATACGAGATTTCCCCAAATCGCTAGGTCCACTGTTTCCGATGTGATAGTGAAGTGGAAACGTGAAAGGGCACTTACAGCACAAAAGCGTACAGGTCGACCTCACTGTTGACTGACAGAGAGTGACAGTTGGAGAGGGTCGTAATGTGAAACAGGCAGACATCTATCCAGACCATCACACAGGAATTCCAAACTACATCAGGATCCACTTCAAGTACTATGACAGTTAGGCGGGAGGTAAGAAAACTTGGATTTCATTGTCAAGGGTCGGCTGCTCATAAGCCACAGATCACGCCGGTAAATGCCAAACGACGCCTCGCTTAGTGTAAGGAGCGTAAACATGGGATGATTGAATAGTGGAAAAACGTTGTGTCAAGTGACGAATCACGGTAAACAATTGGGCGATCCGATGGTGGGTATGGCGAATGCCCGGTGACGTCACCTGCCAGAGCGTAAAGCGCCAACAGTAAAATTCAGAGGCGGTGATGTTATGGTGTGGTCGTGTTTTTCATGGATGGGGCTTACACCCCCTTGTTGTTTTGCATGGTACAGTCACAGGACAGGCCTACATTGATGTTTTAAGCACCTTCTTCCTTCCCATTGTTGAAGAGCAATTCGGGGATGGCGATTGAATCTTTCAACAACATTGAGAACCTGTTTATAACGTACGGCCTGTGGCGGAGTGGTTAAGTTACAAGAACATCCCTGTAATTGAATGGCCTGCATAGAGTCCTCAACTGAATGCTATAGAACATCTTTGGGATGTTTTGGAACGCCATCTTCGTGCCAGGCCTCTCCGACCGACATCGATAACTCTCCTCTGTGCATCACTCCGTGATGATGGGCTGCCATTCCCCAAGAAACCTTCTAGCACCTGATTGAACGTATGCCTGCGAGAGTGGAAGCTGTCATCAAGGCTAAGGCTGGGACAACACCATACTGAATTCCAGCATTACCGATGGAGGGCGCCACGAACTTCTAAGTCATTTTCAGCCAGGTGTCTGGATACTTTTGAACACAGTGTATGCTTGGTCTCGGTTTAGCTGTGGCGATTACTTCGCGTTTACACTTCACAATCGTGTCACCAACTGTCAACTGGGGCAGCTCTAGGAGAGTTGGCTTTCTTCCAGTGTGAAATCCAGTGACTAGTCCACATTAGACGTCAGTGAGATCTATACAGACCCATTCTGCAGTTATTGCTTCTATAGTGATGACGGAATACTGTGCACCTCCTTTTATACTGGTGCGTCTGCCTCTCGTGAGATCTACTAGTCAGTTCCGTATTATATAGCGGTTTCCGCAAACTTCTGATCAGATATTGTGTCTACCTAAGCAGCTGTGAATGTGCTTATCTTAGCCGAGACAAACTGGATCTTAGGAGTACCTTTCAACCAGAGACGGTAGGGAGACCCAACATTCATTCATCGCCGGGCAGCTGCGTGCACGTCTTGTGTCTACCGAAGCAGCAGTGACTGTGCTTATCTTAGCCGAGACAAACTGGATCTTAGGAGTATCTTTCAACCAGAGACGGGAGGGAGATCCAACATTCATTCATCGCCTGGCAGCTGCGTGCACGTGACCGAAAGCGACCTTCTGCAAACGAAAACAAGTTGTGAGTGCGAGGGCGCGAGTGTTTGACGCGGAGGGCGGTTAGTAGTGACGCGAGGGCTTCCTGAAAAATTGAGCAGCGTGGCTGGATGGGCGTGAAACGCGCCGCCGGCCGCCGGCCGCCGCAGGTGTGACGGCGCCACAAAAAAACCACGGCGTATTGATTAGCGGCGCGGCGTCTCTGTACGCTCGCAGACGCTGCCGTCTGCCGTGCGAGGATCTGCCGGCGCGGCTCCAGCCGCCAGCCGCCAGCCGCCAGCCGCTTGCCATGGAAATGCATTCACGCCAATTACCAGCGACAACAGCGCTGCAATTTACATTCTCAGCTTCGTTACCTCTCGCTACAGGCCGGCTCCGTGAACCTTGTTACCGCCGCTGTACCGAAGGGTCAACTTCTTAATGGTGCCCCACAAGACATCGATATTAACAAACGTACTAAAAACTTGCCATTCACAGTAGCGAATTGGTCGCAAACACAAGCTTTTATAAGTAATTTTCATTCATCTTATTGCTGACATACTCGGCTTCTGGCGACGGGTCAATACTGAATGTAGCTTCTTAAAAGTAATTAAATAAAAATGTCGTGAACAGGTAAACTGTGTACAAATTAGCGCCTAACAGGATATTTCTGTAGTTTGTTTGTTGGTGATTCTCATTACTGCATTACGCTTAACTTCTTGTAAAGTCCGTTCAAAGTATCGACTTTTATAACAAAAAAACAGGCATCAGCGAAAAGACTTCCAAAATATATATAAAGTTCTTATACATGTTATTTTATTTCCTAGCGTGTAGGAGTACTTTGTGTTAAACGTAAGCATAATAATGCAGCAGGTGATGAATGAAAGTGAATAACGCGTACCGATGCACCTACATAAGAAATAAAAATATATGAATCAATAATGTTATGTTACTGGTTGCAGTCATAAACATAAAGCTATATGTTATTACTGTCACGGACAAGTAAGAGACAACATGGCTCCGAGTATTTCGAAAAAAATATTTTTCTCTGTGTTCCTGGTACACAGGGTGAAAAGTATTCAAACCGACAAACTCAGCCAGGTTGTAGGGGACATCAAAACAAATATTTTCCCCTAATGTCATTTTTTCCTATGAGGATTATTTAAACCAGTGGAGGCCGGCCGTGGTGGCCGAGCGGTTCTAGACGCTACAGTCCGGAACCGCGTGACTGCTACGGTCGCAGGTTCGAATTCTGCCTCGGGCATGGATGTGTGTGCTGTCCTTAGGTTGGTTAGGTTTAACTAGCTCTAAGTTCTAGGTGACTGATGACCTCAGATGTTAAGGCCCATAGTGCTCAGAGCCATATTTTTTTTAAACCAGTGGAGGCCGTATTATGCTCTTCAGTTGTTAGAGGCCGTATTACGATCTTCAGTTGGTAGAGATCGTATTACGATCTTCAGTTGTAGGCAACAGCTGTCCACCAGTGTAGTAGTGCATTGTTTCTGTTTACTAATGGAGCGATACACCTGGAGTGAGTACACTGATATGTTTGGTGCGTACTACGTAGCGCACCACAACGGACGAGCTGCACAGCGGGTTTATCAACAACAATATCCTAATCGCCGTATCGTGCATCATACGAGATTTGCTGCTGTGTACCAACGTCTGCGTGAGACCGTGTCATTTGGCAGATTAACTGACTGGGACGCTGTCGCACGGTAAGAATGCTGCAATTTGAGGAAGTTGTATTGCAGCATGTGGAGCAGGATCCTTCAATCAGCACTCGTGCAATTGCACACAACATGGGGACGAATCAGAAGAATGTAAGAACAGTCCTTCGAGAGCAATTGTTACGTCCATTTCACTTGCAGCTTGTCCACAACCTGGAACCAGTTGTTTATCCACCCAGAGCACAGTTTTTGCACTGGTGCCCGGAACAGTGTGAAATACATCTTACATTTCCATCCTCTGTGTTGTTTACCGATGAATCAACATTCGGGCGTGATGGAGTCTTCAACAGTCACAATCCGCATGTTTGGAGTGAGGATAACCCACATGCTTCAGTTATTAGCGCTCATCAAGTGCAGTTCTTCGTTAATATGTGGGTCGCTGCTGTTGGGGACTGTTTAATTGGGCCGTATCTGCTACCTAGGCCATTAAATGGTAGGCACTATTAAATTTTCTCGCCAGAGCATTGCCAGAATTGCTGGAAGACGTCCCGCTCCCTACAAGACAACGCATGTGGTTTCAACATGACGGCGTGCCAGCACATTTCAGCCGTCGTGTGCGTCGATTCCTGGACCGACGGTTCCCAGAAACGTGGACTGGCAGAGGTGATCCTGTTGCATGGCCTGCTCGGTCCCCAGATATGTCCCCTCTGGACTTTTTTTGTGTGGGGAGAGATGCGCAACCTTGTTTACGCAACTCCTGTTGCATCAGAGGAGGATCTGGTTGCCCGGATAGTAGCAGCAGCAGGAACAATTCAGGATACTCCTGGAGTTTTTGCCCATATGAGACAGAACATGATCCGACGTAGTAACCTTTGTTTACGTGCCAATGGAGGTATTTTTGAAAATCTACTGTAATTGAAATTGCGTTGTGTTAATGTGTTGTCTCTTGGTCGTAAAAAATGGAAAAGTGTTTGTTGGTTTAATTAATTTGCCACCAGAGAAGTCTTCCTCTACCGGTTTAAATACTCCACATAGGAAATAATGACATTAGGGGAAAATATTTGTTTTGATGTCCCCTACAATCTCCCAGAGTTTGTCGGTTTAAATACTTTTCACCCTGTATAATGACCACGTATCATACCGCGTCAGACGTTCTCCACGGAGATAAGGGTGAGCCTCTACAGAGTGATGGAGGCCAAGTTGTCCAAGTCCGACGGCGAGTGCCGGAGTGCTGCAACGCTTCCGATACTGAGCTATGGATTCCGATTGGTGGCGTGCCCTGCATGAAGCACAGATAAACAATAACAGAATTATGAACAAATAATACGACGGTGAGTGAAATAAAAACGTTAATTTTTTAAAAATATTATTTACTGTGCAGAAGTGGTACAAAGCTGTATCAGTTTTCAACATAATCTCCCTCACGCTCAATGCAAGTCCTCCAGCCCTTACATAAATTCCTTTAGAAAAAAAAAATCTTTGGTAGTCCGCGCAACCACTCATGCACCTTGTGGCGTACCTCTTCATCAGAAGCGAACTTCTTTCCTCTCATTGCGTCTTTGAATGGTCCAGAACATATGGAAATCACTTGAGTCAAGGTCTGGTGGGTATGGTGGATGAGGAAGACACTCAAAATGCAGATCTGCGATTGTTGCAACTGTTGTACGGGCAGTGTGGGACCTTGCATTGTCATGTTGCAAAAGGATACCTTCTGACTGCAATCCACGTCGCTTTGATTGATTGCAGGCCGCAGGTGATTTTTTTAGGAGATCTGTGTATGATGCACTGGTGACAGTGGTCCCTCTAGGCATGTAATGCTCCAAAATGACGCCTTTTTCGTACCAAAAGAGAGTCAGCATAATCTTCCCGGCTGATGGTTCTGTTCGAAACTTGTTTGGTTTTGGTGATGAGGAATGACGCCATTCTTTGCTCGCTCTCTTCGTTTCCGGTTGGTGGAAGTGAACCCAGGTTTCGTCCCCAGTAACAATTCTTGCAAGGAAGCCATCACCTTCTCGTTCTAAACGCCGAAGAAGTTCTTCACAAGCATCAACACGTCGTTCTCTCATTTCAGGAGTCAGCTGCCGTGGCACCCATCTTGCAGACACTTCATGAAACTGGAGCATATCATGTACAATGTGGTGTGCTGACCCATGAATAATCTGCATACATGCAGCAATGTCATTCAGTGTCACACGGCGGTTTTCCTTCATTATGGCTTCAACTGCTGCAATGTTCTGTGGAGTAACAAATAGTTGTTCCTGACCTGGACGAGGAGCACCTTCCACTGAAGTCACACCATTTGCGAACATCCTACTCCAGTCGTAGACATACCGCTGTGACAACCATGCATCACCGTACTGAACCTCGTCGATGAATTTCTATAGGTTTCATAACTTCACCACGCAAAAACCGAATAACAGAACACTGTTCTTCCATGGTGCAAATCGCAAGTGGGGCGGCCATCTTTATACTGATACCGCGATGTTATGTGTGCATCTGCACTATGCTGATACCTGTAGGCACACTGTTTGCAGCACGCTTACCAACTTACAGGATAACGGTGCGAAGTTTTGATTTGTTATTACAAATTTAAGGTTTTCATTTGACTCAACCTCGTACCTACTGACTTTCTATTCGTTAATTCTTTTTTTTCGTTTTAAGCAGTTAAGTAATGTACACTACTGCCCATTGTTACACCAAGAAGATGACGTGCTACAGACGCGAAATTTAACCGATAGGAAGAAGATGTTGTGATATGCAAATGATTAGCTTCTCAGAGCATTCACACACGGTTGGCGCCGGTAGCGGCACCTACAACGTGCTGACATGAGGAAAGTTTTCAACCGATTTCTCATACACAAACAGCAGTTGACCGGCGTAGCCTCGTGAAACGTTGTTGTGATGCCTCGTTTCCGACTTTGATAAAGGTCGGATTGTAGCCTATCGCGATTGTGGTTTATCGTATCGCGACATTGCTGCTCGCATTGGACGACATCTAATGACTGTTAACAGAATATGGAATCGGTGGGTTCAGGAGGTTAACACGGAACGCCGTACTGGATCTCGACGGCCTCATATCACTAGCACTCGAGATGACAGGCATCTTATCTGCATGGCTGTAGCGGATAGTGCAGCCACGTCTCGATCCCTGAGTCAACAGATGGGGACGTTTGCAAGACAACAACCATCTTCACAAACAGTTCGACGACGTTTGCAGCAGTATGGTCTATTTGCTCGGAGACCATGGCTGCGGTTACCCTGGACACTGCATCACAGACAGGAGCGCCTGCGATGGTGTACTCAACGACGAACCTGGGTGCACGAATGCAAAACGTCATTTTGGCGGATGAATCCTGGTTCTGTTCACAGCATCATGATGGTCGCGTGCGTGTTTGGTGACATCGCGGTGAACGCACATTGGAAGCGTGTATTCGTCATCGCCATACTGGTGTATCGCCGGGCGTGATAGTATAGGTCGCCATTGGTTATGCGTCACCTCTTGTTCGCATTGGCGGCACTTTGAACAGTGGACGTTACATTTCAGATGTGTTTCGACCCGTGACTCTAACCTTCATTCGATCCCTGCGAAACCCTACGTTTCAGCAGGATAATGCACGACCCCATGTTGCAGGCCCTGTAAGGGCCTTTCTGGATACAGAAAATGTTCGACTGCTTCCCTGGCCAGCACATTCTCCAGATCTCTTACCAATTGAAAACGTCTGGTCGATGGTGGCCGAACAACTGGCTCGTCACAATACGCCAGTCACTACTCTTGATAGCCCGCATCTCGTGGTCATGCGGTAGCGTTCTCGCTTCCCACGCCCGGGTTCCCGGGTTCGATTCCCGGCGGGGTCTGGGATTTTCTCTGCCTCGTGATGGCTGGGTGTTGTGTGGTGTCCTTAGGTTAGTTAGGTTTAAGTGGTTCTAAGTTCTAGGGGACTGATGACCATAGATGTTAAGTCCCATAGTGCTCAGAGCCATTTGAACTACTGTTGATAAACTGTGGTATCGTGTTGAAGCTACATGGTCAGCTGTACCTGTACACGCCATCAAAGCTCTGTTTGACTCAATGCCCAGGCGTATCATGGCCGCTATAACGGCCAGAGGTGGTTGTTCTGGGTACTGATTTCTCAGGATCTATGCACCCAAACTGTGTGAAAATCTAATCACGTGTCAGTTCTAGTATAATATATTTGTCCAATGAATATCCGTTTAACATCTGCATTTCTTCTTGGTGCAGCAATTTTAATGGCCAGTAATGTAATAATCTCACCATTTTTTTCACATTTTTTATAGTTAGATTGTACAACGTGCGTTCAATAGGTAATGCAATACATTTTTTGTCTCGGCCAATTTCGGCTGAAAAAGTGTGCAATTCGTTGCGCGACATGGTGGATTATTCTCGCATCAGCTTCTATAGTCTTATGAAGTTCCGATAGGTGGCGGCGCTATACGTATCCTTCACAGTGGTGTCTGTAAAGAGATACGCTAAAACCAGAGAGCTGTCACTGAGTTTCGTTGCGCGGAAAACCACAGCATTGCGTATATTCATATTCTCTTGCAGAATGTCTACGGAGACCTGGGAGTGAACAAAAGCATGGTGAGTCGTTGGGCGAGGCGTCTGTCATCATCACAAAGAAGTCGCACAAACCTATCTGACCTCCACGTGCCGGCAGGCCGTACACATCTGTGACTCCTGCAATGCTGGAACGTGCAGACACTCTTATTCGAGGTGACCGACGGATCACGAACACATCGCTGCACAACTGGACGTCTTTGTTGGTAATGCTGACATACTCGTCCACTGGTTGTGGTACTCATTCACCCTACATCTCGGATCACGCACCTTTCGACTTTCACTAGTTTGGCCCAAATAAGGACGCACTTTGCGGGAAGCAGTACGTGACTGATGAGAAGGTTATTGATGCACCCACAATTCGGTTGCATCGTCGACCTGTAAAGTAGCACCGTGCGGTCATACAGGCCCTCTCAGTAAGGTGGCGTAATGCCGTCGCATTGACGTTATGTTGAAAAGCAGGGTATTATAGCCCAAAGAGTGGGGAATGATATGATGTATTCGGATCCTAAATTAAAGCAACCAGCTTTTAGGAAAAAAGTCTTGCATTACTTTCTGAATGCCCCTGGTGACTTTCTTTCCTCAATTTCATTCGCTGCGTCCCTCTGTATGACCTCAGTTTTTTACATTACTTTCGGTACATTAATTCTTTTTCTTCGTTTTGAGCAGTTAAGTAATATAATAGGCCGTTGGGTTTTGAAGCTTTGCGGATACTATAAAAGCTGGAAAAATATTATTAATTTTCTGTGGATTGTAACAATAATAACAAGAATTGTAAAACACAGCCTGCAGTTGCTTCCACAGTGCAGATCATATGTAAAATCAGCAAATAATAAATGAAAAAACAACAAATACCTTTTTCTCATGAACGAAATATACTTATATCCGTAACATAAGAGTGCTTCCGCATCCGCAAAACAATATGACGTGCTTGATAAAATGCGGTAAATGCTATTGTAACATTGAGGCATGTTTTACAATGATACGGATTTAACGCATGCCAGACATGAGTTGTGGATAGCGTGTGCTGTACGTGCTCTCCCTATGCCTGTACGTGTCCTCCGATGTCCTCGTGTGGGACTACAACGTGCACAAAGCCTTCCCATACTGTTAATCAGGCTGTCCAACATGGCTTACGGTGACATCTTTCAATACTGAACAAGCGTTGTTTGTAGGGAAAAATAGTATGTAAGGCGATGATATTGGTGCACTTCGTCCTCTTAGACTGTCACATACATGTTTAGCTCGACTAAAATTTAGGAACAGAGCTGTGCACACTAGACAAGAGATGTTCTTATCTTATTTAAGCCCTGTTGCCCCCAATTCTCTGTTGAGAAATTCCTTGCTATCGGAGGCAAAGCATAACGCAACTACTAATTTTATAACATTTCGCTGCCGGCAGAAAGTAGTGATAGTCTAAATACGGCGAGAGAGCCTTGATATTTTCAGGATTTATGTCATTTGGCAGTAGCTACGAGACTTTTTCAAAGGGATTTTTGTACGCATCGAAATAATATACAGGATGACCACAGTTTTGTTTAGGTCAATTTTGGTTTGTTTATTTGTGTCAACCAACATAGTTTTCATCGTGACCAATTATTAGTGCCATTAACTTGGTTGGATAGTTAGCTGTCTGTGGATTGGAAAATGCATATTAATAGCTAAAGGGCGCAATGCAACGCCTTCTTTGTGAATTTTGGGCAAGTAGCACAGCCTGGGGCTGCATTATATACGCATCTCAACAGTGGAGGAAGCCTGAAGGTAGCGTCCGCTTTTCCGATCTCGGTGAATATCGGTGGAGATATTACGGAATTGTGGGACCGGTCAAATATAGCAAAAACTGAAACATCCCCTTAGAACAATTATACAAGACTGTGATTAAACTGATACACAATATTTTTAGCGCAACGCAATCTGACTTTCAAAAATCCCTACAAAAGAATGGCCTCGACTAACATTAACCTATACCTTTCACAAATCACTTACCTCACAAAAATCTTCGTTACTCGAACTACTGCAATACAGCGAGCGCCACTACTGCAATCTAAATAAAAGATTCAAACTACGGAAGGCACTAACTACTGATAGGCATAGTTAGCGCATGAAAGATTTTAATAGAGAACAAACAATGTATTTACCTTAATAGTCATAATATATATATATATATATATCAGTTCATGACATCCAGTCTTACAAATTTCAAAACTCCGCCGTCTCTCTCCCCACATCCACCACTGCTGGCGGCTCGCCTCCAACTGACCAACGCTACGCGCTGTTCACATCCAGCTCCACAACGCTACAATGGCGAGAGTTACAACAATGCCAACCAGCCATTGACTGCACACAGCACAGACAGTGATTTTTCATACAGAGCGCTATGTGGCGTTACCCATAAAAAAACCAAATAGCCTACTTACATAGACAGCCTACTTACAAAACCTTCGCAACATTCTTACCATGGTGTTGCTTTGACATCAAAGATGTCTACACTTAGGCCAGTATTAGCAGGAACATGTCGCCTCACAAGGAAGCGTCCTAATAGGATTCTTCCGACTCGGTATACCAGTATGATGTATCGCCAAAGGCCTCATAAACGTGGTAAAACATTGGTGGATGTTGTGGAGCTTCCAACGAACATTATTTCTCCAAGGGCTACTCGATATACAGTATGGTAAAAAACAATTAAGAAGTCCCGCTATAGCATATAAAGGAGCAACATAGACACCTCAAGCAGAGCCAACAAATAAATGATATAATATGTATTAAACCCACACTAGAAGACAAGCGAATATGGAGCTGTTTTATTTCGGGACGTCGGTACACCAGCTGCTCCAAGAATATGAGGGCAATAATGTGATAACCACTGCAGCATATGTGGTCCCATCTGGGTTCCAGAACAGGCTTTAATGTAGACTTCCTCCACATGTTTGTCATCGCAACAGTAACCTTATGTGTTGTGACAAAAGCCGCGCGGAGTACCCACGCGGTCTATGGCGCCTTGCCACGGTCCGTGCGGCTCCCTGAGTCGGAGATTCGAGTCCTCCCTCGGGCATGGGTGTGTGTGTTTCTTCCACAGCGTAAGTTAGTTTAAGTTAGATTAAGTAGTGTGTAAGCTTAGGGACCGATGACCTCAGAAATTTGGTCTCGTAAGACCTTACCACAAATTTCCAAATTGTTGTGACAAAGTAAATCAAAATGTGTGTGAAACTGGCAGAAGCTTCGTTATAAAGAAAATAAGTGTCTTAACATGTCGCGAATAACGGGAATGAAGGTAAGAAGAAACAAAAATTATGACAGGCTGTAAGAAACCGTGTGGTAGTTACAAATCTACGAACATAAACGCAATTTATTACCGTCATGCAAAACTGGAAAATAAATATATCCCACTGGTGATAGCACAAACAGAGCTGAAATGTGTTTGGAAATAGTGTAACAAACAAATAGTGTCTTGCACAAGGCGGAATATCTGAAAAAATTTTCTCAGAAAGCACGGAAAGAAAGAAGGACATCAACACTCAAAAACATGATTCTTCAAACCAACTCTTGCAAAATGGAGGAGACCGCGACGCATCGCACTTAGAACTCCAGAGGGAAGCACTGATTTACACAAACGCATGCGTCATCTAGTAGTGAATGTTTGAAACACTTTCTCCGTGATTTGGCACTTGCAACAAGACTAGGAACATGCAACAGAGTATCGAAAACACAAAACCACTGAAAACATATTTTATGATAAAATACCGCTTATAACGATTGACATTTCCATTCGTTATATGTTTTCAACAAGAAGTCTAATGCATACCTCTCTATCTCTCTTTTCATAGGTCCACCAAAGCTTGCTCGAAGCTCGCACTGGAGGTGTCTCTTCCTCGATTAGCCAACTTCTGTCTTACGCGCCTGTAATCGAATTCGTTAAATTAGCCTTTGCGTTTGGCAACTTGTTTTCCTTCTTGCGTCACTCGCGGTCTAAAACGGTATTATGCCGATATCTTGTCCCAGTATCTGACCGCATCCACAAGTGATTCGTGCCGCAGAGTCATAAAGTTCTCAACACTGTCCGTTACCTACAGACTCCGGGTCAGCAGGGCACGGCTATTGATTGCAGTGTCCTGTCAGTCCTCTTCAACCCGCCTCCGTGGCCGACGTCACTGAGGCACGCTTGTGCTCTGTCGCTCCAAGTGGAGGAAGCCACTCCGAACCTTCCTCGAAGATACAATTACATCACCAGCAAGTAACCGGAAAGGAGAGAAGAGAGGCTGGCGTACATGGAGTGTGTGTATGCGGCAAAGTGGATGGTAAAACGAAACTATGTGGTTCCAGAGACACTGTCAAATCACAAAACCGCTGTGATGTATATATGCAGACTGAAGCGAAGAATGAAAATTTGTACCAAGGCTAGGTGTTCTGCTCCCTAACCAGATGCATATGCACTAATCACTACGCCACCCTGGCACACTGCTTTTGCATGACTGCAAGGACTACCTTAGCATCCTCCCTCCTTAATCCAAAATTCCCATCCACGCCTCAGCCCACTTGGTACTCCCCTATGGGAATCTCACAACATACCTGTACACCATGACTTAAACTTTTTTCGGGAGCGTATTCCTCTCAAAGGATAAGACAAAAGCGCCTACCCATTAGCCCATAGCTCATCTGTTGGGAGTTAGATGGCTCGATGGAAGACGATTCCTTGGACCATATTTAATGTCTTGTTTGGGAAAATGGTCACTATTATATCATCCAGACGTTCGCATGCCTAAAGATCTGTAGATTTGGCGACAGAGGAGGCTTTAATAAACAGCGACCCACTGTACATTTTGCCCAAGACTGCAAATTCTCGAAATTTATCTTCATTGGGTTCCTCAAAAAATAACTAATTTGCCGCAGTGGAAGTCTACCCGTCACGTTTGGTACATAATAAGTACTGGATAAATTGTTTTACTCCTAGACATCTGGCTTTTCCCTCTTCCCAAGGAGGTAACGAAGTTAGGAAAACCAATAGCGTTGTGGCTGCCCACAGTGAAGTTTCGATTCCTGTCTAAAGAAACGGCCGGATCAGAAGGGCCATTGTTTTGATGTAATTTAATACGTTTCATGTGCGAAACGTCCACCCAGGTGCCGCCTACTCAGATCAAGGGTTCTACCCACGGGAGCCACCAGTCACAGCAAAGGATACCTGGTGAGAGGGCTATTGCCGGGAGTCTTGTTGCCCCATGAAGATGGGCATCTCCTCCTTCGCATGGGTGGGGAGCTAGCAGCTGGGGAACCAGCAGTGTGATCCCTGTGTTGTCAGGGGGCTCAACAGAAGGTATACAAAACGACCGCACCATGTCGGACTGGCTACCATTTTGGCTTTCAAGCGCAAGTAGGTGCCTACACAGATATTGTGCGCGAATGATCTTTAACGTTGCATGCAATACGCACTATTTAAAGAGCTGCACCCCAGTCGTCTTCACTACACAAAAATTTCGAAAATGAAGGTCAACGACTAGCTCCTAATCTGCGTTACACAACGGCCGACTTAGTGAGTTGATGGACTTAATTGTACCGTTGACCTTCACGGAACCTCTCTCATAAATTATCTGTACTGCATAGCCAAAGTTTTCTGTGTTACATTGGCAGTCAATACAGTACCTCCCCCACTTTATGAGGCTCACATCGTCTTTCATCCATCCTAATAAAGCCAATTATCGCAGAAAGCACACTCAACGTTATGCTATCCTATGATTCCGTCGTTCTTCTTCTTAGGGATGTATGCTACTACCTACATGGTCTCATGCTCATCCTGTTGTTTTGTGGGTGCCCTTTCATTTGAACATTTTCCGAAATTTATTCGACCTCTGCTATTAAACTCTCTCCTTCGGTGATTTTTCTGGCTCTGTAGACAGTGGAATCAAAGATCTCTTCACACTGTAAAATGCTGCGGCAGTAGGATTCATCTTATATACATATAACTTGAAGTTGCCTCCTCGTGGTCGTCTGTATGTACAGGCAAATCTCAGGATCTGCTGTACGAATTTTGATCCGGTTTTGACTAACAAATGCATTGGTTCACGAGGAAGTTTTCTGTATATAATTTATAAATATTTCGTAGATATTGTCTGAATTGTGATGAATTAAAGTTAAGTTGTGGTATCGACGCCATTGCCCGCTAGCGGTCACCCGCCATAACTCGAGGGAGAGACAGTGCGTTGAGTTATTAGAAAGCGTTATCAAATCATATTTGATGTGAATGTCGTGTGGTAGAGCGTTTGGCTATCAACGGAAATGTTGTGGGATCGAACTCTTGCTGGATAATTTCTTTCACTCTGTCTTATAACCTAGCATTCACTTCTAAGTGATGTGGAGGTTCACCAGAAACAAAACGTGGTTCGGATTCCACTTTTCACTTAAGCTCCCCTTTTTTTGATTTAATAATTAGTTAGGGTCATGCAAGTCACCTAAGTGGCATCCAGTTGATTGCAATCGTTTCAGAACAACTGCATAGCGAAACAAACTTGCTAATCCAAAATATGTGGTTTTTAGTTCTTCATGAATGAAGAAAACTGCAGCATGGGGTGCAGCTCAAATGGCTCTGAGAACTATGGACTTAACATCTATGGTCATCAGTCCTCTAGAACTTAGAACTACTTAAACATAACTAACCTAAGGACAACACACAACACCCAGCCATCACGAGGCAGAGAAAATCCCTGACCCCGCCGGGAATCGAACCCTGAAACCCGGGCGCGGGAAGCGAGAACACTACCGCACGACCACGAGATGCAGGCACCTGGGGTGCAGCTTTGCTTCGTTTACATAAATAAATATTCACAGCAGCGCAGCATATGACTCAACTTTCAGTTCTCTGCTTTTCTGGACTCAGACATACACTCCTGGAAATGGAAAAAAGAACACATTGACACCGGTGTGTCAGACCCACCATACTTGCTCCGGACACTGCGAGAGGGCTGTACAAGCAATGATCACACGCACGGCACAGCGGACACACCAGGAACCGCGGTGTTGGCCGTCGAATGGCGCTAGCTGCGGAGCATTTGTGCACCGCCGCCGTCAGTGTCAGCCAATTTGCCGTGGCATACGGAGCTCCATCGCAGTCTTTAACACTGGTAGCATGCCGCGACAGCGTGGACGTGAACCGTATGTGCAGTTGACGGACTTTGAGCGAGGGCGTATAGTGGGCATGCGGGAGGCCGGGTGGACGTACCGCCGAATTGCTCAACACGTGGGGCGTGAGGTCTCCACAGTACATCGATGTTGTCGCCAGTGGTCGGCGGAAGGTGCACGTGCCTGTCGACCTGGGACCGGACCGCAGCGACGCACGGATGCACGCCAAGACCGTAGGATCCTACGCAGTGCCGTAGGGGACCGCACCGCCACTTCCCAGAAAATTAAGGACACTGTTTCTCCTGGGGTATCGGCGAGGACCATTCGCAACCGTCTCCATGAAGCTGGGCTACGGTCCCGCACACCGTTAGGCCGTCTTCCGATCACGCCCCAACATCGTGCAGCTCGCCTCCAGTGGTGTCGCGACAGGCGTGAATGGAGGGACGAATGGAGACTTGTCGTCTTCAGCGATGAGAGTCGCTTCTGCCTTGGTGCCAATGATGGTCGTATGCGTGTTTGGCGCCGTGCAGGTGAGCGCCACAATCAGGACTGCATACGACCGAGGCACACAGGGCCAACACCCGGCATCATGGTGTGGGGAGCGATCTCCTACACTGGCCGTACACCTCTGGTGATCGTCGAGGAGACACTGAATAGTGCACGGTACATCCAAACCGTCATCGAACCCATCGTTGTACCACTCCTAGACCGGCAAGGGAACTTGCTGTTCCAACAGGACAATGCACGTCCGCATGTATCCCGTGCCACCCAACGTGCTCTAGAAGGTGTAAGTCAACTACCATGGCCAGCAAGATCTCCGGATCTGTCCCCCATTGAGCATGTTTGGGACTGGATGAAGCGTCGTCTCACGCGGTCTGCACGTCCAGCACGAACGCTAGTCCAACTGAGGCCCCAGGTGGAAATGGCATAGAAAGCCGTTCCACAGGACTACATCCAGCATCTCTACGATCGTCTCCATGGGAGAATAGCAGCCTGCATTGCTGCGAAAGGTGGATATACACTGTACTTGTGCCGACATTGTGCATGCTCTGTTTCCTGTGTCTATGTGCCTGTGGTTCTGTCAGTGTGATCATGTGATGTATCTGACCCCAGGAATGTGTCAATAAAGTTTCCTCTTCCTGGGAAATGAATTCACGGTGTTCTTATTTAAATTTCCAGGAGTGTATATGCGAACACGATTTTGTGCGGGGTGGGGTGGGGGGGGGCAAAGATATTATTTGTTTGAACACTTTCAAAGTACACGGAAGGCTCGTAAACGCATCTTCACCGGCGAGATTTAGGCCTTTTAGAGATCATAAGGACATGGGAACGATCTTCTTGAATGGGATTTAGAAGTTTCGTACGGATAAATACTCAATATTTCGTAATACTTCTACAAATGGTTGAGGGACATATTTCGAAATATAACGACAATTTAAGACTCTCAGTTCTCGTTTCCCTCACATTATTAATCGCAATTTGCATTCCTAATTCACCGCAAATTCTTCGGACAACGGACAGTGAGTTACTGAGCATTGAAGCATTCTAACAAATATGACCAACAACGAAAAGATAACCTCTCATCATGTGATGTGAGTCTTATATTTAGAAATTATCAAATATTTTACACTAATAGTTTACCTGCAAATGTTTCATAACAGCTGCATATCGAAAAACATGCGAATCCAAAATATGCCTTATTTTATTTTTTATGCGTCAAGTAAAGCGCTTTCCGAAAATCTACTATTTCAGAAACATTGCTTCGCCTGCAGTGCAGCAGCTAACTCATCTTTCAGCTTTATGCTTTCCTTGAATCAATTCTTTGCGTAGCATGACGAAGAAGTCTATCATAAAGAGTCGCTGATAAACAATTGCGACTATTACTCTCAACAATGCATCGCAGTACGTCCTTAGATTCACAAGAGTTGTGCTGGCGGTTAAAATGGCTCTAAGCACTATGGGATTTAACATCTGAGGTAATCAGTCCCCTAAACTTAGAACTACTTAAACCTAACTAACCTAAGGACATCACACACATCCATGCCCAAGGCAGGATTCGAACCTGCGACCGTAGTGGCCATGCGGTTCCAGACTGTAGCGCCTAGAACCGCTCGGCCGCTCCGGCCGGCTCCACTATTAGTATCGCTTTGTATCTCATCTGGCCTGTGTACATGCATTGATTCGGTTGTGAAGGGTATAATAAAGACGTTGTATCCTCTTCTACATCTACATCTACATCTACATCCGTACTCCGCAAGCCACCTGACGGTGTGTGGCGGAGGGTACCCTGAGTACCTCTATCGGTTCTCCCTTCTATTCCAGTCTCGTATTGTACGTGGAAAGAAGGACTGTCGGTATGCTTCTGTGTGGGCTCTAATCTCTCTGATTTTATCCTCATGGTCTCTTCGCGAGATATACGTAGGAGGGAGCAATATACTGCTTGACTCTTCGGTGAAGGTATGTTCTCGAAACTTCAACAAAAGCCCGTACCGAGCTACTGAGCGTCTCTCCTGCAGAGTCTTCCACTGGAGTTTATCTATCATCTCCGTAACGCTTTCGCAATTACTAAATGATCCTGTAACGAAGCGCGCTGCTCTCCGTTGGATCTTCTCTATCTCTTCTATCAACCCTACCTGGTGCGGATCCCACACTGCTGAGCAGTATTCAAGCATTGGGCGAACAAGCGTACTGTAACCTACTTCCTTTGTTGTCGGATTGCATTTCCTTAGGATTCTTCCAATGAATCTCAGTCTGGCATCTGCTTTACCGACGATCAACTTTATATGATCATTCCATTTTAAATCACTCCTAATGCGTACTCCCAGATAATTTATGGAATTAACTGCTTCCAGTTGCTGACCTGCTATTTTGTAGCTAAATGATAAGGGACCTATCTTTCTATGTATTCGCATCACATTACACTTCGCTACATTGAGATTCAATTGCCATTCCGTGCACCATGCGTCAATTCGCTGCAGATCCTCCTGCATTTCAGTACAATTTTCCATTGTTGCAACCTCTCGATACACCACAGCATCATCTGCAAAAAGCCTCAGTGAACTTCCGATGTCATCCACCAGGTCATTTATGTATATTGTTAATAGCAACGGTCCTATGACACTCCCCTGCGGCACACCTGAAATCACTCTTACTTCGGAAGACTTCTCTCCATTGAGAATGACGTGCTGCGTTCTGTTATCTTCTAAGGCAAGCTGGCAGACAATTGTTGCAACTTGTCCTTGATATCCTTGATAGAGGCACAGAGTCCGAGATGGTCCGATGCATGTTCCATTTGGGACAGATCTGAGGACATTGTGTTCCATGATTGTACCTCAACATCATAGAGGCAGTTGATAGAAACATATACCATGTTTGACGAACATTTTCCTGTTCAAAAATGACACCCTGACACCTGAGGACGCGTGATGTCCGCGACGTACCGTTTTAGGGTCAGAGTTCCCTCAATCACTACCTGTCGTGACCTGAAGTCATCCCGATATCTGCTCACACCATGACGCTAGGAGCAACACAGCTGTGTCCCTTAAGAATGAGTAGAACCTCTTCTCAGGTGGCCGCCATACTCGCCGTCGATAGCACTCCGGGGCACACATAAGCGCGATCCATCGCAGAACACAATGTATTTCGTCAGAGGTCCATGCTTCCAGATTACGGCACCACTCGAAACGTAGCCGTTTGCGTTGTGATGCTAACGGCAGCCTACGCATGGGGCGGTAATTCCCTAGTTCGACTGCTGCTAGTCTTTGAGCAACGGTGCGAGGTGACAGGGAATGCCGCAGAGAATTAATTATTTGTCCGAGATGTGAAAGGGTTACGATGTGCTTGAAATAAAGTACGCCGATATTCCCTTGTGGTGGTCAGAAGTGATCGACTAGAACTTTGACGACGAGTATTTCTTGCCCTCACGTTCCCATGCATTGCAACTTCAGGTCGCTGTCACATCTGAATACACCACAAATATGAATATTCCATGATTTCACCAGCAGACCAAATGGACACCCACAATCAGACTCCTTTCACACAGTGTCAGATGCTGATAATGCTGCCTCACAAGTGTACGCGGTATCTCCGTGTCCTCCACAGTTGTCACTATACATCTGACGTGTTCACGCCCCTTATGTACCGTACTAGGCCTGGTAACAACGCTAAACACGAGCGGCACTAATGAACTCTGGTGACTGTTCATCAGGTCACAGAGAATTTCAACTCCAACAAACGATCTACTCGCCGAAGCTGTACACGTACACGAATTTTGAATCCGACCATATATTCTGGGTTCTCTCATTTTTGGCAGGCATTGTACATTTCTGTGGAAGGAATGCAACTATAATTTCTGCAAATGTACTAAGCAACATGTCCAAGCTCAGCTTTCGAGTCCGAACGAGGAGGAGCGCTGGCAAAGGAATGGACTTGGATTTAGGAGGAAGGTGGTTCACATCCATCTCAGAACTTCCTTTCAGTGGTTTCCTAAATCGCTTAAGGCAAATGTCAGGATGGTCCCCTTGAGGAGGCCACGGCCTATTTCCATACTCATAATTCCTCAGTCCGAGCTTATGCTCCATTCCTAATAACCTCGTCATCGACGAGAGGTCTTGAACTAATCTTATTCCCTTTTTCCTTCCGTCTGACAGGAGATGTGCGACGTATACTCTACCTTGAGGTCTGACGCAAAGACTTTGCGTACTTAGAGGAAGATAACGGCCCTGCGTTGTGATGTAGCATGTGATCGGCCTTTTTCCGTGGTGTCAGTGACTGTTTCCTTCATTTTGGATCCACTCTACATCCAGGAAACGATGCTACAGGCAACATTCCTCTCAGACAAACTGTGTCCGTAAACCGTTCAGCTACACACATTGCAATTAAAATGTGTTCTTGTGGCATCCTGCTTCCCTGCGGCTTGAATACTTCGTGCCCAAAGCACACAACATTCAATCAGAACAATTATACCACAGAACTCCGCCCACACAAACTGCTATAGACACATTAATAAGTCTCTTACTGACGTGTCATTTACGTCTTATGTGTCTGTATCGTCTAGTCAGTGTCCTCGACACAGTTTTGCCATGATGCAATGTTTTTTTATGGAACTGAACGATTAGTTAACCTGTAGAGGTAGGATTATAAACTTGGCCATCCAGAAACTTGCTTCATACTTCGTCAGTATATTTTTGTGTATTTTAATATTCATGGTGTGGGTTCCTGTAGTCATGTCCTAGTTCATGAACCACGGGCAACGTATGAGTGGACAAGTAAGTGGTCCCGACATTCGGGATACCAGTTACTTTGGAAGAAGGCTGGGCATCTCGGACATATTCTGAGTCATGGTCACCTCTGTGCTCATACGGCAAAGACTACAAAATCCACCGGTTAGTCCCTCAACCGTCAGGGGTAAAACCCAATTGGACTCGGGGCAAGTAAGGCTAGGAACCTGCTTCCCTGGCCTTAAAAATGATTCTGGCAACAATCAGAGCAAAATGCCTCGGACCTTTGGAGGTGACGGAGTCCCACCTCTAACTGACAAACCAGGGACTCCTAAGATACGACTTGGCACACAAATGGTAATGAGATGGGGATCTGTTACTATCAATGGGGGCTACTCTGAGAAGAAGGTAGAGCTGGCAGAGGCTGCAAGTAAGATGGGGCTGGACGTGTCAGTATATTCGCCTTGTGACGGGACAGATCAAGATAAGATGGCTAGTTTTTATGAGCCACTCAGTGATGTAGTTGTTAAAGGACAAGGGCAGTGTTTTACTCATGGGGGATTTTAATGCCAGGATTGGAAATCGAACAGAAGGGTATGAAAAGGTTATGGGTAAATTTGGAGAGGTTATGGTGGCCAACAGGAACGGGAAACAACTCATGGATTTCTGTGCCAGTATGGGCTTAGTAATCGCAAACTCCTTTTTTAAACATAAGTACATTCACCGGTATACTTGGGAAGGCAGGGGAACCAGATGTGTCATTGACTATATTATAACAGATCAGGAATTCAGGAAGGCTGTGAGGGACACACGTGTATTCAGGGGATTCTTTGATGACACTGATCATTATTTAATCTGCAGCGAAATTGGGATTGTGAGGCCGAAAGTGCAGCAGGTCAGGTCCATGTGTAGGAGGATAAGAGTGGAGAAACTTCAGGATAAGGAAATCAGGCACAAGTACATAACAGCGATCTCAGAAAGGTACCAGTTAGTTGAATGTAGTCAATTACAGTCATTGGAAAAGGAATGGACAAGGTACAGAGACACAGTACTAGAAGTGGCTAAAGAATGTCTTGGAACAGTAGTGTGTAAAAGTAGGATGAAGCAAACAGCTTGGTGGAATGACACAGTCAAGGCAGCCTGTAAGAGGAAAAAGAAGGCGTATCAAAAATGGCTACATACTAGAAATCAGGTAGACAGAGAAAGTTATGTTGAAGAAAGAAACAAAGCCAAACAGATAATTACAGCATCCAAGAAGAAATCGTGGGAAGACATTGGATGCAGGTTGGAGACTATGGGTCAAGCTGCTGGAAAACCATTCTGGAATGTAATTAGCAGTCTTCGAAGGGAGGTAAGAAGGAAATGACAAGTATTTTGGACAGGTCAGAAAAAATGCTGGTGAATCCTGTGGATGCCTTGGGCAGATGGAGGGAATATTTTGAAGAGTTGCTCAATGTAGGTGAAAATACGATCAGTAATGTTTCAGATTTCGAGGTAGAATGGGATAGGAATGATTATGGAAATAGGATCACTTTTGAGGAAGTGGAGAAAATGGTCAATAGATTGCAGTGCAATAAAACAGCTGGGGTGGATGAAATTAAGTCGGAACTCATCAAATACAGTGGAATGTCAGGTCTTAAATGACTACACAGGATAATTGAAACGGCCTAGGAATCGGGACAGGTTCCATCAGACTGGACAAAAGCAGTAATCCCACCAATCTTTAAACATGGAAATAGAAAAGATTGTAACAACTACAGAGGTATCTCTTTAATCAGCGTTGTGGGTAAAATCTTCTCAGGTATTATTGAAAGGAAAGTGCGAGTATTAGTTGAGCACCAATCGGATGAAAATCAGTGTGTGTTTAGGCCTCTTAGAGGTTGTCAGGAGCAGATCTTTAGCTTACGGCAAATAATGGAGAAGTGTTATGAGTGGAACAGGGAATTGTATCTATGCTTTATAGATCTAGAATAGGCATATGACCGGGTACCTAGGAGGAAATTATTGTCTGTTCTACGAGATTATGGAATAGGAGGCAAACTTTTGCAAGCAATTAAAGGTCTTTACATGGATAGTCAGGCAGCAGTTAGAGTTGACGGTAAATTAAGTTCATGGTTCAGAGTAGTTTCAGGGGTAAGACAAGGCTACAATCTGTCTCCACTGTTGTTCATATTATTTATGGATCATATGTTGAAAACAATAGACTGGCTGGGTGAGATTAAGATATGTGAACACAAAATAAGCAGTCTTGCATATGCAGATGACTTAGTTGTGATGGCAGATTCGATTGAAAGTGTGCTAAGTAATATTTCAGAGCTAGATCAGAAATGTAAGGACTATGGTATGAAGATTAGAATCTCCAAAACAAAAGTAATTTCAGTGGGAAAGGATTTTAAACAGATTGAGTGCCAAATAGGAGGAACAAAGTTAGAACAGGTGGACGGTTTCAAGTACTTAGGATTCATATTGACACAGGATGGCAACATAGTGAAAGAACTGGAAGCAAGGTGTAGCAAAGCTAATGCAGTGAGAGCTGAGCTACGATCTACTCTCTTCTGCAAGAAGGAAGTCAGTACCAAGACTAAGTTACCTGTGCACCGTTCAATCTTTCGACCAACTTTGTTGTATGGGAGCGAAAGCTGGGTGGATTCAGGTTACCTTATCAACAAGGTTGAGGTTACAGATATGAAAGTAGCTAGGATGATTGCAGGTACTAGTAGATGGGAACAATGGCAGGAGGGTGTCCACAATGAGGAAATCAAAGAAAAACTGGGAATGGACTCTATAGATGTAGCAGTCAGGGCGAACAGGCTTAGATGGTGGGGTCATGTTACACGCATGGGAGAAGCAAGGTTGACCAAGAGACTCATGGGTTCAGCAGTAGAGGGTAGGAGGAGTCGGGGCAGACCAAGGAGAAGGTACCTGGATTCGGTTAAGAATGATCTGAAGTAATAGGTTTTACATCAGTAGAGGCACTGAATAGGGGATCATGGAGGAATTTTATAAGGGGGCTATGCTCCAGACTGAACGCTGAAAGGCATAATCAGTCTTAAGTGATGATGATGATGATGATGATGATGATGATGATGATATAATACTGGTTACTGAGTTGGTAGTCCTTAGCTTCTTTTCAAACACGGGCATTAACCAGTGACACAATTTGGTTGAGGTTAAATCTTATGAAGCGAATGTAAGAACATCTTCTACTTACACATACCACTTTTTACCCACAACGTTTTACTTTCGCCATGCATAGATGACAGTAAAACTGAGATTTATGCATCACATATGCTTTCATGTCTCATCGAAATTCCTTGCTGTAGATAGTTTCCGCAAAGGACCACAAATTGCTTAACTATTCATTTGGCAACAGCTAATCCATCTAATTGACGGCATGGCACAACAATAACTACGTAATAGTTACTAAATTGCTGCATGGCCTTCACAGATCTCAGAAGTTAAGTCCCATAGCGCTCAGAGCCATTTGAATATTTTTTGCTTCACAGTGTTATTATTAATAGTAGTTGTAGTAGTTGTCATACATAACACTTTGGTAGCCAAAGGTTCTCCAATTTCTACCAGTTCAGCTGTAAGGAGTCTAGAAATGAAGCAATTTACAGACACTAAGGGGAACGCACGTATTTTAATTCAGCTCCTTTTAAATGGTGGCGTAGGGTGTGGGAGAAGCAAGAGTCGTTAGGGAGAGGAGTGGTGCAAAGGAAGCATATTTTGTGACAAATGTCTAGCTTTAACGTGGACCGTTAGCTTTCTTTCCTGAAGAGGAATTATAGAAAGCACTCGCGGTGCACTGCTAAGTGTTTCAGAATTCTATTAAAAAAGATTGTTAGAAATAAGCAGAATCATTAGTTCATGACATAATAAAACGTCTACATAAAATATTTTTCTCTACTCTAAACATAAAAGTGTTCGTTCGAAAATTTAGTTAGGCTCTGATGTTGATGATGGTGGTGGGTACTAAGTAATATCTGATTGCACTCTGGGGGTAATGACCTCATAAATGTTGGGAATGATTCTTCTGGCCCCTCTGAAATCTGGTAACATTTCCGAAATACATTATAGAAGAAATTACGTTAGCAAAACTACTAACCGTTAGTTACTTTTATGGGTACATTACAACAAATTCACAAAAGCAAGAAAGTAAAATTAAGCTGTAAACATAAAGTTGGTTACAGTGGAAGGTGTTCCTAGAATAATCTACTGTGTCATCGTGCTTAGCGAATTAAAATTTGCTGATTGAATGTTGTCTTTGAGTACCTTAAGCTATCGTAGTAAGAAATACATGACAACAGATTAAAATAATATTTATTTATAGCTTTTGATATAAGCGATATTCGTTGGAACCCCGGTCTTTTGTTGATATTACAGAGTAATCAACAGTGCAATCTCATTTGGGAAATTACCTAAAAATATATGACTGATAATGATCGGAGAGATACAGAAGAGCAGAGTCTACAAGACATTTCGGAAGCCAAACAGTATCTTTTTTGATTATCAAATCTGATTATAAACCAAACAATAATGTTCGGTGACGTTGAACTACGAATAAGTTACTTAACATCCATTCGTTTTCAAATTTAGGTCGTGACGAATAGTTTATACTATACATCAGTCTTATTACAGTCACAAAACTATAAATATTTTTTTCTGTTAGCTCGTACACATCCAGGGTAGTAAACACGATGGTATTACCCAGCAAGGCTGTGCCGTGGTTTGAACATTGAGGTCGAAGCAAGTTTCTAATACAATATTAGTTTTTGCGTGGTTTCGTTAAATCGATGAAAGCGAATGGTGGGTTGGCTCCTTTAGAAGCACACACCCGATATCCTTCTCCCTTCTTATGCGATCCGAACTCGTGCTTCTTTCCTAATGACTTCATAGGCAACGGAACGTTAAACTCTAACCATTCCTTAGTACCCTTCACACAGCAATAATCTGATTGAAGCTTTTTGTAAGTTGATCCTCTGCCCATGACATATAAACGCTTGAGTGTTTGTCATTATAACCAGAAAACTATTTCGTTGACGAGGAACGTGTTAGACTTTGTTTCGTACCACCAGTTTGTTTCTTTTGTATCTTATCGAGTGCACCTTAACTAGTGGTGTATATTATGGCTGGTAACTCCTCAGTTCGCAAGATATAAGAAGAATATTGGCTCTAATACTTGCAGGTTTTCGATGCTCCGAGATCATCATACAGTGACGCTGAAAACTTAATACGAGGGCTATCCACAAAGTACATTACGTTTTGGAATTAAAAATAAATAATGTATTGGAATTTTTTTTAATTATATACAGATGAAAGCCACACTTAAATACTACTTTTCTACATAGTTGCCATTTAAATTAAGGCACTTATCGTAGCGATAGACGAGCTTGGAAATTCCTTCGTCGTAAAATTCGGCCGCCTGCGCCTTCAACCACGTGGTTACCTCTTTTGGGACAGAAAAGGTGTGATTTTTGTGGATTTCCTGGAAAGAGGAACTACAATAAACTCTCAAAGGTATTGCCAAAAACTGCACAACCTCAGAAGAGCAATACAAAACAAGCGCAGAGGAAAGTTGTGCTCAAAGATCTTTCTGATTCACGACAACGCCCGGGCCCACACGACAAATGCCACTCGTGAAGTTCTCGACTCTTTTAAGTTGGAGTTGTTTCCTCATCCGCCGTACAGTCCCGACCTGGCACCGAGCGACTTCCACTTATTCCCAGCAATGAAGAAGTGGTTGGCTATGCAGCGTTTTGATGACGATGCACAGCTTCAAGAAGAGGTAACCACGTGGTTGAAGGCGCAGGCGGCCGAATTTTACGACGAAGTAATTTCCAAGCTCGTCCATCGCTACGATAAGTGCCTTAATGTAAATGGCAACTATGTAGAAAAGTAGTATTTAAGTGTGGCTTTCATCTGTATATAATTTAAAAAAATTCCAATTCTTTACTTATATTTAATTCCAAAACTTAATGTACTTTGTGGATAGCCCTCGCATAATCCCTTTACAAAATATTTTTTCGTTGGTTCACCCATCCGAAAAGTAGAAACGTTACGCCCTAGGTGACTGTCGGATAAGTTTAATAGACAGGGTTCCGGGGCCCCAAAACCTCAATATTCGAAAAAGTAAGGAACTTTTGTCACTGAAAATACAGTAAGTGGCTGTTACTTTTGATTGGAAAGCAGACATAGAGACATCGGAACGGGGAGATTGGTGTGCGAGGTGAAAGAAATTTTCTGGTTTTGTGTGCAACTTTGGTGTCTTCTCTACGTGCATTAACACGCAGCATACACTCAATCATCCTCTGCGATGGGCTGACACGCCGGCCGTGGTGGCCGTGCGGTTCTAGGCACTTTAGTCCGGAACCGCGTGACTGCTACGGTCGCAGGTTCGAATCCTGCCTCGGGCATGGATGTATGTGATGTCCTTAGGTTAGTTAAATTTAAGTAGTTCTAAGTTCTAGGGGACTGATGGCCTCAGATGGTGATTCCCATAGTGCTCAGAGCCATTTGGACCATTTTTGATGGGCTGACACGATGAGTCGCGCAGTGTATGTTACCTGCACTAGACCACTAGCTGCCCGTCCTCCATCAACGACACCTCGTGCCACTGAACACTGTTTTGTACTTATCAGCTGTTCCAACGACATATTTGCCTGGCACCGTTACAGATTATGAGGTTGTAACTGAAGCGATAGAAAGTAATGCGGTGAAAGCTAAACTCGAAGGTCAAAACCGCTAGATATCACTATCCTCCAGCGATAAATTGTTACATTCCATGCACTGACATGATCCAGAAATCTATACAGTTATTTGCATTACTGAATTCAGCTAGTTAGTATCAATATCCGTAAAAGGTCAAGTATGGTTTGAATCAGCCGGCGAAACAGAGACTGTTAGGTAAGAGCTGAAGAATTGAAACTTCCTGGCAGATTAAAACTGTGTACCCGACCGAGACTCGAACTCGGGACCTTTGCCTTTCGCGGGCAAGTGATCTACCATCTGAGCTACCGGAGCACGACTCACGCCTGGTACTCACAGCTTTACTTCTGCCAGTATCTCGTCTCCTACCTTCCAAACTTTACAGAAGCTCTCCTGCGAACCTTGCAGAACTGGCAGAAGTAAAGCTGTGAGTACCGGGCCTGAGTCGTACTTCGGTAGCTCAGATGGTAGAGCACTTGCCCGTGAAAGGCAAAGGTCCCGAGTTCGAGTCTCTGTCGGGCACACAGTTTTAATCTGCCAGGAAGTTTCATATCAGCGCACACACCGGTGCAGAGTAAAAATCTGATTCTGGAGCTGAAGAATCATAAACTACTACGGCATCCATAGTTTTCAAAGGGACTGATTTTCGCTATTTTCCGCCTTCTGGTCATATTGTGAAATTTGTATTTTCTGCTTCACTACAGTTACTGTACAAGGATAACGGCAAAGACTGTCGGCATTGCTGTGGAAGCTGGATAAAATGCCCTGATTTTTCGATACAGTCACCTTTTAGAATAACGCAATATAAATTTTTGGTTTTTAGAGTGCCTTAATGACGCCCCAAGCATGCTATCAACAAAATACGCACGACAACTTTCATATGACTGTAAATGAATGGCAGCCGCAAATATCTTTAGATGTGAAATTGGTTGGGAGTCAAAGGATTTAAAATCTGGTGAAGTTGTATGCCTCCTGTAAAAACCTAAAAATAACTAGCAAGAATTATGCAGACAAATTAAATTGAATTCAACTGCTTGTTTCAATTTTTGTCTCGTTTGTAGCGTGAAGTAGTGGTCCAACGCCCCATCGATATTAACAAATGGCGTGCTAAATCCGTTGAATTATCTTTAAGACATCCAAAACATTACTGAGAAACTGTTTACGAACAACAAAGAAAAACTGACAACAGCGGTGGTATCAAATCATTTAAACAATTCTTCACAGTTGCGTACCAAGCTCTAAGATCAGTATTGAGAACTTGATTTTGTATTTGATATTAATCAAAAGTCAATAAATACGGAGTTATGGTGTTCAGAAAGTGTTCTTCATAATTGTTAACGTGAAATGTATCGCACATTTTTTTTCTCTAAACTTTGATTACCCTAAACGACAAGGCGCGCCTCAAAAGATCGGTGAATGGTCTCAGAAAATACAGGAAACAATAGCTTCAAAGAAAATACCTTTCCTGCCCTTCGGAGTAATCACAATTGAACACAATATACACCCTTAAAAAAAGTTCTCCATCACCCCGGTTCCCAGGACTCCTGAAGATAGATGTTGACTGTGGATATTTTATGACATACACAGTCCCTTTGAGTGTTCAGAGATGTCACTGCCGCGCGGGATTAGCCGAACGGTCTCAGGCGCTGCAGTCATGGACTGTGCAGCTGATCACAGCGGGAGTTCGAGTCCTCCCTCGGGCATAGGTGTGTGTGTGTGTGTGTGTGTGTGTGTGTGTGTGTGTGTGTGTGTGTGTGTGTTTTTGTCCTTAGGATAATTTAGGTTAAGTAGTGTGTAAGCTTAGGGACTAATGACCTTAGCAGTTAAGTCCCATAATATTTCACACACATTTGAACATTTGAAGAGATGTCACTAACCCCACCCACTGATGTAAATAACAATGCATGAGCAGCGCCTATTAGACGGAGGGGGTCCGACAGCCGATCAGTTACTGTCATTCCACCAGGAAGGAGGTACACGGCTCGTGTTGTATGTAGTTCAGTCATGCCTAGACGGTCAATACAGCGGTTTGATCGCGTCCGCATTGTTACTTTGTGCCAGGAACTGCCCTCAATGATGGAAGTGTACAGGTGTCTCGGAGTGAACCAAAGAGATGTTATTCGGCAATGGAGGAGATATAGACAGAAAGGAACTGTCGATGATATGCCTCGCTCAGGTCGCCCAAGGGCTACTACTGCAGTGGATGACTGTTGCCTACGGATTATGGTTCGGAAGAGTCCTGACAGCAACGCCACTATGTTGAATAATGCTTTGCGTGCATCCATAGGACGTCTAGTTACGACTCAAGCCGAGCGCAATAGGTTGCATGATGCGCAACTTCACTCCCGACGTCCATGGCGAGGTCTATCTTCGCAAGCGATTGCTCCAGTTTCCAAGCGATGTGAGATGTGTGCAGCAGGTAAGGCTGACTGCTTTGAAAGCCAGCGCGGAACAGATGGGCCCAACAACATGCCGAATGTACCGCTCTGGAATGGCAACACGCTCTCTTCAGTGATGAGTGTCGCATATGCATTCAACCAGACAATCGTAGGAGACACACTGTCCAGCGAGTGTAGCAAGATGGAGTTTCGCTGCTGTTTTGGGGTGGCATTATGAGGGCCTGACGTACGCCGCTGGTGGTCATGGAAGGCGCCGTAACGGCTGTACGATACGTGAATGCCATCGTCAGACCGATAGTCCATCCACATCCATATGGTCTTCATGGACGACAATTCTCACCCCCATCATGCACATCTCATGAATGACTTCCTTCAGGATAACGACATCGCTCGACTAGAGTGACCATCATGTTCTCCAGACATGGAAAAAATGGAAATGAGCGTTTGGCGTCATTGGCCGGGAGGTCCCTTACGGGGCAGGTCCGGCCGCCTTGGTGCAGGTCTTATTACATTCGACGCCACATTGGGCGACCTGCGCGCCGGATGGGGATGAAATGATGATGAAAACAACACAACACCCAGTCCCTGGGCGGAGAAAATCACCGACCCAGGCGGGAATCGAACCCGGGCCACTTAGGACGGCAGTCCGTCACACTGACTTTTTTTTTAATTTTTTTATTTTTTTATTTTTTTAAGGGCCTCGCTTCTCCCCTCACAGCCCTTCCAAACGCTCACCTTGTTTTGCCTTCTTCGGCTAGCTTCTTTGCTTTTGCCGTTATTATTATTATTATTATTATTATTATTAAGAGTCCGTCCTTCTACCAACTTCTTTTTTTTACTTTTTTATTTCATGTACTTTTTTGTGTTTTTGATGCCAATCCTCATTTTTCTTACTTTTTGCGAATGCTCGGCCACTTTTTCTTTTTTGTATTTTTTTAAATTTATTTTTTTATTTATTATTTCGCCTTTTTTAAAGCTGGATGCCTAAATTACCTTAAGTAACATAAATCAGAGTGCATATTTCTTCTTAATATTAATTAAAAGTGATGACTCTTCCTCTTGCTAATGGAAAGACAAGTATATTAAAATAATCTGAAACGTGAAGTCTCTCATCTTCATAAGGAAAACATAAAATCTTGCATCCCCTTGAAAAACGTTTTTTAGAACTTAAAACTTCTCTGCGTATGGCATAAGACTATTAAAAAAATAAAATACATAAATTTGATGTCTAATTTCTTCATGAGGATGGAGTCCGGTGCGTCTTGCCACGGACTTGATTTCTTTTCTGTAGTGTCTCGTGAAAGAATCGAAGGCATTCCGGTTCCAGATTATCTGTAATCGTGCAAGGCTGACATCTCTGTATTCCGTACCAATCTTAATCTGTTTTTGTTCTCTGTATAATTTTATTCCATGATTCTATTTAGGAAGCATGCGTAATTTTTTTGTAGTCTTTTGTCCGCATGAGATGAGTCGTTAGATACACCCAGTAATCTTCTTTGGTTTTAATTTCTGCCTTCAAGATATAGTGCACTGTGTGCCATTTGAGCCAGTTAACTGCATGTCTTTTCGTGTTAGGATATGGCACTGCGTCTGGAGTCAGAAAATCTGCGGCGGTGAAAACGGTTGGAGATGTTCTGTTGACGGTCGCTAATTTTTGCTTAACTATATGCCATATGTCTCTTACTCTTTCACACACGAATCGGTGTTCTTCAGTATCAAGAAGGTTGCATGACGCGCACAAGGGCGAATTTGTGAGATGTATAGCATGCAATTTGGAATTAGTTGCTATTTTCTTGTTGACTGCATTATACCAAGTTTCTTTCACCTTAGAGGGTAAGTTCCGATCGCGGATATTTTTCCAAATTGCAGACCAGTCGTTGTTGGGGAATTTTCTTTCAATAATATTTCCTTCCTTAGCTTCCATCAAATATGTATAGATGTCCTTTACTCTCTTCAACTGCTGTTCTGAGAGCCTCGAGGAGATATAACTGTACTCAACGAGAAACGTTTTTAGGTGACAAAGACCAGCTGGGATATGCTTCACATCTATTGGCGGCTGCATGCTTGCTAGAGCAATTTCATTCAGGGAGTGGGCCGTTAAGCTGTCGGGCATCTGTTTCCATTGCTTGCACATTCGACACACAAATAACGCTCGTGACCTGTAACTGACATCAACAAGGTTTAAACCTCCTTTCCTTGTTGGGAGGGTTAGTGTATTAAACTTCACTTTGAAAATGTTGCCTTGGCCTACAAAGCTTCCTATCGCGGATAAAATTCTTCTGGCTGTTTCTAATGGCATCGGAAAAGCTTGGACAACATAGTTAAGTTTGGATGTTATATACACATTTACTAGTTTAGTTTTCTGTATCTCGTCCAGTTTCCTTGTACAGATGCTCGTATGCTCGCAAGTAGTTTTTTATAATTGACGGCAATAGTGTGTTGGATGTTGCTCCTAAATTCAGTACCCAAACATTTCAATGTGGATACTTCCGTCAATTGTCCCCGATTTTGCATGCATATTCCTCTGCCTAGGTTCATGATGCCGGACTTCCTTTTATTTAGTTTGGCGCCAGAAGCAAGTTCATAAGTGTGTACAATCTGAAGAGCTTTCAACACTTCATCTTCATTTATAACCAGGACGCCCACATCATCTGCATAGGCGTTGGACACTATTTTTTTGCCGTGTATACACAATCCTTGCAGGTGATGCGTGAGTGTCACCAGGAGAGGTTCTATTGCTATTGCGAAAAGGGCCATTGACTTTGTGCAACCTTGACGTACGGATCCAGTCAGACCATTCAGCTATTGGGGCGGACTACTCCAGACATGAAACCTATCGAACATGCCTGGGATAGATTTAAAAGGGCTGTTTATGGACGACGTGACCCACCAACCTATATGAGGGATCTACGCTGAATCGCCATTGAGGAGTGGGACAATCTGGACCAACAGTGCCTTCATGAACTTTTGTATAGTATGCCACGATGAATACAGGCATGCATCAGTGCAAGAGGACATGCTACTGGGTATTAGAGGTATCGGTGTGTACAGCAGTCTGGACCACCACCTCTGAAGATATAGCTGTATGGTGGTACAACATGCCGTGTGTGGTTTTCATTAGCAATAAAAACAACGGAAGATGATGAACACCGCTGGCTGTCGCTTGGTTTCCGGATCGTGTTGATAGTACCAGGTCTCGTCTCCTGTAATGATGCTGATAGCCAACAACGTGTGCTCACGGTGTTTAGAGCAATTTCATAACAAGCGATTTCTCCAGTTTCCAAGCGATGTCAATAGTGTGTTATAGCTAAGGCTGACTGCTTTGAAAGCCAGTTTTCGCGTCTCGTTACTCCACTGCAACTACTGTCACAATTTCGAGCAGTGTGATCTGTACTTCATTTTTACTTTTCTGTAAGAGCAACTCCACCACTGGTGCTTGATGGCTACCGAAAAGCACGAAAATTCCACACGTAATACGTCTGACATTGAATAGATGATGTAGAGCCTTAGAACCAGATAGTGCATCGAAATATGTACATTTGGTAGGATGTTTGATGCCTCCGAAATACACATAGATTATGGGTGTATTTAAAGGTCATAAACGGTGAGTTTCATAGACAACAGTCGGTGCAGATACACTGATATGAAATGGAGCTGCGGATTTTTTTAGCATTGACAGATAAAGAACTAATCAAGAGATGATAGTATCATGTCAAAACAAGGCTTCCAAGATCAATGGGTATGATGTGGACATTTTCTGTCCCATTTATTGATCGACATATCTCTAGCAAACGTGCCTCATGTCCCACTACCTGTTTGTCAAACGACTAATTGAATGAGCCTTGTACTTCGACTAAATTTCATGCAAAGCCAGGAGCTGTTTCCGTTATTTTTCTGAGGATACAAGCGAATTAGCGATTACAGAGATTCAACTTGTGTCTGTCCAGGCGGACCTGAATAGTGATGCTTTCCGAACACCTGTAGCTCTTTCGACTTCATGAAGCCAGTAACCAGATTCCAGGAATTTTGCATCTCTGTTCGTGGTATGTGCTCTTAGATTTCTGGAAGGAAGGCATATAAAATGTTTCAGTGCAGTCGGGCTGTGAATAAACCATCACCTCCAGCGTCTGTAGAAAGTACGCAACGAATCACCAATCATTAACGATCCTTTGCTTTCCTCGCCACTTGCTTCACTGTTATACCGATGCTGATGACGTGTTTCCTAACTGATCCGTCTCCTTCAGAAGCCCCTTTGATGTTATAGAATGACGTCTTCACACTATCAACCACCACAAAATTTTTTGATGTAACTACACATTGAATTCCAAAAGTGGGTTCGGTGTGGGGGGGGGGGGGCTTTGGTGATGAAAGGGGGGGGGAGGGGCAAGAGGAGAGATATATATATATATATATATATATATATATATATATATATATATATATATATATATAAAGGTCTCGTCGACCTAGTGTTCATTAGAAGACGAACTCCAGCTATACTGGAACAGATAAAGAAAAGTATCCCATGTTCTTAGCGTAAGAATAATCTAAATACACTCCTGGAAATGGAAAAAAGAACACATTGACACCGGTGTGTCAGACCCACCATACTTGCTCCGGACACTGCGAGAGGGCTGTACAAGCAATGATCACACGCACGGCACAGTGGACACACCAGGAACCGCGGTGTTGGCCGTCGAATGGCGCTAGCTGCGCAGCATTTGTGCACCGCCGCCGTCAGTGTCAGCCAGTTTGCCGTGGCATACGGAGCTCCATCGCAGTCTTTAACACTGGTAGCATGCCGCGACAGCGTGGACGTGAACCGTATGTGCAGTTGACGGACTTTGAGCGAGGGCGTATAGTGGGCATGCGGGAGGCCGGGTGGACGTACGGCCGAATTGCTCAACACGTGGGGCGTGAGGTCTCCACAGTACATCGATGTTGTCGCCAGTGGTCGGCGGAAGGTGCACGTGCCCGTCAACCTGGGACCGGATCGCAGCGACGCACGGATGCACGCCAAGACCGTAGGATCCTACGCAGTGCCGTAGGGGACCGCACCGCCACTTCCCAGCAAATTAGGGATACTGTTGCTCCTGGGGTATCGGCGAGGACCATTCGCAACCGTCTCCATGAAGCTGGGCTACGGTCCCGCACACCGTTAGGCCGTCTTCCGCTCACGCCCCAACATCGTGCAACCCGCCTCCAGTGGTGTCGCGACAGGCGTGAATGGAGGGACGAATGGAGACGTGTCGTCTTCAGCGATGAGAGTCGCTTCTGCCTTGGTGCCAATGATGGTCGTATGCGTGTTTGGCGCCGTGCAGGTGAGCGCCACAATCAGGACTGCAGACTACCGAGGCACACAGGGCCAACACCCGGCATCATGGTGTGGGGAGCGATCTCCTACACTGGCCGTACACCTCTGGTGATCGTCGAGGGGACACTGAATAGTGCACGGTACATCCAAACCGTCATTGAACCCATCGTTCTACCATTCCTAGACCGGCAAGGGAACTTGCTGTTCCAACAGGACAATGCACGTCCGCATGTATCCCGTGCCACCCAACGTGCTCTAGAAGGTGTAAGTCAACTACCCTGGCCAGCAAGATCTCCGGATCTGTCCCCCATTGAGCATGTTTGGGATTGGATGAAGCGTCATCTCTCGCGGTCTGCACGTCCAGCACGAACGCTGGTCCAACTGAGGCGCCAGGTGGAAATGGCATTGCAAGCCGTTCCACAGGACTACATCCAGCATCTCTACGATCGTCTCCATGGGAGAATAGCAGCCTGCATTGCTGCGAATGGTGGATATACACTGTACTAGTGCCGACATTGTGCATGCTCTGTTGCCTGTGTCTATGTGCCTGTGGTTCTGTCAGTGTGATCATGTGATGTATCTGACCCCAGGAATGTGTCAATAAAGATTCCCCTTCCTGGGACAATGAATTCACGGTGTTCTTATTTCAGTTTCCAGGAGTGTATTTACTTGATGTGATTTAAGAAAAAGGAAAATGAAGTAAACCAGGATGTCATAAAACGAATTTGAACGATTATTTTACAAATATGAGTGAAATGCATTTACTGCTGTGGCACATAGTTCGTTCCGTTAAAAAAAAAAAGAAAGAAAGAAAAGCTCCGCCAGAACAGTCCATGGAGGCCCAACGGTACCGACCGGTCGCCGTGTCATCCTGAGCCCACAGGCGTCACTGGATGTTGATGTGGAGGGGCATGTGGTGAGCACACCGCTCTCCCCGCCTTGTATCAGTTTACGAGACCGTAGCAGCTACTTCTCAATCAAGTAGCTCCTCAGTTTGCCTCACAAGGGCTGAGTCCGATCCAAAGTATCACTTTATTAGATCCCTAGAAATGTGAATCTCTCAACTTGCTTTTAGAGTCCCGTCATTCTGATTTAGACTGATTGCTTTAGTCGAAAGTCATAATGCAATCTTACATAATTCAAAAATGGCTCTGAACACTATGGGACCTAACTGCTGTGGTCATCAGTGCCCTAGAACTTAGAACTACTTAAACCTAACTAACCTAAGGACATCACATACATCCATGCCCGAGGCAGGATTCGAACCTGCGACCGTAGCGGTCGCGCGGTTCCAGACTGTAGCACATAGAACCACTCGGCCACTCCGGCCGGCTTTACATAATTCCACGATGAATTCTATCCCTGGCTATTCGCATAAAATTACATTCATATGGGGGTTTCTTGCTGCAACCTTACATAACTAAGAGCTGCAGAGCAGAGACCTTCTTTCAACGGAAAGTACGGCACCCGTTGGCAGCCTTATATTGATGGTGAAACTTTTCCCACCACCAGAACCCGCACCGACTACTTTGTTGAGCGCCACGGCGCAGGCGTCGCTTAACGACCGCAGTTGCGGAGGCGGGCAGAAGTTAAAGAAAGAGGACTCACAACAACAGATCAAGTGTATCCTACTGCCCAAGTCAACATTTTCTGCAAGAGGAGACGACACCTAGGAATCTGAAGCCAGAACCGCATATCATCCATACGGGGGCACCTTTTCCGGGAAGGTAGAAAAAACAGTAAGAAATTTAAGGTGAAAGATAAACTAGGTCTCCGAAAGGCGAGTTCATACCTCATATCATATGCATCTGTCCTGTGGTGAGTTGCACCGATTCTAAGATCTATAAAAGAATAGTGTAAGGAACACGAGGTTACACGCAGCGGATGAAGTCAGCTGTCTCTAATATTGCCTCGGTTTTGAATATAACCTGCATCGTGTTGCGGGCGATGTACGTTTGATACAGTATAATAAATGTTGGTCAAGATAATTTTCAAGGGTAAATTTACTTAACAGGGACAAACACTTAAGTTTAACTAAAGGTTTTGGATCAGGCAGCCAAATTACTTAAATCGCGTAAGAAAATATGAGTGCTTTTTGTCTCTCTCTCTGCTTATAGATAAGATTTTCGTGTGGTTCAACGGCCAGATGCAAGTGTTTCAATTAGACGCCTCTTTGCCGACCTGCGTGTTTATAATCTACACCAGCTATCCAGCAGGCGAAAGGGATCCTACACATTAACGTGGAATCTGAACCACATTCTCTCCGGGCGACGCCTATCATCGTTGAGGTGTGAAGATTACATTAGAGGCAGACTGAAAATTTCTGTGGTCAGACCGAGGTACGACCCTTCGACTCCTCGGTTTCCAGGTACGTGCCTTGTCACTTTATTACTAGACACCAGGCACGACTCTCTTTGTAGAAAAAAACCTATTAAGAAATTTTTTGGTGAAGTGGTATATCTGTCGATGTTCCCCTCACTTATAGCATTTTTCTAGACTTAAAATAGGCTTTTTATTGACCTTAAATTTCTGTCAGAGTGTTTTAGTCTTTAACAGCGCTAAGAGACAATCGCTAGGGTGAGGTCTGGCGCACACCGCCCATGGCTGGGATCCAAATAGCGAGCAACGTAAACTGCGCTCAACACCTGAAAAAGACGACCAGGGTAATAGTCAAAATGTCGTGTGAAAAATCCTACTCGGTTGCAAGCGCAAAAACTTATAAATTTTCAGTTTAAGTGAGAAATATTAAGGAATCATACTATTAGTATTTTTTTAATTAATAGTTATCAAAAGCTTGTAGCTGCAATCTTATGGAATAAATGCATTTCAGATGGTATTCCAGTTGGACGATGTCCTACCGGCTTCCACCCTCCATCTTGGACGTAGGCCAGAATTCTCAGCACTGTTTGGCTGAGTGCCGTACCAGCTGTCTTCCCCATACTGCATGCACGCAGTAAATCGGCGCACCGGCCTCGGATGCTTTATCTACGTTCTACCTCTGACACAACACGATCCGAACGATGACTGCTCTAAATTATTTCTTGAAGTCATCAAGACAGCAAACAATATTACCTATGGACAAGAATATTCATATCGCCAATTAGCTCACAAGCGATAACTTCACCTTATAGATCCGTCTTGTACCACTTACAATAAAAATATTTAGCTTTCTTTTTTTTCAGAGCGATAAGCGATAGGCCTGAATAATTTCAAATGTAAAAGTATTTGCTGAGTGTAAAAATGGAAAAATGAAGAAAATATTTTGAAATAAAAGTACAACGTGAATAAGTGATAAGTGCATACGAAATAGATGCATAGCGACAGGGGAAACAACGTAGAAAAAAGAAGCTGTGTGACATAGACGAAAGTTGGTAGGCGAGTTTCCTGAAATATGATGCCTATATATATTTCGCGGCAGTTGCATAAGACTGACGGCAGGTAGCGTCACTATGAGAATGCATATCACGTTTGCTTTAAATACAAGCTGTCACAATCGTCAGTATTAGTTGCCTCTGATACTGGACGTGGTGAGCTGGTAGTCAAGAAGCCGGCCAGAGTGGCAGAGCGATTCTAGGCGCTTCAGTAAAGTACACAAGCGGGAAGACGCAGTCAATACCTTCGCTGCGTAGTGCCGATGGTACTGTTACCGACGACTGTGCCGCTAAAGCGGAGTTACTGAACGCAGTTTTCCTAAATTCCTTCACCAGGGAAGACGAATGGAATATTCCAGAATTTGAAACACGAACAGCTGCTAGCATGAGTTTCTTAGAAGTAGATACCTTAGGGGTTGCGAAGCAACTCAAATCGCTTGATAAGGTCAAGTCTTCAGGTCCAGATTGTATACCGATTATTCTCCTTTCGGATTACGCTGATAAAATAGCTCCTTACTTAGCAATCATATACAACCGCTCGCTCACCAGTAGATCTGTACCTACAGATTGGAAAATTATGCAGGTCGCACCAGTGTTTAAGAAGGGTAGTAGGAGTAATCCATCGAACTACAGACGTATATCATTGACGTCGGTTTGCAGTAGGGTTCTGGAGCACATACTGTATTCAAACATTATGAATCACCTAGAAGGGAACGATCTATTGATACGTAATCAGCATGGTTTCAGAGAACATCGTTCTTGTGCAACGCAGCTAGATCTTTATTCGCACGAAGTAATGGCCGCTATCGACAGGGGATCTCAAGTGGATTCCGTATTTCTAGATTTCCGGAAAGCTTTTGACACCGTTCCTCACAAGAGACTTCTAATCAATCTGCCTATGGGGTATCGTCTCAGTTGTGCAACTGGATTCGTGATTTCCTGTCAGGAAGGTCGCAGTTCGTTGTAATAGACGGCAAATCATCTAGTAATCTGAAGTGATATCAGGTGTTCCCCAGGGAAGCGTCGTGGGACCTCTGCTGTTCGTGATCTATATAAATGACCTTGGTGACAATCTGAGCAGTTCTCTTAGGTTGTTCGCGGGTGATGCTGAAATTTACCGTCTAGTAAGGTCATCCGAAGACCAGTATCAGTTGCAAAGCGATTTAGAAAAGATTGCTGTATGGTGTGGCAGGTGGCAGTGACGCTAAATAACGAAGAGTGTGAGGTGATCCACATGAGTTGCAAAAGAAACCCATTGGAATTCGATTACTGGATAAATAGTACAATTCTCAAGGCTGTCAATTCAACTAAGTACCTGGGTGTTAAAATTACGAACAACTTCAGTTGGAAAGACCACATAGATAATATTGTGGGGAAGGGGAGCCAAAGGTTGCGTTTCATTGTCAGGACACTCAGAAGATGCAACAAGTCCACTAAAGAGACAGCTTACACAACACTCGTTCTTCCTCTGTTAGAATATTGCTGTGCGGTGTGGGATCCTTACCAGGTGGGATTGACGGAGGACATCGAAAGGGTGCAAAAAAGGGCAGCTCGTTTGGTATTACCACGTAATAGGGGAGAGAGTGTGGCAGATATGATACGCGAGTTGGGAAGGAAGTCATTAAAGCAAAGAGGTTTTTCGTCGCGGCGAGATCTATTTACGAAATTTCAGTCACCATCTTTCTCTTTCCGAATGCGAAAATATTTTGTTGGGCCCAACCTACATAGGTAGGAATGATCATCAAAATATAATAAGAGAAATCAGAGCTCGAACACAAAGGTTTAGGTGTTCGTTTTTTCCGCGCTCTGTTCGGGAGTGGAATGGTAGAGAGATAGTATGATTGTGTTTCGATGAACCCTCTGCCAAGCACTTAAATGTGAACTGCAGAGTAATAATGTAGATGTAGATGTAAATGTAGATGTAGAACCGCGCGACCGCTACGGTCGCAGGTTCGAATCCTGCCTCGGGCATGGATGTATGTGATGTCCTTAGGTTACTTACGCTTAAGTAGTTCTAGGTTCTAGGAGACTTATGACCGCAGATGTTATGTCCCATAGCGCTAAGGGCCATTTGAACCATTTGGTAGCCAAGAATGCCTGTAAGGTGACAAAGACGCCATTATCCACATCTCAGTGAGTTTGAAGGAGGTCATGTAACAGGTCTACGTGAAGCTGGACGTTCCTTTTGCGATACTGTAAAAAGCCTCGGGAGGATAGTAGCCACTGTGTATGACTGCTGGCAGCGGTGGTCACGGGAAATTACAGTTGCAAGAAGTCCGGTCTCCGGACGTCCACATGGCACTACTGAGAGAAAAGACCATCTTGTTCCGCGTATTGCACTGGCGCATCGTACTGCATTTGGAGCAGCAGTTGAAGCAGCAGTTGGCACCAATGTGACATAATGAACTGTTACTTCGAGGACAGCTCGGAGCGAGACGCCCTGTACCGTGTATTCCACTCATCCCAAACCACCGCCATTTGTGACTTCAGTGCTGTCAAACGAGAGCTCAGTGGAAGGCAGAATGGAAGTCTGTTGTGTTATCCTATGAGAACTGTTTCTGTCTCGGTGCCAGTGATGGCCATCTGTTGCTTAGAAGGACCCCAGTTTGAGGGCGTAGCAACTAATCTGTCTACATACTACATACTACATACTACATTCACATGGAGCTTGGCCTGGGGTGCGACAGCAGGAGCACTCTTGTGGTTATCTTATGCACTCTGACTTACGTCAGTCTGGTTATTCGAGCTGTTGTGCTGCCATCCATGAACAGCAATACCTCGGGTGATTTCCAACAGGATAACTCTCGCCCACATCCTCGCCCAACATGGTTTACTGAGTGTCGACATATTGCCTTGGTCTGCTCTATCACAAGAACCGTCTCCTATCGAGAAAAAATGGGACATCATCAGACGACAACTCGCAACACAGTCTATGCACGTTCGCATGCTCGCATTCAACATTCTGGTAGTTATGCAGGTTATTAATGTACCAGCATTTCACACCTGTAACGCCATATCTCGCACTTACGTTAACCTGTGATCTTGCAACGTTGATCGCTTAAATGTGTTATCTAGACAGATGTATTCCCGACATTTCATCACTCAACATCAATTATTTTTGGGGTTACGGTTTTTTTCCGTCAGTGTATCTTCGATGTGGGTGAGGTGACTGTGTGGCCTATTTAAATGATGAGTAAAAAGCGAACTCTCACTCGTAATATTGAAAAATTTATAAACCGCAGGAAGTACAACGTACCGGTCTTCGCAAGCTGTTTTCTCAGCCGTGTGGCGACAGCTTTAATCCCTTGCCCATCTGTTACCAAAATCTCTTCACAAGATGAACGGGTTTTCAGTACAGTGAATTTTAGATGCACACAACAGATTTTTTGACTTGAAATAGAGTTGAACATAAAAGAATTTCTGTAGAATTTGTATTTTTATATTTTTAATTGTTCTAATACAGTTCAGAGGGTCTACTGGAATGTAAATGTTTCATCGAGTGTCAGGGTTTTATACAACTGAGGTTGAAGAGGCCATTTCTTCATACAATTCTCACAATAAGATTCATAGTCTCCGTAATTTAACGTTTTCGCAAATCTTACAACATATTATTTTTCCATTTCAGAAGTGCAGTGCGACACAGCTGCAAAAATATATGGCTACCACTCCGCATTCTGCTATCGATTATTAACACGCCGCACTCCGGAGAGTCGTAAAACGTAGTCCTAGTTAAATAGTGATAGGCTAAATAACTAATAAGGGTTACGATAAATGTAGCTTCCTACTTCTGCTCCTCGAATTGACCGTCCGACAGAGTTACATTTCGCCGTATGTTATGGCAAACGAATTCCACAAGTATTACGCTTTTTAAGATTACAGCTTGTTATAAACGTCTTCTCTTAGATGTAAAAGAAGCATTACTCATCTATTCTATATTTAGAAAAGTAGCAGCTTTCGTTGCAGGTCTGTTTACAGCTGAATTGTGGAATTAACACAATCATTACTAAATATTTTCTGGACTACAAAAGAGAACTTATAAAAATACCGACTCACTGGTACGTGATTAATCTGTTGAGACGCTGCAGTGTTTAAGGCAGTGGACTTGTATTCGGAATTAGGGACCCTCAAAACTACTTCCTGCCATTCTGATTTAGTTTGCTGCAGTCCTGTAATTTCCTAGTGGTGAGTGTATAGATGACTCCTTCATGGTCGCCAAGTACGATTTTGAATCTCTTGTGTCACTGATATACAGCTTTCTCTGTAATAATCATAATGTAAACAAGAAATTAAAATGAGAACGAAGTCTTTCGCGACGGCACTGTTGAATAAAATATTCTCGGACTTCTTGCCGCGTCAAATCTTAGTAAAACCTCGAGCTTTCGACGATATTCACCACCATCGTCATCGTCAGGAAACTCACTGGCTAAACAGCAGCTGTGGTGGACCTTATGTAGCCCCAGGACGGCTTGTGATTGGACGGCTCCTGATTGGACGGCGAATACGTCACGGTGTCGCAGATGTTGTCGACGCCTGCACTGGTGGCGCCATCGCTCCCATAGTATCGAAGACCCGCGGCGAATCTCTCTGACGCTTCTCCATATCGAGCGCTCGCTTCCATGCACCACTAAGATTGTAACCATTGTCACGATTAAAATTGTTATCACACATTCTAATTTCTATCGCCTCTTTAATTACCGAGTCCCAGTACGTGGAGGCCTGAGACAGAACTTTTGTTTCACCAAACAAAATTTTATGTTTCCTAGTGAGGCTATGCTCCGCAATTGCCGATTTTTCCAGCTCCCTATTTTTAATGTGACGTTGATGTTCTGTACAGCGATCGGAAATGGTCCGGACTGACTGACCAATGTAACTACTTCCACATTCACAAGGAATTTTGTAAATACCAGGAATCCTGAGACCGAGGCAGTCCTTCACAGGACGCAAAATCACCTTGATTTTCCTTGGAGGTCGAAAGATCGGTCTTAAACCTCGTCTACGAAGGATCCTGCCTATTTTACTGGAAATAGAACCGAAGAAAGGAAGAAGCACGCTAGGTTGTTCATCATGCGAATAATCATTATTTTCACATTTCTTTCTCTTGCAGAACGCTGACCTTACATCCCGTGAACCATAGCCGTTCCTACGAAACTCTTATTTAAGGTGATTAATTTCCGAATTTAAATGGTCTTTGTCAGACACAGTTCTTGCTCTATATATCAATGTAGTTAGAACGGCTTTCTTTTGAGCTGGATGATGGAAACTCTTAGCGTCGAGATATAGATCTGTGTGCGTTGGTTTGCGGTGCACAGAGTGGCCAAGCCGCCCATCTGCTTTTCTTTGAACCAGTACATCTAGAAACGGCAGTTTTCCCTCTCTCTCTATCTCGGCAGTGAACTGCATATTCGGGTACACACTATTCATATGTTCCAGAAAATTCTCGAGGGCTCCTGCGCCATGCGGCCAAACCAAAAACGTATCATCCACATAACGATAAAAAATAGATGGACGGAGTAGAGCCGAATTTAGTGCACGTTCCTCAAATTGTTCCATGAAATAGTTAGCCAGTACAGGGGATAACGGAGAACCCATGGCCATTCCATCCCTCATTTCATAAAATTTCCCGCCATACAGAAAGTAGGTGGTCATCATGACATGTCGAAACAACTGTACAGTTTCCGGAGGAAAGTGTTCTGTCAGAAATTGCAATGTGTCCTCAATAGGAACCTTGGTAAAAAGCGAGACCACATGATATTTTAGTTAGCCTAGATGTGGTCTTCTTTTTGGGTTTTATTTAAATATTGTTGAGCGTAAGTGATTCGTGCCACAATGGATTAAGAAAAGACAAAGGGCGGAGAGAAGTGAGAGCAGCGGATAGTGACAAGTCACTTCCGCTTCTGTAACAGCATTGTAGAAATTTCGAGAAACCTGGATTCTTAGACATTTGCTGAAAAACCATGATAATTACACGAAAAATCGCAAACTTGTTTGAAAACAAAGTTCGGTACAAAATAATCTGTTTGAGAAAAATCTCATCTCTGTCAGTAAGTCTGCAGTTTGAAGAACGTTCACACACACACACAAGTTTGTGCCCGTTGATGTATTCTCTGTGTCCAGGTATTAAGGGGTGACTCTCTTCTTGTAACAACTAACTTTGACACTGTACGGATTAAGATGTGATCAGTGCCCCGGAACGCGCTACAAAAGCGCGTAAACGATGAAAATTTGGTTAGAAAAGCCGCAGCAGCGAGATGACAATTACGCACGGCTGGGAGCCGAGTAGAAAGAGGAAAAGCAGCGATGGAATCAAGAGAGAGCGGAGTAAGGAAGGAAGGCTGACGGGAGCGAGGGAGATACCGGGAAGCGAAATGAAAGATGAAACACGCCGAGGGAGATTGTGCACGTTATTCAGGAGAGGAAAGTAGGCGCAAAAGTTAATTACTAAAATGCTGCGGCACAATTTCTTTCTGTTCTTTAAAGGAGCCGTGCTCTGAACTACTTCGCCGTAATAATTTAAAGACCTTTTAAACGAGGGTAAGTTTTCCCTGGTTGTTTATTGTCTGCGTTTGACGTTTCTGCGGTTAAATAGTGGATACACAATGCGCGGGCAAGCATTAATGAATTGCTTCTGAACCGTGAAGTAGAAATCACGCTTTTGAAATTTAAGAAACCAAAGAATCTCTCCGCTACTGTAATTAATTCTGAATGTTGCGAATAGAATGGACTTGACCTTTAAATTAAAACTCTCCGTGACACAGAAATTGGAATTTGTATTCCAGACCTTATTGCTGAATAGCCGTCCACCTAAAAATATGCAGCCAAGTCAAACGTGTCGAAAGAAACCGGGATATCTCCCAGTCAAGATAAACTTTTTCTATGTTTTCTAGTATGCATGACATACATATGGTATTCGGCTTTTTAATCGTTATACAGCCGGTCTTATACAAAGCATGTACAATTGTTTAATACTGTCACAGAAATGAGAGTACAATCGCTTTTTTATTACTACACTTTTAAACACGTATTTTGCATTCAAATCTTTCTCTGTTGTCCTCCACCCACTACACCCCTCTATGCTTTCTGCTCCATTAACAGCATTGTTTTCCACTTTTTCAGTTATACCCCTTCCCCCAAAGGAAGAAACAAACGATTTCACACAACTTCTTCTTGCTCAGTCCCCGCTTCTTTTATCAGGGGCAGTTGCCCAGTAACTATGCAGATTACATCCCCTAAATATGTGGTTTCGCACTACATTACCAGTTACATTCGAATTCAGTTTCCTCAACTTTTGCCTGTCAATAATTCAATCAGTTATGACCAACCATAGTGCTTATTACTTTCATATCTGTTACATTTCTTTACGACAATAAGTCACCAATAGGGCCAGCACAGCCACACAGGTAATCACCAAGTTCTGTTCCTATTTTTATTATAGTCATCGGGTAATGACTAATTATGTCCTTCAGCTTTCAATCAATTGGTCGCTCTTACTCAGTCTCATATGCAATTTTAACAACTCCAAATTCATACGTCTTGTATGTAATTCTGTCCTATGAGAGGTAATTAATTTTGACTGATTATTACTCTCCATGAATAGTGCTAGCATTTGTGACTACTAATTGTTATGTAGTTGTTGGATATGTAACGTTTAAGGAACATTGTATTCTACAGCATTGCCGGACGAATTAAAATTAGAAAACAAAAGATAAAATTAAACCTAATCCGGAATCGAGCTCTCAAATTGGAATATTCTAACTAATTCCAAGCCACTGCACTAACTGGGCACCACAGTTTAACAATCTTGAAGGAAGACATTTCTTGTGTATGTAATTGCAGTATTATCAAACTGGGTTTCTTGATTTTGATTTCCTGCCGAAAATACGCAAGGACGAAATTCTTTGAACAGTTAGTATGACGCTATAGTGTAATAGTGTGCGAATTTTGGTACCCTTACGTCTCAATCACAACACGTAACTTTTTGTCCAGAAGCAAAATAAAAAATGCGCCAAGCATATATTATTTAGCTTCCAGGGGGACATTAACTAGTATGATTGTCTTGCTTATCACTTTGTTCGTTACGAAGATATGAACAGCAGTACGTCCCTTTAACTAGCACACTAAAATTTTTATTCGGGAATCCACTTCCTCTCCTGAGGACTTGTTGAAAAACTAATCACAGTATACCATTCACGTAAGTATGTCATCGAAAACGCAATACAAAACTGACTATGCTCTCCTGTACTATTAAACAATGAGGGTACTCAAGGTAACGCAACACGTCCTCTTACTCAAGTGAATAGTAAATAAACGAAAACACGCGGAAAATGCACACCTAACATTCTGTCAATCGTCATCAGTTGGGAATTTGTGGAGTACAATGTATAATAACGAACAGACGTCAGAAATTCTTCTCATACATGAAACCGCTGCACTGTAAATTTTTACACTGGTTTTTTTTTCGTTTTATAACGCTCTATCAAAGGAAATGAATGAACAGTTAATCACTCAGCCTTTTAAAACCTGTGACCATCAGAAAAAGTTTTCACCTAATATTCAGCTAACCAAAGAAATAACGTCCTGTAAAATTTCTCATTTTGTGACAGTGATACAGATCCACAATCGAACAGCAGGAAAACTCAGCTTTGAAGTTTCAGATGATTTTTGCCAAATGATGACAGGAAAACGTAAAGGGGTGTACCTATAACTGTTTCTCGTTCTTTCTTTACGATTTCTGTCCACGGGGACTCATTTCATTCTGATGCAGAAGCTTCGTGGAAATATTTACTGCAAACGTCGAAACCCCCTGTTGCCTAATGTTTCTAGAGATACAGACACGCCCGTCCAGATATCATCTCACTGCTGCTGTCGGTTATGCTCGGAGGATGTATCTACACTATCTGATCAAAAGTGTCCAGACACCTGGCTAAATATGACTTAGAAGTTCGTGGCGCCGTCCATCGGCAATGCTGCAATTTAATATGGTGTTGGCCCACACTTAGCCTTGATGATAGCTTCCACTCTCGCAGGCATACGTTCAGTCAGCTGCTGGAAGGTTTCTTGGGGAATGGCAGCCCATTCTTCACGGAGTGCTGCACAGAGGAGAGGTATCGATGTCGGTCAGTGAGACCTGGCACGAAGTCGGCGTTCCAAAACACGCCAAAAGTGTTCTACAGGATTCAGGTCAGGACACTGTGCAGCCCCTGTGCAGCCCAGACCATTACAGTGTTCTTATTGCCGTTTAACCACTCCGCCACAAGCTGTGCATTATAAACAGGTTATCGATCTTGTTGATGATGCAGTCGCCATCCTAGCGTTTCTCTTCAACAGTGGGAAGCAAGAAGGTAATTGAAACATCAATGTAGGCATGTGCTCTCATAGCGCCACGCAAAACAAGGGGTGCAAGTCCCCACCATGTAAAACACAACCACACCATAACACCACCGCCTCCGAATTTTACTGCTGACACTACACATGGTGGCATATGGCGTTCATCGGGCATTCGCCATACTCACACCCTGCCATCGGATCGCCACATTGCCGGCCAGAGTGGCCGAACGGTTCTAGGCGCTACAGTCTGGAGCCGTCTGACCGCTATGGTCGCAGGTTCGAACCCTGCCTCGGGCATCGATGTGTGTGATATATCTAGGTTAGTTAGTTTTAAGTAGTTCTAAGTCGTAGGGGACTGATGACCTCAGCAGTTAAGTCCCATAGTACTCAGAGCCATTTGAACCATTTTTTTGATCGCCACAATGTGTGCCGTGATTCATTAGTCCACACAACTTTTTTTCCACTGTTGAACCGTCCAATGTTTACGCCCCTTACACCAAGCGAGGCGTCGTTTAGCATTTACTGGCGTGATGTGTGGCTTATGAGCAGCCGCTCGACCATGAAGTCCAAGTTTTCTCACCTCCCTCCTAACTGTCATAATACTTTCAGTGGATCCTGATGCGGTTTGAAATTCCTGTGTTATGTTCTGGATAGATGTCTGCCTATTACACATTACGATCCTCTTCAACTGTCGGCGGTCTCTGTCACTCACCAGACGAGGTCGGCCTGTTCGCTTTTGTGCTGTACGTCTCCCTTCTCGTTTCCCCTTCACTATCACACCGGGAACAGTGGACCTAGGAATGTTTAGGAGTGTGGAAATGTCTCGTACAGCCGTATGACACAAGTGACACCCAATCACCTGACCACGTTCCAAGTCCTTGAGTTCCGCAGAGCACCCTATTCAGCTCTCTCACGATGTCAATGACTATTGAGTTCACTGATATGGAGTACCTAGCAGTAGGTGGCAGCACAATGCACCTAATATGAAAAACGTATGTCTTGGGAGGGGGGGGGGGGTCCGGATACTTTGGATCACAAAGTGTATGTAAACTGCATTCCCAGAATCTCCTGTAACTGTTTTCCTTTTGTCAACACAGAAAAATTGTTGTTTATGTCGCAACAAGCCTATATGACATTACTAAAGTTTTAGTGCTGGAAAAGGACGAGAGGGAGCTACAACACACAACAAATAGTAGTTCACTTTATTAAACTCTTTGAAATGGCTTACATAAGTTGGGTACAATCCATGTCGGTATAGGTGACAATATATACTGTCGTAGAACACAGTAACTGTTTATAACTTTGAATAGTGCTAGATGGCAGTAACATAGCACGACACATTTAACTATAAACTTTGGGACACAGTTCTGACAAATAATACTAGCTCACTACCAGATCTGAGCTCTGATGACGCTGATACCATATTTGGCTACCATAGCAGGGCGAGCGTTACTGCGCTGTAACGTAAGCAGACTTCAAGCAGCGGCGGCGTACATAACATCTTGAGGGCGTGTCTTCTTTGACGTCTCTCATTCGTGGCTGTATCTGGCAGCTACTTTCCTTAGCTTGCTGCTGCGTCGTGAGCTACCAACTTTACTACGGGACCTCACTCTTCGAACGATACCGCAAACATGGTATATGTAAGGAGAGGATTTCAAATCTGTGTTGGACCATGCAGAATAAAAGCTGCACAATTTCCTCAAATGGTATTACCCGATCGCTCATGTTTATAGTTTAGACATTTCATGGTGAAAAAGCTTGTATTATTCTTTCCAAACTCAGCAAGTGGAAAGTCTTAAACGATCTGTACGACGGCGAAAGTGTAAGTTAGAACCTACTTTGGTTAGACTTTATACTCTCATACGTTCAGTACATGAGAGAACTGTTTTTATCGACGGATTATTTCATCGATGTAGCCAAGGAAACTGAGGCATGTCTGTACAGAGGGATGATAATCAGAACGCAGCGAGGTGTGTCCACGGTGTACTCCGAAGCGATTTTCCGTCGCGCACTACACAACGGTTCACTACAGAAAGCTGAAAATGCGTAGCCTGAATGAGATAGCAGGTCACCTGAAATGTAATTTCCAGTTGTGGCTCTGCGTTCCGTGCGTCCATCTCATCCCTCGAAATAATTGATAAACTGCCGTGTTGCACCAGATTAACTACATTTGCGGGGTAGGACTAACACGTCATGCAGATAGGAAAGCTGATTTGTTCTTTCTGCGGAATCCGCAGAGCTTGCCAATGACTGTAATCTACACTATAACACTAAAAAGCTAAAAATATGGATTGGCAATCTTTCTGATCATAGGAACCCTTTAGTTTTCTTTTCACAGTAATAGTTTGATAAGCTTTCGACAGCCGAGACCGGATTGCCTCGCGCATTTTCACGTAAGTCTGTATGGCATTCATTACTTTCCTAAATATCTCCTTTTTCATTAAGAAACCCTCAAAAACATTTTATCTTCAATCGATGAATTTCAAATTTAGCTATCTTTGGAATGAAAATATATTGTTACAAACGAAGCTTTAAGACATTGTCTCTGTCGAAGGTATGATTATCGCTGTCAAACATTTACGTCAACAATATTGACCACGTGCCGAGTTCAGTTTCTAATAAAATGGCTGTCGTCCGATTCATGGAATAACAGTTAGCACAAACGTGTGTGTTTTGTATGAGCTCCTTATGTCACTAATGAAGATACGTTAATTTTGCTTGTATTGTCTTTACTCGAAAATTTAGTAGCTTAGGCCTACACTACGCAACACGCCTACCATTTTGTTCCTTGTTAAGACAGAGGTGTTATCTCGAACAAAACATAACTGCGTATTAAATGTAAAATGAAAACTTTCACGGCCGGCATTGTCACGATTAATAAAATATTTCGGGATATTATGCTGTGGTCTAAGGGAATTCACATCAAATCCCGACGTTTCGTCCCCATCTGTGGAGGACATTTTCACAAACATCTGAACGGGAACAATCCGAAGATTCAGTTTACTAAGGGGGAGGAGGCAGGCGGAAGGTTAAATTTTCTTGAAGTACTTGTTTTCAAGAACTAAGATGGTAGCTTGGGCCGCACAGTTAACTGAAAACCCATGCAAACAGAGCGTTACCTACACCGGAATTCGAACCACCACCCACAATAAAAGCGAGACGTCGTAAAAAAAGTTGGCGGATAGAGCAGGAAAGATCTGTGAAACATAGCTGCCTGGTGCAGAATTAAAAAATCTCATCAATGCACTTCTCATGAATGATCATTCGTTCGCTGAAGTGAAAAGAGCGTTAAGACCACCGCGTAGAAATCATAGCGATGCTCAAGCGCCGGTGAAATCGAAAGTTTTCCTGTCATTCATTAAGGACGTGACTGACCGCATAGGAAAAATCTTGAGAGAGCGGAACATTACGGTAATTTACATATCCACAAGAAAGATACAAGATCATCTAAAATCGGCCAAAGATGCTCGCATACCACTGGAAAAAGCTGGAATTTATAGGATTCCGTGTAGCTATGGGTACGTGTACGTTGGTGCTACAAAAAGAACTGTCAAAAAACGACTTGAAGAGCACAAGGGCAGTTGCAGAAGATGGGTGACTGACAAATCAGCTGTTGCGGAACATGCTTCACGGCCAAGAGACCACCACATTCATTTTGACTGCACTCAAACACTGGCAGCCACAAACGGATACCACGAAAGGCTATAAATAGAGGCCATAGAGATTGTTAAGCACCCCAGGAATTTTAATAGGAAGGAGAAGAGAGTGAGATTGAATGAAATTTGGATTCCGGTGCTGAAGAAGATGTGAACCAGTCTTCCACCATGGGATCATAGGAACGGCGGTCGACCGCAGACGACAAAGGCCATTTGCTCTCGCGTATTCAAAACATTTGACGTCACGGCACTGCGCGGAAGCGGAATTTTGCTGTAGTCAGTAGCGAGCCAGGGTGTGAATCGGACATTCAACAAAGCTACGATCCCCGTTGAAAATGTCCTCCGCAGATGGCGACGAAACGTCGGGTTTTGAAGTGAAATCCCTTTGACTTCGGCGTAATAGCCCGGAATATTTTTATTAATTGTATATAAAATGTGAAACTATAGAGACTTTCGTTAATAAATTTAACATGAACTGGGATAAAAAATCTTTTTCCAACCCTGTTGTACCATATCGATAACTCTGATTACACGTCAACGGACCCTGTCATGTCCCTGTCTGCCAAAAATATCTTTAGATAATATACACGATCGATTATCATCAAAATATAAACCCTAGTAGAAGAACGTCTAGTATTTTATTTCAGGTTCAGGCATCTCACAGGAATGGTGCGCTCGATATAGAGTGTTATCATCTTCAAACTGAAAATTAAATGGGTGCTATTAACATGTAGCTAATAAAATTAAGTTTATATTTTTCTCTCACGTCAGGCCTTTCTATTTTAAATTATACCTAACTCCATCATTCAAATAATTTTTCTATCTTGCAAGGAAGCAAAACTCGTAATGACTAAAATATACATCTATACCTATACTCTGCTAGTCGCTTTATGGCGTGTGGCGGTGGTTATTTCTTGTTCCTCTACCCCTTCTCTTGTTCTTATTCCACTTGCGAATAGTGCATTGGAACAACGACTACTCAAAACTGGCTCTCAGCACTATGGGACTCAACTGCTGTGGTCATCAGTCCCCTAGAACTTAGAACTACTTAAACCTAACTAACCTAAGGACATCACACACACCCATGCCCGAGGCAGGATTCGAACCTGCGACCGTAGCAGCAGCGCGGCTCCGGACTGGAGCGCCTAGAACCGCACGGCCACCGCGGCCGGTCACAACGACTACTGATAAACTTCTTATATACTTGAATCTCTCTAATTTTACATTCATTGTCTTTTCGAAAGGTATGTTGGAGGAGTAAATATTCTGCTGACTCATCTAATAGCATACGCTATAGTTTTAGAAGTAAACCACACAGTAGTACAAGATCCCTGTCTTGTGGTGTCTGTCACTGAAGTTGAATGAGCATCTTCGTGAAGCTGCGCTGCTCTTCTTAGGATCTTCCTTAATTCTATTATCATTTCTACCCCGTAAGGGTCCCAGTCAGACCGTAAACACCAAGTATCGATAGATCGAGGATGCTATAAGCTACTTTACTTGCGAACTACACTACATGAGTAATATTCCAATGATTCTATGTCGCGTATCTGCCTTTCCTACTATTTGTTTTATGCAGACTTTCAGGTACTTTTGGGTTTATTTAGGCGCGGTATGCCTCATTTCTTTAAGTTGAAGGTCGATTGTTAATACCGGCACCAGCCATAGACCTGTACTAATTTTTCTTGGATTTAGCTACATTTTTCTAGCTTCGTTACTTTTATTTCTTTGGATACGAAGTTATTATCCAGTCTCATAGAGCTTCCCAAGTTATGCATTCTTTATTAATTTTCCTTTCGTTCCGCCAGAGTCTCTGTGTGTGCTCTAAATCGCCGAATATTTGTATGTTTCCTTACAGTATTCAGTTTTCTTTAAACTTCCATTTTGAAAATGATCTGCCGGTTCTATTTTGCATTATGAGAGTGCATTTACTATCAAATCACACTGAGTTTCACTGTGGTTAGTTTATCTGAAACAAAATGTTGGAGTAGTACACTATTTATAGCAATATGATGTCATATACCGTTGTTCGTTTTCTCTTTACACACACGGCAATTGTACTATAAAACATGCCAGTTTCGTTAATTGAACGTTTCTTTAATGATTAATGCCATCTATTTTGACTTTCAACTGCAAACGAAAATAACTTTTGTAATTTCTTTTTACAGCGTTAATTCTTTTTTAATCATAAAGCCAGTTCTTCATGGAATACGTATTTTCTCCGTTCACAGGTTCTACTTTCTTTTAAAATTTATTACTGTGAAAAGAATGTGAAACGTTTTTCGTTTTGAGCTTCCTCGCAACACACCTGTACCATCCACAGCTACAGATATAGTAAGGATTACAAGCATGCGATTTGTAACTGCGGATGTGACTTTGGTGTCTTAAATATGCCTGCTCTTTCAATCTCTCGTGAAAACACATGGGTAAATAGCTTAGTTTCATCATAATTAAGGAGCAGTTCCAACGAAGTATAGGCTTATTCGAAAAACTGTAAAAGAAGCCAGTAATCTGTTGGTGAAATAGATGTTCATTCCAGCGCAGCGTATCCTGGCAGTATTCCAATTCGGTTCCTAAATCAGCGGAGGCTGTTTAGAAAGCGCTACAGTAATATCAATAAGGGAACTTATCTTTGCTGTAGATGGTAAATGAATTATTACGACTACCAGTTCGGTTGAAAGCCGTTACTTTGCAAAGCTGTTAGTCGGTCATTAGCGCTTAGAAGCGAGTAACGTGCAACGTAGCGTCTTACTAGAATTTCTATCAGTCATCTTTGAACTAGCTCAGAACTTTCAACTAGCTGCGAATAATGGAAGGTCGCGGGGCCACTGGTGCATCACGGAGATTAGCCAAGGGCAGCCTTCATTGTGATCCGCCACGGAGCGCCGCAAGTGGTTTGGCTATGCAAATGAGAAGCACACAGCCATTCCGCCACTCCTTCTTAAGTGCCTGAACTTTCAAGAGGGGACACGCCTGCAGCTTCAGCTGAAGAACTCCAGGCTGTAGTTTGCCTTCCTCTACACCCCCGTTTTCGAAGTCGTGCATCACATACTTCTTCTTCCTGTCTCAGTGACGACAAGGAATGTACACAAAGTACAAATAAGTTCGAGATTGGTGTAGGTGCGTAGAAATTAAAAAGCATTCTAAAACATAATTTTTCTTTACATTAAATGTGGGCAGTGCTGAGAAAGGAACTCATGGAACCTGAGCAGTATTTTCCTTTTTTAATGTCGATTAAAACTCGATGCCGAAACGAAAGTGAAAACCGTATATTTTGCAGTGGCGTCGTACGTGTCTCCATGGGACTAACTACGGCGAGTAAAAGTTTGATCAAAGAGTTTGTATAGTATTTTTTCCATTGAATACCAGAATTATCAAAGATAAATTTTCCTAAGAAAACATGTTGTACATAAGTAAATAATTTATACCAGGTTACACATGTGCCCTTTCCTTACATGATATTTTGCGAACCATGGACGAAGCAGATTCCACACAACTATATTTCCGAAAATATTTTGACTCGGTGCCCCAGTGTAGTTTGTTGAGGAAGGTACAGAATAGGTTACCAGTTATGTGATTAGATCGAAGACTTCTTAAGTATTAGAAACCAGTACAGCACTGTGCTCCACAGCGAGTGTTCATGAGAGACAAGGGAATCGTCAGGAGTGCACCAGGGAAACGTAATAGAATCATTATTATTCTCTACATACACAAATTGTCTGACAGACAGAGTGAGCAGCAATCTGCGGCTGTTTCCTTGATGATACTGTGTTGTGATAAAAAGTGTCATCGTTGAATGGTTGTAGGAGCATAGAAGACGACTTAGACGGAATTTTTAATCGGAGTGATGAACGGCTTCTAGCTGTAAATGTGGAAATATGTGAGTTAATGGGGACGAGTAGGAAAACTGTTCTGTAACGTTAGAAAACAGCATTAGTTGTGTGTTGCTTGACAAAACGTTGCAAAGCGATATGGAACGGAATCAGCACGTCAGATTGCTACTAAGGAAGGCGAATGTTCGACTATGCTTAGTAGAAGGATTTTGGGAACACGCAACTCAACCATAAAGGAGACGGCGTGCAGGAAGTTCGTGAGACCTATTCTTGAGTACTGTTCACGTGTTTGGGATCCCTCGGTAGATGTGTCAGGTTTTACGTCTTTCAAGATTATATGATGAAGCACGAACTTGAACACTGGACAGAATACTATAATATACATGCGTTCTGCTCAGAACACTACCAAAGTCTTAGGACCCTCATTGCAGTGTTCACCTTGCTTTACATAGATGTATCACGGTCCAGGTAGGGGACGAAACAGGAGATCGACGATTAATGTCAACCAGAGGTAAATGAAGTATTGAAGCATTTACTAGATACAAAGGTTCGAACGTAAATAGTGACAACTATTTATTCGCAACCGATACAAAAGAGTTACATATTTACACCTGTTACTGTCATTCATAGTAGTCACCAGCGTTGTGTAGAACCCGTTGCCAGCGTTGTGGAAGGCGTAGTACACCATTAGCAGCAGAGCCTGTTCTGTGATGGTGCGAATCGAGCGGTCTACTGCCTGCCGAATCTCTGGAACAGTTCTGAAGCGAATGCCACGAAGTGGTTCTTTCATCTTCGGAATCAAATCAAAGTCACAAGGACTTAAATCCGGGAAGTATGGTGGATGGTACAGCACTTCCCAGTCCCATCGACCGAACACAGCAGCCACAGCTTGCACTGTATGCGCCCGCGCAGTGTCGTGGAAAATGATGCGTCAGTTGCGCAGAAAGTGTCGCCGCTTGTTTCGCAAAGCTGGTCGTAGGTGATGGCGACTTTGATTTGATTCCGACGCTCATTACTTTTATTGGAAATAATGACCCAGCTCTGTTTCGGAAGAACGGTGTTATCTGAACCCGTGCTGGTTGTGTGTGAATAGATCGACGTCTCTCGAGGTATTTAATAATGTTGGAATGCAGTGTATACATGTAGATCTGTATATGTACCATCTGATCAAAGTATCCGGACACCTATTATTTCCACCCTTAACCTTTATGACGGCTTGTACTCTACTGCGGAGACTTTCAATGAGGTGTCTGGATGAATGTGGAGAAACAGCAGTCCTGTCTTCCTCAAGCGCCGGAACCAGAGAAGGTACTGTTGCTGGACGCCGGAGTCTAGAGCGAAGTCGATGTTCTGACTCATCGCAGATGTCTTCCATTGCGTTCAGGTCAGGACTGTAGGCAGGCCAGTCATTTCAGGAATGATATTGCCCAAAAATCGTTGAATTACAGATGAGAGGCTGGATTGTCATGCTGATACAAACAATTTTCGTCTCTGAACTGATCTTCCACTGTTAGCAGCAGACAACGGATTGGTTCAAATGGCTCTGAGATCAATGGGACTTAACTGCTGAGGCCATCATTCCCCTAGAACTTAGAACTACTTAAACCTAACTAACCTAAGGAAATCACACCCATCCATGTCCGAGGCAGGATTCGAACCTGCGACCGTAGCGGTAGCGCGGTTCCAGACTGTAGCGCCTAGAACCGCTCGGCCACTCCGGCCGGCAGCAGACAACGGAGTAAAATGGCTTCGTTCATTCTACATTTTGCGTTTTCTTAAGCTAGTTGTGGTGCAGGGTACCCTCGGCCACAGACCTGACGTTGGCTTGTGTAGTATGTACGTAGATGTAGACCATATACTAATCACAAAGAAACAACGCTCTTCCGTAATACGACGTCCTCCACCCGTCAGTTTTGACGCTATACATGATGGGAAGTAACGTTTATCATGTGTTAGCCAAACGCTAACACTTCCATTAGATTGCCATAGGTTATAGCGTGATTCGTCTCTCCAAATCAGTACTTTTCTGTCCTCCACTGTCTCTTTACACAACCTGAAACGTCGCTTACCACTGACTACGTAAATGTATGACGTTTGAGGAGTTGCTCCACCATTGTATCCCGTCTTTTTAACTCCCGACGCTCAGTCACTGTGCTATCTGGACTGCTGGTAGCACTTTGGAACTTCTGCTCGTTTCATGTGGTTTTTTTTTTTACAGCCGACCTCTGCTGTGCTCCATGGTTCCTGTCCGACAGTAGGTGAGGTCTTCCTACTCTTGGTTTAGGTGCGGTTGTTATTTCGCGTTTGCACTTCACAATCCCACCACCAACGATAGACTTGGGCAGCTTTAGAAGGGTGGAAAAGTCCCTGATGTATTTCTTACTCGGGCGATTAATCCATAATGTTAAGCATTGAACTCTCCTAGCTGACATACTGTGCTGTTGCTGGTGCTCTACTGACAGCGCAATACTGACCGCGTGCTTTATATTGACGGGTACGCGTCTCGATAAATCTGATGGTCAATTCTACAATACCTTGTGTCCGGATACATCTGATCAGGTAGTTTACATGTACTGTTCTATTTTGTGTTTCATTTGAAAGTAACTTCAAGCCGAGGCCACGGTGAACTAACACTGATGGTAGCTGCAGAAATTATGATAGGGAGACGCTGACGGCAGTGGCTGCGAGATGAGCCTGGCACACAGTCGCGGCGGGCCGGCCCGCGTCTGGCGCGTTGCGTGTAGCGGTATTCTAAACGACCCTTGACCTGCGCGCCACCGAAAGGCATGTGGGGGCCAGCGAGTGCGCTTCGGTCCGCGGGCAGCGATCGATGGCGCGCTTCGCCCCGAAACGGCGGCCTGGCACAGGTTGGGCGCACGATAAGCGCTTTCTTCCTTCACTTCCCACAGCCTTCAGCACGCGACAATACAGCTGCCTGGGCAAGCTTCTGGGGAAGCGACCTCGACCTACAAACCCATCGCGCTCTGTGAGGCCTCAGCTCTGAATGGCTGCGGGTATCAGCTAACTCGGTGGCCTACTTGTCAAGTCGGCAAGAGGTTATCATTCTACTTCTAAAGGTACTTAAACAGATGAATTGCTGGACAGTGAAAGACCGGTGCGTTCTCCACCGACGAGGTTAAATGAGCTTTTCAGGGCAACGTTAATACTCATTGCTACGTTCAAAAATTTTAGATAGCAGATGTCACAAACAGCCATTATTATGTCCCTTGGAACAATGCATTTTGGAGTGCGAGATAGTTTTTTTTATATTTGCAATAAACGCATTATTTTATTGGAGACTATTAATTCCGCCTTCGTGGACATTATCAAGCAACATCACAGAAAATCAGATTATATATTCCCATTTCTCTGGATGGGATTGTGCACGGAGCAGTGTGAATTGACCAAAATGTAAAAGCGTCCAATGTTCACAGAAGTAAGGTTCTAGTCCGAGAATTTCCCTCACAGGTAGATCAAAAAGGAACATAGGCCGAGAATTTCCTACACTGGTAAATCAAAAAGGTACATAGAATACTGCAGTACTTGTATATAAAAAGTTCATTACAAAGACGAGCTCATCATCCGGGTCCAGAAGGCCCAAGCGATGTCGACTGGACTCCGTGTCATCCTCTGCCTTGCGGTTTCTCAATCAAGTAGCTCCTCAATTGTAATCACGAGTTGAGCGCAACCCCTGTCAGCCCACCCACTAAAAAAATATATGAGGATGATATCTGTTCTTTCGGACATGCCGGAAAGAACAGATACCTTCGGTGGGCATGAAGCTCCCTTAGAATGAAATTATAGTTAAATAAAGACCCTAAGCTGTCGACAGGCATTGACATACATCAACGGGGGCAGTTGAAAATGTGTGCGCTGACCGGGACTCGAACCTGGGATCTCCTGCTTACATGGCAGGGTCTATCCATCTTAGCCACCGAGGATAAAGAGGATAGTGCGACTGCAGGGATTTATACCTGGCACGCTCCCCGTGAGGCCCACACTTCCAACTTACTGTCAACACACTACATGTGCCCACTATACTCATGTGAGTGCATCCAGCATGTCAGAGAGAACAAATACCATCTTCATATAGTTAAAGCTAACCGGCCATTGACCTTCTTCTTCTGTGCTGGATACACACTCTTACGGGAGTCGGTAAGATTGTCTGCCGCGAGTAATAACTATAATGGGCAGGGTGTGGACATTAAGTTGAGAATGTGAGTCTCACGGGGAACGTGCAAGGGATAAATCTCTGCAGCTGCACTATCTTCTGTGCCCTCGGTGGCTCAGATGGATAGAGCGTCTGCCATGTAAGCAGGAGATTCCGGTTTCGAGTCCCGGTCGGGGCACACATTTTCAACTGTATCCGTTGATGTATATCAAGGTCTGTCGACAGCTTAGGGTCTTGAATTAATTATCATTTCACACTAAGGAAAAATCCATAGTAGTAACAGGAATCGCAAGCGCATCCTCCGTATGATAGCCATCTACGCCGAGTAGCTACGAGTGCGGAAAAAGCGACACTTCCTGACAAAAAAGAGAAGCGCCCAGAAAGCATCGTGAGATGTCACTGTACCTTCGTACACTTACACACAATCGATGAGTATGTAATCGACTTAAGTTACAATTCTTTATGAAAGGTAGAATGACTACCAGACGGTATTTATTTTGTTCGTGGTTAGTGCTGATGCCAGGCCTAGTGAGGTATGTAAAAGGGCATAAACAGCGTCAGATGTTAAGTGATCATTGTCAAGAACACAAAGATCTAGCGTATGGTGTGAGAATGCGCTATCAGTACCTGATAGATTTGAAAGGGGATTCATTGTGGTTCTTCATATGACTGCCGGCCGCGGTGGTCTCGCGGTTCTAGGCGCGCAGTCCGGAACCGTGCAACTGCTACGATCGCAGGTTCGAATCCTGCCTCGGGCAAGGATGTGTGTGATGTCCTTAGGTTAGTTAGGTTTAAGTAGTTCTAAGTTCTAGGGGACTGATGACCACAGCAGTTGAGTCCCATAGTGCTCAGAGCCATTTGAACCATCTTCATATGACTGAGTAGTCGAGTCGTGTAGTATTCAGATTTCTGAGGCATTCAGATGTCACAGTGGCCTGGTATTGCTGTGCATGGGAAGCTGAGGGCAGGCATACTTGTCGACAAGGTAGCAGTCGGCCACGCCTGATCACCACAACGGAGTATCACCATACTGTGTGTGGGATTCTGCCCACACCTGTAATATAGGGTCCCTAGAAAGTTTTCTCGGATACCTAGACAACATACAAGCGAATCATATTAATGGATTTCGTTACAATAAATTGAATCTACAATACGTAACTCTGAAACAATTGGCGGCATGCAAATAACCAATGTTCTTCGCTATATACAATTTCCATGCTAACAGTTCATATAAGGCACAAGTCTCAGGTAAACAGTTAGGACGACGGCTCGTCTTTTAGTGCGTCTCTTCTAGTGCGGCCAAGGCAATCTGGAACGGTGCGTATATTCTCTTCGTCTAGAGGTAGCTGCTGTCGTGGTGCTGTCCTAGCCAGGGTACTATTGGCTGAAGTCCTCTCACAGCCTTTCCTGCGGTTACGTTCCATGCCGACGTGTTAGCGCTTGATGTTACGCCGGAGCGTTGTGCACTAAGGGCATCGCTCTGCCCACGACAGAAAATGTGAGGCACCAGCACGGACGTCAACTCAGCCCCAGCGCCATTTCAAGGACATCAAGGACCATTTACATCAGTTGTGGTATAGATTGCTTCAGGAGAAGCTACAACGGCTTTAAGACACCCTTCCCAACCGAATCAGTGCATTCATCCAGGCCAGAGCGGGTGCAACGTGATGCATATAACTGGGCTTGTACAGTCAAGCTCTTTACAAATTTGACTCGATTTTGTAACTGATGGAATAACATTACATATCCTCTCAATCTGTGAAGTTCAATTTCGTTTCCTCCTCCACCTCAGGATGCCACACGTCTTTCTCGCGCAGCGGACATATCTATCGGATCTGCATGTCAACCATCGTGCTTTACACGGGGAGACGTCTTCCTTTATCTCTTGCGGACCATATCAGAAGTCCTTTTCGGAACGCTTCCTCAACACTTTAGCAAAATACTTCATTACTGTTGTATCAACGTTAAGCCACATGGGACAATACTCCCCATAATATGTTCTCTGACGTCGTAAGGTCCGGAATTCGTGATGGCTATTTCAGTAGAGCTGACTGTTGCTGAACTACACCCATTCCAGCAACCTCGAAATTGGTTATCAAGGAACGCATGCACCTGAATAGCAATGTGTGCTGGAGATCCTTTCCGCTGTAATCTCATATGACCCACGATTATCTCGTCTTCCAGCTGAGGTATGAAGCACGTTTGCAACATTTCCAAATAAGAATTTCCTTTAATGTGTAATAACGCGAGGTGCGTTCCCTTCAAACTCTTCAAATAATGGCCATTTACCTTAGATCACTAGACAATGCTCCTCACATCTGAACAGCAACGTACTGTACATTTATTAGAAAATAGCGCACTTGAGTGAGACACCGCATTTGGAAAGTTGGCCAGTAAAGTACGGAAGGCTGCAAATCACTGCTGCATGTCTTTGTGAGGTAATTCATTCACAAATATCTGTTCAACTACTTTCATTTGCAAGCATTTCTTAATGTGATCACATTGAGAAAAGTTTTTTCGTCAGTTTCGGTGCAGAGATGAGAAAATAAGCATTTATTTGCCAAATTGTAGAAAGTTAAGACACTTACGGAAACTACCAGGACACCCAATAGAGCTAGAACGAGAAAGGTGATATCCATATGCGGTTTTAGTCATTGTACCACTTCACACGGCACATTAAAATGAAAGCATATAACGTAATCAGAATGAATTTTCACTTTTCAGAGGAGTGTTTGCTGATTCTAAACTTCCTGGCAGATTAAAACTGTGTGCCGAACCGGAAATCAAACTTGGGATCTCCAAGTGTCGCAGGCAATTTCTCTGCCCACACATGATTCGCTACCCGCCCTTCCAGCTGTGCTTCCAGCGGTACCTGTTCTCCTACATTTCAGACTACCCAGAATTTCTCCTTCATAGTTTTGGGGACTGGAAGAAAGGATATTGAGCAGCCCACTCTGCAACGGAGTGTTCGCTGATTTGAAACTAAGCTCTCTCCATTTAACTCAGCAAAACCCTTCACATCTACATCTACATCTACATGACTACTCTGAAATTCACATTTAAGTGCTTGGCAGAGGGTTCATCGAACCACAATCATACTATCTCTCTACCATTCCACTCCCTAACAGCGCGCGGGAAAAACGAACACCTAAACCTTTCTGTTCGAGCTCTGATTTCTCTTATTTTATTTTGATGATCATTTCTACCTATGTAGGTTAGGCTCAACAAAATATTTTCGCATTCGGAAGAGAAAGTTGGTGACTGAAATTTCGTAAAAAGATCTCGCCGCGACGAAAAACTTCTTTGCTGTAATGACTTCTGTCCCAATTCGCGTATCATATCTGCCACACTCTCTCCCCTATTACGTGATAATACAAAACGAGCTGCCCTTTTTTGCAGCCTTTCGATATCCTCCGTCAATCCCACCTGGTAAGGATCCCACACCGCGCAACAATATTCTAACAGAAGACGAACGAGTGTAGTGTAAGCTGTGTCTTTAGTGGACTTGTATCCTCTAAGTGCACTGCCAATGAAACACAACCTTTGGCTCGCCTTCCCCACAATATTATCTATGTGGTCTTTCCAACTGAAGTTGTTCGTAATTTTAACAGCCAGGTACTTAGTTGAATTGACAACCTTGAGAATTTTACTATTTATCGAGTAATCGAATTCCAGCGGATTTCTTTTGGAACTCATGTGGATCACCTCACACTCTTCGTTATTTAGCGTCAACTGCCACCTGCCACACCATACAGCAATTTTTTTCTAAATCGCTTTGCAACTGATACTAGTCTTCGGATGACCTTACTAGACGGTAAATTACAGCATCACCTGCGAACAACCTAAGAGAACTGCTCAGGTTGTCACCCAGGTCATTCATATACACTCCTGGAAATTGAAATAAGAACACCGTGAATCCATTGTCCCAGGAAGGGGAAACTATATTGACACATTCCTGGGGTCAGATACATCACATGATCACACTGACAGAACCACAGGCACATAACACAGGCAACAGAGCATGCACAATGTCGCCACTAGTACAGTGTATATCCACCTTTCGCAGCAATGCAGGCTGCTATTCTCCCATGGAGACGATCGTAGAGATGCTGGATGTAGTCCTGTGGAACGGCTTACCATGCCATTTCCACCTGGCGCCTCAGTTGGACCAGCATTCGTGCTGGACGTGCAGACCGCGTGAGACGACGATTCATCCAGTCAGAAACATGCTCAATGGGGGACAGATCCGGAGATCTTACTGGCCAGGGTAGTTGACTTACACATTCTAGAGCACGTTGGGTGGCACGGGATACATGCGGACGTGCATTGTCCTGTTGGAACCTCAAGTTCCCTTGCCGGTCTAGAAATGGTAGAACGATGGGTTCGATGACGGTTTGGATGTACCGTGCATTATTCAGTGTCCCCTCGACGATCACCAGAGATGTACGGCCAGTGTAGGAGATCGCTCCCCACACCATGATGCCGGGTGTTGGCCCTGTGTGCCTCGGTCGTATGGAGTCCTGATTGTGGCGCTCACCTGCACGGCGCCAAACACGCATACGACCATCATTGCCACCAAGGCAGAAGCGACTCTCATGCTGAAGACGACACGTCTCCATTCGTCCCTCCATTCACGCCTGTCGTGACACCACTGGAGGCGGGCTGCACGATGTTGGGGCGTGAGCGGAAGACGGCCTAACGGTGTGCGGGACCGTAGCCCAGCTTCATGGAGACGGTTGCGAATGGTCCTCGCCGATACCCCAGGAGAAACAGTGTCCCTAATTTGCTGCGAAGTGGCGGTGCGGTCCCCTACGGCACTGCGTAGGATCCTACGGTCTTGGCGTGCATCCGTGCGTCGCTGCGGTCCGGTCCCAGGTCGACGGGCACGTGCACCTTCCGCCGACCACTGGCGACAACATCGATGTACTGTGGAGACCTCACGCGCCACGTGTTGAGCAATGCCGCGGTACGTCCACCCGGCCTCCCGCATGCCCACTATACGCCCTCGCTCAAAGTCCGTCAACTGCACATACGGTTCACGTACACGCTGTCGCGGCGTGCTACCAATGTTAAAGACTGCGATGGAGCTCCGTATGCCACGGCAAACTGGCTGACACTGACGGCGGCGGTGCACAAATGCTGCGCAGCTAGAGCCATTCGACGGCTAACACCGAGGTTCCTGGTGTGTCCGTGCGTGTGATCATTGCTTGTACAGCCCTCTCGCAGTGTCCGGAGCAAGTATGGTGGGTCTGACACACCGGTGTCAATGTGTTCTTTTTTCCATTTCCAGGAGTGTAGATCAGGAACAGCAGAGGTCCCAGGACGCTTCCCTGGGGAACACCTGACATCACTTCAGTTTTACTCGATGATTTGCCGTATATTACTACCAACTGCGACCTTCCTGAAAGGAAATCACGAATCCAGTCGCACAACTGAAACGATACCCCATAGGCGCGCAGATTGACTAGAAGTCTCTTGTGAGGAACGGTGTCAAAAGCTTTCCGAAAATCTAGAAATACGGAATCAACTTGAGATCCCCTGTCGATAGCGGCCATTACTTCGTGCGAATAAAGAGCTAGCTGCGTTGAACAAGAGCGATGTTTTTCTGAAACCATGCTGATTACGTATCAATAGAACGTTCCCTTCGAGGTGATTCATAATGTTTGAATACAGTATATGCTCCAAAACCCTACTGCAAACCGACGTCAATGATATAGGTCTGTAGTTAGCGGCACAGCCGTCGGTATCAGTACCATCGGCACTGCGCAGCGAAGGTATTGACTGCGTCTTGCCGCTTGTGTACTTTACATACGACCAGAATTTCTTCGGATTTTCTTCCAAATTTCGAGACAATATTTCGTTGTGGAACCTATTAAAGGCATCTCGCATTGAAGTCCGTACGAAATTTCACGCGTCTGTAAATTTTAGCCAATCTTCGGGATTTCGCGTTCTTCTGAACTTCGCATGCTTTTTCCGTTGCCTCTGCGACAGCGTTCGGACCTGTTTTGTGTACCACGGGCGACCCATTCCATCTCTTACCAATCTATGAGGTATGAATCTCTCAATTGCTGTTGCTACTATATCTTTGAATTTGAGCCACACCTCGTCTACATTTGCATAGTAAGTTCGGAAGGAATGGAGATTGTCTGTTAGGAAGGCTTCTAGTGACACTTTCTCCGCTTTTTTAAATAAAATTATTTTGTGTTTGTTTCTGGTGGATTTGGAAGAAACGGTATTGAGCCTAGCTACAACGACCTTGTGATCACTAATCCCTGTATCAGTCATGATGCTCTCTATCAGCTCTGGATTGTTTGTGGCTACGAGATCAAGCGTGTTTTCGCAACCATTTACAATTCGCGTGGGTTCGTGGACTAACTGCTAGAAATAATCTTCGGAGAAAGCATTTAGGACAATCTCGGAAGATGTTTTCTGCCTACCACCGGTTTTGAACAAGTATTTTTGCCAACATATCGAGGGAAAGTTGAAGTCGCCACCAACTATAACCGTATGAATGGGATATGTATTTGTTACGAGACTCAAATTTTCTCTGAACTATTCCGCAACTGTATCATCGGAGTCTGGGGGTCGGTAGAAGGAGCCAATTATTAACTCAGTTCGGCTGTTAGGTATAACCTCCTTCCATATCAATTCTCACAGACTATCTACTTCGACTTCACTACAAGATAAACCACTACTGACAGACACAAACACTCCACCACCAATTCTGCCTAATCTATCTTTCCTGAACACCGTCTGTGACTTCGTAAAAATTTCTGCAGAACTTATTTCAGGCTTTAGCCGGCTTTCTGTACCAATAACGATTTCAGCTTCTGTGCTTTCTATTAGAGCTTGAAGCTCACTGACTTTCCCAGCACAACTACAACAATTTACAACTACAATTCCGACTGTCCGGTTAATGGCCGACGCTACAGATAAGTTTGCATACAGATCAATTTATTTATGAACATACAAAGTACAGTCACCAACAAACTTCACATATTCACATACTCCTTTACCTTTAACCCAAATAAATACAGACTCATTTACAGATATTTTCTCTTATTACGAGTATACAATGACAATGCAGAGGTCGACATATAAGCAGATTTACCAAATTCTTTATTAGCAAGTTCTGCCATATGGTAGGTACGATAAGCAATAATGTCTCTATCAACAAGGAAGGAGTCACTTTTTCTTCCCCAAAGGTCTGTTGACGGTGTTTCACCAATGAAACAATTGTGTATCTGATGCACCACAAACTCCTCCTTAGTACTGTACTACAGTGTCTACACTTTTCATTCGTTGTTAATACTTCGCCAGAAGATACTTAACAACGCAGAACAACATAAATCCGCTTTTTTATACCCGCGCGAGTGCAGTAGTATGTCTGTATGAAATAGAATATAATGTTCTACTACCACTATTTTAGACTTAATACGACGGCAGAATGAATTATTGGATACCTAGCGTAAAAGGAAATTGCGGTACTGCATTTATTTCATGTTCATAAATTATAATTCGTACATTGATGCATACATCACGAATAACAGTATTTCATTATCACTGGATATTTTGGGGGTTGGGTTGTTTGGGGAAGGAGACCAGACAGCGAGGTCATCGGTCTCATCGTACTAGGGGAGGACAGGGAAGGAAGTCGGCCGTCCCCTTTCAAAGGAACCATCCCGGCATTTGCCCGGAGCGATTTAGGGAAATCACGGAAAACCTAAATCAGGATGGCCGGACGCGGGATTGAACCGTCGTCCTCCCGAATGCGAGTCCAGTGTGCTAGCCACTGCACCACCTCGCTCGGTCTGGATATTTTCCAAGGCTAAATAAACAATAACAAGAATATACACTAGATGGTCAAAATTATCATATTAGGTGCATTGTGCTGCCACCTACTGCTAGGTACTGCATATCAGCGACCTCAGTAGTCATTAGACATCGTGAGAGAGCAGAATGGGGCGCTCCGCGGAACTCACAGACTTGGAACGTGGTCAGGTGATACGTCTGTATGCGAGATTTCCGCACTCCTAAATATCCCTAGGTCCACTGTTTCCAATGTGAGCGGTTTTCCACGTCTGACAAGATGACTATCGAGCTGGTACCCATATTCTGTCTAAGCTACACGATTCGCAAACATTTCTTTAAAGTTCTCACACTTCCACATGGATAACGCTAGAGGCAGGCAGAGGGGTGCATGATGTCCATCCTTGGGAGAGAGGGCAGGGGTGCAACAGAAATGGCATCAGGCCATACTGAGCCACTAACTTCTTTACCAAATCCAAAATAACATGCTAACCGCTGAAGAACAATGCCAGTGATACGGGAAGTCACATATACTACTTACTCATAAACGAAACATTTTTTAGCTTGGCGACATTCCGCATTTCATGATACTCCTGAAAATATTTTTCCTGTTGGCAGTACTGTGTAAACTGCCATTTAATATTTCACTAGTCTATCACACTTGCGTTACACATGTAACGAAACGTATGGATATTAAGAAACCACACGAGAGCTGTACGTGCACCAGTTAGTTGTCACTCTAACATTTTTATGTATGTATGTATTGAACTGGGGACCTAGAAACGACAGAGAGGTTTCGTCCCTGCTGTAGCCCTTAGTGGTACACAACCCCACAACAGGCTATAGCTGTCCACTCACCCCACCACCGCCCCACACCGAACCTAGGATTATTGTGCGGTTCGGCCCCCAGCGGACCACCCCACCCCCCCCCCCCCCCCCCCCCCGCCTCCCACCCCCGTGGGAACGTCTCATTCCAGACGAGTGTAACCCCAATGTTTGCGTGGTAGAGTAATCATGGTGTACGCGTACGTGGAGACAGTCTTTGCGCAGCTATCACTGACATAGTGTAACTCAGGCGGAATAAGGCGAACTAGTCCACATTCACCGAGGCAGATGGATAACCGCCATAAAAACCTTCCACAGACTGGCCAGCACTCCAGACCTCGACACTAATCCGCGGAGCACATTGCGGATTGGTGCCAGGGACCGGCACGCCTTCTCGCTCAGGAAGCAATGTGTTAGACCGCATGGCAAGCCAGACAGAGTAAAAAAAAGGCACTCCTTCCAGACCATCCGACCGCCGTGTCATCCTAGGGAGGATGCATATAGGAGGGGCGTGTGGTCAGCACACAACTGTCCCGGTCGTTATGATGGTTTTCTTTGATTGGAGCCGCTAGTATTCGGGTGTTGTGTGATGTTCTTCGGTTAGTTAGGTTTAAGTAGTTCTAAGTTCTAGGGGACTGATGACCATAGATGTTAAGTCCCATAGTGCTCAGAGCCATTTGAACCATTTTTTGTTAGTATTCGGTCGAGTAGCTCCTCAATTGGCATCACGAGGCTAAGTGCACCCCAAAAAATAGCAACAGCTCAAGGCAGCCGGGATGGTCACCCATCCAAGTGCCAGCCACTCCCGACAGCGCTTAACTTTGATGATCTAACGGGAACCGGTGTATTCACTGCAGCAAGGCCATTGCACAAAAGTGACAGAGTAATTCTTATAAAAAAGTAAAAACAAACAGCCACTGTTAATGATGTTCTTTAGGTCCATGAGAAACAAACATATTGTTAAATATTATAAAATATATCTATAAAATTTTTCTTCACCTTATATACTAATTATAACTGATGCTCATTGAATGTACGAGGCGTATTCGGAAAGTAAATTCCGATTTGGTGCGAAATGGAAACCACTGTGAAAATCCGATGGAACTTTGCACCCATTTGTTGCGCAGTGACTCTAGTGTGTCTGTTGATAGCTTCACCTCGCTTTTTTCAGTTCAGAGCGCAAAGTGATCACGCAGAAATTCTTAAAACTTCAGTGTCTCTCGCCGAGTATGTGGCTCTGGTGAGAGATTTCGCCTGAAGCTATGCAGCCCACACAACATAAATGCCATTCGTTTTTTCCTTCAAGACATTTCTCATCTACATTCTGCAGTGACAACGAAGGCACTCCTGCAGCGTTTTCGAAGGGAAGTGTGGTGTCACCGCCAGACACCACACTTGCTAGGTGGTAGCCTTTGGATCGGCCGCGGTCCGGTAGTATACGTCGGACCCGCGTGTCGCCACTATCAGTGATTGGAGACCGAGCGCCGCCACACGGCAGGTCTAGAGAGACTTCCTAGCACTCGCCCCAGTCGTACAGCCGACTTTGCTAGCGATGGTTCACTGACAAAATACGCTCTCATTTGCCGAGACGATAGTTAGCATAGCCTTCAGCTACGTTATTTGCTACGAGCTAGCAAGGCGCCATATTCAATTACCATTGATATTGTGAATCATGTACTGTCACGAGCGACGTTCATCTTTAATGGATTAAAGTTAAGTATTCCACCAGCTACGTCCGTTTTCTCAATTCTAATTCCCTTGTCATGTTCCAGACCTCACTCCAGCCTGCGTGAGCTAAAACGCGTGCACTTCGGCCTCCTTTAGTAACACGGTGTTGGCTCTCCTGCCAAACACAACAGGAAGTGTTTGATCACCCATAATACAGCCCAAAACTGGCCCCCTCCGTTGTTTATCTCTGCTCACATGAACCACTGGCAACAAAGGCAACATTTTGGCACAAACAACGAAAGGCAGACTAGCGTAGAGAATTGGCGGAAAGCACAGGCTGCTTTCTGTGACGAGGATACAACGCTACGACGAATGTCTAAGTCGGGGCGGCGACTATTTAGAGAGGTAGTTGGAAAGTGTGCCTAACTGTTGGAAATAAAAAAAAATTGATTTTCACTATGGTTTCCATTTCGCGACTGATTGGGCCTTACTTTCCAAACAGCCCTCGTATATAGCATGGACTAACACATTTACGGATTTTGAATTTTCTACTGGAACATTTATGTAGTTCCATTTTGTAATGTCTCTGACATGTTCATCCCTTTGCTCTGTGTTGTCTTTGTAAATAGCCAGTATGGCCGAAATAGTTAAGTGTGTGTGTGTGTGTGTGTGTGTGAGAGAGAGAGAGAGAGAGAGAGAGAGAGAGATCCTGAAAAGCTGTTTACGTCGTTTTAATACAACGTTATGTCCAGCTACAGTAAAGTAGTCAATACTGGATGTAGTAATATAATATAAATATAATATAAATCATGAACAGAAGTTTCAGATAAAGCCCAGGTTTCGGAACTGTAACGTCGCTATTTGTTTTTAATAAAGTAACAGTGACTTGTTACTTTACTTACTTGTTCGCAGCAATTAACCTGTACTTTTAGACAGCCACCACCCAACCACGTCAATTTTCAAGAAAATATCGCGATAATAGTGAATTTCAGTCACCCTACATACGTGTACGTGAGCACTGCTGCCGACCTCGCTTATTGCTGAATGTTTATCGACAACAATATAAAAGCATATCTTGTACTATTACTCTCTAATAAGCGCGAATTCAGTGTAATTGATTTGTGGCTACTTCACGCTAATATCGTTTCTCTCAGTGTCAAAGAAACTTGCAAAGACCCGACATAATTCTCCAAAACCATTCCAGTGAAGTAGCGCAAGCTCACGTAAATTAGGGCGCCATAAATATACACTTTCGCAACGCGGTACGGTATCGGATTTCGATGCGGCACACAACGAGTACTTCGAGTTCCTCGGTATTAAATCAAGATATAACGAGGCAGTTAAATTAAAAACATCATGAGTATTTTCCAGCAGCTTTGTCACCAGGAAAGCAAATAATCGGTGCATGTACATGGCTTGATAGGAACTAATCAAATGCGAGAGCAAATATTTTCGTATCGGAAACTGATTATCTGTATCAGCTTTGACAGGCGTGTCCTCCTCCCCATTAAAAATTACTCAACAATAACCAAGAGATAGTTGGCGTAACACCTGTGCCTACTGAGCTTATATGATTGGTTCATTGTTCATCCGATGCGAACATTGCGAGCCAGCATGATTTCGGCTGTGTTTGTGGTAGAAGCAAATAATACAGAATCCTAAACTGTTTTGAAGCTGTCATGGCGTTCTCTATTGAAGAAAAATGTGTACATCCTGATCTCCGTATATTCTCCGCGACCCATTGTACGGTGCATAGCAGAAGTTATTGCTTCAGAAAGCTCAATTAAGCCTGCAAATATCGTACTCGTGCAGTTCAATCTGCAGAGAGTAAAATTATGTTTGTACTAAACTAGGTAGTCGTCCATCTGAAGAACCAAATATGGATGAAAGGTAGGTATTTCGCAGAAATGCGGTACCTAGCTGATATGCAGCACCTAGCAGTAGGTGGCAGCACAATGCACCTGATATGATACTTTGACCATATAGTGTATATTCTTGTAACTTGACGTTTGAAGCTGTTTATTTAGCCTTGGAAAATATCCAGTGATAATGATATTTCATTCATATTTATTTTATTTTACATAAATACCCTTTTTCGTTGATAAATTTGGGTTTTCTAGCTCTCTACAATAAACCTGTATTTTTTTATATCCTCACTTAGTTTCAAGACAGTTCACTGCTTCTAGTTTCTAGGGGAATCTAGTTAGACACGGACTGCGTATGCAGAGAATACAATAGTTATGAGGTGACGCTCGATAGGTATGCAACACACCGAACGTTGAGGAAATGTGAGTACAACCGTAACTGACCAAAGCTACTAGCAAAATTACCGCAGTCTACGCTTACTTAGGGTAGTCAACGGAAGCCTACGGTACTTTTACAACTCACTACGTTTGAGTGCTCGGAAGACGCTAGGTGTATCAAAATGCTATTGAATAAACTACAAGGAACATGTCACAAGGCATCAGTGGAATGGCAGAGACGCGTGGAACGAACGACCTTGTAATGGAACAGGAATACAATTTGGCGGGAAGATGATTGGAAAATGAGGACAGAAAGCCAACACAAAGGTGGAAAAAGAGATGGAAGAGGCTAGTGGATATTGTGGAGATAGTTTTACGCACAATGGGTAGAAGATTACATGCTTTGGGAGCAAAATATGCTGGTGGAGAAAATAAAAGACAAGTAATTTCAGTACAAAAGTTCTGAGTGGAGAAGAAGGAAATAAAAAGTACTGTATTTTCTTGAATACTGTTTGGTTTATTGGTAACGTGTTGCGTACTCATACCTAAGAAGAACAGCGACTGCGTCGGCCAGGCAGTTTACCACAAGTGGTGATTTAATGATTAATGTTTTGGTTACAGAAGCGCGATAGCAAAATCAGCAGTTGGTATTGTTAGGAACATGATAACTGGAGATCGTGAGACTGTATTACTATCTGAGTATTTTTTTTGTTTTTAAATGGATCCAGAAGATCTAGTCGTATGTCCTTATCAACACGCTTTTAAATTAAATCAATTGAAAGGCATTCTCCGAACCGCCACACGACAGAGAGACCTCGTGGGTAATGTGGAAAAAACGATAACGCAGTTCGCGAACAAATCTATTGTAATACGTACGGCATCAGGTTAGACAATTCTAGCTATATGCAGGAAGATCTGCAGAGGATCGATATTGACGAACGTTCACCCTAAGCATGTACGAATGTAGCATGGATTCCAACACAAAATCTTAGTCGTTAGGGAATGGGTCTTATGTCATGTCCATCCTAATACAACTGTCAATACGCAAAAGCTTTGCAACGATAAGTAAATACAAGGTTTCAAAAAATTATGACGAGGTGCTAGGTTACGGTCGAATGTAGTTTCAGACCCCGTACTCACTTAAAAAGTTGTATAAATGAGATTCTTTGTTTTGTCTTAGTTCGTTACTTATGGTTCAAATGGCTCTGAGCACTATGGGACTTAACATCTGTGGTCGTTAGTCCCCTAGAACTTAGAACTACTTAAACCTAACTAACCTAAGGACATCACACACATCCATGCCCGAGGCAGGATTCGAACCTGCGACCGTAGCGGTCACGCGGTTCCAGACTGAAGCGCCTAGAACCGCACGGCCACATAGGCTGGCCTTCGTTACTTATCTTCGTTTAATCTGACACTATTCTATTAAGAGACATCAGCCACATTTTCAGCGAGATAATTTCACTACTGCGGTATTTACTCAGTTAGTGAAGATCTTTCCATCACGAGCGTTTCCAACCAAGTACGCCTCTGATGAAATGAAATATTGTCTTCACAAAAGAGTGATAGCCGGCCGTTGTGGCCGAACGGTTCTAGGCGCTTCAGTCTGGAACCGCGTGACTGCTAGTGTCGCAGGTTCAAATTCTGCCTCGGGCATGGATGTGTGTGATGTCCTTAAGTTAGTTAGGTTTAAGTAGTTCTAAGTTCTAGGGGACTGATGACCTTAGAAGTTAAGTCCCATAGTGCTCAGAGCCATTTTTTGAAAAGAGCGATATTTCTTTATACGCGTAAGGAATCGAAATTTGGGTCTCATTTTCTTGAAACTCGACGGAATATTTTTGGTTCTTCTAGCTTTTGATGCAATTCCACCATGGGTTTCTGGTTTTACTGTCATATTAAGGTTCTTATTCCAGAAGGTTTATCAACCTCGTTTGTATTTGTGCTTATATTAGTCTTTGGCTGTGTTACCTTATTCGTGTGATCGTGCTGTCCACAGTTTATGAACAAATTATTATTATATTTTACAGCTAACCCGATGTGGTACGAATTTCCTTCAATTCCATATACAAAAGTTGGCAGCCGTAATTCGGCCTAGATACTTTGTGTCATAACGTTTTTTACTCCTCAAACACAATTTTTTTCTGATTTTAATCACCTCCAGAAGAAGTTCATATTCTTCTGGAGATATCAGACACAGAATACCATTTATGTTTTGAAACAGGGTCTTCCGTAAGACAATATTCGAACCGTTACTAAATACTTTTAACGGTTTTTGTATTCATTCCAAGCGAGCTTCTAAATTACAGTGAGCTGGGAAAACATGGAAACATCATAAATACTAAACAATATCATACGTAATACGCACCCGCAAAGCGGTAGCATTCAAAAGAGCTTCCAGTGAACTCGATACGGATAAATAAGGTAGTATATTGTTTTCAAAGGAATATATCATTCTTTCTGCAAAATATTGGCAAATTCAGGTAATGATGGAAGTGGACGGAGGTCACGCGCCCTCCTCTCCAGAGTAGACCACAAAGACTCAACAATATTGAGATTTGCTGATTGCGATGGCTAAGGGAGATGCGACAATTTATTCTTGTGCTCACAAAACCAGTCCTGGATTATGCGTGCTGTGTAAACAGGGGTCCTTTCGACTTGGAACACAGCATCAACATTGCAGAACAAACATTGGGATGGATCTAATCACCCAGAATTTTACATAATCCTTGGTAATTCGAACCTGCAGAGCGACCGTGGGGTCTATGGGGTACATACAACGATATGGCTGCCCAAATCATCTCCGAACCCCCGCGATGTTTCATTACTGGGACGTAAACTCGGCCATTAGTTGGAAACAAGACTCAGCCCACCAAATGACGTTCTTCCATTGTTCCATAGTCTGTGTTTTATGGCTTTGACACCACGTTTTCCTGTTACGGGCATTTGTATTACTTGTGTCATACGTCTATACGCGAGATTTCCACACTCCTAAATATCCCTAGGTCCCCTGTTTCCGATCTGAGCGGTTTATTAGAAGTAAAATCGTTAACTGTAGCACCTATCATGTACCGGGTGATCAAAAAGTCAGTATAAATTTAAAAACTTAATAAACCACGGAATAATGTAGATAGAGAGGTACAAATTGACACACATATTTGGAATGACATGGGATTTTATTAGAACAAAAAAAAAAAAGCAAAGTGCACAAAATGTCCGACAGATGGCGCTGGACAGCAAAACTGCTACCGTGACGGGTGAGAGGTACTCCGATATGTTACAGAATCGCATCAGCCCCAGCCTGGCTGATAAACACCTGCTGGAACGTACGATGTTTATGCAGGATGGAACTCCACCCCATATTGCTAGAAGCGTGAGAGATCTCTGGCGCGCGTCGCTTGGTAATGATCGTGTACTCAGCAGCCACTTTCGTCATGCTTGGCCTCCCAGGTCTCCAGACCTCAGTTCGTGCGATTATTGGCTTTGGGGTTACCTGAAGTCGCGAGTGTATCACGGTCGACCGACATCTCTAGGGATGCTGAAAGACAACATCCGACGCCAATGCCTCATCATAACTCCGGACATGCATTACAGTGATGTTCACAACATTTTTCCTCGACTACAGCTATTGTTGAGGAATGATGGTGGACATATTGAGCATTTCCTGTAAAGAACATCATCTTTGCTTTGTCTTACTTTCTTATGCTAATTATTGCTTTTCTGATCAGATGAAGCGCCATCTGCGGGACATTTTTTGAACTTTTGTATTTTTTTGGTTCTAATAAAACCCCATGTCATCCCAAGCATGTGTGTCAATTTGTACCTCTCTATCTACATTATTCCGTGATTTATTCACTATTCAGATTTATACTGACGTTATGATCACCCGGTAGATTGAAGTCTTGGAAGTAATACTAAGAAGCGATATAAAATTGGACTAACACGTCAGATCAGCGTCAAGGAATGCAACTGGAAGAATCAGACCCGATGAGGGAATTCTGGGAGGATGCGATTCATCTGTAAAGAAAACCTCATCCCAGACGCTAATACTACCAATTCTGTATTAGTGTTTAGGGCGTTTGGAATCCTTACTAGATAAAAGTGACATCAGAAACAAAAACACTTTCAGAGAAATGCTGTGTTACGAGCGTAACAGGGCGCTATAGCCCATACTAACGTGTCACGTAACCACCCGGATATTTAATTTGCAACCTGTGTAAGTGAGACGAAGTTTTCGCGGGAAGTATTCGATAAATTTGGAGAAACAGTATTCGAGAAAAAGTGAGTATCATTTGTGTTTCCTCGAAGCTATATCTCGCGTAGAGACCACAAGATTAATCAAGAAGAGGTCACGTACCGAGAATTACGGAGAGCTCTGTACGCGAAAGGAATAGGACAGAAGAACGTATCAAGTACCGTCTGATAACACTTTACAGTGGCCTCACAAACTGTTCTACCTACTCGCCTTTAACCAAGAAAGGAGTTTTGATTTCTCTTAGAGTAAGAATTGTCATATTTCAAAGTGTTACTTTATTCTTCACTGGTTTCGGGTCCATGTTATCGACGGAGAAATCACTGATGGTCATTGCACGTATAAATATGTAAAAGAATACTCATCAGTTACTAGCGTACAACGTGCCAACGATACATGAGAGGAATTGTAGAAGAAATGATTGATCTGTGATCATAGCAGCTGACTAATAAGGCGCTTCAATCCAATGTCTGTATTGCCTCCACGCATTTTGAATAATGTGTTGCAGAAAGGGTATTATTATGGGTAACTAAATGAAGGATGCTCCACTAACACTTTTGTGAATGGGGATATCAGTTGCATTAGTTAAGTCTATTACTGACATTTTGAAGCGCAAATGAACTATACGGGATTCACAATTACGCACACACAACGGAAATCTTAGTACTCCATATCAGGTTCATTTAATAATTACCCCCCCCCCCCCCCCGCCACTAAAGCCCAGAGATGAAAAAGGTTCAAAATTCTACAGTACCCATTCAAAAACCATGGTATTCCTCCAATAATAACAGAAGATAGCTATAATCGTGATACATAGTTCCTTAACCGTGTGATAGAAACTAGTCGTACGCTTTGATATCGGGTGACTACATAAGGCAGACAATATGAGCTCTTGTTTCAGTTCACGGTTCATAAAATTAAACGGTAAGGTAGCCGCAGTTACTGACGTGATTCAATGCCTCGTTAAATTGCAGCTAATTATTCTCGAATGTGGCTTGTGATACATCATCGAACAACTAAGGCTATTCATAGCATATTGTATCGTTTTGCAGACAGGGGTCACTAATAAATCCAGTAGAGCAACCTCAGTTGAGCAACCGCTATGGTCACTCTTTACGTTTGCACAATCCATCGCAATAATATAACCTATTCCACTGTTAAATGTTCTGCCTAGGATACGGAAGTATACAGTACGTGGTATTCCCAAGCTGGATCTGATAATCTTAGCTGTGTCTATTACCTTTCTCATTTCCTCTGGAAGTCTACTGAATGCAAAATAACGCAAACCTTCATGCACCGCAGTTAATCAATTACAATCCGAATTCTGATTGGTTCCCCGTTTCGTGTTTGCTTGCGTGAATTTCACATCTACCACTGATCAGATTTGTTTTATTAACGACCCAGTGAAATGCGATACGATATTGGCTCACATGAGGTTAGGGCATATATGCTTTAATCGCTAGTTCTTCCATTAAAGATATTCTACGTAAATGAACAGAATTATCAACGACCAGTTATTTACAGGACATAAATATTGGAATACCAAGAAAAATAAATATACTTGCTAGCTGCTATCAGTTCGAGAAACAAATGAATCCGCATCTAGTTTCACTTAATATGATACTATAACTTGTCATTATTCCTGATACCTTTATATACTCATTCAGATTTGTGTTTGCTAGCAACAACAAACAAATTATCTATCGGTAAGACTTTCTTCGTCTCGTAACGATTATCCTATACTAAAAAAATTTATGTTGATCCTTCTTATGCTCCTCTATCTTTTGCAGCATCAGAAATTGTAGTCATATACAAGATCTCCTTGTCCATTGTGCTTTAGATGTTGTACCTTAATTAACTGTCATTTTGGATTCATAATCTGCAGGCGTTTATTAGTAATTCTTGCGTTTACTGATTCTTCTAGTGTAGTACCAATACGCATCACTCGCAAATATATCTAATTTTTTTTTTAAAAGTGCTACCACTTCTGTTCACCGACCGCAGGAGAACTGTCCTATAAAATTATAAGCGTATTGTATTTTGTTTTTAGTGTAGTGTTACTTGTTCAAGTTGTCACTGTAAATGTGTTTGCTTTTTTTGCAGGTCCCTCTTATATTGATAAGTTTTACCACCCGAAATAAAAATCATACACTTATTCTAATATTTTATTACTACAAATTAATTTTGGTTTGGTACACAGGTTTTAGTATCATAGATTTCTACTTGTACAATGGATTTTCGATTTGATATTTATAGTATGTGCAAATCTTTTCGTCGTGTGTCCCTTCAGCAGAGAAGCCCACTGCAAACAATTTTACCCCACTTCAATGTTTTTTCGAACAGAAGGAGGGCCGTATCTACAAGGTAAGGATGATCAGCCACCAGTTTACGTACTATTTGTGTATCAAATAAATTTTCCCTTATTTAATTTGTTATGCTCGAATGTGGAGTAGCTCTTACGGAGCATTAGGGCAATCTTTCAGTATGTAAAACTGATGTGCGCACCAGCACCTTACCCTACCATCCCCTCATACAACGAGCGAACGCTACGTGTGACAAACGCCAGTTCCAAATATTAAATACAAAATACGTAGCATACACCTTAGCGAGATTCAACTAAGGTTTTCACCTCAGATGTTTCTATAACAGTTTAAGTTCTCGATTTCTGTTTTCACCAAAGTTAAGACTAAAAAACTGCTCTCTAAATAATGCATAATCTCTTTTCATAGCTATATTAATTAGAGGGATATTGGTATCAACGTCGCTTTTTCAAATGTAATATAGAAATTTCTGCTTATACTATTTCATTTCTAAAAGGGATGAATTCAACGATGTTGAAATTTTTAAAATTGTATTAGTAGCTTCGGAGAAATTACAACAGTTAGAACTTATAATTTAATTGTTTTGAATAAGAAACCAGTTGCTATTTTATTCGGAAATTCGTGATGTTATACGGAAATGTCACGTCAGGCTTATGGAACACTCCAGCTTGAAACAGTTAAGAGAGTTTACTTATATAAGTGTAATAGTGTGGAAAAGTTTAATAATCACAATTAGCCACACGTGGTGGAACCGATATAACTGAAAGGCAAAGGAAGTTGCAGTTAAGGATGATCCACCAGTCAACTATCGTACTAGTTATGCTGTTGTTTCTGCCAGAGCTCTAGCAGAAAAGTGCACGCAGAAGTTGAGCGGATTTATGGAACAAGAAATTGATGTACGAAACTTGTTAATTAATTAGTAAACGTCATTAATTTAATGGCCAAATACACACGTTGCAAAGTTACATTAGCAACAGAAACAAAAAGGAAATCAGAAAAGAATGTAGCCATAAAACCTTCCTTAAAATTCCATTAATGTCTGCAGTTGATGATGCAAGGACTTCTAAACAGACTGAACAAATTCCTTCGATGTCATTGCACATATTGCAACAATACTACGTTTTAAAATCCCTTGTGTCGTTGGGATTTTTGAATGGGTTTCATTAATCAGTTTATGCCAGAGAAAAATATCCATTGGTGTCAAATGAGGCGAACGTGCATTTCAACTGATAAGGTCTTCGCGTCCTATCCAGCGACGAGAGAAGAGCTGGGTGGGTGCTTTCCTAGCCACTAGTGAGCAGTTAGCCAGGCACCTATCGTGCTGGTACCATGTAAGTCTACGTATTTCAAGTGGTATTTCTCCTAGGAAAGCCGGTAGCACTTCGATAAGATATTGTGCGTTTGGTTTACGTGTCAAGGTTTCTTCATTGAAGTAAGAACCGATCAAGTAGTTTCCAATAACCCCGCACCAAACGTTCACGCTCCTCTGTCTCTAATGTTAAGCTGTCGCAGCCTGTGCAGATTCTTAGCGCTCCAACAACGGGTATTTATCAAGTTCATCTTTCCATGAGTCGCAATGGTAGCTTCATCGGTAAGGATAATTCTCTGAAGAAAGAATCTATTGTCTTCATGTCGCATCAGAACCAAGCGAGAGAATTCCACGTGTCTTCTGCAGCCGCGATAGCTCACCTGTTGGTGAAGAGACACATGATACGGATGGCGCCTATTTGCGCGCAAAATGCAAACAACACTGGGCTGACTAATTAGAGAGGCACTTGCAATTTCTCTAGAGCTAACGCGTGGATTATGAGGAACAGCAGCCAGAACATCTATTCCAGTTGCTCCGCTCTTCGCAGGCTTGTTCCTTAGTCTCCGCGTAGTATTCCAGTGTCCTTCCAATAACAACTTTTTTGCACATTCGATGAACTCTCACTGTTGTTGCACACCATCTGTCGGAAAACCTTTCTGCGTACAACGAAACTGCTCTCTTCGCGTGACCTGCGCATTCTCCGTAAAGAAGTAACATATCTGTCTCCTATTGGTTTGTGGAGAACATTTATTTTTTCTGACAAGCCATCACTCGACACAGGCAGAATGAAAGCTACATTTCCTGTGTCCCCCTTTTATACTGGTATTCTTCCTTATACAACGCGACGTAATTTCTTATTTGGTTATGAACTCACGAACTTCCGTATAAGACAGCAATCGATTTCCTGCTCAGAACAGATAAATTCTAAATTACAAATATTTAAACACCTCGTAACCACTAATAGGATTTTTAAGACCCCGTCTAAATCGTCTTTTAGAACTACAACAATAGCAGAGGAAATTGCTATACGATATCTCTACAGTTAATATAACTATGAAAAGAGGTGTTACGTCGTGTAGTGAGTATTTGCTTACATTTCAAATAAGTGAACACAAATAGCTTAATCTGTTCCAGTAATGTTTAAGGTGAAAAGATCAGCATGATCACGTAGCATATATACAGGGTGTAAAAAAGCTACACACAAAATTTTAGAATGTTTAGAAGAGATAAAAAGAAACACTCTTCTTATATGACAAAAATATCACAGGTGCACAGTATCCCCGCAAGGGATCTTTTTAGGGTTTGACGCTGGATTTCCCCTAGGCTAGCGTTCAACCACAAAGCCATGTCTGGGACTTGGAAAATTCTAAGACAAATCGTTTATTCCGCCATCAACAGAAAAAAATCACCGTAACATAGTTTCCTACAGTACATAATAATTATAACTAAGCCTGGTTTTTTAAATGTTATAACTCAGGAAACATCTCCCGTATTACAAGCTGTAAATCGACTCAATATAAGTGATTAACATATAAAATAATATCTCTCCATAAAGAACACAACTTCTGAAAATCCTTCGCAGCTACGACCGCAGCTATGTCGTTTGGGCAAATCGTACTCAGTAATTGGCTCGTAACAGGAGACAAAATTGTGTTGAAAGACAGGCCGACGTCAACGAAATGATGTACCTTACCCTGACGCCATTCGTCATGAATACTAAAGAATGAAATAAATCCGTTCTTGTACGTAATTAGTGTTTCAGTAATTCATCTTTTATTTGCTATGCCACATTAAACTGCATAGCTCTAAAGCGATCCCGAGGGCGTCATGTTGGTGTACAGCATGCGGTTGCCCGCATTGCGGCTTTGTCTGCTGGACAGGGCGATTCAGTTCAGGTCAGGCGGTTAACATCAGCCAAACAATGGCACCAGTAACACCATTGTTTGTACATGGCGAAACACGTACCCTCAGTTACATAAATTCTGTACTTGTTCTGATCTAGCAGAAAGTTACATTGAGCCTGCAGATCAATATTTACGGAGTCACTCTGTGTTACCAACAACGCAAACCTAATTTTCTCCCTAATAAAAGTACGCTACTGACGAGCGGAAATATGGCTGGGAGGAAATATACCAGTTTAGAGTATTCAGTTAAGGAAATTGGAGAGATATTTTAAAACCGTAGGGTCGCGTCCAGAACTAATGCCACGGAATGTGTAGTCAACACCGTGTTACCTACTTTAGGTTCTAACAATTTTAATCTTATCTTCATTATTTAAGCATGTGTCTGATGCTGCAGAAATCAATGCTGGGTCTGCGTGTCAGAGTGCACAGAAACTTTCATTACCATAAATACATGTAACTGTTCATTAAAGTCAGCATTTCTTTTCACGTGTTGGTAAACTTCCTGATAACATTCAAACCAGAACATTTTCGGTTACCATCTTGATCTGACAGTTCTGAGACGTATGAATAATGTTACGATGGTCGGTTTCGCGTAAGTCAACTTTCGCTATACCTTATTCAACTGTACTGGGTGAAAAATTCTAGCTCGTAATTTACTTAAACTGTAAATCGTCTTGTGATTTACAAAACTTAATGACTAAGGTTGCTTCATCATTATTTGAGCCACAAGCAATCGAAAAGCTGTTTGATTTCATAAGGTCAAGGAAATAACTTATGATAATCAGAGAAAAATAGATCTTTAGAAACGTATACAATAAAATACGTACTGACTCTCAGTCTGAAATATGTCTCGTTTTAGAATTTTATAACATTCGTGGAAACAGAAAATAAGGGTGCATTTACATTTGATACATTTTATTGTGAGATATGCGTTCGTACTGCTGGGGAAATAATTGTCAGCGTTATTATCTGCACGAAATTAAAGTACCACCAGAACTGTTTGTTTGATATACTGGTCTCTCGTGACACGAACAGTCCGTAGCGAGTAATAACACAGCTAACGTTGTCGACTATACACATGAGAGTAAACCTTAATCGAAGAAACAAATTGATTCCTATTAGTGACATGTCTATGAGGAGACCCGGAAGTAAATTATGTTTGACTTATAAGAGCCCGAAGAAGTGTTAATGTGTAAAATATTACTGATACATACTGACTGGAAAAACAATATCTAAATTTTTCGTGCATTATATTTTAGTCCCTGTTATCCACACTATACAAACTTTTACAAATTATGGAAACATTTTGTTTTATGTTACTATTGCGTGTAAATGCATTTAGATTATTCGGTATTTTGACAACGGGTACCTCAATGCCAGTACAACACGGAATTTCAAAGACGAAACTAATCCACCGAAATAACATTTTGTCTTACTCATTCCAATACAAGAGTCTTACTGAAAACCAGGTAGGCTCTGTTGTTTTTCTATGAGTACATTAGTGGCTCTAAGCACTATGGGACTTACCATCTGAGGTCATCAGTCCCATAGACTTAGAACTACTTTAACCTAACTAACCTAAGGACATTATACACACCCACGCCCGAAGCAGGATTCGAACCTGCGACCGTAGCAGCAGCGCAGTTCCGGACTGAAGCACCTAGAACCGCTCGCCCACAGCGGCCGGCAGTACATTATTAAACTTTACTGAAGACGTGACTTGGCTCACATACCTGCACATGGTTTCAGCGTTTAATGTGTTCTACATAGTCTCCGCCCACTTGAGGACAGCGCACCGAACATTCGAACAACCATGTGAAATGGTCAGGAAGGCCTTCTTTGGGATGTTGTTTAAGTTACCACTCACATCGGCTTGAATGTCGGTTAAGCCGTCAAAGCATTGGCTCTTAACTTGAATTTCTGAACTTTGTCGTTTTGTAATAGCTTCGTATTGATAACACGAAGCCTCGTCATCCCTGATAACTTTTTCTTTTAAAAAAATGTCTACGCTGCGCATTTCAGTCAAGTCACGGAAGGCGTCTACGCGTCGTTATCTTCGTCCTGCACACCTTGACTCAGGATTAAACTTTGTTGACATTTTTAATAGTCTTAAAGCATTCTGGAGAACGTGTCAAACACCTAATTTAGAGATGTTGTTCCAGTGAAATTTGTGACACAACAACGCTGACACATCACGATGTCACAGCCACTCTGTAACAACGCCTGCTTACAAATGACTGTCGAATACTCCTCTCTTATTTACAGTCGTTAGTTCAGGCTGCCACCGTAGCTACTGCCCCGATATCGCTTACAAGCCAGGAATAAAACCAATCTCCGAACATTTGGGCGGACGGTGTATATACGTCCGTCACAAACAATACAAACTACAACGATAAATCTGCCTCCGAAAATACGATCCGTATGGACCCCTAAACATGCATTTATGAGATTCTTATGTTTTTTGCATCGTTTCCATAAATTACTTGGGAGTTGCTTGGAACAGATTACAGTGAATTTCCTGTCCCACTTCTGTTGAGTTCAATATGAATTTCGTTTCTAATCACCATAAAGTCGGCGGGAAGATAAACTTCAAACTTCCTCAGAGCAATCACCATCCATACCGCGTGAAGCGGCTTAGTAGTAAAACAGTGCCCACGCATTCCGTATAGGAGCTGTTTTGAAATACCCACCCGGTCATCAAAATCGAGTTTTTAAATGGTTTACCTACGGTAAATAACACAGGTCCTTCGGAAAGAACACAACCGAGTTTCTTCGCCGACGTTGTCCATTCACAGCAAGTATTTTGTCTCTGATGACGTAATTGTCGACGAGACGTTAAATTACAATATTTCTGAGATCCTGAATCAGGTAAGGAGAATGCTGGGATGGTTTTCTTTAAAAGGACACGGCAGGTGTCTTCTCCATCCTTGTCCTCTGTGAATCTGCGCTACGATTTCGACTACCTCGTCGACGTGGAGAGAATAAATCTTTATCTCCCTTTTTCTTACTATCCACGGATCATAGAAGCTGCACCTCGCCTAATTCTTTGTTATGACTTGCCTCTAAACGGCCATCCGGAGATTAAGTGCGTAACTGATGGAACTAGGAAGTTATAACAAGCAAGCAGTCGTGAATAAACTTACAACACTCTACATTCTTGTGAAAGTATTCAGCGTAAGAGCAATACATAAGACAGTTCAGATCAATAACGGATTCAAAATAAAATGTTGTATGGCATTGTAGGCTGTGATATCCCACGTGGTGGGTTCAGCCACCTCTCGGCAAGGGAATTCTTCCTCCGCGCACATCAGGGCCTTCCATGTGGATATGTGAGACTTGGCTCATATGTGTAGTGTAGGTGAGTGTAATGCATGCGTATATATTGCGATGTTACGTTTGTGTCGTTTGATGATGATGATTATTATGATGATGACGAGGGTGACGAGAGAAGAAAGAGAGTGAAACTCGGTGCCAGCACGTAGCCTCTCGAATAACACGAAGGGAGCCACGGAGCTTAACGTCCCAATGCGACGGATGAATCGCCATCAACAGTGTCATATACCTCCACTTCATGAGACACTGCGGACAGGTTTGGAATTTAATCCATGACACTGGAGCAAAGCCTGTTGATCAGAAACTTGGTACTTCACCATCTATCCATCCATTTCCAGCCAAATATTGGTAGTGTAAATTTTATCCACCACCACGATTCTAACTGGCTTACTCCCAAGTCGATCACCACCGCAGTGGCGTGCATGGACTTCAGCTACGGAGAAATCTGATAGTAATGATAGTTACAAGAGGCAAGTAGTTTATTTGGGCGTCATTCATGTGTTACGCTGCTTCTTGTTTGTTTGTTTGTTTGTTTGTTTAGTTTGGGGAGTAAAGGGACCAAACTACGAGGCCATCAGTCCCTCTTTCCACATTCAAACAGGTCTCGGGTTAAAAATAGTCCCAATCGGGTTAAAAATAGTCCTAAAAGGAGTCTTCAAAAGTAAAAGGCGTAAAACTAACTTCGAACCACACTTAAAGACAAAACGAAAGAAGCAAACAAAACAGGGAAAACGCAGTTTAAAAGGAAAAGCAGTGGAAGATATTAAAATAATATAGTATATAACCTGGGCTGTCTGATCACAAAATTTAAAAAGGATGAGCCAGCTAATCTGCAACACACCAAAATCTCCAGCCTAAAAAACGCAGTGTCATGTCCCTAGGTTGCATAGACTGAAACCGATCATCTATTAAATGGCAGGTGCAACCGTGAATGCAAATAAAGTGCGATTAATATTATAGTTACATTCTTTAATAATAAATGTGCAAATGTTTCTCTACGTCAGTATGGCTTCGTGATCCGTTCTCCGTACAAAACAAGCTGACAACCCCTCCCTCCTCTCTCTCTCTCTCTCTCTCTCTCTCTCTCTCTCTCTCAACTTAAACCGAATACAGTTTCCAAAAACAAATAAACTGTTTATTATTACAGTGTTAACAAAAATTTCATATTAAGTTCCATAGCAAGAAGCAGAATAACTAGGTTAGGAACTAAATAGTAAAATTGTAGCTAAGTCAAATACTGATACGTACAGCTGCCTTTATCAAAACAGAGAAGGCAAGAACGAAGTATGCAGGCGCTCTTTATCAGAGACCACTTCATTAGGTAATCACTATCGTTGTCTGCAGAACACATAGCCTCATAGTCCCTAAAAGTACTGGACGGTACGTAGAAGACACACAGCCAACTTCATCTCAGGAGAACAAATCTAGGCGATAATCAACCATCGACGAAGGCAAATCTTTATGAAAACGTTTTTATCGTTGAAGACATTAGTTAGTGATTGACAAAGTTATATTTTTAATTTCAAAAATGGCTCTGAGCACTATGAGACTCAACTGCTGTGGTCATCAGTCCCCTAGAACTTAGAACTACTTAAACCTAACTAACCTAAGGACATCACACATCCATGCCCGAGGCAGGGTTCGAACCTGCGACCGTAGCAGTCGCACGGTTCCCGACTGCGCGCCTAGAACCGCGAGACCATCGCGGCCGGCAATTTTTAATTTGTTTATTCACTTACACAAATACACAAAACATCTCCAGAAATAAAAGATTTCGGTTAAAATGCCCGATGAGAGTCGGGAGAGGTCGTTTGTGTTGAAATTTTGTGTGATTGCTGTCAGTAGATGGCCTGAGATGGACGAAATCAGTAATTTCTGTAGAAATTTTGTACGATTATACCAGTGGGTAAATAATTTTAAAGAATATGGACCGACTGAATTATGTGCTTCAAAAATACACTGATTTTAATTCAGAAAACAAGAAAGGATTCTTCATCCCAAAATATTAAAATAAAGTAAAAGAATAAAATAAGATAAAAGTAATGCTGTAACATTTCTCGGCTATCGAGCAGTATGGAGTCCGAAAGAAAATCTCTAGAACTATTTCCAAGCCCTCACATACGTTTCAAGCCTTCTGTCAGACATGAAGAATCGTCGGGTATAAATCTAAGGCAGTACTTTATCGCTTTCTACGTCATCGACCATCTCGATTTTAATCGCTGACTGAGAAGGCACAGAAAGTATGTGAAAGCAGTGCTGCTGTGCAAACAACTTCATTATTATGAATAAAATAACTTTGGGTATTGGACTACGTCATTGTAAACGACTAAAGTAACTTCATCGCCGACTTGCTGCTGTCCTTTTCAGGGCAGTTTATTTGCTTTAATAGTTTACAATGACGCGACCCAGTATCCAAAATTATTGTATTCAAAATTACACCGGCCGTGGAAGCCTACAAACTTGTACTTTACTACACCCAAGTCAAAATGGTTCAATTGGCTCTAAGCTCTATGGGACTTAACTGCTGTGGTCATCAGTCCCCTAGAACTTAGCACTACTTCAACCTAACTAACCTAAGGACATCACACACATCCTTGCCCGAGGCAGGATTCGAACCTGCGACCGTAGCGGTCAAGCGGTTCCAGACTGTAGCGCCTAGAACCTCTCGGCCACTTCGGCCGGCTACTCCCAAGTCAATTAATAATCAAATCAGAAATATCGACATTGAGTTTGTACACCGGGGAGCATGTAGAAGCTGAATATAAATATTTCAAATAACGCAGAGCAGTTGCCTTAGGTGAGCTATAAATCCATATTGGTATTTGGCAGAATTTACTGCAGAACGAAAGGAGGAGAAGACACCCATACATGAATTCGCATGCGATGTTCAATGAATGAGACTCATAACACCTAGTTACCACACAATTTGGAAATATCGGCGCTATAGAAGTTTCAGTCTGATGTAAGTGCGCAGTATCAGACTCAGTAACTAATGAAGATCATTCAGTTACAAGTGCAACAAATGATAAAGCACTATGACATTTTATTCCAGCACAAGCAGATCAAGCTGTCGTATGTATACAATACACTCTTAGTAATGTCTTAACATTGAAGAGCAGTATATTCTAGGATCTTATGGGGATATTTAAGCGGAAGACAGTTCATCACCACCGAGGACAACAGCGAAATCTTACATTTATGTTTATAATACATATCTCACATAGGAGTTTTGATAAATGAAAAACAGATCAAATAGTTGAATATTGACTGTTGTGATCTATGTAGAGAAAGAAAACAGTTTGGCTGAGTCTGAGACAAAAGGCATTTAGATGATATAATGAATTCGCACTGCAAAAGGACGTAAATCATATCCGGTCGTCCATAACGACAGAGGTTTTCCAGAACCTTCTCTGCCAATCCAGGCGAATTTCAGAAACGTTCCGTTAACGGGCATGAGACCGTCCAATGCTTTTGAGAATACAGTTTAGTTTCTAACGACTTATCCATTGACAAATTATTAGAGTTTTAAACGGCAAAAATAAATATTTCATCTGGAAATGGAAAGCCATTTCCATAACCTAAGTGTATATCTGAAAAGGCATGAAAAATGCGATAAGCGGCCCATTGATGTCGACATCACGAGACACAGATCTCAGAGAGAGGTGCCAGCACATTGACGTGCGCTTCGAGGCTTGCTCGGATAGCTCAGCTCGAAGACTATTGCTTGTGGCAGGCAAAGATCCCAGTGGGGAGCTCGGTCCAGAGCGCAGTTTTAATCTGTCAGGAATGTTTCATTACAGCGCACACTCCGTTGCAGAGCAGAAGGTTCATTCCGGAAACACCCTCGAGCCTGCGGCTAAGCCATTCCCCGACATGTCCTCCTGCCAGGGACGCTAGTTCAGCAAGGAACGCGGCTGAGCCTCCGCGGCTCAGAGAAAGTAAGGTATATCTCATGGCGAACTGAAGTTTTTAGTGGGACCATGGAATGGAATGCCACTGAATGGGTCAGATGATAGAGTGTTTCTTATGATTATAAGGAAAGAGAATGGCGAGGGAGGTGAGGCATTTGGTAGAGCTTTTTTTCGGCACACGGACTTAATCTATAAGGAAGGTTCGATCAAATCCATTAGTATAACAAAGTTCGAAGAAACGTTTCCTATTTCCGTAAATATCTCAGTACTTCTGTTGCTCATAGCTTCTCCGAGAAATGGCTCTGAGCACTATGGGACTTAACATCTGAGGTCATCAGTCCCCTAGAACTTAGAACTACTTAAACCTAACTAACCTAAGGACATCACACACATCCATGCCCGAGGCAGGATTCGAACCTGCGACCGTAGCGGTCGCGCGGTTCCAGACTGAAGCGCCTAGCTACTTCGTCTTTGTTTGATTTATACCAGAATTCTGTATTACAACATAGAAAGCAAGTGACGTTTCCTAAGAATATTTTTCTATCACGTTCGTCGATGGTGAAAGACGTGGTAGGTGATTACATAACACGGCAGATTTATTTTCGCAAAGGATAATATCATACACAGTTCTCATTGTTATTACACAGATTCTTGTATATGTTCTCTGGTGACGGGGCCTATACTGATGATTATGTAAACTTACCTTGCTGGAGGCTTTGTAGGAGGATCTCCACCCATTTCGTTGTAGTCTCTTACTACGATTATTTATTAACTGCCGACCAGCTTTTTACCGAGCAATATTCTTGGATGAGTCCCGCAATCTTTTTGTAAACTATCTCCCTCGTCGCTGACTTAATTTTATTAGAATCCTACCAATGAACTGCAATCTCCCTCCTTGTACCTAAGACTGAGCCTATTTGATCATTTCATTTTAAAGCTCCATAAAATGTAGCACCAAGGTATTTGTACGAGTTGCGGATTCCAGTTATGAGTCATTCATAGCATATTATGTTTTCGCGTTTTGCGAAGTACACAGTTACACATTTTTGACGTTTAAAGCATGTTGCCAATCTTTATACAGCTCTGAAATCAAGACGTGGATAAAAAGTTTACAGTTTTTTTTGGTAACTACTTCATTATAGATAACTCCATCATCTGAAAAAAGTTATTAATAATATTTCCCTCCAGGTCGTTAATACAGAAACTAAACAGCAAGGGTCCCAAACACTTGCACGGAGGATGCCTGAGGTTACTTCTACATTCGTCGACCACTCACTATCCAAGGTAACTTGCTGAGAGCTCCACACAGATCAGTCTTCAGTGCAGCCTAATATTTTCCATGATACCTCTAAGATTATAATTTCATTAATAAGCATTGCTATGGTACAGAGTACAATGCTTTTTCAGAAGAAGAGAAATGTTGCATCTGTATGAATGCCTTGATCATTGCTTCCTAGATATCTTGTGAGAAAAGAGCGAAGTCTATTCCACATGAGCGATGTTTTTCGGAAACCATGATTGTTGGCATGGAGGCGATCATTCTCTTCGAAACACTTTAAAACGGTTAAGGTACAGATTTTTCAAGGCTGTCAACTGATGCCTGTGGTACAGACATATATTTCTCCTACCTTTCTTGTAGACAGGTGTGACCTGTACCTTCTTCCGATTACATGGCAGAGTTTTTAATTAGGAGGGATCTGTGGTATTTTATGGTTAATATATAAATATACGGGGTTATTATAATTAAAGTCAAGCTTTCAAACCGCTGTAGAAATAACACCACTGGTCTGAATGAAGTCCAGTTTCGACGGAATATTATCAGAGAAGGGGGAAAACGAATGGCAGAATAAAAATAAATAATTACAAAATGTAGCAATAGATGGCACTGTAATCAACATAATTTAATTGTGGTCGACTACAAATGACAAATGAATCATACAACAAAGCCTAAGGTGTGTGTTTGACGTTGAACAACCCGTAATGCTCAGTGTGCATGGGTGTACAAGTGTGATACAGTTAGTTACTTAAGCCCCTCCACCACGGCAAGGTCATATCACATCGGATGGGAAAAATCGGGTTTTAATTGTCCTGAAGCCAAAAACCGAATCAAAAGAATCACTCGAATCGGGTTTTAATTGTCCTGAGACCAAAAACGCATAAAAGCATCAGTCACATCGGTTATTAACTGTCCCAAGGCCAAAAACAGCATAAAAAGCATCAATTAAAATCAAATCGGATTATTATTTTCCGTGTGACTGGCGAAAAACATGTTCAATATGCTGTCCACCGTTTTCTGCAAAATGTTGAAAATGAGAAACAGCGTGTTTCACAACTGATAGAAATGTTTCCGGGGTCAAGTTCAGAATGTGTTGCGCAATGCGTCCCTTCAAATCAAATTGGTCCAAGCACTATGGGAATTAATATCTGAGGTCATCAGTCACCTAGCCTTAGAACTACTTAAACCTAACCAACCTAAGGACAACACACATATCAATGCTCGAGGCAGGATTCGAACAGGTGACCGTAACAGCAGCGCGGTTCCAGACTGCAGCCTCTAGAACCGCTCGGTCACAGAGGCCGGCCTGAGTCCCTTCAATGCAGCTAAGTTTGCAATCGGAACACTGAACACAACACCTTTAGCACCATAGCCAGAAGTCACAGGGATTAAGATCAGGTGATCGGAATGGCCAGACTGTAGTGAAATGGCGGCTGATAATTCTACCGTTTCCGAAATGGCGCTTCAGCAGCTGCCCAATTTTCGGACAATTCTCCGTGCACCACACGTTTGCACACCACCTCTCGTCTCCTCCTGCATTCTTATGACCATTGCTTCCACTGACGTCTAATCAATTCGTTTGCTTCCTCTACCAGGTTGCACACCAAAAGAACACGTCTTTTCGAATTTCCAAATCACTTTCTCCAGACCCACGGCAGTCATCGGACCAACGCCTTTTGTCAACATCTGCAGAGCAACGTGTGCACAGTCATCATTCTTGTAATACAGCTTTACAAGCAGAGTACGATCCTGCATTGAGACAGTCATGGCGAACGTCGCAGACGCGAAAGGAGGAAAATCCGTGTACCCCGCGTGTTTATACCACCTTCAATGGGTCGTGCGCATGACAAATGTTTTCATTTACGTATTCTGGCACATAGAGCGCCACCTATTGATCAATTTTCACACTATTTTTTTTCTTATGCCATAAGTTTTCCACCTTCTCCGATAATATTCCGTTCCAATTTGACGTCATTCTGACCAGTGGTGTTATTTCTACAGAGTTTTGAAAGTTTAACTTTAATTATAATCACTCTGTATTTCAATTTAATTTCTCATTTTCTATGAACTGACGTTGTAGTAAGAATATTGTGGTCTTACGCACTTCTTTTCTTTTCACACACTCAGTCAAAATGCTATAGTCCACAGCTACATTCTTCTACCGTTAAATGCCAGTGTCACTCTCAATAAACATAGTCGAAAGTTTCTAGAAAGTTCGTATATACAAGTAAATGATAATGTACAAGCACCAAGAAGATGCCTGATTGAAAATACCTTTATACCACAGATTTAATACAAGGTGATAGGCAAATGTTTAGGATTACAGGAGTGTGCGTGACCTATGCTTCACAAAATATGGTTTGAGTCTTCCATACGTAGCAAAAAGAGTCTGTAAATGCTGTGCCATTGAGTCATACCGGGGGTTATTGTGTTCCTTGAGGGAATCTTCCTGCGCGAGGTTTGTAGGTGAGTACACAGAACATAAATAGTTTCGACTAACCGTAGGCTACAACTGTCGCGTTGGAGATGTGACGGACAGACGGAAGACCACTGAAGCAGAGGGAACTGTTCTTGTTCTTCGAAAATTTGCACATTCGTCGTCGTGTACACAGTTTTCAACATACGGTGCTAGCGTCTTCTTCTGCGTTTATGAGGAAACCAATACTAAGGGGTGAGACTCCAATCGCCTTATACGCTACGGTCCGTCTCTCCGACTACCAGGTGCAGTATCGGCCTCGGAAGCATTTCAGGAAAAATCATTGGGCAACTTAGCACTTCACACTGGCGGTCAGTCAATGAAACCACATTTTACCAGCAGTAATGCAGATGTAGTTAGTGACAAATAAAAATAGTGGCTGACAAAATGAAATAATGGACGACCACGATAGTGGGTGATCTACTGCCTCATGGAGTTTCGAGGCTGGCGCTAAAAAGAAACCTGGCAGTTATGACCTTCAACGTCATGCCTAATATCCTTGGAAATGTAATCTACTGATGAACAAAACTACTAATACTCCATTGGTCATTCATTATTCATCAGCGCCACACAGAGGTAAAGATGCTCGTGTTGTTCGGGATAGGCATCGTTCAACTTCCTGTTCGGATATCCAGATTCAAGTTGTCCATGGTTTTCCTAAAGTACTTGCACTAAATTTTGGTTTGGTTACTCCAGAGAAATCATGGTCATCCAACTGACACTCTATTTCTGCAGTACATTTTAGCACTTAAACGTAGTAATGATTCTTAACTGTGCTACCTTGGGGAAGAAGTGTATGAAGGACTATCCCCTAGATGACACAATTCTTTTCCCTTTGTTTGATCGTTTTGATAAAGCAGTCTTCCACTGACTAAATAGCTGCTTGGCTTCTGAGTTATACTTGTAACACCAAGTCTCCTTCTCTGTAACAAAGTTGGAATCGATTTTTAATTGTCCTTTCCACTCCAGACTCACAATGACACTGGCCACTCTGTGTTCATAGCGAAGTACATGCGAAACGAACTTCACTAACACGTATTTCAAATTTAAATTTTTAGAGAAAACGTAATTATATAAACGAAAGGATAGTCTAGTAACTTTTTAAAATTCGTCATTTCTTCTGTTCAAGTTAAAGATTATTGCATCCTGAAATTTTTGAATGTTCCCTCTCGTTCAAAAATTTGAAGGACGTCTCGACTGAGGGACTTGCAAAATAAGAAAACCACTCCTAAACTCATGTCTGACCCATTACTTTTTCCCCGTAGACCTGAACAATCGTATGGGCTGTTTTTACTTGTTATTTCCCTAACAGGAAGCATGATTTGATGTTAACAAATTATTCTCAAATATCTGCATAGGAAAATTACCGAACATAGTTAACAAAAACAACGACTCTGACCTAACCTACGCTTCTCCAAGGATTATGGTTAGTCATCTGACTGAAAATAGCATGTGAGTGATACACCAAGTGAGAGAACCTATCGGCTTTACCCCGCTGGCCAGCAGAAAAACAATTCTCAGTGCCTTAGTTTCCATCTTCACGAGTTTCCGTTAGCGATGCACAGAGAAGTGACGAAAGACGTTGGACAGCGGTATGCACATTTACAGACGGCGGTAGTATCACGTACACAAGGTATAAAAGGGTAGTGAAGTGGTGGAGTGGTCATTTGTTCTCATGTGATTCATGTGAAACGGTTTCCGACGTGATTATGGCCGCACGACAGGTATTAGCAGATTTTGAAAGCACAATGGTAGTTGGAACTAGACGCATGGCACATTCCATTTCGTATATCGTTTATATCGTTAGGGAATTCAATATTCCGAGACTCACACTGTCAAGAGCATGCCGAGAATACCACATTACAAGATTACCTCTCAAAACGAACAACGAAGTGACTGACGGCTTTAACTTAACGACCGAGAGCAGTGGCTTTTGAGAATAGTTTTCATTGCTGACAGACAAGCAGCACTGGGTGAAGTAACCGCAGGAATCAATGTGGGACGTACGACGAACATATCCGTTAGGACAGTGCGGGGAAATTTGGCGTTAATGGACTAAAGTAGCAGACGACCGACGTGGGAGTCTTTGATAACAGCATGACATCGCCTACAACGCCTCTCTTGGACTCGTGATCATATTGGTTGGGCTCTAGGCGACTGGAAAACAATGACGTGGTCAGATGAGTCTCGTTTTCAGTTGGTAAGAGCTGATGGTAGGGTTCGAGTGTGTCGCAGACCTAACGAAGTCGTGGATCGAAGCTGTCAGCAAGGAGCTGTGCAGGCTGGCGGTGGCTCCATAATGATGTGAGTTGTATTTCCATGTAATGGTCAGGGCCCTCTGGTCGTGACTGGACATAATTATGTTCGGCTACTGGCAGACCATTTGCAGCCTTTCATGCACTTCATGTTACCAAACGACGATGGAATATTTGTGGATAACAATGCGCCATGTCATCGGACCTCATTTGTTCGCTATTGGTTTGAAGAACATTCTGGACACTTTGAGGGAGTGATTTGGCCATCCATATCACTCAGCATGAATCCCATCGAAAATTTATGGGATATAAGCGAGAGGTCAGTTGGTGCACAAAATCCAGCACCGTAACACTTTCGCAATTATGGAGGGCTGTAGAGACAGCATGGCTCAGTATTTCTGGTGGGGGCTTCCAACGACTTGTTGAGTCTATGCCACGTCGAGCTGCTGCACTGCCATCTCAGTGTATGAAATCTTTACTTCAGGCTGATTGTTTGATCATTATGAAGACTTCTCGGATTTTTCCAAAATAGCGATTTATGAATATCCATCTAATTGTAAATACACAATTCGCAAACCACAGCATATGGCATGGCGGTGATATGCCTTTTCATAAAAGTAGCCATCTTGGGTAATGCAATAGTTCTAGTTCTTGTGAAGTCAGGTAGTATGATTATTTTAGCACCATGCTAGATAATTTTCATTCTGTAACTCTACCGATAAAGTCGGCTGCATATGTATCCCATCGGTCTATAAATGGGCTTTGAACTCATTGTTCGATACAGTTCTCTCAGAAATCATTTGATACTATTTATACTATATAACTAGCGTCTGGCGTCGCACGTCTTCCTCTTGTGGTGTTTCCTGTTTCTATGCCACTTTTGCATAAATGTTGTGACATGCATCGGTATGCGAATACCATTTGACAATTCCTCAAATGCCGAAACAAACTGTAGTGGATGTAAATAAACTTTTAATGTTTACAGCCACGATGAACAATGCTTTTAACCTTCAGTAAATTACAAGCAGCTGAGGAGCCAAACTAAAGAAAATGGCTATCGTAGAATACAAGTTTAGACAGATTAGTTTGATAGTAATCAGCTATTCTTTCAGAACATCACTAAAATTTATAAGAACTATCATGTATTGTACACCATCAATCATCAGAGAGAGATGTTCAAAATTTGTTCCCATTTCCTAGAGCTACTGGAGCCTGCGTGAAGAGATATTTGTATCGAGCAAGACGACTCACATCGCAATAAAGCAGAAGCTCTTTCGCCGAACTAGACCGCCCACCTCATCTGCAGAATACATCGCTGTCGGCAATATGGCGGAAATACAGGACAGGACGATACGGAGAAAAAAGAATCTTGCATCTGGCGAGTTTATTTGACGCAATAAAGCTCCACTGCTGCCTATGACATCGAATACTGCCGAAGACAGCTCGTTCACAAAGCTTCTGGAGCGGAAAATATGTAGCAATATCGCCGCGACTGGCAGGTGTCGCCTTGTGTATGACAACAGCGAACCTGCAAGCAACTCTCCACGCTTCCATTTATTTGTTCGACATAAGGTTTGGAAGCTTTAACGCTTTAGAAAAGACGTAGCCTCAAATAGGTACTGACGAAGACACTCCACTACCTGACATCAGGATACCTGACACACACACACACACACACACACACACACACACACACACGCGCGCGCGCGCGCCCGCGCGCGGGCGCATTTAAATGACTGGACTCATATTCAGGAACAAGGGGTTAATTGACTGGACCCTTTTCCACGAGGAACGTGAGTCACATATACGTTCGGCAATCTTATTTACATTTCCCATGATTTTCCTAGAATAATTCACGCGAAAGCGTGGACGATTCGTTCAGTAAAGCCACAGGACTCTTCCTTCCTACATCCACGTCCAACTCATGCCACTGACTCACCACCAACAGCGCCGATAGCGACGGGAATTTGTCGACAACACACATTAATTCAAACTGAGCGAGCCGCACACTTTTGACGCCAAGCTGATACGGTAATCAATAATTATGAAAAAATGAAAAGAAGCAATATCCTTTAGAGCCTTCCACTGAGAATAGTAGTTGTGCTGCACTTTATCTATCCGCATTTGGATCGGATATCAAGCTATACTACTGGCCATTAAAATTGCTTCACCAAGAATGAATGCAGATGATAAACGGGTATTCACTGGACAAATATATTATACTAGAACTGACATGTGATTACATTTTCACGCAGTTTGGGAGCATAGATCCTGAGAAATCAGTACCCAGAGCAACCACCTCTGGCCGTAATAACGGCATTGACACACCTGGGCATAGAGTCAAACAGAGCTGGAAGGCGTGTACAGGTACAGCGGCCCATGCGGCTTCAACACGATACCACAATTCATAAAGAGTAGTGACTGGCGTATTGTGACGAGCCAGTTGCTCGGCCACCGTTGACCAGACGTTTTCAATTGGTGAGAGATCTGGAGAACGTGCTGGCCAGGGCAGCAGTCGAACGTTTTCTGTATCCAGAAAGGCAACATGCGGTCGTGCATTATCCTGCTGAAATGTAGCGTTTCGCAGGGATCGAATGAAGGGTAGAGACAGGGCTCGTAACACATCTGAAATGTAACGTCCACTGTTCAAGCGCAGTCAATGCGAACAAGAGGTGACCGAGACTTGTAACCAATGGCACCCCATACCATCACGCCGGGTGATACGCCAGTATGGCGATGGTGAATACACGCTTCCAATGTGCGTTCACCGCGATGTCGCCAAACACGGATGCTACCATCATGATACTGTAAACAGAACCTGAATTCCTCCGCAAAAATGACGTTTTGCCATTCGTGCACCCAGGCGCACCTGTCTGTGATGAAGCGTCAAGGGTAACCGCAGCCAAGGTCTCCGAGCTGATAGTCCATGCTGCTGCAAACGTATGTCCAACTGTTCGTGCAGATGGTTGTTGTCTTGCAAACGTCTCCATCTGTTGACTCAGGGATCGACACGTGGCTGCACGATCCGTTACAGCCATGCGGATAAGATGCCTGTCATCTCGACTGCTAGTGATACGAGGCCGTTGGGATCCAGCACGGCGTCCCGTATTACCCTCCTGAACCCACCGATTCCATATTCTGCTAACAGTCATTGGAATTCGACCAAGGCGAGAAGCAGTGTCGTGATACGATAAACCGCAATCGCGATAGGCTACAATCCGATCTTTATCAAAGTCGGAAACGTGATGGTACGCATTTCTCCTCCTTACACGAGGCATCACAACAATGTTTCACCGGTCAACGCCAGTCAGGTGCTGTTTGTGTATGAGAAATTGGTTGGAAACGTTCCTCATGTCAGCACGTTGTAGGTGTCGCCACCGGCGCCAACCTTTTGTGAATGCTCTGAAAAGATAATAATTTGCACATCACAGCATCATCTTCCTGTCGATTAAATTTAGCGACTGTAGCACGTCATCTTCATGGTGTAGCAATTTTAATGGCCAGTAGTGTATATGTTCTGATCGTGACAAAGAACTCTACATCTCTGAGAACAATTATCGTGCTAGAATTCGATCAAAATCAAACATTCACTTATTAAAAGGTTAACGATCATCACGTCTGTCTGAATTCATTACGTTGAAATGACATCATTTCCAATTGATGGATGCCTTCGATGTTATTTTACCAAGCGAAACAAGACAAGAAACAAGAAACTGAATGTTTAATCAAATGAAAATTTAAATCAGACGTTCAAACTGTTCAAAACACCTTCTAAGGTAGTCTATGAATAAATGTTTTTGATACAGAGCTTCACTTCTGAGGATTATTTCTTTTATGACTAAGAAAACATCCGATTATCAGAAATGTCTGCTTTTTAACACAAAATGAGAACCATCTAAATATTTTGTGACGCATATCCATTTGCGACTTCTCGAAGTGTTTTCAGTCATACTATACTTGGTTCCATCTATGCCACCGTTTCCTTTATTAAGTGTTTCCAGTGCCAGTGGATTAATTCTCCATCTTCATGCATTTTAATGTGGTCACTTAAATTCAAACTTTGGCATCCCCTACGTTTCTATAACCAACGGTGAATATGACCGCAGTCTCTCTATCGAATGGGAAGATGCTGTCGGCCAAGCAAAATTGGGGGCCTTTGGCTTATCCTTTATGATGAGATTGTAAGTGCTTATATTAAAAGTCCTGAAGAGCGAATATTAGGCCACCTAATCTGGTAGTATTTATTAAATAACACAGTGAGGAAAGTGAAATTTTATGAAGTGAATGTTTTGGGTTTGTATATATAGTTCACTGAACACTGCCACTGTATGACAGGATGGCGTAAGACACTGCAGTGGTATCCCACATCGTCGGAAATGACACGGCCGTAATCAGCTGCAAGAATGTCCAAAACGTATTCCATAAACTTGAGTAGTTTGTTGTAGAAGAAACAGTCCAAGCAGCGGTAGTGGTAGTGGTAGTAGTGGCAGTAGAGGAAGTAGTAGTTGTACTGCACTGATGGAACAAAAGTCGCATCACCAAGAAGGAGTTGTGTGACATAAGGGAAAGTTGATTGGCGTGCTTCTACATCTATTCAGATTTCACACCAGTCGTATAAGAGTGGAACTAGTAACGCCAGTATGTGGATGAAAATTAGGTTTGCTTTATGAACACGCTGCAACAGCCATGACCGTTAGTCACCTTTGAGATTGGACGTGGTGAGTTCGTGTTAGTCAAGAATGCTTTTAAAGCGACAAATTGAAGAATTAGTTGTTGTTTTAACGTTTTACTTGCAATCATATAATACGTCAGTATTCTTTAACTAGAGTATTTCATCTTTTGTTGAAACTGTAGGGGAGTGGGGCGTAGCTACAAAGCTTTGATTTCCGTAATCAAACACAAGGTGTTACTGACATTCAGTTGTTTCGTCAAGATCTCACAAGACAGGTCTATACAGGCAGCATCTTAGAGATAACGATATTTCACAGCATTTCAGTGAAGCAAATGGCCTCAAGTATCCAGACAGACTGTGGGTGGAAACCTACGTGTTGGCTGTGAAACCATACTGTGTCAGAGAGTTGTTCTCTGAATTGATTTTTCTGGTTTCAGTGAAAACAACAGCTAAAAGTTTCAAGATTTATTCCAGGACTCTGATCTACAATCTGGTGAACAGGAGCTAAACACCACGACCACTCTTACCTTCACTTGTCAAATCTGATGAGGAAATATGAGTTCATGACTGAGGTTGGAGCCATTTACCACCACTCTCTGAAAAAACTAAAGCAGTCGTGCATATCAGTTTTACTGAAGAGTGTTCCCACTTTCTTACAAGATTATTGCAGTCTTTCGTATTGGCTTTGTGGTAGTAGTATGTGGGTCATATCAGAGCTCTCTTACTGCATTCTTCAAGCTTACTCTCCTACAAGAGGTAAAATTCGAGCAGTACAAGTTTCTTGCGACAGTCTTTGAACATTTAATATCTGCAATTAAGTAATTCATGTCCCATTTCTTTACTTGGGAATCTTTTCTTTGACAACGCGGACACACACGAGGGGGGGGGGGGGGGGGGCAGTCTAACGCGACTGAGCAGTCTCTTCGTCAGCAACGATCACAGAATGTCGCCCATGCGAACACTCACTGGAAATTCCTCGCTCGATGCTGCGACATGGCAGGCAACCTGATTAGCCTTCTTGCGCAGCAAGATCCAGCTGTACGTTGAGAAGGAAATTTTGTTTCACAGTACGAAAAATACATCTGTGCTTCCATTTTACCAATAAGCTCGTATAACATCTCACTATGTCCTGCTTATTACACATCTAATACGCCCAACAATAAACGTTCGCGGGAATATCCTCACAGAGACGGCTTATTATTGTAAGCCCCTGTTGATTTGGCTTCATAATGAGAATTTCAAGTAATCTACCCGTTCTCTAGAAGTATATTTTATTGATATATGTATCATACGGAAGGGTGATATCCTTTCAACTGAGCGTCCTATAAACAGTGGTAATAAATATAATTAATATATTACCATGTCATGCAAAATGGCCAAATGAAGTACAGTTTTAATGAAGCAGTTGTTACCGCAATAGCAGGAGGAACAATTATTTCGTGAGTGAATACCTCCTATTCTTCCTGCACCTTACGTATCATGTTGATCAATTTCCTAATCTCCTAAATCTTTCAAGGGAATTTGTTAATTTGTTGACGTAGAACATTTATGACATTAAATTTCGCCGCAGCAGGCTACAGTTCTTCACATTTGATCTATGATTGAGTATCTGCATGATTTTCGCATAACAGGTGGGTATGAAACATTAGCTCATAAATGCAAACCTACACAATGACGATATAACAAAACTAAATAAAAATTATGCATCACCAACTACACTGCTGAAAGATTGAGAATGGTACTACGAGTTACACTAGCATCGTTGCCAGTCCTGGAACAGGCGCCGGTCAGTGGCCGCGCGGTTCCAGGCGCTTCAGTCTGGAACCGCGCGAGCACTACGGTCGCAGGTTCGAATCTTACCTCGGGCATGAATGTATGTGATGTCCTTAGGTTAGTTAGGTTTAAGTAGTTCTGAGTTCCAGGAGACTGATGACCTCAGATGTTAAGTCCCATAGTGCTCAGAGCCAGCCTTGAACAGGCAGCTGTCACAAATGATTCAAATGGCTCTGAGCACTATGGGACTTAACATCTGAGGTCATCAGTCCCGTAGAACTTAGAACTACTTAAATCGAACTATCCTGACGACATCACAAACATCCATGCCCGAGGCAGGATTCGAACCTGCGACCGTAGCTGTCACGCGGTTCCAAAATGTAGTGCCTAGAACTGCTCGGCCACACAGGCCGGCGCATCTGTCTCAACAGAGTGAACATGTGGAATAGAGTGCACGTGGCAGCTCCCAGAATTTATTTTCAGATCAGCATTAAACTGTAATCAGCACTTAAGTAAGGACTGTTGCTGGTAACTAGGGAACGCTAACACAGCCACATTCGCGCGAATTTCCCCAAAATTGCCCTAGAAGGATCAAAAACACGGAAACTTCTTTTTTTCATTCTGATCTCGCTGCTTCATAAAAATAATTTGGGAATGATTCAAATGTTTCTCAAAAAGGACGAAAATCGATGTCCAAGCATCTTTTGTCGAACAAAGAGGTACAAAACAAGTCGTAAGGCGATGAGTGAGGCCAGTGAGACATTACTTCCGTGTTTTTTCTCTCATATAATCAATTGTGTATATCCTGTGAGACAGGTGGAGTAATCTTGATGAAGGCTGATAGAAGTTTTCGATAATTTTACCTGATTACATCGTTTACCTGTGGTAAACAAATTGTTGTTCACAATTCAGCATCAATTTTTCTTCGATCCTCTGAAGCACTGTTCGCGACATTCCCCATTTAACCAAAGAAACAAGCTGTCATTTACTTCGAAGTGCCTCATGGACAAACAAATTTTCTTTTTTTAGATTCATCTTGAGACAATGAAACAGCTGACCTCTGTCAAGTTTACGGTTCGTATGAGAATGTCGAAGTTTCGTCTCCTGTTACAATGTGGTGCGCGTACTTCATATTTCCTCTGTCGTATTGTTGAGGATTTTCTACAACTGACGTAAAGCCTGTTTTTCCGCTTCAGTCGAACTGGGCGGATTCCGTGGGAAACAGATCCTTTTCACAGTGTTGATTCAAATTAAATGCATTGCATTCTTCGATATGACTTTCTCTCCCGGAACGAAACGTGTCATTCCTCAACCAAAATGTTGTTCACAGCTTTTCCGCTTCAGTCGAACTGGGCGGATTCCGTGGGAAACAGATCCTTTTCACAGTGTTGTTTCAAATTAAATGCACTGCATTCTTCGATATGACTTTCTCTCCCGGAACGAAACGTGTCATTCCTCAACCAAAATGTTGTTCACAGCTTGGATATTTTTCGAAAAACAAACGATTTTTGTCGACCTTCACGAAATTCATCGTTTAAGGAAGCGTGATAACGACGTAATCCCACGAATTAACTGTAAACTGTATTTTCCGAAGGTGACTGATTACGAAAACTTGCAAGATGGTGTACCAGTTAAAAATGGTTCAAATGGCTCTAAGCACTATGGGACTTAACTTCTGAAGTCATCAATTCCCTAGACTTGTAACTACTTAAACCTAACTAACCTAAGGACATCACACACATCCATGACCGAGGCAGGATTCGAACCTGTGCCGTAGCAGCAGCGCGGGTCCAGACTGAAGCCCTTAGAACCGCTCAGCCACAGCGGCCGGCGCTAGCAGTTACATCTGTGAAATACTGCTTGACCTTCCGATTTCTGCAGATTGTGCCATGTATGAAAAGCGCTTGTAAAGTACCTTACCTATATTTTAATACGTCTTTCTGAGTAGTGTTGACGTTTGTCGACATATTAATGGTTCAAAAAATTGTTCAAATGGCTCTGAGCCCTATGGGACTTAACATCTGTGGTCATCAATCCCCTAGAACTTAGAACTACTTAAACCTAACTAACCTAAGGACATCACACACATCCATCCCCGAGGTAGGATTCGAACCTGCGACCGTAGCAGTCGCGCGGTTCCGGACTGACATATTAATGGAGTGACTACTGAAGGAGTAGACAGTAGGTGCATTGACATTATAATCATTACTGACGCAGGTTGAAATATGAACGTAGTTCCCCCTAAGCCTCTAACGTATGGATAAACTACAATAATTAGCACAATGGGGCACAGCAAACACACATAAATTTTACGATAAAGGGTAATTCCGTAACAAACAGTAATAGTAACGTGCCATATGAAGCCCGTGATACACAACCGATTACTCTTACTATTCTCTCGTCAACAGAAACCCCCCCCCAAAAAAAAATATTTTCCAAAAAAGATTTTTTTTCACCTCCACACTTATTTCTCGGAGCTGTCATCGGGAATGATTCAGCAGACGAGTTAAACGCTCCTTCTATTAATAACAGTAGTGGTGTTAAAAACGTAACCGCCCAAGGTTGCAATGGTTCACTTCACAGTTACATTCTATCGATATTGTGGGTGAATTTCAGCATACTTCACTGTTCTAATCCGTCGTCTTAAAATACTGTCGAGTACCTGTTGCAGAGTGCACATTTCCTACCCCATCATCGCTGATTGCTGTGCTGATAAACATTATTAAATCGATCGAAAAAAGTTTAAATGTTTAAATGTGTGCGAATTCGTAAGGGACCAAACTGCCGAGGTCATCGGTCCCTAGACTTTCACACTACTTAAACTAACTAAGAACAACACACACACCCCTGCCCGAGGGAGGACTCGAACCTCCGGCGGGAGGAGCCGCGCAGTCCGTGACATGACGCCTCAAACCGCGCGGGCACTCCGCGTGGCCAAAAAAAAGTACACGACTTCACTCCGTCTATTTTTCTATGAATGTATTTCATTGCCATGTTATCCATCTTCAAGTAAATGTATGCATAAATTTGACAGACGTCAATGGCCTAACCTGTAGTAAAAAAAACGGAAGGTTCCTCATTTGCGGCCAGCTGATTATTACCGAAATACTCTCCTGCTCGACATTATAAATATTTTGCAAAAATTACAAACCGTAGTACAAGAAACAGATTTTAATCTGCTGCTTGTACTCAGTTGCTAGTAACATTTTATTATTTTTCCCAGGAGATACCTCTTGTGATGTCTCTTGTCTAGCTGATCTCACAACACTAAAAAGAAAACAAGCGGCTGTGAATAAATGCTTGTTGATCTGAATTAACGTAGCCCAATCCAGTGCTGCAAATGGTCGTGGTCCGGCTGCACCGGACGCATAAAACAGGCTTATGGCGTAGCACCGGCAGTGGGCAAATACAGTGGGAGAGGCACGCATCGCGTTGGACACTACCATGTAGATGGAGCGTGTTTTTTTTTGTTTTTCTGTGCTATTACACACCTTCTTCCTCGTCGCTTTCTGTTCCACCGAACTGCATTTGCTGATCTGACACTGAGATGACTCGGTTTTCCAAAGCTCGCTCTGTCCCTCCACTGGCTTCCTATAAAGGTCCTCACTACGTACTTAAAAACAATTGTGTCTAGCATTTTTATCGAGTAGCGATCACTTTCGTGTAAATATGAACGTGAACTTGGTTTAACAGCAGCCGGCGGGGGTGGCCGTGCGGTTCTAGGTGCTACAGTCTGGAAAGGCTCGACAGGTTCGAATCGTGCCTCGGGCATGGATGTGTGTGATGTCCTTATGTTAGTTAGGTTTAATTAGTTCCACGTTCTAGGGGACTGATGACCTTAGAAGTTATGTCGCATAGTGTTCAGAGCCATTTGAACCATTTTTTGGTTAAACAGCAACTTATAAGAATTCAGAATATATCAAAGATTTAATTGTCCTGAACACAACACTTTATTTTAGAGAGCGTCATTCATATGCGCAAAAGTCAATTTCGATGTGCTCCAGGGAACAGCGTCAGTACTACTACTGTTAATGCCGTAAACTGAAATAATGGCTTTGCGGGAATTTTCACTGCATCCTCTGAATTTTCGCATGTGACACTTTTATATATGAGGAACTGTTACGTGGTAAACGTTTTCGTAATACTGAGATGGGCAAGGAGAAATTATTAGTTCGGTGAAAACTTTAGTAATCACCTCTCAGTTAAAAGAACTATGAAGATTTACATCCCACGAACTTAAAAAATGTAAATGTAAGACAACTGTTTTGATGCCGCACATCTTCAGTCGGTTATTCCACACATTTAGTTGAGAGTAACAAGTGGTTCAAATGGCTCTGAGCACTTTGGGACTTAAGTGCTGTGGTCGTCAGTCCCCTGGAAACGAGAACTACTTAAACCTAACTAACATGGGAAATCACACACATCCATGCCCTGCGAGTTGTGTGACACGTTGCGTTGTCCTGCTTCTAGATGTCTTCGTGCCGAGGAAAAAGAAAGTACATGTAGGGGTGGACATCGACCCCCAAGGATAGATGCGTACTTGTGTTGATGCATTCGGCCACTCCAGAACGACGTTTCACCAGGCAACGCCGGTCAACTGCTGTTTGTTCATGAGAAATAGGTTGGAAACTTTCCTCATGTCAGCACGTTGTAGGTGTCGCCACCGGCGCCAACCGTGTGTGAATGCCCTGGAAAGCTAATCATTTGCATATCACAATATCTTCTTCCTGTCGGTTAAATTTCGCGTCTGTAGCATGTCATCTTCGTGGTGTAGCAACTTTAATGGTCAGTAGTAGATTACCCGTGGTACGCCACATTTATCTCGATGCCGGTATTGGATGGCGTCATTTTTCCATGCGTGGTATAATGTAACTACTGCGACACGCGAAGAGTTAACAAATTTAGCCGTGTCGGAAATGCTTGCACCAGTGTCCAGGAAGTGAATGATCTTGCCCTATTGGCCGACAGATGAATCGCTCCCTCTCCACATTATGACAACGACTTCACTTACTTCCGAGTGCCCCTGACATCCTTTGTGTAAACTACGCTGCCAGTGCTTCCACCTGTAGTCTGTGAGTGGTTACGGCAAGTTGACGTCTAACATAGACGATGGTCACATTAATGTGACTGGACGCTGAAGAATTGTTTGCAGCTGAAGTGAATGGCAGGTTCCGCTTCATTGTTAGAATTCTAGGCAGATGTAGTTTTTCTGCTATAGGGATTGTTTACAAACACTTCCAAATATTTGCCGCAATCTATATCTATATTCCACAATAAATTTGCAGTAGGTAGTGGAGGGTACTTTGTGTACCACTGTTACTTCCGCCCTATTCTGTTGCAATCGTGATTGGTTCGCGTGATGAAGTATTGCCGTTAAGCCTCCGTGCAGACTAGAATCCCACTAAATTTATCTTCATGGTCGTTTCACGAGACATACCAAGGAGGAGACAATATACAGAGGGGTCTAAAAAAATTATCCCTGTTTAAAAGTCCATAAAAAAGTGGCTCTGAGCACTATGGGACTTAACATCTATGGTCTCCAGTCCCCTAGAACTTAAACCTAACTAACCTAATGACACCACACAACACCCAGCCATCACGAGGCAGAGAAAATCCCTGACCCAGCCGGGAATCGAACGCGGGAACCCGGGCGTGGGAAGCGAGAACGCTACCGCACGGCCACGAGATGCGGGCTAGAAGTCCATAACTTGCAAACGAATTGACGGAGTTGTCTCATTTTTGGTGAAAGTGTAGCTTAAAATCCAACTTAAATATATCACTGTAGGTGTTTAAAATGGTCACCATTAATATCCACATACAAACGATGCCGCCGAGCTGCAGCAAGAACTACTGACTGCAACGTGTTCAGTTCGATATTTGCACATGAATGTACGATGGATTCTCGAAGTTCATCCAATGTGCGTGGGTTTTGACGATAGACGACGTCCTTTAGTGTTTTGAAGACAGCAAAGTGGAAGTGCTACATCCCACGATTGCTACACGCAATGAACGATGACGATCCAGATCGTAGAATGGAGTACTGCAAGTGGTTTAGTAACATGGTGCGCAACGATGAAGAGTTTGCCGAGATGAGTGTGTGGTCTGATGAGCCACAGTTCAAACTCAATGGTACAGTAAATCGCCACAACTGCATCTACTGAGCAGCCGAAAATCCGAACGTCCATGTAGACAAAGCCGTGAATTTGCCAGAAGTAAATGTGTGGTGTGGGTTGTCTTACCGGGGCTTTTTTGAGTCATTCTTCTCTGACAGCACAGTTACCAGTGAGGTGTACCTTCAGAAGCTTCAGACATCCATTTTATCTGCCATCAGAGACTTCTATGGAGTCGGAAGTGTTTACTTTCAACAAGATGGTGCCCCAGCCCACTACCAAAATCGTGTTAGGGCGTATCTCGACGAAAATCTACCAGGAAGATGGATAGGCCGTAGAGGTGCAGTGGAGTATCCACCACGTTCCCCAGACTTCTCTGGACTTTCACCTGTGGGGAACACTGAAGGACGTCGTTGATCGACAAAAGCCAGGCACATTGGATAAACTTCGAGAATCCATCGTACATTCATGTGCAAATATCCAACTGAACACGTTGCAGTCGGTAGTTCGTGCTGCAGTTAGACGGCATCGTTTGTTTGTGGATGTTAATGGTGGCCATTTCGAACACCTGCGGTGGACTTTAAGCTACACATTCACCAAAAATGAGACAACTCGGTCAATTAGTTTGCAAGTTATGAACTTTTAAACAGTGGATACATTTTTTTTTTGACCCCTCTGTATTTGTTGACTCTTCTAGGAACGTACTCTCTACGAGCGGTAACAGTGAATCATACCATAATGCAGCACGTCTCTTTTGCATCGTCTGCCACTGGAGTGATGCTCTCCGCACCTACACTGAAGAGCCAAAGAAACTGGTACACCTGCCTAATATCGTGTTGGACCCCCGCGTGCACGCCGAAGTGCTGCAACACGACGTGGCATGAACTTGACTAATGTCTGAAGTAGTGCTGGAGGGAACTGACACGATGAATCCTGCGGGGTTGCACGAGGGGATGGAGATCTCTTATGAACAGCACGTTTCAAGGCATCCCAAATAAGTGCAATAATGTTCATGTCTCGGGAATTTGGTTGCCAGCAGAAGTGTTCAAACTCAGAAGAGTAACCTGGAGCCACTCGATAGCAATTCTGGACGTGTGGGGTATGGCATTGTCCTGCTGGAATTGCCCAGGTCTGTCGAAATGCCCAATGGACAGTTGAATAGCTCGCACGCTGACACTTGTTGATGGCCCAGCATTTGAAATGTGCAACAATTTGCGCAAGCGTTCCAGTTCTGGTACATTTAACGATTCTCTTCAGTCGTCGTTGGTCCCGTTCTTGCAGGATCTTTTTCCAGCCGCAGCGATGTCCGAGATTCGATTTTTCCTGATTCCTGATATTCACGGTACACACGTGAAATGGTCGTACGGGAAAATCCCCACTTCTTCGCTACCTCGGAGATGCTGTGTCCCATGGCTCGTGCGCCGACTATAACACCGTTAAAACTCCCCTCAATCTTTATAACCTGCCATTGTAGCAGCAGTAACCGATCTGACAACAGCGCCTGACAGTTGTTGTCTTACATAGGCGTTGCCAACCGCAGCGGAGTATTCTGCCTGTTGAAATATCTCTGCATTCCTATACTATTTTCTTTGGTGCTTCAGTGTAAATGAACCTGTAACGAATGGCGCTGATCTTCTTTAGATGTTCTCTATTTCCTCCATCAATCCTGTCTGGCATGTATCTCATACTGATAAGCACTATTCAAGTGCTGGTCGAACAAGGGTTTCGTAAGCTTCGATCCACTGCAGATCTTTCTGCATTTCGTTACAATCATATACTGTTGTGACTCTCCGTACACAACAGCATCATCTGCAAAATGCTTCACGGAACTTCCACCGCGCAGGTTAGCCGCGCGATCTAGGGCGTCTTGTCAGGCCCGTGTAGCTCCCCCCGTCGGAGGTTCGAGAATGGGTGTGTGTGTTGTCCATATCGTAAGTTAGTTTAAGTTAGATTAAGTAGTTTTTGGACTTAGGGACCGATGACGTAAGTAGTTTGGTCCTATAAGAGCATACCACAAATTTCCAAATTTACGAAACTTCCATTGTTGTCTACTTTATCATTTATACATGCTGTGAAAAGTAATCGACCTATAACACTCCCTTCGGGGTACGCCCGAAGTCACATTTACATCTGAAGACTTGTCTCCATTGAGAGTAACATGCTGTGACCTGTTTGCTAGAAAAATTTCAATCCAGTTACACATTTCGCCAGAAATTCCGTGCGCTCCTATTTTAAAATGGTTTTACACTAACTTCCCGATGAGCTAAACACTTGAAACTTTCAACACAACTAAGAACTGGATGACAATGCAATATTAGCTCGCTTTCTTCTGTGGCGTATGGTGGAGGGTACTTTGGATCGCTATCTGTCTGTCTCTTCCATGCAAATATTGCGACTAATGAACATCTACCAGATACTTGAAACTTCCAGCAGAGTTCAGATCTGGATGACAGTACAAGAATAACATTCTTTATTGTCTGATATGTGGTGCAGAGTACTTTGTTGTTCTAGGTTTTTGTCTGTTAGGTACAAAATTTGCGGTTGACTTCAAGATACTTTCCCGAAGATCTAGGGACTTCAGACTTACAACATAGCACAAAACATGTTGACAACGACATACTAACTCGCTTTCTTGTTTACTGTGCAGTGGATGGGACTTCGTTTAGCTGTCTGTTTGGTGCAAATATTGCGACTGATTTTAATTTAACTTTCCGACGTACAGACTTGAAATTTTCAACAGAGCTCGGAAAGGGATGACAATGCAATATTACCTCGGTTTCGTATCTGGTGTATAGCGGAGAATAATTTGTGTACCACTGTTTTTTCCTCCTTTATTTATTCCAACCACGAATGTTTCGTAGTAAGAACGATCGCTGGTAAGCCTCTGCGTGAGCTCGATTCTCTTATTTTTACCTTCGCGGTCTTTTCGAGAGATACACGTAGGAAGAAGGACTCTGATGAAGGGATGGCTTCAAATGGCTCTGAGCACTATGGGACTTAACATCTATGGTCATCAGTCCCCTAGAACTTAGAACTACTTAAACCTAACTAACCTAACGACATCACACAACACCCAGTCATCACGAGGCAGAGAAAATCCCTGACCCCGCCGGGAATCGAACCCGGGATCTGATGAAGGGAAACTGGAATAAACCTGAGATTTATCACATGTCTCAATTGTACAATCTCATGAACATTTTTGAAATAGATTGAAAAATTTCGCACACTTAAGACTAAAGGGCAAAAATTAATTATTTATATCAAAACAATTTTAATGTAAGTCATTTTTAAAACACAATGAAAAGTATAAACATACAGAAAGTCCTGAAAATTTGTGCTTGTGAATTTTTAGGAGTTATTACATTGCTTGTAGCTTTGAAAACTAAAAAAGCGAGACGCATGCAACAGATAATACTGAGGAGTGTGGAGGCTAGCTGTCTTTCGTATGATTTGCGGTACGATAAAATTGCTAGTGACTTAGGTGAACTATAAATGCATCAGTTATCTTCTGGATGCACCCCAAGTTTCTATCATGGCAATTAAAAATTCAGAAGCACCAACATCTATGACTATCTGTTTGGGGTTAGGAATCTGTAATGAGCCGTGAGATATTATTTCATACTTTTCGATACGTTTTCAAAACATGTTATATTAAAAAAAAAATTTGTTTAAATAATTATTTTGTTCAGAAAGCGGCTGCACAGAATTGTTTCGAATGCCTTACGGAACTCAACGAACACGGCATCTACCTGTGTGCCAGAATCTACCGCCTTTCGCGAGTCTTGGACAAACAGAACGAGCTGTGTCTCACGCCATCATTGTCTGCGGAACACATGTTGATTCCTGCAGAACATGTTTTCGGTCTAGAGAAATATCTTAATACGGGAGCATAAAACATGTTCGAAAATTCTACAACTGAGCGTTGTCAAAGGTCTATAGTTTTGTGAGTCTGTTTGACGATCCTGCTTGGAGACGGGAATGATGTGTGCTGTTTTCCAGTCATCAGGAACACTTCGCTCCTTCAGAGACCAGTGGTAGTCTGCTGCTAGAAGAGGAGCAAGTTCTTTCGCACCTCTATGTGGAATCGTACTGATGTCCCTTCAGATTCAGCAGCTTTCCTTCTGTTGAGAGATTTTAACTGTGTTTCTATCCCATGGCCACTTATTTCGATATCAGCCATTGTGTCGTTCATGTGACGATTTAAAGAAGGTACTACAGTACGCTCTTCCTCTGTGAATCAGTTTTGTAAAAAGACGTTTAGTACTTCGACTTTTTGTGTCGTCCTTCGTTTCCATTCCGTAAAGGTCAAAGAGAGTCTGGGCAGATGACTTCGAAACATTTACTTATTTACCATAAGATCAAAAGTTCATCAAATAATCTGTCTAGTCGGTGGACATAATTTTCATTCCGAATTCGTTGAATGCTTCAAGTGTGTTTCTCCTTACGATAATTTTGCCTTCGTTTAATTTTTTTATGTCTGTGAGGCTTTGGCTACTTTTTAATGTCCAGTGAAGCTCCCTTTGATTTGGTAGCAACTTCCTAGCACGGTGTCTTCATCCCTCACTCCTTTGCTCTGCATATACCTGTCTAAAGAGTATTTTACAATGCTCTTGTACTTTGTACATTGATACTCCACCTTGTTTCTGCTGAAGATGAACTTCTCATGCTGACCACTCATGTAACCTGAAATCGTTTCTTGTCGTTCTTGCTAAGCAGAAATATCTTCGTACCTTTCTTCGTATTCCTATTTACACCCGCTTTCTCTGATATGGTGGTGGTGGTGGTTAGTGTTTAACGTCCCGTCGACAACGAGGTCATTAGAGACGGAGCGCAAGCTCGGGTTAAGGAAGGATTGGGAAGGAAATCGGCCGTGCCCTTTCAAAGGAACCATCCCGGCATTTGCCTGAAACGATTTAGGGAAATCACGGAAAACCTAAATCAGGATGGCCGGAGACGGGATTGAACCGTCGTCCTCCCGTATGCGAGTCCAGTGTGCTAACCACTGCTGATATGGTCACTGATTTCCTGTTCTATTCTGAGTCGAAAAGTTCGGGCCTGTGTGACCAGAAGATCTAAAATGTTAGCTCCCCAAATCGGTTCTCTGATTAACTGTTAAAGATAATTTTCGGGGTAAGGCATTTAAAAGAATTTCACACGATCACCGTGTCCTTAATGCCCGCCCTAATCACTTGAGTGTCTCAGTCTCTAACTGGTAAGTTGAAATCTCTACCTAATACTACACTCATCAAAAAAAGTTTTGCATCATCCCGGTTCCCAAAACTCCTGAAGATAAATGTTGACTGTGGATATTGCATCACAGACACAGTACCTTTGACTGTTCAGAGATATAACTAAACCCGGCCAAAGGTGTAAACAATCATGCACGAGGAGCACCTATTAGAAGGAAGATGTCCGACAGCCGATCAGCTCCAGTCATTCCACCAGGAAGGAGGTACACGGATCGTGTTGCTTGTAGTTCAACCACGCCTGTCAACAACGGAAGCGTCCAGGCGTCTTGGAGTGAACCAAAGCGATACTGTTCGTACATAGAGGAGATAGAGAGAGGCAGGAATTTTCGATGGATAACCGCTACCTGCTGATTATGGCTCAGAGGAACGCTGACAGCGACGCGACAGTGTTGAACAATGCTTTTAGTGCAGCCACAGGACGTCGTGTTTCGACTCAAACTGTGCACAACAGGCTGCATGATGCGCAACTTCACTCTCGACGTCCATGGCGAGGTCCATCTTTGGAACCACGACACCATGCAGCAGGGTACAAATGGGACCCACAACATGCCGAATGGACCGCTCAGGATTGGTATAACGTTCTCTACACCTACGAGTGTCGCATATACCTACAACCAGACAAATAGTCGTAGACGTGTTTGGAGGCCACCCGATCAGGCTGAACGCCTTAGACACATGGTCTGGTAGTGCAGCAAGGTGGAGATTCCCTGCTGTTTTGGGGTGACATAATGTGGGGCCGACGTCCGCCGTTGGTGGTCATAGAAGGCGCCGTAACGGCTGTGCGATACTCGAATGCTATCCTCCGACCGATAGTGCAACCATATCGGCAGGATATTGGCGAGGCATTCGTCTTCGTGGACGGCAATCCGCGCCCCCATCGTGCACATCTTGTGAATGACTTCCTTCAGGATAACTATATCAAAAATGTTCAAATTTTTGTGGATTCCTAAGGGACCAAACTGCTTAGGTCGTCGGTCCCTAGACTTACACACTAAACTAACTTAAAGTAACTTATGCTAACAAAAACACACAGACCAATGTCCCAAGGAGGACTCGAACCTCCGACGGGAGGGGTCGCGCAGTTCGTGACATGTCGCCTCAAACCGATGACGACATCGCTCGACAAGAGTGGGCAGCATGTTCACCAGACATAAACCATATCGAACACGCCTGGGATAGGTTGAAAAGCGCTGTTTATGGACGATGTGACCTACCAACCACTCTGAGGAATCTACGCCGAATCGCCGTTGAGTAGTGGGGCAATCTGGACAACAGTGCCTTGATGAACTTGTGGATAGTATGCCACGACGAATTTAGGCACGTATCAATGGAAGAGTACGTGCTACTGGGTATTAGAGGCACCGTTGTCTACAGCAATATGGACCACCACCACTGAAGGTCTCGCTGTATGATGGTACAACATGCAATGTGCGGTTTTCATGAGCAATAAAAGGGGCGGAAATTATGTTTATGTTGATTGTTATCCAATTTTATCTTCAGGTTCTGTAACTCTCGGAACCGACGTGATACCAAACATTGGTCCACTTTTAGCATTTATCTTCACTCAAATTATTTCGCATTCGCAATCTACGTTAATCTCACTATGTATTATCGTATTTGTGTGGCTACAAACATACCTCCACCACGAGCGTTCAGCCTATCTTTGCGATATACATTCCAATCGAAATTTATAATTTCGTTGTTATGAACAGCTGGTTTCAGCCAGCTTTCTCGCTCTAGTACTATGTGAACGTAGATACCGTTTATAAGCGAGACTAGTTACAGTAACTATTCACAGATGTTCCTACCCTTGACTGATACTATATGGTAACATTTTCATTCTCTGAACTTCTGTGGCGGCTGCTAACCTCCCTAGAATTAAAACATTTCTTATCGAGCCTGTGGAGGCTACAACAGACATGTGGACGCCACACGTACTCCGATATCCCAGTAGTCGCTACCCGCGTATAGTACACGCGTGAGCTATGAATTGGTTCATACAATCTTCTATCAGATAACGAATATCGAGAAATACACATCTAAGTTCGTCATGAAAACGTCTGAGCCTGTAGCTTAAGGCTTCCATACGGCTCCAACATAAAGGACCACGATCGGTTCTGGGAGCTACGCAGGAAAACGATCGCTCGGCTTCTACCCCACTTGCGAGGCTAATTGTCTTCACCAAATCAGCCAGAAACTTGCAGGAACCGAGGATGGCCTCTGAACCCAGGTGGTAGATGTCGATCATGCCTTCAGGAGCCACGACTTGCAGCCGGGTGCACTCAGTAGGCTCAATCGGTGCTGGCAGAGCCTCCTCCATATCTCAGACGAGAACAGCGGGCAAGCAGAGTGGACACTAGCCTTCTTTCCCGGCTTTCCCGCTGTTTCCCTGAGGGACTCCATCACACGCTTAACGGTGGAGCTACCAATGACAAGCCAACCAACCCTCTGCGCTCGTCCGGCCCTCTCAGGAAGATAGGCTACAGTTCCAAAAGCTGAGGCGACCCTTGTTGGCTCAGATGTACTTTCAGCATTAGGCAATACCTCAAACCCATTTTTAGACGTAAGGGGGCAGCCGTACGGCCAGTACACACCTTCGCCTTGCTCCCAGAAATTAACGACGCCCCCACTGTTCGCCAATCAACACCAGGCAAATATTTACCGTCCAGGGCGTGCAAATACAAATGCGCAGAGACATCCGGGGAGACGCTATGGGCTCGAGACTTATCGAAGCCATTGTCTTAGGTGCCTCGGCGCACAGAAGCGGTATTACACTAAATCACTCTAGGCAAATTTCGGGATGGTTTCTGTGAAACGGCATGGCCGATTTCGTTCCCCATACTAGACACAATTTGAGCTTGTGCTCCGTACCTAACACCACGATGTCGACGGCACGTCAGACCCCGTCTTCCTTCCTTCTTCCTTTGCCACTGAAGCCATAACAGCGACCTGAAGCCTGTCGACAGTGGCCAAAACAGCTTCAAACTGTTTACGGACAGAGGCCAATTCCCCCTCCCTCGTACACAAGCAGCTCAGTCCGTATCCATCTTTAACCATTTTGGCTGTACCACAGACAATGCAACACTAACCCAACAATCTGAAACCACTCAATACAAACAATCAAAAACAAGCAATAAGCAAACACAACAAAATAAATAGCATTACCAACAACAGGTAAATAAACAATAGTGTTCACTCTTACTCAGATCACATAAGAATACCACAGAACTAAACGATGCACGAAATCTGTGTTCAAACAATAAGCTGCTGCTGCTGCTGCTGCTGCTGAAGTCCGCACTGCTCTGCGACTGAACCTCTACTGAATATTCATCGTTTGCAACGGTCACGGAATTAAGCGAATAAAGCGGCATTAGTGGCTTCTGCGGCGGAACAGTACACTAAAAAGTAAACGCACTCAATATAAACGATCAAAATACACTAAAAATCTTCCATTAAATAAATATCACACCAGAAACAGATGAATAAAAAGCTACTGTTCACTTCTAGTCTGAAGCACGTAAGAGTACCAATATTATAGAAGTGTTTGGAAGTCATATCAAGTAGGGATCAAAACAGTACCTAGAACAAGTACAAAACAGGACTGAAAAGAGTAAAGGACATATTGACTAACTTCAGTCGGCACACTAACAAAATGTGTACAACCTCTAGATAATCGCCGTTGGGAATTTGTAGAACCGGAGATTGCTTATAGTGAGAACTTGCGCTCATAGCTGCTGCTCAAAATGACGGTCACCAATTTCAGTAGCTATGCCCTGGAGTGATAAAAATACAAGCACTACTCTCGGCTCAGATCACTAGCATAGAGTCTGTATGAACTTGTAGGAAGTAATTTGCTATCACCGCCTTAGGTTAGCGTACCTTTCTGCATCTACATACATACTCCGCAAGCCACCTGACGGTGGGTGGCGGAGGGTACTTTGAGTACCTCTATCGGTTCTCCCTCCTTTTCCAGTTTCGTATTGTTTGTGGAAAGAAAGACTGTCGGTATGCCTCTGAGTCGGCTCAAATGTCTCTGCTTATATCCTCATGGTCTCTTCGCGAGATATACGTAAGAGGGAGCAATATACAGCTTGACTCCTCGGTGAAGATATGTTCTCGAAACTTCAACAAAAGCCCGTACCGAGCTACTGAGCTTCTCTCCTGCAGATTCTTCCACTGGAGTTTATCTATCATCTCCATAACGCTTTTGCGATTACTAAATGATCCTGTAACGAAGCGCGCTGCTCTCCGTTGGATCTTCTCTATCTCTTCTATCAACCCTATCTGGTACGGGCCCCACAATGGTGAGCAACAATCAAGCAGTGGGCGAACAAGTGTACTGTAACCTACTTCCTTTGTTTTCGGATTGCATTTCCTTAGGAATCTTCCAATGAATCTCATTGTGGCATCCGCTTTACCTACCATTTTATATGATCATTCCATTTTAAATCACTCCTAATATCTACTCCCAGATAATTCACGGAATTAGCTGCTTCCAGTTGCTCACCTGCTATATTGTAGCTAAATGATAAAGGATCCTACGACACTCCCCTGCGGCACACGTGAAATCACTCTTACTTCAGAAGACTTCTCTCCATTTCCTAGTGTTCCTCAAATACGTGCTCTCACTGCAGTCTGTATCTAATTTGTCCGCGACAGTACGTATTTTCAGTGCGACGTTACAACATCTCACTTCCATATTAATGCCGTTTGTCACGTAAAAATGTACTTGCTCATAACTCGATTGGAAGGGGAGTTCTGACCCATCTCTAGAGACTTAGCAGCGTTTAACTCCTATGGATATTTCGATGGTGCTGCATGAAGTCGTGATGTATGAAACCCTGCCTGTCTCACTGTACAACAGACTACAAAACTATTTGTGATAGTGCGCTAAATTTTATGCACTGTTTTAAATAATTAATTCAGATGAGCACTTCCGTAATGAAAAAGTTATTTTTATCAATTAAATATCTAAACATCCTTTTCTGACCATCAGTGCCTTATATCAGTCAGTTTATTATCCTCTAAAATCTATAAAATTGTGAGCGAAGGATTTCTATCATCCAGTATTTGATGGTATAAAAAGTACCATCTGGCAGAAATATAATCATTGTCCATTATGTGTAGATGTAGGTGTACATGTAATCAGTTCAGTCTGGTAACAAGAATCCTTAAATCAAATGGACGATACGAAATTAACTGTCAAAACCCGACTATCGAGATGCGCTATCCAGTTGACATACCACCTTCAACCATCCTCATTTTTTAAGGCTTCATACATGGACTATTCATTGGGTAGCAATTTACTGTTCTTACCTGTAAAATCCGTCTGGATTGATCATCCATCCAACTGGGCAGCTTTTTTTATTTTCCTTTAAGTTCAAATGGTTCAAATCGCTCTGAGCACTATGGGACTTAACATCTATGGTCATCAGTCCCCTAGAACTTAGAACTACTTAAACCTAACTAACCTAAGGACATCACTCAACACCCAGCCATCACAATTTCCTTTAAGTCACTTGATCTATTGGCACCCATCCCACTCAAAGTGTAAATACTGTAAACGCTGATTAGTATATCTCCTAGTCATTCGAATGCCTAAAGCCAGAAGATTTTCTTTATTTGCACCCATTGTGCCCTTTCTGGTTACTATGTACACTCCTGGAAATTGAAATAAGAACACCGTGAATCCATTGTCCCAGGAAGGGGAAACTTTATTGACACATTCCTGGGGTCAGATACATCACATGATCACACTGACAGAAACACAGGCACATAGACACAGGCAACAGAGAATGCACAATGTCGGCACTAGTACAGTGTATATCCACCTTTCGTAGCAATGCAGGTTGCTATTCTCCCATGGAGACGATCGTACAGATGCTGGATGTAGTCCTGTGGAACGGCTTGCCATGCCATTTCCACCTGGCGCCTCAGTTGGACCAGCGTTCGTGCTGGACGTGCAGACCGCGTGAGACGACGCTTCATCCAGTCCCAAATATGCTCAATTAGGGACAGATCCGGAGATCTTGCTGGCCAGCGTAGTTGACTTACACCTTGTAGAGCACGTTGGGTGGCACGGGATACATGCGGACGTGCATTGTCCTGTTGGAACAGCAAGTTCCCTTGCCGGTCTAGGAATGGTAGAACGATGGGTTCGATGACGGTTTGGATGTACGGTGCACTATTCAGTGTCCCCTCGACGATCACCAGAGGTGTACGGCCGGTGTAGGAGATCGCTCCCCACACCATGATGCCGGGTGTTGGCTCTGTGTGCCTCGGTCGTATGCAGTCCTGATTGTGGCGCTCACCTGCACGGCGCCAAACACGCATACGACCATCATTGGCACTAAGGCAGAAGCGACTCTCATCGCTGAAGACGACACGTCTCCATTCGTCCCTCCATTCACGCCTGTCGCGACACCACTGGAGGCGGGCTGCACGATGTTGGGGCGTGAGCGGCAGACGGCCTAACGGTGTGCGGGACCGTAGCCCAGCTTCATGGAGACGGTTGCGAATCGTCCCCCAGGAGCAACAGTGTCCCTAATTTGCTGGGAAGTGGCGGTGCGGTCCCCTACGGCACTGCGTAGGATCCTACGGTCTTGGCGTGCATCCGTGCGTCACTGCGGTCCGGTCCCAGGTCGACGGGCACGTGCACCTTCCGCCGACCACTGGCGACAACATCGATGTACTGTGGAGACCTCACGCCCGACGTGTTGAGCAATTCGGCGGTACGTCCACCCTGCCTCCCGCATGCCCACTATATGCCCTCGCTCAAAGTCCGTCAACTGCACATACGGTTCACGTCCACGCTGTCGCGGCATGCTACCAGTGTTAAACACTGCGATGGAGCTCCGTATGCCACGGCAAACTGGCTGACACCGACGGCGGCGGTGCACAAATGCTGCGCAGCTAGCGCCATTCGACGGCCAACACCGCGGTTCCTGGAGTGTCCGCTATGCCGTGCGTGTGATCATTGCTTGTACATCCCTCTCGCAGTGTCCGGAGCAAGTATGGTGGGTCTGACATACCGGTGTCAATGCGTTCTTTTTTCCATTTCCAGGAGTGTATAACTGTTGTGTCTTAACCCTAAATGTTCCTTATAGTCGACTGTGATCAACAGCGTGTAGAATGTAATGACGAGTCTCTCTCATTGGTGATTGTTTGAAGATGGAGGGAAAAATGGATTCCTGTTCTGGAGTTTACCATCCCCATCTGACGAATGGACCACCATCAGCAAATGGTTCAAATGGCTCTGAGCACTATGGGACTTAACATCTGTGGTCATCAGTCCCCTATACCTTAGAACTACTTAAACCTAACTAATTTAAGGACATCACACACATCCATACCCCGGGCAGGATTAGAACCTGCGACCGTAGCGGTCGCGCGGTTCCAGACTGTAGCGCCTAGAACCGCACGGCCACCGAGCCGGCCCACCATCATCAAGGTTAGGTGCATATTACAGAGGTTTAAAATTTACGGAGGCGCATACACACTCGTATAGCTCACCTTCCCGGTGAAATGCTTCCATGAAAAACTCATTCAGCACCAGAATTCGGTCGGCTATTTCCGTATCGAACGCTACAGCACTAGCGTGTTAGCAGCCTCGGCTCGGGGGCGGGTGCTGACCTAATAAACTACCGTTAGCGATCGAAACTTGCGCTTAAAGAAACCCTTGAGTTTCTATCAAACACTAATTTCCGTGAAAATTAAACATCCAAAACAATCGGTCTGAATAATGATATCCAAGAGTATCATAAAGGCGTGAATAATACGGCATTCATACGGACCCAACCACAGCCTCTCCTTTCTGACTGGAAAGATGAGAGTTAATCCAAAGCCCAGTTTATGTATATCAACAAAATAAAGTGCGAACTTGAGACCAAGAGCCAATATTTTGCCTTAACATTATGCCATCTTGTGATGAGTGGGATCGGAACATAGTGATAGACCAGTATGAATTGGGCCAGTGGTTTGGCTGGTACTGTGAAGCATTTTGATCCTGTAGTGAGGCGTGTATGGAAGAAATGGAAAGGAGAGGGTCGTTTGCAGCAACTAGACCACGTAACATCATCATAACGGCACGGAATAAAGTCCATCTTGTCCACATATTCACAACAGACTCTACTGCTTCATCCGAAGCGTTTACCAGAAGGTGTAGCATCAGTAGGACGCGGAGTGTGTGCGTCGATGGCAGTGCACTGTCTGCTGTGAGTACTTATGGTACAAATCTGATTGCGTTTGACTGCACCACCCACAAGCAATAACAGCAGCAGACTGCAACAAAAACGTGTACATGGCCGCTGGCGTGCTGTGTGTGATGATGAAATAAATGACTTAAGTATCGTCTTAAGTATTGTCATTTCGATAAGTCGTCCGAATGATGTCGATGCTGACAATATTTCAGTGATTAAATATCGAAATTTTGGATTTCTCAGACATTCGACAGATTAAAAAGATGGCTCTTATGTGAAAGCTGTTATGTTTGAAACAGTAATCTGCTGTATTTAAATTTGATGTATGGGAGGTTTGCCGTTGTTGGTTTATCCTTAAGTCGTATTGCGTTTAATTATTAGAAATAAAGAAAACTTAGAGGTGGTTATTTAAAATGAACTTGTATTAAGACAACACAGAGACAATTCGAAATCTGTAACGTTAACTTTTTCTTAAAGTTCAGTGTTGGCTCAAAGGAATGATTCTCAGTTGTGTTAAGTGCGAGTATGCCAAGCATTTGTTATGTGTTCTTTTCACTCTCTAAACCCGGCGTGATAATCTTTTCGACAGCGTTACAAAGAGTGACACTAGCAATACTGAATCTACGTCATATAAGTTCATTTGACAGATTGAATGGAACAGCGCTCAGTTACTTGTAAAAGTATACTGAATTTATAATTACGGAAGCTTTTCAATATGGTCAATAGAGTATTAAACTACGATTGCAGTTCTAAGATGTAAAGTCGTTATTGGAATTCGTGTACAGTTAATTAACTGTATCGACTGCACACCCCTCATCAATCATCTAAGGCACTTTGTCGAACATTGAAATAACCTGGAGGCTTGGTTATTATTTTACTTATAAGAATCACGTCTTTCTTGCATCATCGACATCCTATACCAAAAGCTAATATCAGTTCTTCGCACGCACTACCACTACATGCATATCCAACTCTGTACTATCAGTGCTACCGTCCATCTCACACTGACGTGATATCTCTTCAGTTGAGGCCCTCTACCTATGTTCCACATTGTCATCACGGGAACAGGATATGGTCACGTTGCAGAGCTTCACGAATCTTGTGAACAGACTGACGGTGTCGCCATGGGTAGTCCTTTGTCGCCTTTGGTGGCCAACTTTTGTTTGAAGGACTTCGAGGAGAAGGCTCTGGAATCTGAAAGCTTGAAGCCCACAGAGTTTTGGAAGTATGTTGACTACACGTTTCCAGTGTGGCCCCATGGTGAAGACAAGTTAAAAGGATTTCTAAATCATCTGAACTCCATCCACAGACAAATTCAGTTCACAAAGCGAAAAAGATGGATGCCTTCATTTTGTGGATGTGCTGGTACGGCGTAAAGATGATGGCACCTTGGGACACGCCGTTTATCGAAAACCGACCGCCGGCCGTTGTGGCCGAGCGGTTCTAGACGCTTTAGTCCGGAACCACGCGACTATGGTCGCAGGTTCGAATCCTGCCTTGGGCATGGCTGTGTGTGATGTCCTTAGGTTAGTTAGGTTTACGTAGTTCTACGTTCTAGGGGATTGATGACCTCAGATGTTAAGTCCCATGGTGCTCAGAGCCTTTTGAACATTTTTTTTTAATCGACCCATAAGGATTTATATTTACCGGCAAATAGCTGCCAACATCCTTCACAGACAATGAGTGTACTGAGAACTCTACTACACAGAGGATATGTCACTGCTGACGAGAGCTGTCTGGAGGACGAGCTACTACACGTGAGAAGAGTTTTTGAAGCCAACGAGTACTCACATCAGCAGATACATAAGGCGCTACAAATGAAACCAACTGTGGGTATAAGAAAATCAGAAGAAGACAAGGAAAGTTTTAAATCGATGGCTTTTCTGCCACACGTGGGAAGCCTATCGTCAAAACTAGGACGGATCCTCAGTAAGCATGAAGTGAAAGTGATTTTTCACCCTTCACCAAAGACAGCAGCACTCCTGGGTTCCGTTAAGGGTGGTTTGGTGCTTCGGAAGCCTGGGATTTACAAGATCCCCTGTGAGTGCTGCCGTTCATACATCGGACAGACGACACGTACTATACAGGAGGGACGCATAGAGCACCGCAGGTACACCCGGCTCTTACAACCCAATAAATCTGCGTTGGCCGAGCACTGTATTGACACTGGGCACTCTATGGTGTACGATAACGTCGAAATTTTAGCCTCGCCTTCATCCTCCTGGGACTCAGTAGTGAAGGAAGCAATTGAAATCCGCTTGGCGACGAATTTAATTAAGAGAGATAGAGGCTTCAGCCTGGACAAATCTTGGAATCCGGAAATTTCTGTAAGAAAATCACAAAGACGTCGCGACGGTGCAGCTCGCAGTGATACGTCGATATCACCGTGCGGATCGACTGCACAGCCATAGATCTATTTCCATGCATATGCCATATGTCTTTGCCGCCGATTAACGTCTCTGTCGCCTTGTGTATCTGTGGCCGCATGCGCAGTGGTGCAGTCCACGGCTTTAAAAGGACGGAGCAAGTGCTGGAGCGTCAGTCACCTCGGCTCACTCTGAAGATGGCTGGACGGTATTCAGCGGGAGTATTAAAAGAAGAAGTCAAACTTATGCGGCTGCATGTACGAACCTTTATAGATCAGTATTTGCGCCGCGAAAATATGAAGATGCACAACCATGTAACTGGCGTATATCTCTTCACTCTCTGGTCAAATTCTAGTTCAACGTTGTTATTATAAATTTCTATAAAAATAGTGACATTAAAACAGTCTATCACTTTATCCTTTTCATGCAAATAATTCATCCCAGTATTCACGTGTGCATTTATGTCTTCTACTATTAAAATACATGGTTCTGTAATGAGATTCAGACATTCTAACGTCATGAATACGTGCTTCTTGAATGGGACACTTTTATTCGAAATTCCAACTTCCATCTTCGTGTTCCTAAGACAGAATACTGGACAGTTCCACGCTTATTGAAAGCTGTAGGAGTACCATTCTCTGAAGTCACCTTGACCCTATGTTTAATGAAGCTTTAGGTGTGAATCTTTGAAATAATCTTGAAAGGTCGTTTAATAAAATTTTGGGTATGAATATTTCCCTTCTTCCATTTCATACCGTCATTTTATGGGACTGCAGTTCCCTTTCCACGACTAAGCATTTGCATTCAAGCGTTCATTTTCATTATACAATTCTGCAAATTCCATCTTTCCCCTTTCGTACTTCTTTATCATAATTTATAAATCAGATGGCAAATACGACGCATATGCTGAAGTTTTGAGACTCCTTCTTGATCACTGTAGACAAATGGCTCAATTTCTGCTTCTTCTACATTTTCTACTTCCAAGTGCTCTGCTGCATCGTTGCTGAATAACAGTTATTCACATACCGAGAATTTTTCCACATCCTTCCAATCTCGTGCTACTGACGCTCCTTTTTTTATTGAGTCCCAAACTTGCCTTTCGTCCTTGTTAAACTACTTCCAACTAAACCAATAAAATACAGAATCCATATCTTTAGGGAAACTTCAAATTATTCTTCCATATATATCAAACATGGTGACTCCACGTTTATCTTTCAGTTTTCCTCAAATTAAAATAATTTTTTTAGATTGTTGATTAATTTCTCCACACTTTCATTTCTGCAATCTGTTCTTCCTTTTTCCTTTTAAATAATTAATGCCTAATATGACATCACCTGTTAATAATCTTAATTCCAGTTATCTCACTAGCCTTTCCACAACTAAGTCGATCCGTTCAGTTACTTTGACATACTCGTATTTATCTATAACTGCCACTTTCAGGTGCTGTCCTATGTGACTTCATAGCTTCACATTATCACAAAGCATCCTTGAAATTACCGGGGCCACTCTTGCAATGTCTACAATCATTATTAGTTCAGTATTATCAAAATTTACACAAATGTCAAGACAGAGCAGATTTCTGAAAGATTGAACCTATACTTGTCGAACATCTTCCATATCCAGTGCATTTATAAAGAAATGTTCTTCTCTTTCAGCCGTATTACTCGAGATAAAGTCAATACTCAAGAAATATTTTTCATTTTCTCCAATATTTTCTTGACGTCTGTCATGTTCAGAAGTTGTCTTGTGGTGGTTGATCCGCTCATGACACGAGACATCAGCGTCAAATGCTCCATGTCTGCGATTAATCCTTTATACTCTCATGTTCGTATCTCTGTAAATTTCCATCCCATTCAATATGTCCGTTACGAGTCTGGTTTGAAGTGGCCATATTACAATACTGCCTGATCATATGCTTGCAATGATTATTGAAACATGGCCATTGCATTTCATCTGCGGTTGGGCCGGAGGTTGCCTTTATACATTACTATTGTTATGACTATTTCTTGTCCGCTGTTGAGGCCTCTTGTTCTCTTAATCATTGTCTCATCGAACACCGCTTCCATTCCTGAGCCATTCGTTAATAAATCTGCACCACCTATTATTTTGATACCGGTTATACTGATTCCAAAGCTGTAAATTCCATTGGAACTGCTCAAAACGTCTTTCTGGTTGAAACTTTCCCTTTTATCATTATTATTGCCCCTTCAGCAGTGATTTTCCAAATCCTCCAACGACGTAATAAATTATTCCATTCTGTATTTTCTGTTTGTGATAGCAATCGCATGTACGTTCTACGGTAACTTTTTAATCTCTCCTTGAGATGCAGTAGATGGGACAAAAGTAAATTCTTTAGCGATGCTTTCATATTTTCCACCATCAGGATAATTACAAGCATCGAATATCCCACGTTTAGACTGTTGGCCTTTTGATCAGCTTCCTTCTACAAAATTCAGTCGAAATCTCTCTACAATATGACAGTTCTGAACAATAGCCATTGACTTGAGTTCCGTGTATCCATCAAGATCAGGGCGAGCTACGGCTTTGTTCGGTCCTTCTCGGAAGTACCGTACCCAGAACAGCGCTGCATTTCAGAGAGTATTGCGACGTGTCATTTTTCCGTCGGCGCAGCTCTCTCCACTTCGACAGAATCACGGTGTCAGCGCTTTTTATCCTTCGCTTTTTATTCGTGGTATAAATCATTTTATATGACCAGCAGCTGTTTACACAGAAAGCGGTCACCTAGCGATCTATCGTCCAAAGCCACTAAAATCAAAGGGAATGGCAGAAGACAGGGATGAAATTTCTCAATATATATTATATAATCGCGTAAGAGACGGGTACTCCAAATCTGCTACGAAACGACATTACCACGGAGAAGGAATTTAAAGATTTAGTTCACAATGGAAGCACAAAATTACAACGATCAAGATATGAGATTCATTGTTCTGTTCATCAAAAAATACTTTGTGCTAAATTTGCGCGCGTGGAGCACGGGAAGAAGCTGGTGGTATTAATAAGAAAATTTCTGAAGTCGCACGCATTATTCCACACTCAGCTGCAGCACGTTTCGATTGACCTGAACGAAGAGTATGGAGACTTTACGCGTTACTGCAAAGTATGATGGTTAAGTCAAGGGGCATGCCTAGAACGATTTTTCGAATTAAAACTCGCTATTGTTGAATTTATGAATGAAAAATGAGTCTAGGAATGAAAATTAGAGCATACGGAAAGGACTGTAGCCCTCGCATTTTAATTGGACTTGACACTGCCCAAAATAAGGCACTGTAAGGTGAACAAAACCATGTTTCTAATTTTGTGGGGATGCATTTAAAAAGAAACCCGCGTTGTAGTAGGGATACATTTTGACGAACGCAGTCCAGTTCCCTAAGCTCACTATCCTTAAAGAAAACGCGAGGTTCGGAGAGTTCATCGTGACGAATGAATTCGAAGGTAGTGTCCTAAATGTTTTGAAGATGGTTCAAATGGCTCTGAGCACTATGGTACTCAACTGCTGTGGTCATCAGTCCCCTAGAACTTAGAACTACTTAAACCTAACTAACCTAAGGACATCACACACATCCATGCCCGAGGCAGGATTCGAACCTGCGACCACAGCCGTCACGCGCTTCAAGACTGTAGCGCCTAGAACCGCTCGGCCACTCCGGCCGGCCTTCAGCGTCAGGCTTGCATTCAGTAACACTCAGTTCCGTCACGAGTTTGTTTCCCTGCAGTGGTACACAGTGACATAGGTAAGCATACTGTTGATGTATATAAACTTCGGATGTGAATCCATACACTGATGTGAGAAAATTAATGGAGTAACTCCTAATATCATGTCGGACCTCGTTTTTCCAGGCATAGTGAAGCAACGCAACGTGGCTTTAACTCAACAACTCGTTGGAAATCCCCTGCATAAATATTGGGCCATGCTACATTTATAGCCGTCCGTAACAGCGAAAGTGTTATGGGTGCAGTATTTTGCGCACAAACTGGCCTCTTGATTATGTTCCATAACCGTTCGATGGGATTCATGTCGAACGATCTGGCGGCATAAATCACACGCTCGAACTGTCCAGAACGCACTTCAAAGCAATCGCAAACTACTGTGACCCACTGACGTGGCGCATTACATGGAACATGAAGTACACAATTGGCCATTAAAATTGGTACACCAAGAAGAAAAGCAGATGATACACGGGTATTCCTTGGACAAGTATTTTATACTAGAACTGACATGTGATTACATTTTCACGCAGTTTGGTTGCATAGACCTTGAGAAATCAGTACCCAGAACGACCACCTCTGGCCGTAATAACGGACTTGATACCCCTGGGCATTGAGCAAACAGAGCTTGGATGGCGCGTACAGGTACAGCTGCCCATGCAGCTTCAACACGATACCACAGTTCATCAAGAGTAGTGACTGGCGTATTGTGAAGAGCCAGTTGCTCAGCCACCACTGACCAGGCGTTTTCAATTGGTGAGAGATCTGGAGAATGTGCTAGCCAGAGCAGCAGTCGAACGTTTTCATTATCCAGAAAGGCGCGTACAAGACCTGCAACATGCTGTCGTGCATTATCCTGCTGAAATGTAGGGTTTCAGAGGAATCGAATGAAGGGTAGAGCCACGGGTCGTAACACATCTGAAATGTAACGTCCACTGTTCAAAGTGCCGTCAATGCGAACAAGAGGTGACCGAGACGTGTAACCAATGGCACCCCATACCATCACGCCGGGTGATACGCCAGTATGGCGGTGACGAATATACGCTTCCAAAGTGCGTTTACCGCGTTGTCACCAAACATGGAAGCGACCATCGTGATGCTGTAAACAGAACCCGGATTCTTCCGAAAAAATCGCGTTTTGCTATTCATGCAACCAGTTTTGTCGTTGAGTACACCATCGCAGGCGCTCCTGTCTGTGATGCAGCGTCAGGGGTAACCGCAGCCATGGTCTCCGAGCTGATAGTCCATCCAGCTGCAAACGTCGTCGAACTGTTCCTGCAGATGGTTGTTGTCTTGCAAACGTCCCCATCTGTTGACTCAGGTATCGAGACGTGGCTGCACGATCCGTTACAGCCATGCGGATATGATGCCTGTCATCTTGACTGCTAGTGATACGAGGCCGTTGGGATCCAGCATGGTGTTCCATATTACCCTCCTGAATCCACTGATTCCATATTCTGCTAATAGTCATTGGATCTCGACCAACGCAAGCAGCAATGTCGAGATACGATAAACCGCAAACGCGATGGGCTACAATGCGTCCTTTATCAACGTTTCACCAGGCAACGCCGGTCAACTGCTGTTTGTGTATGAGAAATCGGTTGGAAACGTTTCTCATGTCAGCATGTTGTAGTTGTCGCCCCCGGCACCAACCTTGTGTAAATGCTCTGAAAAGCTAATCATTTGCATGTCACAGTATCTTCTTCTTGTCGGTTAAATTTCGCGTCTGTAGCAAGTCATCTTCGTGGTGTCGCAATTTTAATGGCGAGTAGTGTATACGAATGGCTGAAAATGATCTCACTGTAGCCGAAAATAACCTCTTACAGTCAGTTATCGGCCCAATTGGATCAGAGGACCCAGTCCATTCCATACAGACACGAGGTACACCATCATGGCTGGCCGGGGTGGCCGAGCGGTTCTAGGTGCTACAGTTTTGAACCGCGCGACTGCTACGGTCGCAGGTTCGAATCCTGCCTCTGGCATGGATGTATGTGATGTCCTTAGGTTAGTTAGATTTCAGTAGTTCTAAGTTGTAGGGGACTGATGACCTCAGATGTTAAGTCCCATAGTCCTCAGAGCCATTTTTGAACACCATCATGGAGCCACCACCAGCTTGCACAGTGCCCTTTTGACAACTTGTGCCCATGGCATCGTGGGGTCTGAGCCACACTCGAACCCTGCCATAAGCTATTACCCACTGACATCGAGACTCATCTGAACACTCCACGGTTTTTCAGCCGTCTAAGGTCCAGCCGATTTGGTCACGAGCCCAGGAGAGAAGCTGCAGGAGATGTCGTGCTGTTACCAAAGTCACTCGCTGTCGTTCGTCGTAGCCCACTAACGACAAATTTCGACGCACTGTCGTAATGAATACGTAATGTTACGTCCCACATTGATTTCTGCGGTTATTTCACACAGTACTACTTGTCTGTTAACAATGGCAAATCCACGCAAACGCCGCTGTTCTCGATCGTTAATTGAAGACGTTGACCAGTGCCATGGCCGTGTTGAGAGGTAGTGCCTTGTAATGGTTCTTTATTTACGTGACCATTACGGCACTCCAACCCCAGTTCTCGATACCAGTAATATTGAACTACTTTTCTGAGAAGTAAGAGACATATTTTTGTGACAATATTCACATTTCGTTTTATTAATGTATAGGTACTCCGATGTATCGATATATTACAGTGATATGGTTCTTGTGTGTATGCATTTCTGTGAGACTGTTACAATCTTTGACTTACTTGTAACTGTTCTGGCGCAAATGCGCACAGAGCAGTCTTTGTTTCACTTTGCAGAAGTTAAGTTGTTATTTCGCTTAGTAAAAGAACAGTCAAGTCTTGTGTCTGGTTAAACTGGAAATTAAATATATGAAGATTGATACAAAACTGTTTTCTTGTTGATGTGACAATTAAGAAGGAGTATATGTGAATTTAGAAGACGTTTATTAAAAATGTAGATCGTGAACACCAAGTCAAAAATTATTTCTACCATGCCATTGTTCTGATCTGGGGTTGTTTGATCATTAAGAATTTCCTGAAAAACGCATTTGTTAGGTCTTCAAATATTGCTAAAATACAGATCTGGACCTTCTAGCAGTCAAAGTGGAATCACCCTAGAATTAACAAGAAGAGCCATAACGACTTTGACGAAATTTACGTGGGAATCCATTCAAGACAAGTGCCAAATTAATGACTTTTTTACCGTGGCCTCATTATTTCTATTCTGACGATACCATCCACAGTCAATAACTTAGTTGTTGCCCGATAAAGTGAACATATGCTGCGTGAGCTACATCATCAATCTGATTTCTAATCTACTATGCGGTGGTGGTATAGGTAGGCTGTTTAGGTTTTTTTATTGGTAACGCCGCCGCCACGTAGCGCTCTGTATGAAAATAACTGGCTGTGCCGTGTGCAGTCTGTGGCTGGTTGGCATTGTTGTAATACTCGCCATTGTAGTGTCGGGCAGCGGCAGCTGGATGCTAACAGCGCGTAGCGTTGCGCAGTTGGAGGTGAGCCGCCAGCAGTGGTGGACGTGGGGAGAGAGATGGCGGAGTTTTGAAATTTGTAAGAATTGATGTCACGAACTGATATATATATTATGACTATTAAGGTAAATACATTGTTTGTTCTGTATTAAAATCTTTCATTTGCTAACTATGCCTATCAGTAGTTAGTGCCTTCAGTAGTTTGAATCTTTTATTTAGCTGGCAGTGGTGGCGCTCGCTGTATTGCAGTAGTTCGAGTAACGAAGATTTTTCTGAGGTAAGTGATTTGTGAAACGTATAGGTTATTGTTAGTCAGGGCCATTCTTTCGTAGGGATTTTTGAAAGTCAGATTGCGTTGCGCTAAAAAATATTGTGTGTCAGTTTAAGCACAGTCGTGTATAAATTGTTCTAAGGGGACGTTTCAGTGGTATCGTTAGAGCCTGAAATTTGGTACTGTCGGCACACTCTTGGATCTCGATATACTGAATTCTCTAACAATTTCCGAAATGGAATGCCCCATGCGTCTAGCTCCGGCTACCATTCCGCGTTCAAAGTTTGTAAATTCCCGTCGTGCGGATATAACTACATCGGTAACATTTTCACATGAATCATCTGACTAAAATGACAGCTCCGTCGAGGCACTGCCACTTTATGCCTTGTGTACGCAATACTAACGCCATCTGTATATATGCAATTAGTGTCTCACGACTTTTTTCGCCTCAGTGTAATACAGTGGAAGAACGGCACGACGCTATGCCGAGCCGTTCCCTCAGCGACGGTAGCCACACATAAGCACCTACGAGAAATCGGATCCTTTCGTGTTATAATGAAAGATGTTGGCCATACGAGGTATGCCAAAGCTCCCAATCTGGAAACGAATGTGTTATATGCTACTAGTGTCAAAATTGCCACCAGTAGTAGCCGCCTTTCACGAGCCACAAACACAAACCAAACTATTGTTCTGAGTATCTTATATAAACAATGGGGCCTTATGAGATCATATTACAGGGTACAAATGGCTAAAATGGCTCTAAGGACTATGGGACTTAACATCTGAGGTCACCCGTCCCCTAGACTTAGAACTACACTCCTGGAAATTGAAATAAGAACACCGTGACATCATTGTCCCAGGAAGGGGAAACTTTAATGGCACATTCCTGGGGTCAGATACATCACATGATCACACTGACAGAACCACAGGCACATAGACACAGGCAACATAGCATGCACAATTTCGGCACTAGTACAGTGTATATCCACCTTTCGTAGCAATGCAGGCTGCTATTCTCCCGTGGAGACGATCGTAGAGACGCTGGATGTAGTCCTGTGGAACGGCTTGCCATGCCATTTCCACCTGGCGCCTCAGTAGGACCAGCGTTCGTGCTGGACGTGCAGACCGCGTGAGACGACGCTTCACCCAGACCCAAACATGCTCAATGGGGGACAGATCCGGAGATCTTGCTGGCCAGGGTAGTTGACTTACACCTTCTAGAGCACGTTGGGTGGCACGGGATACATGCGGACGTGCATTGTGCTGTTGGAACAGCAAGTTCCCTTGCCGGTCTAGGAATGGTAGAACGATGGGTTCGATGACGGTTTGGATGTACGGTGCACTATTCAGTGTCCCCTCGACGATCACCACAGGTGTAAGGCCAGTGTAGGAGATCGCTCCCCACACCATGATGCCGGGTGTTGGCCCTGTGTGCCTCCGTCGTATGCAGTGTTGATTGTGGCGCTCACCTGCACGGCGCCAAACACGCATACGACCATCATTGGCACCAAGGCAGAAGCGACTCTCATCGCTGAAGACGACACGTCTCCATTCGTCCCTCCATTCACGCCTGTCGCGACACCACTGGAGGCGGGCTGCACGATGTTGGGGCGTGAGCGGAAGACGGCCTAACGGCGTGCGGGACCGTAGCCCAGCTTCATGGAGACGGTTGCGAATGGTCCTCGCCGATACCCCAGGAGCAACAGTGTCACTAATTTGCTGGGAAGTGGCGGTGCGGTCCCCTACGGCACTGCGTAGGATCCTACGGTCTTGGCGTGCATCCGTGCGTCACTGCGGTCCGGTCCCAGGTCGACGGGCACGTGCACCTTCCGCCGACCACTGGCGACAACATCGATGTACTGTGGAGACCTCACGCCCCACGTGTTGAGCAATTCGGCGGTACGTCCACCCGGCCTCTCGCATACCTACTATACGCCCTCGCTCAAAGTCCGTCAACTGCACATACGGTTCACGTCCACGCTGTCGCGGCATGCTACCAGTGTTAAAGACTGCGATGGAGCTCCGTATGCCACGGCAAACTGGCTGATACTGACGGCGGCGGTGCACAAATGCTGCGCAACGGCCAACGGCAACGGCAACGGCAACGGCCAACACCGCGGTTCCTGGTGTATCCGCTGTGCCGTGCGTGTGATCATTGCTTGTACAGCCCTCTCGCAGTGTCCGGAGCAAGTATGGTGGGTCTGACACACCGGTGTCAATGTGTTCTTTTTTCCATTTCCAGGAGTGTACTTAAACCTAACGAAACTAAGGATATCTCACACATCCATGCCCGAGGCAGGATTCTAACCTTCAACCGTAGTAGCCGCGCGGTTCCAGACTGAAGCGCCTAGAACCGCTCGGCCACAATGGCCGGCTATATTACAGGGTTTTCACTGTTTTTCAGGTATTTTTACAGGAACACAAGTACGAGAGGACTTTAAAAACTAAACTACACTTATCGTCCCTCGCTAAGATCATCTGTCAACAAGGGTGGCACGTTATCTGGGATTCGTGCTTTCGAAGTTCTGCTGCGGTGCGTTCAACAGGTGAATCACAGTGTGACAGTGAAATGGTGTGGGAACTGGAAATGTACTCCAATGCTGCAGTACGCGGGACACTATGATTCTTGTGGGCAACCGGGCACAAAACTGCAAACAGGATCTCCTTTAAATTCTTGTTTTATGTGGAATAAATGCGATGTTGCCTCCAGTGACATTGATATTGTGTCAATCTTAGCAAGACCCCATCGACATTGGAGATGCTGATCACGTTGGAAGGCCCTCGCTTTCGACCTCATTCTATAATGTTCATTGCACCAATCTAATACCAATGAGGATCAACGACGAGAACCATGACACAGTGGTTCACAGATGGCTCCGTCACCAAGGAGCAGATTACTACAAGGAACTGAAAGACTAGTACAACGTTCCGACTGTTGTTTACGTAGACTTGGTGACTATGCTGAAAATAGTCTCACGTGGCTTTGTCACTATGAAGTGTAGTGCAGCATCCCATTCTAATGCGTCACTAAATTCACTAATTCCCTTCGTAGTAGAGGTGACAAACCAAATAGATCATAATTATACTTATGGAAAAATAACAACACCAAAAAATAGTTACTCTAGACTAATGAAATTTTGGGAATACGTTTGTCTAGGTAATGTATTTAAGTGACTAACACAGAATGATCACGAGTTAATGTAAGCGACAACAAGCCACTGGAAATGTGAACTGCTGGTCCCCTAAGAACCGGTGTGATCGCCAGAATATCGAATGCAAGCATGCAAAATTCATGCATTGTGTTTTCCAGGTTCCGAATTTCAGTTTCTGGGATGGAGTTCCATGCCTTTTGCACCTGGTCAGTCAATACAAGATCAGTTAATTCTGTTTGTGGATGACGGAGATGTCATTCGATGATGTCCCATATGTGCTCGAATGGAGAGAGATCTGGTGATTGAGCAGGCCGAGGCAACATGACGAATCTGTAGAGTATGTTTGGTTACAACAGTGGTATGTGGGCGAGCGTTATCCTGTTGGAAAATACCCAATAGAATGTTGTTCACGAATGGCAGCACAAGAGGTCAAATCAGCAGACTAATGTACAAATTTGCAATCAGAGTGCGTGAGATAACCACGAACGTGCTCCTGATGTCATACTCGCACTCCAGACAACAAACCCATGTGTAGGTCTAATGTGTTTAGCACACAGACAGGTTGGTTACAGATCCTCAAGTCGTCTCCTTTTAGCCAACACACGGCCATCACTGGCACCGAGGCATATCCAACTTTCATCAGAAAAAACGAAAGACTTCTATACTCCCTCCAATGAGCTCTCGCTTGACACCACGGAAGACAATAATGGCGATAGTTCGGCTTCAGTAGAACACACACTACAGGACGTCTGACTTGGAGCTGCCCTTGAAGTAACCGATTTGTACCAGTTCGTTGTGTCAACGTGGTGCGAAATACTGCTCAGACTGCTGCTGATTCAGTACCATGTACCAGAGCCATACGCCGAACAAGATGGTCTTCTCTCTCGGTAGTGCCACGTGATCATCCAGAGACCAGTCTTTTTGTGACCGCAAATTCTCGTGACCACCTCTGCCGGGAATCATGTACAGTGGCTACATTCCAGCCAGTATCGTGGTAGGAACACCCAGCTTCTCGTAGCCCTAATACACGTCCCCGTTCAAACTCAGAGAGGTGTTGGTAATGGGTTTTTGTCGCCTTAAAGGCATCCTTGGTCATCATGAACTCACCACATCCAGTCTAACGCTCAAGACCGTTACATAGTGTATTTAAAGCAAACCTGATTTGATCCTCACAGTGATACTACTAGCGTCACTCTTATGCGACTGGCCCGGAGTTTGAATAGACACAATTCAAATGTAGAAACACGCCTACCAGCTTTCGTTTATGTTGCAAAACTCCTTAGCTTTGCGATTTTTTTCCGTCAGTGTATATTATTACTCTGTAGCCAGCCACCGGAGAACAACGGTCTTCTGTATCAAAACACTCAGAAAATATATCGAAATAAGGGTATATTTCTTGTGTAGTCAGAGTATATACAGCCTTTTAACGTGAAGAGTTAATGTTTGCGTGAAACTGGATATCTCCGCTGTTTCGTTTCCAATGGGCTGTTGCAGACTATATCTGTGTCGTCCTCTTGTTGACAGATAAAGCGGCCACACATCGCTCAGATCTGCTCAGATTTTTTTCTATTCCTGCCATTAACTGACCTTGATAAATGACGCGGAGTGACGTTTAATAGCCAAGAATCAGTCAGATGAGATTCTGGAAATAATTTCTTTCCGGGCTTGAACTACACTTTCTAAGTTCTCTTTCTCTTGATCTCTATTTGTCATATGGCGTACCAACTGTCTTCTCCGTCGAACAAGCGATCCGCTTCCGGCTATCTACATAAAATTTATCTTTGTTTTCCATTTCACCAATCCTATATTGAAACTTCCTGGCAGATTAAAACTGTGTGCCGTACCGAGACTCGAACTCGGAGGGTCTTTCAGGAGTGCTACTTCTGCAAGGTTCGCAGGAGAGCTTCTGTAAAGTTGGAAGGTAGGAGACGAGGTACTGGCAGAAGTAAAGCGTGAGTCGTGCTTGGGTAGCTCAGATGATAGAGCACTTACCCGCGAAAGGCAAAGGTCCCGAGTTCGAGTCTCGGTCCGGCACACAGTTTTAATCTATCAGGAAGTTTCATATCAACGCACACTCCGCTGCAGAGTGAAAATCTCATTCTGGAATCTGGAATACTGTGCTCAGCTTCTAGCGAAGATAAACCCTAATCTTCGCTTCTAATATGTTCCCAACAGCTACCGTAAGAGATTTGGTGGTTGTGGCTAACGTAAAGAATGTTTTTATGAAACAGAATCGCAACTTTTCGCCTACCTACAATCTTACATTCACATGGAAGGGTATCAGGCAATTTCAGAACCCAGTGCTGATAATCCTCTTGTATTTCGCGATGATTTCGTAACGATGTGGCGTCCCTATATTCATCTCTGCCGTCCGCTAACAGTCTCTGAGAATCACGGCTATATTAATTAAAACAGTGCCAACGCGGTTGGCGTGGATTACTGGGTGAAGTCCCTTTACTCTCTCTCTAGATGGCTGGTGAAAATGTAACTGATTGTTGGCGCTGAAAATAGTTGCAAGAAACATCGCTCTGTTACTAAATACACATCATTAGCGATCGCCTTCTTCATATATTCAGATCAATACATAGGAAATTGTAGGGAACTGAAGTCTGATCGTCATTTCAACAACGCATAGGAAGGCGTTAGGGTATACTCGAAACCATAACCTGTGCCCAGAATCTCGTGTTCTCTAGACTGTTCAGTGAGGAAGAATTTCACGTTTCTGATGAAACATGAAAGTGCTGCTAAAACTTTTTGCTGCTGCCATTAGCAGCTGGTGGCCAGTTGGTGGATTTTGCTGCAAGGCATTTCGAAACGAGGTACAATTGTTTGCAAAGTTCCTGTGCGATCAAATGTCGCCTGTCAACAGTTCTGATAGATGTCAGAGCTCTTGCGTCACGTCAAAAAATACCTCACTCTCTGGGCAGGACTGCAAAAGCATTCTACGCATTTTATCGGATTGTGGGAGGAGTAGGAGCTCACGTGTACACCTTTGTTACAATGCTGGACGGTTTTATTTGCTCTATCGTGCACCAGTTTCGATCCTAGCGGCACTTTACTAGGTCAGCACCCGCCTCCGTATCTGAGGTCACTGCCGCACGCCAGTGCGGTGTCGCTCGATTCGAACGTAATCGGTCCGAATTCTAGAGATAGAAGGAACATTCATCGCCTGTATTTGTGCCACATGAGGAAGAAAGGTAGTAGCGTACTGATCTCGATTACCAATATGCTTCGATAAATAACAAATGTGCTTTATCTACAGTGTCTAATGCAGTGAGAACAATGAACAGAGATTAATCTGCACACGGCCAAGCTTTTTACAAGTGCACGACATTGCGAGCGCAGAGAACGATGCAGGCGCAAACGAAAGCTACAAGTGCAGGACTCAACATTACAGACAGCATTAGAACTTAAGGTCGATATGACAAAAGTCATGAGATACCTATATGCACATATACAGATGGCGCCAGTGTCGTGTACATAAGGCAGAAAAGGGCAGTGCATTGGCGGATCTGTAATTTGTACTCAGGTGATTCATGTGAAAAAGTTTCCGATGTAGTTATGGCCGCAGGACGGGAATTAACTGACTATGAACGCGGAGTGGTCGTTGGAGCTAGGCGTATGGGACATTCCATTTCGGAAATCGGTAGGGAATTCAATATTCTGAGTTCCACTGTGTCACGAGCGTACCGCGAATACCAAATTTCAGGCCTTACTTCTCACCACGGACAACGCAGTGGCCTACGGCCTTCGCTTAACGACCCAGAGCAGTGCCGTTGGCGTAAAGGTATAGCTGTTGGCAGACTAGCCAAACTGCGTGAAAACACCGCATAAATCAATATGGGACGTACGACGGAACGTATACGTTAGGGCAGTGCGGCGAAATTTGCCGTTAATAGACTATGGCAATATGCGACCGACGCAAGTGCCTTTGCTAAGAGCATGACGTCGCCTGCAGCGCCTCTCCTGGGATGATGACAACATTAGTTGGACCCTAGACGACTGGAAAACCGTGACCTGGTCAAATGAGTCCCGATTTCAGTTTTTAAGAGATGATGGTAGTGTTAGAGTATGGAGCATGGATGTTATGTTCGAGTTATGTTCGAGTATAAAGACTATCCTGCAGACTATAAATCTACTCTGTAGGAATCATCGTAAGTATCGAAAAAGACGATCGTGTGAAACCCAGCTCGCGCTATTCGTCCACGAGACTCAGAGAGCCATAGACACGGGTTCACAGGTGGATGCCGTGTTTCTTGACTTCCGCAAGGCGTTTGATATAGCTCCTCACAGCCGTTTAATGAACAAAGTACGAGCATTTGGACTATCAGACCAATTGTGTGATTGGATTGAAGAGTTCCTAGATAACAGAACGCAGCATGTGATTCTCAATGGAGAGAAGTCTTCCAAAGTAAGAGTGATTTCAGGTGTGTCGCAGGGGAGTGTCGTAGGACACTCCTGGAAATTGAAATAAGAACACCGTAAATTCATTGTCCCAGGAAGGGGAAACTTTATTGACACATTCCTGGGGTTAGATACATCACATGATCACACTGACAGAACCACAGGCACATAGACACAGGCAACAGAGCATGCACAATGTCGGCACTAGTACAGTGTATATCCACCTTTCGTAGCAATGCAGGCTGCTATTCTCCCATGGAGACGATCGTAGAGATGCTGGATGTAGTCCTGTGGAACGGCTTGCCATGCCATTTCCACCTGGCGCCTCAGTTGGACCAGAGTTCGTGCTGGACGTGCAGACCGCGAGAGACGACGCTTCATCCAGTCCCAAACATGCTCAATGGGGGACAGATCCGGAGATCTTGCTGGCCAGGGTAGTTGACTTACGCGTTCTAGAGCACGTTGGGTGGCACGGGATACATGCGGACGTGCATTGTCCTGTTGGAACAGCAAGTTCCCTTGCCGGTCTAGGAATGGTAGAACGATGGGTTCGATGACGGTTTGGATGTACCGTGCACTATTCAGTGTCCCCTCGACGATCACCAGAGGTGTACGGCCAGTGTAGGAGATCGCTCCCCACACCATGATGCCGGGTGTTGGCCCTGTGTGCCTCGGTCGTACGCAGTCCTGATTGTGGCGCTCACCTGCACGGCGCCAAACACGCATACGACCATCATTGGCACCAAGGCAGAAGCGACTCTCATCGCTGAAGGCGACACGTCTCCATTCGTCCCTCCATTCACGCCTGTCGCGACACCACTGGAGGCGGGCTGCACGATGTTGGGGCGTGAGCGGAAGACGGCCTAACGGTGTGCGGGACCGTAGCCAAGCTTCATGGAGACGGTTGCGAATGGTCCTCGCCGATACCCCAGGAGCAACAGTGTCCCTAATTTGCTGGGAAGTGGCGGTGCGGTCCCCTACGGCACTGCGTAGGATCCTACGGTCTTGGCGTGCATCCGTGCGTCACTGCGGTCCGGTCCCAGGTCGACGGGCACGTACACCTCCCGCCGACCACTGGCGACAACATCAATGTACTGTGGAGACCTCACGCCGCACGTGTTGAGCAATTCGGCGGTACGTCCACCAGGCCTCCCGCATGCCCACTATACGCCCTCGCTCAAAGTATGTCAACTGCACATACGGTTCACGTCGACGCTGTCGCGGCATGCTACCAGTGTTAAAGACTGCGATGGAGCTCCGTATGCCACGGCAAACTGGCTGACCCTGACGGCGGCGGTGCACAAATGCTGCGCAGCTAGCGCCATTCGACGGCCAACACCGCGATTCCTGGTGTGTCCGCTGTGCCGTGCGTGTGATCATTGCTTGTACAGCCCTCTCGCAGTGTCCGGAGCAAGTATGGTGGGTCTGACACACCGGCGTCAATGTGTTCTTTTTTCCATTTCCAGGAGTGTACATAAATGACCTTGTGGATAACATCGGAAGTTCACTGAGGCTTTTTACGGATGATGCTGTGGTGTATCGAGAGGTTGTAACAGTGGAAAATTGTACTGAAATGCAGGAGGATCTGCAGCGAATTGACGCATGGTGCAGGGAATGGCAATTGAATCTCAATGTAGACAAGTGTAATGTACTGCGAATACATAGAAAGAAATATCCCTTATCATTTAGCTAAAATTTAGCAGGTGAGCTACTGTAAGCAGTTAATTCCATAAATTATCTGGGAGTAGGCATTAGGAGTCATTTAAAATGAAATGATCATATAAAGTTGAGCGTCGGTAACTACTAATGTAGTGCCCCTTACTCGCGGCATTTCACTAATTCCCTTCCGCATAACAGGTTCAAACTCATAAGGAAATCGACGAAATGCCCCCAATGCTAAGGATAATATACAAGAGGCACTACATTAGTAGTGTGACTAATTTGAGATTTTGTGCCAGACGGGAGGCGTGGTAGAATAGTCCATGTGGTTGCACTGTCTACTGTGTCTGGACGGCTTAGTGGTCAGAGCATCTGTCTAGTAGGCAGGAGATCCGGGTTCGAACCCTGGTCCAGCCAAATTTTCAACTCCCCTATTGATTTCAATCACTCGCAGCCAGTGTCTGTAATTCCTTTGTGTCTTAATTCACAATGACTGCTGGATCAGACTGTTTTTTCTTCTATCAGACATGTTCGAAAGAACAGACTCCACATGTACGAGCAGAAGTGTTCCCACATCACATACTTAACAGGGAGCAGCATGAAAAACGTGGTTCTTGTTGTCTAATACTCCAACGAGAATATTAGAATGGACACTGGACTGTCTTTCCTTCTTCCTACATAGCCACATTGCATATTTAATTGCCAGTTAGTGACGTATTAGTTCACAGATGCGTGGTAGAAGTACTCCTAGACATTGAAAAAATAGGTGAGTGTTTAACGTCTGTATTAATCGGGGAAAAACTTACATTTTAATAGAGTATTCGGCCGTTAGTCTGCTCATGGTTCTCTAAACACTAACCCAGTGTCAAAACCAATACCTCACCTCGTTGTGAAGATCTAGAGGTGTAATTAATGCAGAAATAGACAGAGTAGGTGTTGAGGATATATGTGGCAACGAAGTCGACGCCCGCATCTCGTGGTCGTTGCGGTAGCGTTCTCGCTTCCCACGCCCGGGTTCCCGGGTTCGATTCCTGGCGGGGTCAGGGATTTTCTCTGCCTCGTGATGGCTGGGTGTTGTGTCATGTCCTTAGGTTATTTAGGTTTAAGTAGTTCTAAGTTCTAGGGGACTGATGACCATAGATGTTAAGTCTCATAGTGCTCAGAGCCATTTGAACCAGTTTTTTTTAACAAAGTCGACGTCCGCAGGACATAAATAAATGGAAACTCACATTAGACCTGTTCATAAAGTGACAAATAAAAAAGATACGGCCTTGAATAAATTTTCATTCACGTACAAGCCTTGCTTATCCATTATGACGCTGCCCCCCTCCCTCCTCCTCCCCTCCCCCCTCCTTGGTATTAAGCTGGACGTAAACAGGTATACGGATATAAAATAAATACTGCAGTAGGGTTGAGCTATATTTTCTTCGGGCTAGTGCTTCATTGCTCATAAACGTTTAGCTCCCTTTTAAAACATAAATAATTCTGGATAAAGTGCGTTGCGATTAGATTTTTATCTACAGAGGGGAGTAAAACATTATTTAATTATCATAAAAACGAAACGCCTCGTCTTGTAATTTACATTACAGCCTGAAAGTGTGGCAGTCCATTGCACAGGTCGTAAAGTCTGCAGTATAATCCCTAATGCAATGCTAAGAACAAGTATCAATTATTTGTAACTGGGAAGTGCGTACCATGGGACCTAAATGAGTAATTATTAAAGGACTCGCAAGTGGAAAGGAGCTATAAAACTCAAAGATGACGATATGTTACACTTTCAGTGGAAGAAAGTTCTCCTTGTCAATTAAATTAAGAATGACGAATTTCTTTCAGAAAAATAACATTAATCCACGGAAGCAATGTACTACATTAAATTGCTTTTTTCATTCTCCTTTGTGAGCTGCCTATAAAATTTCGATACCTTCCATGATAACATGTAAGTTTAAGATGTGTTTGCTGAATATTGATGCATGATGTTCCCCACTTTTAAACTTTCAAACATGAGTGGTCTGGTTAAATATCGATGAAGAAAGAGCTGAACCAGAACTATTTTCAATCTTTTATTACTGATTTCAGAATGAAATGGAGCAGATACTGAACTGCTTTCAAACTTTCTGGCAGAATGATGTGATTAATGTTCGAAGACCATCCTCACTTAAATCAGCGTCGTTTTATTAACAATGACCACCGAGTCCGGAGGCGTAGCTGTGTATATGCGAAACTTGCACAGGCGGGAGCCAACTTTAAATACCGGATTTCCGTTCTCCTTTGTTTTATAAGGCACTTCGGGGGAAGATGAGGGTGATTACAGCAACAAAGCAGCTGCCAATTCGATACACAAGCTAATGATATCATTGCTGACATGATGTTAAGGATTTACACAAATATGGTTTTCGTTACGTCACATCATCTATCTCATTTCACAGTCTGATACGTAAATTTAAATTTATACCTAATTGTCTACTGAAATAGTTAATCATTTGATCGGCAAAAGCTTTTTAATATCACGTTACAAATTGTTGAATTTGTAGTATAGATGCATATTTTGAAAAATCTCTTTTTTTTTCAGAGGCATGTCATTCAAATGGTTCAAATGGCTCTTAGCACTATGGGACTCAACATCTGTGGTCATCAGTCCCCTAGAACTTAGAACTACGGAAAACTAACTAACCTAAGGACATCACACAACACCCAGTCATCACGAGGCAGAGAAAATCCCTGACCCCGCCGGGAATCGAACCCGGGAACCCGGGCGTGGGAAGCGAGAACGCTACCGCACAACCACGAGCTGCGGACAGGCATGTCATTAACCTCTTTTAGTAAAGCTAATATTTTTCAAATGGGGAAGAAAACGAAAAGTCATACGTAAAGCCTTTTCTTACCTGTATCTTATGCAATGTAGCAGACCACAACGTCTGTACCTAACTGGAATTTGGGGACAAGACAGAAATTCACCTAGGCGAGTGTCACAGTTCCCCTAAGACCTAACCTGAGATTAAAAAGTTTACTCCTAGCAACATATACCGCCACCAGTCGATTAAAGGAGAAAGAGAGGAGGCCATTTCTGAAATTTACCAACAACGTAACCGCTACACAGTTTCAGACTCCGCATTTAGAGCAAGCTTCCATGTCAATTAGAAATCTGCGCTTTCTTTAATATCCAGATACTGCAGCGATATGGAGAAATACCCGTTTCTCTTCATTTTTTGAACTCTAGATCTAATGAAAGTATCATCAATGAAAAGCACCTTGTGTTAACTTTTCAAAATAAAAATGTATGTTTGAATTCAAGTCTGTTATATCACAACGAATCATTGTTTCAATGACTCAACGGCAATCAAATTCGACATGAAAGTTCCTGGCAGGTGAAAACTGTGTGTCGGACCGGGACTCGAACTCGGGACCTTTGCCCCTCGCGGGCAAGTGCAAGTGCAAGGTTCGCAGGAGAGTTTCTATGAGGTTTGGAAAGTAGGAGACGGTCCTCTTCTGTAAGTATGGCCGTGAGAAATGGTCGTGAGTTGTGCTTGAGGAGCTCAGTCGGTAGAGCACTTGCCTACGAAAGCAAAGGTCCCGATTTCGAGTCACGGTGCCGCAAACAGTTCTAATCTGCCAAGAAGTTTCATAACAGCGCACACTTCGCTGCAGAGTGAAAATTTCATTCTGGAAATTCGACATGTTTGTAAATTACAACTGAATAATACTGTTTCAACAGTCTGAAATGTTTCTACGAAGAAAATATGTTAATATATTGAAATTACAATGAAATGAACACCCTTAGCTGCTTACAGGCGTTGAAATACGTCAACGGGGACAGACGAACATGTGTGCCCCGACCGGGACTCGAACCCGTGATCTCCTGCTTACATGGCAGACGCTCTATCCATCTGAGCCACCGAGGACACAGAGGATAACGTAACTGTAGGGATTTACCTCTGGCACGCCTCCCGCGAAACCCACATTCTCAACGTACTGTCCCGCACTATATTCGTAGTGCCTCCGCCTATTATACTCATTACTCGCGGCACAGAAGAAGAAGATGGTCAAGTGGCCGGTGAGCCTTAACTATATATTTACTAAGATGGTATCTTTTCTTTCAGACGTATTTAATATATAAATATTTTCAACAATGTAGGTAACTTTTATATGATTATTTACGTCTTTATCTGGCTTCATGAACGACACTTCGCGGTTGTAATACTTTGATCGACGCAGTGAACTAACTAATCGACAGAAATTATAGTTGCACCTGATCCTATTGCATACATTAAATATTTGGGAGGATGCATACGGATCGATTTAAAGTGAAACGATCACATAAAACAAATCGTAGAATAGGCCAATGCCACACCCGAATTCATTGGCAGAGTATTCAGGACGTGTAGACCATCCATGAAGGGGACAGCTTACAGAACCCTCGTTCGATCGCTATTCGTATACTGTTTGGCAGTCTGGGACCCTTAATAGGCACAACTGAAAGAGAAATTAAAGGAGATGCTAAGAAGAGAAGTAAGTTTTGTTACGGGTTCGTTGTGTGTGCTCGAAATCATCACATGGATGTTTATCTAAATCCAGTGGCACAAATTAAAAGAGCGACGATGTGCTCCACGATGTGGCTTACAGCTAAAATTCCGGAAGCATATGCTCTTAGAAGAGTCAGCCAATATATTGCTTCCTCCACATATGCCTCACGAACAGACAGTGCAAGTAAAACTTAGTAGTTCAGGCTGAAAGCGAAGTTTGCCTGTCGTACGTTCGATACACCATTTACATTAGCCGGCCGCTGTGGACCAGCGGTTCTAGGCGCTTCAGTCCGGAACCGCGCTACTGCTACTGTTGCAGGTTCCAATTCTGCCTCTGGCATGGATGTGTGTGATGTCCTTATGTTAGTTAGGTTTAAGTAGTTATACGTTCTAGGGGACTGACGACCTCAGATTTTAACTCCTGTAGTGCTCAGGGCCATTTGAACATTTACAATCGTAGCAAGAAAGTGGGAGATTGACACAGGGACAGAAAGTGCCCAGAGCCACACACATAAAGTTGCCTTGCGGAGTGCAGATGTCGATCTGAATGAATTTCCTCATGTTGAGAAATGACAAGAAGCGTTCTCTTTTAGCTGGTAAAAATATCACTATAGCCAAGATCGCATAAATACTTCTTTATCAGAAATTTTTGTTACAAAACGTGTTCATTGTGAGCTGAAACCTCATGGAAAAATTGCCATGTTAGTGGATAATATGTAGATTTGTCAGAAATAAAACTTTTACAATGAAAAAGCACCGTGTGGACAAGGCCGTGTCCATATATGTAGCGAATACAGATGTTTGTTAAGTCTTAACAATCACTGTATACAGTAAAAGTACAATACCACATATGATTACCTTAGCTTGACATGTTGCATTTACCGATGATTCACCTTGTACCATTAACATGTTATAAGGTGGCTCCTCAATGAATGGAACATGTCAAGCTAATGTAAACAAATGTGCTATTGTACATATTACTATATATTGTGATTTTTAAGACTTAACAATCATCTGTGAGTGCTACATCTGTGGACATGGTCGTGATCACAACCTGCGTTTTGATTGTTAACGTTTTATTTCTGACAAACCTTTGCATAATGTGCTATATTTTGTTCACTAATATGATAACTTGGCATGAGGTTCCAAATCACAATGAACACGTTTTGTAACAAAACATTCTGAAGACCAGAAGGTAACACCAAATTCTATCGAAACCGGTTGTCGAAACCAAAGAAGTATTTATGCGATCTTGGCTACAGGAAGCTTTTTACCAAAAGATGTCGACCTATTTTATTTTACTGCTTTTTCGTTCTTTCGTTCGTTCTGGCCAAACTATCATTTAAGTAATGCTAGAAGATTCAGATAACACATTTTCGAAAGAGTCTGCAGGAATATGGACGATTCCCGAGTAGATTGAAGATCTACTGTATCAAATGTACCAACGGAGAAGAAGCCTACTCTGTGGGCGAGTTTTCCTCACTTACAATGGCGAGCAGTTTATGAATGTCTGAAATTTTAGGAATGTCCATTTTTGGCTAGTAGTTGGTTACAATAAATGAAACCAGTTTCATTTCACTCCAACTCCATTTTTATTTACTAGATACTATAATCTCCACCTCATGATTTCTGTAAATGCGATTACAATCCGATGCTGGACAGTAAATCACATGACTTTTCTTTCAGTGCCCCTAAGATTTCCTCGCTAACGGAACACGGACTTCTAACGGTGACCTCGCTTTTCACTGCGCCCAGGAAACAAATCACGTAGACGAAGAAGAAACGATTGTTTTTTCTCGTTTATTTGTACTTTGTCTTAATGAGTGGTTCTTCAAAATTCACGAACATATTGCTTTCTGAACACGTTTCATCTGTTTATTAAAATTTACATGCACTTTGAATATTTCTCTATAGTAAGTCCGGATACAGACGACGTTGTTTATTTCTTTGAATCTCATAAGAAATATATGGCATTCGTACCTACATTTTCAACATTCCAGTGTCTTCCTATAAGGGTCAAAGAGGGAAGAGACGAAATCAGCTGCAAATCTGGATACGAGTGTAATCACACCACGTCGATAGCGCAGTTCTGCGCTATGCAAGGTGGTCAGAAACAGAATGAAAAGCTTGTGAAAGTGTTACAGGGTAGGTAAGGTTGAGGAGTAATTATTAAGAAAAAACTCTATTCGCTGCGCCGTATCATAGTTAATTAGTAAAGAAGTTAGCCAATCAGGCCGTAGCGCGCACGAATTCAAGCAGCCCGCCAGAGAAGGTGTCGTCAGACATATTCTTCGATTGGTTTCCTGAAACGGAACAAGAGAGTCATACAGAAATTGGACACAGGATGGTAGTAGGGTCGATCCTGAGCCAAAAATAAAATGAAATGATGGAATGGCATTTATTGGGCGGGATATCCTCTTCAGGGTTCGGCTGCTGTATGGCAAGTCTTTTTATTTGACGCCGCACAACGACCTGCTTGACTAAATTCAGTGCAGATTGCCTCGGAAACGGAGCAGCGCATCGAATTTTTTTCTGAAAAATTATTTCTCAGCACAGCCTACCCTGTAATAGCCTTAGGTTTTCAGACTGTTTCTCACTGCCCTGTATAATATACGAGGATTGGAACTAAAATAGTCTCAACTATTGATTCACAACCGATAAAAAAGAGTAACATGTTTGCACCTGCTACTGTCCTTCAAAATAGTCACCAGCGTTGTGTAGAACCCGTTGCCAGCGATGTGGAAGGCGTAGTATACCGTTGGAGAGTCAGTTCTGTTGATGGTGCAAATGGAGCGGTCTACTGCCTGCCGAATTTCTGGAATAGTTCTGAAGCGAATGCCTTCATCTTCGGAATCAAATCAAAGTCACAAGGACTTAAGTCCGGGGAGTATGGTGGATGGTACAGTACTTCCCAATCCCATCGACCGAACACAGTAGCCACAGCTTGCGCTGTATGCGTCCGCGTATTGTCGTGCAAAATGATTAGTGGGTTGCGCAGAAAGTGTCGCCGCTTTTTTTCGCAAAGCTGGTCGCAGGTGATGCTCCAAAAACGAACAGTAATATTGTGCATTGGCGGTCTGCAGTGGAGGAACGTAATGCGTTAGGATAACACCATCACAGTCATTTTCGAGAATCACCATAACTTTCACCATACTGGGGCTCCGACGCGCTTTCGATTTTCGCGGCGACCCATAATGACGCCATTCGTTGGATTGGCGTTACAGTTTTGTCTTCGTGGCATTTGCTTCAGAACTGTTCCAGAGATTCGACAGGCAGTAGATCTCGCCATTCGCACCATCAACAGAACAGGCTCTGCTAACGGTATACTACGCCTTCCACATCGCTGGCAACGGGTTCTACACAATGCTCGTGACTACTTTGAAGGACAGTAACACGTGCAAACATGTAACTCTTTTGTATCGGTTGTGAATAAATAGTTGCCACTATTTAAGTTCCTACCCTCATGGATTGATACTTGAGTTCAAGAGGTTGTTTACGCTATAGTCTGCAACTCTACAACTGTAGGTGACAAGTTAAACTGTGTGATTCATAACGCAACAACCACAAATGCAAGAAATTCGCGGTGGATCTCTGTAATTGTACTATGAATAAAGATTTGCTTCCTTAAGTTAAAATTTGTAACTCAGAACGAAAAAGCTACCAATAATTAAGATTTTCGCAATTGCATTAGGGTTCCACTGGACTCATTAAAATTTTAAAGTAAAATTGAGGTTGACTGCAACTATGACACGGCCTGAAAAATGTTATTATATCCCGAACATCCAGCACTCGGCACTTGACATGTTGCACTGTTTTCGATGACTAAGAGCACGAACATCTAAAGAAATGTAAAAGAGTGATGTAAAGTAATCTGTGAATCCTCAAAACAAGTAGACAAATAAGTTTTCACGTGTATTTTAGTACTTCTCAGACACTTTTTCTCTGAAATTTTAAATACACAGTTTATACAGCACCACAGTGAACAAGTTTCTTAGGACGATGGACATTAGGTAGTACCTTAACATAGCCTTTGAACTAAACAAGTACCAGGTGATCAAAAAGTCAGTATAAATTTGAAAACTGAATAAATAACGGAATAATATAAATAGAGAGGTACAAATTACACAAATGCTTGAAATGACATGGGGTTTTATTAGAACCAAAAAATAGTTCAAAAAATGTCAGACAGATGGCGCTTCATCTGATCGGAATAGCAATAATTAGCATAACAAAGTAAGTCAAAGCAAAGATGATGTTGTTTACAGGAAATGCTCAATATGTCCACCATCATTCTTCAACAATAGCTGTAGTCGAGGAATAACAGCACTGTAAAGCATGTCCGGAGTTATGGTGAGGCATTGGCGTCGGATGTTGTCTATCAGCATCCCTAGACATGTTGGTCGATCACGATACACTTGCGACTTCAGGTAACCCCAAAGCCAATAATCGCACGGACTGAGGTCTGGGGACCCGGGAGGCCAAGCATGACGAAAGTGGCGGCTGAGCTCACGATCATCACCAAACGACGCGCACAAGAGATCTTTCACGCGTCTAGCAATATGGGGTGGAGCGCCTGGTTCTAAGAAAACCCCATGTCATTCCAAGCATGTGTGTCAATTTTTACCTCTCTATCTACATTATGTCCGCATCTCGTGGCCGTGCGGTAGCGTTCTCGCTTCCCGCACCCGGGTTCCCGGGTTCTATTCCCGACGGGGTCAGGGATTTTCTCTGCCTCGTGATGGCTGGGTGTTGTGTGTTGTCCTTAGGTTAGTTATGTTTAAGTATTTCTAAGTTCTAGGGGACTGATGACCATAGATGTTAAGTCCCATAGTGCTCAGAGCCATTTGAACCATATCTACATTATTCCGTGGTTTACTAAGTTTTCAAATGTGTACTGACTCTTTGATCACCCGGTATATTAAATGCGTCTTGTTCTGAACCATACGACGATGCTTAGAAAGCACACACCGTCCAACATAATGGAAACTATACTTGACTGATAGTTTTTCTTTTTCTTTGCAGTGCAACGCGGCGGTGGGCGTGAAGGCATTCTTCGATATGATGCACGGCGGGCCGCACAAGCTGATGCTGTTCGGCGCAGCCTGCACACAAGTCACCGACCCCATCGCCAAGGCGTCTCGCCGCTGGCATCTCACGCAGGTTGGTTCTTACATCCCACTCCCTCCAGCATCTACTGCAGATAGTGGCTCACAGTGCATATTCAAAATTGAGACGTGAATCGTTTATTTTATGCCATATGTTCCGCATACGACTTTGTTCGACATACAGTCCGAATAACTGAACCATATTCGGAAGAAACAGAGGCTGTCGCATGCAAGTTATCTACAAGATACTGATAGTACACAGAGACGATTATGTTGCCGTATTCTAAACTTTTCTATCTACTTGCCACCGTTGCCGAAGTTGCTAGCGCACACCAGTGTGGTAGTTCTCGGCTCGGTCGTGGCCAGTTCAAATACTACTGGTAGAAGATACTTTCACCACCAGTGTTTACCCGGCAGGGGAAGCAGAACTGGTGGTGTAAAATACTGAACACCATAATTTGTGCTGTTACTCCGGATTATATTCCAAACCTGTCCGCAGTGTCTCATGGAAGTATGTCACACTTCTGATTGTCATCCGTCCGTCGGATAGGGACGATAAGCTCGACAGCCACCTTGCTATTTGAGAGGAGTACGTTATGTATCGTCACCGGCCTCTCCCTTCTCTCAACAGCATGCAGCACGAACATGTCGCCAAACTACACCCACGTACATTACATTCATCTACAAGCAAGAGAATCGTTTGCTACACAACATACTGAAAAGAAATCGGCCATTGTGTGCGCAGCAAGGAAACGGTTTCCCATTAGACGGCTGAGCTTCCCTTGGGGTCTTCCAACCATCAATGATAGATCACCCTTTCCGCCGTTTTTACCTATGGAGAAACAGAAAGAACTGCATCATTTTTTAAAAATTGACTAATATATATAACAAGTTTGTTTGTGTGGCCATCCTCCGCAGCAAGCATATAAACACTTGTTTAGTAAATAAAACTGCCTTTTCCTGCTGCTAGTTACTTTATTTATTCCATACGCGTTGCCCGCATCTCGTGGTCGTGCGGTAGCGTTCTCGCTTCCCACGCCCGGGTTCCCTGGTTCGATTCCCGGCGGGGTCAGGGATTTTCTCTGCCTCTTGATGGCTGGGTGTTGTGTGATGTCCTTAGGTTAGTTAGGTTTAAGTAGTTCTAAGTTCTAGGGGACTGATGACTATAGATGTTAAGTCCCCTAGTGCTCAGAGCCATTTGAACCATACGCGTTTCGCCTTCTCCTGTTCTAAGGCATCATCAATAAGATCTATAACGATACAGGTTTTGTTAGTTATAGATTATCAAACCGATCACTTTACGAATTTTTGTAAAAAAAATACTTACCTACGATTTGCTGATCTGCGTTTTCTCACATCTGGTCTGAATATCGCACTACCACTTTTATCACTGACATATAATCACATCTTTGTGTTCTCGCCTTCCACAAAATGTTCACCATGTTTCTCACTCTTTTTTGTGGTGGACTATTAAATTTTTCTCACAACTATTTCGTCGTATACTTATTTTCACAGCGTCCATTACGTGTTTCATATTCTTTGGTATGTTTACCTATTTGTTGCCAACCTAACGAAGTATATGTTCGTTACTAACTTCTATTTATCATGTTTATACCGTATGTGTGTGTGTGGGGGGGGGGGGGGGGGGGGTTGGAGGGAGAGAGAGAGGGGGATAGTACCAACCCTCTATTTGTTGGGGCGGGAGTACTAGCTGTTAGCGAGTGGCTGACAACTTTGGTGACAGCTGTTTTTACTGTTCTGTGGAGGGGTTCATGGATGAGTGAGTGTAAAGATGTTGGGTTCTATTATTATCAAATTGGAAAGTATTATTATATTAATACATTTTGCGAACGTTATTCTATTATACTATCAACTAGTGTAGATAATGAATTGCTTGGCATGTGTACTTGCTCATTCAACAGAATTTTCCCCTCTGCTTTGGTTTTATGTGGTGGTAATTTTCTTGCATGATCAGGAGGTGTTTTTTTTATTGTTGATTCTAATTATTTTCGTGTCATTTTCTCTAGTGGTTGGTTTGTGATCACTTTCTCTTACGTGTTCTGCAAATGTGGAGTGGTTTGTCGCATATTACCAGGCTCTCGTGTGTTCCTTGTCTCTGACATCAAATGTTCTCCCTGTAAGCCCTATGTATGTGCCTTCACAAGTGTCACACTGAAGCTGATATATACCTGCTTTCTGTGATATGTCTCCGTTTTTTGTCAGTTTTGGGGTGTAGTTTTGTATAGAATTGTCTGTTGTGTATGCTATGTTTATTCCCTGACTTTTGAAATGGGTGGTGATTTTATGGGTGAGTTTGTTTTTGTATGTCATTGTGTACCAACTTGTGTTTCCTTTCATACTTTTCTGATTATCCTGTGTTGTTGTTATGGGACTGCACGTTTGTGTTTGGTTCTGTTGTGTTGTTGTCTGTGGTTTGGGGCTTTCTGCTTTTATTTTAGATTTAATTTTGTTGTTTAGCTTTGTGACTGTGTTATTATTGTAACCATTATTTTGTGCTATCGGCATTATTATGTCCAGTTCATTTTGTTAGCTTTCTTTGGTGAGTTGTACTGTGTTGGATGTATGGAGCATGTGTTCAACTGCTGTTTGCTTTTGTGCATGTGGGTGGTTCTAGGACTGGGGAATGATAATGTCAGTTGCTGTGGGTTTACTGTAAATTTCAAACATATGCTTATAGTGTTGTTTCTAGATTGTTATATCCAGAAAGTTAATTTTGTTATTCTGTTCTCTTTCAATTGTGAATTTTATATTTTCATGTGTCTTGTTGATGTCAGTATGTAGTTTTTTAATTTTTGTTTGCGGTTCATATATTAAGCAAAGGATGTCATCCATATACCTGAACCAATATAACTTGCTACTTTTTTTAGTAAAAATGATCTGTTCAGTGTGGTTTACAAAAATATTTCCTAAGGCTCCTGAAATTGGGGACCCCATTGGCAATCCAGCAAGAAAAGGCAGTTTTGTTTACAAAACAATTATAAATAATATATACTTCCAACAACATACAGGGGAAGAAGGTTATAGATCCGTTTGCAGTAAAATCTTCCGTAAGTGTAGCCAGAAAACATGCCGAATAAGAAATAAATGTTTTTGGTCTTTTTTTCTTTTGAAGTAGCGTTGACGAGTTCGAATCCTGCCTCAGATATGGCTGTGCTATTTAACAGGGTCATTACTACGAGTTAGCGTCTATCTACTCCAAAACAGATTCAGATGGCATAAAGACGTGGAGCTTCATGAAGCTTGACTGTCTTTGAGGCAAAATGTTTTGGTAATTTATGCCTCATATTTGTCCAAACGTGAAAATTAAGCAAGCCTGTATAAAAGATTTTCTCCTCTATGGCAGTATAAACATCGTTTTCCTCTCTTAGATTCGGCCACGAAGCCACTCAGCCAGGTCACCACGTGGAACAAGACAAAACGTTTCAAATCGATCGAGCAGCGTAATGGACTTGCATTCGGATGGAGAAGGTTTCATGATCATGTCTCAAAATACCGTGAAATATTGGCCACATGTGACGACTGTTAGTGGCCCAAAATTTTTGTCGTAACCTTTGTGGGCGGGACAGGTTCAAATGGCTCTGAGCACTATGCGACTTAGCTTCTGAGGTCATCAGTCGCCTAGAACTTAGAACTAATTAAAGCTAACTAACCTGAGGACATCACACACGTCCATGCCCGATGCAGGATTCGAACCTGCGACCGTAGCCGTCGCTCGGCTCCAGACTGCAGCGCCTAGAACCGCATGGCCACACCGGCCGGCGGCGAGACGGGAACCGAAAAAATAACAAAGTAATGAAATTCTGTTTTTAGATTTCCCTTTGGAACTAAACTCGAGAAACTGTTTTGACCATTCAATATCCGTACCACTGCTAAGATAAATGAGGTATCATCAGCAGTGGTTTTGCAAAGCATATTAAATTGCCAAAAGCCAATAAGACCCCATGTCAAGATGACAAACTGAACTTATGTCATGGATGTAAACCAACAAATGCAGTTCTCATCTCACACCACGATTTTATGTACTAAAGCGAAGCGATCAGTACAAAAGCAAATATAAAGTGCTCTGTACTATGAGGGCCAGTCAAATGAAAACCTAACACCCACCACAATGGGATCATGGAATGGCTACATTCGAAAGTTCAAATGGTTCAAATGGCTCTGAGCACTATGGGACTTAACTGCTGTGATCATCAGTCCCCTAGAACTTAGAACTACTTAAACCTAACTAACCTAAGGACATCACACACACCCATGCCCGAGGCAGGATTCGAACCTGCGACCGTAGTAGTCGCACGGTTCCAGACTGCGCGCCTAGAACCGCGAGACCATCGCGGCCGGCCCATTCGAAAATAATCAACATACTCATTAAGGCATTTATGTCACAGAGAGACGAGATGATCAGTCCCGTTTCATAGAAGGAGATCCGCCGGTGACGAATCCACAGTCGCACCCACTCTAGCATTTTTTTGTCCGACTGAAATCGACGCCAAAGACGTGAAAATCACACGGTGAAATATTCGGGCTGTACGGAGAATGTTGCACTGGTTCCCAGTCAAATCAATGAAGCCTAGCCTTCGTCCGATTGGCAGTGCATGGGCTGGCGTTATCGTGCAATAGGATGACTCCGTCTGACAGCATTCCGACAGCCCGAGGGCAAACGGCAAAGCCGGCAGAGGAAAAATCCTATATCTCACCCGTCAAAGAAATCCAAAGCTGTTCACGCAAGCTCCTTTCAAGTCATGATGCCCTACTTCTTCGACTGCAGGGGTCCTCTGGTCGTCAGGCTCCACGAGCATGGTACCACAACCAACGTGCAGCGCTATGAAGACACTTTGCTGGAACTGTGACACGGCATAACGTCGAAACGACCAGTAATGCTGTCACATGGAAGTATCCTGCTGCACGATAACGCTCGTCGCCAGACTGGCAACGGACGAAGGCTGTGCTTCAGTGAAATGGTTGGGGAACACTGCAACATCTTCCGCACATCCAGCACCTTTCACCGTGCTATTTTCACATCTTTGGTGACCTGAAGAAAGACATGCGTCAACGTCGGTTTTAGCCGGACGAGAAAGTGCAAGAGTGGTTGCGGTTCTGGATTCGCCAGTGGCAGACCACGTTCTGCGAAACAAGAACTGATCGTCTCGTCTTTCAGTAGAATGAATGTCTTGAGGCGTGTGTGATTATTTTTGAATGGAACCATTCCATGGCTCCGTTGTGGCGGTGTTCGTTTCACATTTGACTGTCCCTATACAAGGTGTTCAAAATAAAGTGTCGAATTCCTTGAGAGGTGGTAGTACTCATCGAATCAATGAAAGTAAGTCCAGTAAGCATTGGTCCGGAAATGCATACTTTCTGCGATAAACACGTATTTACAGGATGTGTTCAACGCGACGTCCATTCAGGGCAATGTACACCCCGCCCTCCGGCGTAAGGAATATAGCACCCTCTGAAGTACTCCCAGTTGTTGTTTTACGTGCTGGCCGGCTGGTGTGGCCGAGAGGTTCTAGGTGCTTTAGTCTGGAACCGCGCGACCGCTACGGTCGCAGGGTCGGATCCTGCCTCGGAGATGGGTGTGTGTGATGTCCTTAGGTTAGTTAGGTTTAAGTAGTTCTAAGTTCTAGGGGACTGATGACCTCAGATGTTAAGTCCCATAGTGCTCAGAGCCATTTGAACCATCTTTTGTTTTACGTGCTAGCACCCATTGAAGATGCGACCTAGTATTGTCTGCACTTCAGTGATTGGCATGGCGTACACGAAGTGTTCCCATAATTCAAATTCCAGGGGACTTAAGTCTGGTGGACGAGCAGGCCAAGATGTGGGGCCACCCCAACTAATCCAGGGGTCCTAAAATGCCTGCGTCAGGTGTTCGCGCATATCGTGACGAAAGTGTGCTGGTGCATCATCATGCATGAACCATATTTCTATTCGTTGTTGTAATGCTGCTGCATCCATCAAGTTAGGCAAGACATTAATGAGAAAGTCCAAATGATGCGCCCCAGTTAATATTTTGGTAGCATGTATGTCCCTATTAATCATAAATGGTTCTAATGCCTCTAAGAACTATGGGACTTAACATTTGAGGTCATCAGTTCCCTAGACTTAGAACTACTTAAATCTAACTAACCTAAGGACATCACACACATCCATGCACGAGGCATGATTCGAACCTACGACCGTAGCAGTAACGCGGATTAAGACTGAAGTGCCTAGAACCGCTCGGCCACAGCGGCTGGCCCCTATGAATCTATTGTCAAGTACGTCTGTACGTTGATTGAGAATCGGTATTGATGTCCTCTTGCCTGAATTGCTTCGGGATTTTAATCTGCCCTTAGAAGCTGCTTATAGAAATACACAAAACCATATCTTGTGAATCCTGCCTCATGGTCAAATAATATCTTGGATGTGCGGCATACTTCTTCAATAGCCATTGACAGAACCGCTCTCTGTCATGATGATCCTGTGGCCTTAGGGCCTGAACGTGCTGTAGATGATATGGGTACAGCAACTGTTCATGAAGTACCTCCCAGATAAGAGACAGATAAGAGAGCGAAACATTCTTCCTGCTGACGCTAATCGTCGCACACTGGTACCAAGGGTTTCTTCCACCGAAAGTAGCATATTCTCCTCCATGCCAGGACTGCAGACTGACTGTGCGGGACTTTCCACTGTCAGTCTTTCGAGGTGCAAGAGTGCCTTTGTCCCTCAGGCGCTGGAAAAGCCTGCCGAACAGCTTTATCAGAAGGTACTTTGCGCTGTAGACATTTTTCGGAGTAGAGGGCACGGGCTCGCAGGCTACGTCCATTTGATAAACCATAGCAGAATATAAAATTCGCCATTTCACTTTTGGAGTAGTAGGCTTCCATTGCTAACAGGTGGTGGAAGAGAGAAAATAAAAATTCACTACACCCTGAACAGTAAAAGTCGGCAACTGCGGAACACTGTCTGAATACAGGATATCGGATGACGTATGAAAAGACGGTAGTTTTATCCCCGGCATCATCTTTCTGCGGTTGCGTCATTAAGGTTCAAATGGCTCTGAGCGCTATGGGACTTAACATCTGTGGTCATCAGTCTCCTAGAACTTAGAACTACTTAAACCTAGCTAACCTAAGGATATCACACACATCCATGCCCGAGGCAGGATTCTAACTTGCAAAAGTAGCGGTCACGCGGTTCCAGACAGAAGCGCCTAGAACCGCACGACCACACCGGCCGGCGCGTCATTAAGGAAGCAATACGTATCCGTACAGCCGATAATCTCATCAACAAGGAAAAGGGACTTCAACTGAGCACATCCTGGAATCCTGTATTGGCTGCTATTAAATCACGACGCTAAAATAAAGATTCTTCGATAACAGGCCTGTCCTAACATCGGTCTAGTACGGCCTTCGGAGAGTAACGTCTGGCCGCACTGTTGACAAACGCAACTTTCAGCGCACGCGCAGGAGAGACTCGAACCACACAAGTGACTGCTGACCACCTAAAGGTGGGTAGAGTACTGTGAGTAAGACGTCATAATACCCTGCCGACACATTTGACGGAGTGCCAGTGCAACGACTGTGCTATCCGCAACCAAGCGGCGCGCAGCCCTTCCTAAACACGTATTTATCTTTTATCGCGGAAAGTATGCGTTTCCGGACCCATGTTTATTGAACTTATTATTCTTTTTTCGATGAGTACTACCACCTCTCAAAGAATTCGACACTTTTTTGAGCACGCCGCACAATTTCATCATCAATGTAAATACGATGTTTTGATACGTTCCAAATCATTTCACAAGGTCTCAACAACGTGAAGAAAGTAGCTTTAACGATTTATCGCATAGTATATATACATATATGAAAGTGCGCCTTTGGTACATTGTATTACAGGTCACTTAATTATGTTCAGTGAACGAAACTGATATTGAAAGTTAAAGAAATCTTTTAATTGTATTTGAAGAGGTAGTTTACAAATACCTTAACGTAAACCATCACTTATTGCAGTGGCGTGTATGCAGCAAGGATGACACATTGGCAGTCACACTTCAACGCAGAATGTCAAGGAGTGGTGTGTCAATCGAAATTAAGATATACCATCGCCCACATAGACATAACGTCGTCCAGGGCTGTCCATGTCTGGTTGTATAGTGAACCGTGAGGATTTTCGGCATCTCGCCAAGCCAAAATAAGAGTGCTGCCACTTACGACATAAACCGTGGCATATAGAAGAAGATAACCGTCTTTCACTGATCTACAATGCAGCGTACAGACCGTAGCCGCTTCATAGGTTTCACCCTAGGACCATGAGCGAAGTATTTAGGTGGCTTCTCGACACCCATATATACACTCCTAGGAAAAAAAAGGCTCACAACTAAATAATTATCCGAATTGGCCGGAAATCGGTAGATATGATGCACATTACTAACAAGTAATTACGATTTCAAAAAAAAGATTCTTTTGAAGAGAAGGTGCTTCACAAAGTTGAGCATGTCGATGACACGTTGGTCCTCCTCTGGTGCTTTCGGTAGCAATTATTCGGTATGGCGTTGACTGACAGAGTTGTTGGATCTCTTCTGGGACATCGCGTCAAATTCTGTCCAATTTCGTCAAAATCCCGGAATGGTTGCAAGGCCCTCTCCATAATGTTCCGAACGTTCTGACTTTGGGAGAAATGCGGCGATATTGATAACCAGGGTAGTGTTTGGCAAGTACGAAGAGAAGGAATAGAAACTATCGACGTGTGCGGGCGGGTATTGTCTAGCTGTATTGTGAGCCCAGGATGGCTCGCCATGAAGGGCAACAGAATAGGAAGTAGTTTACCGTCGACGCACCCTGTGCTGTAAGGGTACCGTGAATGACAACCAAAGGAGTCCCGCTACGAAAACAAATGGCACCTCAAACAGTTACTTCTGGTTGTCAGGGGGCTGTCGCCAGAATGATCACTGAATACAATTGAACTTCATTTAATGAGATTCCAAGCCGAAGACGTGTCTTGATATACGCCAGACGATAGGATACCAAACTGTGGCCTGCTATATGACCCGACTACCAGGAGTCTTCTTTTATAGCAGGACCCCTTTGGTCGCCATTCTCAGCAGCCTTAAAGCATAGCCGTACGTAGACGATATTCTACGCCCCGCTTTGCTGTCCTTCAGGGGAAGCCATATCAGCAAGATAAGCCCGCCCACGTGCTACAGCGAGAGTTTTCGCTGCTTCTCTTCGTTCTTCCCAAACATTACCATGGCCACCAAGATTGCCGGACCTCCCAACAATTGAGACCATTTGTAGCATAATGGGCAGGGCCCTCCAACCATCTCGGGATTTTGACGATCTGACGCACCAGTTGGATAGAAGTTGGCACGATACCCTCAGGAGACTTTCAACAGATCTGTCAGTTAATGCCAAGCCAAATAATGGCTTCCGTAAGGGCCAGAGGAGGGCAACGCGTCATTTAATTGCTCAATTTGTGAAGCTCTTTCTCTTGAATAAATCATCCATTTTTTTTTGTTTTTGGAATGGTAATCGTTAATTTTTCAGTACATGTACGTAACATTTACCGATTTCCGTCCCATTCGGACAATTCCTTCGTCTTGGTGTTGTAGGCTGGACTGCACCGAGAAAAAATTATCAAGAAAAGAACTTGACACATTGCGCCGTTTCTCAGTGAATTAAAACTGAAGTTAGCCAACCAGGCGATCCCCCAGAGACGGTGTCACCAAACATGTACTTCGTTTGGTTTCATAAAGTCGAACAAGATGGCGATATAAAAATTTCCCAAGCATCGAATCCGAGCCAAAGGCTGAGGACTCTCGTGCACTGTCATCTACGCTATGAGAACAACTGACAATAATTGTATCTGTTGGGCCACGTGTATTTGGGGGGGACGATCTTGCCTGCTAACTTAAATGCTAATTAATTTTGAAATGGCGCAATGTATCGAATTTTCTTCTTAATAATTATTTCTCAGCACAAACTACCCTGCAAGACTCTCATAAGCTTCCAGACTATTTCTGACAACTCTACACCACAGTTAAAGGATCACATTTGAAATCCCGTAATTGAGCCCAATTTAAAACTTCTGGTTCGCGGTGGGAGACAAAAGGTACCAAAACCTTTACCTGCAATGGTGCAAAAGCGTATACCCTGTGACATGGCCCCCGGGCTCTGCAACGCGTCAAACACACATGTGAATAAAACGGCGTAGGTTCCCTGTAAGGCCCCGAGCGATCGACAAAACTCTCGGTGTCACCCACGCACCTCTGCTGAGCACTTTAAAATTACATCTGTACAGAGTCAGTCTATCACTGATTATTGGGCCCCGACGTACAGGCATCTACACTCCTGGAAATTGAAATAAGAACATCGTGAATTCATTGTCCCAGGAAGGGGAAACTTTATTGACACATTCCTGGGGTCAGATACATCACATGATCACACTGACAGAACCACAGGCACATAGACACAGGCAACAGAGCATGCACAATGTCGGCACTAGTACAGTGTATATCCACCTTTCGCAGCAATGCAGGCTGCTATTCTCCCATGGAGACGATCGTAGAGATGCTGGATGCAGTCGTGTAGAACGGCTTGCCATGCCATTTCCACCTGGCGCCTCAGTTGGACCAGCGTTCGTGCTGGACGTGCACACCGCGTGAGACGACGCTTCATCCAGTCCCAAACATGCTCAATGGGGGACAGATCCGGAGATCTTGCTGGCCAGGGTAGTTGACTTACACGTTCTAGAGCACGTTGGGTGGCACGGGATACATGCGGACGTGCATTGTCCTGTTGGAACAGCAAGTTCCCTTGCCGGTCTAGGAATGGTAGAACGATGGGTTCGATGACGGTTTGGATGTACCGTGCACTATTCAGTGTCCCCTCGACGATCACCAGAGGTGTACGGCCAGTATAGGAGATCGCTCCCCACACCATGATGCCGGGTGTTGGGCCTGTGTGCCTTGGTCGTATGCAGTCCTGATTGTGGCGCTCATCTGCACGGCGCCAAACACGCATACGACCATCATTGGCACCAAGGCAGAAGCGACTCTCATCGCTGAAGACGACACGTCTTCATTCGTCCCTCTATTCACGCCTGTCGCGACACCACTGGAGGCGGGCTGCACGATGTTGGGGCGTGAGCGGAAGACGGCCTAACGGTGTGCGGGACGGTAGCCCAGCTTCATGGAGACGGTTGCGAATGGTCCTCGCCGAATCCCCAGGAGCAACAGTGTCCCTAATTTGCTGGGAAGTGGCGGTGCGGTCCCCTACGCCACTGCGTAGGATCCTACGGTCTTGGCGTGCTTCTGTGCGTCGCTGCGGTCCGGTCCCAGGTCGACGGGCACGTGCACCTTCCGCCGACCACTGGCGACAACATCGATGTGCTGTGGAGACCTCACGCCCCACGTGTTGAGCAATTCGGCGGTACGTCTACCCGGCCTCCCGCATGCCCACTATACGCCCTCGCTCAAAGTCCGTTAACTGCACATACGGTTCACGTCCACGCTGTCGCGGCATGCTACCAGTGTTAAAGACTGCGATGGAGCTCCGTATGTCACGGCAAACTGGCTGACACTGACGGCGGCGGTGCACAAATGCTGCGCAGCTAGCGCCATTCGACGGCCAACACCGCGGTTCCTGGTGTGTCCGCTGTGCCGTGCGTGTGATCATTGCTTGTACAGCCCTCTCGCAGTGTCCGGAGCAAGTATGGTGGGTCTGACACACCGGTGTCAATGTGTTCTTTTTTCCATTTCCAGCAGTGTATTTCGACTCCACTTAGGATTCGTATGAGGCCAACCTGCTCTAAGTCGGGCACGTAGCGCCTCTCAGCTCGGAGGTGACTAAATGGCTGCCTGTCACACCAGTAGCTAGTAACTAGTGACTGGTTGTCTCTGTACAAATACACTTGTAAAATGCGCGGGTGGCGCCGAGGGTGCTGGAAAACTGAGGGGTTGGGGGTGGGGGATGGAGCGGGGGATGGGGGATCTTATTGGGACACTTTGCCGTATTATCGATCTATTTATTTTATTTGCCGGCCGAAGTGGCCGAGTGGTTCTAGGCGCTACAGTCTGGAACAGCGCGACCGCTAGGGTTGCAAGTTCGAATCCTGCCTCGAGCATGAATGTGTGTGATGTTCTTAGGTTAGTTAGGTTTCCGTAGTTCTAAGTTCTAGGGGACTGATGACCTCAGCAGTTAAGTCCCATTGTGCTCAGAGCAATTTGAACCATTTTTTTATTTTATTTATTTATTTATTGTTCCGTGGGACCACATTAAGAAGAAGTCTCCATGGTCATGGAAAGAGTCAATACATGAAATTATAACATGATAGTAGAAACAGATAAAATGAAATACAAGAAACGCATTTAGGCGAGAATTCGTAAGTTTACATAAAGAAAATCAACAATGTAACACTGGAATTTGCTTAATTTTTCAGCTCTTCCAGGAGCTCCTCGACAGAATAGAAGGTGTGAGCCATGAGGAAACTCTTCAGTTTAGACTTAAAAGCGTTTGGGCTATTGCTATGATGTTTGAGTTCTTGTGGTAGCTTATTAAAAATGGATGCAGCAAAATAGTGCACTCCTTTCTGCACAAGAGTCAAGGAAGTGCATTCCACATGCAGATTTGATTTCTGCGTAGTATTTACTGAGTGAAAGCTGCTAACTCTTGGGAATAAGCTAATATTGCTAACAAAAAACGACATCAAAGAAAATATATTGTGTGAGGGCAATGTCAGAATTCCCAGACTATTGAATAGGGGTCGACAAGAGTTTCTCGAACGTACACCACACATAGCTCGAACAGCCCGTTTTTGAGCCAAAAGTACCCTTCTGCAATCAGAAGAATTGCCCCAAAAAATAATACCATATGACATAAGCGTATGAAAATTTGCGAAGTAGACTGCTTTTCATGTTGAAGTGTCACTTATTTCAGATACAGTTCTACTGGTAAATAGAGCAGCATTTAGTTTCTGAACAAGGTCCTGAACATTGGCTTTCCACAACAGCTTACTATCTATCCGAACGCCTAGGAACTTGAACCGTTCCGTCTCGCTTATAATATGCCCATTCTGTCTGATCAAAATATCAGTTCTTGTTGAATTGTGAGTTAGAAACTGTAAAAACTGAGTCTTACTGTGATTTAGCATCAAATTATTTTCCACAAGCCACGAACTTATTTCATGAACTACATTATTTGATAATGTTTCAATATTGCACACAAGATCCTTCACTACCAAGCTGGTGTCTTCAGCAAACAGAAATATTTTTGAATCACCTGTAATACTAGAAGGCATATCATTTATATAAATAAGAAACAGCAGTGGCCCCAGCACCGACCCTTGGGGAACACCCCACTTAACAGTGCCCCATTGGGACTGAACATCACTACCACTCTCAATATTGCGGAGAATTACCTCCTGCTTTCTGTTCTTAAAGTAAGAGGAGAACCAATTGTAAGCTACTATCCTCACTCCATGATGGTCCAACTTCTGCAGTAATATTTTGTGGTCAACATAGTCAAAAACCTTCGTTAAACCAAAGAAAACACCTAGCGTTCGCAACCTTTCACTTAATCCGTCCAAAACCTCACAGAGAAAAGAGAATATAGCATTTTCAGTTGTTAAACCTATTCTAAAACCAAACTGTAAATTTGACAGCAAATTATGTGAATTTAAATACTCCAGTAACCTTGTATACACAACCTTCTCGATAACTTTAGCAAACACCGATGGCATAGAAATAGGTCTATAATTGTCACCATTATCCCTGTCTCCCTTTTTATAAAGTGGGTTCACTACCGAGTACTTTAATCGGTCAGGAAACCGATCACTCCTAAAGAAAAAGTTACAGATATGGCTAAGTACTGGGCCAACATACATAGAACCATACTTCAGTATTCTGCTAGATACCCCGTCATATCCATGAGAGTTCTTGGTCTTTAGTGATTTAATTATTAACTCAATCTCCCTCTTGTTAGTATCATGGAGTCCCGGAACACCTTTTTCTACGAGCGCTATATGATTCCCTGTTGGGACTAGGTGTCACCCATATATGCATATGTCAATGTTGCTGCCCCTTCGCCGACCCTGGTAATCACATTACAGGAGAGCTGAAAGAACGTAGAAACACTTCGCTGCTTTCCGATCGCGATCAGATTTCGTTAAATGTTTTTGGACAGTTCCTAGTGGTTCCGCCATGTAGAACAGAGCAAACACTACGGTCGCGCTACGCACCAAGAGGGTGCGATCACGTTCAGTGGTGTTGCTGGCCCACGATGTCCTCGGAGTAGGGTTGAATCGTTCACGGGTGTGTCAGATGTGTCAAACGTTGCTGATCGCACTGCGTAGTTTTATGCGAGCCCGGAATGTGTCCTAATCAATGACCCAAGGGTAGAGTTGGTTTCATTGACGCAATTTATTATGTCCCCCTCGTCCCCCTCCCCCCCCCCCCCCCACCCCCCTCCACGACGTCATTTCGTGCCGAGTCGATACTGAGCGGCTGTGTGTCTGAAACGTTTTCCTTGGCCACCTGTAAGGTAATGACGTGATTTCAACGCTTGGTGCCGCAATTTCGACCTCCATCGCAGAGGCTTCAAAACAACGGATGAAATGTGGGTAAGCTGAGGTGTTACAACCTTCCGATCTTGTGACACATTCGCGGTGGCGTTGGGAAGAATGTTGGGAAATTCTGATGCCACTGTGACATCAAACCACCTTACACCTCACACGAACTTCTGACTTGTGTGCTTTTCTTTGGCGTGTGTCGTCACCTCGTTGTTTGAAGCGTCGCCGAGCCTGAGGGTGAAGTTGCAGGGCGCCATTCTCTTACATCAGTGTAGAGGATGGTTGTAGGACCTTTGAGCCAAGTTTCAAACTTCGGCGTCGCAATGGGAGACAGTTCATCAGTTTCGAAAAAGAGACACTTTAATTTTGTTGTGCAGGGTATATATACAGGGTGTAGAAACAGTCTTAAAAGCTTGTAAGTGTGTTGCAGGATAGAATGTGCTGAGATATAATTGTCAAGAAAAAAATCGATACGTTTCGCCGTTTCGGAGTTAGTTTGCATTTAAGTTAGCAAATCAGGCCGCTGCGTGGGTAAATGCAAGCAACCCGCCAGATAAAATTCAGTTGTTCTCATAGCGTAGACGACCGCTCACGAGACTCCCTGCTTTTTCGATCGGGTTCGATACTTACTACCGTCCCATGTTCAATTTTTGTTTCGCTCTATTGCTCGGTTTTAGGGAACCAAACACGTTTAGAGACACCTTCTCATAGGCAACAGCCTAACTGACTGATTTTAGTGTTAATTAAGTTGGAAAAGGGCAACGTACATAATTTTTTTAACAACTATTTCTCAGCACAGCCTATCCTTCAACACCCTTACAAGCTTTTCCGACCGTGACCACTCTGTGTAAACCACACTGATCCATTCTACACGAAGCTGTATATCACTCTTCTGGTGTCTGCAGGAAGGACTGTCAGTAAACGGGATGAAAAAAATGGCTCGGAGCACTATGGGACTCAACTGCTGTGGTCATCAGTCCCCTAGAACTTACAACTACTTAAACCTAACTAACCTAAGGACATCACACACATCCATGCCCTAGGCAAGATATGAACCTGCGACGTAGCGGTCGCGCGGTTCCAGACTGTAGCGCCTAGAACCGCTCGGCCACTCCGGCAGGCAAACGGGATGAAATCGCAACGTCATTTCTCAAAGTGTATCATATTAAATATCGGTCGTCGTTGCATACTAAACAGGCTGAACCTTCTAGATGTCATAGATGCGGTTGTTACTGCAGTATTACAACAACAGGAGAAACTTTAAACCACCTGGTCACCTCTGAGCTATTACACGAATATCTTTCAATGACCTCCCAATCTGATCGTCTAGCAGCTCATGTCTCCATGACCAAACTGGTTACACCGTCGCTGACAGAATACCAACTGAGTCTACACTCAGATTTATTCTGTGCACGAATAACGCTTGAACATAGCGTCGTTGGTAGTAACACATTCTATTTTCGTGACAGTTACTTTAGTTCAAATGGCTCTGAGCATTATGGGACTCAACTGCTGTGGTTATTAGTCCCCTAGAACTTAGAACTACTTAAACCTAACTAACCTAAGGACATCACACACATCCATGCCCGAGGCAGGATTCGAACCTGCGACCGTAGCAGTCGCACGGTTCCGGACTGCGCGCCTAGAACCGCGAGACCACCGCGGCCGGCTTACTTTAGTTTCGAGCTGATTTTGTTTCTGTGGAAAACATTTTACTTTCTCCTTTTACTCATATTCATATATGCAAAAGGGCACTCTGCAACTCTCTGCTCACGTTCGCGTTTCAGATATGACATTATCTGTTAAAGTAATCACCTAGCCACACACAAAAAATTCTGCCGCCATTACTCTTTGTCTGTCGTTGTAACTCGCGGCCGTTGTTTTAGCTAGTCTTTTACCCCATATTTAATCTTTTTGCGGGAAAAATGAAAGAAACACAACGGCGTACACAGAGCACAACTCACAGATCATACCGATGTTAATGAGAACGCTTATATGAGATTTGCATATGAGAAACCTCTGTTAAAAGTCGAGCCTCTAGTTGTCGCAAATATAGCTGAAGAACGAGCTCTTCCTCTGCCATGCGGTGTTATGCGTATGTGGTATGCAAAGGCGCGTGGGCAGCAAACCGTTGTCCCGTCTGTTTTACAGGCCTTCCAGAGTGTGTAAACGATGTTAGTCAGTCATATAGCTGCTCAGATGGCATCACGAAGCTGAGTGCACCCCATACAATTCCTCCCACTAATGAAAAATCCTACGCCGACCACTCAGCAACGGAGGAATGGCTGCAGTACACTCATGAGCAATGGGATAAGAAATACCAACAAGGTAGTGTGTCGCACCTCCTTTGTTACTGGTGAAACCAGTGACGCATCGTGACACATACTCCACTACAAAGGCGATACTGCAAAGCTTGTATTATTCTGAATGTCCAAATGAACTTTGCATCGTAATTCAGAATAACAAAAATTCTGCAAAACTATATTTATTCGCCGACAGCAGGCAAGCGAGTTTCAAGTAAAATGTCTCACCTGTGCGTGAATATACATAATGGATGTATGAGCACAGGTTGAAAACGCATGGCTGACGACATACAATGTGGATGTTTGGGTCTGGCCGTGCGTCGTACGCGGATAGACAGAAGGTAAGGCGACCGACCGCCCGCAATAGGCGGGAAACCTAGGTTGGAGTACCAGTCCGGCACAAAGTTTCATTGTCGTTATTCGATCCTACGGCAAATAGTTGTGGATATTCGCAATTGCAAATACATTTAACGTACCATTAGAAAAATGTCGACGAGTCATTCTGATTTACACTACTGGCCATTAAAATTGCTACACCACGAAGATTACCTGCTACAGACGCGAAATTTAACCGACAGGAATAAAATGCTGTGATATGCAAATTATTAGCTTCTCAGAGCATTCACACAAGGTTGGCACCGGTGGCGACACCTACAACGTGCTGAGATAAGGAAAGTTTCCAACCGATTTCTCATACACAAACAGCAGTTGACAAGCGTTGCCTGGTGAAAGGTTGTTGTGATGCCTCGTGTAAGGAGGAGAAATGCGTACCATCACGTTTCCGACTTTGATAAAGGTCGGATTGTAGCCTAGCGCGACTGCGGTTTATCATATCGTGACATTGCTGCTAGCGTTGGTCGAGATCCAATGATTGTTAGCAGAATATGGAATCGGTGGGTTCAGGAGGGTAATACGGAACGCCATACTGGATACCAACGGCCTCGTATCACTAGAAGTCGAGATGACAGGCATCTTATCCGCATGGCTGTAACGGATCGTGCAGCCACGTCTCGATCCCTGAGTCAACAGGTGGGGACGTTTGCAAGACAACAACCATCTGCACGAACAGTTTGACGACGTTTGCAGCAGCTTGCACTATCATCTCGGGGACCACGGTGCGGTTACCCTTGACGCTGCATCATAGACAGGAGCGCCTGCGATGGTGTACCTAACGACGAACCTGGGTGCACGAATGACTAAACGTCATTTTTTCCGATGAATCCAGGTTCTGTTTAGAGCATCATGATGGTCGCATCCGTGTTTGGCGACATCGCGGTGAACGCACGTTGGAAGCGTGTATTCGTCATTGCCACACTGGCGTATCACCCGGCGTTATGGTATGGGATGTCATTGGTTACTCGTCTCACTCATCTGTTGTTCGCATTGACGGGACTTTGAACAGTGGACGTTACATTTCAGATGTGTTACGACCCCTGGCTCTATCCTTCATTCTATCCCTGCGAAACGCTACATTTCAGCAGGATAATGCACCACCGCATGTTGCAGATTCTGTACGGGCCTTTCTGAATACAGAAAATGTTCGCCTGCTGTCCTGGCCAGCACATTCTCCATATCTCTCACCTATTGAAAACGTCTGGTCAATGGTGGCCGAGCAACTGGCTCGTCGCAATACACCAGTCACTACTCTCGATGAAATCGTTTTGACACATTTCAGGATCGTGGGGTTGATGTAGATGGTCATGATCGGAGGTTCATACTTAATTCACTGATGGGAGACAGTGGCAGAGGTAACTTGAACATCATTCCATCCTACGTAAATATCCCTAGAGTACCTGAAAACTCGCCTGAAATGTGCTTAGTTTTTTTAAGTGAAATGCCTCGCCGTATGTAGTTTCAGAGATGCTCGCACCTTTCCCGTAAGTGCGTGGCAACGCTTCCCACAAGTCATCAGTCTAAACGAGGTTTTCCATGCTTCAAAAAATGTTCAAATGTGTGTGAAATCTTATCAGACTTAACTGCTAAGGTCATCAGTCTCTGAGCTTACACACTATTTAACCTAAATTATCGTAAGGACAAACACACACACCCATGCCCGAGGGAGGACTCGAACCTCCGCCGGGACTTTCCATGCTTATAGCATCCCATGGTGGAAGGGAACCTCTGATATCCGGTAAGCAAATGTGACGTTGTTGCTTCTGCAACCAGTACTGAGTATGCGGTTCTAGATGACAGAGCTACTAACCATTTACCGATATTCGCCAATCATTTAGTGTTTTACTTATTGCGCTGCCGGTCACTAACCACTCTTGAAATCCAAGACAGTCGACATCTACCTATCTCGTTTCTCTTAGTTATCCTTATACATTCACACAGGTGGTGAACTTTTTCCTCGGATCGACTTAGCCACGGTAGAGCTCCGATACTGTGGCACGTGGGAAACCCTCTGCCTGAATGACTTCGTAATAATCCATGTGTTCTGACCCACGACTTAGACGCAACGAAATACACTCATATTGCGATAAGTCGTCACAGCCTCAAGGGGAGGCGATACCGAGCGTTGATAAAGGAATACATATTGCAGAATTAAGTAAGTATAACTTAACTCAGCGGCCAGGCTGTGAGAAACGCGCGATTCTGGCCGGCCGCTATGCCATCCTCTGCATATGGCATGATTCGGATACTGTATGGAGTAGAGTCTCCACGTGTCAGGCTTTAGCTGTACATGTCCGGTGTTTCACACTCGTGTCCAGCCATAATTATACAAGTCCAGTCTATAAGGCTTTTGTTAGAATTTTTAGCGACGAAGTAGAGAACGCACGACCAAGGCCCTTTCCAGGCCAATGACCTAAGCGCGAGAGTAAGTATCATATTAGAATAAATAACGAGGTACACCGTAAGGACATTTAGATATACTAACAAATGCTACTCTAGAAAAGAAAACATAAATTTGGATGACGGTAAATTCTTCGATTACTGACCAAATTCGTGGTAATAAAAGACGACTCTCCGATTAAGAAACGTTTTAGTAATAAAAAATGGTCAGCTTATTTCACATCAGATCACAATGAAGAATCGTTGTTGTTGTTGTTGTGGTCTTCAGTCCTGAGACTGGTTTGATGCAGCTCTCCATGCTACTCTATCCTGTGCAAGCTTCTTCATCTCCCAGTACCTACTGCAACCTACATCCTTCTGAATCTGCTTAGTGTACTCGTCTCTCGGTCTCCCTCTACGATTTTTACCCTCCACACTGCCCTCCAATGCTAAATTTGTGATCCCTTGATGCCTCAAAACATGTCCTACCAACCGATCCCTTCTTCTAGTCAAGTTGTGCCACAAACTTCTCTTCTCCCCAATCCTATTCAATACCTCCTCATTAGTTACGTGATCTATCCACCTTATCTTCAGTATTCTTCTGTAGCACCACATTTCGAAAGCTTCTATTCTCTTCTTGTCCAAACTAGTTATCGTCCATGTTTCACTTGCATACATGGCTACACTCCAAACAAATATTTTCAGAAATGACTTCCTGACACTTAAATCTATATTCGATGTTAACAAATTTCTCTTCTTCAGAAACGCTTTCCTTGCCATTGCCAGTCTACATTTTATATCCTCTCTACTTCGACCATCATCAGTTATTTTGCTCCCCAAATAGCAAAACTCCTTTACTACTTTAAGTGTCTCATTTCCTAATCTAATTCCCTCAGCATCACCCGATTTAATTGGACTACATTCCATTATCCTCGTTTTGCTTTTGTTAATGTTCATCTTATATCCTCCTTTCAAGACACTGTCCATTCCGTTCAACTGCTCTTCCAAGTCCTTTGCCGTCTGTGACAGAATTAGAATGTCATCGGCGAACCTCAAAGTTTTTACTTCGTCTCCATGAATTTTAATACCTACTCCAAATTTTTCTTTTGTTTCCTTTACTGCTTGCTCAATATACAGATTGAATAACATCGGGGAGAGGCTACAACCCTGTCTCACTCCTTTCCCAACCACTGCTTCCCTTTCATGCCCCTCGACTCTTATGACTGCCATCTGGTTTCTGTACAAATTATAAATAGCCTTTCGCTCCCTGTATTTTACCCCTGCCACCTTTAGAATTTGAAAAAGAGTATTCCAGTCAACATTGTCAAAAGCTTTCTCTAAGTCTACAAATGCTAGAAACGTAGGTTTGCCTTTTCTTAATCTTTCTTCTAAGATAAGTCGTAAGGTCAGTATTGCCTCACGTGTTCCAACATTTCGACGGAATCCAAACTGATCCTCCCCGAGGTCCGCATCTATCAGTTTTTCCATTCGTCTGTAAAGAATTCGCGTTAGTATTTTGCAGCTGTGACTTATTAAACTGATAGTTCGGTAATTTTCACATCTGTCAGCACCTGCTTTCTTTGGGATTGGAATTATTATATTCTTCTTGAAGTCTGAGGGTATTTGGCATGTCTCATACATCTTGCTCACCAGCTGGTAGAGTTTTGTCATGACTGGCTCTCCCAAGGCCGTCAGTAGTTCTAATGGAATCGTATCCGGAACTATTGAAATTGGCAGTAATTTACTTTACAACTCCAGACCGTAACGCCAATGTCGAAATTTTCTGTTTCATAAAGGCCCAGTTGACAAAGGAACGCAATAAATTGCAAATTTAGACGATGTAGTTGTTAGGTAATTTAAAATTATCGTCTCAAGAGATCCACTAAATGATTTCCAAAAAAAAATAACGTTTTTCATAGTGTGCGTTCAAATGAAGTGTGTTAACATTTAACTATGGATTACTGTTTCTTCTTCATAAATCCAACTGAAACGACCAAAGTTATATCAAATCTTTTTGATTTTCTTCCCAGAAAAACACATAACTGTTTATTTTGTTTAATGAGTACCCTTTAGTTTATTTTGACGCAAGATTATATTAGGAAAAAGACTGAGCAATTAAGTGAAGTCAACACTTACTTGGTATCGTTGCCAAATTATTAGGCTGATTACGTTTTTTGTAGTTTAAGCACATTTAAGGTTGATCCCCAAAAAAACTGATGGTAATTGTGTCTTAATAAATGACTGAAAATTCCGAACTGACTCTATTTCTATTTAAAATAGGCAGTCCGGGATTTAGGGCAAAATGTTCGGTTAAATATAATTTTGAGTCGAGGTTTTCTATTTTTGCACCTGGCAACCCTATATGAAGCGGCATGGAGTCACTCTCCCGCCCTTTGTTGCCTTTCGAGAACCGCTACTTCTCATTCAAGCAGCTTTTCTGTTCACATCACGAAGCTGTCTGGACTCCGTTCCAGTCCTCGCACCAGGGAAAGATCTCTGTTAGTACTGGGAACTAAACTCACAACGCTCGCACGCGCTGAGCACACAGCTACGAAAGCGGACTAGAAATTAAAGTTGTAGAGCACCCACAAACCACATATAAATTTCTTTATTTTTTCATGTTTCACTCGACTAACGCGAGCATCTTCAAAAATTGCTTAACCGAGGGCATACAAACATTTCACGTATGACGGCGGCGCTATCCACATCCCGTTAGCTGCATCGTGTGGCCCACGGCTACGTAAATTCTGAATATGCTAGCGTCGGGCGAGTGAAACATGTAAAAATAAAGAAAGTTACATGTGACTTTTGGATGCTCTACAGTTTTAATATAGAACTAAATAGGAGAAGTATTTAAATCTGGGGGTCTTTCTTTTTTATCTTCGTTTATTTTTATACTAGTTTACAAACACACACACACACACACACACACACACACACACACACACACACACAAACACTTCATTTCACAAAGTTATCTTCCGCATTTTAAGAATATGTTTTACCGTATTCTGTAGACCTATTACTTCCTTTAAAAAGTACCACAAGCATAAAAAATTACAGCATCCAGGTGGACATGTTGATGTTTAAAAAACTGGAAATCTGATACTTACAGACTTTTGTTACCCTATAAAATACATGTACTTGTTTATTCATTAGTCATTCTGCATAAAATTTGTAAACAGCGCAAATTATTTAATACACCGTTTGTGAGCACTGTTGCTGTATTCACTCACGGAAAATTAACCACATTCACTAAACGAAATGACGCAGTGGTTCGGATGGTACAATCTTCTTACAGAGAAGCGACGCTGGAATTCGTGTTCAAGCATTCTCACGTCAAATTTTGATGTTTGCGTAAATCAGATAAAATGAATGCCGGGCTGGTTCCAGCTGAAAGGCGATTCTCCTCCGTTCTCCAAGCTCCGTCCTTTTCAAACCAGAGATGGTGGTCTGTCTGTAATGACCTCGATGTCGACGGGACATGCGACGAATCTTATTAGGATCCTCTTTGGCAAACTCGCAATGATTCATTTCGCTATTTTGGGAGAAATGTCTTTTTCAGATGTCTTCTGTGTTCACCAAACTGTTTACACTGTCCAGCAACCAATATTTTTAGTGAGAACTTTTGAGTATGGCATTATAGAAGACACATCCATCATATTACTTTGGTACTTTTATTATTTTCCAACATAATAGTTTTATTTCTTTGTGACGGAAAGTCTGTATAATGTCACAAACAGCCACACAGGACAGACCATGTAACAGCGGTTGATACAAAACTCTGGGGTATCAGATGTGTTCTCTTTACTGTTTTAATATTCTGAATATTTGATTTTCGGTACCGGTGTCTTCATCTAACTTAAATTTTCGCTGAAGACTCGAGAGCTATGTAAGCCCATTGCCAGGTAAACATATTAACGCCACCTTCGGAGAAGTAAACCAGCGGTTGGTACCAAACGGAAAGGCTGGCCACTGGCACTGGACGTCCATGCTCCAGAGCCAAGGGGAACGAAAAGAGAGTTAGGAGTTTACCGAAAGTTGCAACCAATCCATTAGCTAGTTAGGTGTTCCCCAAGGCGACTAACCGGATTCGTTCTTCCATCTCGTAGCTTTTCGCTGTGCTTTTAGCCCTTGGTCGAATAAAAACTAGGCGAAAAGCCTTGTTACTAGAGTTTCCCAAATTACGTCAGCTCTACCACTTAAGACGTTTTACATTTATTACCAATGATATTTACCTCTGCAAAGAATGATGAAATCTTATTCATAAGTACGATGAGGTGTATTAAGAGCTTCTTATCATCACGATTGACATGAGAAGATACGTTTATACAATTCTTTCAATCAGACATTTACGAAAAGATGCACAATTAAATAACACTACCAGTAAGTGGATACAGGATCGGTTGTCGAGCGGCTATTTGTTTAATATCACTATTAAAGCAGTCAGTTATACATTTCACGTTTTCTGTGAGAGGAAAACCCTTTAAGTGTGTATTCATGTAAACATTCACTTCCATTTGCGTATCATTGCTTCGCGAGCAGCTATTCGACAGACAAGTGTTGATTCATGTGTTCTGTGGTTATATCAACTAGGCAGATGAAAACTTAATCGTAGAAACCGAAAGAGGTGGAGCAATGGTAAGATACTGGACTGGTATCTGGGAGGAAGGCGGTTCAAATCCCAATCCGATCACCCAAACTATCCGTTAGTCGCTTAAGGTGAATTTTGGGATAATTCCTTGAAAGGGCATGGCCGATTTTCTTCCCTACCTGACCGCAACGAGAGATTTTGCTCTGTCTCTAACACTACGCAACAATGAATTTGCTACTGAGTGAAAACAACGCGAGTGTTGTGTAATTCTGATTCAGAAATGTTGTAGGACGTCTGGATTTAAAGTTATAGCTAAAAGTCATATGGTATTAAAGGCCTTTGCATGTGTTAATATGTAGCTGCATCAACGAGTCGTGTATGTGTGGGTGTATTATCAAAGCTACTCTGCTTTATGGGTCTGTGGAAAGATACAGGGTGACAATTATTGAACTATATAAAAGAACATCGTAAATTAGTTGCAAACTACGACGTGCACACACTTTATTCAGCATATAAACGTCACTACAGATACTCGTATTTCGGTTATCACTTGTTCGATATGCCTGGCGTCATTGGCAATGATGCGGCGCAGACGAATAGCGAAATTCTGCATGATAAGCTGAAGTGTCGAAACATCCATGCTGTCGATGACCTTCTGAATGGCTGTTCTCAGCTCAGCAATAGTTTTGCACACCAGTCACCATTGAGGGTGAAGAGACTTCTCAATAGCGGAATGCTGATTATCAGGCCTCCAAATGCGCCAATTTTGGTTATTGGCAAACCCGTCCAAATGAAAGTGGCGTCGTAAATCAAACCATACTAATTCTCATCATGCCCCACGGCCAACCACGCAGTTCGAACGTCCTAACGCAAACTTTCCAAAAGTTATGACGATTTTATTTCACATAGCTCAATAATTCTCACCCTGCGAGAGTGCACTAGTAAAAACAAACAGGCAGACTTGGAGATGTTCTATTTCAACATGTTGTATAAAATTAGTTCCCATGAAGTTTTTCCGGTTTGTCCATCAGTCTCATTCGGAGGTGCCTAGAGAATAGTACGTGCTAGTGTTCTGTGTTTTATTAATGAACAGTCGCAGTGATATGCATATAAGTGAATTCGTATAAGACGCTTCAGTAATTCGCTATATGGTGATTCAGTGGATCTATATCTACATCTGTGTAGTTACTCTGCTATTCACAATAAAGTGCCTGGCAGAGGGTTCAGTGAACCATTTTCATGCTATCTCTCTACCGTTCCACTCTCGGACTGCACGCGGGGAAAACGAAAGATGAATAGGCGCAGCTATGTGAATTGTCCGGACTGCTTTTGCTGCATTTGTGGTAAGTATACGATGTCCGACCAGCGCAAGAACATGACCAGAAAGTTACATATAGCTTACAAACATTACTTCAGATGTGAAGTCGGAGATAAAAAAAAAACTCCTGGGCTCTTCATCTCTGTTGCACCGTCTGTTACTCTGGCGTAACCCAGTGGTTAAACGGTAAGCGAAATCGAATGTCTTTTGCTGTTCCCATGATTTGGCGGCAACAGAAATATCACCACTCAGATAGCTATTTCTGCTTGACCAACATATCCGGGTACAGCAAGAAGAACAAGCCGAAAATCGTGTATCCGGATTTCAGTCTGCTCTAAAGCCTGTGGCGCATGGTACAGATTATCCAATGCCAATTCCTCCTTCATCAGATGCAATGAACAGCGAAGAAAGTTATACCGAAAGTGACGCTGGTGCTATGGAATACACTAATGATGCCGGAAATGCCATTAAAAAGCCACATTTGATCAGACAAGCCAAAATCGACGACCTGGTTCGCGATTTGTCCCTGTCGAAAGAAAAGTCTGAACTGTTAGGTTCCAGATTGAAGGTGTGCAACTTATTCGAGAGAGGTGCTACACTTACGCATTTTCGAGATCGCCACATGAAATTCGCTGCATACTATGTAGGTGAACGCGGTTTTTGCTTTTGTTATTATTTGACAGGACTCATAAATGAACCATATAAAAAGTACGTAGCAGAAGACTGGAGACTTTTTATTGGCTGTAGCTTAAGCAGTCTCAAAGCCGCATTATTACGAAATGGCAACCAGACACCATCAACTCCTGTTGCTCATGCCGTGGGAATGAAGGAAATCTACGAAACAATAAACACTCTCTTGTTGCTGAGTATAAGTGGAATATTTGTGGTGATTTGAAGACTGTAGCCCTTCTGTTACGAATGCGGACTAGGTATACAAAGCACATGTGCTTTCTTTACCTGTGGAACAGTTGCGATGACAAGAATCACAACATAGTGAAAAATCGGCCACTCCGAAATTTACCCGTAGTCGGACAACAGAACGTTCAAAATGTACCCCTTGTGGATCGTAAGGAGATTTACCTACCTCCACTCCATATTAAACTGGGTCTTATGAAACAGTTTGTTGCAGCGATGGATACAAATCAGTGGGTTCAATACCTAAAAAGCAAGTTTGTAAAGATGAAATCTGACGCAAAACTGAAAGCAGCCGTCCTCGTTGGACCAGATTCGAGATCAACAATTTAGATTATAACTCACGGAACGAGAACTAACAGCTTGGGACGCATTTATGCTTGTTGTTCACAACTTTATTGGGAACCACAGAGAAGATAATTATGCAGAAACTGTGGACAACCTGCTAAGAGCCTTCCAGCACCTCCTCCGCCGAATGTCACCAAAGATGCATTTCTTGCGTTCGCATCACACTTCCTTTCTGTCAAATATGGAATTCTTAAGTGACGAGCACGGTGAAAGATTCCACCAGGAGGCGTACACCATGGAAGCAAGGTACACTATCAAGGCCGCTTCAATCCAAACATGATGGGGGACTACCGTTACTTTTTGCAGAGAGCAGCAGAAGATATTCACAGGCGGAAAGCAAGAAGCTCTACACACTTTTAAACCAAGCAACTGTCAATCTTGGTATAACTAAGGGACCATGATTCATTTCAGAGGTAAATAAATATTTATAATTCACTTCTTCATTGTGATATTTAGTCATAACATGTAGGCTTTCACGGCCGGCGTCTTCATTGATTAAAATACAGTATTTTGTCTTTTCATCCCAAAGCATGCACATTAATTTCCCTAAAATTTCTCACATTAGCAATTCAACGTAGTTAATAGCGTTATCCTTGATAACCTTTACTAGTACTTAACTTTTTTCTTGACGTGCCAGATCAAATCAGACTGCAGTTCCGTATTCAGCACACATGAATTACTATAAGGAACGTATTTTAACCAAGTAGCAGGGAGAATGTTTTATTTTGTTGCGTAGTATAATGAGCTGCTATATTGTTATCGGATGGTTTCATCAATACGCGAGACCTACAGAAATTCTCCATGAGCTCAAACAGGAACCCCAGAAGTGACGAAGACGCTTTTTCGCAAAACAATATTGAGAAAATGTAAAGAACAGGCACTTAGACTATCCCACTACGACCAGCATACATGTCGCGTAAAAACCACGAAAACACGATTAGAGAAATCAGAGCTCGTTTGGAAACGTACAGAGTGTATCTTTTTCGATCGCTCTACTTGCAAGTGGACCACCAAAGGAATAACCGACAGTGGTACAAAGTATCCACCACCATGCATCGCACAGTTGTTTGTGGAGTATGTGTCTAGATGTAGTGTAGACCTGTCATCGATGAGATATTAAACTATAATATTCCTTTGTAGTCGTAGCAGACCTTACAGTTTAATTTCGTTAATGTTGTAAAGCACAAAAATGGCTCTGAGCACTATGGGACTTAACATCTATAGTCATCAGTCCCCTAGAACTTAGAACTACTTAAACCTAACTAACCTAAGGACATCACAAAACATCCAGCCATCACGAGGCAGAGAAAATCCCTGACCCTGCCGGGAATCGAACCCGGGAAATCGGGCGTGGGAAGAGTAAACCACAATTTAGCAAGTTTTCTAGGTATCAATGCGTAATTTTTGAGATTTTGTGTTTTGCTTACTCACGGAACCAGTAGTAGTCTACAATAATTTGACTCCTGTCTGTAGTAATAAGTAGTTTTTAAACCTCAGATGTAATGCACCAGAAGACTGACGAGTCGAGATGACAAGCGATTATTGTCTGTTCAAAGGACGTACAAGTTTCCACCAGATATTTATAAGCACAGTAATAGTTACATTCGTATACTAAACACTTCAAGATGTGACGCATTCAATGATTGAATACAGCGGCCTAAATGATTTCTACAATTTATACATGAACCAGTCGGCAGTTGTAAGAAACGGGCGTCTTGAAACGGACGCCGTAATAGAATAAAGGGTGAAACGAGAATGCAGCCTATTTCGCTAATTATTATATCTGTACATTGACCAAACATTTAACGAAATTTAGAGGAAATTCAGAAAAGGATTCGAGGTTCAGGGAGAACAATAAAACATCTTGGTTTGCTGCTAATTCAATTCTGTCAGAAACGTCAAAAAATTGGAAAAACATTTGGATGTTATCTTGAAAAGATGTGCAGTTAAATTGAAGTATCTGATGCTGTAGGGATTAGATTAGGAAATGGGACACTAAAAGTAGTAGACCAGAAAAGTAATGACAGTGACCAGAAGGCAGATAGTATAAATCGCAGACTAATACTAGCAAGAAATTTTTTTGGAAAAATGAATGTATTTTAATGTAGAATAAAAATTCGAGTGTTAGGAAGTTTCCCAAAGGTGTTTCTTTGTAGCGTATACAGTGACAGTGAAACGTGGACTACATAAAATGTATATGAAACTATGAGTACGAGCAACTGTCAGCTGTATAAGGGAATGACGACAATGAAAATTTGTGGAAGACTCTAATCGGCATTTCCCTCTTTACGCGAGTTGTCGCCTTAACAGCTTTGGCTATCCGTGCACGAGTCACTGTTTGACCCAAACTTCCATATGTTGTCGTTCTTGCGTCACAGCTTGTACTCGTATACATATTATGCAATTCAGGTACAGGGAGGACATTTCAATTGTAAGTCGCTGTCCAGTGTCGGCGGGTAAGTAATATATTGCAGTGCACGTGCTGTTAAGGAGAACAACGCAGTGTTCCTTCAGACCTGTATACATTGCTATAAGGGGCCCGCAGGCTCCGGCGGCTCAGTACTGAGTTATTCATTTGGCTTCTTGTCTCTGTTAACTTTGTTTCTGTACTGCACTGAAAATAGTGCACAATAGTGCAAATGTCGACGGTATGCGCTGTGTGTACAGTCTGGAACCGCGCGACTGCTACGGTCGCAGGTTCGAATCCTGCCTCGGGCATGGATGTGTGTGATGTCCTTAGGTTAGTTAGGTTTAAGTAGTTCTAAGTTCTAGGGGACTGATGACCTTAGAAGTTAAGTCCCATAGTGCTCAGAGCCATTTCAATCATTTTTTGCGCTATGTGTCTTGTTTCCACTCGCTCACAAACCTACTGTTGAGAAAAGTAATGTCCTCCTTACCTTGTTGCCCTCCGGACTGCAGTCAGTACTGCTCGGTTCAGTCTAACGTTTTGTTTTCCGTCAGCTTTTAACACTACTGGTCATTAAAACTGCTACACCAAGGAGAAATGCAGATGATAAACGGGTATTCATTGGACAAATATATTATACTAGAACTGACATGTGATTACATTTTCACGCGATTTGGGTTCATAGATCCTGAGAAAACAGTACCCTGAACAACCACCTCTTGCCGTAATAACGGTCTTCATACGTCTGGGCATTTAGTCAAACAGAGCTTGGATGGCGTTTACAGGTACAGCTGCCCATGCAGTTTCAACACGATATCACAGTTCATCAAGATTAGTGACTGGTGTATTGTGAAGAGACAGTTGCTCGGCCAACATTGACTACACGTTTTCCAATAGTGAGAGATTTGGAGAATGTGCTGGCCAGGGCAGAAGTCGAACATTTTCTGTATCCAGAAAGGCCCGTACAGGACCTGCAACATGCGGTCGTGCATTATCCTGCAGAAATGTAGGGTTTCGCAAGGATGGAATGAAGGATTGAGCCACGGGTCGTAACACATCTGAAATGTAACGTCCACTGTTCGAAGCGCCGTCAATGCGAACAAGAGGTGACCAAGAAGTGTAACCAATAGGACCCCATACCATCGGCGTTTCGTATTACCCTCCTGAACCCACGGATTCCATATTCTGCTAACAAGGGAACATCCCCATCGCACCCCCCTCAGATTTAGTTATACGTTGGCACAGTGGATAGGCCTTGAAAAACTGAACACAGATCAACCGAGAAAACAGGATGAAGTTGTGTGGAACTATGAAAAAATTAACAAAATATACAAACTGAGTAGTCCATGCCCAAGATAAGCAATATCAAGGAGAATGTAAGTTTAGGAGCGCCGTGGTCCCGTGGTTAGCGTGAGCAGCTGCGGAGGGGAAGTCTTTACTTCGAATCTTCCCTCGACTGAAAATTTCGCTTTCTTTATTTTCGCAAAGTTATGATTTGCCCGTTCGTTAATTGACGTCTTTGTTCACTGTAAAAAGTTTAGTGTCTGTGTTTTTCGACCGCACCTCAAAACCGTGCGATTAGTTGACGAAGGACGTGCCTCTCCAATGGGAACCGAAAACATTTGATCGCAAGGTCATAGGTCAACCGATTCCTCCACAGGAAAACACGTCTGATATATTCTATACGGCACTGGTGACAGCATGTGCGTCACATGACAGGAATATGTTGTCGACCCACCTAACTGGTACACTTGGCGAATGAGTAAAAAGATTCTTCTACCTTGCCCGATTTATGTTTCCTTGTGGATGTGATAATCACTCCCAAAAAAGTGATGAAAACAAAAGAGTTTGTCACATAAACTGAAAATAAAAAGTTAAACTTTTCACTTTAGGGAAAACTTGAACCAAGAATTTCTCGTTCCGCCGCTGGTCACGCTAACCACGGGACCACGGAGCTCCTGAGCTCATACTGTTCTTAATATTGCGTATCTTGACCATGGACTACTCAGTTTGTATATTTTGCTTATTTTTTTATAGTTCCACACAACTTCTTCCTGTTTTCTCGATCGATCTGTGTTCAGTTTTTCAAGGCCTATCCACTGTGCCAACTTATAACTAAATCTGAAGGGGGTGCGATGGGGAGGTTCCCTTGTAAGAATCATTGGATCTCGACCAACGCGAGTAGCAATGTCGCGATACGATGAGCCGCAGTCGCGATAGGCTGCAATCCGACCTTTATCAAAGTCGGAAACATCAACGTTTCACCAGGCGACGCCCGTCAACTGCCGTTTGTGTATGAGAAATCGGTTGGAAACTTTCCGCATGTGAGCACGTTGAAGGTGTCGCCACCGGCGCCAACCTTGTGTGAATGCTCTGTAAAGCTTATCATTTGCATATCACAGCATCTTCTTCCTGTCGGTTAAATTTCGCGTCTGTAGCACGTCAGTTTCGTGGTGTAGCAATTTTAATGACCAGTAGTGTAGATTTAGAAGTAAATTAGACAGTTTTGGTTCACCAATTCACAACATATCTGAAATTATATCACAAGCAATCCGGATGTGTTAGGTGTAAGTAACGGTGATACACAGTAAACGTTGGTTGATTTAGGGGAGGGGCCAAACAGTGAGGTCATCGGCCTCATCGGATGAGGGAGGGATGGGGCTGTATATCGGCCGTGCCCTTTCAAAGGAACCATAGCGGCATTTTCCTAAAGCAATTTATTGAAATCCCGAAAAACCTGAATCAGGCTGGCCGGACGCGGGTTTGAACCGCAGTCCTCTCGAATGCGGGTCCAGTGTGCTAACCACTGCGCTACCGGATCGCTTAGTGCTATGGGTAGATTTGCTGATGCAGAGTCGCCCCACCTCATGTGTGGGTGAAATGAATGCCATGCAAGAGCTGTACAAGTGCATTACGCTGAGCTTTACGTGCAGCGACGGCAACCACATCACAGTACTTTTGCATGTGTGCATAGGCGCCTACAAATCACTGGATACTGCCGTGTCACAATGGAAGGTAATTGTTGTCTGCGGTGTGCTAGAACATTCAATAACGAAGACAATGTGCTACACGCGACTGGCGAGAATCTTTCCTCTAATAGTAGATGCGCTGCAAGAGATCAGCACGAATCAATCAACTGGCTTGAGAGTCGTACATGAACAACAATTACACCCATTTAATCCGTAGAAGGTGCAATCATTGCAGCCAGTAGAATTACCGTGTCGAGTGGCGGTTGCAAATTGGTTGCTACAGCAATTTACAGGAAGCGGCAGCTTTCCTGGTTTCGTGTTGTTTTCCGATGAAAATGTTCCTTCAAGAAGTCGTCCCATAGTTCCTGAAAGACGGTGCCACTGTGAATTCGTCAGCGGGCGTGGTTTCAACATGACCAGACGCCGGCACAACTTGCATTCGATGTTAGGAACAGAACTGAAGTATAGTTTGGACGACAATGGATTTGTCGTGCTGGTTCTGTTCCATGGCCACTTCGGTCAACAGACATGGCACCAAAGGAATTCTTCTTCTGGAAGCACGTGATCGCACGCACCTTAGGGCAGCTGCGGAAGTAGCACACCAAACTCCTGGAATTCTTGAGCGTGTAAAGCAGAGTCGCTATACACACTTCAGTGACCATGTTGGCTGATATTTTGAACACTACCACGAAGTGACGACATCTGAACTTTTTACCTTCTCTACTGTACACAGACGGAACTGACTGTATACACTCTAATAATAGAGTACCTGTTTCATCAGAGGGTTGTCGGATTACTCTGTGTTATGTGTTGAACGTGTTGGATATTGCATATTACAAGCTCCTTCACTGTTGTAAAGGTACTTTCACAGAAGAACGACGACTGCCATGACAAACCAAATAAACCATAATTACATTATTACTCTGTACCAAAGAGACGGACACCGTGGCTATCTTGTACCAAAGTACTCAGAAGTTATCCCTGAACACCATCTGAAAGTTCTTCCGTGTAGTGCTGATTCACTGATTCCTCATTTCCTGAGGGAAGCTTGCCTCTGAAATCCGTAATTGCACATCACTCAATTTGTTTCTATAGCCAGTCTCGAGTAGTAAATGTAGCGGTGCCCAATTCTAGACACAGTACGACGATCCGATAATTGCCTTGTTGTAAACGTAATCAGCAGACAAACCTGGAGCCCTCAGTGAACAGGGAGCGGTCCAGAGATTAAGGTGTGTTGTTAAAACATTTCATGGAAACGACTGCGAAAATAGCAGTGACTTAACAACTCAGAACGGCACTGCAATATAAACACACCTCGTCGACGAGCGTACTAAACAAAAACAACGCCACCAACACGAAAGGAACCACAAAAGAGAAACGGAAAGAAAAAGATTCACTTAAACTGGAAAACATCGATTATTTATTTTGAAGGTGAGAAGAGACAAAACTCTATTCGTGGAGTCTATTCATGTACTTAGGAGATCTACATAGCATTCGCTTCATGATCGGGGGGAGTGGACTTAAAATCTCTCACTGACCTGACTGATTTAGGTTTTCCATCGTTTACCTTAATTGATACTAGCGAATGGCAATATGATTTACCAGGTGTCACCGCTGTTTTGGCTCAATCCGACCTCAGGCTCTGGCTTTAATGACAGCGTCGTCGACAAGATGATACACCATAACCTTCCTTCGCTAATATGAATTTTTCGCGAGAAAACATTGTTATATATTCATTGATACATTATAGGATAGTGACTGAGAATTTCAAAAGGGAAAGAAATGACAAAAAAAGAGCATGCACCAACAGCCTGAAATAAAGCAGGAACTTTACGTAACAAATACGACGTAACAGGTTGCTGAAAACAGTATAACCAAATAATATTTGGCGATTTAAAAATGCAAGGACTGAAATGCATATGTTGATAATTTACTAGAAACTAATGAAATGGAAATAAGTGAAAATGGAATTTGAAAAACATCTGCAGTCATGAAATGAAGAGAGATTTATTTCTTAAACGTAAACTTATGTACCAGTTTCTTAGGTTATTTGAGAGATTACAATCCATAATTTACTGTAACTTGATGAATAAGAAATTTTGTCCCTCTTTCCAGATGAATATCACATACTGTATCTAAAATGGACGCTGGTCACAGACTTTTGACAAATATAATCAAGACTGGTTTTGAAAGTATCACACAAAAAAATACATACACACAACGAATGGGAAAATGGATAAGTGTGTTCACGAAAATATAGAGGTAAACAGTCCCTTACTTTATTAATCCAACCTTCCATTTATAATTGGATACAGGAAACAGTTTCAAACACTGAAAATCAGAGAAAAGAGAAATAACATCTAAACATAAAATGGGAGATAGAAATGTATCTAAAATTGTACAGAAATCTCAGTTCTGATGTCAAAATGTAAAATGAATGCAACAACACAAAACGAAAAGTTAAAAACTAATAGCAGTAGGAAAAAGCAAGTCATATTTTCGAAAATCGTTTGTATGGATAGATGCAGTATGTATAGTGTAACAGGTAGGGACATCAGAAAGTGACTCTCAGTTTTCGTCCCACGATAAGATCACAGTGCAGCAAGAGTGGCACATTGCCAGAAGAAAGTATGCGTTCTGGATTTCCTGCAAAAACACAGTTCTGCTGCGGAGCTGATAAGTGGTGCATAACGACGTGCGACTGAAATGGCACGCCAACTGGAAACATACTCGAAAGTTGATGTACGTGGGACAATCCTATTCTCAAGGGGAAAACGTCTAAACTGCTCACAGATTCACCGAGAAATTCTAGTGGTATGTGAGCCAACAGCAACGTCGCGTACAGCCGCAGTGAAATTGTGCCAATAATTTGATGGAGACTGCACAGATGTGGCTGATCCTGATCAGGATCTTCCACCATGCGATCTCCATCTATTCGGCAAGCTGAAATAAAATCTGGGGAAATTAGATTTTCCAACGTTGAGGATGTTGACACATCGGTCCTCCAATGGTTCTGCGAACAAGGAGCCAATTTTTATCACCGAGGAACTGAACGATTCGTTTATAGAGGCTTGGTAACTATGTTGAAAAATGGTGTCATATAATTGTCTCACTTTGAAATGTAGTGCAGCATTCAATAAAAGTTACTTGCCTACCATTACAATGTGTAACTTATTTTCTCAAGTCACCTCCTAGTTAATACAGAGACAAAATTTAAAAAAATCATGTTTTTATCTTAGAAAAGAAGGGAACTGTCTGAATTTGAACCGAGAAGGCGGATAGTGAATCATGGCTGGATGCTTAACTGGTAAGGAACATTCTTCGTGGAAGGCAAGGATCTCGCACAGAGATTTTATACGTCACGAATGTTTACTTTGGAAGCCGGCCGGGGTGGCCGAGCGGTTCTAGGCGCTACAGTCTGGAACCGTGGGACCGCTACGGTCGCAGGTTCGAATCCTGCGTCGATCATGGATGTGTGTGATGTCCTTAGGTTATTTAGGTTCAAGTAGTTCTAAGTTCTAGGGGACTGATGACCTCAGAAGTTAAGTCCCATAGTGCTCAGAGACATTTAAACATTTTACTTTGGAGCTGTGTATATTACCTATTTACGTTTTAAATAATGCCATATTGTTGAAACAGTTTTGTAAATCGGTTTGGCTGAGAGAACGAAGTGTAACAACATACCAACTCTCATACCACAGACAATGCATAGAAGACAAAATCCTACGGTCGCAGGTTCGAATCCTGCCTCGGGCGTGGGTTCGATTCCCGGCGGGGTCAGGGATTTTCTCTGCCTCGTGATGGCTGGGTGTTGTGTGCTGTCCTTAGGTTAGTTAAGTTTAAGTAGTTCTAAGTTCTAGGGGACTGATGACCACAGATGTTAAGTCCCATAGTGCTCAGAGCCATTTGAACCAGTTTTTAGAAGACAAAATGCTCAAGTAAAAGTGAATCCATTAAACTGGGGATGCGCGGAAAAACAAATCGAATCTGTTTAAATGTATTCGCAATTGCGAATGAGGATAACCATCAGCTGTAGAATGGAATGACTATAGTGAAAATTTGTGCTGGACCGGAATTCGAACCCGGATTTCCCGCTTATCGCGTGCTGTCGCCTTACCATTTGGCTATGCGTGCACAACTTATGGCAAGACCCAAACTTCCATATGTCTCCAACCAGCCGTCTACGACCTGTACTCATACATCGATTATGTCTTCGTACTGGAAAGTCGCTTGGCCGGTATCGGCAGATAAATACGATATTGCAGTGCCTGTGGTATTACGATTACGATGCAAAGTTGCTTTGGCATGCACTGCAATATCGTGAACATAACTCATGTTCCCAAAGTTCAGCACTGATGACAACAATGACGCCCCTGCAGCTAGATACCAAGAAAGGAATCCCACATAGACGTAGTGCAGAAAATTATAGGCGCTATAATGTGTTACACTGAATATAAAATAACGCAGCAGATTCTTATCTTGCTCAGAGATGTACTACACCCTCTCCTAGGATATTATTCTCTCACAATACGAACGTTACTGTCATCAGAGTGTAGCACTTTTATTTAACGAACTTGTCGAGCTTCTTCCAGTCAATGAAACATTAATGCCATTGTCTTAATTATTGTTTATTGTTCCATATAACAAGCTAGACTTCAATGTAGGATCGATCATTCAAACTGGATCACTGCCTTCGTGGGAGGTACTGTAAGAATATGAGCTCTGAAGGTGTTTGTGAGTCAAGCCCAGGTAACTCAGGAAAACAAAGTCATCGCGAAAGACAAGTTTCCTGGTTTCATTCGCGTTCGAGAACACAGTTTTTATATTTAAGGAAATGTCTCCTCTTATGGAGTTCATTGACTTTTGAGGTTCATTCTCACTATATCCAAATAATTAACACAACAGATAGTCGCCAGTGATATTTTCCGTCATGGTATTTTGTCATTTCGCACAAGGTTTCTGTACCTTCGTTAGTAGACTATAGTGTAGTTGAAACAGGTACGTAATTTTCATCTTCTGTGGAACGATCTAATCACACTTCAATTATTAGGATATTTCATCTTTTCACATTATGCTGGACCATATCTAAGTCCGAAAATTTGGTATTCAGATATTCCTCTTATAACTAAAATTTAGAACCGGCCTCTGTATCATCATTATGCATTGCACTGGCGTCGACCAGCCCCTTACCCAGAAAATACCTTAGCCTAATTCCTGTGGTGTGTGGTACACTGTGCCTCCCTCATCCAATGGTAACAGCTGTTTTATTCAGCTACAACGCCATCGGTGAATAGATTTTACTGTACAACGTTCACAGATAATCTTCACTCACTTTCAGGGGATAGGTAAAATAATGTGGACACCTGTACTTACTTGGGGATGGTTTATTAATAAGGGCCGAATCCCAATTTGTCCCTAATACTGGCACATAATGATTTTACAGTCTCCAGTGGAATGTTGGAATCAAGCATTCAGGATTTTAAGTTTCCTTTGGCGTTCTTCAGACGTAAACCCGGCCCGATGTTGGAAATAATGAAAACGTTGACTCTTCAGACCATATGACGTGTTTCCGCTGATCAGCCGTCCAGGATTTATGCTCCTGACGCTATGTTTTACGCTTCATTGCGTTGGTTGTCGCCATTAATTGTTTCGGTATAGTAGCTCGTCCACAAATATTCGCTTTATGGGGTTCTCGGCGGACAGTGTCGATAGATAAGGGGTCTCGAAGATGGCTATTGAACTCTGCAGTCACTTTCGCCACCGCAGTTTTGTACTGATTTGACACAACTGGTGCTAGTGTACGACGATCTCTGCCATTTAGTTTTGATTTGCACCCGCTATTACGTTTACATGTTGATGTCTCTCCATGGTTTGTGTAGGCTGTCATGGATGTTGAAACAGTTGCTCTAGAAACATCCAAAAAGTTGATTGTCTTGGTTAGTGATGCTCCAGCTCATCGGGCCCCCACAATCTGCCCTCTCATTGGAACTCTGTTAGATTTTTCCATTTTTCATTGCACTTAGTCCTCGGCCTCTGATGCAGATACGAAGTGTGAACTACTCGTAAACAACCTGCACTGATGTCTAGTCCATAGCGAACACACAAGTCCGTCGCGATACGTGCCTTACCTGCGTTGTTGATGGTCAAACACAATCATCCCATTACTACCAACGTTCACATTAATTTGCGTGTCCCCTGTTCAAATGGCTCTGAGCACTATGGGACTTTACATATATGGTCATCAGTCCCCTAGAAATTAGAACTACTTAAACCTAACTATCCTAAGGACACCACGTAACACCCAGTCGTCTCGAGGCAGAGAAAATCCCTGACCCCGCCGGAAATCGAACCCGGGAACCCGGGCGTGGGAAGCGAGAACGCTACCGCACGACCACGAGCTGCGGACCGAATCCCATGTCTGTTACTTCTGTGCAACTATGGCAGTGATGACTATCACGATGGGCGTAACTTTCTCCGTAACAGTTTATGCGAGTTTCCAGTCAAGTATGTATGTGCTGCTTCTCCCTATAATTTTTCCAACAACACGATCAGAGATGGTGACACCTGTTTATCCATCCTAGTCTTAATTCCCATTTCTCACAGCTTTAGAAACTTAAAATAATGGTATTACTAGTAAACCCCCAGTTCTTTAAAGAAACGAGCTCCCATGTATAAAACAGCTTCAAACGTCTGATTACTTTACAAATGAGTTAACATGTTAAGTATTTGACGTTAAATATGCAATCGAGAAAAAGTTTGGAAAAGGTCTGAAATTATGTTAAAAGTCTGTTGCAAATCGCTAAGTATTCTCATTACGAAACACTGGATAAACATAATCGCGATAATTTGCATTCCATTTTAAGCAAAAAACTAGTTTCTTAAGCAACTCTTTGTTTACGACATCATATCTCCTGAACTATGGGTCATACAGTGATGCTTGAGGGGCGTTCAATACCTAATGCAACACGTTTTTCTGAAAGTATGTTGGTTTTATTCAGATTTCCAATACATCATATGATTATCACTCTTTTGAGTACAAAATCATGTTTTTCAACACAATCTCCGTTCAAAGCGACGGCCTTACGTCACCTTACTGGGAGGGCTTGTACGCCCGCATGGTACCACTCTAGTGGTCGACGTCGGAGTCAACGACTTGCTGCATCAATAATCTCCCCATCATCCACGTACTGCTTCCTGCGGAGTGCATCCCTCATTGGGCCAAAGAGACGGAAATCGGAAGGTGAGTAGCTGCTGAGGACCCCAACGGACACACATATTTGCGTATCCCAATTTTGGACGAGTGTATCAGCACTCCCCACAGAGACGTCCAGCTGGGCAGCGACGTGTTTGACTGTGATCCATTGATCACCTCCAATGAGAGTGTCCACACGTTCGAACGCTGCAGGAGTCACAGCTGCGTGCGGCTGGCCGGTACGTGGCGTATCGGACAGGTTCGCACGACCTTGTTGTAATAATGACAAACACCTCGCCAAACAACTCACCGTGCTTTTTTTCACTGCCAGGACTCCGTATACATTTTGCAAGCGCCTATGAATATCTGCATTGCTGTGGTTTTTAGCCAAAGGAAACTCAGTGACAGCCCTCTGCATGGAGCACCTCTGTTACAGAGGCCAGTTTGAAGGCAACGTATAGCTCCGCCACCTACAGTAACTTCTTGAAACTATTGGCGCTAAACAGGAATATTACACGACGTACCATAACGAATTCCGCATTTCTTCAACCGAAGTTGGGCGAGAGAAAAAGAATGTGGTGCATTACTTATTGACCGTCCCTTGTAATTTCGGAGGTACAATCAGTGGTACATGTGGATACTGTTTGCAAACTAGGTTGTGAACAGAGTGAATAGTAAGAAAGTAATAAATTAAAACGCCGTATCTGACGCATGAACAACAGGAGTGTAGAAAGCATTAATTTTTTTTATCATTGTATAATGTGTGTCAGCGGGAAAAGTTTCGTAAAGGTTTAATTTTACGTTCAATGTTTGTTGGAAGCAGCTAAGTGCTCTCATTCTCAAATACTGGATGAATGAAATCTGGGTATTTTCGTGCCATCAGCTGCGTTGCCTCAAGACGAACAAACAATTTCTAAAAATAATAGTTGTTTTATTGTGTTAAATATTAACATAAGATTGTATCTCTTAATTAACAGATTATGACAGCATTTTAAATTTTTGAAGTCTTTCAATAATTACGTGAAACATCTAAAATGACTTCTTTCGCCTTGGAAGCTTTTGCATAGGAACATGCTGCTGATGATGGTTCCCGGGTCCCGAGAAAGTCGCATAGTAATAAAAAATAAGTACTCCACGTGTCTCTGGTCTTTATAGGTATGTTGATATCTTAGTAAGTACATATTAGTTTGAATATACATCTACTACCGAAAACATTATGACCACTGCCCACAGCAACGTTAGATGCCACCTGGTGGCGTTGCGGACACGTGATGTGGTAATTAAAGTATGTAAGCGGAGCAGACAGCGACGGGGTATCACCCAGGCGAAGATATGGCTAAAATCGGGAAAACCATTGAGATAAGCGACTTTGACAAAGGCCAGAGTATTATTATCTATGGAATGAGGTAGAAGGACAGTGAAACTACCACTAGGCGCTAGAAGGTTGGACTCCACGGCTCTTCACAAGACGTGGGATTTGGAGCATTGTCTGCTCTGTGATGTACGATGGATGGTGGTCTGTGGCATGTCTACTAAAAGATCACAGTGGTGGTGTACATTGTCGATCACGGAGCTCCGCGGCAAAGCACCCCTACGTGTTCACATTTTGGCCCAACGACATCTTCAATTACGATTGGAGTGGCATGGGCCATAGGGATTCGTCCGTCGATCAATGGAAAGGTGTCTGTTGTTCGGGTGAATCACATTTCTGCTATGCTAGGTCGATGGTAGTTGGAAACGTGCAGCGTTCTCCGGACACAAGATGGTGGAAGCAGTATTATGCTATGGGAAACATTCTCCTGGACTTGCATGTGACCTGTTGTAGTAATCGAAGACAGGCTGACAGCTGCGAACCACCTAAATCCCTTCATGGTTGACGTCTTCCCCGATGTCGATGCCATATTTCAGCAGTATAACTGTCTGTGTCTCGCAGCCAGAACCGTGCTACAGTGTTTTGAGAACCATTATAGTGAACTGACGTTGATGTCTCGGTGACCAAATTCGCCTGATGTAAACGATCTGAGTAGCTATCGGGCGCTGTCACCGCGTACGCAAATCTGCGGCCCATTATTTACACAAATTACATGATCTGTACGTAGACATCTAAAGCGACATACCTCCACAAACCTACCAACAAACTGTCAGCTCCCTGATACGCAAAATCAGTGATGTATTTCGTTACAAAGACGGACAAGCAAGCTATTAAACAAGTGGTCATAATGTATTGGCTGATCATCGTATGTCCACGGTATTGTCTCTCACTCTTCAGGAACTATCGTCGTTCTAGAATGATGTTTTCTGCTTTCACTAAGTAGAATGTGCTTTCGATTTCACTAGCGACGTACCCAACAATCGGTGAAATAGCTACAAATTAATCGCGTAAGTGTGAGTCAGCTCAGAGGACAATGCAAGACCCGAACAAATGGCTCTGAGCACTATGGGACTTAACATCTGAGGTCATCAGTCCAAGACCCGAACATATTCTTTCTGGACAAAGGCGCACCAAGAAAAATGTCACATTAATGGCTCTGTTGAGTGATGTTACATGCAACGTTTTGCCTTTGTCGTAACGCTAACCAAAGGTGAGGAAAAGAATAAATTACGTGGAAGGGACATAGGTTAAAAGTTTATTTCGGACCGATGTCTGGCTATAAATTACGTCTCAATGACCTCACTCCATAAACCATTGTGTAGGCGTCTGAACTTTAAAACCAGTATAACAGTGCGCAATGCAGTGATCAGGAAATGTACGCGCCTCTTCTCTTTTCACTGTCTGATAAATTACAGACCTGGAAAATTCTTTCCTCGCCAAAGATAGCAACTGGCTATTCCGGGTCGCCCATTATCTCGTCTCATCGATTGACTGACCTCAGACACTCAGACATAGGGGCAGGTCATCTATCAGGAAGACATTTCTTTTCTGTTTGTTGCAAGTGAAGTGTTAGTTCACTAATGATGATCTGTTTCCGATATCTGGTGACGAAGATCACTAGTTTGTATCTACGATATTACAAATGAGAAATAAAATATTACAACAATATGTATGCTTTTGTACAGGAAATGTAATGTTATTGTTCTCGTCAATTATTCATAACATTAACGGACATATGACGAAGGGACATCGGACATTCAGTGTATCGAAAGTGGCGTGAAAACAACAGACTAATCAACTCTCACGTTGTGAAGTCATGAGAGACGAACTATCACCTATCTTGAAGGGCAAAATTTCGATGAATTATGGAGACTCAAAAAAAATGAAAACAACGCTTTTTTTAAGCCAAGGACCTGCAGGAACATGGCGAAGAATGTATGCGTGAAAGAAAGATTATACACCGATATGAAATGTAACGAACTGATAAGGTCACTTTTAAGGAAAGCGGACAGCTGATTACAGTTTATTGGGGGAGTTTAAGAATAGTACAACGCAATTACAAGGGCAAATGTGTACAGAAAATTTGTGTGAAGTATTTGGGATCCTCATTACGTTGTGTTAAAGGAAAAGCGAAGCAGTTCAGAAGAATGTTGCTTGATTTGTTATCAGTCTGTTCGATTATAACGAAAATGTTAAGCAAAACCCCTGTGAGCTTAGAAGAGACTCTTTGGATTAGTTGGTTGTTTGTGAGGTTAAACGATTAAACAGCGTGGTCGTCAATACCTCGGTCAAGAGATAATTCGTCTTCAGTTAGTGATGGCAGCCAGAAATTTGATCTAATTACGAAAGTATGTTGGAGAGATGAAATCGATTGATGGCAGAGCTGAGAAATAATGTAAAGAGAATCAAACGTACACTGCCTGACAAAAACAAGCAAATAACCAAGAAGAGGAGGAGGAAGCGAAGTTAAACCTTAAGGATTGAGAGAGTACATGATGTTATTTCAGGAAATAGAAAATTGAATAAAATTTATAAAAAGCTTGGCGGTATGAACCGTCTTATTAGCATGATGTTGCAGGTCATCTGGCATGAAGGGGTTCACTGATTCGATTGTGGATGCTGCCATGCGGCCGTTGCATCTTCTCCCGAGGCAGTCTGGCCCGCAACTGTTGTAACTGGTCATCGACATCGAGGGTATTGGCACTGAGAAAGAGTTGACGTCCCAGCTGATCCCAAACAACCTCTGTGGGAGCAGATATGGGGACCTTGCTGGCGAAAGTAGTACCTCAACATCACGCAGTTCATAGGGACACATGCCATGTGTGGAAGAACATTTTCCCGTTGAAAAAATGGCACCACGATATTGTCTCGTAAGAGGCAACACGTAAGATCGAAGGACGTCCATGTTGTTGCTGTGTTAGAGCTCCCTCAATAGGTACTAACAGGTACCTTGCCATACTTACAGCTCCTTACACCATGATGCCAGAAGTAACAACCGCTGTGCCTCTCCAAAACATTGGAAGAATGGGACCTGCTCCTAGGTCGGCGCCGTACCTGCCGACGATGGTCATCGAGGGTAGTACAGAAAAGCTATTTGTTGATAAACACTGTATGACACCATCCGTCAGTATTGTCCGGTCGCGGAGTGCCGACAACGAAGCACGACAAGACCAAACGGGAGCGGCTCGCGAACAAACAATCGAACGGGAAAGGACGGACACACACAGCGACCGACGACCGAGCAAGACCACACGACGACAACACGCAAGAAGCAACGGGGTCACAAGCGACAACCAAACGAATCCACAACGTCCACTCGTAAACGAAAACAAAGTGCGGTAAACACGCTCTCTGCCCGGCCGAAGTGGCCGAGCGGTTCTAGGCGCTTCAGTCTGGAACCGGGCGACTGCTTCGGTCGCAGGTTCGAATCCTGCCTCGGGCATGGATGTGTGTGATGTCCTTGGGTTAGTTAGGTTTAAGTAGTTCTCAGATGTTAAGTCCCATAGTGCTCAGAGCCATTTGAACCAAACACGCTCTCTGTAGTCAAGATGTCAAGAGACTCACAAGAATATCAGACTGCTTAGCTGAGCTTTTTTTTTTTACTTTACTGTATTTCAATTCCCCATCAGGGCGGGCTGGCAGCAGCATATGCGCTGCTCTTCAGCCGAAAGACATAGAACAAACAATATAAGACATTTAAAAAATAACAAAGGAGAAAACATGGCGAACATAGACACAAAAAAGGGGGAACATCATGGAAGACAATAGTCAAAAAGGGGTGACTGTAAAATGGAGATAAAAACCGTAAAAAAGTAGCACACACAAAAAACCACACAATGAGATAATGAAAAGAAAAAAGGCACAGTATGATCGGAGCATGAAAGTGTCAATGGATGGCGAAGCATATAACAAACACTGACAGTAACACTAAGTACACGGCCAGCACACAATTAAAATCACACCTCTCGACACACAGGAGAAACATCACTAAACACAACACAGACGTGGCGCGATGATCAAAACGGAGGATCTGCCAGGCGCAAGGAGATGAGGGAGAAGGGAAAAAGGGAGGGAGGGACCCACGTAGCTGAGCTTCATTGAGTTTCGATTCCCCCCCGAAGGGGGCGGGCTATGGCAGCAGCTTAGTATGCTGCCCTTCAGCCTACAGAATTTGTTTTAAAAAGATGAAGATAATAACTAATAAAATCAGGCGATAAAATCAGAGACTTAAATGGTAACATGGCGGAAAATCGTGGAACTTAAAACATAGAACAAAGGGTGTATGATGTTAATAAAATACATATGAATCAGACAGGTAAAATATAGACACACAATTAACAAACACGGAGACAGTCTGGTTTCTGTTCGCAAGAGATATAAAATTCACACCCAGCGACAGCACGATTCCTGTTAGCAAGACTTTGGAAAGACGAACAACACTGAACATTCACTTGAACACTGCACTAAAAAATTGGCACAAATATGATACACCACAGCCGAGGGAAGATGGGTGGGTACCCGGACAGATAACGGGAAAGGAAAGGGTGGGGGGAAGGAGAGGAAAAAACGAAGAGAGGGAAAGGGGGGGAAAGGAGCCGATGCAGGACGAGGACCCATAAGAGGGGGCTGGGTGCTGGGCAGTCTCGACAGGGAGTGGGGAAAGGCAGATGAAGGGTATACAAAAGGACTGTGGGGGTGGAGAGGGGAGGCAGGGAGAGGTTAGGTGGGGATAAAACAGGATGGAAGGGGGGAAGAGGGGCCCAAGGAAGGGACAGAGGAAAGGAGGGGCAGTGAGGATCAGAGTTGATAGGAGGGATAAATGGAGGGACAGAGGGCATCATCTGGGAGGGGAGTTGACAGAAGCCACATTGGGAAAGGAGATGAAGGGTGTAGAGATGGAGGGTAGGGGGGACACAACAGTAAAGGTGTGGCAGAGGGTGGGGATTGGAGAGGAGAGGAGTGGAGAGGAGAGGAGCAACCAGGGGGTGAGGGGGATCGAGCCGGCAGGAGGTGTAGAGGATGAGGATATGTTCGAGGAATAGGAGCAGATGGGGGTTAGCTGAGCTTTTTTTTCCTTTATTGAATTTCGATTCCCCTCAAAGGGTGCGGGCTGGCAGCAGCTGGCAGCAGCGGGCTGACAGCCTACACTCTTTGTTAAAAAGAGGAAGAGAATAAATAATAAAAATAAGCGATAAAATCAGAGACTTAAAGAGTAACGTGGTGAAAAAATTGTGGAACTTAAAACATAGAGCAAAGGGATGATGATGCTAATAAAATACATACAAAGCAGACAGGTAAAACAATATACAGACAATTAAAAAACACAGCGACAGTCTGGTTTCTGTTCGCAAAAGACATGAAATTCACCCCCAGCGACATCATGGTTTCTGTTCGCAACATGAGAAAGACAAACAACACTGAACATTCACTGGAATGCTGCACTAAAAAGTTGGCAAATGTGACATAAAAAAGGGGGGAAGGAGAGGAAAATCGAAGGGAGGGAGGTGGGAACGGAGCTGATGGAGGATGAGGACCCATAAGAGGGGTGAGGGGTGCTGGGCACATGGGACATGGAGTGGGGAAGGCAAAGGAGGGGAATACGAAAGGACTCAGAGGTAGGAGAAGGGAGACAGAGAGAGGTGTGGTGGGGAGAAAACAGGATGGAAGGGGGGAAGAGGGAGCCCAGGGAAAGGACAGAGGAAAAGATGGGGGGGGGGGGGGTGAGGATCACAGTTGATAGGAAGGATAGATGGAGGGGGAGAGGGCATCATCTGGGAGGGGGAGTTGATGAAAGCCACCTTGGGAAAGGAGATGAAGGGTACAGATATGAAGAGCAGGGGGGACACAACAGTGAAGGCGTGGCAGGGGGCGGGGACAGGAGAGGAGAGGAGCAACCAGGGGTGAGGGGGACCAAGGCGGCGGGAGGTGTAGAGTATGCGGATATGTTCGAGGAACAGAAGAGATGTGGGAAAGGAATGAGGTCATAGAGGATTAGCTGAGCGAGAGTCAGGCACTTGTATACAGGACCCGGTACGTCGCTATTGGCTGCTGGAACCACGTGCACAACTGTGGCGCCCTCACGTTATGCGCGAGCGAGGAACGCGTGCAGTCACGGCTTACGGCGCGATAGCTGTAGAGACCTCTAGTGGTAATCGAGGTCCATGCCGTCTGGTGCGGATTCGAAACCCGCGGCGCTCGGTACCACAAGTAGTATACGTATGCTTCCGAGTTACGACACGTCTTTTTTGGAGTGGTGTTAACGGCAGCCTACGCATGACACACTAATTCCCTATTTCGTTGCTGCTAGTGTACACCCAACGGTGCAGGACAATGAAGAATGGTTCAGCGAATCCTTTAAGCGTTCTCGGATGGTAGGCGCATATATGAAGGGGCTACTATGTACTAGGTGCTCAATACAGTGATCCTCCTGTATGGTGATTAGATGTGGTGGATTGGTACCTTGACGATGAGTGGGCCTACCCTCACGTTCCAACGTACTCCAACACGGAGCCACTTTCACATAGGAATGCCCCACAAATCTGGATACTGGATGATTCGACAAGCCAGCCAAATGGATGCCCATAATGAGCCTCTTTCAAACAGCATCAGGTGCTGTGGTGTGTCTTGCAGGTACGTGTCATCATCATGTCCTTCACATCTGACGAAAAACACCTCTCCAACGTTGATTACGCCGTCCGAGAGAAAGGCTACGAGAAGTTTGCCACTGACGTGCAATTCCAATCGCTACTAATATCTGTGTCAGTCTCTGCTGCACTTGGCCACTCGTGCACAATACATTTAGGATGTCCACTACATTAAGCTCCGCATTGGATATGAGACTTTTCTATTCAAACAACGTTAAAAGTGCCGATGCCGTTCATTTTGCTTGGGACATTTAGATGTTCATATTAACGTACCTCGCTGCTAACATTTTGTAATGAATTCAGCACCCTAAGTGATAGAACATATGTGATATAAAGCAGTTGACACTAGCCATCATCCAGATTATCCACAAATCAATGATTAACAGATCTTTTATTAAACTACTGTAAATATTTGGAAATTATATTTTCTGTAATTTATTTCTAGGCATCCTCTAGAAAACAGGCGTACTTGACAACACAATCGTCAGTTAATGTGGGCTGAGAATCTATGAAGCCACAGACCGTAACACAAGAGCAGCATTTGGTACTTGCAGGCCTTCCTCATACCTTTATATAGACTTCTCCTGTCTGTCCATCGACTTATTACATGTAATTTTTGTTAACTGAAGGAGAAAGTTAAGTTCCTACTACTTATGACGTATATTATGCTTCTTGGATAATTTACTTTAAGAACTTTTCACTTCTAAGAAATAATCTTTTTCAGATGAAGTACTTCGTGTGGTTTGATTTTGATTTTTTCTTCTGAAATTTCTCTGCAGCGTTTCAAGTCAGTTGTTGTATGTACTCAAAGTAAAATGAATATAATGTGTATTCTCTCATACAGATTAAATTCGGTTGTTCTTGGAGGGTCTTCTGAACTACTCAGTAAAGTCACAAAATTCGCCCCGTTCCTCCGCACCGAACCATAAGTACGTCAACGATAAAAGTGTCACGCAAAGGCGAGATCAGGGAAAAATCGATGTGCCGGAACAACAATCTTTGATTGCTGAGCGATTTGAGAGACAAGATCGCTATGCGTGCCGCAGTTCGTAGTTCATGCAAACAATTTTGTGTCATTAGCACAAGGAATATGCCGTATTCTACTTACTCGTTCATCTACATCAGTTTTGTTCACACAAGTTATTTCTCTAGTTGTAATTGACTTGCACGAATCATTACCCCATTATCAAGAGAGCAATCTCAACTTCCACGAGGGTATTTGATCACTCAGTGCAAGAAGCATAGTTACGAACAGCTCCAAGAGCGAGAAATACCCAATATGAAATACTGATTCCACAGTAGAGTGTCTGAGAGGAGAGTCCGCCACACACAGAAAAGTGAAATGCGCCACGACTCTAACGTGGATCTTCATCTTCTCTGATCTATGATCCATCACCTGAGCCATCTAAAATATCTTGGCCCTATTTTGATCTTCAGTTTAATATAATCTCTCTCGTATCTCTCCAAATTTCACAAATTTTCTCCATAGAATCTTGGTGTCCAGCACCCCTCACAGATAACAACACATGCTTTAGAACGATTGAGTCACAGCATGAACATAGGTTCAAATTCTTGTCAACTTTCAAGAGTCGCGAAAGTCAGAACGTATTGCGGGAATAATATCATTTATACCATTTAAACATACAACTCTTTTCCATTAGCTAGTGGATTTTCTTTACCATGGCCTGGGTAGTTTTATGGTCATGACGTCGTGTCAAGACACTGAGACTGGGCTTGTCATAGAAGCTCTTGCAGCAGAGGGAACACAGCGGTGAAACTTAATTTTTGTGGATACCACTACATTTCCCCGTCGATAAATATCGATGTATTTGTGAGATGACTACGCCGTCATAATTGAAAAATCCGTGCCTCTCCAGGTCTTGAATCCCAGTTTCCTGTTTTTCGAGAGAAGCTGCCTTAAATGTTACGTGTACAGGCTGAATCAAAATTCAGCGCACTCGGACACCACAATGCGATTCCTTGGAACCTAACAGTACAAAAATGTCTGCAACAAAATTTCGTCCTGTGCATATTTTAGTTATGAAGTAGCCGTCAAAGAAATGAAATTGGGCAACACTGTACGGCTTTTCCTCAACGTTTCAAGGTAGTATGACCAGCCGATGTCCGTCTCGAAACATATCAAACAGTGAAACTACAGAGGCTGTAGCCAAGTGCTCGTATTAAAATGCAGCGTGCATCATGTGACATACCTTGCGACTGGATTACTCTTGAGTTTGCTGTTGCCGACTTCAATTTAGGACCTATTTGAGTCCATATACGTCTGCATTTGTTCCTTTCACAGCTCAGAAATTCTCTGCATTTTGTGTTTCTTGAAGTCATGCGGAAGAACACGTCGAAAACAAAATATTCGTTTAATAAGTTCATGAAACGTGACACAGTTTAAGGACATGTAACAGTAATCACCAACGAACAATACCGCCGAAACGTTTATTTTGTGTCAGTGAAGTATGTCAGATGCGGACACAATTAACCGACCATAAACAGCCCCACGCTTTTGGCATACAGACCATTTAGTATCTACGGCCGGACGTCTGACGTAGAAGTAATAAATTAAACATAAACCACCCTCCTCAATCAGTTTATTAGTCGAAACCGTATCAAAATCGCTACAGTGATTCTTGAGATTAGCCACCACATACAACCAGGAAAAACCGCTGCAGGACTTTAATTTACAGTATGTTTAGAATATGCATCTTCATTTTCGCCCAAAATCTAATATTCACGTACGACATAAAAGGGGATGATTATATAATTTCGAAGGAGAGCTACAAGGCCATTCTCGTCATGCCATCGAGCGTTAACAGAAGCTCAAAGCTGGGAGACAACCACTGTGAAACGGATATTGGTTGGGTTATGCGCTTCAGATAAAAGGTAAATAAGTATACGCAGGTGTCGTGTGAAGATGCCAGGATATCATAAAAAGAAATTTAAAAATCTTCGGATCGCAAATATCCCGAGCACGGTATCTGCAATTGATAGCAGTCTATAGTTTTCATTTGCAGTGTCCCGTTTACGGTTCTAATTCAATGCTAGCGTGTTCCACCCATAAGGTTTTTAGCAATCTCCACAAAAACCTTAATTGGAGGACATCCACTCTCCATCAACACTTAGAGCCATACTCTGCAAACCACTGTGACATGCATGACAAAGGTTACTCACATTATACTATGTACTGGGATTTCTTCCCAATCCATTCGCGATTGAATTAGAGTCTTCGCCGTACCTATAGGAGTGATACATACGGGACTGTGTGTATTCCTAGATTTTTCACTTAATGCTGGTTCCTTAAACTCTATAATAAATTCGCGTTTCCACCTACATGGAAGTGGCCGTCAAATCACGTTTTTCAGTAGTTCCGTAGCGCTCTTTCGTGATTCAAACACACGTGTGTCAACTCTTGCTGCCCCTCTATGTACACGTTCATTTTCGCTCTTGTCTGTCTCCGCAGCCCAGTGGTCAGCGTGTCTTACTGTTATGTGGAGATTCTGGGTTCAATTCCCGGTACTGACAGTGATTTTCCTCAGTACGAGGGCTAAAACACGGTACGCTAAGCCTTGTGATGCCAGCTGCGGAGTCATTTGTGAGGGACGTAAGTGGCTCAAATACCTGTAAAGCTGATAACAGCCGAGAGAGCAGCGTGTTGAGTCCACACCCCCCCCCCCCCCCCCCCCCTCATACCGCATACCAGGGCCAGTTGGTACTGAATGGTCCACCACTGGAGCTCCTTAAAAAGGCAAAAATAGCCAACTGCGAGTGGACTTAATTATTCACAAAGATACTTCCTCCGGGAATAAAGAATCTCAACGATTTTCTCCTGTTATCGATATCGATACTGGGAAGATATTGGTCCTGGAAATTCCCAAGACTTTCGAGAATACTTCAATTTTAAGTTTAAATTTTTTTATGTAAATGCGCATTAGCGTTTGTAATTCCTGAGAAAAATGGTCTTAACAGACACATTTGGATGACATATGATAAAAAAATACTTTCTTCGTATTATATAATTATAGATTGTTAATTTTCGGATTTTTTCCTTACTTGTACTGTGAAACGTTACTCCTTTCAAATTTCATGATTGTAAATCAACATTAAGTACCCTACATGATTTAATGAGTCAGTTTGCAAATATCAAAATATGTGACACAAATGGACGTAGAAGCTTAAGTTCCTAACAACACCAAGGGACCACGGACATAAGTTTGAACTTTACGAGTTTACCCATTTCTCAGGAAGAGGGGTTTAACAGTCGAGCAGACTGACACACAGACAGACGGACGGAGGGACAACAGTATATTCCTACAAGGGTTCAGTTTTTACCGTCTGAGGCACGGAACGCTAAAAATTCCCCGAAGACTAAATACATGCTCGGCGAAGGTGTGCAATGCCGTAGTCAGGCGCAGAATTTCTGTCGCTCGCAGCCTTTACTTCATTCCGCAGACTTGAGAGAGGCAGACAAATTACGTCACAAGGTGCGATTAGGCAAAACAAGGGAAATTGCTCCAACTGACACCACTTCCATTCTAGTTTCCTACTGTAGAGAAAGATACAGGGGATTGTCCTCTAGTCTGCGCGCCAAACCGATTTTTCACTTATTTACTGTAACTAAATTTATCTTCAGGTGTAGTGCAATATAGCATGGGAGACGCTCTCAGTACTGTGCTATTATGACAGACGGACAGACGGACAATAAAGAATTCCTATGAAGGTCTCATTTTTTAAGATCGACGTATATAACTCTACATCATCTATTAGTCTTATTTGATATTGGTCCAGACTTCAAAATTCAAAGATATCGTTTTACAATACTCTCTTTTACCGTTCAGATTTTGTGTTTATGCAACAAAGTAGTCTGTACTTAACGTTTCAACATAACGATGAAGATTCACCATATTTGTTTTTCTTTTTAAGTTCTATGAATATCCATATTGCTATTTCTGTTCGACTCTCGCTACCAAAATTTGGATTCATGTCGTCAGTTATCCAAGAAGCAAGGTATTCATGTTTCTCTACCAACTGCCGTGAGTTTCATAACAGATTTTAGTCTTTCTTTACTGTACGCTAGCCGGCATGTGTTGCCGAGTGGTTCTAGGCGCTTCAGTCTGGAAGCGCGCGACTGCTACAGGTGCAGGTTCGAATCCTGCCTCGGGCATGGATGTGTGTGATGTCCTTAGGTTAGTTAGGTTTAAGTAGTTCTAAGTTCTAGGGGAATGATGACCTCAGATGTTAATTCCCATAGTGCTCAGAGCCATTTTTTACTGTAAGCTAATTATTTTATTTTCATATTGTTGTTGTTGTGGTCTTCAGTCCTGAGACTGGTTTGATGCAGCTCTCCATGTTACTCTATCCTGTGCAAGCTTCTTCATCTCCCAGTATCTACTGCAACCTACATCCTTCTGAATCTGCTTAGTGTATTCCTCTCTTGGTCTCCCTCTACGATTTTTGCCCTCCACGCTGCCCTCCAATGCTAAATTTGTCATCCCTTGATGCCTCAGAACATGTCCTACTAAGCGATCTCTTCTTTTTGTCACGTTGTGCCACAAACTCTTCTTCTCCCCAATTCTATTCAATACCTCCTCATTAGTTATGTGATCTACCCATCTAATATTCAGTATTCTTCTGTAGCACCACATTTCGAAAGCTTCTATCCTCTTCTTGTCCAAACTAGTTATCGTCCATGTTTCACTTCCATACATGGCTACACTCCAAACAAATACTTTCAGAAACGACTTCCTGATACATAAATCTATATTCGATGTTAACAAATTTCTCTTCTTCAGAAACGCTTTCTTTGCCATTGCCAGTCTACATTTTATATCCTCTCTATTTCGACCATCACCATTTATTTTACTCCCTAAATAGAAAACTCCTTTACTACTTTAAGTGTCTCATTTCCTAATCTGATTCCCTCAGCATTACCCGATTTAATTTGACTACATTCCATTATCCTCGTTTTGCTTTTGTTGATGTTCATCTTATATCCTCCTTTCAAGACACTGTCCATTCCGTTCAACTGCTGTTCCAAGTCCTTTGCTGTCTCTGACAGAACTACAATGTCATCGGCGAACCTCAAAGTTTTTATTTCTTCTCCATGAATTTTAATATCTACTCCAAATTTTTCTTTTGTTTCCTTTACTGCTTGCTCAATATACAGATTGAATAACATCGGGGAGAGGCTACAACCCTGTCTCACTCCCTTCCCAACCACTGCTTCCCTTTCAGGCCCCTCGACTCTTATGACTGCCATCTAGTTTCTGTACAAATTGTAAATAGCCTTTCGCTCCCTGTATTTAACCCCTGCCACATTCAGAATTTCAAAGAGAATATTTCAGTCAACATTGTCAAAAGCTTTCTCTAAGTCTACAAATGCTAGAAACGTAGGTTTGCCTTTTCTTAATCTTTCTTCTAAGATAAGTCGTAAGGTTGGTATTGCCTCACGTGTTCCAACATTTCTGCGGAATCCAAACTGATCTTCCCCAAGGTCTGCTTCTACCAGTTTTTCCATTCGTCTGTAAAGATCTCGCGTTAATATTTTGCAGCTGTGACTTATTAAACTGATAGTTCGGTAATTTTCACATCTGTCAACACCTGCTTTCTTTGGGATTGGAATTATTATATTCTTCTTGAAGTCTGAGGGTATTTCGCCTGTCTCATACATCTTGCTCACCAGGTGGTAGAGTTTTGTCATGACTGGCTCTCCGAAGGCCGTCAGTAGTTCTAATGGAATGTTGTCAACTCCCGGGGCCTTGTTTCGACTCAGGTCTTTCAGTGCTCTGTCAAACTCTTCCCGCAATATCGTATCTCCCATTTCATCTTCATCTGCATCCTCTTCCATTTCCAGTACATCGCCCTTGTATAAACCTTCTATATACTCCTTCTACCTTTCCGCCTTCCCTTCTTTGCTTAGAACTGGGTTTCCATCTGAGCTCTTGATATTCATACAAGGGGCTTTCTTTTCTCCAAAGGTCTCTTTAATTTTCCTGTAGGCAGTATCTATCTTACCCCTAGTGAGATAAGCCTCTACATCCTTACATCTGTCCTCTAGCTATCCCTGCTTAGCCATTTTGCACTTCCTTTCGATCTCATTTTTGAGACGTTTGTATTCCTTTTTGCCTGCTTCATTTACTGCATTTTTATATTTTCTCCTTTCATCAATTAATTTCAATATTTGTTCTGTTACCCGCGGATTTCTATTAGTCCTCGTCTTTTTACCTACTTGATCGTCTGCTGCATTCACTACTTCATCCCTCAGAGCTACCCATTCTTCTTCTACTGTATTTCTTTCCTCCATTCCTGTCAATTGTTCCCTTATGCTCTCCCTGAAGCTCTCTACAACCTCTGGTTCTTTCAGTTCATCCAGGTCCCATCTCCTTAAATTAGCACCTTTTTGTAGATTCTCTAGTTTTAATCTACAGTTCATAACCAATAGATTGTGGTCAGAGTCCACATCTGCCCCTGGAAATGTCTTACAATTTAAAACCTGATTCCTAAATCTCTGTCTTACCATTATATAATCTATCTGATACCTTTTAGTATATCCAGAATTCTTCCATGTACACAACCTTATTTTATGATTCTTGAACCAAGTATTAGCTATGATTAAGTTATGCTCTGTGCAAAATTCTACCAGGCGGCTTCCTCTTTCATTTCTTTGCCCCAGTTCATAATCACCTACTACGTTTCCTTCTCTCCTTTTTCCTACTACCGAATTCCAGTCACCCATGACTATTAAATTTTCATCTCCCTTCACTATCCGAATAATTTCTTTTATTTGATCATACATTGCTTCAATTTCTTCGTCATCTGCAGAGCTAGTTGGCATATAAACTTGTACTACTGCAGTAGGTGTGGGCTTCGTTTCTATTTTGGCCACAATAATGCGTTCACTATGCTGTTTGTAGTAGCTTACCCGCATTCCTATTTTCCTATTCATTATTAAACCTACTCCTGCATTACCCCTATTTGATTTTGTGTTTATAACCCTGTATTCACCTGACCAGAAGTCTTGTTCCTCCTGCCACCGAAGTTCACTAATTCCCACTATATCTAACTTCAACCTATCCATTTCCCTTTTTAAATTTTCTAACCTACCTGCCCATAGAACGCCAGTTTTCTTTCTCCTCATAACAACGTCCTCTTGAGTAGTCCACGCCCGGAGATCCGAATGGGGGACTATTTTACGTCCGGAATACTTTACCCAAGAGGTCGACATCATCATTTAATCATACAGTAAAGCTCCATGCCCTCGGGAAAAATTACGGCTGTAGTTTCCCCTAGCTTTCAGCCGTTCGCAGTACCAGCACAGCAAGGCCGTTTTGGTTAATGTTACAAGGCCAGATCAGTCAATCATCCAGACTGTTGCCCCTGCAACTACTGAAAAGGCTGCTGCCCCTCTTCAGGAACCACACGTTAGTCTGGCCTCTCAACAGATACTCCTCCGTTGTGGTTGCACCTACGGTAGGGCCATCTGTATCGCTGAGGCACGCAAGCCTCCCCACCAACGGCAAGTCCATGGTTCATGGGGGGGATTTTGCATATACTGAGATCGAAACCAGTCTCTTCTACTGCACTCAGGTTCTCCAAGAAGATATACAAAGTTTCAGTACTGTCAGCAAGTATCAGCCAGCTGTCTGCATATCTCAATGCGATAATTCATTCTCCTTAAGTTTGTCAACCTTATTAATGTGCACACCAGTATTCTGTCACCAAAAAATACTTTTAACTGTGTTACACGTCTACAGGGGTCCCCAGGAGGAATGGTCAATATTCAGGGATACGGCAGGAACGATTATTCGAAGTAAAAAGTCTAGTAAAATGGGCCCTAAAGTGCATACCTAAAAAGGTATGAGCATTTTTCATTCTCACTGCTATGAAAAACATCTCTTGTACTGAAAAAGTGTTCGTAGCTCTTAAGGTATGCATTTTAGAACCCACGTTTACTAGGCGTTTTTGCTTGACACAAGCATTTTTGTCATATCCATAAATATTGCCCATTGTTCCTGGGATCCCCTGTATGTGTATCTCCAAATCCAGTATTTGTTATTGGTATGACACCCTCATCACTTTGTACAATGCCTGGTCTATGAAAATTTTCGAAAAACACTTGTAGAGATCCCAACAGCCCTGAATAAGGACTGTTAAATACAAAAGGGCCTCACAGGTTTTAAACCTTTTTCAGGACTGAAGAGAGAAGGTCTTAGGCTTTACTGATATTTTCTAGATTTCTTCATGTCATAGTAATTTACATAGACATGAATAATTAACGAGTAGGGCTTCAAAAATTGGCTCATTACGCCATTCGAATGTTTTTTGCCCTATTTATTGCTGGTATGTCGTCACTGTAGAGGTCTTCGATATATTTTAATGATGCATTTACCAAAGTAGCTTTACATAAGAAGAGTCATTCTTTTTCCGGGTGTTGTGATATGGATTGAAAAAGTTATTTTTTTGACAGAGATTGTCAATAGCTTTGTGTTTACCTTTCATCCACTTCCTCCTTGTCTTTGCAATTTCCCGCGTAATTAATCTTTGAATTCGACATTACTGTGATTTGTTATTTTCACAATTTCTTCGTTCTTCCTTTTGGTGTAGTATTTAGTTCATCATCCAGTGATTTTTCTCTTTGTTCCTCTTCCTTAACCTATTGCCTGGCAGAAGGTGCACCCAAAAACAAGCATTATTACTGTTAGTGATTTCTACCTGGAGATAATTCAATGGGAACTCAAGAAGCATGCCTTTCGCTTCATACGCCACATTTATTTTTTATTCCTCCTGATCAGTTTTCTTAAATCTCATGAGTACTGCATTTTTTTCACGTAGCGCTCATTTATAGTAGTACTTCCTCCTCGGCTAATGGCTTATAGTTACATTTTGAAAATGGTCTGGATATGCAGCGACTTTTTTAATAACTGTAATGAACATTTTATTCATAGTAACTGAAAATAGTTTACTCACACGCACAGCGTAATGCCTATTGTCTCCATGGCAAGCACAAATTCACAGTCGTCCGTTGGAGAGTTCATACTATGTAATCCAGACGATTATTTTAGGAAAAACTTTACATCTCCGTCCCTCAGTTTCCTATAAAATCATCTCAGTCCTAACATTAAAAATCTGGCCTCAGGTTCTTAGTATTATTTGTGTCCAATGCGCTCAGGATCTACTTCAAAGATTCCGAAACTTCTTTACTTCAGTATCAATTTTTTGTCAGTCGTGAAAACGAATAAATAAAAAATAAGTAAAAATTCCGAAAATGAATCTTTAAAATAATTTAAACCCGTAAACAGCTACAGAATATTCAGCTAGTTGTCCGCTACAAAATTCCGTTTATGACACCATATGCGATAGAGGTTATAAACACACCAAAACACGCTAAAAACATCGTTTGTAAGATTTTTGTCATAAATATTAAGTGGTACACCAACTAATGAAGATTTCTTTCTTTTACCGCCTCTATACTTCATTATATCGACCACTGTTGGTCACTTACAACTGGCAGAGGATCCTTACGAGCTGCTGTAGATTTTCATTAAATGTTGCAATCGAAAAATATCAGTTTTTAACTTTAGTGAAAGGCCATAACACAGCTACATTTCCAATCATTTCACATCAGTTGCTTTGCAGTCAGCTCGTATAAATTTTCTTCTCGCCCTTGCGAGATATTGGCAGAATATTTCCGTGCTGGCTTTACCCTCACAGTAGCTAGGACTTTCTCCCGCCCCAGTCCTATGTGGCTTACCATGCAATCCCCGCTTTGAACATGTTTGCGCCAGCACCTCTTATCGGATCAAGAGAGACATTTCTCATACTGTGAGTAACTTCGAGCACGTCACGTCTGAAAGGGCGACTCAATAATGGAAGAGAACATGCTGTGCCTTATAACAGAGTGGGGTGATCGTTGCTGGAGAAAAAACCTGTTTCTTGAAAACTTCTCTTTCTATTGTTTGTGGTATGATTATAATCTGATGTAACCATGATGCTCACAGGTCTGCAGTTGCATTTGATCGCACAAATTGCAGCACATGTAACTGTTTAATCATCTCTTGCTACAGCTGTATTCATATTTTTTGATTAGGAATGAAGTGAAATGTTTAATATCACGTTGCTCATAAGTCTCATCTGCTTTACTTTCGTAATGAATAGAAAATCACAAATAACAATAAATTAATACGTTCTCTGTCGAATTAAATAGGACATACTGATGTGCAGAGTATAATTAAGACAAAGACAAGGCCGTAATATGGAAAGGAGTGTTGGGTTGGATGCGAAAATCCCTCCTTAATATTTCAATGGAAATCGTTTGCCGCTGTCTTCCTGCGGTATATTATATAGTGTGTACTGTACCTGTTTCCAGTGGATGACTGTGATAAGTGGTTGGGCAGCTTAGTGCAGTCTTTGTCTTATTAAGGATAAAGTGAATGAAGAAGGTGGTTACCTGCGTCCGCTCATAGCCACATCCTTGGGAAATGTTCCTAGTGGGACGTCGACCTTAACGTTAGGTCAGATGGAAGGATCATTTTCGACTGTATCACATCCCCTCGTTCCACTCAACGCTGGGAAGAAGTTTGGAATTTAATCCAAGACATCGGGGAAAAATCTGGTGGCCAGGAACTTGACACCACCACTTCTGCTTACCTTGCTTCCCAAATACTGGGGGTGTAAATTATTTTCTTCACAGGGGTTCGAACCGGTCATCTCCGAGTCGAGGAGCACCGTAAAAGCGTCGATTACTGGTTTCGTAGTACAGAAAATAATCACACGTTAAAAACCTAGTAGATATCCACGTTTAAAGCGAATCATAAAATTATTTGAACCTACATTGTGTTCCCGATTAACAATTCTAACGACTTGATGTGATAAGCCACTAGGCACTTTCCCCGGTTGGATATTCGAGTTTAATGTTTTCCAACGTTTTTCCCTAAATCTCTTAAGGTGAAAGGCCGGCATGGTTTCTTTGGTAAGGACACGGTAGATTTCGTTAGCCAATCCGAGTATGTGCTTAGGCTCTGATGCCACCGTCTCCGCTGGGGCATTGAACCCAAATCTTCCTTTTTTTCCAAACGTATCAACGGGATGGGTCAGTTTAAGTAGCACAAATAAGATCAACATTGACTGTGATTATACAGGGCACACAACAGTGAAATGCTAGCAGTTGGAAAATATTCACTCACTGCATGAAACCTGACTATCCGTATTGTGTCGTCTTACAGAATGAAATTACCTTCTATAGCGCACACATAATGGCACATACGATATCACACCAGATGGACAAATCGCTTAGGAAAACATAATATTGTTTGTGGCAATTTAAAGATACACCACTCCACATTCTCTCTAGCCTGGCGGAATTTCTTTCAAAAACGTGTGATGGACGATGACGGTTTCCGACTTTTCAGCTAACGAAAACAAGCCGCCAAAGGAAGGGAAGTTACGGTCGAACGTCCGTATGGAGCGAAAGCTAGGACTGGACAATTCCTTTAATATGTATAATGACATTGGTATCGTCGCCGTTGAGAGCTCGTAAGCTACAAACACACGCACGCACGCACGCACACACACGCACTCTCTCTCTCTCTCTCTCACACACACACACACACAAACACACACACACTCACACACTCACACAGTACTCAAAAACTCATTTTCGAGGAGTTATTCCGGCATCCTGAAGCTGTTTAGCGAATCATGGCAAACATAAATGTGAATAACTAGGGAGGCATCCGAATCGTGTTCGTCCCGAATGCAAATGCATTATTAAGTCACTACGCTACGTCGCTCGTTTTCACTTTGAAAGCTAAAATGGGGCTCATCCGTGAAGAGAACGGTCATCCATTGATCTGCAGTACAGTTGGCGTGCTCAGTGAAAACGCGTCCTCCTGTATGATGCACCAGTGGACAGTACACACGTGATTGGCTGCCTACCGATAATCTAGAAGCGGAACAGTTTACCACTGCCACCTCTAATCTGACAAAGACAGTCTAACAGTTCTTCCGGTAGATGAGACTTCGAGGGTTTGATCAGATCTCTGAAGAGAGCACAAGAACTAGTTGGGGAAACTATGGGAAGGAAAACTACCAAGCCCTTTTAAAATATTCATTTCTCGCACACACTTTAAAAGATTCACGAAAATAATGAAAAACCTTAACTTCGATGGCCAGGCTGGGACTTGAAACCACATCTCCCTGTGTGTGAGTCCAGAGTCAACTCTTTCTGTGCTATTATATCGAGTGAACTACCCAGCTATTTTCGGTTGTTATCGGAGCAACACTAGTTTCAATAATTAACTTCTTTCGCACGTCCGATTTTATCCCAACGTATTGCTTTTTGTAAATCTCTTCCCTAATTTATGGAGATCAGCCTAATCTGGCGAATGGACAATTTAAATGTTCAGCTACAGCAGCAGTATTCGGCAGAACACGATACTAGACCCAAATTAGGGTGAACCATCTTCAGACTTTTACGAGTCCAGCAATCTGGCTCCATGAGTTACGTCTGATTTAAGTTTGACAATGTCTGATTTAAGTTTGACAATGCATCTCCAATATTGTCCATGGAATTAATGTGAAATACTCTAGAAGACAAGAGTAACAGTGATGAATGAAAACTGCAGAGAGTAATTATGCCAGATTATTTTCCACAAAGTATTACCGCCAGTGTGAGACTTTCTTCGTAAGTTATTCACCGAGTTAATTCTTTTTTTTTTTTTTTTTTGTACATACTCATTCATTGCAAGCTTGATTTCTATCACACACAAGAAAAAAGAGCAACCATTACAATTTTTGTTCTCTTGATTATTGGAACAGTCGAATTTCACTAAGGATTCCAGCAGTAAAGCATTCATATTAAGGTGAAAACTGAAAACCGCGAACGTTCACCAAATTCAACAGCGTTTTCTTCACTGGGATCAATGTATCTTGATGGGATATGTACCAAAGTTAGTGTATAGCAAGTTTTCCTATCGTGCACAGTCCAGAAAAACACGCGACGTGACAGGAATATCTGAGAACGACAAATATAACAGTCTGAACTGGAATAACCTCTGCCGTATTATGCAAATAACGCCTCGTCCTACCTGTCGAAAAGCTTCTTTGTAACATTCTGTGATATAAGAATAGCGGCTGCGACGGCAGCATTGTATATCTTCCTAGAAGTCTGCAAAATTATAAATATTGATAAATGTGAAAATAATTTTACAAGGGTAAGACGATATTAAAGTTTTCAGACATGTTACAGGGCCATTATGATATGTAGAGGAAAACTCAACATAATTTTTTTACAATTACGCGTATGATTTCTTTTCTGTCTTGAGAATAGTGAATTTTAGACGTGGAGCTTTCTAGACGGTGTCTGTTTTGATTGATCTCATTGTCTGATTATGAAGGAATCGTACTGAATCTATTGTACAACAGTTATATGAGAGTCGTAAATTAGCCAAATATAACATTGGTACTAAGCTAAGAGCCAGTAGGAAAAAGTTCCACTATTTTATACTCATCATTGTTTTAATGTGTTGTTACTGATAACTGAACAAAACAGGCCCGTTTTCATGAAGTATGTGTTCTGGGACATGCTTTGTCCACGCACTTTCAAACGTGTGGTAAAATGTAATGTCCATAAACTACCTCTTACTAACTAAAACTTCATTTATGTATTATTAGCAGTATACGTAGTTGATAAAAGAAGTCAGCAAGCACCTATTTGGTACTAACGCTGTCAGCAACATTCCACATGTGTGTCAAAGATGTACGCGGTGCAACCATGCTATACTCTTTAGAACCTTTTTCTTTTTGTAAAATAGAAATTTTTTGGGGACCGGACAGTCAGCAACACTGAAAGTGAAAATGAGCACTCGATGCGCGATGTGCGTCGCGCCTACTATTTACTATATTACATTCTAAATCTTTTATTTATGCAGCACTGTTTTTACAAACATAAAAATTATAATCTTACTTATCACAACAACTAAACAATTTTCGAGCTTATCCTCAAAAATATGTAATAATTTATCGTTCTCATCCCCACTACAATCTCTCTTATCATCTCTAGAACTGCAGCGGCTTCTTTACATTTCTTTCTCTCGTTCTGTTTCCCAATCTTGGAATAAATGTAATTAGTAATTATGAAAAAGTTAAGAAACTGAATTAAACAAGTATTTATAACTTTATTATATATATATACATATACACTCCTGGATATGGAAAAAAGAACACATTGACACCGGTGTGTCAGACCCACCATACTTGCTCCGGACACTGCGAGAGGGCTGTACAAGCAATGATCACACGCACGGCACAGCGGACACACCAGGAACCGCGGTGTTGGCCGTCGAATGGCGCTAGCTGCGCAGCATTTGTGCACCGCCGCCGTCAGTGTCAGCCAGTTTGCCGTGGCATACGGAGCTCCATCGCAGTCTTTAACACTGGTAGCATGCCGCGACAGCGTGGACGTGAACCGTATGTGCAGTTGACGGACTTTGAGCGAGGACGTATAGTGGGCATGCGGGAGGCCGGGTGGACGTACCGCCGAATTGCTCAACACGTGGGGCGTGAGGTCTCCACAGCACATCGATGTTGTCGCCAGTGGTCGGCGGAAGGTGCACGTGCCCGTCGACCTGGGACCGGACCGCAGCGACGCACAGAAGCACACCAAGACCGTAGGATACTACGCAGTGGCGTAGGGGACCGCACCGCCACTTCCCAGCAAATTAGGGACACTGTTGCTCCTGGGGTATCGGCGAGGACCATTCGCAACCGTCTCCATGAAGCTGGGCTAGGTCCCGCACACCGTTAGGCCATCTTCCGCTCACGCCCCAACATCGTGCAGCCCACCTCCAGTGGTGTCGCGACAGGCGTGAATGGAGGGACGAATGAAGACGTGTCGTCTTCAGCGATGAGAGTCGCTTCTGCCTTAGTGCCAATGATGGTCGTATGCGTATTTGGCGCCGTGCAGATGAGCGCCACAATCAGGACTGCATACGACCGAGGCACACAGGGCCAACACCCGGCATCATGGTGTGGGGAGCGATCTCCTACACTGGCCGTACACCTCTGGTGATCGTCGAGGGGACACTGAATAGTGCACGGTACATCCAAACCCTCATCGAACCCATCGTTCTACCATTCCTAGACCGGCAAGGGAACTTGCTGTTCCAACAGGAGAATGCACGTCCGCATGTATCCCGTGCCGCCCAACGTGCTCTAGAAGGTGTAAGTCAACTACCCTGGCCAGCAAGATCTCCGGATCTGTCCCCCATTGAGCATGTTTGGGACTGGATGAAGCGTCGTCTCACGCGGTCTGCACGTCCAGCACGAACGCTGGTCCAACTGAGGCGCCAGGTGGAAATGGCATGGCAAGCCGTTCCACAGGACTACATCCAGCATCTCTACGATCGTCTCCATGGGAGAATAGCAGCCTGCATTGCTGCGAAAGGTGGATATACACTGTACTAGTGCCGACATTGTGCATGCTCTATTGCCTGTGTCTATGTGCCTGTGGTTCTGTCAGTGTGATCATGTGATGTATCTGACCCCAGGAATGTGTCAATAAAGTTTCTTCTTCCTGGGACAATGAATTCACGGTGTTCTCATTTCAATTTCCAGGAGTGTATATATAATGTTTGATTCGGTTGGATGAAAACATCGTTTATCCAGGTCCGTGTATGACACCATGGAATCAATGCCATTGATACAAGTTATTAACTTTTGTGATCCATTGTTTAAAAGTGATTCAAGTGTAGGTATTGTCATATTAGCATTTCTCAATATATAGAAGCTACATTCAGCACTTTCATTTTGCTTGTTGAGTTCTTTGTGAAAGGGAGGAAAACTTGGGGTGCCAATATTCTTGGTTTCAGTTTTGAAACTATCGTCGGTAATTTTAAAATTGAGTCTTTTAGAAAAAGTTGCTTATCCTGAAGCGATAAAGGAACAGAGACTTTTGAAGCCGTTCAGATGACATTTAAGTTTTTCTAGAGTCTCAGAAATTTCACGTCCCACAGGTTAATGGCTTAAATTTTTCAATGTCACTTGCTATTTGGTATGAAGTGAGGTCAGTGTATCTTTGTGCTTTTCCCACGCCCATTTCCATAGCCATTGCGGTGCTAATTTTCAAGTTGTCTTTATTACTTAACATCATTTTAAAAGTATCTCTGTCGGAACAACGAATCGAAATATTACCGATAGTTAATATTACAATCCTGATAAACAATCTTAGTATCCGCTTCTTCGTGTGAACTGCATTCAAAACTACCTTGTACTGTTTTCGCAATTCGCCTTTGACGTTCGTGTATTTACACCATTTACCGTAACTCGTTTTCACTAACTTCGTACCAAGGAGTCGTAATATTTCGTCACGCTCCAAATCGTTAACTAAAAATTTAACAAATGCGTCTTGTATGTGATGTTCCTCAATTCAAGAAATCCGGGAAATGATTTTTATTGGATTCGCTAATATGGTAGCCCCGTAATTAGCTATGATGCGAAGACATTGGACCATGTATATCTTTTACGGAAGGCATTTTGTGACAATCAAAATTTATAGTGATATCGTTTGTTGAGTATGACGTACGATGTGTAAAACTTGTAGTGGAAATGCTGGTGAAACTTCGTTGCTCATTTTTCACGCAACATAAAACGAAAACAACCGTCGATTCCAAAGAGCAAATTTCTCTGTTTTACACATCGTCCCATCAAAATGACGCATATACAAATAAAATTATGTTAATAATAAACGTTTATTTATCATACAACATTTTATACAATCAAACTTCAAAGAAGAGTTGCAGATATTGAAAACGTAGAATAAAAGACAGTAAAACGTAGGGGTAATGTCTATTGTGCGCGTGTTTTCACATTCAGCGTTGCTGTCAGAGTCTCAAAAAGATTTCAGGGCGTCACAAATCGTGACTGGTATCGGAAATTTTTCTACACCCTATAAAGTAAAAGATACGGAGTTCAACAGCATACACTATAGATAAAATTCATTCAAAAATTTTTTATTTTCTAATTTCTTATAGGAATATGATGAGAAGCGAAGGAAAAGACAAAGGTTACAAAGAGTATAAAATGGTTGCATCATATACACTTTTTTGACACCTCTGGAACGTTGCTGATGGCGTTAGTCACAACTAGATGCTTGCTCACTTTTTCTACCAACAGTTTATACTGCTAATAATGCATAAAAAAGTGTCAGCCAATGAATGTGCTTCGCACGTCCCAAAATTCAAATTTTATGATAATGGGCGTCAACATATTAAAACACTAAGTAATATAAAATATTTTTTTTTAATTTTTCAATGAACACACTGTCATTTGACTGTATTGTTGTTTATTCAATTACTAGCCAGGTTTCGGCATTTTATGCAATTTTGAAGTGATTGAGTTTATGTCATTAACATGTGTATCACTTGAAATGGCATAAAAGCCGAAATGTGGTTCGTAATTAAAAAAAAACAACAATACAGTCAAATGGTGGTGTGTTCATTTAAAACCTGTTTTATGACTGTTGCTCAGCAACGTCAAAAATGTTTAGTATAAAACAGTTGTACTTTTTGGCATGGGCTCCAGGACTCTTCTACTGGCCGGTGTGGGGACGCGAAATTAATTGTGGAACTCTCTCTCTCTCTCTCTCTCTCTCTCTCTCTCTCTCACTCACTCACTCACTCACTCTATCTATGTATGTATCTATCTCTCAAATTTCATGTGGAGGCTCGCCGCCGCGGTGTACAAGTCTTTTTAGTGGACGCCATGTAGATGACTTGTGTGTCGGTTATTATGAAACGATGAGGAGAACAACACAATACCCAATCCCCGAGCAGAGAAAATTCCCAAACCAGCCACGAAACGAAGCCAGGCCCCTTCGGTTGGCATCCAGGCATGCTGATACCGCTGCTGCGGAGGCGTGCATCGGGGATGTCAGAATCAGTGATACCCCTAGAGATTATGTGTATCACAACAAAATTATGTTGTTAGGCTACTTTAGTTGAAACTTCAGACACTGGCAACGTGATAGCTCTTGTTGAAATTTTAACCCAGTTATTAAAAAACGGTGTTGAAATATTCAGCTGTAACTTGCTTTAAAGAACCATTCCGTAGGTAAGTAAACGTGACATTGAATATTTATTGTCGACCGTTACCGGAATCGAATAACATTACTTCACATTACGAGTTATGGGAATTCTTGCACTTCCTCTCTTTCTTTCAAGGAGTAGGCGATCCATCTGTTCCGGTTACAAAGGGATCTGTTACCGACGTTTACATGATCTACTAATGTCTCGTATGGCATTCGGTCTACACGATAAAACATCGCCGGCCGTTGTGGCCGAGTGGTTCTAGGCACTTCAGTCCGGAACTGCGCTGCTGCTACGGTCGCAGGTTCGAATCCTGTCTTGGGCATGGATGTGTGTGATGTCCTTAAGTTAGTTAGGTTTAAGTAGTTCTAAGTCTAGGGGATTGATGACCTTATATTTTAAGTCCAATAGTGCTCAGAGCCATTTGAACCATTTTTCATAAAGCATCTTTGGTATTCGCTGATAGCCGCGCCACTGAGCGCCTCTAAGCTCCATTCTTCCCAGTAACAGTGTATGGTGTACTGCAGCAACTAAATTACTTCAGGAAGAAGTCGAGTGCGTACTAAAATAAACACAAAATTATTTTACTTCATTAAAATGTGAACTTAGTAAATCAATATTACTTTACTGCATTAAATTGTGAACTTGGTAAATACTTGACTTGGGAAACAATGTCCACAACGATGACAGGTATCTGATTCTGTAACTGATACAACATTTAGCACTTCGTCATTGCAGAATTGTAGTTTCAAATCCGAGGATATAAAGTTCTGAATAACTGTTCTATTCGCACGCAGCGAGACCTGTACTACGACGACACATTGCAAGTGGTCGCTGACTACGTAGAGCAGGGCCGGCCAAACGCTGTGCAGACGTGAGGAGGAGCTGCACATGTGCGCACGTGTGCGACAGCGACATCTGTTATTAGACATGTGTCCTAAATGAACGGCGGCGGCTCCACTTCCCCGTTTATGTGGTACAAGCACGAGCGCAACGTACCCAGTCTCGTTTACCACTGGTAACCGTAACCTTAACAGAGAAGTACTGAGAAATGGCAGGTACTGTGAAAAAGCAAAGGACAGGAGATCTATGCTCTCAGTCGCTTAAAAATTACTGGAACTGCAATTCTTTTTTGTAGCCGTTGGTGAAAACTCACAGTGTTTGCTATGCCGCCGAATAATAGGCGGCCAGCGTAAGTTTTCAATTGAAAGACACTACAATACATATCACAAAGACGAGTGTAGTGTACTCAAGAGTGAAGTACGGCAAGCAAAATTAAATGGCTTTAAGAAAATGGATGAGACACATAAATTCGATTATCATTTCGCATGACCAGTGATAAACGTGTTTGGATTTATTCCTTTCATAATGAAAAATTATTGTTTACTAACTGTGCATTAGTGCCTCATTCTGCTCCATGTTACATTATTATCAGGAAAGTTGGCCATTAAACCGATTGTTCCACTGTATACTTACATTTAGGTTTATTTTTAAATGGGTAAAGGGCTACGCTCAGCTGAAGTCGATAAAACGTAACATTCATCTAATTGTCGATTATTATGCGGATTTCAGACGGAGCTGACGAAAGATGTTGCAATAATGGTATTGAAATAACAGGTGATCATCGAGAGGTCTGCGGTTATCATTCTGTTCAGAGGTCAGTGAGGCAGAAATTATGTGGGTATAACTGAGGGCACCGAGAATTAGTTATAGGAAACCTTGCAATAGTTTAATGTTATTTGGAATCATGAATAAGGTTCGTTGGAAGTCGCGAAGTGCTCTCTTTCTTAAATACTCTATCAAAAACATTACTCGTATTTACGTGCCGTCAGTCAAGCTGCCTTAATAAAAACCCACGGTTGTTAACTGTATTACTTGTGTTACTGGGTTAATCTGTTAACATAAAAGTAGACGTCTCAATTAGTAGACTGCGACAGTATTTTAAATATTTAATACGCGAAATACCTTCCCATGGTTCGCTTGCAGGCTGTGGAAAGAGCACTAGAATGTGCCGGTACAGAGTATCCCAGCAAGTGGATAAAGCGACATCTGTGCGTAGAAACATGCACTACATGAACGCTGACGGCTGCGGCGTGCACGCTGTGACCCGGAAGTTCCACATGTGCAGGAGCACCGCACGCGTGCAGAATTTCTGGCCGGACCTGACGTAGAGAATAGACGATCACATAGAGACTGGGATGAGCAGCAATGCGCTAGGACATAAATAACTTTCCAGCAGCGGTGCTGTAAGAAAACACTTGGGAGCGCGTCTATGTCCGCATCTCCGATTCTTTGCCACTTATGGTAGCGACTGTCTTTACTTCTGGTGCAGTCATGAGTTACCAACTTTTGCATGAGAGCTCGTTCTGTAGAAGACACGACACATTCTGTTCTGGTATGAGAGGCATCATGTTTTTTTCTCTTTGATTCCATTCCTGTTTTAAAAATACTCCATTCTCTCGTCATATCCTTATTTCTAAATCTATTCAGTCTCAGGAAGGCATTTCAGGAATCTCGTTTCTGATATTCACTCCTTATGCTAAGATATTTAGCATTCCTCACCCACGTCTCTGACAGTACAGCAAAACTGGCGCAGCCAAAATGAGCAGTTGCAGAGATGGAAATAACACGAAGTGACTTTACCGCAGAGTGTACAAGGCAAAGGCTGGCAGTGTACGCAAAAACGAGTCTGGTGACCCAATTTGCAAGAAAGCATTTGAAATGTTTCGCCGAAAGAGGAAAAAGTTTGGCCAAGGCGCGTGCGGCGGGCGCATGCCGTGCAGGTTGCATACCGGCGCGGCGCGCTCGCGTCCGTTCACGGAATCGATAATCGACCGCGGTGCTCGGGTTAGACAGCGAGTTGAGCTTGCCCCGAATGCGCGGGCCATGGATACGCTCCTGCAAAACGAGCCTCCCTCGGCCCCCGACCTTGACACCATAAACTGGGGCACTGCTTCCCGCTTTTCTACATTCCTCCCTTTCACACGGTACGCTGAATTCCGTTACCTCAGCACCTAAAACTGTGACACAATTCTACACCAGATGCTTTGACACATTTGCATATGGGATATCTCACTCTTAAAGTGAGCTGTACAGCGTACCTGAGTAAAAAAAACTATGTCTCCTCTTCTGCGTTGTATTTTACTTTCAATTTTTTTTTGCGCTGAGGGAATACAGTGTTCTGGCAGTGTAAAATAAAGGAAATGAAGCCTTCTGTCTAATAGCTGTCTTCATGTTTCACGTCTTTACGCTATAACCGCGTCTTCAATTTTTCACTGAATAGAGGTTACAACTTTCATTTTTGCCTATATGAAGCCATTCTCATTTTGTTAGAGCACTCGTCTGGTGACTGTTATTACTAGCATATAAGGTACACTGTCTCATGAAAAGCACCCACACATCTATTAGTGTACATTAATGTGGTGTGTGTCCACCCTTCGCTATTATGATGGCTTGGACTCTGCTGGGGAGGTGTCTGAATGTCTGTGAACGAATGACAGCCCATTTTTGGTCTCGTATTCGGGAGGACAACTGTTCAAACCTGCGCCTGGCCATCTTGATTTTGGTTTTCGGCGATTTCCCTAAATCGATCCAGGCAAATACCGGGATGGTTCCCTTGAAAGGGCACGGCCGACTTCCTTCACCATTCTTTCCTAACCCGATGGGACCGAGGACCTCGCTGTTTGGTCCCCTCCCCCACATCAACCAATCAATCAACAAGCCCATTCTTCTTCAAGAGCCAAAACTAGAGAAGGTAGTGATGTTGAACGCTTGGAAACTAGGGTTCAGAGTGGAGCCAACGTTCCAGCTCTTCCCAATAATGTTCCCTTGGGTACAGATCGGGACTTTAAACAGCTCACTCCATTTCAGGAAAGTAATTGTCCGAAAACCCTTGTCTCAGAAATGCAACTTTACGATAGGGTGCAGTGTCATGCTGGTGTAAACAATCGTCGTCTCCGAACTCCTCCTCTACTGTGCACAGTACACAATTAAGTAGACCACACCTAAGCACGAGAAGCACACCCACAGTGTAACAACACATCTTACGTACCTTATTGTTCTCACTACATTTGATGCTAGGTACTATTGTCCACAATTTTGCCAAAATCAAACCCTTCCATCGGATTGCCACCTCACTATGCAGCTTGAGACATCACTGCAAGTAAACTGTTTACAGCATCTAACGTCCAGTAGCATCGCTCTTTAGACCACCTCAAAGTGTCGCTTAGCACTTGATACACAAACTTTATTCTTTTTAACTCATTACGCACAGGTATTGTGCAACCTAGACTGCTGGGAGCACTTTGGAACTCAGGAGTGATTCCTCGTGCTGATTCCATGCCATTTCTTACGACCACTTCCGTAACTCAAAAATGGTTCAAATGGCTCTGAGTACTATGGTACTCGACATCTGAGGTCATCAGTCCCCTATAACTTAGAATTACTTAAACATGACTAACCTAAGGACATCACACACATCCATGCCCGAGGCAGGATTCTAACCTGCGACTGTCGACTGAAGCGCCTAGAACCGCTTGGCCCTCCGTAACTTTCGACTGCCCCTGTCGTCAGTACGTGAGGTCCGCGTGGGCTTGAATTGGATGTGGTTGTTACTTCACGTTTTAACTTCACCGTCACTTCAACAGCAGTGTACTTGGGCAGTTTTAGATGGGTTAATACAGGGTGACAATTACTGAACTACACGAAATAAAAACGTCATAACTTCTGAACAGTTTGCGTTAGGACGTTCAAACTCCACAGTTGGCCGCGGGGCATGATGGGAATTAGTATGCACAGGCGCGTGCGGTGTAGTGACGAAGCCCACTTTCATTTGGATAGGTTCGTCAATAAGCAAAACTGGCGCATTTGGGGCACTCAGAATCCACATTTCACGATCAAGAAGTCACTTCACCCGCAACGTGTGATGTGCAATGTGCAGTCACGGATTAATCGGTGCGACATTCCTTGGTGGCACGGTGGCTACCGAACGGTACGTGAAGGTTTTGGAAGATGATTTGATCTCAATTATCCAATGTGACCCTGATTTCGACAAGATGTGATCCATGCAAGACGGAGCTCGACCCTGTCGAAGCAGTAGAGTGATTGATGCGCTGGAGGAGCACCTTAGGGACATCATTCTGTCTCTGGGGTACTCAGAGGCCACTAGCATGGTCCTCGATTGGTTGCCATACTCTCCGGATCTGAACGCATGCGACTCCTTTTTGTGGGGCTATGTTAAATACCAGGTGTACAGCAATAGCCCCAAAACCATTTGTGAGCTGAAAACACTATTCAGGAAGTCATCTACAGCATCGATGTTCCTACACTTCAGCAAGTCCTGCAGAATTTCGCTTTTCGTCTGCGTCACATCACCGCCGATGGTGGCACGCACATCGAACATGTCATAACCTAGATCCGAATATCTGTAGTGACGTTTACATCTTGGGCAACGGCCTTGCAGCAGTAGATACACCGGTTCCCATGAGATCACCCAAGTTAAGCGCTGTCGGGCGTGGTCGGCACTTGGATGGGTGACCGTCCAGGCTGCCATTCGCTGTTGCCATTTTCCGGGGTGCACTCAGTCTCTTGATGCCAATTGAGGAGCTAGTCGACCGAATAGTAGCGGCTTCGGTTAAGAATACCATCATAACGACCGGGAGAGCGGTGTGCTGGCCACACGACCCTCCTATCCGCATCCTCCACTGAGGATGACACGGCGGTCGGATGGTCCCGGTAGGCCACTCTTGGCCTGAAGACGGAGTGGAGTGACGTTTACATGTTAGATAAAGTGTCTGCACGCCGTAGTTTGTAACTAATTTACTTTTTTCCTTAAGGTTCAATAATACGAGGGCTGTCCAGCAAGTAAGTTCCGATTGATCGCGAAATGGAGACCACATCGAAAATCAGAAATGTTTTATTTGTAATAGTTAGCTACACCTTCCAGCCACTTCTCTACTTAGTCGTCGTTCTGACTTAGACATTTGTCGTAGCGTTGAACCAACTTTCCAATACCCTCATCATTGAAGGGAGCCGCCAGTGCTTTCCGCCAATTCCCTACGCTGACCTATAGCTCGTTGTCTGTGCCAAAATGTTGTCTTCATAGCCAGTGGTTCATGTGAGCAGAAATGAAACTCTGAGGGAGACAATTAAGGGCTGCGCTGTGGGTAATCAACCATTTCCAATTGAAAATGATGCAGTAGCATCTTCATTGCCCCTGCAGAGTCCGGCTCACAATTGTCTTGAAGAAGAAACAGCACGACAGTTAAGTAATGTTGGCTGCATAGCTTCAGGCGAAATTTCTCGCCAGGCCCTCGTACTTGGCGGGAAACACTATTTTCTAGACATCTTTACGAACTGACTGTGAGCTCAGAAATGAGAAGAGCGACGTAATGCTATCTATGGTCATACTAACGATACTGCCCAACACATCTGTGCAAAGCTTTATCGGATTTTCATAATCGTTTCCATTTCGCGACTGATCGGAACTTGCTTTCTGGACACCCCTTGTAGGTACCCTGTATGTCTCTGATGGATTTATTACTCAGGTGACACCCAACAACACGGAAGGAAGGAACATTAAGGCTTAATGTCCGGTCGACATGATAGAGAAGGAGTACATGCAGGGAATGTTCAAGGATGAGGAAGGAAATCGGCAGTGCCCTTTCGAAGGAACCATCGCATTATTTCCCCGGAGTGATACAGGGAAATCAAGGAAATTTAAATCAGGATTGGAAGATACGGATTTGTGCCATCGTCCTCCGGAATTTTAATCCTCTCTGATAACTACTACTCCACCTCGCTCGGTTCCGACGACAAGCACAAGTGCGAAGTCACTGAGCTCTCTTGACCTATGCATTCTGTTGTTACTGATTCTCTATTGACACCCATGCCCCCTTTTATAAAGGCGAATGCGTTTGTTGTGACATCTAGTGTTCAGTTACGCACTCGTAAGGGGTCATACCGACTCCTGCGTGTCTCAGTCGACACAGGCGGGTGGGGGTGGGTTGCAGTGTGCGGGCAGCAGGCAGCGGCAACTCGCCGCGTGTGACGCACGACGGCGTGGCTGGCGTGTCGCGTGTCCCTGCGGTCCCACGTCAGCGCGGCTCCGGCAGACAGCACGCAGCGCCGGCACAGGCTGCGCCCGCGGCGAGGCGGCCGCTGTCACTGCCCCGCCTCCACTGCAGAAGCGGCCGCACGGCTCTGCACCTTCTCTTGTGCCCACTGCACCAACCTATGCTGATGAAATACACTATTGGCCATTCAACTTGCTACACCACGGAGATGACGTGCTACAGACGCGAACCGACAGGAAGAAGATGCTGTGATATGCAAATGATTAGCTTTCCAGAGCATTCACACAAGGTTGGCGCCGGTGGCGACACCTACAACGTACTGCCATGAGGAAAGTTTCCAACCGATTTCTCATACACAAATACCAGTTGACCGGCGTTGCCTGGTCAAACGTTGTTGTGGTGCCTCGTGTAAAGAGCAGAAATGTGTACCATCACGTTTCCGACTTTGATAAAGGTCGGACTGAAGCCTATCGCGATTGCGGTTTATCGAATCGCGACATTGCTGCTCGCGTTTGCCGAGATCCAATGACTGTTAGCTGAATATGGGATCGGTGGATTCAGGAGGGTAATACGGAACGCCGTGCTTGATCCCAACGGCCTCGTATCACTACCAGGCGAGATGACAGGCATCTTATCCGCATGGCTGTAACGGATCGTGCACCCACGTCTCGATCCCTGAGTCAACATATGGGGACGTTTGCAAGACAACAACCATCTGCAGGAACAGTTCGACGACGTTTTGCAGCTGAATGGACTATCAGCTCGGAGACCATGGCTGCGGTTACCCCTGACGCTGCATCAGAGACAGGAGCGCCTGCGATGGTGTACTCAACGACGGACCTGGGTGCACGAATGGCAAAACGTCATTTTATTGGATGAATCCAGGTTCTGTTTACAACACCATGACGGTCGCATCCGTATTTGGCGACTTCGCGGTAAACGCACATTGGAAGCGTGTATTCGTCATCGCCATACTGGCGTATCACCCGGCGTGATGGTATGAGGTATCATTGGTTACACGTCTCGGTCACCTCTTGTTCGCACTGACGGCAGTTTGAACAATGGACGTTACATTTGAGATGTGTTACGACCCGTGGCTCTACCCTTCATTCGATCCCAGTGAAATCCTACATTTCAGCAGGATACTGCACGACCGCGTGTTGCAGGTCCTGTACGGGCCTTTTTTGAATACAGAAAATGTTCGACTTCTGCCCTGGCCAGCACATTCTCCAAATCTCTCACTATTGGAAAACCTGTAGTCAATGTTGGCCGAGCAACTGTCTAGTCACAATACACCAGTCACTACTCTGGATGAACTGCGCTATCGTGTTGAAGCTGCATGGGCAGCTGTACCTGTACACGCCATCCAGGCTCTGTTTGACTCAATGCCCAGGCATATCAAAGCCGTTATTACGACCAGAGGTGGTTGTTCTGGGTGCTGATTTCTCAGGATCTATGCACCCAAATTGCGTGAAAATGTAATCACATGTCAGTTCTAGTATAATAAATTTGTCCAATAAATACCCGTATCATCTGCATTTCTTCTTGGTGTGGCAATTTTAATGGCCAGTAATGTACATTGAATCGACAAACTCAAAAACAGCTCTGAAATTTACACGAAAAAGCCATTGCATAACGATATGCACAAATACAGATGGCGGTAGTATAGCGTACACGAGGTAGAAACAAGCAGTACATTGATGGAGCTGCCATTTGAGCGCAGCTGATTGGTCTGAAAAGGTTTCCGAAGCTAGACGCATAGTACATTCCATTTAGGGAATCGTTAGGGAATTAAATTTTCCGTGATCCACAATGTCAAGAGTGTGCCGACAATGCTACATTTCAGGGATTACCTCTCAGCACGTACAGCGCTTTCACTTAATGACCGAGTGCAGCAGTGTTTGCGTAGAGTTTTGAGTGCTAATAGACAAGCAACACTGTGTGAAATAACTGCGGAAATCAATGTGCGACGTACGACGAACGTATCCGTTAGGAACACTGTTTGAGAAATTCGGCGTTAAAGAGCTATGGCCACAACAATCGACGCGAGCTCCTTTGCTAACATCACATCGCCCTCAGCGTCTGTCTTGGGCTCTTGATTGTATAGGACGGACCCAAGACGACTGAAAATCTGAGGCCTTCTCAGATGAGTCAATTGGTAAGGGCTGTTGGTAGAGTTCATGTGTGACGGGGTTCCACGAAGTCATGTAGCCAAGTTGTCAATAACGCATTGTGCAATCTGGTGGTGGCTCAATAATGGTGTGTTTACATGAAATGGACTGGAAATTGGTTCAAATGGCTCTGACCACTATGGGACTTAACATATGAGGTCATCAGTGCCCTAGAACTTAGAACTACTTAAACCTAACTAACCTAAGGACATCACACACATCCATGCCCGGGGCAGGATTCGAACCTGCGACTGTAGCGGTCGCGCCGTTCCAGACTGAAGCGCCTAGAAACGCTCGGTCACATCGGCCGGCGGAATGGACTGGATCCTCTGGGTGTTCGGCTACTTCGAGACCAATTTCAGCCACTCATGGACGTTATTTTCCCAAACAAGAATGGAGATTTCATGGATGACACAGCCCCACGTCACCAGGCCACAATTGTTCGCGATTGGTTTGATCATTCTGGATAGTTCCCGCGAATGATTTGGCCATTCAGATTACCCGACGTGAAAACCATCGAACACTTATGGGACATAATTGAGGGGTCAATTCGTGCACAAAAATCTGCACCGGCTAAACTTTCGCAGTTATGGACGACTACAGAGTTATTCACGGCTCAGCGTTTCTGCAGGGGCTTTCAACGACTTGCTGAGTCCATGCCATGTCGAACTGCTCCACTACGCCGGGAAAAAGTTTGTCCTACACGATATTACGAGGCGTCCCATGACTTTTGTTACCTCAGTGTACGTTGACAAATCCGCGACGGTGTGTGGCGTCAGATATTTCGGGTACCACTATAGTTTTCATACCCTTACTGTCTAGTGTTACCTTATGTGAAAATGTGTGATCTTTTCACGAATGGTGTGATTCAGACGAGACGTGGCTACCAACGCGGTACTGACCAAGTCAGATCTGGGAAACCATCCAGACTGGCTGGCATATCGGCCTTCGTCGGGAATCCATAAGGTGGATTCGATGCTGCACATCCCCGAATGCCGGAAACCGCGTGCTGCCACTCCTGGCTAACCGTGTGGGTCTAAAATTTCTGCAATAAATAAGAATATTTAAGTGAAACCATTCTTACGTGCCTTCTGATCGGTACATTTAGTTAGCGCAATCGCACAACAGATGACAAATTATACACTAATCGAAATAAAAACTGGATAAGTGCGAATAGGACTCGAACTCTGAGGGTTCCGTACAAACTTAATTATTAATATAGATAATAATTTCGTGTGGCTCGATAGCCTGATTCAAATATTTCTTTTCCACACCACTACTACTTGTGTCTCCCTATCGTAGCCCAGCTACCCAACCGGAGAAAGGGGACGTACTGTTTACGCGGAGTGTGAACCACGTGTTGTTTCTGGCGACTTCTTACATTGTTGAGATAGGAACGCTGGGTTAAAAAGAGTGAAAAATCCGTGGTCTGGGCGAGATTCTTCCCTGTTTCCAGCCACGCGCTTTACTCGCTTTTCATGACGTAAGATTGTTTTCGTAACACCATTTTATTTACAAGTCCAACTTCATAATCACGTTTGGGTATGGACCACGGCGGCAGAGAGGGCAGAGGTCGCCACGTGAGGCCTGGCCACTGTGTCGCATTGCTCAGGGGTGTGGAAAAGGAATCGAAGGAGCGAGATAAAAATGTTGGTATTTTAATTACAAAGTAACGACCATACTCACTACACAACGAAAATCCCAAAACAGCTGAGCTTGCAGATTGCCCAAGTGGTTCCCTCGTGTGACAAGTAGAACACATGTTGGGAACGATCTTGAATCGTGGACCGTCGTCACGTATCTCTTCTCGCACCTGGCACATTCCACGTAGCTGGATGGTCCATGAACAACGAACCTAGATACTTGACTAAACAGGACCGGTATTTCGTCCTGCATTGTACGTCCGTGTATCTGTCCAGCAGGACGGAGCAAAAGTCTAACACTTCGTTGACAGTGTCGCGAAAGAAGTACACTCCTGGAAATGGAAAAAAGAACACATTGACAGCGGTATGTCAGACCCACCATACTTGCTCCGGACACTGCGAGAGGGCTGTACAAGCAATGATCACACGCACGGCACAGCGGACACACCAGGAACCGCGGTGTTGGCCGTCGAATGGCGCTAGCTGCGCAGCATTTGTGCACCGCCGCCGTCAGTGTCAGCCAGTTTGCCGTGGCATACGGAGCTCCATCGCAGTCTTTAACACTGGTAGCATGCCGCGACAGCGTGGACGTGAACCGTATGTGCAGTTGACGGACTTTGAGCGAGGGCGTATAGTGGGCATGCGGGAGGCCGGGTGGACGTACCGCCGAATTGCTCAACACGTGGGGCGTGAGGTCTCCACAGTACATCGATGTTGTCGCCAGTGGTCGGCGGAAGGTGCACGTGCCCGTCGACCTGGGACCGGACCGCAGCGACGCACGGATGCACGCCAAGACCGTAGGATCCTACGCAGTGCCGTAGGGGACCGCACCGCCACTTCCCAGCAAATTAGGGACACTGTTGCCCTGGGGTATCGGCGAGGACCATTCGCAACCGTCTCCATGAAGCTGGGCTACGGTCCCGCACACCGTTAGGCCGTCTTCCGCTCACGCCCCAACATCGTGCAGCCCGCCTCCACTGGTGTCGCGACAAGCGTGAATGGAGGGACGAATTGAGACGTGTCGTCTTCAGCGATGAGAGTCGCTTCTGCCTTAGTGCCAATGATGGTCGTATGCGTGTTTGGCGCCGTGCAGGTGAGCGCCACAATCAGGACTGCATACGACCGAGGCACACAGGGCCAACACCCGGCATCATGGTGTGGGGAGCAATCTCCTACACTGGCCGTACACCTCTGGTGATCGTCGAGGGGACACCGAATAGTGCACGGTACATCCAAACCGTCATCGAAACCATCGTTCTACCATTCTTAGACCGGAAAGGGAACTATCTGTTCCAACAGGACAATGCACGTCCGCATGTATCCCGTGCCACCCAACGTGCTCTACAAGGTGTAAGTCAACTACCCTGGCCAGCAAGATCTCCGGATCTGTCCCCCGTTGAGCATGTTTGGGACTGGATGAAGCGTCGTCTCACGCGGTCTGCACGTCCAGCACGAACGCTGGTCCAACTGAGGCGCCAGGTGGAAATGGCATGGCAAGCCGTTCCACAGGACTACATCCAGCATCTCTACGATCTTCTCCATGGGAGAATAGCAGCCTGCATTGCTGCGAAAGGTGGATATACACTGTACTAGTGCCGACATTGTGCATGCTCTGTTGCCTGTGTCTATGTGTCTGTGGTTCTGTCAGTGTGATCATGTGATGTATCTGACCCCAGGAATGTGACAATAAAGTTTCCCCTTCCTGGGGCAATGAATTCACGGTGTTCTTATTTCAATTTCCAGGAGTGTATTACAGCGCCATTCCTTTGCTCCACTTGGCTGCATTTGTCATGCGGCTGGGATGTAGATGGCATTTGGGTGAAACGGAGCTTAAGAAACAATCGACGCTGGCGGCCGTCGTAAGAACAGGGCCAGCATTCGATGTTTGAGTAACTAACATGCAGCCGCCGTACCACATGTCAATCGATGTGTGTCAGAACCAATTATGGCGCAACGAGGACACAAAGGCTAGTGGACCAGATAAATGGAGTGCAATCGTTGGCGATTAGGGAATTTATAATACTGGCCACCAAAATTGCTACACCAAGAAGAAATGCAGATGATAAACAGGTATTCATAGGACAAATATATTACACTAGAACTGACATATGATTACATTTTCACGCAAATTGGTTGCATAGATCCTGATAAACCAGTACCCAGAACAACCACCTTTGGCCGTAATAACGGCCTTGATACGCCAGAGCTTGGATCGCGTGTACAGGTACAGATGCCCACGCAGTTTCAACACGATACCACAGTTCATCAAGAGTAGTGACTGGCGTGTTGTGACGAGCCAGCTGCTAGTCCACCATTGACCAGACGTTTTCAATTAGTGAGAGATCTGGAGAATGTGCTGGCCGGAGCAGCAGTCGAACATTTTCTGTATCCAGAAAGGCCCGTATAGGACCTATAACATGCGGCCGAGCATTATCCTGCTGAAATGTAGGGTTTCGCAAGGATCGAATGAAGGCTAGAGCCACGGGTCGTAACACATCTGAAATGTAACTTCCACTGTTCAAAGTGCCGTCAGTGCGAAAAAGAGGTGACCGAGACGTGTAACCAATGATACCTCAAACCATCACGCAGGGTGATACGCCAGTATGGCGATGACGAATACACGCTTCCAATGTGCGTTCACCGCGATGCTGTAAATAGAACCTGGATTCATCCGTAAAAATTGCGTTATGCCATTTGTGCACCCAGGGTCGTCGTTGAGTACGCCATCGCAGGCGCTCCTGTCTGCGATGCAGTGTCAAGGGTAACCGCAGCCATTGTCTCCGAGATGATAGTCCACGCTGCTGCAAACGTCGTCGAACTGTTCGTGGAGATGGTTTTTGACTTGCAAACGCCCCCATGTGTTGACTCAGGGATTGAGACGTGAGTGCACGATCCGTTACAGCCATGCTGATAAGACGCCTGTCATCTCGACTGGTAGTGATACGAGGTCGTTGGGATCCAGCACATCGTTCCGTATTACCCTCCTGAACCTACCGATTCCATATTCTGCTAACAGTCATTGAATCTAGACCAACGCGAGTATCAATGTGGCGATACGATAAACCGCAAGAGCGATAGAGTGCAATCCGGCATTTCTCCTCCTCACACGAGGCATCACAGCAACCTTACACCAGGCAACGCCGGTCAACTGCTGTTTGTGTATGAGAAATCGGTTGGAAACTTTCCTCATGTCAGCACGTTTTAGGTGACTCCACCGGCACCAACCTTGTGCGGATGCTCTGAAAAGCTAATCATTTTCATATCACAGCATCTTCTTCCTGTCGGTTAAATTTTTCGTCTGTAGTACGCTATCTTCGTGGTGTAGCAATTTTAATGGCCACTAGTGCATCATTCTCTACGACGTACCACGAAGCCCGTACTTCCTTCGCGAGAAAGCATAGACGGACCTTACGCCATACTCTTTTCTATCGTACGGCAGGATGGCGTCGTTCAACCACTATATCTGGGTCCTGTCTCTGTAACTGGCGATAATAGTCCTTCGTCGTAGGCGACCGTGTAGACGGTAGGTCATCCAGCAGATAACTATAGTCAACGAGGGACGTTCTAACGAGGTTGAGTGCCGGCGAAATATAACCACAGTAACTGGAAAATTTTAATAATTGCGCCACTTTGTCGATCGCGGTGCCTGTTGGGTTTAGTTGCTCAGATTGCCATAGTCGGCCCGTAGTTCGAAGAAACAGAGCCAACGCTGTGTCCCTGACATTGGTCAAACCTACGCCACCTTCATGTGAGAAGAATGTCAAGGAGTCGTAACAAATTTTAAAAATACTTTCAGCACTCACGAAATGTCCAAATGCAGCTTTTAGCTTCGTAACATTATAGACATCGATAGAAAATGGCGAAATTGTTTAATTTTGGAACTAAGTAGACAATAACCTACTGCGGCCGCTGGAATATGTCCATTTAGCGTAGCGTGTTGTGTCGCACCAGTACACGTATCTGTTGTAACAGCCTACGATGTATGACCGCCACAGAGCGTTTAATATGGACCGCGCGGGATTAGCCGAGCGGTCTCAGGCGCTGCAGTCAGTCATGGACTGTGCGGCTGGTCGTGACGGAGGCTCCAGTCCTCCCTCGAGCATGGGTGTGTGTGTGTTTGTCCTTAGGATAATTTATGTTAAATAGTGTGTAGGCTTAGGGACTGATGACCTTAGCAGTTAAGTCCCATAAGATTTCTCACACATTTGTTTAATATGGCCATGAAACAGCACCGCTAAACATTTTGGTGTGGGTACTTCAGTAATGGTCAGTGCCGTTCCCGGGGCCAGCCCCCTGACCACATCCGTGTACTTCGTCTTCCGCAGATTGATGGTACTACCCGTCACTATACCGTACTGTTGAAGCCATCACACGAGCCGCCTGTATGTCATCCCCTGATCTGCCCAGGAATATAACTTAACCGGCATATGCGCAACATCGGAACCTCGAGATCCGTTAACAGACACTACCAGGTGTCGGTGAAGATCATGCAGGGCTGGCTCGAGAGCTACTGAAATCAAAATGGCGGAAAACATGCATGCTTGCCTTACGGAACTGTCGATAGAAAGGGGTTCTGATCGATAACCGTTCGCCATTACCCGCGAATGTGCTACGTGAATCAATCGCAGGATTACATATACACACACGCGGTGGAGGCCCATGCATTCCATAAACGCATGCAGGAAACCAAGATCAACGTGATCGAATGTATGACGAAATACACTGCAATAAGGGCGCTCTAGAGGTTGCAAGCAGACATCAGTGCGATCACGTCCCTATACGATTCCACACTGTGTGATCTTTGATCTTTCCACCAATGGACGTTTGATCGACATGTATTGCATCCTTGATTGTGGAATGCAGACAGGCATGGAGGATGTGTGTAAAAAGCTTACAGTCAGCGTTTAAAAAAGTCAGGAGTCGTTAGTACCTAAAGGCGCCGCCTACCTCCAGGATTAGGCGCAGGAATCATGACACTTCATGAAGGTGGGCGTCATACGTTGTTTGTACATTCGGGCCCATGTTGCGGCCATGAGACCGGAGAAGGAGCGGTAAAACCAATAGGGAGCCCATCAGAACCGGATGATTTGTTCAACGCTCTTCAATGCCATATCCAGTTCGTCTCGGTTAATGTCTGCTAGAAGCGTGCCATCTTCCTACACAGCCTCGGTTGCTGCCATATCGTGCAGCACGTCTGATAGTCCTACGTCGCTCCTTGATCCCTCAGTATAGAAGTTGCAGTAATATTATGTGAACGCTTGGGAAATATTTGCCTGTGTCAGACCTTGCCTTCTCTCCACCGTTTCGACTGCCGTGATGAGCGTGCATTTGCGCTGACATCTTTCTCGTACTATGTAATGCAGGGGTGCTCGTTCGCCATGTAGACCGTGTTGTTTTCTTACACAGTCTCCAATATCTCCCATATGTGCCGCAGTGAACTGGACCAAGCGGGATTTGATGTGTTGGAAGGCCTGCTGACGGTCCGGTGATGGCAGTTACATTGCCAGTTCTCCTAATGCTGTGTAATAAAATTCTGAAGCCGTCCGTTGCGAGACGGACTCATCTCTGCTATAGCCGAAAACGCCCCTGCGCAAGGCAGGTTTGGCACAAAAGAATGGAAATGAGCGTTTGGCGTCATTGGCCGGGAGGCCCTTTACGGGGCAGGTCCGGCCGCCTTGGTGCAGGTCTTATTACATTCGACGCCACATTGGGCGACCTGCGCACCGTATGGGGATGAGATGATGAAGAAGAAAAATGGTTCAAATGGCTCTGAGCACTATGGGACTTAACTTCTAAGGTCATCAGTCCCCTAGAACTTAGAACTACTTAAACCTAACTAACCTAAGGACATCACAAACATGCATGCCCGAGGCAGGATTCGAACCTGCGACCGTAGCGGTCTCTCGGATCCAGACTGAAGCGCCTTTAACCGCTTGGCCACCCCGGCCGGCGATGAAGAAGACAACACAACAACCAGTCCCTGAGCGGAGAAAACTCCGACCCCGCCGAGAATCGAAACCGGGCCCCTTAGGACGGCAGTCCGTCACACTGACCATTCAGCTATCGGGACAGACGGTTTGGGACAACCAGTCCACCACAGGAATGTGGAGCTGTATGCTCGAGGCGCCATTGGCTTCGGTGTCAAGTGTCGTCAATCTCACGGCTACAGGTTTCATAGCAGAGGAGGGAGATGTTTAGTTTCTATGGGTCCCAAGTAGTCTTGTCTGTTGTCGAGGCAAGGCAACAGCAGAGATATAAGCGTGGTGGCCAATAAAAGCCGTCGGCCATATCTCATCACCACCTGTGGCCGCACCGAGTCCTTGCGATTCGTACACGTTGTTAAGCAACTGGCCTAGTGACTGGAAAGGTACGTGTACCTACGATTATCTCCGCGGCGTAGAATCCAGCTGTCTTACAACTCGAGGTCCCGTACAAGTGCGTGGGCAGGGGATGAAGTGCAGCTACTGGACGTCGGGCTGCAGAACGCAGTTGATTTCGCCTCCCATTGTGTGATGCTGTGCGCTTTGTTGAAACAACGGAGTCACCTCAGAGCAGAGGACGCTCCTTTCTCGGCGCCTCGACGAGGCGGATGTCTCATAAACGTTCATCAAATGGACCACACCGATTGTAAGCACGGCAGCACGTGCCGACGGAGAATAAGTTACTTCCGACGCCTCAAACCCTTCCCTTAAGAGTATGGCCGTGCCACCACTACCGCCGCAGCCGGTAAATTGTAAGCGTCGTAACTACAGAAGTCTAACCTGACGTCAGGTCACACCTGCCGGAGAAAAACAATACCCATTTCCGCCGCCTGTAGCGTGTCCCTTAACATTTGGACCTTAATCGGAGTGCGAATACCGTTGATATTCTCGGTACCTATGCGGTGTGCTTGTGACATCATAGTTAAATCGTCGGACTGGGAAAGGTCATGGCATCGTCATGACCGTGAACTGACCGTCGTCCCGTCACCGGTGCAGCCAACACACAAGTTAAAGGTCACCTGCGGGTGTGAACTGTCCGCAGCGTCGGCGAGAGGCGTCGGATCGTTACCTGTCTCCTGCATCATATTGTTCAGTTCTACTTCATTAGCCCAGTCTCCCAATTAGTACTGTGGTATGGGTTCCGTCGGTTGGCGTGCGCCAATCCCCGCAATCGGCGTGGTCATCCCGCTGCATAGTAGCATCTATCTCGTCGCCATGCGTTTAATGCTTCGGGTCGGCGTGTGGCAGCTATGTGACGGAAATGGCAACATCTAATCCGGCCGGCTTGACGTGTTGGGGTCGTCTTCGTCCTTCGACAGCGTACCTCTCTCTAGCAGCCCTTCTTCTGTGGAGAGACTCCTCGTCTTACGCCGTTCCAGGGGTTTCTCTTTCGGTTGGCGCATCTCCGCATTGGACTTGCGTCGAGCGTTGGTATGATCCTCTTGAATCCCCGCTTCCACACCGGGATAAAGGGTCGACTGTTCTGTGATTTGTTCCTGACCCCGATGTGGTTGTGGGGTAACGGGACGGAGATGCTGCTCTATCAGACAGGACTCCTGCACCATTGGATCGGCGGCAAACTCACGATCACCTGAATGAGGGCCGGTCGTGGTTCATTCCTCAACGCCTCAACGCCTGAAGGCAGTCGGAGCTAACATGTCCTTCTTGTCCGCAACCTGAGCGGGTCCTCAGTTGTCCGTCAGTAATGACAATCGAGTGGCATCAACTGATAGACGCATACAAGATGCCGATTACTGAACTATATGAAATAAAATCGTCATAACTTCTGAACAGTTTGCACGGTTCGCAGAGGGGCATGATGGGAATTAGTATGCGCTGTATTGTTTAGTTTAGCGACGAAGCCCACTTTCAATTGGATGGGTTCGTCAATAAGAGGCGCGCGGGGTAGCAGCGTGGTCTGGGGCGTCTTGCACGGTCTGCGCGGCTCCTCCCGTCGGAGGTTCGAGTGCTCCCTCGGGCATGGTTGTGTGTGGCGTCCTTAGCGTAAGGTATTTTAAGTTAGATTAAGTAGTGTGTAGGGATCGATGACCTCAGCAGTTTGGTCCCATAAGACCTTACCACAAATTTCTAACATTTTCGTCAATAAGCAAAACTGGCGCATTTGTGGACTCAGAATCCGCATTTCGCGATCAAGAAGTCTCTTCACTCTCAACGGGTGACTCTGTGATGTGGAATGTCCAGTCATGGAATAATCGGTGCGTTATTCCTTGATGGCACGGTGACTACCGAACAGTGGGATACGCCCCAAAAGTTTTCCATTTTTCCTTCACATGACGAAGACGTGTGCCATATGGCATCAAAGCGTCTATGACCAGAGTGGCGGGGATTCAAATGGGGATTCGAAAACGTGCACAGTTTGAACTCCTGCGACCGCACTCACGTTCCCGTCAGAACGGCAATGTGGTAGCCATCTGTGGATATGCACAGCAGACTATAAAAATCTGCTTCGTCTACGAGTCTGAGGTAGACCGTGCTGGAGACAATGAACTGATGCATTCCTAGCAGACCTTGTGGTTCTAAGTCGACCACGTAACTATCGCGCAAATGGTCCGGACACGTGGATGATGTCCTCCAGGATACCGAGCAGCATACACAGCAAACGCCCGTTGGGCATTTTGATCACAATAGCCATACATCAATACGATATCGACTTTTTCCGCAATTGGTAAACGGTCCATTTTAACACGGGTAATGTATCAAGACGCAAATACCGCCCGCACTGGCGGAATGTTACGTGATACCGAGTACTTACACGTTTGTGACTATTACAGCGCCATCTGTCACAAAGCGAAAAAAGTGATCGAACTAAAACATTCATATTTCTTTACGTACTACACGAATGTGTAATTAAAAAAAGGGCAGTTGATATCCTTTTGACCTGTGGCAGCGCGATCTAGCGGGCCATCGATAGCGTCATCTGGTTTCCCCCTTCAAGCTAGACAAGTTTCGTTCTTTGTAGTTTTTTTCGTTTGACGCATATTTCGTGAGATATTTGCCCCGGTCACGATCAATGGACCACCCTGTATAACTAGCCCATCTACAGGTTTTTATAGAAGAGTTTGGGGGCCGGCCGCGGTGGTCTCGCGGTTCTAGGCGCGCAGTCCGGAGCCGTGCGACTGCTACGGTCGCAGGTTCGAATCCTGCCTCGGGCATGGATGTGTTTGATGTCCTTAGGTTAGTTAGGTTTAAGTAGTTCTAAGTTCTAGGGGACTGATGACCACAGCAGTTGAGTCCCATAGTGCTCAGAGCCATTTGAAGAAGAGTTTGGGACTATCAAAATATTTGACGTAAATGACCAAATCTTCTGACTGCATCGACTTAAAAGCTTAAATTACTTACACCGCCAAGCGATCGTAGGCCTCAGTATTTGACTAAAATTTCAACTTGATACCTACATTTACTTGTACTGTGAAACCTTGCTTCTTCCCAAATCTTATGTTTCTACATGAGCAGGAAGAACCCTATCTGTTTTATAGAGCAAGTTTGCGAGTGTTGAAATATGTGACAAAAATGGCCATATCGTTTAAGTGCATTGACGTGGAAGCTTAACTGTTTCACACTGACAGGGGACCGCAGACCGTAATATGGGTATAAATTTCAACTCGATGCCTCTACCGTTACTGAAAAACAGGGATTTTAACAGACAGGCGGACGGACAACAAAGTGATCCTATAAAGGTTCCGTTTTTAACGATTGAGGTACGGATCAGAAAAAAATACCTGCAAGATTAACTACACTTTTTGGCGGTGGTGTGCAGTGCCACAGGCAAGGGCAACTTTTCTATCGCTCGCAGCTGTTACTTTATTCCTACAGATTACTGAGTTGAGAGAGGCTATAATAGCAGAAATATTACGTCAAAAGGTGCGATGAGGCAATTGGGAAATTGTGCCAACTGGCTTGCTGTGATGAAAGCTAGAGAGGATTATCCTCTTGCCTGCGTGGCGGACCGATTTTTGTATTTATTTCATCTGCCAGTAGAGCTATTATGTATTTTTCAGTAATATCAATTGTGATAACGATGGTCAGTTCAGTTAAAGTTGTTTCAATAATTATTCGTAATGGCAGGCACCAGAAGCTTTGATGTTAGAAACAAATAAACTTATTTTTCCTGTGCTGCTTGTTGCACTGCCTTTTCTTAGCGTCATTAACATTCTATTCTTACACAGAAAAATAATATTGCGCGCCTTTTCCCCACAGTGATTAAATATGAAACTAGTAAATGGCACGTGGTTAAAAAATCAGAGCGCTATCCCCTTCTATGCATTACTACAGATACTCCACTGACTAATGCAGTAGCATGTCGTGTACATGCAGATGCGGGGAAGAAGGTTCCCCAGAACACACTGTCTTTTACTGCGGGTAATCGCGAACAATAGACATACGCTACACTTAGATTACACAGATACAGACATAGATATATACACAGCAATAAGAGACGAAGAACAATGGGCACAATTAAACGCACTGACAAAAGTATTTCAAAAACAACACATGACGAGTATATGCGGACACTACATCACAGACATGCCTATGTGCAGCGTAACAGAAATCTCCAGAGAATGGACAGCGATACGCACAGTGACAGCGAAAACAGTGACAATGAAGAGGAACAGGAGGATGAAGCTGAGATGTGACAGTAAATAAGCAAGTTGCTGGCAATCTAGCCAAGAGAACATGTACATGCTGTACATGGATGCGCACCTAATGTAGTTAATACATAGGATTAGTAACAAATAGGATAAGCAACATTATTTCTCTATTAATAACCATTTGTGTGTGTGTGTGTGTGTGTGTGTGTGTGTGTGTGTGTGTGTGACTGCCGGTCAACGGCTCGAAGAAAGCATTCCGAGGTATTCACCGTCAGTAACACTCGGTACTAACAAATCTCTCATCTATCCTATCTTCTTTTTATATTCTTCTTAAAAACAACAAAATTTTATTTATATTTCAACCTGAAATTATTGTTATTTTGAATCATTCTTTGTAAATGTTGTAGATAAAACAAAAGGAAAGAAAACTGTAAAAAAATGTAAAACGAAAATTGTAAGATGTACGACCTGTTTTAAACATCAGGTAACAGGTCTATAATTTGGCAATAAATAAATGTCGTGTAAGGGGCCTAGTAGTACCTTGCCACTTATGCTCTAACAGTTGCACCAACCTGACATCTTCAAAAAATGTTCAAATGTGTGTGGATTCCTAAGGGACCAAACTGCTGAGGTCATCGGTCCCTAGACTGACACATTACTTAAACTAACTTATGCTAAGAACAAAACACGCACCCGTACCGAAGGGAGGAGTCGAAGCTCCTTGACACAGCGCCTCAAACCGCGCACCATTCCGCGCAGCCTGACGTCTTCATGCGATGTCGTATCGCAGCACGGAGGTACCGAGGGCACCTTGAGTCGGTTGCCTTTTGATGAAAGGTACTTACGGATATACAGTGAAACAGGCTAAAAGACTTTGCCGGCCGCGGTGCCCGAGCGGTTCTAGTCGCTTCAGTCCGGAACAGCGCGACTGCTACGGTCGCAGGTTTGAATTCTGCCTCGAGCATGGATGTGTGTGATGTCCTTAGATTAGTTAGGTTTAACTAGTTCTAAGTCTAGGGGACTGATGACCTCAGACGTTAAGTCCCATAGTGCTCAGAGCAATTTGAACCATTTTTAAAAGGCTTTTACCTCATCAACATAATGAAGTCGGTCCTTTAGTGTTATTTTTATTGTAAACATATTCCGTCAAAGAAAATAACAAACTGTGTTATATTGCGTAATTGTGTGTGCCCCCTTCAAGTTAACGTTATAGTTCACAAGTCATAATTCTCATTAGTGAAAAATCAGTCCTTTACCACTTTCTGACTGTACGACACAAATTATCAATGTATCACAAGACAAATTCAACATTCCTGACATCATACAAAATTGCATCTGAAATAAATGAGTTAAAAATTCCATAACTTTCGTTCCCTTCAAACCTGTACGAATGAAATTTATGTCATTATTATTATTATTTTATACATAAGGGTCTTGAATGTTGCTTGTTTGCTTGCGAGAGAATCGTGTTGTTGCATGGAGTAACGCCTGCAGCTCCTTGTATACCATCGAGTAAGTTCTGAACAGAAAATGACCAGCTACACAGAAAACACCTGTAAATGGCCAGCATGTAGCTACATAAATATTTTTTACCTTCACGTTAGGCTTACAGGTAAACACATGTAGTCAAAGAGCTGCAGTAACACTGACCAAGTTCTGTTTCTGTTAGGTAAATCAACAACAGTATAGTGTTATGTTTTGCTTCGAAAATCTAAGAGGCCGGATCACGAAGTCCATAGCATTGAAAAAAATAAGGAAGCAAATAATTTCACCCTTCTGCAAATGTTCAACTGTGTGTGAACTCCTAAGGGATCAAATTGCTGAGGTCATCGGTCCCTAGACTTACACACCCTTTGCCTGTTGTTTATAACATTTTTCAAATTTCTCATAAGCAAATGGGGTCCTGATTTCCGGTTCTCCACTGAAATACGACAATGCGGAGGATGATTAAGTTTAACGTATTGAAATGTGAATTTTAGTCGCAGTCAGAGCTGCAGCTGTATGATAATAGTACAACCCTGTTGGCAGCCCTGCGAAAGGCGAGACACACGTGTTTTTCCCCCTCAAACGTAAGTTAAATGGATTTTAAATACAGTTAGTTTAGTACAAACTAACCAGTAAATACATGTATTAACGTGTTTTTAAGCTTACTATTACAGGTTTCGCTTGCCTCAAGGGTGGTAGGACGTCAAACGGGCCGACTTGGAGCAGGAGAGGCATCACAGGACATTTTAATTTTTAGTGTCCATAATTTTATAAATAAATTCATAAAAATTAGTCTGCAACACCAGGAAGGATTCAGGATTCACACTCATTGCAGTGGAAGTTAGAAAACATAACAAAATAATTTTTTATGTGCGAAATTTCATCATTTTTTCACTTACTAATGGCTGCATTTGTTGCTATAGGTACACTTTTCTTCATAAGTTAGACAGATTCTTCGATGAATTTTGCACAGCATACATACCATACTCACAGGTGTAGGAAACTCTATAATTTATTTAATTTATGAAAAAACGAATGAACTGTTATATTTTAAACTTCATGTTTAGAAAAAACACCAACTTTATAGTTAATTACCTCAATTTTTTCCACAGTTTTTAATAGATTTGGAAAATTCTAGAGTTTCATACACCTTTAAGTATGGTTGTGCAAAATTAATCGAAGAATCTCTCTTACGTATGAGGAAAAGTGTACCTATAGCAACAAATACTGCCATTAGTAAGCGAAAAAAATGATGAAATTTATCAGCAAATCATTTCGTTATGTTTTCGAACTCCCACTCCTATGAGTGTGAATTCTGAATCCTTCCTGGTCATGCTGACAAGGTTTTATGAATTTATTTGTAAAAGTATAGACAGTGGAAATTAAAATGTCCTGTGGTGCCTCTCCTGCTCCAAGTCGGCCCGTTTGACGTCCTACCCCCCTTAACGTATTATTCCAGAAGACGAGAAAATGTCTCCTTGTTTTACATATTCTGAGAAGACGAAACAAAGAAATGGATATTCCATCTTGGTCTCTACAGTCTAACCTAAAAAACGTATGGGATCTGGATCAATTGCTCCGTTTGACAAAGCAAGGCGGATGGTCCCTGCTTATTATTTAAAATACTATTCTGAAAGTCTCTTGCTTTGATATTGTAAAACAAGGAATCTTACTCAGTATGTGCATGACTTGATTTGTCAGCAACTTCTCTCAGACATGAATGCAGGACGTGGACCGACTCGGGAAATAGCGAAAAAGTTTCAAAAGGTGTAATTGCAGTTCCAGCTGCACCGACTGATAAATCGAAAAACAAATTATTCCTCTTTGTGTTCTCAAAAGGGATTAAACGCCTCTAACGGGAAACTTTTTCGTAGAAACTGTTGTAAAATTGTTATTGTAAGGGTCACGTTCCAGGACACATCAGAAGATGAAGAAAGAACAAATTTGCTTTAAGTGTCAGCGAAACGTGAAATGCGGCAGGTGGCGCATGCGCAGAGCGAATGAAAGCCGTTCATTAGCATGGCCACGGGCAGCCCCACTTTAACCTTTCTCTGCGGACCGCCGAGTGGGTGTGCGTGCGGAGCAGTCGGCTCCGACTTCAAAGAGATTCGAATCGACAGAGGAAAAAACGTGAGAGATTGAAGTTGTGGTACGGACTGGTATACCCCAGCATTCAGATCGTCGCTGCCTCGGGGTAAAACTGCACTTCGCTTTGGCAGCAGAGCGTGATACACCAATATTTCATCTCACGTCTACTTCAGGGTATATATCGCTATCGGTTGAAAGGTTTCCTTTGAAGCCCCCTAGATTAGCTTCTTAATAATTTCTCCCTCCTTAGAATTATTTATATGAAGAAGTAGTATAATTCCGTGGAAACAGTTGGTATATTCTTAAAATATAGTGGTCTCGATACGACATGGTACAGACCGTATTAGGTATCTTGTACTCCCCTGTAAGGGGAAATTTTACACACCAAATACAAGTGTATCGTGTAACACAAAAGAATAATACTGTTCCATATCTAACGCGTAGTATTAGGTTCTACCATAATTAGGGTTCCGTCGTTTTGGTACAATACATAAATGACTTTGTAAATTGTAGCATTGGTAGCATTAGTACGGAAATAAACACAAATGAATATGATATGTGTCAAAGAAACTGGGAGCAGATGACTTCTCTTTGTGTTTATTGTTTTGCACGTAATTCGAACAGCACATCCCTTAGCGTTAGTCCATTGTGTATTTTGTGATCTTAGAGAATATAATTTGCATTTTATAAACAATAAAAGTGAGATGATGGCGTAACTGCAGGCCGGGGTGGCCGAGTTGTTCTAGGCGCTACAATCTGGAACCGCACGACAGCTACGGTCGCGGGTTCGAATCCTGCATCGGGCATGGGTGTGTGGTTAGTTAGATTTAAGTAGTTCTACGTTCTAGGGGACTGATGACCTTAGATGTTAAGTCCCCAGTGCTCAGAAAATTTGAACCATTTGATGGCGTAACTTCTGGAATTTTACATAACCAAAGGAATTACTTTTAATGCACGTACAATTTATGTCCACAAACGAAAAACATATATATAATTAACAACTTGTCCATTTTATTTGGACTTCTGAGCTCCGTGGCCGTGGATAATGATATTTCACTGAAAAAGTACGGCAACCAGCCACTTCTTTTAAGAAGTGGCTGGTTGCCGTATTTTTTCTATATATATATATATATATATATATATATATATATATATATATATATATATATATATATATATATAATTGTTGTTATTTTGTACTCAACAAAACATCCTTCATTATGATGAAAAGCAGGAGTTTCCTGTAATTTTTGATCAAGGTGAAGCTGCTGGTGAATGAGAGAAACATGTTTTACATAGGTTCGACGAAGTATTGAAGCGATGTTTGATACACTTTTGTTCAGCAGTTTTTTTTTATTTTACTTTTAATTGAGGAAGTTCGGTTTCCATACGCTGTATAATAAATGTACATTTTTTTTTTTTTTTGCTACATCATCCCTCCGCTTGACGAGTAAAACCTGAAAAGCATTGATGATTCCAGTTTTGCTATAAATACCGTTTATTTCTCAGTAGCAGACAGGAGGATAGCTATGTAGAACAAAACTGTCCCGCAGGTTATGCGGCCTTCTGTATACTCTCCCTCAGTTTATAGACGGTTCACCACTTGCGGTTTCTAGGAGAATCTAATGAGACATTGATTTAAGCGCAACCAAAGCGATCGAAATGAGTTAACACTCGAGAGGCCTGCAACACGCCTAACATACGGGTACCACGGGTACAACCTTAACTTACCAAAGCAGCTAGGAAAACTACTGTACTTTTAATTATGATTGCCTGTAGTAGTCTACGGCGTTTTACAGCTCTAATGTTAGGCCACTGTGTATTCTACATCCTTAGAAAATGTAAATTGCACTTTATAAATAATAAAAATTAGTTGATTGCGTAACGTCTGCGCTTTCATGTAACCAAAAGAATTGCTTTTGATGAAAGTGCAGTTTACAGGCACAAACATGAAAAATCTATATTACTCTTCTTTTGGTAATCAATAGAGCCTTTTTCATCATGATTAAAGGCAAGACTTTCCTGTTATTACTGATAAGTGCGAAAGTTGTGTATGAATAACAGAAACTGGCTTTACAGACGCTTGACGAAGTATTGAAGAATTGTCTGATTCGTTTTTCTGTTACTTTTACCTCTCTTTGCAAAAATTTCGTTTCCTAGCGCTGTATGGTAAATCTGTATAGTCTTTTTAAATGTTTATTACGAAATCCCACTGTTTCAAGTTGCAAATCAACAAATTTCGAATAAAACATTAATTAAATAGTGACAGTTTCATTTTTGCTACAAATACCATTGATTTTTGAGTAACAGGTAGGATGGTTACTAGTCCGTCTTCAGCCACGAGTGGCCTATCGGGACCACCATGTCATCCTCAGTGGAGGATGCCGATAGAAGGGGCGTGGGATCATCACACTGCTGATGGTATTGTTGACCGAAGCCACTACTATTCGGTCGAGTAGCTCCTCAATTGGCATTACGAGACTGAGTGCACCCCCGAAAAATGGCAACAGCGCATGGCGGCCTGGATGGTCATCCATCCAAGTGCCGACCACGCCCGACAGCGCTTGACTTCGGTGAGGTTGGTAACTACAGAGACAAAAATATTCCATACGTTATGCGGCCCTTTATACAGGGTGAAGAGAAATTCGCGCACTCGGGCTTCGCAGCGTGACTCCTCACATGCCAGCGATAAAAAAAATGTCTCTCAGAAAATTTCGTCAGACGAGTACTTCCGCAGAGAAAGGTCGTTAAAGAGTGGCAATCTGGCAACACTGTAGCCACCTCTGTCAGCACACATTAGTTGTGCTTTACAGTTGGTGCAGTGGATAGAGTTTTTGGTTAGATGCAGGAGGTCGATGGCCCGATTCTGGGTTGAGGCACATGTTTCTTATTTGGCAAATGTATTCCAGGTGGTACGGTATCTGGCATCTTAATCGTCAACAGCGATTGTAGCGGGTCCTCTAGAAAACATTTGCACTTACATACTACAATCCTAGAAATGGAAGAATGACGCCCTTTCCACGTCGTTGGCGTGAATTTATTCGCACCACTTCATCTACTAGATGCAAAATCTGTTTTCTTTGTACCCTCCTCCAATGGTCCCATTGATTATTATCAACTATTATTCTTGCCTCATTCAGGTGCATTACGTTTCGTTAGGGCCTTACGTTACCAGTAGGACTAGCAATGTACTGGGCGATGTTACTTACTCGGTTACTATTTGTATGTGTTATCACCATGGTCCGACTAATTATGCCTTTCAACATTGAGTCTGGTAACCGCATGCTGTTTAGAACGTACATCAATGTATTATTATTGTTATTATTATTATTATTATTATTATTCTTTCGATGGGACTGTGGGAACATCACGTCTTTTACCGTTAGGGGAACAGTGTAATTCGAAACTGAACATTTCACAATTAGCGATGTCCGGATGAGTCATGCAGAACAATATCTGTCAGAGGGGTAATGCGCGTTAGATGGAACAGCACGCAGGACTGCCGGTGTTTTTATACTGTATGCGAAGTGCACCAGACAAGGACTCCATCCTACATGCATACACGTATCGAATTTTCTCATTGTAAACATCTAAACCAGAGTGGCAGACGTATGGCATACATAAACGATGAATATGTGGATATACTTATGGTCCTTGGTGCATCTGATAACCGAGGTGGTGTTGCCGCCCATGAATATGCTGCTAGATATCCTCATTGACGCCATCCAGATAAAAATGTGTTTCATCATCTGGAGCTGCGCCTTCGGGAGACAGATTCTCTCCTTCCACCATCGTGTGACTGAGGTCGTCCACCCCTATCATTATGCTTTCACGCAACATTTGCATATTGCAGATCGCCGTCAGCCGATGCAATTCTGTGGATAGTTCCAACAACAACAGGAAGCCAACGATGACTTCGTGACCATTGTAATATGGTCGGATGGAGCCACATTCACTCCATAGGGTGTCTTCAATATGCACAATGCCCACCATTGGTGTGAGGTTAACCCGCAAGTCACCCGCAATCGTGGATATCAAGTTCGCTTTGGTATCAACGTCTGGTCTGGAATATGCGGCGACAGGTGTGTCAGCCCCTACATATTGCCTGACCGGTTGACCGCATGTAGGTATCTCAAACTAACTGCCTAATGAGCTGGAAGATGTTCCACTACACGTTTGGCTCAAATGGCTCTGAGCACTATGGGACTTAACTTCTGAGGTCATCATTCCCATAGAACTTAGAACTACTTACACCTAACCAACCTAAGGACATCACACATATACATGCCCGAGGCAGGATCCGAACCTGCGTCAGTAACGGTCCCGCAGTTCCAGACTGTAACGCCTAGAACCGCTCGGCCACTCCGGCCGGCACACGTTTGGCAGAGGATATGTTTCCAACATTATGGCGCAACTCCACACTCTGGCATTAATGTGAAACAGTATTTTGATAGGCCATTTCCAGGGAAATGTCTCAGACGTGGAGGTCCAGATGTATCGCCACCGCGTTCACCTGACCTAAATCCCCTGGATTTCCTCCTGTAGGGATTCCTGAAGGAGCACATGTACTTCACTCCGCCGACGAATGCGGAAGAATCGGTCGCACGTGTTCATGCTTCTCTTGCTACTATGGACGCAGCTTTGTTACGAAAGGTCCAAAGCTGTAAGATCCAGCAGGTTGCGCAATGTTTGGGCAGGAAGGTTGCTTTAAGTATCTGTTGTTCTGAGGACAACGTATTCTGTTGTGAAGGTCGTGCACTCATTAATATGGACATTATTATTGCCACTGGTTGCTAACGTGCGACACCTGAGTATTCATGTTAAATGTAGTGCAAATGACAGGCTGTGTTATTGTACTGTGCTATCATCTTTAGCATCTCGAAACTGATATTGTTTTTGTAGTTATTCTGTCCTATGACAGGTCATTTGTTTCAACTGTTTACTTCTTATTGGTCTAACCACGAATTTGCTATGTTCTGCGTTACAAAATGTTGTAAATTTAGGATACATGTAACCTAAGAAACACTGTATATTACAGTATGATATGTCAGAATGAAATTAGCAAATAAAAAAATGCGCCCCATCCCGGGATCGAACCCAAAACTCTATCCCCTGCCCCAACTTTTTTTATCTCATTTTGTTCGTTTTCGTTCATTGTATCTGCTCCGAGCGGACGTCGAAAGACACCCGTTTCAGTTCGTTGTTGATCCATTAACTAAGGTTTTTTTTTATTACAGAGGGCAGCTAGCCCTCTTTTTTTTTCATTTTGTTCGTTGTTGATCGGTGTGTTTGGTCGTTGCGGACGTCACATGACATTCGTTAAAGTTCGTTTTGTTGATCGTTCCACTCAGTTTTTTTATTACAGAGGCCAACCAGCACTCTGACCGAACACGCTGAGCTACCGTGCCGGCTGTAACTGAACAGCACGGCGTATGCGTCCTGACAGAGACAATTGCCATACATGTGGTTGCAGCGTTGCCAGATTGCCACTCTTTAGCGTCTCTTTTGTGAGAGACTTTTTTTTTCGATGATATGTGAAGAGTCGCTCTGCGAAGTCCGAGTGCGCGAATTTCGCTACACCCTGTAATCCCCAGTTTCTAGACGCTTCGCCGCTTCCGGTTACTACGGGAATCTAGTAAGCCACTGATCGCATATGCAAACAAAGCAACCGAAATGAGGTAATGCGCCTTAGGTACTGAACACAACATACAGGTAACGCGGTTACAGTCTAAACTGACGAAAGATACTTGGAAAACTACCGTAATCTAAGCTCACTTGTGATAATCTACGGTAGGCTATGGTAGTTTTACAAGTCCAGTAACAAGCATTCAAGTCCATTTGGTGCAACAAAATGAAATTTTACCATGGCAAAATATTCCACAAAATTGTTATAGTGGATGAAACACTAATTACATATCCAGTATTTGATTTAAAATAACGTACTTTTCGTAACTAGTACAGGTAGTTAATTTGACTTCTCATTAATACAAAAAACAGTTTCTGAAGCCTGTAACTAAAATGATCCTTTTCCAGGATATCTTAGAACTGATGTTTGAAGCAGTTCGAAATGACTGGTCCTAACCTCCGCTGTAGTCGAATAATAACTAGATTACAAGGGGACCACACGGAAATTTGATTTTTGTTATTTTACATATTTATAGTATGTGAAGTTCAGAACGGACTTTGAAGTTTTCCTGTGTCTTTAACATGCCAAAGTAAGATCGATTATTTTCGACAGGCCGTGTGGCTGTGTTGTGGAAACCTCCCTGTCACGTAGGTGTTTTAGGTTAAGTTTCTGGCTGTTGCAAATTTTCAAGCAGAGGCCTATGTTCTGGTAGCAATTCCGTGAAATTTAACATTCATAAAGATGGAAAAATATCAGTAGCGCTTCAGACTGATAATCGCTGGTTCAAGTCTTGTGTCGGTCCTTTTCTTTGTTCAGTTCGAATCGTACGTCATTTAAACATAAATTTGACCCTCGTTGTTATACCTGAAGCGTTCAAATCTAGATCTACCTGAAGAACTCTTGATAGCAGTGCACATGAAAGGTTGCACTACTGGAATTAACTTTACTGCATGGATTAGCAGAGTAGCTAAAAAGGTTCCTAAACCCACAATTCTTGCGGTAAGATTAAATCAGATGTGGTCGGTTATAACGCCACTGGCCATTAAAGTTACGACACCACAGAGGATAGCAAATAATGAAATTTCACTTATTGTGCTTACACGGTAGTATACAAAGAATGACCGAGCGAGATGGCTCAGTGGTTAGTACAGCGGACTCGCATTCGGGAGGACGACGGTTCAAACCGCTGACCTCACTGTTTGGTCGCCTCCCCCGAATCAACCAACCAATACAAAGAATGGGTGACTGAGTTTGTGAGTGATTTGGAGGTCGACATGGTGCAAAATGTAGCACACTTGACTGCTATCTCTGGCAGCACCAATAGCTCGAATGAGGCTGGGCATATAGTCAAACTCAGCTTAAATACTGATATAGGTACGTCATTCCATTCTGCTTCAACTATGCGCCACATTTCATCAACCGTAATGGTTGCCGAGTAGTGACACCGCACCAACCCGTGACCAGCTCTTTTCTCAGGCATGGAAGTAGGTCAGGACAATAAGGCCAAAATAGGATCTTATTTTATCTTGTTGAAAGGCAGCATCACAGAAATCTCGAAGGCACTGCACAGCCAACGACATTAACACTTCAGAAAGGTAAATGATGATATCTAACTTATCGCTGTGCTAGCCACAAGTAATCATTTTGTGTACCCAATACTAGGGGATAGAATGACGCGAGGTGTTGGACTGATATGACGCTGACGAGTCCAATCTTTCAACACTCGTTCTCGTCGGAGCCTTCCCCCAGGAATACGTCAATCGTGCTGCTGTACGTAGAACCGGCACTCGTCTGAGATGACGACATGGAGCCACACTTCCAGCGTCGTCGACGAACGCACTACTGTGGGCGGGCCTCTCTAACGGACGTAACAATGGTCGCCGTGCCTATAGGCCACGGTGATGCAAATTTGTCGCACAGTATGTACCGATATTTGTCTTATTGCAAACAAACCCATTTCCTGACTAAAGCTACGTAACGCGACTTTACGGTCACACAAGGTGGAGCGAACTATATGCCTCTTCTCTCGAGCGAAAGTCGTTTGGGAGTGTTACAATACTACGTGGCGTTGAGATGGACCTCCTCACCTCACCGATTTCATATCTGCATGACAGTCGTGGGGTCCCGAACAACGCGAGTAGCAATATCACTGAAAGATAAACCGTCATCTTTCTAGGCCATGGTCCCGATGTTGAATTTCTGCACGTCCTAATAGGTTCAAAATGTTCAAATGTGTGTGAAATCTTATGGGACTTAATTGCTATAGTGATCAGTCCCTAAGCTTACACACTACTTAACCTAAATTATCCTAAGGACAAACACACGTACCCATGCCCTAGGGAGAACTTGAACCTCCGCCGGGACCAAGCGCACAGTCCATGACTGCAGCGCGTGAGACCACTCGGCTAAACCCGCGCGGCTGCTAATAGGTAGTTAGCTAGTTAGCTAAGTTTTCCACAATCATATTCATTGTAAACGATATGATATGGAACACGTCAACTTAAGAAACATAGAACAAACACTTAAAATTAAAATGAAAAACATATTTATACACTGAAGCGCCAAAGAAACTGGTATAGGCATGCCTATTCAAATACACAGATACGTAAACACACGGACTACGGCGCTGCGGTCTGCAACACCTATATAAGACAACAAACGTCTGGCGCAGTTGTTATGTCGGTTACTGCTGCTAAAATCTCAAGTTATCAAGATTTAAGTGAGTTTGAACGTGGTGTTATAGTCGGCGCACCCGCTTCGAGGTAGCCATGAATTGGGGTTTTTCCTGTACGACCATTTCACGAGTGTACCATGAATATCAGGAAGCCGGTGAAACATCAAATCTCCGACATAACTGTGGCCGGAAAAAGATCCTGCAGGAACGGACCAACGACGACTGAAGAGAATCGTTCAACGCGAGAGAAGTGCAATCCTTCCGCAAATTGCTTCATATTTGAGTGCAGGGACACCGTCAAGTGTCAGTGTGCGAACCATTCAACGAAACATCATCGATATGGGCTTTCAGAACCGAAGGACCACTCGTGTACCCTTGATAACTGTACGACACAAATCTTTACGCCTCGTCTGGGCTCGTCAACACATTGGACTGTTGATGACTGGAAACATGTTGCCTGGTCAGACGAGCCTCGTTTCAAATTGTATCGAGCCGATGGACATATGAGGTATGGAGACAACCTAATGAATCCATGGACCCTGCACGTCAGCAGGGGACTGCTGAAGATGGTAGAAGCTCTGTAATGGTGTGGGGGGTGTGCACTTGGAGTGATATGGGACTCCTGATACGTTTACATACGACTGTGACAGGTGACACATACGTAAGCAACCTGTCTGATCACCTGCATCCATTCATGTCCAGTTTGCATTCCGAAGGACTTGGACAATTACAGCAGAACAATTCGATACCCCATCCAGCTTTGCTCCAGGAAGACTCTTCTGAGCTTAAACACTTCCAATGGCCACCAAACTCCCAGACATGAACATTATTGAGCATATCTAGGATATCTTGCAACGTGCTGTTCAGAAGAGATCTCCATCCCCTCGTACGCCTACGGATTTGTGGACAGCCCTGCTGGATTCATAGCGTCAATTCCCTCCAGCATTACTTCAGACATTAGTCAAGTCCATGTCACGCCGTGTTGCGGCACTTCTGCGTGCTCGGTGTAGGGGTAGGGGTGAGGGGGGCGCCGCACGATATTAGCCACGTGTACCAGTTTCTTTGGCTCTACAGTGTATTTTTCCATGACGACCATTAAGAAGTTTTTCTGTATAAATTACCAATTATTTATAATCAGCAATCACTCTGTGGTACAAAAGTGTTGTAGTTCTCCTTCCTACATGAGACATAATACGATTCTCTCGAAAACAACGTACAAATGCTCTTTGTGTTTTTTCCTTACACAGAATGTAGGTTACGTTAACACTACGTTGCGCTGAAATACTCATCTGCATTTCCAAACATGTAGTGAACTCCGCGCAAATTTCACGCTTGCTGTATCTCGACCTCGTGTTATTGGTTGGTTGGTTGCTTGGGGAAGGAGACCAGACAGCGTGGTCATCGGTCTCATAGAATTAGGGACGGATGGGGAAGGAAGGCTGCCGTGCCCTTTCAGAGAAACCATCCCGGCATTTGCCTGGAGTGATTTAGGGAAATCACGCAAAACCTAAATCAGGATGGCCGGACGCGGGATTGAACCGTCGTCCTCCAGAATGCGAGTCCAGTGTCTAACCACTGCGCCACCTCGCTCGGTTACCTCGTGTTGTTAGAGTTGTTATAGTCAACACTGTAGATGTCGAATGTCGTTTTGATACATGTTTAAAGTATGTCATAACTTTATTTCTTATTGTATGTCCCTAGAAGTACTTCTTAAAATCTTTTAACTCAGGCATTAAATAGAAGTTACATTTCAATGAATAATATGTTGTCTAAAAATTCAAAAACATTAGATACCAGTCTAGTCTTACATCTAAACTAGCGTCACTTTTACGAATATAGTAGCCCCCATGCTTATGGGAATTTTGCAATCTTATTCAAAAATGTAGAGAAGGAAATCAATATTTGGTTTCAAAAAGACAATGCTCACTACTCTTCGAGTACTGTCCATTGGAGGTATTAATCTGAGCTAATAGCTGATGTATTTCTGTATTATGAGAATATACTAGTGCCGTTTACAGATCTGTAGTCAAATGTAAATCAAATCTATGGAAGACGGAATACTAGGGTTTAAGGCCTCGCTGATGACGCGGTCATTAAAGACATAGTACAAGCTCGAATTGAGTGATCACGTAAAATGAAATCAGTATGCTTTTTCAAGAGAACCCTCGTGGCATTCGACTTCAGCGATTTACGAAATTCGGAAAACTCGAGTCTGGATGGTCAGATGGGGATTTTAACCACGATTTCAATGTCTTAACCACTGTGGCATCTCGCTCGATCAAATGTGTAGAGTCGACACTTTCAATGATACCTATTCGTACTATAACTACACATCCCTTTTGAATGGTCACAATGAAAGCTAGCCTAATGTTCGTTTGCACGGAGTAAGTCTCAATCAATTTATTTATAATAGGTAAATCAACTACGTTTGCACTGAATCATTGTGGTGTTTTCTCCCTGACTAGTATTAGATTAAATTCAAGGTAAAACTTTGGTCTGAATGTCAAATTATATGTAGAAAAGAACCAGTTAATTAAACCAGATGACTGCGGGGACCAGACTAAATGTCGGACGGGTTGCGCGAGTAACGTTTCGAACCAAGTTTCACAGACCGTTAAGGTTTATATCACGAACCAGTTCATTTGAGAACGTCAGTTACGCCCAATAAAGATAGGTATAGGAATGCTTGATAGTGTATGTATAGCACAGGAAGTACTTCAGCAAAAAAATTTTAACACCTGGGAAAACCCTCGGTTTGGTATAAGGATGGATTCATCTCATCTACACGCATACACACATTTATGCTACAATAGCCACACAGAAGGAAAAGAACGTATAGATAAATATGTAGACCAGATAGAAATACGATGGACCAGAGAAACATTAACTTCACTAATCAACCAAGTGATCGGTAGCTAGCGTAGAAATTCTCCATCTCGGAGGTACAAAAACTACAGAAATATGCAGGATGAAAGCAAATCCTCATTCGCATCGAAATTCAATTTAAACAGCACGCTTGAATGAATAGAAACGAAGAGCTGAAGGATCTCTACGTGGCGGAAAGGCACGTCGTCTAGTTTAGCTAGTCGAAGCAAAGAAATACCGATCTCTATAATTGAATTTAAAACTGAAACACGGTGAAGGAGTCTAACATGAAAAACGGATAACACACACGCAACGCATTCACACATTCAGATTCACAATAACTGAAAAATGACATGGGTTGAACAAAAAGATGTACCATCACTATCACTCAGCAGTAGTGCGTCAAAGAACCGCGTTAAATTACTGGAACATTAATAACCACGGTCTCACGTCCTAATTGAAACAGCTGCTCCAGTATGATTTACTATGGCTATGCGTATAAGAAACGCATTTGCACCTTTACCTCAACAGAAGCCTGACAGATTCTAACTACCTAACTTACATTGTGAGATATGACCAGAGCAGTCAATCTCACTTTCCTACGACCCAGAGAACAGTGTGGTCCCACGTTACAGGACTGAGGTTCGCAGGTAGTAGAGGAAATGAGTAGAGGAAATACCGTCCGTTTACCTACACCATCTTCTACAATAGCTGCTGACCAGTCTTCCCAATGCCTCTTTGGACCAACAGAAGCTACCACTCAAAACATCGCGGCCCAAGATCCAAAGTACGTGAAAGCTCTACACACACACACACACACTAGCAGACGAGACAAGGAACAGCAATTGAAATGAAGAAAAATGGGAAAACTACACTCAGGACTACACATACACTTAGTATGAAATGTAAAGCGTTAATTGAGGAATGACGATATTTGGCTATAAAGTTTCACTGTAGCTGCCAAAAAAGCACTTTGTTGCTCATCCTTTCGCCCAGAATGAAAAGCACACATTCAATGATGAACCAAAACATTATGACCATTTGCTTCATAGATAGTTTGTCCATCTTTGGAACGAAATACATATTTAATGCTGCATATCAGGCATCCGACAGTTTTTTGTTGGTTTGTGGAGGTCTGTGGCATTAGATGTCTACGCATAGGCATTTAAAAATGGTTCAAATGGCTCTGGGCACTATGGGACTTAACATCTGAGGTCATCAGTCCCCTAGAACTTAGAACTACTTAAACCTTACTAACATAAGGACACCACACACGTCCATGCCCGAGGCAGGATTCGAACCTGCGACCGTCACGGTCGCGCGATTCCAAACTGAAGCGCCTAGAACCGCTCGGCCATTCCGGCCGGCATAGTCATTTAATTCGCGTGAATAACGGGTCGCTGATTTGCATAGCGATGTTGGCACCCGATACCAACCCAGATGTGTTCCGTAAGATTTACAGCAGGCGAATTTGGTGGCCGAGACATCAACGTGAGCTGACTATAATGCTCCTCAAACCACTCTAGCAAGGTTCTGGCTCCGAGACACGCAAAGTTATTCAGCTGAAAGCTGATATCGCCGTAGGGGAAGACATCAGGCATTAAGGGATGCAGAGTGTCTTCGATTACCATCACAGGTCACATGCATGCACAGCAAAAGGTCTCCCATAGCATAATACTGCTACCACCAACATGCGTTCGTTGTGTGCTGCACGATTCGAGCCGCCTTTCACCTCGATGACGGCGTTTGTGAATACGACCATCGACACCGTGCAACAGAAATGTGATTCACCCGAAGAGCAGACGTGTTTTCATTGATCGACGGTCCAATTCCGATGGTCCTGTGCCCTATGCAGTGGTAACTGACGATATCGTTGGGACAACATACGAATACGTAGGTGCAGTCTCCTGCGGAGCTCCATGTTTAACAATGTACAATGAAGGGTGTGCGCCGAAACACTTGTGCGTACACCAGCGTTGCGCTCTTTCGGCAGAGATGCCGTAAATCACTATCTATCCCACTATACAGAGTAGACGAGCCTCCGAACCCTACTTTCTGTGAAGAGCCGTGGACGTCCAACCATTTAGCTGCTGGTGATAGTTTAATCGTCCTTCTATCTCTATCCGTAGATGCTCACGACAGTAGCACGTGAACATTCGACCAGTTTCACCACCTTTCGAAACACTCGTTCTCAGGCTCTGCCTAATAATAATCTACCCTTTGTCACAATCGCTTATACCAAAGGTTTTTTTTCATTTGCAGTCCACATCTTCGTTCTGCTCAGCTTACATACTTTTCTTACCGCGTTACGTGCTAGCAACGTCACCAGGCGGTATCCAACGTCGCGGTGTACAGAGGTCATAATGTATTGGTTTATCAGGGTATATCGACCAGAGAAGGTGAAAATAAGTATAGAAATGCTAAATGGGGCGCAATAGAACCAACGGACGACTCACACTGAGACACTAAACTGAAATATTTAATTGAGAAAACGGTTTTTAAGAGCGAAAGAATAAACATTTCCACGCATAGCTCACAATTTCAGCCAACAGTGACCATGTATCCACGGTCTTTCACAGTAATCTCTATGTCAACGTGTAGCTACACTAATCTGGTTTTCGTTGTCTCTTCTCGGTAGTAAGACACTTTATCACCGCAAAGCTGCAAGTGTAAATGAGTATGGGATGGTGTTTGCTCATAGACATACACGACACCTCAGTTTAGTTTGTACCTAGAGACTCATTTCTTTTTCACTAAGACTGATTATTAGCACCGGGGGCCAGTGAGTTGACTACGAAAACCTTTTAGGTTATTGAAACAGATCAGTACCTACAATTACAGAGGAGAAGTAATTTGTTCCGTTGTGGTTCGAAGACAAAGTTCATAGTTACACCGAAATGTCACAGTTCACACTTACCACTGCCTGTAGTAATTTATTAGCGAGGTTTACATTTCGGTAGTTCATTTAATCCAGACCGTAATGGTATTCACAGTTTCAGTCGTTTCGATGACAATGACGTTCCACACTGTCGCTAATCGCAACAGAGTTCAGTTGCAATCTTAATGTTCAGTACTGTAATCACTCGAAAGTCTTTAGACTTTAAGATTAATGAGTTTCGTGGTTGTCAGTGCCCGTGTTATCGCGTACAAAAGGTGTATACCTGTAGTGTGAGCTAACACCGCAAGTGCACCCATTACTGGTCTTACTTGTGAGCTGTCTAACGTACAACTGCCAATTTTGAATGACGTCCAACGACTTACAAAAGGGCGCACTAATAAACTGTTTTTATGAAAACTAAACAATGCTTAAAACAGTGGCCAGGTTGGATTTTAGTGGCTTCGATAAAATTCAAAAACTAGCTTTGGCTTAAAGAAAATGTTATTGGTCAGAAATTTAGAAAAATGCATCGTTAATGTTACTATTACGTGATGTGGATCCCCTTGTATAGATGTAGGAGCACAATTTTGCACAGTGTAGTAAATTAATCAAAACGAAACTATTAATTGGCAAGCCAATTAATTAGTCGTGTATGTCGTTTTGCACAGAAAAATAAATCTAAAAAAAGTAAATAGACAGAAGTCAGAATCTAACGGCAGTTGTGACGAAATCTAAGATTGATAATAGAGCTCCGTATGAACTCGAATGTTCATTGTCTCTTCAGTGAATTAGTTCCTGATAATTTAAAGTACTTTGTAGGGAAGTGGTAATGCTTAGTTTTTTGTTGGTTTGGGTTATTGTATAGAATTATGCTGATTAGTACACAAAGTTTCACACGTATTGAACTAGAGCGCTAAACTTAATTAACTGTAACTTTTAATTGCGGTGTTCTGTAACGAAACTAATCGTATCAATGGAATCAGTGCAGCGAGAAGAACAAATGGAACAATAAATGTAAATTTGAGGGGAGCGGAAGCTTAAATATATTTTTGGAATACTAGAATACAGGTCGCGTATTACTTGTATAACAGTACTGAAAATACAGAGTGATTCAGAAGCCCCCCCCCCTCAGCGGGTTTTATGCAGCCCGCAATGCCTTCAAATACCAGTCCAAGATCTTTAGATCTTCATACTCTTTCATTCACTACACTCAAACTATTAGTCCTACTGAAAAAATGAACAGGACCTATTCGTAGGCAATTTAATGTAGTTAAATTTTGTACTGGGACACGTTTTCGCTGAAGCCCATGGTTTTTGAGTTATGAAAAGGAATATGCAGGACGTTTTCCTTAAATTGTTGGAAAACTACGTTCTCTAGCAAAAACGTAGCCCATCTCATAATCTCACTACATTAAATTTCCTACAGAAGGGTCTGGTTCTTTTTTTTCTGTAAGACTAATGATTCAGTCGTGGCGAGCAAGAGAATATGAAAATCTTGCAAGTGGAATTTGAAGACATTGCAGGTTGCATAAAACCCAGAGATAGGGACAGCTGAACCACCCTGAATGGCACAGAATTAGAGACAAGAAAAGAATTAGTTATTAGCAGGAATCGAAACATAACAGATGGGGTAGAACCGCCTTGTTACGTAACATACGTCATGGGCCTTGTAATGCTGTAAAGCTACAACGTATGCAAAGTATACAGGCACGAGTCACAGCTTCAGTTCTAGTTCTGTACCGGTCGTACAGTTTGGAAAGCAGAAATTTACTGCTAGAACTGAAACTGTGACTCGTGCCTATATATTCCAGTCAGAAAGTGCATTCCTGGTGAAAGGCTAGAAGCTGGGTTCGATTCCCAGTCCGGCACACAGTTGTAATCTGTCAGAATATTTATGACAAATGTGATGCTTCCAATGTGTCGGGACGTACTCCTGGACGATATACCTACGTGTATTAGTTGGGTGCCCTCATTATACGTTTTATTTATTTGGTCTCACTCACTATTTCACCAGCTTTAATTTGATTATATATCTATACAGAAAAACTTTTTACGTACTACACGAATATGTAATAAAAAATTGGTGTTCCTATTAAAAAAAACGCTGTTGATATCCGTTTCATCTATGGCAGTGCCATCTAGCGGGCCAACCATAGCGCCATCTGGTTTCTTCCTTCAAGCTAGACAAGTTCCGTTCTTTGTAGTTTTTTCGTTTGATGCTTATTTCGTGGGATATTTGGGCCGGTCACTATAAATGGACCACCCTGTATACTTACGATAATACATCTGTCCCTACCTATGGGTTTTATGCAACCCTCGACTCCTTCAAAAACCACACGTGAGATTTTCATATTCTTTCAACCACCAAGTGCAAATTTTTAGTCCTACAGAGAAAATAAACATGAGCTTTTTGTAGGAAATTTAATGTAGTTAAATTGTGTGCTGGAATACGTTCTCGTGGGAGGTCACGGTTTTTTCACACATTTGGTTACTTTTGTATGGTTTTTTTTAATAATTCGAAAACTGCAGCCTCTAGTGGAAACGTATCCCAGCACACAATTTAACTACATTAAATTTCCTGCAAAAAGCTCCTCTTCGTTTTCTCTGTACGGCTAATAGTTTGCACGTAGTGAGCGGGAGAATACTAAAATTTTGTGCTTGGCTATTGAAGGCATTATGGGTTGCATAAGACGCATTGGTAGGGCAGCTGAGTCACCCTGTCTCTCCTAAGACTCGTCAGGCGCATTTTCTCTGGGGTTTCAGCAGATATTTGCAATTTCGTTTTTGCATTGCGTATCTAGAGTCACTCCACATAAATAGTGCGTTTTCCAGACGATGCGCAATGTCGACGGAAAGCATCGGTTTGTTTCGCATTAAAAAACAAATGATTTTTAAACAGGAGCTTTACAGTCGATGGAGCAGTTCCAGATTAGTCTAGTGTGATATTAGTTTTATCGATATTTATTAACAAGGACAGTAAAACTCGAAGACTAATCTGTAGAGCTGGCCTGTCCCACACTGACTGACACCGCCAAGCATGCAGCGCTACCAAGTAGCTGCTGGATTGTCGTTTATTGTTTGTGTTTTACTGTTCCTGTTAATATGCAGTGTTAAAACAAATTTTGGAATAGACTAATTTTGGAGTTGTCTATCGAATGGCTACATAAAACTACGATTTTTTAAATGTTGTTTGTAGTGGGAAACAAACACACACTTTCTATTGACACTGGGCGCCGCATGAAAAAGCGACGAGCAGCAATTGTTTGTCTTGGATCCAGCTATACAATGAAAAAACAAACGAAATTGCAAATATTTGACAAAACGCCGGAGATAAGTGTCTGACGACTCCTAGGAGATGTATTCACTATACAGTCTGTACTGGGTCTCTCTCCTAAGACTCGGAAGGCGTTTTTTTTCTGGTATTGCTAGAGGTAACTGCAATTTCGCTGTTTCAGTGTGAAGCTGCAGTCAGACCAAACAGATATTGCTTTATCACGTCTTTCATGTGAAGCCAATGTTGACGGAAAGTGTCGGTTTGTCTCACCTTACAAACGAAATGATTTTTAAAGTGTAATGTTTCTTTCCTAGTCTCTAGGGCGGTTCCATACGAGTATTAGTCTAGTGAGATATATTTTGTATTGATATGTTTTGACAGAGACAGCAAAACACAAAAAATAGCCAGTATTCTACCAGCGACAGCACGCATCTGGCGTGAACTGATTGCTACCGCCTTGCAGTAGCGCTACTCTGTCGCTGCTGGAGTACTAATTATTCATCGTGTTTTAGTATCCATGTCAATACATGATGATCAAACAAATATCGCGCTGGACAAATCTGGGACTGCTCTATCGATCAGACACGTAAAATAAAATTCTTCTTTAAAAATCACTTTCTTTTTCATGAGAGAAGATCGAAGCATTGCGTCGACACTGGGGGTCGCTTGAAAGACGCGTTAAGTGATGTTTGTTTGGATTGACACCAGTTACACATTTCAAACGTAAGTACAGATAAGTGCTGAAACAGCAGAGAAAATGCACCTGACGCCTCTTAGGGAAACACTCTGTATATATATGTTCGTTAGATGCAATCTCCTTCAAATCTAATTTTTTTATTAATGAAAACATACATTCCACACTATTATATGCAAAGGACTTCACAATTCCACTACTGTAAGACTAAAATCTTTCTTTATCTCTTCAACCTCATGGTTTCTACTTACGTTGTGTCACTGTTTCTTCAGTTCCAAAATTTCCTTGCTGTTTCCACTCAATGAAATTCATTCACTTACTTTTCAACGTAACAATTACATTCCAAACGCTTTTAAGATTTTTCTATATAAATTCTTTTTTAGCTCTCTAATTGCTTCCCAGTTCGTTATATTGCTATTTAATTTCCTTATGCACTTACACATCACCGTATTTTGATTTATTTTATGTTGATTTTCTCATAAGCCTAATTACAGAATAAAATCCCATAACTTTTTCTGCCCTCTAATACACAGTTCCTTCACTAAATTCCCAGTGCATGTATTCCAGTTTTCCTTCTGTACCCTGCCCAGAGACTTAATTCCAACCTGCTAGAATTACTTAAATTCTCTTTCACTCTCCTCCTCTCCCAGCGAATCCGGCTAACATACTCACTGATGTAAATGAGTCCCCTATTTACCACTTTCACTCCGAGGTTACTTCTTCATAGTCTATCCATTATTTGTTTTATCCCACTTTATCTCTTACTCAAGAATTGCCCTTCATTCTTCCGATTCATATTTCCTTATACAACGCCATCCATATTACTGTGTTCGTACATATGCAGACTGACAGTATTTAGTATCTCTACTACCTTTCTGTTATCCACAATCTTCTTTTCCTCTTCTTATCTAAGTACTGTTAACACTGCATTAACCTCCCCTTCAAAATTTATCGTGTCCTTTGTTTGATTTCAAAAAATTGATGCAAATATGAGGCTCGGGTGTACGTCATATGTCGTATGTGGTGTTTTTGTTTCCTTCCTTTGGTAGTGATATTTAAATTAAAACCAATGTACCACGATGTATTAACGTTATGGTGCAGTTGTCCGCTGCAGTGGACATCTGTTAATGTTGCTTCTTTGGCGTTTTTAATCAGTCCTGAGGGTGCAAATGCACGCAGGACACAGCTCCAGTAGGGAGCATCTACTGGAGTGGACTGTGTGCATTTGCAGCCTCAGGTCTGATTAAAAACGCCAAAGAAACGATATTAACAGTTATCCACTGCAAAGGACAGCTGCACCACAGGTTTACCTTTTATCACTAGAAATGGATAGTTAAAATGCATACATGTAACACAGAAATGCACTAAATAGCAATAACGATGTCAGGTCAGTCGAAAGCACGTGCACCTATTACAGACACTCATTTTGCACTTTGCAGAAGATTAGAAAGACGAATTTTCGTTAAACAAGTGTATGTGTAAATTTTATTAACACCCGTTTCACGCTGTGACATGAAAACAAATTCAGACGAACACCTTTATATAAAGCCAATTACAGTTTGGAAAATGGGTTTAATACAGCACTGATTACCACCTCAGATCGTGGTTTAATACCTTAGCAAAATAAGTAGATTTTTAAAAAAATACAGTGTGTGAATCAAAAGCGAAATTATCATCGTTACCATTTTGAGTGCGATATCTGCAGGCGACAAAAGTTTAATACTGCTGTGTTTATGTTGGTGTTCAGGAAAAATCAATCGCTTGTCACTGCACTAGGGTTCTCATTACATTAATGACATCATTTGATCTGAATTCGAATCACCCTGCCAGCTAAAACAATACCAAAAGCATTACTCTTTTCGTCAAATGAATACGTAGAAGTCCGCTTTGTTGTTATAAAACATAGAATAAGACACGAAATTATAAAGAATTACACACGCCTTTAAGAAATTCGAAAGTACCTTTTAAATGAAGTCGTTTCCTGTCTCGCGTGTTCTCGTACGGGTGGTCTAACACCTTATCAGTTTCATTCATCTGCTCATTCAGATTATCCAGAAAACTATGATGATGTATAGTACGTCATTCTCTCATACAGTCAGCTGAGAAAGATTCATGAGTTTGAGATACTGTTCAGAGCGACCTAAAACAATTTCAGATACTTGAAGCGAGCAGAATTTAGTCCATGCGGAATTATTGGTTCAAATGGCTCTGAGCACTATGGGACTTAACATCTGTGGTCATCAGTCCCCTAGAACTTAGAACTACTTAAACCTAACTAACCTAAGGACATCACACACATCCATGCCCGAAGCAGGATCGAACCTGCGACCGTAGCGGACACGCGGTTCCAGACTGAAGCGCTAGAACCGCACCGCCACACCAGCCGGCGCGGAATTATTACTCGATTATTAGCAAATTGAAACTTATTATGCGTAAGTGCAACATATTTTAAGCAAAAATTACAGGATGATTTTTGGGCGTTATCATTTGAAATCAACTATATGAAAGAATCTCATCGTGTGTCTCTTCTGTGCATCACAATAGCAAGGAAAGAGGTATCGTGGCGTAGAGAAATCTTTTCTATCCAATTATAAGATTTATTGCAAACGACTGGTTAAACAATGCAATTCTGAGATTAAATTAATTTTAGTTTCGAATGCAGCTCGTGTCTAAATCTGGGTTATAAGTCCGGAGATTTCTCCGTTCCACATACTGCGGAATAAGCGTCATCGACTTCAATGATATACTTGTTCGATAAAATTTTCCCTTACATCAATTCACATTTTTATATTTGGAATCAAAACGATGTGGCTTTGAGCGAATCCTGCGGTAAATGGTAAATGATGAAGGGACCCAACACACACACAGCATGTTTTTCGCTAGTGTTGCGATCCACTAGCTCAAAGGACAACTTGCTATAAGCGTACTTTAGCCTCTTATAAGCAGTTTCATTTTTCAACGGCCCAATAAAGCGATATAACATCGTTCCGATATTGCTTTCAGAGAGCCATTTATGGCTCTCCGTTGGCAATAACAGAAACTGGTCGTGATTTTTCTCGAGCTACAGAACAGAACCGCTCAATTCATGCACTTTCACCAGTCGTTCTTTGCCACCTACAGTGGTGAATCAGCTCACGTGTCTATCAGTGTTTCTACCTCTATTTCACCATCGTATATTTAATATGATGTCTCGCATATTTAACTTTAAAAATGTGGAAAATTTTCTTCCACGTACACTCCTGATCAATGCTGGATGTAGCTTACCTCGTCCTCCAGAAGTTCTGCGGTTTTTCTGCAGGTTGGTATAAATTCTCTCCGTTGAATTGGTTAATGTGATTGCGATCTACACACGAGGCTAAAACGCTAATGATTAATATTTAAGTATACTAGTGACCAGCTTTAAAGTAATCTATTCTGAAGCACGCAGTCCTAAATAACTGGCACAAACCCTGCACAAACTTATCTACGGGTGGTTCTCTTTTTCGACTTCCTTTACTGTATCAAATAAAACCTTTTTCAAACTTTGTGACTACTTACCACCTTTTCAACAAAGATGTGAACGTAGTCAATTAATAAAACCCAGAATTTTACCGACATGTCAAATGTCCTTTAAATTTTAACAGAATTCTGTAAGAGCAAGGCACGGTAGAAATCATATCATTTAGGAGAATGCACTAGCAACGGCTTATTTACAAAATCTTCGTAATATACTTCACAGTGGTAGGCGATACTAACATTGCAGACGTTACGCTATACGAAGACGCGAATTTAACTTCGGGCTTTTTTCCATGAGGAGTCCCATGAGAGAACCCACTACAGTAAATTAACGCCGTCGGTTGTAATTACGAGTAAATTAAGTTCGGATACGGCTATTATACGCCACAAAGTAATTTATATTGATATTACGACCCGATATAAAAGATATAAGGAATGGAAATCAAACTGACCATCTTTTTCTTTATCTCTCTCGCATTTCAATTTCCGTTATTCCTTTTCATGGCTTATAGCATTCCGATAACAATGGAAATAATTATTTTTCAATTACTGTTTGATACACTGATTGCAATCATAGCGGTAATCAAATTTTTATTACATCAAACCCCCTTCGGTGGCACAACCCAAAGCGAAGAACCAGTATAGAAAATTTTTCTAAATACTGCGTAGCGATAAAATTGCTTATTCATACCCCTAAATCTAATATTAAGCATGAGATAGGTAATTTATCACTCTCCTAAATAGGCTCAGTTATCAAGCAAAACGTAAAGCAAGAAGGTAGCCCAGTTTTATTAGAAATAATAGCTTATCGTAGGGTAAATTATATCTTGAAACATCATAGAATGTCACACATTTCTGCGTAGTTTCGAATACGTTGCAGCAAACGTCCGTGTCGCATCTCTTACAGATCATATCCAAGAGCTTATATTGTTACGGTCCACATGCAGAAGAGGGTATAAACGAGCTCACGAAGTATAAATTTTCCAATACACAGGCACTCACAGTTCATTCGAGGATTCATTGGGCTCTTAAACGTTACCAAAACTAACAGCTCTACTGCATCAGTTGACGAAGTCACACTATTATTTCAATGGAGTGAAATAAAGGTTAACTTCAGTCACAATCGAAGTGAGCTTACTATTGGACAGACGAAACATTCTTCATTTTACCATATTCTTGTCTTTCTCTACGGGGGCTCTAAGGTTCTCTGACGTTTAACAAACAATTCAAAGAGTTTATACTTTCTTCTGTCATATATATATATATATATATCAGTTCTTTCACAGTTCCGCAACACTTCAGTTTCTGGGATTTACAGTGTTACGACGTTCAGTCAAAGGTCCAAGAACAACTGCTTATAAGTCTCAAGTTGGTAGCATATAAATGTAGTTCCATCGTTTCACCTCAGTATATTGTAAGGAATTCGGGCGGAGACACCTCAGTCTTGTCAGGATTGTGTGCCAGAACCTGTAGAGGCCGCTACACCAACAGTTAGGCCGAAGTCTTGCGGGTTGCCATCTGGTATGTAAAGCAGTAGCGTGATATTATGCCTCCATACTGCATTAGAGCGCCATCGATCCTGCTCCAGAAGATGAAGATACCTGCGGTGACCCATCGGGATGTATTGCACCGTTGGAAATCATGTAGTCAGTGATCCTGGCCCTACAGGATATGTCACCCTGAAGTGCTTGTGGCAGTGATCATGGACATAAGTAATGGGTGGCTCTCTAACCAAGCAGTAACGATGATGCTTGTGCAACAAGCATTACGATATACAAACATTAAAAAAAGTTTTGCATCACTCCGGTTGACTGTGGAAATTGTATCACAGACACCGTCCCTTTGACTGTTCAGAGATGTCACTAAACCCGCCCAAAGATGTAAAAAACTATGCATGAGCAGCGCCTATTAGACGGAGGGTATCCGACAGCCGATCAGTTCCAGTCATTCCACCAGGAAGGAGGTACACGGGTCGTGTTGTCTATAGTTCAACCATGCCTAGACGGTCAATACCGCGGTTCGATCACATCCGCATTATTACTTTGTGCCAGAAAGGGATCTCAACAAGGGATGTGTCCAGGAGTCTCGGAGTGAAACAAAGCGATGTTGTCCGGACATGGAGGAGGTACAGAGAGACAGCAAATGTCGATGATATGCCTCGCTCAGGCCGACCAAGGGCTACTACTGCAGTGGATGACCGCTACCTACGGATTTTGGCAAGGAGGAAACCTGACAGCAACGCCACCATGTTGAATAATGCTTTTCGTGCAGACACAGGATGTCGTGATACGACTCAAATTGTACGTAATAGGCTGCATGATGCGTAACTTCACTCCCGACGCGCATGGCGAGGTCCATACTTGCAACCACGACACCATGCAGGGCGGTACAGATGGGCCCAACAACATTTAATACATGGCTGTCCCTAAACTGTAGTAATCATGAAATCGAGTGCATCGGTATGAACGCCATCGATTCTAAAGACTAACTGAATTCAGAAATGGACAAATGGCAGACGTGAGGCAGATTATTTACCAGTTGCCAGTGGTCCTTGTTCCACTGTGTTTGCTTAACAATTTGTTACAGGCTGTTAACACTACTGTCGAAGCTCTAATAAATGTTATTACATCCGGAGTACTCCGTTGCTCCACATAACAAGAGCTGACGACTATATCTCTGACATTCTCCCTCTCTGTCTCTCTCTCTCTCTCTCTCTCTCTCTCGCTCTCGCTCTCTCTCTATCTCTCTCCCTCTCACTCAGTGTCAATGGACGTTCTCCTAAATGTCTGACTCTTGCCTGTCTATTGGTGCCGATGCAGCAATTTGTGCTTAAGTTCGCGACCAACTTACAGCTAGCTACGTCACCATCTCTGCCTAGTGTCGCCTGGACCGGTGCTAGCTTGAACTTAATAAAATTTAATTTCTTCCTTTTTTTTCTATTTTGTGGCGTAAAAAAATGTCACAGTCGAGACAATTTCACGTACAAATAATAGTAATATACTATCATAAGAAGGTAAATGCAGGTTTAAATTACTTACAGGAATGCTGCTGGGTGACGCCCTTGCCAGTCAACGATAATTGTACAGGTGAACACACAGCTACACGCAGTCTCGGACTGCAGGTATGATCTATGCTTTCGAAGAAAGTATTCGAATAACGAATTCTCGATATCCATACATTAATGGCTGCAGTATGCCATTATCGATACATCTGAATATTTATAACTGAAGTGCATATGGTACCTGAAGCTGGCATACTGAAATGTCTAAACTGGTAGTCAAAATAAAACAAAATAGCTTCTCAAACATGTACAGCTGTTTGGTGATGTTCCTTGATGAATATTTGACCAGCCGCTGTCTCGGGTCCACGGTGGATCAACAGAGACACTGTCCATGTTGAACACCAAATATTAAGTCACACATACTACATTCCTTATACTTCCCCAGCTAATGTACTGCACCATTTCGTTTTCATCTCCTCCTATTCCTGGGAAATCCTCACTTTTTCATCTTGTGAAACATCTAATTCAGTCACTTCAAATTGTGCACAATCTTCCCTTACACCACGTCATCTCTGTGCCAAACTGCAACAAAACACTATAACTTCGTAAATCATCTAAAAAAACAACGTGGTGAAATGTTCAGCCTACAATTAATCCACAAGGATTTATAGGTGACCATACTACAGGGTGATGCATCGGGGTGCAATCACTCTGCTAAAGTGAAACCAGCTGGTCAAAAATAAATTTAAATTCAAACATAATGAAGTGAGAGAGATAGAATACCTACGAGGCCATGTTACATTAACATATAAAACAGACAGAAAACTACATGAAAAAACTATGATGCCTTTCATTTCAGAATAGCTTTATTATTTCTCAAGTTGTAATATGTTCCTTCCCTACAAATAACGTGAAAGCTGATGGGCTGAACCCAAGTCGAACGCATTGAGATCACCCTAATAGAAGGAGAGGTTATCATCCGTGTTATATCGCAGAGCATTTAAACCAACCTATCCATTATCCACAGTTCGGTGATGAAACTATCGAAATTCTGTTAATGTGGTTCTGTCGCAGATATACCGAAATATGGTCGATCGTAAACGGCTACAGATGAGGCAACATCATCCGCTGTTCTAGCATCACTCAGTAACAGCCAAGAGCGCCACATCTCGCAGAAAATTAGGGTCATCCATACGTCGAGAATGTGTCTTAGAGCATATAACAGACACCGAGGACGACCCAGAGCCTGCAGTTTCTAGAATGGGTGACACGCAAACTGAATTAAAACCGTAATTTCCTCTTTGACGTCCAGCCGGCCAGTGGCTTCTGGGCTCTTCAGTCTGGAACCGCGCGTCTGCTACGGTCGCAGGTTCGAAACCTGCCTCGGGCATGGATGTTTGTGATGTCCTTAGGTTAGTTAGATTTACGTAGTTCTAAGTTCTAGGGGACTGATGACCTCAGATGTTAAGTCCCATAGTGCTCAGAGCCATTTGAACCATTTTCTTTGACGTCCTGCTTACGGATGAAGCTAATCTCAATGTAAATCGAAAAGTGAATTATCATCAATACAGATTCTGGGCAGATGTCAACATTCACGACGGTAGTTGGCGGATAAAAATGATGGTTTGGTATAGAAAATTGGATTCTCATACTGATGATCCCTTCTTTGCTCAGGGTTCACAAGGAGCAGCCTGTTACCTGCAGCTGTTAGACGATGATGTGTTCCCATCTTTCCTGTGCGATGTAGTTCTTAGAACGTATGGTTCTTTGTTTAGGCTTTTCGTTTCCACAGAAATTTCAGGAACAGATCAAGTTGCAATTCCCAAGCAGTCAAGGCACACGCCCACCCCCAAAACAGGCAGCGTAATGCCAGTCTCCAGTTTCGGGAGCGTTCTCCGCCCTGAGTGGAGGATCGTAACGACGAGCCGCTGCACGCCGGCGACGTCTGAGGAAAATGGGGAGCCTGAAGGCACCAATTGGCGAAAGAGGACGCCAATTTCCAAGGAGGCGGCGCTGGAGGCAATCACTGAGGTGATAAGAGAGCACAGTCGAATCCGGGGACAGCAGATTTACAGAACAACTACCAGCGAAAAGGAGATTGCAGCTTTAAGGCAAAATTAGGATCGACCCACCCACAGAAAGCAGGAACAACAGGGGGCTTCAATTTGCAAGGCCACCAAATAGCAGAGATTCACTCACAGATACCTGTGCCGTCTTTATCCCGACGAAGTGAGCTACAATAGCATTAGCAGGGTTAAATTCAGATGCTTATCAAAATAATGAAAAGTTGTGATCTACAAAGTAACCCAACCTTATGAGATGGTAACACTGGTGATTCTCGCTCTGTGGCTGTCGCTTGCAATCTAAGCGTTTTAGGTGCCGTACTATGAATCTTTCCGTGTCACTGTGCCAACGAGAATTAAAGAAAAAGGAAGGAATAATAGGGGTGATGCTAGAGACGGTCTTCTAGGGCATCCTTACTTTTTGCGGTATTACCACCTTCGTTGGTCTTACGCCAACCTAAAATTTCAAAATTAAAGTCTAGTTCTCTTGTAGACATACCACGGTTGTTAGTACTCGTAACGAAAAGACAGTAAGATAGAAAAAATACTTCCATTCCTCAAATGAGTAAATGTTATCTGCTTCTCTCTTCCCGGTAGGTTGAATTTCGTTTTTCTTCCTCTTTCTTAAAAATTAAGATAAAATCATAGTAGATACGAATTATACGAATGATTAACTTCAGAGGATATCCGACAATACAGAAAGTCTCAGGACATGTAACAGACGCCACAGCCCTGTATACGGAGAGGAGTAAGAATGCTAATGCCACGGGGTGGTATAAATGCTATAAACTAATTTTGGAAATGCCTGTTATGTTGTACTGAGGCAAGATTACTATCTCGTCCGACTCCCATGCAGTAGTCATGACCCCGAAAACTCGTGTTAGACAGAGACACAACAATTCTGTTCCCTATAAAATGAGACAAGTCGACAGCTTGCACATCAATACAACGAAATCTTATTAATATGAATCAAAGGCATTTACGGCAACGAACAGGCTGACCAACAGTCTACACAATGTGCAGCTTCAGATAGACCATACCATATTCAAAGGCACCACACACTGATTTCCTATATCTGCTTAAAATGTTAGCAAATAATGTAATGAGATTTTTGTAAAACCAAAGCACGGACGAAATATAATCAAAGTAGAATGAGATTTTCACTCTGCAGCGGAGTGTGCGCTGATATGAAACTTCCTGGCAGATTAAAACTGTGTGCCCGACCGAGACTCGAACTCGGGACCTTTGCCTTTCTCGGGCAAGTGCTCTAGTTCTGCAAGGTTCGCAGGAGAGCTTCTGTAAAGTTTGGAAGGTAGGAGACGAGGTACTGGCATAAGTAAAGCTGTGAGTACCGGGCGTGAGTCGTGCTTCGGTAGCTCAGTTGGTGGAGCACTTGCCCGCGAAAGGCAAAGGTCCCGAGTTCGAGTCTCGGTCGGGCACACAGTTTTAATCTGCCAGGAAGTTTCATAATCAAAGTAGTTTCAGAATGTATCTGCATCAGCATGGACTGTTTGAATCGCCCCGCATCGTACATAATGAGACGAAGAGCATATGAAATACGTCATCACGAGAAGAAAGCCAAGACAGATTGAATGCTATTAAAATTGAGTGCTGTGAGGCACAAAGGTCCTCCTCACGGTACTGCTCATCTGGGAACTAAAGAATGTATAAAAATTTCATGATTACTGACAACAACTGCTGACAAAAATTTCTTTATTTAACAACCAGCTTCGGTCCACAGACCATCAACAGTTACGAAAAATCATGTACATCACCATACACTGAAGAGCTGAAGGAACCTGGTACACATACTTAATATCGTGTAGGACCCCTGGAAGCACGCAAAAGTTCCGCAACACGACGTGGTATGGACTCCACTAATGTCTGAAGTAGTGCTGGAGGGTTCAAATGGTTCAATTGGCTCTGAGCACTGTGGGACTTAACTTCTGAGGTCATCAGTCCCCTAGAACTTAGAACTACTTCAATCTAACTAACCTAGGCACATCACACACATCCATGCCCGAAGCAGGATTCGAGCCTGCGACCGCAGCGGTCTCGCGGTTCCTGACTGTAGCGCCTAGAACCGCTCGGCCACACCGTCCGGCAGAGGTGGAGGAAACTGACACCATGAGTCCTGCAGTGCTGTCCATAGATCCGCAAGAATACAACGGGGTAGAGATCTCTTGTGAACAGCACGTTACAAAGTATTCCAGATATGTTCAATAATGTTCATGTCTGGGGAGTTTGGTAGCCAGCGGAAATGTTTAAACTCATAAGTGTTCCTGGAGCCACTCTATAGCAATTCTGGTCGTGTGGGGTGTCTCACTGTCCTGCTGGAATTGCCCAATGGACATGAATGGATACAGGTGATCAGACGGGATGTTTATGCACGTGTCACCTGTCAGAGTCACAGCTAGACGTATTAGGGGTCCAGTATCACTGCAACTGCACAAGCCGTACACCATTACAGACCCTCCACCAGCGTGAACAGTCCCCTGCTGAGATGAGGTTATCACCAAACCCGCACGCGTCCATCTGCTCGATATTATTTGAAAACAGGTTCGTCCGACCAGGCAACACGTCTCCAGTCATTAACAGCGCAATGCGGGTGTTTACGGGCCCAGGTGAAGTGTAAAGCTGTGTATCGTGCAGTGATCAAGGGTACACGAGTAGGCCTTCGGCACTGAAAGCCCGTATCGATGTCGTTTCATTGAATGGTTCGCATGCTGACACTTGTTGATGGCCCAGCATTGAAATATTCAGCAATTTGCGGAAGGGTTGCACTTCTGTCATACTAAACGATTCTCTTCAGTCACCGTTGGTTCCGTTCTTGCAGGATCTTGTTCCAGCCGCAGCGATGTCGCGGATCTGATGTTTTATCGGATTCGTGATATTCACGGTACACTCGTGAAATGGTACCTCGGAGATGCTAAAGCCCATTGCTCGTGCGCCAACTGTAACACCACGTTCAAACTCACTCAAATCTGCCGTTGTAGCAGCAGTAAACGATCTAACAACTGCGCCAGACACTTTTCGTCTTATCTACGCGTTGCCGACCGCAGCGCCGTATTCTGCCTGTTTACATTTGTCTGTATTTGAATACGCATGCCTATGCCTGTTTCTTTGGCGCTTCCGTGTATTTGGTGTTATAAAATCAGTAGCGTCAGGTAATGAAATAAAACCCATTAATTCCTCACTGTTGTCACATGGTAATCAACTTTATATCGTCTATCATAAACTGTACCAGACAGTGTACATTTTCATGCTGCATCAACAGTCAACATTAGTGCTAAAACCGAAGACATTCTACGTACTCCGCTCTTATGAAGTTTCTCAAATATACAGCGTTTATAAACTTCTCTTTAGAGTTCTTAAGAAATTAGGAGTGTCCACATAATCAGCCACTCGCAAATCTTGATCCTGCCAATAAGCCACGACTTTTTTCTGGTGCAAGTATCGTTAGAGACGCCTTTGAGACAGGGTAACGAGCCGGAGAAGACCTGTAATACGAGACTACATGTTAGGTGGTACAACAGACGAAACGGAAGACGTGTTTTTAATTTTCAAATTACCTCAATGTTAACAACAGTACCGCCTGGTGCACGGTTGCAGTCGCTGTTTAATGACGTGAGATGCACCAGATCAATTTCCGCGTTTTGCAGTTAATTATCATTTAAAGTATGTGGCTTTTAGAAGGTCCTGGGACTGAATTACGGAAGACTGGGCGTTAGTACAACATTAGTACACTCCTGGAAATTGAAATAAGAACACAGTGAATTCATTGTCCCAGGAAGGGGAAACTTTATTGACACATTCCTGGGGTCAGATACATCACATGATCACACTGACAAACCACAGGCATATAGACACAGGCAACAGAGCATGCACAATGTCGGCACTAGTACAGTGTATATCCACCTTTCGCAGCAATGCAGGCTGCTATTCTTCCATGGAGACGATCGTAGAGATGCTGGATGTAGTCCTGTGGAACGGCTTGCCATGCCATTTCCACCTGGCGCCTCAGTTGGACCAGCGTTCGTGCTGGACGTGCAGACCGCGTGAGACGACGCTTCATCCAGTCCCAAACATGCTCAATGGGGGACAGATCCGGAGACCTTGCTGGCCAGGGTAGTTGACTTACACCTTCTAGAGCACGTTAGGTGGCACGGGATACATGCGGACGTGCATTGTCCTGTTGGAACAGCAAGTTCCCTTGCCGGTCTAGGAATGGTAGAACGATGGGTTCGATGACGGTTTGGATGTACCGTGCACTATTCAGTGTCCCCTCGACAATCACCAGAGGTGTACGGCCAGTGTAGGAGATCGCTCCCCAAACCATGATGCCGGGTGTTGTCCCTGTGTGCCTCAGTCGTATGCAGTCCTGATTGTGGCGCTCACCTGCACGGCGCCAAACACGCATACGACCATCATTGTCACCAAGGCAGAAGCGACTCTCATCGCTGAAGACGACACGTCTCCATTCGTCCCTCCATTCACGCCTGTCGCGACACCACTGGAGGCGGGCTGCACGATGTTGGGGCGTGAGCGGAAGACGGCCTAACGGTGTGCGGGACCGTAGCCCAGCTTCATCGAGACGGTTGCGAATGGTCCTCGCCGATACCCCAGGAGCAACAGTGTCCCTAATTTGCTGGGAAGTGGCGGTGCGGTCCCCTACGGCACTGCGTAGGATCCTACGGTCTTGGCGTGCATCTGTGCGTCGCTGCGGCCCGGTCCCAGGTCGACGGGCACGTGCACCTTCTGCCGACCACTGGCGACAACATCGATGTACTGTGGAGACCTCACGCGCCACGTGTTGAGCAATTCGGCGGTACGTCCACCCGGCCTCCCGCATGCCCACTATACGCCCTCGCTCAAAGTCCGTCAACTGCACATACGGTTCACGTCCACGCTGTCGCGGCATGCTACCAGTGTTAAAGACTGCGATGGAGCTCCGTATGCCACGGCAAACTGGCTGACACTGACGGCGGCGGTGCACAAATGCTGCGCAGCTAACGCCATTCGACGGCCAACACCGCGGTTCCTGGTGTGTCCGCTGTGCCGTGCGTGTGATCATTGCTTGTAGAGCCCTCTCGCAGGCTCCGGAGCAAGTATGGTGGGTCTGACACACCGGTGTCAATGTGTTCTTTTTTCCATTTCCAGGAGTGTAGAAGTAGTTTCTGCTAAGGCGAACAGCTCAGTTCCACCTACATTTTCATGTGTAAACTTTTCAGACTTTCTAAATAGAAATATAATATATTTTATTATTCCACTTGTAAATGATAGCTTTCACTTTTCGTGTGCTGCAAACTTTTTCTCAATAACATAAATTACTCCGGAAAAGTAAGGTTTTGCTACATGTGAAAAAGTGTTCAAAGGTACGAAATTGTCATGTAAGCCTACCTAAGAATAAATATTCTATCGAAATTTAAAAATAAAAAAAATCTTGTCAATACTGTATTCAATTGTCTATCTGCTAGATTATTTCTCTAATGAAGGCCAATAATCAGTGAATGGTTCCAAAATGGTTCAAATTGCTCTGAGCACTATGCGACTTAACTTCCGAGGTCATCAGTCGTCTAGAACTTAGAACTAATTAAACCTGACTAACCTAAGGACATCGCACACATCCATGCCCGGGGCAGGATTCGACCCTGCGACCGCAACGGTCGCTCGGCTCCAGACTGTTGTGCCTAGAACCGCACGGCCATCCTGGCCGGCAGAAGTCAGTGAATCTAATCAAATTCAGTTGGAGTATTACCAAAAACAAGTTACAAGTTAAATTCATTTGAAATAGAAACTAATGAAACAGCACAACTTTCCATTTTCAAGACAGGTGAAATCGTTAAGACAATAACGAAACTCATTTCATTTGCAAATATCACATATTCGATGCCTGAAGACCTCCTTGTGTTTCAAGCTATAAGATAGCGCACAATCAACGATGCTTGGCTTAATAGTCCACACGACATGTAACTAATTTAAAATAGAATTTTATTCACAATGATATTCTATAATTGGCGAATAAAAAAATTTACCTTTAATTTATTATGGATCACTTAGTTGTATAGATCTAAAAAAATTCACAAATGGTGCACTTCGAAAGTTCTGTACAAAACACAACCTCATGCGTCATAACAACAAAAATAGTAAGAAAACCTTGGTAGATCTCTAGTGCATACACCCTGATGCGATTTTAAAATCCAACCTTGAAATATCTTGTGTTTGCAGGTACAATATCCTCAAGGTACAACACTCTTCCCCACTAATAACCACGCTTTCAGTGTGAAGTGTGAGTTCTTCTCAACTACCCTATCGTAACTGGTACTTGTTTACGGATAATAGTTGACAGTTTGGTGGAGACGGTGCGGACCTTACTAATTGACATCGAAAAGCAACGGGACTCATCTTCAAGGGGCAGCAAGCCAAACAAAAACAGTACATTCCTTCTGCAGCACGAATTGTGAAGCTGCCAGTGAATACAAAAATGAATCAGATTGACATCAAAGATCTAGCAGCGTTTTTGGCAGCCGCTGGCCTTGGATCGACAAAATTCCTGAGGAAATTCAATTGTTTTGCTAACTTCAACTGATTGGACGACGTGATGTGTCTTGTACGCCGGCCGGTGTGGCCGAGCGGTTGTAGGCGCTTCAGTCTGGAACCGCGGGACCGCTACGGTCGCAAGTTCGAATCCTGCCTCGGACATGGATGTGTGTGATGTCCTTAGGTTAGCTGCTTTAAGTAGTTCTAAGTTCTAGTGGACAGACCACCTCAGATGTTAAGTCCCATATTGCTCAGAGCCATTTGAGCCATTTTTGAGCTAACATCTACTTTTATTTTGACCTGAAAAGACTACGTCGTACGTACGACAGACCTCCGGAAGTAGTACTGATAGCAGTCATAAAACCATTAGAGCCATTCCTGATGATGACGGCGGAGGAGAACATCAAAATGCTTAGGATTTAATATACATCTGACACAGAAAAAAGACTAGTGAATCATTTATTCTGGAACCGCAGATTGCTAATATGGCAAACAACAAGAAAAAAGTATAGGGTTTATAACCGCTATCGACAGGGGATCTCGAGTTGATTCCGTATTTCTAGATTTCCGGAAAGCTTTTGACACCGTTCCTCAAAAGCGACTTCTAATCAAGCTGCGGACCTATGGGGTATCGTCTCAGTTGTGCGACTGGATTCGTGATTTCCTGTCAGGAAGGTCGCAGTTCGTAGTAATAGACGGCAAATCATCGAGTAAAACTGAAGTGATATCAGGTGTTCCCCAGGGAAGCGTCCTGGGACCTCTGCTGTTCCTGATCTATATAAATGACCTGGGTGACAATCTGACCAGTTCTCTTAGATTGTTCGCAGATGATGCTGTAATTTACCGTCTAGTAAGGTCATCCGAAGACCAGTATCAGTTGCAAAACGATTTAGAAAAGATTGCTGTATGGTGTTTCAGGTGGCAGTTGACGCTAAATAACGAAAAGTGTGAGATGATCCACATGAGTTCCAAAAGAAATCCGTTGGAATTCGATTACTCGATAAATAGTACAATTCTCAAGGCTGTCAATTCAACTAAGTACCTGGGTGTTAAAATTACGAACAACTTCAGTTGGAAGGACCACATAGATAATATTGTCGGGAAGGCGAGCCAAAGGTTGCGTTTCATTGGCAGGACACTTAGAAGATGCAACAAGTCCACTAAAGAGACAGCTTACACTACACTCGTTCGTCCTCTGTTAGAATATTGCTGCGCGGTGTGGGATCCTTACCAGGTGGGATTGACGGAGGACATCGAAAGGGTGCAAAAAAGGGCAGCTCGTTTTGTATTATCACGTAATAGGGGAGAGAGTGTGGCAGATATGATACACGAGTTGAGATGGAAGTCATTACAGCAAAGACGTTTTTCGTCGCGGCGAGATCTATTTACGAAATTTGAGTCACCAACTTTCTCTTCCGAATGCGAAAATATTTTGTTGAGCCCAACCTACATAGGTAGGAATGATTATCAAAATAAAATAAGAGAAATCAGAGCTCGAACAGAAAGCTTTAGGTGTTCGTTTTTCCCGCGCGCTGTTCGGGAGTGGAATAGTGGAGAGATAGTATGATTGTGGTTCGATGAACCCTCTGGCAAGCACTTAAATGTGAGTTGCAGGGTAGTCATGTAGATGTAGATGTAATGTCGAACCCAGCCAGTCGGACGTAGCAGTGCTGACTTTCGGACATAGCCGTGATGAGAAATCATCGTTATCCCAAGAAAACTACGAGATTTACCGGAAATCAGTGGATATAGCATCTTCCTAAGTTTTTAACTTAAATTACAGGTGCTCGATACTTTGTGACGTGACAGATGTCAAAACGTGTATGAAATTCATTGAAGATACTGCTGCTGGCGTCAGCGAAGGCGTAAAAGCAGCAGCCCGCTTTGGGAGTCTGTCATTGGTTTCCGTATCCGCAGGCGTGAACTAATCACACATCACAGGCAAAATAGTCCACCCCGATAGCTGAGTGGTCAGCTTGACGGACTGCCGTCCTACGGGCTCGGGTTTGATTCCCGGCTGGGCCGGGTGTTGTGTTGTCTTCACGATCATTTCATCCCCATACATCGCGCGAAAGTCGCCCAATGTGGCGTCGAATGTAATAAGACCTGCACTAAGGTGGACGGACTTGCCCCGCATGGGGCCTCCCGGCCAATGACGCCAAACGCTCGTTTCCATTTCCACAGGAAAAAAACATTAGCGTGAAAAACTTAAGGAAGTAACGTCAACATGATGTGTCACTGGCAAGTAACAAAGCTCTATGAAACTTTAATCATTCATAGAAACCAACTGCCACAGTATGGTACAGAAGGTAACTGAAAGAAACATGCAGTGAGTGGAACAGAAATGACACAACAATTACACTAAAGTCACCGCGACTCGTGATGGTCCCCTGGACGTTAAAGAGGTGGGACACGGTTCATAGCAGGGTGTATGCTCACCACGAGCAGCAGTGCATGATCTGGAATGTTCTCTCATGCGGGCCACGAGGTTGGTAAGGAGCTCTTGTGGTAGGACCTTCCATTTCCCCACCAGCGCGGCTGACGACAGGGTGGTCGTTGTTACACTGGTTCATACTGCAGAATACGCCTCCCCAACGCATCCCATGCGTGCTCGATGGAATTTAAGTTGGGACAACGGGCAGGCCAGTCAATTCACTAAATATCCTCTCGTTTCCACAGCTCTTCTACCTGCACTGTACGATGCTGTCGCGCATTGTCATCCATAACAATGAAGTCAGGGCCAATCGCACCCTTGGAAAGGAAATTTGGAAATTTGTGTAAGATCTTATGGGACCACCCTGCTGAGGTCGTCGGCCTCTAAGCTTACACACTACTTAACCTAACTTAAAATAACTTACGCTAAGGACAACACACACACCCATGCCCGAGGGAGGAGTTGTACCTCCGAGAGGAGGAGCCGCGCGAACCGTGCAGGACGCCTCAAACCACGCTGCTACCCCGCGTGGCCCCTTGAAAAGACGCACGTAGGAAAGTAGTACAGTGCCACAGTAACGTTGAGCAGTGAGTACACCGTGTTAAAAATTTGGAGGTCAGTATGCCCATGCAATCTCACGCCTCCCCATACCGCAACACCTCAACCACAAAAAGGATCGTGTCCGACTATGTTCTTGGGTGAATAAAATGTTCTCGGGTTTCCAAACGCGTCAATTGTTTAAAACTATACGAGCTTTTGGCCAAGCGCTCCTTGGCCATTGTCAAGTGATACGAATGCCAGTGGGCTGTTGGTGCGCCCTTATATACGCTAGCTGCCGGCTGTGACGTCACTGGTGCCTGTGACAATTGTCATGCATGGGCACGTTTTTGAGTCGGCGTTCGATTTGCCCTCTTCAAGCGCGTGATCGCTGGATCCCACGCAGCGCTGAACTGCAAGCCATCGTCTCTATTCAGAGCGTTTGGCGTAATTTTTATTTCAATAGCTTCCTTTATTAAACTGTCCCAGAAGCCGTTAGTGCGAGCCACGACAGAGGTATCGCCAAATTTAATGTGGTGACCGTTTTCTAAGCCATGCTCAGCTAACGCAACACAAGATCAAATCAATCTTCAGGCCCCCAACGAAAATCCGTCAATTATTGGGACCAGTTAAAGACGCAGTAGGTCTCAGAACACCTGGAGTCTACGAAATACCTTGTGAGTGTGGCCAGCAGTACATCGGACAAACAGTGCGGACTGTGGAACAACGCAGGAAAGAACATGAGAGGTATTATCGCCTACGCTATCCAGAGAAATCTGCGTTAGCTGAGAATGCGTTAGAAAACGGTCACTACATAAAATTTGATGATACCTCTGTCGTAGCTCGCACTAACGGCTTCTGGGACGGTTTAATAAAGGAAGCTATTGAAATACAAATTGCCGCAAACACCCTGAATAGAGACGGTGGCTTGCAGCTCAGCGCTGCGTGGGATCTAGCGATCGCGCGGTTGAAGAGTGCACTTCGAACGCCGACTCTAAACATGCCCATATATGGCAATGTCAGGGGCACCAGTGACGTCACAGCTCGTGTAGTTTTAAGCAATTGACGCGGTTGGAAACCCGAGAACATTTTATTAAATGTTATCACCGCGAGACTCTGCATTCATACATGATCTTGGGTGCATGAAATGTTTCCAGCTCCCGCCATTTTTGAGCACGGAAGATTCACCAGTCAATGATTTTGTGAGACCGTACGTCTTCCCAATGTCCGTCTCTTCCGGGAGTGCATTCGGCCCAGTCTCCATTTTTATGGATGGCAGTGGGCAATAGCATCAAAAAGCGCGGGCGGAGGAGCTCTTGGAATCAGAGGGTATTCGGTGAATGGACTGGCATACTCGATCGAACTCTCGACTTAAATCCCGTCGTGCAGGTATGGGATGCACCAACGATCGTCCAGGAGCTGTGAATCGCATTGTTGTAGAAATGGAACGCACTACCACAAGAACGCCTTACCAAAACTGGCCAGTTCAGATGGTTCAAATGGCTCTGAGCACTATGGGACTTAACATCCGAGGTCATCAGTTCCCTAGAACTTAGAACTACTTAAACGTAACTAGCCTAAGGACATTACTCACATCAAATGTCCAATGCAGGATTCGAACCTGCGACAGTAACGGTAGCGCGGTTCCAGACTGAAGCGCCAAGAACCGATCGGCCACACCGACTGGCCTGTAGCTAGTATGGGAGCATGGTATATAGCATGCACTGTCGTCCGTGATGATCACACACGCTATTAAATAGTGTCCCGCCTTTTGCATTGTCCGTGGGACTATTATAAATCATGGTGACTGCAAGTAATTTTTGTCTTTGAATAAAAGTGACATTTCTGTTCGTATCACTGCGTATTTCTTTCAGTTACCTTCTGTAATATACTGTGGCAGTTGTTGCTATGTGTGATAGAAGTTTCACCGAGCTATTTTATTTCCCACTAACACATCATGCCGAACGCCCCTTCGTCCTTACCTTTTGCATATCACTGTTCGTAAAACTGGCCTGGGAAATCTTACATACGTCTTCAGAAAAGCATCCTAACTAATACAGGGTGGTCAAAAACAGTCTGAGTAGCTTGTATGGATGTTGCTATGTAATGTTTCCAAGGCTAGTTGTATCTTGTCCGCCCTCTATATGACAATACTATATGACATATTATATGATCTGACAGGCCTGACCTTAGTGGTGCGCTGTGCAAATATGCAGTGGCGCGTTTTACGAATCTAAACTTGGAGGTATGCTCTGTACTCTGACCTGTCATTTTTCTGTAGTTCCTATAGCTTTTGTGCAGTCGTTTTTCAAAAACCTGAAGGTACTTGTGAATAACTCTGTATGTTGTCACTGCAGACGCCCTGGTCACATCGAACACTACAGTATAACAAGATGAAGAGTGTTCAACGACTATTGCGGTGCGAGATTTCAAACAACAGCATAGCTACAGGTTAAAACAGCCGACCAGAGGGATATACCGATCGCAGTACCGTGTCTAGGTCCCTTTCTAACGTGATGGAGTCGTTTCTAGGGCTATGTTTGAACATGAGTCAAAGTATCCGAACAATTAACGTCACAGTTCGGGAAATCTCGGGGTCTGTTCGAAATTTTGATCGGCCTGTTATCTAATGGCTTTTGTTGATATTTTTCTCGTTGTTTTTAATCCTCTATCGATTTTAATAAAAAAAATAAATGTGAAAAACGACTGAAATATCTTCCTGGTTGCAGATCATGCGTAAAAAAGACAACTAATAAATAAATAAGAAAAAGACTGCAATCATGATTCTGTCTCATTCTGATGCTTTCGCTCTTCCCGCGATCTAGTGATGTCGGATGGCACTATTTAAAAGACGGATCTTGCTGAGTAATTCATTCTAGCCATAAAAATTACAGTCACGTTATCACGATAAGTTTAGACTGTTCGGCATTTGATTCTTGACTTATTTTCTTCATTGATTCATCTGAATGTTGCCGTCTTGTTTTCAAATTGATTAAAATCTGGTAACGTTTTTACTTGTTATACTAATATCCAAGCAGGAATTGAATTGCTCATTTCTAGCCTACTTCGTCAATAATTACCGTCTCTCATAAACAAAGAAAATATCGAACTCGGTTCAGTCAAGTATTAGTTTTTGGAAGAAATATTTGTCTTTGTCAGATACCTTTATCAAAATCAGGATAAATGTTTATCCGAACATATCGGCACTGTGTGAGAACTCGTGCTGTAAATTTCTTCACCATAGGAGTTGATGCAGTGGTTGTAATTAACACTATATCCTCCAGTGCGTTATAAAACTGTCAAATAGTAAATTTTAAGCAAAACCATAGTTTATTGTGGCTAGTTCCCAGTTTCATAGGGTATAAAGCTAAAGGTTATACATCCCACCCGTCTCGCGGTTCTAGGCGCGCAGTCCGGAACCGTGCGACTGCTACGGTCGCAGGGTCGAATCCTGCCTCGGGCATGGATGTGTGTGATGTCCTTAGGTTAGTTAGGTTTAAGTAGTTCTAAGTTTTAGGGGACTAATGACCACAGCAGTTGAGTCCCATAGTGCTCAGAGCCATTTGAACCATCCCACCCGTCAGAAATCTGTGTTTTTGGAATAACTGTCAGTGAAGGAACACGCCCTTTTTGTATGTATTGTTTTATCAGATATCCTGAATGATAATCTGCCGGACTGGCTGTTATTGTTAAGACTAAACCGTTGTTTTATTTCATATTGTTAACTACTACGTAGTTTCGGCTCTGTAATCATTCTCAAGAGTCTGCATAATATGCACTATCTGATCAAAAGTATCAGGGCATCTCTTAGCGGACATTAATATGGGCTGAGTGCACTCTTCGGCATTCAGACGTTTTGAACTCTACTGGAGACACTTTCAGTGAGGTGACCAAATTTCTGTGCAGAAATGGCAGTCCATTTTTCCGTAAGAGCAGAAATTAGAAATGATAGTGATGTTGGACGCTAAGGTCTGGAGATAAATCGATGTTATGACTTATCCCAAAAGTGCCTCAGCGGTTCACGAGGGTCACTTTGGGGAGTGTTGTGAAAGCGGCACAATAATTCAAGGAGACAGCTGCTCGTCATTTTTGGTGCTTACTGACGTCTTGCTACAACGGCTCGTCAATATATGCGCTGGTTCGCTAAAAACGTGTAGCGGTCAAAGGACAGGGCTATAACATCATCGTAGACGAATCATAGACGACTTTGACATCCAGAGCCCTCTACCGAAGAAACGGGCCACGCGTGCGCGGCCCGGCGGTTTCGTGGGCTGTGTGTTGTCGCTCAGTGTAAGTGTCCTGACTTCGATTCGCTATCTGCATTGACTCGCTGGATTTGTTCGTCTGCGGCCGACAACGCTTTAGCATCGCCAGTGTTGGTTCCCACGCCTTGCTAATTTTAAATCCCGTGTCTCCATCAACCAGATCGCTAGTTACACATATTTCTACTGCTTCTTTAATGATGAAGACACTTTAAGTGCAGGCGGACAAAAGGATCTCTGTCTTCGCGTAGTCCATACTATGTTCCATGTCAAGACAGCGTTCAGCAACAGCAGACTTTTCTGGCTCGTTTAATCTGGTGTGACGTCTATGTTCCTTGCATCTACTTTGTTCCTTGAATCTACTTTGAACGTGGAATGGTAGTTAGAGCTAGATGCATGGAATATTCCATTTCGGAAAGAGTTAGGGAATTCATTCAGAGATTTACAGTGTTAATAGTCTGCCAATAATACCACATTTCAGGTATTGCCTCTCGCCACGGACAACACTATGGCCGACGGATTTCACTTAACTACCGAGTGCAGTGGCGTTTGCGTAGAGTTGTCAGTGCTAACAGAAAAGCAACACTGCGTCAGTTAACCGCAGAAATCAATGGGGGACATACGTATCCGCTAGGGCAGTGCGGCGAAATTTAATGTTAATGGTCTATGTAAGCAGACGATCAAAGCGGGTGCTTTTGCTAACTGCCCAACATCGCCTGCAGCGCCTCTCCTGGACTCTTGAACCTTTCGTTTGGACCCTAGACTACTGGAAGACCGTGGCCTGATCAGATGAGTCAAGATTTCATTTGGTAAGACCTGATGGTAGGACTTGTGTGTGGCGCAAACGCCACTAAGCCATGGGCTCAAGTTGTCAACATGGCCCTGTGCCAGCTGGTGGTGGCTCCATAACGGTGTGAGCTGTCTTTGCATGGAATGGACTGGGTCCTCTGGTCGAACTGAACTGATCATCGAGTAGAAATTGTTATGTTTGACTACTTGGTGAGCATTTGAAGCCATTCATGGACTTCATTCTCTCAAACAACGATAGAATTTTTATGGATGGCAATGAGCGATGTCACAGGGCCACAATTGTTCGCCATTGGTTTGAAGATCACTCTGGATATTTTAAGTGAATGATTGTCAGTTATGGGACTCGCAGTGACTTGTTGAGTCCATGCCACGTCGAGTTGCTGTACTACTTCGGGCAAAAGGAGGCCCGACATGATATTATGAGGTATCCGGTGACTCTTTCCCTCTCTGTATAAACATGAATACTGTTTGTGAAAGTTGTGAGATTACCACTAATTTCCCGTGCAGTATATCCCATTTGTCTCACAAAAACTCGACGTTGCATAAAGTGGTCCACAGAAAGTTTCTTTTCACTTCCACGGGTGACCTGGTGAACAATTCGTGTCTTTGAAAGCCTTTAATGGAGTAAATACAACGAAGTACGGGAAGAGAAGCACGCTGTATGCAACACGCTATGATATAATTTGAAACTAGTCACTTCAGGTCTCATCTCACACTGTGCACGCTACGAGAACTCTGTTATGCAGAACTGAGTTAATATCTCGCGTCTTCCCGTCTACAGCTGGTGAGATCGTTTCAGATATTAATTAGCTTCACCTGTACTGGTGGCTTTCACCGCCTAGCGCACTCGGACCACGAGTTGCCCAGAAACCTCTAGATATCTTCTAAAGAACATTGATCTCTCTGTTTCATCAAATGGTTCTACCGAAGTTGAATATATACGTAACTACAAGTACGACTTGTTACTGAAACGAATTTGTGTGGTTTTGCGAACGGAAGCCTCTCCTACGTGGCGAATTTCAGTTCTGAATTGCATAGACTAACAGATGAAAATTCCACCACCGAGGTCTATACTGGCATTCCTATTTGTGAGTATATACACTCCTGGAAATTGAAATAAGAACACCGTGAATTCATTGTCCCAGGAAGAGGAAACTTTATTGACACATTCCTGGGGTCACATACATCACATGATCACACAGACAGAACCACAGGCACATAGACACAGGCAACAGAGCATGCACAATGTCGGCACTAGTACAGTGTATATCCACCTTTCGCAACAATGCAGGCTGCTATTCTCCCATGGAGACGATCGTAGAGATGCTGGATGTAGTCCTGTGGAACGGCTTGCCATGCCATTTCCACCTGGCGCCTCAGTTGGACCAGCGTTCGTGCTGGATGTGCACACCGCGTGAGACGACGCTTCATCAAGTCCCAAACATGCTCAATGGGGGACAGATCCGGAGATCTTGCTGGCCAGGGTAGTTGACTTACACTTTCTAGAGCACGTTGGGTGGCACGGGATACATGCGGACGTGCATTGTCCTGTTGGAACAGCAAGTTCCCTTGCCGGTCTAGGAATGGTAGAACGATGGGTTCGATGACGGTCTGGATGTACCGTGCACTATTCAGTGTCCCCTCGACGATCACCAGAGGTGTACGGCCAGTGTAGGAGATCGCTCCCCACACCATGATGCCGGGTGTTGGCCCTGTGTGCCTCGGTCGTATGCAGTCCTGATTGTGGCGCTCACCTGCACGTTGCCAAACACGCATACGACCATCATTGGCACCAAACAGAAGCGACTCTCATCGCTGAAGACGACACGTCTCCATTCGTCCCTCCATTCACGCCTGTCGTGACACCACTGGAGGCGGGCTGCACGATGTTGGGGCGTGAGCGGAAGACGGCCTAACGGTGTGCGGGACCGTAGCCCAGCTTCATGGAGACGGTTGCGAATGGACCTCGCCGATACCCCAGGAGCAACAGTGTCCCTAATTTGCTGGGAAGTGGCGGTGCGGTCCCCTACGGCACTGCGTAGGATCCTACGGTCTTGGCGTGCATCCGTGCGTCGCTGCGGTCCGGTCCCAGGTCGACGGGCACGTGCACCTTCCGCCGACCACTGGCGACAACATCGATGTACTGTGGAGACCTCACGCCCCGAGTGTTGAGCAATTCGACGGTATGTCCAGCCGGCCTCCCGCATGCCCACTATACGCCCTCGCTCAAAGTCCGTCAACTGCACATACGGTTCACGTCCACGCTGTCGCGGCATGCTACCAGTGTTAAAGACTGCGATGGAGCTCCGTATGCCACGGCAAACTGGCTGACACTGACGGCGGCGGTGCACAAATGCTGCGCAGCTAGAGCCATTCGACGGCCAACAACGCGGTTCCTGGTGTGTCCGCTGTGCCGTGCGTGTGATCATTGCTTGTACAGCCCTCTCGCAGTGTCCGGAGCAACTATGGTGGGTCTGACACACCGGTGTCAATGTGTTCTTTTTTCCATTTCCAGGAGTGTAGTTTTAACCTGCTACAAATTCTCACCTCCTTTCATTTGTATAGGACTGTCCTACACAAGGCGTCTTACTTTATATTAATCGAAAGCTCCTTCAGCTCTGCCATCCACACACGTCTCATATTAGAAAATGCACATCACTGTACACAAACTAAGTTGAAAGAAGGACGGAAGATTAGGATTTAACGTACCATTAATTGCACGGTCATTAAAGATAGAGCAAAAGCTGTGGGGGAAGGAAAGCTGCGGTGTCCATTACGAAGGAACCGTCCCGGCATTTGCCTGGAGCGATTTAGGGAAATCACACAAAAATTAAACCTGTATAGCCGGAGCGAAAATTTGAACCGTCGTCCATCCGAATGCGAATTCAGTGTTCTAACCAATGCTCCACGTCGATCGGTCTAGTTAAAGGAGTGAAACTGTGAAGATCGTTAGAGTCTAAAACTAGCATAACTAATGTGAGGTTAATATACTGTTGCAACACAGGGAATGGATGTAACTGGAAAGCTGTAAGTCCATTATTAGTGCTAGGTAGCGGAGTTTTCAAATTCCACTGCGAGCACTTTAGTCACACTTAAATTTATAGTATAACTGACACGACCACGTTCATTAAACACAATAATCAGCTGGCTAACGGGTTCACAAATTCATCTACCTACGGAACATGTGATACCTTTGTCGTCTAGAAAAGAGTAACATGACTGCCCCCGCACTGAACACACTTTAGATCTCTCGCAGTCTTTGTGTATTATAAAATGTTGTATTCGCCAATTGCACTTGGTGTTAACCGTAAATAGGAAGCATAAAGAGAATCCATTTCCACCGGAGGTAGTTCTATTAGCAGGTGGCCTGCATGTACGCTGTAACTATACTGCCTCGTCACTGGGTCAAACAGTGTTAGTCAAGATCTAAACAAAATACATGGCTACAAAGACTGCTAACAATTCACAGTAATTTATAAAGCGAAATATTGCACTACTAGACAGAAATATGAAGCAACGGTGTGGTAAATTATCATTAGTACTGATCTGTCCTTATATCTGGTCTAATCCTGAACTAAGTTAATGATAATTGCGATCACTTGTAGAACATCCAGTTTTGCCCTTCTTGGTGGCGGATGTAGACATGGCTCTGATACTGTCTTGAGCTATTGTTGATACTGATGTTGATAATATTGATTGGAACCGTGTGTCGGATTATATTCACGTTTAGCTGATTAACTTCCACTTGGGGACTATTTGAGTGACTTATGGCGGAAGCATAAAATTGCCCTTGACGGTGGCGTCCACTCTGAACCGTCATTGACTGGTCACTGCGCCGGCATGTCATGCCGGGGGGCCCGGGTTCGATTCCCGTCTTGGTTGGAGATTTTCTCCGCTCAGGGACTGGGTGTGTCTTCTTCATCATCATCATCACTTAATCTTCATCGACGCGCAAGTTGCCGAAGTGTCTTCACCTCAAAAGACTTGCAACAGGAGACCAGGTCTACCCGCCGGGTGGCCCTCGCCACACGACATTTCATTTCATTTCAGTACCCTTAAATCAGTGTTGTCTGAGTTGGAGGCTGCTCTGTATTCTGCTGCGTAAGACTGTGTTTCGTGTCTCATGAGGACACAGCAGAAAAATAACTTTGTTGATCATGATGTGTTATTAAATGCCGACTTCAGGAACGTTAAGCACTTTAAATAAACCATCTCCGCCCCCAGACGGCACAAGATTTGCCTGCAACAGACAAGAGGGCTGTCAGTCGACTCGTGGATTTTGCGAATTCCCTACAACTCCGGAAATATGTTTAAACGTTCCGGCCTTTTAGCAGTTCAACTCACGAGCAGAACTTATGCATTCCCGTTGACATTTCATTGCCCTGTTAATAGTAGTTCTCTGGGAAGTTCTGCTTCCTGACAGGTCTTTTCGCAAGTTTATTTTCAGCAGGTGCTGCAGAACGACTGCCATTATCGAAAAGTGGTAAGCCCTTAAGCCCAGCTGGCCAGTGTGACCGAGCGGTTCTAGGCGCTTCAGTCTGGAACCGCGCGACCGCTACGGTCGTAGGTTCGAATCCTGCCTCGGGCATGGATATGTGTGATGTCCTTAGGTTACTTAGGTTTCAGTAGCTCTATGTACTATGGGACTGATGACCTCAGAAGTTAAGTCCCATAGTGCTCAGAGCCATTTGAACCATTTGAAACGTATAAACTGATCTCAAACGGCTGTCTGTTATCCCTGTCTATTGGAATGTGATGCCACGCTTCTCTAATTTCGTTTTTTGTTGCTATGGCGTATCTCCATGCTACCCCAGTAATGCGGCGACTCTTAAAATTCGTTGTAGATCCTGCACTGCAGGGCCGCGCGGGGTAGCCGTGAGGTCAAAGGCGTCCTGTTACGGTTAGCGCGGCTCCCCCCGTCGGACGCTCGAATCCTCCCTCGGGCATGGATATGTGTGTTGTCCTTAGGATGAGTTAGTTTAAGTTAGATTAAGTACTGCGTAAGCCTAGGCACCGATGACCTAAGCAATTTGGTCCCATAGTTCTAACTACAAATTTCCAATTTCCTGCACTGCGTCATCGCATATCTTTGTTTGATTACTGATGATGCGCATCATGTACTGTAGATGAATTTCGACAAAGACCTGTAGTCGTCAGAGATAACTCTCACATATCAATTAATGCCTAGCCTAATATGGTGACATTCATTGATACACTAGTCCCACTGATCTTTGAACCACCGAACAGGCAGACCGTCAGCTAAGCTGTGATGGTTCGATTACTTCAAGTGAGCTGCCAGACAGAAAGCTCGTGGGTAGGGCCGTATAAATAATCCAATCGGCCGGAATCCTGTATCGATTACGTACCAACCGGAGTCCAATCCATAACTCTAAACTCAACGCAAATGACCATTTTCTTCTCGGCGTTAAAATCGCGATTTTCTTTGGCGTACTTCTGAGGTAGTTCTGTCTTTAAATTACCTAATAGTTTTGCCGTTGTCGCAGTTTTCGCACGTGATGAACTTTCATTCACCTAGATTTAGCGATTCCTTCCAGCTCCGGTGTTATCTTAACCTGAAATGCACAGGTAAAAACGTATGCAAGTACATCTGCCTCGAAAGTGTACAAATTCTAAAATTGGTATTTTTCTTTTTTTAGTTCTTTATATATTATGTATCCTTAACAAGAACAGAATAATACACATGTTTAAAGCAAGAGAGATAGGAAAACCACCTAAAACGTGATTCAAGCCCCACCGCTCTGTACTAATTAATGTTTCCCTTGGTTGTCATAAACCATATCACATCAGTTTCGCTCTCTATTTCCTACCTAGATGAAATGAAACACTGTTTCCATTTTATCTGAACCAATAATGGCCGATTTCTCTTCTTACGGGAAGCTCAATCCTTCACTTTTTGAGTTATGTTGGTATATCCCGCTTTCATTAACTCAACGTCATTCGAGTAATTCGTGTTAAAATGTGCTGAAACCTTTTTCTAGTACCGGAGAGAAGTCGTTTTGGAGAGCACGGTTGTACAGAAATTTTTATCACATCTGAAAGCCTGTTTGGCTTGCAATTTCTTCCTCCCTGATGGCCACGACTTACTCCCCTGTAATCTCTCTCTACCCGCCGCCTCTCGTTCAGAAAATCATGGCTGCTCCTGGGATTGCGTCATTCTACCTTTTCAGTAACGAAGGTGAGTACGCATTTTGAGTGTCACATCAAGAGGTCACCGATTACGCTCAATTCAGTTCTTACGTCTAACAGTACCCTATATAGCAGACTTTCATAGCATCGCCACTTATTTCGTTACTTCTGTGTAGAGCTTGTGGTGCAACCAGCATTATTTGTACGATTTGCGATTACATAAATTCTTTTAAGAAATAATATTTTATAAAACATGGAAAAAACCACTGAAGTAGTATGCACAAAAATGTGTTTGGTAAGAATAATGGCAATTTTAAAACATATGACACTCGCATTGACAGGAACCACGCTGACAAGGGAATGATCCAATTCTAAATATCGAAACATGCCCTGGGATTTCTTATAGAGGAAGAATAAACCGAAATAAAGACTCTGTCAAAATTTCAACTGCTAAGACACACTGCAAGTTTTTTTTTTTTTTAATGTTGAATATTGGCAATCGTAGCGCACCAGACGGCTGGTGAAACGTACACCCCTACTGAAACCATAGGAGAGACTGCACATGCGCGACGTGGCAGGTGTATTTCCTTGGATAACGGCGATCCTGTAAACGGATAACGCAATTCTACGCGATTGTAATTTGTAAAACGAATTTCAGATTTTGTTGATAGTTTCTCTGAAACACGTGCACTCAAATTTGCATCTCATTTCATATCCATAGTAATTACCATTTGCTTTTGCGGTAGCCCTAGTGTGAACAATGGAGATAAAACTGAATTAGTTTTAATTGTATTTGACGCATATTGTTAAGCATTGTGCAAAACCGGTTTTGTTTCGAAATTGTATAAATGGAAGTACTTGCTCGAAGTAATAATTACGCACCAAAATGAAACTCGCAGAAATGTGAAAGAAAAACTGTCACAAACAGTTAGTGTACAAGGTGGCCACAGAGCCCACTTCACCCCATTAACAACCAACATAAAGCCCTAAACTTAAATAAATAACATGAACAACAGTTCTTTAGAAGAGTTTTCTTGAGATATGAATCATGTAGAGCTGCTCATGTGAGGCAAAGCACAGTTAGCGATGACGATCTACTAGACTGGGTCCTCCGGATGGCACTTGAAGTGAACATTGCTGATTTCAAGTCTTCCTCGACCTGGTTAAGCAGATTCAAGAAACCATACTGTATAGGAAGTCGCAAAAAAATGATGGTTACTCCAGGTAAGAGTGTAAAGGAGATGCCATTAATTCTTAGCTGACATGAAGTCGAAGAAGCTTGCTGTTATCCTCGTATCTGCTGTGCCTAAAGCCGATCATTCAGGTTTCGTGAAAGAACTGCGAGAAAACCGCACTGTATCATTTCGAGGCGAAAAAAGACAAGAGTCTTTTATATTTTAACCTGAATTAACATTTAATCTCCTTTGATTCCTGACTCCAGACAGTATTCTGTTCCTGCTGCAATCAGGGGATTCTTACCACTAATCAGTCACACAATTTTCAGATCTTACTTTTTCTCATGGACGATCACGTTAACGTCTTTTATTGATCTGCAAAGATGAATGTGTTCCTCTGTGATTGACGTTACTGATTTAGACATAACTCCGAACACGACATCTAATTCATCTTCAAGCCTAAAAAGGGTTCTTCTAACACAAAAATGCCTCATATGCACCTCACTCCTTCTCTGCTACCACCATGGTGTAATCCCCATCTATTGAGGACGGCTCTACAGTTCTCCACTCGAAAGTCATGGTCAAGAAGTTCGCATTCGATAACTTTGTAGAATCGTCTGTGCCTCCAGTGAAACCTATCCGTTTGGCTGCACATCAAGGTTCTATTATCTGTTCTGAGTATGATGCTGCGAATCACGAGCCCTGCTTCTAGCCTGCGTGTGAGACCCATTTAGCCAGTCGTCTCAAGGAATGGAATCCGAAACACGGTGCAACCGTCAGTGGTGGTGATACGAGGCGCAGTCTGCAGTTGGCTGCACTTAATGCTTCAGAAATTGCCAATAGTGCCTCCTCTTCATCTCGGCCGAGACCCACCGCCAAAGCGACAGACCAGACTGGCCCATTTTCACGACGTGCCAACTATTTCTCTGAGAGTTCAGTTACTGACTTAATGTTGAATGTTCCAACAATGAGCGTATTCATTCTCTGTGCTCGTCCATAGTGCGTAGGAAGAGCAGCTGAAGCCCCAATAGAAGAGGTTTCCCCTAATTGTTCATTCGTGTTCTTAACAATGGGCAACACCTCGTATCTCTTGCTAAGTTGTAAGAGACAGCCGTGCGTTTAATAACCACATTCGGCTTCCACGAAGAGAATGGAGAATTCACCACTGCTGCGCAATTCACCTTCGGCCAAAGGCGAATTGGACAGGAAAAGTGCACTGGAATGCTCAGTGTCATGAGGATTTTCCGGAGATTGCAGAGACCAAAGGGGTTCGAGTGCCATCACCACTCGTGCTCTAACGTAGCTAGAGACCAGGACAGCAGTCTGAACCCTGCTGGCCGGGGAAAACGCAGCTTATAGCTGTTTCCAGACAATGGTCAATACCACTTTCATTTACGTACAACAAACACAGCCCCCATACATCTAACGCTATGTTATAATGTCGTGTTGCACACCCGCCGGAAGCAGTCTTTAAACTGGACGCCACTACGGCGAATCACATGCCCGTCAGCCAACGGAGCCAGGATTTCCCCGGTTGTTAATTAATCCAACGTTGCTTAACTTCGCTGATCTGTCGGGAACCGGGCTTGCCAACGTGACAAGGCCGTTGGCTTCCGCTATGTGAAACTACATAATACGAAATATAATTGTACAATATAAATATAATTGTATAACTTGAAGGAAGGCGCTAATACAAGCAAGCGGAATTTAAGACGACGGTGAGGCAACTAGAACAATGGTATCAAATTACACGACTCTGGCGCTACAGGTGGAGCAAAGCCAGACTACTAACATTGCTATTAACCCCTTCTCCTTCTCTAATTACGCTCATTAAACATCTATGTGAATAATGATGTAGAGGAAAGTTGTTAAGCTCTAGCCTCATTCGTGGATGTGACTTTGTGTATACATATTATGTCAATATGCAGAATATCCCTTGGATGCTCAACCAGCTATGACCATCTTGTTCTTCCTGGTTACAATTGGCGAGATATGAATTCCTTTATCGGCATTAGGGTCCTTCACTATCATGTGGATATCATTATTCTTACTAGAGTTAGACCCCCGACACCTGTTAGCTCAGTACTTTCATTTTTTCTGCTTCTCGCTGAGCAAACTATGTATATAACGACAGTCAAATGAAATCCTGACTACACAGAGGAAGTTTCAGAAGTGTTTTCTGGTGTAAGAAATGTCAGATCTCTGCGTACTAAACTTTCACGAAGATATTGTGCCAAAAAAAGAATATCATTCATGTGGTCACAAGATAGTTATTCACAACGAAATAAAGGTCGCTGCATAAAGTAAAGTTTAAAGAGGATGCCGAAGGGACACAAAAAGTGGGTAAAAACTGGGATAAGAGTGTGATCATACTAGAATAACACAAGAACGCAAGGACTGTCACATATACGTAATAAAACACAAAGTTTTCTTCATTCGGTTATGTTTCATGAAATATCTGATTATAGAAGCTAGTTTGATATGCTCTACATCAGAAATGAAATACACCCTTTAAACCTAAACAGTGTCAACAGAACTTCAGAAGCCATCTAACTGAATAATTCATGCAGGCACGAAAGCAGTGAGTCGTAAAATGACATCGAGTGCATAATTTCAGTACTACTTAACGCGTGGGCTGGATTAAGAAACGACTAATTTACATGTCGACTTTATCTAGTTGCTACCAGCTTCCAAAACCTTCGATACCCCATTCTCCACTCGGCACAACTCATGGGCTTGCTCACTGGAGTAATACAAGACCACATAAAACAATCTGTAGTTACGTAAGTGCAGATTGGATGAAACGCAAAGACTGTGAAATAAATGAATAGCGTTGTGTCTAACGTACCGTAGCAGGTAGCGATGTAGCGTACAATGAGGTTGTTTAATAGCAATTTGCAGGTAATGAAGGGAAATCTAGTCCAATTTAAGCACAATTTAGGAAGTAGTAACAGTGGTAAGAAAATAATCGAAGCGTAATAATTTCAGTTCAGGAAACTATATTGTTTCGGTTACTAACTATAAGCTAGTGCAAATAATTGCTTTGGTCACGTGAGAAAATAGGGAATCAAGCATTAGCCCAAAAAGCTGAAAGTAGTATTCAGATATGGAAAAAGATAACTCGAGAAACGACTGCACGCTGCCAGAGACTAACTCTTTAGTGACTTGAGATTACAGGCCAGAGCAGGCAGTGAGTAGTTCTGTCAGGTGGCCGAGGCGAAAGAACCCTTCTAGCCTGGAGCGTCGTTACAACGTTCCCCGCAGAACAGAAGTCGGCGCGAATGGCCAGGTGGCGCGCCAACCATCAAGCTGACTTTTTCAGAGTGCTACTATAAACGCCTCCCTTGGGTGGAATGGAACGCAGTTAGCAACACCTAAAAGCAGGTAACGGCGCGTGTTGCTGCAGTTTCGGCTGCGCCACGTGTGTTAAGGCGATGAGAAACAAGTACGACCATTACGGTGAAACAGTCGTAGAGAAAAACTTAGAGGCGTTATTTTCCTTTGAGAGGGATAAGAAGGAAAAAAAGACACTCAGGTAGAGGAATCATTTTGTGGTCATTCACACCTACTTGGAGTGCGAAGATAATTTTTCATATAATCAGTACTACGAACGGCGTTTCAGTTAATCTTTGTACTTGTGAAAACAATTTAGATACCCTTTCAGCACGGGATCTAATCAGATATTAGGCATACACCCACAATCCCATTACGAGTACGATATCGCGAGTCACATAGAATGTGTGATTACTGCTTTATGACCCCTAACATTACACACTCGTATTACTCCTTAGGTAAAGACGCAAATGCGGTGGCACTTAGGCAGGATGTAGAAAGGAGTGCCCCAGGGAAATGTGGTAGGTCCTCTGTTGTTTTCTATCTACATAAATGATCTTTTGGATTGGGTGAATAGCAATGTAAGCTGTTTGCTGATGATGCTGTGGTGTACGGGAAGATATCGTCATTGAGTGACTGTAGGAGGATACAAGATGGCTTGGACAGGATTTGTGATTGGCGTAACATTTCAGAGCGATATGAAGTGGGACAAGCATGTAATGGCAGTTGTGGGGAAGGCGGATAGTCGTCTTCGGTTCATTGGTAGAATTTTGGGAAGATGTGGTTCATCTGTAAAGGACACCGCTCATAAAACACTAATACGACCTATTCTTGAGTACTGCTCGAGCGTTTGGGATCCCTATCAGGTAGGAATGAGGATGGACATAGAAGCAATTCAGAGGCGGGCTGCTAGATTTCTTACTGGTATGTTTGATCTTCACGTGAGTGTTACGGAAATGCTTCAGGCACTCGGGTGGGAGACCCTAGAGGAAAGGAGGCGTTCTTTTCGTGAATCGCTGCTGAGGAAATTTAGAGAACCAGCATTTGAGGCTGACTGTAGTACAATTCTACCGCCGCCAACTTACATTTCGCGGAAAGACCACAAAGATAAGATAAGAGAGATTAGGGCTCGTACAGAGGCATATAGGAAGTCATTTTTCACTCGTTCTGTTTCGGAGTGGAACAGGGAGAGAAGATGCTAGTTGTGGTACGAGGTACCCTCCGCCACGCACCGTATGGTGGATTGCGGAGTATGTATGTAGATGCAGATGTAGGTGAAAGGTGGAGATTACCTGCGGTAAGAAACCTCAGTCCTCACTGTTCGGCCGGCAAAACAAGGACAAGTTATGAAGTAACGTTCCAGATAAGCACACTATGGCCCACTATCTTGGGCTAAGTCCTGACGATTCAATCCTTTTCTACGGACGTCGTGGCCTGCAACCCCACTAGATGCGGTCGCACACCGTTGGAGGGTAGCGTGACGACAGGTTTTGCCCTGATACACAGGGTAAGATCACTAGGGAACGTTCAGAACCGTTCGACAACATTGAATGTGTTCCTACGCACCAAAGGGTGTATATGCTTTTTCAGTTCTTCTTAGTCTGCGTTTTCCTGTGGCGCGGTCACGGTGGGGGTGGGGGGGGGGGGATAGCGAGGTGTGCAAGGGGTGCAGCATTGACACACGTGTAAATAAAACGCGAAAATATCTCTTCTCTAAGATTTCCCAGTTCGGCAACACCCTCGGTCCCACCTGGACATCGTTGCTGAGCACTTTTTCACATGCGGCCAGCAGGCGCTATTTCACCGACATAGCGCAACTCAGCTGACGGGTGTCGGAATGGTTTTGAGCTCAGGTCATTTTTGCGCAAGTGTCAACACATTACCGTTTGAAGATTCTCCGATCCCGAGGGTGACATCGCAGGGTGCCACGCCTTTGCACTGTTAAAGAGGTAGATTGTAGGCATCTTCGAGCCAAATTTCGAACATACACGCGGCAATGGGAGACATAACGGGGTTTCGAAAAAGTGTTGCGCTGTGTCTTTTGTAAGTAGGCTGTTTAGGATTTTATATTGGTAACGCCACGTAGCGCTCTGTATGAAAATAACTGGCTGTGGTGTATGCAGTCTGTGGCTGGTTGGCATTGTTGTAATATTCGCTACTGTAATGTTGGGCAGTTGGATGGGAACAGCGCGTAGCGTTGAGCAGTTGGAAGTGAGCCGCCAGCTGTGGTGGATGTGGGGAGAGAGATGGCGGAGTGTTGAGAGCGGATGATCTTGACGTGTGTCCATCAGAGATAGTAAATTTGTAAGACTGGATGTCATGAACTATATATATATATAATGACTTTTGAACACTATTAAAGAATATACATTGTTTGTTCTCTATCAAAATCTTTCATTTACTAACTATGCCTATCAGTAGTTAGCGACTTCAGTAGTTAGAATATTTTATTTAGCTGGCAGTATTGGTGCTCGCTGTATTGCAATAGTTCGAGTAACGAAGATTTTTGTGAGGTAAGTGATTCATGAAAGGTATAGGTTATTGTTAGTTAGGGCCATTCTTTTGTAGGGATTATTGAAAGTCAGATTGCGCTGTGCTAAAAATATTGTGTGTCAGTTTACTGATGACCTGAATAAGTAAAGAGAGAAATGTCTGTGAACGTTTAGTTTTGCTCAGCTGTTTGAAAATCAAATAACGTAAGGGGTTTATCAGCACAGTAATTCATTAATTTTTCTAAGGGGATGTTTCACTTTATTAACGCATATTTTCGTGTTGTTTCTCGTTATCATAACAAAATTTCCCGGAATCCTTGCAGCAAATTTCATATTGTTTTGTAGTATTATTCCTAGGTGTTCGAAAGATTATCACTAATACATCTAAAATGAAACATAACAATATGATTCAGGAAAAGGACTTCAATTTGGAATGTAGGCTTTTCATGAGCAAATGGTTTAACCATTAGGCTACTGAAACACGCCTCTTGATATGTCCAAATTCCCAATTGTTATGCGATGGTACTCTCTTAATGCCATTCAGTACATCAATGGGACCACTAACTAAGCCATTCTGTATTTTCTTCCTATTATCCATCGATGTTACCTTCTTCTAGAAGTCAACACCGTCCGCTAATATCTTGTAAGTGCTGTTAATTTTCTATAAAAAGAACATGAAAATTTTTCTCATAAGAAAAATTAAATAAGGATGATTCGGATTTAACATACTGTTAATGACGAGATCGTTAGAGACGGAGAAAATGGTTCAAATGGCTCTGAGCACTACGGGACTCAACTGCTGTGGTCATTAGTCATTTAGAACTTAGAACTACTTAAACCTAACTAACCTAAGGACATTACACACATCCATGCCCGAGGCAGGATTCGAACCCGCGACCGTAGCAGTCGCACGGTTCCGGACTGCGCGCCTAGAACCGCGAGACCACCGCGGCCGGTAGAGACGGAGAGCAAACTAGGTTTTGAGAAGGAAATCGACCGTGTTCTTTTCAAAGGAACCATGTTGCAGTATAAGCGATTCAGAACGGCACGGGAAACTAAATATGGACGGCAGGCTGGTGATTCGAAGCATCGTCCTCCCAGATACGAGTGCATTGTCTTACGCCATTGTCTACGCCATTTCGCCATGTAAAAATGAGCCCCATGAATCACCATCAAGTACCGACAATCTTTCTTCTTCCTCACTTTAAACGAATGGAACAGAAAGAGGGAAATGATTTCGGTATGTCATATACCACTCGTCATACGGTCGTCAGCGAAATGCAAATATTTTATAATCAGAGAACTGCAGCCGGACTGAAGTAGTTGTATTGGACGGGTCCGCCCCCCCCCCCCCCCCCCCCCTTGTCTTCACTCATATCTGTGAGGATATCCAATATCTATATCAGTGGGGCTGTGAGCCTAGTGCTGCAAGTCAATATTCTCTCTTAAATACATCTAAGGCATTCGAAATTAATGGGAGCTCCACAGTCGATCCGCATTAATAGTGTAATTCTAAAAGGAGTTTGCAACTTCACTTAGGTACAGAATTCTATTGAGAAGTCTTATACAGGTAGTAGATGTATCATCGTGTAGCAAAATACTGAAAGTTGAATCCAGAGCATTCCCTTCGACTTAACTGTTGTGCAATGTTGATTCGTTGCTAAAAACCATATGTGTAAGCAATGTCTTATTTTCCTCCATCCTACGTCACATTTCTGCACAAAATGTCACGTGCTTTCCTATCTGAGTGTGGGAGGGCGTGTAACAATGTTGGTGTGTACAGCTTCAGGTGCAATTTTTTTTTTTTTTTCGTAACACTTTCCAGACAGTTGATTGAGGAACTCCAAACTCTCACGATGCATGATGTGTTGATTTCCTGGAACTGCGATCAAAGCATTCGCTCGACGACAGCTTCAGAAATTCGTGGCTGACCTGGAGATTTTCTATGACGTATGCTACAACCAACTTGAACTAAAATGAAACTTCCTGGCAGTTGAAACTGTGTGTCGAACCAAAACTCGAACTCGGGACCTTTGCCTTTCACGGGAAAGTGCTCTACCTTGACACCCGTTCAAGTTCACTGTTGCTCCTTTCACTCAGTTTTTTTATTACAGAGGGCAGCTGGCCGCCTGACCGGACATGCTGAGCTACCGTGCCGGCAGAGCTAAAGCACGACTCACGCCCCGTCCTCACAGCTTCACTTCCGCCAGTCCCTCGTCTCCTACCTTCCAAACGTCACAGAAGCTCTCCTGCGAACCTTTCAGAACTAGCACTCCTCGAAGAAATGATATTGTGGAGACATGGCAGGAGAGCTTCTGTGTAGTTTGGAAGGTAGGAGACGAGGTACTGGCGGAAGTAAAGCTGTGAGGACGGGGCGTGCGTCGTGCTTGGATAGCTCAGATGGTTTAGCCGGCACGGTAGCTCAGCGTGCTCGGTCAGAGGGTTAGCAACCCTCTGTACATCGACGTTACATCTACATGATTACTCTGCTATTCACAATAAAGTCCCTTTGAGAGGGTTCAATGAACCACCTTCATGCTGTCTCTCTATCGTTCCACTCTAGAGCGGCACGCGGGGAAAACGAGCACTCAAATTTTTCGGTGCGAGCCCCGATTTCTCTTATTTCATCATGATGATCATTGCTCCCTATGTAGGTGGGTGCCAACAAAATGTTTTCGCAATCGGAGGAGAAAACTGGTGATTGAAATTTCACGAGAAGATCCCGTCGCAACGAAAAACGCCTTTGTTTTAGTGATTGCCACTCCAATTCACGTATCATGTCTGTGACACTATCTCTCCTGTTTCGCGATAATACAAAACGAGCTGCCCTTCCTTGTACTTTTTCGATGTCATCTGTCAGTCCCACCTGATGCGGATCCCACACCGCACAGCAATACTCCAGAATAGGGCCGACGAGCGTAGTGTAAGCAGTCTCTTTGATAGACATGCTGCACCTTCTAAGTGTTCTGCCAATGAATCGCAGTCTTTAGTTTGCTCTACACACGATAGTATCTATGAGATCGTTCCAATGGAGGTTATTTATAAATGTAATCTCTAAGCATTTAGTTGAGTTTACAGCCTTCAGATTTGTGTGACTGAGTGAACTGAGTGAACGGATCAACAAAGAACCTGAACTGGTGTCATCGGACGTCCGCCCTGAACAAATTCAACGAACAATATAAAACAAAATGAAATCTACAAAAAAAGAGTGGTAGAGCACCTGCCCGCGAAAGGCAAAGGTACCGAGTTCGAGTCTCGGTCCAGCAAACAGGTTAAATCTGCCAGGAAGTTTCATGTCAGCGCACGCTCCGCTATAGAGTGAAAATTTCATTCTGGAAACTTGAACTAAATTCTGACACCACTTTTGCTACAAGATGGCACCTTAACCACATATCCAAGTCGTCGCAATAAAATTTTTATGTAAGTGAAGTTGTTAAGACCTTTTAAATCACCCTATATTTATGTTTACGAGTTAATGATGCAATAGCGGTTCATAAATGTGTGTTGTCGCTAAATGTGGAGCAAAGAGACTGTGTAATACAAACGAACCAGCCATATAGACACAATCCGCTTGTAGATGATTCTGATTTCATGCCACGAGTATGCAAGATATGAATGCAACCGAAGATTGCTTCGTAGAATATATGTTTTATGATACGAGTTTATTTTCGTGCTAGCTTTAACCACAAAGCTGCATGCAACTTTCCTGGTATTTTGTTAATACCTCAGTTTTGTAACCTTATTTTACCATCACCAGGGCCCTTCAAACTGTCTTAACTACATCGACCAAAGTCATGAACTTTTCTTCATTTTCAGTAAAATGTTTGTTCATCACGTGACAGGTTATCTTTAACTGCAAGCACTCTTCATATTTTCTTGTTTTATAGTTTACCGTATTCATCACGCTCTGTTAAAAAAAGGGAAGACTGGAGTTTAACGTCCATTCGACAAAAAGGTCACGAGAGAGAGAGAGAGAGAGAGAGAGAGAGAGAGAGAGAGAGAGAGAGAGAGAGAGAGAGACTCCCTCGGAATCGAGATCAAAATAGGTAGTTTGCTTTCCAAGCAACTATTATGGCATTTGCCTTACGCGATTTGAGGAAAACCTAAGTACAGGTGGTGGACTGGTCCTCACGATTACAAGTCCAGTGTCTCCACCAGCACGCCATCTCACTTAGTTTTTGATAAGGTATAACTTCGGCAGTGGCTAAGTCGTTTGAGATGGAGTACTAACTAAATTTTAACACGGATGAAGTAGGAAACGTTTTTTCTTGGCGTGGTTTAGAACAATCAATGAAAACGTAACGGGTGATATCAGGAACAGTTATAAAGTACATCTACCGTAAGATCCAGTTGAAGCCTTCATCGCCTCAGTATCCCATAATTTGTCCTTGGCATGAAACTGTCAGTGCCAACGTTGTTTTGGCACAGGGTTGTAGTACGGCACTGCGGTTATTTATGTGAAATATTCAGTTGAGATCAGAACGTCAAGATAATCCACTTATGATATACACTCTGAAAATCAATGCAAGGAAAGTGGCAAAGAATACTCGCATTGCACAGTATATCAAGATTTCTTCCCGTTCTATCATGGGTTGAGCTATAGAAAAACGACTGTTTAGACGCTGTTCTGAGAGCTGTCGCTAACCAGTTTTTATCCTTGCAATCTTTACAAGAGGCAGAAGAACCTCTGCATATTCGACGGAGAAAAATACTCTTTATAATTTTCTAAGTTGTTTTTCAGACATTAAGAATGTTTTTCTTTTTCTTCTTCTTCTTCGTCTTTTTATTCTTCGTCTTCTTCTTCTTCTTCTCTTCTTCTTCTATCGATTGTCACGTCAGATTTTCCAAAACGTTTGTGACACTCTTCAGCGCATACAAAAATAGGTGACTGTTCGTGGCGCTCTTGGTTGTTTATATTCGATGTTCTCTATTTTTCCCATTCGATATTGGAAATGTCATACACATGAAATATACTAACGTACGGGCACAGAATCATTTTATGGGCAACCGCCTTCGTAAAGTGAACAATGGCAAACCTCCCCTCATTGATACTCCTAAGTATGTGTTGATATGACTATCTCCAGTTGTAATTCACTAATAGTGTAGCGGACGTCTACCAAAGATTTACGATTCGAGCACAAATTTAGTATTCTGTGTTTGGAGCTAGTTACTAGTCTTAAAAACTGGTCCCGATCTAACTGGACATACCTCCAAAATTTTTCGTTAGCAATTCACCCTAAACTGCCATGTCATGTAAGGAAGGTCTGAGGTTGTAAGTAATTATACCGAAGAGTCATTAATGTGAATAGCAGTGCTCCTATCTAATTTCCCTTGGGGCACACGGAAATTACCTTTGTGCCTGCGGATGCTTCTGCGTCCACGAGAACTTGCTGTGTTCGGCCTATCAAGAAGTCACCAGACCAGAGGAAATCTATCTGGCAGTCTAGTATGAACTCACTTTCTTAATCAGACGTTAGTGAGTGAAGGGTTGAAGAGCTTCAGAACTCCAAAAAGGCCATGAATAATGTATAATGAATGATGAAAAAGCATTTTTCAAAATATATGTAGTGCGTTGACACTAAAAAGGACTGACAATTACTGTACGTAATTTAAGCCTGCTTCTGGAGTCACAGTAAATGTTATATTCCAACAAAAACGCATTAATATATAAAACAAGAACCAAAGCTATGATAAGTATTCAATACACGACGAGGAATTTGCAACTTAACCAGATGGAGGTAGCACCCGAAAAAATCGATAATGAATAAAAAGTTGGTAGTAGACATGTCTAACAGTTATTAATGTGTTGACTAGAAACTTACTTGCCAAATCGAAAAATAGGGGGTGAGTACGCTGTGAGCTTAAAAATCTAAGCTGTACGGGTGTGCCAGCCATCAAACTGTTAAACAAGTGACTTACGTTCTGAGGTTACCCCAAATGTAGCACATAGCTGTCAACAGTGATGATCATAATTCAGCTATCGCTAAAATTGCTTTTACTCTGCAGTGCTATGCAATGGATGTCTGCCCGGACGAGATATTGAAGAACGATGCTGCCGCACGACAGAATCAAGTGCTTCACTTGCATGTTCTGTGTTGTGTTTATGTGGCTCACAATTTCGAGAGTCTGTATGCCATCCATTACAGTCTCACTATTTATAAATGTTTTTTGAAATACTGGGTTATACATAAGAGACGGCCATCGCTTAAAGTTGACAAATCCTCGTTACAGAAGGACTGACCATATTATATGAACTTCTCACGTATTTCGTTTATTACAGATCCTTTACATAACTCAAAACAGCAATAACGATTATACAACTACCAAAGTGCTATGCACTAAGTAATGCAATATCCAAAGAAATTCAATTGAGTTCGAAATCTAATTCAATAGCATTCGTGTAGAAAGAAACGAGGAATGTGGTCGTATTACCGCGAATCAACTACTGCGAAAGGTAGAATAATGACAGTTTCCGGCGGTTCTTTTTAAAGAAAAATATAAAAAATCAAAGTCTTATGGCTCTTACGTAAGTGTAGAATGTCAACGAACGTCCTCTGCGGTACTCATTTATGTGCCGTGAACTTCAAATTCCCTCATATTTTCCCAAACTTTGGCAAGTTTATTTACGTGTTCATAGGTATAAAGTAGTATTTACTACCAAATTCTGTATCTTATACTACATAATTATATCCGAACATATAGGGTACCTTATCCCTGTACACCTTCTGCGCCACATTTCCATATCTGTGGTTATCTGATTCGTCCTTATCCATAATTCTCCCTTGGTGTGCTTTGTGATAACCATTTTGTCTAGATGGGACCAGTTTGCAGAAATCTAAAGATTATTTGTTTAGGGTCCGAAGGACAACATTCCCTTGGTTTTCCGCCCACTCAGGTTTAATGGTATCTCAAACTTGCAACAACTTCATCGGGTAACAGGTGATTCTAGTAACAGGTATTTTAACAGACGATGTACTAATATTATACCACCGGCCTTCCCGCAGCTGTAACACCGGTTCCCGTCAGATCACCGAAGTTCAGCGCTATAGGGCTTGGCTACCACTTGGATGGGTCCCCTGTTGGCAAGCGGGGTGTACTCAGCCCTTGTGAGACCAATTGAGGAGTTACTTGATTGAGAAGTAGCAGTGCCTGTCACGGAAACCAACAACGGCCGGGAGTGCGGTATGCTGACCACATGGCCCTCCGTAACCGCATCCGGTGAAGATGACACGGCGGCTGGTCGGTGCTGTTGGCCTTCAAGGCCTGTTCTCGACGCAAGGAATTAGCATAATCTTCCAAAGTTTACTTTGGTGCCTGAGATCGATAACTGCAGTTGAACCATCGATCAGGTAATCATCTCTTCCGTAGGCTTTCAGTCTGCAGTAGTACAACTTACGGTATAGCCGTTCGCCCCTTCAATGTTGTCATACAATTTGATCTCAGCACCTTCCTTGGTGAGATGGATCCGGTTGGCCAATGCACCGTACAAAGTTTTTATCTCATCAGATATAAGTCTATGGTTGTGTCTTTGTCAGGGTTCGGCATGTGCTGATTACTTCACATCTCTACGAGTACATTGACTGCGGTGACGATGTTCTGCTAACGCTGTGTCACTACAAGTATGAACAAAAATAAAATAGTTCCTTGTTTATTCCCGTAAGTCTACACAACACGGTGAAGTGTCATTTGAACGACGAGAACAAACATTATCCTTACACCAGGAACATTTGACAGCAGAAAAATTAATGCTTTCAGGCACTTCATAGTTATTACTACTTTTATTGAGATAGAACTGCGGTGGAGTAAGAAATGGCCCTGACTGTTGCTCTGCTTATTCTGTTATATACCTGTCATACTTAAAGCAATTCGTAAAACGTGCCGGTGCGAACTGATAATTCACAAATGACTGAAATTTAAGACTGCTGTTTTCCTGATAAACCTCAACTGACACAAAGCTATAGGAAGTAATATTGTCCGACAGTTCTCTTAAAAACATTTTCCTTGGTCCAGACATATTCTTTATCGACAGTCACACTGGTCGTTTCGGGTGGAATCTGAATTATATCAACAGTCTTTTTGTGGTCCTCCCCAAAGATGGAGGTGTCGTTATGTCCAGACCAAGAGCCCAACGAAAGCAGTGAATTCATTTCTGCAACAGTTTTCAGCGAAATGTTAAAATTATTCTTTCATACTTTTTCAGATTTTGATAGGTCGATTATAAGATTTTTGCCACTAAATAGTGGTTTTTTGTTTTGGTACTAATAAACACTGATGTCTCTGAAGACAGATATAAGGCTGTGGAAACAGTAATCGACTCATACTTACCACTGACATTATTGTATACGAATTTTTCAGTTATGAAATAATTGCCTCTCCTACCCTCACACCTCGTATGTGGAGAGTTACTTCAAGTGTCATTGGATAGCATTTTGAAACATACGATTTCCTACTCATTTTGATTTTTCCGATTACAGCGCCATCTGTTGCGTAACGAAATAATGTTTAAGACAAAATTTACGTTTTTCCGTAGAATCAGAATCTGCAATAATAAATGGCGAGTTTCATTTAAGATTTCAAAGTCCCCGCCCGCCACCCCCTTCCGGTGATGGGAGTTGAATTTGGTATCATTGGATGTCTCATTTCGAGACAAACTAATTTAACTATAATTTTTTTGGATCCAATGAGTTGTTTTCGAGATATTTCAGTGTCTTCAGATAAACTGAACACCGCGTATGCCACAAGCATACGCTGATCGGCAATAAAAGGAGTTATTGCCCTTAAAATTTCGGTAATATCCAATGAGGTTATTACAGATAATGTGAAATAACCAGTGCGAGGCATTAAATGTGGATCAAACGTGGCAGTCGGGTGCTTTTATTGACCTCCTGTCTCAGAAAATATAGTGGTATAATGCTTCGGTGAAAAATGGAGAATATCCCGGCTAAATCATGTTGGAATAGGGTGAGGCTTCAGCTTTCCCACGTGATTCAAATATGTGTGCAACGGGAAAAACTATAGGAGAACTTGAAGCAGAAGTCAGAGCCCAGAACTGCAATGAGGCCACGGCCAAACAGCCGGTGCTCGTCACTGAAATGTCTCACCAGCTCCCGTGTCATCAGACCACGAGCGCCGGAACGAGGCCATAGACTGTTGTCACGTAATCGACGCACCTTGTCCGACCTACTGCCGGTTACGCCACACTTCCCGAACATCGACACGCACCAGACGCTTCGACCTGACCCGGATCTACCGCTGTTACAGCCTAATGAGTAAGGAGAAGTAGTATTGAACCACGGCCGAACCAGCTCGTCATCGTTGAAATAACTGGGCAGTAAGTGACGCCCAGTCTGTGCCAAACGAAGTTGCCGCCGTAACTCTGCCGCCACCGGGTAGCGAACCGACGACCGTCGCCCGTCTGCCCAGTCCGAGCAGCCAAAGCCGTGACAGACATCCACCCTTGCTCTTCAGCGTCAGTCCTGAGGTCGACTCTCGGCCACGACACTGCTGTGCCTTTAAGATGCCGCGACCTGCCGCAGTAAAGAAGACATAGTGGCTACCCGTGATCTCAGTGTTGCCGCATCCTGCCGTCTCAGCTCCCTTCGCATACCGGTGACGCCTACGCAGCACTCCGACCCCCGGCAGAACGAGCAAGCTGTGCGCCGTACGTTATTGCCTGCAGTTACAACGCCATAATATTACGTGCAGAAGGAAATGCACTGGAGTGACTGTTCTAGCTTGGTGGAGCAATTAAAAGTTTGTTAATGTTCGTGGAGGAATCAAGTTGAATTATCGTGAGTGTTTATATCCACCGCTGGTCTGTCTATCACTTCCCAGTACGTCTCTCCTGTCTCCCAAACCAAATACAGACCTTACCGCACCCACAGGAACACTACAACCCATTCTGTCAAGCAAGAATTGCTCATCTTCAACTCTGGTTTTCCGACAGTTACACCAGTCCTGCAGCAGGTGTCACAGACAAAGTTTCACGTGAGGGCGTCCAAAGTATTTAGAAGAAATTACCGTCAGCAGTTAGAAAATCAACTCGTGAGGCCAGCGTCTTAAATATCCTAGTAACAATTAGATTCCAATATTTATATTCAGCTACTGCAGAGCAGATAATCCGAAACCACTAGAAAATGAAAAAACCCTATATGAACGAAAGTATCCGGACACCCCAAAAACATACGTTTGTCATATTAGGTGCATTGTGCTGCCATCTGCTGCCAGGTACTCCATATCCGCGACCTCAGTAGTCATTAGACTTCGTGAGAGAGCAGAATGGGGCAGTCCGCGGAACTCATGGACTTCGAACGTGGTCAGGTGATTGGGTGTCACTTGTCTCATACGTCGTTATGCGAAAATTTCAAACTCCTAAACATCCCCAGGTCCATTGTTGCCGATGTGATAGTGAAGTGGAAACGTGAAGGGACACGTGCAGCACAAAAGCGTACAGGCCGACCTCGTTTGTTGACGAGGGTCGTAATGTGTAATAGGCAATATCCACACCATCACACGGGAATTCCAAACTGCATCAGCATCCATCGCAAGTACTATGACAGTTACGCGGGAGATGAGAAAACCTAGCCGCGCGGTCTCAGGAACCTGGTCACGCTCCGTGCAGCCACCTCTATCGAGGTTTTAGTTCTTCCTCGCGCGCGCGCGGGCGTGTGTGTGTGTGTGTGTGTGTGTGTGTGTGTGTGTGTGTGTGTTGTCCTAAACGATGACCTCAGTTTGGTCGCATAAGACCTTACCACAAGTTTCCAAATTGAGGAAAAATTGGATTTCATAGTCAGGTGGCTGCTCATAAGCCGTACATCACGCCGATAAATGCCAAACGACGCCTCGATTGGTGTAGAGAACGTAAACATTGGACGGTTGAACAGTGGAAAAACGTTACGTGGAGTGACGAATCACGGTACACGATGTGGCGATCCGATCGCAGGGTGTGGGTATGGCAAATGCCCGGTGAAAGTCATCTGCCAGCGTGTATAGTGCCAACAGTAAAGTTCGGAGGCGGTGGTGTTATGATAAGGTCTTGATTATCATGGAGGGGGCTTGCACACATTGTTCTTTTCCGTGGCACTATCACAGCACAGGCTTACATTGATGTTTTAAGCACCTTCTTGTTTCCCCCTGTTGAAGAGCAATTCGGGGATGGCGATTGCATCTTTCAACACGATCGAGCACCTGTTCATAATTCACGGCCTGTGGCGGAGTGGCTACACGACAATTACATCCCTGTAATGGACTGGGCTGCACAGAGTCCTGACCTGAATCCAATAGAACACCTTTGAGATGTTTTGGAACGCCGACATCGTGCCAGGCCTCACCGACCGACATCGACACCTCTCCTCAGTGCATCACCTCATGAAGAATGGGCTGCCATCCCCCAAGAAACCTTCCAGCACCTGATTGAACGTATGCCTGCGAGAGTGGAAGCTGTCACCATATGAATTCCAGTATTTCCAATAGAGGGCGCCACGAACTTGTAAGTCATTTTCAGCCTGGTGTCCGGATACTTCTGATCACATAGTTTATATGTTAAAAGCAACGTTAAGAAAGGTAAGAACATATTTATACTTAGCAAGGACGACAGGAAACAAACTACATATTGCTTCAATAGCAAAAATAGAACAGTCGTCTGAATGGCCAACTATTTGTAGAGTATTAATGGAAGCAGTTCTGGAGTATTGTGAAATAGTATACTGATGCTAAAAGGAGTTGAAACATCTGGGAAAGACACGCCGTGGCTCAATTTCCGTGTTAAAAAGTTGCTTCGAAAGTAAAGAGAGTTTGATCACAGATTTAAACGATGTCAAAACTTTGCTGACAAAGAAACGTGGCACGAATCCAGGAGATCCAGCCAGAGCAATGAGAAAAGCGTCTAATGTATCTGAAAATTAGTTTTTGCGAAGAGATCTGATGATAAATTCTAAGATGTTATGAAAATATGTAGAATCGATAAGTGGATCAAAGGCATCTACAATATTTCTCAGTGACCATGCTGACAGCCGGCCGGAGTGGCCGTGCGGTTCTAAGCGCTACAGTCTGGAGCCGCGAGACCACTACGGTCGCAGGTTCGAATCCTTTCTCGGGCATGGATGTGTATGATGTCCTTAGGTTAGTTAGGTTTACGTAGTTCTAAGTTCTAGGGGACTGATGACCTCAGAAGTTAAGTCGCATAGTGCTCAGAGACATTTTTTTTTATCATGCTGATACAGAAAGAGAGAATAACACAGGGGAGGCCGCAATACAGAATACCATCTCATGATATTTAACTGGGGAAAATACTAATTCGAACGCTGAAATGTTTGATACTGAGATTACTCTCCCAAGGCATCACACAATTTCCACGCCGTAGGTTTACTGTCAACAACAATCAATGTCCCATTGTCTGAAGCTCCCCTGATGCCCTGGTAAAAAATATGTTGCCTATAACGGGACGCAATACATACAGGGTGTATCAAAATTCGCTCTCGGATACCACAGAGCGATTCGTAGCATACTAACAATACAAAAATCTCTTTAACATAATTTCGCCCTGTGAGTATTTTCGGTAGGAAATGGATGTAAAGGAAAGGCAATTTGGCAACACTGTAATTCTTTGTTCAACGATTACCTTCAGTCAACACTCGTCAGTTAATCTGCCCAGTCAGAGCTTTCGGTTCGATTCCGGTTCTAACGTCTTTACTTTCTAATTTCGATATTCCCCGTAATTCTGTAGCATGCACTGTTTCCTGAACGATACGTATCATACAACAACGGTTATTTTAATGTTCAAAATAACAACTATTAGCCAGCGATGTCAAAAATATTCGGGAAGAAAAGTAATAATCAGTTAAAAATAAATTACTTGTCATGGGACAGAAATAACTAAAAAAATTGTCAGTGTGGTGATGTTAAATGTATACAGGTGTCTCCATGATGATTTTACAAATTTTCAGAGGTGGTAGAAAAGAGTAAATATATATCTATTTGAGGCAAGAGACCTCTGTTTCAGAAACGATCTACTCGGAAGTTAAATGCGAGAATCGTTCTGGTACCTTCATTGTGCATGTATCGGTGTCATTGCTAAGACTGTACGGTAGGCAGCTTTCTAAAGTGGTACAATAGATCAGAATAAGAAAAAGAAGTCAAATAAAATAAATTTCCTTTACTTCACGTCTATGGTCACAATTTTTTTCCATCTATAATGATCATCTTCAGATCTGTTATGTAAGGACATATCTTAATATACTGGAGCCACAGTGGCATCGTCAAATCTTGTCAACAGCACTACTGTGCTTTTGACAGTAGTGCTGTTGTATATACCATTACACTCTTGTATATACCATTATACTCTTGTATATACCAATACTTATATACATTTGACGATGCTAGCGCTGATTTTGTGTTAAGCATTTGACAATGCCACAATGGCTCCAGTACATTGGGACATGTCTATATAAAATGAATCTGAAGATGGTCATTATAGACAGAAACCGGTAGTCTGAGTACATTCGGGTCACTAATCAATTCACCTCCATGTCGCAGCTTGTGAAACTCAAATAAAATCGTGGGTATAAAAAGCATAACTTAAGAGCTATGAACACTTGTTCAGCTTCAGTACTGTGAAACGTCTTCTATTGAACAACTGGACATAGCTGTGAAGGTATTTGTTTTACCCTGCTACTTTTTGATGATTCCTAGGTTGAAGTAAAGAACACCTTTATATTCACGACATAGGTTCACATGTAAGTTAGTTCCAATAACCAGTGAAAGATCGTTAATTCTCACTTGAGAGTAACAGAAACAAATATCACTGGCGTGCTAACAATTGAGAGGGAAGTCCCATCCCGAGTGGCGTGTAGAACGGTATTAGTGAGCGGCCACGCCATGTGGAGTAACGTGGAGCAACACGGAGACAGTGCGGCAGAAAAAAACGTCCTATCTGGTCTAAGTTGATTCTGATTGATAGGCTACAAATGTAGCCGGCTATTGGCCTGGAAATAAGCTGTTTCCTGGTGCAATCGCTGCTCCAATCGTAGCTGGTGGAGCGTGTAATAGACGGTGAATCAACAGGAAGTTTGTATACAGTATTTTGTCCGTAACAAGCAATGCCCATGTGGTTTTAGTGTTGTATCCTCTGGAGGAGAGAGGCCTGCGTGCGACGTGTAGGCAAACCCGCAGGGCGATGACGTCGTTCTGGAAGCGTGCGTAGTCGGAATCGTGAAGGACCTTCTTTTGCCCAGTGTAGTGCAGCATCTCAACGTAGCATGTACTCAACAAGTCGTTGGAAGTCCCCCGCAGAAATACTGAGCCGTGCTGCCTCTACAGCCGTCCATAATTGCGGAAGTGTTATCAGTGCAGGATTTTGTGCACGAACTAACCTTTAGACTAACTTCCACAAACGTTCGACAAGATTCATGTCTGGCGATCTCGGTGGCCAAAAGATTCGTTCGAACTACCCAGAAAGTCCTTCAAACCAATCACGAACAACTGCGGTCCGGTGATATGGCGCAGCGTCATGCGTAATAATACCATCGTTGTCTCGGCAAATGGTCTCCAAGTAGCCGAACATCCAGAGGACCCCGTCCATTCAACGTAAACACAGCCCACACCATTATGGAGCTACCATCAGCATGTGCAGTGCCTTGTTGATAACATGAGTGAGTGGCTTCGATCGATCTTCTCCACATTCGAACCCTACCATCAGCTCTTAGCAACAGAAATCTGGACTCATCTGACCACACTGCGGTTTTCCAGTCGTCTAGGTGGTTGGGTTGTTTGGGGGAGGGAGCGATCTCATCGGATTAGGGATTGACGGGGAAGGATGTCGGCCGTGCCCTTTCAAAGGAACCATCCCGGCATTTGCCTGGAGCAATTTAGGGACATCACGGAAAACCTAAGCCAGGATGGCCGGACGCGGGATTGAACCGTCGTCCTCCTAAATGAGAGTCCAGTGTGCTAGCCACTGCGCTTCCAGGCATCTAGGGTCCTACGGATGTGATCACGAGCCCAGGAGAGGCGCTGCAGGTGATGTCATCATATAAGCAAAGTCCCTCGCCTCGGTCGTCTGCTGCCATAGCCCAATAAGAAAACTTACGCAGCAACGTCCTAATGGATACGTTCGTTTTACGTCCAACATTTATCTCTGCTGTTATTTCACGCAGTGTTGCTTGTCTGTTAGCACTGACAACTGTATGCAAACACCGCTGTTCTCGATCGTTAAGTGAAGACCATCGGCACTGCGTTGTCCGTGGTGAGAGGTAATACTTGAAATTCGGTACTCTCCGCTCACTCTTGGCACTGTGGATCTCAGAATATAGAATTCGCTAACGATTTACGAAATTAAATGTCCTACGCATCTAGCTGCAACTAGCAATCCGCTTACAGTGGTCGTTAGTTCCTCTCACGCGGCCATAATCACGTCGGAAACCTTTTCACATGAGTCACCTGAGTACAAATGATAGCTCCACCGATGCGATAGTACCACCATCTGTATATGTGCATATAGATATGCCACGACATTTGTCACCTCAGTGTACAGCAGTATGCATTTTAGAGTCTTTATTTACATGCCATTTTTCCTTGGTTTCGTCCATGGAAACCAAAGATCTTTCAGTAGAAGAGACGTGTTTCACAGTAGCAAACATGGATAAGAGTTATAGATTTTAATGTACGCAATTTGGATCTCATGTTCACTAAACTTTTTTTTTATTTTGGTCCATACTACCATCTCAAAAAGCTGCCTACCCTACAACCTTAGTAACATCAGGACCGGTACATGTGTTCCACTATCAGAGCTATCGTAACGATTTTTGCTTATAACTTTCGACTCAGTCATTTCCGGACCAGGGTCCCTTACCTCAAATTTATACATATACCGTTCTCCACCATACTCAAAGTTTGTAACATCATCACGGAACACCTTGTATATCACATTGAGTAAGAGCGGCCAGTTCTAATATTTTAAATGTGCTATGAGTGACATCATGCCTTTCTCTGTGCTCTCATTACTGTGTTAGTATTAACTAATCATGTGTGTTTTGCATTAAGACCTGCTGTAATTACTGTATGAGTAATAAGAAGCTAAATACTACATCACACTGTGTAGAATTAGAAAATAAAGAAAGTGTTGCACTTGAACCTGGAATATAACTCTTGGACTTGAGTACTCTAACACGAAACTTTACCCTGTGTAGTAATTGCGTAGCATTGCAGAACACTCTTCAGTGAAAATACTTGCCGGTATGTGGTTACAGCGTTGCCAAATTGTTTGACTTAAATTTTCTATCGAAAATATGCACAGGATGAAATTGGGATACAAAAATTTTAGCATTCTTACTTTGCAATTAATTGCGTTTTGGCGTCATAGTGCGGTAATTTGCTTCACATTTTAGAACACAAAATTTGGGAACCGTAGATTTGGGTTCCAAGCACATCGTATGAATTAATGTTTGGTAGCATTATCCACCAGTATAACACTTCGAATCTGTGAAACAAGAAACCGGAAGAATGAACAAGTAAAATTTCCTTTAGAAAATTTGGATTTACTCTATCCTAAGACAATCTATACATAACACGAACTGAATAACCTGGGTGTCGTTTCTTCTTGAATCAGCGTGTCACATTTCTTACTTTCTGTGAAATCTTCTAACTCTTCTTCCCTTGACATGTTAAGTTTTATCTGTGTGTTATCGTGACATCTTGCCATGATATTTTGTTGCATGACTAAATGGATACAAGCTACACTCCTGGAAATGGAAAAAAGAACACATTGACACCGGTGTGTCAGACCCACCATACTTGCTCCGGACACTGCGAGAGGGCTGTACAAGCAATGATCACACGCACGGCACAGCGGACACACCAGGAACCGCGGTGTTGGCCGTCGAATGGCGCTAGCTGCGCAGCATTTGTGCACCGCCGCCGTCAGTGTCAGCCAGTTTGCCGTGGCATACGGAGCTCCATCGCAGTCTTTAACACTGGTAGCATGCCGCGACAGCGTGGACGTGAACCGTATGTGCAGTTGACGGACTTTGAGCGAGGGCGTATAGTGGGCATGCGGGAGGCCGGGTGGACGTACCGCCGAATTGCTCAACACGTGGGGCGTGAGGTCTCCACAGTACATCGATGTTGTCGCCAGTGGTCGGCGGAAGGTGCACGTGCCCGTAGACCTGGGACCGGACCGCAGCGACGCACGGATGCACGCCAAGACCGTAGGATCCTACGCAGTGCCGTAGGGGACAGCACCGCCACTTCCCAGCAAATTAGGGACACTGTTGCTCCTGGGGTATCGGCGAGGACCATTCGCAACCGTCTCCATGAAGCTGGGCTACGGTCCCGCACACCGTTAGGCCGTCTTCCGCTCACGCCCCAACATCGTGCAGCCCGCCTCCAGTGGTGTCGCGACAGGCGTGAATGGAGGGACGAATGGAGACGTGTCGTCTTCAGCGATGAGAGTGGCTTCTGCCTTGGTGCCAATGATGGTCGTATGCGTGTTTGGCGCCGTGCAGGTGAGCGCCACAATCAGGACTGCATACGACCGAGGCACACAGGGCCAACACCCGGCATCATGGTGTGGGGAGCATCTCCTACACTGGCCGTACACCTCTGGTGATCGTCGAGGGGACACTGAATAGTGCACAGTACATCCAAACCGTCATCGAACCCATCGTTCTACCATTCCTAGACCGGCAAGGGAACTTGCTGTTCCAACAGGACAATGCACGTCCGCATGTATCCCGTGCCACCCAACGTGCTCTAGAAGGTGTAAGTCAACTACCCTGGCCAGCAAGATCTCCGGATCTGTCCCCCATTGAGCATGTTTGGGACTGGATGAAGCGTCGTCTCACGCGGTCTGCACGTCCAGCACGAACGCTGGTCCAACTGAGGCGCCAGGTGGAAATGGCATGGCAAGCCGTTCCACAGGACTACATCCAGCATCTCTACGATCGTCTCCATGGGAGAATAGCAGCCTGCATTGCTGCGAAAGGTGGATATACACTGTACTAGTGCCAACATTGTGCATGCTCTGTTGCCTGTGTCTATGTGCCTGTGGTTCTGTCAGTGTGATCATGTGATGTATCTGACCCCAGGAATGTGTCAATAAAGTTTCCCCTTCCTGGGACAATGAATTCACGGTGTTCTTATTTCAATTTCCAGGAGTGTATTAATGTAGATGCATCTTTAAAAAAATGTGTTCCAAAATCTACTTTGTATTTACAACAATGTAAATCCGGGATGGGCAATATGTATATGAGACACACTGAAAACAAGCACACAGAAAGGAGAAAACAAATGCTTAGCATTCGAACAAAGCCAACGTTTCTGAACCATATACGAAAGATTAAGTAGTATATTGGAAAAAACTTACAGGGTCATCCAAAACATGTATGACCATACCGCTAATTACGCAAAGAATGATTGGAGACATTTGAATAAGTATGGCAGAAGTAAGGTATATCTTGACCCAACAATAGCGTGTTACTCATGGCCAGTCGCCACTTGCAGTTATTACAGTATGATTCTGTTTCTCAATAGTCACCCAAAGCTCCGAGAGGGAACTTAAATCGATTACGTGACTGTCGCCTGTCTGGATACCGTTCCCGTTACTGACATAAAGCGTGTTGCATAAAACGAATCGACAGTGGCAGCTGAATGACCCTTTACTTATTATGCTCCTTTACATGTAGACATCCATGAGCCTGTGATTGCGAAAATTGCGCATCTGGTGGGAAAACTAAAACTATTGCGAAATTTTCTTGGCAGATACAGTGTCTAAGACTAACTCTTCCGAATAACGACACGAGTTGTATCGCTCTAAAGTTTTGCTTACACTGCAATGACACTAAAATGCTGTGATCACATTGTAAATTACAGTGAAATGAACAGCCTTAGCTGCTTACAGGCGTTGACATACATCAACGGGGACAGATGAAAATGTGTGCCCGGACCGAGACTCGAACCCGGGGTATCCTGCTTACATGGCAGACGCTCTTTCCATCTTTCTTTTTTTTTCATTTTGTTCGTTGGGTTTGCTCGTTGCGGACGTCACATGACATCCATTATAGTTCGTTTTGTTGATCCTTACACCCAGTTTTTTATGACAGAGGCCAACCAGCTCTCTGACCGAACACGCTGAGCTACCATGCCGGCATCCATCTGAGCCACCGAGGACACGGAGGATAGCACGACTGCGGGGATTTATCTCTGGCACGCCTCCCGCGAATCCCACATTGTCAACGTATTGCCCCGCACTACATTCGTAGTGCCGCCGCCCATTATACTCATTACTCGCGGCGCGTTGGCGATTCCCGTAAGACACCAGCCACTGTTTGTGAATTCGCACAGAAGAATATATATACTCCTGGAAATTGAAATAAGAACACCGAGAATTCATTGTCCCAGGAAGGGGAAACTTTATTGACACATTCCTGGGGTCAAATACATCACATGATCACACTGACAGAACCACAGGCACATAGACACAGGCAACAGAGCATGCACAATGTTGGCACTAGTACAGTGTATATCCACCTTTCGCAGCAATGCAAGCTGCTATTCTCCCATGGAGACGATCGTAGAGATGCTGGATGTAGTCCTGTGGAACGGCTTGCCATGCCATTTCCACCTGGCGCCTCAGTTGGACCAGCGTTCGTGCTGGACGTGCAGACCGCGTGAGACGACGCTTCATCCAGTCCCAAACATGCTCAATGGGGCACAGATCCGGAGATCTTGCTGGCCAGGGTAGTTGACTTACACCTTCTAGAGCACGTTGGGTGGCACGGGATACATGCGGACGTGCATTGTCCTGTTGGAACAGCAAGTTCCCTTGCCGGTCTAGGAAAGGTAGAACGATGGGTTCGATGACGGTTTGGATGTACCGTGCACTATTCAGTGTCCCCTCGACGATCACCAGAGGTGTACGGCCAGTGTAGGAGATCGCTCCCCACACCATGATGCCGGGTATTGGCCCTGTGTGCCTCGGTCGTATGCAGTCCTGATTGTGGCGCTCACCTGCACGGCGCCAAACACGCATACGACCATCATTGGCACCAAGGCAGAAGCGACTCTCATCGCTGAAGACAACACGTCTCCATTCGTCCCTCCATTCACGCCTGTCGCGACACCACTGGAGGCGGGCTGCACGATGTTGGGGCGTGAGCGGAAGACGGCCTAACGGTGTGCGGGACCGTAGCCCAGCTTCATGGAGACGGTTGCGAATGGTCCTCGCCGATACCCCAGGAGCAACAGTGTCCCTAATTTGCTGGGAAGTGGCGGTGCGGTCCCCTACGGCACTGCGTAGGATCCTACGGTCTTGGCGTGCATCCGTGCGTCGCTGCGGTCCGGTCCCAGGTCGACGGGCACGTGCACCTTCCGCGACAACATCGATGTACTGTGGAGACCTCACGCCCCACGTGTTGAGCAATTCGGCGGTACGTCCACCCGGCCTCCCGCATACTCACTATACGCCCTCGCTCAAAGTCCGTCAACTGCACATACGGTTCACGTCCACGCTGTTGCGGCATGCTACCAGTGTTAAAGACTGCGATGGTGCTCTGTATGCCACGGCAAACTGGCTGACACTGACGGCGGCGGTGCACAAATGCTGCGCAGCTAGCGCCATTCGACGGCCAATACCGCGGTTCCTGGTGTGTCCGCTGTGCCGTGCGTGTGATCATTGCTTGTACAGCCCTCTCGCAGTGTCCAGAGCAAGTATGGTGGGTCTGACACACCGGTGTCAATGTGTTCTTTTTTCCATTTCCAGGAGTATATATATATATATATATATATATATATATATATATATATATATATATATATATATATATATATATATTGTCATGTTGTTTATTGCCTATTTACTGCGTACATTTAACTAGTGTTTTCTACTCGACATGGAATTCTCGAGAAAAGAACTGGTACCAGGTAGTCTTCTGAATCACCACCGCTGACGGTTGGCGCGTCAGCACTGGCTGTCACACATATCTACAAGGAATGATGTACCATGTAACATGGCGTAAGAAAAGTGGTCACAAAAAGTCCAAAACCGAAAGGAATGAAAACGAGTGTCACTTCTTGTCAATGACGATATGTTTCTAAACTCGCAGGAATTGCTGCTGGCAGTGGATGTAGAATGTCCCAGAAAACGTTGCGAAGGATTCTGCGTGCGATGGGCATTTGGGGTCGGATACCACGCAATTGGCCATTGTTCATAGCAGCACGTAGGGCTGCACAAATTCAGTGGCACAACCAACTCAGAATCTGGACAGTAGCTATCCAAAGGCCTTTGGTGTGGTCCAACGTGTGGCGTATTCGTCTATATTCAAATAATGCACTTCTTTGAGGGCACAGACGGCCTAATGAGGCGTTTAGATAGAGGTGTACAGGGAGTGTAGTTTAAACCGGAGGTGGTTCTGTGACGTTTTTGGGAGGTGTTTTTTGTAGTGTGATTTCTCCTCAATCTCTCAGGGTACTGTGTTTGTTATGACCTGACGAAACTACTGTCGTACCGTCATAAATGTGGGTTGTGTGATCGTACTGAGATATGGCTAATCGGATCTATTACATATGAAACATTAGTTCACTGTATTACAAGAAGAATATAAAGGTATAGTTAACATCATACAGTGCATTGCCACAGGAATGCGTCGAATATTTACAACTCTCTTTGAACAGTAAATCGCCACTTAAAGCACACAATTACAAACTGTTCTCCTGAAGCACAAGTTCAACATTTACAATAGTACACTTCCATTTAAGACTTGAATAGCACTGGTCTCCTAACTAGAGGATGTTGACTGCTTTATCAGAAGTCCATGCTCTTCTTTCTATTGGCCTCCGTGAAATGGCTCTCCAGTACTGAAAGAGAGGGTCTGTCTTCAGGAGCATCTCCCATTGGCTTTTGCCGTTCACAGACATATTTATTGTCTGTGGTATCCATGCGCGTTGCTGACTTCAATGTAGCACCGTGATCTTTGGACATTGCCACAGTGAGCGAGAAATAGAATGTCTATTTCAGCTTTCTCGGTTGTCAAATGTTGAATTTTCTACTACAGTGAAGCGCCAAAGAAACTGGTATACGCATGCTCACGCAAATACAGAGATATGTAAACATACAGAATACGGCGCTGTGGTCGGCAACGCCTAGATACGACAGCAAGGGCCTGCCGCACTTGTTTGATCGGTTACTGGCTGCTTAACTGAGTTTGAACGTGGTGTTATAGTCGGCGCACGAGCAATGGGACACAGCATCTCCGAGGTAGCAGTGAAATAGGGATTTTCCCGTACGACCATTTTACGAGTGTAACTTGAATATCAGGAATCCGGTAAAACTTCAAATCTCTGACATTCCTGCGGCCGGAAAAAGATCCTGCAAGAAAGGGACTAACGACGCCTGAAAAGAATCGTTCAAGGTGACAGAAGTGCAACCCTTCCGCAAATTGCTGCACATTTCATTGCTGGGCTATCAACAAGTGTCAGAGTGCGAACCATTCAACGAAATATAATCGATATGGGCTTTCAGAGCCGAAGGCTCATTCGTGTACCCTTGATGACTGCACGACAAAACCTTTACGCCTCGCCTGGACCCGTCAACATCGACATTGAACTGTTGATGACTGGAAACATGTTTGCCTGGTCGGGCGAGTCTAGTTTCAAACTGTATCGAGCGGAGGGACGTGTACGGATATGGAGACAACATCATGAACCTATGGAACCTGCATGTCAGCAGAGGATTGTTCAAGCTGGTGGAGGCTCTGTAATGGTATGAGGCGAGTGCAGTGATATGAGTCCCCTGATACGTCTAGATACGACTCTGACAGGTGACAAGTACATAAGCATCCTTTCTGATCCCCTGTATCCAATCACGTCCATTGTGAATCACAACTGACTTGGAAAATTCCATCAGGACCCCACACGCCCAGAATTGCTACAGAGTGGCTCCCGGAACACTCTTCTGAGTTTAAACACTTCCGCTGGCCACCAAACTCCCCAGACATGAACATTATTGAGCATATCTGGGATGCCTTGCAACGTCCTGTTCAGAAGAAATCTCCACGCCCTCGCACTCTTACGGATTTATGGACAGCCCTCCAACACTACTTCATAAATTAGTCGGGTACATGCCACATCGTGTTTCGGCATTTCTGCGTGCTCGCGGAGGCCCTACACGATGTTAGGCAGGTGGAACAGTTTCTTTAGCTCTTCAGTGTATATATTCATGTTAAGGATACTGTCGACGTTTCTGTCTTACAAGACGATAACAGCCATGTTCACATGGCTGCCGTGTACATACCTGGTTGAGAAACATTCAGGAATCATTTCACACCTCGACTGTTCGGAATATCGAGAAAAACGTCCGGCTTTCTTACATTCTCATAACTGACCAGTTATTGTGTAATAAATTACCTTATGGAGTAAATTGTGAACATTGCTTAGTTGATGAACTGTATGTGTTCAAAGGGTGAGAGAGAGAGAGAGAGAGAGAGAGAGAGAGAGAGAGAGAGAGGGGGGGGGGAGATGGGGGTGGCTAGACGGATGAGGCTGTAATTGAGATTGAAGGAGGTGATAAGAGGGGTGAAGGGTGAGGGAAAGAGGGAACAGGGGTGACATGTAAATGGGATGGAGAGAGAAATAAGTGCGGGGGAACATCGGGTTCGGGAAGAGGAGGAATAAGAATCAAAGCTTTAATCGATAGGCTATACAAGCCGGTGAGGGAAACAAGTGATGTTACCGAAAATGAACCGTCGCAACGTGCCAAAGAAAAGAGAGAAGAAAAAAACAATCTTGCAGCTACTGATTTTCTGGTACGTGATCACTATTCTAAATAACGTCTGTGGACAATTTAAGAGGCGAGATGACTGCGCAATCGGTGGGCAGGAGTGAAGATTAAACGGGACGCTAGCGGAATTACGTATCGGTGGATACGATGAGGGAAGCTGTGCGCTGCCGGGGAGGTCAACTTAATTTACTTCACAAGATAGGAACGGCTAAAAGGTTTCCAACCCGTCAAGGAGGCGGGACAAAGTAGAAGATGAAAGAACGAATCACCTCCTCTTCACCGAAGCAAAGCACGGAGAAGCAGGATAAAAGGCGTGTCAATAAGAGCCAGGAACTTTAAAACGAAATATCGGAAAGCTTGCGATTAAATCCCAGCGCTGCAATGACGCATTTAAAGTTCCGACAAGCAAGAAACTGCAAAAATAAATACAGTTTTGAATTTTCAGTTATATTCGTCGTTCTGATATGAAATTCTCTCTCTGCCTTTATTTTACTGGCAATTCGGATTTGTTATTAGGTTTTTGTCTATCTGGACAGTCTCAACGTACATGTGATCGCAATATAGTTTAGTGTGTTACACAACGGCTCGTAAGTGTTCTGCTGTCACAAACGAAATGTTTCTGTTTTCAACGGTTTATAAAATTTCAACAGTGAGATCGATACAGATACGTGTATCAGACGTATAAGCAAAAAGTGAAATAATAATAGGCGTTGCTTCGAGCCATTTGACATGAAAGTTTTCTACTAGAGTGATGGATTAAACTTTAGTCAGGACGGATATTAAACCATGCTCTGTCAGAACGAAAATTATTCGATCAGTTGCAGGACATTCGAGAAAATGCGGGCTGCTTGGTACAGCAATCGGGCCTTTAAGGGACACATCTGTACTGTACGTAAGAACTCCGCAAACTATAAGTAATTTAAATCGTTTAAAAGGGTTATAATGTAAAACAATTGTCATTTTCAACCTGATCTAGGCCGTATTTTCAACATTGGCATTTCAGCTAATTTAAGTACACACTTCGGTGTTTTCTGAGCATTTGTGAGGAATGTAGAGAATGGTGAACTATGTTTTACGTAATTCAATACTTATCGCGTATATCTTCCCATGTATCCACGTCTAATGTTTTTCAATGCTATTGATGATACCACTGAAAAACACGTCTAAAGTTTTTCAGTGGTATTGATGATACCACTCAAAAACATTAGACGTGGATACATGGGAAGATATATGGGATAAGTATTGAATTACGTAAAACATAGATATAAAAGGTGATTTTTTGAGGGTTCTAATGAACCTGTGTCCGCAAGAGCATGGTTTCCATGTTAGAGACCATTCATTCAATCATAAGCACTGTACCATGAAGAAATAGTTACAATACGAATGGTTTCCTGCTAGATGATGGTACTGTTTCTCATACGCCGTGCTCTAGCGCCATCTCCTGCTATAGTAATTGGTAATGTTCTGTCCGGTCTTTCTGACTCATGTGAGTCGATGTGATGCAGAGTTGTTCCCAATGGTTCCTCATTCGAATCGAGATCTTGTTGACAAGGCGTTTCCTTACGGAAAGGCAAAAGGCAACGGGCTGAGGGTAGCAAGGTTGTATCAGGAGACGTACCCCCGTCGAAAACAACAACAGCAATCAGTGTTTGCAGCAATGTTTCACCGTTTGTCTGAGACAGTTTGGTTTCAAGATAAAGGAAATCATATAGGACTGACCCGAAATGTTTGGACACCACACTTGGAGAAAAATATGATTAACACTGTGGAAAGCGACCGCTGTGTCAGTACCAGGCAGTTGCCTGCCAGTACAATGTAAGCTAGGCGAAAGTGTTGAACATTCTCCATGACAATTGTTACTACCTATATCACTTACAGCGTGTGCAGGGCTTACTAACGACAGATTTACCACATCGGTAGCAGTTTTGTTACTGGTTTCTTCACCAGGCAACCACGATTCCGGGATTTGTGTCATCAATCCTATTCACAGACGGAGCCACATTTACCCGGAATGGTATCTTCAACTTCGTAACACTCATCTGTGGGATAATATGCAGAAGCCCCATGTATGGTGACACCGAGTCATTAGAGGCCAGCCTTCTTCCTTCCACGTCGCCTAACAGGTTGGAACTACCGGCGTTTCTTGCGGGTGACTTTGCCTCCCCTCCTGGAAGAGGTGCCATTGATGATTAGCGGCATTATGTGGCTGCTACATTATGATGCTCCAGCCCACTTCGCTGTTAACGTCCGGACACATCTCAATCTTGTCTTCCCGGGTCGATGGATCGGACGAGGGTTTTCCAGTTGCATGGGCTGCTTGTTCATCGGATCTCATTCTGTGTGATTTTATGTGGTTATCTCAAAAGTATTGTGTATTCAGAGCCCATTCCAAATGCGGAGGCACTGGAGATCGTATTCATACTGCCTCTGACAGTGTTCGGATGCAGCATGGCAGATGGGAACGTGTGAGAAAAAGCATGCTACGGCGTGCACACCCATACTCTGAGGCACATGGAAACTATTTTCAACACGTACTGTAACTGTTGCTGCATGATACAGAGTGTAGTAGACCGCAGGCCTTGTAACAACGTATGGTTGCAAAAATGGTTCACATGGCTCTGAGCACTATGGGACTCAACATCTTATGTCATAAGTCCCCTAGAACTTAGAACTACTTAAACCTAACTAACCTAAGGACATCACACACCCATGCCCGAGGCAGGATTCGAACCTGCGACCGTAGCAGTGCCGCGGTTCCGGACTGCAGCGCCAGAACCGCACGGCCACCGCGGCCGGCGTATGGATGCATAATTGGTCTTTAGCATGGAAACGAAGCATTTCCGGACATAAGTTCATTAGACCTTTCTTGTTCCGTATCCTCTCATCGATCAATCCCTAGAGTTTGTAGCCGCGTGGGATTAGTGGGATTAGCCGAGCGGTCTTAGGCGCTGCAGTCATGGACTGTGCGGCTGATTCCGGCGGAGGTTCGAGTCCTCCCTCGGGCATAGGTGTGCATGTTTGTCCTTAGGATAATTTAGGTTAAGTAGTGTGAAAGCGTAGCGACTGATGACCTTAGCAGTTAAGTCCAATAAGATTTCACACACAATTGAACATTTGAACAGAAGTTTATCTCTAATGAATGCCAGATATGTCCGTACTTCTCAGACATATGCATTATACTTACTGCTCGGATTTACGTGAGGAGGAGAAGAAGAAGAGGAGGAGGAGGGGGAGGAGGAGGAGGAAGAAAAAGAAGAAGAAGATAATTCCTTAAAATATCTCTTAAATTTAACTAGTCCGTTAAACATTCACTTCAAACTACAAGTATGTGTACAAGAAACATACGATGGTGGCGCTTTCAGTCAAGAAACTGCATATGCTTTATTATAATGTACAATGCATTTTGTGGGTCTATCTTCACATATTAGCCTAATTCAGTTGTATGTATACTCTAATGAATTGAGTGCAGGTATGTGAAGTTGGTTTTATATGCGTCAAAGTAATACGTGGTAAGCAAAAGGCTTCTCTTCATTCAAAACTGTTTCTTGAAACAACAGCACCTTTGTCGCTAAAACACCGTCACAATAACATTTAGTTTCTGCAATAGGACAATTGTGTTTCTTGCTCACGGCGCCAAATACGCCATCTGCAATTCCTTCTCATACAGGATGACCACAGATTCCACCAACTAAATTTCAGAGGTCGTTCAGGGATATTTTCTGAGTATTTTGTTATAACGGACGCTTAATATTTAATCGTTCTATCTGTATTGCACTAAAAGTATCTACACAACAGTACAATTGTCGAAGGTATGCGTAGTGTATCTTGTGTGGAAAACAAACGCTTTCCACTTGCTCACTATATTTGTTGTTGACAACTATAATACTCACTTTATTCATCGCTCTCAAGCTTAAATTCAGTACTTCTCGGTTCAGTCTCTCCTTTTTTCTCTTTTTTTCCATTAGCGTTAGATGTACGATAGATTGGTTTGCTGATGAAGAGCCGGCCGATATGCATCTCGTGAATGGGTCCATTGAATGTAATCGAAGACCAGCAGAACGACGCTATGCTCAGCTGTTCCCGCAGCAGAGGCAACCCAATCACAATACCTTGCACATATATATAGGTGGCTACGAGAAACTAGATTCGTCCGTGTTATGGTGATTCCATATTACATGATTGTTCATCGTTCTGAAGTTATTTTCACAGAAACAAAGGAATTAAGGATAACAGACCGAATATAACTATATTACTAATCTTTAGCGAACCACTGGAGAACATGGGTTCTTTATACCAAAACACAAGATAACCTACGAAATTTTGTCTGGGGACCTCGGCTTCTCACGGTGTATGATCTGTGGATCTATTCGATAATTTTTGCAATTAACGTTATGACTGACATTTTCCTTCCTCCTTCGTGTACAGTGCTTTCCAGAACCATTTATTTTTCTATTTTCGAATGAAATAAGTGCTCTTGTAACGTATGTGAATGCTGTTTAAACTGTTTGACACACAGGACAAATGGTAACAATTGCTTGTCCCTTAAAAAGAACAGATTGACGATTAACAGCAAAACAACACCATGTGTACACTTTTTCCCCCTGAATTACTCTGAAAACTAAGTTACTGTACAGTAAAGTTGATAATTTTAAAATTTTATGACTGAATACGTATGAAAAACTTCAACGTAAGTATCGTACTTACTACTTTTTGCAGAAATTAAAAGTCGTTATATACAATGTAATAATAATAATAAAATAATAATAATAATAATAATAATAATAATCCCCACTCTTACTAACACGTACCCTCTTCACTTTCCGTATTTTCCCTTTATCGTACTACTCCTTGGCAGCGTGGTGCCGCTGACCGCCATGCCGGGGAACCGGATTCGATTCCCGGTATTTTCAGGGGAATTTTTGCTTGGTGGAAGGACTGGAACGAGGCGTGACCAGCCTCGTGAGACCAACTAAGGTGCAACGTGACTACATAGCAGCAGTTCAACGGTCAAGAACCCGACAACGACGGCAAAGTGGTGTGCTGACCACATGCCCATCCACACTGCATCCGATGACACCATTGGCATAAGATAACACGGTGGTTGATCGGGACCGATTCGCCTGTCTAGGACCAAAACGCGAAACTTTGCGTTTTACCCTTATTTTCCTTGTATTATCTCCTCTGGTATTATATACTTAGTTAGTAAAGGAGCGCTAAGGACGATCTGCTGCGTTAGTTCACGAGCTTGATACAAATAACTATTCAAGCGTCTCGTAACTCAAAAACGCCCATTTTTCACGCCGACGTGACAATTATAAAACATTCATATTTTCTGTCGGTCGGAAACCGGCGGATATCATTACGTGTCTGTTAATTAAAGATCCCGTTCCACAAGTTCTTTTTATTTACAAAACGTAAATCTGCCAATTAAAACAGTCTAAAAACTGCAACTTTAAAACAAACACCCAAAGCCGACGAAAAACGTGCGTACCGTTCTTTCAGTCTACCATCCAAATTGTTTATATTTGCTTACGCACGAAGGAAGTCCCGAAGCACTTTCCAAACTTTGTCGCAGCCCGACAGAATTGTCGCTCTGTCTGTGACAGGCAGCATTTTCCGTGCATTCGACTGGCTTTTACGTATTTCTTCGCGGTATCGTTCGTTACATCTATGCTTTGACTTCTCACATTTCCTGTACATATATTTCCTCGTAGAAGTCGTGGTAAATAATACAGACTGGTTCAAAAACAATTACAGATTCCGTTCAACGATTATTAGATTAAGAAATATTTGTCTTGGATAATATTTGCTTAACCGTTTTGCAGAATTGTAGAATGGCGTGCACTATACTGCGTGTTACATTTTCAAATAACATTCCAGCAAGACATAATTTTGAGTAATAAACCCCAGTACACGGAAAATCTCCTTTGTAGCACAGTTAATGTGTTGTTTACAGAAGTTGCTAGAAATAGTTCACAACCTTTCACAGTAATTTGTTTGTGATTTTTTTTGTTCTGCCATTTCATTTGCATTTGCATTTATTTTCTTAGCATTTTTAGTTTTTAAACTTCTTATGGGCCTTCTATGAAATGCATACTCCATGAAGTAGTATCTCCCGCACACACTGTCGCATGGCGATCTAATTGAGCCTGATGTGGTTACTCCATGGAACGTGATCGCAACTGTCAGCCAACGTCATACTGAGCTTGCAGGCCTAGTGAACTGCGGGTGCTCGTTTGTTTCTGCATAGGGTAATTACAGGCTGGTTGTCCCTAATGCCAAAACTTTTTTTTTGCAAAAATAAATCTCTGAATACTGTTGTCGGCGTCTGCTAGGCTTGCGCTAGAGTCAGAGACTTTCAGATGACGTCAGGTACTCTCCCAGTAACATGAACTGGGAAGCGACAGTACCAAAGGCCCTCCTAGAAGACAGCATTTACCAGAGAAGAGCTGTTAGTGGGAGAAAGAGGATGACGGCTAAAGGATTCCCACAGTTAAATAGAAATACAACCACATCGCACCACCTGACTGATTGTCACAAAGGCCTCTACATTCAAAGAATTTAGCCCTAGGGGACGCCTGATACTACCTGTCTTCATTGCGACTTTATGCTGCTGGACGCGACGCTTTGCTAGCGAAACGTCAGGTATGACCATGCACTTACTCCCATCTCAAGGCTCTACTCCGGTCCATTGTTTTATGGTTTAAAAGCAATTCCCCCATCCGGCTGTGACTAGAGTCAGATCAATGGTGCGGAACTGCACAGAATGTGCAGGGAAACCGTTACTTGTTCTTGGATGGCAGATGTGGAGGAGTTACGATGTGGTTGGTGTACAACACGGCGACTCACCCTTGTGGTCGTCAGACGTAGTCAGCGGGCTCCTTGACGACGAGTATACCGCCCTCACATTCCCATGCAGTCTAAGATAATGTCAAGTGCTAACAACGTCGCCTCACACGAGTGACAACGTGGGATCTGCATGTCCTTCACAGTGATTACTCAGCATCTGGCACTGTTCAAGGCCCCTTTATATACCGTACCAGCCCTGGTAACAACTCTAAACACTAACAACACTCTGGTGTTCGTTCTACCTGTCAGAGAGAATTGCAACTCTAATCATTTACATATTTGCATATGGTATGTGCAAGTGCAAAGTTACATTGACGTTCGACCATGACTTCTGAGTGCTTCAACTTTTTTGTCATGTACTGTGTGTGTAAATCAGCATGGCACTAAATCCGACGCATGTGAGACAGATTCGTAAACAATTGTGGGGCGGCCGGTAAAAGTTAATCATTTGTTTGTTCGCCGTTTTTCTGACGCGAGTCTGGCAACTAATTTTGTGGTCAGCTGGAAAGCGAAGGAAAACATACTGACTTTAGTTTCCAGATTGCACGGCCGCATTCTGGTCCATCCCACTGAAAGAAAAGTTCCTACCCTCCTATTTATTTGCGGGGTCAGTACTATGATTTTAAATAAAAGTATAAAGTTCCTATCAAAACTATATTGCATAATGTTTCTCATATACTACACTTGGAAGTTCACTATTTTCAATTGAAAGCAAGTTTTTCTATTCTAATAGCCCATTTAGCAGTTCAAAGGCGAGCTCTACGGTACGTTCCTACCAGATTGTCTTTCGCTCTGACTAAAATTACTCAATGAAAGTTTGCAATAAATGTTACAAATTAATGCTCGCCACAAAAGTGTAAATAAAGTCACCACTTGCCACGCGGAATTGTAATTCTCACGGGCGGCACACTAACAGTTATTCTGGCGATCCAGGACGGTGTACGGTCCTCGCGAGTTCACTATCCGGTTTTAAGGCAAAATACGCGCTTTGACACAGTTCGGCTCTGACGTCATCCGAGGCAGAGCGCGATCCGACACTTAACACACGTGGGTCTTACAGTAGCTGAATGCGAAGTGAACCTTCCTACTGTCTCTCGGGCTGCATTTATGTAGGTGCCAGAGCGGACGGCCGAGGGAACATCTGTTGTCTACGGCTATCTGCATACTGCAAAAGACTCCGAACGACCGCTTTCTCGGGCACATAAATTTTATTTTATTTATTTATTTTATTTAAATGTCAAGTTCCGTAGGACCAAATTGAGGAGCAAATCTCCAAGGTCATGGAACGTGTCAGTACATGAACTTACAACATAAAAAGTAATAATAGATAAAAATAAATGTTCATGAACCTGAAAGAAAATCAGTCCACAAGTTTAAGCAAACGCTATCAGCAATACAATGAGAATCATCTTAATTTTTCAAGGAACTCCTCTACAGAATAGAAGGAGTGACCCATGCGGAAACTCTTCAGTTTCTATTTGAAAGCGCGTGGATTACTGCTAAGATTTTTGAATTCGAGTGGCAGCTTATTGAAAGTGGATGCAGCAGTATACTGCACACCTTTTTGCACAAGAGGTAAGGAAGTCCGATCCAAATGGAGGTTTGATTACTGCCGAGTATTAACCGAGTGAAAGCTGCTTATTCCCGGAAATAAACTAATATTGGTAACAAGAAACGACAATAAGGAATAAGGAATATACATATTGAAAGGCCAATGTCAAAATACCCAGACTCGTGAAAAGAGGTCGACAAGACGTTCGTGAACTCACACCACTTATTGCCCGAACCGCCCGTTTCTGAGCCAAAAATATCCTTCTAGAATGGGAAGAATTACCCCAAAACATAACACCACACGACATAAGTGAATGAAAATAAGCAAAGTAGACTAATTTACGTGTCGAAATATCACTCACTTTCGTACCGTTCGAATAGTGAAAATGGCAGTATTAAGTCTGTGAACAAGATCCTGAACGTGGGCATTCCACGATAGCTTACTATCTATCTGAAAACCTAGGAATTTGAACTCTTCAGTTTCACTAATCATATGCCCGTTCTGTGATATTAAAACGTCAGGTTTTGTTGAATTGTGTGTTACGAACTGTAAAAACTGAGTCTTACTGTGATTTAACGTTAGTTTATTTTCTACAAGCCATGAACTGAGGTCATGTATTGCTCTACTTGAAACCGAGTCAATGTTGCACACAACATCCTTTACTACCAACCTTGTGTCATCAGCAAACAGAAATATTTTAGAGTTACCCATAATACTAGAGGGCATATCATTTATATAAATAAGGAACAGGAGCGGCCCCAACACTGATCCCTGGGGCACCCCCCACTTGACAGTACCCCACTCAGATCCCACATCACAGCCGTTATCAACATTGTGACTAATGACCTTTTGTTGCTTGTTGCTGATTTATATAATACAGTTACAAATTACTTCAAAAACCTCTTAATTGTTATTTGTATTCAGTTAAGTTGTTTGAAAACATAGAACAAGTTTCAACTTGCTAGAATGAAAAATTTGCCTTCTAGAATTCTTACAGTGGAACTAACGGTAGATCGTTACCTCTGAACCATATCTTTACTAGAACTTGTGTCAGCAGTTACTAATACTACAACTCTCAAATTTGGTATAGCTCTAGCACTTGATAGGTTTTATCAACCACTTTAACCAAAATTCTCTATCATTAAAATTACAGGCACTTAATCTACAACAATTGGGTATATTTTAGGTACAAAATTGGTTTTTACTTAATTATTCAAAAACTATAAGCTTAACGTGGTCTCTCAGTTATTATTTTCATGTTTCCAAGTCCAATATTTAGCACTTTTGATTTTTCTCATTTTTACATAAACTGTTAAGTCTAGAACATAAGGACTTAGTATTTGGAAGATTATAACACTAAACTATATTTTAACAAAGTTTTAAACATAAATTTTGATTTTTAATTTTATACTTAATTGTGGTGCAGCGCGTTAAGGTGATGTGGGGCTACTAGCAGTGAACTCGGGTCAGTCCCGGCACACTCGCTCGCCTCTATATCTTAAACACGATACAGCGCTTGGCTTGCTTCACAATCATCATTGACGCTGGTGGTGAAACATGTGGATATCTTTTGCCATCGTGGACATGCCATACATTAATCTCACCTGCTCATTTAAAGAAGTAGTTGGACGGCATGTGATTTAGTAATGATTTCGGGTACCAACAAGTCTGAATCGTGTGGCTGGATTAGTTTGACACAAATTTCTTCTGTTGGGGCATCGATGTCCTTGTTTCACGCTGAAACATACGTTTGAGCAAACATGGCAGCCATGATTACAATTAAACTTCATCCTGTGAAACTTCTGAAGCTCTTTTCACACTCATTCCTTCGTTTGCTGCATTCATTGCAGCCTTCAACTGTTCTTCTTGTCAGAGATGCTCTTTTCAGCACCTAAAATTAAAGCAAATGCCATTTACAGCAGCTACGTTAGTTTTACGCAACACGATTGTTTTAATATTATGAATATATAAAATAAAGTAAAGAACATTTAGATAGGGTACCGTAACTGTAACATCACAAATCTTTTGTTTGTATACCTATAACGCCATTACACTATTATACCTATACCTATAAAATCACCATGGCGTGGAAGTGCCACTATGTACTTCGTAAGGGTATACATTCGTTTCTCTAATATTACAAAGTATTGTTATGAACAAAGGTTTGTAACCTTAAGGAAGAACTTTGAAGGATCACGAAAATACATAGTTTTACATAATTATTCATTAACACAGCGGCAAAAACAACCAATAATGCTTCCCGTGATATAATAGCAACCGTTCAGCTGAGAGACACAAGACCCAATGATATGTGCAACACTGAGTTTTGGGTGATGAGGAACTTGTAGTACCTGTTTCTACAGCTAGTTGGCCTCGCAGTACAGGCACCAACAGCACACTAGCGCTGTCTGGTGCGATTACACGAAATGACTTGGGTGGTTTTGAAGGTGTACGCGCCGTTATTTGATCGAGGTACCTGATAAGAAGGGATATATTGATTGCACACATCCTGAGACATCAAGGAATAGCTAATTTGATAATAGAGGGACATGCTAGGAGTAACCACTGTTTGGATACAATAAGCAATGTGGAACGAATGTCGGTTGCAGCAGTTATGTTGAAATGAAGACCCGGGCTGGTTTCTGTCTTTCTCACGGTCGCTCACGCGAGGAAAGGAAAGATATTTTCGTGATAGTCTTTCAGTCATTATTTTCTTGTCACGCTTTAATATTCGACTGTAATTCATTCCTTAGAACGGCATCACAACATTGATTCTTCAGTTTACCCACACAGCCGAAAACATCAGAGAGTGATCGAGCTCATAATTACTGGAAGTTAATCAAGAATTCTTTAAAATATCCAGTTCTTTGTTTTTTCTGTTCGCAACCGTCATTTTAGAATAATTATCCTTACCATTGTCGTTTGAAATACTAGTTCTGAAGTTTTAAAGTGCGTACTCATTGTTTCAGATTCTTATTTCATAATCCTCTCCCATTTTTCAAATTATTTTCTTGTTCTGCTGGCCTAGTCTTGGTTTGTTATCGCATGGGAAGTAGCCCAAAAGCATTGAAATTACATTACTAATTACATCTAGCACTGACATCGATTGGGTCACTTCCCAAAAGTATACCTGAGAATATATATTTAGCGTTAGTGCAGCACAACTTCATTTTAACCAGAGATGTGTCCATTTTGCTTTGCAGTGTATTTATTTAAAACGATATTTTTTAATAAGCTACTTGAACCTTGAAATTCTGTAGGAAGCCATGTTAAAACATAGGAAGCGAAAAGTTACGTACAATTGGTAGAAAAGTTTGGTTGCAGTTCTAAGAGTGGAAGGACATGAAAGGGAGGGATATGTTTAAAAGGGAATGAGACAGAGTTGTAATCAACCCACACGTCATATAATTTACACACTGAGTTAGCTCTAAAGGGGCAAACGATTCACCTCGGACGACGAAGACCAGCTGTACGTGTGGAACTGGTTAGCATCGCAGTGCTGGGAATTTTATGAGACAGTCATTCACCGCCTTTTGTCACAGTGGGACAAGTACCTTTACAGTTAGGATCAATACTTCTAACATACTGGTACTGGTTTCGGTAATTATGCCTTCGGATCGATTCTTTTTTAAAGCCCCTTATATATGAACGTCAATAGGAAAAATAGTCATCCAAAAACACCACGCTCAAATCTGCAAGGAGACAAATGAAATTTATTGGTATCAATTAACCCTAGTCAAGACCATCATTTTATCCAACAGAAGCTCTAATTAACAAATGTCTTCAGTCTCTGCGCTGAGGCCTTCTTTTCGCGAACACGTCCACACTCATTAATCCGCAACACTCCCAGAAAAATGTGCCGTAAGATCTCATGGGACCAAACTGCAGAGGTCATCAGTCCCTAAGCCTACACACTACTTAATCTAACTTAAACTAAGTTACACTATGAACAACACACACACTCATGCCCAAGGGGGGACTCGGAACTTCCGAAGGGCGAGGGAGTCGCACAAACCGTGACAAGGCGCCTAAGACCGCGCGGTTACCCCGCGTGGCCACTCGCAGAGAAAAGTATTTACACCTACATCTACAGCATTACTCTGCATTTCATCCTTAATTGCCTGACAAAGGATTAATCGAACCACTTTTGCTATATTTATCTACCGTTCCACTCTCTAACAGCGCGCGTGGAAAACGCACACTTAAATCTTTCCGCGCGAGCTCTGATTTCTCTTATTATATTACAGTGAGCATTGCTCCTCATGAAGGCAGGTGACAAAGTTTTTTCGCAGATCATTGGAGAAAGAAATTTCGTGAAAAGAATGCCGCAATGAAAAATGCCTTTTTTTAAAACCCTCCGCCAATGCACTGTAGTAAGGACTCCATACTGGTTACCAGTACTGTAGCGGAGGACGGACAAGCGTAGTGTAGGGAGTCTAGTAAAACTGTTGCATTTTCTGACTGTTCTCCCAATAAAACTCACTCTTTGCTTCGCTTTTCCCACTACATTACCTACGGGATCGTTACAATTTAAACTGTTATTAACTGTAATCCCTGAAGATTTAGTTGAATTGACAGACTTTAGATTTGTGTGATTTCTCATGTAACCGAAATCTGACGGATCCATTTTAGTACTCGTGTGGATGACGTAATACGTTTCATTATACAGGGTCCACAGCAAGTAATCACACCATACAGATATCTTGTCTAAATAATTTTGCAATTGGTTTTGATCTTCTGATGGCTTTACTAGACGGTAAACAACAGCATCATCTGCAAACAACTGTAACGTCTATTAGAAAATTTATGAGAAACAGTGCTAGTAAACCTCTTACATTATTTGATTTTCAAACAACTGAGCAAAACTGAACGCACTCAGACATTTCTCCCTGTACTTATTCTGATCATCACTAAACTGACACACAATATTTTTAGCGCCACGTAATCTTTCAGTAATCCTACAAAAGAATGGTCCTGACTAACAATACCTATATCTTTCATGAATCACTTACCTCACAAAAATCTTCGTTACTCGAACTACTGCAATACAGCGAGCTCCAATACTGCCAGCTAAATAAAAGATTCTAACTACTGAGGGCACCAACTACTGATAGGCACAGTTAGCAAATGAAAGATTTTGATAGGGAACAAACAAGGTATTTACCTTAATAGTGTTCAAAAGTCATTATATATATATATATATATATATATATATATATATATATATATATATATATATATGTCATCCATCTTTACAAATTTCCCTTTTCTGGCGGACATACGTCCAGATCGTCCGCTTATAGCAACCTCTCAAAACTCTGGCATCCCATCTCTCTCTCCACATCCACCACTGCTAGCGGCTCACCTCCAACTGCGCAACGCTACGCGCTGTTCACATTCAACTGCCCAACACTACAATAGCGAATATTCCAACAATGCCAACCAGTCACAGACTGCACACAGCACAGTAAGTGATTTTCATATAGAGCGCTACGTGGCATTACCAAAATAAAAACCTAAACATCCTACTTACGTAGCACATAAAAACCTAAACAGCCTACTTACACAATCTAGGATAGTGCCTGTGCAGAATTCGACTCCCGCGCATCGGACGCACTTTCGAATCCTTTGAAAGCTCCCTGTACCTGTAATGAAGGTTTGCTGATCACGAAGGATCACTATCATCAGACATCCGAAATGATAAGCACTTAAAACACAACTCAGCGCCAGCGCAAGGGCTAGTGTCCCGTTCCTCCACACTGCGAGCCCCGGACTGCTCCGCGAGATTACTTTACATTCAGGCCTCTCAGTCAATCTTAATGAGGAGCAGAATGTCGATACTATCATCTCCTATTTCCTGCTCCCATAACAGAGCTTCTATGCGATGCACATTTCTGGCAGGACTTTACGAACATTCTCTGCGACGGGTGTCGGAAAACACCGGCCGTGATGTGGGAATTACTCGCCCTTAAGCTGAGTCTAGTTGGCTCTGACCGCTACTCATTTAGGAGGATTAGGGAAAGTCTGGCCCATATTCTTCACTGAACAAAGCACCCTTCCCCCTGTAGCCAGAGACCGGTTGATTGTGAAGTGACTGCAATATGGAACAGGGCTACAAGACGTGAGCGGCAGGGAAATGATATGCTACAGGTTTTCCACAAAGTAAACACATTATGTTTGCAGTTACATTTGAATTAAATCTTACACGTATACCTTTGCTGCAGTTACGTAAGTACACTTGCGGTTCAGCATGAAAAGATTAGGACAAACGCATTTGAATAAAATATAACGCACATAGTCAACCTCTGATGACTAACGATATGAGTCGCCCACTTACAGACTTGACTTGATGAAAATATGTGGTGCCAGCTATTAGTAAAATACCATCACATTTCTATCTCACAAGCACACAAACGCAAGAAAACATGATCTAAAGTAAGACATATTGGAATAGTTTACGCTCTGGTAACTTAAACGCGACATATTTGTGCGCATTGAACATGAGACGAAGTAATCCTGTTGAGAATATTTACACACATAAAATGATATGCCAGTTGCAATTAACAACCGCCAACTGCATTATTTGTTTAACGGAATAAAACGGGAAAGCCGTAGAATTCCATCCACTAGGTAGGAAGGCTGTAAATCCTATTAATATAGCACATGTTAAGGTACGACTGATGTTCAGCTTTGTTGTTAGACGTACGTTGAGCAGCTATTTTATGCATGGGTGGGTTAATTTTTAGAAGATATTTTGTGGTGTAATTGGTTCATTATACTACGCAGACTGAGTAGATTTCTTGTTTAATTACATTTACAAACTATGAAAATTCTACTTCAGTACAGTATTTGCGAACAACGTTAAATACAAAACGATTAACTGTGTTAGTTGCAGGAATGTAATTTAAATATACACTGAAGAGCCAAAGAAACTGGTACACCTGCCAAATATCGTGTACAGCCCCCGCGAGCAGGCAGAAGTGCCGCAACACGACGTGGCATGGACTGGACTAATGTGTGAAGTAGTACTGCACGGAATTGACACCATGAATCCCGCCGGACTGTTCACAAATCCATTAGAGTACGAGGTGGTGGAGATCTCTTCTGAACAGCACGTTGCAAGACATCCCATATATGCTCAATAATGTCCGAAGAGCTTGGTGGCCAGTGAAAGTGTTTAAACTCAGAATAGTGTTCATGGAGCCACTCTGTAGCAATTCTAGACGTGTAGGGTGTCGCATTTCCTGATGGGATTGCCCAAGTCCGTCGGAATGGACAATGGACATGAATGGATGCAGGTGATCAGACAGGATGCTGACGTACGAATCACCTGTCAAAGTCGTGCCTAGACGTATCAGGAGTCATTCATCACTCTAACTGCATACGCCCACACCATTATAGAGCCTTCACAAAATTGAACAGCCCCCTGCTGACATGCAGGATCCACGGATTCATGACGTTGTCTCCATACCCGTACACGTCTTTCCACTCGATACAATTTGAAACGAGACCCGTCAGACCAGGCAGCATGTTTTCCTTCATCAACAGTCTAATGTCGGTGCTAACTGGCCCAGGTGAGGCGTACAGTTTTGTGTCGTGCAGTCAGCAATGGTACACGAGTGGGCCTTCGCCTCCGAAAGCCCACATCGATGGTATTTCGTTAAATGGCTGGCAAGCTGACACTTGTTTATAGCTCAGCATTGAAATCTGCAGCAATTTGCGGAATGGTTGCCTTCTATCACGTTCAGCGATTATCTTCAGTCGTCTTTGGTCCCGTTCTTGCGGGATCTTTTTCCGGCCGCAGCGATGTCGGAGTTTTGATGTTTTACCGGATTCCTCATCTTCACAGTACACTCGTGAAATGGCCCTACGGGAAAAATACCTACTTCATCGGTACTGCCGAAATTGTGTGTCCCATCGCTCGTGCGCCGACTATAACACCACGTTCAAACTCACTTAAATCTTGATAACCTGCCATTGTAGCAGCAGTAACCGATCTGACAACTGCGCCAAACACTTGTTGTCTTATATAGAGGTTGCGACCGCAGCACCGTAATCTGCTTGTTTACTTATCTCTGTATTTGTGTACGCATGCCTATACCAGTTTCGTTGGCGCTTCAGTGTATTATAATTGCTTTTTTCTTTAAAAACTGATGCAGTTTTGATTATGCCTAGTTTGATTCGAGTTACTTTTTACAAAACTTATTCTGAAACAACTAACATCTTTCCATCACACACAGTAACTAGAAACAAGACAATAACATTCCCACTGTATACATAACTATCCCAAAGTCACTTTCCTGGTTGTTTGTTATTATTATGATACAGGTAGAACTAACAACTGTAGTTTTATGGGAGAGCTTTAGTGCATGTCATTACCAGATGTCGATCGGTCTGATGGCAGAATTGGCTGTTGTGTGATGTCCTTGCTTTGTCCTGCACAAAATCAACCTCTGCGAGCATTGGCAGCTAGTCTTTTGTCGCTGTGGATGGTTTTGGGCTGCACAAGGCATCCACCAACAATGCATTTGACTGATAATCATTGCTTGCGCGCTTCTCCCAAGTCTTTGCTTGTGAGTATAAACAGACACTGACATCAGGCCTGCCAGCTACGTATCCCATAGTAGGATGCTCATACCCCTTAGCATTCTGTTAAATTTTCTCTGAGTGTGCCCTTACGTTTGACTTGCCATGCGAGATTCTTTATTTCAACGATGGAATTATTTCTTAGCAACATTCTTAAGCACTCTCTACCCATGCTAAAAATACATTCTTGCGAAGAATGTCACTTTCTAAGGGATTTAGTTTGCCAGTATATGGTAGACTCGTGTCTTGTTATTGACAAAAAAAGCGCTGGGATAATGCTCTCGGACCTGAAACTTCAACAGCTATACAGAAGGTACGAGGGACATTTCATAAACGATGCACACTACGTTTTTTACTTATTTCTTTCAATATCTTTTTTACAGTCATTCAGTATAGCCTCCCTGATTCTTTATGACTGAATCCCAACATCTCGGAAGCTCTGTTATTCCATCCAGGACACCACTTCTGTTCATCTGTGGAATGGCTCGGGTAACGGTGGTTGAAAGTTCTTCCAGAGAAAGATAACGATGTCCACGCATAGGTTTTTCCAACTTTGGTAACAAATCGAAATCTGTTAGATTCATGTCCTGGATGTTGCAGAATCCTGCAATAGTTGACATCCGATTAGAGCCGATATGCGTGATAGAATTGTGGAGAATTAGTGGCCGAGCCTCCAGCAACTGATGTTGGGTTTCATGTATTTCTCTGCGCAGGTTTTGCATGAAGTTACTGTAATACACCGCTGTGACACCTTTTCCAAATGGGACTCTATGTGTCATGATGGTGATCATAAGCAAAAATCATCATTTGATTGAGCGCGTCGGCATTTTTTTGGACATTGACAACCTGAAGCTCTCCACTCATTGGATTGTGATTTCACCTCCGGTTCAAAATCTCTAATCCACGTTTCATCAATAGGAACAGTTCGACACAAGAATCCTCGACCTTTACAGCTGAATCGTTGTTATACAAGGGTGCAATGTCCAGGCGTTTCTATTTCTCTTCAGCAGTCAACCAGTGAAGATCCCATCACGCAGAAATTTTCCTGTTCTTCATGTAATTTGCCAGAATACGGAATACTGATGTTGGGGCAATTCCCGTGTCTTCAGAGAGTTCCTCACTAGACGCACTGCGATCTTCTTCAAGAGCGTCTGCCAAAAATTTCACAACTCGTTCATCTGTTAACATTTTTTGGCTTTCCCGGTCTTGGATTAGCGCCTATGCTCATACGACCACCACGAAAACGATTAACCCAACGTGAAACTGTACTACGGTCCACTGTAAACTCACCACAAACTCCACTTGGAGCACTGTGGATTTCTGTCTGTTTTTGCCTCGTAATGTTTCAATCTTGAAGTACGACTACTGGTATTCAACAGTCACAATAGCTCTATACCCCTGAAGAGTCCATTTCTACCTCTCAACACTTTTATATTACATAGGGAAAAAGAAAACACTTGCTGCTTCCTCAAGCTCCCAACTGGATCTGACGTAATCTTCATTGTTGTTGCGTCAAACAATCCACAGTAATACCAACCTGTGCATTATTTATGAAATGTCCCTAGTATCTGTAACGTCATTATTCCTAATGTGTGACTTAGAGCACACTACTCTTATACTCGTACTTTCCCGCCACAGCGTATTTCCATTGATTTATTTTGTTTCAGTGTTTCCGTAGGTAATCAGACATTCGCTCAGACATCTTCTATACAAAAAAGATCTAACAACATTTAAAAATTAGTTATGTTGAACTCAAGCCCTAAGACTTGTGCGTTCTATATTGTTCATATCAGATGTCTAGTACCATTACATTAATGCAAAAGACTTAAATTATACGCCTTTGAGTTTGAACGTCGACAACTTCAAATTCTGGAATACTATTTCAGGGTAGCATCTGTATTTATGTCATAGCTTTGTGAAGTCTCGAAGCTCTACGAGACCTTTAGTACTCCTGGAACCTCATAGTTCTAGACCATTGCAGCAGTTTGCACATGAGCCCCTGAGTAACAAAAATACTTTGTGGGCGTAGTCAGGAAATTCTTGACAGTCGTGGATGTTGTGCAATACACCAACGTTTTAATCAGTTGCCTTTGCGAGCTGTAGAACCTAATCGCTTGGAAACAATAATATTTTATCATTCCTTTTCTTTGTTGACAATCTGGCTGTCTAAAGCAATGTCATTATTTTACTAAGAGCCACAATTTTCTCTTTGAAAAAGTTTCCAGCGCCAGTGCGAAGGAGGATCAACCGACACAGAGTTGAAATGTTACAATGTTTTTCGATCATGTTGCATACGTACTTCGTTATCTTACGCGGTGAATTTAGGGGGAAAGTCGAAGTCAATAAATAACCGCCTCTGAGGGGAAAAGATGCGCGCTTTACTGGGTGTTCTGAGTGACAGTTAAAAAGTTAACCTGTTAGAATGCTGTCAGCGAGACGTTTTATCAATGTTCGATTTCCCGTCGCGAGTCGGCTTTAATCTGGTCCTTCGGGTCTCACTGGACACAGACGAAACGGTAATCGAACATAGGTACTGTTGAATAATTTCGCTAGTGAGCTAGAGCCGAATGATGTCGTTGCACAACTCATAGAAAATGTGTATCTTTTGTGGTATGTTACGTTAGCGTCATCTTCTTCATACCTAGGCTGAAATTCTTTCATGAAAGAGAACCAGCAAGGCTCAATATTACTTTCGTGAACTACTCTGAAGGTTTAAATCTTGGTTTAGCCATTAAAGTTTTCCAGTGTTCCTCGTTGCTGCTTATAAATTCTGCTTTCATTTATGACCTTAGCATAATCGTTTATCTTTCTCTGTGGCTATTAAACCATATACGTATCTTCTAATTCTGTGTTATCACCTTTAGAGTATTACTGAAGAGTAAGGACGATATGTGGAGAATAAACGGACGCAAAAAATGGTTCAGATGGCTCTGAGCACTACGGGACTTAACTTCTGAGGTCATCAGTCCCCTAGAACTTGGAACTACTTAAACCTAACTAACCTAAGGACATCACACACATCCATGCCCGAGGCAGGATTCGAACCTGCGACCGTAGCGGTCGCACGCTTCCAGGCTGTAGCGCCTAGAACCGCTCGGCCACTCCGGCCGGCCAACCGGACGCAATTTCGATACAGCGCTACTCAAAATCGAGTTCATAAAACGCATTAATGGAAAGTAACTAAAGCCATTCATGGCGACCTCTAGTATAAAACAAAAATAACTAATGAGTTTTCGTGAGCACTTGCTCAGCAAAGACGGTGGAAATTCATGTAAGTCAAGTTTTGCAGACCACTTCAATATCGAGAAACACAACCTTCCTCCTCCATCTTTGCTTAACATGAGAGTTCTGCACATAGTTGAAAAGAGCTACTAGTAGCTCGGACCCAAGGTCTCCAGCGGTTCGCTACAGAGTTAACGCATTTCATTTGGTTTCTTGTCCCAGTTAGCTTTGTATCGCTGTTGCGCTGAAAATAGTAAACGAGAATGAAAATACCTGTATAGACTTGCACCCGGCGAACGGTCTACCCGACGGGAGGCACTAGTCGCACGACATTTTTATAAATACCATAATGTAACGTCATTTCACTACACTGCAGTTAAATTAACCTACATGTACACCTTTTATTTCCTTCCACATCCCAGAGACCACTCTCCATGGGATCCACTGAATACGACTTATGCAATATGAGCACGAATTCTTGCGAGAACATCCGTGTTTGGGAAGGGGGGAGGGTTGAGGTAAGGTCCCGTGCACAATGAGATAATTACTAGACATTTTCCGACAAATATTATCGGTATTTGACGACGGTACTCTCCATCGTCATCGTCAGGAACAAATGACAACCCTCTTGCTGCTAGAGATCGCGTCGATGTGATCTTTGTTAGTGACGTCCGTCAGAACTCACACAATTCGGCAATCTCTGTGTAGTCTCTCTACATCAGGATCTCGCTTCCATGCACTACTACAGGCTGTCCCCGCGAAAGCTATTGTTTCACATTCTCGCCTTTGTGAACTCTTTGATGACAGAGTCCCAGTACGTCCAAGAGTAGGAGAAGATTTTTGTTCATCAAATGTAATTTTTTGTGTCTTCGTGAGTCTGTGCTCAAGAGGCACTGATTTTTCAAAATGATTTTTCAATTTGCCGTTGCTGTTGTGCAAAACGTTACGAAACTGTACGGATTGAGTAAAACAAAAGTAGTGTGGCACGACGGCCTGGTGCAAGCCTCTCAATTGGTCGTCACTTGGGCAACTTAAGTGTCCTTAAAAACAACGGCACCCGGTTTTCCCTGCACGGTCACCAATCCAAGTACTGTCCGTAAATATAGTTGCTTCCACGCTGACAAGGAATGTGGTACATTCCAGGGACAATGACTTCGTGGCTGTCCTTAACCAGGTACATCATCTGACTTGTCTTCACGGACTGTCGTAAAATAGGTTTTACGTCGTCCCTGCCTCGATAGGTGGCGGTTTTTTATTTTTGTGTGGGGCTATATCTAGCAAAATAGTAAGATCCTCGGAACACACGGTACCTAACTCCACTAACCCATTACGGATAGTAAGAACTAGTTATATTCTTTTGTTTTTATTTATATCCAAGCAGCTAAATTTATTGTTGTTGAGTATTTTCGATCCATTTTAAAGCTCAAAAAGACACGTATTGTAGTATCCTGTATACAGTGTAGTGAAATTCCCTTTACAAACTATGAGGACAGATCCCTCACACCAAAACAAGGGAAAAATGTCTAGTAAACATGAGCTCGGAAATGTATACGTTAAGAGCTATGAGAATTTGTTCATCTTCGATACTGTGAAACACCTCTTCTACTGCAAGCACATTGGCTTCCATATTTTGAGAGGAGTTAATATGGACGAAAATAAGAAAAATATCCCGGTCTGTAAAATGCATATCTTCAGAGCTATGAGCACATGTTCAGTAAGAGATTTGTTTAATAGTAGCAACGATGAGCAAGTGCTCATTGACCTTTTTTTTGTCCATAGTAGTAAAGAGCTTGCAGTAGAAGAGGTGTGTTTCACAGAATCGAAGATGAACAAATGCTCATAGATTTTAAGATCTTCATTCTAGAGCCCATGATTACTCGACATTTTTTCCTTGTTTTGTAATAAGGAATATGTCATCAAAGTCTGTAAAGGGTATTTAGTTACACCCAGTATGTTATACATCCGGAAGTAACTCATGTCATGACAGGGTAGCATCATTTAGTAAGTCTACAACGCAACTAGCAAGCTGAACTTCCTTATTCTCCCCAATAAGCAATCGTTTATTAGTGACGTCATTGCCGACATTTGACATTAATTTTATACGTCTCTAAAAAGTACTTGATGGTATTGCAATTCGTTTGTCTAGCAGTGGTTGCTTTCTCATAGTAATGTGCAAATTGCGACCTCTGCCAGGCACTTGAATGTGATTTGCACAGTATCCATGTAGATGTAGATGCGACTATCACGCTCATTGTGTGGTGATAGGAAGACTCCGCAATTCCGCACCCGCTCTCTTCGCTTCATTTCTCGACAGATTCGCGAAGTCACTCGGTGAAGGATCCAGGTCCACTGTGCAGAACTTAATTAAATGCAGAACTCTCAATTCGCCTGGAGGACTGCTATTTAGAAGGCCGTAATATTCCTCCGCAGCAGTGTCTAGCGCACAAAGCGTAGGCAGATACCGGCTGGAGAAGTCCTTTGCTCTCCATTGTTACCTCGAGTTTCATACGCATCGGCATCTCGACATACCGACGCTATGGGTCCATTGTCTAAAGGCAATATACAAGCTTTTTCATGGGAACGGCTCCGTTTCAGAGATCTCCTTGTTGCACAAGTTTCCTCTAAGATGCCATTTCTGCTCAGGAAGCGTCACTTCAAGTTGCCCTAGTTAGTGAAGATAGCGAGCTCCCACTGACTGGCTGTATAGTGGAGAAATGCGTGTATTCTACCAAGAATGTTGACTTCAAACTGATTGTCTACGCGCACTGCATATGAGGAACGTCCATTAAAAAGATTAACATTGAACACTGACTGCGTATAACAATTCCTCGTATATTCATTCTTATTTCAGCGACTTACATAAGTCCGAACTAAATAAAGTGATGGAGGTTTGAATGAAGACATCGACTACGACGCGAACAAAGCTACTTAATGTCAAGCAACGGGTTCCTCAGAGTACCCTGGCAAACTTCTACAATAACTGTCCGCAGCTCGTGGTCGTGCGGCAGCGTTCACGCTTCCCGCACCCGGGTTCGGGGGTTCGATTCCCGGCGGGGTCAGGGATTTTCTCTGCCTCGTGATGACTGGGTGCTGTGTGCTGTCCTTAGGTTAAAAATGGTTCAAATGGCTCTGAGCACTATGGGACTCAACTGCTGTGGTCATCAGTCCCCTAGAACTTAGAACTACTTAAACCTAACTAACCTAAGGACATCACACACATCCATGCCCGAGGCAGGATTCGAACCTGCGACCGTAGCAGGCGCACGGTTCCGGACTGCGCGCCTAGAACCGCGAGACCATCGAGGCCGGCTCACTGTGATACGGATGGTACATATTCATACTCTGTTCCAGTGCAATTCAGGCAAACGTTTAGTGGCACACATCGTTCGGAGAGGGATTCTGTCAAAGAACCGAAGTATCACAATTTCCTCTATATTTAGTATATCAGATCAATCCGTTGCCTATTTCACAGTGTTTACGCCCACCTGTTGGATATACAAAAGGACCGAGTACAAAAGGACTAAAGATGCACATTCGTGACCTCCTCGGATGTGTACAGTTAGTTGCAGTTGTCTTCAGGCAGCACTCGTTTGAGTCCAGTCACGTCGGCTAGCGTTGCTGCCTCTGGGTCACGGGGCCCCGACTTCGATTGCTGGCCACAAGCCAAATATCATCATCATCATCATCATCATCACCACCATCACCATCGAGTCAAGTCAGCATGCGTTCCTTCCTTTGATCAAGACACATCTGCATGTCATTTTCCTTTAGGCTGCGCAGGAGGTCTGCCGTTTCCGCCTTCCGCTAGAGGAAAAGAACACGCCTATAGTAAACTACTCATCCACTACCCCTGATAGATCAGTTTCAATGAAACTTGCCAGATTTTAAGGACACAGTTCAAAGTTGAGAGACAATTGCAGACTAATACGCCATTACAAATAGTACTTTTATCAAGATAAGCAGCCTCCTGAGTCGACAAGCCGAACTCATGCACACCTGTAACGTCGTGCTCCACTCGGAAGTAGCTGTATAGATTCCTGACGGTGGAATACATTTTCACTCCCAGTATTTGGTTAGAAAGGAAAGAAGAGATCATGGCGTAACGTTCCTGATTACCAGCCCTGGCGCCAATATCCTGAGTTAAATCCGAAACCTGGAGTGAAATCACGTGACACTGTTAAAGATGATTCGTCGGATGGAGACGTTCAGCTGGGCGTCTCGCTCCCCCCTCCCCCCCCCCTCTTGACGTTACACTCCTGGAAATTGAAATAAGAACACCGTGAATTCATTGTCCCAGGAAGGGGACACTTTATTGACACATTCCTGGGGTCAGATACATCACATGATCACACTGACAGAACCACAGGCACATAGACACAGGCAACAGAGCATGCACAATGTCGGCACTAGTACAGTGTATATCCACCTTTCGCAGCAATGCAGGCTGCTATTCTCCCATGGAGACGATCGTAGAGATGCTGGATGTAGTCCTGTGGAACGGCTTGCCATGCCATTTCCACCTGGCGCCTCAGTTGGACCAGCGTTCGTGCTGGACGTGCAGACCGCGTGAGACGACGTTTCATCCAGTCCCAAACATGCTCAATGGAGGACAGATCCGGAGATATTGCTGGCCAGGGTAGTTGACTTACACCTTCTAGAGCAAGTTGGGTGGCACGGGATACATGCGGACGTGCATTGTCCTGTTGGAACAGCAAGTTCCCTTGCCGGTCTAGGAATGGTAGAACGATGGGTTCGATGACGGTTTGGATGTACCGTGCACTATTCAGTGTCCCCTCGACGATCACCAGAGGAGTACGGCCAGTGTAGGAGATCGCTCCCCACACCATGATGCCGGGTTTTGGCCCTGTGTGCCTCGGTCGTATGCAGTCCTGATTGTGGCGCTCACCTGCACGGCGCCAAACACGCATACGACCATCATTGGCACCAAGGCAGAAGCGACTCTCATCGCTGAAGACGACACGTCTCCATTCGTCCCTCCATTCACGCCTGTCGCGACACCACTGGAGGCGGGCTGCACGATGTTGGGGCGTGAGCGGAAGACGGCCTAACGGTGTGCGGGAATACAGTTAACACACAGCTCTCGCACACCATGGTAAAAAGTGCCATTGTGCAAAAAGTAAGAAAACCTTTTCCGACTACACGACTGAACAGGCAACAGCGTCATACAACACAAATATACAGGGTGGTTCACTGATAGTGACCGTGCCAAATATCTCACGAAATAAGCATCAAACGAAAAAACTACAAAAAACGAAATTCGTCTAGCTTGAAAGGGGAAACGAGATGGCGCTATTGTTGGCCCGCTAGATGGAACTGCCATAGGTCAAACGGCTATCAACTGTTTTTTTAAATAGGAACCCACATTTTTTATTAAATATTCGTGTAGTAAGTAAAGAAAAAACTTCCACGAGACCCCAAGTGGTTGGACATCCACGACTCTGCACAGAACGTGAAGTTTGGAAGGTCATCTACTCTGTTTTTTTTTATAAAGGATGAGTCCCCTCCACGCCCACACCAACGTGGTGACCAAACGAAAAGCTCTACTGTAACCTCCGTAAACATGTTAGTTTTTTAATCAGGTGCCACAGGATGCGGGCTGTGATGTTATCCATGCGTCTGGGTAAGATTACTCATTAACGTGGTCCATCAGGAGATAGAAAGTGGACAAAAGCGATCGAAGGGTAGCGGTTGTAAGGGCAGAGGGAACAAAGTGCCAAGGCAAGCGCCAAGGGAAAAAAACCTCTGCGAAAGTAGGACGAATACTAAGGGCAGTAGCGGCTTGCTATCTGCGACAGTGCATGCAAGGTGTCGTTATGTTAGTGCGAGGTATCGTGCATCGTTACCTTTGCCGTTGCTGGAGCTCGTAGCGGGGCTTGCTGTAGTTTCTGCGATCCTGCAACAGTTAAAGGTTGTTGTACATTAGTGGGTGATCGATCATAGATCAGCTCACAGACAGTGTAGGGGGTGTGTGTGGTTGGTTTGCGTGCTGTGTACAATACGGTTTCCCTGCGGTTGCCTGTTTTTCGGCTGGTCGAACATCTGGGGTTACCAGTAGTAGCTGCGTTGCAGGGGCTCGCCAGTACTGTCGTGTTAGCGTGCTATGGACCACAGATGTTTAGTTCCCAGCCAGTAGTGTCTTTGGTCTGTTATGCTTCCATCTATGGTTGTGGTCGTAGTTACCCAGTGAAAGGATAAACAGCTTGCGAGAGTGTCTCGTGTTTTTGTACAGTCGTGTGGAGAGTTTTTGGAATACCTGCAAGATGTACCTAGCCGGTATTCCTGGTGAAGGTCCGCGATGCGTGTGCAGCGCGGAGCGTTGCTTATGATTTTGAGTACTTTGTTCTGTATGAGCTGCAGACGGCGCAGGTGAGTGGGCGCAGCGTATCCCCAGACAGGGGCTGCGTACATCATCAGGGGTCAAATAAGTGTCATGTACATGGAGCTAAACACCCTCCTGTTCAGTGTGCTACGCCTGCTAAGCATAGGGTAGAGTTGTTTGAGCCCCGCGTTTGCTTTGTTGGTCACGTGTTGAATGTGGTCCCACCAGAGAAGTTTCCTGTCCAGCCAGACCTACTCTGTAAAGTACGATAGATGTCCATCTGCGACACCTCTGGCGGGAGAGCACAATGCCGGTGGAAGCACATGTGTTACGGAACACACCATCAGCGCACATTGTTGAACAACGGGCACCGCAGCAGACGACCCAGCGTGTTCACGCACTGGCCCAGCGACATCGTTGGTTACGAATCATCGTGATTGGACCGTGTATCACTAGGAAGTTGTCGGCTCGTCGGACGAATCACATTTCTGCTATACCAGGTCGATGGTCGCCTCCACAAACGCCGACGTCCAGGTGAACGCGTGTCCGAAACATGCACCGCGCCACGGACGCAAGCTGGTGGGAGCTCTATTATGCTATGACAGACGTTGTCCTGCGCTTGCATCGAACCTGTGTTGTTGTTGTTGTTGTTGTTGTGGACTTCAGTCCTGAGACTGGTTTGATGCAGCTCTCTATGCTACCCTATTATGTGCAAGCATCTTCATCTCCCCGTACTTACTGCAACCTACATGCTTCTGAATCTGCTTAGTGTATTCATCTCTCGGTCTCCCTCTACGATTTTTGCCCTCCACGCTTCCCTCCAATGCTAAATTTGTCATCCCTTGATGCCTCAGAACATGTCCTACTAAGCCATCCCTTCTTTTTGTCAAGTTGTGCCAGAAACTCCTCTTCTCCCCAATCCTATTCAGTACCTCCTCATCAGTTATGTGATCTACGCATCTAATCTTCAGCATTCTTCTGTAGCACCACATTTCGAAAGCTTCTATTCTCTTCTCGTCCAAAATATTTATCGTCCATGTTTCACTTCAATACATGGCTACACTCCACACAATTCATCACAGTTCACACTTGAATCTCCTGTTTATATAACAGATAACCGTGTTACTTGTCGAGTACATACTTTATTGTAAAATGTTCAGTTAGAATCAGTTTAAAATATTAAATTTAATCTAGAGAAAGGTATGTGACTAGATACCGTTTTTCTGAATAGGCACTTGTAATACTTAAGCTATCAGTAACGTCTTCACTCACACTTTAGCACGGGAGTTTAGACATTTAATTATGTGTTTTTGATGACAAAGCTGAATGGTGCAGTAATAATTTCTCAAGGAAGAACAATTTCTGTCGAGTGTCAATCAGACTTTATGTCCTCCACATTTCAGGTAAAACTATTGGACTGATTGCTGTTTGCAAACATATAAACATATTAATCGCCACACGTGCTACCCTATGAGTATTATTTATCGTTAAGGGAGTCAAACAAACATGTTTGAATTCACACATAGAACGTTAAAGAAGGTTTGCATCACAACGAACTTAATTGTAACTATAGATTAATAACTAAAATAATTTCATATGTGGCGGATGTGTGTATTATTTGTTGCATACAATTAAGGAATAAATGAGGTATTTCATGAATATGCAAATAACAATTTAATTAGTTTGTAATAAAGCTTGCACTGTATCTCGTCAACAGAAGAATTTAATTTTTCGATGTGTGAAATATAGCTGCGCTCGTTGCACGTGGCGAGAGTATTTAGTTAATTACGTTTAACGTCATGGCTTTTAACGAAGTACTTTAATATTAACTCCTAAATCTAGGAACATTCAATTTTCACCCGGTTTTAAGTGTGTGTGTTATCTACGACTTTTTCCTTTATTCTTCTTTCATTTTCTCTTCCACCAAGGGAGAGTGTAGTCTGGCATTGGTTCAACACACCACTCTTTATCCACAACCATTAATACCAGTAAAATACAAAGCCTAGTCACATTAATGTCACCAGCTGGTAAAACCCTGATCAACCACCGTTTGCACCCAAACCGCTGAGAGAAGAGTCAGTGAGCTTCTGGAAGGTACCAACAGGGATGGCAGCCATGCCTACTCCACAGCCGTGGGAAGCTGCCCGAGATTTCACGGTCGAGGATCCACGGCGCGGACAGCCCGATCTAAACGGTCCTACAGGTTCTCGACTGGGATTTAGTCCGGCGGGTTTGGTGGCCTGGCGTTGAACGAACCACGAACGTATACTGCAAACTGTGTGACACGTTGCATTCTCCTACTTGTAGATGCCACTTTGTTGAGGAAAAACAAACTGCATGGTCCCCAGGGATAGATGCCTACGTATGTTGATCCATTGTGTCTCCTACAACGACGAGATTCGCCAGTGGACGCCAAGTAACCATTCCCCAGGCAACAACGCTCCCTCTTCCGGCCTGATCCGTTCAGACGATCGTTGCAGGGCCGCACTCGCTAACGGCGATCTGTGTCATGGAGCATAAAATATGAAACTTTTGGCAGATTAAAACTGTGTGCGGGACCGAGGCTCGAACTCGGGACCTTTGCCTTTCGCGGGCAAACGCTCTACCAACTGAGCTACCCAAGCACGATCACGACCTGCCCTCACAGCTTCAGTTCTGACAGTACTTCGTCTCCTACCTTCCAAACTTCACAGCTCTTCTGCGAACCTTGCAGAACTAGCACTCCTGGAAGAAAGTATATTGCGGATACATGGCTTAGCCACAGCCTGGGGGATGTTTCCTGAAAGATATTTTCAATCTGCAGTAGAGTGGGTGCCGATATGAAACATCCTGGCAGATTAAAACTGTGTACCAGACCGAGACTCGAACACGGGACCTTTGCCTTTCGCGGGCAAGTGCTCTACCAACTTTTTTTTTTTTTTGGATTAAAACTGTGTGCCCGACCGAGACTCGAACTCGGGACCTTTGCCTTTGGGCAAGTGCTCCACCATCTTTTTTTTTTTTTTTTTTTGCTGGCAAGTGCTCTACCAACTATTTTTTATTTTTTTTTTAGGAAGTGAAAAATAAACATGTGCTCCGATTTGTAATGAAAATAGAATGAATATAGTATTTATGAGTTCTAGGCTGCCGTTGCGCAATATAAGAAAAGAAAGGAAATGTCTTCTTGAGGTGCACAAAAGACTATCACATCATTGTCGAAAGGAAAGTTGCTCCGCTGCTCTGCAAGAGAAGGAAAATGTTGAGAGAAAAATGGGAAGGAAAAAAAATGCCTTCTGCATTGGTGAGCATCTGAATAGTATCTTAAAATTCCGGCAAGAAATAAAGTCCCAGGAAGCAAATAGGATTCAGACATACAGGCAACTAGCAACCTCTACTATCCAAATATTGTATTTGAAGCATTTAACCGTTAATTATGATTTTCAGCATATTTCCAAATATCCTCCTGTAGTCACAATGTTGGCTTATTTTAAAGTGTTCAATTTCTATGTAAGAATAATAGTCTAGAAAAGTAGCATGCCTATTCTGCATAATAAACGATGCTGTGTGGCCCATGATCCACGTTGTAGCGTTGTTTTTTGCTCGTGGATACCTCAGTTTTTGTGGCTGAGTGATCTCTAAAAATTCTACACCACTGGGCGTCGTACGGTCTATCACTGACAATCGTTGACGAAGGAATGTTGTAATTTCTTCTGCATGTCCGCAAGTGAACCTATGAAGGAGCGTATCGACTCTTCCGCATGCGTCACAGTTGGGCGTTGGTTGAAGGCCTATTTTATGTAGCTTTTCATTCGTTGCTACTTTATCGTTGACTGTGAGATACCAGTCTGCTATGACGCGTGACGGTAACATGTCGTTGTGCACATTCCGCCATATTATACTCCAATGTATATGTGGATATTTTTCTTCGAGACGATTCCTGTGGTTTGTTGTCATGAGAAGGTCATAAAGCTTCCTGTTCGTCAGGCTTCCGGTATCGACGATGTTGTGTCGAATGTAGCTCATTTCCATGTAGTATAGTCGCACATGTCGGTAAGAAAGTGGAATGCCGGCGATATTAACGGGTGGGTCCAAGCTATGAGGTTTCCACCGCTGAATGAGGTTTCTGATGAGACTGGTCCTCCGGGTACGAAACTCCTTCCTGATGCGATTTAGGAGCAGGGTGACACATTTTTTGTGTACTTTAATGAGGTTAAGGCCACCTTTGGACGAAGGTAAGGTTAAGGTATCGAACTGAACTTTGAAAATATGCCCCCTAAAAATAAACCAACATAACGCTTGTTGTATACTCTTGGCTAGGTGGTCGGAGATTGGAAGAATTTGCGCCAAATAATTCATCTTCCTCGTAATGGCGATCTCGATGGTCTTAACTTTCTGTAGTATGTTCAAGTCACGGTCGGAGTGAAGCATCAAAGCAGCACGTAATTTATGAAGCATGTGTGACCAGTTCTTCGTCAGGAATTTGTCTGGTTTGGCTTCAAAAGTAACACCGAGGGTTGTGTGAGAATCCTTTACCTTGCACCAGGTAACATGGGATATGTCTCCGATACCGCCACCGATTTGCAAAACTGTGGTTTTAGTTCTATTGAGTATTGCTCCTGAAAGAAACGTGAATGTTTGTAGAAGAGTTGCTGCTGACAGAAGTTGTTGCGATGATGACACAGTTACGCATATATCGTCAGCATACGCAATGCATGGGATAATGACAGACTCGACGCTAAGCTCGATCCCGCTATGCACTAAGTTGTTCAGGAGCGGCTCTACTGCAATTGCGTACAAAATCATTGAGAGATGACATCCTTGGCGGATGGACTGCTCGATGGAAACTTCTTTTGTAAAATGGCCATTAATGAGAATCCGTGAAGAGGCGTTTGTAGTAAGTTTGCGAATTAATTCTATGAGATGAGGTCCAAATCCTAGTTTCTTCATGCTTTGAAAGAGGAAATCATGACGTACACGGTCATAAGCCTTCTCAAAATCTAGAAAGATCAGAGCGCCCTGTCCTTTAGTTTCAGCATATGAACCGATGATGTCCCTCAAATCACAGGCAGCTGAGATTGCACTTCGACCTTGCACTGCACTGTACTGGTAACTGCCTAAAACCTTGTACATAACGGTTTGCATCCTTAGCTTAATCGATCTGGTGATGATTTTGAAGTCGGCATTCAGGAGTGTGATGGGTCGCATGTTTTCAACCTTCCTGCTGTTCCCTTTTTTCGGTAAGGGCAGGATGATACCTTCCGTAAATGCCTTGGGTATGACTTCCAGGTGCCAGAGTTCATTCGCTATCTCGAGGAGTGTCGGACCGAGGACGTTCCAGTATCGCTGGTAAAACTCAGCGCTGAGACCATCAGGTCCTGGTGATTTCCCTTTCTTTGCACTGTGAACCGCCAGTCGGATTTCGTCCTGTGTGAAAACAGATTCCAACTTTGCATTATCCTGTTGTGACAAGCGACAGCTCAAGGTCCTAAGAAAATCCTCGCACGAGTGTTCATCAACGAGTTGCTTCTTGTAAAGTTGACTATAATAGTCGTAGACGTGCGAGATGATGTCACGTTGCTTCGTGATGGCATTCTCAGCGTCATCAACGACGGCTTCAATCAACATGGCTTTACACCGTTTCGTCGTTCTCAGGATGTGATACAGAGAGGCCCGTTCTTCGGCGGCAACGTCCTTAGGGTGGGCTCGCACGATGATGCCATGCATGCGTTGGCGTTGTATCGCCGTGATTTTCGCTTTATATCGTTTGATCTTTACGTCGATGTCTCGAGAAGGATTGTTAGTGCGACTGTACAGTTCTCTCAAACATCGATAATAAAATTCAATAGTCTGTTTCTGCGAAAAGCTTTTTTGTCGGGCGTAGCTCATGACGGTCAGGCGTAATTTAGGCTTAGCACACTGAATCCACCACTGTAGAACGCTAGCGTAACGACGTCGGTGCCGCTGGAGCTGTTGCCACGTTAAGTTCACCTCCTCTTCAAGTTGGGCATCCTGCAGAAGGCTGACATTCAATTTCCAGTAGCCCTTCCCGCGATAAATTGGCTGGCGGTGTAGGTTGAGGTAACACTGATATGCACAATGGTCGGAGATATTGACAGGAGCTATGTCACAGTTCACAGTGTGTCGCTGGAGGGCATCGGACACATAGATCCTATCCAGCCGACTGGCAGAATGACTGGTTACGAAGGTGTACGCTACCCGTTCACCGTGCAGTTGTTCCCATGTATCGTGAAGACGCATGCCATGAATTAAAAGTTCAAGTTCGATACATCTGTTCGTGTTAGGAGTTTGGTCTCTGTCATTGAGCACACAATTGAAGTCACCACCAAGGATGAGATGTTCACGGTAACCGCTAAGAAGAATGGGAACCTCGGTTTTATAAAATTTTGAACGATCTCTCTTATGAGTGCTACCTGAGGGAGCGTACACGTTAACAATCTGCACACCATTCACTCGAAGAGAAATGCCACGACCACTGGGCAGCCGCTGCACATCCGTAAAGGGTATACCGTCGCGCAGAAGGATGGCAGTGCCTACAGCATCCTGAAAATTGATGTTATCAATAAGAACGTAACCGGGCACTTCTAAGGCTGTGACTACCTCCTGTAGGAGGGCAATGTCAACGCTGGTACCATACAAGAAATCATTTAGCGAACGGAGTTTCACCGCACTTTGAATTCTAGTGACGTTAATTGTGGTAATGTTGTAGGTTTGGCTGTCACCCATGATAGTTCAGAGGACAATGAGCTGTGATTTTCGCATCGTCCTTCTCTCCGGCTTTGAACCAAACTCGTTGGTAACGTTTGGAGTACGAAACGAAATGTCAAAACCAATAACGGACCAGGGAGGGGAAGGTCGCAGCGCGATGGTCATGCGCGAGAGCAGCTACTGCTGCATCTCCTCGTTCTGCTGCCACCACGGCTCATTGCTGTCGGGGTGCTGCGCGGTGCGCGCGCCGCCCTGCCCGCCACCGCCGGCTGAGTCTGTCAACGTGGTCGCATCCGCCTGGCCACCACGCGGGGCTGCGACTGACGTCAGCGAGTTCCTGCGAGATCGCTGCTGCAGCTGCTCGCTGCTCTGCTCGCTCTTCCTCTTGGCCGTTACGGTACTCTGATCCCTTTCAGCGCTCAGTAGTGCCTTCAGGTGTTTAGTTTGTTCACGAATGCGTTCTTGCCTCGCGGTGTCCTCGCAGCGCACGGGGCAAGAAGATTGAGGTTCAGTCTCGCTGCCACTTTCTGACATGTGCACGGGTCCTAAAGCATTCGACTTTTCCTCTTTGCTACTATTCCCTTTGCTTCTCCTTCGGCGGCCTTTCTTCGTGTCTGCTACAGTCTCTACCGACAGGGGTGGTTCAGGCAACCTGATCTGCACCCGCTCCTGTATCTCACACGGCTTAGTTTCAGAGGTGGCTGGCGCATCGTTGGTATCCAGCGGTAACTGCCCCGGTGAAGATGACGGTGCCGAATCGACGTCCGTCCTACCGCGAATGTCTTTGGCACTGCATTCCACCTGAACTGGCACCTCCACCTCGCTGACATGTTCCGGCTGCCGGGGTGGTGGTACAGCCCCCGCGACCACCTCACTCAATAGTGGTACTAGCTTTTCACTACCGTCTGCAGGACGTTCCCGTGGAAGTTGAAATGGACGTCTACGTGTACAGTTCAACCGCAGATGTTCAGTTGAATGGCAGATCGAACAGGTAGGGGGTTGACCAATGTAAGTTACCTGTGCACGACAGCCGCCAATGGCAACATACGAAGGTATATGCTTTTTCAAATCTACACGTACACTGCGCACCCCGCTGTTAACTTGGTAGCGATAGGCACTCGACCATTTTTCATTTGTAACTGACAAAACAGCGCCGTACAGTGACAGAGAACGTGCAATCAGATCATTAGGGCACTCAGGTGGCACATTAAATCCCTGACGGTTCTTACTCCGTATCCCGAAGGCACGATTTGGACATTACTAATACTGCCATCATTATGACGGAATGGTCTCACACCAACATGCTCCTCAGCGAACTTCTCGTAAGTGTCACTCGAAATAAATTTGATAAATAACGAGTACTGCACAAAGTCCAAATGGAATGTGCCGACTATATCTTCAGGCAATTTCAAATCCTCAAAGATCCACTCATGAATTTCAAACGCCGTCGGTCGCAAGGCAGCGCGATCGAAAACACACTGAACGCTGTTCGCTCTGTTAATTGTCGACATCTTACAACAGTTATACAGAAACAAACGTTAACAGCGCTCGCACACGCTGCTCAGCTCTCCACCTCAGCACTGCTCGCGACGTAAACACTGGCCCGCGCTACCGCCCGTCACCGCGCGATGTGCACTGGCCGAGTGCCGGAACACGACTGACGACCAACTGAGCTACCCAAACACGATTCACGACCCACCCTCACAGCTTCAATTCTGCCAGTACCTCGTCTCCTACCTTCCAAAACGTCACAGAAGCGCTTCTGCGAATCTTGCAGAACAAGCATTCCTGGAAGAAAGGATATTGCGGAGACATGGCTTAGCCCCAGCCTGGGGGATGTTTCCAGAATGATATTTTCACTCTGCAGTGGAGTGTGCACCGATATGAAACTTCCTGACAGGTTCCGAGTTCGAGTCTGCAGTGGGAGGGGATAGTGTGAGAGAAGACGGTTTGAATGGCTCTGATGTAACATGTTGTGTGTTAGTTGAGTGGGAGTAGAGTTTACGAGATGGACGAGACACACGGAGGTTTTCATACGTGTGAGGAGAGGGGGGGGGGGGGTGATCAACTGACAAAGAATTCGTTTAAGGGATGATAAAAGGAAGCAGAAAGAAAGACGAACGGCTTGGTGCCAATTGATAAGACGAAAGTGACAGAACTTTGGTGCAACAGATATTCCGAATACATTGGCATAGAAGGTGATGGGACGGATCAAGGCTTTTAAGATGTGGAGGGTGGTGAAAGAATTCAGTCTTTATGTTCCACCGATTCCTGTATGTGAATGACGTATTTTATGCTGATACAGCATATCTGTTTGGACTACAGTCTCTTGTAATTTTGCCAGAAGGCTCTGCAAAGGTGAATGTTGTGTCCGTTCTAAGTTTCCCGAGGAGAACCACTGATCAGTAACGCCACACGTTTTGTACTGAATAGACCGGTACGCTCCTGAATCAGCAGAATCTTGTTTAAATATTCCTGTCTTCTTCTGCAATGTTATTCGGTAAGGATTCAGAAATGCTAAAGCATTACACTGTGCTTTAAAGACTCTTCTGCTCCCTGCGATGTAGATGAATTCATGTTCTCGTACAACATCGTATCCTTCTGTTTATGCTGATTATGTTGTGTTTACCCGTTTCTAGTGTGATTTATTATAGTTTAGTGTTTTTTATTTCCTACCCCTTTGACATTTTATGAGCGACGGCGTCCGAGAATAATTTACGATTGTTCGCTCAGTCTGATAGTCACATAATTTATATACGTTTATGGCAATTGTAACACGCTACCATGCATCTTCAAATTTGCAAACAGCCGTAACTCCCACATGTTATCTTCAACTAACGAAACGTAGAGGAAATAAAGTTAGGAAACTCCTACACGTTTTAATAAACTCTGCTGGCTGACAATTGCTGTATTAACCCACTACGAGCTACCAGATAGTACTGAAATACGAACACAACATGACCAGTAAAAATCAGTAACATAGTTATTAACTCTAATAATTGGGAATTCTGTAATTCCTGGTGCAAAGCTTCGTGTATTAACAGATTTAAAAACACCACTTCTGTATAAAGTACGAGTACATGCTGAACAATAATGACTCCGAATTTTTATGTGAAGGTCATAAAACTTTTTAAATAAGACACACGTTATTAACATTCTACATATTTATTCTTCATGTCTACATATTTGTTTCTCAACATAGTCACCCTGGTGATGGACAGATTTCTCCCAACGAGAGATCAGTTTGCTAATGCTGTTACTATACAATGTTTGACTTTGTTGACGGCACCACAACCTTACTTCTGCTTGCACCACTTCATCACTATCGAAGTGATGTCCTCGAAGGTATTCTTGAAGTTTGGAGACAGATGAAAATCGGATGGGACCAAGTTGAGGTTAACACCACCGTTTCCTTAATTACGAGCGCAAACAACCCAACGTCGCACATTACTACATCTACATCGTTACTCTGCAATTACACTTAAGTGCATGGCACAGGGTTCATCGAACCATTTTCATACTACTTCTCTACAATTCCACTCTCGAATGGCACGTGGGAAAAAGGAACGCCTAATCTTTCCATTCGAGCTCGGATTTCTCTTATTTTATTATGATGATCGTTTCTCCCTACGTAGGTGGGTGTCAACAAAATATTTCCGCATTCTGGAGAGAAAGTTGGTGATTGAAATTTCGTAAATAGATCTCGCCGCAAAGAAAACCGCCTTTGTTTCAGTGACTGCCACCTCAATTCGCGTATCATATCAGTGACGCTCTCACCCCTATTGCACGATAACACGAACGGAGTTGCCCTTCTTTGCACTTTTTCGATGTCCTCCGTCAATCCTGCCTGGTAAGGATCCCATACCGCAGTATTCCAGCCGAGGACGGACAAGTGTAATGTAGGCTGTCTCTTTAGTGGGTTTGTCGCATCTTCTAAGTGTTCTGCCAATGAAGTGCAGTCTTTGTTTCACGTTCCCCACAATATTATCTAGGTGGTCTCCGATTTAAGTTGCTCTTAATTGTAATTCCTAGGTATTTTGTCGAATTGACAGCCCTTAGATTTGTGCGGTTTATCGTTTACCCAAAATTTATCGGATTTCTTCTAGTACCCATGTGGATGACCTCGCACTTTCCTTTGTTTAGTACTAATTGCCACTTTTCGCACCATAAAGAAATTCTCACTAGATTATTTTGTAATTGGAATTGTTAGTCTGATGATTTTACGAGACGGTAAATTACAGCATCATCTGCAAACAATCTAAGGGGGCTGCTCAGATTATCACCTAGATAATTTATATAAATCAGGAACAGCAAAGGGCCTATGGCACTACCTTGCGGAACGCCAGATATCACTTCTGTTCTGCTTGATGATTTACCGCCTGTCACTACGAACTGTGACCTCTCTGAGAGGAAATTACGAAACCAGTCACACAACTGAGACGATACTCCATATGCACGCAATTTGATTAATGGTCGCTTGTGAGGAGCGGTATCTAAAGCCTTTTGCAAATCTAGGAATATGGAATCGATCTGAGATCCCTTGTAGACATCACTCATTACTTCATTGGAATAAAGAGCTAGCTGTGTTGCACAAGAACGATATTTTCTGAACCAGTGTTGGTTATGTATCAATAAGTCATTTTCTTCAAGGTGATTCATAACGTTCGAGTACAGTATATGCTCTAAACTTCTACTGCAAATTAATGTCAGTGATATGGGTTTGCAATCCAATGGGTTACTCCTCTTTCATTTCTTGAATATTGGTGTGACCTGTGCTACTTTCCAGTCTTTAGAAACAGAGCTTACTGATGTCAACACAATCTTCACTGTAAGCATAGTTCATTCTTCATGGATTTAAGTTGGAGGCAGGTGTTCTACGGTTACAAACTCGATTACAACTGCCTGTTTCACACACACCGATATAGTTACGTTACACTCCGCTGTGTTACAGGTTACAATCCGGAGGCCTCTAGCGGCAGAGGGTTAGAACTTGGGTCAACGAAGCGGGAAAGTCGATCGAGTAATAAGCATGATATGTTCAAGGTGGGGGCAAATAAAAGTGACCCAGAGAACAAAGTTCCAGGGTACGAAGAAACACAGCAGAAGGAAGAAAATAAAGTACTAACATGACTATAACAGAAGTTGAAAGTGACCACCATTCATCTCTTGGCATTTTGGGCCCTGGTCAGCAAGTTGTTGAAGGCGGATCGAAACGTGACTGCAGGAATTGCTGCAACCACATCCGAAATGTTCTGCTGCAGTTCTTGAAGTTTATGAGGGTTGTTGCGATACGCCTTAGACTTTAGAGCTCACGAAAGAAAGTAATTTTACACTGTCTGACAACGCTACGGACGCAGGTTCGAATCCTGCCTCGGGCATGTATGTGTGTGTTGTCCTTAGGTTAGTTAGGTTTAAGTAGTTCTAAGTCCTAGGGGGCTGATGAGCTCAGGTGTTAAGTCCCGTAGTGCTCAGAGCCATTTGAACCATTTGACCTGCTTGGCCAGCTAGGACCGCGACCTGAGTAATCTCTGATAATATCACTGTCATGCGTGAAGAGTGTGTAAATGTGCTCCAAGGCTCAGCCAGCTGTTCGAGCAGTTGCTCCATCCTCTTCGAGGTAACAATATGTCATTTCCACCTCCGTTAATATTGCATAAATTGACGTCCAATAGTATCCACTCGTTCGGGCCACTTGCATTTGGCCCACCATGTAGTACCTCATCCAGTACTGTTAAGAGAATAATAAAATATGAGGCATTACTTTTTAGCACGCCCTCGTATTTTGCTTCGTAATTGATTCACACACAGTATATTGTCAGTGTGTGTACTCTATATACACCGCACAATGTTATTCGTGCTCTTTTATTTCAGAATTATGGTGTACCACAAAGTGTAAAAAAATGCACAGAAAATATTTCTCTCTCTCTCTCTCTCTCTCTCTCTCTCTCTCTCTCTCTCTCCAAACAGACAAACTCAAACATAAAACCTACTAGAGTACGCACGAGTGCACACGAGTCCATTAAAAGGGGGCTACATGTATAATTTCATCGGGTAATTTTTTAATGCACTGCAGTAAGTACCTCTGTGTCCAGAACAAAATATGCGACAGCCACAGATGCCCTGTGATTTCTACTGTACAACAAGATAAAGCCTACTCTTTGCTCGCTGATCACAGAGATTTATCACGTGTTTTGAGTCGCCACACTTCCGATAGTAAACACTTAGTGGCTCCAGTACTAATTATCTCTTTGTCAGGCAGTAGAGGTATCGTTTATGGCGAGTCGTGGGCACAAACTTATGGCTCCCTCAGCTGGTAGCTGTAATCTTCATGTAGATCAATAGCGGACGCCGAAGGGCAAGTGGTTATGCGCCAGATTGTCGCAACCAAGCGAGCACGTCGAGGGCGTGAAATATCTGCTAGAATAAACATCACGCCCGCTCCCCCCCCCCCCCCCCCCCCCCTGCAAGGCAGTTAAATGGTATGAAAAAAAATTCATCCTGGGTAAGATGTTAGTACAAGTAAGTATCCCTTGTGAAATAACCCTATCTGACATTACTGCTAAGGACGTGGGGTGCCACTGGTTGTAGCAGTTCACATGATGTTTCGCTTCAGATATATGACACAAGATTTTAATTTTCACTCACTTATAATCTTAGTACCATGTCTCTTGTCACTGTAGGTGGTGTGTGGTCGGCAGTTCATTGTCCACTCACCTTTGACGCTACGTTTGTCGCTACAAAGAAATAGGCTAATAGGGAGCTGGCAATGATTTATAAACTACCGATTTATATTTGATAATAACACTTTTATTGAGCGCGACAGTTGCCCACGCATCAGGCAAAATAAATAACTCTCTTCACTTTGATCGTGACGGCTTATTTCAAGCGAGTAACTGAAACCTTTTAAAAAATTGTACAGTATTGTTATATGCAGTACGAATACCCCTACGTACAAATGGTTCAAATGGCTCTGAGCACTATGGGACTTAACTTCTGAGGTCATCAGTCCCCTAGAACTTAGAACTAGTTAAACCGAACCAACCTAAGGACATCACACATATCCATGCCCGAGGCAGGATTCGAACCTGCGACCGTAGTGGTCGCGCGGTTCCACATTGTAGCCCCTAGAACCTCTCGGCCACCCCGGCCGGCTCCCTACGTACACTAATCTGCAGTATTCATAGGTGCGACCGCCGTAGTTTGTGTACTTTGCAGGGTCTCTGTTTTTTTCCTTCCTAGTCAATTGCATGAGGGGAAAGTTTAACACTTCCTTAGAAGATGATAGGACGAGCCTGTCGCTGTGGCCTGTAATTCTCCGATTGGAGACAAGGAAATCTCTCGTTACCTTAAAAGGCAACATCGTGTGTCTCCCCACGCTATATATTTCCTAACCCTGAAACATTTTAGCTGCTCTAATAACGGATAGGGTTAATTAGCAACGAAAATTGCGCCTTTACGTTCCTTTGACATTCACTGCTGCTCCCGCGTGAAACGGAAAACTGTAGATGTACATAACGAGTACAGTGTTGTGTTGTTTATGTTAGGGATGACTTTAGAACTGACAAAAAATGTGAGAGGGGAACATACTCCCGAGCCTATCCTCTCGCAGAGCTTCTGAACTACCGAGTTAAACTGTTCCATCAGACGGACTGATTTCAGGAAGAATCTGTAATTCCCTCACGATTAAAGAACAAGTCATGGGATGAATTTTCTTTCTGCAGCGGAGTGTGCACTGATTTGAAACTCTGTAGCAGATTAAAACTTTTTCTTCGACGTGTAAATGCTCTGACGACTGAGCTATCAAGTTTTTACTCACCAACCTCTCTCACATCTTTCCTTTCGACAATACCTCCCGATGCGTCAAGTTGTTTTAATCCAGTCAGCGACTAAGGTAAACAGGTGTATTAAATGTTACTGTCTCGGATGCAAGCTCGAAGGATGGTGGAATACCACTCTGCTACTTTCCGAACCTCACACAAACTCTCCTGCTTACCTTGAGGAACTACTTTTCCGCACTGCCGGCAGTAGTACTCCCGCATGGTATGCAGGAGAACTTCTGCAAGGTTAGAAAATATGAGAAATGTAGTGGCGCAAGTAAACCTGTGAGAGCGGGTTGTGAGTCTGCATCTATGTGGGTACTGAGTCCACATGACTGCTGAGTCGTGCCTGAATGACTGATCCCCATTCCACAGTCCGGACCAGACAACGCTCTCCACGGCTGTTTCTAGAACTCACTGTGTCCTTGCAATTTTTTTTTATCGCGACTTTTTTCTATGTCACTGATTGGTCCGTGTGAAACCCAAGTAGCGCAGTAGTTAGACTGGAGATCGCAGTGTAACTGTGTGGTTTAACTGGACCAAGGTGGCAGATAAAATGGGCATACTGTCCTCAATAGGCACATACGAACTATAGCGCTCCATTTAGGACGTGTTGTAGACACCCAGTCCGCTAGGAGGATCTCGTACAACACGTCTACGTTCAGGCTATGTTAACGTGGCACACTGTAACAGCCTCCCCTACAGTTGTAATGCACAGTGCATCCACAGCCTTAGGCGGGTGGTGCCAAGCGCGCGTACATGTGTCCATGACATGGCATAAAGCCCATTACTTGTCTAACCCACGTATGTTTCTTCTTCCGTTGATCGTCAAATTCAGGTGCTCGCCGAACTACCAGAGCGTGTTTTGTTCATAAAACTGTGTGGTGCGGGGTCTATCAGCAAGCATCTGCTTGGACTACCACACACGCTAACGCGCAGTGTATGATCTTAACAGACATGTTGCCAAGGGGACCAGTGAACCGGGTGGTTAGAATTAAAGTGCAGCTATCCACAGAGGCCCACAGTAATTATCGTATGGCAATGAAACTTGATAGACATTGTAATGCGTTTATGCGGAACCGGTTTAGCCCGCATCTCGTGGTCGTGCGGTAGCGTTCTCGCTTCCCACGCCCGGGTTCGATTCCCGGCGGGGTCAGAGATTTTCTCTGCCTCGTGATAGCTGGGTGTTGTGTGATGACCTCAGGTTAGTTAGGTTTAAGTAGTTCTAAGTTATAGGGGACTGATGACCATAGATGTTAAGTCCCATAGTGCTCAGAGCCATTTGAACCGGTTTACGCTGGGAAAAATAGTTCCTATTTTGGACACCAGGTCCAAATTTGGCGTTGTGAGTACAAGAAAGATAAAGAAATGTTTCTGTATCAGATGTCCTTTATATGAACACAGAAGACGTCGACGAGATTTGCGCCTGGTGGCCAAATTGTAACTAATTTGTTTCCAGCGTAAATCGGTTCTGCCTTAACACAGTAGCATGTCTACCAACTGCACTGCAGACGTTAATTCCATCCCACATTGAACCACTGTGAATACCTGCACTTTAATCATAATCACCCGATATTATTTCCACTAGTTTAACCTTCATCATCCACTATATTACTCTCAATAATTCAAGTGAAGGATACGTACTATGTGATCGTAAATAATCACTTACTGTGTCATATCCACTATTAGTCGAGAGTATTAAATTGATAATATAAAAATAGTGCAAATGGCTCTGAGCACTGTGAGACTCAACATCTGAGGTCATCAGTCTCCTAGAACTTAGAACTGCTTAAGCCCAGCTAACCTAAGGATATATCACATATCAATCCACGAGGCAGGATTCGAACCTGCGACCGTAGCAGTCGCGCGGTTCCGGAATGAAGCGCCTAGAACTTCTAGGCCACCGCGGCCGGCATGAACATCTACTTTAATGGAACAGATGTAATATCAAGCTATTTGCGTTCATAATACACCATTGGCCATTAAAATTGCCTCACTAGAAGGTTTGCAAGTAAGGAAATTTTATTATTTTGCTTGTAAAGTATGGTAGAAGGAGTACATGATTATATTTGTAGGTAATTTGGGGGCTTATAGCATGCAAAATTTAGTGCGCGGAGCTGCGACCTCTGTGACTAAGAATGACTTTAACCAGACTGTGCATTAAGTTGAGCTGTGCTCCGATAACACACACAGGAACGTCATCTCGTACTGCTTCAACTCTGCTTCATTTTGACCAACCTTAGTACGTAATGAGAGATGGCATGCCAGTGTCTCGGCAAGCAATGACGATGTTTTTATTATGTGAGTGATCTAGAGAACGTGCTGGCGAGGGCAACAGTCGAACACCCTCTGATTAGAGGATACCACCGCGTCAGGTATTCGCATAAAAAAAAAAGAAAGGTTCAAATGGCTCTAAGCACTATGGGACTCAACTGCTGTGGTCATAAGTCCCCTAGAACTTAGAACTACTTAAACCTAACTAACCTAAGGACATCACACACATCCATGCCCGAGGCAGGATTCGAACCTGCGACGAGGTAGGATTCGAACCTGCGAACACCGCGGCCGGCTATTCGCAACAGTTTACTGTCGAAGGGCTGACAATTTCTGGTACTGCAGATGCCATCTCATTGTCGGTGTTGAAACGTGTCTTACTGCTAAGAAGGCGTTTTTCTGACCCAAGGTAAACTACGTGGCTGAAAATAATATACGGGCCAAGACAAAAATATGGAAACCCCAAAAACATAACATATCACTATGCCACGGTGTACTAAAATCTTTGGCATTCAAAACAACCTCCAGTCTTCTCGTAACGAGTAAATAAAAATACTATGTTGTTTTCAAAGGAATCTTATACAATTCTTTCTGCAAAATAGTGGTGAGTTCAGGTAACGATGGTGGAGTTGTGCAGTAATCAAGCTTACGTCTCTCAAAAATAAACCACAGAGGCTCAATAACATTGAAATCTGGTGCCTGGGTAGGCCAAGGGAGATGCGACAATCCATCTTCGTGCTGTCAAAATCAGCCCTGGACGATGCCAGCTGTGTGAATAGTGCCCCTGTCGTATTGGAAAACAGCAGCACAATTTGGGAGCAAACAATGCACCATGGGTTGACCTGACAGCCAAAATGATCACATAATCATTGGCCGTAATGTGACCTTGCGGAGTAAGTAAGGATCCGATGTAATACCACGATATGGCTGCCCAAAGCATCACCGAATTCCCACAATGTTTCGCTCTCGGCAGCAAGCAGCCTGAATCGCAGGCTTGTGATGGCGTACGGCACACATAAACTCGGCCAGGAGTTGGAAACAGTGTGAAACAAGATTTTCTCCCATTGCTCCATAGTCTAGGTTTTATGCCTGCTGCACCACGTTTTCCTGTTACGGGCATTTTCATCTCTGATGAGTGATTTTGTAATTCCAGCTCGCCCCTTAATTCCCAGCGCATAGTGCTCCCTTAGTGTTTTTTTCTTTTTGTTAACATAGTTCGTAAGGGCGCCGTTCAGTTCTGCAGTGACTTTTACAGCTGATGTTCTTTTATTTTTCTTCACAATCCTTTCAGTGATCGTCTTTCACGTTCACTCAATGCGCACTTTCTTCCGCGTTGTGACTTAGCAGACGATTTTCTGCTTTCCCTGAGTTGGGTATAAATCTTCGATATTTGGGCTCTTGAAACACCAAACACTTCGGATCCCTTGCTTAGAAAGTACCCTACATTTAGGTGCCAACTATTTGCCCATATTCGAATGCACTGAGCTCCGAAATAATGCACTCATAACTACACAGACCACTTTTCTGACCACGACTAAAACTTCCAAAGTATTGAGGAAATTGTGTAGGTGCCGTTCGTGGTTAAATACAATAGCGCCACCTGTATATTTGGCTGGCATCTGCATTTATGTTCAAGGATGAGTTTCTCGTGGTGTTTCCATGTTTTTATCCAAACCCTGTATGTCTGTCCTCTCAGACGCTAGTCGCGTGGGGCTGTTGAATCCTACGTGGCATTGAGTATGATCCTCCTGGACGAAATGAATGATTCAATATTCGTATGACAGTCGTGGCATTCTGACCAACGCAGGTATATATGTGTGCCCTCTCAGGTGCCAGTCCCGTGAGGCTAGTGAATCCTGCAAGGCTTTCAAATGAGATTCCTGAATGAGAAATTTGCGTTTTCTCATCAACAAATAACAGACTGCTTAGCTACTACCTATTTTGTTCAGTTGCGCTTAACTGGTAATAAGCTGTGTATCCAAGTACATTTCATGCAAATTTGTAGTTTGTTATTGTCTTCTTCCTTGTATTGCAGTTTTTATAGGCAGCAGTGTACGTATCAGTTTTTAGTTTTGCTACTCAAAACTTGACTTTGCGATCTGGATGAGAGTTCCTCCCAACTCCTGTGAACCTCTGCCTATAGCGTTACTGCGCAGCAGTATGGGCAAGCACGTGGTTTGCATACAGCTTTTCCAGCCGTTAATGCAAATGTTCCGAACTGCAGTCGACACTTCTATTTCAAGTAGTGGTGGTGGTGGTAGTTAGTGTTTAACGTCCCGTCGACAACGAGGTCATTAGAGACGGAGCGCAAGCTCGGGTTAGGGAAGGATTGGGAAGGAAATCGGCCGTGCCCTTTCAAAGGAACCATCCCGGCATTTGCCTGAAACGATTTAGGGAAATCACGGAAAACCTAAATCAGGATCGCCGGAGACGGGATTGAACCGTCGTCCTCCCGAATGCGAGTCCAGTGTGCTAACCACTGCGCCACCTCGCTCGGTTATTTCAAGTAGGTGTTCGATTCTCTTTACAAGTTTCAGTGCTGTCTAGGAAGCTTTCAAACAAGAGAAAAAAAAATCTTAAGATTTCTAGAAATAGAATCTGTGTTCTTGACATATGATCATACACACTAACGGCCTCGCTGCGAACGGTAAATACAGCAGGATCTCATCAGATTGAATTTTGTAAATAGCTCTACTAATTCCATATTTCAACGAAAACTGGAGCTATAGCATTGTGGAAAGAATGAGAGACAATAAATTATTTCGTGTGAATCGGTCAGATGAAACAAATGCACGCTGTACCTTTTAATTTTTGCAGTACGTACGCAACGTCTTGTGTAGTGCAATTATGCCGTATTGAAGATTTCCATGCGTGAGTTGAACACCTCAATGTATAATCGGCAGTGACGGGTTCGTTCTATGTGCTGCAACCGATCAAGAAAAAAAATGCTTACATTTCCAGAAATCCTGGCAGAACACAAGCTATCTTCGTTCTGTCAGATGAACTGAACACTCCAGAAGCAGTGGACGATCGGTTTACAGGGACGTGTCCACAAACTCTGCCGTAAAATATTGTTTACGTGATATGGCACAAAGGGAATGACGATGATGCGGCAAATTATTAACTTACCCGTTGTGTTACTTGGCGGTGGTCGTCCGCAAGGAAAGGCCCATCTGAGATAACATAGGCCTACCTCTGCGTTTTTTGCTTACATGCTCATTACATTTTTGCATGTCCCTTTCCAAGTCGGGTGGTAGTTGTTTCTGCAATCCGGCGATGCGCAAGAAATGGCGTGCAATAGACTGCTCTTCCAATGCCATTGTACAGATAGATAACTATGACACGTGTCACAGTGAAAGGAATGAATTCGACGTTGAAAATCAGTCACGCACTAATACCGTAAGACCAACATTCAGAAATCGATATAGGTCCCAGCAGCAAGTCTGGTGCGTGATACAGCTGAGGTTTTTTAACAGAGCGTACAAGTTAATGCAATCTGCAGTAGCAGAATACAGTTCCTTCTTCAGCTCACATGACGTTGGGAGCTCAAAGTTTGAGCTAATAGCACGGAATGTGCTACTGCTACTTATGGACCTAAATTATTCAACACACTGAACTGGTGGCCTTGTAATAACGACGGAAGTATCCACAATGAAAAATGATCAGCCCAGTGCCATTAGCTACTCGGCTAAGAGTCATTAGGACCGATCAGAATTGTAACATGGCATGACTAACCATCTGTACAAAATAATTTAGAATTTTCTTTCTGTAATCGTTATAATATTGCCTTTTCGCGTGAAGAGAGCTGCGGACGTCAACGTCCATTTGACTACAACAGCTGATGGCTTAAGCACACGAATCGTACTTGAGTTAGGTGTTTATTTTTGTATAGCAAGGCATATGTTCGTAGCAACTTTCCTCCTGACGGAAGGTCAGTTTCTTGTTAGAACAAAGTATCTCCAGAAAATTAACTAGGTACGATTTTAGCTATTTCTGAAACTTTTGACTCAATAACCAATTGAACTTACATCCTTTGCTTCCTGAGTGACAAGACAGAGGGAAGTGATCAACCGTTGCCTGCATATTTAACACATATTTCCGTCTTTAATTCCTATTTTCCCGTTCGTTTTAATTTGCAGCACCACTCATTTCCCTTTACTTTGTCTATTTTGGTCTGTGAGACCACTGACGATATTATAAAACAAAAGCAGTATAGTGATGAAGAAAAGCATTTCACTTAATCCATAGAGAGTACCAGAATTAATGAAGTATTTATACGGCAACTACGGCCACCGTGGCTGCGCAAATGAACACTTGCATATTTAAAAGCTTGTTGCATATGTTGTACGGCTAACTGTAGTTCAGACTACGAGTTTTCCAGTTCTTTTTTTTTAACTGTGTTTATGAGTTGCAAATGAGCTACAGTAACTCACGTAAATTGCAGAAAAATGTTTGATGGAAAACTCAGCAGAACATAGTATAATTTACTGCTGTACCGGAACGTTGCGCTAATGTTAACTGTGAGCGCATCAGTCTTTGTTACGCCCATGACGCCATCGTCATACAGCGGAAATGGGAAGCTGAGAGCGGTGTGCTATGAATAATATTCTCCACTTTACTTCTGGAGCAGTCTAATAAAATAAGGTAGGGCAGAGAATACACAGAGCATAGCATACAGACGGTAGACAAAAATGTCGAAAAACCAAAAACACAACACATTACTACGCCTATCACTGCGAAGGAAAAACATTGGCATTCAAAACAGCTTACATGTTATGATTAGCCTCCAGTCTCCCGTAATGGTAACTATAGGTACTGTATGGTTTCAGCTGGAACCTTATACCATTCTTCCTGCAAATAAATGGCAACTTCGTGTAAGTATGGTGGAGATGGGCAGCGATCAAGTACCCTTCTCTCCGAAGTAGACTAAAAAGGCTCAATAACACTGAGATCAGGTGACTGTGGTGAGCAGGGAACATGCTAGGAGTCACTCACGTGTTCGCAAAATCATTACTGGACAAAGCGAGCTGAGTCAGCAGGGACCATCTCGTCTGGAACACAGCGCCACCATTGGGGAGCAATCGAGGTAGCATAGGGTGGACAAAATTGTATAATTTTTAGCACTAATGCGACCTTAGAGAGTAATAGTGAGAGCCGGCCGAGGTGACCGAGCGGTTCTAGGCGCTTCAGTCTGGAACTGTGCGACCGCTACGGTCGCAGGTTCGAATCCTGCCTCGGGCATGGATGTGTGTGATGTCCTTAGGTCAGTTACATTTAAGTAGTTCTAAGTTCTAGGGGACTGTGCATGGGGGCTTAATTATTTAAAATGCAATAATTTTAGTAACTGTGTGTCCAATTACGAAGGCTCGTAACCGGTTGGCTCTGAGTAGTATTAGTACGCTCTCTGACTGCATTAAATAAAAATAAAGAATGAAAGGAAATTTCCGTTAACACAATTGATTAATTAAGTCCCCTGCAACTATAAAAGCTACGAAACAACAAAGCACAAGTGTAGCTGTTCTGTGTGTGGAACTGTGATTCAACATACATGTGTCTGGCACGGTTCTTCCTCAATACGACTAGATATTTTAAACACCATTTACAATGAACTAATTGAAAAACAAGAAATACTATAATTGCACATAGAAACCAGAATTACAAGTCTAATACATAAACACGAGCCAGACGCTTTGTTGACTGAACCTGTGACCAAGAGACATTGTCATTAGGGAAATGTGAAACACTATTTTTGTTTACCTCCATATATATTGACGCCCCCCAATGAACCATGGACCTTGCCGTTGGTGGGGAGGCTCGCGTGCGTCAGCGATACAGATAGCCGCACCGTAGGTACAAACACAACGGAGGGGAATCTGTTGAGATGCCAGACAAACGTGTGGTTCCTGAAGAGAGGCAGCAGCCTTTTCAGTAGTTGAAAGGGCAACAGTCTGGATGATTGACTCATCTGGCCTTGTAACAACAACCAAAACGGCCTTGCTGTGCTGGTACTGCGAACGGCTGAAAGCGAGGGGAAACTACGGGCGTAAATTTTACCGAGGGCATGCAGCTTTACTGTATGATTAAATGATGATGGCGTCCTTTTGGGTAAAATATTCCGGAGGTGAAATAGTCCCCCATTCGGATCTCCGGGTGGGGACTACTCAAGAGGATGTCGTTAGCAGGAGAAAGAAAACTGGCGTTCTACGGATCGAAGCGTGGAATGTCAGATCATTTAATCGGTCAGGTAGCTTAGAAAATTTAAAAAGATAAATGGATAGGTTAAAGTTGGATATAGTGGGAATTAGTGAAGTTCGGTGGCAGGAGGAACAAGACTTCTGGTCAGGTGACTACAGGGTTATAAACACAAAATCAAATAGGGGTAATGCAGGAGTAGGTTTAATAATGAATAGGAAAATAGGAATGCGGGTAAGATACTACAAACAGCATAGTGAACGTATTATTGTGGCCAAGATAGATACGAAGCCCACACCTACTAGAAATTGAATGAATGTATGATGAAATAAAAGAAATTATTCAGATAGTGAAGGGAGACGAAAATTTAATAGTCATGGGTGACTGGAATTCGAGTGTAGGAAAAGGGAGAGAAGGAAACGTAGTAGGTGAATATGGATTAGGGCTAAGAAATGAAAGAGGAAGCCGCCTGGTAGAATTTTACACAGAGCATAACTTAATCATAGCTAACACTTGGTTTAAGAATCATGAAAGAAGGTTGTATACATAGAAGAACCCTGGAGATACTAAAAGGTATCAGATAGATTATATAATGGTAAGACAGAGATTTAGGAACCAGGTTTTAAATTGTAAGACATTTCCAGGGGCAGATGTGGACTCTGACCACAATCTATTGGTTATGACCTGTAGATTAAAACTGAAGAAACTGCAAAAAGGTGGAAATTTAAGGAGATGGGACCTGGATAAACTGAAAGAGCCAGAGGTTGTACAGAGTTTCAGGGAGAGCATAAGGGAGCAATTGACAGGAATGGGGGAAAGAAATACAGTAGAAGAAGAATGGGTAGCTTTGAGGGATGAAACAGTGAAGGTAGCAGAGGATCAAGTAGGTAAAAAGTCGAGGGCTAGTAGAAATCATGGGTAGGAGAAGAAACATTGAATTTAATTCATGAAAGGAGAAAATATAAAAATGCAGTAAATGAAGCAGGCAAAAAGGAATACAAACGTCTCAAAAATGAGATCGACAGGAAGTGCAAAATGGCTAAGCAGGCATGGCTAGAGGACAAATGTAAGGATGTAGAGGCTTATCTCACTAGGGGTAAGATAGATAGAGCCTACAGGAAAATTAAAGAGACCTTTGGAGAAAAGAGAGCCACTTGTATGAATATCAAGAGCTCAAATTGAAACCCAGTTCTAAGCAAAGAAGGGAAAGGAAAAAGATGGGAGGAGTATATAGAGGGTTTATACAAGGGCGATGTACTTGAGAATAATATTATGGAAATGGAAGAGACTGTAGATGAAGATGAAATGGGAGATACGATACTGCGTGAAGAGTTTGACAGAGCACTGCAAGACCTGAGTCGAAACAAAGCCCCCAGAGTAGACAACATTCCATTGGAACTACCGACGGTCTTGGGAAATCCAGTCCTGACAAAACTCTACCATCTGGTGAGCAAGATGTATGAAACAGGCGAAATACCGTCAGGCTTCAAGAAGAATATAATAATTCCAATCCCAAAGGAAGCAGGTGTTGACAGATGTGAAAATTACCGAACAATCAGTTTAATAAGCCACAGCTGCAAAATGCTAACACGAATTCTTTACAGACGAATGGAAAAACTAGTAGAAGCCGACCTCGGGGAAGATCAGTTTGGATTCCGTAGAAATACTGGAACACGTGAAATACTGACCTTACGACTTACCTTAGAAGAAAGATTAAGAAAAGGCAAACCTACGTTTCTTGCATTTGTAGACTTACAGAAAGCTTTTGACCTTGTTGACTGGAATACTCTCTTTCAAATTCTAAAGGTGGCAAGAGTAAAATACAGGGAGCTAAAGCCTATTTACAATTTGTACAGAAACCAGATGGCAGTTATAAGAGTCGAGGGGCATGAAAGGGAAGCAGTGGTTGGGAAGGAAGTGAGACAGGGTTGTAGCCTATCCCCGATGTTATTCAATCTATATATTGAGCAAGCAGTAAAGGAAGCAAAAGAAAAATTCGGAGTAGGTATTAAAGTCCATTGAGAAGAAATACAAACGTTGAGGTTCGCCGATGACATTGTAATTCTGTCAGAGACCGCAAAGGACTTGGAAGGGCAGTTGAACGGAATGGACAGAGTCTTGAAATGAGGATATAAGATGAACATCAACAAAAGCAAAACGAGGATAATGGAATGTAGTCGAATTAAGTAGGGTGATGCTCAGGGAATTAGATTAGGAAATGAGACACTTAAAGTGGTAAATCAGTTTTGCTATTTAGGGAGCAAAATAACTGATGATGCTCGAAGTAGAGAGGATATAAAATGTAGACTGGCAATGACAAGGAAAGCGTTTCTGAAGAAGAGAAATTTGTTAACGTCGTGTATAGATTTAAGTGTCAGGAAGTCATTTCTGAAAGTATTTGTATGGAGTGTAGCCATGTATAGAAGTGAAACATGGTCGACAAATAGTTTGGACAAGAGGAGAATAGAAGCTTTCAAAATGTGGTGCTACAGAAGAATGCTGAAGATTAGATGGGTAGATCACATAACTAATGAGGAAGTATTGAATAGGATTGGGGAGAAGAGAAGTTTGTGGCACAATTTGACTAGAAGAAGGGATCGGTTGGTAGGACATATTCTGAGGCATCAAGGGATCACCAATTTAGTATTGGAGGGCAGTGCGGAGGGTATAAATCTTAAAGGGAGACCAAGAGATGAATACACTAAGCAGATTCAGAAGGACGTAGGTTGCAGTAGGTACTGGGAGATGAAGAAGCTTGCACAGGATAGAGTAGTATGGAGAGCTGCATCAAACCAGTCTCAGGACTGAAGACCACAACAACAACAACAACAACATATATTGACACTGTGAACATTGCAACATCTTCCATCTATACATTACACCAACCGAACAGCATCTACAGAACAACAACTGCACATTACATCTTCTAAACTGGTACTGCTTGCTCTCGACATCCTCTCAACAAGCACTGCCCACGACAACCTCTGAACTACTACTGCACCAGTGCAGGCGGCGGAATAATAATCTTTGGCGCAATCTCTGGCGCTGTGACTCAGCCACCTTTCAACTGATGACCTCAGATGTTAAGTCCCATAGTACTCAGAGCGATTTGAATCATTTTTGAGTAATCGCGAGGCCTACGATATGGCTGCCCAAATCGTCACAAAACGCTTGTCATGTTTCACTCTTGGGGGAAAACTCGTCCATAAGTTAGAAACAGTGCGAAACAAAACTCATCCGATCAAATTACTTCCTTCCGTTGCTCCATAGTCCAGAATTTGCGACTTCGTCATCACGTTTTCTTGTAACGGACATTTACATCACTGATTAGTGTTTTTTCTTTCTTTCAATTCTAGCTCGCCCTGCAGTTCCCTGCTTATGGTTCAAAAAATGGTACAAATGGGTCTGAGCACTATGGGACTTAACTTCTGAGGTCATCAGTCTCCTAGAACTTAGAACTACTTAAACCTAAGTAACCTAAGGACATCACACACATCCATGCCCGAGGCGGGACTCGAACCTGCGACTGTAGCGGTCACGCGTTTCCAGACTGAAGCGCCTAGAACCGCACGGCCACTCTGACCCGCCCGTGCTTATGGATCTCCCTTCCAGTTTCTTTGTTTCAGACAGGTTCTGGAGTGCGACAATCAGTTCTACGACTTTTGCAGTTGTCGTCCTTTTAGTTTTCGTCCCAATCCTCTTCAGTGACCGTCTGCCACGATCGCCACGATCACTCAACGTACGAGTTTGTACGCTTTGTGACTTAGCGGATGATTATTTTCACTGCATGCTGTATAAATCTTCGATACGATGTCTCTTAAAATATCAAACACTTCCTCTACCTTGTTATTTACAACACACAAAAAGTAAAGCGATCGACAACCACGAGGTTTCTTTGACAGTCACCGTGCGTTGTTTGAAACTGTTTGTACAGATAACGCTTTTTTCTTGCCTTCCCCCAGCCTGAGATCTGTTCGTCAGTCCTGTTTTGGGGACCAGAGACAGTTAACTTTCTGTGCACAACATTACCAAAAGGAAATTTCGTGTAGTTGTTTGAATGATTGATCTTATACTTCAGTTGTTGAGCTACCAATTTATGTTTAATAGTAGAATAGCCGCATATACAGACTGTTTTAGTCAGCACACTGGATGACCATAGAAATAAGAACAGTATGTCACCATCCAGCCGCCAGGTTGCAGGCATTTACTCGCTTCAAGTCTGCAGCCAAAGTACTGCATATAGATTAGAACGAATACGACTCTTTGTTTTACTACTACGCCATTTCGTGCTGCTGCTCACTGTATGCACACACATTTTGTACTAAAGGCAAGTTAGGGGCTGCAGTGAATAATGCGATGCATTACACAGTGTGATGGCAGCGAATGGCGCTGCTCAGACTAAACAAGCTAGCGTCTGTTTGGTTATATACTGCTGACATCGTTGGTAGTATACTAAATGGCGCTATAGTAAAAAGGAATGTCCCGAAGCCACATATAGAACTCCAAAGGGGAGTACTAGATAACTCCTTACGGCGGTACAAAGGACGAAGAGGACGAACGCAGGAGAAGAGGGGTTGTGGAATTCTTATCAGATGGATCGTTGACTGAGCTGACCATCGAATGTAACGAGTTTAGCTAGTATCCAATGTAGCAAGTATTATCCATATTAATCCATGCTTCCTTTCCCTACTCCGTGTTATCACAAATAATATGTAACTGTTTTCATTTGTACTGGGAACATAGGACGTGCGAGGGGCTAGCTGGTAGAGATTGTGTAATACTCCAGAAATCTGAGATTTTCTATAGCTGTCCTGGCCCTGGGGCAGATGTAGTGCCCAGGTCGCGAGTTCGTTTTTCTTGAGATGAGGCTGTAAAATAACTTCTTAGATGGCTACGGCTGTCAGTTCTACGAAATGACCTATGAAGTTCCAAATCTGGAATGCCAGATGCTTTTCTTTATTCATTCATCACACGAATCACATTTCAGACAAAACGTTTAACTCCAGCCAATTTATGTTACAAACATACGCCTATACACTGAGGAGACGAAAGTCGTATCGCCCAATAAAGTGCGGATCTCTTTTTGTCCGGTGCAGCGTGGTAACTCAACGTGACATGGACTCAACCAGTCGCTGGTAGTCCCCCGTAGAAATATTGAGACGTACTGCCTCTATAGCCGTCCATAACTCCGAAATTGCCGGTACAGGATTTTGTGCACCAACTGAACTCTCGATTATATTCCGTAACTGGTCAATGGGATCCATGTTGACCGATCTGGGTGGTCAAGTCATTCGCTTGAATTGTCCAAGACCCTCTTCAAACCAATCGTGAGCGATTGTGGCCCCTCGACATGGTGCATTTTCATCCATAAAAATTCTGTCGTTGACTGGGAACATGAAGTCCATGAATGGCTGCAAATAGTCTTGAAGTATCCGAATATAACCATTTCCAATCAATGATTGGTTCATTTAGACCAGAGAACCTATTACACACAATTATGGAGGCACCACCAGCTTGTGACTTCTATTGTCCATTGCTTCGAGCGGTCTGTGACACACACTAACCCTACCATTAGCTGTGAAACAATAACAAGTCTATTAGATTAAATATGTTGGGTAATCTATGTCCACAATTAATGTATATTTCTACTCTAGTCTTCTCTGCTTTGCACGCAGAGTCGCGAGTATTTAATACAGTTTTATACGGCGTGAATTCGAGACCTTAAGTGTTCGGCCCTTAGCGTGATCCATATTGTACAACCTCTCGTGCCCGACTGACTAGACAGCTCGAATAACTCAGCTACGTAGCACACTTTTGATGGGAGCCGACAATGCACGAAGTACTTCGCCTGAATATCATTATTCTAACGTGAATACAAACTGTTATAAAAATGAGATCTGAAATAAGTTCATGATGGCTTCCTGCTGAAAGTGTATTCAGCATGGCAACAAATATGATTATACTTTATCAAATATTAAAGAAAGGAGCTTAGAGATTTAGAGATGGCTCCTGTGGCTACAGCTAGATTATTCTCGTAATAAACTGTGGTACTTTCTCACGGAATTATTGCTCACTGTACCATCTTCTGTCTGTATCCCACCCATTTAATAAGTCATGCCTCAGCTACTACAGTCTCAATCAAATTAAAAGTGAATCTTGGGATGGAATCTTGTGGCTCCAAAGCCAGATATGTCACATCCTTCAACAACCCGACAATCCATTTCGTCTTTGTGTCTTGTCACAACTTTGCTTTCTTTCAATAGTCTGCTGTATAAAGTACGTGTTTCTGTATCTACTAGAATGTAAACAAATATAAATGTCTACAGGACGTCAATTAAAGAAATAAAATTGATTTGATAGAGAAAACGGAAGACACATTCTGTATTCACACATTTCTTATTACTGTGCCCTATGCTAACGATTACACTCTGCTAATTATTTAATATTGTAGATAGTTCCCCATTAATTAACAAAATGAATTTACCATCAAATTAAAACCACATGTCAATTTGCAAGAGACAGGATATCCGCGTTAAGGGACACATGAGATTGAGTTGTGGTTAACAGTAATATTTAGGACAACTTAATACTATACATTTCTTATTAAAAAATTCATTTCTGGAGATAAACTGGAGCTGAATACACTGCTCACCATTCAAGTAACAACTCCATGAACGGGGCACGCAACAAACGTAAAATTGCCATAAACTGCGCTAGAGACTTGTGGATGCAAATGGGTGACATTTCAGTAGAGCTCCGAAAAGTAGGTAGGAATAACGTTTCTACATTCTGGATATATGCGAGGGTGATCTGATAAGTCTGGTAAATTTCCATGAAGTAATGGAGTATTTTTGTTTTGTCTTCGTGATTAGTAAGCTCGATTATTCCAAGAATCTTATACAGATTTTGAACAATACTCAGCCATAAAGTTCATTGTCGACAGCCGTTTGAATTGGTCAGCGTCGACTGCGATTGAAACTGGAGGTAACGGAGTTTCGTGCCATTATCAAACATTTTCATTTGAAGGTTTGGACTGCGGAAAAAATCAAAACGGAATTGGATGAAGTTCACGCGGACTCTGCAACATCACTGAAGGTCATTTACGTTTGGATTAATGAATTTAAACGTGATCGGAAACACCGAACGGCGAAGCGCGCTCTGGTCGTCCAGTTGAGGTCACTACAAATGAAACGATTGACAAAATCCATGCTATGCTAATACAAGACCGCCGAATAAAAATTTGTGGGTTTGCTGAGATTGTAGGCATCTCAACTGAGCGAGTGGATAACATTCTGTACGGAGAACTGGTTATGAACTAACTGTGTGCGGGGTGGCTGCAGCGATTGCTCACGGTCGACCAAAGGTAAATCCGTCACAACATTTCGAAAGAATTTATGTCAATGTTTAATCACAATCTACAAGATATGTTTGCTCCAAGTTGTGACTATTGATGAAACGTGGATCTATCACGACAAACCAGAGTCAACACGGCATTCAAAACAATGGAAAAAGGCTGGTGAAAGTGCACCGAAGAAGACAGGGACCACTGTGTCAGCTGGTAAGGTGATTGCTACCATTTATTTGGGACTTCCAAGCAATAATGCTCATAGATTTCTTGGAAAAGGCAGAACCGTTACGGGACCGTATTGTGCTTTATTGCTGGGTCGTTTCAAATTTGCTTTGGCTGGAAAAATTCAAAGGCTGGCACCCAACAACGAGCTCTTTCACCAGAATGATCCACCATCCAACACATCAGCGATAACAGTGGCGAAAGTGCATGGATGAGGATTTAAATTGGTTCCTCATCCACCGTATTCACCACATTTAGCTCCAAGGGCTTCTTCCTGTTCCTCAACTTCAAATTTCGGCTTGCTGGCGATAAATGTTCATAAAATGAGGAAGTAATAGTTGCAGTCAACGAGTATTTTGCAGAGTTTGGCAGAGCCTGTTTTTACGATCCGATTAAGAACCTGCAGGAGAGCTGGACCGAGTGTATTTCCCTCAAAGGAATCTATGTCGAGAAGAAGTAAGGTGAGTTGTTTACGAAACAAACATTTTGTCTTGCTTTTTACAGACTTATCAAACCGCCAGGTAATGAGAGACTGTACAGCGGGTTTCTAACTCAAAAACTGAATTTCAGTGTTTCTTGTTTGTATGAAGATCGCCTTATTCCTCATACGGAACTATCTCTTACACTGGTTAAATCGCAAAGTCAGAGTTCTCGTACTGGTGAACCATGAATGTTGTCCAGAATGAAATTTTCACTCTGTAGCGGAGTGTGCGCTGATATGAAACTACCTGGTAGATTAAAACTATGTGCCGGACCGAGACCCGAACTCGGGATGTTTGCCTTTCGAGTCTCGGTCCGGCATACAGTTTTAATCTGCCAGGAAGTTTCATATCGGCGCACACTTCGTTGCAGAGTGAAAACCTCATTCTGGAAACATCCCCCAGGCTGTGACTAAGCCATGTCTCCGCAATATCCTTTTTTCCAGGAGAGCTAGTTCTGCAAGTTTCGCAGAAGAGTTTCTGTGAAGTTTGGAAGGTAGGGGATCAGGTACTGGCGGAATTAAAGCTGTGAGTACGAGGCGTGAGTCGTGCTTGGATAGCTCAATTGGTAGAGCACTTGCCCGTGGAAGGCAAAGGTCCCGAGTTCGAGTTTCGGTCCAGTACATAGTTTTAATCTGCCAGGAAGTTTCATGAATGTTGTGTTTTTCCATGTTCTCCTGCCACGTTTCAAATGACCACCACTGTTAAATACCTGTATTTATGGATGGGTCTAAGACAGGGGACTCTGTTGGGTGCTCTGTCGCTCTCCTTGACAGTTTCCGCAAGATCTGGTTACCTCATGAAATCACTGTGTTCTATGTCGAATTACTTGCAGCCTTCAGGGCATTGCAGCAGATGAGATGTGCTACAACTGGTCAATTCCTCGTCTGTTTCGACTCCCTCAGCACCCTTAACTCTCTACAACACTTGTATCCAGCGAACAAAATAGTGTAGAACATCCTAGACAACCTTCTCTACCTACAAAGGCTGTGGAAGGAAGTGTCTTTCTGCTGGGTACCAGGGCATATGAGGATTAACGGGAACGGAATGGCATATGTAGCAGCCAAGGCTGCGTGTCGCGATGATCAGATAGTTCAGTGTGCCATCCCCTCGCAAGTTATCACCTCACAATTGAGGTTCAGAGTCATGTGCTGACGCAAAGAAGAATGGCTGAAAGTGAGAGACAGCAAGCTGTGCCTAATAAAGTCGATAGTTTGACCTTTGCGTATCTCCTTTCAGGCACACAGACAGTATGACACCCTATGAATCACAGCTGATTGCTCCGGCTACAGTGCCTTCCAGTGTAGTGTACAGATAACAGAGCAAGACGTTTTAGTAGACTGTTTTATGTTCAGATAAGAGGGCATCACTTCAAAAAATGGTTCAAATGGCTCTGAGCACTATGGGACTTAACATCTGTGGTCATCAGTCCCCTAGAACTTAGAACTACGTAAACCTAACTAACCTAAGGACATCACACACATCCATGCCCGAGGCAGGATTCGAACCTGCGACCGTAGCAGTCGCGCGGTTCCGGACTGAGCGCCTTCACCGCTAGACCACCGCGGCCGGCGGGCGTCACTTAATTTACCTAAAGATTTCACCTCTATTATAACTGACAATGACACGAATGTGTTACGATTTTCAGTGTTCTGTAAAATGCCCGACTTGTTGCCTAAAATTTAGGGAGAAGTTTCTAATATGTTATGGCGGCTAGCTCATCTATATTTTCTGTAAGTGATCAGCCAGCCACATATTCCTGTGTAATTAGCTTTCTCCTTGTCTTACTTGTGTTTTCATTGATAGTATAAGACAATCTGGCCATATTTCCGTTGCATTTTAAGACAATGGATGTGAGATAATATGATAGTGCGTTTGGCACTACTGAGTCAGTGAGATTGGCAGGAGAGGAGAATTTTATATGAGCTTTATTCTTAGTTGTTTTGTAACATTTTAGACATTATAACCAGTCCTTTCTACTCATTTTCACAAGGCCGCCGATAACCTTGCCGTTGAGGAGCCGTAAGCCATCAACACACACATCACACAAACGCTGTCCTTACTCCGAAGATTTTCACTACGACAGTTTTTGTTCCGTGAATAAAAAGGTCCCATAACACATGAACATGAGTTTATAATGAAGAGTATGAGTAACAGAATAACAAATGTCTCTGGAGTTTTTATCTGAGAACTCTTTAAGCCTTTTAAGTCAGACAAACGGTATTTTTCTGCATCTGTAGTCTTCATGTGTACATACAGGGTGTTTCAAAAATGACCGGTATATTTGAAACGGCAATAAAAACTAAACGAGCAGCGATAGAAATACACCGTTTGTTGCAATATGCTTGGGACAATAGTACAGTTTCAGGGGGACAAACTTTCGAAATTACAGTAGTTACAATTTTCAACAACAAATGGCGCTGCCAGTGATGTGAAAGATACAGAAGATAACGCAGTCTGTGGGTGCGCCATTCTGTACGTCGTCTTTCTGCTGTAAGCGTGTGCTGTTCACAACGTGTAAGTGTGCTGTGGACAACATGGTTTATTCCTTAGAACAGAGGATTTTTCTGGTGTTGGAATTCCACCGCCTAGAACACAGTGGTGTTGCAACAAGAAGTTTTCAACGGAGGTTTAATGTAACCACAGGACCGAAGAGCGATACAATAAAGGATCTGTTTGAAAAATTTCAACGGACTGGGAACGTGACGGATGAACGTGCTGGAAAGGTAGGGCGACCGCGTACGGCAACCACAGAGGGCAACGCGCAGCTAGTGCAGCAGGTGATCCAACAGCGGCCTCGGGTTTCCGTTCGCCGTGTCGCAGCTGCGGTCCAAATGACGCCAACATCCACGTATCGTCTCATGCGCCAGAGTTTACACCTCTATCCAGACAAAATTCAAACGCGGCAACCCCTCAGCGCCGCTACCATTGCTGCACGAGAGACATTCGCTAACGATATAGTGCACAGGATTGATGACGGCGATATGCATGTGGGCAGCATTTGGTTTACTGACGAAGCTTATTTTTACCTGGACGGCTTCGTCAATAAACAGAACTGGCGCATATGGAGAACCGAAAAGCCCCATGTTGCAGTCCCATCGTCCCTACATCCTCAAAAAGTACTGGTCTGGGCCGCCATTTCTTCCAAAGGAATCATTGGCCCATTTTTCAGATCCGAAATGATTACTGCATCACGCTATCTGGACATGCTTCGTGAATTTGTGGCGGTACAAACTGCCTTAGACGACACTGCGAACACCTCGTGGTTTATGCAAGATGGTGCCCGGCCACATCGCACAGCCGACGTCTTTAATTTCCTGAATGAATATTTCGATGTTCGTGTGATTGCTTTGGGCTATCCGAAACATACAGGCGGCAGCGTGGATTGGCCTCCCTATGCGCCAGACATGAACCCCTGTGACTTCTTTCTGTGGGGACACTTGAATCACCAGGTGTACCGCCAAAATACAGAAACAATTGAACAGCTGAAGCAGTACATCTCATCTGCATGTGAAGCCATTCCGCCAGACACGTTGTCAAAGGTTTCGGGTAATTTCATTCAGAGACTACGCCATATTATTGCTACGCATGGTGGATATGTGGAAAATATCGTACTATAGAGTTTCCCAGACCGCAGCGCTATCTGTTGTTGACAATTGTAACTACTGTAATTTCGAAAGTTTGTCCGCCTGAAAATGTACTGTTGTCCCAAGCATATTGCAACAAACGGTGTATTTCTATCGCTGCTCGTTTAGTTTGTATTGCCGTTTCAAATATACCGGTCATTTTTGAAACACCCTGTATTTGCAATCCTCTGTCGCTAGAGGGATCCGAATTATAACACGTACACTGAGGTGACGAAACTCATGGTTTAGCTCCTAGTATCGTATCGGACCTCCTTTTACTCGGCGTCGTGCCGCAACCTTACGTGACATGGACTCGACGAGTCGCTAGAAGTCCTCTGCAGAAATATTGAGCCATGCCGCCTCTATAGCCGTCAATAGCCGCGAAACTGTTGCCAGTGCAGGATATTGTGCACGAAATGACCTCTCAGTTATCTCCCGTGATTGTTGGATGGGTGGCCAAATCATTCGCTCGAACTGCCCAGAATGTTCTTCAAACCGGTCACGAACAATTGACGGCCGCCGACATGTCATCAACAAAAATTCCGGCGTCGTCGGGTTCATGAAGTCAACGAATGGTTGCAGATGGTCTCTAAGTAGCTGAACATTTCTATTTTCAGTCAATGAGCAGTTCAGTTGAACCAGACGACCCAGTCCATTCCTTGTAAACACAATCCACACTATTATGGAGTCACCATTAGCGGCCTGGCTTCGTGGGGTCTGCGCCATACTCTAACCCTATCGACAGCTCTTAACAACTGAAATCTGGACTCATCTCAACAGGCCATTGTTTTTTAGTCGTCCAGAGTTCAACGCATATTGTCATGAGCCCAGAAGAGGCGATGTCGTACTTTTAGCAAAGGCACTCGTGTCGGTCATCTGGCGCCAGATCTCACCGCACTGGTCTAACGGGTGCGTTTGTCGTACGCCCCACATTCATTTCAGCGGTTATTCCACGCAGTGCTGCTTGCCTGTTAGTACTGCCAACTGGATACAAACGCTGCTGCTCTCGGTCGTTAAGCGAAGGCCGTCGGCCATTGCGTTGCTGGTGGTAATAGATAATGCTCGAAATTTGTTACCCTAGGAACACTCTTGACGCTGTGGATACGGGAATACTGAATTCCATAACGATTTACGTCATGGAATGCCCCATGCATGTAGCCCCAACTACCATTTCACGTGCCGCGTGGGATTAGGCGAGCGGACTAAGGCGCTGCAGTCATGGACTGTGCGGCTGATCCCGGTGGAGGTTCGAGTCCTCCCTCGGGCATGGGTGTGTGTGTTTGTCCTTAGGATAATTTAGGTTAAGTAGTGTGTAAGCTTAGGGACTGATGACCTTAGCAGTTAAGTCCCATAAGATTTCACACACATTTGAACACCATTTCACGTTCATAGTCTGCACATTCGTACGGCCATGATCACGTCGGAAACCTTGTCACGTGAATCACCTGAGTGCAAATGACAGTTTCGCCGGTGCACTGACCTTCCATACCTTATGCATGCGACAAAACTGCCATCTGTATACGTGTAAATCGCTATCCCACAACTTTTGTCACCTCAGTGAAACAGGGTGGTGTGTAACATAACTATAACGGTGCGTGAGAAAAAGCGTGCTGTAATCGAGTTTCGAATTCGAAGGTTTCATCCACACATGGAGCACCCCCTCTTTCAGTACGACAATTCAAGATCACGCACGAGCGCTGTTACATATCTGCGACAATTCGACGTAATGAATTCACTCTCATCGATGATTCTTCATACAATCCCGACTTAGTCCCTACCGATTTTCATCCGTTTCTAAAACTTAAAGAACATCTTCGAGGACTGCACTTTGATAGTGATGAAGCGCTGCAAGCAGAGGTGAGGTTGTGGCAGAGTAAGACTCAGTTTTTACAGTTTCTAACACTCAATTCAACAAAACCTGACGGTTCAATCTCACAGAACGGGCATATGATTAGTGAAACTGAACAGTTCAAGTTTCTAGGTGTTCAGATAGATAGTAAGCTGTCGTGGAAAGCCCACGTTCAGGATCATGTTCAAAGACTTAATACTGCCATTTTCACTATTCGAACGGTATCAAAAGTGAGTGATACTTCGACACGTAAATTAGTATACTTTGCTTATTTTCATTCACTTATGTCGTATGGTATTATGTTTTGGGGTAACTCTTCCCATTCTAGAAGGATATTTTTGGCTCAGAAACGGGCGGTTCGGGCAATAAGTGGTGTGAGTTCACGAACCTCTTGTCAACCTCTTTTCACGAGTCTGGGTATTTTGACATTAGCCTCTCAATATGTATATTCCTTATTGTCGTTTCTTGTTACCAATATTAGTTTATTTCCAAGAATAAGCAGCTTTCACTCGGTTAACACGCTGCAGAAACCAAACCTCCATTTGCAACGGACTTCCTTAACTCTTGTGCAAAAGGTGTGCAGTATACTGCTGCATCCATTTTCAATAAGCTGCCACTCGAGTTAAAAAATCTTAGCAGTAATCCACGCGCTTTCTAATCGAAGCTGAAGAGTTTCCTCATGGTTCACTCCTTCTAATCTGTTGAAGAGTTCCTTGAAAAATTAAGCTGATTCTTATTGTATTGCTGATAGCGTTTACTTAAACTTATGGACAGACTTTTTTCAGGTTCATGAACATTTATTTTTATCTGTTATTAATTTTATGTTATAAGTTCATGTACTGACACGTTCCATGACCTTGGAGATTTGCTCCTCAATTTGGTCCTACGGAACTTGACGTGCAAATAAATAAATAAAATAAGAAAGTCAAACGTTCTACAGAGACGGCACCAGCTAACTGGTATCTCATTAGGAGAGGTATGTTCGTCGCCAGGGTGACTATGTTGAGAAATAAATATATAAACATGAAGAATAAATACGAACACTAACAACTTCTGTTTTATTTAAATGCTTCAAGAGTTTTCACACAAAAAATAGGAGGCAATACTTTTCGGCATGCCCTCGTACAAGGGAAAAGCGACGTATTGTTAGGATATGCCTTAATTTTCTCCCCCTTTTTTATCTTCACCTTATACACATTTTCCCTTACACTTTTTTACTCGCGGATGGCTTTGCATCCACAGGCTTATATGTTTTTCTTTTTCATATGTCATTTGCCAACATAGCAAATATACAAAAAGAAACAGAAGTAGACCCATACAGAGTGGAGAAGGTGATTATGCAAGCAGTGTTCCCAATTAATAAAATTAAAAAAATGTCAGCAGAGCACTTGCCCGTCAAAGCCAAAGGTCCTGAGTTCGAGTCTCGGTCCAGCTCAACATTTTAATGTGCAACGGACTTCCACCTCGGCTGTATTCAGTACACAGAAAATGAGCATTGATGGTTCTCTGCACAACGAAGCAAGCAATTTTTTGCTCTTTTATGGAGAAACGCTAAATCTAACCATGTACAAGTACGATAGTATGATCTCAATACCATAGAAATTAATAAATTTGTCGAACTTCCTGCCGCACCAAGTCGTTTAAAAGTCCACAAGCTTTCTGAAATTTGCACTTCGGCCTTTTTTTTTATGGTGGCTGTCCGTTGATTGTTACTTTCATCCTTGTATAGCTGTGCTGCCGAATGGTGCCCAGTCCAACACTAGGTAGCGTAATGTTTCCGCTACCCACCTGCTTCAAACTTCCAACGGCTGCGTTTTACGCTGCACTTATCTGCGAGCCGCTGTCTTTATTGAGAGCACTGTCAGGTATTTGATCAGACAATCTGTCAGTAAAGATGTCGGCTTGTAGTTAACCACATCTACAGGTAAGTATCTACGAACGCAGTTCCCTTCTAGTGCTACTTTCAAAATCACGAGTTGTCACTACAAAACAACGGGTTCTGTATCAGTATTCATCATTTTCATTATAGCTGTACTTGAACTGTCAAAAATCCAGCAAAATAACGAGGAGGGACGAGTGCAGGCCGAATTACTAAAATTAATTGAATATAATGTGCAAATGAACACACACACACACACACACACACACACACACACACACAGTGATAATCCAAACAATACGAATACCTGCTTACTATCACGTCTGTCCACATTTGGAATGCAATACATCCGACTGTGTGCAATATGTGTTCCACGGGATTGAGGTCAGACGACTTTCGAAACCAACATAGTAACGTGAGCTTACTATCATGCTCATTAAATCACTGTAGCACGATTCTGGCGTTGCGACACAGACAGATATCCCACTGGAAAATGCCATCGATTCAGGGAACACATCAAGTGTGAAGGGATGCAGGTGGCACGCAATAATTTTTACGTAATCCATAGCTTTCATGGCCCCACGGAAGACCAGCTGAATGTCGCTCATGGCGCAATAATACTACTTCGGTCTGCTCCGTTTCGAGTAGCCATTCGTCTGAATGACGGCGTATCTGATCACAGTCATGGAACTGTTGTAATAAGAAACACGATTAACCGGACCAGGCGACACGATCCCACTGATCCACAGTATAATTTCGATTGCACCATGCACGCTGTAATCGTTACTGACGATGTCACAATGTCTAAATGGAAAAAAAGCAGAGGTGGTCCGGCGGGGAGCCCCATGTTCAACTATCTGCCCTGAATGGTGTGTCATGAAAGACTTACGCCTGCAACAGCGTTGTACCGTGTTGTCAGATCTGTCACGGAACAACAACAATCGGATTTAGAGAGTGGGCAAATCTCCAGCTTCCACGTTCTGTGATGAAGCTTGGACGTCCAACACCTTGTCGCCTACCCGTTCTTTCACCGTTCTTCAGGCCTTTCCTGTGTCTGTTAAGGAAGTCCGCGACAGCCAGCTAGCTTCGACATTTCCGAGATACTCGTTTACAGGAGCCCTGCCATAAAAGTTATCCCTTTTTTAAGATGCATATGACAAAGGATTTCATCTACATCTACATCTACGTGATTACTCTGCTATTCACAATTAAGCGCCTGGCAGAGGGCTCAATGAACCACCTTCAAGATGTCTCTCTGCCGTTCCACTCTCGAAAGGCACGAGGGACAAACGAGCACTTAAATTTTTCTGTGCGAGGCCTGATTTCTCTTATTTTATTGTGATGATCATTTCTCCCTATGTAGGTGGGTGCCAACAAAATGTTTTCGCAATCGGAGGAGAAAGCTGGTCATTGAAATTCCATGAGAAGATCCTGTCGCAAAGAAAAACATCTTTGTTTTAATGATTGTCACTCCAATTCACTTATCATGTCTGTGACACTATATCCCCTATTCCGCGATAATACAAAACGAGCTGCTCTTCGTTGTACGTTTTCGATGTCATCCGTCAGTACCACATGATGCGGATCCCACACCGCACAGCAATACTCCAGAATAGGGCGGACAAGCGTGGTGTAAGCAGTCTCTTTGGTAGACCTGTTGCACATTCTAAGCGTTCTGCCAATGAATCGCAGCCTTTGGTTTGCTCTACCCATAATATTTTCTGTGTGATCGTTCCAATTTAGGTTATTTGTAATTGTAATCCCTAAGTAATAAGTTTAATGTACAGCCTTTAGATTTGTGTGACTTATCGAGTAATCCAAATTTAGCTGAATTCTTTTAGTAGACATGTGAGTAACTTCACACTTTTCCTTATTCAGGGTCAACTGCCACATTTCTCACCATACAGATACCTTATCTACATCATTTTGTAGGTCGTTCTGATCATCTGATGACTTTACAAGACGGTAAATGACAGCATAATCTGCAAACAATCTAAGACGGCTACTCAGATTGTCTCCTACGTTGTTAATATAGATCAGGAACAATAGATGGCCTATAACACTTCCTTGGGGACCGCCGGATATTACTTCTGTTTCACTCGATGACATTACGTCTATTACTACGCACTGTGACCTTTCTGACAGGGAATCACGAATCCAGTCGCACAACTGAGGCGCTACTCCGTAGGTACGCAGTACTATCTCTTTGAAAACATTCCACAACTTTTCTACACTTACATGATCTGACCGGAAGGAGTGAAGAATGTCTCTTAAAAAGGCGTTAAGAGCATTTTTATCAGTTGTTTTTAAATATACACTCCTGGAAATGGAAAAAAGAACACATTGACACCAGTGTGTCAGACCCACCATACTTGCTCCGGACATTGCGAGAGGGCTGTACAAGCAATGATCACACGCGCGGCACAGCGGACACACCAGGAACCGCGGTGTTGGCCGTCGAATGGCGCTAGCTGCGCAGCATTTGTGCACCGCAGCCGTCAGTGCCAGCCAGTTTGCCGTGGCATACGGAGCTCCATCGCAGTCTTTAACACTGGTAGCATGCCGCGACAGCGTGGACGTGAACCGTATGTGCAGTTGACGGACTTTGAGCGAGGGCGTATAGTGGGCATGCGGGAGGCCGGGTGGACGTACCGCCGAATTGCTCAACACGTGGGGCGTGAGGTCTCCACATTACATCGATGTTGTCGCCAGTGGTCGGCGGAAGGTGCACGTACCCGTCGATCTGGGACCGGACCGCAGCGACGCACGGATGCACGCCAAGACCGTAGGATCCTACGCAGTGCCGTAGGGGACCGCACCGCCACTTCCCAGCAAATTAGGGACACTGTTGCTCCTGGGGTATCGGCGAGGACCATTCGCAACCGTCTCCATGAAGCTGGGCTACGGTCCCGCACACCGTCAGGCCGTCTTCCGCTCACGCCCCAACATCGTGCAGCCCGCCTCCAGTGGTGTCGCGACAGGCGTGAATGGAGGGACGAATGGAGACGTGTCGTCTTCAGCGATGAGAGTGGCTTCTGCCTTGGTGCCAATGATGGTCGTATGCGTGTTTGGCGCCGTGCAGGTGAGCGCCACAATCAGGACTGCATACGACCGAGGCACACAGGGCCAACACCCGGAATCATGTTGTGGGGAGCGATCTCCTACACTGGCCGTACACCTCTGGTGATCGTCGAGGGGACACTGAATAGTGTACGGTACATCCAAACCGTCATCGAACCCATCGTTCTACCATTCCTAGACCGGCAAGGGAACTTGCTGTTCCAACAGGACAATGCACGTCCGCATGTATCCCGTGCCACCCAACGTGCTCTAGAAGGTGTAAGTCAATTACCCTGGCCAGCAAGATCTCCGGATCTGTCTCCCATTGAGCATGTTTGGGACTGGATGAAGCGTCGTCTCACTTGGTCTGCACGTCCAGCACGAACGCTGGTCCAACTGAGGCGCCAGGTGGAAATGGCATGGCAAGCCATTCCACAGGACTACATCCAGCATCTCTACGATCGTCTCCATGGGAGAATAGCAGCCTGCATTGCTGCGATAGGTGGATATACACTGTACTAGTGCCGACATTGTGCATGCTCTGTTGCCTGTGTCTATGTGCCTGTGGTTCTGTCAGTGTGATCATGTGATGTATCTGACCCCAGGAATGTGTCAATAAAGTTTCCCCTTCCTGGGACAATGAATTCACGGTGTTCTTATTTCAATTTCCAGGAGTGTATGTACTTTGCGTCTCTTTTTTATGGTTGTAGGTGTTACGGTGTTCAGCCTAGCAGCAACCGCTTTGTGGTCGCTAATCCATGTATTCGTCACAATACTCACTATCTGTCCAGGATTATTTGTTGCTAAAAGGTCAAGTACGCTTTATCAACCTTGCGAACCTTACCTTCGCTAGAATAATTCCACATTCGCCTCTGCGCTTCTTATATAATACGATTTGTCGGTATCATGTCGTATACAGGGTAGTTTTGTGCAAAACACAACTAAAAACGTGTTCGCGCCACGTCCACAGGGGTGAAAATCCGAATAACAACAGAGTAGAAAGGCAGCTGCAGCATCCAGCTTGCTGTAAATGTTTAACGGTGTACTGATTGAAGGCTCAAATATGTATTACGCTAACAGAAGGTGGGTGAAAGCCCAAAACGCATATTAGCTTACATAAGAAATGATAACAAAGTGGCTGATTGTTGTATTTATTAAAATAGTAACTATTATTTTAGCCTAACCTGCTTCACTGAATAGAACGACTATTGCATTATCTGCACGTAACTGGAATTTTTTAATCTCTTCGTATACCAATTAATGTGTATTATAGGGCAACATTCTCCAAAGACTCTCTTGTTCAACATACATGCAAATTTATGTAATATCCTGACATATGTATTACAATACCACCGAGTATTCATTGAAAAACCCAATATGTCATCATGGTCCAAGCCTTCTTCACAGAAACGCAGGTAAGTTCTCTCTGGCTGTAGGAGGGCGTGATAGTATCTTTGTTTCAAGTATCTGTATCTATCAGTCAGGGAGTGCTCACTTACAGTACTCTAGCATGATGAAACTGAAATATAAATAAAAGTTCCGTTTCGTCCAGTCGTCCTCTGTCAGTTTGGAGGCGAGAACGTACTCAGCGTCCTAGCCAGTGTGCATGCTTAGTGGTTGCTCACTTCCTCAACACTTCGCTTCTAAGCTGAACAAGCTATCATGACCAACTCTTGAGTTCTCCTTTTCGAATGCATGCATACGAAGCAGACAATGGTCGTCGAGGGCTTCTTATATGATGATGTCATGATCTCCCACGACGATCACACTGGCATTCACATATCGATCGTCAGCCCAGTCGACAATGTTGAGATGATTTCTGACACTGGCTGCAATGAGATTATCCAATGGACGCGGTATGGACTCAAATTTGGACACTTGAACAGCAACAATGGACTGGTGGGCATGGACCGTGCCGGCCTTGGCGCTCAAACAATCTATATTTTCGAACTGCCTTTCGAGCGGCATGAAGCAAAGTCATCAGCCCATATGAAAAAGTCCACAGTCATGTCGCCGAAACACAATTGACGATTTACCCAGTAGTGGTGGTAGTAAGCTCCAACGGGACCAAACTTATGAGGTGGTCAGCACCTAGGCTTACACACTACTTAATCTAACTTAAACTAACTTATACTAAGAACAACACACACACACCCATGCCCGAGGGAGGACTCGAACCTCCGACGGAGGGAGCCGCTCGAGCCGTGGCAAGGCACCCTAAACCGCGGGGCTACCCCGCGCATTTTCCCAGTGTTCAATGGTGTGAGACAGGTTTGGACACGCTTCAGACGACATGTCCCATCATACTTTATCGCCACCTGAGGAGGACTGTTCATGGGACACAACTTTTCGTAGCACATGCTTGAATCGTATAGCTAGCAGGTGCGTGAAAATCTTGAAATCGAAATTCGCTAACGTGATTGGCCGGTAACTATCAAGCCGTATCCCTCCCGTGTATTTCTAGACTGGTGTAAGTAAGCCTTCCATGGGCGTGGATGCCGAGCAGTGGTGATTCAAGACCGACTAACTCGCTCATACTCCAGTTCTCGCAAAGAAGGAGACGTCCATCACGAATACCTACAACATCACATCACACAACTATGACACAACAACGTGAACACAGACTGAATGACAACCACCATTTCACACACCTATGAGGCGGCATTGTACGTCAAGCCCTCACAAGATCCATTTCATGTCCCTACCTCAGGACAGACACAACCAGAGGTCACTGAATCTCGCCACAGATAGTTCCACCCAAGAACCTCATTTCCATCCGGACACACCTACGCTCGAAGTTAACAAGGATAACACGAGAGTCTTATCGAGGTTGATGACTGAATTATGCTAGTCCTGGCTTTTGTACCGGAGCGAAGGGAGTGTCTCCCTTCTTCAGATACCTACACACGTTGCTAGAAGCAAGAGTCGGCCAAAAGACACAATAAACGCAGCAAGACATCAGAATTAGCAAGTGACCCACCTTCACAGGATAAAGAGGTGGCGCACAAATCTGGCGGTATACACGATAAATTGTTTCCCGCTGCCACATAGGCCGTTATCCACAAGATTGCGAGTCGTCTACCAGAAAACAGCGATGAAGAACTACTCTCGGAAGCCATGAATAATTGTGCGGCCGACGTGGCCTATTTTGTTTTTGTTTTCATGTATATTGCTATTGTAGCCGTTTGGTAATCATGTAAATATACTAAAAAAACTAGATTCTCCCCTGCACCATATCCCACAGTCATTTGATGAAATAAGTAAATAAATAAAAATAAAAAAAGAACGTCAGCAGGGCACTTGCCTGTGAATGGCAAAGGTCCTGAGTTCCAGTCTCGATACAGCACAGAGTTTTAATTTGCAAGGAAGTTTCACCGCGGCTATATTCAATACACAGAAAATGATTTTTGATCGTTTTCTACACAACAGAGCTAGCAATTTTTTGTAGTTTTATAGAGAAACGACGAATCAAACAATGTACGAGTACGACTCTATGGTCTCGCCGCGATAGAAACTAATAAAATTTTCTCGAACTTCCAGCCACGTGAAGTGTTTTAAGCGTCTATGGGCATTCGGAATAGTGCTCTTCGGCCATTTTTAAATGGTGACTTTCTTTTGGTTGCTGTTTTTATTCCTTTATAGCCATGGTGCTGAATTGCGCCCAGTCCAGCGCTATCTAAGGCAATGTTTTCGTTAGGCACATGCTTCAACATTCCGACGGATGGGTTCTACGCTGTATTTATCTGCAGGCCGTTGTCTTTATTGAGCGAGTTGTCAGGTATTTGATCAGACACTCCTTCAGTAAAGATGTCGACTTGTAGTTAACCACATCTAAGCACTTTTAAATGCACTTCCCTTCTAGAGCTACTTTCGAAATATCACTATCTATTACCTCAAAATAGAATGATTCGGCGTCAGTTTTCATGACTTTCATTATAGCTGAAACCGAACTGTCGAGCGTCGCCAGAATGTCGAGACGACTATAGGTAGAATTAGACAAATTAATTGAGTATAATGTGCATATAAACACTGATAAGCCAAATCAGTGTGAAGCTGTTTACTGCGATTTTCGTTCACCTTGAATTGAGTTCAGGCAACACATTTTTCGTGGCCAACACTACACGTTAACGTGAGTTCCCTGTCATGCTCCTTAATTCACTGTAGCACGATTCTGTGGCGTTGCAACACCAACATGTGTCCTGTTGGAAAATACCATTGCCCTCGGGGAACATATCAAGCGCGAAGGGATGAAGGTGAACCGTAACAATTTTTAGGTAGTCCTCAGTTGTCATGGTCCCATGAAAGCACAGATTCGCAATATTACCCCCATCGGCCTGTGGCCAATTGCAGTAGGCGTCCGTCTGGATGACGAAGTGTCCAGGCACGCCCACAGACCTCGTGTCAAAAGAAACATGATTAATCACACCAGACGACATGGTCCTATTGAGCCATTGATCCACACTCGAATCTCTATGACCCCGGGCACACTGTAACAGTAACTGACAATGTCGACAGGTAAACAAGGGAACAGCAAGTAGCGGTTGTCTGGTGTGGAGCCCAATGTTCAACAATGTGCGCTCAATGGTGTGATCTGATAGACTTGCGCCATCATGAGCGTTTTACTCAGTTGTCAGATCTACCACAGATTAACACCTCTCCTGACGTACGCAGTAGGCAAGCCACGGCTTCCCCGTTCTGTGATGAGGCGTTTACGTCCAGCATCTTGTCGCCTACTCATTATTTCACTGTTCTTCACTGCTACCCATAGATGCTACAACAGTGGCACGCAACAGCCGACTAGTTTGCTCGTTTCCAGGTGCCCGGCCATAAAAGTCAGTCCTTTTTCAAAGGTTATTATGCCAGGAGTTCCTCATTTGCGTACCGTATCAGCGCTAGAATGGTTCCCCGTTCGTCTCTGCCCGGCTTATATACCATCACTAGTCGGCACCATGGCGAATACTGAACAGCTTTGTGCAAAATACAACTAAACAAAGTGTTTGTGCCACATCCATAAGTGCAAAAATCTGGAAAACAACAAACACAGGAGAAAAGCAGCTGCAGCGTCCAGTTTGCAGTCAATGTTCTAATTATGGTTCAAATAGCTCTCAGCTGAGGTCATCAGTCCCATAGAACTTTAGAACTACTTAAACCTAACTAACCTAAGGACATCACACACATCCATGCCCGAGGCAGGATTCGAACCTGCGACCGTAGCGGGCGCGCGGTTCCCGACTTTAGCGCCTAGAACCGCTCGGCCACCCCGGCCGGCTTCTAATTATGTACTGACTGAAAACTTGGATATGTACTTCACTAACCGAAGATGGGTGAAAGGTCAAAATGCGTATTAGCTCATATGAAAATAGATAACAAAGTGGCTGGTAACTATACTCATTAAAATACATTAAAGAGCCAAAGAAACTCGTACACCGGCTAATGTCGTGTAGGGCCCCCGAAAGCACGTAGAAGTGCCACAACACGACTTTGCATGGACTCGACTAATGTCTGAAGGTGTGGTCGAGTGAACAGACACAATGAATCCTGCAGGGCTGTCCATAAACCCTTAATAGTACGACGGGGTGAATATCTCATCTGAACAGCACGTTGCAAGCCATTCAAGGAATTCCAGATATGCTCAATAATGAATATTTTTAGCATGGTGCAGCAGAGTCAGCAACAGCAAAATGTAATTATATTACATTTCAGCCTCCAGTTGCATAAGCAAAGAAACTTTACCTAGGTTTCGACTATAATAATGTAGCGTTAAATTAAAACATGCCAGGTACTGGCCTTGTCAAACTTAAAATATTAGTACTACAGTACATAGTCATAAGACTGCGTCACTTCTGCTGATGTTTTGCCGATAGGTCACACCAACAGGCCAGGCTGGTGGGCCGCTGCTACGAAACCGTGCCCGCGGCCCACCTGTCTGGCCTATTGGTGTGACTTTTAAATCTGTAAGAAGTTCGCGTTATGCCTGAATGTTTACAGAAAGGTATCAGTGACAGAAAGAAATACAGAAGATTCATCACTGTGGAGGTGTAAATGGGTAGAGTTTGATGCTTTAACTGAAACAAAAGTTTCCGCATATCCGTTCCCTAAAGCATTGCCACGTCTCACTGAGGTAACGGGTCAGCTCTGGCACAGCACAAAGTTCATGCCACCAGTTCTTGGCCACGCTGCACGCAGTTACAGTGTTGCCAAAGCCTCGTTTATTCCGCATTTCTATTAAACCTATTGGCGAGACTGGGTTTTGCTACATACGTTTTTGTCTTGAATTGGGATGAGGAATCGCGTACTGAGCTTGAAGTGTGGCATTTTTTCTTCGCCCTGCATATGATGTATCATAGGTTTTTGGATGCAGCTCTTACGGAGTCGAATGTTGTGACTCCAAACATCAGCATCCTTTCACCTCATCGTACTGTACAGCAGTACCTAATGCAGGGAAGCTAGTTACAAATACTTGTTAACTCAACCCATTATGATTTACAATCTGTATGGTTTTTGGGGTATAAGATACTTATCTTTCCTTTTATAAGAGTTTCAAACTTTGGGTTTTACGTTCTTCCACATGTTCATTCTGGGAAACGAGTAGTAACTTGATCTCACGTATAGTGGAATGTTTCTTTAATTATTTTTTTGAATATACTGGAGAGCAGGAGCTGCTCATCCATGAGCGTTGTACAGCCACAGACATTTCTCTCATCTAAAGCTTCCCAGTATTGAGGTCTTGTGATTCCAGCCATCAATTGGTGCAGTGGCTCACTTTATGTATAGGGCTCTAGAGGCTCGCCGGACAGAAAAAGTAAGTGTGGTTTTCTAGCAGGCCGTTGTTATATTCGTCCGAGAGCATCATAAGGGATCACGCGTCACGTATCTTAAACACTACTTATGGACAGAAACAACCACTGTTTCATTTTCCCACCGACGTACTAGACTATTGGGATGTTCCAGCGTGTACTGTTGACGGTGACATTACTCCATTGTTCAAGAGTAGAAAATGGTGTTCCAAACTCCATGCTAAACTCTGTTATAGTAATTCTTAGTTGTTTACGTGGTTTTTGTTCCTTTACTGTCTTTTTTTTCTTTCGTTACATCACTACATCCTATCAACATGTACATTACAGCGCTAACAAAAAAGTATTAAATTATCCATCACAAAATTTAGAAAGAACTATTTCACGAAGTTTTTTAGAGCAGCGCAGAAAGAAATTACGAGAATATAAATGTTTCGTGATGCTCTGTCATGTATGAAACTGGTTCTTACGCATACGGAAAGGCAAAGCTTCAAAATCAGTGTTGTTGCTGAAGGAGATATATGTAGCTGTGCTATTTTTTTAACTGATTTACGAATATGATGTTAAACTAAGTTTCATAAGTGAACAGTTCATGGACAGCATGTAAGAACAAAATTTAAATACTTTCTAAGAACAAGCAATTCACTCAGTTAGGTCTATGCGCCAAATAAGACAACGAAATAGAATAGTAATTGTTTTATCCGAATAGGCGGCAAACGATTTCCAGTTTGTTATCAAAACTCATTTCTAGAGCTATTGTAGTGCATCCTAAGGAAAATTTTAATGTGCTGGGTTGCGTTTCCAGCCTCTTCCGAGACAATAAAGGATTCCTCTCATCTTCGATGAGGAGAATAGGAGAAGTCACACCACCTCTGGGGAATGTATTTGTGTATGTCTACCATCTTACGCCTCAGGTCCACAGGGACGCGCCCTCTTTCTGTGTAAAGAAGACAGCCCAGACACTCTACTGATTAATAACCAGCGCCATAATACAGCCAAAAGTGAACAACAAAGAGACCTGTGTGTAGATCTAGCCAAATAACCTCTCCCGTGTGTGTTAATAAGTATTTGAAACTTTGAAGCGCAAAACTACTGCTGCATTGAGTTCCACGCTATTGAATAGATGTTCCTGAAGTTTTAACTCATCAGTGTATATTGTTTTTCAGATTATATCTCTCCATAGAATTTTACGGGAGAATAATGAACCCTCAAATATTGACCCTGGTAGTCACTTTGAAGCGTTGCCTCATTTGAATATGAATATCCAGCAGCAAAGTCAGCGTTGTGCACTGCTATACCAGCTTTGAAATAGTAGATCGAGATATCGACTTCATGAAGCTTATATGTGAGCTATAACCTTTAACAGGCAAGCAATATCGTAATGTCAGTACATGATAATAATGCGTAATCTAATACGTAAGCAAAGGTGGTCTATGTTCCATGCGCCATTAGTCTTGCTACAGACAAATAAATCGACAGCTTTAGTCCCATGTATCTGCCGTCAAAAATAAAGAAAATGGGCATGAGTATAGGACGGCTAAGTAACTTCTTTCAGTCATATATTTTGTCAAGACATTATACGACGGCAGACAATCGAGGATGTAATGAAACTTCTCCAACTTCTGAAGTCATTGACAGCGTGGCAGACGGTGAAAAGTGACTAGCGGTATTTCGCTCCCGCCCGTAAACACTGCGAGGAAAGTGTGAACTTACGAGTGACTTATCTCCGTAACTTACTTGTTTGTGCGCTACTTCGGCGGGTAGCAGTCCCCCGTAAAACAAGAAAGTCTGATAAAAGGAGCCGGAGAAGAAACTCGGAAGGTGCTCCCCGCACTGGTCGCTGGCGGACTGCGGCCCAATTCGACTGGTCGCGTGAGCCACTGCGCGCCTCTCGGCCCAATACCCCACTTTACGACTGCTTTTAGCCGCCACCATTACCTATCCGTCCTGCTGCTCCTCTCCAGCTTCATTTCCTTCTCTCCGTGATCCAATCACACCCTTTCTTAACTTTTCTTACTTTACTGCTAAACGAATTGGGATTAAATCCTAAACAACCCGGACAGGGGAACACAGGCTGCCTTGCTCTTGTTTCGACTGAAGGTAGCCAGTCATAAAAACTTCCAGCCGAACAAACAATGGCAAGGCTTTTTTGTGTCGGCAATTCGTAAGATGTGGTAGTCTTACAATGTGTTGGTATTGTGACTATTTATCCATAATAACGTTGGTATTAAGATACAAAGTAAATTAATGGAATTCTTCACATCATCAGTTAAGCTATTAGAAACGGTTAAACATTGGTTGCATGCAGTGAATGATTAACTCGCTCATCTGAGAAATCAGCCATAAGACCAAGTATTAATCATGATCTAGCAACGGTATAGAAAACTAGATAAGACTAGTGGCAGAAAATAAATTTCAAACGAGCATGTGGAGGGAAAAATAGAACTGAATGATGTTTGATAATATGCAGATTGTTTAGGGGCAGAAAGCTGATACTTCGAAATCGCGGGTGGCTGCACTTTTGGCACGATAATTAAAACATTTAAAAATACTCATTTCAAAAGTAGGTTTTGTAGTGAAAAATCATTAAAAACCACGAATATTAAAACTGGATTACATACTGAAAACAATATTAGTAATATTATAAGACACTCCACCAATACAACAGACACATTTAATATGTGAGGGATATAAGAAACTGAAATTGACGATTGTGACAAAGTGTACATTGAGCAATCCGATAGAAACTTTTGTATAGGCTTTGAACAGCAGATAAAATCGGACGATAGGAATACCATTGTCATTGCACTGTGCATGATGTCCCATGATAAATGGTCAGTATTCAGAAATATGACAGAAAAGTTAATTCGATGAAAAGAAGTCTAGTAAACATGGAATCTAAGACGCATATTTTAAGAGCTATGAACACTTGTTCAATAGAAGAGATCTGTTTCATAGTATCAAAGGTGAATAAGTGTTCATAGCTCTTAAGGCATGCATTCTAGTGCCCATGTTTACTAGACTCTGAATGATCGTTTCTGTTCTATCCCTCTCTTTGACCACTCCTGAGGCATCCAACATCTCCTAGATAACAAACATATGCCCAAGAACGTTAACTAAAAGCTCCAAATCTGCATTGCGCGAAGAATGAGAAGAAAATGAACCTCTCAGTAGAAATTGAAATTTTCAATCATTTAACATACACTTTTCAACAAATAAACAGATCTGGAAACAGAAAGTTTCTCGATAAGTTTAGTCATATTCTTCTAATTCACAACTAAAAATCGTCTATACAATAAACAAAATTGAGAAATTTAGTATTAACTATCTGTACATTATTAATATTATTATTTTTTAATTTCCAAATTTTTATATTTTACTGATTATTAACTTTCCTAAAGCACACACGTCAACATACAGTCATAATTATTTGAAATTATAGTCTATGCTTAGCTTTATTCTTTGGACATTGTAACATCTTTGTAAATTTCGCTGCTTTATTAAAATATCAAGCTGTCAGACTAACAAAACGGCATATGTGTAAATCTCAATGAATAGTATCTATAAATTGAATGACGCTGCTATTTTAATGCATATGGCACATTTTCCTGTAGCAGGTAACTGACGAAAGAAGTAAAACACCCAGAAGACGTCGGTGTAAATTCATGTATGTACACATCACCAGCGGGTATGTAAATGACAAAGCTGTAATTCTGTAAGATAGGTGCAACGGCCATCAGAGTTGTTCCTGTTTAGTACTGTTAACAGGAATATAATGTGCTTTAACAGCGTCAGACGTTGGTTGGTTGATTCGCGGGAGGGGACCAAACAGCGAGATCATCGCTCCCATGGGCTTAGGGAAGGGTTGGGAAGGAAGTCAGCCGTGCCCTTTCACAGGGACTATCCTGGCATTTACCTGAAGTGATTTAGGCAAATCACGGAAAACCTAAGTCAGGATGGTCGGATGCGAGTTTGAATCGTCGTCCTCCAGAATACGAATGTTCAAATGTGTGTGAATTCATAAGGAACCAAACTGCTGAGGTCATCGTTCCCCAGACTTACACACTACTTAATCTAACTTATGCTAGGAACAACACACACACCATGCCCCAGGGAGGACTCAGGCCTCCGGCGGGAGGGGCGCCACAATACCAGTCCACTGTGGTAACCACTGCGCCACGCCTATCGGTCGTCAGATGTTAAGTGATCACCGTGTAGAACTCTGAAATGGCACATACTCGTGTTATTATCAGCTGACAAAATTTTAAAGGGGCCGTATTGTGGGTATCCAATTGGCCAAATCGTCAAATGGAGCAATATCGAGTTTAATGGGGCATTCGACTGCAGCAGTGACCAAAGGTTGGACTGCCTGGCAATGTAATGCGAGGTGGCGAGTAAAACAGCAAGGTTCATTGTTATTTTCTGGAAGCTGAAATGTTTTGAAAGTTTATGCAGTTTTTGAATGGCACTGCATTTTACAAAGGCCTGAAAATCATTGGTGGGGACAGCCAGAGAGCAAAGGGGAACATGCTGCCCATTGTCTCGAGTCCACGTGTTCACATTTCAGCTCTCCGAAACTCAAATAAAATGTTGTAACTGTCTAAGCATTATCCAAAGGAGTCAGAAACTACGACGATGAATAAAAGTCCACTGCCGTTTAATGAATCATTATATCGTGGTAAATGTTCATATATACAGGAAATAGTTCTGCAATTCATTAAAGTATTCCTATTGTTTCAGCACTCGACACAGTTCAGATACAATTTCTACTGGAGTTCCAAGTATTACTAATTATCGTTCCGTTTGTTAATTACATACAGTTTACTGGTCGCCATAAAAGTGGAAAATAATCTACACCTCTTGCAATGCTGTTTTCTTTAACCTGCGAGAAGTCGCGCCTTTAAAAGTTACGCCATCGGTCGCGCGTCGAGTGTTTTGCTCCCGCTCAACAAACATTCTGAAATGTACCTCATATGCGTAAATTAGTATTTTTTGTGGACATACGTCGACACTCCCGCGATGAGTTAAATGCCGCATGGCCCAATCAACTGACCCATGCGAGCTGACACATTAACAACAGTATACAACGGTCGGGGAACGTATAAAATCCGTCTACTGACCGAACGAGAATCCTATAGGCACTGTTGCAAAATGCCGAGTGTTTCGAAATCTCTGTGAGCAAAATGCTCATAGCGCGACTGCTTGCCGGGTAACATAGCAGGCGGCTAGCGAAACAAAACATTCAAAAGGAAGCACAGGCTTATTGATTCACGAAAGTTCACTTTTACAAAATGGTTCAAATGGCTCTGAGCACTATGGGACTTAACGTTTGAGGTCATCAGTCCCCTAGAACTTAGAACTAACTAACCTAAGGACATCACACAGATCCATGCCCGAGGCAGGAATCGAACCTGCGACCTTAGCAACCGCGCGGTTCCGGATTGAAGCGCCTAGAACCGCTCGATCACAGCGTCCGGCTCACTTTTACACAGTTGCACAAAATAAGCGCGATATCTAATTCTATCTCAAAACTATTACGTCAGTCGTCTTTAGCGCCACACGAGGCTTAGCGGACACAGTCACAGGCAGTATCACGAAACATTGTGATACATTGCGAAACAAATCACGTACTACTGAGGATGATCGAATAAACGTTTTACTTGTCGTCAAGATTCCAGTCGACCACATCTGACGTCCACAAGGGAGGATCTCCGTTCTGCGCATCAAGCACATCGGAATCCCTTCACATCTGTGCCAGCCATCCGACTGCATGTTACTGACTCCTTGCAACACTCTGTGTCATCCTGCTTTGCTGGTCGAAGACTAGCAGCAGACGGACTAAGGAATTACCGTTCCATGCGGAGCCTGACGTCAACATCAGAAAACGCGTCTGGAGTGCATGGACTGCTGATAAATGACGTCGCTTTGTGTTCAGCGGTGAACCGCTGTGCTGTTTTACATCAAATGACCATCATCGACGAGTGTGGTAACGACTAGGGAAGACGTCCTATTTCTCCAAAGTTTTGGAGAGGCATAGGTAGTGCTTCTCGGTGAGTGATGGTGAGGGGGGCCATTTCGTATGAGTTCAGGTCACTGCGACAGCACAATGATACGTCGCGGACATCCTGCATCTTCATTTACAATCTCTGATGCCGCAGTATCGTTGTGCCATTCCACAATAGGAGAATGGCCGTCCACATACAGTACGAGACACTATGAAGTGTCTACGCTACGGTTGTAGGTGCTTCAGTCTGGAACCAAGCGACCGCTACGGTCGCAGGTCCGAATCCTGCCTCGGGCATGGATGTGTGTGATGTCCTTAGGTTAGTTAAGTTTAAGTAGTTCTAAGTTCTAGGGGACTGATGACCTCATATGTCAAGTCCCATAGTGCTCAGAGCCATCTACGCTACGTTGTACTCCCGTGGTCGACAAGATCCTCAGATCTGCCCCGATAGAACTTGTGTGCGGCCAGACCGGATCTCAACTCCGTTCCAGTGCTAATGTCCGGAATATCAAGAAGCAATTACACCAGCTGTAGGCCAGCGTGCCTCAGTAGAGGATACAACGGCTTTACAACACCCTTCCCAACCGGAACAGTGCATGCATACAAGCCAGAGGGGTTGCAGTGTCGTAATGATAACTGAGGTCATACTGCCAAGTTCCTTGGAAATTTGGCTCGATTTTGCAGTCTCTGATATAATATCACATACCGTATCAACCCGTTAAGTTCCATTCCATTTCCTGATCCCCTTCTGGGAGTTCCGTCCGCAGCTCGTGGTCTAGCGGCTAGCGTTGCTGCCTCTGGATCATGGGGTCCCTGGTTCGATTTCAGGCCGGGTTGGGGATTTTCCCTGCCCGGGGACTGGGCGTTTTGTTGTCCTCATCATTTCGTCTTCATCATTCGTGACAGTGGCTCGATTGGATTGTGAAAAAAATTGGACTATTTCAAAATTAGGTTGAGTGCCCAAAAAACCAGTCATCATCATCAAACTAGTAAGTGTCTCATAAGAAAATCAATTAAAACAGTCTGAAAGGCAGACAGTAGTGATGATGAGGTCCCATATTCCGAGGTGCGTAGGGTACGATGCGGGAGGCCCGCACCTCCGTACTAGGCAAGGTCCTACGGGAAGTGGTTTGCCATTGCCTTATTCCGACGGTAATGGGGATGAATGATGATGATGATGATGATGATGATGATGATGATGATGATGATGATGAAGACGACACAACAACACCAAGTCATCTCGAGGCAGGTAAAATCGCTGACCCCGCCGGAAATCGAACCAAAACATAGTTAAAATGTCTCTAAGCACCAGGGGACTTAAAATCTGAGTTAATCATTCGCCTAGAGTTTGAACTACTTAAACTTAAGTAACCTAAGGACACCACACACATCCATGCCCGAGTCAGGATTCGAACCTGCGACAGTAGCACCACCGCGGTTCCCGACTGATGAGCCTAGGACCGGCCGGCATCAGTGGCGGGTGAATCGAACCCATGCTCGGAAAGCGAGAACGCTACCGCAAGACCACGACCTGCGGGCAGTAGTCGCGAACCAAAACACAAATACAGCACAGGTGGGAAAATGCCACCTCCATGAAAAGAATAATAAAAGTGAATGGAAAGTGATCCCAATGCTGTTAATTGACGAACGGTTTTTAAAGTGTGGAGGACACTGACAAATAGGCATTTGATTCGAATCACGCAGTGTGAAGTAGACGACGGTCCTATTATACAGCAGTAGTCAAAATATCAACACGTCCCTAGTGACAACGCCATGCTCAGTTCATCATCATACGGGCTTTATTTACAGATGCCAAATGCGTCAGTTACGTGCCGAGTAGGTTGCGTCCATCAGTAGCATAGAGTTCAGAAAAAAAAACATGAATATTTAAAAAATCTGAATTTGGCACAGATAAGCAAGATTTTATTCTTCACAGAATTGAAATCACCTTCGGATCTATCTACAGTAGCCTACAATTTATGTCCACTGTATGTTTATGATCGTGCATATTCTGTGAAATCGTCCATCTGTTTTAAAATTAAATCATTTGCAGTCCACCGTTTGTTTACACGTGAAGTTCAGAGTTTTCCCTAGAAATTCTGAATATGTGTGATATTCGCTATTAACCTGTGTAAACAACTAGGTAGAAATTCGAAGAAATGTAGAATGGGAATATGTTCCATGCATAAACACAGAGAATACACACTGGCAGCCCTAACGGACGCACAAGAAATATTTCTTAGAGCTATTACAAAGGTACTGCAAGTATGTCCAAAGGAAAATTGCATGGTACTTCTGAACAACGCAGGCACTGCAATGTATTTATCGGCAGACACCGGACAAGCGCCTATCAGTTAAAATGTCTCATCTGTGCGAAAATATACATAATGGATGTGAAAGTGCAGGTTGTAAACACATGCTTGACGACATATGGAAGTTTGACTCTGGTAGTGAGGCGTGCTCGGATAGGCTGATTGTAAGGTTACGCTCGTGATAAAAGGAAAATCCCGGTTCGAGTACCGTTCCGGACAAATTGTCATTGTCGTCACTCCATTATACAGCAAATGTCTGTCCATTTTCTCCACCGCCAATTTACTTTATGTATAGGATATATTTGTCGCATGTCGATCAGTTATAATATTTTTACATTTGGGGGACCGAGCATATTTTTAGTACAGTAAGACATTTGTTTAAACTTTATTGAACTTTCGTACTATAAGCTTATTTCGGCGTTACTGCCATTTTCTATTACAACCTGCAACCATTATACATATTTGCTCGTTTAGAATATCTTGTAGGTTACCTACACATACAAAAAGAACTCACAAGATATTCACAACCTAAATATCTTCAACATTTCGCGGCCCTGACAGCAACCGTATAGTATTAATTTTAATTTTAATAATCATCAGCCTCAGTTGCACCGTTTACCTAGAAGTTACCTAGGTTTCAGTCGGGATAGTTCAATCTTCCTCAGAGTAACAGTAACTACCGCTTGTCCATAGTGGACATCGTCAAGCTAAAACTACAAATCCATAAATTATCGTCGGACTACAGTTTTAGCTTGGCGATGTCCACTGTGGACAAACGGTAGTTACTGTTATTCTAAAGAAGGTTGGGTTATCCCCACTGAAACCTAGGTAAATTCTAGGTAAATGGTGCAACTGGGACTGTTGATTATTAAAATTAATATTCATAACCAACAAACGGATCTAAGTGATTAACACTTTTTAGAAAACTTCATTAGCACTCTGAAGTGAGAAACCAAATTCAGCATACACCAAAGAATGAACAAATAACAGCTCAAACCACAGTATCTATTACATAGATAAACAAATGTAAACATACAGCATCTCTGGATCAAATTATAAAGCTGTAAAATGTTATGAAAAGCCAGCCGGTGTGGCCGAGCGGCTCTAGGCGCTTCATTCTGGAACCGCGCGACGGCTACGGTCGCAGGTTCGAATCCTGCCTCGGGCATGGATGTGTGTGATGTCCTTAGGTTAGTAAGGTTTAAGTAGTTCTAAGTTCTAGGGCACTGATGACCTCAGATGTTAACTCCCATAGTGGTCAGAGTCATTTGAACCATCATATGAAAAACGCGTATTTATCCACAATATAAGACAGCAAGAAAATTTCGACTACGCATTAATCCAGGAAATACATACGTTGCACAAACTTAACACAAATAAATGCAGATAAGGTTAATAATCTGTCGAAATAGGCAGCTATAAAATCTTATGGAAAATATATACTTTTTCATAATATGGCAGCAAGAAAATAGCGACCAGACACGGATGCAGTACGTACACATCTTGAGAACAGCTTAACGTAGGTATACTTCTGCACGTATTTTATCTAAAATACCATCTAATTGACGACATGTATACTACGTTAAACAGGTAACAGGAATTATTTATTAATTCAAATGTCATTCTGTGACCTATATTACGCTGCGGGCCTCACAATACGGATTTTTTTTATAGTTTGGACGAGCCGTTGATAGAACATGGGACTCAGCACACGGAGAGAGAAATTCCCGAAACATATATTAAACATCACTGTTTTACATTCAGAAAAGCACAGAAAATTATGGCACAGCGTCTTGATGTGGTCTTGATACTCCAATATAAACTAGATGATGTGGGGCAAATCGGGCACAAAAAAAGACGAAACAGTTTTGTTGTAAAAGGCTATATCTTGCAGTACACACTTTGAGACTCGTGGAAACACGTTTGGCTAAAAGGCAGTTCAATGAACCGTTCTAGTTCCAAGCCGTATTACTGCTTCAAGTTCACCAGAACTCTGCGTTTTCACGCGGTTCCAGATTGAAGCGCCTAGAACCGCACGGCCTGTGTGTTGTTTTGTCATCTTAATCCTCATCATCCCATTATGGGCGGAAGAAGGCAACGGCAACCTTGCCTAGTAAGGCTGTGCGGGTCTCCCTAATCGTTCCCCTACGCTCTAAGCATGGGACTTCATTCCATTTTCCATTGATGTTCTGAATTAAATAATGTAGAATAATAAGCGGGGAATTCAAAGAAATATACGGTAATGTATCAACTATAATATTAAACATCAAACAGCAACACATTCAGCAGAGTGGGGATAACGAATGTGACAAGAAAGAGCACTTCGACGTTACGCATCCAAAACCCGATGAACTTCCAAGCAGCTGAAAAGCGAACTGTGACGAACGTTAGCTCAAAGGTCACGAGAGTCATAAATAATGCACAAGCCAGACGATGAAACACTCCAGTGCTCAGTAAAGCTGAAGACGAGGCAAGTCAGTGAAACAGGCGCCTCGTTAGCATTGCAAGCAAGAGCACTACATGCCAGGCGCTTTTGGCTTGTAGGTATGGGACTTCACGAGTGATCAATAACTGACGAAGATGCTGCCACATAACTCTGAAATTATTTAGGAGTGATCTGCAACTAAAGTCTATACCGTCACATCCCAGAGACTTAACAGTACGTTATGGGATTCGTACTGTAATGTTTCTAACCTTGTTCATTTCGCAATTAACAATTATGACGATATGGAGAATATCGGGAACCACACAGTATGTTTACTGAAGGAGGACGATAGCCAGATTGTATTATACTTCTACTCAAGGAAATATCTCAGCGTTCATCCCAGGGATTTGACTTGTTACTTCCAGAATACGTCTACTATTCTACGCCATTTCTTGAAGATAGAGCGTTCTTTAGCTAGAGGTGTTTCTGAGCAAGCACTAGAATCATAATGTACCTGCAATCATTATTAAGCCTTTATCTACCAGAGTTACAGTAGCGGACGTTTTGTAAAACGTAAATCTTATTCTTTCCCTTGCACTGTCCATCATCTAGATGTCATATTTAAGGTTAACCTCGGATGATAATACGAGTTACTTTCATAGTACTAGTGAATCTGCTAATTATTCTGGTTCGCACGGAAATGGATTTCTTAGTGAAAGCTGCAGTTGTATTCAGCCACTATAGCGCAGGATCTCGCAGAAGGATTTAAATGTAGGTACTCCGTGGTTTCCCTGTCACTTAAATCAAACTCGGTAATAATTCCTTTCTACAGGACAGGACCTTTCCCGTCTTCGTCTCTTCTTGTATTATGTTCCATTTTTAATGCCGCCTCATCGACAAGACGTTGAACACTAATCTCACTTTAGCTAGCTATGTCTACAATGGTATGGATTAGTTATGGTTTCTGAAATTTCTTCTTCGGTTGTTACAGGTAAACTCCAAAAGGAATTACTTAGCTATGTTACAGCCAGTTAATGGCGGGTATATAACACACACTACTGGCCATTAAAATTGCTACACCAAGAAGAAATGCAGATATAAACGGGTATTCATTGGACAAATATATTATACTAGACCTGACATGTGATGACATTTTCACGCAATTTGGGTGCATAGATCCGGAGAAACAGTGCCCAGAACAACCACCTCTGGTCGTAATAACGGCCTTGAACGCCTGAGCATTGAGTCAAACAGCTTGGATGGCGTGTACAGGTACAGCTGCCCATGCAGCTCCAACACGATATCAAAGTTCATCAAGAGTTGTGACTGGCGTATTGTGCCGAGTTAGTTGCTCGGCCACCATTGACCAGACGTTTTCAATTGGCGAGAGATACGGAGAATGTGCTGTCCAGGGGAGCAGTCGAACATTTTCTGTATCCAGAAATACCCGAACAGAACCTGCAACATGCGGTCGTGCATTACCCTTCTGATATGTAGGGTTTCGCAGGGATCGAATGAAGGTTAGAGCCACGGGTCGTAACACATCTGAAATGTAACGCCCACTGTTCAAAGTGCCTTCAATGTGAACAAGAGGTGACCGAGACGTGTAACCAATGGCACCCCATACAATCACGCAGGGTAATACGCCAGTACGGCGATGACGAATACACGCTTCCAATGTGCGTTCACCGCGGTGTCACCAAACACGGATGCGACCATCATGATGCTGTAAACAGAACCTGGATTCATACGAAGAAATGACGTTTTGCCATTCGTGCACCCAGGTTCGTCGTGGAGTACACCATCGCAGGCGCTTCTCTCTGTGATGCAGCCTCAAGGGTAATAGCAGCCATGGTCTCCGAGCTGATAGTCCATGCTGCTGCAAACGTCGTAGAACTGTTCGTGCAGATGGTTGATGTTATGCAAACGTCCCCATCTGCTGACTCACGGATCGAGACGTGGCTGCACGATCCGTTACAGCCTTGCGGATAAGATGCCTGTCATCTCGACTACTAGTGATACGAGGCCGTTGGAATCCAACACGGCGTTCCGTATTACCCTCCTGAACCCACAGATTCCATATTCTGCTAAGTCATCGGATCTCGACCAACGCGAGCAGCAATGTCGCGATACAATAAACCTCAATCGCGATAGGCTACACACCGACCTTTATCAAAGTCGCAAACGTGATGGTACGCATTTCTCCTCCTTACACGAGGCATCACAACAACGTTTCACCAGGCAACGCCGGTCAACTGCTGTTTGTGTATGAGAAATCGGTTGGAAACTTTCCTCATGTCAGCACGTTGTAGGTGTCACCACCGGCACCAACCTTGTGTGAATGCTCTGAAAAGTTAATCATTTGCATATCACAGCATCTTCTTCCTGTCGGTTAAATTTCGCGTCTGTAGCACGTCATCTTCGTGGTGTAGCGATTTTAATGGCCAGTAGTGTATGTCTGTGACTGCTTCGCAAGAACGGAGTTTGGAGAAAAAAATTACAACGGAACACGTGAGTCACACAACCGAGTACTTTTACATGCAATAAAATAAAGATGCCAACCAGGTGGAGGGATAAAGAACACCACTGTCGGACAAGAATGGGTAAATTTCTTTCAGAAGAACGGAGACGTTATACAGATAACTGTGAAGAAGAGAAAAAAGCATCATAAAAAGTACGTAACGCACTAACTTTCTTGTACTTTTTCACACTTCATTCACAAAATGTACGTATACATAAAAATGTACATAATGTATATACAGAGAGAAAGCACTTTAGTTATCGAATTTTGGTTGGTATTGGATTTTTCAGTAACGTGGCTGACGTCTAATTTTACGGGAAGAAGCAATATCATTTCTCTCTGAAACTGCAAAGGATCATTCGAGGGTTGACATAAACTAATTTGGAAAGATAATGAGAAATGGAGGTGAAATGTGGCGACCGCCCACAGACGACTCATTACCTAAAGTGGCGCAGAACTCCGGCCTCTGGAGGCGGGCCGCCGCTGCCTTTGAATGTATCGCCAGCTGCCTGCAGCTGCAACAGGCGGCCGCTTCTCCACCCTGCAGCGTGGGATTAAATGGAAACAAAATACCTCCACCCCAACACAACAATTACTCAAAAAACTATGCTATTTCTTTAATTAATGTCGTTCGCTTCTTGTCGCATTGACTGAAGCTAGGATTTGGATAACCACTTCTTTTCGTACCAGTGTGAAACTTTCGTTGCACAGTAATAATGTTTCTTCAGGTATCTATGTAAATGAGAGCAAATAAAAATGGACACACACTATCTGAGCAAACGTATACGGGTAATATTTCTTTAGGAATCCATGTAAATGCGAACAAATAACAATGCACATACTCTATCTGAACAAACGTATACGGACACCCGTCTATAATACGGAACTTACCACTGGAAGACATAAGAGGAGGATCTGTATTGTGTTAACAGTGGTCCGCGTCTCGTGGTCGTGCGGTAGCGTTCTCGCTTCCCGCGCCCGGGTTCGCGGGTTCGATTCCCGGCGGGTCAGGGATTTTCTCTGCCTCGTGATGACTGGGTGTTGTCTGATGTCATAGGTTAGTTAGTTTTAAGTAGTTCTAAGTTCTAGGGGACTGATGACCATAGATGTTAAGTCCCATAGTGCTCAGAGCCATTTGAACCTTTTTTTTTTTTTTTTTACCAGTGGAAAAGCACTAACAGCAGGTATGGGTTGGCCAGGAGAGCTTAGTTACTACAAACGTGTGCCAGTCATTGAATGTCACCTCACTAACAAATCCGTCAGTGACATTTCAACCTCTCTAAAACTGCCAAATTCGACTAGAGGTGGTGTGATTGTGAAGTGGAAACGCCAAGGACAAAGACATGACAGACCTTACGTGCTGGCGGACAGGTACTGTCGAGTACTGCGGAGGCTGGTTGCAAAAAATCGTACGAAATCAGCCGAAGGAAAGACTCGTGACTTCCAAAACGCTGCCAGCAGTGTAGCTTCCGCAATGATGGGGCGTAGGGGGTTGAAATGACGGGGTACAGTGGTCCAGAAGCCCTCACGAGCCACACATTTCTGAACTCAATATTAAGTGACTCTTGACTCGGTCTAAAGAGCGACATCACTGGACAGTTGATCAGTGGAAACGAGTGATTTGGAGCGATGACTCATTCGGTGGCAATCAGATGGTGGGGTTTGGGTTTGGCGAATGCCTGGAAGACCTGGAGGACGTACCTGCTATCGTGCGTAGTGCCAACAGCGAAGTGCGATGGAGGTGGTCGTTACGGTATGGGAGTCTCTTTCATTGTTAGGGTGTGGACTCCTTACTGCAGTTAAGAAAATGCTACATGTGGAAGGGCTTGGGTGGTCGAGCGGTTCTACAGTCTGGAACCGCGCGACCTCTACGGTCGCAGGTTCGAATCCTGCCTCGAGCATGGCCGTGTGTGATGTCCTTAGGCTAGTTAGGTTTAAGTAGTTCTAAGTTCTAGGGGACTGATGACCTCAGAAGTTAAGTCCCATAGTACTCAGAGCCATTGGACCATTTGAAGGGCTTGAATACGGCTTTCAACATTCTGTACTACAGAAGAGGAAATCTATCACCATGACAATGTACCCTCTCATAAGCCATCATCTGTGAGGCAATAGTTTGGGCACAATAACATTCTTCACAGACTCGGCTACACAGAGTCCCGCACTGAACCCAATGGAGCTCTTTGGGACGAGATGGAACGGCGACTTCGTCCCAGACCCCAGGTTCCCACATCACTATCTTCTCTGGCTCTCGAGGAAGAATGGGTTGCCATTCCTCCACGGATATTCAGACACCTCATTCAAAGCATCCCCAGCGGAGTTCAAGCCGCCATAAAGGCAAAGGATCGACACACTCCCGGGTTAACGTTTATTAATAGGTGTCCGAATACTTTTGGTAAGATACGTGTAGTATACAAGTAGAATGGTGGCATTGTGTTATCTGGAACTAATGACGATCTTGTTTTATAATATTAGGGGCAAAGCACAATTTACACCGTGTATTCTTATTTTAAAGATCGCTTTCGAAGTAATTAATTTATTTTCAGATTAAAAATAAGCATAAGCTTGGTCGCTATCAGGGGATGAGTTGCTGCTCGTATCCAGAGTGAACCACAAAAGAATACAATGAGCTACATACACGAAAACATTTTCCTACGCTCGTGTTCCCAAAACTGGCAATGAAACTGCAGTTCATAAAATCGAGAGAAGTGAAGAGAACTTCGGAGTGTTCCTACCTGTGGCCGAGCGGTTCTAGGCGCTACAGTCTGGAACCGCGCGACCGGTACGGTCGTAGGTTCGAATCCTGCCTCGTTCATGGATGTGTGAGATGTCCTTAGGCTAGTTATGTTTAAGTAGTTCTAAGTTCTAGGGGACTGATGACCTCAGACGTTAAGTCCCATAGTGCTCAGAGCCATTTGAATCATTTCGTTCCTACCTGTCTGGGTAACCCTACAGGAAAAAATGAACAGACGACACGCCGAACTCTAAATAGCATTCATCTCTCAGCCATCGGCCGCCCTTGCTGTTTACAGCTCAAATTTCTCATGGCACTGAGTGTAAAAAGGGCAGACAAATGAAAACAAGGTAGATGGAAAAAACGGAAGTAAACTGTTTATTATTTCAAAAATAATCGCCACAACTCTTAATACATCCATCCCGCTGGGAGACAAGACGTCAATGTTTTCGTGGAATAATGTTTGCGGTTGACGGAACCATGACTGTATCCAGGCATGCACCTGTCCGTCAGCCCGAAACAAATCGACGGTCAGGAATGTCTTTCTCCAGGCCTCCAAAACGTGGAAATCGCATGAGGAAAGACGGGAACTCCATGGAGGACATGTTTAGGGTTCCCAACGAAACTTCTGATGGGTAATGGGTCCACTGACATGTTGCCAAGTTTGTTTCGACTACGTTACAGAAGTTTCGCTTGGAAGCCCTTACACATCCTCAGTACAGTCCCGATCTCTTCCTATGTGATATCCATATTTTTGGAGCTCTGAAGAAACACGTTCGTGGCAGTCGAATGGATACGGATCCACGAAGAGTTGCACCCCTGAATACCGTCACTGTTCCGTAGGCAAGTGCAGACGTTTATTCATGAAGGCACTGACCGTCTTGTCTCACAGTGGGATAAATGTATGAACAGCTGTGGTGATTACTTTCGAAATAATAAACATTTCACTTATTTTTTCTTCCATCTGTCTAGTTTTCATTCGATGTTGCCGATAATAGTATGGATCGTTATCGATCGATCTCCAAGTATCTGTACCTTTTATTTTTATTGTGCGAATAGTAAGAATAATATGTCTGGCACTGATTTATTTTAAGTGGAGGATATTTCTAACCACTACTGCTCCCATCAGTGCATCAGTCACCAACGAAGCATGTGAAGGGTGGACAAATTCGCTTCAAGAAAAACGGCGCACCACAAAGGAAATAACCTAATTAGAGGGGTTTCGGTAGATGTGATGTAAATGTACAGACAAAAAATTATTACAATTTCAGAAAAGCTGGTTGATTTATTCAAGAGAAAGCTTTTCACAAATTGAGAAAGTCAATAATGCATTGGCCCATCTCTCGCCCTTGTGCAAGCAGTTATGCGACTTGATACTGATTGAGAGAGTTGTCGAATGATCTCCTGAGAGATATCGTGCTAAATTCTGTCCAGTCCTCGAACAGTGACATAGCTCCTATTGAAAAGTCGACCGAATCGCCGATTCTTCAGTGGGCTTCTATGGGCCCTACTATATCGACGTGTCCCACGCTCACTATCCTTGCAAGTTGGGTGCTGAAATTGCGCTGCAGCGTCTCACATTCGTCCATCGGCCGCCAAAGTTCACAATTTTGTATTTTCCGTCGATGCCTGTATTAGTATCAATTTGTGGCCAGTCTGTATAACTCCTTCGTGGCGTATCTTTCTTTTTTTTTGTCTTGCAAGAAACCGTTTGAGTGAGAGGTCGCAAGTTTAGTCTTTGGTAAGGCTCATTTGAAAGTTTCGTTTTAACCATTATGACAGGAAAAATATTTTCTGCTAATGAACCACCACATGCATCAGGAAGCCGACAGAAAATGAGTGTCCGGAGAGTGCAGAGAACCACCCTCTATTGGATATATCTATTACACTTCACAAAATGGACATCATTGAATTCAAGAAATTTAAAAAACTTAAAAACCTTAAATTACACCATGAACACCGAATCAAAAATGGCGCGCCACAGTGAGCACGAAGATTCGCACCATCAAATTCAGATAGGTATTCACTATTAAAGAATGCATATAGAATCATACTGGTGTAACCGAATGATGAAAAGTGACGGAATGTAATGACAAGCAATGAAATGCGAAACAGTCTGTGGTGGAGCTTATAGTGAAACTGGCCATACTTTAAGGCGTAGCTGCAGATAGTGCGATAATACGCTTAATAAGCACGGAAAAACAAACATTCCGAGGCTGAATTTGTCCAGTGGTACAAGGTGGATGAATTGCAATGTCACACACTTTTCAGGACGAACATTTTGCTCGAAAGGAGTATGATTTTTATATGCAGACCAGGAATAAAGCAAAAGCAAGTTATTTTGAGCATCTATTGGGGAAAAGCAGTGCTCATACCATAGTTGAAGCTGTCTTATGCCCATTTTCCCACTCTTGTTTGCTATGATGTAAGTATTCCCTGCTACCTTTGAAAGATCACGCACAAGAGAAGGAATTCTGTGGCGCAGAGCACCCCCAGCTTCTCGCAAAACAATGCTGTGCATCGTCAAGTCATCGCTCTGCAATTTCGTTACCTTGCGTCTTCCCCTTCTGTAGCACTGTTTGAAGTTATGCAACCACCCACTGCTTCCCTTACAATCACTGTAATCTACGTGACTCGCAGTTTGATGTGCATGAAACCGAGGGAGGTGGCGCAGTGATCAGCACACTGGACTCGCATTTGGCAGGACGACAGTTGTAACCCGCTTCCGGCCATCCTGATTTAGGCTTTCCGTAATTTCTCTAAACCCCTTCAGACAAATGCTGGGATAGTTCCTCTCAGAGGGCACGGCCAATTACCTTCCCCATCCCTCCCTATTGTTAGCTTGTGCTCCGGCTCTAATGAACTCGATGTCGCCGCGACGTTGAACACTAATCTACTCCTCCTCTTTGAAATGCATAATGTGGTAGGTCTATTATGCACATCCTGTAAATTACACTCCTGTAAATGGAAAAAAGAACACATTGACACCGGTGTGTCAGACCCACCATACTTGCTCCGGACACCGCGAGAGGGCTGTACAAGCAATGATCACACCCACGGAACAGCGGACACACCAGGAACCGCGGTGCTGGCCGTCGAATGGCGCTAGCTGCGCAGCGTTTGTGCACCGCCGCCGACAGTGTCAGCCAGTTTGCCGTGGCATACGGAGCTCCATCGCAATCTTTAACACTGGTAGCATGCCGCGACAGCGTGGACGTGAACCGTATGTGCAGTTGACGGACTTTGAGCGAGGGCGTATAGTGGGCATGAGGGAGGCCGGATGGACGTACCGCCGAATTGCTCAACACGTGGGGCGTGAGGTCTCCACAGTACATCGATGTTGTCGCCAGTGGCCGGCGGAAGGTGCACGGGCCCGTCGACCTGGGACCGGACCGCAGTGACGCATGGATGCACGCCAAGACCGTAGGATCCTACGCAGTGCCGTAGGGGACCGCACCGCCACTTCCCAGCAAATTAGGGACACTGTTGCTTCTGGAGTATCGGCGAGGACCATTCGCAACCGTCTCCATGAAGCTGGGCTACGGTCCCGCACACCGTTAGCCCGTCTAACGCTCACGCCCCAACATCGTGCAGCCCGCCTCCAGTGGTGTCGCGACAGGCGTGAATGGAGGGACGAATGGAGACGTGTCGTCTTCAGCGATGAGAGTCGCTTCTGCCTTGGTGCCAGTGATGGTCGTATGCGTGTTTGGCGCCGTGCAGGTGAGCGCCACAATCAGGACTGCATACGACCGAGGCACACAGGGCCAACACCCAGCATCATGGTGTGGGGAGCGATCTCCTACACTGGCCGTACACCTCTGGTGATCGTCGAGGGGACACTGAATAGTGCACGGTACATCCAAACCGTCATCGAACCCAACGTTCTACCATTCCTAGACCGGCAAGGGAACTTGCTGTTCCAACAGGACAACGCACGTCCGCATGTATCCCGTGCCACCCAACGTGCTCTAGAAGGTGTAAGTCAACTACCCTGGTCAGCAAGATCTCCGGATCTGTCCCCCATTGAGCATGTTTGGGACTGGATGAAGCGTCGTCTCACGCGATCTGCACGTCCAGCACGAACGCTGGTCCAACTGAGGCGCCAGGTGGAAATGGCATGGCAAGCCGTTCCACAGGACTACATCCAGGTTCTCTACGATCGTCTCCATGGGAGAATAGCAGCCTGCATTGCTGCGAAAGGTGGATATACACTGTACTAGTGCCGACATTGTGCATGCTCTGTTGCCTGTGTCTATGTGCCTGTGGTTCTGTCAGTGTGATCATGTGATGTATCTGACTCCAGGAATGTGTCAATAAAGTTTCCCCTTCCTGGGACAATGAATTCACGGTGTTCGTATTTCAATTTCCAGGAGTGTATATCAAATATCCTTGAAACTAGCGAACACCAGTTTTTGTAACAAGTGCGCCTTGTCCTCTCTTGATTATCCGTAGTTTTTCTTATGCAGCGTACGGTCAAATTGCTACGGACATATTCGATATCTGGCCATAATTGTTTATACTATGATCTTCTATGTACGTAATTATATATAGTACTCGCTCCTTGGACAACGACTGTCCTTTACTACGTTTCGCTAGGGACGGGATTTGTGGCTACATGTCCGACAAAGATGAAAAAGTAAGTGGCTCAACATCCGTTTCAGAATCACTTGACCTTGTTAAGAAAGTATCGATATCATTCTACTCCTCATGTACAGTGTTCGCACGAGACCACACATTTTACTGACTCATCTTGTATAAAAGATAATATTTCATCTGCTACTTACACTCCTGGAAACTGAAATAAGAAGACCGTGAATTCATTGTCCCAGGAAGGGGAAACTTTATTGACACAATCCTGGGGTCAGATACATCACATGATCACACTGACAGAACCACAGGCACATAGACACAGGCAACAGAGCATGCACAATGCCGGCACTAGTACAGTGTATATCCACCTTTCGCAGCAATGCAGGCTGCTATTCTACCATGGAGACGATCGTAGAGATGCTGGATGTAGTCCTGTGGAACGGCTTGCCATGCCATTTCCACCTGGCGCCTCAGCTGGACCAGCGTTCGTGCTGGACGTGCAGACCGCGTGAGACGACGCTTCATCCAGTCCCAAACATGCTCAATGGGGGACAGATCCGGAGATCTTGCTGGCCAGGGTAGTTCACTTACACGTTCTAGAGCACGTTGGGTGGCACGGGATACATGCGGACGTGCATTGTCCTGTTGGAACAGCAAGTTCCCTTGCCGGTCTAGGAATGGTAGAACGATGGGTTCGATGACGGTTTGGATGTACCGTGCACTATTCAGTGTCCCCTCGACGATCACCAGAGGTGTACGGCCAGTGTAGGAGATCGCTCCCCACACCATGATGCCGGGTGTTGGCCCTGTGTGCCTCGGTCGTATGCAGTCCTGATTGTGGCGCTCACCTGCACGGCGCCAAACACGCATACGACCATCATTGGCACCAAGGCAGAAGCGAATCTCATCGCTGAAGACGACACGTCTCCATTCGTCCCTCCATTCACGCCTGTCGCGACACCACTGGAGACGGGCTGCACGATGTTGGGGCGTGAGCGGAAGACGGCCTAACGGTGTGCGGGACCGTAGCCCAGCTTCATGGAGACGGTTGCGAATGGTCCTCGCCGATACCCCAGGAGCAACAGTGTCCCTAATTTGCTGGGAAGTGGCGGTGCGGTCCCCTACGGCACTGCGTAGGATCCTACGGTCTTGGCGTGCATCCATGCGTCGCTGCGGTCCGGTCCCAGGTCGACGGGCACGTGCACCTTCCGCCGACCACTGGCGACAATTTCGATGTACTGTGGAGACCTCACGCCCCACGTGTTGAGCAATTCGGCGGTACGTCCACCCGGCCTCCCGCATGCCCACTATACGCCCTCGCTCAAAGTCCGTCAACTGCACATACGGTTCACGTCCACGCTGTCGCGGCATGCTACCAGTGTTAAAGACTGCGATGGAGCTCCGTATTCCACGGCAAACTGGCTGACACTGACGGCGGCGGTTCACAAATGCTGCGCAGCTAGTGCCATTCGACGGCCAACACCGCGGTTCCTGGTGTGTCCGCTATGCCGTGCGTGTGATCATTCCTTGTACAGCCCTCTCGCAGTGTCCGGAGCAAGTATGGTGGGTCTGACACACCGGTGTCAATGTGTTCTTTTTTCCATTCCCAGGAGTGTATTTCCCAGTCTGCGAAATTCCTTGGGTTCCTTTCTGACGAAATGTCAATTTCAGCAACTGTTCTTGTGTATATAATTCAATGTTTGCTTTGTTTATAGATGTCATTCTGATGCTTTCTATCAACACCACTAGCACTGTAGCACTGTTGTTAGCTCAAAAAATGGCTCTGAGCATTATAGGACTCAACTTCTGAGGTCATCAGTCCCCTAGAACTTAGAACTACTTAAACCTAACTAACCTAAGGACAACACACACATCGATGCCCGAGGCAGGATTCGAACCTGCGACCGTAGCGGTCTCGCGGTTCCAGTCTGTAGCGCCTAGAACCGCACGGCCACTCCTGCCGGGTGTTGTTAGTTACTCGACGACTAAGCAGTTCAACTACTCTCCATAGCCTCATGCTGTCCTCACCACTGACTACCTCTAGTCCTGCCCAGTGATGCCATTTGCGGGTGCATAGTAGATGATATGTGGGTCGTCGAATGCTGTAAACGGCCGGCCTCTGTGACCGAGCGGTTCTAGGCTCTTCAGTCAGATTCGCACAATCGCTACGGTCGCAGATTCGAATACTGCCTCGGGAATGGATGTGTGTGATGTCCTTAGGTTAGTTAGGTTTAACTAGTTCTAAGTTCTTGGGGACTGATGACCTCAGATGTTAAGTCCCATAGTGCTCAGAGCCATTTGAACCATTTGAATGCCATAAACATCATTGACCTTTTGCGATCTCGCACTCAAGGAATGGTCCGGAAAATATTTTATGCGCCTTAATGTAGGCAACTGGGAGCGGATGATGTACGCTGGATTCCATTTCAGGGAGAGTTTTAAACAGTAGTTTCGCTGAGCTGACGGGGATGAAACGTAGTTCTATTGTTAGTTGTTTACTCATCCACATATCATTTCGCAACGATAGTAGACATGTTGGCTTAATTCAATAATGAAACGTAATTAAATGTTAACATACACATAGGCATGTATTTATTTACAGGTGTAGTTAATTACGAAACTAACGTTACATTATTTATTCAAATCTCATTACGCGTCACCGCACACACCCATTCGCCTGAAATCAGGATCATGATAATATCACTACCCTCTGTTACATTCTTTGTTTGTCTGTCTGACAAACTGGATTAGCATCCTTCTGCAATGAAAGAAATGTTCAGCTCAGAAATATAAAATGACGTTAGTATCTTCCACCACGGATCCTGTGCACACTGTTTTGAGTAACGTGCGTTATTCTCTGTAAGTGTATGTTTCATTGCTTTCAGTTTATCAGCCCTAACCTGTTTTTATTCATCCTTACTTTGTGTTGGTTACTCGTTTAAGTATTATGCTGTAACTGACTTTCCAAACACGACGGTAGTAAACTTCCTGACAGATTAAAACTGTGTGCCCGACCGAGACTCGAACTCGGGACCTTTGCCTTTCGCAGGCAAGTGCTCTACCAACTGAGCCACCGAAGCACGACTCACACCCGGCACTCACAGCTTTACTTCTGCCAGTATCCGTCTCCTACCTTCCAAACTTTACGAAAGCTCTCCTGCGAACCTTGCAGAACTAGCACTCCTGAAAGAAAGGATATTGCGGAGACATGGCTTAGCCACAGCCTGGGGGATGTTTCCAGAATGAGATTTTCACTCTGCAGCGGAGTGTGCGCTGATATGAAACTTCCTGGCAGATTAAAACTGTGTGCTCGACCGAGACCTTTGCCTTTCGCGGGCAAGTGCTCTACCAACTGAGCTACCGAAACACGACTCACGCCTGGTACTCACAGCTTTACTTCTGCCCGTATCCGTCTCCTACTACGACGGTAGTAGCTCTTGTATTCATTTGCTCTGGAAATTTGTCTTAGAGTTTGTTTCCCAAGCAGTAAATGCTGCTTCAAATGTTTTGGGTAATTTCTTTCTATACATGTCGTTTAAGTATGTATTTTGTTCCGTGATTGTGAATAGAGTTGTTAGTGCGATAATTACCAACGTTTTTCGTAATGTGAACAATGGATTGTTAGATGTACTCAGATGGTTTACATAGAATTCTCAACTGTTTAAACAGATCTTACAACGAACCTCACTATTCTTTTTAGAAGTGTTTCTTGTGCAACTGTCCTGAAGTCTGAATACTCGAGCTACATTTTGTACATTTAAATCCCCAAAAGACAAAGACTGAAAGGAATAGCACTAGGAGGACTTTCTGTTGCTCCCTAAGACAGCACCCTGAGGACATAATATGAAGGACTTATTTCAGTAGTGGTACAAGTCCATTTTTGTTCATATTGAGACACAGAGTCCGAAAGTTAAATGAGCGCTGAAAAATCTGCAGTCGAGACACCAGAAATATTCAAGCATATGGCTCCTTGCTAGAGATGAACCTTTCTTTCTGTTTGTTTGGCTCATTAATTTCAGAAGCATTATAGACAGAAAAGTGGATATAATGGACTTGTAAAACTGTTATAATAAGCCCTTCATATGATGATGACATTCCCTTTGCTAGTACCTCTTAGTTTTCATTCCGCTTCAACTGACAGTGAATCCCTACAAATAATGTGTTTGTTATAAGATAAACAGGATTTTCATCTACATTTGATGTGACAGAGTGTTTATCTGTCTTCAGACTGAAATTCACATTTTCTTTTCCTTTTACTGCTCTGTGCTAGCTTATTATTCAGTAAGTAATTGCGGAAAGACACGGAAGAGATTAATTTTCTGTGCAATGAATAGCAGCTCTTTTTAAATGCGAATTAATGTAAGATAATAGCTATAACAAGCTTATTATACAGTAGGAAATTGCGCAGAGACACGGAAAAAATTACTTTTCGGTGCAATGAATAGTAGCTCTTTTTAAATGTGGGTTAATGTAAGATAATACCTATAACAAAGAGAACGAACCGTATATTATCCGATTACAAGATTAGTGATGAACATTGTGAGCAGGTCACATGTGCATGTGTTTAGGTGTAGTACTAAGAAGCGACGTGAAAAGGGCACAATTACGGAAATTAAGTAACAGGAAAGGCGAATAGAAGGCTCAGATTTGTTGGGTGGTTCTGGGAAATGCAGTGCACCTGCAAAGGAAATTGTATACAACACACCACTGTGACCAGTTCTGCATCTAGATCTCTCCTCCATTATTACTCCGCATCCCACAATATGGCGCGCGGTGTGGGCTACCTTGTACCACTACCAGTCGTTTCTTTTCGTGTTCCATTCGCAAAGAGAGCGAGGGAAAAGCGACTGTCTACAAGCCTTCATATGAGCCCTAATTTCTCTCAATTTTTCTTCGTGTTCCTTACGCGAAATGTACTGTAAGGGAAGTAGAATCGATCTGCAACCGACCTCGAATTCCGGTTCCCTGAATTTCCGCAGTAAAGCCTCGCGGAAAAAGCCGCGTTTTCCCTCCAAGGATTCCCATTCGAGTTCACGAAGAATCTCCGTACACGTAAGTGCTTATCGAAAACCCGGTAACAAATCTAGCAGCACGTGTCTGAATAGCATCGTTGTCTTCCTTTCATCCAACCTGGTGGGTATCCCAAACAATCGAGCAATACTCAAAAATTGGTCGCATTAATATTCTATATGGCTTCTCCTTTATACATTAGTTACACTTCGACAAAATTCTCCCAATAAAATGAAGTCGACCATTCCCTTGCTCTACTACCATCCTGAGGTGCTCTTTGAATTTCATATCGCTTTGCAACGTTACTCCTAGATATCTAATCGATGTGGCTCTGTCAAGCTGCTCACTACTAACGTTGCATTCGAAAGTAGCAGGATTGTTTTTCGCATTCATCCTCATTAACTCACATTATTCTCCATTTTGGGTTACGTGCCATTCACCACAGTAGCTAGAAATTCTGTATAAGTCAACTTGTATCCTCCTACAGATACTCAATGGCGACACCTTCCCGTACACCACAGCGCCAGCAGCAAACAGCCGGAAACTTCTGTTCACCCTTTCCGTCAGATCATAACAGGCAACTAAACAGGTAATCCTTCGAAAGAAGACGATGTAGTTCTCGTGAAAACTCATTGGTTAAATTTAGCAGATCTGTATTCGAAAAACTGTGTACGACCATTAAGCTGTCTTTAACATATCTCTTGCGTAGGGAGAATGACACGAAATGTATCACACTGCGTACAGAGGCATACAGACACTCAATTTTCGAACGCTCAGTACGTCAATGGAATAAGAAAGAACATCGGTAATATTGGTACGATGTACTACCTACTGCTGAATGGCTTGTGGAGATATATGTAGATGCAGAATTGCAAACAATCTTGAAGATAAACCTAAGAGACTCAAAAGTTGGGGATGTAATAATTGTTTCAATGTTAAGAATACAGACAATGAATAAATTGCAGCAACAGTAAGGAGATGTGGCTACTGATGAGCTTCCTAGTAGTGGTAGTGGTAAGGTAATTAAAAGGTAGGGGGATTTGATCACAGTGTACTAGTGCTGTACACGTTTACCCAGACTGTGCGGCACAGTTGAAGTTATCACGCCTGCCATTGTTCCTCGGACCTTTGCCAACACATTATGATTGCATTTCGGACCTCATTGTCCATATGCGGTCAGCCGAAGCGGCGACGAGAGCCGAGGTCCTTGCCTTGAAATTTCCTGAGTGAATAGTACCCGCGTTTGTTTCGAACACGTTTTAATTTCGATATCCTTACATCACTGATGGAATTCATGTGTTAAATTTTCACAAACTTGATACAGAAGCACTTTTCTGATACTCACCATTAGATTTTTCTTTCGTTTCTAACGTTTCAGTCAGTAAAGAGATGGCTTTATAAACAGATAAATCCATGTAAATAATGAAAAGAGATGACCACTTGGTCTCAATCAAGGGAGTGATTTTGATCATCGATGGGAAACTGCAGACCACTAAAAAAAGATAGTTTATAAGTAAAACTCTTGTACAAAGCATGGTGGAAGACTACTCTGATGTACGAAATCCGTTTCGTATTGAATTAACAATGAAACAGAGTGTACACGAAGAAGGGCACCACGTTTGACACGCGGAGAACTGTCATAAAAATGTGAAGTCTTATTTGACACATGACCAAAGAAAGACACCAGTTTATTGCCAAAACCGATTTACTAAATTTCAAGAACATAACGAGATATGTTAACATCATATATTAATTTAAGTATTAGAAAGCATTTGTCTGTAGTGCAGTCTTATTCGAAAGTAGAATGTAGAAGTTCAACATTTCGGCCAACAAGAGAATAGAAGCTTTTTACATTCGATATACTGATAATTTTTACTTTATGGACCGTGTTGCTACAACTGAATGAAACAATTTTCGCGCCATACACATTTCGCCTTTATTTTCTGCAAGGCATCTTCAGTGGCCTGGAATATGTACATATTTTTGTTATTTAGTTTACATTTTGGTCAATGTACCTGTAGGTTATAAGCAATTCTGGTGGTTGGTTTCTGCTATTATGTAGTAATATTTTGAACTGTACTTACAGGTTGCGTGGATGATTTTCGACATTTTGCGCTCCTATTGCTTTTTTGGTGTTGTTCCTCTTCCTATAAACAGATTAGTTCGGTAGATTGAATAGTTAATTAAGAACTACTGAATCCAATTCAAAGAGGTCTCAGAGTCAATTTAATAATGGTAGGAACTGTGGGGATTAAAAACTATAGAGGACGACAGCTACTTGATTAGAGTACAGTAGTTATGTAGAAACGAACAGAATTGCACAGACCAGACTTAAGTGCAGCGCAGCATCAAAAAAGCGTTCGGACTGAAGACCACAACAACAACAAGGAACTTGAGAATATTGTGCAACCCCCTAAGTTCCTCTTCCGTAGCGATAATAATGAGTAAGTTGTTTTCAATAAGGATCGTACAGAGACCTACAAGCATCTCAAATCTTTACTTGACACTTACAGTAATTTACAGTGTATATGTCTTCTCCAGTGTCGGCTATATTTCACCTACCGCTAGATTGAGACTTTATTCAGGCTACTTGCACACACTGATGCCTCCATCTTGAGCCGTCAGAATATTCCGAGTGTGGATTTTATTGACTTCTATTCACCCCCATTAGATAGTAACTATGTAAGTGAAATATTCACAGTTCATTCAGCGATAGACATCATTTCGACTCGGAGTGTTACTAAATTTCCTAGAATTATAGACGAGCAAAGAGAGCAAACATAAACAATTGTAAGTTTACACTACACTGCATATTACAAAATTGAAGACATTTTCCGTGCGATATTTCGCAGCAGTACAGAGATATGGTGACCGTGATTCATATTCTCTCACGAAGTTCACCTATACTGGTTTCTGTGATATTTTTAAAGCGACGTAAACGAGAAAAAAATTGTTCCTGACTTTATGACGTAGCACCTGCAGACGAACGGACTGTATATCAATTTGCAGTGGACAAACGCCTACATTACATTCTCGTACATAAGTAACAGCAGATGACATACGCTAAATATTTAACCTTTACGACCTATAAACTAGAATCCAAACCATCAAAACCTTTGCCTTGGAGTATAATCGTACGCTTTGTGATCACTTAAAGCAGGTCATGCCCAGGCTGTCTTAGTCACTAATTATTTTGTGATTCCTACCATGACAGGAATGTGGCCATGAGAATAAAACCAGAAAATTCGTGGTCCATTTATCGTTATACGCCCATAAATGCTATGTTTTTATATGGGAAGCATAACACGACAAAATGTTATGTTCCTGTTCGAGCTATATGCTTTCTGCGTGCGTGACATTTTTGGCCAATCTTGGCGGGGCTCTATTGAGCACAGCAATGCGGACATGTCAGAAAGAACAGATACCACACACGTATAAATAGTAATGGCTGAAGGCATATTTCAGTGTTCCAAAAGGAACTGTCTTACAAATGACATTATTTGTCATTCTTTTTAAACCTATTGTTTGCGTATGTCAGTGCTGATATTAACATGTATAAATGACGCACCATAGGTACAGCAAGGCATGATAACGAAATGCTGAGCTTGTAAGTCAGTGTCATGTTTGGTGCGCAATACATGCCAACTGATGGAGCACATAGGAGGCGCAGCAACACAGTGGTTGTCAACCTGTGTCAGAATGCACCGTACTGTCTCATGCATGGGCCAATTCACCGGACATCCACTCCATCATTCGTATATCAAACCCGTTACTTAAGGCAATTAATGCCAATTTGCCTTTTGTATACTTGACGGAAGCATAAAAAATCTTTTGGCCTTATGAGTAGCATGTCTTAGCTCATTCTGAGAACAGGCGTGTGCTTGTTTGGTAAGTACTGCATGCAAATGATCGATTGCGGAAAGTATCAATGGACCAACCGATCAGCTATAATTGCAATCTGAAGTCATGACAAAAACTTGGAATTGTTGCGCCCATATGGAAACGTAGGACTTCTTTCTGGTACGACGACATTCTTGTAATGTGAGCGTATATAACAATTTTTTGTTCCCCGACACCATAATGCGATCTTCCAAGACGACGATGCGACGATGTACCTATCAATCTCATATGTTCTGTGCTGAATTGACTTGATGAATACAGGTTCTCAGTTCTTTCTAGAACGTAAGGGACTGTGTGTGTGTGAAATCTCATGGGACTTAATTGCTAAGGTCATCACTCCCTAAGCTTACACACTACTTAACCTAAATTATCCTAAGGATACACACACACACACACACACACACACACACACACACACACATGCCCGAGTGAGGACTCGAACCTCCACCGGGACGAGCCGCACAGTTCATGACTGCAGCGCCTAAGACCACTCGGCTAATCCCGCGCGGCGTAAGGGACTCTACGGAGGGCTGCTTACCGTCGATCGATACGTTCTTTATATCTGTATCGACACTAAATGTAATATTGCACGCTTCGCGATTGAATATTTCATTACAAAACTTCTACTTCTGTACGGAATGCAGTTGTAGGACTTTTGCATTATTAAGTAGATGGTGTGTATAAATTTTATTTATAACTCTAAATTTCTCCAGCTTGCACATTATGTTCTTGCATTACAATATCTACTGTCCTTCCATGGACAGACGTGAAAAACAGAGTGAAAATATTTCATTGCTCGGAAAGAAGAACAGTTCAGTCGCCTTTATTTTTATTTAAGAATTTTGTTAAAGACAATGTATACATATGATTAAATTTGATTATGCTTTCACCAGTGCTTTTTTTTCCTTTTTTCTGTCTTCACTCTTCACGAAATGGTATGCAGTGCCCTGTTGCATATATTACAGGTCCAGTCCTCCATGGGGTTGCAATATGATTCCTTCCAGGACATCTTCCTGTGGAAAAGATGAACGGCAAAACACCTGTACAGGTGACGGAGTTGGCAGTTAGAACACTTCCTGTTATATGAATTCATCGTTTCTGTTTCCATGATTGACCGGCCGTAGTGGCTGAGCGCTTCTAGGCGCTACAGCCTGGAACCGCGCGACTGCTACGGTCGCAGGTTCGAATCCTGCCTCGGGCATGGATGTGTGTGATGTGCTTAGGTTGGTTAGGTTTAAGTAGTTCTAAGTTCTAGGGGACTGATGACCTCAGAAGTTAAGTCCCATAGTGCTCAGAGCCATTTGAACCATTTTTTTTTTGTTTCCATGATTTCCATAGGTGCCTACCTGGCTGTTTCTCCTTGGTTACAATTCTATATCCTTGTGACTCTGGAAGATCAAAGCGTTGTCTAATTAGTAGAGTCGGATAATAACCGCTTCTTCAGTTCTAAACAGTTTTGACCGGTTTCGGACAAATGTAATCCCACATTGATGTGTACATGAACCGTGGGGCATGTGGCCGCCGCACGCTGTGAAGACTAGCCTGTGGGCAGACGCCTGCCATAGGTGAATGCGAGATCTCGGCTCGGCGCACACTGTGAAGACTAGGTTGCGGACAGGTGACTGCTGCACATGAATCTGAGATATCGGCTGGCCACACATTGTGAAGAATAGGCTGCGGCCATCTGACCGCCGTACATGAAGCAGAGACCTCCTCTTCACGTGCGGCGGTCACCTGCCCGCAGTCTAGCGTTCGCAATGTGCCGTAGCCACATGCTGCACCGTTCTTGCATACCTGAGGGATGAGCTTATAATTGTTCGGAACCGGTTGAAACTATTTATAACTGAAGCGGTTGATTATCTAACTCTGCCATCAATCTCAGTTGCAGATCTCTTTCGGACCTAATCATATATTGTCTAATTGTCTAACTTCTTCTATGAAGAAAGATTCCTGAGCTACGATATAGGTGTAGCTCTTTCTTGTTAATTCTGAGACTGACAGAGCTCTTTCTAGGATCCTGGCTTTAACATTCAGTAGTTTCTTGGTGTATTTTGCCGTCATATATACATTTCATATTAGTGAAGTTCCGTATGTGTCAGCTGGTATAACTTTGAGCTCGAGCAGCGTTGTCATAGTTGGTACTGATGAATTTTGTACCTTAGAGATGTCATAAATGGCTATTGTTGTAGCTGTCGCTCGCACTTACATATGGAGAAAGAAACTAGTCGCAGCGGTTTGTGGCGTTACTCTTGAATATTTAATGCAGGGTATGAACTCTACTGTTGATACACCACACGTGAGATGGGATGGACTCTCTTTGATTTTGTTCCTCCTCTTCCACATTTCCAGCTTTGAGCAGTTTATTTCTTTTGGGTTTCCTAGTGCCCACTTTCTGATGGTGTCCATGGCTGCTTGTAGGTCTTCCAGGTTCCTGGAGATAATGACACTACCATAGGCAGTTACAGATTTCTTGTGTCTATAGTCCACGCAGTGTCCGCTGTCATTACGTTAAAGAGTCCTTGTAGGACCCAATCTACCTTCGACATCGATATGCCTTCGTGTACTGCTACATCCTGTGGGTCTAGAATCGATTTAATTATTCGTAGTTTATGGATTGATTTACCTAGTATATTCTCTAGCTTCTGCATGAGGATCTTCCTCTTGTACACTGTCGAACATTTTAGAGTACTCCATAAAGATCGCGTACAGTGGAATCGTGGGTTGCGCAGCAGTCGTTGTCACTTCTTGAACGACTTCTTAAACAAACGGGTAGTGTTGACCTGCCTGGAGTGATTCGTTGGGATTTTAGTATGAAGACTTTTTTCAGTGCGCCCTAATACGAATTTAGAGAAGCATTCAATCCTAACGCTGTCCAGAGCGATTCCTCTGTAGGAGCATTCGTCGTCTTTCCTGCCTTTGCTTTTGCAGAACTCAACTATAAGTGTCTTCCTCCATTGTAGTGGGACTGAGTTGTTCTTGAGGCATTCGTTGAACAGGGACGATAGCATTTCTGCCAGATCTTGGAGTATATCCTTCAGGTATTCCATATATATCGCATCTGGACTTGCCACCGTATAATTCTTTCCGTTCCTTATGATATGGTTCAGTTCATCGACTGACTTGGGTGTTTGCTGCTTGCGGTGTGAAGCATAAGCCGGTATTTTTGTCTTTCTCTAAAATATCTGGCAATCTGATCTAGTGTTACTTCCTGTTAGATATTTGTCCATGTTTCATCTGCAGCTTTATCAGTATTCGAAATAATATTGTAATAGCAATGCTTTTGTATTTGTAGACAACAATTCTTTCTCATATTAGCATCATCCGCACAGCGAAATCTAGTGACCTGCAATCACATTGTATCTCGTACATACGGCGACAAATTTTACGTCCACAGTGTAAAATTGCTCCTGTCACAATAGCAAGATGATCAATGGATTACTTTATTGGAAATAAATAACTGTGGAAAGAAAATTGTAATCTGGAGCAAGTTTGTTCCAGCGCGAAAGGAGTAACTGGAAATATATTCTGTTGTATTGCTAAAATTTTTGCAGTTAATTTATTGGGATGTTTTTAGTGTATTTTCACTGTTCTCGTTTCTCTGGAATGTAACATTCCACATACTGTGATATTATCAGGGGTAGAAGACTAGTTAAGTTGAACTAAAATGGAGAGACGACAGCTACGGTTAGCAACAAGGAATCGTTTCAGAACTCGCGTCAATCGATTTAGAGAAGTCAAACACAACATAAACCATACAGAGATTTGAACCAGCAATTTCTTGAATCTAATTCAGTTGTTTCTAAATCTCGCCAATCTGAGAAGCGAAACCAAACTAAGCGAATAAGCTGAATTGTGAATACTGATAAAGTTACAAAAAAACGAACCGTCTGTTTTATGGACAAGCGACTTTTCCAACTGAATCCAAGTACGTCAAATGCAAAACATCCATTCCAACGGGCGCTATACCTGACCTATCTTTCAAAAATAAGAAAAAAGAACAGAACAGAGATTACTCCGTTGCCTATAGATTAAATCAGAAAATTTAGAGCGTTGAAGAATAGTTATCCTGTATAGGGCATGAGCAGCAGCTTTGTGGAGGGAAATTTGTATGAGCAAATGTAAATGTAATGGAAGTTTCCTAGTGTGTTCTCCTAGGCGTAGTATCTGTTTCAAGAAGGTCTCAGGAAATAGTTCGTGCGAAGCATGTAATCCTCCTAGGTTTCAGTTAGGTGAAATTTCTGTATTAGCACATTAAAGGCTTCAGTTTCAGTTAACTAGCAAACTGGTGGTACAGTTCTTGTGCCTCCCTCACCAATCTTAACAAATAAAATAGTTTTGAGTTGACAGATCATAAAATACAACTTCTTTTCTCACACTTGCTGAAGACGTTGGAATAAAGCTTGCATCATTTACATAGGGTGATTTTCTATAATCTAGCCCCGATCGCAAGTGAAGCATTACTACAATGCAGCTCTCTTCAGACTGTTGCCTGTATCTTAACCATTAATAGCTTAAAATCTGGTCCATGCTACGAAGAGGCACCTGCAACGATAAAAAATATCCATCTCCCACTGCTGAGTACCAAACTTAAATGTTTCATCAGGAACGCTTATTTCTCTTAGAACATGGTATCAACTATACTGTATATCTCCCTTTGAGCTAGCTATCACAGGCCCTGAAGAACACGATCTTCCCCCACAAATTGCCACCCATCAACTGACCCCTTTGTCCCGTCCCAAGACGCACTCATCTGAGTTAGGTTTCTTGCGAACTCAACCTCCGAAGGCAGTAAAAATGAGATGCCTTTTTTTATGATAGTCCATAGCCGTAATGGACATTGCTTTACGGACTATCTTGTCACAAGCCACTGGTTCCGATTGCTTCTCGCTAGTCTGCAGTCCGATGGCTTGTCAACAATATCGTATACCGGTAGCTGCTGGTTTGTCTGCTTTCCCTGTTCTTCATCGTCTCTATAACATCGGAGAATTGACCTCACCATGGTTTTTATTTCAAGAATAGGAAGAAAATATTGTTTCTAATACAGTTTATCAGAATGCTTTTGAGTTTCTCGACTTCATAATAAATTTCCGAACAGATGTGCTTCTGGAAAATAACTAGTGGTTTTGCAATAGATTGTGATCATTTGTTATTCATGCCCAGTTGCGCTCTGCTTCTTTAAACTTCATCTGACAATAGCAACATGATCTAGACGACAACCAACTCACTCCTTTTTATTGAAATAGTAAATGAACAGCGTAGTTGTATTTTGTTAGCTAACGTATTTTGTTGGAAGCTGAACATCATGAACATCTGGTGTCCACGTCATTCGAAAGAGAACAAATTCTGCACACCATAAGCCGTGAAAAATGGCGATATTACATAATTTTATTTTTATTGAAAGGAAACGAACTGAAATCAATGTATCAGATTAAATCTGCCTGCTGATTATTGCAAAAACTGGTACGTCATTTTGAAATTCGAAGCCGAAACCCTTGCCTTTCGCAGGCAAATGCGCTACTAGCGTCGTTGTTCTCGCTATTTGGGCTGGGCTGATGTCACATGACACCCTTTCAAGTTCATCGTTGAATACTTCTCTCAGGTACCCCCTCTCCCTCCCACTCACACACACTCCGCAGAGTGATATTCTGTAAGCATGTATAGTGTTTGTGTGTGCTTCTCAACAACTTGGAGGAATACGGTTGAAAAAGGTTTTTCGAAAGCTACACGTAAGTAATCACAAATTTAGCCGCGAAATGTTTTCGCACAACGAAATTACGTTTAGATATAATGTTATGTGTTAAGGCTCCAACCAAAGTCAGATTAACATCATTTAGTTGAAAATAACAAGCTACGAGTATCCAAAAATATACAGAGGGCCTTACATAACCCTATAATGTAAAACAAATTAAGGTAATGTGAACAAGCAGAAACTGTTTGAGGCCTAATTTTCGTAAAATTATTGTCACTTACAAAATGGTCACATTTTATAGATTTAAACAAAATAAAATTCAATGTCGATGGAACAAAGGTGCTGAAATATGTTGGGGTCCATATGAAAAAAACAGTGTTTCCCTTCCTTAAAGTGCAAATACCCATTCGTGACTATCTAATGGTACTGAGAAAGTGCACAACACTCATTCGATAGTAGGTTAAGATATTGTGACGTGAATCTATTTTTCAATGCTCACCTATATACTTCCATATTTTCGCGGTAGTTCTACAATATAATTAGCAGATAAAACAACAATGAATGTTGACACATTCTATTTCAGATTGCAAAGTGAATTTACGTCTTCTTTTTTTAAAAATAAACATTCGTGGTAAGCTAATATTGATGACAGTGTAACTAACTATACTTTTTTGATAAATTTTAATCTTCATGTTGACCAATTGTTTTATATATGTGGTAGCAAGCCTAGACAATAGTTCAATAGGTCTGACTTATGGAGGAGGATGAATGGTGGCTGCAACATATATACAGTATTAGTTTAGTTTCAGTAAAACACTTTAATATAGAACACTTAACTTTGGATGAATTATACGTCCATATGAGTGACAATATACATTTTATTATTATTGCACAATATCAGGAAAGAAAATGTAGTTTTTTGTGTAGAATGTCATACTTATTTGCAAACATTCTGCGTCACTTGTAAGTCTCATTTGGTAAGTGCCCTACACAATTCAGTATTATTCTAACTTAGGATGCGAGAGTAGCCAGTGCATGGAGCCGCTGCGTAGTACTTGTCGGTTCGCGACAGCAACCTGTCAGTACCTCGTGGTGGCTCTGTCCACCGGCCACTCACATCAAATGGTTCAAATGGCTCTGAGCACTATGAGACTTCAACCTAACTAATCTAAGGACATCACACACATCCATTCCCGAGGCAGGATTCGAACCTGCAACCGTAGCGGTCGCGCGGTTCCAGAATGAAGGGACTAGAACCGCTCAGCGACTGCGGCCGGCTACTCACATCATATGGAGCCTTGGCCTGAGGATGGTCGCATGAAACGAAACCATCAATCAGAATTAAAAATAAAAATGAATTGCGATCAGGCTTCCTTTTATTAAAATCGCTATTGTTCCATAATGATGCCACAAATAACTGCAAAATAGTCTGTGGGTACTATCAAGATTGTTTTCCAGATTGTTAATATACAACATGAACAGCAAACCTCCCAGTACACTACGCTGAGATCGGCTTGAAGTTACACTACTAGCCATTAAAATTGCTACACCAAGAAGAAAAGCAGATGATAATCGGGTATTCATTAGACAAATATATTATACTAGAACTGACATGTAATTACATTTTCACGCAATGTGGGTGAATAGGTCCTGAGAAATCAGTACCAAGAACAACAACCTCTGGCAGTAATAACGACCTTGATACGCCTGGGCATTGAGTCAAACAGAGCTTGGATGCCGTGTACAGGTACAGCTGCCCATGCAGCTTCAACACGATATCACATTTCATCAAGAGTAGTGACTGGCGTATTTTGAAGAGCCAGTTGCTCGGCCACCATTGGCCAGACGCTTTCAATTGGTGAGAGATCTGGAGAACGTGCTGGCCAGGGCAGCAGTGGAACATTTTCTGTATCCAGAAATGCTCGTTCAGGACATGCAACTTGCGGTAGTGCATTATCCTGCTGAAATGTAGGGTTTCGCAGGGATCGAATGAAGGGTAGAGACACTGGGGTCGTAACACATCTGAAATGTACCGTCCACTGTTAAAAGTGCCGTCAGTGCAAACAAGAGGTGACCGAGACGTATAACCAATTGCACCCCATACCATCGCGCCGGGTGATACGCCAGTATGGCGATGAAGAATGCACGCTTCCCATGTGCGTTCACCGCGATGTCGTCAAACACGGATGCGGCCATCATAATGCTGTAAACAGAACCTGGATTCATCTGAAAAAATGACGTTTTGCCATTCGTGCACCCAGGTTCGTCGTCGAGTACACCATCGCACGCGCTGCTGTCTGTGATGTAGCGTCAAGGGTAACCGCAGCCATGGTCTCCGAGTTGATAGTCCATGCTGCTGTAAACGTCGTCGAACTGTTCGTGACTGCTAGTGATACGAGACCGTTGGGATCCAGCACGGCGTTCCGTATTACCCTCCTGAACCCACAGAGTCCATATTCTGCGAACAGTCATTGGATCTCGACCAACGCGAGCAGCAATGTCGCAATACGATAAACCGCAATCGCGATAGGCTACAACCCGACCTTTATCAAAGTCGGAAACGTGATGGTACGCATTTCGCCTCCTTACACGAGGCATCACAACAACGTGTAACCAGGCAATGCCGGTCAACTGCTGTTTGTGTATGAGAAATCGGTTGGAAACTTTCCCCATGTCAGGACGTTGTAGGTGTCGCCACCGGTGCTAACCTTTTGTGAATGCCCTGGAAAACTAATAATTTGCATATCATAGCATCTTTTTCCTGTCGGTTAAATTTCGCATCTGTAGCACGTCATCTTCGTGGTGTAGCAATTTTAATGGCCGGTACTGTATTTCCACTTCTGTCGATGACATTCTGCTTCGCTCTAGAAATTTCGTTTGATACCTCGTATCACCACACTTTTGTTAAAAAACGCTGGTGTCTTCCTGCTGAATAGGACAGCAACAACACCAAACTTTTGCTGTGCTCCACAGCGATCATTGCGGCACTAGATGAAAGTAGTGGCAGCCCTTAGTCCAGAATAGGCATTTCACTTACAGCGAAATGTCTTAAACGCCAGACAGTGTACCTGCTCAAGGAAGTACTTTACTCCCTGCAACGTGCCGCACAGCATTGTGCTGGTAAACTTTTCGAATAATACTTACCGGGGAATGGCTATAAAATTGCACTTCACAAGAGAGAGAGAGAAAAAAAAATCTGTGCCCAGAGACCACCACAAGAAGCGTAACAAAGAGACCAATAACACTTCCTGTTTCAAATTACATATAGTTTAAGAAGGAATTACGCTACACTGTCCTGTCCGCTTTTTTCCATAACTTTTGCGTAAACAACATGTCACACCGAATAATGAAAGACATTTTTCCATGTAAAGTACATGTTCAATACGGGTAAACACAAGAGGCGGGGAAAAAATGGCGACTTAAAGCGAACGAGTTTACGTTATCAGGGAGTATACCATGTTCAGGGTTACCACATGAAGAAGTATGTGACAGCAGTGACTTAGCTTAGGTGCATATTGATCAAAATATCTGCAGTTAATGCAGGCAGTGCTCGCAGGAAACGTCTTTCAGCATGTACTACGCGTCGGAACATAAAGCTATTCGTAATACAACGTACCACTGTGCCTTTATCTGCCATTCCACTGAGACTTGTCTCCACTCGTGCAACCTTTACATTCTGCTGGTGCAGGTTCTGAGGAACCTTCCACGAAATAATATTGCAACACCAGCCACTACACAGCCGAGACACGTCGACTGGTGCAAACAATATCACTTACATAGCTATTTAGTCTCGTGTTAAGAAGGAGAATTCTTGTTTCACGATCCGTCGGCGCTTAGGTCATGTTTAGCTGCTGTGTGGAGAACCCGGGTTCGATTCCCAGTACTGCATGGATGTTTTCCTTGGTGGGTGGAATGGAACGGGCTGCACTCGGCCTCGTGATGCCAACTGAGGAGCTACTTGAGTGAGAAGTAGCGGCTCCAATGTCAAGAAAGCCGACAATGACGGGGAGAGCGGTGTGCTGTAGAGATCAGAAATGAGCTCCGTAAATTCGCCTTACACCCGCTAGCGGATCGTATGACCTCATCTCCGAACTCACCTTCTCCGTATGCTCGGAAACTCGACTCTCTAGTCTCCGCGTTGTCCTCCTATAATCGTAAAGATGTTACTTGAGTCTTCTCAGGTACAAGTGGACCCTACGAGCGTAAAAAGACGAGCGAGTACACGAGTGCGTGAGTAGAACAAAGGACTCTCTGTCGCTACACACCCCACGGTCGGGCATGACGATATATACCGTCAAGCGTAAAGAAAACTGATATCGGCATGCGTATTCAAATACAGATATATGTAAACAGGCAGAATACGCCGCTGCGGTGGCAACGCCTATATAAGCCAAAAAGTGTTTCGCGTAGTTAATAGATCGGTTATTAAGATTTAAGTGAGTTTGAACGTGGTGGTGTAGTCGGCACAAGAGCAATAGGACACAGCATCTCCGAGGCAGCCACGAAGTGGCGATTTTCCCCCTACGACCATTTCACAAGTCTACCGTGAACATCAGGAATCCGGCAAAATATCAAATCTCCGACATTGCTGCGGCAGGAAAAACGTCCTGCAAGAACGGGACCAACGATGACTGAATAGAATTGTTCAACGTGACAGAAGTGCAACACTTCCGCATATTGCTGCCGATTTCAATGCTGCGGCATCAACAAGTGTCAGCGAGCGAACCATTCGACGAAACGTCATCGATATGGGCTTTTGGAGCCGAAGGCGCACTCCTGTACCCTTGATGACTGCACGACAAAAGCTTTACGCCTCGCCTGGGCCCGTCTCCACCGACATTGGGGTGTTAATGACTGGAAAAATGCTGCCTGATCGGACAAGTTTTCAAATTGTATCGAGTGGATGAACGTGTACGGGTATGGAGACAACCTCATGAATCCATGGACCCTGCATGTCAGCAAGGGCTCTTCAAGCTAACCTCGCAAGCAGGTGGCAATGGTACAAATCCGCTAGGCTACTCTATTTTCGAACACCTTTTGTAACTGTGATCTGTTGAGAACATAGAAGTTACAAAATTATTGTGCTCGTCGTAACAAAGAAATGCTGTTGTTGTTTTGTGTTACTTTTTTTACCGTTCTATTTTGTTTAGACTTTATGTAATAAAGAACACGTAGGCTATTTATTGGTAACGAAACAATTCGGAACCTTATACTTATTTACTTTTGACACAATACGTAGATTTTTGTTGTAGTGTGCTTTGTAAATAACCAGCGGAGACAATGAAACCGGCAGATAAAATAATGAATTTTACCTCCATATAAAGACATAATTGTCTAAACAATGCAAAAAATTCTGCCTACCAGACGCAAGACTCGAACCCTGACGCCCACGCGCTAAAACCGCTCGCGTGCTAGAGCCACACCGATTCCTTGACATGGGTTGGGATGATCAGGTGTGACACATTGATAGGCTCCACCGCTGCACGTACGTCGAGGTACGTCATCTGGTGACGTCACATCTTCAAAATTTATCATCCAACCTTACGGGGTATTTCTATTTCCCGACATTTGTGGCCCCACAAATGGTTCAAATGGCTCTGAGCACTACGGGACTTAACATCTGAGGTCACCAGTCCCCTAGACCTTAGAACTACTTAAACCTAACTAACCTAAGGACATCACACACATCCATGCCCGAGGCAGGATTCGAACCTATGACCGTAGCGGTCGCGCGGTTCCAAACTGAAGCGCCTAGAACCGCTCGGCCACACCGTCCGGCTGCCGCCCCACATGTCTTACATTAAATAACTTGTCTCAACATCATCTACTCACTTCGGAGGTTTCTAAACGTTATAAAGAATCTTGGATTAGACACAGGACAGGAAGACAGCGGTTTGTTGATATATATATTAAAGCTACAAACCGCTATTTTTCTGCCTGTGTCTAATCTAAGATATACTCATACTAACTGTCAACAGATGTTACTATCATGTTCTGCACGGAAGATGGAATTCCTATGAACGGACACCCACGCCAGCAATAACGTCAGGGCACCTATCAAGCGGGGTAGTGTTTGCTGGGTAGTCGCACATCCACAGTCTCTGTGCACACAAAGACGGTGCAGTATGACACAGAGAAGACGCCTACAGACTCTCTGCTGTGTAGGGCCATAGGAAGAATGGAAGAAGGAGAGTCGCAAACTGATATGGCCCTATGGCCCTATGGCTTAATGGGAATCATTCTGTTGTTTCTCGGATGAGGTGGCAGTTTATAGAGACCGAAACTGTACCCTGGAGACAAGGACAAGGCCGCCCACATGTGACATCAGAAATGGTGGGCCGTTATTTGGCTGTAAGGGCCGGCTTCTGCGGCCGACCGGTTCTAGGCGCTTCAGTCTGGAACCGCGCGACCGCTACGGTCACAGGTTCGAATCCTGCCTCGGGCATGGATGTGTGTGATGTCATTAGGTTAGTTAAGTTTAAGTAGTTCTAAGTTCTAGGGGACTCATGTCGTCAGATGGTAAGTCCCATAGTGGTCAGAGCCATTTGTACTATTTTGACTGTAAAGGAACCACGGTACCGTCTTACTACTGCACTGCAAGTGGCATCTGACCTCGCAGCATTTCCTGTACGTGTTGTATCGAGGAAAACGGTGTACAGAAGACTTCAGCAGAGTGGCCTTTATTGTTGAAGACCTGCTGTCTGTTTACCTCTAGTATGTCTTCACAGAAGGGAACATCCCGAGTGGTGCCGTCAACATTCCAACTGTACGGTCGAACGGCGGGCCAATGTTCCTTTCACAGATGAGTTCCAATATGGTCTGGAGAATGATTCTCGACGGATTCGCATCTGGAGGGCACGTGGAACTCTATTTCGGGACACAAATATTGTGCCAAGAGACCGGTATCGAGGAGGATCCCTAATAGTGTGGGCACTCTAACACCTCTTCATGAAACTGCACAGGTGAATCAGCAAGATTGAACTGCTGTTAGGTAGTGTGAGCAGATGTTGGGATCTCATGTGCGGTTGTTGCGAGATGCTGTGGTCCCAAACTTCGCACTGTTGGCCGATAATGCGGGACCTTATAGAGGACGGGTGGTTGATTATTTTTAGGGAAACGAAAGATACTGCACGCATGGCTTGGCCTGCTCACTCTCCCGCTTTGAATCCCATAGAGCATATATGGGATGCACTGGAGAAACGGGTTGTAGCACGTCAGCATACACCAACCACTCTCCGCAAGACGAATGTGCGCTATTAACGTAAGATTGACGACATCATTCGCAGTATTTGCCGTCATTGTCAGACCTGTATTGGTTCCAGAAGGAGTCACACGCCATTCTGAGTAAATTAACCAGTTGTCAGAATGTGAGTGAAAATCTGTTCCGTTGTAAAAAACCGAAGTACATTTTTGTAGACCGTTATGCATGTTGCAGTTGATTACCTTGTTTATTCTTTACATTGTTTCTACTGTACTATCACCTGTTTATACTGAGGTTTATTCTCTGAGTAGTAGTTAAATATTAAAATAAATTTACACCAATCTCCGAAAAATTACAGAAATGAGTGATACGCTATACAATTCGCTGTTAGCCTTTAAATGCAAGTTACCATGACAAAATTAATACATGGATTGTCAGGCTTGTCTAACTAGTGTATATTAATAGTCCCGTTCCATTAATGTAGTACGCGGAATTCTTTCTTGTGCATTCCAGATACTGTATTACAATGCCTTTTCATAGGTGCATTTGTTACAAACCAACTAAGAGTCATTTAACGATGCTTATGAGTAATGCGACGTTTGCTATTGAAATTTTAAAAAATCCCTCATAGGCTATTGTCAGCCACCTAAACGTTTCTAGGAGATCGTTCGAAATTTTCATTAAACTTGAATAACGTTATATTGTAATACTGTTTTCATTTCTGTGTAGTATCGTCATCGGTTAAGGTAAGTCAAAAGCATTTAGAAGATCATAGTTACTGTGAACCGATTAAATGTCATCCGCAGCGTTAGGATCCAGGTGACTTCGCTCTTAGCTATGAGAGCCAGAGAAGGCACTGTCTTTCCATGTTCTTTCCATCATCCAAGAATAACAGATTCCACCTATTTATCCTTTTCGGCAGCAGCAATTGAGGGGTACAACGATACTTCACAGAGTTTGTCCACATGGTCCAGACGTTTCGCATACCTCTTGAATTTCAACTAATGCCGCAGTTTCGATGGACCTGGCGTATTTTCGTGTGAATGACGAGTAATTAGAAAGAACGGAATCTTAATTATTAGCAACGTTCACTCGTAATCATGTTTCAGGGTCATAGACTATTAGGCGTAAGTAGTTGTTCGTTCACCTGGAATGCTTCCATACGTAGCAACAGTCTCTTTGTAATCATTGTCGCTGTCTTCAGCGCTCAGCATCAAAAGATCACGAGATGGGGGGACACAGAAACGTAGCGATCTTACTGTGCAAGTGCAGTTTAATCTTATCATTCCTTCGGTTCTTGTAATTTCTGTATCTTAATCATAGTATTGACAGGGCATCGCTATCTAATTAATTAGAACTCAAGTGATCATCCAGTAGTTAACATTGACAGAGAAGCACGAAACTGAGGGAAAGTTGTCTCGTTCTGGATTGTTACTAGGGCGTTTGAATGGCACAAGGAACGTGATAAGCACGTTTAGAGTCTGTTGATCTATATTCTGAAGACTGCACAACTCATTCTGTTGAAGTGCTTAAGCTCGATCAGAGCATCACGTACTGAAACCAGCTTGTCTAATAAAATGTTCCAACGGAATTAGATCTCGTGACTGAGTGATTTCGTGAGTCTTTTTGTAAGACGAGCTCCCTTACAATACGCCGCCGGTGATTTACACAAGTTTATTATCTCTCCTGCACTAGCCGGCCGGAGTGGCCGTGCGTTTCTAAGCGCTACAGTCTGGAACCGCATAACCGCTACGGTCGCAGGTTCGAATCTTGCCTCGGGCATGGATGTGTGTGATGTCCTTAGGTTAGTTAGGTTTAAGTAGTTCTAAGTTCTAGAGGACTGATAACCATAGCAGTTAAGTCCCATAGTGCTCAGAGCCCTTTGAATCTCCTACACGAGTTAGTAATGACTACGATGCTCAGAACTTCGGCTTCAGAGTACGTTTGAGCAAACTACTAAAACTATGACAGGTGCAAAGAAGTGTAGTGAAGTCTTTCAGTGTTGTCACTATATTATAAGCTTGGTCTTTTACGACAGGTGTTGTCTTCATTAAATCTTCAGAAAGTTACAAGGACTCGAAACGACGAATAATCTCCGATAAAACGTAAACTGCTGTTCTTTCATTGGAAAATGGGGCAATAAACTGTATTATGTTATCTATATGCCACATTTCACTACTAATCGATACAGTTACTGTAGTAGGTTGTTGTACGTGCATAGTACATTCACAAATACGTTTGGTATGATGCTCTTTTATCGGTAATAGCAGCAGCAACTCGTATAACCAGAACTTTTTTAAGAGCGTCGACAATGGATTTTATTCGATTCTTAACTACAATAGGATAACATAGCCACACATCACCCTCATAACCCACTTCAGTTCCTACAAAAATGAGTGCTTGGGCTACCTTTTTGAAATGATACTGAATGGTCTAAGATCTTCGCAATACATGAGTGCTACTAATTCACGAATAGTGCACTTTGAATATGCGACACTTCATTATCTACCGCGATATCCAAGCAAATACAGATATTTTGCACTGGAATAATTTAACTTTTTAAGGGCCGTGGATGATGAAACGGAAGTCGGCGAGGGTGTGCAACAACATAAACGAACAAATTAGACGTTTATTTTTATGCTGAGAATGAGCAGCTTTTTCATATGCTATTGACCTGTCATTTCCTGTGTTTTTTATTTAATCAGACACAGTTTCAGGTTTCCGTAATTTTTGTCGAACTTTGGCAAAAAGTGACAATTTAAACAGGGTAATAAGAGAACTGTAGCCGTTACCTAAAACTCACCAATGATGACACACTCCTTCACACTTTAGCAAGGGAACGAGTCGACGAGTAGGGCTCGACCTCAGCGCCAACGTCGTACTCGCGGAACTATTGGGAAGGAGAGAAGCCTATATAGAAAAGTGGTGGTATGCAACCATCAATATTGGACTCAAACTCACCCCGTTTGTGATCTCTAGTGTGGTCACCTCACGACCCTCCATACCGCATCCAATGACGCCATTGGCAACGTATGATACGGCAGTCGGTCGTTCGCGATTGGCACATCAAGACCATAATACGGAGCTGCAAAGTAATTTTCTCCCAAAACACTCGTGCGAGTCATCGTATCATACTGCCCAACTGTGTGTGGACATACCAAGTAGATCGAACAGGAATACTAAGAGCATACCAAGGAGGGCCTCATCAGTGGGGATCGGTTATTTCGACTAGGAAAATCGTCACAAAATGCTGAAAAACGTGAACTAGCAGATGCTTAAAGGTATAGGAACATACTGCAGCCTGCTTCTATCGCTGCCGCAAGGTTCACAAAGACAAAATTATACTGCTGACAACGCACAAAAAGGCATTTAATAAGCATCCTCCTCGCGCTCCATACACGAATGGTACAGGAAGAAACCCTACTACCAGGTGGAATAGGATGTACCCTCTATCGCGCACTTGACAGTGGTTTTCCGGGTACAGATGCCGATGAAGATGTAGACGTAGAAGATGGAAAAAGAAACTGGAAATGAGCTATTGCTAAGGAACGTCGTGGCAGTTACCTTAAATACTTTACGGAAACCACGAAATACACACGTTAGCACGTTAGAACAGGAATCTTAACTCCGACACACAAGGATGTTAGTCCAGTGTCTTAACCACTGCTCAAGGTAAATGCAACTGAAATAAGCGCCACCCATTTCTGAAAAGTATTGTCAAACCATGATGTCTAGCTCGTCCTTCACACTAGGTAAGTAACTGGTACTATGTATTTTACAAATCCCCCCCTCCCTCCTCCTCCCCCCGTAACACCCCCCTCCCCCGGAAGTCTCTGCTGCATGAGACATGCATCAAACTAAAATGCGGTGACACCGAGCTCTGACGTAAGTGTGGTTCGCAGAACTGCAAAGTAATCGCTGCAACGTCCACTATGTTGTGAAAGGCACATATGCCAGCAACCAACAAAATCCATTATTTAGAGAACACATTCCAAGCCCTTTCAAACCCATTGCCAGTGGAATTTGTCAGTACTCCTTTATTTGTGCAATGCTCTTTAACGGATGCTACTACAAAACTATGGCGTCAGATAGCTCTACTCGCGTTCTTTTTGTGCGCCAATGCGTGCGTCACTTGAAACAGAGCACCCTGCCGCAATTTTGTGAGCACTGAAATAGAAACGCTGCACTCTCAGTTGCGCTACGGTGTCTACGCAACAGAAAGATATTCGATGTGTACTCTTTAAAAATATTTATATTTCTAGTAACTAACGAATATGTACAATTAAAGTTCTGAAATTTTTTCTCTCAATGACACATGCTACACACCGTGGACAATCGGAAAAGTAACACGTGTAACTACAGAAAGCCCTAACAATACACATATACTACAATAATGCGCTTATTAGTGCAGAAATGTGTAAATATTTTATATTAATAGTTAAATCTATGATTGAATCAGAAGTTTTGAAGTGGGCTCAACAGGAAGAGGAATTACACTCCTAGATATAAAAATTGCAGCAGCATTAAGGAAGTAAACCGAGGAAAATTTAGAACGAGATAAAAGGTACACAATCGAATGCTTCAAATTTCACACCATAACAGTCACATTACGACTCTAACACTAGTAACTTTTAAGACACCTAACATGGAACCTAGACTGATACTTAAATCGAATAATATAGGTTTCAAGGTCTTTGTCAGATGTTGCACAGCTGCTTCGACGTAACTACACTTTTTGGTCGTGTTGCCCCGTATAGCATATTAATGGGGTATTTTATGAAAACAACGGATCTCACTTCTACCTAGTAGGCGGATTGGCTGACGAACTGCAAAGTCAGAATAGAAGTCGTATCGCCGCAGCTGTGATTAAGTCATGGATGCCACGAACAATACGTGATATTGAATTGTCTAATTGGGGAACGATGCCTGTAGTATGCATACAGGAAAGATAACCTGCTCCATCCAGCATTTCTCTGAGATTGCAAACGTCTCAAAGCTTCCCTGTCAATTGTATTATTTGGTAGTGCGCCTGAGTCGTTATTATTTCTTCTTCCGCTATTTCTGCAAAAAAGTATTTAGCATCTTTCACGGAGAGCTGTTGACTGACTTCTGAGCGCGACTGTTCAAAAAATGGTTCAAATGGCTCCGAGCACTATGGGACTTAACTTCTGAGGTCATCAGTCCCCTAGAACGTAGAACTACTTAAACCTAACTAACCCAAGTACATCACACACATCCATGCCCGAGGCAGGATCCGAACCTGTGACCGAAGCGGTCGCGTGGTTCCAGACTGTAGCGCCTAGAACCGCTCGGCCACTCCGGCCGGCTGAGCGCGACAGTGTCCCTATTTATTCATTACGGCGCCAACGTTTTCAAACAGGCAAACTGTGCCAATGCGTGTGCTAATAATCGTTCAAAATACGTAAGCACTTTTGTATCATTTGGGGTATGCGTCATATGGTTGGACTGTGCAGACTCAGAACGAAAATCCCTATGAGAGAATATAAGAGATACGAGCGGAGTCCATGCGGTGGCACAATTAAAACCAACGTCTCGGTTGGTTAAGTTGCCTGTTAATCGTGTTTCTACAATTTCTTCAGCCACAGAGTCTCAAACAAAGTGTCTGTGACCAGTATCTAAATGTTGCTGTAGAAAACCCACTGTAGATGTGTTCGCCACAGTTAGATGGCGTGCAAATGTTGTTCAGTACGTTTTTCTCGTACGGTGACTGTTGTTTGCCCTGTACAACACTTCCCTAATTAGCAACGACTTTTACACATTCCCGCCTTTTGCAGCGTCGTCTCTTCTTTGAAGTTCTCTTTAACGATAAGGGGACGGGGTGTTTCACTCTACTTCCATCTGTTGTAACTGTGTTAGCCAAGAGAGAGAATCTAATATCTTGACGAGAGCGGTAGGTAATGGGAAAAGTCTGCGGAAAATATGTCGCTTGAATAAGTCGTCTCTCATTTTGTACGAACGTGAACAGAATGGGCTGTATGATGTCCTGGAGGTATCTTGTTCTGCTCAGTGATCACCCAACTGGGTCTGTGGTACGTGGGCTTCGTTGTGAATATCTCTGCTTGGTACACTCCGTCAGCCGCCGCTCTCGTACTAACAACCGCAGTATCAAGGACCATATCCGATAACAACGCATGTCGGCTCACATCACTAAATACAAATCTGGCACCTTCATACTTTCATAAAAGGATAGTGATAAGTGTGAGAGCACTTGGTGGACGTCACCTTCTCTCATAGCGCAGCTTCCAAGGAATTGCTCCTAACTTAGAGCCTTCTATAGGACCCAAATTTCTATAATTTTATTAGCATGGTAATTAGACAGATACAAACTGATGAGCCAAATATCATGAACAGCCGCTTAATATGGTGCTGGTACATCACTGGAACGCAACACAGCAGCTATTCTGCGTGGTATGGATTTAAAAAGTCCTTGCTAAGCCATCATACGTCCCCACACAGATACTATACGTCTCGTAAATTACGGGCTCAGAGATGGGGCTCGATAGCGTCACAGACGTGTTCCATCGCATTCAGATCAAGCAAATCAGGTGACTAAGATATCAATATGAGTTCACTAGCATGTTACGCAAACCATTGCAGCCCCATTCTGGTCTTGCGACAAGGACAATTATCCTGGTGGAAGATGCTGTCCCCGCCGGAGAATACATCGAGGATAAAGGGATGCACGTGCTCCACAATGATTTTCACCCAGTGCTCAACTGTCATACTGCATCAGATTGCTACAAAAGGTCCCATGGCAGTCCACACGAACGTCCCTCATGGTGTAACACTATCCCAATCTGACTGCGTCTGTGTTTCGGTGCATGTTTTGAGCAGCGGTTCTCTTGGATTCTGACACGTCTATCGGCCTGGTGTAACATGAAACGCGATTAATCCGACGAGGCATTGACCCACGGTCCAGTCTCGATGAGCACGTGCTTTCCGCAATCGAAATTGACAGTGTCGTTGGGTCAACATGGGCAATCCAGAGGATCGACTACTGTGAGGCCCCCTGTTCAACAATGCACGCTGAACGGTGTGCTTCGAAATGCTTGTGCCTGCACAGCATTGTATTCTGTCGTCAGATCTGCCACAAATAGGTGTCAATCGTGCTTTACAGGATGGGAAAGCCTCTCCGACCTTAAAGTTTTGTGATGTATCTTGTACGTCCAACACCTTGTCGACTACTCGTGGTTTCACAGTTTTTCAGCCACTTTCCATAGATGCTCACAACAGTGGCATGCGAGCAGCCGGTTCGAAGATGCTCGTTCCCAGATGCTGCTTTCTGTCGAAGTTTCTTATGTCAGTGGGTTTCTCCATTTGCAGCCCGTGTCGTGGTTAGAGCCTACCTCTATCTCTACACTTACAAGTCACATTATGTCGTACGTCGGAGAGTACTTTGTCTACCGCTATTAGCACCCCCTTTTGCTGTTTCAGTTACGAATTATCTGCGGAAGGCATCATTATCGGAAAGCATTCGTGTGGGCTTAAATTGTCTCAGATTTAATTTTCGTGAGGTTTTCGCGAGATATAAATGTAAGGAAGCTATACGGGGTGGGACACTAACTATTGCCACCTAGGATAACTCAAAAGGTGTACTACTGGCCATTAAAATCGCTACACCAAGAAGAAATGCAGATGATAAACGGGTATTCATTGGACAAATATTTTATACTAGAACTGATAAGTGATAACATTTTCATGCAATTTGACTGCATAGATCCTGAGAAATCAGTACCCAGAATAACCACCTCTGGCACGACATCAGGCGAAATTCTCACCGAGCCCTCATACGTTACCGGAGACACTAGTCTCTAGACATCTTTACGTGCTCATTGTGCACTCAGAACTGAAAAGATCGACGTGCCGCCATCTACGAACATACTACAAACACTAACCAACACATCTGTGCAAAACGTCATCGGATTTTCACAGTGGTTTCCATTTCGCGACCGATCAGAACTTACTTTCCCAATAGCCCTCGTAAAAACAGAACTGTATTATTCTGGGTTAAATCCACTAAAGATGTCGTAATGTAAAAGATCAAACGCAACTCGAACGTAAATAAATATAGGCTGCAGCAAACAATGTCGTTTCAGTTTGTGAAATGAATATTTCAAAGATTGCTGTCTTAACTATTGAAAATGAACTATTACCTGAGGTTCAGAGAAACTGCGCTGTCCAGGCAATATGTGAAAAAGTGATTTACACATATCTGTTGGCGTTCACTCGTAGTAAGTGAACTATTTGCACAACCGTTTTTCAGGGCTGAATTCTTTTAAATTTTCATATGTTGTTAATAAACAAACGTCTGCGCCTTTCCACGTCTGTTTCCGCTCAACAGCTCCTCTTGAAGTTCCTGTAACTCGTTCGCTCTCCATAACATGTCCATTGCCAGAGCTAAATGAAGTTTCAAATTCTAATTCATTCACGTTTTAATTTCAGGTGTAACAACATTTGAATTCTGTGCAGGCAGGTGCTGCTGTAAACGAAATTTATAGGAAGAAACTTCCTGGCTAGTTGAGGAAAATAGTTGGTTGTACCTTTTGCAAAAAACTGCTACAGCAGCCCCTATAATGGCACATAATTCCATCTTACAGAGATCGTATCGAAACGATGTAACTTCCTTTCATTCGTATCAATGCTTCCGACCCTCGAATATCCGGCAAAAGTGTGAAGTGTGTTTCTCATTATGAGAATAGCTCTGTTGTGTGTTGTGCTCTGCAGGAATGGAAACAGAACTATTCAAGTATTCGAATAGATAAAAACTGGGACAAGTAGTCTATAGTCTATTTCATAATATAACGCATTTTGCTGTAAATTCTAGCGCTGTGACGCACAATACTGGTCATCAATTATCTTCCGGAGTATAGCATGTTATTCGTTATGAAGGGATGCTGACTTAGTTTTTAGTAAAGTAAATGCGGCAGTATCGTCATGGTCTTCATGCCAATTGAAAAGTATACGGAATGTATCACAGTTAATGTCATAAACGCATGCAACTGAAAGTAGACGATATTAGAAGCAAACATGTCTCATCGAACATGAGCTATAAAACGCATACTTACATTTCTTTATCTTTGGCACTGTGAAAAAAAATTTCTTCTACTGCAAGCGCTCTACGTTCCACTTTGTGAGAGACGGCAGCACAGATCAAAACTAAAAATACAGTCCAGTAAACATGTGCTGTAAAGTGTATACCTTAAGAAGTTTGAGCACTTTTTCATCTCCGCTGCTTTAAAACATCTCTTGTACTGCACAGGTTCTCATAGCTCTTAAGGTATATTTTAGAGTACATGTTTACTGAGACTTTTTTGCTGCTAGAATAGTGTATTTTCAACTGTATGCGTTTACGCCATTAATTCTGATACACTCCGTATATTACGTGTGTGCAGTGATAACTGATGAAATTTGAATAAATGGTATGACATTCTTGTCAGCTCCATCAGCTAACTTGTTTATTAAGAGGGCGTTCTAAAAAGTAACGACTGTTAAAGTTTTTTTTAAATAAAACAAACGTTATTAAAGTGCTACATCTTTATTCTTCACGCCCACATATTCATTTCTTGACATAATCACCCTGACGACTAACACATTTCTCCCAACGACAAACCAGTTAGATCAAACCGTCACTGTAGAATGTTTGAATTTGTTGACGGAACCACAACCTCACCTCTAGTTGCACCGATTGATCACTATCAGAGTGAGGTCCTCGAAGAAGTGCTTTAAGTTTGGCAACAGACGGAAATCAGATGGGGCCAAGTCGGTACTGTACGGAGGATGATCGATGACGGCGAGCCTAAGGCGTCGGATTCTTGCAGATGTCGCAGTGTTCATTAGTTGCCTGACATCGTCATGTTGAAGGAGAGGGAGCTCCATGTGTGGAAGTACTCTTAGAATTCATGCTTTCAATTTTCTGAGCGATTACAGCGCACTGTTTCTCACGCACCGACATGGTTATACACTATCGTGTTGCACGCTATAGTTCAGAGCCCTCTAGTGGCAGAGGGCTGAAAATTTGTAGATACGGAGAATAAAGATGTAAAAAGTTAATAATGTTTCTTTCATTTAAAAGGCTTTAAGAAATTTCACATTCAGAACTTGGAGGCTTTGCTTCTCAAAGGCCCTCGTAATTATGCATATAAAATCCTGTCGATACGTTAACAGATCTTCAAGATCTACTTAGAAGTAGTACGTTATGGCGACAGTATTGAGCCTAAACAGTGGCGGGACAACACGGAAACACATGACATACTTCGCACACGTGTACGAGACCGCTTAATGAGCATGCAGAAGTCCATCTCTTGGGTATAGCAGTTCTGATTGCATTCTGTGTGCATTTGGTATTCAGCATTGTCACAGAGACAAAGAACAGTACAGCAAACCCATCTGGATTACATCCCACGTGAAGCAATCACTGGCGGACTAAAGACCTGTCACAATCAGCGGCTGGTGGGCGGAAGCAGAATGTCACTAATAGTGGCATTTAATACTTGCTGAGATTGTTCCACGTAGAATGAAATATTCACCGGCAGTATGTATAAGGTCAGCCACGTGCTACAAGTCGGCATCGGGACTGCTGTCTTGCTTTAATTGCCTGAAGACGGCGAACCAGTGTAACATCTGCTGCTGCCAGCAAAACATTTACACGGAGCCAATAAAAATATCTCCCAACAAGACAAGATACAGGTGACTGCTGAACATGGATTCAAGTTTTGTGTTACATCATATCAAGTAAATTTTAATTAATGCTAGATTTCAAGGAGCCTTATACATAAGACTGGATAACTTACATCGTTAAATAAAAAAGATCAAAGCATTATTTACAGTGTTCAATATGACAAATACAACATTACAATTTACAATGTGACAAAATGTTACTGACAATGGTGTGCGACAAGTAAGATAAGAGAGGTGGTCGAATAAGAACGAGACAAATAGAAAAGTAAGTAAACCGCCACAACTGTTAATACAAGTACCTTATTGTGAGGCAATACGGTCAATGCCTTCGTGAAAAATGTTTGTGGTTAGCCATCCATCTGTTTCGTACGAAGAGATGCTCGTCAGAGAAAAATCTTGGTTCTGTAGTCAACTGCAAGCATTTTTCCATGAAGGCATTGACCACGTTGCCTCACAATGGGATCTCTATTTTAACAGACACGGCAATTACTTTTGAAATAATAAGTAGTTTACTTACTTTTTCTCCATCTGTCTCGTTTTCATTTGATCTTCCCTCGTTCGTGCGTGAGAATGATTGTTAGAACATTGTATGTAGTCGTCTACTTCAGTATGTATTACCGACCCAGTTACAGTGCCAATATAGGACGATTATGTTCGTGCTGGTCCGTGGTTTCATATGTGGACAACTGCCGAATGAGTAAGTTTGTTGCGGAAGGAAGTTTGGCAGAAAAGCTTCATATAACGAGCGGATGTTCTTTGGAACAGTTTTTCTTTGTAAATCGCCGTGATTCGTTTCTAATGACCCATACAGCATTCAATATAATTGTTAATGCCTTATTTTTCAGGAACATATATTAGGATGGTGCATAAGTTCGTAGTACTTTCCAAAAAATTTACAAACACAACAGATACGTATATCAGAGTCTTTAGTCGTTACTAATATATTCTCCTTCACTGTTTACAACGCTTTGCCAAAGCATGGGTAGCTTTTCGATTCTGCGGCTGTAGAAATCAAGTGATTTTGAGGCGAAGAACTCGTCCAACCATGTTTATCTGGAAAGGAAGTTCCTAGAAAGTTGTAGGAAAGGGAATGGAAAAGGTGAAATCTGAGAGAGCAAGATGAGGTGATTAAGGTGCGAACGAAATGGCTACCCAGCTCAACTCCTGCAGGGTTTCTTTTTAGGCAGCCTAGGAGAATGTGGGCAGGCGTTATCGTGAAGTACCATCACTTTACGCAGTCTTTCTGATCGTTGCTCTTGGACTGTGTCTGTAAGGCATCTTAGTTGTTCACAACAAATGTCAGCAATGATGGTTATACACGGCGTAAGCAATTCATAGTACCCTACACTGACGCTTTTCCACAAGATGTATCACATTATCTTTTGTAGAAGTGCGGAGGTCTTTGTAATGGGCGTTCCTGCTTTGTTTGGGCTCAACCATTACTTTGTTTTCCTTGTCTTAGCATAAAAACACCATTTCTCGAGACCAGTAACGATACGGGAAAGACATGGTCGGTGCTGTTCGCGAGTCAATTGATCACGAGCAAAGAGAGAGGCACATATGGCCACACGATGATTTTTATGATTTTGGCTTTCAGCATGCGGTACTCACACACCGGATCTTTTGGACCTTCCCCACTGCATGAAAATGTCGTACAATGGTGGAATTATCACAGTTCATTACATCTGCCAGTTCTCGAGTACACTGATGTGTATAATTGTGGATTAAAGCGATTAAACGATGTTCATCACACCCTGAAGGTCTTCCTGAAATTTTTAATTAATTTTTTTTTATTTGTGATAAGGACCATGGTACCTAACTGCTGAGGTCATCGGTCTCTAGGCTTACGCACTACTTAATCCATCTTAAACCAACTTACGCTAATGACAACACACACACTCATGCCCGAGGAAGGACTCGAACCTCCGACGGGGGAGGGGGGAGGGAGGAGAGGTGAGGGGTGGGGTGAGCCACACGAACCACGACAAGGCGCCTTAGGCCACACGGCTAACCCGCGCGGCTCTTTCTCAACGTAGAGAGTCACTACTGTCAAAACGATCCCCCTTAAAGCGATAAAACCATTTTCTTGCCTTGCTCTGTCCAGTGTCGTTATCCCCATACATGGTGCAAATATTTCTGGTTTCCTCTGCTACTGTCACCTCTCTAATCAACTCAAACAGAAAAACTTCTCGGAAATGTTCCGATTTCTCCACTTGGCACTCCATTTCTAGCGTCGACAGCTCCTCTCACTACCTCCAAACGACAAAATAATAATATGTAAACTTGAAGAGCCACAGTAATCTACAAATAAAAAATGACCATCAATAAATAAACCCATAGCAACGGGAATAACAACATGCAAGAGGAAAACTCTGCAAACTTACGCACAAACTTAATACACTATTATTTGTTTGCTTTGACGAGTTCTTAGACTCTGAGCCTTTTTCTGTTTTGTATAAATATTTGAAAATGGCTTCACAAGCGAAACTCTGTAGCAGTGCAAACGAAACTTAAGATATTTTAGTTCATCCAGTGACACTCATTGTGGTACAATATTATCAACTAAAGAGTCAGCGGTGGCTGTGGACCATGTTGCAACCAAATATTAGTTTAATGACCACCCGACGACATGTTAATTGGAGAAAATCTGAACTATGCAATGGAAAATCGGACGTGGCCTTTTCAAAGGAACCATGCATCACGCGCCGTAAAAAACCACAGAAACCTAAACCAAGGCGCTCAAGTATGATGGCCCTTCTCGAATGCTAGTTTCAGCACTAGATTACTTTGTAAGAAGTCGAAAGAGGGCAAATGCAGACCACCTGCGCTTATGTCTTATGACAGGAGGGCGATGTGGGTTCCTGTGTTGTCGCCGACGCTCGGGTAACCGAGTTTGCAACTAACTTCGAATTAGACGATTCTTTTAACAGTTGATGCATTAATAACAAAACTTCATAATTTTCAACACGTTTTACGGTGCGTTTCAAGCGATATCTCGAAGAAAACAGACCGTACTTACCACCAATACTTTCTATATACAGGGTGTGTGGTGTCTAGGAATCTGCATAGTCGGTTCGTTGGGGAAACATTCAAACAAATCGTATTAATGAGGTTTATTACAAAAAGGGAAATTACAATACCTAACTTCTGTAATCACACGGATGGGTCGCAAGCAAAGGGCGACATACTATATAAGCAATGTTCTTCAGTATAAACAATTCCAAGTCTGTGCTACATAGTGAGTACAAGCGAAATGAAGAGTACAAGCGAAATGAAGAGAGCTGACGTTGCTATACAAGTGCCGAATCTAGAAGATGCTATTGAACTGGGCCGTCAGCAGTCCGTCGCGGCGCTTATGTCCTCTTCACATAGGGGCCGATGCTGTCGTGTTGTCGTCCTGGAAGGAGGTCCGGTCAGCATGCGATTGGCTGACTTTTTCTCATAGCCTTTTCTTCCTTTTCGTAACAGGGTGACAATTATTGAACTATATTAAATGAAATTGTCATAACTTCTGAACGGTTTGCGTTAAGACGTTGAAACTGCACGTTTGGCCGTGGGGCATGATGGGAATTAGTATGGTTTGGTTTAGCGACGCAGCTCACTTTCATTTGGATAGGTTCATCAATAAAGCAAATAGGCACATTTGGGGGACTGAGAAGCTGCATTTCGCGATCTAGAAGTCTCTTCACCCTCAACGGATGACTGTGTGGTGTGCAGTGTCCATTTACTGAATAATCGGTGCGATATTCCTTGATGGCACGGTGACTACCGAATGGTACGTGTAGGTTTTGGAAGATGATTTCATCCCCATTATCTAAAGTGACCCTGATTTCGACACGATGTGGTTCATGCAAGACGGAGAGTGTTTGATGTCCTGGAGGAGCACCTTGGGGCCGCATTCTGGGTCTGGGGTACCCAGAGGCCACTGGCATGGGCACCGGTTGGCCGCTATATTCTCCGGATCAGAACACATGCGACTTTTCTTTGTGGGGCTATATTAAAGACGAGGTGTGGAACAATAACACCAAAACCTTTACTGAGCTGAAAACAGCCATTCAGGAGGTCATCGACATCATCGATCTTCTGACACTTGAGCGTATTATGCAGAATTTCGCTATTCGTCTGCACCACATAATCGCCAATGATCGCATGCATACCGAGCACGTTATAATCTAAATCCGAATATCTGTAGTGACGTTTACATGTTGAAGAAAATGTGTGCACACCGTAGTTCGTAACTACTTTACGTTTTTTCATATAGTTCAATAATTGTCACCCTGTAATACTGTCGTTGATTAATCACGCGAAGATACAACATAACATGTATGTATTGGTCCATAGGCATTATAAATTTCTTATAGGAAAGCATTTTCCGACATAGGCTTTTTTATTTTGAAATAAACTTACTACTTAATTTTTTTAAATTGATTAATTTGTCCCCTTTGGCATTATCAAGTTACAACACAATAAAAATTTAATGTATTATGTACGCTGGCTTATTAGGAACGACATGACATATCTCTTTGTGCCCATTCTGTGTTGAAGCATAACAATTTTTATTCTGTTGTAGCTTGGTAACGCCAGAAAATGCTAAATTTATTAATTGCTTGATTGTTAAATAAAGAGTTTATTTCAAAATAATTCTGTACAACAAATGGCTGCCAGTAAGAAATAAGAACTTCTTATATTTAAAATTGACAGTAGAACAGTATGCAGACAGATTACGTCTGTTGAAAAGACCCTCCACATTTAGTATTACACTGCGATATCAGCACAGTAACTGCTTATGTAAGGATGAACAAGAGAAATTTCAAACACGGAAAGCTGTCGGGATATGCCAGAACAATAAATAAATTGCATTATCTATTATGGTTGTTTTCACTGCATGCGTTGAAATATTCAACTGAAACTCTCCCAGTTGTCGAGTTTTATTTCGAATCTTCTTTGATAATTATTTCTTAATGAACGAGTTTTTTGGATAATATCCGTTACATAAAAGCAATGCTGATAAGTGCTTGTGCCATTGTGTGAAGTTTTTCAAATTATGAACATTTCCTGGCTCGAGAACTGGCGTGACCTGTGGTGTTTACATACATATGGACATTTCTCCTCTCAGGTGAGGGACGATGGATGGCACTGAGGAACGAAGGTATTTTAGTCGCATATCCAGAATGGGATCTTTCTGATATCGCTCGTGGCCAGAACGGCTGCAGCTACCCGCTTGATCGCAGTATTATCGAAACGCGTGCCAGCAGTATCTGAAGTAGCTGATGTTCTCTTCTTACTTCTCTCCATCGTTGCTTCGTGACTTACCAGTAAAGTTTCCTCCGTTACAATGAAAAACGATTCACATAAAAACGTCTAACCAAAAAATTCTGTTAAAATGAAAAATATATTGCGGTCCCCACAAAATATTAAACAGTTTCACGCACTTTCTTTCTTTTAACACGAAACAAAAGTCGTTTAACGCGAATAGATTTTCTTCTCTCGCAAACAATAATACCTAATTTTTGCATCTGTGACATCACTCAGATTTATTGGCTTATATTTTTCTTTTACCTAACAAAGAAAGTACTGGTTGGCGTTGCTGTTACGCTACCACCTGTGGTTTTTATGTTATGTCATTGTCAAAACTTTCCAGATTTTGGATTCGTTAATGGGTTTGTCAAAGGCTACGAACTGTGTCAAAAACAATCAATTCTGTGTAACAACCTTTCCATAGTTTTTGTTTTTAATCACAGGTACAGTAAATGTATTCTTACGCGCAATGACAGGGAACCAGAACTGAAACAACCGCTATTTCGCTTAAAATGAAGATTGCACTGCTTAAGCCGGTTAATTAAAAACGCAGGTGGAAAACGGAAATTCGTTAACTGTTTTCGATAATTCAAACTAGAAATCAACTTACGGCAACATATGAAAGAAGTATGTTCGATCAGAGAGAAAATGTGTGTGAGAGGCTACACACGAAGATATAGATTGTGTAGTGCTTGTTTGATGCAGACAAGGTAGGGCTCACAATGCTCCCATACTAGGGCCTGTATTACTGGTAAGAGGTGATAAACATACAACACCAATGCGTACTGAATTTTCTGAAAATCCAGGCTTGTTGGAACGTTTCAAGAAAAGCAATGTTTGTGGTCAAGCTAACAAAGATTTACTGTGTTACAAGCTGGATGCAATCTACGATGCCTTCCATGCCTCAACGAAAGAGATCTTCAACGACCTACTCTAGCTTACTTTATCGATTCGTAACCAATATCATTTTATTATTTAAAGGACAGTAGTGTTCAGGGGCGAAACCACTAAGCGAAGAATTGCGACATTGGTAGGATGTAGTTGGTATGGATAGGAAAACTTATCCTCAATTGTCATATGGAAGCATTCAAAACCACAGTGATTTAAATATGTAAAAACATTCGCAGTTGGTCTGATTTGATGGTTTTTGAAAGCCTGCGACTGTGAAAAGAATAGGTTTGTTTATAAATAAATCTTCTGCTACTAGTCTGGATTTTTCTTTATGTACTTCTTGCACGACGCGTTTCGGGAAATGATTCCCATTTTCAAGTTCCTTTTTTTATGTGTGCATTGAGCTATTGTTATTGATGTTGTCAATGTGTGAGAGTCTGCTTCATTTCGTTGACTTTTACTGTAATATATAAGAAAGACGCGATTTTTTAGTTGGTTATCGATTCTTTTGGTGAAGTTAGTGGCGATATTTAGAAGAATTTGTACTTACAGTTTTCTAATGGTCCATTTGTGCAGAGTCACACACAACTTGTTGTACACTTTACACATCGAAAATATGTTATATAAACGAAACAGGTACAAAGATATTCTTACAAGTAGTCCACGGAGATAACATTATAGGTCTTCCACAGATTATGATATGTTTTTGTACAGAGATTATTTATCTTAAAGATTTGGTTCATAAATTACTTACAACTATTTTACAATTGTGCTTATTTATATGTTTTACTATTTTTATTTAAGTATACTGTCGAAACATCTGAGGAAATTTACTGATTCACTTTCAAGTTTTTCGTTTAATATTTTCTCTTCATCTTTTCTGTAATGTGAATATATCTCCAGTTCTTCTAGCAAATCCATTTTATGTCCTTTATTTAGTCGGTGGAGTACTTTGACATTTTGCTGTATTTTTCAAAATGAGTGTCCTGTATTATGTATGTGTGTCGCTATTGCTGACGTAGTGTGTTAGTTGCGTGTGTAGGCTTTAATGTGCTCTGTGTACCTGATGTTGAAATTTCGGCATGTTTGTCCTAGGCAGAACTTTGAGCATTCCTGGCATGTTACCATGTATATTCCAGAGTCTTAATATCGATCATGATTACACTTTATATTACGTTTGGAATATAAAAGGTAACATGCCAGGAATGCTGCAAGTTCTACCTAGGACAAACAGGCCGAAATTTCAACACCAGGTACACAGAGGCCATTAAAGCCTACACATACAACAAACACACAGTCTGAATATGGATCATGATTACACTTTATGTTATGTATGGACTACTTGTAAGATCTGTGTAACTGTTTTGTTTATACCACGTATTTTCAATCTGTAAAGTGTACAACAAGTTGTGTGTGATGTTTACTGTGTGTTAGGCTCTGCAGAAATGGACCATTAGAAAACTGTAAGCACAAATTGGTCTAAATTTCGCGATTAACTTCACGAAAAGAATAGATAACCACCCAAAAAAGGGTGTTTCTTATATATCGCAGTAAAAGTCAACGAAATCAAGCAGACTCTGACACATTGACAACGTCAATAGAAATCGCTTGATGCACACAAAAAACGGACTTGTAAATGGGAATCATTTTCCGAAACGCGTCGTGCGAAAAGTAAATAAAGAAAAACCGCGACTCGTAGCAGAACATTTATTTATAAACAAACCTGTTACCGGCTGAATATACCGCGAGTAACAAAGAGAGAATGGTGGCCGCTATGCTCACCGACTGAATTTTCAGTTTGGATAAACAGTAACAACTCTCTTCCCAGAAACAATAATTTGTTGTGTCTAGACTTTCAGTGTACAGAATGTAAGTACAACAGGATATTTAAGCAGCTATTCTAATTTCTGTAGAGCCTGAAAACTTCATGAGATCGAAAGTACGGAACTTGTCTTGCTATTGCATCGTTAAACACGAATTTCTTGTAACCCTCTGAGCCCAAACAACACGAAAAAATATGTAATTTTAAATTTTTTCACATAATTTATATTTACTAACAAAGTAAACAACGAATACAAAGATAAACTGTCAATACTTAAACAATTAATTGTTTTAAGGCGGCGACTTCACTTTGGAATACAAATGTAAAACTCTTCACAAAATTAATCTTCATTATCGCATTAAGGAAAGCATATCAGATAAAATTGGCAAAAGGTAAACGCTCAGTTATTTAAAGAAGGCTGTTTCAATCTGGAACCACTGGGACGTACAGTTTTGAACTACTCATAGTTTCATGTAGCACATTTGAAAGGAAATTAGCGTTTTTACTAGACAAACTCCCACACCTCAAAACTTCAACGAATTCACGCCCAAACAAAATTATAGTCCTTAAAAAAAATTGGCATACAATTTAATACTTTTTGCATCACAGCTACATACTCTCTCATTGGTTTCATTTCGATAACACTCAAATTTACGTTGCTATAACTAAGATTTACTTGTACATGGATAATCTGCAAATCACACTTAAATGGCTGGCAGAGGGTTCATCGAACCACCTTCATAATAAATCTCTATTACTCCAATCTGGAACAGTGCGCGGAAAAAGAACGAACACCTGCATCTTTCCGTGCGTTATCTGATTTGCCTTATTTTATTTTGATGATCATTTTCCCAATGTAGGTCGACGTCGATAAAATATTTTCGCATTCGGAGGAATAAGTTGGTGATTGAAATATCGTCAGAAGATGCCGCCGCAACGAAAAACGCCTGTGTTTTAATGTTGTTTACCCTCAATCCTGTATCAGGTCAGTGACACTCTCACCCCTATTTCGCGATAGCACAATACGTCACCGTCCAACGTCAATGATCTCCTCAATATGGCCACCATACAAAAACTCCATGTTATAATCTTCTACAATCAGGTAGCACAATCCCCTCGACGACTGTTGCTTTGAGTGCAATAAGGGACTGTTACACTGCACTACATTCACAGAAGTAACTCAGTGTACCACAAGAAGTCTCTGTCTTGCAATAGAGTAGATGGTTTCATGCTAAAGGTAGTCATACTTAAATTAAAAAAAAAACAATGAAATGCTGGTTTCCGGTAGAAACCATTGAGGTTCAACTGGTTAACACAAAAAATATTTCGGTGCGTTCAGTATTTCATTGGATTCAAATTCGGACAGTTTGTTCTGGGCCGGAACATGTCGCATTTTACATTCTGCGTTCAGTTCACAAGCAAGCAAATAAACTTCGTAATAACTGCAAACGTTCTAGCTCCAGACTGAGAATGAGCTTTGAAATCCTTAAACTCACAAAAACACAGCTCTCACTTATGCGGAACCTGATATGTTAAATTTGATTAACTTCACATTTCGCACCGGTTATTGGATTATTAGAAGGCAACCTACTTTCGTAAACTACTCGATGAGTACAGTAGCGTCGAAGCGTAATTTTCAGCTATGAGCGCGGCTAAGAATTTTGAAACACCGCTACTACCACCACCACTACCACCACCACCAAAAACAACAACAACAACATTAATAATTTGACGCAATAAAAATTGAAACAGAATGAGTCACGTTCATATTTACATTTATGGTGGAGGGGGAGGTGGGAAAGGAAAGGGAAGGGAAGCGAAGGGAAGGGAAGGGAAGGGAAGGGAAGGGAAGGGAAGGGAAGGGAAGGGAAGGGAAGGGAAGGGAAGGGATAATTGATGTAAGATGCTTCGGGACATATGTGGAATCAGGTGCGACAATTGAAAATGATTATCGGACCGCGATTCGAACCCGATATCTCCTGCTTACTAGGCAGGTGCATCATCCGTTGCATCATCCAGGACACACTGTTATGCTAACTCCGCGGACTACCTTGCTACCTTGGCACGCCTCGCGGCAGACCCACATTCCCACTGAGGGCCACGTATCCGTAGTCCATTTCCCCCATCCTCGCTACTTCGAGATTTCCGCAGGAGGTCGGACGTACTTGTGCATCCGCAAAGAAGAAGGTGGATCCAGTGCCCGTACAGGCGGATCAGTTATACGAATGCGTGAGTCCGCTCTTTCGGATATGTCCGAAAGAGAAGACACCACGCTTTCATAAAATTACGTTCAGTTAACGCTCACCAAACTCCATACAAAGGGGGTGTTTTGCATTTACTGCTAAAAATCCGAGTGAGTTCGTGCCAGTAACAGTAACTAACATATTACCTCCTTCTACATATATCTCACGTAAATAACCTGTCAGTAAATTCGGAGAAATGCAAGTTTTCCTAAAGTCGTGCAACATAAGCGACTTAAATAGAAAAGATGGAAAACGTTAGCGGTTCGTCATGATACGCCGTAAGGTGACAGGTTGAGTGCATTGTGGATGCTGAATCTCAACTTAAATTTTCTTTAAATACAGTACGCGATGAAAACAGTTAAACTTTGCAATTGATGTGAAACTATGAAAAATCTATTAAGCTACCAACCAGTAAATATATTATTTGTATGTGGAGACTTACGAGACACTCTCTTAGATGATTTAATAAATTGTTAAGGTCGGCATTGCGGCTAATGGGTTACGCAGAAGTACGCCGATCAGTTTCTGCTACTGCTTATGTATCATTTCACCTTATATACAGGGTTGTCACAAACAGTTTGAAAAGATTTTGAGTGTGTTACAGGTAGGTTGTGATGAGAAATAATTGCTAAGAAAGAAAATCGATAGGTTGCGCCGTTTACGACTTAATTAGCACTGAAGTTAGTCAATCAGACCGTTGCACGTACAAATTTAATCGGCCCGCCAGATACGATTAATGTCAGTTGTTCTCATAGCGTACATAATAGCGCACGAGACTGCTCGGTCTTTGTTTCGGGTTCGATTCTTACTACTTTCCCATGATCAATTTTCGTATCGCTCTCTTGTTCGGTTTTAAGGAACCAAACGCAGAGCACGTTTGCAGCACCGCCTCTGGCGGGTCCCTTGAAATTGCTCGCTCAAGGGCCTGTTCAGTTAACTTCAACGCTAATTATCTCGGAAACGGAACATCGTACCGAATTTCTCTTAACAATTATTTCTCGGCGTGCAACGCTCTTGCAAACTTGTCAGACTATTTCTGACCACCCTCTATGGCCTGTTTTGGTTGCTAATTTGTAATCTTGAGATTAGCTTTACCCATTTCCTTACAAAATGCACCAGTAAAGTATGTATCCGATAACTGGCGTCGTCATACGCTCATACAGCAAACAGAGCTAGAGCAATTATATGAAAGCAAAATGATAAAAGACGGCCAACAGTCCATCATTTTAAGATAAACGACAGCATAAGTGAAAGTCGTACAAAATTTGGTGGATAGACGACTTTAATTGGAGTCTAAAAGAGAAGTAATATATACTTTGTAGATGATGTGAGAATATATTTATTCTATTACATTCGATCTGTTTCAGGAGGGATTACACGAAGTACTGAGAAGGAAATTAGTAGAAACAGATCATCGATTTCAAAGTTGCAATGATGCGTTGTAAAGCTTTTGCAGTGTGATGAACTGCACAAATGCTTTCTTATTTAGTTTTATCTTCAGTTTCAATAGAGTACAATGTATTCTATATAACGAGAATCTCCATCTCACGTATCTCACAAGTGTAAACGCTATATTTTTCTAACAAAAAACATTTTTTCTTGAATCACATTTGGTACAAGCGTGTGTATAGATAGCAGATTTACAGGTAGTAGCTATGTAGCTTCGCTGTTTAAAATCGAAAACGTTTGTGCGTATTCAGAGGTAAAAGAAATTCTTAATGTAAGATACAGAACGCTGTCTTTTATTATGCCACAGCTTTATGCCCTACTGCAGTCATTACTTCGTCCTTTCTTCAGACTTTGTGCGCGATAGGAAGTACGCCGGAAATTACCCCACAACAGAATCTTTTGACGCAACAGCTCATTTTTAAACAGCTTTCGTTTTAGCTAGTGCTTTTTCTACTTCTTCCCTAATTGGCATCTCCTACGTCGTACAGTCATTGCTTTTTCTTTCCGAGTAGCTTCACAAATCTATGAGAGCGTAATGGAGATCATTACCAACGCTGACAAAGGAGCTCTGCGGCTGAGCGCCAATTACCTGACGGACCACTTCGTTAAATTTGATCCAGGTAAACATTTCTCAAGACGAATCGTATTGCAGTCAGTGGTATCTCTTTCCTAGAGGATTTCAATGCTGCCATCGTCACTTCCATTTCCGGTTCTCGTCAACTATTGCTGGAAGACTGACAGACATTGTGTTCGAAAAGTGTCCTAGAATAATGAACTAGTGAAGTGGTCAGCCATCTGTAATAAAACAGTTTAGACAGTTTTTGGTGAAGACCACATATGTCTCAACATCACGCGGACACACACTTGCATCAGCTAGAGTATATTCTTGGAACCAAACTTTCATATATCAATGAGTATAGTACGTTACACTATCGAATCATTTCCTATGGGCAGGTATTGTTAAGTATAATGTTCAAAAATGTAAGGCGACCTGCATATTATTCACGAACTCATTATTTGTAGGATTGTTAGAATCTAATGTCTAGTCGATACTGAGTTTATTCAAGACGGACCACAACCTCAACTGGGCAAAGTTTAAGAAGGATATTGGCCATCGTCTTTATAGAATTAGTTCATCACTCACCTCAAATGATTTAGGAAAATCACAGAAACCTCAAATCGGAATCGCTAGTAGGGAATGTGAACCGAGCCACTCCCTGTCTTAACCAGTCCACTGCCTTGGTAGGTACCTATTGTGGAAAGATCCGCTCCAGGAAGTGCGAAATGTCGCTATAGTTGCACTGCTCTAGAAATTATTACCCGTACGATCCGTCTCCATCAGTTGCAAATATAGGACGAGGATCGAATACAACGCTACGCTTAATACATGACCAAGAAATAACATCAGACTGTCACTTGATTTCTGATAATACGTGGTTCATTTTTTTCCCAACCTTCAAAACTGGTTCAATTGGCTCTGAGCACTATGGGACTTAACTTCTGAGGTCATCAGACCCCTAGAACTTACAACTACGTAAATCTAACTAACCTAAGGACATCTCACACATCCATTCCCGAGGCAGGATTCCAACCTGCGACCGTAGCGGTGGCGCGGTTCCAGACTGTAGCGCCTAGAACCGCTCGGCCACTCTGGCAGGCCCCCAACCTTCGGTCGGCCCCGAAACGGAAACCACAGTAAAAATCTAAAATGTTTTACTTGCAACATTTAGCTACACCTTCCCGCTACTTCTCTGCATAGTGACCGCTCAGACTTTGTCGTAGCGTTGTACCAAATTCCCAATACCCTCGTCATAGAAAGTAGCCGCCTGTGCTTTCCACGAATTCTCTATGTTAGTCTTCAGCTCGTTGTCTGTGCCAAAATGTTGCCGTCATAGCCAGCGGTTCGTGTGGGCACAGATGAAAATCAGAGGGAGCAAAGTCCGGACTATATGGTAGGTGATCAAAGACTTCCCATAGACGACGCTGCAAGGTCGTCGTTGTTGCACCTGCAGTGTGTGGTCGAGCATTATAACGAAGAAGGAAAGGCGTACCAGTTACGTTATGTGGACTACATGAAATCAGGCGAAACCCCTCAGCAGGCATTTCACAGTTGACGGGAGGCCCTACTGTTGGAAGCATCTTTACGTGTTCACTGTGTGCTCAGAACTGAAAACTGGGACGTGTCGCGATCGATGGACTTACTATAGACACTATGCAACAATTCTGAGCAAAGCTTAATTGGATTTTCACTGTGATATTAATTTCGCGATGCATCAGATGTTGAAAGAAGAAACAATCTCGTTGATCATCATTTTCAGATACAACAACGAGGGTGAGACGCTGAAGGGATGAGAGAAACTATACTCACTTCCCAGTCCAAATGTTCGCCATGGTTCCCTATACTAGGCTATGGCTAAAAATCAGAAAACAGAATTTTTATAGCGCTGGTAAATCAGTGTAACGCAGAATAAGGCTAACTGTCATTCAACTTGCATTTAATAAATAAGTACATTGAGATGACCAAACTAATAAAGAGTTATTAGCTAGCAATACGAGTTCGCATCGACTGTTTGAGTAACAATAAACTAACGGAAATGGAGTGTTATATCATGAACCACTCAAATTTTGTACAGATGTTCGCCAGCAAATAATTAAATTTTCATTCTATAAGAAACTAATACCCTTCGTTTGCATTAGTCCGTATTGCGACCTCCATAGGCACGGATAGACTTTTGTATTCGTTTCGGCATAGAACCAAAAAGTCTCAGGAGTTCGTTGTGATGCCTGAATCACTTGCTGTGTCAATTCATGAATACTATTGGCTGGTGTTGGTATGAAAATATACGTCTTTGCAGACATACTCTTAGCATGACAAACCAGGAGACTGGGCAGTCTGCTCTGAGACCTGTACAGTCCTCGGGCTGCTTCTGGTGCGAACTGCAGTGTGGGATCTTGCATTATCCTGCTGGAATTTTGCCATTTCGTACACTGGCCATGAAAGGTATGACAACAGGTTTTCCCATTTCTGCCACATACTGACGAGCTTTCAGTCTCCCTCCAACAACAAACGAATGAGTCTCTTTGTCAAAAACAAAATGTTCAGATGTGTGTGAAATCTTATGGGACTTAACTGCTAAGGTCATCAGTCCCTAAGCTTACACACTACTTACCTAAATTGTATTAAGGACAAACACACACACACACACACACACACATGCCCTAGGGAGGACTGGAACCTCTCTTTGTCACATGCAGTAACTCCACGCGTTATGATCCGAGGAATTGGAGAGATAAGGGGTCTTAAGAATGGCAGCTTCCTGTAACATTTTACCAGGTTGTACACAGTCACGTTGGCGTCAATCTGAGCACCACAAACAATAAGCGAATAATCGCCGAACGGCATTGAATGTCACGTCATAAATCTCAGTTGTCTGTGGTACGGTGTCTACATCTACATCTACATCTACATCCATACTCCGCAAGCCACCTGACGGTGGTACAAGACGCATGGCAGCTCGAGATGTGAATCTGGCTACAAGTCATCTGTTTTCGACGGTCCGTGGTGGCGCTCTGCTTGTAGTCTCTTCCCGGATTTCAGTTGTTATCGTTTGTCTATTTGATAGACCTAGTAGAAAATCGTACGATCTTCTCATGTTGTAATACATCCGGTTGGGACCATGGCTCATCATTAATTTGTGGAAAAAGTTGTCATGAGGCCATCTCGTAACCTCTCGGTATGCAGTCATAGGACTAAATTCACCAAATATGCGTCAATGCCCATATTGTAAATGATCTGACCTTTCTCAAAGTCCAAAATATGGCCAAAAGTAGCACGTTCATGCCCTGTGACCATGCTGTGTTGCAGCCTCCAAATTAAAATTTCCTATAACATCAGACACAGCTAACAGCCACCATGTACTCATTCATCTCTAGGGATGCCGTCTTTCTATACTGAAAATAAGCTCGCGTAAAGATGAAATTGCAATGAACATATGCTACAAACATGGAGATACCGGACTAATCAGCTTGCTAGTATTCGTTCGAGATGTTCATGTTGGCACACTTTACGTTTCCGTCAGTATATACACACTAAATTAATATCTAAGTGATTGTTCTAAGCGGAATTGTAGAAGGCAGGAAGAAAGATTATTGTGTAACTTCCTGTCGACAACGAGGTCATTAGAGAAGAAGCACAAGCTCAGATTGTTTCAAGGATGCGGAAGGAAATCGGCCCTTCCCTTCCAAAGGAATCATCCCGGCATTCGCCTGGAGCGATTTAGGGAAATCACAGAAAACCTAAATTAGGATAGCCGCAAGCGGATCTGAACCGTCGTCCTCCCGAGTGTGAGTCCAGTGTGCTAACCGTTGCACCACCTCGCTCAGCAGAATTCTGGAGATTTTACAGAGCATTGTGGTTATTTCCAGAAATAAACGTATATATCTATCAATTATTTTAACTGATCTAAAGCTGTTCAGTTAAGAATAAAATCTGTGAACAATGTAACAAAAATGTGACAATAGAGTGCATTAAAAGACTTTATTATAATTAATTGTTCCGTACGTTCATCACTTGTCTTCCATATATTTTGTTTTAGATTACCAAATAGATTGATTGTGAATTTTGGGCCTGTTGCAGCTATCGTACGCAGACACTCACCCGATGTTCACGAGCGACCACTTCCCGAACTTTTTCCGAGTGGTTCCCAGCGAGAACGCCTTCAACGCACCACGCCTCAAGCTGCTGCAGGAGTTCAACTGGACACGCGTCGGCACCATCTACCAGAACGAGCCACGCTACTCGCTGGTCAGTCTCCTACACACAACTTCACATATTATTCTAATGGCTTTTCTACTTTGATGAATTTTCATTGTGATCATCGTCTCTGAGGGGATTTTGTACTGTAGCTCGGCGGGGAAACAAATGAAGTTTGCCTCGACCTTAAGATATAAGTAGTTTTCACGTTCCGAAACTCTACTTCGGGTGCGAATTGGAGTGCATTCTGGCATTAACTCTACTGGCTCACTTAATATTAGCACAGTATGGATATTCTAGTCCTGGATACCTGCCTTTCCCCACAGTGATGCAGCGTTGCTCGCGGTTGGACTGAAGACTTATCAGGAAACAAAACTTAATACATCTGAATAGGGAGACATTTCAGAAATGTACGTATCTTTGTCAGTCTCTCGAAAAAGAGTCTGCAAACAAATCGTTTATTGGGAAATGAAGTAGCTTAAAATGAACGGGTATATCGGTAGGGATCAATGGAATACGGGGTACAAGAGATCTCTCCTGTTGCTGTATCTATGAGGACACTAGCTTCAGTGACAGTAATTCGCATAGTTTTAATCTGCGATAGGGTATGTTTATGAAGTTATGGACGATTCAGATTCCGCAGTAACATTCTAATCAGAAGCCGGTAATCCATAAACACGAATTGGCTGTTTTTGTTAAAACCGACTGCGGGTAACAAAACGGAACAGCATATAATTCGGTACAGATTTTTGTTTAAAATTTTACGGGGTGGTCAGTAATAACGGTTAAGAAAAAACCGATACGTTGCGCCGTTTCCGAGTTAATAAGCGTTGAAGTTTGCCAAGCAGACCGTTGCGCGAGCAAATCCAAGCGGCCCGCCAAAGACGGTGTCACCAAACGAGTTCTTAGTTTAATTTCCTAAAACCGAACGATAGAGCGACACAAAAGTTGGGCTGGGGTGGTAGTTCGATCGAAAAGCTAAAGACTGGCCAGTCTCTTGCGCTATAATCTGCGCTATGATGACCAAGAATACTAATTGTATCTGACGGGCCTCTTGAATCTACGCACGCAACGGCTTGATCGGCTTTCAGTGCTAATTAATTCGGAATTGGCACAACGTTTCGAATTTTTTTCTTAATGATTATTTGTCAGCACAACCTAACCGGCAACACCCTTACAAACTTTTCAGACTGTTTCTAAATACCCTACATATTAGCAGAAAGTATACAGGCGGGGTGAAAACTTTGTAAAATTGTTTTAAATGTCTTCTTGTAGAAGTTAAAATTGACTGCGGAGAAAAACGAAACCGCGCCTGTCAAAATGCATGCTGTCTGGAAAGAGCAATGTGACAAAAGTCTTGAGATAACCCCTTGTATCGTATCGGACCTCATTTTGCACGGCGTGGTGCAGCTACTCGCCGTAGTGTAGACTCAACAAATCGTTGGAAGTCCCCTACAGAATTGAGCCATGCTGTCTCTATAGCCGTCCGTAACTGGGAAAGTATCCCTGGTGCAGGATTTTGGGCACGAACTGGCCTCTCGATTATGTCCCATAAATGTTCGACTGGATAAATGTCGGACGATCTGGGTGGCTAAATAATTCGCTTGAGTAGTCCAGCATGTTCTACAAACAAATCGCGAACAACTGTGGCACAGCTGAGAAGACGCATTGCCATCCATAAAAATTCCGTCGTTGTTTGGGAACATGAAGTCCATGAATTGCTGCATATGGTCTCCAAGTAGTCGCACATAACCATTACCAATCAATGATCTGTTCAGTTGGACCAAGCCTACACCATTATGGAACCAGCACCAGCTTGCACAGTGCCTTGTTCACAACCTGAGCCGATTGCTTCATGGCATCTGTACCAACTGAAATCGGAACTCATCTGACCACACCAGACCACGGCTTTCCAGTTGTCTAGGGTGCAACCGATATTGTCATGAGCCCAGGAGATACCCTTCAGGCGAAGTCGTGCTGTTAGCGAAGGTGCTCGCGTCGGTCGTCTGCTGCCATAGCCCATTAACGCCAATTCTCGCCGCCCTGCCCTAACGGATACGTTCTTCATTGATTTCTGCGGCTATTTCAAGCATAGTTTCTCTCTTCGCACTGACAACACAAACGCCGCTACTCTTGGTCGTTAAGTGAAGGCCATCGGCCACTGCATTGTCCATGATGAGAGGTAATTCCTAAAATGTGATGTTCTGTTGATTGCGGAATACTTAATTCCCTAAGGATTTCCGAAATCGAGTGTCCCATGCGTCTGACTCCAACTACTGTTTGGCATACCATCTGTTAATTCCTATGGAAGGACCTTAATCACGTTGGAAACCTTTACACATGAACCAACTGAGTACAAATAACAGCTTTGTCAATGCACTGCCCTTTTATACGTTCTGTGTGTTATACTACCACCATCTGTGTATGTCCATATCGCTATCCCATGGTTTTTGTCACCTCATTGTAGTGTTGCATTTGTTTTTATTTTCAACAGATGTCGCTCCTGCGTACATATAACAGTGTCACTGAAATGATGCAGGAACGCATATTGGAAGCGTGTATTCGTCATCGCCATACTGGCGTATCACCCGCCGTGATGGTGTGGGGTGCCATTGGTTACACATCTCGGTCACCTCTTGTTGGCATTGACGGCACTTTGAACAGTGGACGGTACATTTCAGATGTGTTACGACCCCAGTGTCTCTACTCTTCATTCGATCCCTACATTTCAGCAGGATAATGAACTACCGCATGTTGCAGGTCCTGTACGGGTCTTTATGGATACAGAAAATGTTCGACTGCTGCCCTGGCAAGTACATTCTCCAGATCTCTCACCAATTGAAAACGTCTGGTCAATGGTGGCCGAGCAACTGGCTCGTCACAATACGCCAGTCACTACTCTTGATGAACTGTAGTATCGTGTTTAAGCTGCATGGGTAGCTGTACCTGTACACGTCATCCAAGCACTGTTTGACTCAATGCCCAGGCGTATCAAGGCCGTTATTACGGCCAGAGGTGGTTGTTCTGGATACTGATTTCTCAGGATCTAAGCACCCAAATTGCGTGAAAATGTAATCACATGTCAGTTCTAGTATAATATATTTGTCCAATGAATACCCGTTTATCATCTGCATTTCGTCTTGGTGTAGCAATTTTAATGGCCAGTAGTTGAATGTGGGAGGAGTGGAGAGTGTGTCTCAGGAAGGCATCAAGTTAATTTTTATCTGCTTTTTTGAAAACATACGTACACTGAAGAGGAATTTCAATCCAAAATTTTTTAAACTAAAAACAAGAGTACAATGACAATTATTACGTTAGCAAATTTTGTGTCTGTAGCAATAATTTCCGAGTCCGTGTATCGCTAACAATCCGGGTAAGTGTTAGTAGAATCGCGCTCCGGGAGTTCCGTACAAACGTAATTATGTATACTTGGTGATTCAGCCCCTACGTATGTCACTGTATGCCACCCACAACATTGTATTTGGCATCCATAAAACACGAGCAAGATTTTCGTCATCTCTCCCTCTCCATGCGCGAACTATTAGTCTGACAGAAAAAAATGAACAGGACGTTTTTCTAGAAAATTTGATTTAGTTAAATTTTTTACTGCGATACGTTATCGCTGGAGGCCACGGTTTTCGAGGTATTCAAGAGAAACGTAGAAAAGTACCTCCACCCCCACACTCATCCCTCTCCAGTCAGGGCTTCTAGCATGTTGTTCGTGGTACTCCCTCCCACCACAGAACAAAAATTTCCGATTGCACGAACTATTCTCGATATTAGTCCCTTTTTGTTCTCTGTTCATTGGGCTGTTGCGCTACCAGCAGCTATTTTGTTAACTTTATTAATTTGAACGTGCCCGTGGGGATAATGAAAAAATGAGTTTGTTAACGTTGAACTGAAACTAATTACGTTGACAGTTCGGTCCATACTTATGCCTCACATGCGCAGTATATTCTAATCAGAAGGCCTGAGGAATACAACGGAGTAATTGTTTATTTTATGCTATTAAAATTTACAAATTTCTCAGATAAAATTTACACAAATGCCAGTTTTGCAATTTATAAGTGCTCGAGTAAGACGGAACCGTAATAAGCCAGTCAGTAAAGACCAATAACAAAAAATTGCCGTATCGTTTGACTGCATTGTGTTAGAAGCTTAATTTTTTCACCGCAAATTAACCATAGACAATAGTACGAGATATAAATTTCAACTTCATATCTCTACCAACTTCTGAGGAAGAGCGTTTTAGTAGTGGAATACGAGTTCCGGTGGTACCAGTTGAGGTACAGAACCCTAAAAACGGAACAACGTTCATCAGTAAGTGTCGAGTACTTAACACGAGTAGTTTTTGTCTGTGTTGTCCACATTACACCTCAGGCATAGGGGTTGTCTGCCAGGGCGATGGAATGGAGTCTGTGGTGCGTCGGGTATTTACCGGTAACGGCGATGTCCCAGGTGACCCTCAATGCCGCGGTGAAGTATGGCCGATGAACTGCGCGCCACATTGCCAGCCACCTAAGGCCTGCGTGGCGTCCTTCGACAGCATTCTGGGGGAGAGTCCGCATTAAGATGTGATAGATGTCTCGCACAGTGGGAGCCCTAGTGCGAAGAAAGTCTTAATGAACATAACTGTATTCAAGGAGAAAAAGTTCGATATGTGATAATACTGGCGCAATGCGGGACAAGGGGGTTAGCAGTTGACATGAACTAGGTGCGACTTCGTCGACCAGAAATCCAGTGAGGCTGCGATTCCTTAACTACAAGATGGTATGTACGTAAAGAGCCGTAGCGCATGCATGGACACTGACCACGGCTAGAGCCCCTCTTATTTTACGAAGTGTGGGAGTATCATGCTTGACCTTGATTATGTGACCGGTACTGACGAAATAACTAGATGCCTCTTACATCCGACGCGCCATCGCTGCAGAGAGAGGTTAAATTTGTGCGATGCGTATTATGCTGGATGCCATATAAATGTTGAACTATACCTTTTGTTAAATGTCCATTACTCACAACAACTGACTTGGAACGTCGGTCATGACGTTCTGAAGAGGATGCCTAAAGTTGATCGCCATGGTGCGATAGGTATCTCGAGTGAAAATTATTGTTAGGAGGCGTAGTCTCCATCGTCCTGAACGTAGCCCCACTTTCATCGGGGTTTCACCTTCCAGTGGACATAGTGCAGGATTCGGCGACGTTCATATGGCTGCCCGATCCGATCCCGTGTTACTAGAGTCACCTTGTTGCCTTTTGGATCTTCTCGTTGAGGTGTGTGATGAGGACAAGGTCGTCTGCAAAGGCGCAGCATCTGAATGTGTGTCCCGAGAGGATGAGCCCTGATAAACGACGTTGCACGCCGCATACAAGTGGTTTTAGTGTGATGACGTACATGATCGTTGAAAGGGGACAAACCCATCGGACTGATCATGCCCATCGACACTGAGGTTGTCATCTGTCCACTGACCACCATCTTCGACGTTCTCGACGAAGCATCACGAAGTAGGAGCATGATAACGAGGTCGAAGGCAAGTGGGACAGTCATTCATCCCATCACCTTCGCGAGATAAGTGTGGTTTACGCGATCGAGTGCCTGAGCGAAGTCGAAGGAAATCATGGGTCCCTACAGTCACCAGACTGTTGCAATGGCGATGTCTCTATAATCATATAGGGCCGATTGTGTATTAGTACCTCCGCACAAGAACGTCTGCGCGGGTGACACGACCTAGTACAGGACTCGTCTGAAACACTAAGCGAGGAGTTAAGTGATCGGCCGACATACACTCCTGGAAATGGAAAAAAGAACACATTGACACCGGTGTGTCAGACCCACCATACTTGTTCTGGACACTGCAAGAGGGCTGTACAAGCAATGATCACACCCATGGCACAGTGGACACACCAGGAACCACGGTGTTGGCCGTCGAATGGCGCTAGCTGCGCAGCATTTGTGCACTGCCGCCGTCAGTGTCAGCCAGTTTGTCGTGGCATACGGAGCTCCATCGCAGTCTTTAACACTGGTAGCATGACGCAACAGCGTGGACGTGAACCGTATGTGCAGTTGACGGACTTTGAGCAAGGGCGTATAGTGGGCATGCGGGAGGCCGGGTGGACGTACCGCCGAATTGCTCAACACGTGCGGCGTGAGGTCTCCACAGTACATCGATGTTGTCGCCAGTGGTCAGCGGAAGGTGCACGTGCCCGTCGACCTGGGACCGGACCGCAGCGACGCACGGATGCACGCCAAGACCGTAGGATCCTACGCAGTGCCGTAGGAGACCCCACCGCCACTTCCCAGCAAATTAGGGACACTGTTGCTCCTGGGGTATCGGCGAGGACCATTCACAACCGTCTCCATGAAGCTGGGCTAGGGTCCGCACACCGTTAGGCCGTCTTCCGCTCACGCCCCAACATCATGCAGCCCGCCTCCAGTGGTGTCGTGACAGGTGTGAATGGAGGGACGAATGGAGACGCGTCGTCTTCAGCGATGAGAGTCACTTCTGCCTTGGTGCCAATGATGGTAGTATGCGTGTTTGGCACCGTGCAGGTGAGCGCCACAATCAGGACTGCATATTACCAAGGCACACTGGGCCAACACCCGGCATCATGGTGTGGGGAGCGATCTCCTACACTGGCCGTACACCTCTGGTGATCGTCGAGGGGACACTGAATAGTGCACAGTACATCCAAACCGTCATCGAACCCATCGTTCTACCATTCCCAGACTGGCAAGGGAACTTGCTGTTCCAACAGGACAATGCACGTCCGCATGTATCCCGTGCCACCCAACGTGCTCTAGAAGGTGTAAGTCAACTACCCTGGCCAGCAAGAGCTCCGGATCTGTCCGCCATTGAGCATGTTTGGGACTGGATGAAGCGTCGTCTCACGCGGTCTGCAAGTCCAGCACGAACGCTGGTCCAACTGAGGCGCCAGGTGGAAATGGCATGGCAAGCCGTTCCACAGGACTACATCCAGCATCTCTACGATCGTCTCCATGGGAGAATAGCAGCCTGCATTGCTGCGAAAGGTGGATATACACTGTACTAGTGCCGACATTGTGCATGCTCTGTTGCCTGTGTCTATGTGCCTGTGGTTCTGTCAGTGTGATCATGTGATGTATCTGACCCCAGGAATGTGTCAATAAAGTTTCCCCTTCCTGGGATAATGAATTCACGGTGTTCTTATTTCAATTTCCAGGAGTGTATATCAGGCCGTGTATCTACAGAGGGTTTGACTGTCGGAATAATCAGTTCAAAATGGTTCAAGTGGCTCTGAGCACTACGGGACTTAACTTCTGAGGTCATGAGTCACCTAGAAGTAAGAACTACGTAAACCTAACTAACCTAAGGACATCACACACATCCATGCACGAGGCAGGATTCGAATCTGCGACCGTCGGTTCAAGACTGTAGCGCCTAGAACCGCTCGGCCACTTCGTCCGTTAACAATTATTCCTCCTGGTACATTTTCCTCCATTGCGGCAGCATCTAATCCGTCTGTCCCCGGCGATCGGCTGAAATCCCCCTTGACGAACTCATCAGTGATGTCTTCAATGGAGATGTTTGGTAAAAGAGAGTCCTCCGCCTGGTCACCAAGAAGAGGATGGACACTCTGTTGCATGTCTGTAAGTGCCGAAACGTTAGGGTCTTCCTCGCGATAGAGGTGAGGATAGTGAGATTCGAAGGTTGTTACTGTGTCAGCCTGTAATCCCAGCCGTCGGCCGTCAGATAAAATAAAGATCGGATCAACGCTTGTCGACGGCGTCTCAGATCTGAGACAACATATTTTTTTGTTGATACTGTCTTGGCATCTTGCTCGGACAACTATGCCTGCCTATCAGCAACGAGTAAGAGCTAAAATCTCATTCTCGACGCGATGAACCTCGACCAGAAGTTCTGAGAACGGCGGATGTGCAATAAAGTCCCGGTGGATCACGTAGTAAAATTCTATCTTATGTCGGTGTCATTCCATTCGTTCCTTAATACACTGGACCAGTGTGTGGCGTAGGGCTGGCTTTGCAAATTGTTCCCACCACAGAAGTATGGACGAGTATTTTGTGATGCATTTTGCACAGGATTCCCATGTGATCGTGACGACTTGCCGACATTATAGTTCTGGTAAATAGGCAATGCTAAGTTTCTTCTGACTCAGACTGAACCACATTGTTTGACATTGGACGCTGATTGTGGAAACATAAATGCTACGGTCTCAAAAGGCCGAATGCCACCTTTCCATATTCAGGACATTCGAAGCGAGCTGGAAACTCAAGTAGGTGCAATATAAGCGACTGGCTCAGTGGATCATGAAATACGTATATCGCAGGCGATCGTCGTGCTCTGCTTCCCAAGTGCCTACAAGACTGAGTCGACGTACTGAGTAACGGAGTTCGGGACAGGTGGTACAATTTAGATATTGGCCTTTCCTCGCTAGAACACAGCTGAAATGTCCGCCGACAATGATGTGCTGATATCGTCCCAGAAAAAGCGGCGCGATTATTTCAGAATAAAAGTGTGAGCAATCTCGTCGTTGGTCTGTGCCAGATGGCGCATAGATATTCACTACTCAGATCGCGTGCACTGTTATTGGTAACCGTCTCGCTGACTGCAAGTAGGTGACACCTAGTGCCGCAATGCCATCGCACGTGATGTTCACGGCTCCACTATCTCCATTGCCGGCTGGGGTGACTTTTATAGCATAACGATAAAAATCGGGCCTGCTATATCAGCGAGTAGCCGGATACAGGTGCACACATCAGAGAAACACGAGAGAAACCATGACGACAGAAGACAGGAAGACCGCCTGCAGACGGGACTCAAACCCACTCCATAATCGAGCAACCAGGCTGATGGAGAGACACACCCAGCACAACAAGAGCAAGTCCACAACAACCTGTGAAACAACGAAGTGCAACGAACTTTCGGGACAACTCAGTCAACAGGTCAAGTACAAGCCACAATCCAAAACGAGACCAAAGAGGAAAGCTAATACCAAAGCGAAGCTGTCAGTGAATAGTCAGAAGGCAGCAGTCAGAAAGAGTAACAAACGCTATCAGATGAAGTACATGGCTGAGTTTGCACCCTTTTTTTATTGTGATTTTATTCCCCTGCCCCATATGGGCAGGGGAGGGCTGTCAGCGGCACAATCCGCCGCTCTTCAGCCGAGTGACACTACAACTAAAACAAGAATAAAATGATACATACCTAAGGAGATAAAAAAGGAGAACATAAAACAGAGTAAGGGGAGAAAATGGAGGTAAAATATACATGGACATGGAGACGTCACCAGAAAGTTAAAAAACACAATTGGCGATTCTTAAAACACAGAGAAGACACTGAATGCGCAGGCACAGGTGAAAAGTCGGCCACAGTAGTAGAAACACTCCGGAACAACACTTGGAGCACACACAACGAACAATAAAACTGCCAGGTGGGACCTGCAGAGGGAAAAGATCAGAGAGTATGCAAAAGAAGGGGAGAGCAACGGGCAGCTGGGGAAGCGGCGGGATGAAGAGAGGAGGGTCACATGTGGGTTCATGAAGAGGCAGGAGACACGTGGGGCGGGAGAGGAAGAGGGAAGACAGGGCAGGAGGGAGCGCAGAGACACTGGAAGGAGGCACAAGAGATGGAGGGGGAGTAGGAGGGGGAAGCCGCTTAGGAGGAGGGAGGAGGAGGAACGGGAGCCCAGAGGAGGAGACAGGAAGAAGGCGTTAGAGTTGGTAGGAAGGGTAGATGTCAGGGTGAAGCTCATCATCCGGGAGGGGTAGACGGTGGAAGTTGTGTTGGCAAAGGAGAGGGAGGGTGTGCAGATGGAGAGAGAGTGGGACACAACGGCAAAGGCGCGACAACTGGTTGGGGGTAGAGAGGATGGGAGAAACCAGGGGGTGAGGGGCAAGGCGGCGGACAATATAGAATGTGTGGATGTGTTCAAGCAAAAAGGGGAAGGTAGGGGAAGGGGATGAGGTCATAGAGGATGCGCGTGGCGGACGGAAGGCGGATGTGGAAGGCGAGGCGGAGCGCATGGTGTTCGAGGATTTGGAGGGCTTGATAGAACCGGGGAGGGGCTGAAATCCAAGCGACGCTCGCATAACAGAGGATGGGGCGGATCAAGGATTTGTAGGTGTGAAGGATGGTGGAAGGATGCAGACCCCACGTCCGGCCGGACAGGAGTTTCAGGAGGCGGAGGCGGTTGTGAGCTTTGTTTTGGATGGTAAGGAGATGGGGAGTCCAGGTGAGGTGGCGGTCGAGTGTGAGGCCAAGGTATTTGAGGGTAGGAGAGAGGTGGATAGGACGGCCATAAATGGTTAGGGAGTTTGCACTCGAGGTGCGGCGGTATTTATGCCGGCTGCGAGGGGCGAGGGATACTGTTGGTGTGTGTATTCACGTGGCGAGACGGTGGCGCACGCACTCACTAGGCGAATGCAGAGCTGTGGCGACTATGCCCTCTATCGCCCATCGGGTTGCATTTACTATGGCGGCCATTGAACCTCCGCGCAGCCCAATATTAGAGGGCCAAGTCTCCGTCCGTAGCTCTTGGAACAGGGCAATGTCCACTGCTCGTGAAGTGTCACATAACAGTAGGAGTTTAACGTAGGAGCCGATCATATCGAAACAGAAGGCGGCAATTCCGTATGTCTGCATCGGCAGATCATTGTTGTGCTCGTTCGTATCTGTAAGAACGAATGTTGTTGGGTCTTAAGGAGTGTCTGTCTCCTGATCATGCCCAGTTCACCAGGGTGGGCTGCGTCATTTCTTCAGCTCATACGGGTTAAGTAATTTGTATGTCGTCTGCCCACGAAATAGGGCAATAAGATTAGTTCAGAACTGAGGCAGGAAGAGCCGTTGTCATTAGGGTGCCCATGCTGGCGGCACGACGAACTTCACCGTCACGGTCTTCAGGAAATTGCTGTGTTTCGGAGTCACTCAGTGAATTATCCTGCCAGTGGTGGTGGTGGTGGTAACCGGCAACTGCCTGGGGATCATTCTGTGGATTCATCCTACACAAGTGTGACTCTTGCGTCGTTTTGGTGACCTCTGTTTACGGGTATGTGGTTCCGAGCTGGACAACAGGATGGAGTCGTGGTGTTCAGGAACGAAGGCAGCACAACCACTGCATCGAGATCCGTATCACATTCACGTCTGTCAACATCTTCAGGCGGCACCAGGAACTCTGGGTTCATCTGGCCGTCCAAATTTAAGGCGGTCTTTCATCCACGCTAAGATCTTGACATAAGCTGCGTTGTTTGTCAGATTCACGTAACCAACACTACTGACGATGGACAGGTATATTCCGATCATGTCTTCTCAAGGGATCTTCAGTTTGTCACATAGGAAGTGTTCGGCAGCAAGTGCTTTTGATGGCGCATAGTCGTTCGACAAGGTGAACTTGAATATGATTTTGTGACCATTATATCGTCGATCATAACACGCATGAATGCCACTCTGAACGCAAACAACGCAAGGCACTCGTCGCAGCGTGGACGTAAACAGCTCCGTCCGCATCGCTTCACTGCTGAAGACAGACTGCCGGCTACCCGAGTACACTTTCAGTCCAACCCAAATTCCCAATTTCTCGCACCCTACCTCCGTAGCGCTCTCCTGTGCATTTTCGTCATTGTTCTCAGCATCTCGCATGATTCCCGCAAGAGGTCGGACCTAGGATGCACCCTCACTGAAGAGACTATTGTATGTGTGGTTTCTGTTCTTTCCGACATGTAATTCATACGTTTAGCAAGCAAAGTATGCAGATAAATCTGAATTACCATATTCCTTCTTACCTGATTCTAAAGGGTTACAAGGTTGTGATTACATACGAGGCTCAACCCCAAACGTTTGCGACCTGCGCGGCTTAAACCATCTACGCACACGCTGCCCGGCTAACAGCTTAAGCGCTCAACTCTCGCGAGAAATCAGTCTTTTCAGGTAGACTCCTGCTATGTAGGCCGTTTGATTAGCGGCCACACACTGTCATCGGAAGTGTTTGACTCACGGCAGCAAAACATAACACGGCGCCTGGAGTCGACCCTAATACCAATCCAGCTGGTGCGCTTACATATTCTCCTGCCGCAAAAGTTGGTTCTTCCTCCACTTGATCGACGGTGTTCACCATTTCCTATACATATCAAAGCACCCTGTAGGAGAACAAAGGTGGGAGAAATATGCAATCATTCGGAACATCAACTTCTTTGGAACTTAATCTTGCAACACGCGATTTACTGACAACCGAGAGGACAAATCAGAGGCCCTCACTAATGCGACATTCTGTACCACAAATGCAGTGTGCTCGCTCTTTGAAATCCCCGTGCGAAACAACTGATGCCGAAATATTTAATTAAAATCGGTTTAAAGGTGCGCAGGAGACGTAGATTCCACAGTATTCCCCTATTCCGATGGAACCGACACACGAAAACGCACCTCAGTAGCAGAGACCAGAACCAATACAGGTCAGTCAATCTCGAACCTCAGACAACAACTTTTGGTGGCTGACGTTACCGAGGATTAACTGAATCCTCACATGTAAATCTACAAAGCCGCTACTTCAAATCTTAATTGGATAGCAGTGTCTTAAATTTCCATCACTATTTGTATGCTGTTGGTGTAGATGTCATTTTTATTCAGAAGCCACTAACAGCAAACACTCGCGGTAGGCTATAAAGCAGTTATCAATGTTGGACCGGACGAAGGCATTATGATCACTTTCAGCCGAGGAATCCAACGTACCCACAGGATCTACACTCTCCGGTTGAGGTATAGCCGATTGATTACACGACCTGCAGCCGGTAAAACATCTACCCTCTCGGGAATTAATCATAGAGTGAATATTATACAGATATTCACATTTTTGTGTGCACCAGTAATTCTGGTTGAAAAAGACGATCAAACTGAAGGCTTAAAGTATTCGGAGCAGCTTCGCACGTTTGCAGCTGAAGTGGCATTATAAGGGGTTTGGTGACGATTCAAGCAGAACACGATCGCCTTACACGTGTGTAACTCTGCCCACAGCAAGGAAACATCCCATGATACGTGCTTGGCTGCAATATTTAATATTCTGAAAATCTCAAAGGAAGTTTATTTATTATCCACCGTTACTAAAAGTGGGCAGTAGTTTGTGCCGTTTGGGATTATTTACATAACACCAGAGCAAAGATGGCGACTCAGGTAACTCTTTTTAAACAAACAGCACAACACTCATGAGAAACAGAGATCGATTCACAAGATAAAAATCACATTCTATTAAAATATGTTCTACATCACCTTCAAAAAATCAGTGTATCATTGTTAACGGCCATCTAAATATGAATAAAATTTTATATCTTACGGATTATATCGTATCCGTAGCCTAGTCCGTAAAATGCATACTATAAATTACCGGCTACACTGGAATAAAGAAAGGGGGCAACAGGGTTAACACAAACAGTAAATTAAATAAATCTACGTATGCAGATACTTTTGGCGCGTTGCTACGTGCTGGAATAATAACAATAAATATTTATGAGACATCTGCACTGTGAAGGTTGAAAGACAGCAGAGGTAAATTCACAATGAAGCTATGTTCAGCAGTTGATGTAGAAATTGTGAAAATATGGTACGTTTGGAGTTCAACTGCAATAGAAGCTTTTTATTAAGGGGGTAGGACGTCAAACAGGCCGACTTGGAGCAGGAGAGGCACCACAGAAGATTTTAATTTCCAGTCCCTATATTTTTACAAATAAATTCATAAAACTTTGTCAGCATGACCAGGAAGGATTCAGGATTCACACTCATATCAGTGGAAGTTCAAAAACATAACAAAATAGTTTTATTACATGTGAAATTTCATCATTTCTTCACTTACAATTGGCTGCATTTGTTGCTATAGGTACATTTTCCTTCAGAAGTAAGAGAGGTTCTTTGACGAATTTTGCACAGAATACAAACCATACTTACAGGTGTATGAAACTCTAGAATTTTCCAAATCTATTAAAAACTATGGTAAAAATTGAGATGATTAACAAAATTTTTTTCTAAACATAAAGCTTAAAACGTAAGAGCTCATTCATTTTTTCATAAATTAAATACATTCGAGAGTTTCAGACACCTGTAAGTATGGTTTGTATGTTGTGCAAAATTCATCGAACAGTCTCTCTTACTTATTAAGAAAAGTGTACCTATAGCAACAAATGCAACCAATAGTAAGTGAAAAAAATTATCAAATTTCACACGTACAAAAATTTATTTTGTTATGTTTTTGAACTTCCGCTGTTATGAGTGTGAATCCTGAATCCTTCCTGGTTATGCTGACAACTTTTTATGAATTTACTCGTAAAAGTATAGACAGTGGAAATTAAAATGTCCTGTGGTGCCTCTCCTGCTCCAAGTCGGCCCTTTTGATGTCCTGTCTCCCTTAATGCCCGGTGATATCAAACGGAACGCTTCACCTGAAGGCCAATAACTGTGAAAGCAACCAGACATAGACTTATATTGGTTCCATTACATAGAAAATTTTGTGGGGAAGGAGAACCAGATTGTGGTTTATAGGCCAAACACTTAAAAAGATTACTCAAATCTGATAAAGACACTGACTACACTATGTCTGTCCGTAGTCTTCTGGAGTATTTCTGCATGACATGGGATCCTTAACAGATAGAACTGACAGAGAACATTGACAAAGTTCAAAGAAAAGCAGCTCGTACTGTATTATTGGGATGTATGGGAGAGAGTTATCGGATATGATAAGTGAGCTGAGGATGGCAGTCTTTAAAAATGACGTCAAACGTTGCGGAGAGTTATTTAGACTAAACTTCAACCATCAATCTTCTAGCCGGCCGAAGTGGCCGTGCGGTTAAAGGCGCTGCAGTCTGGAACCGCAAATCCGCTACGGTCGCAGGTTCGAATCCTGCCTCGGGCATGGATGTTTGTGATGTCCTTAGGTTAGTTAGGTTTAACTAGTTCTAAGTTCTAGGGGACTAATGACCTCTGAAGTTGAGTTCCATAGCGCTCAGAGCCATTTGAACCATCAATCTTCTCCTCCGAATGCCAAAATACTTTGATCAATTCCAACTACTTACAGAGAAATGCAAATCGCAATAACATGAGAGAAACTCAAATTTTGGGGGAAAAGATTTAGGTGTTCATTTTTACCTCGTACTAGCAGAGAGATATATATTTTTAAAGGGATTTCATGAAGCACCTGTCAAACACTTTAGTACTGAGTGCAGAGTAATGATCTATGTGTGGATGTAGATAGAATCCCGGTACTCATTTGTAGAGATTTAGGTGAACTCAAATTATAGCTACCTTCAGGATAACAGCAGCGAGTCTGAAACAGCGTGTAAAGGAACGTTATAAATACCTCCTTTACTGTAAGATTCTTCTCGAGAGCTATACAATTGTTCATGGAGTCCAATCAATACAAGCACGACACATATCAACTGGCCACTTAACACAGGAATATGTGCTAACAGTGTGTTCGTCATTTCTCGTAATTTTAAGTGGAATAGCAGAAGTCACTGTGTTCAGTTTCGCCACAATAGTGCACAAATTGTAAGTAAACCAGCCAAGTATAAGGGCAGTCAAATGAAAATCAGAAAGATGTAAAAAAGTAAGTAAATTGTTTCTTGTTCCAAAAGTAATCGCCTTAACTGTTGATATATTTATCCCAATTTGAGATAAGGCGGTCAGTGCCTTCGTGGAAAAATGTTTACGGTTGCCTACAGAACCATGATTGTAAACAGGCGTGCACTTCTTCATCCGAAGCAAATCGACGGTCGCGAATATCCTTCTTCAGGGCTCCAAAAACATGCACATCGCATGGGGAGAATTGGAACCGTATGGAGGACGTGTACGAACTTGCCAGCGAAACTTGTGCAGCATAGTCGAATCGACCTTCGCGTCATGTGAGCCCGCCCATTCCTATCATGGTTCCTTAAGCAACCGCATACATTTTACCATGAAGGAACTGACCGTGTTGTCTCACATTAGGATAAATGTATCAACAGTATTTAGATTGACCGTAAGTCTGTCCCCGTGTCTGCTTCTAAATACAGTTAACATATGCTTCAAATTTCCCCGAAGGATGGAATACTCCATTACCGTTCGGGAGTGCAGCTGGAACAGCGAAATTTCATTTCACGATATTTCGGCTCTTAACGGTCTAACCATCTTCAAAGTGAGTCTATGATTTAACTGAAACCATTTTACACAGTCACACAATGTTCCGAAACTATTTATTCATATAAATAGAGGAGGCTATCAAGACAAATATATTTGGTTAAGTGACATTGTCCCTGACGGCAACTTCTGAAGCTTGGGACGATTTACTCAGAAGGTAGTTTAGCATGTTAACTACAGCAGTGACATTCGCAGGAACTGCTCGAATGTGCAACCATTGGCCTGTATGGTCGCAGTACATCGTCAGACCGTTGATTGTCGTGTCCTCTCGAAGATTCTTGGTATGCCGCAATGGTACCAGCAGCAACAGCAGTTCTAGCGACGAGGTCTTCTTGCGTTTCCACAACGGTTTTATACACCAGTTGCTCATATGCCCCCCCCCCCCCCCCCCTCGATGAAGAAATCCAGACATATGACATGGGTGGCCAAGCCACAGGGCCACCTTGGTCGCTCCATCGATTCCCAAAGATGATCCCACAGACCAATGCTGTAATTGCTGGCGCCCATAGTGCTGGAAGAACATCCTTTGTCCAACATTCAGAGGTACATCCAACCAGCGTAGCCAACCATCCGTACACAGAGAGCAGTTTTGAATGTTAGTAAATTCTACCAGGCAGCGACACCGGCTAAATACACTCCTGGAAATTGAAATAAGAACACCGTGAATTCATTGTCCCAGGAAGGGGAAACTTTATTGACACATTCCTGGGGTCAGATACATCACATGATCACACTGACAGAAGCACAGGCACATAGACACAGGCAACAGAGCATACACAATGTCGGCACTAGTACAATGTATATCCACCTTTCGCAGCAATGCAGGCTGCTATTCTCCCATGGATACGATCGTAGAGATGCTGGATGTAGTCCTGTGGAACGGCTTGCCATGCCATTTCCACCTGGCACCTCAGTTGGACCAGCGTTCGTGCTGGACGTGCAGACCGCGTGAGACGACGCTTCATCCAGTCCCAAACATGCTCAATGGGGGACAGATCCGGAGATCTTGCTGGCCAGGGTAGTTGACTTACACCTTCTAGAGCACGTTGGGTGGCACGGGATACATGTGGACGTGCATTATCCTGTTGGAACAGCAAGTTCCCTTGCCGGTCCCTGGTAGAACGATGGGTTCGATGACGGTTTGGATGTACCGTGCACTATTCAGTGTCCCCTCGACGATCACCAGAGCTGTACGGCCAGTGTAGGAGATCGCTCCCCACACCATGATGCCGGGTGTTGGCCCTGTGTGCCTCGGTCGTATGCAGTCCTGATTGTGGCGCTCACCTGCACGGCGCCAAACACGCATATGACCATCATTGGCACCAAGGCAGAAGCGACTCTCATCGCTGAAGACGACACGTCTCCATTCGTCCCTCCATTCACGCCTGTCGCGACACCACTGGAGGCGGGCTGCACGATGTTGGGGCGTGAGCGGAAGACGGCCTAACGGTGTGCGGGACCGTAGCCCAGCTTCATGGAGACGGTTGCGAATGGTCCTCGCCGATACCCCAAGAGCAACAGTGTCCCTAATTTGCTGGGAAGTGGCGGTGCGGTCCCCTACGGCACTGCGTAGGATCCTACGGTCTTGGCGTGCATCCGTGCGGCGCTGCGGTCCGGTCCCTGGTCGACGGGCACGTGCACCTTTCGCCGACCACTGGCGACAACATCGATGTACTGTGGAGACCTCACGCCCCACGTGTTGAGCAATTCAGCGGTACGTCCACCTGGCCTCCTGCATGCCCACTATACACCCTCGCTCAAAGTCCGTCAACTGCACATACGGTTCACGTCCACGCTGTCGCGGCATGCTACCAGTGTTAAAGACTGCGATGGAGCTCCGTATGCCATGGCAAACTGGCTGACACTGACGGCGGCGGTGCACAAATGCTGCGCAGCTAGCGCCATTCGACGGCCAACACCGCGGTTCCTGGTGTGTCCGCTGTGCCGTGCGTGTGATCATTGCTTGTACAGCCCTCTCGCAGTGTCCGGAGCAAGTATGGTGGGTCTGACACACCGGTGTCAATATGTTCTTTTTTCCATTTCCAGGAGTGTAGCTTACGATAGCGCCACTAACAAACTGTTACCAAACATTACAAGTAGACTTCAGAAACCATATGTTCCTTATCGAAATAAATTTGTTTTTATGCTCTCTACCTCCAGTATTAATTTGAAATAATAGTTTCAGAACACCCTGTATACGGTGTACAAGGATTGGGCAAAATAAAACTAGCCATTAAATATTTCGTGCACCTTAAGATAAGCAACCCAAATTATATCGTCTTTACCTGGGGCACATAATGTCAGTTGTGTTGCTCATCTGCAGGTGTGTGAAATATTTTCCCAAGTAATTTGATTTTGCTCACCCGGTATTATATGCTAGTGTTTAAGTGCGAATATTTCCTAACGTAATATAATTTTGTGATACATGTTCAGTTAAGCTTCTGGGAATGGAACATCTTTCCATACACTCCTCCAGTTTCGAAATGAAATGGCCGAGTCGTAGATTATAGAAAATTTTCCTACACTAGTATTGAGCAACAGTAAACTACTGCAAGCGAGTGTCTTGGTCGAACAATCACGGGAAAACTATCTGAGGGACCCAGAGTCCAACAAACGTTGCTTCCGCTCCATAAACGATTCCGCCGTACAGTGTCAGTTAACTTGATTATGAGTGGTGTGTCACTGCAAGAACAAAGTGACTTGTGCAGAGGAAGCAGAGTAAGGGAAGAGCCCACCCGCCTTAGCAGTAAGTAAGGACACTACATGAAACTTCTAACGACCCTACCACAACAAAGGTCAAAATTTAATAATGATTGTGGTGTTTCTCACGCTGCTAAATACTGCATTTTCGGGCAACAACAAAGTTATTATGTGGCAGGTGTCATTAGAGCATAGTTAATAAAGTCATTTCATCTAATAATGAATAAATTAGTCACTCATCTTTTCGTGTTTCCCACGCTGGTCTCGTTGTAAAATCATGACTCAATCGTCGAAAATCTAGGTGTTGATGATTCCAAGCTCGGATGCAAAGAGGCCTAGGTTTTATTCTACTATATCAAAAGTTTTGTAGATGCACTTCACAAACCATTCTTGAAGATTAATCATTTCAAAGTTAGCACAATGGCGATGTAAAAAAATAATCAGCTCTTCAAATTTAAGTTATACTTCCTTTCAATTGCTTTTATTGCAATCTCACGTAACACACAAAACGTCACTTCGCAATACAAAACATACTTGAAAACATCTTCCTCACTATTAAAGTTCACATTTTATAAGCTGACTACGTTATGCGTCTTTCCAACATGACGTTCAAGACTTGACTTTTTCAAGGTCCGACTCTCTAAAAACTAACTAATAAACGCTTACGCGCCCAAAAATCAGAGTTACAAGTACGTCAAAGATCATAGTGACAAAAGAAAGAATACACATAAGAATAATATCATTGCAATATAAATATATCCATGAATTAAAGTACCTCTACATTAATGAAATCAAATCTGAATGTTGTCTCAGAAATATGTTAAGTAGTTAACAGAAACACAGTAGAATATCGCTGGTATCGAGAGGTTGAGTTGAGGTGCCGTAATGGTTGCGTAATTCAAGTACCATTACAAACTGACAGTGAAAAAAGTAATCTTATCACTTCTCCTACCATAGAATCTTCAACAATCCACATAATGTTCAAGTTGCTGCACAAGCGGAGAAGTGTCGTTATCACTAACTGTTCGAACATGTTCCGGATAATGGCCTCACTTAAGAGACCTGAAGCAAGGTTTGTCAAAAAGAAATCTATTTTCTTCTGGTATATAAGCACTGGACTCATTCAACATAATGAAGAGGCCAACCACCTAATTTAAGATGGTGACCCTCCTTGAAAGGAATGATGCTTGTCACCTGGATTCCAATCATATTTGGATCCTTACGAAGAATGTCACAGAAAGCTAAAATAATCGGGTTTGCTTTTGGTGTTTCTGTTGTATTGTTCCTGGAACTGACTGTGAGCCTCTGAATTTGGACCAAATGGAAGGTCTGAATCAGATGCGTAGGCTACTTTGTAACAAACTCCAGCGTGGACGACATAGAAATTGGAAACCGCGGCGTAGAGCAGCAACTGAAAAGTTGAAAACACGTTAGTCGCCAGGTCCAGATGGAATCCCAGGTCACTTTTACAGAGAATACTCTGCGGCATTGGCCCTTTACCTACCTTGCATTTGTCGCGAATTTCTCGACCACCGCAAAGTCTCAGGCAACTGGAAAAAAGAGTAGGAGACTCCTGTACATAATACGGGTAAAGGAACTGACCTGCATAATTACATACCAATATCCTTAACATAGGTCTGCTGCAGAATACGTGAACTCATTCTAAGTTCGCATTTAATAAATTCTCTTGAAATAGAGAAGCTTCTGACCACAAATCAGCACGGATCTAGAAAGCATCGCTCGTGCCTTTTTCTCATATGATATCCTAAACACCATGATGGAGTGCAAAAGGTATCGTCCATATTCCTAGGTTTCCAGAAAGAGTTGGACACGGTGCAACAATCAGGCTGTTGACGATGGTCCAAGCGTATGGTTTAGGTTCCCAGAGATGTGAGTGTCTCGTATACTTTTAAGTAATAGAACCCAGTACGTTGCCCTCGACAGCGAGTGTTTATCAGAGACTGTATCGTCACGAGTGTCCCAGGAAACTGTCCTGCTGATCCTTGCGGAGGTTCAAGTTCTCCCTCGGGCATGGGTGTGTGTGTGTTTCTCGTTGGATAATTTAGGTTAAGTAGAGTGTAATCTTAGGGACTGATGACCTTAGCAGTTAAGTCCTATAAGATTTCACACACATTTGAACATTTTGTCCCAGGAAAGTGTGATAGTACCGCTCTTTTCTCTCTGTACATTAATGATTTGTCTTACAGTGTGAGCATCAACTTAAGTGATGTTTGTTGACAATGTCGTGATTTAGGGAAAAACGTCGTCGTTGAGTTACTGTAGGAGTAGGCTATACAAGATTACTTACACAAAATTTCTAGTTGGTTTCATGACTGGCAGCTTGCTCTAAATGTAAGAAAAATGTAAGTTAGTGTTGATAAATACAAAAACAATCCTGTAACGTTCGAATATAGCATTCGTAGGATGCTGCATTACACAGTCATATCGATGAGTACGTCTGGTTGGTGGTAGGGAAGCCGTGTGCTCAACTTCATTTTATTGGGAGAATATTGGGAAAAATATAGATTAATCATAAAGGAGACGGAGAACAGAATACTAGTGCGACCGGTATTTGAGTATTATTCGAGTGTTTGGGATACCCACCACGTCTCAATAAAGTAAAATATCGAATCAGTTCAGAGGCGTGCTATTAGATGTGTTACTATTACGTCAGATCAGCATGCAAGTATTATGGAGATGTTTTGAGATCTCGAATGAGAATACCTGGAGGGAAGACGACACACTTTTCACGTGTACTGTACACGGTCTCGTCCAGTGTTCCGGGAATGCCCCTAGACTGGTGTTGCGGCTCGGCAGACCATTTTGGTATTGGATCCCTAAGTCAGGCTGATTTCGATTCATTGACGTACCGCCATTTAGCGATTTATTAGTGTGGTCTGACAATGAAGGTTTGGTTGCATGTTCTGAACCACTTAGCTCTTATTACTTAGTTACATGCCACCCGAGGATGTGGTTTTACTGCCACGAAACCGATTGTGACCTGATAATGAAAGGATTAAATACAGCTGAAGCGGCTTCTTAATCCTCAAGTGATTAGTCGCAGCTGTGGTTGCCTGATCTACAAGGTTTCCACTTTTGAATAACCTTGTATATATCATGAGCAGTAATAGATCTGGAGCATAGGATGATTTCATCCAGTTAAGAATAACATGTTCAATTCTTGCAGGATTCAGTCACAAAGCTGCTCTGATTTTCCATGAACTCGTATTTCGTCAGCTAAAGGAAGTGCGGAAGTCATGGAACCTATAACCAACTGTAGCACACTTATCTACAGCCCTCTGGTTCTCATGAACGAACAGAGCTAAAGCGTTTTATCAGACCTCAATTTGAGTAATCCATGTTGATTGCCCTAGAACAAACGTTTCACAGTAATCGATAACAAGAAGTGTTTCATAATTCTGGAACAGAATGACGCAAGCTGTATAGTCCTGTAAATTATGCGTACCTACCCGATTACTCTACGCCTTTTTCCGATCGCCTGCAGGTCATCGTAGCTCCTGTGATATACCCTACACTGATGCTAGAAGAGGAAGTAGTTTCTTCGCATGTTGAACGATTTTAGTTGATTTTCTATTCTGTGATAACTTATTTCAATATCTGGCGGTTCGGCACTGGTGCAGTGACATGAGGTGGGGCAATCTCACCATCTTCCCATACTGAAACAATTTCAGAAGTTAGAAACCTCGAACGTGTGACTGTCATCTTAGCTTTCGCTGCCAATATGGTCACTGAGCGACTTAACAGACGGCTATGCTCCGTTAACTGACTTTGTAATTCTTTTTATCAGACCTGTTGACAAAATTTGTCCTTGCACTTCATTGAACGTCTTTCACATTTTTATGCTTATTTTGGGTTCGTTTAGCCTTTATTTATCAACTCCGCTTGGGTCTGTGACGAATCCCTGCTTTCACAGCAACTTTAAACACGTCTATTGAACCATTATGACTCTTTCCCAGTCCTCACAATCTTGCTTGGCACATACATGCCTAAAATGTAACATAAAATATTTTTGAATCGCATTAATTCATGCTGCAAATCTTCGGCCACCACGTAAATGTCTGATGTTGGCTACTCAGATAGCTTGCAGAAAGTTTCCTGTCCACTTGTTGAGCACAAATATTTTCCTACCGTATTTAATACTCTTTTTAGCACACATAGGCGTTGATGCTACAACAACCTAAGAGTCACTGAACCCCTGCTCTACTTTAAGGATTTGGAAAATTCTCGTATGTTAGTTATTGTGAGATCGAAACTGCTCTCAGCAGGCGGTCCGAGCGGGCTGGAGCAGCTGCTAACAGAATGGACTAGCATTCGGGAGGACGATAGTTCAAACCCCCGTCCAGCCATCCAGATTTAGATTTTCCATGACTTTCCTAAACCGCTTCAGGCAAATGCCGGGATAGTTCCTTTGAATAGGATACGGTCGAGCTACTTCCGAATCCTTTCGCAGTTCGAGCTTGTGCTCCATCTCTAATGACCACGCTGTCGATCGGACATTAAACTCTAATCTTCCTTCCTTACTTTTCCGGATTCGGATCTCTAATCAAGTGCTCGAAGTCTCTGGCACGAGTTTTAATTGCGTGACCCTTTCGATTCTATAGCTGGCAAGCCGAAATCTGCCTCGTTGCAACAATATGATTAGGAAATTTATGCATGATATTCTCCAAATTTTGTCAGTGACATTCTGCTTCTGCAATACCTGAAGCGGTTGTTCTATGAAAGCATCCCATCTTTGATGCTTGTCCTCATCCAGATTAATTCACATTAGGAATTGGTAATAACTTTCAGTGTACTACAAATTCCTTTGCGGCAATAAATACTACTCCAGTATTGGTGTCTAACCTACTTTTGCCATGTATATTGCAATCTAAAATTAAGATTTCGTTGGTTTCAGTCAGCCTTCCATCACTAACATTGCATTAGCATTATTACCTTTAATAAGTAGAACTACCCTTGAGATCTCTCCTGTATTAGACTTAATATTACATTAAAATATTCTCTTTCTGATCTGCAAGGACACATCGAGCCGTGAAGGGGTTCCTATAATCTGAGAACAAGTGACTGACTCATGACAATGTCACTGTAACCTCTCAGGCTTAAATGTGAATAATTGCTACTTTCACGTTTTCTGAATTTAGAAAACTAATCTCTGCACGAACCTCATGCGCAGTGGTCATTTCGGCTCTGTTCCTCGTTATTGCCACGTGCCACAGCTCGTATATAGATCATTACTAAATGTAATGGCGCTTAAACGTAACAACATTTACATGATGCATTTGGAAAATTCCAGCCGCACCAGAGTCTAGTCACAGTTCATCAACGGGAATTGTTCTCAGGTAGCTTATACGTACCACGGACAGAAAATGAGATCCGAAATTGCCCCTCAATTACCATTTACATCTCTTTCTCAGATTTTCCCTTTCGTGTCGTGTCTTATTCACTACAGAACCTCTTTCGTGCCACAGAAGAACGTACTCATTTCGAAACAACGTTGCGCACTCATATGATGAGCACTTTCCCAGTAGATCAAACTCATTGGTGAGCATTCAATTTGCTTCATACGTCTCACATATGATCCTGCTTTAGCCTTAACGTTCCTGCTGCAGTTGTGGCACATGTTACTCTTCAGTTTAGCAGTGGACAGTGGCTTTTCATTGATTTAATAGTCCAGAATGCTATTCCAAATCAATTGCGAGTATTTAACTACGTGATGGCAACTGAAGATCATAAGAACTTATCATTGAAATTAATAAAGGAATGCGTTAATTGGTAATTAGTTGCAGACCGAACAAAGACCTAGATAACGGTTGTTAGAAATTAAATAATTCGTTATTATTATCATACCTTCACAACTGCCAAATACGAATAAGAAAATAACAGAATTCGTTGACCACTGCAATCTCCACGAATCTGACAGTCAAATACGAAAAAGATTCGAGAAATCTGTATCCCTCAAATAACGGAATTCGTTGACCACCGCAATCTTCCGAGAATCAGCCGGGTGCAGTTGCCACTTTCGGAGAAAGACGTCTATTGGAACTTATGGCTGTATAATGCGTAATCGAAAGCCATCCCCATTGCTTCAGATCACATGCAGACTCGGAAAATCAAATATCTCATGAGTGGCGGTTCGCTACACTATCTACACGTAACATATGATAATTTTTTGTGTGTTCATGATTTTCTGACAGATGTTAAGTCCCATAGTGCTCAGAGCCATTTGAACCATTTTCCCAACAGACTAAGAGCCATAAAATAAACCATAGCGATATAATTAACATCCCTTCAGGCTTCACAGAATGCTTATACTCCTATCACACTTTGTGCGGTATGTATGGGCCATCATTTTATTTTACGGTAATACAATCAACTTCGATGCGAGTTTGTACAGTCTTGTTGACTATTCAGATTGGCCTATCTAAGCGAGTAGCTGAAGTCCGGTTCTTCTCCATTCTTGTACTTGCAAATGACGAGATGTATTCCTTCAATTTATGAAAGAAAGCAGGGTGTTCTGAGAAGTTTAAAGTCCATTTTACGATGCTTATATTTTATTTATGTTACTTGTGTTTATCAGTAGAATGGTTCAAATGGCTCTGAGCGCTATGGGACTTAACATCTAAGGTCATCAGTCCGCTAGAACTTAGAACTACTTAAACCTAACTAACCTAAGGACATCACACACATCCATGCCCGAGGCTGGATTCGAACTTGCGTGGTTCCAGACTGAAGGGCCTAGAACCGCTCGGCCATTCCGGCTGGCTTCACAGTACGATATTTTGACTGAGACCTGCCACTCATGCTCAGGTAAGCCATCGGGATCCAACGAAGACTTCCCATCTCAATTTATTAGCTCGCCGTGCGCATTCCGCGCGTCATAACGCACACCAGGAACATTTTAAATTTCATGATCATCATTATCAGCTTTTCATTTAAGACAAAACGAGCAACCGCCATGAAGTCTTGCTTTAAAAAAAATAATTTTCCACACAATCATTCTTCAGGCCCAACTGATAACTGTAGCATCTACCAGAAGAATTAAAAATTGTCGTCTTACATAATACACTCCTGGAAATGGAAAAAAGAACACATTGACACCGGTGTGTCAGACCCACCATACTTGTTCCGGACACTGCGAGAGGGCTGTACAAGCAATGATCACACGCACGGCACAGCGGACACACCAGGAACCGCGGTGTTGGCCGTCGAATGGCGCTAGCTGCGCAGCATTTGTGCACCGCCGCCGTCAGTGTCAGCCAGTTTGCCGTGGCATACGGAGCTCCATCGCAGTCTTTAACACTGGTAGCATGCCGCGACAGCGTGGACGTGAACCGTATGTGCAGTTGACGGACTTTGAGCGAGGGCGTATAGTGGGCATGCAGGAGTCCGGGTGGACGTACCGCCGAATTGCTCAACACGTGGGGCGTGAGGTCTCCACAGTACATCGATGTTGTCGCCAGTGGTCGGCGGAAGGTGCACGTGCCCGTCGACCTGGGACCGGACCGCAGCGACGCACGGATGTACGCCAAGACCGTAGGATCCTACGCAGTGCCGTAGGGGACCGCACCGCCATTTCCCAGCAAATTAGGGACACTGTTGCTCCTGGGGTATCGGCGAGGACCATTCGCAACCGTCTCCATGAAGCTGGGCTACGGTCCCGCACACCGTTAGGCCGTCTTCCGCTCACGCCCCAACATCGTGCAGCCCGCCTCCAGTGGTGTCGCGACAGGTGTGAATGGAGGGACGAATGGAGACGTGTCGTCTTCAGCGATGAGAGTCGCTTCTGCCTTGGTGCCAATGATGGTCATGTGCGTGTTTGGCGCCGTGCAGGTGAGCGCCACAATCAGGACTGCGTACGACCGAGGCACACAGGGCCAACACCCAGCATCATGGTGTGGGGAGCGATCTCCTACACTGGCCGTACACCTCTGGTGATCGTCGAGGGGACACTGAATAGTGCACGGTACATCCAAACCGTCATCGAACCCATCGTTCTACCATTCCTAGACCGGCTAGGGAACTTGCTGTTCCAACAGGACAATGCACGTCCGCATGTATCCCGTGCCACCCAACGTGCTCTAGAAGGTGTAAGTCAACTACCCTGGCCAGCAACATCTCCGGATCTGTCCCCCATTGAGCATGTTTGGGACTGGATGAAGCGTAGTCTCACGCGGTCTGCACTTCCAGCACGAACGCTGGTCCAACTGAGGCGCCAGGTGGAAATGGCACGGCAAGCCGTTCCACAGGACTACATCCAGCATCTCTACGATCGTCTCCATGGGAGAATAGCAGCCTGCATTGCTGCGAAAGGTGGATATACACTGTACTAGTGCCGACATTGTGCATGCTCTGTTGCCTGTGTCTATGTGCCTGTGCTTCTGTCAGTGTGATCATGTGATGTATCTGACCCCAGGAATGTGTCAATAAAGTTTCCCCTTCCTGGGACAATGAATTCACGGTATTCTTATTTCAATTTCCAGGAGTGTACATCGAACGGTAACGTTGTAGAGAGAGCGGAGGTTATGAGAGTCTGCAAAACAGACCGTTAAGATGCATAGGTAGTTCTGTCATACTGAGAGACGACAGAGAATTTCTTGTATATAGAACAGATAAATTTGGGGTGATGTGATATGAACATCTTAAGACTTCTTATTATTACCGCAAAACTGAGCAACTTTATGGGACTTTTAGCATTTTTACCTACATCACCTTATATGAAGACGTGATGGCAAGTTATCCCTTCAAATTTTGCATGTGAAAACTCTTAAGGCTTTTTAAATGAAACATAGATTATTAACATCTTGACGCTTCATGCCCTCCGCTACTAGAGAGCTCCGGATTGTAGAGTGTAACTCGGCAACGTGTAACGTAACTATGTCGGTGCTCGAGAAGCAGGGTGCCGTAATCGAGTTTCGGATTCGGAGAGTTCGTCCACAAATGGAGCAGCCTCTCCTTCAGCATGACAATGCCAGACGACATCGAGCGCTGAGGCTTCGGCAGCAATCGGACGTCTTGGGTTCAGGTTCCATCCGATTTTCATCTCTTTTCGTATTTAAGGAGTACCTTCGCGGGCTTCACTTTGTTGGTGATCAACCTGTGCAAGTAAGCAACCAATGTTGTTGGTCCGTCAACAGAGCCAATCATTCGGGCTATTCGTCCACGAGACTCAGAGGGCCATAGACACGGGTTCCCAGGTAAATGCCGTGTTTCGTGACTTCCGCAAGGCGTTCCATACAGTTCCCCACAGTCGTCTAATGAACAAAGTAAGAGCATATGGACTATCATACTAACTGTGTGATTGGCTAAATGGCTCTGAGCACCATTGGACTTAACATCTGTGGTCATCAGTCGCCTAGAACTTAGAACTACTTAAACCTAACTAACCTAAGGACATCACACACATCCATGCCCGAAGCATGCCGTAGCTATCACGCGGTTCCAGACTGAAGCGCCTAGAACGGCACGGGCACACCGGCCGGCAACTGTGTGATCGGGTTGAAGAGTTCCTAGATAACAGAACGCAGCATGTCATTCTCAATGGAGAGAAGTCTTTCGAAGTAATAGTGATTTGAGGTGTGCCGCAGGCGAGTGTCGTAGGACCGTTGCTATTCACAATATACATAAATGTCCTGGTGGATGACATCGGAAGTTCACTGAAGCTTTTTGCAGATGATGCTGTGGTGTATCGAGAGGTTGCAACAATGGAAAATTGTACTGAAATGCAGGAGGATCTGCAGCGAATTGACGCATGGTGCACGGAATGGCAATTGAATCTCAATGTAGACAAGTGTAATGAGATGCGAATACATAAAAATATAGGTCCCTTATCATTTAGCTACAAAATAGCAGGTCAGCAACTGGTAGCAGTTAATTCCACAAATTATCTGGGAGTACGCATTGCGAGTGATTTAAAATGGAATGATCATATAAAGTTGATCGTCGGTAAAGCAGATGCCAGACTGAGACTCATTGGAAGAATCCTAAGGAAATGCAATCCGAAAACAAAGGAAGTAGGTTACAGTACGCTTGTTCGCCCACTGCTTGAATACTGCTCAGCAGTGTGGGATCCGTACCAGATGGGGTTGATGGAGGAGATAGAGAAGATCCAACGGAGAGCAGCGCGCTTCGTTACAGGATCATTTAGTAATCGCGAAAGCGTTACGGAGATGATAGATAAACTCCAGTGGAAGACTCTGCAGGAGAAGCGCTCAGTAGCTCGGTACGGGCTTTTGTTGAAGTTTCGAGAACATGCCTTTACCGAGGAGTCAAGCAGTATATTGCTCCCTCCAACGTATATCTCGCGACGAGACCATGGGGATAAAAACAGAGAGGCATGCCGACAATCTTTCTTTCCACGAACAATACGAGACTGGAATAGAAGGGAGAACCGATAGAGGTACTCAAAGTACCCTCCGCCACACACCGTGAGGTTGCTTGCGGAGTATGGATGTAGATGTAGATTCTATAGCAACGGTGTCAACAGATTGGTCTCCAGTTGTGAAAAATGTGTTCGTTGACAGGGAGACTATGTGGAGATACAAATACGTAGACATGAAGAATAAAGATGTACGATGTTCATAACATACACTATATGATGAAAAGTATCCGGAAGTGAAGATGATCAAGTTCGTGGCGCCCTCCATCGGTAATGCTGGAATTTATTACGGTGTTGGCCCACCCTTAGCCTTGATGACAGCTTCTACTCTCGCTGCCGGCCGCGATGGTCTAGCGGTTCTAGGCGCTCAGTCCGGAACCGCGCGACTGCTACGGTCGCAGGATCGAATCCTGCCTCCGGCATGGATGTTTGTGATGTTCTTAGGTTAGTTAGGTTTAAGTAGTTGTAAGTTCTGGGGACTGATGACCACTGCAGTTAAGTCCCATAGTGCTCAGAGCCATTTGAACCATTTGAACTACTCTCGCAGGCATACGTTCAGTCAGGTGCTGGAAGGTTTCTCGGGGAATTGTAGCCTATTCTTCGCGGAGTGCTGCACTGAGGAGAGGTATCGATGTCGGTCGGTGAGGTCTGGTACGAACTCGGCGTTCCAAAACATCCTGAAGGTGTTACATAGGATTCAGGTCAGGACTCTGTGCAGGCCAGTCCATTACAGGGATATTACCGTCGTGTCACTACTCCGCCAGAAGCCGTGCATTATGAACAGGTGCTCGATCGTCTTGGAAGATGCAATCGCAATCCCCGAATTGCTCTTCAACAATCGGAAGCAAGAAGGTGCTTAAAACATCAATTTAGGCCTGTGCTGCGATAGTGTCACGTAAAACAACAAGGGGTGCATGCCCCCTCCATGAAAGAAAACGACCACATCTTACCGCCAACGCCTCCGAATTTTAGTGTTGGTACTACACACGCTGGAAGATGACGACCACCATACGCCATACCCACACCCTGCCATCGGATCGCCACATTGTGTACCGTGATTCGTCACTCCACACAACGTTTTTCCACTGTTCAGTCGTCCCATGTTTACGCTCCTTACACCAAGCTAGGGGTCGTTTGGCATTTACCACCCTGATAAATGGCTAATGAGCAGCCGCTCGATCATGAAATCCAAGTTTTCTTACCTCCCGCCTAACTGTCATAGTACTTGCAGTGGACCCTGATGCAGTATGGAATTCCTGTGTGATGGTCTGGATAGATGTCTGCCTATTACACATTACGACTCTCTTCAACTATCGGCGGTCTCCGTCAGTCAACAGACGATGTCGGCCTGTACGCTTTTGTGCTAAACGTGTACCTTTACGTTTCCACTTCACTTCACATCGGAAACTATGGACCTAGGGATGTTCAGGAGTGTGGAAATCTCGTGTATAGACGTCTGACACAAGTGACAAACACCTGACCACGTTCAAAGTCCTTGAGTTCCGTGGAGCTCCTCATTCTACTCTTTCACAGTGTCTAATGACTACTGAGGTCGTTGACAGCTGGCAGTAGGTGGCGTCACAATCACATAATATGCTCTGAGGGTGTCCGTATACTTTTAAACACATAGTGTATCGTTTATTTAAAACGTTGTGTGTTTTCAGGTGAAAATTTCTGAGGCATTACTTTTCAGCGCGCCCTTGTATAAAATTATGTACAACCTCATATATTTTACACATATGTGGAATTATATAACCTTTATCATTTACTTTTGCTGCAATAAAGTTTTTATGTGCAATGAGACATTTATAATATGGATAATCAACTGTCAAAAAGGCACTCCCAGTTCAGGACAGCACTCTAATGTGAAGTCTAAGACAAGGAAAGCAGAGTTCAATTAATCTGTCGTGAAGATGGGCTGACTTGGTCTTTCTTTACGACAAACATTTATAACTCAGTTATAAATTTGTCCAATTGTATGAGATACAAGATAAACGTTTGTCACAAAGTTTGTCAATCTAGTGAAAGAAACTTTCTTAAAATCCAGTTTATTATAGGCCTATAATCACAGAAACGAAGTAAGAATGAAAAAATTGAACTCCATTAAACAAGGTAATCAAATAAAACTATTACGCAGTCCTTTTTGTTTATCCGTTCAGTGGAACCGTGGGACAAGAAAAGGTCTCAACACGTTTAAACCAATTCAACTAAACGAGGAAATTAGTTCACAGCTACAGAATTTATTAGCTGATTTCCCGCTTATCGCAAGCGGACGCCTTAATCACTTCAGGTTTCTGTGCACGTTCCCTGTATCGATCCAAACTTCCATATGCCACATTGTGTACATTCCCTAATGTTCGTAACATTACTTGGATTCCCGCAACAGAGAGAAAGAGACTATGCGTTCAACATTATTATCGTCATTTCGCCCGTCTAGATTTGTAAAATAAGTAAATAAGACTCTCAAGTTCAATGGTGTGAGAAAAAAGTCATGAGACGTTTAATATAATATTCTAGGTAATTGTATGTTATATTTAGATATAGAGAAATAATACCAAATAAAACTCTCTTTTTTACGAAACCATTCACATATGCCCCTAATTTTTTTAGAGAGACTTGTCTTCTGTAATTTCAAATGTTCCACTAGTTTCGCAGTTGTGTGTGCGATCACAAAGCTACTCCTGCAATCTACGGAAATAACGTTCTTCGCTTTCCAGTGGATGAAGAAAATTTTTGTGAAATTTTCTCTTACACAGGTTGATCTACGCATAAAACTAATTTATATCAATTTAATTTCAGTTACTCAGCTTCCTGTTAATTAATCAGCTCTACAATGTAATCGACAGTATCAGAAATTTTCAAGAACTTTACAAAAACATTTTTCCACCCATAGGCAAAAAGGCTTCCTTACCAGCTCAAGTATAATGGCTCAAATAGCTCTGAGCGCTATAGGACTTAACATCTGAGGTCATCAGTTCCCTAGAACTTAGAACTACTTAAACCTAACTAACCTAAGGACATCACACATATCCATGCCCGAGGCAGGATTCGAACCTGCGACCGTAGCGGTCGCGCGGTTCCAGATTGGAGCGCCTAGAACCGCTCGGTCACACCGGCCGGCAGAAGTATAATACACGTACTTGTAGCTACTATCAATAACAGTAGAAATATGCAAGAAAACACTCCAGTCCAGCTGCATGTTGGACGCTAACCCGATTTACATTATACAAGAATAAAAAGGTAGAGCGTGCTGTTGTCACAATGATGCCCATTTTAACGGAAATAGAGATAAACTTCAACCACTTAAACGCGAACTCCTTTACAGCCAAAACGACTGTATGCAGAATGGATTCTTTTAGCTACCTGAAAATCTCTATACCAAATGAAATAAAACACATATGTCAAATGAAAAATAAACAATAATAATAGTAACGGTCAAATAAATCAGTATAATAAGAACTTACATTTTTAGCTATCTGACCATTCGTATATCTACCAGTGTAATACGGAGGCTCATCCATACCTTTGCATACATAGCCTTAGGGGAGAGGGAAGGCCCAAATTGCTTTCCGATGCAGTACTCGACCTCTGTTACTACGGTAGACCAAGCTCTCCTTTAAAATTCGTTTCTCTATATTTTCGACGAATATCAGTTAATTTTATAATTTTTTCTTACTACCTTATCGCAGGTTTTCTACAGCTGTATTACACATCGTGCATTGAAAAAGGAAGTCCACAAAAAGCATAATTATGTCAAGACCTTGTAAACGAAGTACTAGAAATCCTCAATAATACACCTGAAATTATCTGAGGTCCTTTTTAACATCGTCAGAGATAATATATGATGATCTGCAACTAACACTTTACAAGAAATATGAGATTTCATTAATTACGTCCGAGTTTACCTAGACAGTCTGCAGAACTGGTTTGACGCTGCCCTTCACGAATTCCTCTGCTGTACTGTTTGCCACCTACGCACTCAGTTATTTGCTGGATGTATTCCAATCTCTGTCTTCTTCTACAATTTTTACCCTCTACAGCTCCTTCTCATATCATGGAAGTTTTTCCCTGATGTCTTAACTGATGTCCTACCATCCTGTCCTCCTCCGCCGGCCGCTGTGACCGAGCGATTCTAGGCGCTTCAGTCCGGAACCGAGCTGCTGCTACGGTCGCAGGTTCGAATCCTGCTTCGGGCGTGGATGTGTGTGATGTCCTTAGGTTAGTTAGGTTTAAGTAGTTCTAAGTCTACGGGGACTGATGACCTCAGATGTTAAGTCCCATAGTGCTCAGAGCCATTCGAAGCATTTTTTGCCCTCCTCCTTGTCGGTGATTTCCATATCTTCCTTTACACAACGATTCTGCGGCGAAAAGAGGTCTTCTTAAAGCAAAACGACATATTCGAACGGAGATTATTTAATATTCTGAATCAAGCACACTAATGATCGTGCAACACAAATATGATATTCACGCAGGATATCTAAGTGTACACTTTTGAGTATACCTGTAGATAATTTCGGTATATGAAAGGAAGACGTAACGTGTATGGGACACGTTGGTATATCTGGACTGAATTTGCACTTAACTACAACTCTGTACTGTCACGTTCGATCGTAAACTGCATATTTGGCCGTACTGTTTTTATTTTTACTTTCGACTGGACGCTACCACGGTATCAGAGAGCTGGGAATCATACTGTCCCCATTTACCTTAATGCAAAGCTCTTCGATGCATCGTAGCTGCCGACCACCAACCTCCCCTGCAGACGAAGGAAGCGTCATCACCGGTGTGATTCTATTCCCGCCCCGCGATGAACGTTTTCCGCTGGGGAGACATTTCCTGCAGTCAGTTCCGCTGTTTTTGTTCCTGTAGCCAGCTTCCTTACAGTCCGTCAGAAGCCCCAGTGGTAGAACTGAATCATCGTCCACAACCTGGAGCTAAATGGTACTTTGAAAGGATATCTTAAAATCTAGATTAAACAAAGTATTCACTGAAGAAGTTCCAGAAAGCTTATGTGTATCCTCATAGAAATAATTATACCTAATGGTCTTACATATTTATCCCAATTTTTATTATTATCGAAATCTACTTTGCACCTTCACATAAATCCGACAATGTGCGAACGCTCTGTGTCAGTGGCAAATTTAATATGTCTAACCCAGCGACATAGTATACGCACTTTTTCAGGTGCTGGATGCAGTAATGCGACGAATATGAGGCCAAAGACAACATTCCAGAACAGAAATCCAGGTAGTCCGCTCACAATAACGCCAGAGTTGTTTGTAATCCACTGTTTGATTATATGCAGGAAATGTGAGGCGAACAGACCACCTCGGTAATAACTATGCTTTATTGGTGTTACACACAACCAATTCCGATCTGTACGTTTAGTTCCAGGTATTTTTTACAACAAGAAACTGCATATAGAATACACTAGTCTCTCAGAATTTTGCACGTTATTAACATATGTCATGATTCCGTTAACATTAGGTGGGACTCCATCGATCATGTCAGACAGTACAGTCTTGTTTAGACCCCTTAAACGTAATAAGTAAGTATCGAGCACCGATCAACACTAAAAATCAGAAAGTGCATATTTCAAATACCATCTGCGCTTACATTTTCTGTGGTTCCCTTTTGTCATTTGAAATGAATGCAGGTATGGTTCCTTAAAGAATTGCACGGTACATTCACTCGCTATTCTCGTAACCAGTTTGAGCTTTTACTGCGTTTCTAATGACATTACGTAGACGGGACATTAACTTCCAACCTTCCTTCGATCTTATTTTAACAATATAGTCGGGCCGCCTATTATGTACAGTGCATTATCAACGGTCTTATCAGTATATGAATTACTGGTAATGATTCACTTGTCAGCGATATGAATCCAATGTCATTTAGGTTTTCAAGATTTCGCCAAAATACTTTGATAGAATAACCGGATGTTCGCCTTTACCAGGCACACCAGCACCACCACCACTACCACCACCACCACCAAAGATATTCTACTATGACTGAGCTAGTGTTACGTCAGTAATATACTTTGCGCGACTTGCAGTTAAACTGAAGCATTCCTGTTAGAAAACTAGTGTTCAGGATAGGTGGTGCTCAAAGGAAAGAAAATTAGTGTTAGCACCCGTGAACGACGAACACAAGCTCGTACTGGGGAAGGAAACTAGCACTCATCGAGACGTTTGCCTTAAGCGATTTCGGGACACATCGGAGATACTAAATCTGAGTGGTCGGATGGGTATTGGAACCGTCGCACTCCAAACTGAGAGCAGTGTTCAAAAAGCGTTCCGAAAATCGACGGTCTCCCCAAATCACGTCAGACGAATGCTGGTATGGTTCCCCCAGAGAGCTCTCGAACTAACAAATGCACATTCTCTAAAGACCTCGAAATCGACAAGCCGTTGAACACTGACTTTCTATCACGTGTATAACTGATGGTGTCTCTACTAGGTTGAACCGTTATCCAGAAAAGAGTGTACTTGAAGATTCAAAGGCATACGTTGGGCACTATTTGTATCCATTTACGCTTCAAATCCTCTTTGATTCACACATGTTGTAACCCCTACACAGTCACTCATTTGGCAGACTGTAGATAACTTGCATTAATTACGATACAGACGTTGTCTTGGTGCCACTGCATAATGATTTAGTTTGTAGCAATCCAAACAAAAAATGGTTCAAAAGGCTCTGAGCAATATGGGACTTAACTTCTGAGGTCATCAGTCCCCCAAAACTTAGAACTACTTAAACCTAAATAACCTAAGGACACCACACACCGCCATGCCCGAGGCAGGATTCTAACCTGCGACCGTAGCGATCACACAGTTCCAGATTGTAGCGCCTAGAACCGCTCGGCCACTTCGGCCGGCCTATCCCAACATTTTGCTTTAGTTTTCTCGCCACGGTTCGTGTTCCATAAGCTCCCACAATTAGTAATGAAAAGGGTACGTTGAAGGGGTCAATTACTATGATAATCACAGATGCTGTGACATGTTTATGGAAGTATCTATATATCGAGAGTGTCATATAGTCTGTTTCATGTACTATTACTTGCCCGAACAAAGCGTTACCGCTCCTGCTGGTTTTTCGCTAACCTCGGGCCATAATAGTCTTTTGGCTTATAAAACATTATACAACGAAAACTACTTCTGCTAAAATTGACAACTGTACATGTTTAGGGAAACTTAAGTAATTTTAGAACCCTAGCCTAAACACGAGGCGCCGGCCGCGGTGGTCTCGCGGTTCTAGGCGCGCAGTCCGGAACCGTACGACTGCTACGGTCGCAGGTTCGAATCCTGCCTCGGGCATGGATGTGTGTGATGTCCTTAGGTTAAGTATGTTTAAGTAGTTCTAAGTTCTAGGGAACTGATGACCACAGCAGTTGAGTCCCATAGTGCTCAGAGCCATTTGAACCATTTGAACCTAAACACGAGGAAGAAGAATTTTAGAGTGATTCTTCCCCTCCCCGCATTTCATATTTCACTGTTTGTGTAGCGCAGCAAACAAGTATTGTTCGAAAAGTTCTCGGTTGTTTCTATTCCTTTTCCCCACAATTTCATACGTAATCAATTTTTGAGGCAACTGTGAATAGCATCGACGCGCGTGTTTCCCATTCTACACATTGATAGCACGCTCACTGATGCTACATGCACCGTGCGCGTGTCTGAGTATCAGTGATTCCCCGCCAGGTGACTCTGCTATCGCCTGGACGTATTTATATCGATAGTAGGTCTTGGGTCATAAAGTTCAGAGTAAATCTTTAAGTCTCCTCGTATAACTTCGAGTTCTATGATGTCTGTATGATCTCCTCTTTCCTGTGCGTTTGTCCCACATTTGCGCCGTCTCGGGATGATTATTAAGGGATTTGACATGGTTAATTTAAGGGGTATCCGGGTGCCCTTTCTATCGACTCGCCGCAACAAAGTTTTCTGAATGCTTGCGAATCATGTTAACTGAGGTGGGACTTGGGTACCAGCCCGGTGTTCACCTTGGAAAATTTAAAAACCACGTCCAGGCTGGCCGGCACACATACCACGTCGTTAATCCACCGGGCGGATTCGATCTGGGACCGGTGCACCGCCGCGTCACGGAAGCGGCGCCTAAACACTCACGATGGCCGTGAGTAAGTGTTTAGTGAAGTCTGCAATGTGATGCTCATGAATGCTGTCATTATTATTATTATTATTATTATTATTATTATTATTATTATTATTGCAATTTCTTCTCTACTTGTTTCGAATATTATTTTAACGACGAACAGAGGCAGAGAAATTACATTAGTAGATCAAGTTACGTAGCGCAGTAATGAAGACACTGAACTCTAAGGCGCCGTTCATATTTCCGTACAACCATCCACATCAACAGTTTCATACGGAATGTTAGGCAATTTCTTGGAATGTTCTTTTCACGAGTTCACAGCCTATTCCCTTACGAAGTCTAATCCTTTTCGAGCTAATAAACTGTCTACAGCTATATCTACATTTATACTCCGCAAGCCATCCTACGGTGTGTGGCCGAGGGCACTTTACGTGCCACTGTCATTCCCTCCCTTTCCTGTTCCAGTCGCGTATGGTTCGCGAGAAGAACGACAGCCGGAAAGCCTCCGTGCGCGCCCTTATCTCTCTAACTTTACATTCGTGATCTCCTCGGGAGGTATAAGTAGGGGGAAGCAATATATGCGATACCTCATTCAGAAACGCACCCTTCGAAACCTGGACAGCAGGCTACACCGCGATGCAGAGCGTCTCTCTTGCAGAGTCTGCCACTTGAGTTTGCTAAACATCTCGGTAACGCTGTCACGCTTACCAAATAACCCTGTGACGAAACGCGCCGCTCTTCTTTGGATCTTATCTCCTCTGTCAACCCGACCTGGTACGGATCCCACAGTGATGAGCAATACTCAAGTACTCCTTTGTTGATGGACTACATTTTCTAAGGACTCTCAATGAATCTCAAACTCGCACCCGTCTTACGAAAAATTAATTTTATATGACCATTCCACTTCAAATCGTTCCGTACGCATACTCCCAGATATTTTACAGAACTGCTACCAGTGTTTGTTCCGCTATCGTGTAATCATACAATAAAGGATCCTTCTTTCTACGTATTCGCAATAGATCCCTGGTTGTGATGATGAAATCGACCGAGTGACAAACTATAAGCTTCGTTTCCTAGGGTGAATTGGAAGTAACGTACTCGTAATGGAGGAGAGACACGCGGCCGTATGTCTGTGACCTGTGCTGAGCTCCTTCAGCGGCGGTAGTAAAAGCCGGGGCCTGGGGCTGCGTGCGCACAAGAGGCCTCGCGGTGAACTGTGAGCACGTTCAAGTCGCGGTCCCAGCTGTGAGCGCAGCACGCTCATGTCGCAGTCCTAACTGGGTCACCACGCGAGCGGCTCCCACCGCTCGCCTACACACCTGCCCAAACTTACCGCCCTTCTCGCAGTCGCACCCTAATCTCTGTTTCTCGCACATGAGCGGATATAGAAAGCTGATATGATACACAACTTGCGGAAGACGAAAATCGATATTCACATATTAGCCCTGAATCGATTTTATTATGTGTGTCAAATATCAGAATCTGATCCTTAGTTATTTCAAATACACTACTGGCCATTAAAATTGCTACACCACGAAGATGATTTGCTACAGACGCCAAATTTAACCGACAGGAAGAAGATGCTGTGATATGCAAATGATTAGCTTTTCAGAGCATTCACACACGGTTGTCGCCGGAGGCGACACCTATAACGTGCTGACGTGAGGAAAGTTTCCAACCGATTTCTCATACACAAACAGCAGTTGACATGCGTTGCCTGGTGAAACGTTGTTGTGATGCCTCGTGTAAGGAGGAGAAATGCGTACCATCACGTTTCCGACTTTGATAAGGGTCGGATTGTAGCCTATCGCGATTGCGGTTTATCGTATCGCGACATTGCTGCTCGCATTGGTCGAGATCCAATGACTGTTAGCAGAATATGGAATCGGTGGGTTCAGGAGGGTAATACGGAACACCTTACTGAATCCCAATGGCCTCGTATAACTATCAATCGAGATGACAGGCATCTTATCCGCATGGCTGTAACGGATCGTGCAGCCACGCCTCGATCCCTGATGGGGGAGTTTGCAAGCTACCAACCAACTGCACGAACAGTTCGACGACGTTTGCAATAGCATGGACTATCAGCTCGGAGACCATGGCTGTGGTTACCGTTGACGCTGCATCACAGACTGGAGCGCCAGCGAAGCTGTACTCGACGACGAACCTCGGTAACCGAATGGCAAAACGTCATTTATTCGGATGAACCCAGGTTCTGTTTACAGCATCATCATGGTCGCATCCGTGTTTGGAGACATAGCTGTGAACGCACATTTGAAGCGTGTATTCGTCATCGCCCGGCGTGATGATATGGGGTGTCATTGGTTACACTTCTCGGTCACCTCTCGTTCGCACTGACAGCACTTTGAACAGTGGACGTTACATTTCACATGAGTTACGACCCGTGACTCTACCCTTCATTCGATCCCAGCGAAACCCTACATTTCAGCAGGATAATGCACGACCGCATGATGCAGGTCCTGTACGGGCCTTTCTGAATACAAAAAATGTTTGACTGCTGCCCTGGCCAGTACATTCTCCAGATATCTCACCAATTGAAAACGTCTGGTTAATGGTGGCCGAGCAACTGGCTCGTCACAATACTCCAGTCACTACTCTTGATGAACTGTGGTATCGTGTTGAAGGTGCATGGGCAGCTGTACCTGTACACGCCATCCAAGCTCTGTTTGACTCAATGTCTAGCGTATCAAGGTTGTTATTACGGCCACAGGTGGTTGCTCTGGGTACTGATTTCTCAGGATCTATGCATCCAAATTGCATGAAAATGTTATCACATGTCAGTTCTAGTATAATACACTCCTGGAAATTGAAATAAGAACACCGTGAATTCATTGTCCCAGGAAGGGGAAACTTTATTGACACATTCCTGGGGTCAGATACATCACATGATCACACTGACAGAACCACAGGCACATAGACACAGGCAACAGAGCATGCACAATGTCGGCACTAGTACAGTGTATATCCACCTTTCGCAGCAATGCAGGCTGCTATTCTCCCATGGAGACGATCGTAGAGATACTGGATGTAGTCCTGTGGAACGCCTTGCCATGCTATTTCCACCTGGCGCCGCAGTTGGACCAGCGTTCGTGCTGGACGTGCAGACCGCGTGAGACGACGCTTCATCCAGTCCCAAACATGCTCAATGGGGGATAGATCCGGAGATCTTGCTGGTCAGGGTAGTTGACATACACCTTCTAGAGCACGTTGGGTGGCACGGGATATATGCGGAAGTGCATTGTCCTGTTGGAACCGCAAGTTCCCTTGCCGGTCTAGGAATGGTAGGACGATGGGTTCGATGATGGTTTGGATGTACCGTGCACTATTCAGTGTCCCCTCGACGATCACCAGAGGTGTACGGCCAGTGTAGGAGATCGCTCCCCACACCATGATGCCGGGTGTTGGCCCTGTGTGCCTCGGTCGTATGCAGACCTGATTGTGGCGCTCACCTGCACGGCGCCAAACACGCATACGACCATCATTAGCACCAAGGCAGAAGCGACTCTCATCGCTGAAGACGACACGTCTCCATTCGTCCCTCCATTCACGCCTGTCGCGACACCACTGGAGGCGGGCTGCACGATGTTGGGGCGTGAGCGGAGGACGGCCTAACGGTGTGCAGGACCGTAGCCCAGCTTCATGGAGACGGTTGCGAATGGTCCTCGCCGATAGCCCAGGAGCGACAGTGTCCCTGATTTGCTGGGAAGTGGCGGAGCGGTCCCCTACGGCACTGCGTAGGATCCTACGGTCTTGGCGTGCATCCGTGCGTCGCTGCGGTCCGGTCCCAGGTCGACGGGCACGTGCACCTTCCGCCGACCACTGGCGACAACATCGATGTACTGTGGAGACCTCACGCCCCACGTGTTGAGCAATTCGGCGGTACGTGCACCCGGCCTCCCGCATGCCCACTATACGCCCTCGCTCAAAGTCCGTCAACTGCACATACGGTTCACGTCCACGCTGTCGCGGCATGCTACCAGTGTTAAAGACTGCGATGGAGCTCCGTATGCCACGGCAAACTGGCTGACACTGACGGCGGCAGTGCACAAATGCTGCGCAGCTAGCGCCATTCGACGGCCAACACCGCGGTTCCTGGTGTGTCGGCTGTTCCGTGGGTGTGATCATTGCTTGTAAGCCCTCTCGCAGTGTCCGGAGCAAGTATGGTGGGTCTGACACACCGGTGTCAATGTGTTCTTTTTTCCATTTCCAGGAGTGTATATTTATCCAATGAATACCCGTTTATCATTTCATTTCTGCTTGGTATAGCAATTTTAATGGTATAGGTAAATCAATGACATTATCAGTACGAAGTAACTATAGAGGTTTGTGAATTCGTGAGAGGGAGGAGGAAGAAAGAAGAAGGTAGAACAGGATGAGGGGGAAACAGAGAACGAGAAGGTAGTGCTTGTGGTGGTGGTGGTGGTGGAGATTTTTCAAGTAGTGCTTTAGAACCTTTCAACGCCATGAAATGTGTTTTTGAACTGCTTTACAGCTTTTTTACACACTCCTACATTACGCGCGTTTTTAAAGAAGTGCAAAGTAATGATCGAAGTAGTAAAATAAATTGGGGACTTCAGAGAGGTAGCACACTTCTGAACTAGTGAAGACACATGCTTATTCCAGTGTACATATAAGAGGAGATCGAAAGGTTTCCGTCTGAGAAAAAAATAAAAAAAGAAGCCTTGAAGGGTCGACGATTCTTGTTGGACAAAGATGTGCAGCAGGCCATTACGGACTTCCTCACGCAGCAGAACACTATGTTTTACCAAACGAGTATCTTCAGCTTGGTGTGTCATTGAATTGCCTCAATGCTTACGACGATTCTGCCTGAGTGGCATGCATATTCTGGCCTGTACGACCTTCGAACGGAAGCTATTTGGTCGTCTCTTACAGTGATTTTTGTCATCAGCCAACGACTGTTTACAAGAAAGTGGAACAGAGAGAACGAATAACTGTTCATAGATTATCCTACTACTCAGAGTAAAGGGTTGTTGGCATGCAGCTTGATTTTCCTAATTCAGGAAATATATTTTTGTTTATGCGTTGCTCTTCATCCAGTAAAAATAAACTCTTCTTCACCTCAAGAAAATAAAGAAAGTGAACAACTTTCTGATCTGTCCGACACTACTTCTTTACCTATAATCCACACAGAGTCATTCAGTCTACATTAATTGTAGCAACCTGACAACGCAATCACCGCTCAGATGTGGTGAACCGTTTGCATTAATCAAAAATCAACTGTAATCCAACAGCAAACAAACAATCCCAGAATCGATATTTGAGTGGTCACGTAACCAACCAGAGGCGGTATTGAGGATAACAGTGGCATTATTGGTAAAATTAGTAACGAAATGTGTACTATGGCTAACGCCGTTCTACACGCTGGCCATTAAAATTGATACGTCTTGAAGACAACATGCAACAAGTGTAAAACTGGGATGAAGTGTAATTCATGCTTGTATATGTAAAACAGAATATTAGTGCAACCTTACCAAATAGCTACGAGTAACGCCATCTACATTCTGCACATTATGCAGCATTTTCTTATTTAGAAATCGCAGTTTAGTGTTGGCTGGTTGTGATACGTTCGAGTAAAAAGTGTAACTGTCTACCAGCACATATATGGAATCGATGGGCTCAGGGAGACCATACACAACACCATGCCGGATCTCTCCAGCCCAAAGTCCACAGCTTGTGGTCTAATGGTTAGCGTTGCTGACTCTGGATCCTCAGGTCCTACGTTCGATTCCCGGCAGGGTCGGGGATTTTCTCCACCCGTGCACTGAGTGATTGTGTTATCATCGTCATCTCCTTGTCATCCAGGAAAATGGGGAGACTGAAAAGTTAAATGGTTGCGAATTTGTATGGGCGCTGATAACCCCGCCGCTGAGTACCCCACAAACCAAACTCATCACCACCATCTAGCCCTACGTGACTAGAACCAGAGAGGACAGACACTATTCTCTCGACCGTGCAGGATCGTAAAACCACGTCACGTACCGATCAGAGACTGTGCTTGTCTGCAGCAACAAAACTATCCTCTGTGGCAATAACACATCTGCAGCAAAAAAGTTTGTCAGCACGGGGCCATTGTTAAGGCTTTCTTAACGCGGCAGAAGGGAGAGATGTGCTGACAGTGATGCCCTAACAGCAACAATGGACTCAAGAGCGGCACCAAGTCGTCTTTTAGACGTGACTCGGTTCTGCGTAGAGCATCAAGATGGAAAGATCAATGAGTGGAGGATTTTACAAGGGCTAGCGTGTCTAAATTGTGTTCATCATTGTCGTACGGGCACAGCACCTGGCGTGATGATATGGGGAGCATATTAGGTACATAACTCTGTGACCTCAGATTCGCACAGCCTGTACCCGGATAGCAGCCGTTATATTTCTGACTTGTTCAGTCCAATGTCTGTGCCCTGTCTTCGACGTAGCCGTGACTTTATCTTTCAACAAGATAACGAAAGACCGGATGGTAGCGTGCTGTTCTGACCAACCTCGGCACAGAGAGTGTTCGTCCGTTGACGTGACCAGCAGTTCGCCCAGCCACTGAAAACATCCGGTCGTGGGTTGCCGAGAAACACACACGTCACGACTTACTAGCCACTTTAATTGATAAATTACGGCATAGAGTTGAAGCAGCATGGAATGACGTAACCGGATCTATCATCCAATTTCAGTTCCGCTCCATGCCCAGCTGGATCTGAGCCGTTGCCGCTACCATATACGGCGACTCTGTGTACAAATTTTCGCACCTTATATATTCCAAATTACTGAAAATTTAAGGCTACATTCTTTGTACACTTACAATAACTATACTTACAATAAGTAAAATTTTGTTATTTGGTATCCTTCCTGGTGACGTAATTTTAATGGTCAGCAAGATATCTACCCTCACCTGTGCTGCTCTCCACGACTTTGCCTTTCGGGTGTACTCGTATGTCTAGCAATTAGGTCCTCTTTTCCCATTAACCATTGGCGTTTCAAACCTACTGAGACACCCAGACTATGAGCCGCTGTCGGTAAACATGAAAACGTCAGACGGTGAGAGATGTGAGTGAATGAGAAGACAGCTACCGAAGCCTGTTCTGTTAATACTGTTCCTATTTTAACAAAAGTATTTTGCACACAGAACCAAAGCCAGATGGCACAGAAGGCAAGCTCTACTTAAAAATAGGTTCAGGAATTTGAACTATGAATATCCCCAAAAGCACACACATAAACAGAAGCAATCGGCGCAGTAGTAAAAGACACATTTATAACAGTGAGTTCTTTTTTAATTTATGTGTTATTTACATCCCCCTCCCTACCTAGAGGGCAGGCTGGCAGCGCCCATGCTGCCACTTTTCAGCTTTTGATTACAATAACGAAAAATACATTGACAGCAAAAAAAAAGAAACTATTATCGTAATTTAATGAGACGCACATGTGTGTGATTTTGAAATTGTAAGATGATGTTGCTGTGGCTTCCTGGTAACCTTTCATAGGCTCGGGAGTTTGACTGGAGACTGGAGAAGTGTTAGCATAAAGGATGTGGGATAAGTATTTGGAAGGCTCAAGAGAGTTGGTAGGAGATGAATCGTGTTGCAGTTACGGAAGTAAGGGTTCAGTTGGAGTATTCTTTTGGGAAAAAAGTAGTAGGGCAGGTTAAAGTTGATATTATGGGTATATCCGATGAATGATTTCGTGGTCTGGACGGGGAAGGTGGTTGAAATTACCCTGGGAAAGGGCATGAAGTGTGTGCACTTGAAAGGCAGGAAAAACGTTATGATAGAGATGAGTAGCTAACCAAGGTTCTAAAGGTGTAGGATACACAGTGGAGTGTTGGTATTTCATTTTGGAAGAAACGGGGGACTGTTGGTATTGTCACAAACGTTTTATGAAGTTTGTGTGTCTTCGTTTCTTTGTTTTGTATAATTTATTGCAAGATGATATTTTCAGCACTTGAAACGGGCAGCTAAATTCAAACGTGGCTGTAGTTCTCTCTTCAGCCCGGAACCGCGTGACTGCTACGGTCGCAGGTTCGATTCCTGCCTCGGGCATGGATGTGTGTGATGTCCTTAGGTTAGTTAGGTTTAAGTAGTTCTAAGTTCTACGGGACTGATGACCTCAGATGTTGAGTCCCATAGTGCTCAGAGCCATTTGAACCAGTATTTGTAGTTCTCCTGAAGGCGGTTAACATGAAAGACATTGCAAAATTCCAACCATAATTTAAACATTGAACCATTGACAATCTGGTACGGTAAATTTAGTGTTTGATTGCGTGTGAAATAGCTAAGGCCTCAGATGTATCAAAAGAAGAGAGATGGCACATTTTACATGAAGAAATAAGTATGAGCCGGCCGCGGTGGTCTCGCGGTTCTAGGCGCGCAGTCCGAAACCGTGCGACTGCTACGGTCGCAGGTTCGAATCCTGCCTCGGGCATGGATGTGTGTGATGCCCTTAGGTTAGTTAGGTTTAAGTAGTTCTAAGTTCTAGGGGACTGATGACCACAGCAGTTGAGTCCCATAGTGCTCAGAGCCATTTGAACCATTTTGAAATAAGTATGAGTGTGAACTCCTGATTGTCATCCAAACGTATATGTGAAAACGAATGCACTAAATGTGTCTTAACCGTTATTGTATGAATGAGACCACCATTGCATGTCAGAAACAAAAGATAAACCGAGGAAATGTGTGAAACTTGGTCCCCTTGCAACAAAAAAGGTGAAGCTGATTTCATCTGCCAAAAAGATTCCAGTGATCTATGAGAGAAAAATTAGGGTATTGTCAGGTGGTAATTAATGTGCAGAGCATGGATGAGTTTATCAAAGTGGTTATAATCCTCTTCAAAGCAAAAGTACTCTTCGTGAAGTTGTCTTACGGTCTATCGCATGCGAGAGAACCTCTGATAAAGTACGTGACGTGTCAACGGGCTAGGCAAGAGAACTCCTTTCAGCGTACACAAATTATGTTAAAAGAAAGCAGTAAGTTTAAAATAGTCATGTAACAAAGGATGTCCATGTTTAACGTTAACAATGATTTTGAGGCTACGGCAGGAAGCAAACAGATACTATGTTTGAGTTCGGGTCACGCTTCCAAGAAGCCACGACTACCAGCGATCGGTCGCTAGATACGTAAACCATTTTGAACACCTATTGTTAATTAAACCAAATCTTTCCACTTTTTTCCTTGTAATGAACGATTGCACTTTCGTTATAATATTCTCTAAATTTGCGGTGTAACTTATCTACACATCTCACGAAAGAAATTCGTATGTGGTGCTAAAGGACCTCACAATGGAAAAAATTTAACAAATTACAGCTCTGAAATGTGTGAGAGTCGAACATGCAAACTTTTATAGTTGGAAAAAATCCTTCGGCTACAAAACTTTATAATTAATTGAATTTTGGGGTCTCGGGATTAGTTTAAACCATGCTTCCCGTACTTCAGTACTGCCACGTCGTGCAGTCGATGAAGGGTTTTCTCAAAATTGATAGATCACACTTTATTTTGAGAAAGAGATTTTTGTTTTCACATACAAGGTCGCATCGCGTGTTGGAGAGCTACAGTGCGAATTTCAGGGTACCCTATGTGTGAAATATCAAGAGTCCCAATGGCTATAGCTGTCCTCACCAACTATATTTCATTTCTCCCCTCCTGCTGCGGCCAGTATATCAGAAGTGCACAGTACACGACCTCGGCCCACGAGTCAGAACACATTGCACTTGTCGGTTCCCCGATTTACAATGTCTATAAACACCGATAGCTAACAGCACAGAAATTCGTGTAAGCTCTTCCGAGAGCTGTTTTTCACGATGGACAGATATCTGTTACTTCTGGCAAAGCAGCAAAAATCAAGATAGCCGCTACTGACGCTGTAAAGTCTGGAGCGTGAGTGTGTGCCGTCGGCAGTGGGCGGCTCTTTTGCACGAAATCGATGATTAGCCGAAACAGAGAAAGAATGATATCACCCAGGATGTCTTCGCAATCTCCTGTAACGCTTTGCAGTGCTTTTCCCTTGCCTCTGGCAGCGCGCAGGGCTCCTGATTAAAAGACTGATTCGTCATCGTGTATGTAATACTACCGTTATCGTTGTGGAAAAGAGATATTCTTTAGTCATGTTATTTCTTAATTTTGTTTTTGAATTTTGCTTCTGATAGTAAGCTGAAGGCCGTGTCTTAATGAGTAGATCTTGTTTCAAAGTATACACTTTTTAGAAAGAGAGAGACTCTGTATTCATGGTCTACTTTTATTTCGATCCATATTTTATCAGAGAAGCATGTATGATATTTTAATCTTCAGCGCTCAGATTCGTCAGTACATTATGCAGGGGCTTTGCTCTTTGGGACGCGATTTTTAAGGTTTCGATCGTCTGAATATGTCTTATTAAGGTAAAACGCCTAAATTCTGTATTTAATGCTAGGATACGGCATCGCCTTTGCCGTCTGTCACGAATGACAATAGGTTCAGGTAATCAAAGAGTTTTCTGTCCGCTGCAGAAGAAGAAATAATGCTAAAAGGCTGTCAACTTTTATAATGAACTTATACGCACCTATTACAACTTAATTAGTTCCTAACATGATCATTATTATGAATGGTGGGCTCCATGTGGTTCCCAAGTTGTGCAGCGACCGTAAACCGTAAAATTACCAAATAAGCAGCAACCAGTCGCAAAATCATATTTTATTTATTTACTTTTGCAAATCGATTTCAACTGATTAACAGCCATCATTGGTGCTACAAAAACAAGAATAAAAATAAAAATAATTAATAACAGTGAGCAAATGAAAATGTGTGTGAAATCTTATGGGACTTAACTACTAAGGTCATCAGTCCCTAAGCTTACACACTACATAACCTAGATTATCCTAAGGACGAACACACACACCCATGCCCGAGGGAGGACTCGAATCTCCGCCGGGACCAGCCGCACACTCCAGGACTGCAGCGACGTAGACTGCTCGGCTAATTCCGCGGCCTGACCAAATGAATAAATGTACATAAAGCAACGTGAAACCGATTAAATGTATATAGACGCATTAAACCATTTAAAATGCACATGCAAATTTACCTTTCAACGAATATGTGCCCTGAGGAGTAATACTGTCTTAAGCAGAGGTCAAACATAAAGTGATACATCGAGAATTGACTATGACTACGCGTCTATATACATTTAATTGGTTTTACGTTGCTTTATGTACATTTATTCATTTGATCACTGTTTTTAATTATTTTTATTTTTATTCTTGTATTTGTGGCACCGATGATGGCTGTTAATCAGTTGCTGGCGGGGATGGCCGAGCGGTTCTAGGCGACCGCCACGGTCGCCTCTGCCATGGCCTCTGGCATGGTTGTGTGTGATGTCCTTAGGTTAGTTAGGTTTAAGTAGTTCTAAGTTCTAGGTGACTGATGACCTCGAAAGTTAAGTCCCATAGTGCTCAGAGCCATTTGGACCATTTTGTTAATCAGTTGAAATCGATTTGCAAAAGTAAATAAATAAAACATGATTTTGCGACTGGTTGCTGCTTAATGGGTGATTTTATGATCATTATTTTCTAACAAAGCATAGAGTGAAAGTAAGTTCATAAAGTGGGCAATTTCGGTAGCATAATCGTGCTTGTACTATACTGTGGCTCGTAGTTCAAGGCTCTGCATTTATTCTAAATGTTAGTTATAATATATTTACTGCAAAACACGTAATTTCGAGACGAAGGCTCTGTTACAACAATCTAACATTTTGACTTCGATACAAACAGTGCTCCCTACGTAAGGTTAGATATTAATGTGAAATATTCCATTTTGACAAACATTTGAGAACGATTTGTAAGGCCTAGGGAGCTGATGTCATTACTTCACGAGTCGATCTCATTAGTCGCTTCGCCTGTTTCTGAGCTTCTTAGGTGTGCTTACGTAGCGCATTTAACTTTGAGACCGATTAAACGGGGCAGGTGACAGATTGTTCACCGCGCTACCTTGTTATTGGCCTACTTGGTCTTCGTGGAGTACCGCAATTAGGTACTAATGATCAGACCCAACAGTTTTGCCGTAACCACTGCTTCCCGTTTCTTTTGGAGTTACCATCGGAAAATATTTGAGCGTTATTCATTGTACAAACCATTTGACTGCAAGCCAGTAATACTGCGACAGCACTTCCTAAAGCCAAATAAAATAAACAGACATATCAAAGATTTATTCTTTCTATAACGAAATTAAATTATTATTCATATCGCTCAACAACAATGCCATCTCTCTCTAAAAGTTTGTTACAATAATTTGCATATTTGCATACATTATCTGTGTAAAGATAAATGATGACCTACACTCTCATGAACTGCTACATTTGCACAAAATGTTGTTAACTTAAAACTCAAAAACTACCTCTTTCCATTTGTTTCGTGATGCAACTGTTGAATTAACTGTTCCATAGTAATGAAACATTGAAGTGATTCACCTGTTATATGTTCCCCAATAAGCTGTGGAGTACTTTCTTAAGTATTGCAACAGCGCACGGATGTTTCTTCGCAAGTAATTACATTTTTGTCGCATATTTTGATGAGATTTTATCACTATTTCTGAAGACAAATTGTTCTTTAATAAATTAACGTGCCGTCACGACGACAACCTTTATAAAAGTGATTATATCTCAACCACTCCTTTTATTCCACAATATAATTGTTAGTTGTGCAGCCCATTTGCAGCAAAAATGTTAAGAGAGGCAATGCATAACAATTTACAATGAAATTTCCAAAAACTTTGTAGTGAAACGAGCCCAAAATCATTGTAACAGGCTCAAAAGGAGCTTGTAAAACTCTGATGGCTTGCACATTTCCCATTTTCTGTGGGAAGCCGACTTATGAATAATCTTTTTAACAAATGAAATCGACAAGTACTTTATTTTATGACATGTTTCCGACACCTAATAGAATATGAATATGGGTGCATCCATCATTCGCCTATATGGTGAACAATCTGGGACACTTTACATTAAGTTTCTGAATGTCTTAGGAGGGATAGCAGCACATACTTCCTCCAACACCAGAAACTGAAGAAGGTAGCGACGCTGGACGCTGGGTTCTGGAGCGCAGTCGATGTTGTAACTCCTCTTAAAAGTATGAAGTCGAGACTTGGGGGGACAGTCGATTTCAATAATTTTATTGTACACAAACCATTGCCACATAGGTGCTGCTTTATGACAGAATGCACTGTAATGTTGGTACAAACAATCATCGTCTCCCAGGTGTTCCTGTACTATAAGCAGTACACAAGTTTTTACAAAGTGTTCATATCCTTCTGCATTTAGCGTTTTCTTAATCGCTGTAAGGGGACCACACCGTAACTGGGAAAAACACCCCCAGACTGTAACAGCGCATCCTCGGTACTTCACTATTGGCAGTACACATGACGGCAGGAAACGTTTTCCAGGAATTCTCCAAACCCAAACCCTTACTTCGGACTGACACAGCGTATAGAGTGATCCATCACTCCAAATCACTCGTTTCCAATCATGCATTGAGCAGTGGCGTAGCTCTTTACAACATCTAAAGCGCCACTCAGCATTCACTAAAGAAGATTGTGGCTTATGAGAAGCTAATCGACCACGGTTCTCCATTCTTTTTAATTCCTTTCGCACACTCATTGTGCTATGTAGACTGCTGGCAGCACTCTGCCGGCCTCTCTGGCCGAGCAGTTCTAGGTGCTTCAGTCCGTAATTTTGAAAGCATACAAGTCGGATGACAATATTCCGACGTTACACTACATCTCAGAGTTTATACATCGATAGTGTATAGGTTGCGAAAGACTTCTGGTGACGTGAAAAACTTCGCCAAGTTACAGCCGACGCTACCAGCGCGTAATGTTGATCACTAACTGCCAATTTATTCGCGACAATAGCGGAGGAAACAAGTACGCTTACTACACGTACATTAAATTGGAATCGCTTTCTGCTCCATCTCACGAATTATATTTTACACGATCGTACATGGAAATTGTGTGGACACCGCGCGATTAGCGTTACGTAACCCACTGACAGAGTCTCCTACAAGAGTGCAACCTGCCTTCCGTCACTAACGCTACTCATTCCCGAGTGTTAAGTACCAAACCAATTCTCCGTGCCTCTCGTCCTTATGAAGATAGGTAGTCGGACAATAGCATTAAACTTTGCGGTGCCGTTGGAGAGGAATACGGTGCGTGCCGGTACGGGGTCCCATTCCGTCCCTTATCTCCTGCCGTTATCATTACCATAAAACAACACTATCTTATACGCTCAATCACTGAAGTCAGCTGCTTTAAAGAGACACTGTCAAAGCCGCTAGCTATACTAAACCGACATAAAAGTTTCTCAGTTTAACAGCGAGTCAATAGAAAGTGGTACAGCTGCCTTCTCATACGAGACTGCGCTAGTTAAGCTAATCCTTTCGTTGATTATCTTAATGAATCGGCTGGTAGCATTTCCTCCTACCTGTTTTCTATGAATCTCTCATAGATGACTTTCTCCACGAAGCAGTTATTTTAGCGTACTGGATTCTTCAGATGATGCAAGCAGGCTACCTGTGATTGTAAGTGGCCGAGCGGATAGCTAATTTACTGGACATTTGTCCCGGGATGCTATTACGATGCATTTATTAGCAGATATCGTAAAACAGTAACAGTTTAATATTTTGAAACGAATTATCTCAAAAGGATAATAAGATTCGAGAGCATGGTAAGACCGACTATCACTTAAGAACAAGTTCTGACTACATCCCCAAGTGGTGAGATTGGCGTGCGACCGAAATCTTTTGCTTACATCGTAAAATTTCGTAGCTCTCCATATATCTACGATAATTTAACTATATTCATTTGTCTATTGAATTAACTGGTTTACCGCACATCGATATTACGGTATAAAAGCCCCGATGACACGTAGACTCCTCCTAGTATTTTCTATATCAAAAGTGGACTTCAATAACTAATATTTAACAAAGAAAATTCTGAGTTTCTCGTCAGAAGACTAGTAGTTCCCGTAAGTATTGAATGCCAAGTAAAATACGCTCTCGAGGCTCACGTACTTCTCCCCACTCCGACGATTCAGTACCGCGCTATAAGATTCAGCCGTCACCACTACATTTGTACCAACCAGCTTCCTACCCATTGCCATAGTATTGTGCAGGGCTCCTTAAGGCAACAAATGACTTCTGCTATCTGCCGTGTTCTAATAAACACAAAATTAAAAAAAGCAGAATATATCCTCACGAGACACCACACTCTTTCTTCACAAAGTGGAAGTTTTAGTGTCTGCGAAAAAAGAAACCTAGAGATTAGTTATACGCTTTATGTCAGAGAGACCGAATATCCTGAGTCTACAGTGCAGTAATAATGAATTCTATTTACCTGCACAAGTTTTACACTCTGCTGCATTTATAACAGTGGTTCAAACTGGCGTCCCCTAGCGCAGGCATGTCATCGTCACAGAAAGTTCTGTCGTAGCCGTTCTAATATCCACGATGTCGTTTAAACAGTGTCGCAGTCTGCGAGAATTATTGTCAGGAGATCCCCTTTAGTCTCGGCTAGCGTCTCCTACAGAGATACATTATGTACATACGTTATGAACACCTTAACGTACGTATATCTTTGTACGTATTCTATGTAAACTACCATCTGGTTGAAGACATCTGTAATATATATAATGATTGCAGGTTGTACTAAATGGCAATAACGCCATAAGCATATAGTACGAAAGAACAATAAACTATAGGGGGGTAACAAGTATTAACTATTCGTTAAACTTTAGTACTGTGAACTATGTTACACTGCAGCCTTACGATGCGAAAATCTTCCATCATCTATTCCTGCAACATACATTTCACATTATTGTACCGAAGTCACAGAGATACGTACCCAATGGCGTTCTTCCCGCGGACCATTTATAGTTCGAGCTGGAAGAGAGAAATGGTACTTGTATTGTATACACTCTCCATTACACATCGTATGATGATTCACCGAGTGGAAGGGTATCTGTTGATGTTACATGAATGGAAAGACACGCCCCGAGCGAGTTCGCGGAATGACACTTATGATGGTGTGGGATACAAATCCTTAAACAACTATCTTAATCACGTTTAATGCTATTCCCTAAATCACATCAGGTGAATAATGGAGTGGTTCCTTGAAAATGAAAACGGCCATTCCTCCCACTATTTTCTTTTTGCAATCCGAGGTAGTGCTCCGTCTTTAACGATGTCATCGTTATAACTGTCGCTATATCGCTTTTATCGCTTAAGGTGCCTTTAGATTTAGTATCTGTCACGGAGCACTTTCAAAATAAAGTACGAGTGATGATTTGTGTGCACCCTGAGCAGTTAGACTGAAGAAAACGCATCACCCTAGTAAATTCTGGGCTAAACACATGTACTAATGTTTGATACGATCTGAACGTCCGCAAGCATTGTGATTTCGATCTATTTATTACCTTCAACCGTATCCCTTACACAAATACCTCTAACTGGAAACTCTGGATGCAAATGTGGTGTCCGACAAAAGGGGTACAAACGTTAGTTGTAAGGGAATTGAGCGTGCTATCTAGATTTACCTCTACCGATAACTGAAGATGAGGTGTAATCGTCTGTGGGCATTGTCACACTTCATCGACTATTTCGAGCTCGGCACGCGAGAAGAGTGGTTGAAAAGGATTAGAAGATGTGTGTGCTTGTAGTGAGTAGGTATTCGCAAACGCAAATGCAGTTAATCACTTCAGCGTCAGCTAATAACTGTTCGTAATCAAATTATTTGTCTTGTGTGTGTGTGTGTGTGTGTGTGTGTGTGTGTGTGTGTGTGTGTGTCTGCGACACATTCTATCTACAGGTCGAGGTGATAAAAAATCAGGCTAGCATCTTGCAGAATGATGACAACTGTGTCCCTGTGTGGCACAAAACTGTAACTTCTTGTAAAAGTGGTAATCGTAGTGTACATTTTGCATATTTTATTAGGAAAGATTCCGGATCAAGTTAACGTGAAATCGATAAAACAGTGCTCTTCAATCTAATGTAGTGTGCACCCAAGAAAGCCATAAACCTCGAAATCGACCCATCCAAATACTAAATGATGCTCAACGGCATTTTTTGTAAAATTTCGCGCAATTTGCAAGAATGCAGACCACAAAGACGATTTAATGCGGCGATTTCTGAAACTTTTGAGAGATAACTTATTCCATTCTCGAGGCCACAAAATCGGCGTTACTGTCAACGTGACTGGGACTATCATCATCTCTGAAGATACACATCCCCTCTGCGAACAATGATTACGTCACAGAATGAACTAAGTTTTTATTGACCTCTCATTGTAGCTATAGAACCTAGAGAAAATCACGACATGCCTACCCGTACCACTGAGGAAGCTCCACTTCGCAATTTGAAATCTGACACATTGTATCACACTGCATGCTCCCACTCTCGGTAGTGCAGAGTTTGTGCCTTCTTGCCTCTTCAAAGCATCTTGTTTGTATTCACCAATTGTAAAACAGGTTACCGATAGATATTTGTCTGTATTTTATCCGCTTTCTGTCTGACATTGTTACTTCGCACTGTATTCCTTAGGCGCATCCTAAGTTCTGGTGGCACTGTCATGGAATTCGTCATCCTAGACGTAATATCTTCTAAAGGGTGTCTTATTGTTTTTTTCAGTTGTACCGATTTCTCGAATCGCATCATGAAGAAGATAATTTTCAATTGCTAAACATTTTTCTTACTGTTTCAACGGTATTTTGCTTCCATGGACGTTGCAGAATTTCGTTGAAACGTGAGATTCTTATATACCGGTATCTCCACAATCAATGTTTAACGTCTCATTTGCGTGAATGAGTATAGTAACATCTACTTGTTTTCTCAATAAACTAATGCCATCTTGATTTCTTATGATAATTAATACAATTTGTTTCTTTTTCTTGACACAACTAATACCATCTTACTTTCCCAAAAATCATAAACATCACCTGTAAATTTATCTCAAAATTTCGAACCTCAACCTTTTCATCTGCAGATCGTTAACGTTACTTTTGCTTTTATCTTGAGAGGACTGGCACCGTCGTACTTTTCTAAATCACTTCGTTAAATCTGACTTGAGGTAGTTTAAGAAACTTCTGGTTTTGTCCTGAATCAATTGGCACAGTCTTATTTTTCTAAATCGTTTCGTAAAATCTGTCTTGTGGTGCGTATTCTGTATTTCGAAGGCACAAATTTTCATTCAAGACGGTGCTTTCATGTCTGCACACACTCCCATAATATGAAACAACAGAAAGATAAAAATATTTTCTCCGTTAACTAATTATTCAGCTGTGCTTCAGCAGAATATAATTTGCAGAAATTTAAGTTCATAGTGGCCAAAATAAATTTTCCGTGCTTAAAAATAATCTACTGAACGATTTTCACCTACAGCCTGTACGATATGCGACACCATAGGCAATTATCCTAGTTCTTGGATAAAGACAAATTGATTTTTTAACTACTGTCATTTGTTTTAGATCACAAGGACTGCAAACTATCAAACTACAATTACGAAGTTCCCGTATGCATGTGAGTACGGATGTCCTCTCAGAAAAGCATAAACCAGTAGCGTTACTTCAAGTTTTACAGTAAAAAGAGCATATTACTTCTTCCCGACTTCAAAACTAACGCTTTTTTTAAGTAGAGAATGCAGAAGAGGATTGTATTCACGTGAATTGTAGCGACACACACGTCAGCGTTATTAAGGAAGCGGCGCCCTGATTTATGGACTAAGTGCAGAGCAGAGCCAGGAAATGAGTTGGCCGCCCGGCGCGCTAATCTGCCCGCCTGATGTGTTCGGGGCGTCGACGGCCAGGTCGTTAGAGACGCGCTCACTAATCCCTCCGAAATCGCGTTGTCTGCCGGCAGATGTCTCCACCAAATGAACTGCAATTCATTTCGTGCAAAAATTTAAAGGAGACTGGATATGAGGAGCTGCGTCGAGTGAGTTTTAATATCGCGGAAAGAAACAAAGCGAAAGTGCTTTTTCCTGAGAGCTCGCAGCAATTAAATTGGTGTAATGGACGCCGCGCTAATTTGCACATCAAAACAGCGTCATTATCATACCAATAGCGCAGTTAAACGGTTTCTCAAGTATGAAAAAAAATACAAGCGTTAATGGAAGACAAGAAAAACATACTATATATGGTCTCGTAAACCAACGGTTACATTTTTTCTTCGTGTTTGATTTCTAGTTCACAAGGGCATTTAGATGAGTAAAGATGTAATTTCATAAGTAGTATGTTAATAGCATGTCATATATACCTACAGCAGGCATAAAAGGTGAAAACTAGAAGATAAGGTCCTACATTATATGTAGAGAAACCGAGACCTATTGAGACATTGGTCATCTGTGCTCTCATTCCCGTCTGTCTGATATGGTAGAAGTAGACAGCATAGGCAGTGCTTCATGTGGTTATCACGTATCCTGTTACAGTCTTCAACCTTTCTTCACAGTAAGCCTCTTACTCCTTTGTATATACCTTGCTCCGTTAGAATTGCATCGCATGGCTTGGTCACACGCCTCTTTAATGTCTGCACGTAGTCGATGTCTTTAACAGTCCCCAGGGACAGAAAATCCAACAGATTTAGATCCGCTGAATGAGAAGGCTATGCTACCGGATATCCTCGACCAATCCATCGATCATCAAATGTTGCGGTGAGGTTCTTAAATAGTGCTGGTAATTCAACAAGCAGAAATTGGTGGTACACAGCACTTGTTAATATGTTTGGTAGGTGTATAGTTCTATCAGTCTGTCATCGACGATTCCTGCCCATACATTGATACTGAAGTGATTCTGGTGCCTCGCCCCCACGACTGCTCGATGATTTTCATCTACAGACAAAAGCATATTTTGATAATTTACTATACCATTGCTTGTGAATCCAGCTTTTTCTTTAAATAGAATGCACGCTGCGAACTACGGATCTTCAACGGCCCATATTTTAAAAGGTATTGGTTTCCGGACATATCGCAATTGGAACTTTCGGTCTAGTTTTGACCAATAGTAACTTCAGCAGGAATATCTAATACCTTTTTTCGAATCTATGTGTAATGCATGCACTATAACGCAATGTCGCGAAGAAATGCGCGTTTCTGATTGAATGTGTATATATTGAAGTATTTTTTGAGGACATCATTTACATCTTAGACGATTGTATATTTCAGAAATCAGTGCATCATTCATAAATGGTTGCTCGTGTAGAATTTATAACAGATTTTCGGCAATTTCCTCACCAATATCGTATTCAGAACAAACAATATTGTCATTTATTCGCATATATACAACAGAATTACGGAAGTCTCCTGCAGAGTGTACTACAGCCTGTAAAATACAGGGTGTAGTACCTGCCTAATATCGTGTAGGGTCCACACGAGTACGCAGACGTGTCGCAACACGACGTGGCAGGGAGTCGAATAATGACTGAAGTAGTGCTGGAAGGAACTGACACCATAAATCCTGCTGGAGTTTCCATTAATCCGTAAGAGTACGAGGGGTGGAGACATCTTGTGAATAGCACGTTGCAATGCACCCAAGATATGCTCAACTGTGTTCACATCTGGGGAGTTTGGTGGCCAGCGAAAGTGTTTAAAGTTGACTGACAGCTATAAATATTAAACTGGCTGCACTAAAGAACTACAACTTTCGTTTAAAGCACGTTTAAATACAGCAGTTAATGATGACACTGACAGAGTCAATGACTAAATTGACTGTACAACGGTACTTCTACCTTTGAAAGCCAATAAAAGAGGCGATTAAAATATAAATTTCGTTTTCTGTGATTGTAAATTACCTTTAGATATATTACACCATGGACGCTGCAAGTACTGTTGTACAATCAGTTTAAACGCTGGCGCTGTCAATGTCATCATTTACTACTGTACTTTAAACGTACTTTACACGTAAATTTAAGTTTAATTTTTACAGCTGTTAGCCAACATTAAACGCAATCTTTAGTGCGGTCAGCCAACTTTAAACGTTAATTCACCATACTGGGAATGGAATGTGTACTTTACGTAACGTCAGTGTAAGTTTTACGTATTGTCTCAATTTTAAGCTTTTGCAGTGCATGTTCTGGTGATGCTCTTGTTCATTTGTTCATTCGAAGAGCGAAAAATGCTAACCGCGACTTGCTGCTGTTTTCAAAACCTTATATGACAAACGTTTGAATACATCTTTTTCACGCCGGCTGAAGAAAGGCAACGCGTCATGTATGCTCTGGCGCAGCTCTTTGGGCCGTACTTTCTTCTCCGGCAAATCCCAGACTTTATTCTTCGATATAATTTTGATTAATACTAGGGGCAATAATAAAGTTTGAATTACAATCCTATCAGACCATTGATAAAGGGAAGATGGCTGCAGCATAGCCTTTTGCCCTCTCTAGCTGTATGCTACGGTACTGTGGAGCGCGAATTTCTGTGTGAACTATGATTGCAGGCAATTACCTACACACAAACAAAAAATTAATTACGGAATTTTATTTTACGGAAGTGATCGTCAAAACTTTATGATTACACCTTATAGAATCAGGACTAGGCTTTTTTCGTGGATACGGCATGACATATCGCACTCCAGTAAGAACAGTGACGCAGCTCAAAACTCCAATACTTGAGAAAAATTAACTTAAAGAATTTTACAAAACTTACATTGAAATAGTATAAGGTTCCTTTAAATTTCAAGTAAGTATTTTTGCCAGTAAATTCCATTACATTCCATGCAATAATAATATGGATATGTACTTCTATCCTTGTCGAATGTGAGGTGTTGTGGTTATTGTTGTTGTTGTGGTCTTCAGTCCTGAGACTGGTTTGATGCAGCTCTCCATGCTACCCAATCCTGAGCAAATTTCTTCGTCTCCCACTACCTCCTGCAACCTACGTCCTTCTGAATCTGCTTAGTGTATTCATCTCTTGGTCTCCCTCTACGATTTTTACCCTCCACGCTGCCCTCCAATGCTAAATTCGTGATCCCTTGATGGCTCAGAACATGTCCTACCAACAGGTCTCTTCTTCTCATCAAGTTGTGCTACAAACTCCTTTTCCCCCCAATTCTGTTCAATACCTCCTCATTAGTTATTTGATCTACCCATCCAATTTTCAGCATTCTTCTGTAGCACCACATTTCGAAAGCTTCTATTCTCTTCCTGTCCAAACTATTTATCGTCCATGTTTCACTTCCATACATGGCTACAATCCATACAAATACTTCCAGAAACGAATTCCTGGCACTTAAATCTATACTCGCTGATAACAAATTCCTCTTCTTCAGAAACGCTTTCCTTGCCATTGCCAGTCTACATTTTATATCTTCTCTACTCCAACCATCATCAGTTTATTTTGCTCCCTAAATAGTAAAACTCCTTTACTACTTTAAGTGTCTCATTTCGTAATCTAATTCCCTCAGCATCACTCGACTTCATTCGACTACATTCCATTATCCTCGTTTTGCTTTTGTTGATGTTCATCTTGTATCCTCCTTTCAAGACACTGTCCATTCCGTTCAACTGCTCTTCCAAGTCCTTTGTTGCCTCTGACAGAATTACAATGTCCTCGGTAAACCTCAAAGTTTTTATTTCTTCTCTATGGATTTTAATTTTTACTCCGAATTTTTCTTTTGTTTCCTTTACTGCTTGCTCAATATACAGATTGAATAACATTGGGGAGAGGCTACAACCCTGTCTCACTCCATTCTCAACCACTGCTTCCCTTTCATGCCCCTCGACTCATGTAACTGCCATCTGGTTTCTGTACAAATTGTAAATAGCCTTTCGCTCCCTGTATTGTACCCCTGCCACCTTTCGAATTTGAAAGAGAGTGTTCCAGTCAACATTGTCAAAAACTATCTCTAAGTCTACGAATGCTAGAAACGTAGGTTTGCCTTTCCTTAAGCTTTCTTCTAAGATAAGTCGTAAAGTCAGTATTGCCTCACGTGTTCCAATATTTCTACGGAATCCAAACTGATCTTCCCCGAGGTCGGCTTCTACCAGTTTTTCCATTCGTCTGTAAGGAATTCGTGTTAGTACTTTGCAGCTGTGACTTATTAAACTGATAGTTCGGTAATTTTCATATCCGTCAACACCTGCTTTCTTTGGGATTGGAATTATTATATTCTTCATGAAGTCTGAGGGTACTTTGCCTGTCCCATACATCTTCCTCGTCAGATGGTAGAGTTTTGTCAGGACTGCCTCTCCCAAGGCCGTCAGTAGTTCTAATGGAATGTTGTCTACTCGCGGGGCCGTGTTTCGGCTCATGTCTTACAGTGCTCTGTCAAATTCTTCACGCAGTATCGTATCTCCCATTCCATCTTCATCTACATTCTCTTCCATTTCTATAATATTGTCCTCAAGTACATCGCCCTTGTATAGACCATCTATATACTCCTTCCACCTTTCTGCTTTCCCTTCTTTGCTTAGAACTGGGTTTCCATCTTAGCTCTTGATGTTCATACAAGTGGTTCTCTTATCTCCAAAGGTCTCTTCAGTTTTCCTGTAGGCAGTATCTATCTTACCATTAGTGAGATAAGCCTCTACATCCTTACATTTGTCCTCTAGCCATCCCTGCTAAGCCATTTTGCACTTCCTGTCGATCTCATTTTTGAGACGTATGTATTCCTTTTTGCCTGCTTCATTTACTGCATTTTTATATTTTCTCCTTTCATCAATTAAATTTAATATTTCTCCTGTTACCCAAGGATTTCTACTAGCCCTCGTCTTTTTACCTACTTGATCCTCTACTGCCTTCACTACTTCATCCCTCAAAGTTACCCATTCTTCTTCTACTGCACTTCTTTCCCCCACTGCTGTCAATTGTTCCCTTATGCTCTTCCTGAAACTCTGTACAACCTCTGGTTTAGTCAGTTTATCCAGGTCCCATGTTCATAAATTCCCACCTTTTTGCAGTTTCTTCAATTTTAATCTGCAGTTCATAACCAATACCTTCTTTTATGATTCTTGAACCAAGTGTTAGCTATGATTAAGTTATGCTCTGTGCAAAACTCTACCAGACGGCTTCCTCTTTCATTTCTTACCCCCAATCCATATTCTCCTACTATGTTTCCTTCTCTCCCTTTTCCTACATTCGAATTCCAGTCACCCACGACTATTAAACTTTGGTCTCTCTTCACTATCTGAATAATTTCTTTTATCTCATCATACATTTCATCGATTTCTTCATCGTCTGCAGAGCTTGTTGGCATATAAACATGTGCTACTGTAGTAGGCGTGGGCTTCGTGTCTATCTTGGCCACAATAATGCATTCACTATGCTGTTTGTAGTAGCTTATCCGCAAGCCTATTTTTTATTCATTGTTAAACCTACTCCTGCATTACGTCTATTTGATTTTGTATTTATAACCCTGTATTCACCTGACCAAAAGTCTTGTTCCTCCTGCCACCGAACTTCACTAATTCTCACTATATCTAACTTTAACCTCTTTCCCTTTTTAAATTTTCTAACCTACTTGCTCGATTAATGGATCTGACATTCCACGCTCCGATCCGTAGAGCGCCAGTTTTCTTTCTCCTGATAACAACGTCCTCTTGGGTAGTCCCCGCCTAGAGATCCGAATGAGGGACTATTTTACCTCCGGAATATTATACCCAAGAGGACGCCATCATCATTTAACCATACAGTAAAGGTGCATGCCCTCGAGAAAAATGTGAGGTAATTATTATTAATTAGTTCTTTGAGTTGGGACACTTTATCTGTTTTATAAAAACATTTTGCAATCTTTTGCCACTTTTCAATTTCCCAAAAATATATCTACACTCCTGGAAATAAAAAAAGAACACATTGACACCGGTGTGTCAGACCCACCATACTTGCTCCGGACACTGCGAGAGGGCTGTACAAGCAATGATCACACGCACGGCACAGCGGACACACCAGGAACCGCGGTATTGGCCGTCGAATGGCGCTAGCTGCGCAGCATTTGTGCACCGCCGCCGTCAGTGTCAGCCAATTTGCCGTGGCATACGGAGCTCCATCGCAGTCTTTAACACTGGCAGCATGCCGCGACAGCGTGGACGTGAACCGTATGTGCAGTTGACGGACTTTGAGCGAGGGCGTATAGTGGGCATGCGGGAGGCCGGGTGGACGTACCGCCGAATTTCTCAACACGTGGGGCGTGAGGTCTCCACAGTACATCGATGTTGTCGCCAGTGGTCGGCGGAAGGTGCACGTGCCCGTCGACCTGGGACCGGACCGCAGCGACGCACGGATGCACGCCAAGACCGTAGGATCCTACGCAGTGCCGTAGGGGACCGCACCGCCACTTCCCAGCAAATTAGAGACACTGTTGCTCCTGGGGTATCGGCGAGGACCATTCGCAACCGTCTCCATGAAGCTGGTCTACGGTCCCGCACACCGTTAGGCCGTCTTCCGCTCACGCCCCAACATCGTGCAGCCCGCCTCCAGTGGTGTCGCGACAGGCGTGAATAGAGGGACGAATGGAGACGTGTCGTCTTCAGCGATGAGAGTCGCTTCTGCCTTGGTGCCAATGATGGTCGTATGCGTGTTTGGCGCCGTGCAGGTGAGCGCCACAATCAGGACTGCATACGACCGAGGCACACAGGGCCAACACCCAGCATCATGGTGTGGGGAGCGATCTCTTACACTGGCCGTACACCTCTGGTGATCGTCGAGGGGACACTGAATAGTGCACGGTACATCCAAACCGTCATCGAACCCATCGTTCTACCATTCCTAGACCGGCAAGGGAACTTGCTGTTCCAACAGGACAATGCACGTCCGCATGTATCCCGTGTCACCCAACGTGCTCTAGAAGGTGTAAGTCAACTACCCTGGCCAGCAAGATCTCCGGATCTGTCCCTCATTGAGCATGTTTGGGACTGGATGAAGCGTCGTCTCACGCGGTCTGCACGTCCAGCACGAACGCTGGTCCAACTGAGGCGCCAGGTGGAAATGGCATGGCAAGCCGTTCCACAGGACTACATCCAGCATCTCTACGATCGTCTCCATGGGAGAATAGCAGCCTGCATTGCTGCGAAAGGTGGATATACACTGTACTAGTGCCGACATTGTGCATGCTCTGTTGCCTGTGTCTATGTGCCTGTGGTTCTGTCAATGTGATCATGTGATGTATCTGACCCCAGGAATGTGTCCCTTCCTGGGACAATGAATTTACGGTGTTCTTATTTCAATTTCCAGGAGTGTATATATATTTTTTTACTGACTAATATAGTAAGACATTTGAACGTCCAAAAGGCAAAATTTGTATTTAAGTTCGAATAAAAAATGAAGAAGAGGTTTAAATGGTTCTATTAGAAAAATACAAAATTCAAAATTATAATTTATGAAAATGCAATTTAATAGAGAATATCAATTAAGTGCAGTGTAAGGAACAGTTTACGAAAACAGAGGATCATAAATGGCCTCATGTAATGTGGGGACTCTTTTCGCCGAGAAAAGGGATTAAATATGAGCTTCCTTTATGGTATAAATTTCCATTTTTTCTTGTTCGCTGCACCGCATAAAATTTCGTAATATTTACAACAGCCGTAATTGTTAAAATAGTGTCTGTTCCTTAAGACATGAATGCATGTCTGAAGAACATTGTAATGTCTGTAACATACAGACACTTCGTAAGTACAGATATAGTATTAATCAATCAAATTAAAAATTACTTTCCACTTACCTTACACATGGAAAGTGTCACAACTCAGAATGTGCCGCTCTTCTTGAATGACCAATGCGCACCTGCTGGTAGCATCGCTGAAGTGACACTGTTCTTTCAGGGCGAAACCTGTAGTAGCCTACAACAAAATTGACAAAACTTCTCTGAAGTGGGCAAACTGCGACATAGAGCTATGACGTTTCTTGTGCACGTTGGGACACTTCGTGAGTATTTTTCAGTGGTACAAAGAAAAATTGCCGTTTTTTGACTTGTGTCACTTTTCTTTCCGGGGTGCGATACGATCTCTGAGTATCATTAGTTGCCATAATCAGTGGTTCTGCTCCTATTTATCACTTCCTGTCACACTGATATTTAGCCAACCATGTCCTGTTTGCATGTCGGCTTCTACTACGTGCTATAAAACTCCTCCTCACAGAGAATTATGGACCCTACAAGTTGCGCCATTTCTACAGAGCCAGAGTACTGTTGTCAAATCCATCTTATTTCAAACAACTGCAAAGTTTACAGGGCGATGGCAGAAGTAACAAACAATAGTCTTATCCGTTATAACCTTTTTCAACGAGAGAATACGAACTGCTTTGAACTTTACTCGCTTCCCATGAGAGTCATGAGCTTTTCATTACATCTTTGGTCGACGTAAAAACATGTTTTTCATGCTTCATGTGAACTTTTGTGTTCATGTTATGACACGTATGATTACTGTCAAATTCGCTATACACCGATAACGTTACTCCTGGGGAAGAATGCTTATCTGTTTTTGTTTCTCTAAAGATTTTTATTGAAAGGAAGCGGTAGTAGAACAAACGGGATTCGAACGTAGGTTCCATTAGTAATCAAGTAAACTGTAATTTCGTAGAAGTTAACGGCAGCCAGCGTATTTAGGCAAAATTGTACCAAGTATTAGCATGGGTCATTAAAGAAAGTTAACTATTGGGAATGGCTTTACTTGATACTGAAAATCTGTTTTGCTGATAACATAAAAGGCAGCAGCGCACTTTAGCAAGTAATATAGCAATGGTTTGACATGAACTATACAGGAGGAGTATTAATACGTTTCGGCAACAACCGACTCTCAATAACACTTACTATCTGTACATTACAGCAGAAAGCTAATGATCATTATAGGTTAATTATTACTAATGGTGGAGCATTACTAACTTGGGCAAGGAGTTGTTTTGTCAGTTCAATTATCCGAAATTACTACCACTGAAACAGTTTCAAATAATTGCACCGTTTGTACTGATTATTGTTTGTATGCGCAAGGAACATCCACCTCCTTGTACACTGTGTGATCAAAAGTATCTGGGCACCCGCAAAAACATACGTTTTTCATATTAGATATTATTGTGCTGCCACCTATCGCCAGGTACTCCATATCAGCGACCTCAGTAGTCATTAGATACGTGAGAGAGCAGAATGAGGAGCTCCGCGGAACTCACGGACTTCGAACGTGGTTGGGTGATTCGGTGTCACTTGTGTCATACGTCTGTACGCGAGATTTCGACACTCCTAATCATCTCTAGGACCACTATTTCCGATGTGATAGAGAAGTGGAACCGTGAAGGGACACGAACAGCACAAAAACGTACAGGATGACCTAGTCTTTTCACTGACAGAGACCACCAACAGTTGAAGAGGGTCGTAACGTGTAATAGACAGACATCAATCCAGACCACCACGCAGGAACTCAAACCGCATCAGGATCCACTGCAAGTACTATGACAGTTAGGTAAGAGGTGAGAAAACTTGAATTTCATGGTCGAGCGGCTGCTCATAAGCCACACATCACGCCGGTAAATACCAAACGACACCTCGCTTGGTGTAAGGAGGGTGAACATTGGACAACTGAACAGTGGAAAAACATTGTATGGAGTGATGAATTACGGTACACAATGTGGCGATCCGATGGCTGTGTGTGGGTATGGCGAATGCCCGGTGATCATCATCTGCCAGCGATGTAGATGTAGATGTGAAATTATTAAGGGGCTATCATCAACTGCACAACGAGCACTTGACCGGGCATAGGTAGTTGCCACCTCGTTTATTCTAATGGTTATAGCAGCAATCGCCTGTGAGCTGAAGTGCCTTTCCTAGCATGCAGAAAGGACAACTTTGAACTGAGTACCAAAATAATATAATTTTTTAGGCGTTTTATTGTAAACGAGGTCAACCTACGCTATTTTTTCGCATATAATACGCTTTGTTTATTCAACGTTTCAAACAACCACAGGCAAAGCAATAACGGATTAGTCGTTCACCTAACCGAAAAATGAAAGTACTTTGAATATAGACTGAAGTGGTGAGTGAAAAATTGTACCAAGGCTGGGAACCGGACCCGGGCACCCTGCTTACTAAGCAGGTGTGTTAGCCACTGACACAGCGGTTCACACAACTGCACGGATTACCCTGGCACGCCTCCTCCTTCGATCCAAATTCTCACTAGTTCCCCAGTCTACTTTAAAATATATGAATGTGTGATGTCTGTTCTTTAGTACGAGGGTCACTCTAAAGGAAATGCACACTATTTTTTTAATCCATCTTTTATTCTACATGTTTGAAAGTCTTACAGTGTGTAGATACATCGTTTAGCAACAATATTTTCATTTCTCCACATAATTGCCATGCCTCTCAACTGCCTTACGTCATCTTGGAACCAGCGCCTGTATACTCGCACGGTAAAATTCTGGACCAAGCTGTTGGACCCACTGTTTGGCAGCGTGCACAAGGGAGTCATCATCTTCAAACCTTGTTCCACGAAGAGGTTCTTTCAGTTTCCCAAAGAGATGATAGTCACATGGAGCCAGGTCAGGACTGTATGGCGGGTGTTTCAATGTTGTCCATCCGAGTTTTTTGATCACTTCCTTAGTTTTTTGAGTGACATGTGGCCGTGCACTGTCGTGCAACAGCAAAACATCCTGCTTTTGCCGATGTGTTCGAACACGGCTCAGTCGAGCTTGAAGTTTCTTCAGTGTCGTCACATGTGCATCAGAATTTATGGTGGTTCCACTTGGCATGATTTCCACAAGAAAGAGTCCTTCGGAATCGAAAAACACCGTAGCCATAACTTTTCCAGCAGAAGGTGTGGTTTTGAATTTTTTTTTCTTGGGTGAATTTGCATGATGCCACTCCACTGATTGCCTCTTCGTCTATGGTGAAAAATGATGGAGCCATGTTTCATCACCTATCACAATTCTTCCAAGAAATTCATCTGCACAATTCTCGTACTGTTCCAAAAGTTCGCTGCATACCGTTCTTCTTGTTTCTTTGTGAGCCACTGTCAACATCCTGGGAACCCACCTGGCACAAACCTTTTTTAACGCCAACTCTTTCAATATTCTGCAAATTCTTCCTTCCCCTATCCCAACGTAGCGTGACAATTCGTTCACTGTGATGCGTCTGTCAGCATTGACCAATTCGGTAACTCCCTGCACATTGTCTGGAGAGTGTGCAGTACGAGGCCTGCCGCTGCGAGGACAATCTTCAATATTGCTGTGCCCGCTTTCATCACGTAACCTGCTTGCCCTCCGACTCACTGTACTGCGATCGACAGCAGCATCTCCATACACTTTTTTCCACCCCTTGTGGATGTTTCCCACTGTCTCGTTTTCACAGCACAGGAATTCTATGACACCACGTTGCTTCTGACGAACAAGTGCAGCAGCCATCTTGAAGGCATGCTGTGACGGCGCCACTCACGGGAACAGGTTGAACTAAGTTTGAAAACAAGCAGGAAGGATGTATTACACACTGTAAAACTTTTACACATGCAGAATGAAAACTGTATTTTTACAAAAATAGTGTGCATTGCTTTTGTAGTGACCCTCGTACATGTCCAAGAGAACAAACATCACACAGGCATATAATTTATTCGCGTAGATGGGCCAGGAATCCATGTCCGTCAACGCGGATGCTCAAGTACGTCCGACTCCCTACAGGAATCTCAGAGTAGGGGGCACGGAGGAAATAGACAGGGACTGCGGATAGGTAGCAGAAGGTGGGAGTGTGGGGCGGCCGTACGGTATACCAAAGTAGTCCGCCCATTTGCAGTGAACACTGCGTTCCAGGTAGAGCAGTGGTTAAAGCGTCTGCCTGCTAAGGAGGAGATCCCGGGTTCGAATACCGGTCCGGCACACATTTTCACTCATAGCCGCTGAGTTCGGACAAAATCCTGATGCACTAATCCCTTCCCTTTCCGTTCCTTTCCCTTCCCTCCTCCTTCAATTAAATCATAGTTCAAAGTAGACTGGGGCAGCAGTGGGATTTTGGATCGGGGAGGGAGGCGTACCAGGGTCATCAGAGTAGATGTGTGAACTGCTATGCCAAGGTGGGTTAGTAGCTGGCGCACGTGTCTAGTAAGCTGCAGACGCGGGTTGGTTTTCCGTGCTTGGTACAAATCTTCATTCTCTGCTCAGTCTATATACACAAAATCATATCTGTATGAGACCAATAAAGTCTCCGAAACTGTCATTTCAAAATGAAAGCTGTCACAAAGAAAAAGATCTGTGGGACACAGTTTCCATCGTAAACACAGCATGGTATCCCAATCTGGCTTGCCAAATATTCATAAATAGTAATGTTCATTAGTAATTTTCCATGATTATTAGAATAAACATTTTTAAGGAAGGCTGAAGGTTCTTAATTGTATTAGGGGTCATTTATGTCAAAAGCTACTGACCTTGGAATCGGAATTAATAGACACAAGAGAAAGATGAAAATTTGTCAGCGCGGACAGGCTGCCATTGTAAACTGTGATTCGTTACATTGGTACACGTTTCGAAAATATATAAGTGAAATGTCAACTTCACCTGTGGCATAATTTTACTTATAACACTTTTTAAAGTAGCTGTATTTTATGTGCTTCCTTTAAATGGATGAACTGGAATATCAGGAATCAAATTCTTTGTTTTAGAACTTTATCGCTGACAGCTATCGGAGGTTTACAAGGGTCTTTTGCCCCCATTTCCAACAACCGCTCAGTTGCTCCATTTTTGATCAAAAGGTCAAAGATTAGATAAATGCTACGGGCGTATAAATCTCCCGTTACAACTCAACGTGCCGCGGGCTTGTTTACTCACGACTGTCTCACTGCCGTGGGAAAAGTGCCATCTGTCGTTTCTGGGGCGTATAATTCAGAATTCTCATATTTTCGAATTTTTAATTACATTTATTCCCGACACTTCTGTCATTAAATTACACGCACGTAATAGTTTTCTGGGGAAATATTTTACTTTGTTATTACGAGACGATGTAAAAACATAGCAACGCTAGGCATAAACTTTCTATTAACAGATGGGTTAAGAAACTTCAGATATTTTCTTCTGTTCTCTTCCTGTATCTTCCGCGGTGGTCGAGCGGCTCTAGGCGCTTCAGTCCGGAACCACGCGGCTGCTACAGTCGCAGGTTCGAATCCTGCCTCGGGTATGGATGAGTGTGATGTCCTTAGGTTAGTTAGGTTTAAGTAGTTCTAAGTCTAGGGGACTGACGACCTCAGATGTTAAGTCCCATAGTGCTTAGAGCCATTTGAAGAGTTGAAGACATCTCACCACGGTTACAGTTTTGTAAGAGTGTTCACCGGACTGATTGTTGTCCTCTTGCTTTCGGTCGAATGATTATCTCGGCTGTACATTTCTCAGTCTTCGATATTTAAGTCGACACTTGAGGCAGGGAGGTCAGGAGTGTTCTGTACATCAGAAACGGCTGTTCCAGTGTCAGTGACGAGACGTCCCCTTTAGTTCCAACTAATTACCCTCTAGATGAGAATCTCCATGCCCTCATGCCACGTTTTCCCACACAGTTCGTCCTCTGAGAGGATTTGAACGTACGCAGTTCGCTACAAGTCTCTCCGTCTCCCTGCAGCAGAGCCCGTACGGTCGAGATGCTCGTGTTTAGAGAAGATCTGACCTTCTGATCTTGCAGCAGAACACGTTCTTCATTGTAACTACGGAGGTCTATCACTAACCTCTTGTTAGTGCACACTTTACTTGAGAGGTGGTCGCTGATCTGTACTGAAAATGACCACTTCCCATTAAGATACATTTAACTAAGCTAAGAGTCCTCGAGGGTAAGGTACACAAAAATGAAGAAATTCCTCCAGCTGAATTTAAGGTGCCGATTTTATTTTGGCAACTAGTTTCAACGTTGTAACAACGTTGGTTTGACGGAGCAGGTCCGTATCTCACCACTGACTTCTAGTAACAGCCGCACGCAGTTGACGTCAACAAGAGTATGGGCCTGAAGATGACGTTGTTACAACGTTGAAACTAATTGCCAACATAAAATCGGCACCATAAATACAGCTGGAGGAATTTCTTCATTTTTAATATAAATTTATACCAGCTGACGCCCCACTGTCCTCCATTTCAACTATGGATGTACGATCACAGGTAATTGATCAGCCAACTGACAGCCGGCCGGTGTGGCCGAGCGGTTCTAGGCACTACAGTCTGGAACCGCGCGACCGCTACGGTCGCAGGTTCGAATCCTGCCTCGGGCATTGGTGTGTGTAACGTCCTTAGGTTAGTTAGCTTTAAGTAGTTCTAACTTATAGGGGACTGATGACCTCAGCAGTTAAGTCCCATAGTGCTCAGAGCCATTTGAACCATTTCAGCCAACTGACAAATTTTTTAATACCTATGAAATATGCGAGGTCATCGTCTTCACGGAAAAATAATTACACAAGGAAAAGAAGAAAAGAAAGGCGACATACAGCACAACAACAGCAGAAAGGAAGAACCAGGAGAACGACAGAAGGACAACCAACACTACCTTGGACAAAACAGGAAAATAAAACCACAGAGCGAAGAAAGAAACAGGTAGAAGGAGTAAAAACAAGAGAGCAGATGTTTCAAACGGCTCTGAGCACTATGGGACTTAATTTCTGAGGTCATCAATCCCCTAGAACTTAGAACTACTTTAACCTAACTAACCTAAAACATCACACACATTCATGCCCGAGGCAGGATTCGAACCTGCGACCGTAGCGGTAGCGCGGTTGTAGACTGTAGTGCCTAGAACCACTCGGCCACTCCGGCCGGCAAGAGAGCAGATGATAGTGGCTGGCAGACCACGAGAATAAAGTGGAAAACCATCCACTCTGCGACACATTAAAACATCCACCTTAAAAGCATTAGAGTGGAGAACACAAAGAAACATAGGACATGTGCTAAAACTTATACAGAATGATAAATCCCACCGTCTCGTATAAAACGTAAAACTAAATTAGTCGAAGAGGCGTTGCCAGCTAAAATTAATGGCAACGATTCCAGTAACTGAAGATTCCGTCGCAGGCCAGCCAAAGAAACACAGCTCACCAAAATATGGGCCACTGTCAGCCGGGTGCAGCACCGACACAGAGGTGGTCATCACGGCGCAGGAGGTAGCCGTGGGTCACCCAAGCGTGGCCAATGCGGAACCGGCAGAGAACCACAGAGTTCCTGTGAGAGGCCCTCATGGAGGACTGCCACACATTCGTAGTCACCTTAATGGCACGCAGTTTGTTGTGCGTGCTGAGGTTATTTCCTTTGTCTCCCAAAGCCGCAAAACCTTGCGGCGTAGTACTGAACGCAGGCCAGTTGTAGAGAAGCCGATCTCCATAAGCGGTTTCCGTGTAGCCTGTTTGGCCAGCTTGGATTCCGACGTGACCTGGGGTCCAGACAAACACCACTGAACGTCTGGACCGTTCCAGGGCATAGATGGACTCCTTGATGGTCGCTACCAAAGGATAACGAGGGTGCACTGGTCGATAGCTTGTAGGATGCTCAAGGAGTCAGTACACAGGAGAAATTACTCGCCTGGGCATGAAATGGATGTGCTCAAGAGCATGAAGAATGGCCGCCAACTCTGAAGTGTAAACACCGCAGCTCTCTGGCAAGAAATGCTGTTCTGTGTGTCCTCCATCAACATAGGCAAAGCCAGCGTGACCATCAGCCATCGAGCCATCGGTGTAAACCACTTCATGGCCCCAGTACATCTCGAGCATCTAGAGGAAGTGACAGCGGAGAGTTCCTGGATTAACTGAGTCCTTAGGGCCATGTGAAAGGTCCAGGCGAAGCCGCGGCCTGGTTTACACCATGAAGGTGTACTCTACGTGAATTGACTTCAAGTATAGGTGATACAGGCAAGGTCTCCAACTTGGAAAGAAGGGATCGAACACAAAATGCAATTGGAAGCACTCACCTGGGCCACCGATGCGGGAGATGAACCGCCGTGGGTGGAAAAAGGAGACGGTGATTCAGATGTGCAGGAGAACTACGAACGTATCCAATGTTACTGGGCAGCAGTTGTGCACGCCTTACCTGCAATGGAGGGACTCCGGCCTCCCCAAGGGCGCTGGCAACTGGACTCGTCCTAAAAGCCCCTGTCGCTAGGCCAACGCCACAGTGGTGCACTGGGTCGAGTAAACGCAATGCTGAGGACACCACCGAACCATAAAATAGATTCCCATGGTCAAGGCTGGATTGAACAAGGGCTCTGTAGAGCTGCAGCAGCGTAGAGCGATCTGCACCCATATTGGTGTTGCTCACGCAGCGGAGGACATTGTGGTGCTGCCAGCACTTCCGCTTAAGCTGACGAAGGTGAAGAAACCAAGTCAACTGGGCGTCGAAAACCAGTCTTAAGAATCGATATGTCTCCATTACAGTGAGTGGATCGTCATTAAGGTAAAGTTTTGCTTCTGGATAAACAGTACGACGCCGTCAGAAGTGCATAACACACGACTTTGGGGCCGGAAACTGGAAACTGTGGGCTAGAGCCCATGACTGCGCATTGTGGATGGCTCCTGTAGGCGCCGCTCAGCAACACCAATACTGGTGGGGCAGTACGAAATGCAGAAGTCGTCTGCATACAGAGATAGTGAGACAGACGGTCCTACAGCTGCTTCTAGACCATTAATGGCCACAAAAATAGAGACCCAATACAGAGCCCTGTGGGACCCCATTCTCCTGGATGTGGGGGAAGTATGGGAGGCACCAAGTTTGACACGGAAACTACGAAGCGACAGGAAATTTCGATAAAAATCAGGAGCGTGCCTCAGAGACCCCACTCATGTAATGTGGCAAGGATATGATGTCGCCAGGTGATGTCATGCGCTTTTCGTAAATAAAAAAAGATGGCAACCAGGTGTTGGCTTCTGGAAAAGGCTGTTTGGACGGCAGACTCGAGGGACACAAGATTATCAGTGGTAGAGCGACCCTGGCGGAAGCCGCCCTGACATGGGGCCAATAGGCCATTTGACTCCAGGACCCAACTCAGCCGCCGACACATCATACATTCCAGCAGCTTACAAAGAACGTTGGTGAGGCTGATGGGCGGATAGCTATCAACATCAAGCGGGTTTTTACCGGGTTGTAGTCAGATGTGAGATGTTTAATCATCTGACTGTGCATCCGATCTGGCCCAGGAGTTGTGTCGGGGCAAGGGCACTGAGGAGCTCTCACTCTGTAAATGGGGCGTTATAGGATTCGCTGTGGTGTGTAGTAAACGAAAGGACTTTCCGTTCTAGCCGCCGTTTGAGAGTGCGAAAGGCTGGGAGATAATTCTCTGATGCAGAGGCTCGAGCAGAGTCCTCAGAAATTGCGTTTGCGTCGGTAGGTAACACGCTATTTATGTTAACACATGAAACACCTGTTGACGTATGGTACCCGAAAATACGTTTGATCTTTGCCGAGACTTGGGAAGGTTACTTATGGTACCCAATGGTCGTGACACTCCTGCTTCTGTCGTTTGATTAGTTGGCGAATGCGGGCATGGAGCCGTTTGAAGGCTATGAGGTGCTCCAGAGAAGGGTGCCGCTTATGCCGCTGCAGAGCTCGCTGACGCTCCTTAATTGCTTCAGCGACTTCCGTCGACCACCAAAGGACTCTTTTTCGCCAGGGGCACCCTAAAGAGCAGGAGATCGTGTTTTCTGCCACATAAACGATTATTGTAGTCACCTGCTCAACCATCAAATCGATGTTACAGTGTGGAGCAGATACAACAGTAACAGCAGAGGTAAAAGTTTCCCAGTCCGCTTTGTTTAAAGGCCATCTGGGTAGGCGTCCCAGAAAGATGGTGAAGTGGTCACTACCACACAGGTCGTCATGTGTTCTCCAGTGGGTAGATGGGACTAGTCCTGGTCTGCAAATTGATAAATCAATGGCCGAGTAACTACCATGAGCCACACTGAAATGTGTGGCGTCCCCAGTATTTAAGAGGCAAAGGTCGAACTGAGACACTAAAGTTTCGACATATCTACCTCAGCCAATTAGCACGATGTCATCCGACAAGGGGTTATGGGCGTTAAAATCTCCCAAAAGTAGGAAAGGTTTAGAGGGTTTGGTCAATCAATGCAGTTAATACATTCAGGGATACTGCACCATCTGGAGGAAGATATACATTTCAGACAGTTATTTCCTGCGTCGTCCTTATTCTGACAACCCCAGCTTCAAAAGGGTTTTGTAGGGGCCCAGGTTCACTACAGAGTGCCGACCGTTGTGACCAAGCTGTTCTAGGCGCTTCAGTCTGAAACCACGCGACCGCTACGGTCGCAGGTTCGAATCCTGCCTCGGGCATGGATGTGCGTGATGTTCTTCGGTTACTTAGTTTTAAGTAGTTCTAAGCTCTAGGTGACTGATAAGCTCAGATTATAAGTCCCATAGTGCACAGAGACATTTTCATTACAGAGTTTAGGTTAAAAAATGGCTCTGAGCACTATGGGACTTAACTTCTGAGGTCATCAGTCCCCTAGAGCTTGTATCTACTCAAATCTAACTAACCAAAGGACATCACACACATCCATGCCCGAGGCAGGATTCGAACCAGCAACCGTAGCGGGCGCGCGGTTCCAGACTGTAGCGCCTAGAACCGCTTGGCCACGACGGTCGGGAAAGAGTTTAGGACAAACGCAAAATCCACCTGACAATCCATTATGGTAGCTAAAGTTCCCGTAGTACCCTTTATAGCCGCAGAGGGCACTGGTCCGCATTGCCGGCAACCAGGTTTCCTGGAGGGCAATGCAGAAAGCTGGTGTAAAGCTTAACAGTTGCCATAGCTCAGCCAGGCTGTGGAAAAAAACCGCCGCAGTTCCACTGGAGGATGATGTCATCTTGAGACTGGGGAGGCATGAAACATTCAGTGAGGCTGTTTACACCTCAGGGTCACCTGCTGCCACAGACGTTTTCCCAGAGCAGTCTATATCCATTGTGCTTGAGGGTCTGGCGAGATCTAGGTCCTCAGCAGACGCCAAAATCTCCACCTCATCTGCAGACACATAGCTTGTAGGTAGTGGTGGTGTGGGTGCCACTGCAATTACCTTGGTCTTGGGGACCTTCTTTTTGGATTTCTCTCGCTCCTCCTTGGGTTTCCCTGGCTGGGAGGACTGAGGATGAGTGTGAAGCCCTACGACCAACTGTTTTTGGACCTTTAGCCACTGGTGGGTGCCATCTTTCCCACTAGCAGAAACCTGGGAAGGGAGTGACCCAAGGGACCCCTTCCTAGGGATAGGAGCAGAAGAAGACTTAGGCTTCTCCAGCTCAGAAGTGGGGACTGATATCCTCGATTGTTTGGGGGGATGGGAAGTGTCCCCCACCGTCAAGGAGGCAGGTGAAGTGTCCTGGTTCTGAGAGGCTACAGGAATGCGAGGAACTGATGGGGGCGACAAACTGTTTCGTAGCGGCGGCATAAGAGGAGGTCATAGCCACAGGATGTAAGGGCTTTAATTTCCTCTTAGCGTCAGTGTAGGTCAGTCGGTCTAGGGTCTTATATTCCATGATTTTCCTCTCTTTCTGTAAAATGCTGCAGTCTGGCGAGCAAAGTGAATGATGCTCTCCACAGTTGACACTGATGGGAGGGGGGCACATGGAGTATCCGGCAGTCGAGACTTTGCTGTATCTCTGTTACATGCTCCACTAAGGCAAACAAGTCTCTGACCATTCTCACTGCCCTTCTTTGCAGACTCTCAATGTACTCCGTTACGAGAGAACTTATGATAGTAAGGTACACGTGTCAGGTATGGGAGTGAAATGGCGCGGCAACTTGAAATGTACTTTAAAGATCACGTACTCGGGGTAATACGATTCTTGTGGGCAAAAGTACTAAATTGTACACAGATTCGCCGTGAAATTCTGACGGTATATAGACCAACTGCAACGTATCGTCACGTTTTAGTGAAACAGTGCCAAATATTTGGTCGCACAGGAGTGGCTGATGTTGATCGGGAAGGAACGACATCTATATTGACCACAGACGAAAACGTCCAGGTAATCTAAGAACTGATTCGGAACAGCAGCAGATTTTCCGATGATGAGGTGGTTTGCGAAGTTTTTCTCGAATGGTCCCGTGACCAAGGAGCACAGTACTATTGTTGAGGAATGGAACGAGTGGCAAAACGTTCCGACTCGTTTTTACAGGGACTTGGTGAGTACTACGAAAAACAGTGTCGTATATCTGTGTCACTTTTAATTGTAGTGTAATAATCAATAAAAGTTACTTGGCCAGCCATAGTATTGTGAGACACAATGGTTAGTTATAAACTTTCTCTACCTGAAAATAACCCGCACGAAAAACGAGTGATCGTGAGATTGCGAAACTTCGAGGAAACGTTTATAAGGACATCCGGAAGAGAAATAATGAATAAACCATTGAAAGAAACACATTTTAATAACCATATGAGAGGATAACATTTATTAATTGAGTACCATGTTTACGGTACAGGTTACAAACGTTGCTCAATGTGCCGACCATCTGCATACACAGCACCCTGGAGCCGCACTAAAGATTGCTCTACTGCTGTCCGAAACATCTCAGGTGGGATGTTGGCTACGTCCCTCGTTACGCTTAATTTCTACGACCAACGTGTGTTAATGTCTCGTAGATGAATCCTGTCCTTCAGTTAACCCCACAGCCAGACATCACACGGGTTCAAATCTGGTTATCCTTCTGGCCACTCAGTTTGGAACTATCGGCTAATGATTCCGTTTTCTCCACATGTGTACAGTGACCTCACGAGCAAAGTGAGATTGAGCTCCATACTCGCAAAGAGCAGGAGCACTACTGGTGTTGTTTTGATGCAGCCGCTTTACGAGTATAACTCTGCTCACCTCATCCAGACTTATGTTGGCTGTCTGCAACTCTAATGCACACTAATACCTGTTTCAACCCTACGTCATCGTACCAGTAGCCGTGCCTAACGGCAAATCATGACGCTAACACTACTAACAACGCAAATCCTGCCGCGCACCGAATGAAGTGGCGCAGTGGTTAGCACACTGGACTCGCATTCGGGAGAACGAAGCTTCAAACCCGCGTCCGGCCATCCAGATTTAGGTTTTCCGTGATTTCCTTAAATTGCTTCAGGCAAATGCCAGGTTGGTTTCTTTGAAAGGGAGCGACCGACTTCTTTCCCATCCTTCCATAATCCTATGGGACCGATGACATCGCTGTTTGGTCCCCTTCCCGCCAAATCAACCTACCAACCTGTAGCGCATAGTGTGAACGTCACTCCTACAATGTAGGGTACGCATTCGGTAAACATTTTTCCGTCTACACTGCCTCAAGAAGCCAAAGCTTAATTATAACCATCCTATATTTTTTTTAATCCCCTTGCAGTTCGGCGTGATTTAAATTCCACACACCGTTACAGGCCGCGAAAGTGTTTCGTAAGCTGCTCCTTTCCCTCCATAATCAATCTACAGTTTCCCAGCATCCACCCATTAAATTTTGGTCCGTCTCAGTTGCTACTCTGTCAGCGCAGCGGATTGCTAACCGAAGGGTCCAGGGTTCGATTTCTGGCCAGATTTCTCCGCTTGGGGACAAGGTGTTCTGTTGACCTTAGTAGGGTCGTACCGTCTTAATTGACATTCCACTGTTGATATGGATGCGTGGGAACGCCCCGAAAGCCAATGAATCAAAAATTAATTAATAAATTAAAATGTGTCATTTATTTCATCTACAACTGAGCATATTTGAGCGTTCCACTTGAGATCTTTATGTACTGCTAGTCGGACACTTATATGATTTAAATGTTTCGCCGGCCGGAGTGGCCGAGCCGTTCTAGGCCGCTTCGGTCGCAGGTTCGAATCCTGCGTCGGCCATGAATGTGTGCGATGTCCTTAGGTTAGTTAGGTTTAAGTAGATCTAAGTTCTATGGGACTGATGACCAGCAGTTAAGTCGCATAGTGCTCAGAGCCATTGGAACCATTTTTTTATTGAAATGTTTCGATTTGCGGCTCATGTAATAAAAGGATAGTATATAATCGTCTTGATAGCTACTTGCCAAAATCTGCATGAAAATGACATTTTCGTAAGTTCTCGCTGTTATGTAATGAGACTTCCTAATCGATAAACACATGCTCCGCGAAATGTTCAAATGTGTGCGAAATCTTATTGGACCTAACTGCTAAGGTCATCAGTCCCTAAGCTTACACACTACTTAACCTAAATTATCCTAAGTACAAACAAACACACCCATTTCCGAGGGAAGCCTCGAACCTCCGCCGGGACCTGCCGCACAGTCCATGACTGCAGCGCCTTAGACCGCTCGGCTAGCTCTGCGAAATATCTGAGATTATAATAACCTGTACTACGTCACTAATATACATCATGAACAGTAATGGACATATCACACTTCACAGGGATACACCTCGAACAACTTTTGTGTCTATAGAAGATTCTCCATCAAACGCTATCTCGCGGCATTCTGTTTGTCAAATCACTAGACTGGTTCGATAAAAACAACAAGCGTGTTTTCTTTACTACTTTTCGTGAAGCGTGGAAACCTCCGTCATATTCGTATCCCGCCTGTAGTACGTTCTTCTGATTACGTCCATTCCAGGTTAGCAGGTACAACGTGAATAAGCTCTCCACTGCAGGCGACGGTATTCACGCAGGTTCTGCCAGCGGCACGGGCGCCGACGCAAGTTCTGGGCACATTCAACTACCCGCCCCAGAGGAATTCTGTGCCCGCCGGCAATTGCCGGAACTTCATCACGTTCCTCAGGCCGGTATTATGTCTCAAAACATGTTGCCCGACCCTCGGAAGATACACACGCCGCTATCCCTTAAGGAGCAGATCAGCAGGTAATATAAAGCGAAGTAGCGATGCCGGCGTGGATTAAAATATTTCCCAGAAAAAGAGAGACAAGCAAATATCTGTACGCAGATAATTAAGGCGCAACGAGAGGTATGCCTTTGTACTTTAAAATTACAGTGATGTTCTTCCTATACAATATTCTACTGAAAGCTGGCAGTCATCTCGAAAAATTTTCTTCTTCTCCTTTGCTTGGCGTAAACATCCACATTTAGCGGAGGGTAACTTGAACCAATATTAGTCATTGTGTTTCCTGTTCCACTCGAAAATGGGGCAAGGAAAAAGCAGTTGTCTGTTTGCTTCGGTGCGAGGCCTTATTTCTCTTATATTGTATTCGTGGTCCTTACGAGACGTATGTTGTCATCAGAATAGTTCTGTAGTGTAACGCAAATGCCGATTCTCTAAACATTCTGATTTTTTTTTTTTCGCGAAAAGAACGTATCCTTCCCTCCAGATATTTCCATTTGAGTTAACGGAGAATTTCCGTAATACTCTCATGTTGATCGAATTTGTTGTAGTTGTGGTCTTCAGTCCTGAGACTGGTTTCATGCAGCTCTCCATGCTACTTTATCCTGTGCAAGCTGTTTCATCTCCCAGTACCTACTGCAACCTACATCCTTCTGAATCTGCTTAATGTATTCATCTCTTGGTCTCCCTCTACGATTTTTACGCTGCCCTCCAATACTAAACTGGTGATCCCTTGATGGCTCATAACATGCCCTACCAACCAATTCCTTCTTCTAGTCAAGTTGTGCCACAAACTACTCTTCTCCCCAATCCTATTCAATACTTCCTCATTAGTTATGTGATCTACCCATCTAATCTTTAGCATTCTTCTTTAGCACCACATTTCGAAAGCTTCTATTCTCTTCCTGTCCAAACCATGTTTCGCTTCCGTACATGGCTACACTCCAAACAAATACTTTCAGAAACGACTTCCTGATACATAAATCTATATTCGATGTTAACAAATTTCTCTTCTTCAGAAATGCTTTCCTTACCATTGTCAGTCTACATTTTATATCCTCTCTGCTTCGACCATCATCAGTTATTTTGCTCCCCAAATAGCAAAACTCCTTTACTACTTTAAGTGTCTCATTTCCTAATCTAATTCCCTCAGCACCACCCGACTTCATTCGACTACATTCCATTATCCTTGTTTTGCTTTTGTTGATGTTCATCTTGTATCCTCCTTTCAAGACACTATCCATTCCGTTCAACTGCTCCTCCAAGTCCTTGGCTGTCTCTGACAGAATTACAATGTCATCGGTAAACCTCAAAGTTTTTACTTCTTCTCCATGGATTTTAATACCTACTCCGATTTTTTCTTTTGTTTCCTTCACTGCTTGCTCAATATAAAGATTGAATAACATCGGGGAGAGGCTACAACCCTGTCTCACTCCCTTCCCAACCACTGCTTCCCTTTCATGTCCCTCGACTCTTATAACTACAACTGTACAAATTGTAAATAGCCTTTCGCTCCCTGTATTTTAACCCTGCCACTTTCAGAATTTGAAAGAGGGTATTCGAGTCAACATTGTCAAAAGCTTTCTCTAAGTCTACAAATGCTAGGAACGTAGGTTTGCCTTTCCTTAATCTGGCTTCTAAGTAAGTCGTAGGGTCAGTATTGCCACACGTGTTCCGATACTTCTACGGAATCCAAACTGATCTTCCCCGAGGTCGGCTTCTACCAGTTTTTCCATTCGTCTGTAAAGAATTCGCGTTAGTATTTTGCAGCCGTGGCTTATTAAACTGATAGTTCGGTAATTTTACATATGTCAACACCTGCTTTCTTTGGGATTGGAATTATTATATTCTTCTTGATGTCTGAGGGTATTTCGCCTGTCTCATACATCTTGCTCACCAGATGGAAGAGTTTTGTCAGGACTGGCTCTCCCAAGGCTGTCAGTAGTTCTAACGGAATGTTGTCTACTCCTGGAGCTTTGTTGCGATTCAGGTTTTTCAGTGCTCTCTCAAACTCTTCACGCAGTATCATATCTCCCATTTCATCTTCTTCAACAACCTCTTCCATTTCTATTGTTATCTTTCCTCCGAAGGTCTCTTTAATTTTCCTGTAGGCAGTATCTATCTTACCCCTAGTGAGATAAGCCTCTACATCCTTACATTTGTCCTCTAGCCATCCGTGCTTAGCCATTTTGCACTTCCTGTCGATCACATTTTTGAGACGTTTGTATTCCTTTTTGCCTGCTGCATTTACTGCATTTTTATACTTTCTCCTTTCATCAATTAAATTCAATATTTCTTCTGTTACCCGAGGATTTCTACTAGCCCTCGTCTTTTTACCTACTTGATCCACTGCTGCCTTCACCACTTCATCCCTAAAAGCCACCCATTCTATTTCGTTCCCCCATTCTTGCCAATTGTTCCCTTATGCTCTCCCTGGAACTCTGTACAACCTCTGGTTTAGTCAGAATTTATCAGTAACAAATCTAGCAGCACTCTTCTGAATTGCTTCGATGTCTTCCTTTAATCCGATGTGGTGGGGATCCCAAACACTCGAGCTGTACTCAAGACTGGGTCGCACACGTGGTCTGTACGTGGTCACCTTTATTGATGTGCTACACCTTCCTAAAATTCTCCGAATAGACCAAATTTGACCATTCGCCTTCCCTACTCCCGACTTTAGTTTTTCGATCCAGTTCATGTAACCTTGCAATATTGCCCCTGGATATTTAATGCATGACTTTGTGAAACACTACACCACTAATATTATATTCGAACGCTGGAGGATTAGTTTTCTTACTCATCCACATTAAATTAAAATTTCCAACATTCAGAGCAAGCTGCCATTCCTCTCACCAGACAGAAATTCTATCCAAGTTATCCGCTGTCCTACTACAGTCACTCAAATACGACATTGTCCCGTGCATCACTGCGTCATCAGCAGTCGCAGACAGCTTCTCACATAGTCAGTCACATCAGTTATGTATATAAGGACAAGAACGATCCCATCACATTTCTTGGGGTATCCCTAACGATACTTTTGTCTCCGATGAATACTCACTCACCGTCCAGGACAACATACTGGGTTCTATTATTTAAAAAGTTCTGCACGCACTCACACGTATGAAAACCTATACCATGAGTTCAGACCTTTGTGAAGTCTGCAGTGTGGCACTGTGTCAAGTGCTTTCCCGATATCTGCGAATATGGACTCTGTCTGTTGCCCATTATCCACTCTTTGCAGGATATCGAAAGAGAAAAGGGCAAGCTGAGTATCGCTAGAGTGTTGATTGCTAAATCCGAATTGATTTGTAGATAGGCGCTTTTCGCTCTTAAGGAAATTTACGATATTATTATCGTAATATACACTCCTGGAAATGGAAAAAAGAACACATTGACACTGGTGTGTCAGACCCACCATACTTGCTCCGGACACTGCAAGAGGGCTGTACAAGCAATGATCACATGCACGGCACAGCGGACACACCAGGAACCGCGGTGTTGGCCGTCTAATGGCGCTAGCTGCGCAGCATTTGTGCACCGCCGCCGTCAGTGTCAGCCAGTTTGCCGTGGCATACGGAGCTCCATCGCAGTCTTTAACACTGGTAACATGCCGCGACAGCGTGGACGTGAACCGTAAGTGCAGTTGACGGACTTTGAGCGAAGGCGTATAGTGGGCATGCGGGAGGCCGGGTGGACGTACCGCCGAATTGCTCAACACGTGGGGTGTGAGGTCTCCACAGTACATCGATGTTGTCGCCAGTGGTCGGCGGAAGGTGCACGTGCCCGTCGACCTGGGACCGTACCGCAGCGACGCACGGATGCACGCCAAGACCGTAGGATCCTACGCAGTGCCGTAGGGGACCGCACCGCCACTTCCCAGCAAATTAGGGACTCTGTTGCTCCTGGGGTATAGGCGAGGATCATTCGCAACCGTCTCCATGAAGCTGGGCTACGGTCTCGCACACCGTTAGGCCGTCTTCCGCTCGCGCCCCAACATCGTGCAGCCCGCCTCCAGTGGTGTCGCGACAGGCGTGAATGGAGGGACGAATGGAGACGTGTCGTCTTCAGCGATGAGAGTCGCTTCTGCCTTGGTGCCAATGATGGTCGTATGCGTGTTTGGCGCCGTGCAGGTGAGCGCCACAATCAGGACTGCATACGACCGAGGCACACAGGGTCAACACTCGGCATCATGGTGTGGGGAGCGATCTCCTACACTGGCCGTACACCTTTGGTGATCGTCGAGGGGACACTGAATAGTGCACGGTACATCCAAACCGTCATCGAACCCATGGTTCTACCATTCCTAGACCGGCAAGGGAACTTGCTGTTCCAACAGGCCAATGCACGTCCGCATGTATCCCGTGCCACCCAACGTGCTCTAGAAGGTGTAAGTCAACTACCCTGGCCAGCAAGATCTCCGGATCTGTCCCCCATTGAGCATGTTTGGGACTGGATGAAGCGTCGTCTCACGCGGTCTGCACGTCCAGCACGAACGCTGGTCCAACTGAGGCGCCAGGTGGAAATGGCATGGCAAGCCGTTCCACAGGACTACATCGAGCATCTCTACGATCGTCTCCATGGGAGAATAGCAGCCTGCACTGCTGCGAAAGGTGGATATACACTGTACTAGTGCCGACATTGTGCATGCTCTGTTGCCTGTGTCTATGTGCCTGTGGTTCTGTCAGTGTAATCATGTGATGTATCTGACCCCAGGAATGTGTCAATAAAGTTTCCCCTTCCTGGGACAATGAATTCACGGTGTTCTTATTTCAATTTCCAGGAGAGTATTAAAAATTTCTTGGTGAAGGCTACTTCCCGAGTGATCTGGATACCATTAATCGCTATATTTTCGTTGATGTTCTCACATGTCTCCTTCCTTCAGACAGAGAGTCGGAATGGTTAAGGCACTGGGCTTCCACTTCGGCAAAATCAGGGATCAAATACCCATCTAGCATTCCAGATTTGTGTTCCCTGTGGTTCTCTTCTTTGGAAAACGCGATCGTTTTTCGAAAACAACACAGTTCATTTCTTCTTCCATCCTTCTCAATTTCGGGTTTGTCTATAAGGACATCGTAGTAGGCGAGAAGTTCCATCCCAACTTCCTTCGTCTTATAACCTCGAATGCAACGAGTGAAACTCTACCATTCGTTAATTTCTTACTTCCCATAAAGAAGTAATGGTGTGCATCCTTTGAGAATTTGTAAGATTACACTCTCCCAAAAATTTTATAGTATCACGGCCTATTTTCTTGCAGTCTGATAGGGAGAACGATATTACTGTGTTAAAAATTTGTTTCCCTGGTGGTGGTGTTTTGTGTATTTCCTGTCAAATCCATATCAGTGCAGCTACAATTCTGTACTGTAAAGGTATCGTTCACCAGTTACATCTATAATTCCGTTTACCTTTTCTTGGGTGGGATTCACAGCCACATAATTTTTTCAAAAATCGTCATTGCTGACTTCGACTTTTAAAGTTATTCATTTATAAAATCTGCTTTACAATTTTGGGCTTCAGATATTTTCAAGTGAAACTCTATGAAACTGCGAAAAACGAGTATACATATAATAATTATAGTAAACTCGCAGTACAAAATATTAAGTAACCGTTTTAAAAGAGCACACAGTCTCTTTGGAGCATTTTAGATCGTGTAGAACTGGTAAATGACGTCATCTAACCATCTAACGCTGACAGAAGTCGAGGTAGTAAAGTGGTATGTGTGTCCCAGTCGATTGTTTGGAAAGTGCAGTAAGATAGGTCGACGTGGATACGTGGCAGAATGTCGAAAACCATCTGCTATGTTTAGAAGTGCCACTTTGAATTCCTGAGACCACTTCGCCACCAGCGGCTGAGTGACACAGACCTCTGTTTATGTCTGCGTGCGAGTTTGTTTACGTCTTGTTTTTGATGCGAGTAACTACGCTATAGCCTCAACGTGACTCACTCATATGAAAAGTGAGCCAGCAAGATCAGCTTCGATTATGGCTTAGAGCTACCCAAACCTTTCGAAATCAAACCATTCGCAGGGGACGAGATTAAAGTAGATTCACTGGACGAGACAGACATCCATCTCTCTGCTATGAGTAGTGTTGTTTATCTTAAATTGACCAATCACGCAGTATGTGATAAAATTGTATGTGACCATAAGAATGGGGATGGATGTACCCAGTTCTTAACGGGGTGAGGCAAGTTCGGATCGATCTTACACGACATCTCGCATCTAACCTCGTTATTGGTGGGCGTAGAGCGATAATTCTTTATTATGGGCAGTCCAGGACCTTCTTGGGTTGTGGCAAGGACGGCCATGTTTGTCCAGAGTATGTCCAAAGGAGGATAATTCAATTATCGATGGGTGAGCTGTACTCACACCCACGTCAGCATCCATACTTCGTACGTACATTGCCAGCTTCCGGAAGGATTCCCCGTTGCGCGTTCCGCAGTACTAAATGGCGGACGATCCCGTGGCACAGTCGACACTGGTGGATGACGATGCGTTCAAGATGTCAGACGAGGGAGCACCGCTGAGGAGCTGCAACAGAAGTCTGATGTCGCAGGAACATAGACGAATATGGAAGTCGCCCAGCTGATGGAAACAACGGCTGCTTTTGTCCCCATGTAAGACGACGGGACTTCCTAACAGAGACCGATATGGATATGGCTATACGACAGCACAAAACAGAGGTCACCGAAACGCGGAAAGAAAAGACGTCACACACCATCGAACGATTGCGTACGGCAGAAGTTGAATGCGAACAGGCAAACGATGACGACAACACAGTACAGAGTGTGGGATCTCCAATGACGACCATTGCACACCACCGAATGCCGTGGTTCTTTCTACACCAGCGAGACCTTTATGGCCGGGTGATGCTGAAGGAATTAGATTAGGAAATGAGACACTTAAAGTAGTAAAGGAGTTTTGCTATTTGGGGAGCAAAATAACTGATGATGGTCGAAGTAGAGAGGATATAAAATGTAGACTGGCAATGGCAAGGAAAGCGTTTCTGAAGAAGAGAAATTTGTTAACATCGAGTATAGATTTAAGTGTCAGGAAGTCGTTTCTGAAAGTATTTGTATGGAGTGTAGCCATGTATGGAAGTGAAACATGGACGATAAAGAGTTTGGACAAGAAGAGAATAGAAGCTTTCGAAATGTGGTGCTACAGAAGAATGCTGAAGATTAAATGGGTAGGTCACATAACTAATGAGGAAGTATTGAATAGGGTTGGGGAGAAGAGAAGTTTGTGGCACAACTTGACTAGAAGAAGGGATCGGTTGGTAGGACATGTTCTGAGGCATCAAGGGATCACCAATTTAGTATTGGAGGGTAAAAATCGTAGAGGGAGACAAAGAGATGAATACAGTAAGCAGATTCAGAAGGATGTAGGTTGCAGTAGGTACTGGGAGATAAAGAATCTTGCACAGGATAGAGTAGCATGGAGAGCTGCATCAAACCAGTCTCAGGACTGAAGACCACAACAACGACAACCAGGAAATCCTAGAACTCGACACAGTAGAGGAATAGATGTCCATAACAGCTGATACTGAGAAGGTCTGGCACAGGATTCGTCGTGGCAGAACTGAGCCGATGACAGTGAGGACATCCAGCTGCCTGTAACTGCAGATATCACGGTTGAGGCGAAATCTCCTACGGAGCCCACATTATTACCGACGATGGCCAGTTCACTGACGACAGCGACAGAGACCTCACGGATAAGAACGTGCGCCTAACATTCATGTCACACAACATGTAGGACGTCAACAGGTGTTCCGCATCGCATCCATGTACACCAAAACAGTACTAGCATGGTTCACGGCGACCTTACTCAAAGATATGCTGCTTGTGGCAGATATTGCTATCGCTTCTTTGCAAGAAGTTCCCGTCGTCCTATAGCTACAGCAACTTCTTGTCACTAGCTTCAGAAACAAGTAGTGGCATATCGATACTCCTTAGAGAAGACATCGTAGCGGAGGACGCCACCTATCTACTATCGGCACGTAGAACGGCTGTAACAATACTTGGAGTGTGGCCTGTCAACATCTACACGTCCTCAGGCACGGAAAAACGAAGAGAACAATCATGCTTCCTCGCAGAAGAAATAGCCCCGCTCTTTCTAGGAGGGCACGGTCATTACGTCCTCAATGGCGACTTCAGTTGTGTGCTGGGGTCAAAGGGTCAGTTCCCACGTTATAACCCATGTCCAGAATTGAGAACATTGGTACGAGATCTACAGTTAGTAGATTTGGCGGAACACGTCCATGGGGACCGCACCGGATTTATATACGTAACTAGTCACACCACCAACCGCATCGATCGCGTCTACGTCACTTGCCGTAAGATTTCTACCAGATTGATGGCGGCACGATTTATATGAATATTGCATGGCATGGCGTCACTTGACTTGGCTTCCTTCGGTAGTGATAGCAACATCCAACGGCAATCGGCGAATACCCGATTCCATCACACTGACGGTAGCATATCCATTACGCGGAGCTCTCATATCTACAGATTTCGATCGAGCCTTTGACAGGGTCGTCCATACCTACAAATTGAGTTTCCACGCCCTACACCACCACAGTGAAGCGGTTGCTGCACAGATTCAATTCTGAAGTGCTTGTTAGTGGCCGGTTAGTAGGGCCACTTACTATTACGAGAGCAATCCGACCAAGATGTCCCTTATCCACGATCATATATGTACAGCTGCTTGAACCACTTCTCAGTGGCCTTCGCCAACGGTTGACAGGACTTTCAATACGAGGAGACACTTTACAGTGCTAGGTGTACGCGGATGACTTATTACTGGTGGTACAGAATGGCAACGACACTAATGCGGCATTGCATTGGATCAACAGATACGGTGCCACTATGGGTAAGCGTAAGAACGTGGACAAATCGGTCTCTGTGAATATTGGTACTAAACTGACTGCGTTGCACCCTTCCAGATACGAGACAGTATAAAGGGTCTGGGGACTGTATTGACGAATGACGGACGACACACGGCGGTGATCACCTTCAAGCGGTTGCTCCAAGCCGTCAGGAATGGTGTCAGAGTGAACGCATTGAGCGCCTTAGAAATGATTCGGCGGGTTGCCTATGTAAATACAAACTTAGCTTCACGTAGCTCCCACTACGCACAGATTCTTCCGATGCCGAAAATGATCCCTCGACGCATACTGGCAACGTTTGGATCCTTCATCAGCGCAAGATTACTCTTCAAGATACTGTGCGATGCCCTGACCCTTTAACCAATTGTAGAGGAGACCTCTGGCTCGTACACGTTCACGACTGCAAGGTGGCGCTTTATCGTTGCGTGGTGTTAAAAATATGAGGTAGACAACATTCAAGTCTGTCGGGCTTCTTGATAGACAAACTGCCACCAGCTTCTCGAATTGCGCCGGTGATCGTGAATAACTTCACCCAATCATTTCGTCAGATCAGAGATTTTTTCTTGATTGTAGCGACTTTATCACAGATCTATCGGGCAATACACCGGCGACAGCGTGTGGCAGCTACTGAATAGTTGCGAGGAGGCACCCCACCAAACCTGTGGAATCACGGCGCTCCACAATTCACTGCCCGTGATATGGCGGACAATTTACTATACCACCTTTGACAAGAAACATGAACAACGCGGTACCTGGTAGTCACCGGATCCCGCCTCCACGCCATCGGCATGCTGACCTCTCCATTATGCCAGGTTTGTCACTTTTGAGACGACGACGCCTCTGTGGAAGTGTACCAGTGATAAAGATGATTGCCTTCCTTCCCCGCGTAGGACAAAAAGCTATTGAGCCTACGATTGTTCTTTTTTCGAAACTACATTCTACCCACAACCCCAGACAAACGCGGTGACATGACTAAGAACCCAAGCGGTGCATTACCTGCTTCACGACGGCCTCAGGAATGTGCTGAACATCTGAGACCATCTGTATGAATGAGATACGGCGACTGTGCCCAAGCCGAAATACTAACAATATTTTTCTAATTTCTTGGGACTGAGTTACGAGATCCTACGCACAGCTGGAACGTCCCGGGAATAGGAAGCTGATGCTAAACACGATGAAGAAGAATACAGTGACCAAGACGAAAAGGTTATCTTCTCCAGTTCTATAAGACGACGTGCCCGGAGGCAGAAGGTCTGGAGAGAACTGCTCTTATACTCGCCCACTAGCGGAGATTCTTTTTTCCCTCTTTTCCTTAGTTATCCCAGAACATGTATCGTTTCATGAGTAAAGAATGCCTGGTGAATGATATCGTTCCAAAGAAAGTGGATTTTGTTCACCTTTAGTCAAAATTGTTCAAATGGCTCTGAGCACTATGCGACTTAACTTCTGAGGTCATCAGTCGCCTAGAGCTTAGAACTAATTAAACCTAACTAACCTAACGACATCACACACATCCATGCCCGAGGCAGGATTCGAACCTGCGACCGTAGCGGTCGCTAGGCTCCAGACTGCAGCGCCTAGAACCGCACGGCAATCACGGCCGGTCAGTTGTAGTCGTTTCCTTCTAAAAAAAGTTTTTTGATTCCTATTCTACTTTTGAGAAGACAGAATTTAAAAAAATTAAAAAAGTAGACTGCTGGAACGAAAAACAAATTGATAAAGTCGACTACTGGAACATAGAAAAGGTCGCTAACGACACATGCATATGCGGTGGTGATCGACTCGAAGGTAAGTAGTTCGAATCCTGGTGGTACATGAAAGTTTCACTGTCAGTATTTGGCCGACAATGGTAGGACAGCTGGTGCCGTAAAGATCCTGATCACATGTCTTTCCGCCAATGTCATGGATTAAATGTAGAGTTGCGCTCCACCAAAACTGCGCTTCCGTTATTTTGGTACAACACGTAAATGACGTAGTAAATCGTAGTATTACACGTAATACTGGTAATATTGAGAGGGAAACAAAAGCCAATGCGCGCGAGAGAAACTGGGGGCTAATGACATCTCTTTGTTTTTGTTTTTTTTTGTTTGTTTTGCACATAATTAGAACCGTACATAGTTCAGGGCCAGTGCATTGTATATCCTATATACTTACAAAATATACATTGCATTTTGTAAGTAATAGAAATTAGTTGATGGCGCAATCTCTGTGCTGTGTGTTGTCTTCGATCATGTTGAAGAACTTACTGTTGAGTACAAAAGACGACAATTAGTTTTCACTCAAGTACAGTTTACATGGACAGATACGAAAAATCTATATTATCATTGTCGTTTTTTTGTACTCAATAGAAGGTTATTTAACATGATCAGAGGTAAGAGTTTCCTGTTATTATTGGTAAGTCTGAAATCTGTTAACGAATAGCAGAAACAAGTTTTATGTAAGCTCGACGAAGGATTGAAGAAATGCCTCGCACGTTTCTGCTTCGCTTTTTTAATTTTACCTTTTTTTTAAAGAAATATTGTTTTCTAGCGTTATACAGTGTGAAATGTATTTAAACCGACAAACTCTGGGAGGTTGTAGGGGACATAAAAAAAATATTTTTCCCTAATGTCATTTTTTCCTATGAGGATTATTTGTCCATATGTTCAAATGTGTGTGAAATCTTATGGGACTCAACTGCTAAGGCCATTAGTCCCTAAGTTTACACACTACTTAACCTAAATTATCCTAAGGACAAACACACATACCCATGCCCGAGGGAGGACTCGAACCTCCGCCAGGATCAGCCGCACAGTCCATGACTGCAAGGCCTGGACCGTTCGTCAAATCCCGCGCGGCTGATGATTATTTAAACCGGTGGAGACCGTATTGCGCTCTTCAGTTGTAGACAACAGCTGTCCACCAGTGCACTAGTGCATTGTCTCTGTTTACTAATGAAGCGATGCAACTGGAGTTAGTGCACTGATATGGTTGGTGCGTACTACGTAGCGCACCACAACGGACGAGCTGCACAGCGAGTTTATCATCAACAATACCCCAATCGCCGTATCCCGCATCATAAGTCGTTTGCTGCTGTGTACCAACGTCTGCGTGAAACCGTGTCATTTAGCAGATTACCTGGTCAGGGACGCCGTCGCAGGGTAAGAACGCTGCAATTTGAGGAAGTTGTCTCGCAGCATGTGGAGCGGGATCCTTCAATCAGCAATCCTGCAAGTGCACGTAACATGGTGACGAATCAGACGCATGTAAGAACTTTGCCCGTGTCAGAACATGATCCGACGATGTAACCTTTGTTTACGTGTCAATGGAGGCATTTTTGAAAATCTATTGTAATTGAAATTGGGTTGTGTTAATGTGTTGTCTCTTGGTCATAAAAAATGGAAAAGTGTTTGTAGGTTTAATTAATTTGCCGCCAGAGAAATCTTGCTCTACCGGTTTAAATACTCCCCATAGGAGAAAATGACATTAGGGAAAAATATTTGTTTTGATGTCCCCTACAACCTCCCAGAGTTTGTCGTTTTAAATACTTTTCACCTTGTATGATAAATCTATATTGCTTTTTATTTGTACTTCAATCTCCCTGTGTTTCTCGTTACAAATAAACAATTTTGGAATAAACCCTGATTAAATATTGACAGATTTATATTTATATAAATACTGTTTATTTTTAAGTAACAAACATAGGATAACTATGTAAAACAAAAATATTTCATAGGTTATGCAGCTCTTTACATATCTTCACTCAGTTTCTAGACGGTTCTCAGCCAACGGTCTCTAAGGGACACTGATAGCATACGCAAACAAAGCGAACGAAATAAAAGAACACCCAATAGGTATGCAACACCCCTAATGTACAGGTAGGGCGGTTACGATCTTAACTGGGCAAAGCCACTAAGAAATCTAGCTTAGTCTGCGCTTACTTGTAATAGTGTACGGCATCGTCCGATAGTTTTAAAACTCTAATTAAATGACATTCAGATTTAGGTTATCCATGAATTCCCTAACTCGCTCCAGGCAAGTACTGGGACGGTTCAGTGAAAACCGCACGGACGAGTTCATTATCCATCCTTAACAAAAACACACGAAACTTACATTTTTATGCCTTTGATGAAGCTGGTGCGATATGCTGCTGTAGAAGCGCATACTGTCCAACATTTATAGGAGGTATGGTATACCACTCGTAGCCTTAGTGTAATAACAGAGGTCGATATAGATCCTAACCGTCAGGAATGAGGGATGAGTGTTGTGCCTTCTCAATGACAATCGGTTTCAAACCACACTGGTAGTGATGCTTTCAGTGAATGCAGATCCATCTATATCAGTTTCGAAGCAAACATTGTGAAGGGAGCTCCATGCGATGGAGTTTGGAGTCGGTTAACTTGCAAAAGTCCGTTGCTCACAGCGGCACATAAAACTGAACGTCTTCAGTAGGACAAACACCACAGAAACGGACAGCACTTGCTGAACGCGTGTACTGAGGTCCAACAAATCGTGTTTTTGCTTCTATTCAGACGATGCAAAGTGACAAGTGCACCGGTACCCCAATGGGTTGCTTAATCAGCAGCGTGTGTAGCGTGTACTTCAGGCCGGAAAGCATTCTCGGTGACCAAGTGTTGTCCTTTATTTTATATTACAGTGATCAGCGTGCTGTTGACAGTCGCGTAATCCGAGACAACAGCCATATTCACAAGGCAGTATATTTTCTGCAGTTCTCTTTTTCATAATCATAATGAGGGAGTTCAGTAAGTAAGGCAATAAATGTTTTATGAAAACTGGTTGGTTCTATGTAGCATTCCAATACATCGCATTATTCCTCACTCTTTTGGCTACAAAACTGTGTTTTTCAACGTAATCTCCCTTCAATGCGCTGACCTTACACCACCTTACCTGGAGGGCCAGTGTTCCCGCATGGTAAGACTCTACTTGTCAACGTGGGAGCCAACTTATTGCTTCATTAACACGTCCCCATGATTCCAAATACTGTTTCCTGCGGACTGCGTCCTTCATTGGGCCAAACAGATGGAAGTCTCAAGGCGCGAGATCCCGGTTGTAGGGTGGATAAGGGAGAACAGCCCAATGAAGTTTTGTAAGCTCCCCGCGGGTGCACAGATTTTTGTGAGGCCAACAGAGGCGTCCACTTGAGCAGTGAGGTGTCTGATTATGATCCGCCGATCACCTCGAATGAGGGTGTCTGCACGTTCCAAAATTGCAGGAGTCACCGATGCGAGTGGCCGACCGGGACGCGGGAGGTCGGACAGGTTTGCGATGATAATGAACGCCACGCCCAACAACTCACCGTACTTTTGTTCAATGCCAAGTCCCCCTAGACATTCTGCAAGCGCCTATGAATATTAGTCATACTCTGGTTTCTCGCCGTAAGAAAGTCAGTGACAGCTTTATTACTGGAACGCACCTCCATTACAGGCGCCATTTTGAAAGTTGTGATAGCGCCGCCAGCTATCGGAACTTCATGAAACTACATGGCCTGGAGTGGGAATATTCCACGACGTTCCACAACAAATTCAGAATTTTTTCAACCGAAACTGGCCGAGAAAAAAATGTTTTGCATTATTTATTGAACGACCCTCGTGTCATCGTTTGTTTATTAACGTCGATTATTTCTCGCTACAGCCCAGAAGCATTCGAATAAAACTCGATTCAAACTTCTCTTTGCAGTGCATATTCATTCTGGAGACAACCGCTAAGCTGTGGCTGTGATATTTCTCACCGATATCTTTTCTTGTAGAAGTTCTAGTCCCGGGCGGTATGGAGGAAGGTTTATGTGAGATGATCTGGAAAATAACCATGTTACTATATTACTACCAATTTTAAAGATGGTTGTTTTAATTAACAATATGAAAGGAATACTTCCCGCCGTTTCATTTTCCAACTCTGGGAGGGATGGGACATACAGGGTTATTCATAAGTACCTCCGCGATTTCAAAAGATGACGGCACAAAACTATGATATACAGAAAACAGACACACATCCGTAGATAGAATATAACTTCAAGTATTTAACTAAAATTACAGATGCTCAAAATGGGAACCTTTCGTGAAGCAGAAAACGTCAATAAGAGCGTGCAATTCACTGGCCCGAATTGTGGAGGAAGTCACGACAGGCAGTTCATTGGGTTGCTACCTGCGGGCGTGAACTATTTCGATGCTACAATACAGAGCAGAGGGTTAACAATAAAACTTGAAGACAGCATAGTTGCAAAGCACTCCGTAAAGCAAGGTCTCGAGTTCAAGTCCCAATCGGACATACCTTTTTATATCTGCTATGAAGTTCCTGTACTAAGTTGCTAATGACGAACTATCGTTAAAATACGAAATCCTCTTTTTCAAGTTAAACAGACTTGCCCATAACGTGCAATATCCTAAAGAAAAACCTTTTTGCCCTATTCATGATTGATACATGCCAGGTTCTCGCATCAGGTGTCAGTAAAAGATGTCCACATCTCACTGCATAACGACAAGCGATCACTAATGCTCTTGTTAGGGTTTCCTACCTGTCGACTACAAACTGCTAGTGTTCTCTTTAACTTGCGATATTAAAGTCGCACAGGAGGCCGACGACGTTATATGAATTATTGAACATATCCGTATCACCGCTTTACGGCGCTTATAACAAAAGTTCACTTCTTGTTAAAAGTTCTACACTGCGCAACACAATATCACTATATCAAAACCCCGTAACTGTTCCCCATTGCTAGGTAGAATTATGAAAGCTGGTTTAAAGGTCCCTATAACCTTCCTGTGTAATGGCGTGAAAGTTTGGCACCCTGCGACTTTAACCTAAAGCCGTCGGCACACGGACCGTGCTGTCGAACGTTAACGTTGAGCGTGCCAAGTTCAACGTGCTGCTCAACGCTCAGGAACGATGTACTTCGGCGCATCGGCCCCAACGTGGTACACGCGATCGCAACGCACTACAGCGGCAGTTGAGGGATGTTTCTAGTCGTAAATCACACTGTTTCCTCAACGGGCGATCGTAAAATTTCCACGTTAGCTCTGTTAAAACGCACATTTCCTCTATCGTCACAGGAGAATTACGAAGCGTAAAAGGAAAAGGAGCAAAATATATTTATACAAGTAGCGCAAGATGTCCTGCAGATTAAGCCAATCGAACAGCCACCCCCTCAAAAGAAGGTGAACTTATATTTACATAACATCAAATATTATAGTATATAGCTACATCTACATCTATACTCCGCAAGCCACCTGACGGTGTGTGGCGGAGGGTACGTTGAGTACCTCTATCGGTTCTCTCTTCTATTCCAGTCTAGTATTGTTTGTGGAAAGGATTGTCGGTATGCCTCTGTGTGGGCTCTAATCTCTCTGATTTTATTCTCATGGTCTCTTCGCGAGATATACGTAGGAGGGAGCAACATACTGCTTGACTCCTCGGTGAACGTATGTTCTCGAAACTTCAACAAAAGCCCGTACCGAGCTACTGAGCGTCTGTCCTGCAAAGTCTTTCACTGCAGTTTATCTATCATCTCCGTAACGCTTTCGCGATTAATAAATGATCCTGTAACGAAGCGCGCCGCTCTTTGTTGGATCTTCTCTGCACTTCTATCAACCCTATCTGGTACAGATCCCACACCGGTGAGCAGTACTCAAGCAGTGGGCGACCAAGTGTACTGTAACCTACTTCCTTTGTTTCCGGATTGCATTTCGTTAGGATTCTTCCAATGAATCTCAGTCTGGCATCTGCTTTACCGACGATTAACTTTATATGATCATTCCATTTTAAATCACTCCTAATGCCTATTCCCAGATAATTTACGGAATTAACTGCTTCCAGTTGCTGACCTGCTATATTGTAGCTAAATGATAAGGAATGTTTCTTTCTGTGTATTCGCAGCATCTTACGCTTGTCTACATATTAAACTAATAAACCTAATAAAAACGCGAATGTTAGGAAAAAAATTTGTTTTTGTCCTGAAGCGAACCACTGCCCCCACAAACAACTGAAGAGTGGACAGTGACGGTACTCATTATGCTGTACCAAGAACGCTCATGCTGTATCTACTTACACTCCTGGAAATTGAAATAAGAACACCGTGAATTCATTGTCCCAGGAAGGGGAAACTTTATTGACACATTCCTGCGGTCAGATACATCACATGATCACACTGACAGAACCACAGGCACATAGACACAGGCAACAGAGCATGCACAATGTCGGCACTAGTACAGTGTATATCCACCTTTCGCAGCAATGCAGGCTGCTATTCTCCCATCTTGACGATCGTAGAGATGCTGGATGTAGTCCTGTGGAACGGCTTGCCATGCCATTTCCACCTGGCGCCTCAGTTGGACCAGCGTTCGTGCTGGACGTGCAGACCGCGTGAGACGACGCTTCATCCAGTCCCAAACATGCTCAATGGGGGACAGATCCGGAGATCTTGCTAGCCAGGGTAGTTGACTTACACCTTCTAGAGCACGTTGGGTGGCACGGGATACATGCGGACGTGCATTGTCCTGTTGGAACAGCAAGTTACCTTGCCGGTCTAGGAATGGTAGAACGATGGGTTCGATGACGGTTTGGATGTACCGTGCACTATTCAGTGTCCCCTCGACGATCACCAGAGGTGTACGGCCAGTGTAGGAGATCGCTCCCCACACCATGATGCCGGGTGTTGGCCCTGTGTGCCTCGGTCGTATGCAGTCCTGATTGTGGCGCTCACCTGCACGGCGCCAAACACGCATACGACCATCATTGGCACCAAGGCAGAAGCGACTCTCACCGCTGAAGCCGACACGTCTCCATTCGTCCCTCCATTCACGCCTGTCGCGACACCACTGGAGGCGGGCTGCACGATGTTGGGGCGTGAGCGGAAAACGGCCTAACGGTGTGCGGGACCGTAGCCCAGCTTCATGGAGACGGTTGCAAATGGTCCTCGCCGATACCCCAGGAGCAACAGAGTCCCTAATTTGCTGGGAAGTGGCGGTGCGGTCCCCTACGGCACTGCGTAGGATCCTACGGTCTTGGCGTGCATCCGTGCGTCGCTGCGGTCCGGTCCCAGGTCGACGGGCACGTGCACCTTCCGCCGACCACTGGCGACAACATCGATGTACTGTGGAGACCTCACGCCCCACGTGTTGAGCAATTCGGCGGTACGTCCGCCCGGCCTCCCGCATGCCCACTATACGCCCTCGCTCAAAGTCCGTCAACTGCACATACGGTTTACGTCCACGCTGTCGCGTCATGCTACCAGTGTTAAAGACTGCGATGGAGCTCCGTATGCCACGGCAAACTGGCTGACACTGACGGCGGCGGTGCACAAATGCTGCGCAGCTAGCGCCATTCGACGGCCAACACCGCGGTTCCTGGTGTGTCGGCTGTGCCGTGCGTGTGATCATTGCTTGTACAGCCCTCTCGTAGTGTCCGGAGCAAGTAAGATGGGTCTGACACACCGGTGTCAATGTGTTCTTTTTTCCATTTCCAGGAGTGTATGTTATGTTACCCCTTGCTGAAAACCTTAATCGTAGATTTGGTACTATTTGAAATTTAATTATAACAAATTGTATCAAGAGCAATGCCTTTTGGCTGGATCTTCAGTGCGTCGCTGCCTTCAAATAGCCTACGCTCATAATACGCAAGTTACAATAATTCTTCTGCCACTAATGTGATGTTTCTCATTATTTTATTAGAGCGAATCACACAGTTAACAACGGATTTTCCAGTGATTCTCAGTTTGCTGGTGCTCTGAAACGGTATTGTCCATATAGGCTTGAAATGAACGCCAATATGGCGCCTCACAATTCTGTACTGAAGGGAGACAGCGTGCGTGTGTCGTAGGTGGCGTTGTGCCATCTCACTGGTCAACGCTCAGATGCACGCTCAGAGTATCTGACACGCCAGATATTGCTCTGCACGTTCGGAAAAACTCCCGAACGTGCTATTCCACGCTATGACGTCAGAAACTCGGCACACTCAACGCTCAACGTTCGGATGCACGGTCCGTGTGCCGACGGCTTAAGGGCTCGCCAACGCTTCGAACTGGAAGGTGCGGACACATGCAAAATAAAAGGCCAGAACTCAGAATTTCGTGAGACGTGTAAGGAGGGTTAATGATGTCACATTTGCTCCAAATTTCAACTCAATTCTTCCCAACGCCACCGTTCACGTGTTACATGATGGGAAGGTGGTCGCACACTCTCTCACACACATTTCATCCTTTCTTTTGACGCCTCCGCGATGGATGTTAGAACCGCAAAATCCAGCGTTGAAATCAGCTTCTTATGAGTGTACGAGAGAAACATTTCACGCCAATGCTTAGAATCGACAAGAAAAGGTCACAGGTGGTGGTATAAAGGTCGTCAATGAAACCAGGCGTTGATTCCCACACATATCTCGTTCGAAAACGACAGTTCTGTGTACGGTATGCAACAAGATGACGGACGGACTTGCCAATCTTTGGCACCGCTGGGACCCCACGGACGCTTCAACCTTTCTCTAAGGACATCGTTGGCCATAAATCCTAAACAACGTGACCATACTCCTTTCAAGTGCTCGGCAACCGCACGTTTTGCGCTGGTGTACACTGTGTAACCACGAAGGACAGTTCAAAATCATTCGACGAAATATGAACGCGATCTGAAGCAACAAATGGTGATTATGCTATTAAGCCCCCTTGTTTTGCATCCTCCTGTGGCGTCATAACAGAGACGTGTCACATTGACACTTCACTGAATAAAACAGCAAAGTGTCCCTCTAAGGCCCTCCAGTTTCTGCAACACCTTCAGCGCCATCTACCCACATCTGGTTTTCACTTAAACAAATAATTGTACAGAAAAATACCTGTGATGAGGGTTCTAGTCCCCTGCAGGTAGGCAACTGCTCGACATCCATTCGATCCTGAATGCTTACTAGCAGGCGGCCAGGACTCTTTCACGGGTTTTCTCGATATAGGTATATTTTAAAGTAATCAAGAAATCTGAGTGGCTGTTGCCGAACTAGGGGGCCTTTGAGGGACATTTTGACTTTTTTTCATGGACTTGTCAATGTAGCACCCCTCCATGATCATGCTATAGGAAAGCATGGAAAAGGAGGGCTTAAATACCATAAGCACCAACTGCTGCTTTGGATCGCGTTCAAATTGCATCGAACGAATTTGGACGCCCTGTAGTGGTTCCACACTGTGCACTAGCGAAAATATTGTGGTCGCACTGCTCTCCAAAGTGGCGGGCTCATGACCAATGGAGTTACAGGCCCACGATGTTCATAGAGTTTGAAACGTCGAAGGGTGTCAGAAGCTTCAAAGATTGTCCAGAACGTCGTCCTGTTGCGAACTATCATTTTCGAGCGCAAAATGTGTGGGAATCAACGCCTGAGTGGAAGGGATGGTTTCATTGGCGCCCTTAAGGCCAATCCTTGTAGCCTTTTTGTGTCCATTCTCAGCGGTGATGTATCTGAAATGTGTTCCTTGGTTACCCATAAGCAAGTGGCGTGATTTCTAACACTGGACGACGCGATTCTGAGCTCCATCACAGAGGCGTCAAAAGAATGGGTAAAATGTGGGTAAGAAGGGATGTGATGACCTCCCCATCTCGTGGCACGTCAACGGTGGCTTTGTCCAGAATTTGTGTGAATTATGGAATCAATCTGACACACACTACACCTCACATGAGCTCCCGAACTCTGGCCTTTTCTTCGCATGTGTTACCTTGCTACTTGAAACGCAGCCGAGCCCGAGAATGACGTCGCTGGGAGCCGCACTTGTGCACCGTTACAGTGGAAGGTATCTTTGTGACACTTTCAGACTTCTACGGCGCAATGTGTAACAATCATGGTGTTTCGAAAAATTGTGCTTTAATTGTGTTGCGCAGTGTATATTGACGTGATTCGGGTACGTAAAAAAGTGAAACACCTACAGCCGTCCTTATGTCACTTGTTGCATGGCTACCAGCTTCAGTGCTTCAGTGCAGCATCTTCAGGCCTTAGCACATGCTATGCAGTTAACACCATCCGTATACATGGTGCATCAGCGGAAAACGGCTAAAACTGGTTTTTACAGACTGCCTGTAACCGATATGTAGTCTCTCCAACCATCTAATTTTTTTAGTTGATAATTGATGGTTGGAGAGACAACATTGCGAAAGCCAGTTATAGATGCTGGCCACTGATTCATCACGTATACAGATGGTTTTAACCCCATAGCATCTGCGAAGGCCTGAAGATTGAGCACTGAAGCACTGAAACTGGTATCCGTACAATAAATGACATCGTAAGGAAGGCTGTAGGTGTTTCATTTTCTTACATAAGTGAACGGCCGAGGTTCCCCAGAGCTCCAGTCCCATGGATGGACATACAAAAACTTGGTTCGGGTATGTCCCATCATCCGAATGTTAGGAAACAAACGTAACATTTTTTGTCAAGTGGTACGCGTGACTTCAGAACGTAAGTTATACATTTCGTCCCACACTAAGACCACTGAGCAACAAGACTAGCGCAACGTTAGAACAGATTACGTGCTCTGGCCTCCCTTCAGGCACAGTTTTACTACCGTACGGTTTACAGGTGGATTTAGTGTGCAAATTAAATGGCGTGACACCTGCAAATGTATTTCAAAGCTCAATTACTCGGTACAGAATGATTCTTGTGGGCAAAACCCCTAAATTGTACATAGATTCTACGTGAAAGTGTGGTGCAAGTCCGAACAGACGTTGGTGATATTGATCTGGAAGTAATGCTATCGACATCGACGGTAGACAACAATGTCCGGGGAACTGAGGAACTGTTTCATAGCAAACACAGATTTTCCGACCATTAAGACGTTCACACAGCCTTTGAATGCTGCCTGACCAAGGGGCGGATTTCTATCTACTGTCGACGAATTGAACGACCGTTGTTTCCATTCAACTATGTTGAAGATTTTTTTATGTATCTGTGTTTCTACGAAGTGTAGTACTTCAGTAGATGTTAGTCTGTCATGATAACATGTGACATACCTTTTGAAGTAGCAAGTTATTGTCATCACATTCATGCTCAAGAGCTGATACTGGCTCAATTTCGATAAGATTGAATGAAAGAATTAGCTTTGTCCTCGCGGAAGGAAACTTCCAGAAATTCGCCCGAAGCGAATTACGGAAGTTACAGGAAATCTGCTAAGTATACCAGGTTTTTCGCAGCGTACTTCGGTTGTAACTTTGTTAATATATTTCACGTGTATGCATTTAAGGGCAATCGCCGACTGTCGGTTACAAATTTATGAATGACTATGATAATACTATCTTGTGCCTTTAGTTGCTCTCCTGAGAACAGAAGAAATATTGTATGCTAGACAGAGTTGTAAAACTACCGTCGGTTACTGTACACCACCACAAGTAAGAGTGGACTACGGTAGATTTCCTAATAGTTTTGGTCAGTTAAGATAATAATCGGTTTACCTGTACATTAGATGTGTTGCACACCTATCTAGCATTACGCCATTACAATCGCTTTGTTTGTGTATGCGATCAGTGTCTTACTAGAACCCCTAGAAACCCAAAGCTGTGAACCGTCTAGAAATTGAGCGGAGACATGTAAAGGGCCTCGTAGCCTATGGTACATTTATGTTCTACGTAGTTATTCTCCTGCTTATTACTTCAAAATAAACGGCATTTACAGCAAAATAAAAGTCAATATTTAATTCAGATTTTATTCGAAAATTGTTGATTTGTAACGTGAAACACAGGGGTATTGTAGTACGAATTAAAAACAATACATATTTATCATACGGAGCTAGAAAACGTAATTCCCTCAAAGACGGTAAAATTTTTAAAAAAGCAAAGCAAAAATTTATCAAACATTTCTTCAATTCTTCGTCGAGCTTATCTAAAGCATGTTTTTGCTATTCATTAACAGTGTTCGCACTTATCAGTAACAACAGGGAACTCTTGTCTTTGATCATGCTGGAGCACTTTCTACTGAGTCCAAATAGATTTTAGATGTTTGTGCATGTGAACTGTACTTTCATCAAAATTAATTGCCTTGATTATTTTATTCAAGTCTGTAATTTTAAGCAACTGTACTATTATTTTTCAGTCATTATTGGTGGATAAATTTTATTAATATCCGTAATTTTGTATGCTTCTGAAGATGACAAATTAATTTGTCAAAACCGGTAAATTATAACAAAATTTATTTGCAACTGATGACTGAAACTCATACTTAAAAAATTGCTTTGACTACATAATAGAGCAGAAGTTACGCTATCAACTACTTTTTATTACTTACAAAATGCAATTGGTATTACGTAAGGATATAGAATCCACAACGACTAACACTGAATAATGTGGGGTTCTAATCATATGCCAAAAAAACAAAAAAGAAAGAGAAGTCATCGACTCCAAGTCTCTCCCACATTCATTTACCTTACCAATGCTACCGGCAATTCTACCATTTACTATGTCATTTACCAAAACGGCCGAACCGTAATTTTCGCAGAGCGAAACTCTATTGCTAGGTCATTAATACAGAAAATATATACAAACACATTCCACTCATGGAGTTCACTCTTACGTGGTCATCTCTCGCTGCTCACTTCTCTCTGTAGATCAGTTACAGCTGTGACATATTTAGGGCACTTGCCAAGTCTGCCGGCCTAGTTCGTAGCCTCGAGAGAAGGGGCGTGCGCAGACGGGCGTGCGCGACTCCCCCGCACTTTCGGACTTGCTCCTGAGGAACGTTCTGCCAGAAATTGTCCGCTGGGGGTGCTATTGTACGGCGCCAACAAGACGGAGCCGGCCCGCCTGTATACGTCCCTTGATGGCACTAGAAGGAGATGGTCGCCGGTGCCGACATGACAAAGATTCTGCAGAAGGAAGCTCCCGCCACACTAGGAGCAGAGCAGGCATCACGCACCTCTCTGTTCTCTGCACTCTGCTTTTGTTTTGCCTGGTCAGAGACGTGGAAATGCGAAACACATGAGTTCCACTCTACCAGCCTTCTGTGAAGCACACATTAGAGCAATTTAGCTTACTCCTGAAAAACTGAAGTCCCATTAAAAGAACAAGACTTCATATCCCTCCCTGACCACCCTATTATAATTTTTTATTATTTTCTGGAACCGTTCCTTCCATCTTCCGCCTCAAACTAAGCCAAAATTTTATTTTTAATTACCTTGACAAAGAAGATACCTGCACTCATCTATAACGCTTTTTTTCTTTTAATGCTGCTCGCACCATTCCCATCGAGATTTCCTGAAGCATCAACCATTTTCTCACAAATCTGATGAATACAGATAATCCAAATTACGCCAACCCAAAACTGTGTGATGTTCTAAGGAAGTATGAATGTGCGACCGAGCCGTCTCGATTTTACGTAAACTCAAACTGTAGTTTAAAGCGGCAACAAATTGTGTACAATCATATCGCGTTTCTTATTTAACAGTTATTATAAAACAGCTGTTCTGTGACCAACTGGTCCTGTAATTGTTTTTTGCATAAGTTACTATAGTTGAAATACACCAATTACGGTCAAAACTTTTATACGGAATATCGAAAGCTATTATTCCGCGTCTCTGTCGCTGCGCGCGAAACCTGACGTTGTAGCTGCCGCTTGCTTAATCATGGTGCGTGACTTCGGCTGCATCACTGTATCGCAAAAGTTATCAGTCTACACAAAAGATTCGCCCTATTACTCACCCGAATATTTGCATTCTATTTGTTTGGGCCACTAACGATATTATTGTGGTTGACAACGTGGACTCATTCCAAACTAACTGCAGCATTCACTTAGCGAATACCAGAGCCAAACATGATTTGCACGAAGAAAATAATTTCTTAATCCTTGTACTGGACGTTGTTCAGAGTCTGTTTCACATGTTCTTCACATTTAACTGAAAATATAGAGTGGACAATACCATATTTTTAAATGCTGTGTAACTGCTGCTATTCTGTGCGAGGATTCCTCACACCTGTTTAAAATTTAATGTGTAATTTACTGCACGAGGCCATTTGCATTCGCGTTTTTAATATTTATACTTTTTTCATTTGTAATTTTTACGAGCATTCTGTTAACTAGGTGGAAAGGCGTTCCATGGTCGAGCAGCTTACGCTCACATAGTTCCACGATACATGAGTAACGAATAAATAAGAAAAATTTCATGTTTTTATCAAAAACATGTAATGACACAGCAACACAGCACTGAGTTCAAAATTCAGATACACTAGAATTAATATGAGGTTACCTGTAAGTGAAGTGCATACATACAGGTAAACCTAAGGCAGTACAAGAGAAATTTAAGGCCAGATAAATTGAGTACTGAATGTGTTATCAAGTTTTGGACCTTAACCTCTGCTGATGTAGTAAGTAAATGTTATAACATGAGAAAAGGAACAGTAAACGGCAGTGACTACTGACTATCCTGTAGAAATACATCTACGAGGTGCATTCAAGTTCTAAGGCCTCCGATTTTTTTTCTAATTAACTACTCACCCGAAATCGATGAAACTGGCGTTACTTCTCGACGTAATCGCCCTGCAGACGTACACATTTTTCACAACGCTGACGCCATGATTCCATGGCAGCGGCGAAGGTTTCTTTAGGAGTCTGTTTTGACCACTGGAAAATCGCTGAGGCAACAGCAGCACGGCTGGTGAATGTGCAATCACAGAGAGTGTCTTTCATTGTCAAAAGTCACTAGGAGCCACGTCAGGTGGGTAGGGAGCATGAGGAATCACTTAAAAGTTGTTATCACGAAGAAACGGTTGCGTAACGTTAGCTCGATGTGTGGGTGCGTTGTCTTGGTGAAACAGCCCACGCGCAGCCCTTCCCGGATGTTTTTGTTGCAGTGCAGGAAGGAATTTGTTCTTCAAAACATTTTAGTAGGATGCACCTGTTACCGTAGTGCCCTTTGGAACGCAATGGGTAAGGATTACGCCCTCGCTGTCCCAGAACATGGACACCATCATTTTTTCAGCACTGGCGGTTACCCGAAATTTTTTTGGTGGCGGTGAATCTGTGTGCTTCCATTGAGCTGACTGGCGCTTTGTTTCTGGATTGAAAAATGACATCCACGTCTCATCCATTGTCACAACCGACGAAAAGAAAGTCCCATTCATGCTGTCGTTGCGCGTCAACATTGCTTGGCAACATGCCACACGGGCAGCCGTGTGGTCGTCCGTCAGCATTCGTGGTACCCACCTGGATGACACTTCTTGCATTTTCAGGTCGTCATGCAGGATTGTGTGCACATAACCCACAGAAATGCCAACTCTGGAGACGATCTGTTCAACAGTCATTCGGCGATCCCCCAAAAGAATTCTCTCCACTTTCTCGATCATGTCGTCAGACCGGCTTGTGCGAGCCCGAGGTTGTTTCGGTTTGTTGTCACACGATGTTCTGCCTTCATTAAACTGTCGCATCCACGAACGCACTTTCGACACATCCATAACTCCATCACCACATGTCTCCTTCAACTGTCGATGAATTTCAATTGGTTTCACACCACGCAAATTCAGAAAACGAATGATTGCACACTGTTCAAGTAAGGAAAACGTCGCCATTTTAAGTATTTAAAACAGTTCTCATTCTCGCCGCTGACGGTAAAATTCCATCTGCCGTACGGTGTTGCCATCTCTGGGACGTATTGACAATGAACGCGGCCTTATTTTAAAACAATGCGTATGTTTCTATCTCTTTCCAGTCCGGAGAAAAAAAAAATCGGAGGCCTTAGAACTCGAATGCACCTCATAAATGCATATGATAAGAAATTTTCTTATGTGCGGTGAACGTTGGAGAGCAAAAGAAAAATGATACTTGAAGCAAAAATAAGTAGATCAGGACGCTTTCTGTGATAGCTTAGTAGAAGCTTGCTGAGAGTCACTTGCCCGTTTGTTTTACCCTCACAGAAAAGTTACTGTACTCATCCGCTATACCATCTCCATAGCAATAGTCTGTGAATACGAATGGGTGCAATTTGTGCTACAGTAAAGAATTCACTAATATGCACTTCGATATTCTGTCCTCTTGCCGCTATTTGTATCACGACAGCCAAATGAATATGTTGGCACGAAGGTTCGCCCTCCTCCCTGCATCCTCACTCCGCTGCAATAGAACCAACATTCGGCTCAAATGTAATAGATCAATACAAAACCTCAGTAGCAGTACTTTAGAAATGACCCTCGAGCAATGAAATTTGTTTAACACTACTGTCGTGACACGTCAGTTACCTGTGCTGTGCAGCGTAGCCTATCGATATTTACAAAAGGCGTGTCGTCTCGTCTAAGACAAAATTCGTAGTATACGTAATATGAAAAACTTTTTTGAAAGAGCAATTTATGTGAAAAAGCTTACACAACTTTCGACAAACAAATTAAAAATTACAATAACTATTGAAAATGTAAGCTAATGGAACAGATATTTATTTTGTCTACTACAGTTTGCACATGTTTATCTGAAACGCAGGTCACCACCAATGCTTCGGTGGTGAGGTCATTGATATCTTGTAACGCATCCCCGAAGGATATATAGGGGAAAATCAGGGCCAGGTAGACGATTGTTTGCTCTTCAGCTCCACGTCGTGGGCATTCTGAAGATCCCCATTGGGTCAGGCTATTATTGCAGATGCAATGGTTTGTGCGAATCCTGTTGACGTTGCTCCACTGTCTTCTGGCAAGGGAAAATCCTGGTATCTTCGAAGTGTCACGAGGATGGAGTTCGTGACATTCTGATACTGCCTAAATGATGTTTAGTGACCAATGATGCTGAAGTCCTTTAGTTGGTTGGCAACTGCTACAGGTGGATGTCTTTACTTCAGTCTCGTTTTCTTCCAGTTAACAAAATCTACATCGGTACGGCATTACATTTCCCCAACTGCGATTTGAGGACTGCCAGTCATCTTGTTCTAATAGAAGCCATTGGAGTGAAGTTGTTCTAGTAGTTCCAGCTATGGCTCCCGTTTAACTGTGTGTCAGTAAGGTTGTTATGACAGCTGTTGATCCAGAAAGGGGCACAGTATTCTGCTGTTCAGCGTACAATGGCTACTGCGCTAACTCCTAAAGTTTCGGTGGTAATAACACACGATGTACTGGCCAGTTTCTGAATCAGATAAGTTCTAATTTTGATTTGTTACGATAATTTTTTCAATTGTTGTTTGAAGCTGGGTGTTATGTTGAGGTGACGTCGAGGTAGGTAGGGTGTGGACTATGTTTCAGTGAGACTCCATCATATAAGATGAAACAACGTGATTTCTGTTTTGTTTGGATTCGGCTGGAGTAGTCTCTTTTTTTTTAATAATTATGCCAAGGTCTCCTGTCAGTACATCCTCAGATTCGGCAAAGCTCAAACTGTGGGTACCGATGGCAATATCATCCACATTCGTAAGTTTCCAATATGGTGTTGGTGGTATATCTGAGATGTGTGTATTGTAGATTAGAAAAGCTAGTACAGATCCTTGTGGCAGGCCATTTTGTAGGTTATGGTAAATACTTGACATTCCACAAAAGTGTAATTGGAGAAGTCTGTCACTGAACACCTCGTTTAGTAGATGAAGAAAAAATTTGCAACGAAGGAGCTGTTATACCGTGAATAATAGTCCTTCTCTAAAATTGTACCATAGGCTAAACTTAAATCAATAAACGCAGCGAATGTTATGCGTTGTTGTTGGAATCCTCCCTATATACAGGTTGTGAGCGAGGGGACCAAACCTAATAAGCTTCTTCCCGACATAAAACCAGCTTGCTCTGCTGCTATGCTATTAGGCGCGCATAAAGCATTTTTTCAAGTATCTTGAAGCAAACGCTTAAAAGTGCTATATTTACAATATTGCAGTGCCTTGTTATTCCGAATTACGATACAATTTTCCTTCGGACACGCATGCAGTGGCTACAGCTACAGCTACAGCTACACTACAGCTGATGGTTGTCCATATTCGCATCTGCGAATAAAATTAATGCGCTTAAAAGTGCAGTTGGTCTGTAGCTTTCTAGAACAGTGATGTTTTTCCCAGGCTTAGGAATAGCAATATCTTTGCTCCTCTCTGAAGGCTTTGGTAATTTGCCTCTTCGCAGGATACTATTCTACAGATTTAAAAGCCCCTGACGTGTGTCTGGACCCCTATGTTCAATGAATTCAGAGTATATGTTGTCTAGCCATGCAGATTTTCAGCGTTTTGCTAAACTGAATGCAGTATTGAGGTCTTCAGTTCTGATAAGGTCCACAAAGGAAAGAGCTGTTGATGGCTGTCACGGATGTCCCTAATTGCATACCTCACTTCTCTGTTTTGTATCTTATCAGTGGTGGTCAAAGATAGATGTTTAATTTTTTTGACTATGATTTCTGGCCTAAGGGATTCAGCAGAAAAGGGGGGTGTTTTTTGTCCAGTTTCCATTTTCCGCAGTAAGCTATACTGCTGTGTTTAAAGTCTCGGCTCTCCTGTGTTTCTTTCAATCTAATTCTTGGCCTCGTTTGAGTTAATATGAATCGTAGAGTTTTTGCCACTCTTCATTCCAACAAAGAATATAGGATTTTGTTACTCCTCTGGTGACATGTTTCTTGGCAGAGCTAAGGCTTCAAATCTTTCATAACGCTCTATTTTTTATGTCATTTTCCAGTAGTTCGCAGAATTTGTTCCAGTTAGCCTTTCTAAAATGCCATCTAGATAGGGAAAGGGAACAGTTGATGGGAATGGTTATGCCTAGTATGATAAAAACTGGTCAATGTTAAGATTCTTTAACAGCGTGCCTTAGTTGTGTGCTGAGGTTAAAAATTAAAGTCAGAATTACTCAGCTTCCTCCATCTTTCAGATTCGAAGGCTGGCTTCTGCTTAGTATCAAATACAAATTGTAGTTTATTTCTCTCTGATCAGTCTACTACGTTTATGCCTTCTGTATCATTGTAGTTGATCCACAGAGTTGGTGGTGCGAGTTGAAAATGAGGAATACACAATTGGGCCATTGTGATTTTGACCGTTTATAAACAATGAAAATTGTCGTTTTACTTCGACATTACAGTAAGTACAAAAAGATACTGTGAGGAAGATGAGTATATTACACTCCTGGAAATTGAAATAAGAACACCGTGAATTCATTGTCCCAGGAAGGGGAAACTTTATTGACACATTCCTGGGGTCAGATACATCACATGACCACACTGACAGAACCACAGGCACATAGACACAGGCAACAGAGCATGCACAATGTCAGCACTAGTACAGTGTATATCCACCTTTCGCAGCAATGCAGGCTGCTATTCTCCCATGGAGACGATCGTAGAGATGCTGGATGTAGTCCTGTGGAACGGCTTGCCATGCCATTTCCACCTGGCGCCTCAGTTGGACCAGCGTTCGTGCTGGACGTGCAGATCGCGTGAGACGACGCTTCATCCAGTCCCAAACACGCTCAATGGGGGACAGATCCGGAGATCTTGCTGACCAGGGTAGTTGACTTACACCTTCTAGAGCACGTTGGGTGGCACGGGATACATGCGGACGTGCATTGTCCTGTTGGAACAGCAAGTTCCCTTGCCGGTCTAGGAATGGTAGAACGATGGGTTCGATGACGGTTTGGATGTACCGTGCACTATTCAGTGTCCCCTCGACGATCACCAGAGGTGTACGGCCAGTGTAGGAGATCGCTCCCCACACCATGATGCCGGGTGTTGGCCCTGTGTGCCTAGTCGTATGCAGTCCTGATTGTGGCGCTCACCTGCACGGCGCCAAACACGCATACGACCATCATTGGCACCAAGGCAGAAGCGACTCTCATCGCTGAAGACGACACGTCTCCATTCGTCCCTCCATTCACGCCTGTCGCGACACCACTGGAGGCGGGCTGCACGATGTTGGGGCGTGAGCGGAAGACGGCCTAACGGTGTGCGGGACCGTACCCCAGCTTCATGCAGACGTTTGCGAATGGTCCTCGCCGATACCCCAGGAGCAACAGTGTCCCTAATTTGCTGGGAAGTGGCGGTGCGGTCCCCTACGGCACTGCGTAGGATCCTACAGTCTTGGCGTGCATCCGTGCGTCGCTGCCGTCCGGTGCCAGGTCGACGGGCACGTGCACCTTTCGCCGACCACTGGCGACAACATCGATGTACTGTGGAGACCTCACGCCCCACGTGTTGAGCAATTCGGCAGTACGTCTACCCGGCCTCCCGCATGCCCACTATACGCCCTCGCTCAAAGTCCGTCAGCTGCACATACGGTTCACGTCCACGCTGTCGCGGCATGCTACCAGCTCCGTATGCCACGGCAAACTGGCTGACACTGACGGCGGCGGTGCACAAATGCTGCGCAGCTAGCGCCAGTCGACGGCCAACACCGCGGTTCCTGGTGTGTCCGGTGTGCCGTGCGTGTGATCATTGCTTGTACAGCCCTCTCGCAGTGTCCGGAGCAAGTATGGTGGGTCTGACACACCGGTGTCAATGTGTTCTTTTTTCCATTTCCAGGAGTGTATTTGGAAATTATCGATGCCTGTCGTAGTATAACTAGCAATTCCGTATTGCAGTGAGATTAAACCGTGGTACTAAATTACAAGAAGTACTATAGTTCAGTTAAACGAGAAAAACCGCATCTAAATACCAGAGCATATGCGTGTCGAGCGTTGGTTTAAACAACAGGGAAGGCAGCTTCAAGCCTCTGTTACATAGGATAACCGCTGCTTACACTGATCATTTTATAAGTGTCATAATTTCTGGAAACACTGTCCTAATAATAAACTATTTCATGATATGCTTTATACATATACATAAACCTTGAAAGAATGATTGCATTAATTCAATCTGTTGTCTCCCTCCTTCCATTAGTGTCCCTGGAGATAAAACGCACAGAAATACCCGACGTAAAAAGCACTCGGTACCATCAACATTTCATAAACGCGCGTCAGAAATGTTTGTTATCAAAGGCATTTGTAAGTGAACACTGTTGACATCAGTGCCAATATTCAAACTCTCTCTTAGTTTCAAAGCTAACCACGATACAAAGAGTTCTCCACCGCGGGGATAAATAATCTGGTTTGAGATTGCTGTGAAGTTAACGAATGAGTTTTAATTTGATCACCACATGATTCAATGTGCCCGTTTGACACAAAATGCTGACGCATTCTACGTTACTCATTAATGTTTGTTTCCGTATCGAGTATATAGCTATACCTTCTTCATTTACAAAGAGGCCGAACTTTGAATCTTACTGGGCCAAGAATAATTTTGATATCTTGTTGAGCCGGTCAAGTCGATGTATTAGTACTTTTCCCTTTGTTCTAAGTTGGCGTTAAAACAGAATTCCATTACTCAACAGTCCGCGGCTCGTGGTCTTGCGGTAGCGTTCTCGCTTCCCGCGCACGGGGTTCAGGGTTCGATTCCCGGAGGGATCAGGGATTTTCTCTGCCTCGAGATGACTGGGTGTTGTGTGTCTTTCATCATCATCATCATCTCATCCTCATTCACTCGCAAGTCGCCGTAGTGGCGTTAAAGAACCGCCCCGCGAGGCGTCTCCCGGCCACCAATGCCATACGCTCATTATTATTACTCAACAGACATCTTAATTAATCAGATTAATCTTACTGTTCCACGTGACCTAGTCCTACCTATTATGGAATTAGCCTCGGCAGCTATGCATTTTCTCTGGATCACCACCTAATACTTCTGGTGTAGGGACTATCCTTAAAGCGAATAGCCAAAAGCATCTTCTCCAGAATTGGAAATTACCACTCTTTAATCATATTTCCAAGCTCCTACCGGTGATGACCACGCCTCTTACAGTCTCTAAGAAAGTTTACAAGCAGGCAGTTAGCACGGACATATGCGGAGCATAATAGTTCTTATTTCTTCAAAAAGTAAAACTTCACCCGGCACAAAAGAAGTGAATAAAAGTTGCTCTCACCCAATTAAGTATCAAAAGTCAAAGAACTGTCACTAGTCAAAAACATTGTTCAAACGATCGATCACATATTTTAATTGTCTAATGCTCTTTGTTGTTCTCTCAGCCAGGTTTGCACGAACGGAGATACAACTCGAAAGATCCCCGAAGCTGCGCTGGAGGACAGACTAGCTATACCAGCCAAAGACTATGAGCGAAATGAACAGAATGAGCGAAAACCACACGAGCTTGGGCCTTATAAAAGACTCGCTCCAGGATATTACTGAACTTAGTTAAATTACAACAGTTTACAAATTTCATAGGTCAAAAAGTTTGTCTTTTATTGGTCACCGAGTTTGGATTATATTTTGATTGTATGTTATTTCTCATGAGTAGTATCTGCTAAAGTATGCATCACTAATTTACGCCTACGCAAAGGTAATCCCGGGTATATGACCATGGGATCCACCTTGTATGTTAAAATTTTAGTATTCAATATTAAGTAATTTTTAATTAAGGATATATTCTCATTACTATGGGTCTCAATAGATTCATAAAAACCGGTCGATCAGAAGTATATTAACAGAACCCGGAAATTTACAGTAGTTTATCTATAATCGACACCGAAAATTAGAATCAGGTGAACTCTTTAATTTAAAATAATTACATTTGGGCTAATTTAAACACTTTACTAAAAAGAGGAAAAATAGCTCTTTTATTTGAAAGTGGTCTTTCCTTCTGAAATTAAATATTAGCTCGTGAGAATTTCCTACAGAGTGATATACGGAGTTCTATACGAGGCGTATTCGGTAAGTAAGGTCCGATTGGGCATGGAATGGAAACCATTGTGAAAATCGGAAGGAACTTTGCACAGATGTGAGGCAGCGTCCTAAGTGTGCCTATCGATCGTTTCACGTCGCTCTTTTCAGTTCAGAGCGCAAAGTGATCATGAAGAAATGCCTAAAACAACAGTGTCTCCCGCCAAATATGTGGATCTGGTGAGAGATTTCGCCTGAAGCTACGCACCCCATAAATACCATGCGTTTCTTTCTTAAATACAATTTCCAGCCGCATTCTGCAGGGGCAATAAAGATGTTCCTGCAGCGTTTTCAATGGGAAGTGTTTGACCACCCACAATAAAACCCTTAATTAGCTCCCTCCATTGTTCATCTCTGCTCACATGAACCGCTGGCTACGAAGACAACATTTGGGCACAAACAACGAAAGGCAAATCAGCGTAGTGAATTGACTGAAAGCATAAGCGGCTGATTTCTGTGACGAGGATACTGAAAAGTTTGTTCAACTCCACGACAAATGTCTACGTCGGAGCGGCGACTATTTAGAGAGGTAGCTGGAAGGTGTAGCTAACTTGTGGGCGTAAAAAATTTTGGATTTTCACTGTGGTTTTCATTTCGCAACCTATCAGACCTTACTTTCCGAACAGCCCTCGTAATTGCAATAACCTTTGATTGCCACCATTTCTGACCAAACTAATCAGCTCATTTCAACCAGGAGAACAGACTAAATTACCCAAATAATCAAGTTTTCTGAGGGGAATTTGTTTCTACCATTTCGATAGTATGCACACTCTGTGTCTAATTAAGAACTTTATCATGGAATTCTGTAAAGAAAGATAACTAAAATTTTATACACATTTCAATACATGAAATATGAGGGATAAAAAGTAGGATGGTGGGGTTCAGTCGACTCTGTCACAACTGCTTTTTCAGCGATCGTTCTGTCTTCTAGAAAGTTCATCGGAAGAAATATCGATCATTCTATATAACAGGTGAATGCCGAATTGCCCGACGTTGGGTGCTAAAATCTTCCGGATCGCGGATAGCTGCGGAGAAACCAGAGCTAAACATGAGCAGTTCTTGCTTATCGGGATGGGTTCGAGTCTTCTTGTGCGAGTGGCAAGGTCCGTAGACGGCTTGGGAGATGGGGGGAGTCGTGTGGGGAATCTAGTCCAGTCATTCAAATGCATTCCCTTCCTCACGTCCTAATCCACGCTAAGCATCAGACGTAGTCACGGCCAGTGGCACATCGAGCACAGCTCCTTACACAGCGGAGAATCGTCACGGTGCATTGACTCGGCGACGGTGAGATACTCATCGCACGAGGCAAGGCCCACGAGAAAGACAGGCGATGGCGCGTACGTCACAGCACGTGACGCTACAGGTCTTACGAGTGTCAGCAGCCGTCTCCGGCGGCAAGCTCTCGATAGCACACGACATAGCTAACGCTAGGAGTGTACACCAGGGTCACTCTTAGCCTGGAGTTTTTTGTCGGTTACTGTGAATTTCCCACTGCAGACACAAAGCCCGCAGCATTTAGTGAGATCTTGTAGTGGGCGGACGTTCGAAGTTGTAAAGCATTGCTGTTTGATTCATCTGACAGAAATATTTTGAATGTGTCACTGTGAGCCTGGAGTACACATTATGTAACTATTCTGTCTCCGAGTGTGAAGAATATTTATGTGAAAATGGCACGTAGTAATGACATTTTACAGGCTGAAGATGTTACACAGGAAGCATTGTTAGAAGAATTCAACCGTGAATGTGACGTAAGTAGCTTTCGTGATGAACGTGACTCTGGAGCTGATGTTCCTGCAGAAGTCATGGGCAATGGCGAAACTGTTCAGCCTGCCAAATTTCAAACAGAAATGAAGAAAATACAGTCGTCCACGGTATGAATGGTCGTTGTTGGAACACAGCCGTCCTAACGGAAGGGGTCTGCCAGTTGCCGGTAACATTGTAGTCCATATTCCGAGAGTGTGGAAATAATGAATTAGTCGATTTATGTATAAATGATAGCACCTCAAAATATCTGTGTAATATATGTGCACTTAATTAAATGAATAGCATCGTCATCTTGGCGTCATTGGCCGGGAGGCCACATATGGGGCAGGTCCGGCCGCCTTGGTGCGGGTGTTATTTCATTCGATGCCACATTCGGCGACCTGAGCGCTGGATGAGAATGAAGACAACACAACACCCAGCCCCTGAGCGGAGAAAATCCCCGACCGAGAAGGGAATCGAACCCGGGCCCCTTAGGACGGCAGTCCGTCACGCTGACCATTCAGCTATCAGGGCGGACATCGTTATCTAATTAATATCTAAATAAAGTCTTAGGTCTGGATCACTTTCAAGTTTCACCATAGAAAAGCTGTCATGTCAGTTTTTACATAGTCTTGAATTTTGGATACGTCAATACTAATAATGATTAAAAAAACTACGTGACAGAGGTGAAGTAAAATGAGTTTAGTATATGAGAGTCCAATTTCATTATAAAATATTATTTATGCAGGCAATTCCTCCAGTAAATAATTGATCATCACTCTATCCCTGGAGTACATTTCGTGTGACGATTTCAGAGGTGTGCACTACTAGGGTAAAGACTTTTAGTGGGTATCTTTGATTTACCTATTGATCTCCCGTGTGCTCTGCACCGAACCGAGCGTTCGCGAAGTTTGGCGGACAAGACGACTAGTGTGACACCAGAAGCTCGTTCAGGGGCCCGTATTTGTCGTGGCCTCCACGCACGAGGTCCGCTACGGGTGAGGTGCGAAGCAAGACGAGCGAGCATCGTCTTCTGTCTTTACTGCAGGCCGCCGCGTCCCCGGTGGCGCGGCGGTGGCGTTGTCCGGGGTCGATCTGTGGACAGACGGCTGGAGAGCCGGGGCGGGCGGCTGGCGTCGTGTTGGCTGCCCGGGCTGGGCAAACATGCAGAGGTCCCTAGCTCGCATCCCAGTGACGGCTGAGTTACGGCGGCAGCTCCGACTTGCTGCCCAGCTGGTCGAACGATGGCTAGCTGGTTCGAACGTGGTTAAATAATGCTTCTCCCTACTAATTCTACGGTAGCAGCGGTGTTTCCGGGTCGCGTCGAAACGTTTGGAGCGTGTCGATGTCCGGAAGGTGTGACGTAACCGTCAGTAGGTCGGCCAAGTAGCGTCGATTACGCGACTTCGGGCTACGGCCTGATTACAGCGATTATGGTATGACGGCACATGAGCTGATCACGCAGTTCAGTCACCAGCATCTGCTCTCTGGCTGTGGTCTCGTTGCAGTTCTGGGCCCTGAATTCTGCTAAACGTTCCCCTATTGTTTCATTGTGTTGCAGTTCGATCACGGCAGAAAATGTAAACTGTTATAAAATAATAGTATGAGACAGTTTGTGTATATTCGGCTTCATTACCTGTCCATTCAATGGCTAATACCTTGATGCTGTTGGCAGACGAAAAGCACATGAGACAGTTCTGCTTGTACTGTCTGGTATAATTGTCTTTTAGTACGCCACATATTGTGAATATACCACCGTGGTGAAAATTCTGAAAGCTTTCCCCTACGAAATTTCAAGAAATTTAAAGTTGTATGTGTCATAGCAATATAAGCTGTACCACTATTGAGCCATAATGGGACAGGTATTTCATTTCAGTGCCTGGTAATTACAGTGCATTAGGAAACGCTCAATGGAACGGAAAAGGGTGTTTATTTATACAAAAATAACAAGATGTCTTTTCTGCCACTCGCCAGGTTCAGTTGTCTGTAAATCGCTGAATTTGAAAACTACCCCAGAGTTGTTCAGAGGTTTGATAATGATTTGCGCGCAAGGAAACGGAAGGTAGGATGGCCTCAAGATATGAACCGTAGCTGTGTGCCCTGACAAACATTACCAGTTCAGTCATTAGTAATGGAGACAAAAATTCTGAAACGTTATAAATTTATTCATCAGAGTTTGTGGATAATATGCGAGAAAAAATTGTTTAGCAAATATTTTATTTGGAGAAAATGAGTGTGGATAATAAAATCCAAAATACAATTATGGAAGGTCATAGGAAAATGAATGAGCGGTTTTGCTGTATAAAGATAATGTCTGAAGTGATTACAAACATTACGATCTGCCCTAAATGAATTTAAACGCAGAGCTAAATTAATTGTGATGACTGTATTGGTAGCTTAGGGAGAGGAATAAACATAATGAGAACCCCAAATAGCAAAGTGACGGCCAAGAGGTAACCCCGAAAGTGAATGTTTGACTATTCTCCAAAATAAGCGCCCATTATCTTGCAAGCATTATCCACTCGGCATATTACTTCGACACATACATAAAGAAGGTGATTCGAAGTGAGACGAAATTACTGTTTTACTGCATCAGTCCGCTCACGAGGAGTCTCTAACCAGAATATGCAGGGTGTTTAAAAAAGAATATACGTATTACAAAGTATTAATTTTGTCCAAAATATAGATCGCTGCGCCTCGGCTCGGCTGTTGGAGAAACGAATACATAATCTAGTTTACATTAATAGCTGCTAGATGTCAGTTGTCTTCTGTTTTGTTTCGTAACCGTCATATGTTTAAAATGAATACTCCGCAGCAGAAATCACTTTGTGTTCTCGAGTTTGCGAAGTGCAGTTCCATGATTACACTCTAAAGACGTTTCAGGTTGAGGTACCAAATTGATCCTCTGAATGGGTGGAACATTCGCAGGTGGTATCGACAGTTTCTGGATACAGGATATGTATGTAAAGGAAAGACTCCTGGCCGCCCTCGTGCTCCTGAAGAAAATTTTGCACGAATTCCAACTGCTTTCCAACATAATCCTCCAAAATCAACTCTTCGTGCCAGTCGGGAGTTACAACTAACTGCCTACAACAACAATTTGGCGTGTTTTGAGACGTCGGTTGGTTATGAAGCCGTACAAGTTACAGACGTTACAAGCTCTGCCTCCTGATGACAAACGCAAACGTGTGGCATTTTCTAACGAGATTCTTGATGGTATTGACAATGATACCACTTTCGTACACCGTTTTCAGTGATGAAGCGACTTTCCATGTTAGTGGTCAAGTAAACAAACAAAATGTTCGAATTTGGGGCCTACAGAACCCACATGCACCCATTGAAAACGTAAGAGATTAGTCCAACGTCAACGTGTTTTGTGCGATATTCCGATCATCTGTTTTCGGTTCATTTTTCTTTGATGGAAACACGGTTAACGGTCAGCAGAATTTCGCTATGTTACGAAACTGGTTGTTTCCGAGGCTGCACGAAGACAACTTCATTTTTCAACAAGACGGGGCACCCCCTCGCTGGATTCACCAAGTGCGTGAATATCTGAATGAAACTCTATCGAACCGTTGGATTAGTCGTCAAGGAGCCGGAGACTTGGCATGTCTCAGCTGGGCTCCTGTCACCGGATGCGACACCGTCTGACTTCTTCAAATGGTTCAAATGGCTCTGAGCATTATGGGACTTAACTTCTAAGGTCAGCAGTCCCCTAGAACTTAGAACTACTTAAACCTAACTAACTTACGGACATCACACACATCCATGCCCGAGGCAGGATTCGAACCTGCGACCGTAGCGGTCGCGCGCTTCCTGATTGTAGCGCCTAGAACCGCTCGGCCACCAGAGCCGGCTTCAGATTTCCTCCTGTGGGGTTTCGTTGAAGACAACGTTTATGTACCACCACTCCCACGCAACCTGGAAGAGCCGAAGGACCAGCCGCGTATTGCCACATCATCAGTGACGAAGGACATGCTTACCCAAGTATGGGAGGAATCTGAGTATCGATGTGATATTGTTAGTGTCGCTGATGTCCTCACATATTGAACATCTGTAACCTGAACTTTAGAGGTTCGTAAATATGTGTGTAAAGTTTCATATTCGTATGTCTTAAAGTTTAATGAACATATGCGTTCGAAATACGTGTATTCTTTTTTAAACACCCTGTACATCTGAGAAGTAAAACCGTCTCGCCCCGAATGTGTGAAATCATGTGTCCTCTGCTCCTCATAGTCTATGGCCCCATCTCTAATTCTCCCAACAGGAAATCTTGTTACAACACTGTCGTTCCCATTTTCCAGAATGTTCTGTGCGATTTCGAAAGATTGCGAGTGCTGCCCAACAGCAAGTCGCCATTACCAATGTTTGCGAATGCCGACCAATCAAATGCGGTCACACCTTCCCTTCCTAAATTTTCCATGAGAAGTGTTTTAATTGTGTCGCTAGGGTGGCGGTGGTACGCTACAGACCCAAGTGTAACAGAGGAGTTTTGTTCAGCCCACGCTAAAGTAATATTTCGCGGCTTCCCAAGCGCCGTTTGCACACAGAACTACTAATCCAGTCAAAGATCACGCCGCACTAGTCCGTCTGTGAACAGATAGCAGGTCCACCGTTCATCCCTTCCTAAGGAGCTTAAGACCGACCGGTGTACCCCAGAGTCCTTCGAGCTCACTTCACCTGTCTCGGCAGCTATCGGTAGCCTCTGAGCCACACAAATCATAAGATGGTCTGTTCATCCCACGCCACGGTAACAGCTTATCTGTCCTAGGCGATTGGAACGTTAAGCCTTCTCCTCACTGCCACAGATGTCTTTGCTCACTACACAGGTGGTCAAGGGTTCTTAGGAGACAGTATATATTCGCATTAGCCAGCACGACGAGATCAGTGGCAGCAAACGAACTAGCGGCTTCCCAGACGCCGTTTGCACACAGAACTACTAATCCACTCAAATACCGCGCCGCACTCATCGTCTGTGGACAGATCGCAGGTCCACCGTTCATTCCAGGCTAAGGAGCTTAAGACCGTCTAGTGTCCTCCCAGAGTCCTTCGAGCTCACTTCACCTGTCTCGGCAGCTGTCAGGAGCCTCTGAGCCACACAAATCATAAGATGTTCTCTTCATCCCACGTCACGGTAAGAGCTTATCTTTCCTAGGTGATTGGAACGTTAAACCTTATAGTCCAGTCCACCGATGTCTTTGCCCATTACACGGGTGGTCAAGGATTCTTAGGAGACATTCCATATTCGCATTCGGTACAACGACAAGATCAGAGGGTGCCAAACTAACTGGAGGCTTCCCAGGCACCGTTTGCACACACAGCTGCTAATCCAGTCAAAGACTGCGCCGCACTTGTTGGCCAGTGAATGGTCGGAAGGTCCATCCTTCCGCCCTCCCTAAGGGCCTTAAGACCATCTGGTGTACCCCAGAGTCCTTCGAGCTCTATACACCTGTCTCGGCGGCTATCGGGAGCCTCTGCGCCACAACACTGCAGTCCCAGCCAGCTACTCAAGTAAAATTGCCATACAAATTATAATTCACATAATTCATCTTAATTTTCCATATTCTCCTGCTTCTATAAATAATAGCGTCCTATCGTATTACGTATTATATTACTGTGCGTAATAAAATTGAAACATGAGGCTCGCAAGAGTCTGATGCGTTTCAGAATCTAAAGACTACTAAGCTCAAAACAGTGCAGAAACAATAATGTGTAACAAGCAGTTCTGACTGGCAGATTCACAAGAGTCCTATAAGGGGTACTTTGGCAAAAAGGTAACGTTATCTTGGAACAACACGTAAACACATACAATACTTACAGAGACATATTTCCCAAACTAAAAGTTGTAGTGTTATCGTATATTCCTACTTTACATGTCATCGAAACGGGAAGTGGAATTTCACTGTAGTGACAATAACACAGTGGAAAAGACGGGTGTGCACATTTGACATTTTAATCACGGAAGATATCTCTTGTCAGTCATGTTTCTTGGCTACAATGACATTGTCTAGGAGTACTTCATCAACTGGATACCACTCCGATGTCAACGTTCACTGCAGTGGCTTCCCTGATCTGGAACTAGACATAACATACAGCAAAAATTGTCAATACGTTAATAGATGGATGCAAAATAATTTTTTGTATCAGTAATTTTAGTGATAAAGCGCCACCAACTTTTCCTGTTCATTGCAATTCCTTATACTATTCTCTTGATGCTATACTGTTAAAAGGAGGGGCATCCTAAGGATATCCCTGCTTTGACAGTTGAATAGCCACGTGAAGTGAAATGATAGTCAGCTGATCTTCAGCCGGCACAGCATCCCATATTAAGTGCTCGCATATTTATGAGGTTGCAGAGCACCTCCCCACACATTAAAGAACCACGGGGTTGAAGACGTTTCGCTTTGAGACGTTATTCTGTACACTCAGTGTCGAACTCTCACTGAAGAAGACCCTAGATTCAGCTGAACCTAAATGTGTTAATAGACGAGATCATGTTATAAAGTAGTGCTTCCGAGTTTTTTATATTAAAACTCTGAAAGATTTCTAAATACAACAGACGTTATAAACATTCTACATCCTTATTCTTCATGTCTACATATTTATTTCTCAACAGTCACACTGGCGACGAACACATTTCTCCCAAGGAGAGAACTATTAGTTGACACCGAATTTGTTGACGGAGCAACAGCCCCACCTCTGCTTGTACCGCTTCATCATTGTCAAAGTAAAGTATTCGAAGGTATGTTTTAAGTTCTGGAACAGATGAAAATAGGATGAGGCCAAGTCTGGACTGTATGGGAAATGATCAGTGACAATGAACTTAAGGTGTCGGATTTTTGCAAATGTCCCAGCGCTCGTATGTTATTTGGCATTGTCATGCTGAAGGAGAAGGTGCTACAGGTGCAAACGAACTCTTCGAATTCGAAACCCGATTACAGCACGCCGTTTCCCACACACTGACATAATTACGTTACACACCTCCATGTTACACGCCACAATTTTGAGCTCTCTAGTGACAGAGGACTGCAGATATGTAGACATGAAGCATGAAGTTGTAGAATGTTAATAACGTTGTTTTATTTAAAGGGCTTTAAGAGTTTTCACATGAAAAATTCGAAGGCATTAATTTCCACTACGCCCTCGTACATTAGACTTTTTCCAACAAAACCTTAATTGATAACTCCTCTAATCTGCTGGTTATAACTGTCGGATGCACGATATTGTTTCTTCAGAGACTTTTGCTTATGTAGTCTTTAGCTTCTTTAACCTGCATACATCGACTGTACACAAATTTTGAGTTTTAAAGGTAAATGATCTTGATGGCTTGTAGAACAGACCCATCTCCGTATTCTTAAATAAATGTTATTGGCTTTTACCCGTTCAAAGTGAGTTATTTCCCTTGAGAGTGGGTTTAAAAGAGATACTACACCCTTCGTTGAGTTTCGGCGAGCTGAAATTTTTCTTGCATTTCTGCGTCGCTCTCTTGTTCACTATTCAAACCCGTGCTGAACCACTCAGCTCCTCTTTGATTATTCTTTGTCTTTTCCGTTAACTGTGTTTGGAAATACACTATGTGATCAAAAGTATCTGGACATCCCAAAACCATACGCTTTTCGTATTATGTGTATTGTGCTGCCACCTTTCTACCAGGTACTGCATATCAGCGACATCAGTAGTCATTAGACATCATGAGAGAGCAGAATGGGGCGCTCCGCGGAACTCACGGTCTTCAAACGTGGCCATGTGATCGGGTGTCACTTGTGTCATACGACTGTACGCGAGATTTCCACACTCCTAAACATCCCTAGGACCACTGTTTCCGATGTGATAGTGAAATGGAAACTTGAAGGGAAACGTACAGCACAAAAGAGTACAGGCCGACCTCGTCTGTTGACTGGCAGAGACCGCCGACAGTTGAAGATGGTCGTAATGTGTAGTAGGCAGCCGGCCGTTGTGGCCGTGCGGTTGTAGGCGCTTCAGTTTGGAACCGCGTGACCGCTACGGTCGCAGGTTCGAATCATGCCTCGGGCATGGATGTGTGTGATGTCCTTAGGTTAGTTAGGCTTAAGTAGTTCTAAGTTCTAGGGCACTGATGACCACAGATGTTAAGTCCCATAGTGCTCAGAGCCATTTGAACCATTTTGTAGTAGGCAGACATCTATCCAGACCATCACACAGGAATTCCAAACTGCATTAGGATCCACTGCAAGTACTGTGACAGTTAGGCGGGAGGTAAGAAAACTTGGATTTCATGGTCGAGCGGCTGCTCATGAGCGACACATCACGCCGGTAAATGCCATACGACGCCCCGTTTGGTGTAAGGAGTATAAACATTGGATGTTTGAACAGTGGAAAAACGTTGTGTGGAGTCATGATTCACGGTACACAATGTGGGGATCCAATGGCAGGGTGTGAGTATGGCGAATGCACGGTGAACGTCATCTGCCAGCGTGTGTAGTGCCAACAGTAAAATTCGGATGTGGTGGCGTTATGCTGTGGTCGTGTTTTTCATGGAAGGGGCTTGCACCCCTTGTTTTTGTGCGTGCACTATCATAGCACAGGCCTACATGGATGCTTTAAGCACCTTCTTGCTTCCCACTGTTAAGGAGCAATTCGGGGATGGCGATTGATCTTTCAACACGGTCGAGCACCTGTTCATAATGCTCGGCCTGTGACGGAGTGGTTACGCCGCAGTAACATCCCTGTAATGGACTAGCCTGCACAGAGTCCTGACCTGAATCCTATAGAACACCTTTGGGATGTTTTGGAACGCCGACTTCGTGCCAGGCCTCACCGACCGACAGCGATACCTCTGCTCAGTGCAGCACACCGTGAAGAATGGGCTGCCATTCCCCAAGAAACCTTCCAGTACCTGATTGAACGTATGCCTGCGAGAGTGGAAGCTGTCATCAAGGCTAAGGGTGGGCCAACGCCATACTGAATTCCAGCATTACCTATGGAGGGCGCCACGAACTTTTAAGTCGTTTTCAGCCAGGTATCCGGATACTTTTGATCACAGAGTGTAGCTCTATGTTGACCCAACTATATCGTCACTTACCACTGCAGTGGGCAAGGGAGATTGGACTGTCCAGCAATGGACACGTGTCGCCTAGTAGAATGAATTTCATTTGGTAGGCAGTAATGTGTTATGGAGGACATTCACCTGGGATTCCATGGGTCCTGTGATAGTAATCGGAGGCATCGTGGTAGCTGCGATCTAGGTGAACATAGCTGCGTAGCACCTGCACCCTTCATGACTAACGTCTTCCCCATCGGCGATGGCATCTTTCAGCAGTATAATTGTCAGAGTCCCTAGGCCTGAGTCGTGTTGCAGTGGTTCAAGGAACGTGATACTGAACTCACGTTTTCGTCTTGGCTATCAAATTGACCTAATACGAACTCACTGGCCGACTTATGGCGCGCTGTCGCGCAGCAACTCCAGGCCCACAAATCAGTGCCCGTAATTTATGGGAATAACGTGACCTGTGCGTAGACATCTGGTCTCGCATGCCTTCGAAAACCTTCCTAAGACTTGTCGAATCCTTGCTAATCATAATCAAAAATGGTTCAAATGGCTCTGAGCACTATGGGACTCAACTGCTGTGGTCATTAGTCCCCTAGAACTTAGAACTACTTAAACCTAACTAACCTAAGGACATCACACACATCCATGCCCGAGGCAGGATTCGAACCTGCGACCGTAGAAGTCGCACGGTTCCGGACTGCGTAATCATAATCGCTGTTGTATTCCGTACCAAAGGTGGATCGCCGTCCTATTAACCAGGTTGTCACCATATTTTTGTTCATCATTGTATAGCGCTATTCTTACACTATACATCATCCAAGCTTTTCGTAATGTACATGTAGATGTGGAAGGTGTTTAAAAATGACAGTATAATTAGAGCTAACCTTTAAGCAAATTGTTATAAATTTTCATTGTCGTTAGCCCTGCGTCGATGCTGCAACCACTACATCTACCTTCGTATGCGTGCCTTCCGCGGTCCCAAGGAGTCTCCTCTAATATTCTGGCGACGTCCCTCGCCTAACACCACATACAACTCTCTCATCTAGTCATCCGACCAACAGGAGACCAATTACATAGCTTCGCACAAACTTCTATAACTGCATAATAGTAATGTCCATTAACTGTAGAAGCGGTAGCCGCTTACTCCGTCGTGCCACTGCAGAAACGTTACACACAGCTTCCGAGCACTGTATGGGGTATCGAATTACTGGCTATTTATTTAACAGATGCGCTAAAGCCGATTCTAACTCAAATTTTAAGAGCAGTTCTCGACTTTTGACCCTTGTGCAGTGCTGCATTTGCGATTGCCGGTTTCAAAGTTATTTATGAGATGTGTGACCGATTTATTTATGTAAAAAGTTTTTTACTTTTACCAAACAACAACATTGTCCCCTGCGGCAGGTATATATCGCAGGGATAGGAAAAATCGACCTCTTAAAACCGACGCCGGTATTTTAGTTCTGAACAACCGGTATTTTTCGATATTTGTCTGGTCTCAGTTACAAAAAGGTCTTTCATTTGCACTAATAACAGGGTACATAAACGAAATATCAATTACCCACCACAACAGTGCTAAAATTTTTGGATTTTAAATAAACCTTTTTTAACAAGTAATTAACTTTTATTCGTAAGATTTAGATTGCTATAAAATATTGCCTTTTTCAAAAAAATGGGAAAAGCGATCAGTGCTATTTTAATAACAATGCCGACAGAAACGAGCAATAAACACATGGCATAAGAACTGGTGCAGCATTGGAGAGACGGTAATGTACCCATGATCATGTGGTAAGGACTATTGCACGGTACGCGTGAATATGCTGTGTGCAGGCCTTGCCCCTACTTGTCTATGTGGTACTTTCTCGCTGTTGTCGTCGAACATTAGCTGTATTACAGAGCGGAAACATCCTTAGTCTGCAAGTATTTTATGACGTGTGTATCAGTGAAGTGAAACGCTCCATTTGCCTCAAAAGATTAAGAATGGAAGGAGCCACAAGAAACCTGCGGTATCATATAAGGAGAAAACTTACACCTTAACAATTCGTTTATAGTTTACTATAACAATAGAAAGAAGATGATCTGCCGCCTGTGCCTACATAATACGTCTTTATTTGATTACAGCTTTTGAAAACGGACAAATTAAAACAAAAAAATAGAGTTCTTCAGTCTCAGTTTTCACCCTTTAGCATTGACTATTCGTAATACCTAAATAGTGGTATCGTCCTCGATTCCAACATGATTTTTGAGCAAGTTTCAAGAAATTAGAATCAATAGGAGAGTACTGGTGATTTTTTGTAGTATTCAAACACTTATCACTTTTCGAGAAAATCTGCGAATGATGGACCGACTAAGTTTCCTCTAATGCCCATGTATTTTAATATTTTCATTCTATGTATCTTGAAACTTAGGGATACAAAGTTTTTAACATTTGTTCGATTTCAACTTTTATTTCAGAAAATAAAAGGAATAAAAAACCAATAATCAGTTACTTCAGAGACCGGTTATTTTGAGCGATTTTAATAGCCAGATTAAAGTGGCGTTGACAAAACATGATATAACCGAAAAACGGTTGTTTCAGTGATGATCGGTACCCAGACACCCCTGTTTACCGCGAATTTGACCAGTATATGAGTCGCGGACCAGTCGGTATAAAAGGATGTGGTGGTGCTGTGGTGCCATTATAGAAGCAGTAATAGCAAGATTGGTCAGTCAGGAGAGCTCTCTGATTTCGAACGCCAACTAGCGGTCGGTTTCCACCTGAGTAACAAATGTTTCATCCCTTTTAAAATTGTCCAAGTCGACTGTTGGTGATGTGATCGTAAATCAGAAACGCGAAGGGACAACCACAGCTAAACTAGGGACAGGACCTCATGGACAGGGACTGTCGAGCATTGCCCACGGAGGTTCTAAAAATCGCGAGAAATCAGTAAAAGAATGACACTTAAGTACCCAAGTGCTTTCAGCAGGCCAACTAGCGTAGGGTGTTAAAAGAATGGGGTATAATGGTGAACAGCTCCTCTTAAGTAGTCATTGCTGAGCGACGCTTGAGGTGCTGTAAAGAGCTATGCCACTGGACATTGGATGAGTGGGAACGAGTGATTTTGGGTGTTGAGTCACGCTGCACTCTGTGCCAATCCGATGGAAGGGTTTCGGTTTGGTGAATGCCTGATGAAAGTTTCCTGCCATCATGTGTACTGCCAACAGTGAAGTACAGAGGAGGTGGTGTTTCGGTATGCGGGTGTTTTTCGTGGTTTGGGTATGGTCCTTCTATTCAGCTTAAGAAAGCGCTAAATGCGGAAGGAGACGAACACGTTTTTCAACCTTGTGTGGTACGTACAGTAGAGGAATAATTCGGAGACAACGATTGCTGGCAGCAGCATGACAATGCACCCTGTCATAAAGCAACATCTGTGAGACAATTATTTTCTGTGACTAGTTACAACGTCGACTTCGCTCCAAACCCCAGTCTCCAAGATCACTGCCATCTCTGGTTTTGGCCCTTCAGGAAAAATGGGCTACCGTTGCTCCACACACTTCATTAAAAGTGTCCCAGACGGAGTTTAAACCGTCACAAATGTGGACGGGATCGGCCTATCCTGCTTGCGATATAAAATATGACCGTGGATCAGGTGTGTGCGTAATGGATTTTTTGCTAATTGTATAAGGCTATCTTTCCCCAAGAAGTGATACCAATAAGTAGGAGGAAAGTGTACAACCGACCCTTCTGATGGAAAGTCTACTAAAAATAAAAGTAATTAAACCGAACAGGGCTATAATTTGGAAAATGAAAGTTATTTCGTGCATTCACTCACAACCTACACTGGACAGCAAGGGGTACCACTGATCATGAATCCAAAAGTTGCACTGATGAACGAAAAGGAAGTAATTAACGGTCGCCATCCGAATAGGGCAATTTACATCGAAAATACTGTACAAGATGGTGGGAAAGAAAAACATGTATTATTAAACAGTGACGTGGCAATTAAAGGTGGCCAAGTTTTTTTTTCAACACTAATTTTAAGCGAGTATATAATGATAAAGAAAACAGAGAAGTCACTCTTACGTTAGGTTTGGCATTAAATTTTGAAAAAGGCAATCGAGTAATGATTTGAGAATATACAGTTAAACTGTATGTTAGTACTGAACTTCGTTACGTGAACAATGACTTTCAGTGACCTCAGCATAACGTCATCAAAGAAATTTACACAAAAAAGTAAGCGCTTTTTACTTATTTTGCAAAGTGGATTTCATTTTATTGTCTGAACAACTGAGCCTTTTTTTTATTGACTTGAACAGAATTAAATACTAGAATATGTACCAAACCAAACAGCCATGTGCTCCAAGCTATATGTAAAATAATAAAACTTCCGCACTCTTAATTTGTGCATTTCCTTAGATTTTGATTTTTTCCAGTGACTGATTCTAAAGCTTGCAAAATGAAATTGCTTTACTTTAGCCATATACTGAAGCCTCTGTTGTACAACAGTTAATTGAAAGTAGACTGAGGCTAAAATTCCTAAAAGAGAAATTATCCATTAATAAACTGGCTGTAGCTATTCAATTTCTTTCTTATGACACTCAGTTAGCATATTAGGGGAAAAAAGGAACAAGAATCCTGCTTGGTAACAATGTCTGGGGGCAATGAGGACACAATCGCTCTGAGTTTAACTGATTATTATTTAAATAAATCTTATCAATCAAATCACATTCTGTTGTGCTGCTGGGTTAGCCGTTAATATTCTCTACCAATGAACAGTTATTTCAGTGCTATGCATACGACGAAAGTCGGAGCCGACGACGAAACTGTGTTACTGGAACTGCTGCTGTTGTTGAAGACGGTAGCATCTTGTGGAGCCACGGCTAATTACAGGAACGAGCAATCGTAATTAATACAGCCTCTTCCGCCCGTCCGCTGTCCGTACTCCTGCTCTAGACATCTGGCCGGCACGCCTACATGATGCCGCCGAAAATGATACTCTATACGGCGAGAGCGTTAACACCACACTTCCGCACACTACAAGGGCTGAAACCCGTCTCCCGGACGCTCTGCGCAACAACTCCCTACCCAAAGACTTTTCAACGCACAAGCACTGTTATTATCGTTGCTAGTCGATGCAAATAACAATTTCTTTGGCTTTTTCCCAGGGCTTATACGTTTCACAGTAAAACATACATAAATACAATGAAATGTCAACAGACTTGTACCTAAATGTACACATACAGTGAAGCAATGTCCTTACTTATTAAAAGAAAGCATTTAAATTACAAATATTTACATACGATTTAGAAAAATAGTTATATATGGGCAGCAGGTGCCATGCATCCTGCATATTCAGTGTTACAGTACCTCACATTAACATCCAGTAATAGGTGTTCAGATACTTATGATCAGATAATGTACACCCTTCTAGTAACGCTGCAGCTGGTAATGTTTGTGTTACTGGGGTAGAAAGAGTGAAATTGTTGGGCATTCAAATGTATAGAATCGTGCCAGTGATCATCCGGCGAAAATTGAGGCTTCTATACACTGAGCCCTGTGACTCTTTATACAGGATGGTTATAATTAAACTTCCGCTGCTTGAGCCAATGTAGACGACTTTCCGTTCGGCTCCGGTACTGGTACGGGGACGTGTGGTTGAAACACAAACATCAGTGTGTATTACAGTAACAGACAATCAACAAGGTGAGCAGGGCTTTACTCGTAGAGTTGTTTTATCAAGACAAAAAGCAATAGTGTTGCTACACTTCACGAGTACCGATGCATGAAAGGAATTCAGAGAGGTGTTGAAGAACATTAATCGCAAGTTCCAATTACACTCCTGGAAATGGAAAAAAGAACACATTGACACCGGTGTGTCAGACCCACCATACTTGCTCCGGACACTGCAAGATGGCTGTACAAGCAATGATCACACGCACGGCACAGCGGACACACCAGGAACCGCGGTGTTGGCCGTCGAATGGCGCTAGCTGCGCAGCATTTGTGCACCGCCGCCGTCAGTGTCAGCCAGTTTGCCGTGGCATACGGAGCTCCGTCGCAGTCTTTAACACTGGTAGCATGCCGCGACAGCGTGGACGTGAACTGTATGCGCAGTTGACGGACTTTGAGCGAGGGCGTATAGTGGGCATGCGGGAGGCCGGGTGGACGTACCGCCGAATTGCTCAACACGTGGGGCGTGAGGTCTCCACAGTACATCTATGTTGTCGCCAGTGGTCGGCGGAAGGTGCACGTGACCGTCGACCTGGGACCGGACAGCAGCGACGCACGGATGCACGCCAAGACCGTAGGATCCTACGTAGTGGCGTAGGGGGCCGCACCGCCACTTCCCAGCAAATTAGGGACACTGTTGCTCCTGGGGTATCGGCGAGGACCATTCGCAACCGTCTCCATGAAGCTGGGCTACGGTCCCGCACACCGTTAGGCCGTCTTCCGCTCACGCCCCAACATCGTGCAGCCCGCCTCCAGTGGTGTCGCGACAGGCGTGAATGGAGGGACGAATGGAGACGTGTCGTCTTCAGCGATGAGAGTCGCTTCTGCCTTGGTGCCAATGATAGTCGTATGCGTGTTTGGCGCCGTGCAGGTGAGCGCCACAATCAGGACTGCATACGACCGAGGCACACAGGGCCAACACCCGGCATCATGGTGTGGGGAGCGATCTCCTACACTGGCCGTACACCTCTGGTGATCGTCGAGGGGACACTGAATAGTCCACGGTACATCCAAACCGTCATCGTACCCATCGTTCTACCATTCCTAGACCGGCAAGGGAACTTGCTGTTCCGACAGGACAATGCACGTCCGCATGTATCCCGTGCCACCCAACGTGCTCTAGAAGGTGTAAGTCAACTACCCTGGCCAGCAAGATCTCCGGATCTGTCCCCCATTGAGCATGTTTGGGACTGGATGAAGCGTCGTCTCACGCGGTCTGCACGTCCAGCACGAACGCTGGTCCAACTGAGGCGCCAGGTGAAAATGGCATGGCAAGCCGTTCCACAGGACTACATCCAGCATCTCTACGATCGTCTCCATGGGAGAATAGCAGCCTGCATTGCTGCGAAAGGTGAATATACACTGTACTAGTGCCGACATTGTGCATGCTCTGTTGCCTGTGTCTATGTGCCTGTGGTTCTGTCAGTGTGATCATGTGATGTATCTGACCCCAGGAATGTGTCAATAAAGTTTCCCCTTCCTGGGACAATGAATTCACGGTGTTCGTATTTCAATTTCCAGGAGTGTATCTGGTGATCAGAAAGTTGCACCTGGGAGAGGCCGACAGCCACAAATTGTTGAAGACGTTAGCTGCCATGGCTGGGAATGAGGGACGCAATGAGCGATCTTCAAGCAGTGAACGAGCTGTGTCACGGCAACTGAAAATTCCATGATCCACTTTTCGAAAAGTGATCCAGACTGCTGCGAAATGGTATCCGTATAAACTTAATCTTACTCATCAAATTTTTGCCACGCGACCCAGACATTGCGGTAGAATTTGTTCTTACTTTTCTTGCAAGGGTTGAAGTTGACGACATGTGGCCTTGGAATGTTATGTGGAGTGATGAAGCACACTTTACACTTACTGGAGCAGTGAACACTCAATATTCTCGCATTTGGGGACCGTCACTGCCAACTAACTTTGATGAAGTTCCCCTGCATTGTGGACCCGTCGCTGTGTGGTGTAGCTTCACGACAAAGTTCATAACTGGTCCATTTTTCTTTGAGGAACTCCGATCACAAGGACATGCAGCGTGAACGTCACACGGTAGTGTGATCTGCTTCGCCAATATGTGATCTCCGCTCTGCAAACGGTAGGTGCTCTGGACACAACTGTTTTGATGCAAGATGAAGTTCCACGTCACTTCGCTCTTTTGCTCTTGAGGTTTACTCAGTTATTGCGTAACACATTTGGAGAAAACCGAATCACTGGCCAATCATTCCCAACTGCGTGGCCACCAAAATCATTAGCTTTGAACCCGTGTGATTTCTGGCTGTGGGATTGAATGAAGGACAGTTTTTATTAACGAGACACCAACACATGTTGAAGGTGAAGATAAGCATAACGAGCCAACATCCCACCTGAGATATTTCTGGCAGCAGTAGAGCACTCCCTAGCGTGGTTCTAGGCTGTCGTGGATACAGGTGGTCGTCACACTGAGCAGTGTTTGTAACCTGGAACGTAAACGTGGAACGCAGTTAACAAATGTTGTATTTTATGTATGTACTGTATGTTAACCGGGGACCTAGAAACGACATTTTCAAGAAGGATGTGCAGAACTATAGACCTATATCTCTAACGTCTATCAGTTGTAGAATTTTGGAACACGCATTATGTTCGAGTATAATGACTTTTCTGGAGACTAGAAATCTACTCTGTAGGAATCAGCATGGGTTTCGAAAAAGACGATCGTGTGAAACCCAGCTCGCGCTATTCGTCCACGAGACTGAGAGGGCCATAGACACGGGTTCCCAGGTAGATGCCGTGTTTCTTGACAAGGCATTAGATACAGTTCCCCACACTCGTTTAATGAACAAAGTAAGAGCATATTGACTATCAGACCTATTGTGTGATTTGATTGAAGAGTTCCTAGATAACAGAACGCAGCATGTCATTCTCAATGGAGAGAAGTCTTCCGAAGTAAGTGTAATTTCATGTGTGCCGCAGGGGAGTGTCGTAGGACCGTTGCTCTTCACAATATACATAAATGGCCTTGTGGATGACATCGAAAATTCACTGAGGCTTTTTGCGGATGATGCTGTGGTATATCGAGAGGTTGTAACAATGGAAAAGTGTACTGAAATGCAGGAGGATCTGCAGCGAATTGACGCATGGTGCAAGGAATGGCAATTGAATTTCAATGTAGCCACGTGTAATGTGCTGCGAATACATAAAAAGAATGATCCCTTATCATTTATCTACAATATAGCATGTCAGCAACTGGAAGCAGTTAATTCCATAAATTATCTGGGAGTACTCATTAGGAGTGATTTAAAATGGAATGATCATATAAAGTTGATCGTCGGTAAAGCAGATGCCAGACTGAGATTCATTGGAAGAATCCTAAGGAAATGCAATCCGACAACAAAGGAAGTAGGTTACAGTACGCTTGTTCGCCCAATGCTTGAATACTGCTCAGCAGCGTGGGATCCGCACCAGGCAGGGTTGATAGAAGAGATGGAGAAGATCCAACGGAGAGCAGCGCGCCTCGATACAGGATCATTTAGTAATCACGAAAGTGTTACCGAGATGATACATAAACTCCAGTGGAAGACTCTGCAGGAGAGACGCTCAATAGCTCGGTACGGGCTTTTGTTAAAGTTTCGAGAACATACCTTCACCGAAGAGTCAAGCAGTATATTGCTCCCTCCTACGTACATCTCGCGAAGACACCATGAGGATAAAATCAGAGAGATTAGAGCCCACACAGAGGCATACAGAGAATCCTCCTTTCCAAGAACAATACGAGACTGGAATAGAAGGGAGAACCGATAGAGGTACTCAAGGTACCCTCCGCCACACACCATCAGGTGGCTTGCGGAGTATGGATGTAGATGTAGATGTAGATGTAGATGTAGAGGCTCCGTCCCCGCCGCAGCCTCAGTGGTCCACAACCTCACGACGACTACCGCAGTCCACTTCACCCCTCCGCCATCCTCACCGAACCCAGGGTTATTAACAAATGTTACCGTCTCATATTGAAATTAAAATGTGTTTCTTTCAATGGTTTATTTGTTTTTTCTTAACCGCATGTCCTTACAAATGTTTCCACAAAGTTTCATTGTCCTAGCATCACTTGTTGTTTTCGTCGAGGCCCCTTTCAAGTAGCGAAAGTGTAATTACAACTACGCTGTATAAAGAGAGTGACGCTTCTTAATCTTTCTGTAATCCGTTCATTTAGTGTGAACATCCGTCCTGATCCTGACTCGTGCAACTGTAATTTTTTAAGCAGATTTGTAAAAGTGTACACATGTGTGATTAACACCGACCTCAATTTTTTTCTACCACGGAATAACACTGAAATGAGGTTACGTTTATTTGTCTTTATTGCTCTTCTACCAGAAAAATATTAAGCATGATTTAATTTTAAAAATTCCTGGGATAAAATGTAACATTATTGCGTAAGTGAACTCCTGTAGTTGACAAGACTGCCACATTAATTACTGTTTATGGGAAGCTGATAGTGAACGCAAAAGAGTACTCGCAGTTCTTTTGGTACAACACGGTGGAGCACTTCGACCAGGTAGGTAACACTGAGCATACCAAATGAAGCCAAAGTCATTTTATCTGTTACTGATACCGTACTAGCACGATTATTAGATATTCGCTCACAAACTAAGTATAAAGTAAACACAGTACTTCAGGAAATCAGGTGATGGTTCGTAGATAATAAATTCATTCTGTTATAATGAAATTCGTTATTTTCCGTTACTCACACACACTTCTGTTAGGAATGGCAGACTACTCTCTTTCAATGGCGGTGTGTTACTAAAACGTGGGCGTCACATTTCTGGGACACAGGATGGGCGGTAAGCTCTCGTGAAAAGCACGTATTCGGAGCCCCCTGCAGAAGTAGAACGCAGGTGCATTAATGATCTCCGAGGTATCCACCGTCTCACATGCTATACACGTAAGATGCTTACTTCGATTTCTTTCATTTCTTGATGCCATATGAGGTAATATTTTTGCACATTTCAACTCAGGCACAATAGCTACATTTATTCAAAAAGCATGCTGTATGGTCGATATGCGGTATCAGTTCGTAAGTCGCAAAAACGCAACATTTTAGAAATCCACAACTTATTACATAGACATTACACTACATACAGTCTCTGCAGGTATTTGTTGTTAACAATACGCATTTATTTGCTACGATCAGCTGCATCGACTTAGTAGACACAAGGCAGAGAAACAGACAGTTTTTAGGGGAATTTACTCTGCCATTTAGGAAACATATTACTCCGCATTGACACTACAGAGTCCCGCACCGCATTTTTTCCTGTCTATAGAGGGTGTTACAAAAAGGTGCGGCCAAACTTTCAGGCAACATTCCTCATAGACAAATAAAGAAAAGATGTTATGTGGACATGTGTCCGGAAACGCTTAATTTCCATGTTAGAGCTCATTTTAGTTTCGTCAGCATGTCCTGTACTTCTTCGATTCACCGCCAGTTGGCCCAACTGAAGGAAGGTAATGTTGACTTCGGTGCTTCTGTTGACTTGCGACTCACTGCTCTACAGTACTAGCATCAAGCACATCAGTACGTGGCATCAACAGGTTATTGTTCATCACGAACGTGGTTTTGCAGTCAGTGCAATGTTTACAAATGCGGAGTTGGCAGATGACCATCTGATGCATGGATTAGCATCGGGCAATAGCCGTGGTTCGGTACGTTTGTATTGAGACAGATTTCCAGAACGAAGGTGTCCCGACAGGAAGACGTTCGAAGCAATTGATCGGCGTCTTAGGGAGCACGCAACATTCCAGCCTATGACTCACGACTGGGAAAGACCTAGAACGACGAGGACACCTGCAATGGACGAGGCAATTCTTCGTGCAGTTGACGATAACCCTAATGTCAGCGTCAGAGAAGATGCTGCTGTACAAGGTAACGTTGACCACGACACTGTGTGGAGAGTGCTACGGGAGAACCAGTTGTTTCCGTACCATGTACAGCGTGTGCAGTCACTATCAGCAGCTGATTGGCCTCCAAGGGTACACTTCTGCGAATGGTTCATCCAACAATGTGTCAATCCTCATTTCAGTGCAAATGTTCTCTTTACGGATGAGGCTTCATTCCAACGTGATCAAATTGTAAATTTTCACAATCAACATGTGTGGGCTGACGAGAATCCGCACACAATTGTGCAATCACGTCATCAACACAGATTTTCTGTGATCGTTTGGGCAGGCATTGTTGGTGATGTCTTGATTGGGCCCCATGTTCTTCCACCTACGCTGAATGGAGCACGTTATCATGATTTCATACGGGATACTCTACCTGTGCTGCTAGATCATGTGCCTTTACAAGTACGACACAACATGTGGTTCATGCACGATGGAGCTCGTGCACATTTCAGTCGAAGTGTTCGTACGCTTCTCAACAACAGATTCAGTGACCGATGGATTGGTAGAGGCGGACCAATTCTATGGCCTTCACGCTCTCCTGACCTCAACCATCTTGACTACGCCACCCCGGTACCAAATGTAGAGACTCTTCGTGCTCGTATTGTGGACGGATGTGATACAATACGCCATTCTCCAGGGCTGCATTAGCGCATCAAGGATTCCACGCGAAGGAGGGTGGATGCATGTATCCTCGCTAACGGAGGACATTTTGAACATTTCCTGTAACAAAGTGTTTGACGCCACGCTGATACGTTCTGTTGCTGTGTGTTTCCATTCCATGTTAATGTGATTTGAAGAGAAGTAATAAAATGAGCTCTGACATGGAAAGTAAGCGTTTCCAGACACATGTCCACACAGCATATTTTCTTTCTTTGTGTGTGAGGTATGTTTTCTGAAAGTTTGGCCGTACCTTTTTGTAGTACCCTGTATGTGAAGGCTAACCCCAGGTACTGCTGTAGCTATTTTAATAAGGTTTCGCTAATAGAAAGACTGATTCAGTGAAAATGTTTGTGCATATAATTTATCATCGTTACGCCAGACAAGTCGTTCGGTCTTATGTATGAGGGTCATCAGCCGGCCGGTGTGGCCGAGCGGTTCTAGGCCCTTCAGTCTGGAACCGCGCAACAGCTACGGTCGCAGATTCGAATCCTGCCTCGGACATGGAAGTGCGTGATGTCCTTAGGTTAGTTAGGTTTAAGTAGTTCTAAGTTCTAGGAGACTGATGACCTCAGATGTTAAGTACCATAGTGCTCAGAGCCATTGGTACTACACTCCTGGAAATTGAAATAAGAACACCGTGAATTCATTGTCCCAGAAAGGAGAAACTTTATTGACACATTCCTGGGGTCAGATACATCACATGATCACACTGACAGAACCACAGGCACATAGACACAGGCAACAGAGCATGCACAATGTCGGCACTAGTACAGTGTATATCCACCTTTCGCAGCAATGCAGGCTGCTATTCTCCCATGGAGACGATCGTAGAGATGCTGGATGTAGTCCTGTGGAACGGCTTGCCATGCCATTTCCACCTGGCGCCTCAGTTGGACCAGCGTTCGTGCTGGACGTGCAGACCGCGTGAGACGACGCTTCATCCAGTCCCAAACATGCTCAATGGGGGACAGATCCGGAGATCTTGCTGGCCAGGGTAGTTGACTTACACCTTCTAGAGCACGTTGGGTGGCACGGGATACATGCGGACGTGCATTGTCCTGTTGGAACAGCAAGTTCCCTTAACGGTCTAGGAATGGTAGAACGATGGGTTCGATGACGGTTTGGATGTACCGTGCACTATTCAGTGTCCCCTCGACGATCACCAGAGGTGTACGGCCAGTGTAGGAGATCGCTCCCCACACCATGATGCCGGGTGTTGGCCCTGTGTGCCTCGGTCGTATGCAGTCCTGATTGTGGCGCTCACCTGCACGGCGCCAAACACGCATACGACCATCATTGACACCAAGGCAGAAGCGACTCTCATCGCTGAAGACGACACGTCTCCATTCGTCCCTCCATTCACGCCTGTCGCGACACCACTGGAGGCGGGCTGCACGATGTTGGGTCGTGAGCGGAAGACGGCCTAACGGTGTGCGGGACCGTAGCCCAGCTTCATGGAGACGGTTGCGAATGGTCCTCGCCGATACCCCAGGAGCAACAGTGTCCCTAATTTGCTGGGAAGTGGCGGTGCGGTCCCCTACGGCACTGCGTAGGATCCTACGGTCTTGGCGTGCATCCGTGCGTCGCTGCGGTCCGGTCCCAGGTCGACGGGCACGTACACCTTACGCCGACCACTGGCGACAACATCGATGTACTGTGGAGACCTCACGCCCCACGTGTTGAGCAATTCGGCGGTACGTCCACCCGGCCTCCCGCATGCCCACTATACGCCCTCGCTCAAAGTCCGTCAACTGCACATACGGTTCACGTCCACGCTGTCGCGGCATCTACCAGTGTTAAAGACTGCGATGGAGCTCCGTATGCCACGGCAAACTGGCTGACACTGACGGCGGCGGTGCACAAATGCTGCGCAGCTAGCGCCAGTCGACGGCCAACACCGCGGTTCCTGGTGTGTCCCCTGTGCCGTGCGTGTAATCATTGCTTGTACAGCCCTCTCGCAGTGTCCGGAGCAAGTATGGTGGGTCTGACACACCGGTGTCAATGTGTTCTTTTTTCCATTTCCAGGAGTGTATTTGAGGGTCATCAAAAAGGTAACAAACCATCGGATTTAAAATGAAAGCCTCTGAAGGGATCGTAGTACCATTGCCATCGAAAGAAGGTACGGTTCTATTAGAGCGCTGAGGTTCCAAACTCGCCGCTAGAGAGTCATGGGTTCACACCCACGTGATGACAGGTAGAGCACGTGCTAGGCACTCAATAGTGCTGAAAACACAGAAATGTAGGCTTCAAAAGAGATGTAAGATGGTATAGTACGTTTCCTTACTGTGAAAGGAGTGCAGGGAACGGAAGTTTATCTAAGAATGGCCCAAGTGTATGGAGAGCACTGAATGCCCGTTGCAGTTCCGACGCTCAGTGCGACCTCTGCGGTAATGACTGCCGTTCTTCAACAATGAGCAAGTCTGCCTTCTGGACAATTATATCGGGAATGTCCTTGAATCGCTTGTTCCATGCCTTGATCCTTGCAACGGACATGCTGCTTTTCGTACACTTCTGCTATTCTTTGATGGATTTCCATTAACTGTGCTACTTCCACCGTTAGAAAACGCACTATACCCTCGCTCTTCGTCTGAAACCTCCACGAGTGGAATTTTGACGGGATAGTTCTTTGGAAACACTCTCGCCACATATGCAAACCAGTAATGGAACTCCCACGTAATCGGAGTACTTATTTTACGTCGAAAATGGTGATATACTACAGTAATAGCGATTGTCAGGAGATAAATAGTGCTGTTTTGCTGTGTGGTGCTCTTACCTTTAATTCATATTTGCATGCGATGTAGCAATTGGAAATGTTGAAAGCACCACAATACGATTAGCTGGGCCGAAGTCGTAAGAGAGTCGCCGTCCAGAGAGAAGTTCCTGGAAAGACCGCCGCCGGCCGCGGTGGTCTCGCTGTTCTAGGCGCGCAGTCCGGAACCGTTCGACTGCTACGGTCGCAGGTTCGAATCCTGCCTCGGGCATGGATGTGTGTGATGTTCTTAGGTTAGTTAGGTTTAAGTAGTTCTAAGTTCTAGGGGACTAATGACCACAGCAGTTGAGTCCCATAGTGCTCAGAGCCATTTGAACCATTTGAAAGACCGCCGGTGGCAGTCCGAGTTGCCACTGGCCACAGAATAGAGGCATGGCAGGAAGACGAGCCATTACACAGAAGCGCAGATAGCATCTCCCGAAGAGGAACATCTGGCGAAAACGTTTTATGATCAGGGAATGGAGTGATAACTCACCCTCCTTAGCTGGAACACCCGTTTGAACCCGGGATGACGAAAGCTGGCCGTTTACCCATAAGTGAGATAAACATCTCAGCTCGGTTCTGGGCCTTTGAAATTGTGGGAGACCACCAAATGCTCTGACTTCCCAGAAAAACAATGTTTATTTGATGTGAAACCTGACGCTATTGGCTAACACAAAATCTAAGGTACAAAGAGACTGTGGACAGTGGTGAGACGGAGCACCTCATTGGCTGAAGAAAGAGACGGCGAGAAAGTGATGCGAGTTTTTTCGATAGAATACGGTAGGACACGAGTCACTGGTTAACCAATCCGGGGAAGGAGCCGAGTTTTTGTAACGAGCAGTTTGACCAGTCAGCACTCAGAAGATTCTGAGCTGAGCCAATGAAATAGTCAGAGAAGGAAAAGGTAGCAAAGCGCAGATTTCTCTTACTTCACTTTCGACTGTAAATCAGAGATGGGAAAGTAGATTTCTGCAACTCAGATCAAGATCCAGAGCGCCCATCACCTGACTTTAACACCGGGAGCCGCCGCAGAGATTCCTGAACCGATGAACTGTTGACTTAAAAACTCTAGTATACACTGCTGAGGAGTGATGAAGCACGATTTTGCAACAAAAATGTTAATTACAGTAATCAAACAAAGTACAGTTCTGAGAGAGAATATCCTCACAACATAATAACTGAAAACCCTCTATCGTGTACAGTACCTTGAGGAACAGGGAAGAGATTTCAGTGCGTTCCTATGAGGTGAGGAGCTTGTCCGTAGCAACTGGTAACCACGGCAAAGCGATGCCTCGCGAGCGGATGTTGGAAGCGGATGTGAGTCACGACGAAGAAGCCACAACCGACGAGCAGCGGGAGCGGCTGCGGTCACGGCAGGTGGGATCCGTTTCGGGGACTAGAAGCGGTTCTTGATCTATCAAAGTCTGGGACGTTTTCGCCTCCTCTGAGCGGAACGCTCAACTACAACCGTGATAGCGTTACGGAGATGTTTAACAAACTCAAGTGGCAGACTCTGCAAGAGAGGCGCTCTGCATCGCGGTGTAGCTTGCTCGCCAGGTTTCGAGATGGTGCGTTTCTGGATGAGGTATCGAATATATTGCTTCCCCCTATTTATACCTCCAGAGGAGATCACGAATGTAAAATTAGAAAAAAATGGTTCAAATGGCTCTGAGTACTGTGGTCATCAGTCCCCTAGAACTTAGAACTACTTAAACCTAACTAACCTAAGGACATCACACAACACCCAGCCATCACGAGGCAGAGAAAATCTCTGACCCCGCCGGGAATCGAACCCGAGAACCCGGGCGTGGGAAACGAGAACGCTACCGCACGACTACGAGATCGGGGCTGTAAAATTAGAGAGATCAGAGCGCGCACGGAGGCTTTCAGACAGTCGTTCTTCCCGCGAACCATACGCGACTGGAACAGGAAAGGGAGGTAATGACAGTGGCACGTAAAGTGCCCTCCGCCACACACCGTTGGGTGGCTTGCGGAGTATAAATGTAGATGTAGATGTACACTCATGCTCATAAATTAAGAATAATGCTAACACATGGTGAAACAGCGCTCTGGTGTGGGCGGTTTGCGGGTTTAAATCGCCTCGGCCTATGACCATGCGGTGCATTTGACCTGCGGTCGTCGCACAGTGGCGCTGGCAGCAGAGGTGTGTTGGTGCATGTCAGAGTACGGTGCAGCCAGTAAGTGTGCAGACATTTTCAGACGTGCTAATGGTGACTGTGTGTTGAAAAAGGCTCAAAGAACACATATTGACGACGTTATGAGGGGTAGAATACTAGGGCGACTGGAGGCTGGTCAAACACAGCAGGTCGTAGCACGGGTCCTCCGTGTGCCACAAAGCGTGATCTCAAAATTATGGCAACGATTCCAGCAGACAGGAAACCTGTCCAGGCACTACAGTACGGGGCGTCCACAGTGTGCAACACCACAAGAAGACTGATATCTCACCATCAGCGCCTGCAGACGGCCACGGAATACTGCAGTATCCTTGCTCCAAACCTTACCGCAGCTACTGGAACAGTTGTCTCCAGACACATAGTCTGCAGACGTCGGAACAGACATGTTTTATTCGCCCGGAGACCTGCAAGGTGCATTCCACTGACCTCTGGTCACAAGAGAGTCCATAAAGCCTGGTGTCAAGAACACAGTACATGGTCATTTGAATAGTGGTCCCAGGTTTTCAAGGACGAGTCCAGTTATAGTCTAAACAGTGATTCCCGCCGGCTTTTCATCTGGCGTGAACCAGGAACCAGATACCAACCCCATAAGGTCCTTGAAAGTGACCTGTATGGAGGTCGTGGTTTGATGGTGTGGGGTGGGATTATGATTGGTGCACGTACGCCCCTGCATATCTTTGACTGAGGAACTGTAACACGTCAGGTGTATCGGGACGTCATTTTGACCCAGTATGTCCGCCTTTTCAGGGGTGCAGTGGGTCCCACCTTTCTCCTGATGGATGACAATGCACGGCCCCACCGAGCTGCCATCGCGGGAGAGCACCTTGAAACAGAAGATATCAGGCTAATGTTTTCCAGGCCTAAACCCTATGGATCACGTCTCGGATGCTCTTAGCCGACTAATCGCTGCACGTCTAGGACATTTCAGGAGCTCCGAGAGGCACTGGTGCAACAATGGGAGGCTGTACCCCAGCAGCTGCTCGACCACCTGATCCAGAGTATGCCAACCCGTTGTGCGACCTGTGTGTGTGGCTCTGAGCACTATGGGACAACTGAAGAGGTCATGAGTCCCCTAGAGCTTAGAACTAGTTAAACCTAACTAACCTAAGGATATCACACACATCCATGCCCGAGGCAGGATTTGAACCTGCGACCTTAGTGGTCTCGCGGTTCCAGACTGAAGCGCCTAGAACCGCTCGGCCACCCCGGCCGGCTGTGTAGGTGTGCATGGCGATCATATCCCATACTGATGGCTGGGTACACGCGCAGGAAACAGTGGCGTTTTGTAGCACATGTGTTTCGGAACGGTTTTTCAACTTATCACCAATACCGTGGACTTACAGATCTGTGTCGTGTGTGTTCCCTATGTGCCTATGCTATTAGCGCCAGTTTTGTGTAGCGCCACGTTGCGTGGCACCACCTTCTGCAATTATCCCTAATTTATGAGCATTAGTGTAGGTAGCGGCCTGCAGAAGAACACGGCGCGTGAGCACGTGACTGAGCGAACGTAACGAACTGCGCTGTGTGATGAGACTCACACACCAAGCTGGCGTCCCTCGGTGCTGTGGCAGCTGCTGATGGCTCGTCTTTATACAGTGCCTCATTTCGTCTATTTACTAGAAACCTCGAAGGTTGTTCTGAGAAGTCAAGCCGTTTGGCGGTCTCCGACAATTTCAAAGGCTCGGGACCGAGCGTCCCCTATCCATAACTGAGATGTTTATCTTTAGTTTTCTGTGCACTTATGGGAAAACAGCCAGCTTTACACATCTCTCGTACAAAGCTATGTTCCAGCTAAAGAGGGCGGATTATCACTCCATTTCCTGATCATAAAACGTTTTCGGCGGGCGCTTCTCTTCGGGAGATCCTATCTGCGTTTCTATATAATGGCCCGACTTCCTGCAGCGCCTGTGTCCGGTGGCTACTGGCAACCCGGATCACCACCGGCGGCTTTCCAAGAACTTATCTCTGGGCTGCGACTCTCTTACGACTTCGGCCCAGCTCATCGTCTCGTGGTGCTTCCATTTCCCACTGCTACATCGCACGGAAATTTGAATTAAAAGTAAGAGAACGGCACAGGAAAACATTATCATTTATATACTGACAATCGCTGGTACAGTGGTATATCATCTTTTTCGACGTCAAATAAGTATTTTCGGTAAACATAGACGAAAATGTGGTTGTTGAACTATGCAAAGGGCATACCTGCATACACCACAGAAACATTTCCGCCTAATGTGGAATTAGCCGCCAGCGAGGGTCGTTGGTTCCACCAATGATCGATTCTATGGCCACCTGAATCATAGTGCCGCAGCTGCGCCAGAAGTAGCCTATTTTTCATGATCCGATTATTTCAAGCTTCACGCTGAAGAATTGCATTTTGTCAGTAATTAACAGCCTGCTTTCAACTTCATCCACATGTGTGATGCATTTCCTTTCAGTAGCATGAGTTACTCCCATTAACCTCACGATAATCACCAGGCATTCCACGGTCATATTTAAATTTCTTGCGAGATTATTAGCTTTCCCTCTGGCCCTTATGTCAGATATGCCAAGCATATTAAAGTTGCCACAGATTGCCATTCGAGTGTTTATTTGTGTATAATTTGAGCTAGTTAAGATTGCCACAGGTTTCCACTGCTTAATATTCACTTTAGACCTATCAATCAAGGTCTTTATAACTTTTGTGTAATTTAACATTCATAAGTTCCCCCATCATATTTTTGGAGTGTACACTGAATAGGTCTTAACGATTCCTTCCAGAACTCAGCTCATTAAGCTATTGATTAGAGAGGAACGATAAAAAATAAAACGATCTCACACATAATGGAAGCTCGACGTGTGCACGTGCTAGCTCTGTCGTCTCGTGAATATGTTCTCGTGTGCATCTAGCGGCCAGTTTGGGGCCTCGGCGGTCTTATAGGGGCCACATCTTATTCCGTAGACAATGGCATTACTATTCCTTCAGCGGTTTTCATTTTACGTCCAGTTTCTTTTTGAAAGACCCTAATACTTAGTGTTACTCGTGCGAATCAGAGACAGATCGTCAGTACAGTGTATTTTCAACTGCTTTCTGGTTCAATCCGTATACCTCAAACTTACGTGAAAAGCCATTCTTTTGAGGGGATAAAATAACCGTAGTCTCACCAGGAATATCAAACCCTCCCTACCTCTGTCCTTTTCCTGATCTCCCTCTTCCCCGTCCCCCTACCATCCCGGCTTTTTCCCGCCTACACTCTCGCTGACTCCATTCTCTCCTCCCAAGTCATTTTGCTTTCCCCTCCTCTGCCTTCCCTACTGTTTCTCAAGCCCGTCCTGCCCCCCTTTTTTGTGTGTCCTCTCCTCCATCGCTTCCCCCCCCCCCCCCCCCCCATTTTTGCTTTTTCCTCTTCTCCCTCCATTTTTCCCGTCATCTGTCCAGGTCAACCCCCCCACCCTTTCTGCCTTAGCCTGAGGTGTATCATCTTCGTGTCTGCTCTATAGTACAGTGTTTAAGTGAGTGTTCAATGTTGTGCATCCCCTTTTTTAAGTGTTTCGAACAGAAACCAGACGGTCACCGTGTTTTTTGTGCCTGTCAATTTACTGTGTGTCTTCATTAGCATCGTCAACCCTGTGTTTTTATATTTTAGCTTCCACAACCTTCCACCATTTCACAGTTTTTAAAAAGTCACAGTTTTATCGCCTGTTTTTCTTGTTATCTTCTCATTATGTTTTTAACTCGTAGAGCGGCATATTGAGCTGCTGCCATCATACCCCGAATAGAAATTCAGTAAAGGAAAAGAAAGAATATCAAACATCCACAGTAAAATAAATGAAGTCGACCAACTACTAGTTTTGTGATGATGGCAGGATTTGTACCTAGTTCAGCCGTCCAGGTTTTTGTTTTCCATCATTTTCCCCCAATTACTTCTTGTGCATTATCGTAACAGGTCACGAGCGTCACTTTCCCATTCCACTTACAGAGTTAGTAATTTTCAGTTAAGAACTTAAGAATACAGAATTATTTTCTATTATCACCCTTTCCGCCACTCATAATCCTTTTCAATTAGTCTAAAATAGTGTTACGATTTGTGTTCGTAAATTAAGATGGACTCGGTGATCACCAAATACACTCGTTAGAAAAAAGCTTCTATAGCTGCTTTTAGTTCATTATAATCCTAATTTATTTTTCCGCATAATCACTAAGCACTTTTCGTAATGTTGCACTAATTTATTTAACTTCTCTGCACACAAGTGCTCCAGCTGGTAATTGAAATAGTTAACAACGGCAGTCTTGGGCTTCTCGTTGTCTTCAGATCTTTGCCTACCAAACCACTGTTTCGAGTGCAAGAAGAGTTAATAGCCGTTGGGTGCGAGGTCAGAAATGTACGGTGAGCGATCGAAAACCCATCGGAAATATTGAATATTATCCTCAGTACATATGCAGAAAATTTGATACCCACCATGCACAAAATTTATTTCGCCCCATCTCTACCATGAGAATCGTGTAAATAGTTGTGTGTCCCACATGAGGCTGTGCATCAGCCAGTGCACCAGCCATCGACCAGAGAGTAGTTTTGTGTTCACATATCCATGATTCCGTCAGTCTGATGACTGGGCCTGCCAGTCCCCATTCAGTGGTGCACATTTGTACTGCCACATTCAAAGTCTCGACGTCATTGTCTAATGTTTCCTTTACTATTGGTTCAAATGGCTCTGAGCACTGTGGGACTTAACGTCTGAGGTCATCAGTCCCCTAGAACGTAGAACTACTTAAACCTAACTAATCTAAGGGCATCACACACATCCATACCCGAGGCAGGATTCGAACCTGCGACCTTAGCGGTCGCGCGGTTCCAGACTGTAGCGCGTATAACCGCTCGGCCACTCCGGCCGGCACTTTACTATTGCTGTAGGCCAATAAACTAGGAACATCCAGATTAACTTGAGCAGAAAGCATATCTTTTTTCACAAAAAGTATTACACCACGAACTTTGCAGCTGGAGACAGTAACGTTTTCCGACGATACAGTTGTCTGCTTTCTCCCACGACCAAGTACTGAAGCAAAATAATTCTTTTAGTGGCGTCGAAAACAGTCAAAAGCATTTGGTGCAAGTTTGTTCTGAACAGCCAACATTTAAAGATAAGCAAACAGCTCTTACTTTTCGAATAAGCCTTGTGTGTCCCACAATCACTTGGCAAAATTACAGTGTTTTATATAATAAAATGTTGGAAGGAAAATATAGCTCCAATTAAACAGGTATAGGAAGGTAAACAGGTGGTTTCTCGATAACTTTGCTGACTTCCTGCTTTTGGCTAATCAAAAGCAAAGAAGCGAATAAATTCTTAATTTCCACACTGACAGGTTAGATGATTTATATTGTGTATATACCAAGTTAAATTTTAAATTTGAAATTTTCTGGTTTGCAGTTTAGTTTGTTCGTTGATAAGTGTACCTGGCTGATTTTTAAAATGACTAAAAATTGCGATTAGGAATGATGTCGACACTGGCGTAGCCATCTGTGTTCACGTATATCACGAAGACGAAATTTGATATTTTCAAACCTGAGTACATGTTCTATTCTTATGAAGAATATCTTGTTACGAAAGTAATACGTTGTCGTGAAGGGCCCGTCGCGGTCGCTTAAAATCAACTTAAATGAGTCGCTCATGACTTGACGCTACAAAGTACAGCTTTTGTGGAACCCGGTTAACTGTAATAAATCCTCAAAATGCGATCAAGACATTTGCGAATATAAATGGATATCTCGCGGTGGCCAGACAAGAATTGGAACCTCACTCCTTCTGGACACTGGTCCACTGTATTCATAGTTACGGCAACTCGCTCGGCGTAAGGAAGAAGAGGGAGGGAGGGAAGGAGGGAGCGAGGGAGGGAGGGAGGGAGCGAGGGAGGGAGCGAGGGAGGGAGGGAGGGAGCGAGGGAGAGAAAGACAGAGAGAGGTATGGAGAGGGAGGGAGAGGGAGAGAGAGGGAGAGGGACAGTGAGGGAGAGAGAGCAGTTAACATGTCAAGATAAAAATCACATCGGCTACGTTTTATTCATGGTACGGAATATGCGTACCTGCAGCGGCACTTAACGAGCCAGAGCCCTGCAGAAGGAAAATGTCGGAAATACGCTCTTAGGGGAAAAGTGTTACTTACTGTAGGACAGCCGCATGTACATACAGTCAGCGACGTGTCTTTTCACGACGTATCACTTACAGTAGAGCATAAGAGAGAACGATGGTGTTGTCGCGATCGAGTGGCTTTCTCCGATATAGGGGCAGGCGCATAAAGTTTGACGACGAGCCTCGCGGGCAGACGGCGTTTCCCCCGGGGCCCTTTCGGCCAGCAGTGGACAGGTTTATACGCGCCGTCTCCCGTCTCCCGCCGCCCGCCGGCTGCCTGGCACAATAACGTGTGGGGTGGCGGCCGCACGGCGCTCCCTGACGCAACAGCTTTGTAGCCACGCAATACTTGATGTCTGCTCGAGGACCGTTTTTTCTGCCTACGACGCTGTTTTTCCTTCTGCCACTTCTGAAGTGACCCTTGCCCGCCGGCGACACAACAGCGGAGGATAAGCGGAGACCTTTCGTGGACAAACGCCGAAATACAGCGACGGTGTTTCTCCGTATTCCGTAAACGTTTCTTCTTTGTTTCTGTTGCGCTCGACGCTCGTAAATCAGTTTGTCGCTGACCAATTACCATATTCTCAATACGGCTCAACGGCAGACCAAAAATAAAAGAACGGGAGCTATGAAGTACAGCAACAACGAAAAGTGCGACTCAACCACTATGTTTGCCTGCGACAAAAAACCAAATTTCGGAAACCATTTTTCGATGTCGTGTTAAGCCCTGTAGCGATTTTGATGTACCGGTCAGATGTCGGTTTTCCAGTCTCCAGTTGCATTACATAAATGGCATCTGGAAACCGTCTCCCCATTACTAATTTATTCAGCACAATGGCCCTTTCTCTTCAGTTAAATATTAGAGGTAGACAACTCCATGTTCAATTTAATACCGTGTAGTCACACAGGTTGAATGTGGGCTGTAATTTTCGTATGGCGGCCAATCTTGGCACACATTCTAGTGCGTTAATACGAAGCCGATTACGTAGAAAAAAAAATTAGTTTCAGTTTTGGCCATCTGGTGCAAATATGGCGCTGAGAATCCAGGAAAGGCGTATAGGAATGTTTTCATATGCAATGAATTATGAAAAGGATGTGGGCAGAAAAGGTCAAACAAATGAGAAAGGTATAATGTTGATTTCATTATTAACTGTCGCTTACCCAGTTTGTTGAATATGAGCACCAGAAAAGTCGATGAGATGCTGTACAATGGCATATTTGCATCTGGTGGCCAAAACTGGAACTTTTTTTTTTTCAACGGAAATCTGTTCCGCCTTAACGCATTAAAATGGCTAACAAGTTTCACTGTTATAGATAATTGCAGCCCACACGGAATCTCCAGGAGAAGCTGCACTTTAATTGTAACTACCCCATATTTAACTTCTCTTTCACTACATAAAAAATCACTGCAACCAGTTTAGCAAAATATTTTTAAAAACCTGACAACCCAAGCACGGTTCTAAAACGATTTGGAGTTAGGATGAGAGCGAAAATCTATTGTAGAAGTGCAGATCAGGCAGCTAGAACCGCATTTCCAGAATCGGTATTGGAGTGTTTATATGGCCAGCCGAGAACGATATCGGAAATCTGTTTACGAATCCGGTTTTGAGAGCCCCATGTAAACGTAGTGAGTGGCAATGTTGGTATCCCAACGGCCTTGCCTTGTTGTATACACCGGTTCCTGCCAGATCACCGAAGTCAATTAACACCGGGCGCTATCGGAATTTGAGGGTGACCACCCATGTAGGTCACACGCTGTAGTCAATTTCGCCTTTGCTTTCCGGCAACCGCGATGATGGATGGTGGCATAATACTTATGATCATCAGATGCGTCAATGTTCTGGATTAAATTCCAAACCTCTTCGCATTGTCTCATGCTACTAGTCATGTGACCTTGATGATAGTGATCCGTCCGTCGGATCGTGTCATGAAGCTCGGAAGCCCGTTTGGTGCTATTCGAGAGGAATTGTCTATTTTCGGGTTTCGCCCTCTCCCTTCTCTCACCATCGTACAACGCAAACATGACACAAATTTTGTCCAACTGGTGCATTGGATCGTCAGAATCCCGAACATATTGCTCCAAACGCTTTCAACTGGAGAGAGATTCGACGACCATGCTGGCTGAGGTAGGGTTTGGCAAGCACGAAGACAAGCACTAGAAACTCTGGTCGAGTGCGATCGGGCATTATGTTGCTGAAATTCAAACCCAGGGTGGCTTACCACGAAGGGCAACAAAACGGAGCGTAGAATGTCGTCGAATATCGCACAAGCGACACACACTGCAGCGATAAAGAAACTGGTACAGGCATGTGTTTTCAAATACAGATGTATGTAAACAGGCAGAAAATGGCACTGCGATCGGCAACGCCTATATAAGACAACAAGTGTCTGGCGCAGTTGTTAGATCGCTTACTGCTGCTACAATGGCCTGTTATCAAGATTTAAGTGAGTTTGAACGTGGTATTAAAGTCGGCGCACGAGCGATGCGATACAGCGTCTCCGAGGCAGTGAGGAAGTAGGTATTTTTCCCGTACGACCATTTCACGAGTGTACCGTGAATATCAGGACTCGGGTAAAATATCGAATCGCTACTGCCGGAGAAAGATCCTGCAAGAACGAGACCAACGATGACTGACGAGAATCGTTCAACGTGACAGAAGTGCAACCCTTTCGCAAATTGCTGCCGATTTCAGTGCTGGGCCATCAACGAGTGGCAGCGTGAGAACCATTCAACGATACATCATCGGTATGGGCTTTCGGAGCCGAAGGCCCAGTCGTGTACCCTTAATGACTGCACGAACCAAAGCTTTACGCCTCACCTGGGTCCGTCAACACCAACATTGGACTGTTGATGACTGATAATATATTGCCGTGTCGGAGAGTCCCATTTAAAATTGTACCCAGCGGAAGGACGTGTTCAGTAGGGGACTGTTCAAGTTGGTGGAGCCTCTGTAATAGCATGTGTAGTTGGAGTGATATAGGACCCCTGGTACGTCCACATACTACTCTGAAAGGTGCATCTACGTAAGCATCCTGTCTGAACACGTGCATCCATTCATGTCAATCGTACGTTCCGATGGATATGGACAATTCCATCACGACAATGCGACACTCCACACGTCCGGAATTGCTACAGAGTGGCTCGAAGAACAGTCTTCTGAGCTTAAATAATTCAGCTGGCCACCAAACTCCGCAGACATGATCATCATTAGCATATCTGAGATGCCTTGCAACGCACTGTTCAGAAGAGACCTCCACCCCCTCTTACTGTTACATATTTATGGACAGCCCTGCAGGATTCATGGCGTCAGGTCCCTCCAACACTACTTCAGACATTAGTCGAGTCCATGCCACATCGCGTTGCGGCATTTCAGCGTGCTCGTGGGGGCCCTACACGGTATTAGGCAGGTGTACCAGTTTCTTTGGCTCTTCAGTATATTAAACAAATGGAACTTGATGTGTCGGCCCTAGCTGAGCATTGACTGAAAACGAACACAAAATACAGTTTGAAAAGACGAGAATCGTGGTTCATATGTCAACATATTGGGATTCTGTTATAAAGGGGGCGGATGAAATTAGAATAAACAGCAACAATTGTAACAGAGACCTCGCATTCGGGAGGACGACGGTTCACTCCCGCGTCCGGCCATCCTGATTTATGTTTTCCGTGATTTACCTAAATCGCTCCAGGTAAATGCCGGGATGGTTCCTTTGAAAAGGCGCGGCCGACTTTCTTCCCCATCCTTCCCTAATCCGATGAGACCGATGACCTCGCTGTCTGGTCCCCTTCCCCAAAAGCAACAACAACAGAGACCAGGGTACACGCTTAACTGGGCCTTAGGAAGAACTTTGGATATCGAAAGAGAGAAATGACGGATACTTGACGCTTGTAGAGAGGCGGGCGTGGCAGTTTCACACGTGGCGCTGGTCCCTCTCGCCATCTGACGCCACAGGGACCGTGGCGGGCAAGATCTTCAATGAGCTGTCGGACTCACCTTCCGCGGGTGCGTCGTTTCGGCCCTCTCTGATAGGTGCCAGATGCTGCAATCGTGCCAAAGCGGAAAACCGTGCCAACCACCGCAGTCAGCAGTTTTTACTCCTGACGACGATGGAGGAGGCAGACATCGAAACTCGAGAAGATTTCATGCAGACATACCGGGAACGCAGTACGAGGTTATCTGATCAGGTCGTCGCGCCTGCAAATTCAAGCAGCCTGCCAGACATCAGATTAATGTCACTTAACCCCAAAACATTACCAGTGGCTCTCAATCTGGTAGTAGGTTCAAATGGCTCTGAGTACTATGGGACTTAACTTCTGAGGTCATCAGTCCCCTAAAACTTAGAAGTACTTAAACCTAATTAACCTAAGGACAGCACCCACACCCATGCCGAGGCAGGATTCGAACCTGAGACAGTAGCGGTCGCGCGGTTCCAGACTGTAGCTCCTAGAACCGCTCGGCCTGATAGTATGATTTGCAATAACCATATCGAGAACGTTTTCTTCAAATTAAACGTTCCGCACGTAGCATTGAGGTCCATTGCCAGCTTTGTTAACAACTAAATTTCCGGTCTCCCTTAATCGTCTATGAACCTCTACAAAAGTATTCACCCATGGAATAATGCGATTTGAAAATCTGACTTTGTAATTTAGGCGGACCTCCAGTCCATACTGACCCTCATCGCCGTATGTTAAATGCATATCGGCATATTCGTCGAAGAAATAACGATAATTCACCATTTCATCACTACATTCACTGCTGTGAGAAGTATGTGTCAAGCCCACCTCCGTTGTTGTGCTATCGCGCTCCTTTCGGTATAAATTCGAAACTAAACGAATACTTTCGACAAAGATCGCTTGTGTAAATCGGATGTCTGAAAATGATCGAATGACTGGCAGACAAAATTCTGCTACATAAGCTGATGCCATTAATGTCAGTTGTTCTCATAGCGTACATGGTAGCTCAAGAGATTTCTGAGCCGTTAGATCCTTACTACCAACCGATGTCCAAATTTTGTATCGCCCTCCTGTTCGGTTTGAGAAATCAAACCAAGTACGCGTTTAGCAACATTGTCTCTGGCAGGCTGCTTGAGTTTGCGTGCACAACGACCTGACTGGCTAACTCCAATGCTAATTAAATGAGAAATCTACCTTTTAACACCCTTACAAGCTTTTCCGACTGTTTCTGACCAACCTGTATAATCGTAGGAATGTGATTTCGAAACCAGATGAAAACCCACTAAACATTTCCAGGAGCGGATATAGATGCTAATCATAATTAATCGGCTTCGACATCCAGGTTAAAAATGAACAAATTACTGAAAGATAGGAAATTGAGGACGTGGGGTCTGGATAACATGAGTTAACCAAAGGGTGTTAAGAGTTTCAAAAGGAGCGTTAAATAGTTATTGTCTGGAAAAGGGGAAGGTAGTACAAGAGAAACCAAATAGATGCCTTTGAGAGGTGAAATTTTAAAGTCAGTAAACGGACACCTATGTATAAACACAAGGCGCAACAGAAGTTCTTGGAAAACGCAACTTATGTTGAATATAACTGAGGAAAAGATGACTCACAAAAGTGCATAAAATGGAGCAGGCAAACAGATGTCTAAAAAATTAGACTGACAGAAAACGCAAAATGGCAAAACAAGAAGCTAGAAGATAAATATAAAGCTGTAGAACCACGCATAGCTGTGGGAAATATAGATCTCGTGTGTAGGAAAACATTCGGAGAAAAAATAAGGATCGGTATGCATGTTATCCGCCTGGATAGCCGTGCGTGTTCAAGCGTTCGCTACCGGGATAAAGGGAGGCGCGCTGGAAGCTTGGATATTCTTTTTTTAGGCTGTTTCCCCCATCCCAGCGGGCAATACCTGCCCGGTACTCACGTCTCGCCTCCGATACACCTTACACAAACATTTCGAAAACTTGCACTTGCACATAAAATTTACTCTAGACGCAGACAGATGAGGTACGCTGATTCCGTCCTGGGAAGTGAATAGGGGACTACTGACCTTAGGGGTATCATCTGCTTAAAACCACAATCAGCAGCAGCAGCATCATTAGATGTGTGAATGTCAAGAGTGCTAATCGTAGAACGGAGGGTTGACAAACGGAAGTAAAGTACGCTAGGGGCATTCAGTAAGTAATGCAACACATGATTTTGTATATATGAAGGTATTATCTGTTCCCGAAAGAGCAGATACAATTGATGACCGTGCAGCTTCTCTAGAATGAGATGATAATTAAATGCCGGCCGCTGTGGCCGAGCAGTACTTGGGGCTTTAATCTGGAACTGTGTGACCGCTACGGTCGCAGGTTCGAAACCTGCCTCGGTCATGGATGTGTGTGATGTCCTTAGGATAGTTAGGTTGAAATAGTTCTAAGTTCTAGGGGACAGATGACCTCTGAAGTTAAGTGCCATAGTGCTCAGAGCCATTTGAACCATTTGATAATTAAATCGACACCCTACCTGCAAACAGGCGTTGATATACATTATTGGGGACATGTTGAAAGTGTGTGTACCGACTCGGACTCGATCCCGGGATCTCCTGCTTACATGACAGGCGCTCTATCCATCTGAGCCACCGATGGCACACAGGATAGTGTGCCTGCAGGAACTTATCCCTTGCACGCTCCCCGTGAGACCCACATTCCCAACACGTCCACACCATTACATTAGTAGTGCACCTGATAGTTGTTTGCCCATCACACTCATTACTCATGCAGATTAATCTACCAAGTCCCGTACGAGCTGGCTGTCCGCCCATTGACCTTCTTGTGCGAACGCACACTCTATGACGCAACTCGTACGGGACTTGGTAGATTAATCTGCCACGAGTAATGTGTGTGATGGGCGCACTACGAATGTAGTTATGTACACATGTTGGGAATGTGGGTCTCACGGGGAGCGTGCAAGGTATAAGTCCCTGCAGGCACACTATCCTCTGTGCCCTCGGTGACTCAGATGGATAGAGCGTCTGTCATGTAAGTAGAAGATCGCGGGTTCGAATCCCGGTCAGGGCACACATTTTCAGCATGTCCACAATGATGTATATCAACGCCTGTTTGCAGCTAGGGTGTCGATTTAATTATCACCCCATATTTTTGTTCCTGAAAGCAGGTTAGTTTTATTCGGTGTCCCAGTACATCACATTGTTCTCCACTCTTTTGGCTACAAAACTTATTTTTCAACATTATCTCCGTTCAGTGGCACTGCCTTACGCCATCTTACAGGAAGGGCCCGCGTGGTACCACTCTATTGGTCGATGTCAGAGCCAACGTCCTGCTGCGTCAATAACCTTCCAATCATTCACTTACTGCTTCCCGCGGACTGCATCCTCCATCGGTCCAAACACATGGAAGTCGGAAGGTGCGAGATCCAAGCTGTAGTGATCATAAGGAAGAACACACACGTTCGAGTAGCCTAACTGGAGGACGAATGTGTCAGCACTTCCAACAAAGACATCCAGTTGCGCGGCGAGGCGTCTGATCGTGATATGTCTATCACCTCGAATGATAGTATCCGCAGGTTCCAACATTGCAACAGTCATAGCTATGGGGTTGGCCGGCAGGCGGGCGGTTATATAGGTCTGCACGACGTTGTTGCGATGATGACAGATGCGTCACTCCACGACTCAATGTGCTTTTGTTCACTACCAGGTCTCCGTAGACATTCTGAAAGCACCTACGAATATCTGTGACGCTCTGGTTTTTCTCCAAAAGAAACTCAATGACAGCTCTCTGCCTAGGACGCACGCCACTTTCAAGATTACGAATAGTAACAAATTCTGCGTTTTTTTTTTCCAACCGAAACTGACCGACAAGAAAGATGTGTTGCATTACTTATTGAACGCCCCTCGTGGAAGGGCTACAGTACGATAAGAAACTTGAAGATCTGTGTACCCATATTTTAAATCCACGTATGTGATTGATGACTGACAATTCCATAGGTAGTGTGACAATACACTTTTATTCAGCATCACAACACAGAAAAGTCAAGTTCCACGTACGACAGCAACAACTGAACTTATGTTCCTTGATCGCTGGTGAGTACAAATCAACTTCCGTATGAACGCCATTTCAATAATCACAGTAGCCAAGTACACACTCAATGTTCACAGAAGCGCTGAGTCCCACGGAGATTGCTGATAACTGCTGGCCGGCGTCGCGGTTCTATTTAGACTCGGCAGGAACACTGCAATAAAGGGGTCACTGTAGGCGGTTGGCTCGCATGGACTGTAGCTTAGAGAAGGACTGAGCTGCGACTACGAGTGCCTGCTGAAGGTTTAGCCACGATTCAAGTACCAGGAGGTTAAGGAATATTCACGAACTCTTGTTGGTCACATGATTCGCGGATGTGAACTAGAACCTTCGATAGCAGACCGCTGTTGCTGCCACGCGCGCTGCATGTGAACGATGATGGTGGTCCCTCGTAGCACCTGCGAGCATTTACCCTGTCAACAGATAGTTTGTAATCAGTACAGGATGCAAACATGCAGTGTACTAGCGAGGTGCGTGAACTGTATCCGAAGGGAGGAGACCCTGAGGGCCAAGCGCAGGCAACCCGCAGGGCGCAGACGTCGTGCTGGAAACAGTGGCCGACACACGGCCAGATATTACTGAAGTAGAAGAAGTAGTGCACTACTGGCCATTAAAATTGCTATACCAAGAAGAAATGCCGATGATAAACCGGTATTCATTCGACAAATATATTATACTAGAACTGACATGTGATTACATTTTCACGCAATTTGAGTGCATAGATCCTGAGAAATTAGTACCCAGAACAACCACCTATGGCCGTAATAACGGCCTTGATACGACTGGGCATTGAGTCAAACAGAGATTGGATGGCGTGTACAGGTACAGCTGCCCATGCAGCTTCAACACGATACCACAGTTCATCAAGAGTAGTGACTAGGGTATTGTGACGAGCCAGTTGCTCGGCCACCACTGACTAGACTTTTCAATTGGTGAGAGATATCTGGAGAATGTGCTGGCCAGGGCAGCAGTGGAACATTTTCTGTATCCAGAAAGGCCCGTATAGGACCTGCAACATGCGGTTGTGCATTATCCTGCTGAAATGTAGGGTTTCGCAGGGATCGAATGAAGGGTAGAGCCACTAGTCGTAACACATCTGAAATGTAACCGTCCACTGTTCAAAGTGCCGTCAATGCGAACAAGAGGTGACGGAGACGTGTAACCAATGGCACCCCATACCATCACGCCGGGTGATAGGCTAGTATGGCGATGATGAATACACGATTCCAATGTGCGTTCACGGATGCGACCATAATGATGCTGTAGACAGAACCTGGATTCATCCGAAATAATGACGTTTTGCCATTCGTGCACCCAGGTTCGTCGTTGAGTGCACCATCGCAGGCGCTCCTGTCTGTGATGCAGCCTCATGGGTAACCGCAGCCATGGTCTCCGAACTGATAGTCCATGCTGCTGCAAATGTCGTGGAATTGTTCGTGCAGATGGCCGTTGTCTTGCAAACGTCTCCATCTATTGACTCAGGCGTCGATACGTGGCTGCACGATCCGTTACAGCCATGCGGATAAGATGCCTGTCATCTCGACTGCTAGTGATACGAGGCCGTTGGGATGCAGCACGGCGTTCCGTATGACCCTCCTGAACCCACCGATTCCATATTCTGCTAACAGTCATTGGATCTCGAGCAACGCGAGCAGCAATATCGCGACATGATAAACCGCAATCGCCATAGGCTACAATCCGACCCTTATCAAAGTCGGAAACGTGATGGTACGCATTTCTCCTCGTAACACGAGGCATCACAACAACGTTTCACCAGGCAACGCCGGTCAACTGCTGTTTGTGTATGAGAAATCGGTTGGAAACTTTCCACATATCAGCACGTTGTAGTTATCGCCACCTGCGTCAACTTTGTATGAATGCTCTGAAAAGCTAATCATTTGCAAATCACAGCATCTTCTTCCTGTCGGTTAAATTTCGTGTCTGTACCACGTCCTCTTCATGGTGTAGCAATTTTAATGGCCAGTAGTGTATATATTGAAAAAAGGCAGATACAAATTCGCTTGACTCCTCCCTAAGTCATAGTCTCCACTCTTTATAATCTGACCATGTAAGCGTAGGCTGTATGTGGATTAAATTCAAAGAAATAGGGTCGGCGACATTAAGAGATATATACCAAATAAATTAATAAGAGACGGTACAGATCTCCAAAGATACAAAAAACAGGTCAGAAGATTGTTGCAGAATCAACGAAAAAAACATGACAAATTTAAGTGATTGCAAAATCCCCAAGTCTGGCAAAGGTTTATAGAAGCTCGAGACTTATCGTGATTGTCAATACGAGATGCTTTTAATGGTTTCCACCAGACTCTGTCCCGAAATCTCGTAGAAAAGACAAAGAGATTTTGGTCGTATATAAAGCACACCAGCGGCAAGACGAAGTCAATACCTTCACTGCGCGGTAGCAATGGCATTGTTATTGATCACAGTGCCACTAAAGCATAGTTACTAGTGAAGAACAACTGACAAAACGAGTAACTTAGAAGAAGATATCATTGGTGCAGCGAAGCAATTTAAATCACGTAATAAAGTCAAGGATTCCATTCCAGATTGTGTGTAGCAGGTACGTTCCTTTAAGAGTATACAGATTCAATAGCTCCATACTTATCAGTCATATACAACCGCTCGCTCGTTGAAAGATCAGTTCCCAAAGACTGGAAAGTTGCACAGGTCACATACAATGTTCAACAAAGGAAGTAGGAGTAATCTTCTGAATTACTGACCCGCATCACTTAACATCGATTTGCAGTAATATTTTGGAAGATATGCTGGGTTCGAACATTATGGAAACGATCTACTGACAAATAGTTAACATGGATTCAGAAAATATCTTTCTTGTGAAACACAATTAGTTCTTTATTTTCACAAAGAAAAGAGCGCTATCAACAATGAATGCCAAACTGATTCCACAGTTTTGGATTTCCAGAACGTTTTTGACACCGTTCCTCACAAGCGAATTCTAATCAGGTTGCATCCTTAAGGAGTATCTGCCTCGATTGTGTGACTGGATTCGCGATTTCCTGTCAGAAAGGTCACGGTTCGTAGTAACTGATGGAAGTGATGATGATGTTTGGTTTGTGGGGCGCTCAACTGTTCCGTTATCAAGACCCGAACAAATTCTCAACCTTTTCTCAGTCCAATCTCGCCACTTTCATGAATAATGATGAAATGATGAGGACAACACAAACACCTAGTCATCTCGAGGCAGTTGAAAATACATGACCCCGCCAAACTGACGAAAAGTCATCGACTAAAACAGAAGTAATAGTTGGCGTTCCCCAAAAGTGTGTTGTAGGCCCTCTGTTTTTCCTGATCCATACAGGATGTTTTGAAATCCCCTTTCCAAACTTCTAGGACTTATAGATGGGAGTCAGTACATAATATATTGAATAGGAACTAATGTCCGGAAATGTCATCCAACGACACTACAGAGCTTCAAAATTACAAGCACCAGTGTCTGTAAATGCATGTATGTACTGGGTGATTCCGTGATGATGATGCAAATTTTATAGGATCATGGAGAAGGATTATTTTAACAGTTTGAGGTAAGTTTCCCTGTACTGGAAATGAACGAGTCAGACGAAAGTCATAAGCGAAAACTGTTCTGACACCTGTGGCGATGGAATACATGTACTGGTACAGTTGTTGAAGAGGTTGTAGGGTAAGCAAATTTCAGAGGTGGTAGTATGGACGAAAACAAGAAAAAAAGTCTGGTAAACACAGGCTTTAAAATGCATACCGTAAGAGCTATGAGCACTTGTTCAATATATAAGATGTGTTTGGCAGTAGCGAGGATCAGCAAGTGCTCATAGCTCCTCGGGTATGCATTTTAATGTCCACATTTACTGGACGTTTCTCCTCGTTTTGGTCCATCTTACCACCACTGAAAGTTGCCTGCCTTATAGTCTTAGTACCAACAGTGCCAGTACATGTGTTCCACTGTCAGAAGTAACATAACGCTATCGCTATTACCTTTCGACTCGTTCCTGTCAGTACAGGAACCCTTACCTCAGACTGATACAATAATCCTCCTCCATCATCCTAGAAAGTCTGTAACATCATTGCAGGATCACCCTATATATACACATATTTACAGGTGTCGATGCCTATAATTTTGAAGTTCTGTAGCGTCGTTGCACGAAGTTTGCGGACATGGTTTCCTATTCAAAATATTATGTACTCACTTTCCTGTAGTCCTTATAAACTGTTTGCAGAAGATGCTGCCGTATACCGTCTCTTGACTCTAAGTAGTGAAATGTGTGACGTCATCCACATGAGAACTAGAGGAATCCGATTAAGTTTGCTTACACTATAAATCACACATATCTAAATGCTGTGGGCTTACAATTGTAACTTAAACTGGAACGATCACATAGATAATGTAGAGGACAAAGCGCACCACTGACTGCGATTTATTGGCATAAGACTTGGAAAACGCTTCAGGTCTACTGAAGAGACTGGCTGCAATATGATTGTCCGCCCTCTTCAGGAGTACTGCTGCATTTCAGCTACAATTGTTGGAGAACATTGAAAAAGTTCAAAGAAGGCCAGCTGTTTTGTATTATCGCGAAATAGGGGAGAGAGAGCCACGGATATGATACTCGAACTGAGCTGGAAATCATTAAGACAAAGGCGTATTTCGGTGGCGCAAGATCTCCTCATGAAATCTCAATCATCAACTTTCTCCTCCGAATGCTACAATATTTCGTTGGCGCCGAGCTGCAAAGAAAGAGATGATCATCATATTGAAATAATAGAAATCAGAGCTCACACGGAAAGATTTAGATATTCGTTTTTCCTTCTGTTCGAAAATGGAACGGTAGAAAAATAGCTTTACGGTAGTTCGATGAACCCTCCGTCAGGTTTTAATTGTGAATGCGGAAAAATCATGTTGATGTGCAAAGTGCTGACGCCTGTCGACGCTTTTAGGAATTTGTGACCCAAAGGTTATTATAAACGCCAGCCATTCTATGGGAAACACCCGCCTTTGAAAACAGCCAGGTCGGGCGGGGCCACAGCCCTTTAACTGGATTAAGCAAATGCCGGACACTTGTTTCCACGCGGGAAACTGTTCCCGCCGTGCCCGGACCTGCGCTGTCGCTCGCAACACCGACCAGCACTCGTCGACATAGCGCCCCGGAAATAATACAGGGTGTTTCAAAAATGACCGGTATATTTGAAACGGCAATAAAAACTAAACGAGCAGCGATATAAATATACCGTTTGTTGCAATATGCTTGGGACAACAGTACATTTTCAGGCGGACAGACTTTCGAAATTACAGTAGTTACAATTTTCAACAACAGATGGCGCTGCAAGTGATGTGAAAGATATAGAAGATAACGCAGTCTGTGGGTGCGCCATTCTGTACGTCGTCTTTCTGCTGTAAGCGTGTGCTGTTCACAACGTGCAAGTGTGCTGTGGACAACATGGTTTATTCCTTAGAACAGAGGATTTTTCTGGTGTTGGAATTCCACCGCCTAGAACACAGTGTTGTTGCAACAAGACGAAGTTTTCAACGGGGGTTTAATGTAACCAAAGGATCGAAAAGCGATACAATAAAGGATCTGTTTGAAAAATTTCAACGGACTGGGAACGTGACGGATGAACGTGCTGGAAAGGTAGGGCGACCGCGTACGGCAACCACAGAGGGCAACGTGCAGCTAGTGCAGCAGGTGATCCAACAGCGGCCTCGGGTTTCCGTTCGCCGTGTTGCAGCTGCGGTCCAAATGACGCCAACGTCCACGTATCGTCTCATGCGCCAGAGTTTACACCTCTATCTATACAAAATTCAAACGCGGCAACCCCTCAGCGCCGGTACCATTGCTGCACGAGACACATTCCCTAACGATATAGTGCACAGGATTGATGACGGCGATATGCATGTGGGCAGCATTTGGTTTACTGACGAAGCATATTTTTATCTGGACGGCTTCGTCAATAAACAGAACTGGCGCATATGGGGAACCGAAAAGCCCCATGTTGCAGTCCCATCGTCCCTGCATCCTCAAAAAGTACTGGTCTGGGCCGCCATTTCTTCCAAAGGAATCATTGGCCCATTTTTCAGATCCGAAACGATTACTGCATCACGCTATCTGCACATTCTTCGTGAATTTGTGGCGGTACAAACTGCCTTAGACGACACTGCGAACACCTCGTGGTTTATGCAAGATGGTGCCCGGCCACATCGCACGGCCGACGTCTTTAATTTCCTGAATGAATATTTCGATGATCGTGTGATTGCTTTGGGCTATCCGAAACATACAGGACGCGGCGTGGACTGGCCTCCCTATTCGCCAGACATGACCCCCTGTGACTTATTTCTGTGGGGACACTTGAAAGACCAGGTGTACCGCCAGAATCCAGAAACAATTCAACAGCAGAAGCAGTACATCTCATCTGCATGTGAAGCCATTCCGCCAGACACGTTGTCAAAAGTTTCGGGTAATTTCATTCAGAGACTACGCCATATTATTGATAAGCATGGTGGATATGTGGAAAATATCGTACTAGAGAGCTTCCCAGACCGCAGCGCCATCTGTTGTTGGCAATTGTAACTACTCTAATTTCGAAAGTTTGTCTGCCTGAAAATGTACTGTTGTCCCAAGCATATTGCAACAAACGGTGTATTTCTATCGCTGCTCGTTTAATTTGTATTGCCGTTTCAAATATTCCTGTCATTTTTGAAACACCCTGTACATTACAAACACAACTACAATTTCCACTCATTGCAAGCGGCTAGATGTGACATGAGATTAAGATGACACCACAATAACAACAGGACTACTGGTAGCTAAGATCAGTTTCCCACATTTTACAACATATGTAGTAAACAAAAAAACAATAATGCACTGTATCAGAGAAGGGACAGGAAGCAAATTCCTTAAATCAAGTATTTGTATCAGGATTTTCTCGTTTAATACGTAGTGTTCGCTGCTGAGAAGGAAGCGCAGGACAGGAGTGTTGCAATGAGGTGGGTGTGCAAAGTGATACGCCTTAGATCAAAAAATAGCACAGTCCGATATACCGGGTGATCAAAAAGTCAGTATAAATTTGAAAACTGAATAAATCACGGAATAATGTAGGTAGAGAGGTACAAATTGACACACATGCTTGGAATGACATAGGGTTTTATTAGAACCAAAAAAATACAAAAGTTCAAAAAATGTCCGACAGATGGCGCTTCCTCTCATCAGAATAGCAATAATTAGCATAAGAAAGTAAGACAAAGCAAAGATGATGTTCTTTACAGGAAATGCTCAATATGTCCACCATCATTCCTCAACAATAGCTGTAGTCGAGGAATAATGTTGTGAACAGCGCTGTAAGGGATGTCCGGAGTTATGGTGAGGCATTGGCGTCGGATGTTGTCTTTCAGCATCCCTAGAGATGTCGGTCGATCAGGGCACACTTGCGACTTCGGGTAACCCCAAAGCCAATAATCGCACGGACTGAGGTCTGGGGACCTGGGAGGCCAAGCATGACGAAAGTGGCGGCTGAGAACACTATCATCACCAAACGACGCGCACAAGGGATCTTTCAGGCGTCTAGCAATATTTTATTGTTGTTTTTTTTGTTCTAATAAAATCCCATGTCATTTCAAGCATGTGTGTCAATTTTTACCTCTCTATCTGCATTATTCCGTGGTTTATTAAGTTTTCAAACTTATACTGACTTTTCGATCACCCGGTATATACGTTGCCGATCACAGCGCAGCGTTCTGTCTGTTTACATATCTCTGTATCTGAATATTCACGCCTGTACCAGTTTCTTTGGCGCTTCTGTATAAACACACACGACAGTATATTGCATACAGGTTGGTCAGAGACAGTCTGAAACGCTTGTAAGCAATTTGTGGAAATGCTGGAAATAATTAAATAACTGATAAAAATAAATCAATACGTTGAGCCGTTTCCGAGTTTCGACTTCTTTGAGTATTAGCTGACACGTATCTTTGGATGTTGTATTTTGAATGGTTCCCCAGTCAAAAATGGTTCAAATGGCTCTGAGCACTATGGGACTTTACATCTGAGGTCATTAGTCCCCTAGAACGTAGAACTACTTAAACGTAATTAACCTAAGGACATCACACATATCCATGCCCGAGGCAGGATTCGAACCTGTGACCGTAGCGGTCGCGCGGTTCCAGACTGAAGCGCCTAGAACAGCTCCGCCACACCGGCCGGCTAGTTCTCCAGTCGCCGCGCGGGATTACCCGAGCGGTCCAAGGCGCTGGAGTTATAGACTGTGCGGCTGGTCCCTGCGGAGGTTCAAGTCCTCCCTCGGGCATGGGTGTGTGTGTTTGTCCTTAGGATAATTTAGGTTAAGTAGTGTGTAAGCTTAGGGACTGATGACCTTAGCAGTTAAGTCCCATAAGATTTCACACACATTTGAGCATTTTTGTTCTCCAGTCAGTTGGCAGTTAATGGTTAGAGTGCTGACACCTATTTTTCAGATTATCTGAGTATCTAGTTATGCTCGCTGCTGATGTGATATATATATGAATGGTATCAGCCTGGTCTCCATCAACTACAGCCTGAAGATGGCATATTGAAGGGCCGAAACTGGTTACAACAAAATAAATGAAATCATAAGGACGGCTGTAAACATTTTCTTTTCTCACAGATAAAATTTGCGTCAGTTGTTCTCATAGCGTAGAGGATACCGCACAAGACTGCGTATGCAACAGCCTGATCGGCCAACTTCAATGCTAATTAACTCGGAAACAGTTCGATGTCTCTATCATATTTCTTAATAATTATATCTGAGTATAGCCTACCCCGCAACACCATTACAAGCTTTTTAGACTGATTATGACCATCCTGTATGCCAACACTGCCAATGTGACTGACTTCACGAGCTCCAAGAGAAGTATATATATTAAATTTATTTATTTATTTATTTATTTTACCATGGGACCAAACTGCTGAGGTCATCGGTCCCTAGGCTTCCACACTACTTAATCTAACTTACGCTAAGAACAACACCCACCCCCATGCCCGATGGAGGACTCCAACCTCCGATGGGGTAAGCCGCGAGAATCATGACAAGGCGCCTCAGATCGTGCGGCTACCCCGCGCGGCTATTGAATTTTCACACCCCACCAAGGTACTGATACTTCGCTAATGATTTCGGTCACGTTCTGTTCTGAAATTCCAAGGTATCACTAGCTGTTGCATAAACAGCTTCTTAACAATTGTATCGAATATGCAGCTACTGAAATTCGTTTTTTCGTCGCGATACGTGATTTAATTTATTCAGCTAATGGTAGGGTTCTCTCGTCCGTTTCTTGCTTCCAGCTTGGATGTGGTATCGGCATGTATATTTTAAAGTATATTCCCCTTCGATACTGCTTTGTAAAAAGATATATACTCTCTAAGGCAAAAATAAAAGGTAAACCACGAAGGAATTATCCAAATGTGATGAACGTGTAGAGAAAAATAAATGATCAGAAAAATTGGACTATTTATTCAAGAGAAAGAGCTTCAAAAATCGAGCAAGTTAATGACGCGTTGGTGCATCGCTGGCCCTTATGCAAGCCGTTATTAGGCTTGGTTTTCATTCCAGAATGAAATTTTCACTCTACAACGGAGTGCCCGCGAAAGGCAAAGGTCCCGAATTCGAGTCTCGGTTCGGCACATAGTTTTAATCTGCCAGGAAGTTTAGTTTTCATTCATGGAGTTGCGCACGTATTCCTGAGGGATATCGTTATAAATTCTGTCCATTTGGCGCTTTATATCGTCAAAATCCCGAGATAGTAGGAGATCCCTGCCGATAACGCTCCAAAAGTTCTCAGTTTCCGAGAGATTCTGTGACCGTGCTGACAAGGCAGGATTTTGCAAGTACGAAGACAAGCAGTAGGAACTCTCGCCGTCTGAGGGAGGGAATTATCTTGCTGAAATGTAAGCCCAGGGTGGCTTGCCATGAAGGGCAACCAAACGGGGCATAAAATGTCGTCGATGTACCGTTGTGTTGTAAGGGTGCCGAGGATGAACACCAAAGTGGACCTGCTATGAAACGAAATGTCACCCCAGATCATTACCCCTGCCTGTCGCGCCGCATGCGGGTGACAGTCATGGTATTCCACAGCTCTCCGAGGCATTTCCAAATACCCTTCGTTGGGCATCGACAGAAGCGAGACCCATCGCTGAAGACAATTCTACTCCAGTCAATGAGATTCAGAGTTTCTACCGCTTGTCTTCGTACCTGCAACCCATACTTTAACCAACAAGATCTCCGGATCTCTCCCCAATTGAGAACGCTGTAACGCCGCACGGGGTGGCCGAGCGGTTCTAGGCGCTACAGTCTGGAACCGCGCAACCACTACGGTTGCAGGTTCGAATCCTGCCTCGCGCATGGATGTGTGTGTTGTCCTTAGGTTAGTTAGGTTTAAGTAGTTTTATGTTCTAGGGGACTGATGACCTCAGAAGTTAAGTCCCATAGTTCTCAGAGCCATTTGTACCATTTTGAGCCCATAGTTCAGCCAACGAGATCTCCGGATCTCTCACGCCAACTGGACAGAATCTGGAACGATATCCCTCAGCGCGACGTCCAACAACTCTGTCAATTAATGTCAAATCGAATAACTGCTGGCATGAGGGCCACAAGTGGACCGACGCGTTATTGACTTGCTCAGTGTTTGAAGCACTTTCTCTGGAATAAATCATGCAATTTTTCTGAAATTGTGTTCATTTGTTTCTCTGTCTGTCTGTACATGTACGTTATATCTATCGATTTCCGTCCAATTCATATAATTTCTTCGTGGTGCGTTTCTCTTTTTTTAAGTTTATGTTAGATACTATAAAAGCCAAACAACGAAACAGAAGACAAAGACGTTCTCAGAGCTGCCTACTATAAGCACACTACGAAGTACTAATTCTCTAACGACATCGCAGTTAGTGGTATTTTAAAGCCTTAATTCCATTGTAAAATACCTCTGACAACACGAATATTATGTTGTTGCTACTATCATTGTTGAAACCACGCTTAGGATAACTGTCTAAGGAACCATCTTCTCGAAATTCGCTTCTTAATCGTTTTTCACTTTGAAGAAAACTGCGATCATGACGGTGACACTCTCTTTGGATTCTCGAACGTCGCTTGGCATGTTCCACTGTGTAGTTTGAGAGCGGGCGATCAATTTGGCCGCCCTGGCGCCGTCGTTATCTGGTCTTTCCACGCGAGCGATGAGCATCAGTTTGGCCGCCGCCACGGCTGCTGATTGCTGCAGTAGCGCTCCGCTCAACTTGCCGAACGCTTTCTCCCAGCCTGGCGGTCCTGCTTCCTTATCTCAGCCTCTAACGTCCTCACGGCAGGCGACCGAGCTACACATCACTACTCTCTTACTCGGCTTGTACCACTTTATAGCCCTTTTCACATTTCAATCTCTTGTGCGACATTTTTTTCTGCCATTAGATTTTATTGTTATTAGAAATAACACTTTCTCGCAGCGTAACGAAAACTGGACAAAAACATCGAAGCCATAACCGAAGGATTAAAATCGTTATCTAACTCGCTCGTAAGTATGAGAGCTTTTTCAGAAGTAATGCTCAGAATTTTATTACGTGAAAATTCTTTTTAAATAAACTAAACTTACTAAGCGGGGTAGGACGTCAAACGGGCCGACTTGGAGCAGGAGAGGCACCACAGGACATTTTAATTTCCACTGTCTATACTTTTACAAGTAAATTCATAAAACTTTGTCAGCATGACCAGGAAGGATTCAGGATTCACACTCGTAGCAGCGAAAGTTCAAAAGCATAACAAAATAATTTCTTTTACATGTGAAATTTCATCATTTTTCACTTACTATTGACTGCATTTGTTACTATAGGTACACTTTTCTTCGTAAGTAAGAGAAACTGTTCGATGAATTTTGCACAGCATACAAACCATACTTACAGGTGTCTGAAAGTCTATAATCCATTTAATTTATTAAAAAATGAATGAGCTGTTACGTTTTAAACTTTATGTTTAGAAAAAAAATCAAATTTTTTAGTTAATCATCTGAATTTCTACCACAGTTTTTAATAGATTTGTAAAATTCTAGAGTTTCATTCACCTGTAAGTTTGGTTTGTATGCTATGAAAAATTCATCAAAGAATCTCTCTTACTTATAGCAACAAATGTAGCCAACAGTAAGTGAAAAAATGATGAAATTTCATATCTAAAAAAATTTATTTTGTTATGTTTTTGCACTTCCACTCCAATGAGCGTGAATCCTTAATCCTTCCTGGTCATTCTGACAAATTTTTATGAATTCATTTGTATAGACAGTAGCAAATAAAATGTCCTGTGGTTCCTCTCCTGCTCCAAGTTGGCCCGTTTGACGTCCTACCCCCCTTTACATTCTACAAGTTTATTCTTCATTTCTACATATTTATTTCTCATCATAGTCACCCTGCCGACAAACACATTTCTCCCAACGAGAGATCAGTTTGTTGATACCGTCACTGTAGACTTTGACTTCGTTGTCGGAGCCACAACTTTACGCCTGCTTGTACCGCTTCATCGCTATCAAAGTGAAGTCATCAGATGTGTTCTTTCACTTATGGGAACAGGTGAAAATCGGATGGAACCAAGTCGGGACAGTATGGAGTATGACAGTTGACAATGAATGCAAGGCATCAGATTGTTGCAAACGCTGCAGCGCTCGGTGTGGCCTGGCATTGTCATGCTGAAGGAGAGAGTGTTACATGTGTGGACGAACTCTCCGAACTGGATACTTGATTACAGCATGCTGCTCCTCACGGACCGACATATTTACTCACACACTGCCACGTTACAATTCCGAGTCTTCTAGCGGCAGACAGCTGCATATACAGGGTGGTCCATTGATAGTGACCGGACCAAATATCTCACGAAATAAGCATCAAACGAAAAAACTACAAAGAACGAAACTCGTCCAGCTAGAAGTGGGAAACCAGATGGCGCTATGGCTGGCCCTCTAGATGGTGCTGCCATAGGTCAAACGGATATCAACTGCGTTTTTTTTTAAAATAGGAACCCTATTTTTTGTTACATATTCGTGTAGTACGTAAAGAAATATGAATGTTTTAGGTGGACCACTTTTTTCGCTTTGTGATAGATGGCGCTGTAATAGTCACAAACGTATAAATACGTAGTATCACGTAAAATTCCGCCAGTTCGGAAGGTATTTGCTTCGTGATACATTACCCGTGTCAAAATGGACCGTTTACCAATTGCGGAAAAGGCCGATATCGTGGCTATGTATGGCTATTGTGATCATAATGCCCAACGGGCGTGTGCTATCTATGCTGCTCGGTATCCTGGACGATGTCATCCTAGTGTCCGGACTGTTCGCCGGATAGTTACGTTATTTAAGGAAACAGAAAGTGTTCAGCCACATGGGAAACGTCAACCACGACCTGCAACAAATGATGATGCCCAAGTAGGTGTTTTAGCTGCTGTCGCGGCTAATTCGCATATCAGTAGCAGACAAATTGCGCGAGAATCGGGAATCTCAAAAACGTCGGTGTTGAGAATGCTACATCAACATCGATTACACCCGTACCATATTTCTATACACCAGGAACTGCATGGCGACGACTTTCAACGCCGTGTACAGTTCTGCCACTGGGCCCAAGAGAAATTACCGGACGATGACAGATTTTTTGCACGCGTTCTATTTAGCGACGAATCGCCATTCACCATCAGCGGTAACGTAAACCATCGTAATATGCACTATTGGGCAACGGAAAATCCACGATGGCTCCGACAAGTGGAACATCAGCGACCTTGGTGGGTTAATGTATGGTGCCTCATTATGGGAGGAAGGTTAATTGGCCCCCATTTTATAGGTGGCAATCTAAATGGTGCAACGTATGCAGATTTCCTGCGCAATTTTCTACCGATGTTACTACAAGCAAGATGTTTCACTGCATGACACAATGGCGATGTACTTCCAACGTGATGGATGTCCGGCACATGGCTCGCGTGCGGTTGAAGCGGTATTGAATAGCATATTTCATGACAGGTGGATTGGTCGTCGAAGCACCATTCCATGTCCCGCACGTTCACCGGATTTGATTTCCCCGGATTTCTATCTGTAGGAGAAGTAGAAGGATATTTGCTATCGTGATCCACCGACGACGCCTGACAACATGCGGCAGCGCATTGTCAGTACATGTGCGAACATTACGGAAGGCGAACTACTCGCTGTTGAGAGGAATGTCTTTACACGTATTGCCAAATGCATTGCGGTTGACGGACATAATTTTGAGCATTTATTGCATTAATGTGATATTTACAGGTAATCATGCTGTAACAACATGCTTTCTCAGAAATAAGTTCACAAAGGTACATGTATCACATTGGAACAACCGAAATAAAATGTTCAAACGTACCTACGTTCTGTATTTCAATTTAGAAAACCTACTTGTTACCATTTGTTCGTCTAAAATTGTGAACCATATGTTTGTGACTATTACAGCGCCATCTGTCACAAAGCGAAAAAAGTAGTCAACTAAAACATTCATATTTCTTTACGTACTACACTAATATGTAATAAAATATTGGGGTTCCTATTTTAAAAAATGCAGTTGATATCAGTTTGACCTATGGTAGCGCCATCTAGGGTGCCAACCTAGCGCCATCTGGTTTCCCCCTTCAAGCTAGACGAGTTTCGTTCTTTGTAGGTTTTTCGTTTGACGCTTATTTCGTGAGATATTTGTCCCGGTCACTATCCATGGACCACACTGTACTCAGCTGACTTCAGAGCGGCACCATTGCAGCGTCTTGTGTGGTCGGTCACTTCGCAGCATTCTGTCCTTTTTTTAAGATCAGTGGGTGAGAAAGCTTTCAATGTTTTCGACAACACTTTATTTCATTAAGTTTTTCAGATAATTTACTTTCTTCATTCAAAAATATTATATTTGGAAGACATATACGGATTCTACAGAACGAGTTATTGTAGCAATGAATGGAAGTGATCCCTGGTTTGAATTTCGGTGAGGTTATCCTGATATAAAAGCGATGCAGATAGTATCGCTGCCAGCACAATGGTATGGTCAAAAAGGAGCCGAAATAATATTTTCTTCTTTAAGTGAAAAATCTGTATACGTTCGTTTTAAAACAGAGAAGTTAGTGTAATAAAGACAAGGTATTCCAGGTGTTGAAATGGAAATGGGCGTTCGGCATTTTTGGCCGGGAGACCCCTCGCGAGGCAGATCCGGCGCCTTGGAGCAGGTCTTATTACATTCGACCCCGCATTGGGCGACTTACGCACCGGATGGGCATGAAATGATGATGAAGACAACACAACACCCAGTCCCTGAGCGGAGAAAATCTCCGACCCAGCCGGGAATCGAACCCGGGCCCCTTAGGATGGCAGTCCATGACGCTGACCATTCAGCCATCTTCTTTTTTCTTTTTTTTCCATTTTGTTCGATATAGTTAGTTGCGTTTAGTCCGGGCGGAAATCACAAGACATCCGTTCAAGTTGATCGTTGATTCCTTAACTCGGTTTATTTATTTATTTTTTTTATTACAAAGAGCACGCAGCCCTCTGACCGAACACGCTGATCTACCGTGCCGGCGGATATAAGAAAATGGGTCAAGCGCTGATAACTCAGCGGTGCCTCAACCTTATGCGTGTTCCATCCTTGTCTAGGGGACTGCTAACCGTCTCTCCATTCGTACAACACGGAATCGAACCCGCGCCCCTTAGGATGGCAGTCCGTCACCCTGACCATTCAGCAATCGGGGCAGACACTCGAAGCGTTGAAATTTACGCAACAGCCATTATAATGAGCAAAGACATTGGTAAGCATAAAGCGTACACCCATGAAATGTATTTGCAGTTGAGAATATGAACAATCATCAGCTGTATAACGGAATGCCGGCAGACGTGGCCGAGCGTTTCTAGGCACTTCAGTCCGGAACCGCGCTGCTGCTGCGGTCGCGGGTTCGAATCCTGCCTCGGGCATGGATGTGTGTGATGTCATTAGAATAGTTAGTTTTAAGTAGTTCTAAGTCTAGGGGACTGGTGACCTAAAATGTTGAGTCTCATAGTGCTTCCAGCCATTTGAACCTTTTTTTTTTTTGTATCGGAGTGATGATAATGAAACTTTGTTCCCAACCGTGAGTCGAATCCAGATTTCCCGCTTATCGCTTAACGGTCGCCTTACCAGTGCGGTAGCCGAGCACGACGCACGGCTGGACTCAAACTTCCATATGTCGTGAACCATGTGTCTACAATCCCCATTCGTATATTCACTATGTTTATTGCCGTACAGCGGAGTCATTTTAATCGAAAATCTCTTGCCTGGTGACGGCGGATAAATACGATATTGCAGTGGTGGTGTTGTTCAAAAGTACGATGTAATCTTCCTTCGGACATGCATGCATGCCCGAAAGAACAGTCACAGCGGCGACTATAGGCGTTATGAAGTAATAAAATGTATTCGTAGTGGTCAATCTGGATAACCATAATATGTATATTGGAATGAGGACAATAAAAATTTGTGCCAGACCAATACTCGAACCCGAATTTCCCCTTCTCGTGCGATTTTATTTTACAGTCAATACACGCACTGCAATATCGTATTTATTCGTCGACACCGAACAAGCGACTTTCAACTGAAATACCTCCCCTCAACGAGGATATACATAATGAATGTAAGAGTGCATGTTGTAGATACATGGCTGACGACGAATGGAAGTTTGGGTCTGGCCATGAGTCGTGCTCGGATAGTCTAATGGTAAGACGGCCGCGGGAGATCCGTGTTCAAGTCCCGGTCTGGCACAAAGTTTCATTGTTGTCATTCCGTTATACACGAAGCCCACGAGAAAGACAGGCCGCGGCGCGTACGTCACGAAGGTAGGTCTGAGCTCAGCAGAGAAAATAAGTTTCTAAACTTGTTAACTCGTAGCTGGGCGTGTATGCACTAACGAGAACTGCATCTTCTACAAGACTCTGCTATTATGAAATCGTACTGCTTCATATTCGTACAACAAAATGTAAGAACAATTCTCGACATAAACAGTATAACAGCTTGTTTGTCGCATTTAGTCTGTTCTGTGTAACTATCCTCATTTAATACAAAATGTTGTGCCTTATGCAGCTGATAATCATTTCGACATGATTTTTATTTTATTGTACCCCAGTAGAGCCGTAACAAATCATTAGTAGGCCAATGCACTTTGTATCATTGAAGGACTAATAACAGTGACATTCCATAATAACGTATTCCAGAAGAAGATGCAATTCTCGTTTGTACATACACACCCAGTTACGAGTTAACAGGTGTAGAAACGCAGTTTTTCTGCTACGTTGAGCGAGCAAGCTCGTCCTACCTTCGTGACGTACGTGCCGCGGCCTGTCTTTCTCGTACGACTCGATTATACAGCTGATGCTTGTCTACATTCGCAACTACGAATACATTTCACGTATTTCGCAATGGCTGTAGACGCCACATTGCCTGTTCCTTCGGATATGCATCGTGCTGCTGAATTACACAGGCACTGTAATATCGTGTATTATAAAGTGTACGACTGTTACAGTGGTAACGTGAGTACCATTACAGAAAAATTCACACACGGGGAAGTAGAGCCTAAGGCATCTAACATGCCACTACGTCTTTTTTCAATATGCTTGATTTGTGGTTAATGTACCACTATCGAATAATCTTTCCGTCCTCGCAGGGCAACTGTATACAATAACATGGGTGTGATATATTTTACGGTGATTCGGAAAGACAACACATACTTGAGATGGTAGCAATATGGACAAGTTCTAATTAACTTTTTGTAAAAATTTGTACCGTGCGTCTACGTATACACGGTCAGACCAAAAGGTTCCGAGACTGATTTAATTCCTGGCGTATAAATGACGTCAGTGCCGTAGCTACGTTGGCAGCTTGAACTAACAATTGCAAACAGCACATGTGCATTCGACAAGTCAGTTTTGAGCAGAGCTTTTTAAGTAGTGGACGAGAACATAATCAACATCTACGTAATGGTAATCAGTGCAAAGCAATACAACCACTACTGTCAATACACTTTGTAATTCTAATATTTTTAGCACTCAATCTCACTACGTCATAAAACATTAAGAAAATAAATAAAAAACGACGGAACGTAACAGTACGAGTACATTCTATAGAGCCGTTGTAGCATCTCCCCGACCGATACCTTCAACGTAAAGAGCTTCATCAAAAATTAAAGAAAACTGCGCTGGGTGCATAAGCGTGCAGCTAAACTCTTCTGGTAAGCTCCTTTCATGTTTGAAAGAGGAAGGAAAGCGCGACTGCGAGTACAAAAGCAGAGTGGCCAATTAAAGCTGACATTGTTCATCGATACCACGCTGCGGCATTTTCTCTTGCAAACAACCGTGTCCCACTCTCGGTCTTTAAAGTCGGCTTGCACTGTTATCTGTACACAGCAGTCCAAGCAGACCTTTCTGTTTCATTCTTCCAGTCAGAAGGGCATCTACGGAAAATGTCCGGAATTATTTTATTGCTATTCTGATAGCAGCAAAAATTGTGGTAACTAAATGAAGCCTGATGACACGGATGCCTTAGAAGAGAAATACACGGACAACCATTACCTGTAGACAAAAATAAAAGAACAGGAGATATGAAGTACAGCAACAACGAGAAGTGCGACTCAGCCACTATGTTTGCCTGCGACAAGAAACCAAATTTCGGGAAACATTTTTCGATGTCGTGTTAAGGCCTAAAGCGATTTTGCTAGACCGGTCAGATATCGGTTTTCCAGTCTCCAGTTGCTTTACATAATTGGCATCTGAAAACCCCCTTCCCATTTCTAATTTATTCAGTACAACGGCTCCTTCTCTTCAGTTAAATATTAAAGGTAGACACATTCATGCTCAGTGTAATACTGGGTAGTGGGCTGTAATTACCATACGGTGCCAAAACTTGGTATATATTATAGTGCGTTGATGCGAAACCGATTTACGTTGGAAAAAAAATTAGTTTAAAGTTTTGGCCATCTTGTGCAGATCTGGCACTGTGAATCCAGGGTAGACGTATAGGAATGTTTTCATATGCAATGGATTATGAACGGGATGTGGGCAGAAAAGGTCAGACAGATAAGAAAGGCGTAATGTTGATTTCATTATTAACTGCCGCAACAGGAGCACCAGAAAAGTCGGTGAGATCCCGTACATTACCAGGTTTGCACCTGGTGGCCAAAACTGGAACTTTTTTTTTCAACGGAAATCCGTTTCGCCTTAACGTATTAAAATATCTACTAAGTTTCACTGCTATATGGTAATTGCATCCCACACTGAACCTCCACAAGAAGCTGCTCTTTGGTTATATGGTTCAATTGTCTCTGAGCAACATGGGACTTAACATCTGAGGTCATCAGTCCCCTAGAACTTAGAACTACTTAAACCTAACTAACCTAAAGACATCACACACATCCATGCCCGAGGCAGGATTCGAACCTGCGGCCGTAGCAGTCGCGCGGTTCCGGACTGAAGCGCCTAGGACCGCTCGGCCACTGCAGCCGGCGATAAATCTAATGCGGATAGGGAAGGAGTCGGCCCTTGGCTAAATTGCCGTCTTTATGAAACCATTTCAGCATTCCAGTATGCACCTGTTGTGGTGGAATCCATGAAAATCTAAGGACGGCGGGCCGGAGTTTTGAGTTGCGTGTCTAACTTAAACGAGTGTGTGGTCCTATCAGCTACGTCTCCTCTGTCGGTGGCTGTGCTGTTACGGCACAGAATAGTAAGGGGTTGAAAATTAGAAACTTTTAATAAAACTTATTCACCTTGCTACAAACAAAGTGCGGTCATGTCAGAAGCAGAGACAGAACCAGGAAATGAGCGGTATGCCCAAGTGAGTCAGGCCTCAGCATTTTACAACACTGCTCCGAGAGAGAGAGAGAGAGAGAGAGAGAGAGAGAGAGAGAGAGAGAGATCAGCACAAAATAGCATGGGACAGAAAACCAACGGAGACGTGAGACGCATATTGGTCAGCTCGTAAGAGATGTATAGGCGGAATAAGGAGGACACATGTGGTCATTACGAATAGGGCATCACGTCATAGCTTCACGTTAGCTCCCTACAAATACTCGAGCTCTCCTGCTCAATACTCGAACCCTATAGTTCTCATGGAGTTAATCATTGAGATCGATGGCGTTAACAGTAATAGCACTCGAATCCATGATTACGATACTGTAAATTTGGAAATTTGTGATAAGGTCTTACGGGACCAAACTGCTGAGGTCATCGGTCCCTAAGCCTACACACACACCCATGCCCGAGGGGGACTCGAACCTCCGACGGGGGCAGCCGCCCGTACCGTGGCAAGACGCCCAAGACCGCCCGGCTACCCCGCACGGCATTACGTAACTGTAGCCAATCTATGTCCTAGATACTGCAAAACAGTCTACGAACCAGCCGAAGATGTACCTGAGATGACTGTCTTCGCCGGCCGGAGTGGCCGATCGGTTCTAGGCCCTACAGTCTGGAGCCGCGCGACCGCTACGGTCGCAGGTTCGAATCCTGCCTCGGGCATGGATGTGTGTGATGTCCTTACAATAGTTAGTTCTATGGGGTTGATGACCTCAGAAGTTAAGTTCAACAGAGCTCAGAACCATTTGAACCATTTGACTGTCTTCGTCTAATTAACTTCATACTATTCGCCGCCTGCCATTGGTGATGGAGACCATCCGACAACACCACATAGTGGAGTGCTGACCTCACCGAACTTCAGCGTGGAAACCAGCAGCAGGGCGCCGTGGGGTCCACGTTGCCGTTCAACATATAGGCGCCTCCGGGAGCTGAAACCTAGGAATGAGATCGAACGACCACACGACTTCTGACAACACCGTATCGCGAATGGGTCATCAAGTGTGAACATAGAATTCGAAGTGGGATCGAGCACGCTCCAGCAGCTAGTACGAGACCATTCGTGCTGGGGCATAGCCGCGCAGGCAGCGCGCCACGGCGCTAGGTCACTCACTCTTCGCCTAGGCTTGCAGAGAAGGACCTGACACGGCAGCCGTCAGCGGGAATCCAATACCAGCTGAATGACTCATCCGCTACAAGCCTGTGTGGAAAGACGACTGTAAACATCGTCAATAAATAATTGAACTCTGACAATATTGTATGTTAACTGGGGACCTAGAAACGACGAAGAGGCTCGTCCCCGCCGCAGCCGCAGTGGTCCCAAACTCCACGACGACTACCGCAGTCCACTTCACTCCTCAGCCGCCCCACACCGAACCCATGGTTACTGTGCGGTTCGGCCCCCGTTGGACCCCCAGGGAACGTCTCACACTAGACGAGTGTAACCCCCATGTTTCCGTGGCAGAGTAATGGTGGTGTACGCGTACGTGGAGAACTTGTTTGCGCAGCAATCGCCGACATAGTGTAACTGAGGCGGAATAAGAGGAACCAGTCCGCATTCGCCGAGGCAGATGGAAAACCGCCTAAAAACCATCCACAGACTGGACGGTTCACCGGACCTCGACACAAATCCGCCGGGCGGAGTCGTGCCGGGGACCAGGCGCTCCTTCCCGCCCGGAAAACCGTGCGTTAGACCGCACGGCCAACCGAGCGGGCCATTTCACGGTTACCCAACTGCTATCCTGACTTCACGCAGAAGTGTCGACGCTCGGCTCCTTTGTAGTACCAATGAAAAAGCTCTCAGATTTCGTCACTGGAACGGGTTCGTTTCCTATCAATCAGTTTTCTTAAAAGAGCTATATTGCGTAATGTCCTTGCCGTGGTCCACGACCCTTCCCCACTGCTGATTACCCAAACTGTGTGTAACAAAGCTCTATGGCCGTCCACTGACCCGCGAGACAAGTACAGAAAATTATAATCCTGACAACTTATTATTGCACTGACATCAAAAATTCCAAGCCCCAACCACCGGACAGGAAACATACAAAGCTATCAAACGCCATTTCATCTGCAACTGGCTCTTTGCAACGTTGCCAGCAGTCTCAACAAAGAAAGCAATCTCGGGGAAACAGTTCAACTACGTGAACGTAAGAAATCCACAAAAAATTAAATATTCCAGATACCTACAAGCTCCCTAACATGATGAGAAATCTTTCGCCGAATAACAATTCTAGCAATATCTAAACCAGTTTACATCCGACTCTGAGAGAGAAAACGATCGGTGAACTATTTCTGCTGCAAAGCTTTCTCCATAATCCGCAAGAGCTTGCACTCAAAAGATGAATTCTAGCTACTAAAGTGCTAATAACTCAGCCTCCAGGACCTAATGGATCAAGCTTCTTTCCTCTAAGAAAATCTACTATTACCTCCTCGATTCTCGTGAGTTCACAGAAAATCCTTGGATCTCAAACATTCAGATGACTTGGCCAATCAGAGATGTAACTTCCAGCTACACTGGTGTGCAAAAATTAAGGACGAAAGCAACTTTCAGGTGCTGTGTCAGTGCCAAGGTACATAGCTCTACGTTACTAGGAACATACATAGAAGAACGGCTACGGTACTATCTAGTCATTCTACTATAGTGGTGTAGGGAAACAACAAAAAACTTAAATCTGGAAATACTTTAACGATTGGAATTCGTTTTTCCCGAACTCCAGTCCAAAAACTCACTGAGGTTTTACATGGGCATTTTTTTCTTATAAAGAACGCAATGCACAGAAATAAAAAGATGAATAAATAAGACATTTAGCCACAACCTGAGTTCAAGACGCTAAAGGTGTGCGACGTACCTGGGAGCAAAAAGCCAGGCCCGAAATTTAACCGACAGGAAGAAGATGCTGTGATTTGCAAATGATTAGCTTTTCAGAGCAGTCACACAAGGCTGGCGCCGGTGGCGACAACTACAACGTGCTGACATGTGGAAAGTTTCCAACCGATTTCTCATACACAAACAGTAGTTGACCGGCGTTGCCTGCTGAAACGTTGTGATGCCTCGTGTAAGGAGGAGAAATGCGTACCATCACGTTTCTGACTTTGATAAAGGTCGGATTGTAGCCTATGGCGATTGCGGCTTATCGTATCGCAACATTGCTACTCGCGTTGGTCGAGATCCAACGACTGTTAGCAGAATATGGAATCGGTGGGTTCAGGAGGGTAATACGGAACGCCGCGCTCGATCCCAACGACCTCGTATCACTAGCAGTCGAGATGACAAGCATCTTATCCGCATGGCTGTAACGGATCGTGCAGCCACGTCTCGATGCCTGAGTCAACAGATGGGGACGTTTGCAAGACAACGACCATCTGCACGAACAGTCCGACGACGTTTGCAGTAGCATGGACTATCAGCTCGGATACCATGGCTGCGGTTACCCTTGACGCTGCATCACAGACAGGAGTGCCTGCGATGGTGTACTCAATGAGGAACCTGGGTGCACTAATGGCAAAACGTCATTTTTTCGGATGAATCCAGGTTCTGTATACAGCATCATTATGGACGCATCCGTGTTTGGCGGCATCGCAGTGAACGCGCATTTGAAGAGTGTATTTGTCATCTCCATACTGGCGTATCACCAGGCGTGATGGTATGGGGTGCCATTGGTCACACGTCTCGGTCACCTCTTGTTCGCACTGACGGCACTTTGAACAGTGGACGTTACATTTCAGATGTTTTACGACCCGTGGATCTACCCTTCATTCGATCCCTGCGAAATCGATACATTTCAGCAGGATAATGCACGACCGTATGTTGCACGCCCTGTACGGGCCTTTCTGGATACACAAAATGTTCGACTTCTGCCCTGGCCAGCACATTCTCCAGATATCTCTCACCAGTTGAAAACTTCTGGTCAATGGTGGCCGAGCAACTGGCTCGTCACAATACGCCAGTCACTACTCTTGATGAACTGTGGTATCGTGTTGAAGCTGTATGGACAGCTGTACCTGTACTTGTCATTTAATCTCTGTTTGACTCAATGACCAGGCGTATCAAGGCCGTTATTACGGCCAGAGGTGGTTGTTCTGGCTACCGATTTCTCAGGATCTATGCACCCAAATTGCGTGAAAATGTAATCACATGTCAGTTCCAGTATAATATATTTGTCCAATGAATACCCATTTACCATCTGCATTTCTTCTTGGTGTAGCAATTTTAATGCCCAGTAGTGTAAAATAGCACCGGTTGGAATTTTCTGCGACCTCAGTAAGGCGTTTGACTATGTGAATCACAGTGTTATCCTCGATAAATTGACATTTTCTGGGGCTGGGGGTATAGACAACGAATGGGTAATGCCATATCTAACCAAGAGAGTGCAGAATTTTGTGTCTAGTAATTTAAGCAATATAATTCAGGGGCATAATTCTGACTGCGGGGAAATCACCTATGGAGTTCCGCGAAGTTCAGTGAGGAAATAATAAATAAGGTGAAATTTCAAAATTCTTAGCGGACCATACTAATGAGAACTCAAACTGGAAAAAAAATATTTCAGAACTCCTGAAACAACTTGGTGTAGCCACATTTGCGCTTAGAATCATTGCAAAACTTGGAGTGAGACAGATCAGTCAGTTGACATATTTTGCATATTTTTGTCCAATAATGTCATACAGAATAATGTTCGGGGGTAACTCATCTGCAAGAAAGAAAGTCTTCATTGCGCAGAAACATGCAATAAGAATAATACACGGTGTCACCCACGATCATCTTGTAGCCATCTGCGTAAAGAGTTGGGCATTCTAACTACTCCTTCACAGTATATTTATTCCCTTAAGGAAGATGATGTAAATATACCACTTCAGTTCAAAATGAACAATAAGGTATTTAAATACAATACCAGAAGGAAAAATGGCATTCATTACTCCACATTAACGCTGTCTCGCACAAAAAGCGCTGTACAATGCTGCAAGAAAAATTTTTTTCACCCACCCAGTGGTATAAAATGTCTGGCAGAAAGCAAAGTACAATTTGAAAGCTCCCCCTACTCCGTAGAAGAATTTCTGTTATTGTAATTAGATGTGTTCTGAACGTAACCGTACTTATAAATTAATCTGCGATGTGAATGTAAAATGAATCGTTCCACATCATTACGACCTGCAGTCCAAATTATCCATGGGACATATACAGGTAACTAAATAACTGACCGAAATTTGGGCTATGCTAATTACTTTTTGTTATTTCTCTCTCGTGTGACGGCAGATAAAGCTAGAAACTCAAGAAATATTACAAGTAACAGTCCTACTTTATTTAGTTTTCTCTTAACAGTTTCTTGGATAACATTTTTCAGACGAGTTTGAAAGCGAGAATTTTCGAAAACCTGTTCCTAATTGCGCCTACACCTGTTTTAATATCATGTATGTTGAAACTTTGCGCTGCCTTTCTCTAGATTGCTTCCGAGATTTAGTGGCAGGTTTCTTGTCTTAAGCAGCATTATTTTTCGAGGCACGAGCATAATTTTACTGTTTTCATTGTTACAGCTACTAGAACTTTCGAGATTCTTTTTGGGGAGATGGTCAACACTGTTCTCTCTCCAGCTTACCATTTGTGATTTATTACCTGTACCACGTCCTTGGATGAGATGTAAATGGAAACGGCACTGGACTTGGAAGGAGACTTTTGAAATGGTGCAGCATTATCATAAAATTGAAATCATACTATCGAAATTCTGCAGAGTAATAGGCACATGGTCTATGATATGAATGCCCCTAATATCGCCTGTAGGTGAACACTGGACACGTGTTGATGGGCGGTATTATGCACACAGCTCAGCTGATACACTCACCCGTAAAATGGAAGCACAATAAATTTTTTTTTATTGGGTTAAGCCGTGGTATTCTCCATTTAAGGCGCCATCAAATAGTGACAACAGAAAGAAGTATAGATCGGATTTATCGATTTCCTTGACAGCCAGTATAGAGTTCAATAGCTTATAAAATTTCTAACTTTGTCACTTATTTGTCACAACGTGACGTGTTACACTGTAATCTATCAGTCGTGCTCTGAAGGTAGCTTGTAATAGTGTAAACCGTCCACGATCATCTACATCATTTGGCTGTTGTGAGTGAATTAATGAACCAGTTCCAATTGCATTTAATGCAATTTTTCTGATATTATTATTTATTTTGAGACTCTGCGTGACTTTTCGCAATTTGCAACAAGACCAACTTTTAAAGTCACACACAGACCCACCATACAGAACAGAAAATCAGCTTGTACAGTACAGTGCCTATCACAGTAAAAGTACTTCCAAAAAGATTTATAATACTTGGATGGCCACATTAAGTGTCGGTAGCTGCTATTTCCTTGCAGTTCAATTGCAAAACTTATAACATAAATCTCTTCGACAGGCAAACAGACGCATGTCTGGTAGACAACAATAAATAATGCTGAGATTGAAAATATTAATAAGCATGTGCCAATATACATACGTTGAATGAAATTTGCTTAAGGACTTCTACCTTCAACAGCTGCTCGCTTTAAAACGTGTACAACCCGAGGGAGTTAAAAGATCGTGACATTTTGTTAGAAAAATTTACACAATAATTGATAATACACTAAAAAGAAGATGATGAGTCGCAAAACTTAGCAGTTAAAGAGTGTGTGAGATGAAGAGCTGTGTACATTTAATCTCTGAGAATCTGGACGGCAATCATCTTGGGATGTTTCAAATGTAGCAAACAACTATGCAAGCAATTTATTTCTTTACACAAAATTAAATTGACTACAGATCTTCTTTGGAAGACTCGTCACTTTGTATCACTACTCCGTTTTCCAGAATATGATTCGGTCTTAGGATGTAATGAATTCAAAGCACAATGAGGGCAGAAAATGACGGAGACGGAATTGACAAAGTTGCGCTCACCACCCTGCCAGCGTTTTTGAAGGTATGCTGAAAGCTTCAACCTGTAATTTCTGGGAGGTTTCGAAATCCACGCTGTTCATTGTATTTATATGAAATCAGTAGTTTCTTACACAACCTGTAATTAATATAGTTTGAGAAAGGACCAACGAACCAGGCACTGTGAGGACATTGCCTAGAAAATCACTTCTCAAGCGATACAGCCTTTACAAGTATTCATGGACTGAGAGCGAGACCAAGATTAAACGTAATTACAAAAGCCTCAGCATAATTCATTATCATAATTCTGTAGCTACTCTATGATCATCATTTGAGTAAAAAATGCTGTGATATTTGGGACTATACGCTCCCCGGGATTCCTGGCAGCAGCGTTCGGGCTTTAGTTACAACGAGCCAGTTTTAATTTCCCGCCGGAGGAGGGCCATGTTCCTGCACTTGGACTTTGTCCAAAACGGCAATGTCCGTCTTTAATAACTTCGCTGTCTAAGAGAAGGTAAACCCTAGCAAGGAAAAAAAGGAGAAGAAAAGGAGAATAGTGCTCTGCAGTTGTTGTCTTCGTTTAATCTTAACATGATACCGGCCTTGTAACGTTTATGAAAAAATCTATTTCTGTCTTAATTAAGACCGCAGAAATGTGCAGCATTTGCACACCTAGTGTAAATATTACAGTATACACGGTACACAAATAAAACTATTTACAACGTACATTTTGCTGTTTTAGCCTGTATGTACTTTTTGCATTAACAGGAGTCATCCCAGCAGCATGCTACCTACGATGGGTAACTAATTATTGCCTTGCATTAATGTTTCGCACATACCCAATCCCACTTACGCGTTTATACTTAGGTTGACTAAGTCTGACTTTTTGGGTCACCAGGAGGCAGATTATTTCTTTTTAATTGTTCCCAATATCTGTATTTACAGCCACATGCAGGTATTACTGGCGCCTATGTGTTATATAAACACGAACATTTTGACTAGGCTACTTCATTCGAATGTCTGCGAATGTTTGCAAATGATTCGAATTTATATATAGATAAGAAATGTTTGCCAGGCATTTCGAATTGTCTCTACGTCAGATTAGTAATGCAAAGACACAAGCACCACTTATTTTACGGCCGGCCAGAGTGGCCGAGTGGTTCTAGGCGCTTCAGTCTCGAACCGCGTGACCGCTACGGTCGCAGGTTCGAATCCTGCCTCGGGCATGGATGTGTGTGGTGTCCTTAGGTTAGTTAGGTTTAATTAGTTCTCAGTTATAGGCTACTGATGACCTCAGAAATTAAGTCGCATAGTGCTCAGAGCCAGCCATTTGATAATGCAGTTAAAAAGGGAAAAAAAATTAACTCCAAACTCGAAAAAATTCTCTTGAGAAATACTTATTTTATTAAGATTGTTAATTTAATGAAATAGTGTTATATAGTCACTGTTATTTGAGTATAGTTCTAACGATTCTTCAGGTTTTCTTCCTTTTTTTGCCATCAGTCTACTGACTGGTGAATTCCTTTCCTGTGCTAACCTCTTCATCTCAGAGTAGCACTTGCAACCTACGTCCTCAATTATTTGCTTCACGTATTTCAGTCTCTGTCTTCCTCTACAGTTTTTGCCCTCTACAGCTCCCTCTAGTACCATAGAAGTCATTCCCTCATGTCTTAGCACATGTCCTATCATCCTGTCCCTTCTCCTTATCAGTGTTTCCCACATATTCCTTTCCTCTTCCTTTATACTTACTTAATCTTCAACTTTAAACATTTTTAATTACTTTACCACTGCACGGTCAAAATGACAATAATTCTGTGTTCGTGCGTCGCTCTAGGTGAGTAACATCTTTTCCAGTTTTGTTTACAAATGTGATAACGTCTTTGACGATGACAGTCAGTTCAAGTATGAAAAAATGGTTCAAATGGCTCTGAGCGCTATGGGACTTAACTTCTGAGGTCATCAGTTGCCTAGAACTTAGAACTACTTAAACCTAACTAACATAAGGACATCACAAACGTCCATACCCGAGGCAGGATTCGAACCTGCGAACGTAGCAGTTGCGCGGTTCTGGACTGAGCGCCTAGAACCGCTAGACCACCGCGGCCGGCTGTTCAAGTATGGTGACAGTCATGCAAGCCGAAAACCCGTTAACTAAATAAATAAATCAATAAGTAGAACATACACAATATTAGGATTTTCATTTATAATTATGTAGTTCTACGAAGAAGCAAGGGAAGACTCAATTAAAATAGGAATCTTAACGAAATGAACGACAGAGATACATTTCATTTGATTTAACGATTTTTACCGTCCTCCTCTCCTATGTAAGTCTAGGCGACTACGTGCAAATCCGTTTGAATATTTCCTCTGGTACTGTCGTTCTAACCAGGCAACTGACAGACTTCTTTTAACTCACTGTTCAAGAGATACGCGAAGGTTATACTTCGTTTATTCTCAGCAGAAAGATGTCCAACAGCTTGTCATGCAAAGATCGAGATATACAGGGTGGTCCATTGATAGTGACAGGGGCAAAACATCTCACGAAATATGCATCAAACGAAAAAAAACTACAAAGAACGAAACTCGTATAGCTTCAAGGGGGAAACCAGATAGCACTATGGTTGGCCCCCTAGATGGCGCTGCCATAGGTCAAACGGATATCAACTGCGGTTTTTAAGTAGGAACCCCCATTTTTATTACATATTCGTGTAGTACGTAAAGAAATATTAATGTTTTAGGTGGACCACCTTTTTCGCTTCGTGATAAATGGCGCTGTAATAGTCACAAACGTATAAGTACGTGGCATCACGTAACATTCCGCCAGTGAGGACGGTATTTGCTTCGTGAAACATTACCCGCGTTGTCGATATCGTGTTGATGTATGGCTACTGTGATCAAAATGCCCAATGGGCGTGTGCTATGTATGCTGCTCGGTATCGTGGACGATATCATCCAAGTGTCCGGACCGTTCGCCGGATAGTTACGTTATTTAAGGCAACAGGAAGTGTTCAGCCACATGTGAAACGTCAACCACGACCTGCATCAAATGATGACGCCCAAGTAGGTGTTTTAGCTGCTGTCGCGGCAAATCCGCACATCAGCAGCAGACAAATTGCGTGAGAATCGGGAATCTCGAAAACGTCGGTGATGAGAATGCTACATCAACATCGACTGCACCTGTACCATTTCTCTATGCACCAGGAATTGCATGGCGACGACTTTGAAAGTCGTGTACACTTCTGCCACTGGGCACAAGAGAAATTACGAGACGATGACAGATTTTTTGCACGCGTTCTATTTAGCGACGAAGCGTCATTCACCAACAGCGGTAACGTAAACCGGCATAATATGCACTATTGGAAAATCCACGATGGCTGCGACAAGTGGAACATCAGCGACGTTGGCGGTTTAATTTATGGTGCGGCATTATGGGAGGAAGGATAATTGGCCCCCATTTTATCGATGGCAATCCATATGGTGCAATGTATGCTGATTTCCTACGTAATGTTCTACCGATGTTCCTACAAGATGTTTCAGTGTAAGACAGAATGTCGATGTACTTCCAACATGATGGATGTCCGGCACATACCTCGCGTGCGTTTGTATTGGTACTGAATAGCATATTTCATGACAGGTGGATTGGTCGTCGAAGCACCATACCATGGCCCGCACAAACACCGGATCTGACGTCCCCGGACTTCTTTGTGTGGGGAAAGTTTAAGGATATTTGCTATCGTGATCCACTGACAACGCCTGAAAACATGCATCAGTTCATTGTCAATGCATGTGCGAACATTACGGAAGGCTAACTACTCGCTGTTGAGAGGAATGTCATTACACGTATTGACAAATGCATTGCGGTTGACAGACATAATTTTGAGCATTTATTGCAATAATGTGGTATTCACAGGTAATCACGCTGTAACAGGATGCTTTCTCATAAATGGTAAGTTCACAAAGGTACAACCGAAATAAAATGTTCAAACGTACCTATGTTCTGTATTTTAATTTAAAAAACCTACCTGTTACCAACTGTTCGCCTAAAATTGTGAGTCATATGTTTGTGACTATTACAGCGCCATCTGTCACAAAGCGAAAAAGTAGTCAACTAAAACATTCATATTTCTTTACGTACTACACATATATGTAATAAAAAATGGGGATTCCTATTTTAAAAAACGTGGTTGATATCCATTTGACTTATGGCAGCGCCATCTAGAGGGCCAACCATAGCGGCATCTGGTTTCCCCCTTCAAGCTAGCAAGTTTCGTGCTTTGCAGTTTTTTCGTTTGACGCTATTTCGTGAGATATTTGGCCTGGTCACTTTCAATGGACCATCTTGTATAACTGGGTAGGGCTACTACAATAAATTTTATAGGACAGAATTTCCTCATACATAGCTGTATCATCCGAGAAAAGTTTCAATTTGCAACTAATACTTTCCACTTAGGAAAAAAATAACTACTTTAGGTTTGAGTATGACACTGTAATTCTATATGAAATGACCGAATACTTAGAAGAAGGTTGTGAGATGAATTTTAACAAAAGAAAACAAAGATAATGGAATATAGTCGAATTAAATCAGGTAATTGATTATGAAATGAGAGATTAATCGTGGTAAGTTACATTTCTTACACTGCCTGACAAGAAAGTGAAAAATCGAGACATTAATGTCATTTAGAACACGTACACATCATCGGTGGTCATCTAAATGATTTCGAGTTGCAAATATCTGTGACAGGTAGAATGGCCAGTTAGAGTCGTTTGTGTCAAGTGTTGTTACCAGACCTGGCAAGGTGTATAGGTGGCATGAACAGCGCCAGTTCTTGAGTGATAACGGTGAAGGACATAGAGATGAGGCGTAATCGTCTGAGACAGCATAATCAGCACCTGACAGAGTTTGGAAACGGTCTCATTGTGGATCTCGATTTGGCCAGCCGGTCGAATCGTGCGATATCCAGATTTATGGGGCATTCGGGCATGATAGTGGTTCTGTATTAAAATGCATGGAATCGCGAGGGCAGGCACACTCGCCATCAACGCTGGTAGTGACTGAGAACAGTCTGAAGGCACAACCGTACTTCACGAATATCTACATCTACATTTATACTCCACAAGCCACCCAACGATGTGTGGCGGGGGGCACTTTACGTGCCACTGTCATTACCTCCCTTTCCTGTTCCAGTCGCGTATGCTTCGCGGGAAGAACGACAGCCGGAAAGTCTCCGTGCCCGCTCGAATTTCTCTAATTTTACATTCGTGATCTCCTCGGAAGGTATAAGTAGGGGCAAGCAATATATTCGGTACCTCATCCAGAAACGCACCCTCTCGAAACCTGGACAGCAAGCTACACCGCGATGCAGAGCGCCTCTCTTGCAGAGTCCGCCACTTGAGTTTGCTAAACATCTCCGTAACGCTATCACGGTTACCAAATAACCCTGTGAAGAATTGTGCCGCTCTTCTTTGGATCTTCTCTACCTCCTCCGTCAACCCGATCTGGTACGGATCCCACACTGATGAGCAATACTTAAGTGTAGGTCGAATAAGTGTTTTGTAAGCCGCCACCTTTGTTGATGGACTACATTTTCTAAGGACTCTCCAAATGAATCTCAACCTAGCACCAGCCTTACTAACAATTAATTTTATATGATCATTCCACTTCAAATCATTTCGCACGCATACTCCCAGATATTTTACACAAGTAACTGCTACCAGTGTTTGTTCCGCTATCATATAATCATACAATAAAGGATCCTTCTTTCTATAGTTCAAATGGCTCTGAGCACTATGGAACTTAACATCTATGGTCATCAGACCCCTAGAACTTAGAACTACTTAAACCTAACTAACCTAAGGACATCACACAACACCCAGTCTTCTTTCTATGTATTCGCAACACATTACATTTGTCTATGTTAAGAGTCAGTTGCCACTCCCTGCACCAAGTGCCTACCTGCTGCCGCATGGAACTTCCGACACTATCTACTAGGTCATATATATATATATATATATATATATATATATATATATATATATATATACTCCTGGAAATGGAAAAAAGAACACATTGACACCATACTTGCTCCGGACACTGCGAGAGGAGTGTACAAGCAATGATCACACGCACGGCACAGCGGACACACCAGGAACCGCGGTGTTGGCCGTCGAATGGCGCTAGCTGCGCAGCATTTGTGCACCGCCGCCGTCAGTGTCAGCCAGTTTGCGGTGGCATACGGAGCTCCATCGCAGTCTTTAACACTAGTAGCATACCGCGACAGCGTGCACGTGAACCGTACGTGCCTGTCGACCTGGGACCGGACCGCACCGACGCACGGATGCACGCCAAGACCGTAGGATCCTACGCAGTGCCATAGGGGACCGCACCGCCACTTCCCAGCAAATTAGGGACACTGTTGCTCCTGGGGTATCGGCGAGGACCATTCGCAAACGTCTCCATGAAGCTGGGCTACGGTCCCGCACACCGTTAGGCCGTCTTCCGCTCACGCCCCAACACGTGCAGCCCGCCTCCAGTGGTGTCGCGACAGGCGTGAATGGAGGGACGAATGGAGACGTGTCGTCTTCAGCGATGAGAGTCGCTACTGCCTTGGTGCCAATGATGGTCGTATGGGTGTTTGGCGGCGTGCAGGTGAGCGCCACAATCAGGACTGCATACGACCGAGGCACACAGGGCCAACACCCGGCATCATGGTGTGGGGAGCGATCTCCTACATTGGCCGTACACCTCTGGTGATCGTCGAGGGGACACTGAATAGTGCACGGTACATCCAAACTGTCATCGAAGCATTCCTAGACTGGCAAGGGAACTTGCTGTTCCAACAGGACAATGCACGTCCGCATGTATCCCGTGCCACCCAACGTGCTCTAGAAGGTGTAAGTCAACTACCCTGGCCAGCAAGATCTCCGGATCTGTCCCCCATTGAGCATGTTTGGGACTGGATGAAGCGTCGTCTCACGCGGTCTGCACGTCCAGCACGAACGCTGGTCCAACTGAGGCGCCAGGTGGAAATGGCATGGCAAGCCGTTTCACAGGACTACATCCAGCATCTCTACGATCGTCTCCATTGGAGAATAGCAGCCTGCATTGCTGCGAAAGGTGGATATACACTGTACTAGTGCCGACATTGTGCATGCTCCGTTGCCTGTGTCTATGTGCCTGTGGTTCTGTCAGTGTTATCATGTGCTGTATCTGACCCCAGGAATGTGCCAATAAAGTTTCCCCTTCCTGGGACAATGAATTCACGGTGTTCTTATTTCAATTTCCAGGAGTGTATATTGCGAAAAGCAATGGTCCCATAACACTCCCCTGTGGCACACCAGAGGTTACTTTAACGTCTGCGCCACCATACGATAGTATCGTGGTGTCATATTTCATTAAGACAATGTTCTCCACACATGTCACGTGTCTCTGAGAACTGTATGCGTGATGTTGAGGTACTTCCGTGTCATGCAACATCCCGAGGTCTGACCCCGACAGCAAATGTATGGTAGCAGCTCGGACATCAACTCATCCAACTGCCAGTATTCAAGATATCAAGAACCAGTTACAACAGTGTGAGCGAGCTAGCCCCAGGAGAGGATAGCATGGCTTTATGGCCTCCTTATCATCCGAAACAGTGCATACATCCACATCACAGGGGGTGCAACGTCATACTAATAAATGACCTCATAACGCCAGTTCTCTAAAAATCTGACCCGATTTTGTAATCACTGAAATAATATCACATGCACTCTCAAAGCGTGAAGTCTCATTTCGTTTCGTTTCCTCCTTCCTTTCTGTGTTCTTCACTTTTTTTGTCAGCCAGTGCACATAAGGAGAAAAATAGGTATTGATGATGGTCGAAGTACGGAGGATGTTAATGCTGACTGATAATAGCACGAAAGAGTGAAATATGTTAACATCAAATATCAGTCTTAGTGTTATTTGTCTGGAGTGCTGCGCTCTACAGAAGTGAAACGTAGGCGATAACGTAGTTCAGGCAGAAGAGAGTAGAAGTTTCTGAAATGTGGTGCTACAGAAGAATGCTGAAGTTTAGACGGGTAGTCCCGACTCCTAAAGGGGAGGTATTGAAACTGACTGGAGAGAAAGTAAATTTATAACAAAACTGGTTTAATAGATGAGGTCGGTTGATAGTGTAGCTACTGTTGCACAAACTTCTTGGATGGTATATTTTCCAGGACTGGAAAAAATTATTGCGCTGTCTCGTCACCCTCGTGGCGAGCTTGACAAAGGAAACGACTGAGAAAGATTATTAGGTAGAACTGCTTCAATTACAGTGGAAGTATAGAGTCTCCTCACACCACACCGGTGTTACTTATGTTTTAATGCTTGACCTTTTGAAGAATATTATTTTTGTATTTTAATGTATGACTTGAGCAACTCAGCTCTTAAATTACTGTACATCTTGGACAATATGTTCTTCATGTAATTACCTTACCTTCTGATGAAGTCACCCTTAGAGGTGACGAAAACTGGTCAAGGTATATAGAAAATCTATGCAACCGGTTGGCTGATTTTTCAAAAAAAGTATATAATTGTTTCATATTGATGATTAAAAGTCTGCCTGCAACTCCTTAATTCCTTCTTAGGGATAAATTATAGCTTTCCTGCAAAAACTGCCTGTCTCCACGACGGTTCAGTATCGGAGCTCGAGATGTACAGCAGGTGTTCCAAAAGTGGCTTGTTTGGGTTTCTTAGGGGCAGGTGAAAGTATCAGTATAAGCATAACAGACCTGGTGCAGTTGAATTCAGAACCCGTATATTGACCTCAGACACATGGGAAATGATGAGACAGCCTTTACAATACAGGAACGAGCCATAATTCACAATTCCGGAATGTTGTTGGCACCAACAAGCTATCCACCGGGAAAAGAATACATAAAACACACAAGGAAATAAGAATGGGAACTCGTCCAGCCCTTCGGGAAATTTATTGGATGTACCGAGATAGTGAACTACTCGGAAGGAAATAAATAAGCATTCACTTAGACACGAGAGCGGTAGAAACGAGAACGAGGGCGCATGCACAAGAACGCGTTGCTTACCACAAAAGCATCGATGACCTGGCGGTCTGCTGCTTGCACAGCCGGACGTAAGCGCGTGTTGCTACTCGAAGCAATCGCCGAAATAGCGTGAATCTTCTATATATGCGACCGAATTTCTATCGTGAATTTCCCACACACGTCTAACTTCAAAGCAATGAAGTTCAGCATATGTTGTAACTAAGATTGCCACAGACTTGCACGTGTCTTCACGATGCACCAAAATCAACTGGCCGCAGCTATATACCGCTGTAGTGTAGGCTCTGAAGCATGTGTCTCCCTACTTTATGAGCTCGGTAGGAACATTGCGAAGTTAGTACGCCGAGAAAAAGTAGTTCTTTGCAGCCAACTTGACCAGGGAGGCAACATTTACCTTCCTGCAGCATTTCAGGTTGCAAGTTTGGATACAATGGGCACTGACTTCCATTTCAACGAATACCACATCTTGGGACTATTTTCCTAAACTGATTTCCAGGAATCTAAAAATTATGACACCCTCCTCTCCTGCGGCCTTTTCCTTGGCAACACGTTGCTCGGATCACAATTGCACGAAAAACTGCTTTTTTGCGGGATGTTTGCCTATCAGATTTACAGCTCATTAATTACATACACAAAAAACCGTTATAGCAGACGTTTGGCTTGTAATCTCCTCTACAGTTCTAATCTGTCCTTGGATCTTACATTATTAAATATTTCATAACTCTTTCTTTGTAATGTCTGGATGCTATAGAGGTCTCCTGTTCGCAGGGGGGCATATTCTGAGCAATAAATGAATCGTCAATTTGCAAATGGATGGAAGATTACTGGGTAAAACTTTTAGAGGGAGACCAAAGGCTGACTATAGTTAGCAGGTCCAAATGGAAGTAGGTTTCAGTAGTTATAGCGAGACGAACAGGCTTGCACAGGATAGACGACCGTGGACAGAAGCATTATACCAGACGTTCGACTGAAGAACATAGAAATACAAGAAATGATTGGAGCTTAATATGATCAGTTATCTGATATTACTTCAGTTTTTGGGTATGACTCTTCATCCAAGACAACATGAGGCCTCCTACCTCTCATGAAGTTTATCATCCCTCTATCCCATAGGAAACTATTTTCTTTGGAAGATGTCTATGTGAAACTGATTTCTGAGAGTGAATCGACGTGGTAACCTCGATTCGACTCACTGAGGGCATGATGTGTTGAGGAAGAGATCGAGGTGAGATGCGCATGATCGGTGGTTTCGAGGGTCCGAGCTGAATTCTGGGAGAGAAGTACGTTCCGTTGCAGCAAGGTGATTACGTTTGGACTCAGAATATTTCTTATGGCTTAGCCACAAAATGATCTGAAACCTCAGCCGCTGCCGCACTGCACTGTGGTCAACATCCACGGCAGATTCATCGGCTCAGGCACTCGACGGGAAACGCACCCTTGGCAACCAATAGCGCTGAACAAAAACTATTGTTACTCGTTGGTCCAGTTGAACTATTTTCTTGCTAACCGTCCAGCTGCGATATTCGTTGAATAAATGAGATCAGTTTTGCGGAGAAACCAGTCTGATGCAATGTTGGCACAGCAGTATCTGTTGATGGAGTTTATGCGTGCAAGTAAATGGTGCATGCCCATCGGGAATATGTCGTAGATTTGCTCACTGTTGAGCTTGGTTGTCGGCTGCTCCACAACGCTTTGTATGTTTGTTCAAATGGTTCAAATGGCTCTGAGCACTATGGGACTCAACTGCTGTGGTCATCAGTCCCCTAGAACTTAGAACTACTTAAACCTAACTAACCTAAGGACATCACACACATCCATGCCCGAGGCAGGATTCGAACCTGCGACCGTAGCACTCGCACGGTTCCGGACTGCGCGCCTAGAACCGCGAGACCACCGCGGCCGGCACTTTGTATGTTGCCTAAAAGCAGTAGCTTAACTACTGTCGACTACTAAAATTTCTTCCACTTCACTAGGACGCCTGGAGCAGTAACTGTGTGCAGAATAACTGAATTAAAACAGTCTTGGTTAAAACTTTTTCTTATATTGACAACGCGTTTCGCCTTCGTGGAAAATCGTCAGTTTATCTACCCAGTGGTTATAATTAAACTTTCCCTATTTAACACGTTATTACATGAAACTATAGTACGAGTACCAAGTATTAATGTCCAGTGTATGGGCTGCATGATTTCCATGCGTCACAGGGCCGCCGTCCATTTCCAACCTTAGTCACCAGCTGCCGTGATGAGTCATCGTGATTCATAGTTTCACACACCTGACCAGTCGCAGTGGACTTATTGACATGTCAACACGAGCTTGGACAAAAGGAGCTGTATTATCTAAACTGTGGTATCAACATTCGATAGTACACTTGCTGGGGATTGCAGTTATCGACCGCGGTCCGTAGTAGTATCACTGGACCCGCGAGTCGAGACTACCGCCGCTCCGTGGCTTGCAATAAGTCTCTAGCGTGCACTCGGCCAGTCTTGAACGGGACGTCAAGCAGGAAAATAGGAAAGTAATATAGGCTTCAGATGATAGGAAGCAACCTCTAACAAGGCGTTTAGTTAAAGTATGGCCTACGTGATGCCTCTATAGCTCTCTGTTTTTAATTATATTCCTCCTGACTATGAAGACTCCTGTACCACCAGTTAAGTACAATATATTATTTTCTACCAACGAATTCTAATTATTTTAGTAGTTGTAGACCCAGACCATGCAGCCAGCTCCTTATCGACTTCACTGACAATATTGATGTATATGTTTCTATTTAGCATTGGCCATCAGTCATTCACATTGGCGACGATTAGTTCGTCGTCATCATAACATAATGCTGCAGCTGTACTTCAAGAATATCGCCGGCTGCACGGATTACGGAAGGGTCCCCTTTCTCCACCTGTCGTGTGGAGCATGATGAAGTTTGAATCAACTGGAGAATAGAGCGTTGTTCCGGGAAGAGGCCGACGACCGGTTGCACCACAGGTGGCTGATGACATCGTTGTTGCTATGGCAGACAACGCTGGGCTCAGTTCCCGACCGTCAGGCAGTGCACGAGGTGTGTCACGACAGTTGAACATCTCGTGGTTCACTCAACGGAAGATGCTTCGAACCATTTTCAAACGGTATCCGCACAAAATCCTCATCGTACAATAGCTTCCATCATAGGACGCACAATGACGTGTAGACTTCGTTCTCAGCTTCCTCGCAAGGATTGAAATTGACGAGGGCTAGCCCTGGACCATCCTATGGACAGACGAAGCTAATGTTCCTCTGACGGGTGAGGTAAACACACAGAAATGTCGAGCTGGGGATCTTCACCTCCAGTCAGTGTGAATAAAGTTCCTCTGTATGGTGAACGTGTCACCGTATGGCGTCGGTTCACAGCTACGTCCAACATTGGCCCATTCTTTTTTGAACATGTTGGCGTTCAAGGACTAAAGATGTTCAGTGTGACTGGCCAGCGTTACTGCGATATGCTTCGCCAGCATGCCAAAACCGCCTTACAGGAGAGAGACGCATTGAACTCAATAGTTTTCATGCAAGATGGGACCCCACCGCACATGAAGTTCACCTGCTTCTCCGAAACACATTTGGAAACGACCGGATTATCAGCAGATCGTTTCCAAATGCTTGGCCGGCACGATCACCTGATCTCACTCCAAATGATTCAAATGGCTCTGAGCACTATGGGACTTAACATCTGAGGTCAACAGTCCCCTAGAACGTGTAACTACTTAAACCTAACTAAGTACATCACAAACATACATGCCCGAGGCAGGATTCCAACCTGCGACTGTAGCGCCCTGAACCGCTCGGCCACACCGGCCGGCGATCTCACTCCCTGTGATTTCTGGTTGTGGGTCTATCTGAAGGACAGGGTTTACTAGGGGAACTTTCACACATGTGCTAATCTCAAAGTACCATATCAAGAGAGACAAGCAGCTTACCTACGGACATGCTTCGTTCTGCTGCGCAGAATGCAATCCTGCGTTTTCAGACTTTTCTGGACACTGGTGGGCGCCCAATTGAGCCCCTTTTGCAGCAGTAATGGTACCAGTGCGTAATGGCATGCTGTACCATAGCTGCAAATTAAAAGTGTTTCAGTTGAATTGATTCTACATTGTTCCTCTTCCCCATGTCCTTGGCATTAATGCTACCAAGTTTAGTCCTCGTACGGTACTTAGTTTCCGTGTCATAGCTTGTTAAATAGGGAAAGTCTAGTTATAATCACCCAGTATAATAATAACAAAATAAGGAAAAAAATTGGGTATGGTCCAAGCTTACACGATTCTAAATGTGAATAAGTTATAATTACTTACTTCAAAACTTCCATTTAACAACTATTAAAAAGCAATTAATGGCTCTGTGCTAGACTGAAGCTGTTGTCGAATCAGGTGGACCCGCCGAGATCTTTCTTTTGTCCGACATTTTAAAAAACCTGAAACAGCTACGTGCTAAAGCGAACCACGCATCGAACCAGATGAGCCCGCAGAGACCTAGTCGAGACAACTAATGTAATGTGTAACTGCGAGTTAGAATGCTAAATAAATAATCAAAATGAACGAGACAGTTCTTAATAAAAGTGTAGTAGCGGGCGCAAACATAATACACAGTGCTGCCGTTGTAACTGCACGGCGGGGATCACAAGCGGGCACACAGCCGAGCAATGGAATGAGGCTTTCATACAATGTCTGCAGAGGACGTACAGAGGTGGCGCTCGAAGCATTTATGTAACCGTCGGTACATTTAGATCTTTTTTGTACGCATTAAATATGTCGACGGTCATGAAACTGCTTAGAGAGCGACTTATGTACGTCGTCTGCAGATATTGTATCCAAGCCTCATTCCATTTCTCGCCTGTGTGTCTATTTGACGTTACTACTGTGAAGTTACGGCCGTAGTCTGTGTATTATTGTATGAGGGCAAGGAGATGGAAGAAGTTGTTATATCCGGCTTATGAACACAATGTGCAGAAGGTCTAGCAGTCAGGGCTTGTGAGTGCGCATTCAGGGCTGTCGTTAAATGATAGAACAGAAAATTAGGTAAAACAAAGAGAATATATTTCAATGTATGGCATACAAGGGGCGCTCCTAGGGAGGAAGTTACCAGGTTTAGGACAGTCTAGGAGGACGAACACCTAAATAAGTGGGTAACGGATGATGAGGCGGTTCATGTTAAGTTATGTTGGTGAACGGTCACTGAGCGCGGACCCAGAGGCTCTGCCTCTCAAGAAGGACGTCTGTTCTGCTCGAGACCTAGATCACAAGAGAGAGAAGCAACTGTGTTCTGCTCTACAGAATCCTCCAGCCTCCACATACGTGACCTGTATCCCACGCAAGCTATTGGCCAAACCCGATGGCGTGAATTTGCTAGCGAGTTCAGCAGAGGGCTCAAGGCGTCTCTTGTCAGCAGCTTTAATTGGACAGAAGTGCCTCGGTTCTGAAAGGCAGGCAACTTGTGTCACGTACGTACAGCGGAAGGCGCTCTGGGAGAAAATTTGTAAATATTTCACTGGTGCTTTGAGATAATTTTTTTAAATCAAATCTGTAATTACTGCTTGATTGGCTACCACCCTGTACATTGTTTTCATATGTGTGGCCCTACCACTGCACCATCCTGGCCTTTCAGTACGATTTTCTTGCGGTCTAGCTCGTCCATTTTGATTATTTATTTATCATTCTATCGCGCGCTTACACGATATTACATTAGTTGTTTTTGACTAGGTCCCTGTGGGTTTATCTGATTCGACGAGTGTGCTTCAGTCTAACACAGTGTTGTTCTATTGTTTTTAATATGTTGTTGAAGGAAATTTTTAAGGTCAATAACTTATTCACATTTAGTGAATTAACTTGGAACGTACCCTAATTTTTGCTTATTTTGTTATCCTCACAAATAATCTGAAGATTTCTCACGAAGGTGAAAAATGTTGTTAATAAAAGAACAAACTGCAACCAAGACTGTTTTTAATTCTAATATCATCGACTATCTTGGCTTGTCCTAATGAGATGCGCTGACAGTTTGAATTTTCCTCATATTGTCGAGAAACTCGGTTCATATTACTTACTAAAGCTCTGAAACATTCTGAAGGCGTTAAAGTACCATCCCTCAGACTGATTGCGATATTTCTGTTGTCAGACACTGATAAATTCTTTTGGTTTCACTAACTATTCGAATGATTCATGGTGAGTGTCAGTGGCATGGCTAGGTGTTGTAAGCGACTGCTTATAATAGTTCATCATCGTTCAGTGAAATTCCTGTCAGTTGTAGAAGAACCTGCCAGTAAGTTTGAGAATCGTGTATTATAAGAGGATACCAATACTTTCGCTGATTGATGATTTAATCTTTGCTTAGTCCGATGATGGAAAGGCCTTCTATGTTCATCCAGTCTCAAATACGTAGTTTTTGTGATCAGATTTACCTCGCCTAGAATCGGATGTTGCCGGTAGTTAGCACCACTGGAGTAGCTCGGCCTTTCTAGAGAATCTTTCAGTTCCCAGATTCTTTTAATCTCAAAATAATGCCCCCGATATATTCAGACAATCGTGTATACTGCACACTTCTGCTGAATCATCCCATCATTTCTACTACAGTTGTCTGAAACACTTACACCGCCCTTCAGCAACGTTTTTATTCATGACAGGTTTCAAAGACTAGCGTTCCTCCTGTATAATATCCCCTCTGTAGGCTAACTGCTCATGTTTTGTGTCAGTTTTGACATGAAGCTCTCCAATGGATTCGAGAACAGATTCACCTGATGTTGCATGAAGTGTCGTGCTAATAAGACATGAAGTTCGTAACCAAGAGGAGTAGTGCTATATTCGGTACTCACCGCAGCTCTTTAATCAACTCAGGTTAATTCCGGGAAGCTGCTAAGCTGCTACCCTGGGGCCAAAGCAAATTGCGTCATGGAATCTTGTTAGATGTGAGGGAACGCGCTCGATTTTCCTGTGGTGTTGGCGCGGTTTTAGACAGTAGATATACGGCCACTACCGAAGGTCAAGCCTTAACCAAATCAACATATTAATGAGAACTTCAGAATTCTGTGAGAATTTGTACGGTCATTCTTTTCTTAATCACAGCTTTATATAAAGCTGAAGTCTCAACACTACCACAAAGGTGTTGTTTTGACAAAAATGACGTTAACTAATATGATTTCGCGAGCACCTCGATTTTCTTAGAGCCACTGTCTGAAAATTTTATAAATTGAAATGTACTGTGTTTCATTTCACATGAGCTACGGAGCTTATACTGTACACGTCTTCTAGGTGCATCACTCAACCTTCTCTGAGAACTGCCAAAAGTAAATGTCTTTTGGTAAGGCTTGAAAGCTCACAGTAAACAGAGACATAGCGAGTCAATATGCCAAGTATGACACTCAAACTAAAAACGAGAAATGCTTGTAAACCAAATGTCAAAAAGGAGAAAATATTATTTGGAAAGAAAAGTTGAGGCAACCATTTATTAGTGCTAAAGTGAAAATCTGTATCACTTTTTTCCCATAGGGTAAAGGTTTTATGGCATTCCGCCTACGGTGGGTTTATTACACAGCTGTGCCATATTAGTTCGATCTGTGCGTTGGAAGTAACAGGCCATCGTTTAAAGTCAAAACCTAGCTGAGAAACAAAAGCCCAACGAAACGAAAATGAGCGTAAGGATAGCAACGAGACTAGCGTTCAATAACTTTGAAGTAAAATTTTGTTAACTGATTTGACTAAAAATTTTTGTGTGTTTTGGTCTTACATAAAGTCAATAAGCGGTTCGCAATCCTGTATTCAGTCACTCAATGATCATACCGATACCGAAACGGAAGATAACACAGAGAGGGCCGAAATACTTAGTTCGGTCTTCCGAAATAGTTTCCGCAGCGGAAGCTCGTACTATGTCCACTCCTTTCAAGCATGCTATGAATGTTAGAATGAGAGATATTGAGATAACCTATCGCAGAACAGAAAAGCAACTACAATCGCTTAGTAGTGTAAAGACATCAGAACCAGATAAGATGCCTGTAAAACTTACGCGAAACAACTTGCTCAGCTTCTAGCAGCAGTTTATCGTCTATCGCTAGAGCAACGAAGGGTACCTTTCTCAAGAAGGGTCGTAGGACAGACACACAGTTTTTGGGCTATATCGCTGACGTCACTCTGTTGCACTATTGTGGAACATGTTTCATGTTCGTGTATTATGACGTTTTTGGAGAACGAAAATTTCCTTAATAAAAGTCAACGTGGCTTCCATGTGAAACTTTACTCGCTCTGTTCCTCCATGAGATTCTTAGCACTGTAGCCGACGGCGCTCATGTTAATGCTATGATACTAGACTCCAGGAAGGCATTTTACATCGTCCCGCATTGCCATTCAGTGGAAAAAATACGAGCTTACCTAGTATCGGACCACATTTGCGACTGGATTCAAGACTTCCTTGCAGATAGAACTCAACAAATAGCTCTTAATGGAACAAAATCGACATGTGTAAAGGTAATTTCGGCATTGCCCCAAGGAAGTGTGGAGGAACGTTACTACTTACAATGTATAGCAATTATGTAATAGAAAACGTCACAAGCTCTTTAAGACAGTTCGCAGATGATACGGTTGTCTAAAAGAAAGTAGCAACGCCAGAAGACAGGACGACCTATACAGGACTGATGAATTATTCAGGCTCTAGCAGTTGATCCTGAACGTCAATAAATATAACACACTGCGCATACATAGGTAAAGAAGTCCACTACGCTGCAACTACACTAACGATGAAATACTGCTGGAAACAGTATCTACCGTAAAATATCTAGGAGTAACTATCCAGAGCGACCATGAAGAAATGAACGCATAAATCAAATACTAGGAGAATCAGATGCCAGACTGAGGTTCATAGGAAGAATTTTAACGAAATGTAACTCATCGACGAAGGAAGTGGCTTAAAGGCGCTTGTCCGATAGATTCTTGAGTATTGTTCATTAATCTGTCATCCTTACGGGGTAGGATAAAGAAGAGTCAAAGAAGAGCGGTGCGTTTCATCACGGAATGTGTGCGTAACTCAGATGTTCAACAAAGTCCAGTGGCAGTTGCTACAAGAGAGGCGTTGTGCATCACGAAGAGGTTTACTATTGAAATTTCGAGAGAGCACTTTCCGGGAAGATTCGGGAAACATATTACTTCCTCCCACATACATATCTCGAAATGACCATCATGAGAAAATTCGAGAAATTAGAGCTAATACTGAGGCTTATCAACACTGATTCTTCCCACGCGTCATTCGCGAGAAGAAAAGTGAAGGTGAGATCAGTTATTGGTACCAGATGTACCCTCTGCCTCACCGTTGGATGTCTTGTGGAGTAAGATGTACATATAGGAGTAGGTCGAATCATGTACTTGTTCTGTTCTTTTAAAGCATGTACTCAAAAAAGCCGTCCCTCAAGATCACAGCACTCTATACAGCTGCGCGTTGCGCGCAGTCAGTACCCTCGGAGATTGGCGCATGTCTTCAATGGTTAAAAAAACTTAGGATCCTCATCCAAGGCAGTGTTGTGTGGCAACTCGGGAAACAAGTTTCTCAACTGACTGATGGAAGTTGTCACTACTGCCCTGATCTGATGAAGAAAGAGTGACACTGTGACGTATTTATATTTGGTCACACTGCACATCAACATGTCCGAATACATCGACTAAAATATTACCCGAGTATCAACATGCTGAGGAACTAACGTAAGTATACACCTCGCAACGGAAAAAAATACATCCGTAACTTGCGGTCCGTTGTCTTCCAAGTTGTGCAAACTGCTACATTGTTACCAATTTACTGCCATGAAAAGCGGAACGTCATCACGTGCAAAGGTTGTGAAAGCGACTCATGGACATGCAATAAAAGCGGTATACAGGGGGTCGCAACACAACAGGTGCAAATTTCGAGGGTGTAATGAGGAATAAACTGAGGATACGTTATTCAGCCACGCTACAGATCGCCAACGTAAAGGGGAAAACATATGTCGCTAGGTCATACTAAAGGACCACAAGCGGGAGTACTCGCAATGGGCATGACAGCATCCCGCTAACAAAGCGATGGTGACTACAACATGGTTGAATCACGTTTCTGAACATGTATCCCTATTCTCAATTTCTTATATGTAGTTCAGATAACACCATCAGCTCTATGTACTGGTTTTATTCATGTGCAATTGCTTTCGGTGTTACAACACACAATCTTTAGGTATCTCTACGATTGAAAGAGCACGCTGATACCGGAAATCACCTTTACACCCTCTGCAGAAGGTCCACAAATATCGGCGCCCACTAAACTTGTTATCGCCCACAGCATCAGTGCCGAAATCGGCTTCATATAATAAAAACCAGAAAAACAGTTTATGATGTCATCTTACTATACGTAAGATACAATAACAGTAGTTGTCCCAACATACACCACGACGTGGATGTTCGATGATATCCGCACTTTGTCCTCACGACTCTTTTCGAGGTTTTATGTCTCATTTTGTTACACAATATGTGTTAATTAAATAAAAGGAATCGACAGGAGGGATGAAATCAATGAAGTTCCAATGACATGAAACGATACCAGCGAAGAGTGGGTGTGGTGTCACCGCCAAACACCACACTTGCTAGGTGGTAGCCCTTAAACCGGCCGCGGTCCGTTAGTATACGTCGCACCCGCGTGTCGCCACTATCAGTGAATGCAGACCGAGCGCCGCCACACGGCAGGTCTAGAGAGACTTCCTAGCACTCGCCCCAGTTGTACAGCCGACTTCGCTAGCGATGGTTCACTGATTAAATACGCCCTCATTTGCCGAGAAAATAGTTTAGCATAGCCTTCAGCTATGTCATTTGCTACGACCTAGCAAGGCGCCATATTCAGTTACTATTGATATTGCGAATCATGTACCGTCATAAGCGACGTCCATCGTTAACGGATTAAAGTTAAGTATTCCTCCAGCTACGTCCGATTTTCTAAATTCTAATTTCCTTGTCCTGTTCCAGACCTCATGCCAGCCTGCGTGAGCTAAAACGCGTGCATTTCGGCCTCCTCTAGTAACACGGTGTTGGCTCTCCTGCCAACCACAACAGTGGGCAGTGCACTGGAATACTTACACGCGTGTAATGAATATACCATGATGCCATAGACTCCGTCCCTTCATTGGTGGACGTTTGTTACTACAACCTTTATAGTTTGTGCCCGTTGCAATTCTGGCCTGTGAAACCAGATACCACGTCATGTTACTTAATAAAGAGGATAAAACTGTTTAGGCACTGACTGCCATAAAAGTGTTATTGAAAGAATCTGTTGCATGCAAACTCTTAATTCTGATCACTGAAATTCCTGACCCTTTACCTCGGTAGAATTCACTTGCTATGCACGCTCAAAATCTTCTTTCGTTATCTGTAAGATGACCGTGTGCTCAGGATGAGTGCGTCGATCCGTCCTTGAAGTTAATTTATACGTTAATGGTTCAAGAAAATAATGCACCTAAGATTCTTTATTTTTCCGTTAGCACTTATTATTCTACTTTTTTCCACCATTCGTTACCATATACTTGTACCATGCGTTGTACCGTAGTCACTCAGTCTGTCCAGCACTTTGCAAAAATGTAAGAAAATGTTCTCACCCAATAGTCAGGCCTGTCTTATGCCCTCAGTATTCTTTACAAAACTGTCAAGTATCACAGTATTGCCACAACACTCTCATGTCACTCGCCGAATTTAGTCTCACGCTCAACCATTCCAACGCCTCATGCTGTTTTCGTCGTTCACCTTTTTTCGCCTTCTGGCCTACCGACGTTTCCTTGAGGCCTCTCCCGCCTTGTGGATTTATCACGTAGGCGTCGCGCCTTTCACTTTCCGCCGACTGCACCACCTCTCTCCATATGTTGTGCGGATAGGTACACTATTCTTTTAAATAATTTCATTTTCCTACAAATGCTTAGCATACTTATGTCTAAAAAGGTTGAATTCAGCTCAGGTTTCTTCAGCAACACCATAGTTTTAATTATTCAGCAATTAATCAAATGTAAGGTTTCCGAAGATCAGTCACTTTACAGTGGTGTTTCGCACTTGAATGTGACACATCTGACTTCTGGAATGTGTGGGTATAGGGATTTATTCAAGCTCTGGTCAGACGTAAGCAGGGGGCAGATCTCGTAGCCCGTGACCCTACTAAAGGTGCTGGTTTTCGTTGGATCCAGTTACTGAGCGCTTTGATGATTGCACGAGGGACCCGCTCTTGGTGCCATTGTTGTGGAGCGATAGAACCAGTCTGTTCTAGGTGTCGGGTAGTGAGCCTGAGTTAATCAATCCTGTGGAGGAGTTTCTGCGTTGCAGATGTGATGTGATCAGAGATGCTTAGGATGTTCAGTTCGGCTTAAAGGTAGGCAATTTGGGCTCATCTTGGAGCTCTTAAGATGAGGCGGAGGCATGTGTTTTCAACTACTTGTAGCGGCTGAAGATTGGACGGGCTGTTAGTTCCTCATGTGAAGCAGCCACAAAGAAGTGCAGGTAAAACAATCGCTTTATATACCCGAAGCTTCTTTGGAACATTCATCTGGCCACTGCTCAAATGGCTATAATTGGTGTAGAAGGAGTAACAGTTGAATCCTCTTGTTGTGGATATGACGTTTGAAAAGGAGTTTGTTATCCAGGGTCACTCTTCTGTACTTTACTTGGTTCATCTCTGCAAGTTCCTGATGTTGAAGAGTAGGCCTGTCCTGCAAGTTGGAGCGTTTGTAAGAGAAGAGGACAGCCTTAGTTTTGTCGGCGTTGAGTCGGATGTGATTATCTAATGCCCAGCGTGAGTTGACGCTGCAGTCTCCCCATTGCTGCAGTAAGCCGCCGGCTACCGGGCAACGATGAAAAGAGCTGTGGTTAAGACCTAGCCCAGTGGGAGATTTTCCTGTAGAACCATTATCTGCCAGTGTTGGAGAAAACTGCCAATTATACGCAGACAATAGTCAGGCAAGGTTTACAGACTTTGCAGTTAGATCAAGGGCTTATCAGTGACACACGGCCATAAGCTTTCTCTATATCTAAAAATATGGTAGCTGTGTGATTAGAAACATTGATACTACAGGCGATGTACTCTGTACCTCGCAGAAGTCCTGCTCGTTGATAAATGGTCTCATGAGGAGCAAAATGAGTCGTTCCAGCAACTTCGATAAGGTGGCAAGTAGGCTGATAGGGCGGTGGTTAGTCGGTAGTTTAAGGTATTTATCAGGTTTCGGGATTGGGGTGATTCGTCCGACAGTCTACGCACCTGAAAAGTAGCCCAGCGTCATTCAACTACACACATCAAAAAAAGTTTCGCATCAGCCCGGTTCCCAGAACTCCTGAAGATAGACGTTGACTGTGCATATTGTATCACAGACACAGTCCCTTTGACTGTTCAGAGATGTCACTAAACTCGTCAAAAGATGTAAACAACCATGCATGAACAGCGCCTATTAGACGGAGGGGGTCCGACAGCCGATCAGTTCCAGTCATTCCACCAGGAAGGAGGTACACGGCTCGTGTTGTCTGCAGTTCAACCATGCCTAGACGGTCAATACCACGGGTCGATTGCGTCCGCATTGTTACTTTGTGCCAGGAAGGGAGGAGATACAGAGAGACAGGAACTGTCGATGATATGCCTCCCTCAGTCCGCCCAATGGCTACTACTGCAGTGGATGACCACTACCTGCGGATTATGGCTCGGAGGAACCCTGACAGCCACGCCACCATATTGAATAATGCTTTTCGTGCATCTGTTACGACTCAAACTGTACGCAATAGTATGCATGATGCGCAATTTCACTCCCGACGTCCATGGCGAGGTCCATCTTTGCAAACCACGACACCATGCAGAGTGGTACACATGGGCCCAACAACATGCCGAATGGAACGCTCAGGATTGGCATCACGTTCTCTTTACCGCATATGCCTTCAACCAGACAACCGTCGGAGACATGTTTGGAGGCAACCCTGTCAGATTGAATGCCTTAGACACACTGTCCAGCGAGAGCAGCAAGTTGGAGGTTCCCTGCTGTGTTGGGGTGGCAACTGCATCTGTTAACTTCAACAAGTGTTTACATCTACACATTTATCGGAATTTTTTCACTCGAATTAATCTGTACTTCTGTCTCCCAAAACTGCTTACAACAGTGTACCTCTATCCTTGTGATCTACGGTTACTGTAGATGAGTAGTAATTGTGGTACGGCGGTTTGACACTAGTGTTCAAAATCGCCATTGCAGGCTTTGAATCTCACTTCATTTCTATTACTTGATACTATGAAAACGTCAGTTTTGCCTCTACACTTATATTGTAGAAAGCGGTTGATCATAATAAAGTGTAATCATTGGCCTTGCCACACATGTATGTATTTGGTTAGGTAAATTTCTTTTCACTCTGAGCTCGTTAAACACTCAAACTTGCCTATTTTCTACTAATTTTCTGTTGTAAATTTTTGTATTCAGCCTGCACACATCGCTCTGAAAGGAGTCATGGTTTTGTGAAGATTTCAACCCCTACATTGCTTTTAGTCATTACTTTGGCAGTTTCTGACCTCGTCGGAGAACAAATGGTTGTTAATTTTCCGTTTATTAAAGTAGAGGAAAGAAAAAATATTCTTAGCCGCTGCCACTGCCACGGTTATATATTGGTAAACAGTGTCAGAGCTGAATTACAGGCTTGTTATTGTCTAGCTCTAGTAATTAAATCTACCTTTGAATTTTCATCGGGGCAACTGATAGCCACACATTATTTGCTTACAGTGCGTTCTCTATATTCTTGAATATCCTTTTACAGTTTGGGTTGTTATATACAGTGGATGAGTGACATTTTCAATTAACTACGGAATATTCCGCAGGACATCGAGTATTAATTTCAGTAAATATCACGTCGCAACCGAAATATAATTAAACCGTATAATTTATAGTTAGATTTATCACATCACCACAGTGCCCTGTGCTGCTGGAAGACACAATTTCGCACCAAACCTCTCCCTTTACTTCCCCTCCTCTATGTCAATAGACTTATTACAGTTAATTGTTCATGGTAAGTTTAATAAAATCATAAATTACACTAGAGCAATGGTTCCCAACCTTTCTGAGACCGTTACCCGTGGATGTAACTAGATGTTAGCCCCATCGTCGACATTAACGCCTAAGTAAACTGTAGAATGAGAAAGAATTTTCTTTGAACATTTTGACTTTTAAAACGACAAAAGACCTGCTGAAAGAAGAAAGCTAACGGTTGACATTGAGGGTAGACAATTGTTACAAAACATCTGCAGCATTCCTCTGGCTAATGACTACTTCTTCATCCCGACCCTGTAGCCCCATTTAAAATTAAACAAGTTAAAATGTGGACTCTACATTTATTGTTTGTAAACCACTTGATTGCTGGAGAACTTAATCCTGATGCGCAGAAATTGGAAGACTGGAGACTCGCAACCCTTTTGTGTCTAACCATCGCCACCAATTATAATAATAGTAATAATAATGATGACATATTGTAGGCTCCAGGCAATGTAGTAGCTATTACATGGTTATAGCTGTATCGCGCTGCCAATTACTTCATTTATCTGCTGCGAAGTAAATAATATAAATTTCTGATCCATTGCTAGAACTACCTAAAACTCGGAGAAACCATTTTCATGAGGTATTTAATCATAAACGATGTTTCTGACTGAATCTGGCTGTCATAGAATGGTGGCACAAAGTACCGAACATCTATGTAATGGGTAGACTATGTGAAGATGATGTTGTTGACACATTCGTTTCACAAGCTATAACATCCACCACATTGTGTCATACGTTAATGCCAGTATTCAAAAACCAAATTTATCTATTAGAAATTTATGTGATCGTTATTACAGCTTATGAGAAGTGATGGAGGTAATAATCTTTTAAAAATAATTTAGTTTCGTGACCGGAACACAACTGAACCTTTTGTTTTTACCCTCCAGAAAATTTCATTTTACCACTCACGGGGTAACTACCCCCAGGTTGCGAACCACTGCACTAGAGAATTTAATATTGTCTGGGTGCTGTTATTAATTCTTTTACAACTCTTCAGGTGTCGAAGTGATCTTTTCGAAAAATGTATTTTGCCACTTTGCTAAAACCTTTTCATTCATTGTAAAGCATCATTTGTCTAAAAAATATCGCCTTCGTACATCAGTACTATTTTTAAGCCGTTACTCGTAATATTCTTAGATAGCTCTCAACTAAATGCACTGCAACAAAAAGCGCTTTTTCATCTGTCGCAAGTTTCATATCAAAACTTCTCAAATAGTACCCCATCAGTTTTGCGCACTTCACCGATCTAGTCTCGTGCTTCGTTAACTTTACTTACCCATGGCATTCCTTTTTGCGGTGCATGTCGCTTTCAGGTTTTCCTTCAAAATTTGGGACGAAAGGAACAGCTGGTGTTACTGATTGAGGCAGAGACCGCTGTTGTGGTCATAGCTTGAATCCACAGTCCGTTAATGGTCAACTAAAGATACATATTACCAGGACTGCAGGGTAAACCAGAAAGATAACGTTTTTATCGACGGCTTTTCTCATTACCTTCAAACACTGAAGTAATTTATTGCTTATTTTTGGTGTAAATTGGTTCCGCCTATAAAACCATCATCGAACGACTGGCTAGTGTCGTCAGAGACGATAGGATATTGGTAAGCAATGCTGAAGATGAACAGATAAAAGTCGTGTCGCTGTAACTTGCGATATAAATATTATGTCGCATTATGGAAGCGTTATACAGCAGAAAACTTTCTAACTCTGCAGCAATAAATCTAAAGGGACATAGGAAACGGGATGCGTGAGTGAAACAAATTTATAGTATCCTAAGTTTTTGCAATAGCTACAAATGAAAACTATAATTGAAGAATTACCGACTGTTTTAAGACGTAAATGGTATTACTAATGGTTCAAATGGCTCTTAGCACTATGGGACTTAACTTCTGAGGTCATCAGTCCCCTAGAACTTAGAACTACTTAAACCTAACTAACCTAAGAACATCACACACATCCATGCCCGAGGCAGGATTCGAACCTGAGACTGTCGCGGTCGCGCGGTTCCAGACTGTAGCTCCTAGAACCGCTCGGCCACTCCGGCCGGCAAATGGTATACCTGTTTTATATTAAGTATAACACACAACTTTACATTGACTAAATTATTGTTCCAATCTTTAGGGTCAGCAGCATGACATATGTCTTGTAAGGACATGATGATTTCAATAGGTGCACCAAGTAGCTGCTTATAATAAGTTCAAATGGCTCTGAGCACTATGGGACTTAACATCTGTGGTCATCAGTCCCCTAGAACTTAGAACTACTTAAACCTAACTAACCTAAGAACATCACACACATCCATGCCCGAGGCAGGATTCGAACCTGAGACTGTCGCGGTCGCGCGGTTCCAGACTGTAGCTCCTAGAACCGCTCGGCCACTCCGGCCGGCAAATGGTATACCTGTTTTATATTAAGTATAACACACAACTTTACATTGACTAAATTATTGTTCCAATCTTTAGGGTCAGCAGCATGACATATGTCTTGTAAGGACATGATGATTTCAATAGGTGCACCAAGTAGCTGCTTATAATAAGTTCAAATGGCTCTGAGCACTATGGGACTTAACATCTGTGGTCATCAGTCCCCTAGAACTTAGAACTACTTAAACCTAACTAACCTAAGGTCATCACATACATCCATGCCCGAGGCAGGATTCGAACCTGCCACCGTAGCGGTCGCGCAGTTCCGGACTGAGCGCCTGAACCGCTAGACCACCGCGGCAGGCTTATAATAAGTAATCTTTATTTACGACAGACTGTTTCGTCTTTGTTGCCATTTTCAAGTACCTGCGATAACAATTTTGGTGAGAACAGGTATGGCTGTCAATGTCTGGACGTGAGTAAAATACAGCCGCTTTAATATAAATGACATTGGCATTCATACGTGTTCGCAAAATTGTAATCGCAGTTACTTGAAAATGCGATAAAGCCGAAACAGTTTATCGTAAATAAAGATTACTTATTATAAGCAGCTATATGGTGCATCTACTCTAATAATCATGGGGGTCCGGGTTCGATTCCCGGCGGGGTCAGGGATTTTCACCTTCCTCGAGATGAGTGGGTGTTTGTGTTGTCCTCACCATTTCATAATCATTCATGAAAGTGGCGATATTGGACTGAGAAAAAGGTTGGGAATTCGTACGGACGCTGATAACTGCGCAGTTGAGCGCCCCACAAACCAATCAAAATCATCATCTAATAATCATTTCGTTAACTAAATTAGATACAGAACCAAGTGATTGATTAGAATATGACATCTTATGGAAGGCTTGGCTAAGAATAATAGTTGTGTGGATGTTAAGAAGGAGCATTCCAAGCAGAGTCTGAACATTTAAAACCGAGTGGATACTCTGTGCCAATATTTTACCATTGTAATGGCTTACAGCAGGTTTTCTCCTTTTATTTGTCAAGCGGAAGAGAAAGGATTGTGCTTGGCAGCTGTGAACTTCATCCAGGACATGCTAAACAAATGCGGAGTCAGACTTGCGACGTTTCGACATACGTTCGTATATAGTCAAACTAGTTCTCCTTCACTAACCAATATAAATTTACAACAGCCTAGACAAGCAATTTTATATCCCTTAGTACTGTACAGTAATTGCTCGTTATTTATTATGTTTAAAATGTTTTTGATGTGGCACCTCAAAAATAAAATCAAAATTTATAATTACAATATTTCACTATTTTTGTCAAATTCTAAAAAGTTTGTCCTACGAAAGGGGCAGTATATCACTAGATGCAGGTACTGGGAGAAACAGAGAGAGAAGAAAGAATGAGTATTACCTTCTCCTTCAATGTGGTTAGTAAGATATTGCTGCGAGCACCGAGACAAGAGATCTGAGAATGTCAAACTGTGTTAGAAAATCTTCATTAGAGACTGAAGGAGATGTACGACGAGCACTATTGCACTGAAAGCTACAGTCAGTGTCCAACAGGACACCGACAGCGAAAATCTACCATTGTATCTGTAGCTGTAATTCTTTAAAATATTTTGAAATAATGTGCATGCACTAATTTGACGTTTTAAGTCTAGCTAGCTTATCAGGCTATTTACAGCCTTCCAGAAGATGGACAGAACACATTTTATACAGCAACTGTAATAATTTTGCGTGATGTGGTTTTTGTCTTAAAACTGAAGGTCCGCGAAACCTTAAAAAGAAAACGATTCACATGCATTGCTGTTACAATGAAAGACGTGTAATGGAATGTAATAACACCTTGCAACATGTTACCAAGCTTTAAAGCGTTCCTTATTCTTCTCACACGGAAAGTTAGAAAATTACAGTAGCCTGTAGACGTAGTAATGATCGCTAAAGGCAGGTACATAGAGTCGGGTCACTGCCACCGATTCATGGCACGTAATAAGCCTACGCACGCGTCGCGCCGCATGTTTTTGCATGAGTAGCCACGCCACAGATGTTATCACCAATGGAAAGTGAAGAAAAGCGATTGCCCCTGTCCACGTTTGCTACGTAAGCCTCCGCAGAGTTCCAGTTTAAGTGAGCTAGTCTTTCATTCTCTTTGAGAAAAACCACGAACGGTAGCGAGGTCGACGGATAATATTTCGTCAATGATGACGCATTAAGTTAGTAGCTGGGATTGGATGCTGAAGGGGGAGTTCATTGACCATGATCTTTTGAAAGGAAACGTCCTGGTACTTGCCTTAAATAATTTCTAAAAAAATTTGGGAAACATAAATTACGAAAACCGGACGGGCTTTGAGGCCCGGTGCTCCCGAATGCGACTCCAGTGTCAGTCACTGTGACAACCCGATTAATCACTTGGGTGAAGAACTACTGGTCGATCTTGGGTGAATCTACGTGGTGTTTGACCTGCGACGTAAGTGCCCTGTCCGACATTGCTCCGAAACCAGTACCAGCGCGACAGCTTCCGATCGCCTCATATGTTGCGCCCCATTCCTCGAAATCTGGCTGGTGGCTTTATCCAAACTAGACGAGTTAGGAGTGGCTGTGGGAAAAAGTCCTAGAAAAGCGTCGCGCCATTTAGCACCTCGCACTGATGAGACAGTAGCATCTGCCCACACAGCAGTACACAAACTCTAAACGAAACCTTACACTTCAGATGCTGTTGCCTGATGTCACCGCTGCAAGAGCTGTACTCTCCAGTCAGTAGACTGGTTTGATGCAGCTCTCCACGCTATTCTATAATGTGCAACTCATCATCTTCGAATAACTACTGCAGCCTACATGGTTCTGAATCTGCTTTCTGTATTCTTCTCTTGGTCTCCCTCTACGATTTTTACAACGCCCCCCCCCCCCCCCCAAACTTCAGTCCAATACTAAATTAGTGATCTCTTGATATGTCAGAATGTGTCCTATCAACCGATCTCGTCTGCTAGTCAGGTTGTGTCACAAATTTTTTGTCTCCCCAGTTTTATTCAGTACCTCCTCATTAGTTACATGCTCTACCCATCTCATTTTCAGCATTCTTCTGTGACACCACATTTCAAAAGCTTCTATTCTCTTACTGTCTAAATTGTTTATCGTCCATGTTTCACGTTCATACATGGCTACACTTCAGTCAAATACCTTCAGAAGATACTTCTTAATACTCAAGTCTATATTCGGCGTTAACAAATGTCTCTTCTTCAGAAACGCTTTTCTTGCCACTGCCAGTCTGCATTATATATCATCTCCACTTCAACCAATATCAGTTATTTTTCTGCCCAAATAGCAAACCTTATCTACTACTATAAGTGTCTCGTTTCTCCTAATCTAATTCCCTCAGTATCTCTTGATTACATTCGTTTGCTTATGTTGATGTACATCTTGTGTTCTTCTTCAAGAGACTGTCCACCCCGTTCAACTGCTCTTCCAAGTCCTTTTCTGTCTCCAATAGAATTGTAATGTCATGGGCTAACTTCAAAGTTTTTTTTTCTCCCTGGACTTTAATTAATATTCAAACTTTGCTTTGATTCCTGTACTGCTTACTCATTGTTCAGACTGAATAAAATCGGGAATAGTCTACAGACCTTGTCTCACTTCCTTCTCAACCATTGTTTCCCTTTCATGCCCCTCGACTCTTCTGAACTGTCGTCTGGCTTGTGTAGAAGTTGCAAATAGCTTTCCTCTCACTGTGTTTTACCGCTGCTACCTCATAATTTCGAAGACAGTATTCCATTCCATATTGTATAAAGCTTTATCCAAGTCTACAAATGGTATAAATGTAGGTTTGCCTTCCCTTAACATGTCTTCTATGAGAAGTCGTAGGATTAGTATTGCCTCGCGTGTTCCCACATTTTTTCTGAAATCCAAACTGATCCTCCCCATCATTGCTTCTACCAGTTTTTCCGTTCTTCTGGAAAGAATTCGTCTTAGTAATTTGTGACTGACTTATTAAACCGATAGTTCGGTAATTTTCGCACCTATCAGCACCTGCTTTCTCTGGAATTGGAATTATTGCATTCTTTTTTAAGTCTAGGGGTATTTAACTTATCTCATAAATTTTGCACAGCCGATGGAAGAGTTTTGTCACGTCTGTCTCTCTCACGGGTAGTATTAGTTTTGTCGGAATTTCGTCAACTCATGGGGTGTTCTTTAGACACAGGTTATATAGTCCGTGCATTATGAAGAGGCTGCTCCTGGAATGCTTTTTTTTTCTAGTGAAACGTTCCTGCATTTATCGTGATCGATAAATTCACACAACAATTGACGCTGCACTTCTGGATATCGCCGTCAATTATATCAAGAGCCTCTGCACGATTTGAAAACAGGCGTGTGATGTGTAATGAGCGGAACTTGAATTATTGGACCGATGTTTTTCAACCAACCCATAACTTCTGATAGGCATGTGAACAATAAACTGAAACCTTTATTCATAGAATCAGTACTTATTGTTATTTCAAGCGGGGTAATCCGAGAGCATACATAGATAACTCGTATATGGCAATTTTAAGAGATGTTTTTGATGGGAGGGAATACGTTCGTAGTGCTGAATCGATAAATGGAGCAACGTTTGTCTCGGACGTCTTTGCAGTGTTACTCTTAGTTCTATCTGTTAAGATAAAATCAATATGACACCTGCCAGAATCTGAAAATGGACCGAAGCGTATGCGACGATCGGCGCCAACCTCCCGCGTATTGGTTCCCTCGCAACCTCTTACATGAAATACCCGGTACGAGTATATCGACGTGGCCCTACTGAATGATGTTTACTTTAATCATTCAGATGTTTGGAGAACATAAGACATGAAGAATAAAGATGCAAAATGTTAATAACGTTTGTTTCATTTTAAAAGCTTTAAGGATTTTCACGCAAAAAATTCGGAGACTACTTATCAATACGCACTGAGTCATGGCTGCATGGTTAACATCACACCACGTGTGATGAAAGTTGGAGCCCCAGTGTGGCACAGTTTCATTTCTGAAATACTTTGATGCTTAAAACAATCTGAAGAATGTAACATACATCAGTCACGTATTTCTTGATAAACCCAACTTCCACGATTCAAATTCCCTAAGAAGTAAAAATTACATTTCAACGTACCGTCAAAGACATCATATGAATTTGGACACAAGTTCACAGTTGATACGGATGAGATAGGAAATAAACTATGGCCTTTTGAAACCCACACCTGTACGGCCTAGCAGATATTTACACACTGATGCTCCTGCACTGAGTCAGCTCCCTCTGTATCTCTAAAGCCGGCATGAGTGACCGAGCGGTTCTAGGCGCTACAGTCTGGAACCGCGCGACCGCTACAGTCGCAGGTTCGAACCCTGCCTCGGGCATGGATGTGTGTGATGTCCTTAGGTTAGTTAGGTTAAAGTAGTTCTAAGTTCTAGGGGACTGATGACCTCAGCAGCTAAGTCCCATAGTGCTCAGAGCCATTTGAACCATTTTGTATCTCTAAGACCATAACTGATTTCGTCAGAGTCCTGAGTTACAGTACAATGTTGCTCATATTATGAGATGGATGTTTAGCAACAGTGCGTACTCAATATTTCTGAATGTTTCTAGAAATAATGCGCGAAAATGTGGATGCACATGTTAAAGTTTTCTATTATATGGTGTATGGGGTATCGTCTCAGTTGTGCGACTGGATTCGTGATTTCCTGTCAGGAAGGTCGCAGTTCGTAGTAATAGACGGCAAATCATCGAGTAAAACTGAAGTGATATCAGGTGTTCCCCAGGGAAGCGTCCTGGGACCTCTACTGTTCCTGATCTATATAAATGACCTGGGTGACAATCTGAGCAGTTCTCTTAGACTGTTCGCAGATGATGCTGTAATTTACCGTCTAGTAAGGTCATCCGAAGACCAGTATCAGTTGCAAAGCGATTTAGAAAAGATTGCTGTATGGTGTGTCAGGTGGCAGTTGACGCTAAATAACGAAAAGTGTGAGATGTTCCACATGAGTTCCAAAAGAAATCCGTTGGAATTCGATTACTCGATAAATAGTACAATTCTCAAGGCTATCAATTCAACTAAGTACCTGGGTGTTAAAATTCCGAACAACTTCAGTTGGAAGGACCACATAGATAATATTGTCGGGAAGGCGAGCCAAAGGTTGCGTTTCATTGGCAGGACACTTAGAAGATGCAACAAGTCCACTAAAGAGACAGCTTACACTACACTCGTTCGTCCTCTGTTAGAATATTGCTGCGCGGTCTGGGATCCTTACCAGGTGGGATTGACGGACGACATCGAAAGGGTGCAAAAAAGGGCAGCTCGTTTTGTATTATCGCGTTATAGGGGAGAGAGTGTGGCAGATATGATACACGAGTTGGGATGGAAGTCATTACAGCATAGACGTTTTTCGTCGCGGCGAGACCTTTTTACGAAATTTCAGTCACCAACTTTCTCTTCCGAATGCGAAAATATTTTGTTGAGCCCAACCTACACAGGTAGGAATGATCATCAAAATAAAATAAGAGAAATCAGAGCTCGAACAGAAAGGTTTAGGTGTTTGTTTTTCCCGCTCGCTGTTCGGGAGTGGAATAGTAGAGAGATGGTATGATTGTGGTTCGATGAACCCTCTGCCAAGCACTTAAATGTGAATTGCAGAGTAGTCATGTAGATGTAGATGTAGATGTATTAGTGCTCCTGAATGTATCCTTGCGGTTCAAAAATTCGAATGGCTCTGAGCACTATGGGACTTAACATCGGAGGTCAGCAGTCCCCTAGAACTTAGAACTACTTAAACCTAACTAACCTAAGGACATCACACACATCCATGCCCGAGGCAGGATTCAAACCTACGACCGTAGCGGTCGCGCAGTTCCAGACTGAAGCGCCTAGAACCGCTCGGCCACGGCGGCCGGCAACCTTGCGGTAACAGGCCAATGTTATAAGCGTTGGCTTAAGGGGAGAGCCCAAAAAAGGGTACTTTTTATTTAATGAAATTCTGTTATTGTTTATGATTCTAAAAATATATATTTAACGTATCGTACCTCATCATTTTCGTATTTAATTGCCTTTCTGAAGCAAATGCTGTGCGTGAATGCCTAGGTGTCAGACTACTCTCTAACACGAAACCTTGCCTCCAATGTCCGGTATTTAATTTTGGCGCCGCCGTTTCCATGTTGTTGTTGTTGTTGTTTATAGTATCTTACCCGCATTCCTATTTTTTTATTCATTATTAAACCTACTCCAGCATTACCCCTATTTGATTTTCTATTTATAACCCTGTAACTCGTTTATGTAATATCCTTGAAGAACAAATCAATTGCACCTGGAGCAGGGATTTATTGTAGTCGATCTTTTTTTACGCTGCACCGAAGTGAGGTTAGACATAAGAATTCGCCAGGCAGTGCTTCACATCGCAAGTTGAAACATGTTACAGAAAAGGAATAAGATGTTGATGTTGTAAATAGTAAAAATAACGGTTACACTTTAATTAGTATGAGCCAGCTTTCAGAATTTCTTTTGTCTGTTGCTAAATGTAAATACCGTAACAGTGAAAAATTCCTAATGTTTAGTGAGGAGGTAAGAGAAGAGGCCTATCCAACAAAATTTTAGTGGAATGTAAAGTATGTAAAGTCATAATGTACAATAATATCTCTTGTAACATGCACAAAACATAGTGAAATGAATATTCGCCTTGCTTATGCCATGAGGTATATTAGGAGGGGAAGAAAATCAGCCCGGATATTCTGTACTAGGATGGATCTCCCATCGTGTATGAATATTCGCCTTGCTTATGCCATGAGGTATATTAGGAGGGGAAGAAAATCAGCCCGGATATTCTGTACTAGGATGGATCTCCCATCGTGATTTGTCACATTTGAGAGGTATTATAAACGTCTGTATAATGCCCTAAAAGAAGTCAGCGAAGCATCTATGAAGAGGACGGCGAAAGAAACTGTAGATATTTGTCAGTCTATTGATATTGTTACTGCTAGACGGTTCTTAACGGAAGAGAGGCCATACAATGCTGAATGGAGTTGTCACACTTACCTTTATAGATACAGGCAAGGTGCTGGACTATGAATGTATGACAAAACACTCAAGAGTGTGCCAGTAAGGTACATGAAAACAAACGTGGCAAAAACTTTGAAGGTTTCAGTAGAGGTAGTCTCTGCTTTTAGTAGACCATTTGCTAGATATGGGGTTCGATACACTCACTACCTTGTTGATGGTGACTCTAAAGGCATCAATAATACTGTGTGTGGTAAACCATATGGTGAAACTGATTTTAAAGAAATGGAATATATAGGACGTTTGAAGAGAGAATGGGAGGAAGACTCGGAAAATTCTACAAAGACATGACACGGAAAAAAAACTCATGGCAAAGTACTTGGTGAACAAGGCAGATTTACCAAATTAGAACTAGAAAACCTCACAGAATATTATGGACTAGCCATCAGGAGAAACAGCGAAAAAGTCAATCAGATGAGAAAAGCAATTTGGGCAGCACTGCTTCACAGAATATCCAATGGTGTGCATCCACAGCATGGCCTCTCCCCAAAAGGAAACACTTCGTACCGCAAGTATAACAGGTGCGAAGGAAATGAAGAAAAACATACACATGCTCACCCCATGCCAGAAACTGTTACGGTAAAACTAAATCCAATACACAACAAATGGTTCAAATGGCTCTGAGCACTATGGGACTTAACATCTGAGGTCATCAGTCCCCTAGAACCTAGAACTACTTAAACCTAACTAAATCTAAGGACGGCACACACATCCATGCCCGAGGCAGGATTCGAACCTGCGACCGAAGCGGTCGCGCGCTCCCAGACTGAAGCGCCTAGAACCGCTCGGCCACACCGGCCGGCTCCAACACACAACATGTCAGCTTTCTATACTGGTGTGATGGACGCCATAATATGTTTTAATGATGGCGCAACAAGGAGATTAAAAACCATGAGCAGACTAGGCATCTAAACTGGCGACAACATGAAAAGTAGGCTGCGACTAGTGGACAGGCAACGTGTCACTCCACCTGAAAAAGCTGTTGAAAGCATGGCAGAGGAGGCCAGAATAACAAAGAAAAGAAAGAAAACTAAAACTGAACTGAACACTCAGAATCACAAAGTTTACGAAGCTGGAGCGTTTTGACATGTAGCACTGAAAAGAAAATGACCTGGAAACCTTTAGTTTCAATTAGTATTTGCGTATGCAGTGGACCTCATTATTCAAAAATCTATTAAATATTTTAAGCTGGAGCATATTATATGTTCTCAAATGTTAGAAGGAACAAATCGGCTTCCAAACAAAAAACAACAAATTGGAAAACATCCTGGTTTACTGTTTTGACAAGTTAATAACTAACGGAATAAAACTTTTTTGACCTTTTATTTTGAACAGGTTGAAGTACAGTGTACCTAACTTAAAAATGACACTTCATTCGGTACGTAAGATAAAAATCAATATTCACTCCACTATTTACTCTACAGTTTTTAATTTGTTTCAGATAAACATCACAATACAATAATTGTTTGGTTAAAGTTTCATTCCAATATTTATTAAAGTTTTTGAGTTATTAAATACCAAAGTACTAGTAAAAACTGCAGGACATGATGTCCAGGTACACTTCACCATTTTGTCATAAAATGGTCATGAGCCTACACTCACGATGAACATTTCACCCTGACGTCTCTAACGCAATATTTCTATTTCTTTATATTTTATTTTTTTTATTTCGTGACTTTCATAGTCGAATTCTCTATTGCAGTACCATAAAAATAAATGGCTCAGTATTACATGGCTTAGTAATAATCTGCGTGATAATTTCAGTGATTAATGCTGTTTAATTATGGTTTAACACGACCATCATTTGGATATCATTTCGGAAAGAATTGGGCGAGGTTTGATACTCAGGGGAAAGAGAATCAGCAGTAATGCTGCTGAAGAGACAGAAACAACAGTTCAGGAACAGTACGAAAGATATGGAACTGGAATTTCAATCTGCTACTGTTTCAGCACAAGTCAGTGACGCTACGACATTGGTTAGATATTGATTTTGGATGAAAGATGCAACAACGAAAGAAATTAGCAGCCTTCCCATAACCCATATTAATTTTCAAAGTTCATTAATTCAAAGCTGCACTAAATTATATGGCTATTGCGAAAAATGTACTGAGTGTAAAAAGAAAGGATAGTCTTTCTATGAATAAACAGAAATGCGTACAGAATGTAGTTATAGAGTAACTATGTATGTGAATGATTAGCTATAAGGTAATTTAGGTATCTGAAGATCTACAAACATCATTAGAATGGATATTTAGAAGTTTCTCAGTTTCGTTGAGTTGTAAGAAAAATCGTAGGCAATTCCCGAAACAGTAAACCATCTGACACTGAAAAATCCCACTAACAGAGTTAATTTCTTTCAACATTTTTAAGGCATTTCGCACAATATGGGGCTCAAAAATTCATTACTGGAGCGCCTGTTGTGTATGATAGCCCGGCCGCAGTCAGACTAGCATTGTCTTACAAATGTAGTTGTGCGCCGACTTGCGTTTCGTCACATACCGAGCAGTCCTCGGGCGCAGAGCTGACGGCGAGCAGCAAACTGGGAGGAAGACAACTCGTGGCGGTTTCCTTTGATCAGGCGGGGAGCTCACCTGAAGACGACACTCGACCCCGTTCTGTGTAACGCGAACTTGGCCAACGGGCTAGGCGTCTTAACAGGCCCCCCGCCTGGTGCAAACTCCTATCAAAGGCGAGCATAGCTTAATTAAGACGCCACAGATCGGATGACTTTCGACTTCAAGCTGTGCCGGTTGAACGTGCATGAAATACGAGGCTCAACTTCACAGCAGGGGGACTGGAATCCCCGAGGACTATTGTCTTTCGCATTGTCCTCTGAACAGCCTCAGGACAGGTCGATACCTTGGCCGTGCGGCATCTAGATACACCTGGATGAGATTTGACAGCAAAACTGACGTAAACGTGTGATCACTGCCTAAGGCGCGTAGGTACTTCATTCACCTTTGACTCACTGTTTCCTTAAATCGCTGCATGCTTGACGGGGTGGAATATTTCCTCACCCTAATGATCTCGACCTCGACAAGTCATTAAAATCCAGCCCTCGTTCATTTCTCAAAGATCAAAATAAAACTAATGTACTGAAAGAGCTTGGTTCAAATGGCTCTGAGCACTATGGGACTTAACATCTATGGTCACCAGTCCCCTAGAACTTAGAACTACTTAAACCTAACTAACCTAAGGACATCACACAACACCCAGCCATCACGAGGCAGAGAAAATCCCTGACCCCGCCGGGAATCGAACCCGGGAACTCGGGCGTGGGAAGCGAGAACGCTATCGCACGACCACGAGATGCGGGCACTGAAAGATCTGCACGTGAGATATAACACTTAGACGCCGCAATGGAAGCTTACCCTGTGTGAGCGGATGAAAAAGCCCTTTCAGATTACAGTGGATAAAATTCCATGGTATTTTTCAGCTAACAATACTATATGATACTAACATTTGAGGCAATATGGATAACACAAGTCTTCAATTCATCCCTCGAACTAACCACGATGAAGGTCAGTGTAACAGCAATGTGTAATTGATTTCAAACTGTTCAGAAAATTTTCCAATGCCGTCTTAAACGCCCAACTGACGTGGAGACAGCGATATGCAAAAGTAATACACTGATGTCTCCATACACGCACCCGCAAACCCAGGAGTAAAGAAAGCTAATGAGCTACCAGTTGTGAAATCCACATTTGGCGTGATCATTGTGCCATTTAAGTTTCTTTCCTGTTCGCCTCTGCTGTCAGTCCCTCGCCGCCAGTGACATTTGTAACGTTATTGCGTAGTTTTCTAGTATTATCACCTGAATACTTACACATTTAACTACACAAAATGCTGCAAGAAGTGTAACTCACGAGATCTATAGACCAGCATTCTGAGCACACTTTATCTGTTCTTTATCAAATGTTGAAGATTAGGTGGGTAGATCACTTAACTAATGAGGAGGTTTTGAATAGGATTGGGGAGAAGAGAAGTTTGTGGCACAACTTGACTAGAAGAAGGGATCGGTTGGTAGGACATGTTCTGAGGCATCAAGGGATCACCAATTTAGTATTGGAGGGCAGAGTGGAGGGTAAAAATCGAAGAGGGAGACCAAGAGATGAATACACTAAGCAGATTCAGAAGGATATAGGTTGCAGTAGGTACTGGGAGATGAAGCAGCTTGCACAGGATAGATTAGTATGGAGAGCTGCATCAAACCAGTCTCAGGACTGAAGACCACAACAACAACATCAAATATGGAGAAAGTATTTAATTTCCTTAACACTTTCCATCACTTTTAACATTTTGATTGACAGAATGGAAAAAAAAGAATGAAGTCCACCAGAGATACAATAACAAAAGGGACTGAATAGTTTTCAGCAAACAGACATTCACTATAGCTAAATAAAGGTAGTACTGAAGTATATTACGGGGTTCTTATACACGTCCACACAGTGAGTTTACTACACAAGTATGTGACATCCGGATAATAAATTATGTAAAATCTCTTTCATAAAACATTTTTAACAGCTATATAGTGTCCCACGCATTATTTACTCCAAATTAAATTTATCATTAACAACCATAACAACATGAAAGTAACATTATCTTCATAAATATAACCGCGTGATATAAACTGACTTCTACTACTAACGCCTTCATTTGATTTCGGTAATTGTAGGAACAAATTATATAGTTTTGGAAATGTACTAAAACCTCTTCAAAGAAGTAAAAGTTTTAACAAATAATATAAATGCTCTTAAGAATTAATTTAAACCATTTTCTTCAGAATCCAATACAGAAGACAGAAGTTGATTGTGTGTGTGTGTGTGTGTGTGTGTGTGTGTGTGTGTGTGTGTGTGTGTGTGTTTGTGTGATGTAAATGATCAAATGGTTCAAATGACTCTGAGCACTATGGGACTTAACATCTGCGGTCATCAGTCCCCTAGAACTTAGAACTACTTCAACCTAACTAGCCTAAGGACATCACACACATCCATGCCCGAGGCAGGATTCGAACCTGCGACCGTAGCAGTCGCGCGGTTCCGGACTGAGCGCCTAGAACCACGAGACCACCGCGGCCGGCAGTAAATGGTCATTAAGCGCAATTCTCTTTAACAGGTAGAACGACCACCAGAGTACTTTAGTGTTTTTCTTGTTTAATGTAGTTACCAAGTCATGTACGGTAAATAGGGAACTGAACAGCGTTAAATGGTGAGTGATCACTGTGAAGACCACAGAGACGCCCCGTACGCGTTTGAGACAGCGTTATCAGCACCAGACAAGGTTCGAAAGCGGCGTCATTGTAGGCCTCTACTTAGTTGCTTGGTCGAATCATGGAATATCCAGATTTGTGAGGATCCTGATGTGACAGTGGCTCTATGTTGGGCTCTACGGGATGTTGAGGACGCCATACTCGTCGTCAAGGTTCCAGTCAAGTACGTCTCTCCACCATAAGAGATCATCGCTTAATTGTGCACCACTCACATCGTTACCCCTTCACATTTGGGTGTGTCACCCGAGAACAAATAATGAGTTCTCTGTAACATTCTATGTCACCCCTTGCCATTGGTTGGAGACTAACAGCAGACGGACGGGGAATTATCGTCCCATGCGCAAGATTCTGTCAACACCTCAACAAAAGCGGCTGCGTTTTGAGTGGTGCCATGATCGGGAAGCGCTGACAGCTCACGAATGACGTTCCATTGTGTTTTGCGATGAATTGCGGTTTTACCCCACTCCAAATGACCATTATCAGCGAGTACAGTGGCGACCCGGGAAGAGGTACCATTCTTCCAAAGATTTGGTGAGGCACAGTGATGTTACTCCTGCTGTCAGGATACGGGGAACCATCGGGTATGACTTCTGGTCAAGGCTGGTAGCGGTTGAGGGAACTCGGATGGCACAACTGTAGGTCACGAACATTTTGCGGCCACGTGTATGTTACTTCCAATGCAGCATCTGCATCTACATCTGCATCTACACTTATACTCCGCAAGACACCCAGCGGTGTGTGGCGGAGGGCACTTTACGTGCCACTGTCATTACCTCCCTTTCCTGTTCCAGTCGCGTATGGTTCGCGGGAAGAACGACTGCCGGAAAGCCTCCGTGCGCGTTCGGATCTCTCTAATTTTACGTTCGTGATCTCCTCGAGAGGTATAAGTAGGGGGAAGCAATATATGCGATACCTCATCCAGAAACGCACCCTCTCGAAACCTGGACAGCAAGCTACACCGCGATGCAGAGCGCCTCTCTTGCAGAGTCTGCCACTTGAGTTTGCTAAACATCTCCGTAACGCTATCACGTTTACCAAATAACCATGTGACGAAACGCGCCGCTCTTCTTTGGATCTTCTCTATCTACTCCGTCATCCCGATCTGGTACGGATCCCACACTGATGAGCAATACTTAAGTGTAGGTCGAATGAGTGTTTTGTAAGCCACCTCCTTTGTTGATGGACTACATTTTCTAAGGACTCTCCAAATTAATCTCAACCAAGCACCCGCCTTACCAACAATTAATTTTATATGATTATTCCTCTTCAAATCGTTCCGTGCGCATACTCCCAGATATTTTACAGAAGTAACTGCTACCAGTGTTTGTTCCGCTACCATATAATCATACAATGAAGCATCCTTCTTTCTATGTATTCGCAATACATTACATTTGTCTATGTTAAGGGTCAGTTGCCACTCGCTGGAAGAAAAAAAAAAGGTTCAAATGTGTGTGAAATCTTATGGGAATTAACTGCTAAGGTCATCAGTCCCGAAGCTTACACACTACTTAACCTAAATTATCGTAAGGACAAACACACACACCCATGCCTGAAGGAGGACTCGAACCTCCGCCGGGACCAGCCGCACAGTCCATGAGTGCAGCGCCTCAGACAGCACGGCAAATCCCGCCACCTCCCTGCACCAAGTGCCTATCCGCTGCAGATCTTCCTGCATTTCGCTGCAATTTTCTAATTCTGCAGTATCGTATTGCTATTTTTCAACAGGACAATGCTCACCCACACACGGCACGTGTCTCTATTAACTGTCTGCATGATGTTCAGGTACTCCCGTGGCCAGGAAGGTCCCCAGACGGGTCGCCTATAGAACATTTGTGGGACCATTTCGGACGAGAGCTCCGCCCCAGTGCCAGTATCCAGGACATAAACGACTAATTACAACTGCTGTGGTCTAGTTTGTCTTACATTAGAATACAACGGCTTTATGGAACCATTCCCAGCCGAATCAGTGCATTCATTTAAGCCAGAGGTGGTGCAGCGTCATACTATTAAGTGAACTTATGCTGCTAAGTTCTTTGTCAATTTGACTCGATTTCGTAATCACTGCAATGACATCACATACCCTTTCAAACCGTGAAGCTTCATTTCGTTTCCTCCTTTGGTTCTGATTGTTTCACTTCGCTTGTCGTGCATTATAAGAATCTTTATCATTTCGAAACTGGTGCCAATTGGGAGATAATCACATTGTGTACTCCGTCTGATACAGATATACCACAAAAAAACAATCGCAATCGTCTCTCTACATGCTGACTTATCAAACTATTTGCCAAAAGGAAGATTAGAGTTTTAAGTCCTGTCGACGACAGGATCATTAGAGAAGGAGAACAAGCTCGGTTTGGGAAAGGGGCAGAAAATGTTGCCGTATCCTTTTACGGAAACAATCCTGGCATTCCTGTTAAGCGATTTTAGGTAAATCATAAAGTATTCTACATGGGCCGACTGGGATTCAAACAACCATCCTCCAAAATTCTGTATGAGTCCGCGATAATTGTGAATATCTTGTAAACAAAACCGCCGAGATATTTATTTATAGCGTCGTTTCGGCTACAACCATGAGCACATAAAACTCAGAACTTGCAAAACAAGGTTCAGTGTCCGTACCATTCAGACATATACCTAATCAGACTACCCTGATTAGGTATAGGATTTAATGACACGGACAATGGACCTTATTTGACTATTGTCGTACTGTTCGCTGCGGTACAACACATGGTCCTGTGTATGCCTTGTTTAACTGTCGAAGATTCATAACCTGAAACACTGTGACTTAATAAAAATATTTTTCCATAAAGATACGTAGACAGATTTGTGCAGTTTTCTCTGGAGGGGTTCGAATTTCAGAGCTAACAAAAGTGGATTACTGAAATTCATGCTCTCTATGCATTCTTCTTTATGAAACTTCCTGTCAGATTAAAACTGTGTGCCGATTCAAAAATGGTTCAAATGACTTTGAGCTCTATGGGGCTTAACATCTGAGGTCATCAGTCCCCTAGAACTTAGAACCACTTGAACCTAACTAACCTAAGGACAGCACACACATCTATGCTCGATGCAGGATTCGAACCTGTGACCGTAGCGGTCGCGCGGTTCCAGATTGAAGCGCCTAGAACCACTCGGCCACAACGGCCGGCATAACTGTGTGCCGGAAAGAGACTCGAACTCGGGACGTTTGCCGAGTTCGAGTCTCGGTCCGGCACAGTTTTAATCTGCCAGGAAGTTTCATATCAGTGCACATTCCGCTGCAGAGCGAAAATTTCATTCTGGATTCTTCTTTATGTTCGCTGGGGAAAAAGTCTTTGACTTATCTTTAATCCTGAAAGTACCTGTAAATAATTGACTTGATATCTTGTACGTTTGAGAAAGTTCTTTAGTTTTACTTTGTATTTTAATAAAAATGTGACTTTTAGTCCTATTAGTTCAAGAGACCTCCTCCACGAAACCAACATGTAACCTTTCGCATCAGCGACGTAGTAATGCCAGTGGCTGAATTAGGCGATATATAAGCGCTTTGCTGTGTTTCATTTACTTAAGCATTAAGAAAGCCTCAAGTCTCATTCGCTTACCCTGTAAAGTTTTCCTAATACCAGCTCGTTGTTTCAAGTAATTGTGACTAAACGCTTTTCCAAAAAAGTGAACTGTTCGCGATCCATAAAAGGGCCGAGTCACAAGATGTAAAAATCAAACTATGTTCATGGAGAGAAATCATCACAGCTGCATAGAAGCTATTTTGACTGATTGGATTAGCTCGGTCGTTAGACCCAGAATTTCAACCTGATGTCCTCTGACACATACTCGCTGGATTTTAGTAGTTCCTATAATATATAGCCATCTGCAGGATGCTCGTGATTTTACATTTGGCCTCCAATCTGAACCACTTTCCGTGGATTTCAAACATCGCTGTGGTATAACACAGTTTAACTCGTTAGCCGATTGAACTGAGCGTAGAAAATATTAGGTCAAAATCGCAAGACAACGCACCTGAACTGTAATCTTACTGAAGTGTTACAGAAAGTATGAGTTCTTAACGGATAATCGCTGAAAAAACTTTAACAACGTATCAAGAAAAAATTTCTCCTTTATGGTTACGAGTACCTTGAAAACGAGTACCTGACCACACTTCAAGCAAACGATCATAGAAAGTACGGCAGCAAAAATAAGAACTGCTTTCCTAAACTTCCTATGCCGCAGTTTAATTTGTCATTTAATTGTTGATACCTTCCGTTAATTTCATCTGATTTCTTACAAGCACCCTTCGTAATACTCAATGGTACCTGTCTGTCAGTACATGAAGTTTACCTAATCTTGGTTTCACTGTGACTTCCTTAGTGTTTCCACGTGATAATCACATCACCAACAGTCCAAATAGGCAGCTGAAGAAGGATGATTCGCAATTCCGAATACAAGTCTTGAATTTCATACAGCTATATATAGGCTAGTAGCAGTGTCTGTTCCTTTAGACATGCATGAACGTTAAAAGTCGATTTCATAATACAGCTTTAAACACAGACACTGCAAAATAACGTCATAAGAGTTGAAATGTTACTGATGGACTTGTCACTCTGGCGACATCCAACGACTAATCGACGATCTAAGTCACTGAGCACCCTCGAGCGACATATTCTGCTGTTACTTCTTTTCTTCTGAAAAGACAACACTCCCAACCACCTTTTATACTGGCAGATAGCCTCTCGTGACATGTAGTGGCCGATTTCGCATTAGGTATGGGTGCCCGGATACTGTTGATGAGATACTGTCTCTTGCGGTGTTGCCTCAGGGAACCACGGTACCGTTGATGAGCACCAGCTAGAGGCCCACGGGGTCTCCGTGGCGCTGGGGCCACCTCCAGGTGCAGCCTTGCCTGCATAAAGCGAGCTGTCGCCTCGGTTCGCTAATTCCTCAACTTTGTCGAAATTCGCATTCAAAACTGTTTCCTACCGCTCACCCCCAGTCAGGTAGTACATAAGACGTGTCCGCCTGTGGTGCTTTTCTTCTCTTCCCATTTGTCGTCCTGCGAACAATCCACGTGGCGAATCTGGTACTCAGACCATTCGCTTTACTGAAATGATAATTAAATCAAGAACCTAAGCTGTCCAGAGGCGTTGATATACATCAAAGCGGACAGTTGAAAATGTTGCCCCGGCCAGGACCCGAACCCGAGATCTCCTGCTCACATGGCTGACGCTCTATCCATCACAGCCACCGAGAGCACAGAAGATAGTGTGAGACCCACATTCCCAACTTATGTCCACACACTACATTCGTAGTGCCCCTGTCCATTACACTCACTACTCGCGGCAAACAAACTTACCGAGTCCCGTAAGAGTTCGGGCAATGCGTGTGCATCCAGCACAGAAGAAAGTCAATGACCGGTTAGCCTTAACTATATGAAGATGGTATACGTTCTTTCGGACATGTCCGAAAGAAATGGTTCAAATGGCTCTGAGCACTAAGGGACTTAACATCTGTGGTCACCAGTCCCCTAGACTTAGAAGTACTTAAACCTAACTAACCTAAGGACATCAAACACATACATGCACAAGGCAGGATTCGAACCTGTGACTGTAGCAGTCGCGCGGTGTCCGAAAGAAATCTTCATACAGTTCGCTTTACTTGGTTTTTCCAGGCAACAAACTTTTGGCGCTTTCCCGGCTCATCCGGAGGCTAACTATTCCATCTATTTGTGGTTTTCACTTGCTGAAGAAGCTGAGCTCGCTACCCGATACTGATTAAGAGTAACAAACACTTCAGCCAACTCCAGCTCTCCACGCGAGCCACCACTGCTCCTCGTAGTTCTCATGGTGGTAATTACACCAATTATCCTCTGTCCCAATAGTCTCGCAAACTTCCCTCCGGAGATTGCTTATTGTAATCAACTACATTCTACCTCCAATAACGGGGCGTTACAGTATGTTTAGTGCTGTTAAATCTAGTGGTTTCATCGAACAGTTTTGCAATGAGTACCAAACAGCCATTTGCAGAGATTACATGGGTTATAACGCTAACAGTTATGACTGTTTCCACTAGCTTTCTAAAATCAGCAGGGACAAATGTAGTTTCTCCACGTGTTGCAATAATAACTGGTACTCAAATTTCACTATGTTCAATTCAAAAGTGTAGCCGTCTATAAAGTTTAGTGCATTGGTTATTGCATAAAAATGTACAGTTGCAGGTTATTAAACAAAAAACGTCGGTAGCATAGAGAGTACTGCGAGACTGCAGTTTTAACTCAAAGAAAGCGTCTTCATACAACCAGCGTATTCTTTCATCAATCTGGTATCGAGTCAAAACAGAAGCGTAAAAAATCGGACTTTTTGAAGAAAAAACTTTTTTAAACATTATTTGGTATGTAGAAAGAAAAAAAAGGCATAAGATAAAATAAAAATATGCTTAAGTGTTGACTTTAAAAATATTATTTGATGTGTTATTGGAAATTTGTGGTAAGGTCTTATGGGACCAAACTGCTGAGGTCATCGGCCCCTAAGCTTAGGCACTACTTAATCTAACTTAAACTAACTTACGCTTAGGACAACACACACACCCATGCACGAGGAAGGACTCGAACCTCCGGCGGGGAGAGCCGCCCGGGCCGTGACAAGACGCCTCAGACCACGCGGCTTGATATGTTTGTATGTACGCATTTTCTGGAGCAAATTAATACTGATTTTTTTGAAATATTTGGCCGACAATGTTCCTATCCTTTTACTTCTCAGCAGTGCGGATAATTTACGACATTTCTCAGGAATAGTGCTTACAAATAGTGATGAAGGCTTTAAAAAGATTATAAAACTTATTTCGCGTCGCTTTAGTCACTGTTCCATTAGTTTATAAGTGTTCTGCTTCTCCGTCCCACCATCCTGCTTAAGCATACCGGTCCACCTTTGGAACTCGGTAATGGGGGGGGAGGCGTTCAAATGGTTCAAATCGCTCTGAGCACTATGGGACATAACTTCCGAGGTATCAGTCCCTTAGAACTTAGAACTACTTAAACCTAACTAACCTAAGGACATCACACACATCCATGCCCAAGGCAGGATTGGAACCTGCGACCGTAACGGTCGCGCAATTCCAGATTGTGGCGTCTAGAACCGCTCGACCACCACGGCCGGCTGGAGAGCGTTCAATAAGTAATGCGACACACATTTTTTCCTGAAAGCAGGTTTTTTTTTATTCAGTATTCCAATACACCACATTATTCTCCACTCTATCGGCTACCAAAGTCTACTTCTCAACATAATCTCCGTTCAATGCGACGACCTTACTCCACCTTACTGCGAGGGTATCTATGAAAGCATGGTACACTCTACTGGTCTACCTCGGAGCCAGCTTCTTTCTGTATTAATAATCTTCCCATCATTCACTCAGTGCTTCCCGCTGAGTGGATTCTCCATTGGACCAAATAGATGGAAGTCAAAAGCTAGTATGGATGAGGGCTAACAGTTCAGTGAAGTATAGTAAGCTCCTCTCGGATGCCCAGACATGTGTGAGGCCTTCTCTTGTCATGGAGAATATGTTCGTTTGCATTTTTATGGTGACGTCTTTTCTTCAGTTTTCTTAGGGTGGCACAATACACTTCGGAGTCGATCGTTGCACCATGAGGGAAGACAACAAAAAGAATAACGCCTTCAGAGTCCGAGAAGGCCGTCGCCATGAATTTACTGACTGATGGTGCGGCTTTGAAATTTTTCTTCGGTGGAGAAGTGGTGTGGCGCCACTCCTTTGACTGTCGTTTAGTTTCCAATTCGAAATGATGAACCCAACTTTCATCGCCTGTGACGATGTTCGACAAAAATTGTCACGATCAGCCTCGTAACGCGCAAGCAATTCGGCACACATGGTCCTTCGTCACTGTTTACAGTCTTCTGTTGGCGGCGAGGAACACACCAGGCACACACCCTGAGTACTCACTCTGGTGAACGAGTGTGTGAGTGTAGCCTGTACTATTCGTTCTACATCACAGTTTCCACTGACCAGCAGTCGCCGAACTGTTTGAAATGAACTTTATTTATCGTAAAACAAAGAACGAGTAGTATGGAATTGTTGGCTGCGAGACCTCGGGAGCTGGGTTGCAAATTAATCGTAATTGTTTCCTTCCTCTGCGTACGTGGTCAATGAGAGCTGTATCCTAACTGTACCTGTTGACAAATTTTTTTTTTGTACCTGTTAAGCCCCGTAGATCGATCAGATGACCAAACCCAATTGCAAAGTGACTTACATACGATATCTATATGATACCAAAACTGTAAATTGAGTCTAAATAATGGAAAATTTGAAGTCAGCTACATGATTACTAGAAGGAACCCGTTAAATTTTCGTTACACGATCAATCAAAAAAATCTTAAAGCTGTCAGCTCATCTAAATACCTAGAAAGTACAATGACTAACAACTTAAATGATGACGGTTTTTACGAAGTGGATTCGCAATTTGCGAATCCGTGCTGACGTCATGTGTTTGTGACACATGAAAATGTGTGCTGGACCAGGACTCGAACCCGATTATCGCAAGCGATGCATGTCTCGTATATGATATGCGAGTTGGTGTGTCAGTCTTTTAAGCAAAGGTACTTTTCGTTGCTGCGACATCTTTTCCCGAAATTTCAATCTCGTCTTTCCCTTGGGAATACCAAACTATTTTGTTGACGACCATCTATATAGGGAGAAATGATTATCGTATAAAACAAGAGAAAACTGAGATAGCACGAAAAGATTTAAGTCTTTGCTTTTTACATGTTCTGTTCAAGAGTGAACTGCAAAGTACTCATGTAGATGGCGATGTATAAGTGTCAGTCAAATGAAAAGGAGACAGATGGAATAAAGAAAGTAAACTTTGTATTATTTCAAAAGTAATTGCCATAATTGTTAATATATTTATCCCACAGGGAGATAAGACGATCAATACATTCATGGAAAAATGTATGTGGTTGCCTACGGAACCACGATTCAGGCGTGCACCTCTTCGTCCGAAGCAGATGGACGCCAGGAATGTGTTTGCTCCAGAAATATCGAAGTTGCATGGAGAGAGATTGTAACTGCATGGAGCAGGTGTAAGGGCTTCCCAGCGAAATTTCTGCGGCGTAGTGGAAACAACCATAGCAACATATGGGCGGGCATTTTCCTGCAACAGGATGATGCCGACCGTCAACATACCTGAGAGTTCGGATTGACGGGCCGCTTCAATTTTTGCAGAGCGTCGACGTACCGCTGTGCGCTTATTGTGGCGGCGCTTTCCAGAAAGCCAACGAGCAGCGGGCTCTTGTAGTCGAAAAAAAAGGTCACCACGATTTTGCCAGACATGGCGTACCTGTTGTTTCGACTATGCTGCAGAAATTTCGCTGGGGATACCTTACACGTCCTCCATACAGTCCTGATCTCTCCCCATGCGATTTCCATACTTTTGCAGCCCTGAAGAAAGACGTTCGTTGCCGTCTACTTCCTTCGGACGAAGTCTGAGTACAATCATGATTCCTTAGGCAACCGAAAACAGTTTTTCATGAAGGGAATGGCCGTCTTATCTCACAATGGGATAAATCTATTAACAGTTATGGCGATTACTTCTGAGGTAATAAACATTTTTCTTGAAACTTGCTGGCAGATTAAAACTGTGTGCCGCGCCGAGACTCGAACTCAGGACCTTTGCCTTTCGCGGGCAAGTGCTCTGCTTGCTCAGTTGGTAGAGCACTTGCCCGCGAAAGGCAAAGGTCCCGAGTTCGAGTCTCGGCCCGGCACACAGTTTTAATCTGCCAGGAAGTTTCATACCAGCGCACACTCCGCTGCAGAGTGAAAATCTCATTCTGGGGACATTTTTCTTACTTTTTTCATCTGTCTCTTTTGCATTTGACTACACGAGGTAGATGTAGGGGGCTGTAATGATTTTGTGTATAGTTTGATGCCATGTTTCTGCTTTTAATAATGCTAGAAAGAAGAGAGCGAAATTCGGCGCTGACACGTTGCTTATTCCTGACTAATACCACCAAGGGGGTGCCAAGTCTAACATCCCTGTCCGATGGACGAATCACTGTCAACTGTGTTACATGTCCTCTCTCCATGAGTCTTGCTGAGAGATTAGTAATTTAGTACATTAGCCGAAACCTGTCTACCCCTGCCGGCCAACTGTTTGTGGTGATAATTTCTTTCCACCAGCAGGTTTCGAACCGGCTACCTCCGAGTCGGGCGCCACCGCACAGGCGTGCTTTAGTGACCTCGGCTACGGCGGGGAGTACTTTTATTGTAAAATCGAAGGTACAGTTTTAGACGTGTGCATAAGGTCAGAGCCGTAAGAACTCGAAGCTTGACGTTTATCGTGGCCGCGACGGGGGAACGCCCCGCTGGCGCTAGCAGAGTCGTGTTGCATCGGCGTACGCATCGCCCACCTGCCAACTCTCCAGACAGCCAGACATCTCTACGTCGTGCTTAATTATTCCACGGTTGAAAACGTAGATTACAGCCTTGCTCCAGATGTGAAACTCATTACTGAGAGAGAATTTTCAAGTTCTTCCTCCCTACCGAAAACTCTAAGCTGCCCCAGAGCTGATGCCGATCGAAGTGGCTGGATACTTCCTAAATATACAGAGTGAAAAGTATTTAAACCGACAAACTCTGGGAGGTTGTAGGGGACATCAAAACATATATTTTTCCCTAATGTCATTTTTTCCTATGAGGATTATTTAAACCGGTGGAAGCCTTATTACGCTCTTGAGCTGTAGGCAACAGCTGTCCACCATTTCAGTAGTGCATTGTCTCTGTTTACTAATGAAGCAATACACCTGCAGTGAGTACATTGACATGGTTGGTGCGTAATACTTAGTGCACCACAACGAACGAGTTGCAAAGCACGTTTATCAACAACAATATCCTAATCGCCGTATCCCGCAACATACGACGTTTGCTGCTGTGTACCAACGTCTGCGTGAGACCGGGTCATTTAGCAGATTACCTGGATTGGGACGCCGTCGCTCGGTAAGAAAGCTCCAATTTGAGGAAACTCTCTCGCAGCATGTGGAGCAAGATCCTTCAATCAGCACTCGTGCAATTGCACGTAACATGAGGACGAATCAGACGAATGTAAGAGCAGACCTTCGAGAGCAATTGTTACGTCCATTTCACTTACAGAGTGTCCACAACCAGGAACCAATTGATTATCCACCAAGAGCACAGTTTTCGCAGTGCGACCTGGAACAGTGTGAAATGCATCCTACATTTCCATCCTCTGTGTTGTTTACCGATGAAGCAACGTTCGGGCCTGATGGAGTCTTCAACATGCACAATTCGCATGTTTGGAGTGAGGATAACCCACATGCCACAGTTACTAGAGCTCACCAAGTGCGGTTCTTCGTTAATGTGTGGGTCTGTGTTGTTGGGGACTGTTTAATTGGGCCGTATCTGCTACCTAGGCCATTAAATGGCAAGCACTATTACAATTTTCTCGCCAGAGCATTGCCAATATTGCTGGAAGACGTCCCGCTCCCTACAGGACAACGCATGTGGTTCCAACATGACCGGACGCCGGCACAATTCAATCGTCGTGTGCGTTAATTCCTGGACCGACGGTTCCCAGAAATGTGGATTGACAGAGGTGGTCCTGTACCATGGCCTGCTCGATCCTCAGTTCAGATTCAGAAACAATTCAGAATACTCCTGGGGTTTTTGCCCGTGTCAGACAGAACATGATCCGACGGTGTAACCTTTCTTTACGTGTCAACGGAGGCATTTTTAAAAACCTACTGTAATTGAAATTGAGTTGTGTTAAGGTGTTATCTCTTGGTCATAAAAAATGGAAAAATGTGTGTTGGTTTAATTAATTTGCCGCCACAGATATCTTACTCTACCGGTTTCAATATTCCTCGTAGGAAAAAATGACATTAGGGAAAAATATTTGTTTTGATGACCCCTACAACCTCCCAGAGTTTGTCGGTTTAAATACTTTTCACCCTGTATTCATGTGAGCCATCGAGAAGTGACATCGACTACCCAAGTCACTCAATTTATTAGCGTACTGTATGCATTCCAAAGACACTGTGAAAATACGCACAGTGGAGAATCTGATCAACCAGGACGGTGCCTACCACTCGGATAATGCATTGAGTCAACGTTCAAAGAGCAGTGCTCACTAAAAAACCCTAACCTCCAGAATAAGTGTTGTCTTGTTATAGATTTCTTTAAAGACACTCGGTAGTTTCCTAGCTGCGTTCAGCTGTTAGTAAACCTGTGCTTATCTTGTAGACAATCCACTTCACTTCTGTTTTCTTAATCACTTCACTTCGCTTCACCACACAGCAACGTAAGCTATATTTTCTTCTTTCTGTACTTACACTGTATATGTTTGTACCTGAAAAATATTTCATGTCGAAACTCCAACGTTTCTGTTATGTAAATTATTTAGATATTCAAAAATGGTGCAAATGGCTCTGAGCACTATGGGACTTAACATCTGAGGTCATCAGTCCTCTAGGACTTAGAACTACGTAAACCTAACTAACCTAAGGACATCACACACATCCATGCCTAAGGCAGGATTCGAACCTGCGACAGTTCCAGACTGAAGGGCCTACAACCGGTCACACCGGCTGGCATTTAGATATTCATTATAATGGTAACGTGTGGTTACATTTGTAGCATCATATTCAGATTCCACTAGAATATGATTCAATATAAAAGACGAAGCCGGCCGATGTGGCCGTGCGGTTCTAGGCGCTTCAGTTTGGAACCGCGTGACCGCTACGGCCGCAGGTTCGAATCCTGCCTCGGGCATGGATGTGTGTCGTGTCCTTAGGTTAGTTTGGTTTAAGTAGTTCCAAGTTCTATGGGACTAATGACCTCAGAAATTGAGTCCCATAGTGCTCAGAGCCATTTGAACCGTTTTTTAAAAGACGAAACAGGCCGAGTAGTAAAATAAAAATCTTTTAAGTAACTGGAGCTGTTATTCATAAATTCAACATACAGTTCATTAGGAAATATCAGTATTAACGGGTTGGGCAAAATTATTTTCTTCCATTAGCGATATCCTCGTGTTATTTTACGTTAAGGATAACCTTAAAGATAGCAATTTCTCTACGTTAGTCGGATACTGGGCAATGAGTGCGGAACGATGTCATTGGTCATATGAACTGCACAGAAACTCTGTAGTTGATTCGGTTAACGCCCCAGTACCTGAAAACTATATACGGCAGAGCCAGAGAATAGTGAAGGGAATGCACTACTCCAAAACTCCGATTTACCCGTCGCATAACCGTATCCGATAAGCAACTCGAACTTCACCTGCCTATTGAACGTGGGCATATAAATGTCATTACGTTTGTCGTTCATTCACCACGAAACCAAAAGCTCACACTGGCGCACAGTATTCTTCACAGTAGGATTTAAATCGTATTCAGCCATCACTGAAGCCAGGAAATGTGTCATAGTGTCAATCCGCATCTTATTCGAAATCCGGAGACAACCACATTCTGTATCAAGAGTGTCATTCACAGAGCGAAAGTGCGTTACCAGTTTTGTTCGCGAAATGTGAAGTCGAAAGGCAAGCAAAGGAAATGGACTAAGAACTACACGGCGGTGCTCTATTAATCACCAACATGAAGCCGCAAGGTTGACGTATACGATCTGAGTCCCCATTTAAAGATCTGTTACAACACGGTAAACTCAGTTGCCTTCATTACAGTTGTGTATCGATATACTTACAGAGCTCGTCCACCATGTATTTCTCCTATTTTACTTGCTCCGTTGTGCTTTGCATTGCTTAAAAGTTTTGTATTTTTCTGTTGTGTCTCTCAAGGAGATTTAATTGTCACGACCAAGGTCCTGTACCTCTACATTTTGTGAAGTGCGTTGCATCATTATTTACATTTAATACAATAACATTCTCATTTGGTCTCTGGTGAAGCCTAAGGTTAAATTACAAAAGATATGAGGAAAAGTACCACCACAGCTTTATCTTGAGAATGTCTTTATCCTATCGCACGGCTAGTTTCGGCGGCACATTACCGCCATTCTCAGGCCCCGTTTACCAAACAACAGTAAGTAACTCGATGCCAATATTTGAAAATTAGACAGCTATAAAACAACGACCACACAAAATTATGGTACATAACTTGCTTTAGTTTTCAAATACTGGCTTTGCGCGCAGTCCGGAACCGTGCAACGGCTACGGTCGCAGGTTCGAATCCTGCCTCGGGCATGTATGTGTGTGATGTCCTTAGGTTAGTTAGGTTTAAGTAGTTCTAAGTTCTAGGGGACTAATGACCACAGCAGTTGAGTCCCATAGTGCTCAGAGCCATTTGAACCATTTGAATTGTCTTTGCGTTATTGTTCTCTGGTAAACAGGGCCTGATATGGCTGTATTGTGGCACAGACGTTAGTAGTGCGATAGAATAACGACATTCTCAAGATACAGCTGTGGTGGTACTTCTCATATACATCGTCAGCTGCAATCCTTCGTCCATGCAATAAGATAGACATTCATAAATTTACAAATAAAAAACATTGAATACAATCACTGATATTATTTAGTTGTGCATCTTCAGGTGAGACTCTTACTGAATTGCTGAAACGTGGATGATGTTGATTTTAAGGCTTTTCTGCGATATGTTCTGCATATGTTATAAAATGCTACTAAAAGTATGACAGATTGTTACTATCCATGAGAAATGAAAAACAAAACATTGCAATTTTTGTTGTTTACTTACTCGTATAACAGTTCGCAAGAAATGTTCTTCACATCATCATAGGATTACGGATACATTTCTGAAACCACCATCTTGCGTCACACGTTGACACAGACCAGGAACGTTCGTACAGAATAAATTTTCAGTGTTATTCAAGGCTCAATTATGGTAAAAAAATTATCTCTAATATTGGTAAGATTCCCATTTTAGAAATAAACGTAAATGTTTAACAGTTGTTTAGAAGGGAAATATGAAAATTACGATGATATTGTCCACAACAATGAGAGTTTATAACATAACTTAAAAGTTTACGTTACACGACCTATTTTCCAATTTCAAAGATAATTTCATTGTTCCCCGCTATTTGAAGTGGAACATGGAAACTTCCTACAACGTACGAAAAAACGATTTGTTATTTCTTAGTAATTTAAACACAGTCATATATGTTTACCAACTCAATTTTCATTCATTAAAAATTAATTGTTTATATGCATATTAAAACAGAAAACATTTCTTTTATTTCATCTTTTTATACCTTCCTTAAAATTGGAATTCAGTATTTATTACTCACTCTCACAGAGCGTTTTCCAATAATTTATTTCTATTACAGTCCTCAAGCAAACACTCATTTACCATTTATTTCATCACAACACCTGATACACAGTCTTTCATTGTTTATTTCTATCCCTAATTCTACCATTGGTCTTACCAGAACGCTGTTGTTCCCAGTTTTATTACAGCAAAACAGAATGTGGTTTCTGCCATTTCTTTTGCGATGTACATTCTCACATACTTAATTGTCATTCACGAAGTATTTCTATCTCCTTTCTTGTGTATTACTTACATTTTTCTATTTTTTAGGTGACGATTTACGCTATGTTTGAAAATGCGCATATGTTTAATAATTTTTAATCTGAAAGTTTAGCTTTCGTTCGAAAATAAAAATACGTTGTGAAAGTTGCCTTATTACTTTATTGATATTATGAATAGATGCGCTATGCGTCATAATCGTTAAAATGAAATTTTGACAAAAACGGTCAAATGATTTGTGAAATTATTTGTCTAAAAGTAATAAATAAAACAGAGTTGAAAAACATTTGACTTACCTTTGAAAGACGTTCAGAATCACGGATGACAGCTGAGATGCCTGTATGTTAGTGACGTAAAGAGACCAATGAGTGACATTTCATCAGACGAATATCCTCTAATCATCTTTAAAATTCTAAGATTCTAAGTTAAACTTTGAATTCCCATCAGCACCTCGTTTTTGATTTCATACTTCAAAGATGAACCAAATATTTCTCTACTTTATTTTATTTCTTACCTTTACACAAATCATTTCACAAAATATTTGACAGCTTTTTTTTACAAAATATCTCATTTTCAAGATTTTTTTCAAAAAGTAGGAAACATAACATATTTAAACATTGATCAATATTCTTGTATTAATATTAGTGTTAAGAGACTACAGGTCAAGAGAAGTCAGAGAGGTTTCAACGTATGCTGTGATTTGATAGGTTTTGACGAAGCAGCAGATATTCGTGAAATATTTTGCATTTTCCTTCAGATCACTAAGTTTTTCTTAACTAACCCAATTATTTGCAAGCAGTTTATGCAAAACTAGACCTTACGCTGGTCGGCTTGATATCTAATTTGTCCACTTTCCACTCTTAATTTGGCTATGAAATTTCGGACAAAAATCCATTATGTAAGTTCTAGAGAGTCTTGTGTTCGCTCCGCTCAAACATTTGACCGATAATTGACGCAGTTGAAGACTCTAGGAGCTGAAGAGGGACTAGCGCAAGGGTTTAGGACACAGACTACAAGTATCAATGCAACATAGCGGTCAGACAGAGACCATTTGAATGGTAAGACATTTTATTTAATAAGGCCATCTTCTATTACTGATAAAATTTAGTATCGCTACTTTAATAATGTCCCTACTACCAGTGAGCTATTAAACCGTCTTGAACAACACGAGGAACTCAAACATGGAGCGGAAAAATATTCGCTCTGACGAGTACGGATAATCAGGTAACCGCCACGCTCTGGTTCCTCTGCTCGTTGATAGCCCGTGAATTTGATGCCGCAAGCACCAAATGCGCATCTGTATCCGTCACGTCTAATTTAGTTTCAACTGTGCTAATGATAGATCGAGAATTGAATTAAAATTAACACTGCCATCGCTTTTAATATTACATTTGCTACACCCAAACATTTAACGTACATGAACGACACAGAAAGCTTTCATTTTGCCTGATTTACTTGACAGCGAGAATGATTTATATCGAATCAAATTTCAATTAACAGTCTCTTCGGTCTTTGCCTATCCCACCCATCCATGACCACGCCACTAAATCTTATTCTCTTGCGAAGGCGTAAATGATCAATTATTATCAGGCAAAATATTCTTGTTCTACTATTTCGTTTCTTATGTACAACATAACAATGAGGAGTAAAAGTCGTTGCAGTGCAGTTACTAGGCCCACAGCGTTATTAATCAGAAATTAAGAAAGAAACTTACAGAACAAATAGCATTCTCTTGCAAATATTATATACGATCACAGTTTCACTTTCCCTCTTATAAATAGGAACGATGTCCGCCTCGATAGCTAAGTAGTCAGCGTGATGGGTTGCCGTCCTACGGGTCCGGGTTCGATTCCCGTCTGGGTAGGTGATTTTCTCCTCTCAGGGACTGGGTGTTGTGCTGCCTCCATCATCATTTCATCCCCATCCGGCGCGCACGTCGCCCAATGTGCCGTCGAATGTAATAGGACCTGCACCAAGGCGAACGGACCTGCCCCGCAATGGGCCTCCCGGCCAATGATGCCAAACGCTCATTTCAATAGAAACGATAAATACGAAAATGGGTGTAGATATCGGGAACAGGTATAAGCTGCCCGAAAAAATTGCAAAGGGATTGAAGAACAGAGTGGTAAGACATGTCAGAAAACGTGGTAATCTATGTTCTAAGAGAAAATCTCTATTTGAAGTGAAGGGAAGGAGCCGGCCTGGGTGACCGACAGGTTCTAAGTGCTCCAGTCTAGAACCGCGCGACCGCTACGGTCGCAGGTTCGAATCCTGCCTCGGGCATGGATGTGTGTGATGTCCTTAGGTTACTTAGGTTCAAAATGGTTCAAATGGCTCTGAGCACTATGGGACTTAACATCTGTGGTCATCAGTCCCCTAGAACTTAGAACTGCTTAAACCTAACTAACCTAAGGACATCACACACATCCATGCCCGAGGCAAGGTTACTTAGGTTTAAGTAGTTCTAAGTTCTAATGGACTGATAACCTTAGAAGTTAAGTCCCATAGTGCTCAGAGCCATTTGAATTATTTGAATGGAAGGAAAGAAGGTTAAATAGATATTAACGATTTTTCCTCATCTAGGAGCCCTATTTGATTGGTTACGGATGAGGGAAGGAATTTTCTGTGGTCGTATCAAAACAGCTAGTCACGTAATCGCATTACATAATTAGGGAAACTAGCAAAACCTGAGTCAGAATGGTCGGTGTAGGATTGAGCTTCCACTCCTTCAAAATGCGGGTCCAGCGCATTAACGTCGTGCTATTTCCCTCGTTGTCTTAATATGAAATAGCAAAATGAGTTACTTCGGGAGTCGCTACTTGGAAACTGAGTATTGTAGATAAGTTATTAAAGATACTTCAATTGCATTCAAGTTTCTCTCCAACCTCCGTAAGTTGCGATTTTTTGTGACAAGTGAAAAACGTGCAGTATGGCAAGCACAATTTTAATTATGATTGTTGTTCTATTTCTCAACCAGCTTAAAAATTGTTACGAAACATTTTTGGGTAAGTAATTTCTCTTAATTTCACTATACTTTTATCACCTTCTATAGAATTTTTCTTTTATATCTTAAGGTTTGTCGTAACGTGCTAATGGTTGCTCTCCATCCTCGTCATTTAAGGGCAGTACTTGGGGATACAATTCCTGAACCGTTCCATTTAATTCTCCGTTAGTAAGCAATTTGACAATCAGATTAGTAGCAGGCAGACGTAACAGATATTAGAAGCACTGTGTGACCTCTGACTGGGATGATCCAATTGCTGCCAGCGAAACGAGTCAGCGTGGAACTTGAGTTTCGTGAGCGGTGTGAAATTCGCTTTGCCGTGAAGCAATAAAGCTCCGGCAGACAGCTGGCTGCGACATTTACTCTGGGCAGCACGAAGTTCCTGGAAGGTCGAACGGCACGCCGATCCGTGGAAACCGTTTATACTGCAGTTTCCCAAATCTCCAGTTTCCTGGTACACTTTTGTACAGGAGTGGCAGTGACACTTATGAAGTTTTCCATATAGGGTAAAAATTGGGAGTTATCAGTTTTAATAAATTTTGGAGTCTGCTGACAATACACAAAGCTAGTGACTGAAGATGAGCGACTTACGTGTTGTAATGGTATATTTTCCCTTGCAACACTGAGACCGTATGTTTCACTGAGCTGACAATGCATCATATTTCTCCTGGTCAAAAACTGGAAAAAAATCACCTCTGTTCTTATAGACCACCCTTCTCAACAGACAACAAATAGTGCTCAAGCTAACATAATGGCTAATAAGGTATGATTTCATTCTAGAACGTTGGGAGTGAGTGTGCAAATTCAAATTTACGGACACACTATATTCAAAATAATTTCGAGAAATTATGCAAACGTATATTTAGACAGAAATTAGTAATTGGTACTATATCAAATTTACGAAAAGAAGTCAAAACTCAAGTCTGCTGTTTATCCTGCCCGCATCTCGTGGTTGTGCGGTAGCGTTCTCGCTTCCCACACCCGGGTAACCGGGTTCGATTCCCGGCGGGATCAGGGATTTTCTCTGCCTCGTGATGGCTGGGTGTTGTGTGATGTCGTTAGGTTAGTTAGGTTTAAGTAGTTATAAGTTCTAGGGGACTGATGACCATATATGTTAAGTCCCATAGTGCTCAGAGCCATTTGAATCATTGTTGTTTATCCTGCTGAAAGAAACAATTATAGAGTGCGATAAAACTGCAAGTCAGTGAGGAATGTGACTTGAAGACGAACATAAGCTTGACATATATTTTGATATTCACCAGGAGCTTACGAAACGGCACTCTAAATACTAATATATGAGCAACTGTAGCGACAGTGGGGGAACAGTTCTCTCCAAAATACAAAAAGTGCAACCTGGAAGAATCGAATTTCACATCGATGCAAGGGACATCTACATCTACATCTACATGGATACGCTGCAATTTAAGTACCTGACAGAGGGTTCATCCAACCACCTTCACAATTCTCTATTATTCCCATCTCGTATAGCTCGCTCAAAGAGCGAACACCTATATCTTTCCATGGAAGCTCTGATTTCACTTATTTTATCATGGTAATCGTTTCTCGCTATGCAAGTCAGCGTAAAAAAAAATCAAAACGCATTCGGAGGAAAAAAGTTGGTGATTGAAATTTAATAAGAAGATACCGCCGCAAAGAAAAACGCCTTTGTTTTAATGATGTCCACCCCAAATCCTGTATCATTTCAGTGACACTCTCTCCCCTATTTCGCGATAATACAAAACTGCTGCCCTCCTTTGAACTTCTTTCTATGTGATCCGTCAATCCTATCTGGTCTCCCCCATCGCGCAAAAGTATTCTAAAAGAGGACGGAGAAGCGTAGTGTAGGCAGTCTCTTTAGTAGATCTGTTACATTTCCTGAGTGTCCTGCCAATAAAACGCTGTCTTTGGTCAGCCTTCCCCACAACATTTTCTATGTATTCCTACCAATTAAAGTTGTCCGTAATCGTAATTCCTAAGTGTTTAGCTGACGTTGCGGCTTTTAGATCTGACTTATTTATCGTGTAACCGAAGTTTAACGGATTCCTTTTAGCACTCATGTGGATGACCTCACACTTTTCGTTATTTAGGGTAAATTGCCAATTTTCGCACCACATAGATATCTTTTCTAAATCGTTTTTCAATTTCTTTTGATCCTCTGATGGTCTTACTAGTCGATAAACGACACCATCATCTGCAAACAACTTAAGACGGGTGCTCAGATTGTCTCCCAAATCGTCTATATGGACAAGGAACAGCAAAGGGCCTATAACACTACCTTGGGGTACACCAGAAATCATTTCTGTTTTACTCGATGACTTTCCGTCAGTTACTACAAACTATGACGTCTGAGACAGGAAATCACGAATCCAGTCACATAACTGAGACGATATTCCATAAGCAATTTCACTACAAGCTTATTGTGTGGCTCAGTGTCAAAAGCCTTCCGCAAATCCAGAAATGCGGAATCCCTTTGAAATCCCTTATCAATACTACTCAACACTTCGAGTGAGTAAAGATCTAGTTGTGTTTCACAAGAACCATGTTTCCTAAATCCGTGTTGATCGTGTGTCAGTAGAAGTCCTCTGAGAAAAAAGATATTTGCAAGTACCAGACACTGAGCTAAAATGAAAACAGGTCTTTCAGAGTGAATAGCCCATGTATAAAATGCTATGGAGCTTACTTAGAGACCACAGGAAACCTGATGTAGCTTCACCTGGAAAGTATGAAACCACACGCAGGTCAAAATTACAATAATCTATAAAATAAAAAAAATGTTAACGTTGTAATTATGTACGCTTGCAGTAATTACAGGGATTGTACACAAAACTGATCTTCTACATGAATGAAGACAGAAACTTGAGGTGAATTTAAACTTACACATATAACTACGAAATTTTCATTGTCGAAAGAATCATCCGATTTTACATGAGTATATCTTTCACATACATGCACATAAACCTAGGGGAACATTATGTAGTTACATTTGGCACCAAAGGTTCCATTTAAGTTTCACAGATGCTGAAACTGCCCTCCACCGGACGCACGACAGATATACAGACGATAATCACATTCATCTTATACATTTGCGACGGTGTTCCATTACTGTCGTTGCTGTGCGGTGTCGAGAATCGCCCAAACGTGGCTGGAACAGGAAATACATGGACGAAATCCTTCACAAAACACCCAACAAATGAAATCACATGCCCTGAAATAATGAGACCTAGTACCCCAATGGTGCAATGCGAGATCCTTCCGCTTTACATCCACATATTCGTAAACAAGCCAACTGGCGGAGTGTACTCCTAGAACCACTATGTAATCCACCTCTCTGTTCCACTCTCTAATGGGGTCTGGGAAGAATGATTGTCGGTAGTCCTATGTGTTAACTCTAATTGCTCGTATTTTCCCATTGTGGCCATTTCGTGAGATGTATGTGGAAGGAAGGGACATGTATTCCTACTCTTTCCGGAAAGTACTCTCTCGAAATTTCAGTATTAAATCTCTCCGTGATGCACACCACCTCTCTCGTAGCGTTTGCCAACGGAGTTTCTTGAGCATCTCTGTAACGCTCATGCGCCGACTAAACAACACCTTGTCGAAACACGCCGCTCTTCGTTGTATCTTCTATCAGTTCTACCAGGTAAGGATCCCAGATTGATGAACAACACTGAGGAATCGGTGGAACAAGCGCCTTTAAACCACTTCCTTCGTGGATGAGGTACATTTTCTTAGGATTCTTCATATGACTTTCAGACTAGTATCTGCTTTTCCTGCTGTTTTATGTGGTCATTCCACTAAGGTCGCTCTAGATGTTTACTCCTAAGTATTTTACGGTACATAATGTTTCCAGCAATTTGTCATCATTAGTATAGTTGTTCAGAAGTGGATTTCTTTTCCTACGTATGCACAATGTGTTATATTTATTTACTTTCAGTGTCAACTGCCAGAGCCTACATCTTTCATTAATTCTCTCTAGGTCCTTCTTCAAATGATAAAGTCTTCTAGCATTGCTACTATCTTAAATACAACCGCAACATTTGCGAACAGTCTTAAAGCGCTTCAGACGCTGTTAGGTCATTTATGTACACTGTAAAAGGAACGGCCCTATCACATTTACTTTCGGTACTCCGGAAATTACCTTCACATCTGCTGATTTTGTTCCATTAAGAGCGACGTGTTGAATTCTCTCTGCAAGTAATTCTTGCCTCCACTTGCAAATCTGGTCCGATACTCGGTAAGTTCGTATTTTATTCAGTAAATGGCAGTGCGGGACGGTGAAAATGCCTTTCCGAAATCGAGGAAAGCGCACCCTTGACTACAGTTCCATGGGTCCGATGGAGAAACAGAACTAGCTGATTCCAGAGTGAGATTTTCACTCTGCAAAGGAGTGTGCGCTGATATGAAACTTCCTGGCAGTTAAAAAGTGTGTGCCGGACCGAGACCCGAACTCGGGACCTTTGTCTTTCGCGGGCAAGTGGCAGAAGTAAGGCTGTGAGGAAGGAGCGTGAGTGTTGCTTGGGTAGCTCAGTTGGTACAGCACTTGCCTGCGAAAGGCAAAGGTCCCGAGTTCGAGTCTCGGTCAGCACACAGTTTTAATCTGCCAGGAAGTTTCAGAACTAGCTGAGTTTCGCAAAATCTCTAGGGAATCCCACGAAACATGTTCCTAAATTCTACAACGGAATGACGTCAAAGATATAGGCGTCTAATTGTATGCATCTGTCATACGACCCTTCTTGAAAACGAGAATGGCCTGCGCTTTTTTCCAGTCGCAAGGTGCCATTCGTTGCTCCAACGACCTACGATAAACTGCGGCTAGAAGGGGAGAAAGTTCTTTCGCATAATCTTTGTAGAATTTTACAGTTATCTCATCTGGTTCTCCTGCGTTTCCATTACTAAGTCATTTTAGTAACTGCTTTTCTATTCCGCGATCAGTTATCTCAATATCTGACATTTCGAAGTTCGTACGATGACTGAAAGAAGGGGCCGTATTACCATTTTCTGCTGTGAAACGATTTCGGAAGACTGAATGCCGTATCTCAGCCTTCTCTCTGTTATTTTCCGTTTCTGGGCCTGTATGGCCAGTGAGTGAATAGATGATTTCTACATCTACATCTACATCTACATGACTACTCTGCCGTTCACATTTAAGTGCTTGGCAGAGGGTTAATCGAACCACAATCATACTATCTCTCTACCATTACACTCCCTAAAAACGCGCAAAAAAAACTAACACCTAAACCTTTCTGTTCGAGCTCTGATTTCTCTTATTTTATTTTGATGATCATTCCTACCTATGTAGGTTGGGCTCAACAAAATACACTCCTAGAAATGGAAAAAAGAACACATTGACACCGGTGTGTAAGACCCACCATACTTGCTCCGGACACTGCGAGAGGGCTGTACAAGCAATGATCACACGCACGGCACAGCGGACACACCAGGAACCGCGGTGTTGGCCGTCGAATGGCGCTAGTTGCGTAGCATTTGTGCACCGCCGCCGTCAGTGTCAGCCAGTTTGCCGTGGCATACGGAGCTCCATCGCAGTCTTTAACACTGGTAGCATGCCGCGACTGCGTGGACGTGAACCGTATGTGCAGTGGACGGACTTTGAGCGAGGGCGTATAGTGGGCATGCAGGAGGCCGGGTGGACGTACCGCCGAATTGCTCAACACGTGGGGCGTGAGGTCTCCACAGTACATCGATGTTGTCGCCAGTGGTCGGCGGAAGGTGCACATGCCCGTCGACCTGGGACCGGACCGCAGCGACGCACGGATGTACGCTAAGATCGTAGGATCCTACGCAGTGCCGTAGGGGACCGCACCGCCACTTCCCAGCAAATTAGGGACACTGTTGCTCCTGGGGTATCGGCGAGGACCATTCGCAACCGTCTCCATGAAGCTGGGCTACGGTCCCGCACATCGTTAGGCCGTCTTCCGCTCACGCCCCAACATCGTGCAGCCCGCCTCCAGTGGTGTCGCGACAGGCGTGAATGGAGGGACGAATGGAGACGTGTCGTCTTCAGCGATGAGAGTCGCTTCTGCCTTGGTGCCAATGATGGTCGTATGCGTGTTTGGCGCCGTGCAGGTGAGCGCCACAATCAGGACTGCATACGACCGAGGCACATAGGGCCAACACCCGGCATCATGGTGTGGGGAGCGATCTCCTACACTGGCCGTACACCTCTGGTGATCGTCGAGGGGACACTGAATAGTGCACGGTACATCCAAACCGTCATCGAACCCATCGTTCTACCATTCCTAGACCGGCAAGGGAACTTGCTGTTCCAACAGGACAATGCACGTCCGCTTGTATCCCGTGCCACCCAACGTGCTCTAGAAGGTGTAAGTCAACTACCCTGGCCAGCAAGATCTCCGGATATGTCCCCCATTGAGCATGTTTGGGACTGGATGAAGCGTCGTCTCACGCGGTCTGCACGTCCAGCACGAACGCTGGTCCAACTGAGGCGCCAGGTGGAAATGGCATGGCAAGCCGTTCCACAGGACTTCATCCAGCATCTCTACGATCGTCTCCATGGGAGAATAGCAGCCTGCATTGCTGCGAAAGGCGGATATACACTGTACTAGTGCCGACATTGTGCATGCTCTGTTGCCTGTGTCTATGTGCCTGTGGTTCTGTCAGTGTGATCATGTGATGTATCTGACTCCAGGAATGTGTCAATAAAGTTTCCCCTTCCTGGGACAATGAATTCACGGTGTTCTTATTTCAATTTCCAGGAGTGTATTTTCGCATTCGGAAGAGAAAGTTGGTGACTAAAATTTCGTAAATAGATCTCGCCGCGACGAAAATCGTCTTTGCTTTAATGACTTCCATCCCAATCCGCGTATCATATCTGCCACACTCTCTCCCCTATTACGTGATAATACAAAACGAGCTGCCCTTTTTTGCACCCTTTCGATGTCCTCCGTCAATCCCACCTAGTAAGGATCCCACACCGCGCAGCAATATTCTAACAGAGGACGAACGAGTGTAGTGTAAGCTGTCTCTTCAGTGGACTTGTTGCATCTTCTAAGTGTCCTGCCAATGAAACGCAACCTTTGGCTCGCCTTCCCGACAATATTATCTATGTGGTCCTTCCAACTGAAGTTGTTCGTAATTTTAACACCCAGGTACTTAGTTGAATTGACAGCCTTGAGAATTGTACTATTTATGGAGTAATCAAATTCCAACGGATTTCTTTTGGAACTCACGTGGATCACCTCACACTTTTCGTAATTAGCGTCAACTGCTACCTGCCACACCATACAGCAAAGCGCTTTGCAACTGATACTGGTCTTCGAATGACCTTACTAGACGGTAAATTACAGAATCATCTGCGAACAACCTACGAGAACTGCTCAGATTGTCACCCAGGTCATTTATATAGATCAGGAACAGCAGAGGTCCCTGGGGAACACCTGATATCACTTCAGTTTTACTCGATGATTGGTCGTCTATTACTACGAACTGCGACTTTCCTGACAGGAAATTACGAATCCAGTCGCACAACTGAGACTATACCCCATAGCCCCGCAGCTTGATTGGAAGTCGCTTATGAGGAACGGTGTCAAAAGCTTTCCGGAAATCCAGAAATACGGAATCAACCTGAGATCCCCTGTCGATAGCGGCCATCACTTCGTACGAATAAAAAGCTAGCTGCGTTGCACAAGAACGATGTTTTCTGAAACCATGCTAATTACGTATCAATAGATCGTTCCCTTCCAGGTGATTCACAATGTTTGAATACAGTATATGTTCCAAAACCCTACTGCAAACCGACGTCAATGACATAGGTCTGTAGTTCGATGGATTACTCCTACTACCATTCTTAAACACTGGTGCGACCAGCGTAATTTTCCAATCTGTAGGTACAGATCTATCGGTGAGCGAACGGTTGTATATGATTGCTAAGTAGGGAGCTATTGTATCAGCGTAATCTGAAAGGAACCTAATCGGTATACACTCTCGTCCTGAAGACTTGCCCGTATCAAGCGATTTGAGTTGCTTCGCAACCCCTAAGGTATCTACTTCTAAGAAACTCATGTTAGCAGCTGTTCGTGTTTCAAATTCTGGAATATTCCATTCGTCTTCCTTGGTGAAGGAATTTCGGAAAACTGCGTTCAATAACTCCGCTTTAGCGGCACAGTCGTCGGTAACAGTACCATCGGCACTGCGGTCTTGCCGCTTGTGTACTTTACATACGACCAGAACTTCTTCGGATTTTCTACCAAATTTCGAGACAATGTTTCGTTGTGGAACCTATTAAAGGCATCTCGCATTGAAGTCCGTGCCAAATTTCGCGCGTCTGTAAATTTTAGCCAATCTTCGGGATTTCGCGCTCTTCTGAACTTCGCATGCTTTTTCCGTTGCCTCTGCAACAGCGTTCGGACCTGTTTTGAGGACCATGGGGGATCAGTTCCATCTCTTACCAATTTATGATGTATGAATCTCTCAATTGCTGTTGCTAATATATCTTTGAATTTGAACCACATCTCGTCTACATTCGCATAGTCAGTTCGGAAGGAATGGAGATTGAGGTCAAGTGTGTTTTCGCAATCATTTACAATTCGCGTGGGTTAGTGGACTAACTGCTCGAAATAAGTGTCGTAGAAAGCATTTAGGACAATCTCGGAAGATGTTTTCTGCCTACCACCGGTTTTGAACAAGTATTTATGTCAACATATCGAGGGAAGGTTGAAATCCCCACCAACTATAACCGTATGAGTGGGGTATTTATTTGTTACGAGACTCAAATTTTCTCTAAACTGTTCAGCAACAGCTTCTTATGGAACCAGGCTTGTCTCATGATGGTCTGTATGGGGTAAGTGCGAAGAACAAGTATTTCGGCGATCGTGGAATCATAAATGCAGCGGTATTAACATCATAACTCATTTATCAAAAACTCATACAGCCTTCGACGACGGCGTCCTCGTGGCGTCCATTGACCCTGGGCTGAAGAGGTCGCCTCAGCAAGAGAGAGAGCTGCGTGTGACGGCGGCCAGCGAGGTTGCCGGGCAGGAAGCAGAGATCGGAAATAAGCTCCGGGTACTCGCTTTCATCTCGCCTCTTATGAAGTCATCTCCGAGCTCATCTTCTCCGCACGCTCGGACACTCGACCCGCGTGTCTCCGCCATTGCCCATTTATAACCGTAAATTCGTCGCTTGTGTCCTGTCTGATAAAAGTGAACCATACTAGCGTAGGAATGAGAGCGTGTACACACGACCTCGCAAGTATAACCGAGGACTTGCGGCATTACTGCTACATTAGCAACCATTGGGTATGACGATTGTCATATACCGGTATAATGACAATGGTCAGCGGTGATATTATTCTGTTTATATATTCAGGGTGTTACAAAAAGGTACGGCCAAACTTCCAGAAAACATTCCTCACACACAAAGAAAGAAAATGTTATGTAGACATGTGTCCGGAAACGCTTACTTTCCATGTTAGAGCTCATTTTATTACTTCTCTTCAAATCACATAAATCATGAAATGGAAACACACAGCAACAGAGCGTACCAGCGTGACTTCAAACGCTTTGTTACCGGAAATGTTCAAAATGTCCTCCGTTAGCGAGGATACATGCATCAACCCTCCGTCGCATGGAATCCCTGATGCGCCGATGCAGCCCTGGAGAATGGTGTATTGTATCACAGCCGTCCACAATACGAGTACGAAGAGTCTCTACATTTGGTACCGGGGTTGCGTAGACAAGAGCTTTCAAGTGCCCCCATAAATGAAAGTCAAGAGGGTTGAGGTCAGGATAGCGCGGAGGCCATGGAATTGGTCCGCCTCTACCAATCCATCGGTCACCGAATCTGTTGTTGAGAAGTGTACGAACACTTCGACTGAAATGTGCAGGAACTCAATCGTGCATGAACCACATGTTGTGTCATACTTGTAAAGGCACATGCTCTAGCTGCACAGGTAGAGTATCCCGTATGAAATCATGATAACGTGCTCCATTGAGCGTAGGTGGAAGAACATACTAACTAAAATGAGCTCTAACGTGGAAATTAAGCGCTTCCGGACACATGTCCACACAACATCTTTTTCTTATTTGTGTGTGAGGAATGTTTCCTGAAAGTTGTGCCGTACATTTTTGTAACACCCTGCATAGGGTGTCAGAAACAGTTTGAAAAGCTCCTAAGCGTGTTTCAGGAAAGGTTGTGCCCCCACTCCCCCCCCCTTAGGATTTAGTGGTAAGATGGCGCAGTGGTAGGTTATCAAAAACTGAATACAGATCAAGCATGAAGACAGGAAGAAGGTTTGCTGAACTGTGAAAAACGCAAAATAAAGCAGTGAAGAGTCCAGAAAGATCTGTGTTCAAATTTCACTCTTACCACGTACACACACACACACACACACACACACACACACACACACACACACACAGACAGACACACATTATATATATACAAAATCAAAAGTATCCGGACACCTAGCTGAAAATGACTTACAAGTTCGTGGCGCCCTCCGTCAGTAATGCTGCAATTACGGCTCGGAGGAATCCAGACAGCAACGCCACCATGTTGAATAATGTCTTTCGTGCAGCCACAGGACGTCGGGTTACGACTCACACGGTGCACAATAGGCCGCATGATGCGCAACATCATTCCCGACGTCCATAACGAGGTCCATTTTTGAAGCCACGACACCATGCAGCGCCTGTATTCGTTGTCGCATACTATCCACAAGTTCATCAAGGCACTGTTGGCCCAGATTATCCCATTCCTCAACGGCGATTCGGCGTAGATTTCTCAGTGGTTGGTGTGTCACGTCGTCCATAAACAGCCCTTTTCGATCTATCCCAGGCATGTTCTAAAGGGTTCATGTCTGGAGAACATGCTGGCTATTCTAGTCGTGCGATGTCGTTATCCTGAAGGAAGCCATTCACAAGATGTGCACGATGGGGGCGCGAATTGTCGTCCATGAAGACGGATGGCTCGACAATATGCTGCCGATATGGTTGCACTGTCGGTCGGAGGATGGCATTCACGTATCGTACAGCCGTTACGGCGCCGTCCATGACCACCAGCGGTGTACGTCCGCCCCACATAATGCCAGTCCAAGACAGCAGGAACTTCCACCTTGATGCACTCGCCGGGCAGTGTGTCTTATGCGTTCAGCCTCACCGGGTTGCCTCCAAACACGTCTCCAATGATTGTCTGGTTGAAGACATATGCGACACTCAATCGGTGAACAGAACGTGATGGCAATCCTGAGCGGTCCATTCGGCTTGTTGTTGGTCCCGTCGGTACTGCGCTGCATGGTGTCGTGGTTGCAAATATGAACCTCGCCATGGACGTCGGGAGTGAAATTGCGCATCATGCAGCCTGTTGTGCACAGTTTGAGTCGTAACCCGACGTCCTATGGCTGCCATTATGCATTATTCAATATGGTGGCGTTCCTGTCAGGGTTCCTCAGAGCCATAATCCGTAGGTAGCGGTCATCCATTGCTGTAGTAGCCGTTGGGCGACCTGAGCGAGGCATGTCATCGACAGTTCCTGTCTCTCTGTAGCTCCTACATGTCCGAACAAAATCGCTTTGGTTCACTCCGAGGCGCCTAGGCACTTCCCTTGTTAAGAGCCCTTCCTGGCACAAAGTAACACTGCGGACGCGATCGAACCGCAGTATTGACCGTTTAGGCATGGTTGAACTACAGAAAACACGAGCCGTATACCTTCTTCCTGGTGGAATAACTGGAACTGATCGGCTGTCGGACCCCTTCCATCTAATAGGCACTGCTCATGTTAGGTTGTTTACGTCTTTCGGCGGGTTTAGTGACATCTCTGGACAGTGAAAGGGGACTTTATATGTGATACAATATCCACATTCAACGTCTATCTTCAGGAGTTCTGGGAACCGGGATGATGCAAAACTTTTTGATGTATGATAGCCTGCGGTTGCATACAGTAGTTTTACTACTCTACACATAGCACATAAATCGCTCTTCAGGTGCGTTTTAAAGAACGATCCAGGTGCAGACGATGCATGTTTCGAAATTGCTACAGGGAATTACACTCAATCAATACCTCCGCCTTGGCAGAAATTTAAGGAAATAGACAAAATAAAACTTCATCGATGGAACGGTATCGTCCTCTCTATACGTTATTTTAGATATTGGGTATCTGAATGAAAAGACAGGGTTGTAACTGTGATTGTTTTTTAAATTGTTACACATACTATAAAGTTCATGCTAAAAAGTCGCTATCAGTGTTCTTTATTTGTGCATCATTTTAGATTTTCTGCTCTTCCCTCAGCCTGTCTGCCACCACATAACAATCGCTACGAACTATCGAGAGACGAGAAGAACATCCGAAGAAAAAATTATAGTATGAAAAATCTTTATGCATTCTTTTTGTTAACAGTTTTTGTCGTATTTTATTATCGCCTAAGCATGGAGAACACATCTAAATTTTAGGCAGTCAGTGAGGCTTCTGTGCTTCATTATCAACTGGCTCTGAGCACTATGGGACTTAACTGCTGTGGTCATCAGTCCCCTAGAACTTAGAACTACTTAAGCCTAACTAACCTAAGGACATCACACACATCCATGCCCGAGGCAGGATTCGAACCTGTGACCGTAGCGGTCGCGCGGTTCCAGACTGTAGCGCCTGGAACCGCTCGGCCACTTCGGCCGGTGCTTCATTATCGATTATAAATTTACCTAGATGCCTTGAATGATATGATCTGCTCTGGAAGCACGGTTCCTCAAAGCATTCAACATTCTGAAGCGTGTTCGCGACAAGATGTGGGAAACAGGCAAAAACTACACCATCTGATCAAAAGTATCCGGACACCCTCATCTAAGCCAGAAGTGACCGCGAGATTTCACGAGAGGCGGGTTTACCAGTATAAAATGAGGTGGAGAGTATTCTATTGTCAGTAGGGAAGCAGTAACACCAGCAGCTTCGAACGTGGACTAGTCATTCGGTGCCACCTGACTAATAAATCCATCTGACATACTTCAACCGTTCTAAAACTGTCCAAGGGGATCGTTGGTGATGTGATTATAAAGTGGACATACCAAGGAACGAACACAGGGGAACCAAGACCCGCTAAACTTCCTATATTGACGGACAGGGACTGTCGAGCATGCTGAAGAGTGGCTGTTAAACATCTCACGAAATCAGCGGAAGGGATCACCCGTGAGTTCCAGAAAGCTACCATGAGGCAGGTAGCGCAACGAATGTGTGTAGGAGACGAAAACAATGTCGAACAGTGGCCGAGCAGTTCCTCATAATCCTCAGATTTCTGCCGTCAGTGCCAGGCAATACTTGAGGTGGTGTAAGCAGCGACGCCACTGGACAGTGGATGACTGTAAACTGTTTATTTGGAGTAAGAATCACGCTGTACCCTGTGGCAATCCGATGGAAGGTTTTCGGTTTAGCGAATATTTGGAGAACATTACCTGTTATGTGTAGCGCTAACATTCAAATACGCAGAAGGTGGTTGGGGTGTGGTCTCCTTATAGAGCTTAAGAAAACGCTACATGTGGAAGGATATGGACGGATTTTATAGCATTGTGAACTGTTCACAGTAAAGGATCAATTCGGAGATAATGATTTTATCTGTGAGGGAATGGTTTGCGGAAAATAACATTCCTAAAATGGTCTAACTGTCCCAGATTTCAGACCTGGGCGCAATGGAACACCTTTGGGATGAGTTAGAACGTCGACTTAGCTCTAGATCCCAGTGTCCAAAGTCACTGTTTTCTCTGGTTTCGGCCGTTGAGAAAGAATGGGCTGCCATTCCTCCACAGACGTTCAGGCACCTCATTTTTTTAAAGTGTCGCCAGCAGAGTTCAAGCCAGCATATGGGCGAATGGTGGACACTCCCTATTTTAATGTCCATTAATGTCCACTAATAGGCGACCGGATACTTCTGATCAGATAATAAATTTGCTCCAATTTTATAGCGATTCAACAGATATTACTAGGTACAAAAGGAAGAAAAAGCTTTCTGCTAGGTACCTGGAATCTAAGCAGCAAGGAAGCTGACAAAGTAGGGAAAGAAACTGTTGGTAGAAACATTGTGGTAACCTGTTTTATCACGCTGCAATATGTTACGCCGTTAATGTGTTAGACGTTCATGCACCCATGTGAGCCTGAGTGCCTAGAAGTCAGATTTAATAAGCTGTGATCATTGTAAATAACTGTCCAGAAGTGGCATTCCTCTTTCCACTGACAGAGACTGTATCAAGCGGTACTTCATTTACGTCTTCTGACCCACAGATTTTTACTCTGGCGAGAAGAATCTTCCGTTTATGGTACGTCAGGCGTAATCGTTTCAGAACGCCACATTTTAGGACATTTTGAATTCTGGGGAGAGAACAGCTGTAAATTTGATTAGAGCCCAGCCTTCTATTTTAGTTCAGCACGGAACAAGTGTATTGCACGTTTCTTACTTTTTATTTGATGTTATGAATTATCAGAACCCCATATAAGACTTTGGATTAGGAGACTGTAAGTGTTGCAGAATGGGAAGCTCATCCTATCGTCACAGAACATTGTATTCCCCAAAATACGCTGCTGACTTATGATTTTTTTATTTACTACCACCTTAGAATTCCCAGATCATCAAGTTAAGTATTATAATACGTCAATCCATTTTATTCAATAGAGATAGTAATGTGTCTTCAATAATCGAATACAACCTGTGATTATGAATACTGGGTCTCGTAACAAATCACGTGCTTTACAGAACTGTCCACAGTTTTTGTCGGATGCCATATGATTATCACTGACTGTGTTGTTGTATGACCTTTTATCAGTGGTTATAACTGTAACAGAACCACACGGACTGCATTTAAAAATGACGTAGTATTATATGTGTCAAGTAGTCTGTATTGACATATTGTGGCATCGTTAGGTGATCGAGATGTAAAAATGTAAATGTCGTGTGACTAGGACCTCCCGTCGGGTAGACCGTTCGCCGGGTGCAAGTCTTTCGATTTGACGTCAATTCGGCGACTTGCGCGTCGATGGCGATGAAATGATGATGATTAGGACAACACAACACTCAGTGCCCGAACGGAGAAAATCTCCGGCCCAACAGGGAATCGAACCCAGGCCCTTAGCTTTGGCGGCCTGTCGCGCTGAACACTCTGCTACCGGGGGCGGACAATGATCGAGATATGCCTCCGTTGTTTAATACGCTAATGCATGCTTATACGGCGGTGCTCAGAGGCAGCCAATTCCAATCCTGGTATTGGAAGGAATGTTCACCTTCAGTCTTTGGCCGACAAGAGGAAGAGAGAGAGTATAACTTCCTAGTCACCGGAATTTGCAACAGTATTACGGATTAAACTTCAAATATCACCGCAGAGTGTCATGGCGTGAGAGCATGCATGTGAATCTGTTGGTGGTAATCCGTCCGTCGTGTTGAGCCGGTTCCCTTGGTGCTATTCGAGAGAAGTAGGCAACAAACACAACATAACTCTAGAGTACACAGTAGAATGACTCATCACAGTCATCTACTCGATACGGTGCAAACCTGACACTCTAAAAACAGGTCTGAGGAGGGCAACAGCAAACTATTTTCATTAAGATCTTGCCCAGGACGGCAACATGAGAGCCCCGAATTTGTCCCAGCGCTCATTTCCTGACTTATACTTTTGTTGGTGATAAGTGTGAACTATAATAGCAGAACATAGTACATTTTTCGCTCACTCGGAGACTTATCTTGATTAACATGATGGTCTTTAAATATCTGTGGTCAGTGTGGCGCCATCTACATAAAGCATATCATCCTATTTTAGCTTATTCACTATTTTTGTTTCTCCACTATCGATGTTTGCTCATTTTATACATGATGACGTGCACTGTAGGAAGAAACCTTATGTTAATGTTAATGGAAAAACTCTAGGTTCTTTATTATTTTGTAAGAAAACTTGTCTCGAACTAATTTGAGTGCTAAAACCACAATGTCGACAGTGTGAAACAAATTATATTATATTATATTATATCATCATCATCATGCCTGAAACCTTAAGATAATTGCTATTCAACACGCAGCGGAACACCTGTACTTATGAATGGATGTTTTCTTTTGCAGGCTCACAACCGATTGGTGGCCGACTTAGATACTATGGGATTCCAAGTAGAAGAAACACAAAGCTTTGGAAACGAAGTCACGTCTGCCCTAGCAAAGCTGAAAGAGAAAGATGTTCGTATAATACTGGGAAACTTTAACGAGTCCTGGGCGAGAAGGATATTTTGCGAAGCTAACAGGTAAATATTAAAAACGTAACTGGTATAACTGCCAGACACAATTAATTCATTTGTTTCTATTTAGACTAACGATGCTTAACTGCGTCTTATTAGCAATTTTGTTTTGACACTTTTTTATTCTGCATTAACATTTTTGTGTATACACTGAAAAGAAATATCCGACACAGATGGTAAACATCTCGCTGCTATTACCGTTGTAGATTAGTTAGGCTTCTCCTGCTGATTTCCACTATAATTCAAAGCTACCAGGAGAAAAAGGGTGTGCTTTTAATTAAACTACAATAGCATAATGCGCACGCTGTTGTGCTGTCCAACGTCCAGTTATGACCATATCCTCAACGAAATTCTTGCATATTTTCGAACATCGTACCGTAGTTGTTCTTTGTAGGCAACCGTAATGTGAGAAAGTACGAGAGAGGGATTAAATAACAACTCAAATTCATCTTCTGTGAGCGGTGGGGAGGTAATCCGCTACGTCCCATTGCTATGCACTGTTCTGAATCGATCGACTAAGAGACATCTATGTGGAAGTGCACGTCATGCAAGAGGATTGTTTTTGTAAGTGTTGTTTCACGAGTTTGGAAAATTTTGTTTCATAAACGCCAAAACAACATGCTATTACTAAGTTTTAGTCAAAATCATAATAGGCGATAGGAGTATTATGGGAATGACGCAGAAACGAAACAATTATGGAGTGAGTGGAATATTGCTTCATCATCCCCTAGAAAGAAAACAAGTGAGAACATTCGTGAAACCAATGTTGGTTTGGTTTTCCAACTTGAAGGAGCATTTCTATTTACAAGTGCTAAAACTAGCGCTTGAGGAATTGCGACAATAACGGAGCTGTATTGTGGGTATCGAAGCATTTTCCCGCTCATCCCTACAACGCGCCTAGTCGCACAGCATTCAGTCTCAGACAAATATTATGCAAAAAATCGCTAATAGTTCCTATACTATATTTCAGTGACCGTGTCGTTCAGAAGCACGATTCAATGTTCCTTCAGACATCCAAGCGCGTTCGAAGGACCACTGCAAAGTACCTTTGAATACTGCAACGCATTTCTGAACGACATAGGCACTGCAATTTAGAATTTATCCGGTGACACCGTACAAGTGTCGTTCAATTAAAACGTCTCGCCTGTACGGGAATATACATAACGAATGTTCGAGTGCAGGTAGTAGACACATTGTTGAAGATACATGGAAGTAAGGTTGTGGTCGTGATTCGTGCTCGGATAGTCTAATGGTAAGGAGACTGCTCGCGACAAGCGGGAAATCCTGGTTCCAGTACCGTTTCCACACAAATTTTCACTGTAATTATTCCATTACAAAGCTGATGGTTGCTCATATTCGCAAATGCGAATACATTTCACGATATTACACTACTGGACATTAAAATTGCTACACCACGAAGATGACGTGCTATAGACGCTAAATTTAACCGACAGGAAGAAGATGCTGTGATATGCAAATGATTAGCTTTTCAGAGCATTCACACAAGGTTGGTGCCGGTGGCGACACCTACAACGTGCCGAAATGAGGAAAGTTTCCAACCGATTTCTCATACACAAACAGCAGTTGACCGGCGTTGCCTGGTGAAACGTTGTTGTGATGACTCTTGTAAGGAGGAGAAATGCGTACCATCACGTTTCCGACTTTGATAAAGGTCGGATTGTAGCCTATCGCGATTGCGGTTTATCGTATCGCGACTCTGCTGCTCGCGTTGGTCGAGATCCAATGACTGTTAGCAGAATATGGAATCGGTGGGTTCAGGAGGGTAACACGGAACGCCGTACTGGATCCCAACGGCGTGGTATCACTAGCAGTCGAGATGACAGGTATCTTATCCGCATGGCTGTAACGGATCGTGCAGCCGCGTCTCGACCCCTGCGTCAACAGAAGGGGACGTTTGCAAGGCAACAACCATCTGCACGAAAATTTCGACGACGTTTGCAGCAGCATGGACTGTCAGCTCGGAGACCGTGGCTGCTGTTACCCTTGACACTGCATCACAGACAGGAGCGCCTGCGATGGTGTACTCAACGACGAACCTGGGTGCACGAATGGCAAAACGTCATTTTTTCGGATGAATCCAGGTTCTGTTTACAGCATCATGGTGGTCACATCCGTGTTTGGCGACATCACGGTGAACGCACATTGATAGCGTGTATTCGTCAACGCCATATTGGCGTATCACCCGGCGTGATGGTATGGGGTGCCATTGGTTAGACGTCTCGACAACCTCTTGTTCGCATTGACGCCACTTTCAACAGTGGACGTTACATTTCTGATGTGTTACGACCCGTGGCTCTATCCTTTGTTCGATACCTAGGAACCCCTACATTTCAGAAGGATAATGCACGACCGCATGTTGCAGGTCCTGTACGGGCCTTCCTGGGTTCAGAAAATGTTCGACTGCTGCCCTGGTCAGCACATTCTCCAGATCTCAGAAATTGAAAACGTCTGGTCAATGGAGGACGTGCAACTGGCTCGTCACAATACTCCAGTCACTGCTGTTGAAAAACTGTGGTATCGTGTTGAAGCTGCATGGGCAGCTGTACCTGTACACACAATCCAAGCTCTGTTAGACTCAATGCCCAGGCGTATCAAGGCCGTTATTATGGCCAGAGGTGGTTATACTGGGTACTGATTTCTGAATATCTATGCACCCAAATTGCGTGAAAATATAATCACATGTCAGTTCTAGTATAATACACTCCTGGAAATGGAAAAAAGAACACATTGACACCGGTGTGTCAGACCCACCATACTTGCTCCGGACACTGCCAGAGGGCTGTACAAGCAATGATCACACGCACGGCACAGCGGACACACCAGGAACCGCGGTGTTGGCCGTCGAATGGCGCTAGCTGCGCAGCATTTGTGCACCGCCGCCGTCAGTGTCAGCCAGTTTGCCGTGGCATACGGAGCTCCATCGCAGTCTTTAACACTGGTAGCATGCCGCGACAGCGTGGACGTGAACCGTATGTGGAGTTGACGGACTTTGAACGAGGGCGTGTAGTGGGCATGCGGGAGGCAGGGTGGACGTACCGCCGAATTGCTCAACACGTGGGGCGTGAGGTCTCCACAGTACATCGATGTTGACGCCAGTAGTCAGCGGAAGGTGCACGTTCCCGTCGACCTGGGACCGGACCGCAGCGACGCACGGATGCACGCCAAGACCGTAGGATCCTACGCAGTGGCGTAGGGGACCGCACCGCCACTTCCCAGCAAATTAGGGACACTGTTGCTCCTGGGGTATCGGCGAGGACCATTCGCAACCGTCTCCATGAAGCTGGGCTACGGTCCCGCACACCGTTAGGCCGTCTTCCGCTCACGCCCCAACATCGTGCAGCCCGCCTCCAGTAGTGTCGCGACAGGCGTGCATGGAGGGACGAATGGAGACGTGTCGTCTTCAGCGATGAGAGTCGCTTCTGCCTTGGTGCCAATGATGGTCGTATGCGTGTTTGGCGTCGTGCAGGTGAGCGCCACAATCAGGACTGCATACGACCGATGCACACAGGGCCAACACCCGGCATCATGGTGTGGGGAGCGATCTCCTACACTGGCCGTACACCTCTGGTGTTCATCGAGGGGACACTGAATATTGCACATTACATCCAAACCGTCATCGAACCCATCGTTCTACCATTCCTAGACCGGCAAGGGAACTTGCTGTTCCAACAGGACAATGCACGTACCCATGTATCCCGTGCCACCCAACGTGCTCTAGAAGGTGTAACTCAACTACCGTGGCCAGCAAGATCTCCGGATCTGTCCCCCATTGAGCATGTTTGGAACTGGATGAAGCGTCGTCTCACGCTGTCTGCGCGTCCAGCACGAACGCTGGTCCAACTGAGGCGCCAGGTGGAAATGGCATGGCAAGCCGTTCCACAGGACTACATCCAGCATCTCTACGATCGTCTCCATGGGAGAATAGCAGCCTGCATTGCTGCGAAAGGTGGATATACACTGTACTAGTGCCGACATTGTGCATGCTCTGTTGCCTGTGTCTATGTGCCTGTGGTTCTGTCAGTGTGATCATGTGATGTATCTGACCCCAGGAATGTGTCAAAGTTTCCTCTTCCTGGGATAATGAATTCACGGTGTTCTCATTTCAATTTCCAGGAGTGTATATTTGTCGAATGAATACCCGTTTATCATCGGCATTTCTTCTTGGTGTAGCATTTTTAATAGCCAGTAGTGTAATTTCGTAAGCATTCTAGTCACCGGACTTCCCCTTGCGACTGAAGAGAGACCTAAAAGGTTACCGTTTCTAGGACATGGAAGAAATGAAATCAAAATCGCCCAATTGTGAAATAGCACCTAACGAAAACAACCACTCCGAGGTAAGTGACGCTTACTCACGGTAACGGCCTGTCAACTGATTCAAAACAGTGTGCATTAAATGTATGTAGCAGGAAACCCCGTTACCAAGCCACCAGCAGGAAAGCAATTTATTTATTTCAGGATTCTCTCTGGTATCTCATATACATTTACAAAATAAATGTTCCTTTAAAGTGTCGTAGGCTGAAAATGGTTCACATGCCCCGAGCACTATGGGACTTACTTCTGAGGTCATCAGTCCCCTAGAACTTAGAACTACTTAAACCTAACTAACCTAAGGACATCACACACATCCATGCCCGAGGCAGGATTCGAACCTGCGACCGCATCGGTTGCGCGGTTCCATACTGAAGCACCTAGAACCGCTCGGCCACACCAGCCGGCTGTCGTAGGCTGTTCAGTCTTGTACACATATATGAAATAACGTAAAAGGAGAAGACAGGCGAGAAACAGTAGTTCGGGGAAACGGCTCAAAGCGGGATGCGTATGCTGTTGCAGCTTACACAAACTGACATCTACGTGAAGGTATTGTTACTTGTCAACTTCATTCCGACACGACCAGCATATTCTCTTCCTGTCGAGATGTTAGACAGAATGTAACTGGTTACCTGTTGTCTACAGACCGATGCTTAGTGAGTAGCAGTTGCTCAACTCTCTCGTTCCCTTGTCTCACTGAGCCTTCCTCTTGGACCTAAGCCAACGTATCGAGCTGCTTCGACCCATGGTCAGTACTGGAACTGCTAATGAATGGTGGTAGTTCTGCGCTTCTCTTTGGCCTGTAAGGTTGACAGCTTGCGTTTTTGCTGTGTTAAACATAAACAACCAACCTGTTGCCAAACTTCGAAATAGTTCTAAATCACTAAATACCTAATTCTTTTTCTTCAACGAAAAGAACAGGTGTTTCCGCATTGGTATAACATGCAACAGAGGCTATATTTACTAACGGAAATGGTATACAGGGTGGTCCATTGATCGTGACTGGGCCAAATATCTCACGAAATAAGCATCAAACGAAAAAACTACAAAGAAGGAAACTCGTCTAGCTTGAAGGGGGAAACCAGATGGCGCTTTGGTTCGCCTGCTAGATATGGCTGCCATAGGTCAAACGGATATCAACTGCGTTTCGTTTTTAAAATAGAAACCCCCATTTTGATTACATATTCGTGTAGTACGTAAAGCAATATGAATGTTTTAGTTGGACCACTTTCTTCGCTTTGTGATAGATGGCGCTGTAATAGTTAAAAACGTATAAGTACGTTGTATCACGTAACATTCCGCCAGTGTGGACGGTATTTACTCCGTGATACATTACCCGTGTTAAAATGGACCGTTTACCAACTGCGGAAAAGGTCGATATCGTGTTGATGTATGGCTATTGTGATCAAAATGCCCAAATGGCGTGTGTTATGTATGCTGCTCGGTATTCTGGACAACACCATCCAAGTGTCCGGACCGTTCGCAGGGTAGTTACGTCATTTAAGGTAACAGGAAGTGCTCAGCCGCATGTGAAACGTCAACCACGACCTGCAACAAACGATGATGCCCAAGTAGGTGTTTTAGCTGCTGTCACGGCTAATCCGCACATCAGTAGCAGACAAATTGCGCGAGAATGAGAATCTGAAAAACGTTGGTGTTGATAATGCTACATCAACATCGATTGCACCCGTACCATATTTCTATGCACCAGGAATTGCATGGCGACGACTTTGAACGTCGTGTACAGTTCTGCCACTAGGCACAAAGGAAATTGCGGGACGATGACATTTTTTGGACGCACTATTTAGGGACGAAGCGTCATTCACCAACAGCGGTAACGTAAACCGGCATAATATGCACTATTGGGCAACGGAAAATCCACGATGGTTGCGACAAGTGGAACATCAGCGACCTTGGCGGGTTAATGTATGGTGCGGCATTATGGGAGGAAGGATAATTGCCCCCATTTTCTCGATGGCAATGTAAATGGTGCTATGTATGTTGATTTCCTACGTAATGTTCTACCGATGTTACTACAAGATGTTTCACTGCATGACAGAATGGCGATGTACTTCCAACATGATGGATGTCCGGCACATAGCTCGCGTGCGGTTGAAGCGGTATTGAACAGCATATTTCATGACAGGTGGATTGGTTGTCGAAGCACTATACCATGGCCCGCACGTTCACCGGATTTGACGTCCCTGGATTTCTTTCTGTGGGGAAAGTTGAAGGATATTTGCTATCGTGATCCACCGACAACGCCTGACAACATGCGTCAGCGCATTGTCTTTGAATGTCGGAACTCGCTGGTGAGAGGAACGTTGTTACACGTATTGCCAAATGCATTTAGGTTGACGGAAATCATTTTGAGCATTTATTGCATTAATGTGATATTTACAGGTAATCACGCTGTAACAGCATGCGTTCTCGCTGGGGAACCTACCCATCGCACCCCCTCAGATTTAGTTATAAGTTGGCACAGTGGATAGGCCTTGAAAAACTGAACACAGATCAATCGAGAAAACAGGAAGAAGTTGTGTGGAACTATGAAAAAAATTAGCACAATACACAAACTGAGTAGTCCATGCGCAAGATAAGCAACATCAAGGATAGTCTGAGCTCAGGAGCGCCGTGGTCCCGTGGTTATCGTGAGCCGCTGCGGTAGGAAAGGTCCTGGTTTCAAGTCAGCCCTCGACTGAAAAGTGAACTTTCTTTATTTTCGCAAACTTATGGTCCGTCCGTTCGTTCATTGACGTCTCTGTTCACTGTAATAAGTTTAGTGTCTGTGTTTATTGAAGTCGCGAGCTATATTTGCTGGATTCATATTGCCCACGGAGTACATCTCACGTATTTAATGCACTCTCGTCCAAAGTAGCGAACAGTCAGCTGCCAGCCAGGGAGCCTCGTTAGCAGGAATTCTCTCCCGTGCGCCGTAGTCGACTGACGTCGTGTGTTTCGATATTTGTTTAGGTGTAGCGTCTCCATACTACGGCGCAGTTACCTCGCATCGGACGGACAGATAAGAATTGTCTGAAAATAAAAATTAAACTTTTTACTCGAGCGAAGACTTGAATCAAGGACCTTTCTTTCCGCAGCTGCTCACGGCAACCACGGGAGCACAGCGCTGCTATGCTCGCGCTATCCTTGATGTTGCCTATGTTGCACATGGACTACTCAATTTGTATATTTTGCTTATTTTTTCATATTTCCATACAACTTCTTCCTGTTTTCTCAATTGATACGTGTTCAGTTTTTCAAGGTCTATCGACTGTGCCAACTTATAACTAAATATGAAGGGGGTGCGATGGGGAGGTTCCCTTGTCAGAAATAAGTTCACAAAGGTACATATATCACATTGGAACAACCGTAATAAAATGTTCAAACTTACCTACGTCCTGTATTTTAATTTAAGAAGCCATGCATTTGTGACTATTACAGCGCCATCTATCACAAAATGAAAAAAGTGGTCGAACGAAAACATTCATATTTATTTGCGTACTACACGAATATGTAATAAAAAATGTGGGTTCGTATTTTAAAAAACGCGGTTGATATCCGTTTGACCTATGGCAGCGCCATCTAGCAGGCCAACCATAGCGCCATCTGGTTTCCCCTTCAATCTAGACAAGTTCCGTTCTTCGTAGTTTTTTCGTTTGACGCTTATTTCGTGAGATATTTGGCCCGGTCACGATCAATGGACCACTCTGTATGTGTTCCGGGTAGGCGTTTGAGCAGGCCAGTCGTACAAGCACAACTATTTACCTCCGAGCGACGATGCAGTGACCCTTGCATTGTGGTCAGGAGCATCATCAGATATGATTCAAATTCTTGTCTAAAATATTCCATAAATACCGGTGTACACTTTTGTCAACAAAATAATGTGCGGATCCTATACCAGATAAAGCAGATGCAGACAATCTTACCTCTATCATATTTCACTGTCGCCACAACTCACAGCAGCGACTGGAGTCCTAACCAAATACTCGTAACAACGAACAACGAACGAATTCAGTGTCGCACGGCTAGGATCAAAGGAAGGCTCAGGGAACTTTAATTCCAATCTTTAGAAGCAAGGCTATATCATTCTCGGCAACCCATGATGTTTAAATTTAGAGAACCGATATTTGTGGGTAATTTTGTGACAGTATTATTGCCTTCGTCGAATACACCATGCACTGTGCAGTGGCTTTTGAAGTGTATACCTATATACACTCCTGGAAATTGAAATAAGAACACTGTGAATTCATTGTCCCATGAAGGGGAAACTTTATTGACACATTCCTGGGGTCAGATACATCACATGATCACACTGACAGAACCACAGGCACATAGACACAGGCAACAGAGCATGCACAATGTCGGCACTAGTACAGTGTATATCCACCTTTCGCAGCAATGCAGGCTGCTATTCTCCCATGGAGACGATCGTAGAGATGCTGGATGTAGTCCTGTGGAACGGCTTGCCATGCCATTTCCACCTGGCGCCTCAGTTGGGCCAGCGTTCGTGCTGGACGTGCAGACCGCGTGAGACGACGCTTCATCCAGTCCCAAACATGCTCAATGGGGGACAGATCCGGAGATCTTGCTGGCCAGAATAGCTGACTTACACCTTCTAGAGCACGTTGGGTGGCACGGGATACATGCGGACGTGCATTGTCCTGTTGGAACAGAAAGTTCCCTTGCCGGTCTAGGAATGGTAGAACGATGGGTTCGATGACGGTTTGGATGTATCGTGCACTATTCAGTGTCCCCTCGACGATCACCAGAGGTGTACGGCCAGTGTAGGAGATCGCTCCCCACACCATGATGCCGGGTGTTGGCCCTGTGTGCCTCGGTCGTATGCAGTCCTGATTGTGGCGCTCACCTGCACGGCGCCAAACACGCATACGACCATCATTGGCACCAAGGCAGAAGCGACTCTCATCGCTGAAGACGACACGTTTCCATTCGTCCCTCCATTCACGCCTGTCGCGACACCACTGGAGGCGGGCTGCACGATGTTGGGGCGTGAGCGGAAGACGGCCTAACGGTGTGCGGGACCGTAGCCCAGCTTCATGGAGACGGTTGCGAATGGTCCTCGCCGATACCCCAGGAGCAACAGTGTCCCTAATTTGCTGGGAAGTGGCGGTGCGGTCCCCTACGCCACTGCGTAGGATCCTACGGTCTTGGCGTGCATCCGTGCGTCGCTGCGGTCCGGTTCCAGGTCGACGGGCACGTGAACCTTCCGCCGACCACTGGCGACAACATCGATGTACTGTGGAGACCTCACGCCCCACGTGTTGAGCAATTCGGCGGTATGTCCACCCTGCCTCCCGCATGCCCACTATACGCCCTCGCTCAAAGTCCGTCAGCTGCACATACGGTTCACGTCCACGCTGTCGCGGCATGCTACCAGTGTTAAAGACTGCGATGGAGCTCCGTATGCCACGGCAAACTGGCTGACACTGACGGCGGCGGTGCACAAATGCTGCGCAGCTAGCGCCATTCGACGGCCAACACCGCGGTTCCTGGTGTGTCCGCTGTGCCGTGCGTGTGATCATTGCTTGTACAGCCCTCTCGCAGTGTCCGGAGCAAGTATGGTGGGTCTGACACACCGGTGTCAATGTGTTCTTTTTTCCATTTCCAGGAGTGTAGTTGTAGAAGTGGAACACACCAGCGTAGTCCTGTTTGACATGCGTCCACCCACAGGCCCAACCATTCTCATTTGAGTGCCACATCACGCACCGTGAGCAATTACTCCATAATACCTTATCCACTGCCCAGCATATCAGTTACAGTTAACACCACTGTAAATAACGCCACGCGTCCGTTTCTCTTATCAGTTTCGTCTGCAACTGACCTCAGCGCCATAACTACTGCGAAAAACCTCTAACAGAGCAAATGACAGAAGATTAATTCGTACAATACGCTTAAGAGTGCTGCTTTATTAATATAAATTAATTTCTCAGACTAACAAAAACTGGGATAAAGTTCTTTACCTCCCTGACGATTCTACTTCGAACTAACTTAACTAACTTTACAGTTAACTTGGCTACATTTATCTCCTATAAAATTTCTCTGACATAGTAGAGAAAGTATGCAGGTAGCATGGTTGACCGTCATAGGTCATAAAGTTCGACGTTCCAGAATAGGACGGAAAACAAACTAAAACCTGATGCATTGTTAAGGTATCGGCGTATCTCCAGTTTCCAGTATAAGGTCTGCTGCCTCCGTATGTCGAATGACGACTGGGAAAGAGAGAGCGGGTAGACGGAATAACTAATAAAGTTTGTCGAACAGGAATCCTGTTCATGACATGCTTGGTGGCATATACGGTACAAAATATGTAGTTAACTAAACTCAAGATCTCAAGATTCTGCTAATGTTTTAATGCTTTATGACCCGCTCTTATGTCAATAAGCTAATTGTAGCTCTGTTTTTTTTCTGGTGGAAAGTTTCTTCTGTAACAAAGGACAATAACAGACTATTTTCCTTTGCTGTCGCGCTGTGCCTCCTTCGTACTTTAGTGACGACAGGTTCTTGGCCTGGCTGTTAATACTATGGAAGAAGGATACGGGAAATAAATTATTGTACTTTTTTGTTGCTACCTCCTACAAAAACGAACGAAGCCCTAAAGTGAATCACACTCAATCTTTCATTCATCAGCTCCAATTACTACGAAAAAAATCAGTGTGTGCTGTGGGTGAAAACTCGTACTTGTTGCTGACGCTAAGGACATCACACACACACACACACACACACACACACACACACACACACACACACACGCCCGAGGGAGGACTCGAACCTCCGACGGGAACAGCCACGCGGACCGTGACAAGGCGCCCAAGACCGCTTGGCTACCCCGCGCGGCGAAACATACATAGAAAGAATTGCTACAGTATAGTACAGAAAGTAACTGAAAGACATACACAATGAGTCAAACAGAATGGCACTTATCTTTAAAGACAGTAGTTACTCTGAAGTGACATCGATTTACGGTGGCCATCTGGACATTAAAAAAGTCGGGACATACAGCAGGTCCTAATACGGTTTGTGATCACCACGGACGACAATGCATGCTCTGTAATATCCTCCCAGGCTGGCCACAAGGTTGGCAAGTAGTTCTTGTAGTAGGACATACCATTCCTCCAACAATATGTCAACAACTGCTGGAAGGTCGTTGGTAAATATGGACGTGGTGCAGTACCTCTCACCCACACTTCCCATGCGTACTCGGCGGGATGTAAGCCGGTAGAATGAGCAGGCTAGTCCATTCGCCGCATATACTCTCGTTCCAAGGTATTATCATCCACAAAGATGAAGTCACAGCTGAATGAACTCGTTCGTAGACGCATATGGGGAAAGAGTACTGTGTCATAATAATATTGACCAGAGAGAGTACCATGTTCAAACATTTGGAGGCCAGTAGGCCCATGCAACATATGTCTCCCCGTACTGTAATACCTGGACCACCAAAACGATAGTATTCGACAATGCTGGACGTACCCTCTGACGTCTGTGCGAATGCGCACAGGTTGCCCGGACTCTTGCGGGAATGGTCACCTTAGTGTACGCGAGTAATGAGTGGACGGGTAAAAATCTATAAGGTACATTACGTGTGTAGATTGTGGACAGTTTGGAATGTGGGTCTCACGGGAACCATGTAAGGGATAAGTTCCTGCAGTCACGCTGTTCATCTGTGTTCTCGGTGGCTCAGATGAATAGAACGTCTGCCATGTAAGCGGGAGTTCCCGGGTTCGAGTCCCGGTCGGGGCACACATTTTCAGCTGTCCCCATCGAGGTATATCAGCAACACCTGTCGGCAGCTGAGGGTTTCAATTAATTATCGTTTATTGTAGAGAAGCTGCACGGTCATCAATGGTATCTGTTCTTTCGAGAACAGTAACTTTCTTCATATATATACACTCCTGGAAATGGAAAAAAGAACACATTGACACCGGTGTGTCAGACCCACCATACTTGCTCCGGACACTGCGAGAGGGCTGTACACGCAATGATCACACGCACGGCACAGCGGACACAACAGGAACCGCGGTATTGGCCGTCGAATGGCGCTAGCTGCGCAGCATTTGTGCACCGCCGCCGTCAGTGTCAGCCAGTTTGCCGTGGCATACGGAGCTCCATCGCAGTCTTTAACACTGGTAGCATGCCGCGACAGCGTGGACGTGAACCGTATGTGCAGTCGACGGACTTTGAGCGAGGGCGTATAGTGGGCATGCGGGAGGCAGGGTGGACGTACCGCCGAATTGCTCAACACGTGGGGCGTGAGGTCTCCACAGTACATCGATGCTGTCGCCAGTGGTCGGCGGAAGGTGCACGTGCCCGTCGACCTGGGACCGGACCGCAGTGACGCACGGATGCCCGCCAAGACCGTAGGATGCTACGCAGTGCCGTAGGGGACCGCACTGCCACTTCCCAGCAAATTAGGGACACTGTTGCTCCTGGGTCATCGGCGAGGACCATTCGCAACCGTTTCCATGAAGCTGGGCTACGGTCCCGCACACCGTTAGGCCGTCTTCCGCTCACGCCCCAACATCGTGCAGCCCGCCTCCAGTGGTGTCGCGACAGGCGTGAATGGAGGGACAAATGGAGACGTGTCTTCTTCAGCGATGAGAGTCGCTTCTGCCTTGGTGCCAATGATGGTTGTATGCGTGTTTGGCGCCGTGCAGGTGAGCGCCACAATCAGGACTGCATACGACCGATGCACACAGGGCCAACACCCGGCATCATGGTGTGGGGAGCGATCTCCTACACTGGCCGTACACCTCTGGTGATAGTCGAGGGGACACTGAATAGTGCACGGTACATCCAAACCGTCATCCAACCCATCGTTCTACCATTCCTAGACCGGCAAGGGAACTTGCTGTTCCAACAGGACAATGCACGTCCGCATGTATCCCGTGCCACCCAACGTGCTCTAGAAGGTGTAAGTCAACTACCCTGGCCAGCAAGATCTCCGGATCTGTCCCCCATTGAGCATGTTTGGGACTGTATGAAGCGTCGTCTCACGCGGTCTGCACGTCCAGCACGAACGCTGGTCCAACTGAGGCGCCAGGTGGAAATGGCATGGCAAGCCGTTCCACAGGACTACACCCAGCATATCTACGATCGTCTCCATGGGAGAATAGCAGCCTGCATTGCTGCGAAAGGTGGATATACACTGTACTAGTGCCGACATTGTGCATGCTCTGTTGCCTGTGTCTATGTGCCTGTGGTTCTGTCAGTGTGATCATGTGATGTATCTGACCCCATGAATGTGTCAATAAAGTTTCCCCTTCCTGGGACAATGAATTCACGGTGTTCTTATTTCAATTTCCAGGAGTGTATGATCGTTTTGTGGTTCAGGTGTTCTGATTTGGGAGGTATAATGCTGAATGCTGCGTGGGCGTACTGGCTCCAAATCTTTAAATACGGTACACTCACCTATCGACAGCTGCAAAAGTCACTGCAGAACTGAATGTCGCACACGCGAACACCGTCATAAACAAAACTATAAGAAGGGAGCGCCACTAGCAGGCAATTGATGCAGATGCCTGTAAGAGGGAAACGTGGTGTTGAAGCTATAGGTCCTGGACTATGAAGCAGTGGAAGAATGTCATTTAGTCGGGTGCGGCTTGTTTCACACTGGTTCCAACTTGTGATCCACTTTCGCCCCAAGAGTGAAACATGGTTCGCTGACGATTTGGGCAACCAAATCGTGGTATACCATGGGCACCGCGATTACTCTGAAGGTCGCATTACTGCCAATGACTTTATGACCATTTTGGCTGCCCAGGTCCATCCTACGGTACAATGTTTATACCCCAATGATGATGCTGTTTTCCAAGATGAGTAGGCCTCTTGTTGCCGAATGATGATGCTGTTTTCCAAGATGACTTAGCCTCTGTTCACAGATCTCGCATCGTCCAGAATTGGTTTTGTGGGCACGAGCATGAATTGTCGCATCTCCCTGCTCACTACAGTCACCAGAACTCAATGTTATTGAGCCTCTGTGATCTACTTTAGAGAGAAAAGAGCGTAATTGCTGAAACGTCCCCTTAGAAAAATTTTTGAATGACTGTGCTGGTAAACACCATACGTTATTTGATTTTCATACAGCTGAACAAAACTGAACGTACTCAGACATTACTCTCTTTGCTTATTCTGATCAACACTAAACTGACACACAATATTTCTAGCACAACGCAATCTGACTTTCAAAAATCCCTACAAAAGAATGGCCCTGACTAACATTAACCTATACCTTTCACAAACCACTTACCTCACAAAAATCTTCGTTACTCGAACTACTGCAATACAGCGAGCGCCACTACTGCCAGCTAAATAAAAGATTCAAACTACTGAAGGCACTAACTACTGATAGGCATAGTTAGCAAATGAAAGATTTGATAGACAACAAACAATGTATTTACCTTAATAGTGTTCAAAAGTCATTATATATATATATATATATATATATATATATATATATATATATATATATATATATATATATATAGCAGATCATGACATCCATTCTTACAAATGTACTGTTTATGATGGACACACGTCCAGATCATCCGCTCTCAAAAATCCGCCATCTCACTTCCCCACATCCACCACTGCTGGCGGCTCACCTCCAACTGCGCAACGCTACGCGCTGTTAACAGCCAACTGCCCAACACTACAATAGCGAACAACAATGCAAACCAGCCACAGACTGCACAACAGCACAGCCAGTGATTTTCATATAGAGCGCTACGTGGCGTTACCAATTAAAAAAAACTAAACAGCCTACTTACTTTGCTATGCACTTCCCTCATAGTTACCTGAACTTGGCACTGTTTTCCAGGAAACATAGCATGAAAACCACACAGGACCTGCAATTATCCATTCCAAGATGACAGGAAGCTGTTTTCCTGCACCTTATTCTGTCGTGTTTTTGGTGTTTCCATACTTTTTCCACCCCTACACATGTAACTAAATAATAACGACCACATTTAATAGACATTATAGAACATAAAATTTTTCTTTACACATTCTGATGTGTGGAACTGTGGAAAGAAAAAACAGACCTATTTACCCCATCCTTGTCAAACCGAACTTGGGCGCCGTCTCCAGTATTCTTACAGTAGACATTACTTTAATCACAAGAATTTCTTCTTCCAATCTGTTGCTAGTCGCCGGCCTCTGTGGCAGAGCTGTTCTAGGCGCTTCAGTCCAGAACCGCGCTGCTGCTACGGTCGCAGGTTCGAATCCTGACTCGGGCATGGATGTGTGTTATGTCCTTAGGTTAGTTAGGTTTAAGTAGTTCGAAGCCTAGGGGACTGATGACCTCAGATGTTAAGTACCACAGGGCTTGAACCTTTCTTTTTTTTTTTCTAGTCATTCACAAAATCGAAAGTCTCCCAATGTTACAGTTTTGCTGTAAAATGCTTCACTTAGCTTTCCATCACGGTTTCTGTTCTGATAGTGATTTATATGAATACTGCATTACTAGTTCTGCATTGTTTTTATAGATCTACGTAGATACACAGACAACGTCTGAACAGGCCGCTTTTCAATATATTCGTATCTCAAGACGCCAGCGCGCATTTACTGGAAAATGAAAGTGAGGCACGTGCAGCGTAATATAAGGCTGCGTCAGCAGCTTGTCCTGAGGGGGCTGGTAAAATTGCATGCGAATTGCGACGAGACAGCGCCATGTCATCTCCCCCCAACACCCCAAGCAATCTCTCGTGTCTGCTCTGATAACTTGAAAGCTATCACGAGTTGCACCCTTGCTACGTATACCGCTTGGAAATGACGAATCCATGATGTTGCAAATACAAACTTCTGCCATTTTGCCATTTTTAAGTCGTCATTCTTTCGACTGGCTTGAAGCCGTTCCTCATTTCTGGCTATCCTGTGTTAATCTGTCATCACATACCCAACACATACAACACCTTGTATAAACTGCTTTACGTATTCTCGACTTTGTTCTCCATACGATATTTCCCCTCTGCTGCCACCACCAATATCGAGTTAACTGTACCTTCAAGAAGAAGCAGTTATCTTGCTAATCTCTCCCTTCTTCTGCGATGCATTCTGACTTTCTCGCTCATTCTTTCCACTATGTCTCCACTTCGTGTTTTATCGAGCCATTTAATTATATCCCTCTACGTCAGCAAATTTCACAATTTCGAGTTTCTTCTTGCCTGATGTTTTCCTTGTTGCACTTCCGCGCAGTGTTGAGTTGCAGACATACTTTTCCAGTAGTTTATTCCTCAGTTACATGTCAGCAGTTAACACCAGTAGAGATAGTTTGTTGAGGGTCCTGCTCGTATAGCGCAACGCCCAGCGCACTGGTTGGTCTTTCATCAGCCAGAGATGGATCGAATGTTACCTTTAGGCGACTTTCTTCGCACCTTCAGGCAAGTAATGGGCTGGTCCCCAAATTCCGACTCAGAGATTACGATACACAGTTACAATACGATGACATACAGAACGTAGTTTACACCATCCACAGATGGCACACACGTCTTCTGTCCCTTAGGTTACTTTGACGACCGTGTCGTCCAGAAGGACATCCGGCCGCAAAGTTAAATAATAGAATAAAAATTTCCAAATCCTGAAAAACCGTACTACACGAGATAAATTCTGTGAGAAAGAAGAAGAGATATTTTCTAAGGGAAAATGTTCTTTAGCTATGCTTCTGATACCTACTTACGAACAGTGTAGCATCAGCTTTCTTAATGCTATGGAATATTGTGACAGGATCAGGTAAGGACGAAGAAGGTGGATAGAAATGACGCACACTTCTCTCCACATTTGAATACAAAGGCTCAATAATATTGAGATCTGGTGACTGTAGTGGCAAGGGGAGATGAGACGATTCATCCTCTTGCTCACAAAACCAGTCCCGGACGAAGCGAAGTGTACGAACAGGTGTCCTTTCGTCTTGGAACACAGAATCACTACTGGGGAACAGATATTGTACCATGCGACAGTGCTGACCAGCCAAAATGCTGACATAATCTTTGACAGTAATGCGGTCTTGCAGAGTAATCATGAAACCTATGGCATATCGCGATATGACTGCCAAAATCATTACCGAACCAGCGCTACGTTTCGTTCTTGGGACGTAAACTTGGCCGCAAGTGGGAAATAGTGTGAAACAGACTCCTCCGATCAAATTACTTTCTTCAATTGCTCCACATTCCAGGTTTAATGGCTTTGGCACCACATTTCCGTGTAACAAGCATGTGTATCACTAATGTGTGGTTTTGGAATTTCATTTTGCCTTGCAGTTCCCTGCTTATGGAACTACCTTTGTGTTGTCTTTGTGCTGACAATGTTCGCGAGTGCGACGTTCAGTCTGCAATGACTTTTGCAGCTGTTGTCCCCAAATTTTTCGTCACAATCCTCTTCAATGACCGTCCATCCCGATCGCTCAACACACACTTTCGTCAGCGTTGCGACTTAGCCTATGATGTTTTTTCCGCTTTCCCTGTATGCGGCATAAATCGTCGACATGCCTTCTTGAAACGCTGAACACTTCGGCTAGCTTGGTTACGGAAGCACCACCATACGAGCATCAACAATTTCCTACGTTCAAATGCATTGAACTCCGAGATATTGCACTCAGAACTACACCGAACGCTGTTCTGACTATGACTGATACTTGCAATGTATTGACGACATTGCACAGATGCCGTTCTAGTCAGTCGCAACAGCTCCACCTACAGTCTTGGCCGTAGCTGCATTTATGTTCAGGCATGCATTTATCGCAGTCCGCCCCCATTAGCTGAGTGGCTGCCGGCACGGTAGCTCAGCGTGTTCCATCAGAGGACTGTTCACCCTCTGTAATAAAGAAAACTGAGTAAAGGAATCAACGATCAACTTGAACGGATGTTTGTGACGTCCGCCCAGACCAAAAGTAACGAACTATATCGAAGAAAAAAAAATGGTCAGCGTGGCAGAACGCCACGCCAAGGAGCCCGAGATCGATTCCCGGCTGGGACAGGTGATTTTTTTCAAATGGTTCAAATGGCTCTAAGCACCATCGGGCTTAACATCTGAGGTCATCAGTCCACTAGACTTAGAACTACTTAAACCTAACTAACCTACGGACATCACACACATCCATGCCCGAAGCAAGATTCGAACCTGCGACCGTAGCGCGGTTAAGGAATGAAGCTCCTAGAACCGCTCGGCCACACCGAGATTTTTTTTCCGCTCATGGACTGGATGTTTTGTTGTCATCATCATTTCATCCCCATCTCCAACGCGCAATCGCCCAATGTGAAGTCGAATTCAATAAGTACTTGCCCTCGGCTGCCGAACTTCCTCGAATGGGGAACTATCGGCCCACAATGCCGTACGCTCATTTCCATGCATTTAACAGGGTGTTTCCATAGTTTTCTCCACCCCCAGTAGGTCTTTACATTATCAGATAATCTCTTTGCACAAATGTATAAATGTGGCAGTATTGTACATTAGGGATAAACTGAATGAGGTTGTTCTGCTTTAAACGGGCTGGTTTTATATTTGAACGATGAAGGCTCCATTCCCCATCTGCTTATACCTGACTTAAGTTTTCTATAATTTCCTTAAATTACTTCAGGGATATGTCTCAATGATTTCTGCCATAATGGCATGGTCAACAACGTGTCAGATCATTCTCAAACTAGACTGTAAGGACGCATTATCTGATCAAAAGTATCCTGGCACCTATTAGTGGTCGTAGTTGTATGAGTGTCTGGGAAAGAATCGTAGCACCTCAAGCGTCGAAACTGGATCACGTATTGATGTCCGACGCTGGGATCTGGAGCGAAGTCAACGTACTAATCCATCGCAAAGGAGTTCCACTGGGTTCAAATCGGGACCTCAGAGATGCTGCTTTACGAAATGATGCAATCTCATGCCGATACAAATGATCATCGTCTCCGAACTGTTCCTGTTTAGGCTTTTTTTGTTGGTAACGCCACATAGCGCTCTGTATGAAAAATCACTGGTTGTGCTGTGTGCAGTCAGTGGCTGGTTGGCATTGTTGTAATACTCGCGATTGTAGTGTTGGGCAGCTGGATGTTAACAGCGCGTAGCGTTGCGCAGTCGGAGGTGAGCCGCCAGCAGTGGTGGATGTGGTGAGAGAGATGGCGGAGTTTTGAAATTTGTCGGACTGGATGTCATGAAGTGCTATATACATTATGACTTTTGAACACTAGTAAGGTAAATACATTGTTTTTTCTCTATTAAAATCTTTCATTTGCTAACTATCCCTATCAGTAGTTAGTGCCTTCCGTAGTTTGAATGTTTTATTTAGCTGGCAGTGTGGAATCCGTACCAGATAGGTTTCATAGAAGAGATAGAGAAGATCCAACAGAGAGCAGGGCGCTTCGTTACACGGTCATTTAGTAATCACGAAAGCGTTACGGAGATGATAGATGAATTCCAGTGGAAGACTCTGCAGGAGAGACGCTCAGTAGCTCGTTACGGGTTGTTGTTGAAGTTCCGAGAACATACTTTCACCGAGGAGTCAAGCAGTATATTTCTCCTTCCTACGTATATCTCGCGAAGAGACCATGAGGATAAAATCAGAGGGATTAGAGCCCACACAGAGGCATACCGACAATCTTCCTTTCCACGAACAATACGAGACTGGAATAGAAGGGGGAACCGATAGAGATACTCAAGGTACCCTCCGCCACACACCGTCAGGTAGCTTGCGGAGTATGGACGTAGATGTAGAAACCATCCTTTTCCAGTCTTCTACTGTCCAGTGACTTCAAATCTTCTCAAGGGTCGCTTACCATTGGCTACAGAGGTCTATGGCTTCCGAGGAGCTGTTCCACCATTGTACTCCATACTTTTTAAATTTCTGCTTTCAATCGTGCTACTTGGACTTCTACTCTCGGTTTGGAACTCACGAGTGATTCCTTCTGCTGATTTCATCCAACATCAGCAGTGCTCGATATTCCCTGATCATCTGCACACGAGGTCTGTCTGGTCTTTGTTTAGCTGTGGTGGATCCTTCGTGTTTCTACTTCACCGTCACTGCAACGACGGTCGATTTCGGCAGCTTTATAAGTGTTGAAATGTCACTGGTAGATCTGTTACTGAGGTGACATCCAATGACTATTCCACGTTCGAAGTCACTGAGCTTTCCTGAACGACCTATTTTGCTGTTACTACGTCTCTGCTACCAACATAGTATTCCCCGCCACAGTTTATATTCGTGAATGCGCTTCTCTTGACATCTCGTGGTAAATTCTGAATTACTTACGGATGTCCGTATACAAGGTGCTTCAAAAAGGACTTCACAACTTTAAAAATCCATATAAATTTATTGAAAGAAGATATAGAGCTTGGTTTAGTTTTATTTTGTAGGGAAACACATTGAAACCTTCCCGTCTCCTCTACATCTCTTTTGTTAAGCAACCTTCCCTTCTACAATAACCTATGAAACCTTCCCTTAGGATTTATATCTCTTGATTAAGAATAACAAATGAAATCTTCCCTTTGAAATGTATTCTCTTTCTCCATATTCGCATACAAATTTGACTGCTGCTTACTAAAAGTGATTTTCTGATTATTTCGACAAAACATAGAATGTGTCGTCGTCGTGGCCCTCAGTCGTTATCTGCAATAACCCAAAACTGTTCCTTACCTTTTTTACTGTTACTGGATATCCAGCTGACTACTACATCGAACTGCGACATGACTATACTTACTCTGGTTTACTATACTCTATTAACTGCTGGTGGGCTGTCATAATAATTGGCTGTATTTATTATCAAAGCTGACATTCTTTAATAGCAAAGCTGACGTTATTCTTGAATTAATTTGACTGAACTTCCGTAATTCATAGTTAAACTTTTTCTTGACAACAATAAAATTTTGCGAAGTTTTACTTTAATAGTTTTTGAGATGGATTATAATTAGTAACGCAATATTGCTGGCAAAAATTAATTATATTCTGAATGAAATGATTTTACAAACTTCAAATGGGACTTACTTTTTACAATAATCTTACAACTAGCAGTGCGCAAACATACCTTCAGTAGACTTGAGATTATCAAAAAAATAATTAAATAATGTATTTCCTCTTATGATAATATTTAACTGATGCCTCTGTACATCCGATTATAATCTCTTGTAAATCATAGATGCTGGCTGGCAGGCACACCGCTCCTCTCAACCTCTCGCTTCAGACCTGCTACCGACTCGCTTCAGTTCTCGCTTACTACTGACTTCCTACGAACGCTAAAGTGTGGTCTCTCCTGCCAACAATGCTTTCTGGTGCAGAAAATCCCTGCTAACATTACAAAATGTATCAATGCGCGGTCTTTCCCGCTCTTTTCTTAAAATGTATCCATACGCTGTCTCTCCCGCCCTTTTTGATATTATATGAATGTGCGGTCTCTCTTGCCAACAATAATTTGGTGCAGACATTCGCTGCTACCACAATTATTTCCAACATGACAAATATGAATTATACCTACTCAATCCTATTAATAAAATATAAACTTATTTCATAAATTGTGGTTTGACAATAGACAATAGAAATATACACGTCTTACAACATCAAGGTTTCTTACCTCAAACTAAAGATGTCGTGTGTGGCTTCCTTTGGTTATCCTGCACACATCTCATCAGAAATCCGTTTCTTCCGAAACTCGATGTAGCTTTGCAGGTGACATTTGCTCAATGGCGGCGTAAATTCTTGCTCTAAGTTCAGGTAGAGAAGCCGGCACAGGAGGTACAAATACGATGTCCTTGATGAATCCCCATAAAAAAAAATCGAGTGATGGCCGATCTGGGGGCCATGCCATTGGCACATCACGGCTAATCCATTGACCTGGAAAGCGGTCACTGACAAAATTCAGGACGTCAGCCAGGTAGTGAGGTGGTGCACCATCATGCATGAAGTAAACATTTCGTTTTTGGCCATCCTCATCCATCTGTGGTATCAAAAATTGTTGTAATATATCCAGGTACACTATTCCGTTGATGATTCTAAATGGTTGAAATTTCTCTGAGCACTATGCGACCCAACCTCTAAGGTCATCAGTCCCCTAGAACTTAGAACTACTTAAACCTAACCTAAGGACATCATACCCATCCATGCCCGAGGCAGGATTCGACCTGCGACCGTAGCGGTCACGTTGTTCCAGACTGTAGCGCCTAGAACCGCACGGCCACCCCGGCCGGCGTTGATGGTTCTCTCACGGAAAAAAGAGGCTGTACACTTTGTTCTTGCTCAATGCACAAAAAACCTTCAGCTTAGGGCTATCACGAATATGTTGCAATATTTGATGTGGATTTTCACTGTCCCAGATCTAACAGTTGTGTGTGTTAACCTTGTCACTTAAATGAAAAGTCGACTCGTCAGAAAAGATGATTTTGTCCAGGAAATGTTCATTGTCATGTAGGCCTAATCGATTTAACATAGCCGCACAGTTCTTGCGAGCAATTTTGTAAGTGTCTTATTGCTCGCGCGATCGTCAAACTAAATTACTAAAGACTCCGCTTACACCACGCTTGTCAACCCTATTCTGGAGTATTGCTGTGCGGTGTGGGATCCTCATCAGGTGGATCTGGTGGATGACATCGAAAAAGTACAAAGAAGGGCAGCTCGTTTTGTATTATCGCGAAGTAGGGGAAATAGTGTCACAGATATGATACGTGAATTGGAGTGGCAATCATTAAAACAAATGAGTTTTTCGTTGCGACGGGTCTTCTCATGAAATTTCAATCACCAGTTTTCCCCTCCGATTGCGAAAACATTGTGTTGGCACCCACCTACGTAGGGCGAAATGATCATCACGATAAAATAAGAGAATTCAGCGCTCGCACAGAAAAATTCAAGTGCTCCTTTTTCCTGCGTGCCGTTCGATAGTGGAACAGTAGAGAGACAATTTGAAGATGGTTCATTTAACCCTCTGCCAGGCACTTTATTGTGATAGCAGAGTAATCATGGAGATGTAGATGCCAATCTGTGCGGTTTCAAATGCAAACGGTTCCTCAACAAACGCCAAACAGTCGTATGTGGAATTTGCAGTTCACGAGATGCAGACCGGTCGATTTCGTAGGGTTGTTGACAAAATATTGTCTCACACGCTCAACGACGTCGCCAGATGTGCTTAGATGACATCATCTTTTCCCATGTCTTACCGAGTACCCTGGTTCTACAAAATATTTATGCCTCTCAGATATTGTAGGCATATTAGGAGGACCTTTAGCGTACTTGGTACAGAAATTACGCAGACTTGTAGTCGCCGGCCTAGATTCTTCAAACCAAAACACACAGCTAGCACGGTCAGGTCCAATGCAGGCAGCTATCTTTAACGGAACTGCCGCTAGCGCTCCATACGGTGCGATTCGGCACTAGCGATCTACGCAAGACAAAACTTGATGTCCTTCCCTGCAAATTGACACTACAATCACCTCTGTAGATACTATGAATTAATTTATATGAATTTTCAAAGTTGTAAAGTCCTTTTTGAAACACTCTGTGCTTTTAATTAAATAGCGTATGTATGTACCTCTGCTTACAGCTTGAAACGTGGGAAAATCGTGCCTGACCTGGCGCAGTACGTTGTTGATAGTGCAAGAGAATGCCGATAACTATATGAAACCACGCATCCCACTTGGTAAAAGGCTCCGTTCTCCTTACTACACATCCAGAACACAGTACTTTTTGGAGTTTCCTCTGTACTGGAGCCTCAGCATATTTTAATGATGTGCTCTCGTCTCTTGGGAACATTAGAGTGTTCTAACAGGACCTTTTGCGTGTTTAATGTCCTTTGCCTTTTTCTTTGGGACAATTTATGTTATATTACTTCAGTTTTCAAAAGGTCTAGCTGAATTGATTTCCCGAATAGGTGTTTCACGACACGAAACAGAACTCTGCCTTACTCGAGGGAGCAGGGTGGTCAACTCTACGAAGACTTCAAACATATAATGAGGCTCAGGACACACTGTTTGAACAACACATCAGCCTCTGACCTCTCGTTTTCCTTTTTTTATCTAATGTCGTTTTCCTTCAATTTTTACAGCTTTGAATTTTTGAAAATGCTCTAAATATATAGCCATGCGTACATAGCTTACACAAAACAGTTGTAATTAGGTATCTACATATACATGGATACTCTGCAAATCACATTCAAGTGCCCGGCAGAGGGTTCATCGAACCATCTCCACAATTCTCTGTCATTCCAATCTCGTATAGCGCGCGAAAACTTTCAGCACAAGCCCTGATTTCCCTTATTTTATCGTGGTGATCGTTTCTCACTGTGTAGGTCGGTGTCAACAAAATATTTTCGCACTCGGAGGAGAAAGTTGTTGATTGGAATTTCGTGAGAAGATTCCGTCGCAACGAAAAACGCCTTTCTTTTAATGATGTCCAACCCAAATCCTACATCATTTCTGTGACACACTCTCCCATATTTCACGGTAATACAAAACGTGCTGCCCTTCTTTGAACTTTTTCGATGTACTCCGTTAGCCCTATCTGGTAAGGATCCCACACCGCACAGCAGTATTCTAAAAGACGACGGACAAGGATAGTGTAGGCGGTCTCCTAAGTAGATCTGTTACATTTTCTAAGTGTCCTGACAATAAAACGCAATCTTTAGTTAGCTTTCCCCACAACATTTTCTATGTGTTCCTTCCAATTTAAGTTGTTCGTAATTGCAATAATAGACTGATTTATCGTGTAACCGAAGTTTAACGAAATCCTTTTAGCACTCATATGGATGACGTCACACTTTTCGTTATTTAGGGTCAATTGTCAATTTTCGCACCATTCAAATATCTTTTCTAAGTGGTTTTGCAATTTGTTTTGATCTTCTGAAGACTGTTAGTCGATAACCGACAGCGTCATCTGCAAACAACCGAAGACGGCTGCTCACATTATCGTTTATATAGATAAGAAACAGCAAAGGGGAACGCCAGAAATCACTGTTTTACTCGATAACTTTCCGTCAATTACTACGAACTGTAACCTCTCTGACAGGAAATCACAAATCCAGTCACATAACTGAGACAATATTCCATAAGCACGCAATTTCCCTACAAGCCGCTTGTGTGGTGCAGTGTCAAAAGCCTTCCGGAAATCCAGAAATACGGAATCGATCTGAAATCCCTTGTCAATAGCACTCAACACTTCATGTGAAATGGTTCAAATGGCTCTGAGCACTATGGGACTTAACATCTATGGTCATCAGTCCCCTAGAACTTAGAACTACTTAAACCTAACTAATCTAAGGACATCACACAACACCCAGTCATCACGAGGCAGAGAAAATCCCTGACCCCGCCGGGAATCGAACCCGGGAACCCGGCCGTGGGAAGCGAGTCCGCCACCGCACGACCACGAGCTGCGGACACATCATGTGAATAAAGTTCTAGTTTTGTTTGACAGGAACGATGTTTTCTAAACCCATATTGACTGTGTGTCAATAGACAGTTTTCCTCGACGTAATTCATTATGTTTGAACACAATATATGTTCTAAAATCCTGCTGCATATCGACGTTAACGATATGGGCCTGTAATTTAGTGGATTACTCCTACTACCTTTCTTGAATATTGGTGTGACTTGTGCAATTTTCCAGTCTTTGGGTACGAATCTCTCGTCGAGCGAACGGTTGTATATGATTGTTAAGTATGGAAGTAATGCATCAGCATACTCCTAAAGGAACAGAATTGGTATACAGTCTGCACCAGAAGACATGCTTTTATTAAGTGATTTAAGTTGCTTCACTACTCTGAGGATATTTACTTCTACGTTACTCATGATGGCAGCTGTTCTCGATTGGATCTCTGGAATATTTACTTAGTCTTCTTTTTTGAAGGCATTTTGGAAGGCTGTGTTTAGTAATTCTGCTTTGGCAGCACTGTCTTCGATAGTATCACCATTGCTATCGCGAGGAGAAGGCACTGATTCTTTCTTGCCGCTAACATACTTCCCATACGACCAGAATCTCTTTGGATTTTCTGCCAGTTTTAGAGACAAAGTTTAGTTGTAAAAACTGTTATAAGCATCTCGCATTGAAGTTCGCTCTAAATTTAGAGCTTCTGTAAAAGATCGCCAATCTCGGGGATTTTGCGTCTGTTAAAATTTGGCATGTTTGTTTCGTTGTTTCTGCAATAGTGTTCTAGCCCGTTTCGTGTACCAAGGAGGATCAGCTCCGTCGTTTGTTAATTTATTTTGTATAAATCTCTCAGTTGCTGCCGATACTATTTCTTTGAATTTAAGCCACATCTGGTCTACACTTATATTATTAATTTGGAATGAGTGGAGATTCTCTCTCAGGAAGGCGTCAAGTGAACTTTTATCAGCTTTTTTTGAATAGGTATATTATTACCTTATTTTTCGATGGTTTGAGGATTACAATAATCAATCTCGCTACTATAACAACCTTGTGTTCACTAATTCCTGTATAGGTTTTGATGCTCGTTATTACTTCAGGATTATTTGCTGAGTTTTCACAACCGTTTACTATTCGCTTGGGCTCATGAACTAACTGCTCGAAATAATTTTCAGAGATGCGTTTAGCACAATTTCAGATGATATTTTGTGCGTTCCTCCGGATTTAAAAATGTATTTTCGTCAACATATCGAGGGTAAATTAAAATCACAATCAACTATTATCGTATGAGTCGGGTACGTGTTTGAAATCAAACTCAAGTTTTGTTTGAACCTTTCAGCAACTGTATCATCTGAATTGGGAAGTCGGTAAAAGGATCCTATTATTTTATTCCGACTGCGAACAATGACCTCTGCCCGTACTAACTCATAGAAAGTGTCTACTTCAATTTCGCGACAAGTTATATATACTACTAACAGCAACAAACACGCCACAGCCAACCGTGTTTAGCCTGTCCTTTAGGAACATCGTTAGGCTCTTTGCAGAAATTTCGGCAGAGCTTACAGCCGGCTTTAGCCAGCTTTCAGTGCCTATAACGATTTGAGCATCAGTGCTTTCTATTAGCGCTTGGAGCTCTGGTACTTCTGCACACAGCTACGACAGTTTACAACTGTTATACCAATGGTTCCTGTATCTACGTTCTTCCTGTGTTCTGCCTGCACCCTTCGTGACTGCAGCCCTTCTTGTGTTTCCCTGAGACCCTCTAACCTTGCCGGCCGCTGTGGCCGAGCGGTTCTAGGCGCTTCAGTCTGGAACCGCACGACCACAGCGGCCGGCAAGGTTCGAATCGTGCCTTGGACATGGATATGTGTGATCTCCTTAGGTTAGTTAGGTTTAAGTAGTTCTAAGTTCTAGGGGACTAATGATCTCAGATGTTAAGTCCCATAGTGCTCAGAGCCATTTGAACCTCTAACCTAAAAAACCGCCCAGTCCACGCCACACAGCCCCTGCTACCCGTGTAGCCGCCTCCTGCGTATAGTGGACACCTGACCTATTCAGCGGAACCCGAAACCCAACCACCCTTTGGCGCAAGTCGAGGAATCTGCAGCCTACACGGTCGCAGAACCGTCTGATCCTCTGATTCAGAACCTCCACTCGGCTCTGTACCAGAGGTCCGCAATAGGTCCTGTCCACTATGCTGCAAATGGTCAGCTCTGCTTTCATCTTGCAAGCAACACTGGCAGCCTTTACCACTTCTGTTAGTCGCTCGAAACCAGAGAGAATCTCTTCTGATCCAAAGTGACATACGTCATTGGTACCGACGTGAGCAACCACCTGCAGTTGGCTGCACCCTGTGCTCTTCATGGCATCAGAGAGGACCCTTTCCACATCTGGAATGACTCTATCCGGTGTGAACACGGAGTGAGCTTTGGTTTTCTTTCACATCTTGTCAGCCAAATCCCTAAGGGGCCCCATAACGCACCTAATGTTGGAGCTCCCAACTACCAATAGTCTCACCCTCTGTGATTGCCCGGTTATTGCAGGCTGAGTGGTTTCCTCTGAAACAGGCGACAGCATCTGGCTCAGCGACAGTGTCAGCCACAGACAGCACCTAGACCCTATTTGTCAAATAAACCAGGGAGGCCTTACGTGCGGCCGCCTGGAAAGTCTTCCGCCACCTGCTTCGCCCAGGGGCGACCTCCCACTCGACCACAGGTGAGGGGTCAACCTCAGTGCGAGCAGTAACTGGGTTGGCCACCAGTGAGGACCGATCGGAGAACTCGGCCGTGCTGGACGTCCGTTGTATCCCCACGGCCGGCCCACAACAGTGGTGCCCATCCACTGCAGCCTCAAGCTGTGTAACAGAAGCCATCACAGCCTGAAGATGAGAGCGAAGTGTCACCAACTCGGCTCGCATCCGCACGCTACAGTCGCAGTCCCTGTTCATACTGAAGACCGTGGAAAACTAAACCATGCAGATAAACGGACTATCGGCACGTGCTGCGCAACTCTACTGTAGACCCTGACGAAAACGCAGGAACTGCGTCTAATAATGCCCAGATATTCAAAAACCTAACTACCGAAGCACTCAGGTGAAACTAAATAATTCGTCCCTGATTAGGAGCTCTTAATATGTCACAAAATCGGTTTACTTTCTGACGCAAACGAAACGCGAGAGCTGTGGCTATTAGATATTAAATTTACACGCAGAAACTCAAGAAACTAAACTATTAAAACACAGATGATATAATAAAATTCGTTCCTTGTTAGGAATTCTTAAATGCCACAAAAGCGGTTACTTCCCTGTTGCTGCGTCTGTCTCTGTCGGCTACTAATGCCTGACGCTTCGAACGTTCTTCTTTTCCAGGAAGTAGAAGGCACTATGTGACGTATCTTTTGTAGGTGAACAGGGACGGGTTCTCGGTGGAGTAAATATTCAATTCGCCCACAGGGTGATTTCACGAGCATTTAATCTTGTTCGCGAGAGTGCCGCAGTCGTTGAAATGAGTCAGCGAGATTGTCGAAGGATGTTCCAAGAAATGGGATATTTCCTTTGTCGGCAGCTTTTAGTAGATTTGTAGTCTTTTCCCTGAATCGGAGCCGACTACGACTCTCGGGAAAGCTTTCAATGTGTGGTAAATACTTTTCAGGAAATTCAGGGTAGCCTTCGAACCGACCTGTATTGCGAAGGTTTCGTTTAAGATAGCGAGAGCTTTTCTGGTCATTGGTGTGATAAATTAGGTTCTGTCAGGCGGAATCATCGAATAAACAGCTATTATTAGTTGTAAACGAGACTGAACGAATGAGAGCGCACGTGAGTGAGCAACAAGGTAACCATTCTGAAACCACTGGGCTAACTGACTGAAAAGTCTCAAATGCTTCACACCTTCCGAGAATCAGCTAGAGCTGGCGCGATCGGTGAGCCTATTATGAGTTCTCAAGGTGGGAGAATGGCTGATCGGGTGGAAATAAGAAACAGAGCGACTTTTACTTTCTTATGATATGGGTCCACACGTTGTATATATTACTTAAATTATTTCATCTTGCTTTGTGCTGTCAGCATTTTATTTTACGATTGCAATTTCGGCATTATGGCATTTTAAAGCATAAGATTTTGACCTATATGTCCAAATCTGACGCTTGAAATTTGCATACTGACGAAATTGCAGTCGCAAAATATAACACTTATAGCTGAAAGCAAGATGACAACATTAAAAAAAGAGCTATATTTGCACGTGTGCATCTGATCTTGTTGCTACTGGTCTGATCTAGTGGTAGCTGACCGGCGATTGCGAGTTTGCAAGTCATGTGCATGGTAATTTAGTCCTGTCGGCTGTTTTTATTCGGTGAGAATCTCGCATTAGATCAGGATGTTAATTATTACCTGGAGGCGGTCCTGGTTAAAGAAACCATCTTGGAAGATTTATTAAGGCGAGTATAAACTGCATTGTTTCATTTTGGCCTTAGTTTCTGATCTTCGTTTTGAACACTGATGTCTCAAATCCTTTGTATGCGGACAGTGTCGAAGCATTTACATACAAACACAAAGCGCCACACAAGATAGCAAATATACTGAAGTAACAGGGATTAAAAATAGATTACAGAACAAGAAACACACCTCAATCACATTTACAAACAGAAAAACCAGATAAATACCAATGAGCAGGCATATACCAGCTATAGTGCAAAGATTGTAAATCAGTATATCTGGGATGACAAGCAGGAACTTTAAAACTAGATATAAAGAACATACACTCCTGGAAATTGAAATAAGAACACAGTGAATTCATTGTCCCAGGAAGGGGAAACTTTATTGACACATTCCTGGGGTCAGATACATCACATGATCACACTGACAGAACCACAGGCATATAGACACAGGCAACAGAGCATGCACAATGTCGGCACTAGTACAGTGTATATCCACCTTTCGTAGCAATGCAGGCTGCTATTCTCCCATCTTGACGATCGTAGAGATGCTGGATGTAGTCCTGTGGAACGGCTTGCCATGCCATTTCCACCTGGCGCCTCAGTTGGACCAGCGTTCGTGCTGGACGTGCAGACCGCGTGAGACGACGCTTCATCCAGTCCCAAACATGCTCAATGGGGGACAGATCCGGAGACCTTGCTGGCCAGGGTAGTTGACTTACACCTTCTAGAGCACGTTAGGTGGCACGGGATACATGCGGACGTGCATTGTCCTGTTGGAACAGCAAGTTCCCTTGCCGGTCTAGGAATGGTAGAACGATGGGTTCGATGACGGTTTGGATGTACCGTGCACTATTCAGTGTCCCCTCGACAATCACCAGAGGTGTACGGCCAGTGTAGGAGATCGCTCCCCAAACCATGATGCCGGGTGTTGGCCCTGTGTGCCTCAGTCGTATGCAGTCCTGATTGTGGCGCTCACCTGCACGGCGCCAAACACGCATACGACCATCATTGTCACCAAGGCAGAAGCGACTCTCATCGCTGAAGACGACACGTCTCCATTCGTCCCTCCATTCACGCCTGTCGCGACACCACTGGAGGCGGGCTGCACGATGTTGGGGCGTGAGCGGAAGACGGCCTAACGGTGTGCGGGACCGTAGCCCAGCTTCATGGAGACGGTTGCGAATGGTCCTCGCCGATACCCCAGGAGCAACAGTGTCCCTAATTTGCTGGGAAGTGGCGGTGCGGTCCCCTACGGCACTGCGTAGGATCCTACGGTCTTGGCGTGCATCTGTGCGTCGCTGCGGCCCGGTCCCAGGTCGACGGGCACGTGCACCTTCTGCCGACCACTGGCGACAACATCGATGTACTGTGGAGACCTCACGCGCCACGTGTTGAGCAATTCGGCGGTACGTCCACCCGGGTTCCCGCATGCCCACTATACGCCCTCGCTCAAAGTCCGTCAACTGCACATACGGTTCACGTCCACGCTGTCGCGGCATGCTACCAGTGTTAAAGACTGCGATGGAGCTCCGTATGCCACGGCAAACTGGCTGACACTGACGGCGGCGGTGCACAAATGCTGCGCAGCTAACGCCATTCGACGGCCAACACCGCCGTTCCTGGTGTGTCCGCTGTGCCGTGCGTGTGATCATTGCTTGTAGAGCCCTCTCGCAGGGTCCGGAGCAAGTATGGTGGGTCTGACACACCGGTGTCAATGTGTTCTTTTTTCCATTTCCAGGAGTGTATAAGAAGTTGGAAATACGAAAAAAGCCATTCTACCTTCACCGAACACCAGATAAAACATGGACATGAACCATCCAACATGGAATTTGACATGACAGTTATCACAGTGAATAATCATAACAAAAAGCTCCTGACATTACAAGAAATCTTTCACATACAAAGAGCCATGGCAATAAACAATAACTCTCTGAGCATGCTAGCCACCAAAACAATAACAAACCGAAATGTAACCAGGATAAATAATTAAAGAATACCCTTCCCCTCTTCCCCCCCCCCCCCCAAACACACACACAGACACATGAACTCATCTAGACACATGAACTCATCTTTATTTTAAATCACACACACACACACACACACACACACACACACACTCACACACACACACACACACACACACACACACACACACACACAATACAAATTGAAAACAACAAACCCAACAGAAACAATAGACAGACAACAGCATTTGGCGACACTCCACACCGAAAACACACATATATGTTGATTAACAAATGGAAGTACAACTGAAACATGCAATGTGACAAATGTGGATGAAACAACACCAGAAATCGGGCAGCTAACAAATTCATCTCCAAGACCACACACGTGTTAACAGCGCTGGAAATCATAATTAACACCTAATGGTATATTCACAATACGGAACTTGTGCTACAAAAGTTGCTTCTAACCTTAAAAGTAAGAGAAAAACACTACAGAATGTAATATAGCAGCATATTATATTTATCACATAATACGTTTATTGTATGTATAAAAAGAAACGTGTATATCAGGCCACTGACGATGCTTCCCAAATAAAAGAAGCGAAACGCGTATGGCAAGAAACAAACTGCCTTCATTTAGTTGCATAGACGGTATATACCGCCACGAATTTAGAGCAACTAAAGGAAAAGGCGGAAACAGATAAAAATGAAGATCATACAAGTGGCTTTGAATTTTTAATGGAAGCGTATATAGGCTCTGTCTCAATATTTTCTATGTGATGGAAAGTTTCAAACAAGTCTCTGTTGCTGTTCTTCGGACAGATTTCTTTGGATTTTGCTGAACAATTCCAGAAACCGTGGCGAGATTTTCAAGAGTAGCTTCAGTTTGCCTGGGACCAAAATTCACGCCCAGATCATCAGCCACGCTGTGTGTCCGTTGGAATTTGGCGAAGAGCCTGCGGGCCTTTCAGAACTTAAATTGCGTTTGGAAACTGCACCTGGTTTCAGTACTACTATAAATTAACCCACAGTACTCCGTTACCAGAAAAACATGTTCTTCAATTAAATATATGACTTCAACCTCTTCCTTCGGGTCGCTAACCTTCTTTCGTGTTTCAATGGTGGAATTGATCGCTCTGAGTTGCTGTGAACTATTTGAGGGCACTACGTATTGCGATTACAGCACCATCTGGTAGTCACTTTTCGAACTACTTCGAAACTTCCGTATCAGTTCCTTACTTTTCTAGATAATTAATTTTGAAATTAGAGACTCATTCGCTGGAGATCCTTTAAAGACCAGATGAAATGTCACACGATATGCTTCGCCTTATGTTCAGGAGTTTAAGGCAAGTGTTCGATATCAAGAAAGTCCACATTAACTTCTATATTTATTTATTTATTTATTTATTTTCTAGTTGTTGTGAACATGCACCCTTATAGTAAACAGTATTATTACGAACGGCATGGGATTCGGCTGTGTCTGTCAGATCTCTTGTGTACGTATACAGTCAGTGTTATGTCGACCGAGTACGGCTAAAATCCATGAGTGAGTAGAACTGCGCAAGCACACCTGAGAAACACTCAGGTGCCCAAGTCTCTCATTCAAATTCACCTTGATTCGAGATCTCTGCCTCTCCTAGAGGTTCTCGAAGCGAATGCCTGAAAGGTCCATTACGCAAATCGGGATAGTGTTCCTGTATAAATTAACCTAGTGCCGGACAGAAGATCCGTAAAATAGATATTCTAATGAGCGGCTTAGCAAGTGATTCGTTCCCTCTCTTGGTTAACGGCATAACCTTTAAAAAGTATAGCTGTCATGTTAATCCTGCAGTTCCACATAACAGATATAGCTGAACTGGGTAAATGTAAAATTTTTCATATGTATATTGTGGAAAAGAGCAGTTGCTTAAAGAATTTATTTCCCTTTGAGCTGTGTTCACAGCTACTAATAATCTCCTTCATATGATCAGTCGCATTTGGTTTTATTGCTATAACGCACCTTCAGTTGTCTGTACTTAACCATTTTGCTTCACCTCACTTACGAAAGACGTCGTGGCACAGATGCGTCATACATGGCTACAATAATAGGACAGGCGTCCGCTCATTCTCCAGGAAGCCAGGAAGCTATCATAACCATAAAGCAATAACAAATACACAAGCATTCACAAATGTAAGAATTACACTACTGGCCATTAAAATTGCTACACCACGAAGATGCGCTACAAACGCGAAATTTAACCGACACGAACAAGATGCTGTGATATGAAAATGATTAGCTTTTCAGAGCATTCACACAAGGTTGGCGCCGGTGGCGACACCTACAACGTGCTGACATGAGGAAAGTTTCCAACCGATTTCTCATACACAAAAAGCAGTTGATCGGCGTTGCCTGGTGAAACGTCGTTGTGATGCCTCGAGTACGGAGGAGAAATGCGTACTATCACATTTCCGACTTCGATAAAGGTCGGATTGTAGCCTATCGCGATTGCGGTTTATCGTATCCCGACCGTGCTGCTATCGTTGGTCGAGATCCAATGACTGTTAGCAGGATATGGAATCGGAGGGTTCAGGAGGGTAATACGGAACGCCGTGCTGGATCCCAACGGCCTCGTATCACTAGCAGTCGAGATGACAGGCATCTTATCCGCATGGCTGTAACGGATCGTGCAGCCACGTCTCGATCCCTGAGTGAACACATGGGGATGTTTGCGAGACAACAACCACCTGCAACGAACAGTTCGACGACGTTTGCAGCAGCATGGACTATCACTTCGCAAACCATGGCTGCGTTTACCCTTGATGCTGCATCACAGACAGGAGCGCCTGCGATGGTGTACTCAAAGACGAACCTGAGTACACGAATATTAAAACGACATTTTTTTGGATGAATCCAGGCTCTGTTTACAGCATCATGACGGTCGCATCCGTGTTTGGCGACATCGCGGTGAACGTACATTGGAAGCGTGTATTCGTCATAGTCATACTGGCGTATCACCCGGCGTGATGGTATGGGGTGCCATTGGTTATACGTCTCGGCACTTTGAACAGTTGACATTACATTTCAGATGTGTTACGACCAGTGGCTCTACCCTTCATTCGATCCCTGCGAAACTCTACATTTCACCTGGATAATGCACGACCGCATAATGCACGACCGCTCTTGATGAACTGTGGTATCGTGTTGAAGCCGCACGGGCAGCTGTACCTATATACGCCATCAAGCTCTGTTTGACTCAATGCACAGGCGTATCAAGGCCGTTATTACGGCCAGATGTGGTTGTTCGGGGTACTGATTTCCCTGGATCTATGTACCCAAATTGCGTGAAAATGTAATCACATGTCAGTTCTAGTATAATATATTTGCCCAATGAATACCTGTTTATCATCTCCATTTCTTCTTGGTGAAGCAATTTTAATGGCCAGTAGTGTAAATAAAGAAGCAAGGCTAAAATACAACTTCTCTTCGACGGCCATTTCATTCAATATGGAGCACAATTTTCGATAGTGGAATGAAATCAGCTGTACACTTTTCAAAGGAACCATTTTCCGTAATTGATTTACGGGAACCACAGTCGTCTCAGATGCAACTCCAATGTCTATCATATATGAGCGCTGCCGAAGAAGGCGGTTTTCTGGAAAAGGAACAGTGGCATTAACGTTAGGAATTTGGTTTCCTGTCAGTGTCATTCACAAGGGAAGAGTGCCTACACACCATCGTCAATTCCGTCCAAAGTTATGGTATGTGCAGAACTTGATCAAAAATGAAAGTGATAGATATGGGAGCGCCATAATGCCAAGCATAAAAAAAGGAAAAAAAAGAAAAACTTTTCCGCTCGGCATTAGCGTTAGCTCAGTGCAACTTTACCGCGCAGCATTTGGCGCAGCGGGAAGAGTACAGAACGCTTATCCGAGGCTCGTGGCGTTTATTAATATTTTCACAAAAGAAAACGCAAAGGAAAATTTGGGATTGTAAACAGACGTCCAAGTATATATTTTACTTAAAGCTGCCTCGAGGACTCTGCAAATAAGTTTCGAAGAATGATTGTATTTCAAGTGTTCTTTACGCGTGGTTTCCTACCATACTAGGCGATGAGAGAACCTTTTATTAATGAAAAAATCACGTTTGCTATTCTGTAAACACTCAAAATAATCAATTAATAGCAGAAATGCGGTGCTTACGCGTGTGCAAGATGCCGAGAAAATTGCTTCTTCCCCTGTTTTTATGATGTACATCACACACCAAACAGTTTAAATCATCAACTGTAAAATAATAAAAGTATCTAATGTTATATACGAAGTTCTCATGCACGCCTTACAATCCCATCCTGCAAATGTATTTGCAATACGAAATTATCTTCTGCCTTTCTTTTTCACGTCTTTCCTGAAAATAGACGTTTATTATGGTTTATTTGCAGTGTAAATAAGGTAAAAATTGGAAACCAAAAAAAAGTTTCCACACCCTCGTATTACTGCGAATATCGACACCCATCAGCCCTGTAATGGAATGAATACAATGAAAATTTGTGGCGGTCCGGAACTGGAACGCAGATTTACGCTTATCGCGAGCGGTCGCCTTAACATTTGGCTATCCGTACACGACTGACTGCCAGGCCCAAACTTCCATGTTGTCAACCATGCGTCTACCCATACTCGTACCTCCACTATGTGTATTCCCGTACAGGAGACGCATTTTACTCTAAAGTAGTTTGCTCGGTATAGACACATAGTTACGGTATTACAGTGCCTGTGTTATACCAAATTACGATGCAAAGTTTCCTAGGACATGCACGTCCAAAGGAACTTTGCATCGTAATTCGGAATAACGCAAGCACTGCAGTATCTTATACCGTCCTGCAGTCTTTCCGCTGCGCCAGCCGCTACGTGGCATCTACGCTAGCATAAATAGCTCATCCATCGCCCTATCAGCGCCAAAAAGATTTTTTCTTCGAGTTCAGCTAACTTCTGTCCCTTTCGTTTCTAGGCAAGCCCTGTCTATACCACAAATGTGGACGCAGTCTGTGATGACGAGCAGATGCGGTCTCCATTCCAAGGAATCACATACGTGCAACAAAATTTCTGTATGTGAATACATGTAACACACCAGAAACTTGTGATCGTCGGACTGTGTAAATATGGGACGATTCTGGTAGTACTTGTATCTCATGTATCACCCCCCCTCCCAACAAAAGGCGGCAATACCAAATAGCCGACCAGAGTGGCCGAGCGGTTCTAGGCGCTACAGTCTGGAACCGCGCGACCGCTACGGTCGCAGGTTCGAATCCTGCCTCGGGCATGGATGTGTATGATGTCTTTAGGCTACTTAGGTTTAAGTAATTCTAAGTTCTAGGGGACTGATGACCTCAAAAGTTAAGTCCCATAGTGCTCAGAGCCATTTGAACCAATACCAAATTTTTTCTGAGTCTGATAGAAATCATTAATGAAATTTGGACAAGGAGAAGCTTCCCATCACCATCAGAATAAATATCAGCATTAATACATCCACTACATAAAAACTAGAGAAAACTTGTACTATCAATTATAGAGAGATTTTGGAAATTTGTGGTAAGGTCTTATGGGACCAACCTTATACACTACTTACGGTAACAAGTAACTTATGCTAAGAACGACACACACACACACACACACACACACACACACACACACACTGGAGGACTCGAAGCTCCAACAGCGGGAGCCGCGAGGCACGTGACAAGACGCCCCAGACCGCGCGGCTACAGAGAGATCTCCCTTTTACTAGTGACATTAAAGATCTTGACCATATCACATTTAACGATAGCTGAAGGATTACTCGATCGTCAACTAGGAGACTATCAAGCAGGATATAGAAAGCGAATATCTTGTGCAGAGCAAATACGAAATCTAAAAAACATAACAGAAATGAGGAAAATCTGAAACTTGAAATATGTGATGTCTTTTATAAAGAGGTATATGACTCAAATGCTAGAAATGCACTAATCATCATTTTAAAGGCAGTAAAACAATAGAAATAACTAAAGGAACTTTAATAAACACAACATCAAATGTAAAATTTATGGGAAACTGTCAGAACTTTTTTAAATAAAATCAGGAGCAAGACAGGGAGATGGTTTATCACCCCTACATTTTAAATGCACATTAGAAAATGTGCTGAGAGAATGGAGAAAGTCCATCAATACTAAGGGTGTTCAACTAGTACGAAACCCAGATAAAATCATTGTAAATTGTCTGCCTTTTGCAGATTACATGGCATTAATTACTGACTGTACAGTGACAAAGAACAACCCACAAAACTACAGAAACAAGCAGACATAATTGGGCTGGAAACTTCATTTGAAAAAAAAAAAAGATCACATTTCACTGAAAATATCAATGATGCCCCTCCAAATCTTAAAATTCATAACAAAACAATATCTAAAACAAACTGTTTTAAATATCTAGAAGAATGGATAACAAGCAACACGAAAGAAAAGATGGCCATAGAAAATAGAGTACTTGAAGTAGACAGGGCATTCCAAATTTCAAAAAACATATAAAAAAGAAATTTTTGTCCTAGAACAAAAAAACAGACACTGTCAGACAGTGATAAGGACTGAAACACTGTATGCAGCAGAAACACTAGATTAACAAGATTTGGGTGTCTTGAAAAACTTGAAAAAGCTGAAAAAAGAATTCTGGGACCTAGAAGTAATAGCAGCATTGAATACAAACTAAGATCAAACAGAGAACTCTCTATGAAAATTGGATAGCTAACTGCTGTAATGAGAAAAATAAGATTATAGTTTTATGGCCACATATACGGAATGAACAATAACAGACTAACTAAGCAGATCTTTAGCATAATAAACGGCTACAAATCCAAACCCACGCAGTTCACCGAAATTGACAAAGATATAAAAAACACGGGAGTTAGAATGGACGTAATAAATAACAACACTTTTTAGAGAAGCAACACGAAAAGTAGGATTTCAGTGTAGAAAGAGGTCTGCAAAAGGAAGAAAGTGGACCCAGGAAGAAAAGGAACGACACTTTCGAAGGATGCAGAAAGTGTTGGAGCAATAAAAATTTTAAACACAAAGAAGCAGAACAAAAGTATAGTTACTATGCCCTCCAAAAGGGTTATTCGAATAAATAAATTATAATAGGTATTAGTATGTAACATATAAGTAAGCGTCAGCGGCTTACTCTCATAATATGTCTAGTTTACATGACTGCAGTTGACAACGATGTATTACAACCATTACACACTTTCTTATACTGTTGACTAAGCTGATCTGCACAAGTTCGTTTACAATTTCAGTGCCTTTGTGCGAGTTCTCATTGTCCTGTGATGCCAAAAGCGGAAAGTAAGTGTTCTTTCAGTATCAGTTACACAGTAAGATGGCCCTTTACATTAAAATAAAAAAAGGGGGGATAAACAGACGGAGAAACATTCTGAAACTTTGTTCCTTTGCTTTTCACGTGAGCATGGTGGGAGATCTGACATTACGTAATCATATTGCGACCTAAAAGCACAAAACGAGTACTCAAGCAGAAGCGTCCAGTTCAAAAGGCACAACTTCTTTTGTAAAACTAGATACAAGAGAGGTAATGCTCATTGCTACAGCTGAATTGAGAACAGCACATATAAATGTAAAACATTACCATTCAAGTCACTTGATTGCACGACGAAATTGTGGTCAGTTACATATCACGATTTTGTGATTCCTAAACAGCAAAGTGTCGCAAGAACAAAAACCACATGAATAATCAGACATACTGTTGCTCCCCAGCTTGCATCCATTTGCACTTTTGACCTGAGGAAAACTCCGTTTTGTGCACTAGCAGCTGAAATTATTTGCTACAACTGTACAGAATTTTGAAGCAGATGAAGTGATAAAAACTAAAATAATTAAACTGGATTCCGTACAAAATGAAACATCGGAGACTATATCCAACTTATGCGTTTCAGCTTTCACAGATCTTAAAATTAATTTGAAATAGTGTGTAGCATTTTACAGCAACTACTGCAACACCAGTTTCGAGGGGTTGAACCGTAAAGTACAGGTAGAAAGCAGCATGTTCAGTCGCTTGAAAACGAAACTTGGGATCAGAATCGAAGGAGTCGACTGTCTACATCTACATGATTACTCTGCAGTTCACAATTAAATTCCTGGCAGAGGATGCACCCAAATACGTTCGAGCTATTTCTCCATCGTTTCTCTCTCGAAGAGCGCGCGGGAAAAACGAACACTTAAATCTATCCGTGCGAACTCTGATTTCCCTTATTTTATTATGATGATTATTTCTCTCTGTTTAGGTGGGTGCCAACAAAATATTTTCACATTCTGAGGAGAAAGTGACTGTAATTTCATGAGAAGATCCTGCCTCTACGAAAAACGCCTTTGTTTTAATGATTGCCACCCCAACTGGCGTACCATATCCGTTGGCATTCTCTCCTCTATTTCGCAATAATACAAAATGAGCTGCCCTTCTTTGTACTCTTCCGGTGCCCTCTGTTTATCCTGTCTGACGCGGATTCCACACCGCACAGCAATTTTCCAGAACATAGCGGACAAGCGTAATGTAAGCTGACCTGTTGCATTTTCGGGTTTGCTTTCCTCACAACGTTATCTATGCGATCGTTCTAATTAAAGTTATTCGTAACGGTAACCCCTAAGTATTTAATTAAATGTACAGCCTTTAGATTTGTGTGATTTAGCGTGTAACCGAAATCTCTAGCATTCATTTCAGACAGTACTGTTTCAGCTGCTACAGATATTTTATTGTTGATATCGTGTTAACCATGGCGAAGCTTTTTAACTACTTTTCTATCCATACAATCAGAATCTCAAGACTTGCTGACTTAGGTGAACCGTGAATACCTACGATAGAGGGTCTTCAGTCACACACTATAACTAGATGGTAATCTTTAATGCCTGCAGTCGAGAAAATCTTACAACTGTGGAAAGCTCTGAAACCTCTTCTTGTCAGTAGAAAAACAACGTAAGATCTTAGTAGAATGTTTCTATACTCCTTTTAAGTGAGGCTTGTTTTTAATTTATTCACCATCAGATGAGTTTGCTTCGTAAGAAAATAAAGAAAATTGAGAGTACTAACATGTCTGTGATTGAAGTGATGGTCATTATTGAGAATACACTAATTTAACTACACGAGAATGGAAACTGTTGTTATTTAGATATGAAAACTAAAGAATTTTTTAAAAATTCATATCGTTGCTCCGAAATAATGATCAAAAAAAAATTCAGAGTGACGTAAAAGTTTTATGAAACTGTCATCACTTTCCTTAACAAGGTCTCAAACTATCAGGTTTTGACATTTTGAATGTATGTCTTTGACTAAATAAATGGAATGGGAAGACACAGAAGGGACATTAGTTTTTTCCAAAGAAAAAGAAGTAGAGATTTGCGAGTCACCATTGTCTGATCAGTATGTGCACTGAAGAATGTTCTGGCTTCAAAAGTTTCAGAGGATAACTGTAAATCAGTATTACCTGCCCAGAACAAATAGCTGGAATTTTTCAAAAATACACAGTTCGGCGTTCAAAAGTCAGAACTACTAAAGATATGCCATTATATTTCCATTGTGGCACGTAATTCTGATGTCTAGAGAGCTTTTTCATTAATGGGAGCTCAATGGCCTGAGACGCAGAATCGTTTGGATGTATCAACAATTGAGACCATCTTACATTGTACATATAACTTTCGAACGAGCTGTGCAGAATCTTATAACTAAGCAAGTGAGCAAACTGATCTTCTAAAAGCTGTCAGATCATTTGAGACGTATGCCTAGCATATGAAATAATCTGCGTAGCAATGGTAATAATCTTACATTATACCTTGTCCTTTTCAAACACATTTATACAAGTGTTACACTCAGAAGTGACATTTAGGTTAATTGTTTCAGGCGTTTGAAGTCTCTCGTTGACCTCATTTTATTATATGATTTCTGTGGATTTTGTCCCGATTTTAGTACAGACTTTTATGGTAACACTGCCTCATGCCAACGACTCTGTCTTTTCAAAGTCTATAAGATGGCAAAAAGCTGCAACTGCACATCATCTAGGAATACAGTAATTCAATCTCCACCTGATAAATTCCAGTAATGTTAAACACACAGAACAGGCGTCATGTACTCCCATCTTCTATTTGTAGGAATGGTCTTCTGTGGACTAGAGATAACGTCGAATAAGGATGACATTTTAATCAACATACTACCACAAGCATGGTAATACCTGAGTATCAGTTTTGTAGCGTTCGGTGAAGGTTTTTATTCTGTAACGCTTTCCATTTCCATTAGTGTATGAACACAATGAAACAAGCTGTGTTCGGTGCCAAGAGGAGTTCCTCTGCCACGGATTTCATATATAGTGGACAAGGTATGGGCTCATCAAAATGTTAACGCACATGTCGACAGCTAGGAGATTTCGCTTTTAGAAGACTGTGCAGTCGCATCTTGTTGCATCAATGTTACGACATTCTTTTTGTCTCTTATCATTTATAGGCACTATGTTCTTTGCATAAGTCCTTGTAAGACAGCAACTTCTAAATTCCATGGTCGAATGAATCATCGTCTCATCCATAGTGAATGGGGTTGGAGAATCATGTTGTCCAGCATACAGTCTGCATACAATTCACCAATACTTTACATTAAAACACAAATCTCTCTTCAGTATCTTGCGGATAAAAGTAGTATAAGCTTCGATATGACCTTTAAATATAGCCAGTTATGGGTAAGATTAATATGATGCTTTGCTATAGCGGTAGGCAACAACCCCTCATCTAGTTCTCCACACACGTTAAGTTCCATTTACCTTTATTAACATTTATATATTTATCTTTATTGATGGTTCATCACCTAGTTAACTAAATAGACCGTTTTCTGCATTATATTTGTACAAAAGACTTTTTATTGAATCCTAGCATATACTTACGTTTCTACAATCAAACAAAAATTAAAACAAAAATAACGTTGTTGTTGTGGTCTTCAGTCCTGAGACTGGTTTGATGCAGCTCTCCATGCTACTCTATCCTGTGCAAGCTTCTTCATCTCCCAGTACTTACTGCAACCTACATCCTTCTGAATCTGCTTAGTGTATTCATCTATTGGTCTTCCTCTACGATTTTTACCCTCCGCACTGCCCTCCAATGCTAAATTGGTGATCCCTTGATGCCTCAGAACATGTCCTACCACCAGATCCCTTCTTCTAGTCAAGTTGTGCACAAATTTCTCTTGTCTCCAATTCTATTTAATACCTCCTCATTAGTTATGTGATCTACCCATCTAATCTTCAGCATTCTTCTGTAGCACCACATTTCGAAAGCTTCTATTCTCTTCTTGTCCAAACTATATATCGTCCATATTTCACTTCCATACATGGCTACACTCCATACAAGTACTTTCAGAAACGACTTCCTGACAAATCTATACTCGATGTAAATAAATTCCTCTTCTTCAGAAACGCTTTCCTTGCCTCTGCCAGTGTACATTTTACATCCTCTCTACTTCGACCATCATCAGTTATTTTGCTCCCAAAATAGAAAAACTCCTTTACTACTTTAAGTGTCTCATTTCTTAATCTAACACCCTCAGCATCACCAGTCTTAATTCGACTACATTCCATTATACTCGTTTTGCTTTTGTTGATGTTCATCTTATATTCTTCTTTCAAAACACTGTCCATTCCGTTCAACTGCTCTTCCAAGTCCTTTGCTGTCTAGTGAAAAATTATAGGAATTTAACTTAAGATTATTTGATTAGTTAGGGTAAAAAAGAAGACTTTTAAGAGGGAAAATGTAGTAATAAGATGGAGTTTTGCACAGTCATTCCTTATACCTTTCTAAACAACATACTAAAAGGCCCTACCGATCTGGCTGGGGCTTCGACCGCCATATTTGAAATCGCTGCAAAAAATTACCTTTTCGTATTTTGATGGAAAACTGTAGCATTTATGAGCAAACCCCTTCAATACAAAATTAAAGAATACAAAATTGTCTCCAAAAAGGTCCAATGTACTGTTTTCGTAGAATAAAATGTTCAGTTTCAAAACGATGTTATAAATCTATTCTAACCGTATAATGGCGGGATTTCCGTTTCTGATCGTGGATATCAGTGCAACTGCTGGAGAAATATCATGGAATGACACATAACAAATTTGTAATTGACATTTATTGATTAAGTTCTACTTGTTCACCTATTATGTAACATTACATACATAGTGCTATGACTCATAAAACTGCCTAGCCATCTTCCTGTGCCTCACTATCGTAACCTTCTTGGTCGCCAGGATCCTGGTCTGTTGTTATACCGCTACTCTCAGCTGCAGATATTTCAGTGCCTTATTCTTGCAGTGCTGCTGTGGAGAATTTGTTAAGGCAAGCTAAAACTCGTCAAAATCTGCATATTTTGGAGCACAGTAGAGCAGCTTTCCTGTAACTACACGTAGATCCACATCCTTTTGCACACTTGCCGCTTATCAACTTCAGCAGGCGGTCTGGGTCAGGGCTGAGTAACTATTGGGACTCGCGAGTTAACAAATTTCCTCCACCCCCACTCATCAGAGGACTTTGAAACACTCTTGCACAATTTTAGCTGATGGTACACACTGAGTGTTGTCTAGAAGATTCCGTCTGTTGGAGGAAGTAATAGAAGGTTCACTTCATTCCTAGTCGCTGAGATTATGAAATGGTGGTAACGCAAGGTATTCAGAGAAATTTCGTTGTCAGTAGCCCTACACAGAGCCATAAACCATTGACAGGTAGTCCCAAAAATGGCGTGTATGATGCAGTGGGATCCTTAAACAATGACGCAGAAGGTATCAACTATTTGGATTTCTTTATTGCTGCGAAGTTTTTTTGCTTTTCATGAATGCTGCTGATGAGCTATCACATCCACTAAGGGCAAAGAGCAAAAAATATGTATTCCTTGAACTTTTCATTGGCTTGTTGTTCATGTGATGAGTATAATGTTTGTGCCTTGTTCTCCTTTCCTGGTTAAACACATAACCATCAAAAATTAGACAAAAATCAGTTTAGTTTCTTGTGGGGGACCAGCCGAAAAGATTTACAAGATGCGCTGTTTCGTAATAAAATGTCAAATACAAGGCCTCTGTGGCCTAACCGTTAATCGTATGAAAACATTACATAGGACATTTTTGGAGGTAAGTTTGTGTTCTTTAATTTTGTACTGGAATATTTTGCTCATAAATGCAATCGTTTTCCATATGAGAAAAGGTTATTTTTCCCACCATTTTCCAGTATGGGGTACGAAGCATCAGCCCGCTCGGTGTGAACTTTTAGTATGTTGTTCAGCTACGTGGAAGGAAGGTCTGCGCAAAACCTCAACTTATTACTGATTTTTCCCCCTATACTTCAAAATCTGCCCTAATTTGACTGGGCTATCTAGTGATTTAGTGGTACTACTTCTACACTACAGCTATTATTTGTTTAACGTGTCTATTAAGACACACCCTAGAAAGTTATAGCAAGTTATTGTTAGCAGATGTTTCATCTTCGTATCTCAAAAACTGGGAGCTGTTAGTCGTCAGTCTGTCAGTGTTGTGTTCCCCATTTTGCTTCTGCTGTGCCGTTCATTAATTATAAACAGTCATTGTCAGAGCCAATGCTGTCACTCTGTTAAGTGTACAAATACTTCCCATTGGTCAGCTTCGTCTCGGGTAATTGCCTGTCTGGTTCGTCTGTGCGGTCTCGTTTCTGTGTAGTGTTCGTGATGTAATGTCAGTGGCTCTGTTCAGGTGTTACCACTCGTCTGGGTCTCTTGTTGATTCGTAGACGTCGTCATGTGAGACATTCGTTTGTCGGGTCCGCATTTGAAGTGCGCAGTGTAGAAATATACGTTCAGGTGTTCTTTGTTCGCCCTAAAGAACACTCTAATCGCTGAGGGAGGTGCATTCTGTGAAGGTGTGATGGGTAGGAACCGTATCTTATTAATACACTCCTGGAAATTGAAATAAGAACACCGTGAATTCATTGTCCCCGGAAGGGGAAACTTTATTGACACATTCCTGGGGTCAGATACATCACATGATCACACTGACAGAACCACAGGCACATAGACACAGGCAACAGAGCATGCACAATGTCGGCACTAGTACAGTGTATATCCACCTTTCGCAGCAATGCAGGCTGCTATTCTCCCATGGAGACGATCGTAGAGATGCTGGATGCAGTCCTGTGGAACGGCTTGCCATGCCATTTCCACCTGGCGCCTCAGTTGGACCAGCGTTCGTGCTGGACGTGCAGACCGCGTGAGACGACCCTTCATCCAGTCCCAAACATGCTCAATGGGGGACAGATCCGGAGATCTTGCTGGCCACGGTAGTTGACTTACACCTTCTAGAGCACGTTGGGTGGCACGGGATACATGCGGACGTGCATTGTCCTGTTGGAACAGAAAGTTCCCTTGCCGGTCTAGGAATGGTAAAACGATGGGTTCGATGACGGTTTGGATGTACCATGCACTATTCAGTGTCCTCTCGACGATCACCAGAGGTGTACGGCCAGTGTAGGAGATCGCTCCCCACACCATGATGCCGGGTGTTGGCCCTGTGTGCCTCGGTCGTATGCAGTCCCGATTGTGGCGCTCACCTGCACGGCGCCAAACACGCATACGACCATCATTGGCACCAAGGCAGAAGCGACTCTCATCGCTGAAGACGACACGTCTCCATTCGTCCCTCCATTCACGCCTGTCGCGACACCACTGGAGGCGGGCTGCACGATGTTGGGGCGTGAGCGGAAGACGGCCTAACGGTGTGCGGGACCGTAGCCCAGCTTCATGGAGACGGTTGCGAATGGTCCTCACCGATACCCCAGGAGCAACAGTGTCCCTAATTTGCTGGGAAGTGGCGGTGCGGTCCCCTACGGCACTGCGTAGGATCCTACGGTCTTGGCGTGCATCCATGCGTCGCTGCGGTCCGGTCCCAGGTCGACGGGCACGTGCACCTTCCGCTGACCACTGGCGACAACATCGATGTACTGTGGAGACCTCACGCCCCAAGTGTTGAGCAATTCGGCGGTTCGTCCACCCGGCCTCCCGCATGCCCACTATACGCCCTCGCTCAAAGTCCGTCAACTGCACATACGGTTCATGTCCACGCTGTCGCGGCATGCTACCAGTGTTAAAGACTGCGATGGAGCTCCGTATGCCACGGCAAACTGGCTGACACTGACGGCGGCGGTGCACAAATGCTGCGCAGCTAGCGCCATTCCACGGCCAACACCGCGGTTCCTGCTGTGTCCGCTGTGCCGTGCGTGTGATCATTGCTTGTACAGCCCTCTCGCAGTGTCCGGAGCAAGTATGGTGGGTCTGACACACCGGTGTCAATGTGTTCTTTTTTCCATTTCCAGGAGCGTAAGTGCACCACGCCTTGACTGGAGCCTGCATGGCGCATTTGCAGCCACTCTCGGATGTCGGGCAAAGAGGGGTAATCTCTGCGGCCTTTAACGTGGTTGCCCCCCGCCGTGCCACGCATTCACTCGCTACTGTTTTAGTTGGCTCTTGTCCCTTTAATCTTCCCCCGCAATTTCCATTAGTCTGCCCCTCTACATCCGGTATGTCGCAATTGCGTATATTCCGAGAATCACGCACAGTGCTTCCACCGTGGCGGTGCTGAAAGCCCCTGATGGTCTCAGTAGAGCAACGGTTTTGATCGGGGTGAGACACAGTCTGCATATCCATGTGCTCGCTGCAATACGTGGTTCAAACAAGACACGGAGATACGTTCGTAGAGCTGCTTGCTTAAGGCTATGCTATAAATGATTGTACTGATGCGAGCGAGTTTGTGTACAAGTGTCCTGCTTTATCAATTTTCTGTTTTATATCTTGGATAAACGCCAGTCGTTCGTTAATATGTACGTCTAAGCATCAGGTTGCGTGTTTTCTGTGAATATTTGCGTTGTTCAGTTTTATGTTCAATTGTGTGTGAATCCTTATGGGACTTAACTCCTAAGGTCTCCATTCCCTAAGCTTACACACTACTTAACCTAAATTATCCTAATGACAAACACACACATCCATGCCCGAGGGAGGACTCGAACCTCCGCCTGTACCAGCCGCACAATCCATCAATTTTATAATCGGGTCCATCTGCAGTTGTCCGTTGTGGCCGAGCGTTTCTAGGCGATTCACTCCAGAACCGCGATGCTGCTCGGTCGCAGGTATGAATCCTGCCTCGGGCATGGACGTGTGTGATGTCCTTAGGTTAGTTAGGTTTACGTAGTTTCTAAGTCTATGGGACTGATTACCACAGATTTTAAGTCCCATAGTGCTTAGAGCCATTTGAACTATTTTCCCTCTGCACTTTACCGTTTAGTAATATGTAGTCTGTCTTGTCTGAGGTCACAGTGAGCTTGTTTTGCAGGCACCACCAGCCAACACAGTGTAGAATGCCAATGACTTTGGTTTCCAGTTCTCTCCTTGATCTGTCTGATACCATAACCACGCCGTCAGCGTATGCAACAATCCCGTCATTCTGTGTATCCACATCCATTTCTATTAGAGTTCCTGTTTAATTAAATCGTCAATCGACATATTTTTGGGGAACCTGTATTGGTGCGGGCTGAGCACAGAGCAAGGTCGTCCATACCCCCCTCTCTAGCCCTTAGGGAAAGGAAAAAAAAAACAGTGTACTCACGTGTTTTCCTTTAGGAAAACGATTTAAAACTCAGTGTTACACAGGTTTTCAACGTTGATCTGATCTGATCTGATCTGAAAATTTTTATGATTATTTAAAAGTTACCATTCACCTTCCAAAATATTAAAATTACACCATACTCCTGATCTTATCCACCCACCCTCCACAAACTATGTGGGTGCCCTTGCCCAGGAGCCGTCTGTGATCCTGTAATCGCTTATACAGATCCCGCTCCGCGTGCTTAGCCAAGGTGTTGATCAAGCGAATTGATCTATAAGACTTCGGATTGGCGTAGTCTTTGTCTTCTGATTTCTTGATGTTTACTGTATTTGCTAATTTCCAGGATGCAAGTTCTCTTCGTAGTCTTAGGGCTTTAGTTATTAGCTAACTGAAAAATGAGATAATCTGCGATGCTTCTCGTTTAATGGTCTCGGAAATTTGAAAATTTGTGGTAAGTTCTACAGGACCAAACTGCTGAAGTCATTGGTCCCTAGGCTCACACACCACCTAATCTACGTTAAACTAACTTACGCTAAGGACAACACACACCCATGCCCAAGAAAGGACTCGAACCTCCGACAGAGGGAGCCACGCGAACCGTGGCAAGTCGGCCGAGACCGCACGGCTACCCCGCGTTGCAAGGGTCTCGAAGAGCATGTCATGCGGACCTGGTGCATTTTATATTTTTAATTTTTCTGTGGCTAGCGTCGCCTCTTCCTGCAGGAAGGTGCAGGTGACTGTCCCCATTGTGTATTCTACCTGTGTTAGAGGTGGCCGTAGTGGCCGAGCGGTTCTAGGCGCTACAGTCTGGAACCACGCGACCGCTACGGTCGCAGATTCGAATTCTGCCTCGGGAAGGGATGTGTGTGATGTCATTCGGTTAGTTAGGGGACTGATGACCTCAGAAGTTAAGCCCCATAGTCCTCAGAACCATTTGAACTATTTTGTTAGAACTGTTAAACTGGTGTCGTGTGGATCATTTGTGTTTTAGTTGACATCGAGAACGAGCCTGTAAAGCAGAAATTTTGCTATACTCTGTGTGAAAGTCCCTCCATCCCGCCTAAATTAGGCTAGCACAAATAATGTTTTCTTACCCTTTCGATCATTAATTTGTACAGTGCTCCCCACAAGTTGTCGCTTAATTGTGTTTGAACTTACTCGTCATAGAGGCGTCTCTCTGTTTGTAGTAGTAAGTCCTTGCATTTATCGCTTCGCCTCCCTAAACTATCCTAGTCGTATTTCTCTCTCTCCCTCTCTCTCTCTCTCTCTCTCTCTCTCTCTCTCTCTCTCTCTCTCTCTCTCTCCCTGTCTGTCTCTCTCTCTCTCCTGTCTCTCTCTCTCTCTCTCTCTCTCTCCCTGTCTGTCTCTCTCTCTCTCTCTATCCCTCCCTCTCTGTCTCTCTCTCTCTCTCTCTCTCTCTCTCTCTCTCTCTCTCACTCTCTCTCTCTCTCTCTCTCTCTCTCCCTGTCTCTCTCTCTCTCTCCCTGTCTGTCTGTCTGTCTCTCTCTCTCTCTCTCTCTCTCTCTCTCTCTCTCTCTCTCTCTCGCTGTTGCTGCCCTCTGGTAGTATCTGCGTTTGGTTCTCGAATCCCTTCTGAGTCTGCTAAATGCGTTCGGCCTGAGTATTTTCCTTTTACTCTTATCTGTTACTGTGGGGACTGCTTTATCTCGTGCCTCTTGCACGGTATCCTTCAACCTGTGTATCTTACAGTCAGTGCTGCCTTCAACGTGTACCGAGCGAGGTGGCGCAGTGGTTAGCACACTGGACACGTATTCGGGAGGACGATGGTTCAAACCCGCGTCCAGCCATAATGATTCAGGTTTTCTATTACATCTCTATATCGCTTCAGGCAAATGCTGGGATGGTTCCTTTGAAACAAAACGGCCGATTTCCTTTCCCATTCTTCCTTAACCCGAGATTGTGATCTGTCTCTAACAGACTCTTTGTCGCCGGGATGCTAAGCACTAATCTACTTCTCCTCCTCTTCTTCCCCTTCTACTTCTTCAACCCATGAAATATCTTGGGCTTCTACGAAGTCCTGTAATTTTTGCCAGTGTACTTTACTAAACAAAGACTGCTTGTTCCGCGACTTGTGTCGCGTGTCTGGCAGTGTTTGTGATCGCTATGTGTAGCCCCGTCGCCCGCTTTCCATAGTGAGGTGAGGTTGACAGATGTTATATTTGCCACTAAAGTGCCCGCCCTCGTGCTGTATGTACGGGGCTGACCCACCCAGTTAACTATGTGTAGGTTGCTCCGGTGTGTCTTGTCATTAATGTAGCGTCCCCGCTTGTCTGTTACATCTACATCCATACTCCGCAAGCCACCTGACGGTGTGTGGCGGAGGGTACAATGAGTGCCTCTATCGGTTCTCCGTTCTATTCCAGTCTCGTATTGTTCGTGGAAAGAAGGATTGTCGGTATGCTTCTGTGTGGGCTCTAATCTCTCTGATTTTATCCTCATGGTCTCTTCGCGAGATATACGTAGGAGGGAGCAATATAATGCTTGACTCTTCGGTGCGCCGGCCGCGGTGGTCTCGCGGTTCTAGGCGCGCAGTCGGGAACCGCGCGACTGCTACGGTCGCAGGTTCGAATCCTGCCTCGGGCATGGATGTGTGTGGTGTCCTTAGGTTGGTTAGGTTTAAGTAGTTCAAAGTTCTAGAGTACTGATGACCACAGCAGTTGAGTCCCATAGTGCTCAGAGCCATTTGAACCATTTTGACTCTTCGGTGAAGGTATGTTCTCGAAACTTTAACAAAAGCCCGTACCGAGCTACTGAGCGTCTCTCCTGCAGAGTCTTCCACTGTAGTTTATCGGTCATCTCCGTAACGCTTTCGCGATTACTAAATGATCCTGTAACAAAGCGCGCTGCTCTCCGTTGGATCTTCTCTATCTCCTCCATCAACCCCATCTGGTACGGATCCCACACTGCTGAGCAGTATTCAAGCAGTGGGCGAACAAGCGTACTGTAACCTACTTCCTTTGTTTTCGGATTGCATTTCCTCAGGATTCTTCCAATGAATCTCAGTCTGGCATCTGCTTTACCGACGATCAACTTTATATGATCATTCCATTTTAAATCGCTCCTAATGCGTACTCCCAGATAATTTATGGAATTAACTTGTTTCAGTTGCTGACCTGCTATTTTGTAGCCAAATGAAAAGGGATCTATCTTTCTATGTATTTGCAGCACATTACACTTGTCCACATTGAGATTCAATTGCCATTCCCTGCACCATGCGTCAATTCGCTGCAGATCCTCCTGCATTTCAGTACAATTTTCCGTTGTTACAACCTCTCGATACACCACAGCATCATCTGCAAAAAGCCTCAGTGAACTTCCGATGTCATCCACCAGGTACCATCATGTTGAATATGCGTTGATATCTGCATCAATGATTAACTTTATATGTCTTGCGAGTTGTGGAGTTCTATCCATCCATTCTTCGTAAGGACAGATCTCATAATAGAACTGTGCATAAAATGACGAAATTACCCTTAGCAGTAGGTACTGGGAGATGAAGAAGCTTGCACAGGATAGCGTAGCATGGAGAGCTGCATCAAACCAGTCTCAGGACTGAAGACCACAACAACAACAACCCATGCATCATTCCATTTACATATTTCCATCGTAACTTCGTGGTCAGAGCGTAGCTTGGTCATCATCGTCATTGTCCAGTGCCTGTTGACTACACGGTCAAGTAGCGTTAAGTGACCACTGCCTATGTTCGACGGCAACGTGCAGTAGCCACTCACAGATGGCAGGTGGGAGCATTACCAGTGGAGGATATACGAGGGCTATTCGGAACGTAAGGAACGATGGGTGATGTGGCTGTGTATCTAGTATACCCGTAGACAGCGTACGTCGCTCTTAGTGCGTAAAGATGTGCAGAAATTGTCTCCCGCCAAGTATGTACGCCTCCCGAGAGATTTAGCCCGACAGCATGCAACGTAACGTACATCTACATCTACATTTATACTCCGCAAGCCACCCAACGGTGTGTGGCGGAGGGCACTTTACGTTCCACTCTCATTACCTCTCTTTCCTGTTCCAGTCTCGTATGGTTCGCGGGAAGAACGACTGTCTGAAAGCCTCAGTGCGCGCTCTAATCTCTCTAATTTTACATTCGTGATCTCCACGGGAGGTATAAGTAGGGGGAAGCAATACATTCGATACCTCATCCAGAAACGCACCCTCTCGAAACCTGGCGAGCAAGCTACACCGCGATGCAGAGCGCCTCTCTTGCAGAGTTTGCCACTTGAGTTTGTTAAACATCTCCGTAACGCTATCACGGTTACCAAATAAACCTGTGACGAAACGCGCCGCTTTTCTTTGAATCTTCTCTATCTCCTTTGTCAACCCGATCTGGTACGGATCCCACACTGATGAGCAATACTCAAGTATAGGTCGAACGAGGGTTTTGTAAGCCACCTCCTTTGTTGATGGCCTACATTTTCTACGGACTCTCCCAATGAATCTCAACCTGGTATCCGCCTTACCAACAATTAATTTTATATGATCATTCCACTTCAAATCGTTCCGCACGCATACTCCCAGATATTTTACAGAAGTAACTGCTACCAGTGTTTGTTCCGCTATCATATAATCATACAATAAAGGATCCTTCTTTCTGTCTTCAGTTCCTTCTGTCATGCAGTTCATTCTTCATGAAGGAAACATTTTCGCACAGACATCGAACTGCAGTCCAGCGTAGAAAATTGTCGGATAGCACAGGAGGCTGCCTTCTATGACAAAGGTACTGAAAAGTTGATACAACGCTATAACAGCTAAGTCGGACCGGTAACTATGTAGAGAAATAGTTGGGAGGTGCAGTTACCTGTTACAAATAAAATGGATTTTCATTGCGGTTTCCGGTTAGCGGCCGATCGTTTCTTACTTTCCTAATAGCCCTCGTATGAAGTGTATTTTTTGTGGTTTTAGGGCGCACAACTACAATGGTCATTAGCGCCCAGACTAAGTTAGGAATGCACCGCGAGGCACAAGGTTAAAACAGCAACTAAAAGGGACAACACTATAAAAGGCGTATTAAGAGGCATAGGATTAAAAAAAACAGCATAATCAAACGTCCTTAGACAGGTGTGTCAAGTTGATAATACGAAGAACGCGAGCAGCAGCTCCTGGGTCATCCGCTAAAATGGCATCCAGAGTACATGGCAGGCCAAGATCAAGACGCAGTGTAGTAAAATCCGGACAGGACGTTAAAATGTGGCGGACCGTCAGCAATTGCCCACATGGGCAGAACGGCGCCGGCGCAGCCGTCAGCGGATGGCGATGGCTGAACTGACAGTGTCCAATTCGTAGCCGGGCCAAAACGACCTCCCGCCGAGAAGGACGTGAGGAGGACGTCCAAGTCGCGGGAAGAGGTTTCAAGGCCCGAAGCTTGTTGTCCGTAAGTGCAGCCCAATCGGCATGCCACAGCGATAAAATGCGCCGACAAATGACCCTGCTACAACCTGATGATGGGACACAACAAGAAGCCGTCCGAGGCTGGAGAACCGCAGCCTTGGCCGCGGCATCTGCAGCTTCGTTCCTAGGGATACCGACATGGCCAGGATCGTATAAAGTGTGTCGAGCGGGCGCGAGAAACAGTACAGTCGTTTTTGCAATGCGGAATCAGGACTTTTTATCTGACATCGAAAACGGCATGATCATTGGCTTGCGGGTCAAGGGTGGAAGAATTTCGTAACGGCTAAGTCTGAAAACACTTCGCGCGTCTCTGTGGTTAAGTACATGACACAATGGCGCTATCCAAAACCCGCCGAGTCAACTGAGGTGCAACACGGGCCATAGATGACAGGGATGGATACGGCTGTGAAGATACCGGGTGATCAAAAAGCCCCTATAAATTTGAAAACTTAATAAATCACAGAATAATGTAGATAGAGAGGTGAAAATTGACACACATGCTTGGAATAACATGGCGCTGGACAGCAAAACGTCAGTGACTGCGCATGACAATCGTGTATAAAAGGATCTGTAATGAGAGAGAGAATCAGATGCGCCAGCAGTCGCAGCATGTTGACACCTGAAAAAGCGCTTTTAGTGAAGCTGTATTATCAGAATGGGGAATGTGCTAGTTCAGCGTTACGATCCTATCGCCACAGGTAGGGGATTTGAGCGGGTAAAGGTCCGCTGACAAATGCAGCTGTGGCGAGAATGATTTCGAAGTTCGAAGCCACGGGTTGTTTAGACGATAGGCCCCGTAGTGACCGACCGAGAACAAGGCGCAATGTTGCTGAGACAGTTTAGGAAGAAATGGAGACTGTAGCAGGATCATCTATGCACGGGGAAGTCAGCGCTCGTGCAGACGCACGTCGCACCGGCATTCCATACACTACTGTTTGGTTGGCACTAAGGCATACCCTCCGATGCTATCCGTACAAAATCAATCGGCATCTTGAACTGTTATCTTGTGATTTAGTGAAGCGAAGGGCATTTGCGATGTGGGCGTTTCAAAAGATGGCGGAAGATGACAATTGGTTGAGTAACGTGTTGCGGACCGACGAAGCTTCGAGGGTCTGTCAATGCTCACGACTGCAGAATTTGGGCTATCGAATCCTAGAACTGTCGTGGAAACCCCATTGCACGACGAAAATGTCACGGTATGGTTTTTCGAGGAAATGCGTGATTCTGGTTTTGTAACTGCTACCATGACGGGTGAGAGGTACGCCGGTATGTTACAGAATCGCATCATCCCCAGCCTGGCTGATAAACACCTGCTGGAACGAACGATGTTTATGCAGGACGGTGCTCCACCCCATATTGCTAGACGCGTGAAAGATCTCTTACGTGCGTCGTCTGGTGATAATCGTGTGCTCAGCCGCCACTTTCGTCATGCTTGGCCTCCCAGGTCCCCAGACATCAGTCCGAGCGATTATTGGCTTTGGGGGTTACCTGAAGTCACAAGTGTATCGTGATCGAATGACATCTCTAGGGATTCTGAAAGACAACATCCGACGCCAATGCCTCACCATAACTCCGGACATGCATTACAGTGCTGTTCACATTATTCCTCGACTACAGCTATTGTTGAGGAATGATGGTGGACATATTGAGCATTTCCTGTAAAGAACATCATCTTTGCTTTGTCTTACTTTGTTATGCTAATTATTGCTATTCTGATCAGATGAAGCGCCATCTGTCGGACATTTTTTGAACTTTTGTATTTTGTTGGTTCTAATAAAACCCCATGTCATTCCAAGCATGTGTATCAATTTATACCTCTCTATCTACATTATTCAGTGATTTATTCAGCTTTCAAATTTATATTGACTTTTTGATCACCCGGTATGTGCGAGAGAATATACGTGCAACTGACGAGCAACTGGCCGTCCGGATGAATTTAGGGGCTGCACAGTGTCCCCTCAACGACCGTTCTGGGAGCGTTGCTGCGTATGTGCCTCCGCATAAGGGCCCTATTTAATGTACCCATAGTGACGGCTGTAATTTGCAGGACAATTCAACAACGGGAAGACCACTGAGTGACGACATGTGGCTTTTTCAGATGAAACACGTTTTATGCTCCATCGGACAAATGGCCTTTGACATTTGTGGCTCTATAACTATCACTGCAAGAGTCCAAGCCGAGGAGGAAGCGTTACGCCTGGTTTCGTGGCGTTCCTCGGATGATCTCATTCTGAAAGGTACAATGGATCGGCAAAAGTATGGATCAATCTTTGGTGACAATGTCCACCCCCTAAATGCAGTTTATGTTTCCAGTGCATGATGACATCTACCAGCAGGACCATGCAGCGTATCACACAGCTCGTAGTGTACATGCGTGGTTCGAAGAGCTCCACATCCTTGTCGGTACCTTCCAGAACGTCACTGACTCTTTTCCTGCACGTTGCAAAAGGTGGTTATTCATGCTTCTGACCTGAAAGTCACCTGGTATGGCAACAAACTGGACCATACGAACAAACCAACATACCTTGGTGTCGTGCTGGATAGATCAGTGACGTACAGATATCACTGTGAAAAAACCTGCCAAAAAGATGCTGCCAGGAACAATATTTTAAGAAAACTGACGAATAGTAAATGGGGAGCTAGTCCGACTGTATTACGAACAACTGCTCAAGCACTTTGCTTCCCCATGGCAGAATATGCATGCCTTGTATGGCCCCGATCCACACATGCCAAAAACGTTACTACAGTTCTTAATGAAACATGCAATCTAACAACAGGATGTATGAAACCCACCCCACTTGGGAAAATATACAAAGCAGCTGGATTCTCATCCCCTGAATCCCGAAGAATTGCGCACGAACACACAGAAAAATTTAAACAGATTTTCGACGAGCGCCACCCGCTGCATGTTTCTTCATGTAGACGTAGCAGACTTAAATCCCGCAAGAGATTCCTCACTAGTGAATTGAACGAGCCTCCCCAGGACTACCCTGCGTCACGAGAAATACCCAGCGGCAGTACATCGAGCTGGAAGATTTGGAGAACACTGAACCGCATCAGAACAGGCGTACCACCAGTTAAAGCAAACCTAGTCAAATGGGTCTTCAAGGACGAAGGAGACAACAAATGCGAGTGTGGTGAAGTTCAGGATATGGAACACCTACTTCAGTGTTCCATCTGCCCCACAAGCTGTACCCTTGACGAACTATGGCTTGAGAAGAGAGAAACATTGGACTTGGCCCGACATTGGGCTGAAAGGCTTTGAAACAAATCTCCGGACACGAAAAAGTAAAAGTAAAGTCATGCTTCTGACAAGTTGTCACATTAATGTGACTGGACAGTGCAATGCAATTGCAGCTTTTGGATCAGTGCCCACTGGGATCACCGTTGCGTTGTTTGCTAATCTATCAGCAGTCCGTTCCTTGCGTGTGGTTCCTGCAAGTATGACACGTCCGCGCGCTCCCTGTCCACGACCTTTTCCATTTCCGCATTCACGACGGTACTCCGCACAGCTTTTAGTTAAAACAGCGTCACGAGTGCTTGGTGAAAATAACCAATTTCTTGCATGTACTGGCCGAGTCAAAGATTACGCGGCACGCCCTCACAATGTGTCTGTACACTTGGTCCAGGCTGAACCCTGCCGATCCCATCGCACGTGCTCTACCTACGAGTTCACGTAGTATGCAGAGATCAGTCGACATGTTTTCAGTCATAAACATCATTCGGTCTGACTGTTCGCTAGAAGAAAAACATATTGCGCTCCTTTTTGGGTGTCTTTTGCGTGTTATGATACGCTAGGAGGATTGAAAGATATTTCGCTGTTACAATCCGTTAATGCGCAAGATTTCCTCTAGGGTCCCGTAGTCATAGAAGCAGTTCACCTAATTTTTGTGATCCAAAGCCATGGAACCTGTCAGTAAATGAAATTACAACATAAAAGTAATTACAGATTAAAATAAAATGTTTATGAACCAGAAAAATGTCAATCCATAAGTTTAAGTAACGCAATTAACAATACAAGAAGAATCAGCTTAATTTTTCAAGGAACTCCTTGACAGAATAGGAGTCACCCATGAGAAAATTCAATTTCGATTTGAAAGCACGTGGATCAGTACTAAGATTTTTGAATTCGAGTGGTAACGTATTGAAAATGGATGCAGCAGTATACTGCACACCTTTATACACAAGAGTTAAGGAAGTCCGACCAAAGTGCAGGTTTGATTTCTGCCGAGTATTAACTGGGTGAAAGATGCTTATTTTTTAGAATAAGGTAATACTGTTAACAAGGAATGGCAGTAAGGAATATACGTATTGAAAGGCCAGTGTCAAAATACCCAGATTCGTGAACAGGGGTTGACAAAAAGTTCGTTAACTTACACCACTTATTGCCCGAACCGCCCATTTCTCAGCCAAAAATATTCTTTTAGAATGGGCAGAGTTACCGCAAAATATACCATAGGACACAAGCGAATGAAAATAAGCGAAGTAGACTAATTCTCGTGTCGAACGATCATTCACTTCAGATACCTTTAGAATAGTAAAAATTGCAGCATTGAGTCTTCGAACAAGATCCTGAACTTGAGCTTTCCACAACAGTTTACTGTCTATCTGAACACCTAGAAATTTGAACTGTTCAGTGTCACTAATCATATATCCATTCTGTGAAATTAAAAAGTCAGGTTTTGTTGAAAGTGTGTGTTAGAAACTGTAAAAACTGAGTCTTACTGTAATTTAGCATTAGTTTATTTTCTACAGGAAATGAACATAGGTCATGAATTGCACTATTTGAAACAGAGGAAATGTTGCACACAACATCCTTTACTACCAAGCTAGTGTCATTAGCAAACAGAAATATTTTAGAGTCACTCGTAATACTAGATGGCATATCATTTATATAAATAAGGAACAAGAGTGGTCCAAACACTGATCCCTGAAGCCCCTCCCCTCCCCATCTCTCCCAATCCTCCACTTGACCCTACCCCATTCAGACCCCACATCACACCCATTCTCAACACTGTGAATAATGACCTTTTGTTGTCTACTGCTAAAGTGAGAGGTGAACCAATTGAGAGCTGCTCTCCGTATTCTTCGTATTCTAGAATGGTCCAACTTCTGGGACAATATTTTGTTATCAACACAATCAAACTCCTTAATTAAATCAAAAAATATGCCTAGCGTTCGAACCCATCCGGTACCTCAAAGAGAAAAGAGAATATAGCATTTTTAGTGGTTAAGCGACTTCTAAAGCCGAACTGTACATTCGATAGCAAACCATGTTATATAAAAATTGTCTTTACATATACAGACTTTTCAGTAACTTTAGCAAATACTGGTGGAATAGAAATAGGCCTAAAGTTGTCTACATTATCTCTTTCTCCCTTTTTATAAAGCGGCTTTACTACTGAGTACTTCAATTGTTCAGGAAACTGACCACTCCTAAAGAAAAAAAGTGCAAATATGGCTAAATAAAGGGCTAACATGTGCCGCACAATACTTTAATATTCTGCTAGGCGCTCCATCATAACCATGAGAGTCCTAAGTCTTCAGCGATTTAATTATTGACACAATCTCCCCCTTGTCTATATCACAGAGGAGTATTTCAGACATCAATCTCGGAAAGGCATTTGCCAAGACAGTTATTTGATTCTCTTCAGAAACTAAATTTTTATTTAATTCACCAGCAATGCCCACTAAATGATTGTAAAATACTGCACATATATCTGATTTATCAGTAACAGAACATTTTTTACTACGAATTGGCTTTACATCGTCAACCTTGTTCTGCTGACCAGACACTTCCTTAACAACTGACCAAATGATTTTAATATTATCATGTGAATTAGCTATTCTATTTGCATATGCCTACCACATACTCTTTGCCACCCTAAAAACATTAGTACCCCCGTTTAGAACGTTCTAATGGATAGCAACTCTCAAAGAGCGCGAGAAACGTGTTAAGGAAAGCATTGTATTTATCATCTATGCTATCCGCACTAAAAACATCCTGCCACTCTTGTTCCTCGACAATGTTTAAAAAACTCTATTGCTGTTGGATTAATTTTCCTACATAGTTTGTAATTATATGTGATATTTGTTTGACAACTAAAGCCTTTTAGCGTTAAAATTTGTGCATCATGGTCTGAAAGGCCATTCAGTCTTTTACTATCAGAATGCCCATCTAGTAACGAAGAGTGAATAAAAATATTGTCTATGGTTGTGCTACTGTTCCCCTACAAGCTACTTCGAAAAAACACAGCCTGCAGCGGATCATATCAATTTACATCTACCAACATCCTTTTTCTTGCATCATCATCTACAAAATTTATATTGAAGTCACCACATATAACTAATTTCTGGTACTTCCTATAAAGTGAGTGAAGAACCCTCTCTAGCAGTAATGCTCTTTGAAAAACAGCCAGCTAATCTGTATTCTGGTGAAGGAAGCCTCTGAATTGTCAAATTATTTAAGTGGTACTCCGACATACAAATAATTTCAGAGTCAACATCTATAGGCAGTTCACTAACTTTACATCTCATACGTCTTATATTTTGATGTAATATGCTAATTTCTTCTCTACTTGGAAACATGACGTCCTCTGAAGGTGAGCCCTTAGTTAGAGGGACTTCCTTTAAGCATGTATACCTATCACTTGACTTCAATTTAAAATAGGTGCAGCTCTAACACTAACTACTACAGAAATTTTTCCATGAGTGATCCCACCACCGCCACCCACTACACTGTCACTTATAAGCTATGCCAACCTCCCTTCACATACCTATTGAGGTGCGGGCCATGCCTTGTGAAACTCGATCAACTTAAAGACCCAACTGGCACCACTAAAATCTGACCCATGCTCTCTGACATCAGCGCCGTCCCCAGCCCCACATTAACGCGCGTAAGAGCCGTATTAAGATGAGCCCGATCATGAGCGTGGAACAGCTGCATGAAATATGCACAGTACCACCAGTTTCAGTATCTGTCTTTAACAGGTCAGCACCTACATCATATTCCCCATCCCTATCAAGACTGTTACCTGCTCTACCCACTATCACTACCTGATCCTCTTCCGTAAAATTCCTACATAACTCCCCTATGCTGTCCGTCAAGCGAGCCAACCCTGCACTAGGCTTCACAGTGCTGATGACCTGATACTCACTCCCCAACACTACCTGTAACTGCTGGCCCACACCTCTACCGTGCAAACTACATAGCAGCAGAACCTTATTCTTCCTGTTACACTTTGCAACTGAACTAGGCCTCCTAACTGCTGAGGACTGCTGCCTTTTCCCTACATTTACAGCTACAAGAGGCTTCCCTCAACTCATCTCTGACAGTTGCTCAAATCTATTGCATATACGCAAAGTATAATTGTCTGACTATCTCCTCCTCCTCCTCCTCCTCCTCCTCGCTGCCTTCTTGCCAACTGTCAGTTCCAATTCCCTACCATCATTCACCCTCCTCAACCTATCTAGTTCCTACTTTGCGCATTGTAACTGCACCTGACCGAGCGAGGTGGCGCATTGGTTAGGACACTGGACTCGCATTCGGGAGGACGACGGTTCAATCCCGTCTCCAGCCATCCTGATTTCGGTTTTCCGTGATTTCCCTAAATCGTTTCAGGCAAATGCCGGGATGGTTCCTTTGAAAGGGCACGGCCGACTTCCTTCCCAATCCTTCCCTAACCCGAGCTTGCGCTCCGTCTCTAATGACCTCGTTGTCGACGGGACGTTAACCACTAACCACCAACTAACCTAACTGCACCTGAAGGGCACAGATCTTATGCTCCTGCTCCTCTATCAACTTACTTCTGTTACATATCCTGCAGTCCCAGGAGGGGGCCTCACTAGAATGCCCACTGGCTTCCCCACTCCACCCCCCGCCCCCAATGAAAATACTTTGAACAAATCCCACACCGTAACCCACTACTCACAAACCTACGACAGAGCCCACACTTCTCACTCGAGGTAAAATTTTGGAGTTACTGAAAAAATACTATACGTCTACGTTGCCTAAGTTCAGTTACACTAGTAGAACTACTTATAGAACTAACAACAGCGGTCTTGAAATTCTGTATCTACTAAGAAAGTAACTACTTGTATTAATATTACTACACCACAGGTAATACCAATACCAAAAATACTTCACAAAATTATTAGCTAAAACCAAAAATTCAAGCGGCCACTGTAACACTTAAGGAAGTTAAAACACAGAATGAAAATTTTACTGAAATATTTCACTAGAAACAATAAAAAACGTCAGCTGAAAACTAAAGCACGAAGTTTACTAAACGACGTCAACGCACAGAAAACTATAAAAACACAGCGAGCGAACGTTTCCAAAAGTTTATTAAATCGTTATTCCGCCACAAACAGCACGGAACACTGCTGAAAACTTATTAAATATAATAACTGTATAACAGTGCACAAATAACTTTGTCAGTACTTACCTTTATAACCGCTACGGCTGCAACTGCACGCCGCAAAATGTAAACGCACTACTCGGACGCGAGGCTTAGACGAACGAAGTAAGCACACTCACGAATAACAGAATACTTTGAGTCAATAACATAGGAAGAGAGACAGAGATTAATGAAAATCCACTAATAAGTTACTTTTACAGCAAATATTAACACAAATAAACGTTAAAATAAGTAACTGAAGACGAAAACATTATAAAATATTGACGAGCAATTTCAACAGCAGTCCAGTACACGTGACGTTACACCAAAGAGTTTGTGTTCGGTAGATGTTTGCTTTTGTGTGTTATGTCGTTTGTGATCTGCTGCGTCTGGATCGATGCATCAGTTTGCGTGCTGTCGTCGTTGTCAAGGCGTCGCTTACCACATGTTTTGTTGGTTATTGTTATAGTTGTTGGCGATGCAGTCATTATTCTGTTATGGAAATTTATGTCCTCTGTATGATTTTTGCTGTGAGCATCTGTGTATCCACCTGATACGAAGCGTACTGGCATGACATTTCGGCTACTTTCCATCGTGTCATGTTCCTTTCTTCTGGTATGTGTGTCGTTTGTCTTGCAGACTTCCTGCTCCCTCTAGTCTCCCGTCTTGTGATATATGATAGGTTGTTGGTTTGTGTGTTCGTCTGTGTGATTGGTCTTAGTGCTGGTCTGAACTATTTGAGCGATGTGTGTCTCCAGAATAAAGGGCTATCTGGCATCAGTCTGTTAGTGTTCTTCTGGATCCGATGTTATAGCGTCGGATGTGCTTGGTTGTGCACTTCGTGTTCACCTTTTCCCTCAGGTACACACGGACGCTTCCTTTTCACTTACGCATTCCCCATTGATGACTTCATGCTGTAGCTCTTAATGCGAAAAGCTAATCCTATTTGAATAAATGTATATTAGCATAGTTCATGCCTCAAGTGCCTAGCTACGTTTCTAGTCCATTAGGCCCTGCAGTACAGTTTCGTCTACGTAGTCTATCATCGTAATTTAACTGATATTCACTTCATTCAAAATTGGAGGAGGCCTAGCATGTCTGCATGTCGACTTCTGTTATGAAGTCCATACGTCGTCGCTGACATCTACTTCTTCCTCACCTTCTTGGAATCTGAGTTTGCGACAGGGTCGGTGCAGATGTATTCTCCTTCATTGTATACGGGCTCATGTCATATTAGTGAACATGTACACGGTCATATTCAATGTGTGCGATCTGTCTGTGGTATAGTTGTCTGTATGTCACACATTCCGGTCCCTCTGCCTTGTCGCAATAGCTTCACCGCCGCTGGCATGATATGCCCCCAACGCTTTCAGATTCCTTACAATCAAACTTTTTGTGGCCTGGTTTGCCACACTTGGCACAAGATACTTCCCGTTCTCTACGCTTCTTTGCTTGTCACAGTAATTAAAGCACCGTTGGGCGGCCATTAAATCTTCGATTTGCAGTGCCTTAAAGTCAATGTATGTATACTCGTTCTTTTCGGAGGAGAAGTAGCGAATTCGAAGACTGAATTCAATGACATTGTTTGCGACACGTTTCCCCTTGACTCTTTTCTGAATCACAGATTTCCCTCTCTCGTGAACTCCTCTTTATCTAGGTCGTCAATTAGGCTGATTTTGTACAATTGGTCGGAAACTTCTCATCAGAAGGTGTTGTCGGCATTTGATAACCCGTCAAGAGCGGCCAACTCTTTTTCGGTTCTTCGCACTTAATGTCTTTTATCACTGCAGTTTTTCCTATAATCTTTTTCGGTGCACTTGCGACGCATCACGTTACCTTCCATTAGGAATGTGAAATGCACTCAACGATTGTGACAAAATGATGGAGCACAGCAATCAGTCGTCCTTTCCTTTCAGGCTTTATTAAAGCAAATCTAGATTTCGGCAAGTAACTAGGCATCATCAGTGCTAAAAATACAAGAAGTGCATAGCGAGGCGATAGTATAAAAGAGTTACAACTCGTGGCACTTTTTATACTCACCTGACTGTGTGCTTCTTGTATTTTTAACACTGATAATAGCTAGTTACTAGCCGAAATCAAGATTTGCTTTAGTAAAGCCTGAAAGGAAAGGACGACTGATTGCTATACTCCATCATTTTGAAACTTGTGACGCAGTTCCTGCTATCACCACGTTGGCTGTGGATGTGATGGACTTAATCTCAGTTTCGTCTTGTTGGGGACTAATTCTCTTCGCCAAGGGATCCTAAAAACGCACGTATATGGATTGTTGGTTGGTCTGATGAACAGAACATTCCTTTGCTTCGCTCATGTATGTTCTAGCCTAGCTTTTACCTTACTTTTGGCTTGATAGCAGTGCCAGCCGTAACGACCGTTGCAAAGGATGTGGGAAGTGGACGTATTTCGCTTCTAATTCGTACATCTTCATGCAATAGTTCCTACATTTCTGCCTCTAGTCTTTCAATCTTGTCCTTTGCGTCCGATGCACTTGCTGCTGCCAACTCGAGGTACAGGCGTTCGTTTTCTACATGTAAATCTTCATTCTGGCCCTCAAGTTTTGCCTGTGTCTGTGCAGATCCCCGTGTTCTGTTTCTAACTTGAGCTGTGATTGTTGTCGTTGTCTTGTTTATTTCAGTTCGGTTTGTATGTCACTCAGAATCTTGTCGACTGCCGCGACTTTTTAAGCAGTCGATGTACACGAAACTGCCCCTTTACCAGCCATGTCACCTAAGTTAGTACTTTAAACAGCACTTGTCCTACTCATCAACGAGCGAGGTGGCGCATTCTGGAGGACGACGGCTCAAATCTGCGTCCGGCGATCATGATTTCGGTTTTCCGTGATTTCCCTAAATGGCTTCAGGCAAATGCCTCGATAGTTCCTTCGAAAGGGCACGATCTATTTCCTTCCTATCCTACCATAATCCGAGCTTGTGGTCCGTCTCTCCTGACCTCGTTATCGACGGGATTTTAAACACTAATCTCCTCCACCTCCTACTCATCAGCGTCTCATTTTTTTTTTCTCGTCTCCGATGTCACGTTTACCACTAACGTCGGCGTGCCACCTCCCTCGCGATTTGGACTGACTGCAGCTGCTTCCAATGAATACCACGTAGTTTCCTCCAGTGTACGCGCTTACTGTGCGTGTGTGGAAGCCTACATGACAAGTAGCTGAACTTCCACGTCTCAAACAGTTCACCAACTACAAATGTCAGCAACTGTGAGGTACGGAGTTGTAACGGCACAAGCTGTGGGAGTGAGTCAGGACGCTTCACAGTCATTGCCCTTGACAATACCTGCAAACAGGTCTTCGTAAGCTTCGTCGTGCTGCAGACGGCGTCTGCTAAGTCAGCCGCAGCTGTCAATGACGGCTGGACAGTTGGCAGCTAGAAACGCCTGACACAGCACCGAAGTCTGCACATTGTTCCCACAGCTTAGGCGACGGTGCGCGACGCGCCGAGTAGCGCGACGCGGCTCGCAGTCAGCACCGCTGAACGTTCCTCCACGCTGGCAGGATCGATGGCACATTGAAATTTTTATTACTCGAATTGTCTTATTCGCACCTCACACCTCTTTCAAATACCACCCAACACGACAAATGTCACTTCTGATACTTGTGAGAATAATCAACAGCTAGTAAATACCACTTTTACCACGCGAATACGTCTCAACACGAAGGCGATATCAAATCACAACCGAGCCGGCGACCGTCTTGCGGATTTTTTTTTTTCCTTAACGGTGACAAAAACTCTGGCTATAATGCTGACCAGGTAGTTAGGAAAGCGTCCCCGTTTACCACACAAGAAGGTAGACTCGCAACTACTCAGCTCTGTAAACAACCTTGGGGTTACAATAGACCATCGCCTCACGTGGAGCAGATTTTAGGATGACCTCGTGGCAAAGTACGAGAAAGTCTCCAGAAATTTGGAAATTTGTGCTAAGGTCTTATGGCACCAAACTGCTGAGGTCATCAGTCCCTAAGCTTACCCACTACTTAATCTAACTTACTTACGTTAAGGACAGTACACACCCATGCCCGAGGAAGGACTCGAACCTCCGACGGGGAGCCGCGCCGACCGTGACAAGACACCGCGCGGCAAGCCTCCAGAAGTTGTAGTCACTAGAGAACAGCAAAAGTTCAGATCAGGAGTCTGGTTGCACTGTACACAGTATAAAGCTCCTGCCTTCCCTCGTTAATGTCTTTTCTCTTTTATTTTTTCGACTATCGGACTGTCGGAGCCAAGTATAGGAGCTTAACAAAGACATTACTTTTTGTTACGGAAATGACCTTATCATGTGCCTAGTAAGAATGCGTGTCTCTTATACGTGTAAATGTAGAAGTTATTTAATTAAACAACAAAAAACATTATCACTATGAAATGATAACAGTAAAACTCAAATCACTTTTGTTTATTTTTCCTTTTGCACATAAAACACTGTCATGTTATTTTTTTTTTTTTTCACTTTCACACTGAAGCAATCATTGCTACGTTGCGTTTCCACATTAAGTAAACAGGTAATCACTGATAAGGGAATCCCTTTCACCTACGTTGTACTAACAACATCTTTCCACACAACAATGACTGATTCTCAAACACAATGCTGAGTCAAACATAAACCTCTTAACTCCGTGCATCTTTACGCGAAATAACTGAAATACTTTTCTACTAAAAACCGACCTAACACTTTTAGTTATTAATTCCACTTTCTACCAAATTCTGCATATCACATATCTGCGGAGCTTGGCCTCTCGTATGGAAACTCAGCACGGACCCTTCTCCCCACGCCAAGACAGCTCCTGACCGCTAGCACTGGGGCATCGTTGTCGTTATACAGCAAGACAACGCTTTCACACAGAAAACACGCTCGTCTCCGAAAGTTCCAAAAGGTAGCGATCAGTAAGGAGTACAGTACCGATACGTTATGACATCAAATATAGCAGTACTCTTTATGTCATACATCAGATTTGTTTCAAAATCGCGAGAAAGAAGTTTCTGGATATCCCAAATAATAAGACAATAGAAATCACACAGAAATTTTAATTCAGCAACAAGATTCCCATAAAAGCAAATAAACGATGACTAACTCAGCAGTGGTCCCTCCTCAGTTATTATATTGTAGACCAACAAGAATATCAAGCATATTTCACACTCTCCGGTTCCAACGTCGAAAATTAAAATCTTTGAATTTTTGTTTACGGATATGTTAAGTAAGCAATAAACATACATAGGAATGAAATTGGTCAAACAACTAGATTAAATAGCAAGAAAAATATTGAAATGCTTTGGTAGAAACTTCCATAAACATAGTGTCAAAACAGCATCTAACGCAGTTCGTTTAAATGTCTATGCATCATACAGCACATGGTAATTACACTAACGTTAATGAATGTTCGTGTAAATCTACAGAAGTTACGTGCACAGCTTGCTCCCAAAAAAGTATCATTATTAAAACATTAAGTTGCTTTAAATACTTTCTTACAACTGTACAACGTACTGTAACGTACTGTACTCATATTATAAAATAATTTAATCTTGTTATGTCAGTAGAAGAAACAAAAAACAAATAAACCACAAGACTATTTACTACAACGTCACATCTATACCCACAGAGGAAAAAATAAAAAATATTTCTAGCTCAAGAGTGAAGAACATGGCATCAATATGTATAGTGCAATAAATAGTTCAAGAACATTAGTTACTGTTGGATCCGACAGAGTTTGGTGCTGGGAAACCATCGTGTACTCGAGCCAGCCGCGGATTGGCGGGGCCGTCATACGATCTACTTCCAACCACAGGATGAGTTCTACCTGATGAAGTATCCATACCGTACGACGCCTCATTTCTCGCCCCAAAATTCCTCACCATCGACGTATATTGATACTAGCAATGGAAAAAAATCGTAACATCAAGAACGAATTGTGCGACATAAACGAAAGTTCTTAGACGTGTTTCTACATCTGAAAGAAAATGTCCATCCATTTCACACCAGTCACATACGAGTAGCCCAAGTAGTGCCACTATGAGGATGCAAATAAAGTTTGCTTTAAATACAAACTGTAACGGTCATGAGCGTTAGTTGCCTCTGAGATTGGGCGTGGCGAGTTAATGTTAGCCAAACATGCCTTTAAAGCAACACAAACGGTATTATCAATACCTCACTGTGTCTCAACGAGGTCATGTAACACAGCTACAAGAAGCTGGATTATTCCTTTTGCGGTAGTGCAGAAAGACTTGGCAGGAATGTAGCCACTGTACATGATTGCTGGAATCGGTGGTCACGGCAATGTACGGCCACAAGAAGACTACACTCCGGACGGCCACGTACCACCACCGGGAGGGTGACATCGTGTTCGGCGTCTGTCTGTGCCGCATTACCTCCGCACTTGTAGCAGCAACTTGAGCTGCAGTTGGTACCACAGTGACATAATGAATTGTTATAAATTGGTTACTGCAAGAACACCTCAGAGTCAGACGGCCTCCCACCGCCAGTTGCGACTTCAATAGTGTCAAGCGACAGCTCACTGGAGAGCAGGCTGGAAGTCTGTTGTGTTTTCTGATGAAAGCTAGTTCTGCCCTGGTCCTTGTGATGGTCGAGTGTTGGATAGAAAAAGGCCAGTTGAGAGCCTGTAACCAACCTGTCTGTGTTCTAGACACACTGGACCTACACCATCTAACAACCCTACCACAACAAAGGACAAAAATTAATAATGATTGTGGTGTTGCTCACGCTACTAAATACTGAATTTTCGGGCAACAAAAAGTTATTATGTGGCAGGAGTCATTTCATGTAATAATAAATAAACTAGGCACTCATCGTTTCGTGTTTCCCACGCTGGTCTCGTTGTAAAATCGTGGCTCAATCGTCGAAAATCTAGGTGGTGATGATTCCAAGCTTGGATGCAAAGAGGACTAGGTTTTATTCTGCTATATTCAAAAATTTTATAGATGTGTTTCACAAACCATTCTTGAAGGTTCAACCTTGAAAGTTAGCACAACGGTAATGTAAAAAAATAATCAGCACTCCGAATTTAAGTTACACTTCCTTTTTATTGCTTTTGTTGCAATATCACGTAACACACAAAATATTACTTCACAATACAAAACATACTTGAAAACGTCTTCCTCACTGTTAAAGTTCACATTTTATAAGCTGACAACAATATGCGTGTTTCCCACATGACGTCCAAGACTTGACTTTCTCAAGGTCCTACTCTCTAACTAACTAATAATCGATTACGCGCCCCAAAATCAGAGTAACAAGTACGTCAAAGATCATAGTGACAAAAGAGAGAATTCACATAATAATAATAACATTGCAACATAAACATATCGATGTATCAAAGTACCTCTACATTAATGAAATCAAATCTGAATGTTGTCTCAGAAATATGTTTACTACATTACAGAAACACAGTAGAATGATGCTGGTATCGAAAGGTTGAGTTGAGGTGCCGTAATGGTTACGTAATTCAAGTACCATTAAAACCTGGAGTTATGGTCAGGGGTGCGATTTCTTATGACAGCAGGAGCATTCTCGTGGTTACTCGACGCACCCTAACTGCAAGTTTGTAAGTCTGTCTCGTGATTCGACCTGCTGTGCTTCCATTCATGAACAGCATTCCAGGGGCTGTTTTCCAATAGGATAACGCTCACCCACATACAGCTGTTGTATTGCAGCGCTCCACAGAGCGTTCACGTGCTGCCTCGGCCTGCTCGATCACAAGATCCTTCTCCAGTCGCCACCTATGGGATGTCATCGTACGACATCTCCAGCGTCATCCACAACCGTACTGACCGACCAAGTACAACAGGAAAGGATCTCCATCCCACAAACTGACCGCTGTACAACGCAACACATGCACTTTTGTATACTTTCCTTCAACTCTCTGGCGTCAAACCGGTTATTAATGTACCAGTACTTCACATTTGCAATGGCTTACGTCTGACTTACATTAACCTGTGATCTTGCAATGTTAATCACCTACTTATGTTATCTAGACAAATCTATTCCCCAAATTTCATTACTCTACATTATTTATTTTTTGTGTTGCGACTTTATCCGTCATGGTACTTAAATGTTAATTTATTGTAACGGAAAAACAAGCAGAAAATGAGATAACTGCAGCTGAAAAACGTCAAGAAATACACTACTGGCCATTAAAATTGCTACACCACGAAGATGACGTGCTACAGACGCGAAATTTAACCGATAGGAAGAAGATGCTGTGATATGCAAATAATTAGCTTTTCAGAGCATTCATACGAGGTTGGCGCCGATGGCGACACCTACAACGTGCTGACATGAGGAAAGTTTCCCACCGATTTCTCATACACAAACAGCAGTTGACCGGTGTTGCCTGGTAAAACGTCGTTGTGATGCCTCGTGTAAGGAGGAGAGAAATGGGTACCACAACGTTTTCGACTTTGATAAAGGTCGGATTGTAGCATATCGCGATTGCGGTTTATCGTATCGCCACACTGCTACTCCCGTTGGTCGAGATCCAATGACTGTTAGCAGAATATGGAATCGGAGGGTTCAGGAGGGTAATACGGAACGCCGTGCTGGATCCCAACGGCCTCGTATCACTAGCAGTCGAGATGACAGGCATCTTATCCGCATGCCTGTAACGGATCGTGGAGCCACGTCTCGATCCCTGAGTCAACAGATGGGAACGTTTGGAAGACAACAACCATCTGCAACAACAGTTCGAAGACGTTTGCAGCAGCATGGACTATCAGCTCGGAGACCATGGCTGCGGTTACCCTTGACTCTGCATCACAGACAGGAGCGCCTGCGATGGTGTACTCAAAGACGAACCTGGGTGCACGAATGGCAAAACGTCATTTTTTCGATTGAATCCAGGTTCTGTTAGCAGCATCATGATAGTCTCATCTGTGTTTGGCGACATCACGGTAAACGCATGTTGGAAGCGTGTATTTCCCATCGCCATACTGGCATATCCCCCGGCGTGATGGTATGGCGTGCCATTGGTTACACGTCTCGGTCACCTCTTGTTTGCATTGACGGCACTTTGAACAGGGGACGTTACATTTCAGATGTGTTACGACCCGTGGCTCTACCCTTCATTCGATCCCTGCGAAACTCTACATTTCAGCAGGATAATGCACGACCGCATGTTGCAGGTCCTGTACGGACGTATCTGGATACAGAAAATATTCGACTGTTGCCCTGGCCAGCACATTCTCCAGATTTCTCACCAACTGAAAACGTCTGGTCAATGGCGGACGAGCAACTGGCTCGTCACAACACGCCAGCCACTACTCTTGATTAACTGTGGCATCGTGTTGAAGCTGCATGGGCAGCTGTACCTGTACACGCCATGCAAGCTCTGTTTGACTCAATGCCCAGGCGTATCAAGGCCGTTATTACGGCCAGAGGTGGTTGTTCTGGGTACTGATTTCTCAGGATCTATGCACCCAAATTGCGTGAAAATGTAATCACATGTCAGTTCTAGTATAGTATATTTGTCCAATGAATACCCGTTTATCATCTCATTTCTTCTTGGTGTAGCAATTTTAATGCCCAGTAGTGTACAATTAATACAAATTGAAAGACACTTTCGTGAAACGGGACACTCACGAAGACACGCGTATTTGGCGTTTTACTTTACCACACAACGCTTTTAGCAACGCACACACTCACTTACAGAGTGACGAAACAGCTGACTAATGACGGCAGCCGTTTGCGCCGAGCGTCGATTGTTGGCAAGAAGCAGGTAGCGCTGCCGAGAGTCGCTTTTTCTCTCTTTACGGTCGGTGTTGGTTTGGTCGACGCAGCGCTGAGGCCAGGCCGGTGATCGGAGGCTGCTGTGACAGGCGGCGGCAGGTGGAGGGGATAAATGCGCAGATCTGCTGCGCCGTTGACTCGGCGGAGGAAGCAGGGGGCGGGGTGCCGCTGGATACGGGCGCCGGAACTCCACTCCGCGATGTCAGGCACGCAGCGAACCTGGAAACAACAACGCGGCTCTGCGTCTGTACGCCCAACACAAAATCAAAACACGCGCAGCTCGTGACATTCCTACTTTCGTAAGTATTGCAATCGAAAAATGCCAAAGAAACAAAATTTCACTGTTTGTTATTCCGACAGCCTCCAATGCTGCTAGCCTGTCACATATACAGTATTTTTAACAAAAAATAAATAAATTTATTAAACAAATCACTGCTCATAAATAATTGACAGTCATTTTAATCACAATTGTCATTCATTGTGGATAAAACAAGCGAGACCCATCGCCTTTTGGTAATGCTGATCCGCACAGCTTTAAAGTCTGCTACACAGCATAACAGACAAGGCGCCGAAGTGGTACCAACATACTATGGACAGGCGTGAAATTGAAAAACTATCCGAAATTTGTCAGACTGTTGTCAGTCATGTGTAAGACTATATTAATGCTGATTAGTGTGTTAACCACAACACCTATATATAAGATATAAATGAAAGAAGAAACGCTAATTCGTATGAACTGTACTAATAAAGACGAACTTCAAAAAATGGTTCAAATGGCTCTGAGCACTATGAGACTCAACTGCTGTGGTCATTAGTCCCCTAGAACTAAGAACTACTTAAACCTAACTAACCTAAGGGCATCACACACATCCATGCCTGAGGCAGGATTCGAACCTGCGACCGCAACAGTCTCACGGTTCGACGAACTTCAGGTTATCGAGATAACATAACTGTTTTAGTAAGACAAAGTAACGCAGATCGTTTCAAATTAGCAAAATATTATGCGCATACGGCCGCGAAATGGTCTGTGTCAACTTTCACACCACTCATACTGGATTAACGTTGCTGATCTACCATGAAAGTGTGCCAATTTAGCAATGTGTGAAGATTCATAACGAAATATAGCTAAAAATCGTTCAGTGCCACACTTAAGTCAATTCAATTATTGACAGAAGCGGAAAAAGCAGACAGCAACAAGTATGAAATTCTACAAGAGTTTCATATCGACATCCACAAGGCGCCGGTACAGAATAAAGGTAGCAATAAAACGTGTTGGGGGTTCGAGAATTTCTTAAAATTCCTTTACTGATTATATATCTGCCTCCATAGAGATTAGAACCGAAAACAAACCATACCTCCCTTGCAGTAGCAAACACCTTTCACTACACTAGCAGAAAACCCAGGCAAACAGCCCTCTATTATTAGCCTAGACATGAATAAGCCAGCAATTTCGCAATGAAAATGGGAAAATGATCTGCAGTTTCTGTTTCAAAGAGCTTTCTGGACTCAAAAAAAAAAAAAAAAATGGATTGTCTACCTTTATGTCACCGCGTATGTGACAATCATTGGGGATGTTCATCGAAATAACAAAAAACTGTTATTAGCGAGTAAATTTAGTAGGATGATTCTGCACCACCCCACGAAATAAACAGTGACATAGCTGCCAAACGTATTCTACAATGTTTCGAATTCTCCATTAGACGTTCCACAGCCAGAAAACGTTCATAAGCCGAAGTGTCCTTAAGGTAGCTAGCAATGGGAATGCTCGCACATCTAAAACGCGGTGGCATTAATAGTCGGATCTGGATTACCATGTGTATAAGCAAATGGATTTCATTTGCATTCCTGTAAACGTGATTTGGATCGAAAGCGCAGCTACGATTAATATGCTGATGTATCGAATGCAACTGGAACATTTCAAATAAAGAGTAGGGGAAATTATTAAGCGGCCCTCATCTCCAGTAGCTATTTTCGTTGTTAGGATTTCGTCACCTAATTCGGTAAAAATGGAACCCTACTACTCTCACTTTCTTGACCTTCTATCTGCCTACCCAACCCTTAAAACCCGCTTACCTCGAGTTCAGGTGGACATAATAAGCAGAAACGTATCGCACTTCCTGCGGTATACGGTCCCTCGGTGGTGTAAAAAAGTGAGCTATGTCAACGCAATCTAAAGATACGGCAGTTTATGTAAAGAAAATTCACGTGAATATCAAAAAATGGCTCTCAGAACTATGCCACCAAACTGCTTAGGTCATCAGTCTCCTAGATCTAGAATTACTTCAACCTACCTAACCTAACACACATCCATTCCCGGGAAAGGATTCGAACTGACGGCGCAAGGAGCCGCGCGGTTCGTGATACGACGCTGTTGAGCGTACGGCTATCCCGCGCCGGCAAGTTGTTAATATCATCTGGTGTTGCTAAAAAATTATTCACTTCTGGTAAATGATTTTCTGCGCAGTCCATTTAAGAAAGAATAACTAAAATATATTTGATTTTACGGAAGAGGAAGGACACCTAATTCATTTCCCCATGTCTTTATTCATGATGTTAGATTCGCAATCTGAGCATACATACTATCCATAACCACACTTTAGATCCAAGTCATAGTTACAGGTATGCGAGTACAACACATTGGCTTATACTTGAGGTATTTCGTTTCCCACGTAGTGGTGGCAGACGATGCTGTGGCGTCTTCGGAGCGCGTTTCTCCAGTGCTAGCTAGCTATGTCATAACATCAGCTGAGCGAACTTGCATAGTATGTTGGTAGCACTTCGTCGCCTGCCTGTTATGCTGTGTGGCAGACTTTAAAGGTGTGCGGATCAGCATAACGAAAAGGCGAGGGATCTCGCTCGTTTTGTCCACGACTGTACAGTGTGTCGTGTCGACCTACCTTTCCTCCTCTCTCTCTTCTCCGGCTCCACTCCATAATATTTACGTCATTGTAGTCGATCAGCCAAAACTATGCCACTTCAGCTGTGTTTGTTCCCCTTCGGGCCCGTTCTCGCATACTTGTTTGGCCTTGGCTGATCCCACTTCCGTCATTCCACTTTCTTCTAAGCTTCTTTCCGTTAGTCCACAAGCCATAATAATCTCGCACGTCTTCGCGACGATAATCACGTCTTTCCTTGTTCCCTACGCTTGCGTTTTCTCTTGACTGCGTTGTTCCTTCTCCTTTCTGTTTCATCCGGATCTTCCCCGTGCCTGCTCTACCCTTCCAAACTATTGCGACAAGCAAAACACCACGCACTTCGCGCGTAAGCCACTATGTCACTCTGTTTACAATGATATTCATAAAATGGTTCAAATGGCTCTGGGCACTATCGGACTTAACTTCTGAGGTCATCAGTCCCTTAGAACTTAGAACTACTTAAACCTAACTAACCTACGGTCATCACACACATCCATGGCCGAGACAGGATTCGAACCTGCGACGGTAGCGGTCGCTCGATTCCAGACTGAAGCGCCTAGAACCGCTCGGCCACTCTGGCCGGCCTACAATGATATTCTTTTTATACTAGTTCCTTTCTTATTGCTTCTCCAAAAATTCTGCGTACATTTCCTCAAGTCTTTTGTACTATGGATTGTTGCAAACAAAAATTAAACTCTCTTCTTTCGTGATAGTCCGGTATTTTTCCAAGAACGCCTTCTTAGCCTCTTCGTGTGACAATATATCTTCTTGTTGGTTCTCAAACAACGTCTATTTCGATTTTCTTCTCGCGGTATAATGAACACTGACATTCCTCTTCTAAATGTTGTTTTCGTTTCATAACAGTTTGCTCCATCATTTCTGCGACAATAATCGTTCTATCACTCCTTGAATCTCAGTCTGCCTCACAGTATCCAAAAACATCTTCTCACTTCCCTCTGCATATGGTAAACTTTCTTGTTCTTACTTCAACGACAACATATCAAAATCTGACGAACCCTGACATCTTTCTTCTGAATCTTGTTTTCTCCGGTATCGTTTTGCTCCAGCTTCCCTGCAACAATAATCTTCTCATCCTTTACCTAGATGTTCCTTATCCACTGAAAATACACTTGCATTCAAAATAAGATTTTATGCGTGCGATAAATGACTGTCACCGGCTGTGCGTTTTTATTCGTTTCATCATCTGCTTGATCCTTCTATTTCGAATTATATTCTCCATCCATTGGCAGTACCTCTGCATCCATGCTGAGAATGTTACCATCCAATTCAGTCCTGTCACTACCGACGCATGTAGTACTCATTTCGTTATCTGAGACCGCATTAGCTGTCGCTCTGCTTGACATGTTGGCTTCAGAAGTAGGTATTTCAATGAAGAAGTCGGTGTCCAAATCATCTTCTAAATCTGACTCCTCAGGTGATGTAGATGTTGTACGTATAGTACGTCCGCGTGTTTCTCTTCTTGTGCTTCTTTTGGATCCTTTTGCGATTCCTACGCAATTTTTTCTACATTTTCTGACCTTTGGGCCCACTGCAATTACCTTCGTTATCTTCTTTCTATTCTTATTGTTTTCCACCGAGCGAGGTGGCGCAGTGGTTAGCACACTGGACTCGCATTCGGGAGGACGACGGTTCAATCCCGTCTCCGGCCATCCTGATTTAGGTTTTCCGTGATTTCCCTAAATCGTTTCAGGCAAATGCCGGGATGGTTCCTTTGAAAGGGCACGGTCGATTTCCTTCCAAATCCTTCCCTCACCCGAGCTTGCGCTCCGTCTCTAATGACATCGTTGTCGACGGGACGTTAAACACTAACCGCCACCACCACCTATTATTTTCCCTATTTTCTCTCCCCCAGTTATTGACGTTGCTTTATTCCTAGCCCTTTTCAGTTCTTCCCAAACTTCGTCTTCTGGTTCACAAATGTCTGTGCGTTTCTCCTCGTGTCTTTCCTCAAATATCTTCGCCGTTTTCTCTCGGCTCGTCTTAAATGCAGATTTGTTTCCTACTTCTTCTTGACCTCCCTGCGGTTCTACGCGATTCCCTCTAAATTTTCTATTAGGTACGCTTACTGCAGCCGCCTTCGCCATCCTCTCTCAATTTTCATGCTTATTTTTCTCCATGCCCTCTCCCCTTAGTTATTGACATTGGCTTATTCCTAACCCCTTTACATGCTTCCCTAAATTCAACTGCTGGCTCCTGTCCTGTTGCTGACTACATAATTACACTTGATATCAAAAGCACAAAAGTACGAGCAACTGGCATTATTGTTTGCACATACGTTTATTGCTACAATTGTTGGTTGCTGCGTTGCGATGTGATGCTGCAAACTGCGCCACTTCATTGTGCCGCCAAGATCGTCGTATTTAACCACTGCAATCCAAGATGATGTAGAATGCTTCTCCTCGTCTCGAACCACAGCAATCCAAGATGCTGTAGATTTCCGTTTCACATACATTCTGTAGATGATGGTGCATTCTCACTCCTCTCTCCACACGTAGGCCCATAACTCCAGTGTTTAATACTCATTATTGCGTTTCAATCACTATTCGTCACCAAAAAAGTGCAGCGTCGTTTCACGCGTCGCCAGGTGTAAAGATCCTCCCTTCTCTCGTTAGTGTATTTTCTCGTTTACTTTTCCCCCTATAGGACTATCGGACTCCAGTATGGAAACTTCATACAGAGATCACACTTTGTTACGAAAATGACCGGAACATGTGCTCAGTACAAATACGTGTCTCTCCTACGTTGCAAATACTAAACTTATTTAATTGAACAATGAAATACTTCATGTTCAAACAATAACAGTACGACTCGAATTACTTTGTTTTATTTTCCCTTTTGCAAGTAACACAGTTCCATAACAATGACTGCGCCCATCCAGTCTCGTTTAACATTTATGTTTGTTTCACATTCACATGTTTGTTTCACATTCAGATTCACCACCGCTACATTGTGTTTCCACATTAATTAAACAGGTAATCACTGATCACGGAAGCCCTTTCATCTACGATATACTATCAAAATGTTTGTCCACGACGATAACTGATTCTCAAACACGACACTGTATTAAACATAAATCTCTTAATTAATTCCACGTGCCTACCCACAAAATAACTGAAATACTTTTCTTCAACCAACCGACGAAACACTTTTAACTATTAATTCCACTTTCTACCAAATTCTTCACATTACGTATCCGCGGAGCAGTGGTGCATGACCACTCAATAAGGAAACTCAATACCGACCCTTCTCCTTAGGCCAAGACAGCGACTGCCCACTAGCGCTACGGCATTGTTGTCATTATGCAGCAAGACAACATTTTAACATAGAAAAGGCGAGCTCTGTTCCGAAAGTTCCAGAAGGCAGCGATCAGGAAGGAGTCCAATATCGATGCGTTTGACTTCAAAGATAACAGTACTACTTACAATAGTAAGGTCAAAGGCTGTCCCCCAAGGGGCACCAAAATCATCAATCCACAGGCCGCCAACAAGTCAGAACAGGGCACTCGGGTGAGCTCCGCACGTTCCAACAAATGTCCTTCAGTGTTGGTACACGACGCCACGGCAATGAAAACGTTCAAAAAAAGATTTCGTGTGGTTGCAGAAGTATTTTAAATCAGAGCATGAAGTTCAACGAGCTAACTGATGAGTAACATAGGCCGCTACGACCTAAGATGCAAAAAATATAATAATAGCAAGTAACTATAACAACGAATAGATAGATAAAAGCGTAACACGACAGAAAAAAATCAACTGTCAGAGCGAAAAACCATTCAACCCAGCCAAACAGAAGGAAATGCCCTCAGGACAACATCTCAATGAGAGGAAATTAAATTTCTGCGCACTATCACCCAGTCGTTCTACGGGCCAATAATACATGGGTAAATTTACAGCGCTATAAATATTTGTACGAGATGTATTTTTAAAGTAAGTACTGTTTTGAACTCAGGTCGTTGAAGCTGTGTGGGCGTCGTACTGCGCATGCTTGCAAAGTTCTATCACGATAGCCTTCGCTTGCATGAACATTTATTTGTACGTAGTATTCACTCCAGCCCATCGTTGGCTGATTGATACAGCAACCGATTTTCATGGTTATACTGAAAATAAAACAGTCACGGTTGCAACGTTATTTTTACTTAAAAATAATGCGTTTCGCCGTAGTTACGCATCATGAGATTACCTAAAAGGAAAAAGGCGGCTGATTAATAACAATCCTACAAACATTATAAGCCATCGCTTTAAGCTGCACCAACAATTTAACTAAAACCGTAAAAAACACTCACGTAGAACTGTCAAACAAATTCATTACGCCGGGTACCAAAGCTCTTTGTCGACCACACACACATAAAACCGTCTGGATGAAAGACTGGTCGTCAGAATAACTAAGAGGTGCTATGGGAGTCTAGTTGGAAATTTTCTGAAATCACCCCACTGTCACAACGGAAATGAGGTCTGACGGACTGATTAAGGTAACCAACGAACAGAAATACCTTTGAACTGCTATATCAGCAAATAGAGCACAGCGTAGAGCCGAGCGTACGTCATATTAGTGAGGATGCCAAACAGCCAAACAGTACACAGGCCAATATGATGTGTGTATTCCTCGAAGCTGTGCTCTGCTTGCTGCTATAACAGTTCATAGGTAATTCTGATTCTTCGTTGCTTTCCTTTATCAGTTTGTCAGACGTCGTTTACATTGTGGCTGTGGCTTGATTTCCGAAAATTTTCCGTCTACGTTCTCAGAGTTCCTTTTAGTTATTCTGAGGACCACACTTCCATACAGACAGTTTTATGTGTCTGTGGTTAACAAAGAGCTCTGGTAGGCGGCGTAATGATCTTCGTTTGACAGTTTAACGTAAGTGTTTTTTACAATTTTAATTAAATTGTCGGCACTGCTTAGAATCATGCCGTATAATGTTTATGGGATAGTTATTTTTTCCCTTTAAGATAATCTGACGACGTTTGACCACAGCGAAACTAGTTATTTTTAAACAAAAATAACTTTATTTATACGTGTTGAAAATTGGCTCAGAAGATAGAAAATGCGGCCGATTGTGAAATACACGCTTAAATGCAAGAGACGTGAAAGCTGTCGAAATACATCGGCAGATTATTAAAGTGTATGGAGAAAACGCTATGAGCGCCATATTGGTGTAAAATTGTGTAGAGCATTCATAGATGGCCGTACAAATAAATACGAACGATAAGAGACGAAATGGGTGACTGTTCGTAAATACTGATGACCTGGTTTTGCAAGCCGATAAAAAATCGATAAGACAGACGTTAGACGATTTCATTTTTATCTGATACCTTTCCTCACGTTTCAAGAAGTGTTTTGTATGAAATAGTGACAGTATGATTACAGTATCAGCAGTTGTGCGCATGCTGAGTTTCAGAAATGCTAATTGAGTTGCGCGAAACTAATCGTTTGCTACTGCAGTGAATTTCTTCCACAGGTACTGTGTCGAAGGGTATAAGTTTTTAAGCTGAATCGTCACTGGTGACGCAACATGCATAGCTTACTTTGCACCGCAATCAAAGCAACAGTCCTTGGAGTGAAGGCATTCATCATCTGTGAAGAAATTGAAGTTCCATCAAAGAATTTCAGTCCGAAAAATACGTGTACCGTGTTATGGGATACGCAGGGTGTTTTGCTCGTCGATTTAGCGCCTAGGGGTAGCATAGCCAACTCGAGCAGCTATTGTCAGGTCTTAAAGAAACTGCGGCGTGCAATCCAAAACGAAAGGTTTGGCGTGCTCAGTCGAGGGATCGAAATGCCCGTCCTCATGAGGCTCAACCCACTCAGCTCATTGCATCGTATGGTTGAGAAGAAACTCCTCACCTAGCACCTAGTCACTATCATTTGTTCTTGCACTTAAATAAGCACATTGCCTATCAGCCCTATAGGAAACTGACCATGAGAAAATGTCAGTTCATGACTGGTTCAGAAATCAGGTGGCAAATTATTATGACAATGACTTTCAGAAGATGTTCATACTATTCAATAAGTGCCTCAAGTGGAACTTATGTTAAAAAGTAGATTAAGATCCAGGTTTTCGTTTGAAAATAATGTATCCGTAATATTGTTTCTGTTTTCTACTTTTTTAACTGTACTTATTTTAAAAACACGCCTCGCAGGGTTAAAAATGTCGAATACGTTAACTCTTTAAAGTTTGGCGCTACCTACACACACAATCGGAAAAAGATGCACCACACTCAAGGACAAGGCCCTATAATTGACAAGAGAGGTGAGAGGTACTTCATCACTGTGGATGTATGTGATAACAAATTCAGACCAAATGAGACACACATGTCACACAGTAAACGGTATCTAAACAACCGCATCAATACGTAGTGTAGCCCTCTGAAAGCAACGTAGACGTGTATTCTCGCAGGCAAACAATCCTAAAGACGCCCAATGACATCCTGGCGTAGGCTGTCCTAAGAACCTTGCGTCTTTTGTTGCAATCCAGCAATGGTTCTTGCAGGCCCCTGGACAACGACTAAGTTTCCGCTTTGTCATGTTCCATATGTTCTGGCCACAGATGGTGATGTTGGTGGCCAAGGCAGACATCGTACTCCACTAAGACCACGTTGCATCGAGTAGCCGTATGTGGAAGTGCATTCTCTTGCTGAAAAAGCTAATCACCATCTTGTCTGGCAAATGAAAACAGCACGGGGATAACAACCTCTTCACAACTTATAGCCCTGGCCGCCCACACCCTGAAGAATGGTGGCGTGTTTCGGGGATCCCCTAAAATGCTGGCAACCCGCAACGTAACACCGCCATGCGGGTCACCATTCCAGGTCCGCAGGCGCACCGGCCGAAGTCTGCCGAACTTCGCTTGACTTTCAGGGAGCAGACTAGTTCAGAGTGAGCGCGCAAGAGCAGTAGAGGCCACCACGACTACGGACATATTGCTGCCTCAGCTAATCCCAGCCCACATCGCTAGAGCAATAGCTGTCTGGTAGTCATCCGCCATGCGGGTATAGCTCCCGGCGAACAGGAGGCAGTTCCGTCTCCGCCAGCAAAAGGAGAAGATAGCCAGCACCATGTCACTGCGCGGATTCGACGTCTCCTTTGCCACCCAGGACCGCGGTGCATCGCGATCCGCTGCGCCAGGAATGGACTCTGATACTAGACCATCTTGTTCTGCTCGTTAGAAGAGACTTTAAATTTCTGCCTACTGTTGATGTCTAAGAAGATAATCTGTTTCGTTTGCAACAAAACTTCTCAAAAAATAGTTTCGCGGAGAGATTTCCTTGTGTTGTTTTCCATGCACTTTATATTGTCAAAGAAGTCACCCCTGTATTTTCAAGAAGGGCTTTTCTTGTCTGTTTTGAACTGCTAACGGATCGTAGGTCCCACATTTGTGACCATAAACTAATTGTGTGTATAAATTGATCTTTGAGTGTAATCAGCTGACTTACTGTGAAAGTACTCAAGCCGGAGCACTTTACCTGGGATGCTACCAATTCCCAGGAGCGAATGCAGCCTGGAATAGGCAGTTCAGCATGTCTTCGCCATACATGTCTACGCCCACCAGTCGCATACAGACAGAACCTCATCACTGAAGACAATAGAGCGCCATTCCACTCACCACTCAACTCTTTCATGTCACCAGATTCACCATGTTTGGCGCTCTCGTGGTGTCAGTAGTAGCCTGGTCAGAGACACATGTCATCTTAATTCGTTTGCAAACATACCGTTCCTTACGGTTCCTGATGACACAGCAGGTGTAACATGTGTCCGCATTACTCCCCTGGACGATGTTTGTGAGGCCACTGCTGCTCACACAATGGGTCATATTGACGTGAGTCTATATTACGCGAACGTCCAGAACCTGGTCGATAAGTTCGAGAACAATCTACGGAATATGTTGAAAATAGCGACACATCACTGAGACATTGTGCCCAACGTGTGCAGCTATCGGTCGATACCACCATACAGCTTCCAGCAAGCCCACAACGCGACCCCGTTGAGCGTAGTTATATCTTAGAATGAATATTGCAAACACTGTTCACCCCTAAACTCAGCACAGTTACTGGCTGCAGAGTCGTAGCGGACGTAGAACAGATAGGCTTCCGGAGCGCCATCTGACCGTCGACGACCGTGAAAAAAGAATCATTAACACTATAATACTTCAGTGCCCATATGCACTACTGGCCATTAAAATTGCTACACCAAGAAGAAATGCAGATGATAAACGGGTATTCATTGGACAAACATATTATACTAGAACTGACATATGATTACATTTTCAGGCTATTTGGGTGCATAGATCCTGAGAAATCAGTACCCAGAACAACCACCTCTGGCCGTAATAACGGCCTTGATACACCTGGGCATTGAGTCAAACAGAGCTTGGATGGCGTGTACATGTACAGCTGCCCATGCAGCTTCAACACGATACCACAGTTCATCAAGAGTAGTGACTGGCGAAAGTGACGAGCCAGTTGCTCGGCCATCATTGACCAGACGTTTTCAATTGGTGAGAGATCTGGAGAATATACTGGCCAGGGCAACAGTCGAATATTTTCTGTATCCAGAAAGGCCCGTACAGGACCTACACCATCGGTCGTGCATTATCCTGCTGAAATGTAGGGTTTCGCAGGGATCGAATGAAGGGTAGAGCCACGGGTCGTAACACATCTGAAACGTATCGTCCACTCTTCAAAGTGCCGTCAGTACGAACAAGAGGTGACCGAGACGTGTAACCAATGGCACCCCATACCATCACGCGGGTGATACGCCAGTATGGCTATGACGAGTACACGCTTCCAATGTGCGATCACCGCGATGTCGCCAAACACGGATGCGACCATCATGATGCTGTAAACAGAACCTGGATTCATCCGAATAATGACGTTTTGCCATTCGTGCACCCAGGTTCGTCGCTGAGTACACCATCGCAGGCCCTCCTGTCTGTGATGCAGCGTCAAGGGTAACAGCAGCCATGGTCTCCTAGCTGAAAGTTCATGCTGCTGCAAACGTCGTCCAACTGTTCGTGCAGATAGCTGTTGTCTTGCTAACGTCCCCATCTGTTGACTCAGGCATCAAGACGTGGCTGCACGATCCGTTACAGCCATGTGGATAAGATGCCTGTCATCTCGACTGCTAGTGATACGAGGCCGTTGGGATCCAGCACGGCGTTCCGTATTACCCTCCTGAACCCAGCGAATTAATATTCTGATAACAGTCATTGGATCTCGACCAACGCGAGCAGCAATGTTGTGAAGCGATAAACCGCAGTCGCGATAGGCTACAATCCGACCTTTATCAAAGTCTTAAACGTGATGGTACGCATTTCTCCCCCTTACACGAGGAATCACAACAACGTTTCACCAGGCAACGCCGGTTAACTGCAGTTTGTGTATGAGAAATCGGTGGGAAACTTTCCTCATGTCAGCACGTTGTAGGTGTCGCCACCGGCGCCAACCTGGTGAGAATGCTCTGAAAAGCTAATCAATTTCGTTTCACAGCATCTTCTGCCTGTCGGTTAAATTTCGCGTCTGTAGCACGTCATCTTCGTGGTGTATCAATTTTAAACGCCAGTAGTGTATTATACCCTGGTGCCGCTGAACACGGTCCTAAGTCGTATGAACCTAAAAATATACCTTTAATGTGACATTAAAACAAAACGATAACCAAATTGAAGGTAGTCCGTTTGAAAATGCATTGTTCCACCTGTGCCTGTAACATGCTTAAACCCGTCTTGCTAAGGAATCCACAAGGTGGTAGCAACGTTGCTGCCAAGCCTGTTTCAATTTTCGACGGCGGCCTTCCGAAGTTCATCCAAGGTTTTAGAGGGGTTCCTGCGATGAAGCACAACATCTTTCAACCAGTCTCAAAGCATTGTCAGTTGCGTTTCTGACAGAGATACCACCAATAATTTCATTCACTTGAGACATGTCTCCTGGACAAATATCTTCACAAGAAGCTAACGGTATTCTCGTGCATTATCGTCTTGAAAGACTAACCCATAGCCGAAATGTTGATTGCAGCACAGAGCGATAAGTTGCAGGATCCTGTTCCTATACTGCAAACATTTCAAATGGGTGAGACAACATGTTGGTTTTCACAATCACCTGGTCAGTCGATTGTTTTCTCGTTGTTTTCAGTAGAATGGAAAAACCAGATGATATTTGTCTCTGAAACCACGTCAGCTATATGAATGTTTTTCACCTAATCTCTGGGTTTGCGTGGTTTCACTTAATGTGAGACAACCGACTGACCCACATTTCTGACGGTTACGTCGGTTTTACGAATGTTTTCACTCAGCCTACGAGTTTGAGTGACTTCACTCACAAATCTTTTACAGCCGTGCTAATTAGACATGAACCATGGCTAGGATTGCCAGCATTATTGGAGACATACCACTGAGATGACGTAACTCATAGAATAGCGATATGCACATATACAGATGGCGGTAGTATCGCTCACACAAATTACAAAAGGGCAGTGCATTGACGGAATCGTCATTTGTACTCATGTGCTTCATGTGAAAAGGTTTCCGACCTGACCTGATTATGGCCGACCGAATTAACAGACTCTGAATGATAGTTTGAGCTAGACGCAGGGGACATTCCATTTCGGAAATAGTTAGGGAATTCAATATTCCGAGATCCACAGTGGCAAGAGTGTGCCTGCCGAGAACACCAAGTTTCAAACATTACCTCTCCTAGGTTTGTCAGTGCTAACAGACAAGCAACACTGTTTCAAATAACCGCAGAAATCAATGTGGTACGTACGATGAACGTATACCTGAGGACAGTGCGACGAAATTTGGCGGAGAGGAGGGGGAAGTTGGTGGTTAACATCCCTTCGACAACGATGTCGTTAGAGATGGAGCACGAGCACGGATCATGAAAGAAGAACTGCCGTGCCCTCTCTAAGGAATCATTCCGGCACTTCCCTCAAGCATTTTAGGGAAATCACGGAAAACCTAAATCAGAAAGGCTGGACGTAGGTTTGAATCGTCGTTCTCCCGAATGCAGTGTGCTGACGACTACGCTACACCCAACTCCCTCGCTACATTTGGCGTTAATGGGCTCTGGCAGCAGACGACCAACGCGAATGTCTTTGATAACAGCATAACATAGCGTGCAGCACCTTCCACGGGCTCGTGACCATGTCTGTTGGACCCTAGACGATTGGGAAACCGTGACCTGGTCAGATGGGTCCAGATTTCAGTTGATAAGAGCTAATAGTAGGTTTCGAGTGTGGCGCAGACCCCAAGAAGCCATGAACCGAAACTGTGAACAAGGCGCTGTGAAAGCTGTTGGTAGTTTATCCACACTTTATGTGACTGTAGATTACCGTGTAGTTTTTTATGAACATTTTCTTTGAATTTCTTTATTTATGAACTAATTCAGTAGTATTTTAGTAATAAGAATAGTGCAATTACCAAAAATGATAAAGTTCAGAGCAACCGAATATTGAATATAAAACTCTTTGGAGTACTGTATAAGCCTATTTTAGAGTATTGTTAAGTTACTACCGTCCCTGTTCCGACTACTGCTAATATTACGGTTACTAAGTGTATTTCATGGTGTTTTCGTGTTCTGAGTAATTGGAAAACTTAATCTTTGCAGACAGAGTCTGTGCCCAAGCAGGAACTTAAATACAAAAATGAATTGATTCAATAAAATCCCAAGCAAAAGGACTAAAGAAAACGATAGATACAGTTCCAGATCAGGAAATGTTTAGTAATAATTGGCAACGAAAAGTCAGAGACGTACCAAGCATCGTTGAGAGTTGACTCGCAACGACCGCAAGGGAATAATCTATCTGACCGCTGACATAAACATTTATAATAATTACGAAACAAGCCCATCCAAGCTATTTAGTGTGAAATGCAAGAACTTCTCCAGACCACAGTTTAAATAGAAAGCGGCTTATTGCAGAACTGTGACTTTAACTAACTAGTTAGCGAAATAACGCATGCTCTACCAATACCAACTTTATTAACATAAGTAAACGTGTGCAGTGAACAATGAAGCAAGCGGTATAGTTGTCTCACTCAGATTATAAACTGATGCCCCATACAGAAGGGAGCATTAGTTTTTTTTAGAAACTGAGCCACTTCATCCTTCATCTAAATTGCGTCCCTGAAATCCCAATGCAGTCGGGTGGTAGAAACAAACATTACGCTCATTTTGCCAAACAGAGAGCAGTTTCAGTGGCTGCATAATGGTGTACGCTGTATTTACACGGAATAGACGGGGTCCTCCGGTCCAACTGAACCGATCATTGACTGGAAACGGTTATGTAGGCTACATGGAGACCATTTGCAGCCAAACAACGATGAAATTTGTATGGATGGCAATGCGCCATGTCACCGGGCCACAATTGTTCGCGATTGGTTTGAAGAACATTCTGGACAGTTCGAGCGAATGATTTGGTCACCCAGATCGCCCGACATGAACGACTTGAACATTTATGGGACATAATCGAGAGGTAATTTCGTGCACAAAATCCTGCAGCGGCAACACTTTCGCAATTATGGACGGCTGTAGAGGTGGCATGTATCAATATTTCTGCAGGGGACTTCCATCTACTTGTTGACTCCATGCCACGTCTAGTTGCTGTACTGCGCCGGGAAAAAGGAGATCCGACGCGATATTATGAGGTGTCCCATGACTTTTGACACCTCAGAGTACATTTTTAACGGATATTATTTCAAAGACAATTCAATAAAATGTATAGTTCTAAAAATGAAGTATTTCATTATATATGTATTTACTAAAATATGAGGTTTTCGTACTTCCGAAGTTAAATATGGCTTTTTGGTTGGTGTTAATTGTCCTATATTATAAAATTATGTTGAAATAAGTTAACAATTAATTTTTATTTAAATTTTATGAAGCGTTGTCGCTGTCTCTCTTCCCACTGGTTTGCACCCATCACCGATAATTCTCTTTCGGTATATGCTGAGGTGACGTGAAGGGGAAAGTATGTAAGACACAATTTTTTAAATTTTTTGTGACTTAATCACTTGCTTCTTAAGCCTATACTGTCACCTGTCGGAAGTTTTTTTTTTTTTTTCGCGAGAAATACTTTTCATCTTTCATTAATATTGTTCGAATTTCTTCAGTTAATATAGTTTCAGAACATGAATCATTCCTATATATACTGTATATCACACAGAATTCCTCTTGTGCATCACTTTTTATCCAGTCGAATGATTTGTTCGAGTTCCACACCGCTGAGCATTTGGGCTCTATTAAGTAAACGCCTAGTCATAAAAATGGATGAAATACTTAAGTAAAAGCTAATTATTGGTGTACAATAAACAACAAATATCGGAACTACAATAACAATCAGGACAGACGGTAACAGAGTGCAATAACAACACTGATTTACCAGTGTCTGAGCGATCGAATGTTTCTCCTCACATCTGAGTGCGCCGTTGATCACTTGTCGCTTCCAGCTGTCCAGAGGGGTGCTAACGTAGATACAGACAGGTTACAGTCATAGCAACAGAGACACTTAAATCTGCAACTGAAGTACCAACGTGTGAATGTGAGCAGTTTTTCTTCCTAACCGTCACGTATTATGCCCGCTGTTTTTCAAAGGCTATAAAATGTAAACAGGCTCACCTACATGGATATCATTTCTGTGTACGTAGCTGGTGACGTTATTTTCTGCACAACATATTTACCTTTCATACAAATGTTTGTCTCAATAAGTGGTAAAGGACTAGATTCAAATGATTTCTATTAATCAACATCACAATTTTTCAGTAAAATGGAATGAAAACAGTCGCTAAATTTGGGCAATGTTCCTTTCTTCCTCACATACCCATAACGGAAATTTTATGCTCTACTTTCTAACACCAACAAGAAATCAGCTTAATTAGTTACATGATAATTTATTCTGGAACAGCTTAACCCACAACGGTATATTAATCAGTTTTAAGTAGTGAAAATAAGAAGTGGCCCATTCACTACAGAATTAAATAAAAATGTATAATGCTTGTCTTAACTTTTCCTTACCACATTGGATATCCCCACGTACATCCAGCAGTAGGGTTACCATCTGGGCAGAGTATACTCGGGTTGTATACTACTGTTGAAATTTCTACAGATTCGTTTCACTTGAAAAAAATAGATAACTCAGTCAGAATGCAAAATTACTGCGGACTGAGTCGATTGTTTTCATTCGGTTGCTCCCACGGACTGGTATCAGTGGAAAAAAAAGAATGAATAGTAGTTCAACCAACATGTAAAACTATAACCAAATGAGTCAATTTGTTCTCCAACAACCGACTCAATAGTTTATTTTCGTTAGATTGTTCCCATCACTACACCTGTGGCAGTGCGTAGCGATTTCCTGTGGCCAAAAGAATATAGGAGAAGAGTTTACCGAAAACAGCACAAATTACAGAGATCGTGAGGGTGGTGTAAAATTTCTTACGAGCACTTTTCTCTCCCACAAACGCTATCACCATCTTGGAACTATATCCTCTGTATTGTGCATGTGATGTTCTGCAGTTTGCAAATATTTTATTTATATATACTCCAAGGAAAAAGAAATCACGAAGGAATTATTCGGATGGGACGGAAATCTGTAGATGTGATGTACATGTACAGACAAACATGGTTACAATTTCAAAAAAACGATTCAAAAGACTCTAAGCACTATGGGGCATAACATCTGTGGACATCAGTCCCCGAGACTTAGAACTACTTAAACCTAACTAACATCGCCTAGAACCGCTCGGCCACAACGGCCGGTTTACATTTTCATAAAAATTGAATTATTTATTCAAGAGAAATAGTTTCACAAACTGAGGAAGACAGTTATGTGTTGGTCCACCTCTGGCCCCTATTCAATTAGATATTTTGCTTGGCATTGATTGACGGAGCTCATGTATGTCCACCTCAGGGATATCCTGCCAAAATCTGTCCAGCGGGCGCGTTAGATCGTCAAAATACCGATATGATCGGAGGGCCCTGCCCATAACGCTCCAAACGTTCTCAACTGGAGAGAAATTCGTCGACTTTCCTGACCTCGATAGGATTTGGCAAGCACGAAGACAAGCAGTAGAAACGCTCCCCGTCTGGGGGCGGGCATTATCTTGCTGAAATGTAAGCCCAGAGTGGCTTTCCATGAAGGGCAACAAGACTGGGCGTAGAATATCGTCGACGTACCCCTGTGCTATAGGGATGTTGCAGATGAATACCAAAGCAGTCTATGCTATGAAATGAAATGCCACCCCAGACCATCACTCCTGGTTGTCGGGATGTATGGCGGGCGACATTCAGGTTGGTGTTCCACCACTGTCCGGAGCGTCTCCAGACACGTCTTTGCTGATCAGTTAGGCTCAGTTCGAAGGGTGAATCATCGCTGAAGACAATCCCACTCCAGTTTCAGGCCGAATGTGTCCGACACCACTGCAAAGCGCCTTCTTGGTGTACAGAGGTCAATGGTAGTCGACGCGAGGGACGCCATAGGGTTCAAATGGTTCAAATGGCTCTGAGCACTAAGGGACGTAACTTCTGAGGTCATTAGTCCCCTAGAACTTAGAACTACTTAAACCTAACTAACATAAGGACATCACACACATCGATGCCCGAGGCAGGATTCGAATCTGCGACCGAATCGGTCGCGCGGTTCCAGACTGTAGTGCCATAGGGTCAGCCCCCTTTCAGTGAACCGCTTATTAATGTTCCTCGTGGTCACTGAAGCAGCAGTGGCATGTCGGATCGAATATAATGGTGAGTCCGGTGCCCTGAGTGCCTCTCTGAATACTGCTCGAGCCTCAAGTTATGTCGTCTCTCTAGGTCGACCGCTTCCTTTTTTAAGTTGTTTTCGGGCATGGATTCATTCCTGACAACATCGTTGAATAGTGGCATTGCTCCTATTCAGATGCGATTCGCCGATTACTACAACCGGCTTCTTTGAGCCAAACTTCACGTCCTCTCTCTAATAGTGACATCTGCACATATTGTTCACGCGCCTGTCTGCGAGGCATGGTTACTGTCCAACTGAGTACTCGTAATGAAATTCACAAAGAACTTATGTCCCCGTACCGATTTTTCCCTGTTTATTATCCTTGCCAGCTGCGTGGTGAAACTGTGCTGCAGTGTCACAGTCATCTATCGGCCGACAAAATACAATTTTGCATTTTTTGTCGATACTTGTATACATATTAATTTTTAACCAATTTGCATAATTCCTTAGTGGTGCCTCTTTTCTGTCTTGTGATATACAGGGTGTTTCAAAAATGACCGGTATATTTTAAACGGCAATACATACTAAACGAGCAGCGATAGAAATACACCGTTTGTTGCAATATGCTTGGGACAACAGTACATTTTCAGGCAGACAAACTTTCGATATTACAGTAGTTACAATTGTCAATAACAGATGGCGCTGCGGTCTGGGAAACTATAATACGATATTTTCCACATATCCACCATGCGTAGCAATAATATGGCGTAGTCTCTGAATGAAATTACCCGAAACCTTTGACAACGTGTCTGGCGGAATGGCTTCACATGCAGATGAGATGTACTGCTTCAGCTGTTCAATTGTTTCTGGATTCTGGCGGTACACCTGGTCTTTCAAGTGTCCCCACAGAAAGAAGTCACAGGGGTTCATGTCTGGCGAATAGGGAGGCCAATCCACGCCGCCTCCTGTATGTTTCGGATAGCCCAAAGCAATCACACGATCATCGAAATATTCATTCAGGAAATTAAAGACGTCGGCCGTGCGATGTGGCCGGGCACCATCTTGCATAAAACACGAGGTGTTCGCAGTGTCGTCTAAGGCAGTTTGTACCGCCACAAATTCACGAATAATGTCCAGATAGCGTTATGCAGTAATCGTTTCGGATCTGAAAAATGGGCCAATGATTCCTTTGGAAGAAATGGCGGCCCAGACCAGTACTTTTTGAGGATGCAGGGACGATGGGACTGCAACATGGGGCTTTTTGGTTCCCCATATGCGCCAGTTCTGTTTATTGACGAAGCCGTCCAGGTAAAAATAAGCTTCGTCAGTAAACCAAATGCTGCCCACATGCATATCGCCGTCACCAATCCTGTGCACTATATCGTTAGCGAATGTCTCTCGTGCAGCAATGGTAGCGGCGATGAGGGGTTGCCGCGTTTGAATTTGGTATGGATAGAGGTGTAAACTCTGGCGCATGAGACGATACGTGGACGTTGGCGTCATTTGGACCGCAGCTGCAACACAGCGAACGGAAACCCGAGGCCGCTGTTGGATCACCTGCTGCACTAGCTGCGCGTTGCCCTCTGTGGTTGCCGTACGCGATCCCCCTACCTTTCCAGCACGTTCATCCGTCACGTTCCCAGTCCGTTGAATTTTTTTCAAACAGATCCTTTATTGTATCGCTTTTCGGTCCTTTGGTTACATTAAACCTCCGTTGAAAACTTCGTCTTGTTGCAACAACACTGTGTTCTAGGCGGTGGAATTCCAACACCAGAAAAATCCTCTGTTCTAAGGAATAAACCATGTTGTCCACAGCACACTTGCACGTTGTGAACAGCACACGCTTACAGCAGAAAGACGACGTACAGAATGGCGCACCTACAGACTGCGTTGTCTTCTATATCTTTCACATCACTTGCAGCGCCATCTGTTGCTGAAAATTGTAACTACTGTAATTTCGAAAGTTTGTCCGCCTGAAAATGCACTGTTGTCCCAAGCATATTGCAACAAACGGTGTATTTCTATCGCTGCTCGTTTAGTTTTTATTGCTGTTGCAAATATACCGGTCATTTTTGAAACACCCTGTATATAGACCGCTCGGCTAATCCCGCGCGGAATTCAGTTATATGGATGTATAAAATACAGGGTGTGAGAAACAGTCTGAATAACTTATAAGGGTGTTTCAGGACAGGTTGAGCTGAGAAATAATTGTGAAGAAAACTAGTAGGTACGAGACGCCGTTCCCAAGTTGATTATCATTGAAGTTCAAATGTTTTTTTTTTTTATTCCAGTGTAATCACAATATGAAGTCCTTCAGTCAGTAATGTCCATCTTCAGATCTACAATATCAAAAAATATACAACTAGTGGGCAGTCTGACTTTCAAAACAATACAGTATTTCATATCACGATATACTCTCATACAGACTGGGAAATGTACAGATAAAATAGGGTAAATCGTACCTGTTCTACACCATGTCCTAATCTGATAAAACCGTAATGGCATCATCAAAACACAAACATCGTCACGTAGGACTAAAATATGGTGTAAAATAGGCCACATCGTCCACACAGTTATTTTTCAACTGGTGTTACTGTACAACACATACTGAATTGTAGTAGCTACCAGAAATATGTTTGCCTATATGTTTCATAGATATAGCTACTGTGGGCTTAGATGTATTCTTCACTTACGTAAGAAGCATTATGGTGAAAATGCAATAGGTAAAATAGATGTAACAGACTTTTAAATATTGATAACTATTATAGGAACCAATTGTGATAAAATAAAAAACGAATCCATTAACCATGCGACTATGTCGCAGCTAGTGAAATCCTTGAAGTTAGCCACTCAGGCCGGTGCGCGTCGGAAATTCAAACAGCCCGTCAGGGTTCGTTCGGTTTCCTAAAACCGCACAAGACAGCTATACAAAAGGCTGAGCAGTCTAGTGCGCAGTCATCTACGGTGTGAGAACATCTGACACTAATTACGAGGGTAGTTCGGAAAGTAAGTTCCGTTTCGATTTTTCTCCAAAAATGGCTCAAATGGCTCAAATTGCTCTGAGCATTATGGGACTTAACTTCTGAGGTCATCAGTCCCCTAGAACTTAGAACTACTTAAACCTAACTAACCTAAGGACATAACACACATCCATGCCGGAGGCAGGATTCGAACCTGCGACCGTAGCGGTCGCGCGGTTCAGACTGTAGCGCCTAGAACCGCTCGGCCATCCTGGCCGGCGAGTTTTCTCCACGGCACTGCTACGATAACAGTTCCGCTCATGTGCAGTAGTACCTCTGGTTGAAGCAGAACAAAATGTTGGCATATCGAGCACGCTCTGTGTTATGTATCGTTCGCAGTGATTGTTTATAATGGAATCGTTGATCGAAAATCCCACCGCGTGTGAATTATAAATGCTATGAAAGTTAAACCAAGTGATATTCACCGACAGATCTGCCAGGTTTACAGAGAAAATGCAATGAGCGCTTCAGTAGTGAGAAGATGGGTCCGACAATTTAAGGAAGAGCATGATCAAGTGCTTGACGAAGAACAAAGATGAGGTCCGTCTGTGGTTTCCGACGACCTGGTAAGTGTAGTCGAAGAAATTATTAAGAAAAACCGTAGGTTTACGATTAATGCTATTCTCGTCAACTTCCACAAATTTCACGAAAAGTCGTTTACGAGGTTGTTACTGAAAAACTGGATTTTCAGAAACTTTGCGCACGTTAAGTGCGTAAACTTCTTAGGGCAACAGGCGGCAACATTCTATGACGAAGGAATACGTGAACTTATATCACGCTATGAGAAATTTCTGGAAAATTACGAGAGCTATGTTGAAAAGTAGTGTAAGTGTAATTTATTTCTGTGAAATAAGTTGCTTTCTTTATCTGTATTCGATTCCATTTTTATCACCAAACGGAACTCACTTTCTGAACTCTCCTTGTATACCGGGCGGGCCGCTTGAATTTGCGTGCACAACGGCCTGATTCTCGGAAACGGCGCAACGTATCGGATTTTTTTCTAGCTATTATTTCTCAGAACAGCCTACCCTGAAAACACTTACAAGCTTTTCAGACTGTCTGACCACGCTGTATACACGTTTTTAACATATGACATTTGTTGAAAAACCAATATACGAGTATACAAAGATGACGCTGGAGACAGTCATACTGAGTTATACTGGTCTGGCACTAATATAAGAAAGTGCAATAAAATTAACATTGTATTGCGCAGATTACGTCAACATAAATACGTATAATAACGTTGCATATTTTCAAGTTATCCACGGTGATAGGAAAATGTGGACGTAATCCTATGGATAAGCTGGTGAACCACCAGTTCTCTTACATGACATTAATGGCGTATTCTGTGAGGTTATCTGGTATTATGACCATGGCAGTTTCGAGAGACACAGGAAAGTTTCATTTGTTCTACTAACAGGACAATTTCGAAATTTCTATTCCGTTTACACTTGCTGGCAGGAAACCGACGTGCACAACGTGGACTTGCAGAAATTAATGCTCCCAATATTTTCACTGTCGGATCTCTTCCCGAAACTTTATCGCCTGGAGTAAAAGGCTGGAAATTAAAAGTTAATACTATGAGAACGTGGTACGGAAATTAGCGAGTACAGCTTGGAAAATCCATCCATCAGTGGTGAATATTGCTGTCATAGCTACTTCTGCCTCCACTGGGAAGTTTGCCGTACTGGGGTATATAAATCGACGCAAACCAATAACGTGCACTATGCTGACAATGAAAGCAGCCATCTGTCTCAGATCACTGTCAATGGGAACACATCACATTGCGAGATGTACAGCACGCTCAACAGTTATTAGGGAAGCTGCAGCAACAGGTAATTCCTGTGATATGCGAAATCCGTATTATGCATACAGCTAGTTCTTTAGACAACGTCTGAAATCAAGGAACATCTTTTTCACGCTAACTGCACACATCAGAATCAAAACACAATTTAGTGCCTGAGAGACAATTCGAATACAAGAATTACTTTTGTACCCCACCATCATCAGAGCTCAGAGTTGTAGGCAGTTAGAACAAACGTAAGAAGAAATCAAGTTACATCCCGTCGATAGAGAGACCAATAAAGAGAAGCACTACATTCGTTGGAGAGGACTGGAGAAGGATATTGGCCGTCGTCTTGAACGAAAAACTTTCTTGACATTCGCCTTAAGTGGATGTAAACAGTAGCATTAGCACCCCGATGATTCTATGAAGAAGGTTGTTGACCTGAGGACGTTTCCTTCTGATGAGCTAGGCTAAACGTCAATTTCTTCCTGATTACTTGATTGTTCCTAACTCTATTTACTGTAATAACAGTTTAGGACTACAGTGCTTTTCGCGTCTTATGTCGTAGCGTGCTATGTTATTAATCAGTTCATTCCCTGAACGTCCCGCCCAGAAATTAAATGCTTTTGCAAGCACACGAAATCGTTTTGTGAAGGCTTTCATTCCCAAGGTGCCGTGTACGACCGCCGGGATACTTCTAAAGTCAGGTTTCCATGACCACCATCTACTAGTTGGTCTCCCCGACAGGGGAATTGCCATTTCCGTCAACTTCTAAACGGGGCATAGAATGGGGAAGCAACAGCACCAAACTCCGGCCACTACAAGGACGTCATGGTTATGGGCCGTTTATTCAGATGTTGCAGCCTATATTCACAGTTAATTCCGACTAAGCATCCTTCAATATATGTCAAGTAGAGCGAGAATAATAGCCACGGTATGCCCGTTGCTAAATGGACTTACTCTGCGCAACAAACGCAATGACTAAAGCCAGAGGCAAAATTTGCAACACATGCTTACCCCGATGTCGCAGTAATCACCAGTAACCACTTTTCGAATCCAGGAATTTCGTAGCTGAAAGTCAACTAGTATTTGTTCGTTACATGATTCTAGACAGAACATTTCAAGTATTTCTTTACGAGATGAATATTCCAGAGGAAACAGTTTCCTTTGCCACGTAAACCAGTGAAAACACTTCTCCGTTTGTAAAAAGAGTGATTCCGTCTGGAAATCCTGCATCTGAGCTATATATCTATTCATTGGCGCTGAGCTGTGACAATCATGCTATGTAGTGGCAAACAACCATCTCTTGTTGTGCAACGTAACCTCGCATAACATCTTACCTGTTATTTGCAACGTAGGTAAATGCATTTTTCACCAGCGTATCTCATTAATTCACCGTGAGCTGGGAGGTTCTCGTTATAAGAACATCGGTACTCCATGCTGGAGCGATGTTCTCGATGTCAGCAACTTGATTATAAACTGAGTCACTCAAATATAGCGGAAAGGAAGTTATAAGGGAAGTACCCCAGTGCGAACGGCTGGAACCGAATAAAATGACTTTAAAATACGGAAATGTGTCTATCCTACCACCGATCAAAGTTATTTACCTGTAAAACTCTGTATTTGTGTTCTGTCGACGTTTGAAAATTAAAACATATCAAGAGTACATAAGCAGTGAAGAAACAGTGCCGCGTGACAGACAGTATTATGTCTGCAGGTGGTACTCCTTTGAACTGAAAACGGTCACCAACAAACGTGATTTTTGCGACCTAGACTGTTTTTCTGTCGTACAATTGCGAAAATATATAGCAATTTTCCCAAATGTTTTCGAAAATAGTAATTTTTATTTTGAGAAAATGTCATTTTGAAAGAACTGTGTGTGTTAATATACACCGTATCAATAAATTGTTTAGCCTTTTTGCCAAAGAATTCCTCGTTTATGACACTTGCGAATCTGATAGTCATAAATGTTTGTTACACGGTATTATTCCTCAACGACATAGATTTCTGTTGTCCTCAAGTTCATTGACCTTTAACGTCGACCGTACACGAATCTGAGTTTTACTGACAAATGATCAATGGTAGTAGAAAAGACACATCTCGGAATTTTATTTGGCTTTCGCCGTTAAGTGCGGTACTTAGAGGTTATCTGTTTTGAAGCCTTAGCACAATTGTCACATAAATTAGTACTGGGAATGCAGTTGTTAAATGTGTGATATATATATTTCGGGACTACGTTACCCCATTAGCAAGTGATATAAAACAAGGAAAGAAATCAATTCATCGTAATACTACACATACTGACGACTGTGTAATTATTTACATCGTCCTGTGGTATAACATACTTTAAAGCTTCTGTGACATTAGGCATCGTCAAAAGTAAAAGCCAGTAGCAGCGTCAAACGTAAAACTCTTCTTGAACATCTGAGTACATCATAATCTCACAAGGCTCAATCGTAAACTAAAGGCACGTACCTACCAAAGGCAGTACTCTACTATAGCGCATGTATCACACCCCTCAACAACGCTACAGTCTATGACAATCTTTGAACGTTATCTGTCAGGATCTAGCAAATTCTAAAAGGTGGCGTTAGATGTAATATTCTCTATTGGTCATTCTGTATGGACGCACACATTGCAGTATAGGTAATATATTAATTTTTAGAATCTTCTTGGGCTTGACATATAACGTGCAAAGAATTTACGATACACAGTAACATCGTTGGTGGCTGTGATACATGCGTAATAGGTAGTTGCAGGCAGTTCCTTGTAGTTTGCAACTGAGCCTCGTGAGAGTGTGATGTGCCAACATAACATGTTCAGGCAAGAGTTTTATGGTTGAAAATGCGAGTTTGCTGCTGCTTTTATACAGGACGATGTAAATATTTCCATAGTCGTCAGAATGTGTAGTGTCCGATGTATTGATTTGTTTCCTTGCTTTATAGCCCTTGATAATGAATCGAAACATTTTATGATAAATACAGGGTGACAATTATTGAACTATATTAAATAAAATCGTCACAACTTCTGAACTGTTTGCGTTAGGACGTTCAAACTGCATGGTTGGCCGCAGGGCGTGATGGGAATTAGGGGAATTAGTATGCGCTGAATGGTTTGGTTTAGCGACGAAACCCATTTTCATTTGGATGAGTTAGTCAATAAGCAAAATTGGAGACTCAAAATCCGAATTCCGCGATCGAGAAGTATCTTCACCCTCAACTGGTGACTGTGGTATGCATTGTCCAATCAAGGAATAACCGGTGCGTTATTCCTTGGTGGCACGGAGGATTCCGACTGTTCGTGAAGGTTTTGGAAGATGATTTCATCCCATTTACCCAAAGTGACACTGATCCCGACAAGATGTGGTTCATACAAGACGGAGCTCTACCCCATCGAAGCAGCAGAGTTTGATGTCCTGGAGGAGCACTTTGGGGACCGCATTCTGGCTCTTGGGCACCCAGAGGCCACTGGCATGGGCCTCGATTGGCCTCAGTATTCTCCGTATCTGAACATATGCGACTCCTTTTTGTGAGGCTATATTAAAGACAAGGTGCACAGCAATAGCCCCAAAACCATCGCTGAGCTGAAAACAGCCATTCAAGAGGTCATCGACAGCATCGACATTCCGACTCTTCAGCGGATCATACAGAATTTCGCTGTTCGTCTGCGCCACATGATCGCCGATGATGGCAGGCATGTCGAACATGTCATAACCTGAAACCGAATATCTGTAGTGACGTTTGCATGTTCAATAAAGTGTGTGGACGCCGTAGTTTGTAGTTAATTTACGTTTCTTTTCATACAGTTCAATAATTGTCACCCTGCATGTAACACGTCTGATAACTGGCACGTAAAATTCTCTGTACTGAGATACTTGCCTTGTTGTTCAACAGCTTGGATGACAAAACACGTGCCAGGTCTTGTTTGTTTCTCTCTGGCAGATTGTGCGTCTCCTTAACACCTGTCTACGGAAAAGGCTGAATGCTCGTATTACTGGCTTTTTGTGTTTGGTGTAGACGTAACTTCTCATGAGAAAGCATCAACACTTTGAGTATCTTGAGGTGATAGGGACATCTAGTTATTCTATTGCTGTCACAAGTTCACTCAGACTGAAACAAATTGTGTTGCAGACATGGAATGTACGGACGGAAGTACCAGTGGCTGATCATGGGGACGTACAGCGAGGAGTGGTGGATGCGCGAAGACGACATGCCGTGTCCTCTAACGGACCTGACGGCCGCCCTAGAGGGCTGCATTCTCACCGACCTGCTGCCGCTCTCCACCAACGGCGAAATCACTATCTCCGGCATTGTGAGTACTCGCCCTTTCCAAACACGATGTTGTGTCCATTCACACACTTCGCGGAATCCAAAATGTTCTTGAAGATGTACTTCTGTAATTTTATCGATGTCTGCGTAAAAGAAATCTGCGTTAAGCCCTTGCTGCCACGTCGTGGGCTCGTACTGAATGGATGTGGCAGAAACAAATTTGTGAGAAACAACGTTCAAATATTAGCCCTGCAGTCATAATTACCATATTCTATTGTTACCTTGAGTCTTTTACTCCCTCAAAACTACGGGCAGCTTCTTTCCACATTCTTATGAGACAGTACTCTGAATTTAAGGATCTCGATGAGGGCTGGACATTAAACTCTAACCTTCCTTCCGTGTAAACTGCAAACTGAAATGAAACGTTACTAAATTTATTTCCATTTGCGGTCCTTAACTGACGTCAGCTATTTGTATCAGATGAAAATTTGTGCCGGACCGGGACTCGAAGCCGTATTTTCCGCGTATCGCGAGCGATCACCTTAACCAATTCGGCTATCCGAGTATGCTTTCACAACCGATCTAAAATTCCGTAGTACGTAGAGCAAAATCCAAACAACAACCATATTTCAAAAAATGGTTCAAATGGCTCTGAGAACTATGGGACTTAACTTCTGAGGCCATCAGTCCCCTAGAACTTAGAACTACCTAAACCTAACTAGCCTAAGGACAACACACACATCCATGCCCAAGGCAGGATTCGAACCTGCGACCGTTCCAGACTATAGAGCCTAGAACCGCTCGGCCACTCTGGCTGGCTATTTCAATCAGTTCGTATTTTTTTAAGCTACCAATTGCAGCACTTCAGGGGTGGACACCGAACATAGTGAACGGACGTACCACAAAGCTTGCTGCAGTACAGAAGGCGTTGTTAAATAAATCTGAAATCCGCGATGGTTATACTACAACAACTAGACATCAAATAAATCTAGTTGGTTGGTTGGCTGTTTTGGCCGAGGGGACGAAACAGCGTGGTCATCGGTCCCATCCGATTAGGAAAGGATGGAGAAGAAAATCGGCATTGCCCTTTCAAAGGAACCGTCCCGACATTTGCCTGAAGTAATTTAAGGAAATCACGGTAAACCTAAATCGTGATGGCCGGTTGTGGGTTTCAACAGTCGTCCTCCCGAATGGGAGTCCAATGGGATAGCCACTGCACCACCTCGCTCGGTAAATAAATCTGGATTCCGTGAATAGTTTTCTTCACTGAGTACCTCAAGGGTTATACGACATCAACAATCAGTAGTTGTGTAACCGTTGTACTTACTTCAGAAAAACGTTCACGGACGGCAGATTTATTTCATGGCTCCTGTTCTATTGCGCCAAGCTTTGAGGCACGTGCTTTCACAGTGTGCTTAAGGGCCTGATGATGGCACCAGTAAAGTGCCGAAACTGGGACCTTAAGACCAGATTCACATTTAAAGGAGGAAAAATGTAGGCCATGTTTGGATTTTTTTATACAATGAAAAAACACAAAAAGGATCTGTTTGAGGATTATGATTGATCGTACTTTGAACTTTATTTTAGATTTCCAGTCGAAACAAAGAGACAAAATGGCGCCCGTAACTTTGTTTTGGTCAAAGGCAGCGAGTTTGAAGTAACCAGTCTGCGTGCAGTGTAGCCCCCAGGAACTATCTTAAGTCAAAAATGGATAACATCAGTCGATACCGCGTTAAATTATTGGGAGCTTATACCTAACAACAGTGAAGCAGCCTTAAATTTAACGACCTAGTGCCAACTCGAACTCTGAGTTAGATTTTTGAGGGGGTTTATTTCACTTTATGGCTTTACAGAAAACAGCTAATATTAACAAACTTCATATATTATAGGTAGAGTCTCCTAAGAAAAGGGTTTACTTTGCGGGGGTCAAAGGCAGAAGTTAATTGGCTGAACTGGTTTTATTTTATACTGCACGCGATTTTTAAACATCGTTTCTCATGAAAAACCTGTTTAAAGTATAGTGAAAACTTTTATATTTATTATTAGTTTAATTTGCATAAAAACTACACGTCATAATATATTTTCGATGTCACTGAACACAAACATGAAGTTAGGTTTTTAAAATTCGTTATGGCTAATCCAATATGCCCGGACGGAAACTTATGTTCTGAGCAATTTTTTCAAAATTTTACCAAAAACTTATTTCCGTTACTTACATTTAGTCTGCAATACCATGACCATATATCAACCCCTCGTTTAACTCGAATTGTTCCTGGGGGGATATACCCTTGTCCTTCTTGACGAGAAAAGCCAGTCTGGCTGAGCTGGATATGTGCGTTCGGCAGCCTGCACACGTGGTTCGCAAGCTTTTTCGGCGCATATGTTTGCATGTATACTGCAATATGTGTGTCACGGCTTGACAAGTTTTCTACCTGAACCGGGTATCTCTGGCTGAGAGCGTCCCACGGCGGCCGTGACACTGCTTCCAGCAATGGGCTGTAGAAACTTTTGTAATGCACACATTCAAAAATCTTTTCGTCCCATAATTCTTGACACATATACCCCTCACAGAACCCAATAAAAGAAAATTCGAATTTTCGACCATTTTCAATGAGAACCTGACCTTAAGAAAAATATATAAGAACTGACTGAAATACAGTTGTTTGCCGTTTTTTGCTCAACGTACTGTTTGATCAGCCGCTGTCCTGATTCCACGATGGGTCTAAGAAGATTAAACTTCCATATATATCACGCTGTATATACACATAGTTTTTGTTGTTGTGGCCTTCAGTCCAGAGACTGGTTTGATGCAACTATCCATGCTAATCTATCCTGTGCAAGCTCATTCATCTGCCAGTACCTACTGCAACCTACATCCTTCAGAATCTGCTTAGTGTATTCATCTATTGGTCTCCCTCTACGATTTTTACCCTCCACGCTGCCCTCCAATGCTAAATTTGTGATCCCTTGATGCCTCAGGACATGTCCTACCAACCGATCCCTTCTTCTAGTGAAGTTGTGCCACAAACTTCTCTTCACCCCAATCCTATTCAATACCTCCTCATTAGTTACCTGATCTACTCACCTAATGTTCAACATTCTTCTGTAGCACCACATTTCGAAAGCTTCTATTCTCTTCTTGTCCAAACTATTTATCGTCCATGTTTCACTTCCATACATGGCTACACTCCATACAAATACTTTCAGAAACGACTTCCTGACACTTAACTCTATACCCGATGTTAACAAATTTCTCGTCTTCAGAAACGCTTTCCTTGCCATTTGCAGTCTACATCTTACATCCCCTCTACTTCGACCATCATCAGTTATTTTGGTCCCCAAACAGCAAAACTCCTTTACTACTTTAAGTGTCTCATTTCCTAGTCTAATTCCCTCACCATCACCCGACTTAATTCGACTACATTCCATGATCCTCGTTTTGCTTCTGTTGATGTTCATCTTATATCCTCCTTTCAAGACACTGTCCATTCCGTTCGTCTGCTCTTCCAAGTCCTTTGCTGTCTCTGACAGAATTACAATGTCATCGGCGAACCTCAAAGTTTTTATGTCTTCTCCATGGATTTTAATACCTACTCTGATTTTTTTTTGTTTCCTTTACTGCTTGATCAATATACAGATTGAATAAATCGGGGACAGACTACAACCCTGTCTCACTCCCTTCCCAACCACTGCTTCCCTTTCATGCCCCTAGACTCCTATAACTGCCATCTAGTTTCTGTACAAATTGTAAATAGCCTTTCGCTCCCTGTATTTTGCCCCTGCCACGTTTAGGATTTGAAAGAGAGTATTTCAGTCAACATTGTCAAAAGCTTTCTTTAAGTCTACAAATGGTAGAAAGGTAGGCTTGCCTTTCCTTAATCTTTCTTCTAAGATAAGGCGTAATGTCAGGATTGCCTCACGTGTTCCAACATTTTTACGGAATCCAAACTGATCTTCCCCGAAGTCGACTTCTACCAGTTTTTCCATTCGTCTGTAAAGATTTCGCGTTAGTATTTTTCAGCTGTGACTTATTAAACTGATAGTTCGGTAATTCTCACATCTGTGAACACCTGCTTTCTTTCGGATTGGAATTATTACATCTTGCTCAACAGATGGTAGAGTTTTGTCATGACTGTCTCTCCCAAGGCCGTCAGTAGTTCCAATGGAATGTTGTCTACTCCCAGCGCCTTATTACGACTCACGTCTTTCAGTGCTCTGTCAAACTCTTCATCTGCATGCTCATGTATTTCCATAATATTGTCCTCAAGTACATTGCCCTTGTACAGGCCCTCTGTATACTCCTTCCACCTTTCTGCTTTCCCATCTTTGCTTAGAACTGGGTTTCCATCTGAGCTCTTGATATTCATACATGTGTCTCTCTTTTCTCCAAAGGTCTCTAATTTTCATGTAGGCTGTATCTATCTTACCCCTAGTGAGATAAGCCTCCACATCCTTACATTTGTCCTCCGTCCATCCCTGCTTAGCCATTTTGCACTTCCTGTCGATCTCATTTTTGAGACGTTTGTATTCCTTTTTGCCTGCTTCATTTACTGCATTTTTATATTTTCTCCTTTCATCAATTAAATTCAATATTTCTTCTGTTGCCCAAGCATTTATACTAGCCCTCATCTTTTTACCTACTTGATCCTCTGCTGCCTTCACTACTTGATCCCTCAGAGATACCCATTCGTCTTCTACTGTATTTCTTTCCCCCATTCCTGTCAATTGTTCCCTTATGCTCTCGCTGAATCTCTGTACAACCTCCAGTTTAGTCAGTTTATCCAGGTCCCATCTCCTTAAATTCCCACCTTTTGCAATTTCTTCCGTTTTAATCTACAATTCATAACCAATAGATTGTGGTCAGAGTCAACATCTGCCCCTGGGAATGTCCTACAATTTAAAACCTGGTTCCTAAATCTCTGTCTTACCATTATATAATCTATCTGATACCTTTTAGTATCTCCAGGATTCTTCCATGTATACAACCTCCTTTTATGATTCTTGAACCAAGTGTAAATATGATTAAGTTATGCTCTGTGCAAAATTCTAACAGACGGCTTCCTCTTTCATTTCTTAGCCCCAATCCATATTCACCTACTATGTTTCCTTCTCTCCCTTTTCCTACTGTCGAATTCCAGTCACCCATGACTATTAAATTTTCGTCTCCCTTCACTATCTGAATAATTTCTTTTATCTCATCATACATTTCTTCAATTTCTTCGTCATCTGCAGAGCAATTTGGCATGTAAACTTGTACTACTGTGGTAGGCATGGGCTTCGTGTCTATCTTGGCCACTATAATACGTTCACTATGCTGTCTGTAGTAACTTACCCGCACTCCTATTTTTTTATTCATTATTAAACCTACTCCTGCATTACCCCTATTTGATTTTGTATATATAACCCTGTATTCACATGACCAGAAGTCTTGTTCATCCTGCCACCGAACTTCACTAATTCCCACTATATCTAACTTCAACCTATCCATTTCCCTTTTTAAATTTTCTAACCTACCTGCCCAATTAAGGGATCTAACATTCCACTCTCCGATCCGAAGAATGCCAGTTTTCTTTCTCCTGATAACGCCATCCTTCTGAGTAGTCCCCGCCCGGAGATCCGAATGGGGGACTATTTTACCTCCGGTATATAGTAACCATCTATAATGTATCCTTCGCACTACGGGCTAAAATTGCCGTAATATATTTGTCTCTCCCTGTAAGTGAATAACGAAATATGCTAGCGCAATGGTTGTAGTCATCGAGGCGTACGGAAATCTGGGTCGGTCCTAAAGGCGTGCTCGGATAACCGAAGTGGTTAAGGCGACTGCTCGCGATAAGCAGGAAATCCAAGTTCGGGTCCCGGCAGACACAAATTTACATCTGTCAAAAACAGCTGATTCACAAAAGTGGATCAATTTCGTAATATTTCCGACAGCTGTAATCTTCAGAACAGTGCCTGTTCCTTAAGACGTGCATGCATTTCTGAGTTACAGTGGAATGTGAAGAGCCGGCCGGTGTGGCCAAGCGGTTCTAGGTACTTCAGTCGGGAACAGAGGGACCGCTACGGTCGCAAGTTCGAATCCTGCCTTGGGCATGGATGTGTGTGATGTCCTTAGATTAGTTAGGTTTAAGTAGTTCTAAGTTCTAGGGGACTGATAACCTCAGCTCCCATAGTGCTCAGAGCAATTTTTGCAATGTGGAGATATAAACACTTTATAAACACAGGTATTGTAACCATCAATAATGAAATGAAACGGTCGTATGATATTATTAGGCTAGACACCGTCTAGGGCTCTTCGGCCGTTTGGTAGAAGACTTTTTATTTGACGCTACTTCAGCGACTGAAGATGAGATGTAATGAGTAGGATAACACAAACACCCACTTCGTCGCGAAGAAAATCTCCGACCCTGCCGGAACACGAACCCGGGCGGTCACGATCTAGAGTCACCAGTGCTAATCATTGGAATTAGAGCTGCAGACAACCTCAAACTACCGAAGTATTTATTCAGTGTTCCGAGGTGAGTGAAATCAGTAGGTGAGAGAAAGGACAGGTAGTGAGGATTTTTCAGTACCTGGCACTAAACATACTGCAACAAAAGTCGCACATCCTGGTACGCTGTTACTCCCATATCTTCTAGCACTAAAGACTCATTTGGGTGGTATGACTTTCGCTATCGCTACGACCACTTGCCGGATTTTCTTGGTGTAGTAGCTGGTGCCTGGCGCAGATCTCTTATGTGCAGGCATGCATGGATTAATGAAACAAAATTGGAAAAGCAGAGAATATGTGTCACATTACTGCTGTTGCTGTTGTTTTTGTTGTTGTGGTGTTCAGTCCCAAGACCTGCTTGTTACGTGCTAATCTATTCTGTGGAAGCCTCTTCATTTCTGCGTAACTACCGCAACCTACAAGGAGTGTTCAATAAATAATGCAAGAGATTTTTTTCTGGAAGTAGGTTGATTTTATTTACATTTCCAATACAACGTATTAATCCTCCCCCTCCCCCCTTTTATGTTGTTGTTGTGGTCTTCAGTCCAGAGACTGGTTTGATGCAGTTCTCCTTGCTACTCTATCCTGTGCAAGCTTCTTCATCTCCCAGTACCTACTGCAACATACATCCTTTTGAATCTGTTTAGTGTATTCATCTCTTGGCCTCCCTCTACGATTCTTACACTCCAAGCTACTCTCCAATACTAAATTGGTGATCCTTTGATGCCTCAGAAAATGCCCTACTAACCGATCCCTTCTTCTAGTCACGTTGTGCCACAAATTTCTCTTTTCTTCAATTCTATTCAGTACCTCCTCATTAGTTATGTGATCTACCCATCTAATCTTCAGCATTCTTCCGTAGCACCACATTTCAAAAGCTTCAATTCTCTTTCTGTCTAAACTATTTATCGTCCACGTTTCACTTTCTTTACATGGCTACACTCCATACAAATACTTCCAGAAACGACTTCCTGACATTTATATCCAAACTTGATGTAAACAAATGTGTCTTCTTCAGAAACGCTTTCCTTGCCATTGCCAGTCTACATTTTATATCCTTTCTACTTCGACCATCATCAGTTATTTTGCTCCCCAAACAGCAAAACTCCTTTACTACTTTAAGCGTCTCATTTCGTAATCTAATTCCCGCAGCATCGCCGGATTTAATTCGACTACATTCCATTAACCTTGTTTTGCTTTTGTTGATGTTCGTCTTATATCCGCCTTTCAAGACACTGTCCATTCCGTGCAGCTGCTCTTCCAGGTCCTTTGCTGTTTCTGACAGAATTACAATGTCATCGGCGAACTTCAAAGTTTTTATTACTTCTCCATGGATTTTAATTCCTACTCCCTCTTATGGGTACAAAATATAATTTTTCAACACAATCTCCGTTCAGTGCGACAGCCTTACGTCACCTCACTCTGAGGGCCTGCATGCATGTGTGGTACTAACCTATTAGTCGACGTCAGACCATCGTCTTGTTGCATCCGTAACCTCCCAGAAGACCGTCCCCATGATTTTACCGGCTCAGGGTGCGGCATTGCACTTTTTCTTCGGAGGGGAGCTGGTGTAGCCACGCTTGTCGTTTTCTTTCTTGTTCGAAGTGATGAACCCATGTTTCCACGCCTGTGACGATGTTTGGCAAAAAATTATCAAGATCAGCCTCGTAAGGCGCAAGCAGTTCCGTACAGAAGGTCTTTCGTTGCTGTTTATGGTCTTCTGTTAGGCGGCGAGTAATCCTCTCGACGCACGCCTTTGAGTATCCAAACTGGTGGACGAGTATGTCAGCACTACCAACAGAGTGTCCACACCTTCCAACAATGCAGGAGTCACAGGTCTTCGGCTGGCCGGCTCGCAGAAGATCGGACAGGTTTGGGTAAGCTTGTTGCAATCACCGTGACTTTGTTTACTTTCATTTCTCCGTAGACTTTCTGCAAGCGCTTATCAATATCTGGAATTCTATGGTTTTCTGCCAAAAGAAATATGATGACATTTATTGCTTGGAAAGAATCTCCGTTACAGACGCCATTTTGAAGGCTACGTATAGCGCCTCCACATATCGGAATTTCATGAAACTGTAGGGGTTGGAGCGGGAATATTCCACTATCCCACAATGAATTACGCATTGTTTCCAACAGAAACTGGCTAAGAAACGAAGTGTTGCACTATTTATTGAACGCCACTCATATATCCATTTGAACTTGCTTGTTTTGTTCAAACCTTGGCCTCTCATTAAAATTTTTACTCTCCACGCTTTCTTCCATAACCAGACTAACGATTACTCTATGCCGTAGCATACGATTTGCGACAATAAAGTAATGAGACTTATGTGAAAAAAAATGTTGCTAACAGCCTAAGTGAAGGTTAGTGTTGTCTCCTTCAAAGTAGTTCCTTTCTAATTGCACAGACTTTTTCCAGTGCTTCTGCCATTGATGGTAACATTTCCGGAACTCATCTTCTGTAATATCCCCCAAGATCCTCGTCACATCTTTTTGGACATCTTGTGTTGTTTGAAAATAGTGTCCCTTGACCGCCGTTTTGACTCTTTGAAATAGAATAACGTCGCACGGAGCGCGCTATCTGATGAATAACGTGGCTGTGGTAGTACTGAAATTTGTTTTAAGGTTAAAAATTGCTGTACTGGCAGAGCAGTATGGGATGGCGCATTATCGTGATGCAGAATCCAATTATCAGCAATGTTGTCACGGACACGAAGAACTCTTTTACGAAGTCTTTCTAAAATTTTTCTTTGTAGTAATTTGATTAACTAAATGTTTGTCCAGGAGGCACCCACTCTTTATGAGCAGTTCCCTTGGAATCAAAGAAGCGCACAAGCATGCATTTCACTTTTGACTTTGACATGCGAGTTTTTTTGGTCTGGGTGATCCCTTTGAGCACCATTGCGAACTTTGGCGTTTTGTCTCTGGATCGTACTTAAAAAAACAACTTTCATCACCAGTGATAACACGGCCCAACAATTCTGGATTGATTTCCGTTTGCTTTAACAGATCTGCTGCCGAATTTTTCCGTATTTCTCGCTGTTGTGGTGTGAGATTTTTGGGGACCATTTTTGCACAAATCTTTCTCTTACCAATATCTTCAGTTATCATTAGACGAAACGTTTCTCGATGGATGTTCAGTTCTTCTGCAATCATTTTCACGAATAATCTTCGATCAGATTGTACGAGTTCACGCACCCTGGACAAGTTGACATCCGTCCGTGAGGTTGATGGTCGTCCACTGCGGTCTTCATCTTCAACATTCGTTCTGCCTTCAAAATGTTGTTCAAATGTGTGTGAAATGTTATGGGACTTAACTGCTAAGGTCATCAGTCCCTAAGTTTACACACTACTCAATCTAAATTATCCTAAGGACAAACACACATACCCATGCCCGAGGGAGGATTCAAACCTCCGCCGGGACCAGCCGCACAGTCCGTTCTGTCTTCACTAAGAATTTTATGCCAACGAAAAACTTGAGCTCTTGACCTAACCTCCTCTCCAAAAGCCTTCAGAAGCTTACCGTAAGTTGTCGTCGCATTTTTACCCAATTTAACGCAAAAGGAAATGGCATACCTTTGCGCAGTATTATGCGGTTCCATTTCCGTGACGAGACACACAAACACGTGTTAACTTATTACTGCATAACTCACGATTGAGCAGTTGCATCGATGTGCCGCTTGGACTCGAACAGCTTATAGACCAAGGTCAAAGATATTGTGCCTACGCAAGCCTGCAGTGTTGCCACATCTTGAAAAGAAAGTCAGTCTCATTACTTTATTGTCTCACTTCTTATGTCCTAACAACCGATACCTTCCTTTAGTCAAGTTGTGCCATAAATTTCTTTTCGCTCCATTTCAACTCCGTACTACCCACCTAATAATCAGCATTCTTCTACAGCATTACATTCCAAAAGCTTCTATTCTCTTCTTTTCTGAACTGCTTATTGTTCACGTTCCACTTTCGTACAAGGATACACTCCACACAAATACCTTCGAGAAAATACTTTCTAACACTTAAATTTATATTCTATGTTAACAAGTTCCTCTTTTCCAGCCATGGTTTTCATGCTATTACTTGTCTGCGTTTTGCATCCTCTCTACTTCGGAGTCACCACTGTTTAGTTATTTTCGTAATAAAAATTTATTTTATATAGGTTTAGTCGGTTTAGTATGAACAGAGGATTCTATTGTAGTGTCACTGCTGAACTGCGGGAATGTTTGCAAAAGTGAATGGTCGTCATACATTATGTATGCATTCAAAGCGCCCTGTATTTATTTCCCATTAGCGAGGAAGTAACGAAGAGACTAACAGCGCTTCAGTGGAAGATTATTTGGTCGTCCTACATATATAACATTTCCCGTAGTGTGCCTAAATAATTTTATTTGAAAGCACAGACGAATCCTTCTTCACAGCAACAGCCGACGACGTCTTTCTTCATGTCGTCAATATTGACCTGGTGTGAAATTTCCAGCAAGACTTTTCAAAGTCCTGAAAAGAAGTACTAATTTTTAAAGAGTTGTATATGACACGTGAAACAGGAACGGCTGACAGTGGACAAGCGTTGGCCAGTTCTTCTGAACTACTCCATCGAGATAGTCTATTTGAGTGCAGTGTTCCTAGAACTTTACTGTTCTAGTTTTATACACTAAGGCGACAAGTCATGGGATAGCGAAATGCACATATACAGATGGTACCGCGAACACGAGGTAGAAAACGGCAGTGCATTGGCGGAGATATCATTTTTACTCAGATGATACATGTGAAAAGTGTCCGACGTGATTATTGCTGCACGGCGGGAATTAACAGGGTCTGAACGTGGAATGGTAGTTGGAGTTAGGCACATGGAAAATTTCATTTCGGAAATCGTTAGTGAATTCAATATCCCTAGATAAACAGTGTCAAGGGTGTGCCAAGAATACCATCTTACAGACATTACCTCACACCACAGACAAAGCAGTGGCCTACGGCCTTCACTTAACGACCGAGTACTGCGGCGTTTGCGTATAATTGTCAGTGCCAATAGACAATCAATACTGCGTGAAAGGATCCAAGCTGTCAACAAGGCTCTCAGCAGCCTGGTCGTGGCTTTGTTTACCTGGAATGGACTGGGTCCTCTGATCCATCTGAACCGATCATTGACTGGAAATGGTTATGTTTGGCTACTTGGAGATCATTTTCAGCCTTTCATGGACTTCATGTTACCAAAAAAAGATGGAATTTTTATGGATCACAATGCTCCATGTCACCGGGTCACAACTTTTCGTCATTGGTTTGAAGAACGTTCAGGGCAATCTGAGCAAATGATTTGGCCACTCGGATCACCCGTCACTAATCCCATAGAACATTTATGGAACACAGAGGTCAGTTGGTGCTCAAAATCCAGCACTGGCAACACTTTCTTAATTATAGACAGCTATAGAGGCAGCATGGGTCGGTATTTGTGCAGGGAACTTCCAACGACTTGTGTTGTCCATGGCAGTTGGAGTTAGGCACATGGAAAATTTCGTTTCGGAAATCGTTAGTGAATTCAATATCCCTAGATAAACAGTGTCAAGGGTGTGCCAAGAATACCATCTTACAGACATTACCTCACACCACAGACAAAGCAGAGGCCTACGCTGGGAAAAAGGAGGTTCGACATATCAGTAGGTATCCCATGACTTTTGTCACCTCAGTGTATAGTGCGTACAACTCTAACACATTTATTTGCTCCACCCCCCCCCCCCCCACACCTACCATAACTTTCCAAATAATAAGTTACAATTACCGTCAACTTAATGGTTGGCTTCAACACTGCTGTACTTTTAGTGGGAAAAGTCTTATTGTAGGTGTAAAGCTCTTGCCGTCCTCTGAGCTTTGAACTGTCTTACGCAACAAGTCATAGGGGAGCCTGCAGTTTAAAGTGGACTCAGAACTCAGTAGGAGTAATTGATGAAGTTATGATTTAGTGGTTCTGCTCTGTGGTGTAACTCTGTCAGCTATGTTCATTTCACTCAGACCAGTTTAATCGTGGAAGATCTGCCTGTCGTCGAATTTTAAAAATAGAGAATGTGAAATTATGCGACACAGCAGATTGGAATTAGGAAATTTGTGGTAAAGTCTTATGGGACCAAACAGCTGAGGTCATCGGTCCCCAAGCTTGCGCAGTACTTAATCTAATTTAAACTAACTTATACTAAGGACAAGACACACACCTATGCCCGAGGGAGGACTCGAACCTCCACGGGGGGAGCAGCGCGGACCGTGACAAGACGCAATAGACCGCATGGCTACCCCGCGCGCTGCCGCAGCAGATTCATTTCATTCACCCATTGGGCAAGCCAGTTATCAACTGGATATGAATAGCAAGCCGCCTAACGCTTTCGCCTCAACTAGCAATATTCTTTTGGCAGTGTGCTTTCACTTCGTTAGTTGAAAGTAGGAAACCCATATAGAATAGGTGTGGTGTTGTGTCGGAAATGTGCCACAGAACAGATACCACTCGTGATGAACCAGCTAGTGCATTTGTAGTTTCACAGAATAAACATAAATAGTCGGAACAGTAGACTGAAGAAACAATTGCATCACACGTACGGAAGTATTAAGAGACCCATACCACACTTTCACGCGTAATATAGTAAGGAAATTGTCATTATTGGGATTTGAACTCAGGACCCTTGGTACGACGATCTAAGGCTCTGCAAACTTCCCCACGGAAGCTATATATAATGGTTACTCACAGTTATGCTTTTCCTGCGCTCCGTGGTTCTGGCGTTTATTTAATTAACGTTTACGGGCGTTCTGCTGGACGTTAGAACATAGTACGAACTAAATCGAAATTTTTGTTGATACTCTGTCGACATACAACGTTTGGTACCGATCTGAGCGTATGACATCTGGAGATCTGGGTATTAAAGAAATGCTCTATCCACTTATGTATGTCCTTCTTCTGCTCGTCTTCTAGTCTTTGTGCAGCCGTCTTCTGGAACCACGAGGTACTTACGAATGATCAAATGTTCAAATGTGTGTGAAATCTTATGGGATTTAACTGCTAAGGTCATCAGTCCCTAAGCTTACACACTACTTAACCTAAGTTATCGTAAGGACAAACACACACACCCATGCCCGAGGGAGGATTCGAACCTCTGCCGGGACCAGCCGCGCAGTCCATGACTGCAGCGCCTCAGACCGCTCGGCTAATCCCACGCGGCTATGAATGATACTGCATGTCATATCCCTCCCTTGCTCGAAAAAGAAACTGCTGGAAATATTCCTTTATTATTGTTACTTCTGAATACGACATTAATTAAAATAACTGTACGTTAATGTCTTTAGAAATTGGCAGTCAAAGGGTTAAACAAGGACACAAGAACTTCATTTCTGTTACCTGCAAACGGTTCTTATTCACTCTAGTATTTGTTACAGCTTTTAGTTCATATGTTAGTGTAGGCAGGAGATATGTTCTATACATGCTGATCTTGGAAGATTATGGGAATGTTTAATCCCATGGAATATGACGTAATCCATAGTATAATTTGAAAGATTTCTGTACACCATTTCTTAGCTATGACGTTGGGTGTCGTATGAGGGAACAACGCGACCTAAGTACTGTAAGTTGTCCACAGTATCTAACTCATCTTCTCCAATTCTTAGATGGTCTACTGGAAAGTTCCTTTTCAACACCGAAGTATGTTTCCTGGATAATATGATTTTAAGACTCAATTTCGTAAATCTTTCACGCCAAAGATTATTTTTGTTTCTGTCTCCCCTTCCGTCTCACACAAAATAATTATAATTTGTCATAAAGAAAGGAATTAGTTGTAGGCTCTAACTGTTTTTGCTACTTCGTACATCGTGATGATGAAGTTCTGGTTCTAAGCAAATTTAGCTTCCTTTCTCGGAAGGACACAACTCTTGGTTTCATTGTATTCTCTTCCTACTAGAATAAAGATGACTTTATCAGAAACTTTCGTACCCTTAGAACGTTTGCATACGTGCTTCATGGTCACGGGTTTCCTCGGCGTCAACAGCAACAATTCTGTTTTATTTTCTCCCCCTAGTTCTGTAGACTATTCTTGTGCCAAAAATTGAGCAACTAACTGATCTTTGAGCATACTTCCTGTAAACTGACATTTTCTACTACAATGCCCAAGGGTCCACCTGTGTTTCTGCTTTGTGCGAGGCTTATCTTGCAATGTTTATATCTCTGACAGCCTCTTTAATATTATCATTCCACCAGGGTGTTTCTTTAGGTTTTCAGATCTGACTCTGTCGTTCACATACTACTTCTGCAGTACCTACCACATTCCCGAATCTCCATCAGTTGACTGCAGATCGTTTTCTTAGCAATACAGGATGTATCAAAAGGTATGTTTCAAAGGATGATGTTGGTAGACGGGGACCATGTTAGCGTATTGTGCTAAGAATCTTATGCTCGAAAACGCTTCGTTTGCGTATTAGTGTGTCTGAAATGTGGAGAAGATGTAGGAGTTTGGACCACACAAGCTAGGCACCGTGTAAAGGAGAAAATGTACGACATTGTCGTTAAACAACAGTTTAATTCACTTATAGAAGGTGCTCAATATGACTGCCACCAACTTCGATAGATTTTTTTTTTTATCGCCTGATGTCTTGTCGAATACTTGGAAAGGTTGCCTGCAAATCACAGATGACTACAGCTATTACTTTTATAAGTGCCACAAGACCTTGTGGTAACTTAGTGGTGTCTCATACACCATGGTTTTCATGTTCTCCAAGAAATGAAAATCCGATGGTGTGAAGTCGGGTGAGCGAGGAAGCAGGCTATTGTGCCTCGGCCGGCCGCTGTGGCCGAGCGGTACTAGACGGTTCAGACCCGAACCGCGCTGCTGCTACGGTCGGAGGTTCGAATCCTGTCTCGGGCATGGATGTGTGTTATGTCCTTAGGTTAGTTACGTTTAAGTAGTTCTAAGTCTAGGGGACTAATGACCTCAGATGTTAAGTCCCATAGTGCTTAGAGCCATTTTTATTGTGTCTCCATGTCCAATTCTACTGTTGCCAAAGGTGTCACTCAAGTGGCCACGTACTACAACGTCGAAATTTGCTGGAGCGAATCCTGCTCGAATCGCATGGCATGACAGATGTCCAAAGGCATCTCGTCCAACAGCCAGCGAAGGCCTCTCGCAGAAATAAAAGTTAATCTGGACCATCTACAGGCATGGACTTGAGGTTCAGATCTACGACATGGCCATCAATGAGACCCACCCACACGTTGACAGCAAAGCGATATTGGTGGGCTCCGATTTGCAGCCCGTGAAGATTTTCTTCCATCCAGACAAGGCTTTTTCTGGTGTTGAATATGTCGTCCCTGGTAAAAGTGCACTCACGAAAAAACGGGATACATTTTCGGAAGTAACGATCCTGCCTACTTTGTTGGAGCACCAATCGGTGATAGTTGACACTGTAAGGTAAGCTATGCTGAGTCACTGCATGAGCCTTCTGGAATTTATAGGGATGATCGCGCACTTTTTGAAGTAAGTGCCACACTGCCATGTGCTTCACATGGTATGAGCTACTGCACAGAAGCTCATAGAAGACTGTTCTGCAAAACACTGACAAACAGCTTCTTCAAACTAAGGTGTACAGCGCGTGCGCTGGTGTCCAACGTGGTGTCTGTTAGGAGGTAAGCTGCCCGTTTCACGTGAACGCCTCTCTAGTCTTGCAAAAATGGTGCGGGCTGGGTGGCTCCTGTTTGGGTAACGTTCCTCATCGAGCTGGCAAGCCTCTCTTCCATCCCTTTAGGCTTCCCTGTACACAAAAATCATGTCAGTGTATTCTGCAGTTGTGTACACGAGCGCTATTGTTTATTCTTGTTTTATGACAGCCACAAAAATGATTGAAAACTACATACAGTATGAAACTGCAGAACACAAGACAGTATTGTACTGTGTCGTTGGCTACGTAAAGCTGTGGAGTGCTGTATGTGTCGTAAGAAATGAAGCCATACTAACGGTAAACACTCTGACCCTACAGTACACACAGTATGTCTTCTGCTGTTTCTCTGTATTGGTTTCTTTACCTGCAGTCCAATTTCGGAGGCCTTAGCGCGTCAAAAGTCTCACGGCATTTGCAGTTCACATCTTTATAAGTTATTATTATTATATCCTTTATTAATGGCCTGCGCCGTGTTCGATATGGAGAAACTAACACTAATATGGACAATGAACAACAATTTTATAGCAAGCAAGAAAATTTCAACCATCTCCGCGTTGAAGCATAAATTCACACCAACAAAAATAGTTAATCTCGCAAAGTCTCTGTATTATCAAGCAATGCTGGTGGTTCAGGTCAAACTTTAACTATTCGCAGAGAACGGTTAAGTCAGAAACTATATGATGGTCTTAAGGACCACACGGTAAGACAACTGTCTCTAACACGATCACAAGGTAGTCGAGATACCGAAGTCAGGGATGTCCCAAGCGTCTAGAGGCCAAGTCTCTACGCTGCTAGGATGAGGATTTGCTGGCGGCTTCACGTAATTCTGGAAGGTAGCGATCCCGGAATGACTGGCTGGCTGCAACTGCCGGAATACGAGCCAGGTCGACGACTTAAGTAGTGTGGGAGGGTGAACTGCCCGCGAACCATTTGCGGCTGCGTTCTGTCGGGGAGACGAGCACCTGGTGTCATAGTGTTGGCTTCTGGATTTGCTCTCCTTAACATGGCTTGTTATTGTCACTGCCATACAGATGCACACTATTTTGTTTATGTTGTTGTGATCCTGCACTCTCGGCCATTTGCAACCCGTGGCGGAGTACCTTCATACTGGAGGGGTTGGGTGACTTAGGGAAAGAGACCAAACTGCGAGGTCATCGGTCTCATCGGATTAGGGGAAGATGGGGAAGGAAGTCAGCCGCGCCCTTTCAAAGGAACCATCCTGGCATTTGCCTGAAGTGAATTATGGAAATCACAGAAAATCTAAATCAGGATGGCCAGACGTGGGATTAAACCGCCGTCCTCCCGAATGCGAGTCCAGTGTGCTAACTACTGCGCCGCCTCGTTCGGTCTGCAGGGCTATAGGCCCTAATATAGTATCCCACTCCCCATAGTCCACAGCTCGTGTTCGTGCGGTAGCGTTCTCGCTTCCCGCGCCCGGGTTCCCGGGTTCGATTCTCGGCGGGGTCAGGGATTTCTCTCTGCCTCGTGATGACTGGGTGTTGTGTGCTGTCCTTAGGTTAGTTAGGTTTAAGTAGTTCTAAGTTCTAGGGGACTGATGACCATAGATGTTAAGGCCCATAGTGCTCAGAGCCATTTGGACCACTCCCAAAACATAGAGAGGTTGGCACATCTGGGCGTCCAGGAAGTCGGCGTTCCTGCTGCTGCTGTCCTCAGGAAATAGTTATCCCAGTGGGCTGCTGTCAACGTCCATGGGAATGGGGGTATCAGCTAGTGAAAAGGAGCCAGCCAGGAGACTGGTATCCACGAATACTGTAGCCGTCAGGTCCAGATGTCGGGGCAGTCAGCAGTGGTGGCTGCCACTCCCGGGTGCTGGGAAGTCGTATTTGGAACATCCGCTGGGCAGCCGCAGTCCTGCGAGGGCGTACTTGGTTTAGGTGCTTATGACAGTGGGTATGCTCTGTCAGTGTGGCTTGCCCTGTACAAGCGGCGTGTGACGTGAACTGGCAGACAATGTTGATGGGCCCCGGAAAACACCAGTGGCCATATGTCGTCTTAAAGTACATAGCGATGGTGTTGAGGACCTGATGGGAGGGTGTGCGAGTAGTGGGATGGATTATGAAGAATTGGAACCGTTTCAGTCGACCATGTAGTTCTTCTGCCGGGATAGACCCGTAATTTACCGTGGAACAATAAGGGGTAACAAACAAGGTAAGCGCCTTATGTTAGTGGAGCTTCGCCATTAGGGTTTTGAAAGCGCGGACAAAGCTTTCCTTCATATCATTGAAAGCTGGACAGGATGGTGGCGATTGGCCCAAAGTGATGTCGTTCTCTTCACCAAAGTCGAGATGTTCTGATAATGTGAAATGAGGCCCATTATGTGCTACAATGGTTTCTGGAGATACTTCTATGAAAAATTGCCTGATAAGGCATGTATGACTTTTTTTGATGAAGTAGACTGCATACGAGAGACATAGGACAATCTTCTTCCTACATCAACCTGGTTGAAGCAAGAGATACCCAGAAAAGGCCTGGCGAAATCCATATGAATCTGGAGCCACAGGGACATTGCCTCCAGCAACGGGAAATATCGATATCCAGGGGCTCCCTGCTTGGTGTGGGGTCTCTCGAACACCATAATAATCCGTTTGATGTCTTTTTCGGTGCCTTTCCAGAGGACATAATGTCGAGCCAACCATTTGGTGACAACTGTCCTCAATGAGCTTGGCCGAGCGATGTCAATACTGCACTGTGGTGTGCCTTAGGGATGGTGACTCTAGTATGACCATTATCTCTGTGCAGTAATAAGATGCCACTGAGAGAGAATAATTCATGCCGATAGTGCCATTATGCCTGGATCTTGGGGTTCTTGATGAATTTGCGATCTGCCAGCCACCAGTGTTTTACAAACTGGATAACATCATGGTAGACTAGGTCCACTGGTGACCTACAAGCGATGGTCTAAACCCAAGATGTCAGTGACCCCGTTGAGTCTATGACTTAGATGTGGGCTGCTGGGGATGATGTTTGATACTAAATCTGAACACTAAACTAGCTGTCGACAGCAATGGTATCATTCTCTAACTACGAAGCTGCATGGAAAATGGCTGGAGTGGCGGTGAACCAAGGTACCTAGATGTAGCCGAATCCACGATATCTGTTTGAAAGGTTGTCATTCTTCTAACGCCAACAGCCTATTGGAGATCGACAGTACAGCCTGCATATGGAGGACATTCAGGCCGTGTACATAGTCTGCCTCATCCGAATCAGAGTCCAAGGCACCCATCCAGATACTATCCACATTCATTTTGAGGGAGGTCTGGCAAATCTCTGCCTTATGTTACGTTATAGCACAGTCTTTACACTTGCTGGCGAAACTGGCATTGCTGGCACTGACATGTGTCTACTTGAGGGTAACGTTTGGGTGTGACGATTTCCCGCGACGTCCCGTCTAGGGGGAGACTTGTTCGATGGAAAGGGCCAGCTGGAGCGTGGGGCCAGACTTGGGTTTTATGCGTGGGATAGGCGCAAACACCTCCAACGGGTCTTGTAGGCCCGATGAGGACCTGACTGATTGCTCAAAAGCCCGGATGATGGGGAGGCATATCGCTAACCATGGGCAAACCGTATGAGCAGCTCATTCCGAATCACCTCATCTGGATAATGCAGTAGAACCATTTCTCTAATCTATAATTAACTGTGATGTAACAGATCCCCTCGAATATTAATCTAAGTGGGAATGACCACAGTTATCTAAGAAAAGTGGAGAAATCCTGATACATCTCTTCACTGATATCTAACACACTTATGTTCGAAAGTACCTGAAACCGAAAATATTGAACTTTTCAGAGGATTAACTGAATATTACTCCCACACGCGCAGCCCACATTCAGAAAACCATAACGTTAAATAATGTTTGAACAAATGAAAATCATCACACATCTGCCAAAATCAAAAAATTTTTCCCCTACCAAAGTAGAAAACCCAATACACTGACAAGTTGTGGTGGGCTACTGTCTGTTAACGTAATGGTGAGCACTACACAACGCACGTATTTGCTCAACACAGGACAGTAAACCACACAGTGGCCGAGCGGTTCTAGGCGCTACAGTCTGGAACCGCACGACAGATACGGTCGCAGGTTCGAATCCTGCCTCGGGCATGGATGTGTGTGATGTCCTTAGGTTAATTCGGTTTAAGTAGTTCTAAGTTCCATGGGACTGATGACCTCAGAAGTTAAGTCCTATAGTGCTCAGAGCCATTTGAACCATAAACCACACAAGAATTGGCTCAAAAACAAGCCAAAATGCAAATACAGAAAAAAACAATCGAAGACAACACAAATACTATGCATAAGAGATTAAAAGCGAATAAAAAAGAACTTTAGTCTCAGTGACAATAATGGCAGTTATTTGCTAGAACGAGGACAGAGTCAGAAGTTAATGGGATTGCAAAATTGTAACGTCTATAATAAAAAGTGATTCAATGCGAAAAAGATTTTAACTATAATTCTGAATGTTACTTAAAACAGCAGCTTAGTGTGGTATATTGCAGTTACGTGAAAATCCTTGCTAATGAGAAACTAACATGACTCTTACAAAAATTCTTTACAGCATTATTTATAGAAATAATTCACTAGGGTTGAGATTTTTATCATTTTTTAACGCAGTCTCCACTTAGATGGTGGTGCCGGTGGGTCGTCGACCTCGTCGTTGTTGGTTCATAAACACGAAACGTGTAGTCCAGTAATTATCGCCGCCTTGCAGGTCCCGCTGATCGAATCCGCTCGTTGTGGATGCAGCAGGAACGCGTGATGAATCTAGAATTCTCTCAGTTAGAGTATTTACATGTAGTGACGTAGGTAAGACACGCTTCATTTAATTTACACGTTACATATCCCGAACTCATAACGTTTGTTAGTCATTTACAGGCACGGCTTTGAACTTGCATTTCCCGTTCGATTGTGGCTGTGAACATTTCTACATTGATAATCTGTAATTTGATTTAATAAACCACGATATGCGCCTATACTCAGATCAAACGCTCGGCGATGGGCACGTCGTACACTCATGATTAATGTGTTGAATGTCAGTCACGACGAGATTATTCATTACCGTATGTCCAGTACACTTCGACAGGCAACAGTACGCACTAAATAGTCCATGCTGTCTACAGTCTGAACCTTACAGGTATAACATTGACGCGGCTCAGCGATCTGCACATCATAATTTTAAGACTAATGTACTGAGTAGAATTTCCAAATGAGAAGCAACATTACGTGATTGCTTGTTTGTTCCTTGTCCACAGCACACACCGAAATCACAAAAGAGTATCACCGATCAAAGAGCTATTTAACGTCGGGCACCGACACAGTATACTTGCAGTCACAAACCACGACTATCCCATTCCGTCCTCACTCTCAGGCTCTCTGTTGATATTTTTATTTACCGATCTATCGATATGTGTTTACAGAGCACATCTCGCTTAAGAGCACACTTTTAAAAATTCCGAGTACATCGATATACTATTTCTTTTAAAATTACTATTTCACGATATTCTGTTCATGAGCAATATATTAAAATATCATGTTAATAAACGTGCAAAAACACAGCACCAGAAAAATGAAAACAGCAATTTTATTCATAGCAACTCCCTGACGTAAGCAGAAACAAAGTTTTTCAAAGATAAAAATTTACAAAACTCATGCTAAAGTAAATTTTCAATGTATCAAGAAAATAAAGTAGAAATCAAGGAAAAAGAAAGTACAGGAAAAAGAAAAATGTCTATATCGTACTGTAGTGTTATCTTCACATAATGATTCGGCATAAAACTGTTCGAATTTAGTATTGGAACGCTGAAGATGGCAATCTCGGTAAGTCCTTGCAATTGTGCTGCAGAATCCCGGCAGGATTGTCTGTTCCGCTTACAACAACTGAAAGCTTTGTGTCTAGCAGCTGCCATATGAAACTGTAAATCAAAACAGTCCACCGAGCGACGTGGCGCAGTGTTAGCACACTGGACTCCCATTCGGGAGGACGACGGTTCAAACCCGCGTCCGGCGATCCTGGTTCGCGTTTTCCGTCATTTCCCTAAATCGTTTCAGGCAAATGTCGGGATGGTTCCTCCGAAAGGACACGGCCGACTTCCTTCTCCATCCCTTCCTAATCCGATGGGGCCGATGACCTCGCTGTTTGGTGCCCTCCGCCAAACCAACCAACCAAAACAATCCGACAACCAAGTTTTCAAATGTCCTTAAGTTATAACATGCGAATCCTTTTCAGGACTTAACTGCGGCAAGAGGAGATAGACCTCGGCCCCTATGTAAGATAGCAAAAAAAGTGCACTCTTGCATTCGAGTGAGATCCTGTGAGGGATGAAATTCCGTACCAGGCGTGCAACGAAGATAACCATGGCATCAATAATCAATCTGAGACTATGGGTTGTACCAGTTGCAGAGCCTGTTGCATGTTTTGCAGAAGCAATAATACCGTAGTGGCCGTGCACGTATTGAAACAGAAATATAACATAAGCACACTACGTATGTAGGAAAAACACGCAAAAACACCATTTACCTGGGATACAGCACTAGAGTCAGCAGCAAATTCACAAGAAAACCTCACGACCAATTAAAGCTGCCTACGCAAGGTTCAGTGCGGAGAAACCCATTTACACAATGAATAACGAGTTTATTGCAAGCTACAAAAATTCAGTCTTCTTCGCCACGGAACACAAATTCACAAGAACACAAAATGCAGTTAATCACTAGAAGTCTCTGCTTCGTTAAACACCGCTAATAGTTCAAGTCAAAGAAGTCTTAAGTGCCACACGGTGCGACGACTGTCTCTTACACAAACACAATAGTAGTCAAGATACCAAATTCCAGGAGTCCCCAGCGTCGAGAGGTCAGCCTCTGAGTTGCCAGGACGAGGACTTGCTGGCAGCTGCACGTAGCTCCGGAAGGCGGCGATCCCAGGTTGGCTGGCTGCCTGCAAAGAACTGCCGGATGCGAGCCGGGGCAAGAGTTAAGCGCTGGCTGGCGGATTAATTGCTCGCTAACTATTTGCGACCACGTGAGGAGACAGAATCAAATAGATCGTCGCTGGTTGCGCCCCCTAGAAACTCTGATGCTGACTTCTGTCGGTGAGGCGAGCACCCAGTGTGATAGTGGTGGCGTTTGGAGTTTCCCTCTACAACATGGCTTCTTATTTCAATTGGAGTACTGAAAAGCACTGCTTTGCTTGTAGTAAATGTATTCGAAGTTGCAAATATTAACCACATTCGGCTGTGTAGTGGAATAACGACAGTAAAAATACTTGCCGGACCACATTCGAATCCGGATTTCCCGCTTTACGCGAGCGGTCACCGTAACCGCTTCGGCCATCCGAGCACAAATCACAACCAGACCCAAAGATACGTATATCGTCACCCATGTGTCACAACCTGCACTCGTACATAGAGTACATTCCCGTTCACGAAGGACATATTTACTGACTGTGGAGGGCTTGGAATTGCCGACTAAAATACGAAATAGCAGTGTCTGTGTTATTAAGAAGTGCGATCCAATGTTGTCGGACATGCATGCTTGTCCAAAGTAACATTGCACCATACATCTTAATAACACCGGCACTGCTGTTTCGTGTTTTGCTTGTGTTGTCGTGGTCCATGTGCTCTTGGGGATATGCAACCCGCGGCGCAGTACTGTCGTGCTGGAGGGCTGTGTGACCCGATAAGGCACATCACTCCTCCTCTAACTCGTGTGGTCCAAACAACCTACACCCTCCTCCATATTTCAGAGACGCTAGCATGCGAAAGCAGTGTTTCCTATTATACGTTTATTAGAAAAACATGCTCACTTGGAAGCCATGTACTAAACACCACATCTTGTAGCATACCTTTTGATACTCCCTGTATATAGCGGACATCTTCACTAACTTTTTGCTTTATGTTTTGTTCAGAAAGTCACCAAGTTCTTATTTTTTGTAATCGTTTTGGTATATACATCTGCCCATCTCTCAAGACATGGACGAAGAGCTGGACATACCGGAGATATTTAAGCAATACACTGCATTTAAAATTCAGATTTTTTTGTTCTTCTTGAACTAAGTTCAATCATGCACGCCAGGGTGTCCTAACTGTTCTCAGCACTATAATGATTCACCAAGACAAGAGATGATCGATCACTTGTGTATCAATCTTTGGAATTTTAATGAAGTTTAGTCGAACTAGTGTCTAAACAGATCGGATTTGTTGTTAGGTATGCAGCGACACATTTCGAAAGCTTCTATTATCTTATAGTCTGAACTGTTTATCGCCCACGTTTCACTGCCGTACAAGGCTACAATGTAGACAAATAGATTCATAAATATTTCCTAACACTTAATTATACACTCCTGGAAATTGAAATAAGAACACCGTGAATTCATTGTCCCAGGAAGGGGAAACTTTATTGACACATTCCTGGGGTCAGATACATCACATGATCACACTGACAGAACCACAGGCACATAGACACAGGCAACAGAGCATGCACAATGTCGGCACTAGTACAGTGTATATCCACCTTTCGCAGCAATGCAGGCTGCTATTCTCCCATGGAGACGATCGTAGAAATGCTGGATGTAGTCCTGTGGAACGACTTGCCATGCCATTTCCACCTGGAGCCTTAGTTAGACCAGCGTTCGTGCTGGATGTGCAGACCGCGTGAGACGACGCTTCATCCAATCCCAAACATGCTCAATGGGGGACAGATCCGGAGATCTTGCTGGCCAGGGTAGTTGACTTATACCTTCTAGAGCACGTTGGGTGGCACGGGATACATGCGGACGTGCATTGTGTGCCTCTGTCGTATGCAGTCCTGATTGTGGCGCTCACCTGCACGGCGCCAAACACGCATACGACCATCATTGGCACCAAGGCAGAAGCGACTCTCATCGCTGAAGACGACACGTCTCCATTCGTCCCTCCATTCGCGCCTGTCGCGACACCACTGGAGGCGGGCTGCACGATGTTGGGGCGGGAGCGGAAGACGGCCTAACGGTGTGCGGGACCGTAGCCCAGCTTCATGGAGACAGTTGCGAATGGTCCTCGCCGATACCCCAGGAGCAACAGTGACCCTAATTTGCTGGGAAGTGGCGGTGCGGTCCCCTACGGCACTGCGTAGGATCCTACGGTCTTGGCGTGCATCCGTGCACCGCTACGGTCCGGTTCCAGGTCGACGGGCACGTGCACCTTCCGCCGACCACTGGCGACAACATCGATGTACTGTGGAGACCTCACGCCCCACGTGTTGAGCAATTCGGCGGTACGTCCACCCGGCCTCCTGCATGCCCACTATACGCCCTCGCTCAAAGTTCGTCAACTGCACATACGGTTCACGTCCACGCTGTCGCGGCATGCTACCAGTGTTAAAGACTGCGATGGAGCTCCGTATGCCACGGCAAACTGGCTGACACTGACGGCGGCGGTGCACAAGTGATGCGCAGCTAGCGCCATTCGACGGCCAACACCGCGGTTCCTGGTGTGTCCGCTGTGCCGTGCGTGTGATCATTGCTTATACAGCCCTCTCGCAGTGTCCGGAGCAAGTATGGTGGGTCTGACACACCGGTGTCAATGTGTTCTTTTTTCCATTTCCAGGAGTGTATGTTAATAAATGTCCCTTTTTCAGAATTTTTTTCTCATTATTGCCAATCTTCCTTTTATATCCTCCTATACTTCAGTCATCATCGGCTACTTTGCTGCTTAAATAGCAAATCTCATCAAATAATTTAGTTTCTCATTTCCTAATCTAACTCCTTCAGCATAGACTGACTTAATTCGATTATATTTAATTACTCCACTGTTGCCTTTGTTGATGTTCATCTTAAACATTCCTTTCAAGTCACTGCTCTACCAAGTCCTTTGCTGTCTCTGACAGAATTACAGTGCCATCGGCAAAACTCAAATTTTTTATCTCTTTTCCCTGAACTTTGATTCCTTTTCCAAATTTTTCTTTGGCTTGCTTTACTATTGCTCCAGAACTAGACTAGAGCCATGTCTCACTCCCTTCTCAACTACTTCTTCCCTTTCCTGTACTTAGACTCTTATAACTGCTGTCTGGTTTCTGTACGAGCTATACATAACCTTTTGCTCCTAGTATTTTACCTCTGCTACATTTTAAAGAATGTATTCCTGTCAACGCTGCCGAAAGCTTTCTCCAAGTATACGAAACGTAGTTTTGCCTCCCTGTACCCTATCTTCTAAGATAAGCCGTAGGATCCTTATTATTTCGCGTGTTCCTACATTTCCGGAATCCAAACTGATCTGCCCCGAGGTGGAGTTCTGTTTTGCCATTCTTCTGTAAATAATTCGTGTCAATATTTTGCAACCATGATTTGTTAAACTCATAGTTACGTAATTCATATCTCTCAGCAGCTGCCTTCATTGGATTTGCAATTATTATTGTCTTCTTGAAGGCTTAGAGTACTGCCCTTGCTTTCTATGTCTTTCACAGTAGGTAGAATAGTTTGTCTCGGCAGGATATCCTAAACGTCTCAACAATTCTGATGCAGTTTCGTTTAATCTAGAAGCCTTTTTCCGACTTAGGTCTTTCTGTGGTGTTCACTTGTTCTCGTAGGATTATATCTCCCACCTGGTATTCACCTAGTTCCCCTCCTTCTTCTACAAAATTGTCTTGAAGTTCATTTCCGCTGTGTATCCCTCTACATATTCGTTCCATCTTTCAACTTTCCATTTATGTACTTCCATCTGAGTTCTTGGTATTCGTACAAAGGCTTCTCTTTTTTCCTGAGGTCTTTTTAGTATTCCTGTCTGTGGTATCTATCTTTACACTACCTTTACCTCTATAGCCTAGAATTTGTTCTGTAGTCATTTCTACTTCACGATTTTTCACTTTCTGTCACTATCAACTTTTAGACGTCTTTATTTTCTTTCCCCTGCTTCATCTGCAACATTTTTCTTTTTTTTCTTTTCATCAATTAAATTTAGTATCTCCTGCGATACTCAAATATTTCTTCCACGTCTTGTCGTTTTACCTCTTTGATTCTCTGCTACTTTCACCATTTCATCTCTCAAAGTTACCAAACCATCTTCTACTACGCTCATTTCTACTGTTACAATCAGTCGTTGTCTAATGCTCCCTTTGAAATTCTCAACAGCGTATGGTTCTTTCAACTTATCCAGAAACAGTCTCCTTAATTTCCTTCCTTTATACATTTTTTTAGTTTCAATCTACATTTCATCAACAAATTACCATCCTAGTCTGCATCTGCACCTGGAAATGTCGTTCAGTTTATCATCAGATTCCTAAATGTCTTTCTTACCATTATACGATGACGTGCTGAAAAGTAATCTCCTCAATTATTTTTGTAAAAACTATTAAAGCTTCTTAAACAAAACAAACGTTATTAACATTCTACACCTTTAATCTTCGTGTCTACATATTTTCAGCCCTCTGCGGCTAGAGTGCTCAGAACAGTAGCGTGTAACACGACTATGAGTAACGTAACTAAGTCGTTGCGTGAGAAACAGCGTGAGAAACAGCGAAGAGATCGTCCACATGTAGAGCACTCTCTTCTTCTGAGTAACAATGCCATCAATTGAAGACATAAAGTCTGAAAATGAATCCGTGATCATATTTTTGGCACTTTATTTCACAGGTCCGTTTTGATGTGGCAAGGGCCTTATCGACCATACGCCTGCTCTATGAGCCTCTTCGACTTCTGCCTGTCCAATGCGCTGCTTGTTCAGTTACTGTTGCTGTTCATCCTAGTTGTGTCCTTCAGAATGATATCCCGCCGTCTGATTCTGGGTCTCCCTCTTTCTCTCGTTCCATCTATTGTTCTGCTGAATGCCATTCTAGGTAGTCTACTCTCTATCATTCTTGCTATATGGCCTGCCCAATTCAACCTTCTCCTCTTGAGCACTTCGACGATGTTACGGTATTTGTACAGCCTTCTTAATTCTTCATTTCTTCTTATTCTCCATTCCATGTAATTTTCGTCGTATACAGGTCCAAAAATTTTCCTTAGTACTTTTCTTTCGAATATTAACAGTTTTTCTTCATACTTTTTCCTAAATATTAATGTTTCACATCCATATAACATCACAGGTATAATGGTAGATTGATATAAGCAGATTTTGAAGTTACTGCTAAGTGATCTTTTTCTTAGAATTTTGATGAAACTGAAAAGTATCCTGTTTGCTTTTGATAAACGGGCATCTATTTCTATATCTGTTCTGTTGTTATTACTAAAAAGACTTGCTAGGTACTTGAAGTGGCCAACAGTCTTGAAATTGAATCCATCTACAGTCAGAAGTGCATCTTTTCTGGTTTTCTTACTTATGGGCAGATATTCTGGATATTCTTCATTAACATGTAATCCTGTTTTCTCGGGAATTTTGTAGTAATTTTGCATCATTCTGATTAATTACCTTTTGCAACTACTTATTAGTGCAACATCATCTGCATAGGCAAGTTTTGTAATGTTCACATCCTGTAGCTGGATGCCTTGTGGACTGGTTTTAGAAAATGCTCTATCGATCTTCTCTAGGACAAGGTTAAATGAAATAGGTGAAATGGCATCCCCTTGTCTCAGTCCAGTGTACACCTTAAAATCTTAAGATTCTCCTACCGGTGTCTTTATGTGATATAAAGTTTCATCTATACACATTTTAACTAATCTGATTAATTTTGAAGGTATTTTAAATTCCTTCATTATATTTAAAAGTGTGTGTCGGTGTATGCTATCATAGACCTATTTAAAATCTACGAGTAATATGTGGACATCTACATTGAATTCCCACGCCTTCTCAGTTACTTGTCTTAGAGTGAATAAGTGATCTAATGTGGATCTGTTTCTGAGGAAACGCCATTGGTAGTCCTAAATCAGTTCTTATGTTATTGGTATCAGCCTGTTTAATAGGCAACGCGATGAGATTTTGTAGATGACATCCAATAAGGCAATTCCTATGTAGTTATCACAAACAAGTGGATCATAATTGTTAAATATGGGGCACATAATTGCAGTTTTTCAATCTGCAGGAATGGTTTCTGTCTCCCAAATTGTTTCTATTAACGCCTGTATTTCTAATTCCTGTTGTGGGCCTCCATTCTTTAATAACTCAGCATATATCTTGTCATCGAAACAAGCCTTGTTATTCTTTAATTTCTTTATTGCTTGCTGTATTTCACTTACTAATGGGGTAGTAACTGTATCAGCTGTATCAACTGTATCAGGATCATCCAATTTAAAATAAGAGTGTGCGTCATTGCAGTTGAGAAGTTGTGAAAAGTATGTCTTCCATCTTTTTTTGTATATCACTTTTGTTGGTCAATATTTTACCATACTGATCTTTTATAAACTGTTCCATTTTATTGAATTTACCAAAGGATTTTTTTTTTATATTTTGATACATCTGCCTTGTCCTGTGATGTTGGAAATCATCCTCTGCTTCTCTGATCATATTGTTATAGAATTCCCTTTTCTCTTGTTTTAGGGTTCTTTGCGTTTATTGGCGGAGTTTATAGTATCTTTCCTTCAATGTCATATTGTCCCTTTCTTTAATCCATGCATTCCTCGCATTTCTTCTTTCCAGCACTTTCTCATGACACTTTGTGTTAAACCAAATTTTATTAGGTCGTTTTCTTTCACCTATGATTTTTCAAGCTGCTTTTTTAATACAGCCCTTCAGATGTCTCCATCTGCTTTCGACATCGTGTGGTTCTACATTCGTCAGTCTCGGTTTTGTTAGTTTGCTTTTAATTTCTTTTGTAAAATTTTCTTTTATATCTACTTTCGCCAGGTTTCCTATGTTATATCTTGTAATTTCTTCTCTATTTCTATTTACTTTCCTTTTGAGTTTCACTTTCATTTTTGATATGATTAACATGTGGTCTGTGTCACAATCCGCTCCCCTAAAGGTTGTGACATCTTTAATACTGTTTTGGAATCGTTTCTGGATAGCTACATAATCTATTTGATTGACTACCTTTCCATCTGGTGATATCCATGTTCCTAAATGAATGAGTTTATGTTTAAATTTTGTGCTGCTTATCGTGAGACCATTTGTCATTGCAAAGTTTATAAGTCGAACCCCATTATCTGAACTTTCCTCATGTTAGCTAAAATTGCCAGTGGTTGGTTTGTAGATTTCTTCCTTTCCTACTTTGGCATTAAAATCTCCTAACACTATTTTGACATTGTGCCTACTTAATAAGTTGTTCGTTTGTTCCAGTTGGATGTCGAATTCTTCTTTCGTGTTGTCATCCTTATCTTCTGTGGGTGCGTGTGTATATAGAAATGTAACCACTGCGTCTGAATAGTTATATATGATATACGGTTATTAACATGTTTGAACTCCCTTACTGAGTCATCTATTGATTTATGAATGTAGAAAAATTGGTTCAAATGGCTCTGAGCACTATGGGACTCAACTGCTGTGGTCATTAGTCCCCTAGAACTTAGAATTACTTAAACCTAACTAACCTAAGGACATCACACACATCCATGCCCGAGGCACGATTCGAACCTGCGACCGTAGCAGTCGCACGGTTCCAGACTGCGCGCCTAGAACCGCGAGACCACCGCGGCCGGCTCTATGAATGTAGAAACCGATACCAAATTCATGGCGCTGACCGCAGTCTCCATACACTATTGCCTCGTCTGCTATTTTCAGTGAACCTGTTACCTGCCATCTTACTTCTTGGAGAGCTAAGAGCTGCGTTCTATATTTTCTTAATTCGTTTGCTAGTATTTGGGCAGTTCCAGGACGATATAGGCTTCTTATATTCCATCATCCAAAAGAGAATTCGTTGTAGCTTTGCCAGTTTTTCTTCCAGTAAATCTTGTCCTGTTTCCGAGGCTGGCGTTGGGTATCCTGACCGTTTCGTATTTTTACATGAGTGGGTTGGCAGCCCTCTGCACAACCCCCAACCTGGAGGACCAGGGGTCTTGATTTTGGGGTACTCTACCACTAGGAGAGTTTGAGCGGTTTCGACTACTGCCATCTTCAGCTCATAAACTATTGTGATGTATTATCAACGTCAAACTAAACAACATGTAGGTACGTAGTAAGTCACTTGGGTTCACCGTCATCGTTCACTTCCATACATTTCCGACTTGGTCCCATCCGATTTTCATCTGTTTCTGCAACTTAACGAACACCTTAGAGGACATTCTTTTGATAGTGGTGGAGCTGTGCAAGCAGAGGTGAGGTTGTGGCTCTGTCACCAAAGTCAAACTGGTCTCTCGTTCGAAAAAAATTGTCCGTCACCAGGGTGATTATGTGGAGAAGTAAATTTGTAGACATGAAAACTAAAGATGCAGACTGTTAATAACGTTTGTTTTATTTAAAGAACTTTAAGAGTTTTCACACAGAAAATTTCACCACGCTCTTGTATAATCAATCTTACGCCTTCAAGTGTCCCCAAGTATCTTTTACGTATACAACCTTCTTTCATTACTCCTAAACCAAGTCTGAGAATGATTAACTTACGTTCTGTCTAACTGTACAATACCGTTTCCTTTTTCATTCCTTTCGCCTAGTCCACATTCTCTATTATTTTCCTTCTCTTCCTTTTACCACTATAGAGTTACAGTCTCCCATCACAATTAAATTTTTATCTCCCTCAACTATCTGAATAATGGCTTTCGTCTCGGGTGCTTCGGCCGACGTTCGTGTGATGACTTCTCTGACGTTTCGCCAGCACGAGTGGCTGGCATCGTCAAAGTTTCACCCTCCATTGCTGGTGCTGGACTGGAGCCGAGTTCTCGATCGTGGACAATATGTACCTGGCGCGCCAACGTCCTAGGGCTTCTCCGCGGTCATTTCTGGTGCGGTTCTCCTCTTGCTATTTGCAAAGGTCGTTCGCTGCAGCACGGAAAGGCTTTCTTCTTTCTTGTTGAAGCTGTTCTCATGTTTCTGTATTTTTATAGCTTCCCTGAATAAGCGGGTGTAATAGCTCTTCTCTACAGCCAGAACTTCCGTGTCGGTGAATTTCAGTACGTGGTCGGTTCCACACAGCGCGTGCTCTGCCACCCTTCCTTGTTCAAGAGCGGAGGAAATACACATTGTAACAGCCAGGATGCTGTGCCGAGCAAAACAACCTCCTGGAAACTTGAAAAAAGAAGAGGTAGAAGCTGTTAAGAATCTTAAGCCGACAAGAGCATATTGGTACTGCCTGCCGATAAGGAAAATGCGACCATCGTAATGACAGTGGAGGATTATGAGATCAGGGACCTATTAGATCCGACGACGTACCGAAAACTAAGCACAGATCCGAATCTGCGTATCACACGGAATACAAATCGCTTAATCAACGCCTCATTTCTGCCGGTGGACATACACAGGAACCTGCGTAACACAGAGGCCCTACCACCTTGGCTGTGTGGATTACCAAGGATCCGTGAGAACAACGTTCCGCTAAAACCGACTGTTAGTGCTCCTGGCTCAGCAACGTATAAATGGCAAAACAGTTCGCATCTCTGCTCCAGCCTCAAGTGGGGAAGACTGATACATACATAAAGGACTCAGGACATTTCATTCAGAAGCTGAAGAAACTAAAACTTGCACCAAACGACATCCTGTTCAGCTTTGATGTTGTTTCTTCGTTTACGAAAGTGCTAGTCAGTGACACCCTGGAGCAAATCGGTTCCATTTTCGCTCAAGACATCAGAAAGCTCTTCCATGCATGTCTCCCCACGAGCTGTTTCACGTGGAATGGCAACTTCTGCGAACAGCTGGAAGGCGTCGCCATGGGTAGTCTTCTAAGTCCAGTGGTGGCCAATTTCTTCCTGGAACATTTCGAAGCACAGGCACTGGACTTGGCACCTTATAAACCTAGGGTGTGGGACAGATACGTCGATGATACCTTCGTTGGTGAGGAACAGCTCGGTGACTTCCTAAGATACGTGAACATGCCAACACAAAATTTACCATGGAAGCAGAAAAGGACAAAAAAGTACCATTTTTAGATGTGCTGCTCACAAGGGATAGTGAAAACTTGGGACACAGCGTGTATCGAAAACCGACACACACTGCCTGATACCTACACAAACTATCAAACCACTGCCCGAGCCAGAAAACAGGCATGATTAATACGCTAGTAACACGAGCAAGACGAATATGCGAGCCGCAGCACTCAGACGCAAAATGCAACACCTGGAAAGTGTTCTGAGGAGCAATGGGAACTCCACAAGTTATAATAGAAGTGTAACAGTGTCAAACACTCGGCAGAGTGGCAAATCAGAAAAAGAAATGTCGGTTACGGCCTTTCTGACATACATTCGTAGAGTGACGACCATAATCGGCGAATATTCCTCAAGCACGGCGTTAAGACAATTTACAAACCGAAAAACAAGACCAAAAAGTGTCTCAGATCGAGAAAGGATAAAAGGGACCCACTTGCAGTGTCGGGAATTTACCACATACGATACACATGCAGAAAAGTTTATATTGGAATGACTTGGCGATCAATCAACACCGGGATCACAGAATATAAGCGACATTGCAGGTTGGGCAGGTGGAGAAATCGGCCGTGGCAGAGCATAAGCTGTGTGACACCGACCACGTAGTAAAGTTCATCGACACGGAAGTTCTGCCTGTGGAGAAGAGCTATCACACCCGCTTAGTCAGAGAAGCTGTAGAAATACACTAACACCAGAATAGCTTCAACAAGAAAGAAGAAGGTAAACGGATCCTCACTTCCCTGCAGCGAAAGACCGTTGCAGGAAGCAAGCAGGGAACCGCACCGGAAATGACTGCAGAGAAGCTTTTGGACGTTGTCACCCCAGGTACATATATAGTCTGCGGCTCCAGTCCACCACCAGCAATGAAGGGCGAAACTCTGAAAATGCCAGCCACTCGTGGTGGCGAAACGTCAGAAAAGCCATCAGACGAACGTCGGCCGAAGAACCTGCGACTGGAGCCACCAGGCACTTTGTCAACAAGTGGCCACGGAAGCCTTAACAATTTTCCGTCTGAATAATGTCTCTTATTTCATCATACATCAGGTGCAGAGCTAGTTGGTCTATAAACTTCTGCTACTGCGGTAGGTGTTGCATCGTGTCTATCTTGGCTATAACAATACATTCTCTGTGCTGTTCGTAGAAACTTACCCGCATACCTGTTTCTTTATTCATTATTAGACCTACTTCTGCGTTACCTCAATTTGATTCTGAATTTATAACCCTCTACCCAGCTGACCAAAAGTCCTGTTCGTCATGCCGCTGAACTTCACTATATCAAGCTATATTTAACTTCAGCCTACCCATTTTCTTTTTTAAATTCTCCGGCATACCTACGAAATTAAAGAATCTAAAATTCCACGGTCCGACCCGTAGACTGCCGGTTTTGTTTTCCTTGATGACGATATCCTCGCAAGTAGTCCGTCCTGCCCGCATATCAGAATAAGGGGCTATTTTACCACCGGAATATTTTACTCAAGAGGATGCCATAATCATTTAGCCATACAGTAGAGCTGAATTCCCTCGGGAAAAAGTAACGGTTGTAGGGAAAATGACAGTGTGCCACCACAAGTTTCGTAACCTTTCTAATATTGTGATTGGTGGGATCCATGTGGTCCCAAGTCGTGCAGCGAGCGTAAGCCACAAAGTTACCAAATAGGCAGCAACCAGTCGCAAAATCATGTTTTATTTATTCACTTTTGCAAATCGATTCAACTGATTAACAACTGATTGACCTCTGCTTAAGACAGTATTACTACCTAGGCCACCTATTGGTTGAAAGCTCCGATGATGACTGTTAATCAGTTGAATCGATTTGCAAAAGTGAATAAATAAAACATGACAGTGTGCCACCACAAGTTTCGTAACCTTTCTAATATTGTTTGACCTCTGCTTAAGACAGTATTACTACCTAGGCCACCTATTGGTTGAAAGCTCCGATGATGACTGTTAATCAGTTGAATCGATTTGCAAAAGTGAATAAATAAAACATGATTTTGCGACTGGTTGCTGCATATTTGATAACTTTCTAATATTGTTCTTATGACGCTTGCGTAAGGTATAATAGTGAGGCAACGGAAACGTTTTCCCTCCCCCTCGAATATTAGTTCTACTGACGTCCAAACAGCGTGTCAGAAAGATACAAGATTCCTCAGCATCTGATTAATATTCTGACATTGGCGTAACCTACGAGTATCACATAAAACCATGATCTGAATTCATTCGCCTGTCTCCTTGGTGTGGATAAGAAACATTCCAACAGTTCTGGAAAACAAGCTCTACTTCATCCTTGCACACACTCTCCTTTGTAGGTGCACTGAATCTTCCCGGAATTCTTACAATAACTCTAAGTAGCTATATATGTATCAGCCAAACTAATCATACAATACACACCCAGCAACGTTTAATTTTGGTACTTTTAGTTTCTCAAGGCTCTCACATCGTATAATGTCCAGTTTGAAGTTCATACTACAAACAATGGGATTCGAGAACGTCCCCATTTCCAAAGCTGTCGTTTAGCTTAGGAAGATCTGAAGCGATTTCCGGCTAGTTTTCCAGTTACAGAATCAAATGCATTAAATTTGTATATGTCGTTGAGTGGTACATCTCAGATTTTCTTGAAGAATAAATAACTCGGCAATGACATTGGTAAGTTCTGTCTTTGTTCGTGGACCGTTTATAATTAAACAAAAATACTTCTTTCATACACCATCAACGTACTGTATTGAGTTGGAGCTTTCTGCACAGTCTTGTGCACATACACGAACCTACCCAAATCTTCGAGTGAGAAGCATACAGTGTACCCTGCAACATTATTGCTTTATTGTGATAATATAAGTGTGTATTATTTCGTGTAGATAGTACTGTGAAGCTAATTCTCGCAATGTCAGGTAAGCACAGCACATGAGACTTCATCAATCCCCCGCCCGTGGAACCATCTCTGGCTTCAGGCATTATGCCGCTTCATCCTACATCCTACATAGGAAAAAGAACGTTCAGAGCAAATCATCTTACAGCGTTGACAGATTTTTTAAATGTTTGTTATAAAATATGTAAGTAATGAATAAATAAGCATTTGCCTATCTAAAACTCCTACCCCATGAATCAACAGCCAAATCACGCTTAAATAATTTTTTCCCTGTGTACTACTATGATCTACATCTACATCCATACTCCGCAATCCACCTGACGGTGTGTGGAGGAGGGTACCTTGAGTACCTCCATCGGTTTTCCCTTCTATTCCAGTCTCGTATTGTTCGTGGAAAGGAAGATTGTCGGTATGCCTCTGTGTGGGCTCTTATCTCTCTGATTATATTCTCTTGGTCTTTTAGCGAAATATGCGTAGGAGAGGGCAATATACTGCTTGACTCCTCGGTGACGGTATGTTCTCGAAACTTCGACAAAAGCCCGTACCCAGCGTCTCTCTTGCAGAGTCTTCCACAGGAGTTTATCTAATTTCTCCGTAACGCTTTCGCAATTACTAAATGATCCTGTAACTAATCGTGCTGCTCTCCGTTGGATCTTCTCTATCTCTTCTATCAACCCTATCTGGTACGGATTCCACACCGGTAAGCAGTATTCAAGCAATGGGCGAATAAGTGCACTGTAAACTACTTCCTTTGTTTACGGACTGCATTTGCCTTAAGATTCTTCCAATGAATATCAGTCTGGCATATACTTCACCGACGATTAATTTTATATGGTCATTCCATTTTTAGATCACTCCTAATGCCTACTCCCAGATAATTTATGACATTAACTGCTTCCAATTGTTGACCTGCTATATTGTAGCAAAATGATAAAGGATCTATGTATTCACCGCACACTACACTTGCCTATATTGAGGTTGAATTTCCATTCCCTGCACCATGCGTCAATTCGTTGCAGATCCTCTTGCAAAAAAAATGACTCTGAGCACTATGGGACTAAACTGCTGTGGTCATCAGTTCCCTAGAACTTAGATCTACTTAAACCTAACTAACCTAAGGACATCACACACATCCATGCCCGAGGCGGGATTCGAACCTGCGACAGTAGCGGTCGCACGGTTCCAGACTGTAGCGCCTAGAACCGCTCGGCCACTCCGGCCGGCAGATCCTCTTGCATTTCAGTACAACTTTCCATTGTTACAACCTCTCGATATACTACAGCATCATACGCAAAAAGCCTCAATGAACTTCCGATGTTATCCACAAGGTCATTTATGTGTATTGTGAATAGCAAAGGTCCTACGACACTCCCCTGGGCACACCTGAAATCACTCTTACTTCGGAAGACTTATCTCCATTGAGAATGACATGCTGCGTTCTGTTATTTAGGAACTCTTCGATCCAATCACACAATTGGTCTGATAGTCCATATGCTCTTACTTTGTTCATTGAACGACTGTGGGGAACTGTATCGAACGCCTTGCGGAAGTCAAGAAACACGGCATCTACCTGGGAACCCGTGTCTATGGCACTCTGAGTCTCGTGGACGACTAACGTGGGCTATGTTTCACAGGATCGTCTTTTTCGAAAGCCATGCTGATTCCTACAGAGTAGTCTCCAGAAAAGTCATTGTACTCGAACACAATATGTGTTCCAAAATTCTACAACTGATCGACGTTAGAGATATAGGTCCATAGTTCTGCACATCTGTTCGACGTCCCTTCTTGAAAACGGGGATGACCTGTGCCCTTTTCCAATCTTTTGGAACGCTGCGCTCTCCTAGAGACCTACGGTACACCATTTCAAGAAGGTGGGCAAGTTCCTTCGCGTACTCTGTGTAAAATTGACCTGTTATCCAATCAAGTCCAGCGGCCTTTCCTCTTTCAAGCGATTTTAATTGTTTTTCTATCCCTCTGTCATCTGTTTCGATATCTACCATTTTGTCATCTGTGCGACAATCTGGAGAAGGAGCTACAGTGCAGTCTTTCTCTGCGAAACAGCTTTGGAAAAAGACATTTAGTATTTCGGCCTTTAGTCTGCCATCCTCTCTTTGAGTACCATTTTGATCACAGAGTGTCTGGACATTTTGTTTTCTCCACCTACCGCTTTGACATAAGACCAAAATTTCTTAGGATTTTCTGCCAAGTCAGTTTATAGAACTTTACTTTCGAATTCATTGAACGCTTCCCACAAAACCCTCCTCACACTACATTTCCTTCCTGTAATTTTTCTTTGTCTGCAAGGATTTGGCTATGTTTATGTTTGCTGTGAAGTTTCCTTTGCTTCCGTAGCACTTTTTCTAAGTCGGTTGTTGTACCACGGTGGCTCTTTTCCATCTCTTACGATCCTGTTAGGCACATACTCATCTAATGAATATTGTACGATGGTTTGGAACTTTGTTCACTGTTCCTCAACATTATCTATACTTGAGATAAAACATTTGTCTTGAGCCGTCACGTACTCTGAAATCTGCATTTTGTCACTTTTGCTTAACAGAAAAATCTTCCTACCTTTTTTAATATTTCTATTTACGGCTGAAATCACCGATGCTGTAACCGCTTTCGGGTCTGTTTGTCATCAGAAGGTCTAATATGTTATCGCCACAAGTTGGTTCTCTGTTTAACTGCTCAGGTAGTTTTCAGATAATGCCCTTAAAAAAAATTTCACTGGATTATTTGTACCTGCCACCCGTTATAAACGTTTGAGTCTCCCAGTCTATATCTGGTAAATTAAAATCTCCACCTAGAACTATAACATGGTCAGGAAATCTACTCGAAATATTTTCCAAATTTTCCTTCAAGTGTTCTGCCACAACAGCTGCTGAGCCAGGGGGCCTATAGAGACATCCAATTACCATGTTTCAGCCTGCTTTAACCGTGACCTTCACCCAAATTATTTCACATTTCGGATTTCCGTTAATTTCCTTCGATACTATTGCACTTTTTATCGCTATAAACACGCCTCCCCCTTCACTGTCCACCCTGTTTCTGCGGTATACATTCCAATCTAAGCTTAGAATTTCATTACTGTTTACATCTGGCTTCAGCCAACTTTCCGTCCTTAGTACTATGTGGGCATTGTGACCGTTTATTAATGAGAGCAGTTCTGGGACCTTTCTAAAGACGCTCCTGCAGTTTACTATTACCACATTAATATTGTCATTCCTTATTGCGTTTTTCCTACAGCTACCTCAGCTACCTTGTCGCGTCTCAGGAGGCGTCTCGTCGGGCCTAGGGAGGAAAATCTCTAACCTAAAAAACCCACATGTGCACTCCACCCGTACTCCGCTACCCTTGTAGCCGCTTCCTGCGTGTAGTGCACGCCTGACCTATTCAGGGGGACCCTACATTTCTCCACCCGATAACGCAGGTCGAGAAATTTGCACCCCAGATCTCCGCAGAATCGTCTGAGCCTCTGGTTTAAGCCTTCTACTCGGCTCCAAACCAGAGGACCGCGATCGGTTCTGCGGACGACACTGCAAATAGTTAGCTCAGATTCCAACCCGCGAGCGAGGCTTTCCGCCTTCACCAACTCCGCCAGCCGCCTGTATGAACTGAGGATGACCTCTGAACCCAGACGGCAGGAGTCATTGGCACCAACATGAGCAACAATTTGCAGTCGGGTGCACCCAGTGCTCTCTATCGCTGCCGGAAGGGCTTCCTCCGCATCTCGGATGAGACCCCCCAGTAGGCAGACAGAGTGAACACTGGCCTTCTTCCCCGACCTTTCCGTCATTTCCCTAAGGGGCTCCATCACTCACCTAACATTGGAGCTCCCAATCACTAACAACCCCCCCCCCCCCCCCCCCCCCCCCCCCCCCCGTGTGACTGCTCGGACCTTGCTGAAGGAGCGGCCACATGTCCACTCACAGGCACAGCGGGCAATGCCTCACGGCCAGCCTCCACATTGACACTCCGAGGCAGCAGCCTGAAGACGGCTGGCCGCGGCCATCAACACGTTCAGCTGTTCGCGAACAGTGGCCAGCTCCTCCTGCGTCCGTTCACAGCATCCAGACATCCTATCCATCCTAAGAGGTCAACAATTTACTGTAGAGAGTTAAGCAATCAAGTTTTAACTAGACTGCTAATTCACTAAGGGCGACTGATAGCTGACTAAACTGTGGTTACTAGACACTTCTTGTTTGAAATCATGAAAATAAGCACTACCTGTCTCTGGACTGTATTCAAAACAAACACCAAATCTATGGAACACTATTACTAGTACTCGAAAATTAAAGCTTCCTAAAAGCAAAAACACACGGAAAAAGAAGTGACAAGTAACAAAAACACAGTTAATACTTAAATTTACGTAGCTTGCTGCACAGGAGATGTGAAGTAGACGGCAGTTTGAATTTTGTAATACACAAATTTATCACAGTAATAAATGCGTCTGGACCTCACTGAATAAACAACATTAGAGAAAGATGTCTAACTTTTAATTATGATTTATTTATTGCAAGTTTGTTACAGAAACCATGCTGGCGGAAACAAGCGAGATGTCTTTGCTCTTTTGCTTTTTTTTTTAACAGACAGCAGAAGAGTACCAGATGGAGTACGACTCTCGGCGAGGCAACGAGTACTCTCGCTTCCACGGCTACACGTACGACGGCGTGTGGGCGGTGGCGCTGGCCATCCAGCACGTAGCTCACCGCATCCGGCACTTCCGCAAGAACCAGACCGTTGTCGACTTCCGTTACCGAGACCCACTCTGGGAGCAGCTCTTCCTCGAAGCTCTTCGCAACACCAGCTTCGAAGGCGTTACAGTTAGTCCACAACATTTATCCACTAGCAATAAGAGTTTCTGACCGTGATTACAAGCTATCTATTCAGGCGCACTTTAAGCTAATTTTGTCGTCAACTTCTTTGTTTTAAAACAAACAGAATTAATGCCAAACTCAAAACGTAATTAAGCTATAAAAACACAGTGCCTTCCTTCGCAAGATTCTGCTGGATATTTTATGTCTGTCACAGAAATGTAAACATAGTTTCCCATTCATTTACTTATTCATCCATTTGCTTTGCCTGATCAAATTAGGGCCATGAGCCCTTTGTGACACTAATCAGACACCTCATAAAACCTCTGCTAACATAAAATATGCAATCAGATGTTGATTAACACAAAACCAACAACAATGTAAGTATAGTACAATACTGGGTGCTTTCAAATGTTGTGTATAAGACAAATATTACACTATGAAAATGTGTAAATGATATTAGCTATCAGCTAGGTTAAAGTTAGGGAATAACCATTATGATGATCATGATGATGATAATATGGTAATAATTGTGTATTAGGACTGTGGAATTTGGCAGCAGTAATCATAAAGAGCGTACATAAAAAAGGATTAAAGGAAACATAAGCGGTGAGGGAAGAAAGAAGACTGGTGATATGGGTTTCTTAAGACTAATTATTTCTATTCAAGTATTCTTCTATGGTACAAAAGAGGTTATTAACGAGAAACAACATTAATTTATATTTGAAAACAATTCTGTTGTTTGCCAGATATTCCATTTCCTAGGGCAGATAATCAAAGAGTTTCAAAGCTGAGTACTGCACACCTTTGTGTACCAAAATTAAATTCCCTATAGGAAAGTGCACGTCATCTGTCCTCCTAATACTGTATTGGTGAATATCTTTCTTATTCTTAGACTGCAATGGATTGTTAATAACAAATTTCTAGAGTGGGTAAATGTTCTGTCAGGCTGTCGTTAATATTCCGAACTGTTTAAACAGAGCCTGCAAGGTGTACGTGTGTTAACTTCACATATAACTCTAGTTGCTTACTTTGTAGCAGTGAATGCTTTTAGCCTAAGTGAGGAGTCACCCCAAAATATTATCCCTCATGATATTTGTGGTGTCACCGCCAGACACCACACTTCCTAGGTGGTAGCCTTTAAATCGGCCGTGGTCCGGTAGTATACGTCGGACCCGCGTGTCGCCACTATCAGTGATTGCAGACCGAGCGCCGCCACACGGCAGGTCTAGAGAGACTTCCTAGCACTCGCCCCAGTTGTACAGCCGACTTTGCTAGCGATGGTTCACTGACTTCTACGCTCTCATTTGCCGAGACGATAGTTAGCATACCCTTCAGCTACGTTATTTGCTACGACCTAGCAAGGCGCCAGTATCCGTACTATTGAGATTGTGAATCAGGTACCATAAAGAGCGACGTTCGTCATTAATGGATTAAAGTTAAGTATTCCACCAGCTACGTCTGTTTTTCTCAATTCTAATTCCCTTGTCATGTTCCAGACCTCACGCCAGGCTGCGTGAGCTAAAACGCGTGCATTTCGGCCTCCTTTAACCATACGGTTGGCTCACCTGCCAACCACAACAGTATTAGTAAATGAAAATATGCAAAACGTCTTAACTTCCTGTTTTTATTACCCTACAGTTGACAATTATTCTTATGGCAAAAGAAGCTGAACCTAATTGTCTTAGCAAGCCACCAAATGTTTTATGTTTGTCAATTTAAGTTTTCATTAATATGCAGTACCAAAAACTTGGAACTTCCTACATTGTTTATCATTTCTTTTTTTTTGGTCGGACTCTACATTGATAGTAAATGGGTAATCTTTTGACATAAGAAAATTAGTTGGACTGTCGTTCTTTTTCGCAGTTTGAAGCTAGTCATTTTGTGCAAAACCTGTCAATAACCTTAACAAAAACATCATTTACTATTTTCCCATGGATTCTTTATTGATCTCCTTGACAATAATCATTGTCTCATCTGGAGAGTGGCAATTTCATCAGTTTTATATTACAACTGAATCTGAATTTCTCCTTATCGCAAAATATAATAGCAAGAAATGTTCACAAGGTACCATTTTTTTCTTAATCATGTAACATAGTGGTCTGACCTAATGACTTATACTGTGAGAAGTATAGGACAATTTAATGCTTTACAGAAAACACTAAACAGTCCAATTAGCTAACGCAATATTTCTTATTTGATAATTTTGTACAGGAGTGATTGTTGAAGTATGATTTTGGAAAAATAGATACTTAAATTGCTTTTGATAGTTGCAGAGGCCGTGGACTAATTGTCCAGAGTTTTGACAGTTTGTAATAATTTTCTAAGTCTAAAGAGAAAGGTATATGACAGTCTTTGAACATAACTGACTCTCCTAATTTATTAACTGTTATTCAGAGTTATGACAAACAGGCCGTTAACGTCTACTCCTATAAATACACTCCTGGAAATGGAAAAAAGAACACATTGACACCGGTGTGTGAGACCTACCACACTTGCTCCGGACACTGCGAGAGGGCTGTACAAGCAATGATCACACGCACGGCACAGCGGACACACCAGGAACCGCGGTGTGGGCCGTCGAATGGCGCTAGCTGCGCAGCATTTGTGCACCGCCGCCGTCAGTGTCAGCCAGTTTGCCGTGGCATACGGAGCTCCATCGCAGTCTTTAATACTGCTAGCATGCCGCGACAGCGTGGACGTGAACCGTATGTGCAGTTGACGGACTTTGAGCGAGGGCGTATAGTGGGCATGCGGGAGGCCGGGTGGACGTACCGCCGAATTGATCAATACGTGGGGCGTGAGGTCTCCACAGTACATCGATGTTGTCGCCAGTGGTTGGCGGAAGGTGCACGTGCCCGTCGACCTGGGACCGGACCGCAGCGACACACGGATGCACGCCAAGACCGTAGGATCCTACGCAGTGCCGTAGGGGACCGCACCGCCACTTCCCAGCAAATTAGGGACACTGTTGCTCCTGGGGTATCGGCGAGGGCCATTCGCAACCGTCTCCATGAAGCTGGGCTACGGTCCCGCACACCGTTAGGCCGTCTTCCGCTCACGCCCCAACATCGTGCAGCCCGCCTCCAGTGGTGTCGCGACAGGCGTGAATGGAGGGACGAATGGAGACGTGTCGTCTTCAGCGATGAGAGTCGCTTCTGCCTTGGTGCCAATGATGGTCGTATGCGTGTTTGGCGCCGTGCAGGTGAGCGCCACAATCAGGACTGCATACGACCGAGGCACACAGGGCCAACACCCGGCATCATGGTGTGGGGAGCGATCTCCTACACTGGCCGTACACCTCTGGTGATCGTCGAGGGGACACTGAATAGTGCACGGTACATCCAAACCGTCATCGAACCCATCGTTCTACCATTCCTAGACCGGCAAGGGAACTTGCTGTTCCAACAGGACAATGCACGTCCGCATGTATCCCGTGCCACCCAACGTGCTCTAGAAGGTGTAAGTCAACTACCCTGGCCAGCAGGATCTCCGGATCTGTCCCCCATTGAGCATGTTTGGGACTGGATGAAGCGTCGTCTCAGGCGGTCTGCACGTCCAGCACGAACGCTGGTCCAACTGAGGCGCCAGGTGGAAATGGCATGGCAAGGCGTTCCACAGGACTACATCCAGCATCTCTACGATCGTCTCCATGGGAGAATAGCACCCTGCATTGCTGCGAAAGGTGGATATACACTGTACTAGTGCCGACATTGTGCATGCTCTGTTGCCTGTGTCTATGTGCCTGTGGTTCTGTCAGTGTGATCATGTGATGTATCTGACCCCAGGAATGTGTCAATAAAGTTTCCCCTTCCTGGGACAGTGAATTCACGGTGTTCTTATTTCAATTTGCAGGAGTGTAGTACCATGTTCGCAAGCGGAGAACTTCTGCATATAAGTGTTTGGGAGATAGCGAGGAACATAAAGCAGCATTGGTAATATTTATCAAGTTACTGAAACGGGGACTGCTCTTGAAAGGTAGAAAATTAGATATGTTTGTAAGAAATAGAAGACGAACTCTCAAACGAATTGTGAAGGATTAACTACAAAGTATACCAAAATCACCATTAAATATCTGAAAACAAATTGTCACACAAATAATGAATTAATTAATCGTTGTATATGGGGAAAAGAGGCAGGAAATAGTAATAATAACAACAATAACAGTAATAATTATGATAATAGATGAAAGGTACTGTCCACTGACGACAAGGATGCACATGATAGTAATATGGCAGCAAACTGGTTGTGCATTGTGATGTACTTTAGAGCAGAATAGTACACGACATTCTCAAAACATGTTCATGAAAGCAATTACGTCAACATTGTAGCTGCGACTCACTTCATACTATCCATGGGATAAAAGAATGTTAAGTCGTCTCTCCTTTTCAGCATACAAATACATCCAGTATAATACTGGTCAAGCTCTTCGCTTAGACATTCATGCTTCAGTAGCTCCTTTGTGAATAGTTTTTCAATTCTATTACCGTGTGTGCAACTACAGAAATGCATCTTTTCGTCATGACATTATTTTGTTAAAACATATCCAGTGGTATGGTTATCTCTTCAGTTTCTTGTTTCCAGTGATTGCATAATGCCTGCATGTTCATTTCACTAGAAATTTCCTTTTCACACAAGTGCTGCAAGTCATAATGAAAATGAGAGCCCATAAACGGTGAATAACCAAACTCAACACAATTAGACTCACAATGAAGTCAACTAATAAGGCAATATTTTCAGATGGTCGTTAATTTAGACCATAGGCAGCTGCAGGGTAGTGGGGAGCGGGGAACGAACGTTTCTCTAGTATCTACCATCCATCTCAGGCAGCCTCCTGCGCTGGCTAATCTACGAATAATAAAGATGTACATATTTCTTTTATTATATTATTAAAAGCTATCCATAGACTGGTTCAAAGCCCGTAGGATTTTTAATAGCCTTGCATATTCCTTTTCGAAATACGAAAAAGTGGTTTTGGTTAACTGGACTACTGAAAATCTTTCTTTTGAAGTAAAAGTGTAAGTATGTTCTTACTGTTATTGTGGTACTAAATTAGATGACAGATTTGCAGCCTGGGGTTAAGCAATTCATTCTTCATTTAAGGCATGGAAGTAAAATGATATCACCTACTGTTAGCTCCAAATTTTAGAGGGCCTTAACCCCCTATCAAGGACGAGGTCATTAGACCACAAAAGTGGTAAATTTGATGCAGATCCAGAAGGAAAGAACATTTAGTAAAGACGTAGTTTTAAGGGAAATAATAGAATCTAAATTTCCATCTGTAATTATTTATCCAAAAATAAAACTTGCAAATCTTATTCAGGAAAGGCGATTATAATGTTCAGTGTATGGTACCTTCTTTTCAGAAACATACATCAAAATTTCCAAATATAATAATAAAAGACGAATGCTTACAAAATTCTATCTTTTCATGGACATTTAACAAATGAAAACACAAGAAAGAGAAGTAAAATGAATTTTTCTGACCGCCTTTAGCTATACCTCTATTAACGAGATTTTGCAAACTCTTTCAAGTCATAAATATGAAGATGAATTAAAGAGAAATAATAGACTATTCTTATCTATTTTTGGTGTATTAGATTACTATATTGAAGGTCAGCTGTTAAAATATCACTTATAACAACAATTATATGACTGAAAATAATACGAGACCGAAAAAGTACCTTTGATTCAAATACATTATTCTAAGGCTTATATATTGCACATTTCAAAGAGTATCTATGATTGATAAATTGCCTGAGAGACTTTACAGTGTTGCATGTGGAAACAATAGCTTCAATGTGGCAGAACACAATGAACTGCACTGGATGATTTATTATACAGATATTGTAAAATATGTGTTTCATTCATACTCACATAGAATGTTCATAACAACAAATTAACACAGATGATTATCAGCCTTCAAAGTGGTTTTCGTTACTAGAAGTTTCATTTTATTTTGCAGGGACCTGTCAGATTCTATCACAACGAAAGGAAGGCCAATATATTGCTCAAACAATTTCAAAGTAAGTTCATGAATGAACCATACATCTTACATATCTCTGATTAATAACTTTATGGGGTTCTTAATTTTTCATTTTTGCTCTTAAATGTTTTTATCTCTTGTAGTTTATATGTATTAACTGAAATAAACTTGATGTGGAGAGTTAGTAGTGTGAAATGTTGGCTTAAGGTATCTGACAAGCGAAGTTTGATTAAAATATAGTGTTAATTCATTTTTGCGTTACCTTACTGTGTACATTTACAAATAAGTTTTCGCAATATTGTGGTTTCGCTTTAGGCTGCTATTTATCACACTACTCTCGTTTTTATGCGCCAATATCCATATGCAGTATGTCCTTCGTCAATCTGGCCAGGATAGCTTTAACAGAACATTGTTCTAGACTTATACAGTAAACCAAAATATGTAATAGTATTTTAAGCAACATCTTCTCTATCCGTCTATATTGTTCCCATGCTCTTCACTCATCCCAAATGCAACTCAGAATAAGAGTTGCCTTCTTCATATTCATTTCTAATGGGTTCTTGACCTGCATCGTAAGCAATTCAGCATTACAGTACATTATTTATTTTGATAATTACGATTATGTCATTTGTAGAGTTGTAATGAACATATAAGCTTTAAAAAAGACAATTGTGTAATAATGATAAAACAGATTTCGGTTAGTATTATTGTGAGACAACATATTTTTCCATATTTCGAAGTTTTAAGCATTGAAAAGTCTAATATAGCATGTTTTTATAAAATTATACCCACAATCTCCACTTTCTAATATATGTATCATCCATCATAATTATTATGAAAGTGGTCCATTGATATAGTCATCTTCTTTGTTCACTGTTATCAGAGGAAGTACAGTTATTTTCCACCTCTCATTTTATTCCCTCAGTAATGTACAAATAACATTCATTCATTACTTTTGCTTTATCCCTTGATTAATAATTATTTAACTAACTGTCTCACACGTGCTAGGAAATGTTAACCCACCTGAAGAGTTGCATGCATTAGCACGCCACTAGCAGGTTTCGGTTAGGTGCGCCTGGCCTAGGTCGAAACTGCCCAACGGATTAACAATGAAGGCCAGTGTGGTGGCCAGCCTGTATGTAGCTTCTAGCCAGATTATTACATACAAATAGGTGAATACTAAATTGGTACACAAGTTTTGCCTCAATTAAACGATTCACAAACATTTATAAAACATTTTCACACTTTCCATGACATAAATATAGATGCAGACAATTGGAGTACACAAATTCCGATAGTGGGGAGAGGGTTGGGGGAAGGCGAGAAAGGGGCAGTTACAGGAAGGACATGCAGTCACCATCTACTGCTAACACTGCCAAATTCAGTCATTAACGTGCTTATCATCTGAAGATACAGGATAAAGACCAGGAAAAAGAATGACATAATAGATAATGTGCAGTTTGATTAACATGACGAAGACTAAGCTCATCACAACAGTTACTTAGCTTTTAAGATTGTTTTATAAAAATAACTGTCATGTCTTTTCTGATTTTGCTACCTCATTAACCTCTTTGTCAATCCCGAAACAAATCTATGAATTACGACAGCTGCTAGGCTAACTAATAACTCGCTGTTCTGCTCTGGGTATACGTTAACAATTTTTATCATTATATAACCGGAGACCCATTACAAAAAATAAAATGTAGGAGTACGCCTGTGGTTGCTTTATCGTCCCAACGGAGAAAAAAGCTGTTTTATTTGTTTTTCAGATGGATCGGAAGTAAAAGTTGGTGAGTTCAATGGCGTCACCGAACAGTTAGACTTAACAAGGGGGCATCCAATAAAATGGCATGGCAAGTACCCTCCGAAAGATCGGACAGTTCAGATCTTTGAACATTCACATGTGAACATTACTATCTATTCTCTGCTGGCGTCAGCGTCCTCCATAGGTATTGTAATGGCCATTACATTCCTGGCCATTAACATCACTTATAGAAATCAGAGGTACGTACAGTTTACATTATGTTAACTATTACTGGATGGTTTTGGTTACTTCAGGATGTGAACTTTCAGGATTTATGTAATGCATGTTAGTATCGAGTAGTATGGCTGTGTTATAGTTGTAGTCTTCAGTGCGAAGATTGGTTTCATGCAGCTCTCCATGCAACTCAATCCTGTGCAAGCCTCTTTGTCTCCAAGTAACCACTGAAACCTACATCCATTCTATTTGCTTATTGCATTCATCTCTTGGTCTCTCTCCACCATGTTAATCCCATCCATTTCCTTCCAGTACTAAACTGGTGGTTCATTGATGTCTCAGAATGTATCCTGTCGACCGTTCCCTTCTTTTAATCAAGCAGTACCATAAATTTCTTCTCTCCCAATTCTTTTCAGTACTTCCTCATTAGTTACGTGATCTATCCATCTAAACTTCAGCATTCTTCCGTAGCGCCATATTTCGAAATCTTCAATTCTCTTCTTGTCTGAACTGTTTATCGTCCACGTTCCACTTCCATACAGGACTACATTCTAGACAATACCTTCAGAAAAGGCGCCCTAACACTTAAATCTCTATTCGATGTTAACAAATTTCTCTTCTTCAGAAACGTTTTTCTTGCCATTGCCAGTCAACACTTTATATCCTCTCTAATTTGGCTGTAGTAAGTTATCTTACTGCCCAAATAGAAAGTTTCATCTACACTTTTAGTGTCTCATTTCTTAATCTAATTCCCTCAGCATCTCCAGGTTTAATTTAGTTACATTACTTTACTCTTACTTTGTTTTTGTTGATATTCATGTTATAACTTCCTTTGGAGACACTGTCAATTCCCTTCTACTGCGCTTACAAGCCCCTTCACAAAAATTCAGTATAATCAGCAAACATCAAAATTTTTATTTCTTCTCTCTGAACTGTAACTCCTTCTCCAGATTTTTCTATGATTTCCTTTACAGCTTGCCCAATGTACAGTTTGAATACCAGCGTGCGTAGGCTACAAACCCGTCTCGCTCCTTACTCAACCATTCTTCACTTTCATGGTTTCGTATAACTGCCTTCTAGTTTCTATACAAATTGTAAATAACCTTTGGCTCCCTGTGTTTTACCTCTGGTACCTTCAGAATTTCAAAGGTTAACCTGCGTCTACAAATATTACAAGCGTAGGTTTGCGTTTCTTTAACTTATCTTCTAAGATAAGTCGTAGAGTCAGTATTGCCTCAGATATTCCTAAATTTCTCTGTAATCCAAACTGATCTTCCCCGAGGTCGGCTTCTACCAGGTTTTCCATTCTTCTCTAAACAATTCGTGTCAGTGTTTTGCAACCATGATTTATTAAACGAATAGTTCGGTAACGTTCACATCTATCAGCACCTGCTTTCTTTGGAGCTGGAATTGTTACATCCTCTTGAAGTCTGAGGGTATTCCGCCTGTCTCACACATCTTGCACTCCAAGTGGAATAGTTTTATTATAGCCGGTTGCCCCAATGATATCAGTAGTTCTGCTGGAATGTTGTCTACTCTAGAGGCCTTGTTTCTACGCAGCGCCTTCAGTGATCTACCAGACTCTGCTTACAGTTTCATATCAAATGGTTCAAATGGCTCTGAGCACTATGGGACATAACTACGGAGGTCATCAGAGCCCTAGAACTTAGAACTACTTAAACCTAACTAACCTAAGAACATCACACATATCCTTGCCCGAGGCAGGATTCGAACCTGCTACCGTTGCGGTCGGGTAGTTCCAGACTATAGCGCCTAGAACCGCTCGGCCACTCCGGCCGGTTAGTATCATATCTCATCGTCATCTATGTCTTGTTCTCCTGTTATAATATTGCCTTCAAATTCATTTCCCTTGTACAGGCCTTTTATATGTTCCTTCCACCTCTGGATTTTCCCTTCTTTGCTTAGTATTTCATCTGAGCTCTTGATATTCGTACAGCCGTTTCTCTTTTATCCGAAGGCCTCTTCAATTTTCCTATAAACGGTATCTATCTTTCTCCTAGTTATATGTGTTTCTATAGCCTTGCATATGTCCTCTAGTTATTCCGCCTTTGCCATTCGGCACTTTCTATCAATCTCAATTTTAGACGTCTATATTTAATGTTGCCTGCTTAATTTGCTGCATTTTTACATTTTCTCCTTTCAGCATTTAAATGCAATGTCTCCGGTGACATCAAAGTATTTCTATTAGACCTTGTTTTTTTACTTATTTGATCCTCTGCTGCCGCCGTTATTTCATCTCTCAAAGCTACCCATTCGTCTTCTGCTGTATTCTTTCCCCTCATTCAGTCCAACGTTGTCCAATGCTCTGCAACTCCCAGCAACCACTGGTTCTTTCAAATTATCCACGTCCTGTCTCCTTATTTTCCTTCCTTTTTACAATTTCTTCAGTTCTAATCTACAGTTCATAGCCGATAAATTGCCACTCCCCCTGGAAACATCCTACAGTTTAAAATCTGGTTCCTAAATCTCTGTCTTATAATTATATAATCAGTCTAAAACGTTCCGGTATCTCCAGGTTACTTCCACGTATATAGCCTTCGTTCATGATGCTTAAACCCATAAAATATACAGCGTGTCCTATCCTCATTGCCGTGATGACGCTATATACCTACTTGAAACACTATTTTGTACGTAACAGAATCAACATTATCTGATATCCAACTTATAAGTCTATGTCTTTTTCTGTCGTTAATTTTTAATATGAAATTAAAGCAGCTAGTTTCTAAGTGGGAATGGTACATAACCATCATCAGTTAAGAATTTACTACCAGATTCCTAAATAAAAGTCTCAAAAAGACAGAAATTTTCCACATGAGATGGAAGCAACTAATTTACCCCAGCCATAGTTTCCTTGTTCAGCAATGGTGTATACTCTACAATATATTGAAAATTATTTGATAATTAAAAACATGTGACGAACAGAAAGTTCAAACTGCATTCATGGCGTTCATCACGTTTGCTTTCCCAGCGATCTCTCTACATAAATCTTGTATTCCCGTTCTGAAATTTAAGATTAGTTTCTGATTGTCTAAGGACGCTGTTCCTCAGCAGTTAGCAGGAAATTTTGGTAAAATTTCAAACATTGGCTTAAGTCTGAAACAAAGAATGAAAACGAGGCGTCATGCCTTCAGTAGTTGTCAGTATGTATGGCAGAAGGAGTATTTCTTTGCAATTCAGACATAAAAATTACAAATATCTATAGCTTCACAGTCTTAATCTTATGAAAATTTCCTATGTTGTAAATTTAATAAATTCGTTCAAGAGCTGAAGTCACTGCTTATTCCTGCATTGTTAGTTACTTTGTACACAGCTGCCAGCAACGTATAAGCACAAGTACACAATATCAGTATTTCGTTCCATTACTCTGTTCAGAATGTTTATAAGTTTCATATTGGTTGTGCATTTCTATTGGGTTTGCAATCTTTACAAGCGATTGTGTTTTCAAAACGTCATGCTCAGTTCTTTCCTCAGTCAGCTTCTAATTTCCTCTTGTGTAATCTGTTTATTCTACAATTCTTTCCGTATTTTCTCGAAATAAAAAGGAGTCCATTTGCAGGAAATTTCATTGACTATTAAATTAACTCTTACTCATTTTACTAAGGTTTGAAGTTCATCTTTTCGTTCTTCCGTGTTTGCGATTTGAAAACAGGGTTGTTTTGGAAATCAGCCTTACGCAAACACAAGTAGTTTATTTTCATTTTTACCCAGACATGTTTCGACACCAATGTGTCGTCTTCTGTGGGTCACATTTTTATTTCTGTAAAGTACATCACATTTGTAATAACTTAAACTGCTTTAGGCATAAGAAATACAATATTAGCAATTTGCTTCATTTGGTTTAGACACTCACCTTGAAATTACATCGCTAACTGAATTGCACTATTAAACATCGATTTTAGTGCTCGTTGACGTCGTTTTTGTGACAGTATGTCATCTGCAAACTATCCATGAAGAAAATTATATCCCCATGTTTTATTATACACGAAGCCCACACCTACTACAGTAGTACAAGTTTATATGACAACTAGCTCTGCAGATGACGAAGAAATTGAAGAAATGTACGATGAAATAAAAGAAATTATTCAGATAATGAAGGGAGACGAAAATTTAATAGTACTGGGTGACTGGATTTCGAGTGTAGGAAAAGGGAGAGGGAAACATAGTAGGTGAATATGGATTGGGGCTAAGAAATGAAAGAGGAAGCCGCCTAGTAGAATTTTGCACAGAGCACAACTTAATCATAGCTAACACTTGGTTTAAGAATCATGAAAGAAGATTGTATACATGGAAGAACCCTGGAGATAATAAAAGGTATCAGATAGATTATATAATGGTAAGACAGAGATTTAGGAACCAGGTTTTAAGTTGTAAGACATTTCCAGGGGCAGATGTGGACTCTGACCACAATCTATAGGTTATGACCTGTAGATTAAAACTGAAGAAACTGCAAAAATGTGGGAAATTAAGAAGATGGGACCTGGATAAACTGAAAGAACCAGAGGTTGTACAGAGTTTCAGGGAGAGCATAAGGGAACAATTGACAGGAATAGGGGAAAGAAATACAGTAGAAGAAGAATGGGTAGCTCTGAGGGATGAAGTAGTGAAGGCAGCAGAGGATAATGTAGGTAAAAAGACGAGGGCTGCTAGAAATCCTTGGGTAACAGAAGAAATATTGAATTTAATTGATGAAAGGAGAAAATATAAAAATGCAGTAAATGAAGCAGGCAAAAAGGAATACAAACGTCTCAAAAATGAGATCGACAGGAAGTGCAAAATGGCTAAACAGGGATGGCTAGAGGACAAATGTAAGGATGTAGAAGCTTATCTCACTAGGGGTAAGATAGATACTGCCTACAGGAAAATTAAAGAGACCTTTGGAGAGAAGAGAACCACGTGTATGAATATCAAGAGCTCAGATGGCAACCCAGTTCTAAGCAAAGAAGGGAAGGCAGAAAGGTGGAAGGAGTATATAGAAGGTTTTTACAAGGGCGATGTACTTGAGAACAATATTATGGAAATGGAAGAGGATGTAGATGAAGACGAAATAGGAGATATGATACTGCGTGAAGAGTCTGACAGAGCACTGAAAGACCTGAGTCGAAACAAGGCCCCCGGAGTAGACAACATTCCATTAGAACTACTGACGGCCTTGGGAGAGCCAGTCATGACAAAACTCTACCAGCTGGTGAGCAAGATGTATGAGACAGGCGAAATACCCTCAGACTTCAAGAAGAATATAATAATTCCAATCCCAAAGAAATCAGGTGCTGACAGATGTGAAAATTACCGAACTATCAGTTTAATAAGTCACAGCTGCAAAAAACTAACGCGAATTCTTTACAGACGAATGGAAAAACTGATAGATGCGGACCTCGGGGAGGATCAGTTTGGATTCCGTAGAAATGTTGGAACACTTGAGGCAATACTGACCTTACGACTTATCTTAGAAGAAAGATTAAGAAAAGGCAAACCTACGTTTCTAGCATTTGTAGACTTAGAGAAAGCTTTTGACAATGTTGATAGGAATACTCTTTTTCAGATTCTAAAGATGGCAGGGGTAAAATACAGGGAGCGAAAGGCTATTTACAATTTGTACAGAAACCAGATGGCAGTCATAAGAGTCGAGGGGCATGAAAGGGAAGCAGTGGTTGGGAAAGGACTGAGACAGGGTTGTAGCCTCTCCCCGATGTTATTCAATCTGTATATTGAGCAAGCAGTAAAGGAAACAAAAGAAAGATTTGGAGTAGGTATTAAAATTCATGGAGAAGAAGTAAAAACTTTGAGGTTCGCCGATGACATTGTAATTCTGTCAGAGACATCAAAGGACTTGGAAGAGCAGTTGAACGGAATGGACAGTGTCTTGAAAGGAGGATATAAGATGAACATCAACAAAAGCAAAACGAGGATAATGGAATGTAGTCAGATTAAATCGGGCGATGCTCAGGGAATTAGATTAGGAAATGGGACACTTAAAGTATTAAAGGAGTTTTGCTATTTAGGAAGTGAAATAACTGATGATGGTCGAAGTAGAGAGGATATAAAATGTAGACTGGCAATGGCAAGGAAAGCGTTTCTGAAGAAGAGAAATGTGTTAACATCGAGTGTAGATTTAAGTGTCAGGAAGTTGTTTCTGAAAGTATTTGTTTGGAGTGTAGCCATGTATGGAAGTGAAACATGGACGATAACTAGTTTGGACAAGAAGAGAATAGAAGCTTTCGAAATGTGGTGCTACAGAAGACTACTGAAGATAAGGTGGATAGATCACGTAACTAATGAGGAGGTATTGAATAGGATTGGGGAGAAGAGAAGTTTGTGGCACAACTTGACTAGAAGAAGGGATCGGTTGGTAGGACATGATTTGAGGCATCAAGGGATCAAAAATTTAGCATTGGAGGGCAGCGTGGAGGGTAAAAATCGTAGAGGGAGACCGAGAGATGAGTACACTAAGCAGATTCACAAGGATGTAGGTTGCAGTAGGTACTGGGAGATGAAGCAGCTTGCACAGGATAGAGTAGCATGGAGGGCTGCATTAAACCAGTCTCAGGACTGAAGACAACAATAACAACAGAGATGTAAATTAATTACAAGTGAGTAATTGGACAATGTGTAAATTTTGATTTGCCATATACCTCAGAATGTTCCCATGTCTCCGTTTCTCTCCAGTATCCAGCTACAAATTTAAGACCATATTATATTACAGCATATAATGTAGTAGCCAGGTTACGCTTCACAATCTCCATTTATTTCTCTATTTACCTTGCTTTAACAGGTATATAAAGATGTCGAGTCCATATCTAAACAACCTGATTATAATTGGATGTATGTTAACGTACAGCAGTGTTATATTTCTGGGACTGGACTCCACCTTAACCAGTGTTGAATCTTTTCCATACATTTGCACAGCGAGAGCGTGGCTTCTCATGGCTGGTTTTTCACTGGCATTTGGATCCATGTTTTCTAAGACCTGGAGGGTCCATTCAATATTTACTGACGTGAAGCTCAATAAGAAGGTAAACGAAAATTTCTACACCTTAGCAAAATTTTTAAATACATTGTTAACTATATTACTATCGCCTCTGACGGAGCTTACTTAGCGCAACTAGCACTCAGTGTCTTATGTTGGATTTTAAAAACAATTAGACTTTACAGTGCAATCTGTGTTCATTATTATATTAAAACCATGCAATCTATAAATTACATAACTGTCTGGTCGATTCTCCTTACAGGTTATTAAGGACTATCAGCTCTTCATGGTAGTTGGTGTCCTCCTTGTTATCGACCTGGCAATAATGACGACTTGGCAGGTGACTGACCCATTCTACAGGGAAACCAAGACAATGGAGCCGTATGTAAGTGTCAACTCAGAAATCACTACAGAGAAATAAAATTAATTTTCACAACATGACATATAATTTCAAAAATATTAGTACATCAGTACATTATCTATAAATGCAATACTCAATTCTATCGTTGTAAATCTTTGTCTCCATGGTTCTGTAAATTTTCAAAAGCTATCATTAAAAAACGTATCTTCAGTTATATTCCTTAAGACATTGTACAGTGAACCGCGGAGAGCACTTAGCACAGTTATTATTAGTTGCTTTTTATCTCTTTAAGTAGCCCAAAGAGAGGAGAAGGGGTAAATAATTGATGCACGCCTACTACGCACACAAATCTCACTTATCTTGTCTTTGTGATACTTATGTGGAATATTCGATAGATGTTTGACCGTTCTTCCTGAGATATGAGTACTAGTTCTCAAAATTCATCCCGTAGCGTTTCATGAGAAACGAAATTTACATTTACATTCTTCGATCTTCTGCACAATACTTTCGAATGGAATTAAAACATTCTTAATTAGTATTGGACATCCTGGACATCCAACCAATCGATTAATTTTTGTGATTTCGGTGATCTTTTTTTAGCTATTTTAACAACGGAACTTATACAATTTTTTTTATATTAATGGACTGAGATCCGCCTCGATTGCGAAAAAACACCTAGTGTTTACCTAGGTTTCGGTGTAGATAACTACACCTTCTTCAGAACAATAAACTCAAAAATGTCTATAAAGACCTTTGTCAATAATTAAAAGCTCAGCATAGCTATATATTTATAAAAGAAAAAGATGACACATAAAAGTACATGTGAACAAAGTCAAAAGAATAACTTAACTTAATGGTGTACACTCCTCCACCCATCGAACACATGCTGATGTGAGGTGGAGTGTACACCATTAAGTTAAGTTATTCTTTTGACTTTGTTCACATGTACTTTTATGTGTCATCTTTTTCTTTTATAAATATATAGCTATGCTGAGCTTTTAATTATTGACAAAGGTCTTTATAGACATTTTTGAGTTTATTGTTCTGAAGAAGGTGTAGTTATCTACACCGAAACCTAGGTAAACAGTAGGTGTCTTTTCGCAATCGAGGCGGATCTCAGTCCATTAATATATTAACAAACGATTGCTGACGCGCTGCAATGTTGAAGGTTCTTGTATACAAATTTTAACGGATTCAATTCATTTTCTTTGTCAGTTCGGTTACAACCTTCACACATACTGCTGTTATAGAGCAGATCACACAGCTCACATGCAGTAATGACACATTTGAAATCTACGTTCATGCTGGAAGTGGGATTCGTAATCGCGAGCCACTTTCGAGATGTCAACCTGTTAAAACAGACCGCTTATAATACTACAAGCAATTTCTTCACTCGCTTCTTCAGGACGACTTGACGACGATCCCAAACATTCTAACATGCATTGGTGTTATATATGACATACACGGTTAATGTGATCAGTAGTATCTGAGATTATACACTGCCTGACAAAATAAACTTAAGCACCCACAAAATATGGTAGGATGTCAACGTAATTTCCTTTACTGTACGCACCATCGTCCGTGTGTAAATGGTTAGACTTGCAATCTTCTGTGACAGGTAGAACGAACACCAAATTGCATTAGTGTTCAGTTTTGTTACCAGATCTGGTAGGGAGAGAACAGCGTTAGATGTTGAGTGATCACTGTCAAGAATATGTGGATGACGTGTACCCGTGTGAGACAGCGTTATCAGCAAAATGGTTCAAATGACTCTGACCTCTATGGGACTTAACTTCTGAGGTCATCAGTCCCCTAGAACTTAGAACTACTTACACCTAACTAACCTAAGGACATCACACACATCCATGCCCGAGGCAGGATTCGAACCTGCAACAGTAGCGGTCGCAGGTTCCAGACTGTAGCGCTTAGAACCGCTCGGCCACACTGGCCGGCCGTTATCAGCACATGACAGTGTTTGGAAGGGACCTAATTGTGGGTCTCAATTTTGCCGCCTGTTAGAGTCGTACAATATCCAGATTTGTAGAGCTTTAGTCTGGCAGTGACCCGAAGTTGGGCTGTATGGGAACGTGACAGCAGGCATATTCGTCGTCAAGTTTTCGGTTGACCACCACTGAGCACTACAAGGTCGGACCGCCGTATTGTGCGCCACGCACATCGTAACCCCTTCACATATGCATCTGCCTTCCGATACCTCCCTGTAACATTGTGAGTCATACCACACTACTGGTCGAAGACTAGCAGCAGTCGGAATAGGGGATTACCGACCCACACGTAGAGTGTGGTACCACCACAGCACAAACGGCTGTAGCCGGGGAGCATGCACTGATGATGAATGCTGTCCCATTGTACTCAGCGATGAGTCCTGTACTACCCTGGAGTTCCATCGTCGGCCACTACGGCTGTGACCTGGAGAGAAGTCTCAGCCTTCTAATATTGTGAAGAGGCATATCGCTGTTACTTTTGGCAATCGGTGTGGGGAGCCATCAGGTCAAACTTCACGTCACGGCTAGTAAAGACTAATCGAACTGTGACAACACAGCGGTACATCACCGACATCCTGCGTCCTAATGTGTTACCTCTCATGAGACAGTATCGTGGTGCTATTTTTTCAACAGGACAGTGCTCGTTCACACATGGCACATGTCGTTATGATCAGTTTGCCTGATGCTGAGGTACTGCCATGGCCTGCAGGATCTCAAGTTACGTCCCCGATAGAATATGTGTGGAACCAATTCGGACGTCGACTCCATCCCAGTGCCACTATCGAGGGAATGAGGGACCAGTTACAACAGTTTTTGTATGTCCATCCTCTAAGCAGGAGGTCTCTGGGACGACGGCCGTTTACTATCGTGACTAACAAAAACACCTACAACCGTCATTATGATTTTATTTCATTATGTCGCTACCAATTTCAACGCTTCAGTGCGTCATCTTCAAGCTGTTTTTGATGCGGTACAGGTTGATATGATCCCCATGCATAACACATCAGTTTCCAGCATTTCTGGATACGCGGATAATATGTCAGAACTCCAGCCACAACTACCAACTTGGCAGAGGATGTTTACGTGACATTAAATGTGGTCCCTGGTACGTCTTCCATTGTCTCCCACCCACAAACGGTACAGAATGCCTCTGTCTTATAACGTATTACTGTCGGTTCGCCAACAGCATCCCACCAGCAAATTGCACCTTAACAAGACAGTACACCACCCCATCGATCACAGATTCGGCGTGTGGTGTAGGGCGCCTTGCAACGGTTCGCGCGGCTCCCGCCCCCCCCCCTCACCCCCCGCCCCTCCTCCCTCGGACGTTTGATTCCTCCCGCCGGCATGGGTGTGCGTGTTGTCCTTAGCGTAAGTTAGATTAAGTAGTGTGTAAGCCTAGGGACCGATGACCTCAGCAGTTTCTTCCCATAGGAACTTACCACCAATTTCGAATTTTCCGATCACACAATCTTTTGAGGAATACTCTTCAGATATGAGTGTGATTATGTGTTGCTCCAAGACCCCTAGTCTGAATCCTGTTGAGCCATACGGAATATCATCACGAGATTTGTGCTTGCCTTGGACTCGATTTTGACCAAGCTCCGTTAAATAGTCGGCTGTACCTGAGTCGATAAGCATAATGCTGGCTCTTCGACTCGTTCCTTGTCTCGTGAAATTAAAGGCAACTTGCGTCGCCACAGTCGTCAGGGTGAAAGAGGATGCCGCATTCTACACGGTAGATGTGTCTAATTCGATTGCTCATGAGTGAAAATCGCACCGTGAATTCCAATTAGAGCAGCCAGACATCCCAAGTACAAGAAGTTACCAGGTGAGATTCTCAGCGAATATTTCAGCTGCAAGTCTTGGAGATCACCTAACTGGACCACACATTTTACCAGTGCCATGGACTCTACACTCCACTGAACTCATTCCTCAAAACTTCTATCCCTGAGGTTATCTAAAGTCCCTCGTGTACTCATCTCCAGTAAGAGCTGTAACTGAGCTTATTGAGCGCAGAGGGGAGCGTGGAATCTTCTAAAGGATCAGACAAAACTTGGTTCGTCGTTGAACATTTTGTAACGATGTTGGTCGTCGTGACATTGAATATTTATTCGAAAGTAGAGAAGCCACTGATTCCGTTCATAGTGTTTGATTGGACTCTACTCCTTTTTCAATAAAAGTTTTCCATACTACCGTAGTCTGGTGTTACATCTACCGAGTGCAAAGTGCTGTAGGAACTTAATTCCACATTTCCAGCTATAGGTTCCTTACATCAGAAGTTCCGAATTTCATCCCCTACAGTCTCCCAACATTTTAAAACGTCATTCTGTTACATCCTGGGTGCACGAGGTCAACAAGTTGCAGGCCATCAATCAACGTACGTCTTAAATACGTCAGACGTGCAACTAAAATCTAGTATGACCTCTTACGTTACTATTACAGTTTCGTTCTTCAGGGAAAGCTTTCAGCTAAGTTCTGCTGGCAGAATTTGTTTCCATTATTCCACATGGGTGATGAATCGTTACAGACAGGTTTCCTACCAATCTGAAATGGCACGTAACCGACGCTACAGATCAATCCAGAATTTTACAGTGTGGTTTACGTCGTGGGTTTTAGCAGGCGAGTTTAGCAAACCTAGCTGATTTCTTCGAACCTCCTTGCAGATATATCTTCCCTGGAAAGAAGGATCATCAGGCTGATATACAAAAGGTTCGATACTACATTTTTAACAGAGTGTGGAAAATGTCTTATTTTCTAAAATATTTTCATAGGCTCGCGAGTAGAATTTTACTATAGGTGGAAATTAAACATCCGAGATCAAGCCAAGAAAACCAGTTTCAGATCATCACACGACCTCCAGCGAAATTCACTGTCGTTACCACACAGTCAGATATATCAAGCTTCCATGAAGCTCACAGAAGGCCATGTGAATGCCGTTACCAATTACTCGATAAATCATCCTTACACTGCTTCGCACATCAGTGACAAAATCATAAAAAGAGTTCCGTCGCCTCTCGACGGATCGTTTGGCCACTGACTGCCTTTAGCAGAACTGCAAAAGACGTCCTCGGTAGCTGTGGTGATCGTACGGGGGTTCATATCACCAGAGAAGGTTCCTGGGTAGAGATAAAACAATAAACTATTTTAATTAATTAATTATTCACAACTAACATCTACGGATGCAGAAAATTAGCTGAACACAAATAAATGATCTTCTTCGTCGATAACTGATACTGAATAATTGTCTCTGATATTTCGTGTCTACTACACTAACAGCTGAAGTAAATATTTTCGAGAGAGACTACTAAAATAAAAAACAAACGAACAGATACCAGGTCCTGATGTCCATAATCCACGGGGGGCCAATGTCAAGGGGTGCAGGGCCGGAGTCGACGGCTAGCTGTTTGTTGTGGTTGCAGAGGCCTAACTTCCAGGATGGGGTGGCGGCTGGAACTGCTGGCTCCAAGGCTCGGTAGCTGCATAAATACTGCTCCAGCGGACGAATATTGTTTGGCCTACTTGCTGGCACGTGATAAGGCAAAAGCAAATAGTGCATTGTTCACCGTCTCTCTAGTGGCGATACAAAATGTCGCTCGTATGTTAATCAGGCGCCGCTCGTCTTTGCATTGTCCACTAGAGTTGTACACGAAAACAAACCGTTGTCGTTGTTGTTGTCAGCCGGGAATGTTTACATGTGGTTTCCCGTAGTAGTCTTGCCTGTAGGACTCAACCCGCCGGACATGCTTGAGTTGCCAATGGACAGTGTTTCACAATACAGCAGTAATATAGTAGTTGACACTTAAATGCGTCAACTGGCTCGTACACTTCAGACTGAGAGAATTAACGCAGCAGTAAGTCATTTAATTTAATTTAATTTATTTATTTACTTATTTATTTATTTTGTAAAATTCGTGGTTCAAATTCCGTCCAGCCACCCAGATTTTAGTTTTCCGTGTTTTCCGTAAATCTATTACGGTGAACACCAGGATGGTTACACTGATAATATCAGGATCGATTTCCTTCCCCGTCCTTTCCCCTCTGCGGCTGGTCCCGGCGGAGGTTCGAGTACTCCATCGGGCATGGGTGCGTGTGTTTGTCCTTAGGATAATTTAGGTTAAGTAGTGTGTAGCCTTAGCAGTTAAGTCCCATAAGATTTCACACACATTTGAACTTTTTTTTTGTGGCCTTTCCCAATCTGAGGCAGCGCAACGTATTTAATAATCTCAATGAGCGAGGCAGTGTAGTGGTCAGATACTGAACTCGTATTCGGAAGTGTGGCACTTCAAAGTCACATCCATGTATCCAAATTTAGATTTTCTGTCTTTCCGAAATTGTTTAAGGCAAATTGTGAGATGGTTTCTTAGAAAAGGCATGGTCGAATTCCTTCCCCAATATGAGTTTGTCCTCATCGCTAATGATCCTGCAGCTGATGGGACACTAAGCCCTAACCTTCCTTCTTTATTAGTTTAATAAGTTCGTCATCGGTGGAATGTTATATCATAAGTTTTCTTCTTTCCTTCCGTTCTCCATACACATCACTTTAGAGAGTCAGAGCACTTCTTCTTTTCGTAAGAATTAATGACATCTATGATGGCCTCCACTGTGCTCAAAATTTGGCATTTTTTTTATTTAACTCTGCGGCCCAATGCTCTTCCTGTTGTCGTAGTCATCAGTTACCTAAGTCAAAGAAGTGTTGTGTATAACCTCTCTCTGACCTCAGTAAAGACTGTCGCTTTGTGTGACAGTATTTACTAAAGAATGGACAGAGGCTTTCGTTAGTAAGTAGTTAACATTGTATGTAGATAAATTTAGTTAGTCAGTAGTGTCATCGTAGTAATCAGGCAATTAGCTGGAAAGTATTTCTCTGAAAACAATTTTTAAATAAAATTATAGAAAAATACTTATTACAAACAAACGAAATGCCGTTGTTTGCTTTAAGTACATTGTCAATAAATAAATAGTTCTGTATAAGTGTAGGTATTAACCTGTTACTGCATGGGACTCTATTTTTTATGTTTTGGGGCTAAATATATTAGAATCCAGTTTTCCTGGACTCATCACTGAATTGTCAGTTGTCCCTTGTATAATATCCAGAGGCAATCTGATATCCTGAAAGATCATATGCCATACCATAATATCACCCGTTATCGCAGCTGAGACGTACCTCAGTGAGCTTCTGGTTTTCGATATTCCCAGGATATATCAGTACCGATTTTAGGTTATCATCTGCGCCCAAACATCATGAAGCTTCGTCACTGAGCGCTGGTCAAAACCATTATGCATACAGTCACACCAATTGCTCACTAGAAAAGAGCGAAAAATCTATCACTGTTGATATATTATGCCTAACAAACTCTTGAAGGACACACCATGTTGCACAGAAGTTGCGATATCGCGCTGGTCAATGCAGCTGCTTACCAACGTCACGAAATGTCTTTAGTTGGTGATCGCGACGACCTCTGTTCCTTTCTTCTGAGTGTGTTTCAGTATACTGAAACCACACACTCTGTCGTTGCACTCTGTAACCCGACTGACCCAAGAAGTGGTAAATTTGCTGGAATCTAAGCATGTTCCCCAATTACGACAAAACGACCTCGTTCAAAAATGTTACTAGTTGATACAAAAAATTGGCCAGAGTGAGTTCGCTGCATACTATATATTTACACGGACGACTGCAATGTAATGGCCTTTTCAACCGATGTTTCCCAATTATTATAAGCTCAGTAAGGGTCATACATTCCATGTAAGTTGTTTTTATTGGCGTACTTTTATTTCAGATGACGGTACATTTCTGTCCGCAGTTTTTTCAACAGGTGTGGAGAAAAAAATTATAATATCGTTGAAGTAGTATAAGTACACTTTGACTAACCACATTGTTTTCTTGATTCGCAGCCGCACCCGTCGAGTGAAGATATACTTATAGTTCCGGAAAACGAATATTGTCAGAGCGAAAGAATGACGGTTTTCGTTGGCTCGATTTACGCTTACAAAGGTCTTCTAATGGTAAGTACACTTGAAACTTCATTAAAATACTCGTTGTTGTTGCTCTAAGTTATTACTTTAATCATAAATGAAACAGTTTGAATTCTTTGAAATTCATTGTTCTCAGTGTTAATGGAACTATGAGGCTAACATAGCCATGTGCTCGCTCACGCGGCGTTCCTAGAGTGTTTCCGTTTTCCTCTGTCATCCACTGATGACGAGATGTAGACGACCAGTCGAGCTTGTGAATAAGTACTTGCCCACTTTGTTCGCACAGAATTCCAGTAACACGGTATCCATTTCAAAAAACATTATATTTATCATTCCTTGTGGCGCTCTCTATACCACGTCTACATCTGCATATATTATCCGCAAGCGGCCTTGTACCACCACAAGTCATTTCCTTTCCTGTTCCACTCGTAAATATGGCGAGGCAAAAACGATTGTCTGTCTACCTCTATACTAGCCCTAATTCTCTTTTATTTGTGATCCTTACGCGAAATGTTCGTTGGCGGCAGTAGAATCGTTCCGCAGTCAACTGAAAATGCCGGTTCTCTATCTTTTTTTAAAAATAGCGTTTCGCATAAGAGACGTCATCTTCCCTCCAGGAATTCCCATTTGAATTCACGAAGCATCTCTGTAATACTTGCGTGATGATCGAACGTATCGGTAACAGATCTAACAGCACGCCACAGAATTACTTCGATGTCCTCCTGTAAGCCGAGCTGATGCGGATCCCAAACACTCGAGCAGTATTCAAGTGTGGATCACACTAGCGTTCAATGCACAGACCCCTTTGCAGATGAACCACACTTTCACAAAACTCTCCCAGAAACCGTAGTCAATTATTCGCCTTTCCTACCTCCGTACTCACGTGCTCGTTCCAAATCATATCGCTTTGCAACGTTCAGCCTAGATATTTAATCGACGTGATTGTGTCAAGCAGCACACTGCTAATGCTCTGTTCGAACATTACGGGATTGTTTTTCTTACTTATCCGCATTACCTTAGATTTTTCTGTACTTAGGCCAAGCTGCCATTCATCACAGCAACTACGAAGGTCACTCCAAAAGAAATGCATACTATTCTTTTTTAAATCCATCTTTTATTCTACATGTTTGAAAGTTTTACAGTGTGTAGATACATCCTTTAGGAACAATATTTTCATTTCTACACATAATTTCCATCCCTCTCAACTGCCTTACGCCATCTTGGAAGCAGCGCCAGTATACCAGAACGGTAAAATTCTGGACCAACCTGTTGGAGCCATTGTTTGGCAGCGTGCACAAGGGAGTCATCATCTTCATACCTTGTTCCACGAAGAGAGCCTTTCAGTTTCCCAAAGAGACGATATTCACATGGAGCCAGATCAGGACTGTAAGGCGGGTGTTTAAGTGTTGTCAATCCCAGTTTTGTGATCGCTTCCATAGTTTTTTGACTGATATGTGGCCGTGCATCCTGCTTCTGCCGATGTGGTCGAAAACGACTCAGTCGAGCTTGAAGTTTATTCAGTGTCGTCACATATGCATTCGAATTTATGGTGGTTGCACTTGGCATGATGTCCACAAGCAAGAGTCCTTCGGAATCGATAACCACCGTAGCCATACCTTTCCCAGCAGAAGGTGCGTTTTGAATTTTTTTTCTTGGGTGAATTTGCATGATGCCACTCCACTGATAGCTTCTTTGTCTCTGGTGAAAAATGATGGAGCCATGTTTCATGACCTGTCACAATTCTTCAAAGAAATTCATCTCCACCATTCTCGTATTGTTCCAAAAGTTCGCTGAATACCATTTTTCTTGTTTCTTTGTGAACCACTGTCAACATCCTGGGAACCCACCTGGCACAAACCTTTTTTAACAACACTTTCAATATTCTGCAAACACTTCCTTCCCAAATCCCAACGTAGCGTGACAATTCGTTCACTGTGATGCGCCTGTCAGCAGTCACCAATTCATTAACTCTCTGCACATTGTCTGGATTGTTGGCAGTACGAGGCCTGCCGCTGCGAGGACAATCCTCAATATTGCCGTGCCCGCTTTCATCACGTAACCTGCTTTCCCATCGATTAACTGTACGGCGATCGACAGCAGCATCTCCACACATCTTTTTCAACCTCTTGTGGATGTTTCCCACTGTCTCGTTTTCACAACACAGGAATTCTTTGACAGCACGTTGCTTCTGACGAACGTCAAGTGTAGCAGCCATCTTGAAGACATGCTGTGACGGCGTCACACATGGGAACAGGTTGAACTAAGTTTGAAAACAAGCGGGAAGGATGTATCTACACACTGTAAAACTTTCACACATGCAGAATGAAAACTGTATTTTTACAAAAATAGTGTGCATTTCTTTTGGAGTGAGCCTCGTAGAAATTTTGCCTAAGTCATCTTGTATCATCCTACAGTCAGTCACTTCCGACTCCTTCCCGTACACCACAGCATCATCAGCAAACAACCACATATTGCTGTCCTCCTAGTCCACCAAATTATTTATGTAAATAGAAAATAATAGCAGTCCTATCACACTCGCCGGTGCATTGCTGGCGATACCCTTGTCTCTGATGAACATTCATTGTCGAGGGAAACCTACTGCAATCTGTTACTTCATAATTCTTCAAGCCACACATATATCTGGGAACATATTCCGTATATTCGTTCCTTAGCAGTGGGATAGCGTGTCAAAGGCCTGCCGAATATCTAGAAATATGAAATTTGCCTGTTGGGCTTCACCCATACCTCGTACGATATCATGTGAGAAAAGGGCAAGCTGAGTTTCGTACGAGCGATGCTTTCTAAAACCGTGCTGACTTGTGGACAGAAGCTTTTCCGTCTCAAGAATTCTTAAATTCGAACTGAGAATACGTTCAAGAATTCTGCAGCAAACCGATGTTAAGGATATTCGTCTGTTATTTTGCGGGCCCATACTAAAGAGTCTGTCTACGCTACGCCTGTCCGTCCTCTGCTAGAGTAAGATGGGGCGCATGGGATCCTTACCAGATAGGATTGACGGAGGACGTCGAAAAAGTCCAAAGGAAGCAGCTAGTTTTGTATTATCGCTAAATAGGGGAGAAATTCATGGATATGATAAGCGAGCTCGGGTGTTAAACATTAAAACAAAGTCGTTTATAGTTCCGGCGAAATCTTTTCATGAAATTTCAGTCACTAATTTCTTCTCTTGATCATTTTATTGTCGCTAGCCTGCGTAGGAAGGAATACAATAAGAGAAATCAGAGCTCGCACAGAAAACCTGAACTGTTCACTTTTCCACGCAGTTTTAGAGTGGAACGATAGAGAAATAGTTTGAAGGTGGTTTGAAGAACCCTCTGACATGCACTTCAATGTGAACGGCAGAGTAGGCATGCACATCGCTATGAGATGTCGCTTGAGACTTTGCGCTGGTAGAGAGATTCGCGATACGTGCGAGTTAAGTAAGGGGCAAGTGACGTAGAGTTGTTGTTGTTGTGGTCTTCACTCCTGAGACTGGTTTGATGCAGCTCTCCATGCTACTCTATCCTCTGCAAGCTTCTTCATCTCCCAGTACCTACTGCAACCTACACCCTTGTGAATCTGCTTAATGTATTCATCTCTTGGTCTCCCTATACGAGTTTTACCCTCTACGCTGCCCTCCAATGCTAAATTTGTGATCCCTTGAAGCCTCAGAACATGCTCTACCAACCGGTCCCTTCTTCTTGTAAAGTTGTGCCACAAACTCCTCTTCTCCCCTATTCTAATCAATACCTCCTCATTAGTTACGTGACCCATCTAATCTTCAGCATTCTTCTGTAGCACCACATTTCGAAAGTTTCTATTCTCTTTCTGTCCAAACTATTTATCGTCCATGTTTCACTTCCATACATGGCTACACTCCATACAAATACTTTCAGAAACGAATTCCTGACACTTAAATCTATACTCGATGATAACAAATTCCTCTTCTTCAGAAACGCTTTCCTTGCCATTGCCAGACTACATTTTATATCCTCACTACTTTAAGCGTCTCATTTCCTAATCTAATTCCCACAGCATCACCCGACTTAATTCGACTACATTCCATGATCCTCGTTTTGCTTCTGTTGATGTTCATCTTATATCCTCCTTTCAAGACACTGTCCATTCCGTTCGACTGCTCTTCCAAGTCCTTCGCTGTCTCTGACAGAATTACAATGTCATCGGAGAACTTCAAAGTTTTTATGTCTTCTCCATGGATTTTAATACCTACTCTGAATCTTTTTGTTTCCTTTACTGCTTGATCAATATACAGATTAAATAACATCGGGGACAGACTACAACCCTGTCTCACTCCCTTCCCAACCACTGCTTCCCTTTCATGCCCCTAGACACCTATAACTGCCATCTGGTTTCTGTACAAATTGTAAATAGCCTTTCGCTCCCTGTATTTTACCCCTGCCACCTTTAGGATTTGAAAGAGAGTATTCCAGTCAACATTGTCAAAAGCTTTCTCTAAGTCTACAAATGCTAGAAAGGTAGGCTTGCCTTTCCTCGATCTTTCTTTTAAGATAAGGCGTAATGTCGGGATTGCCTCACGTGTTCCAACACTTTTACGGAATCCAAACTGATCTTCCCCGAGGTCGACTTCTACCAGTTTTTCCATTCGTCTGTAAAGAATTCGGGTTAGTATTTTGCAGCTGTGACTTACTAAACTGATAGTTCGGTAATTCTCACATCTGTGAACACCTGCTTTCTTTGGGATTGGAATTAGTACATTCTTCTAGAAGTCTGAGGGTATTTCGGCTGTCTCATACATCTTGCTCACCAGATGGTAGAGTTTTGTCATGACTGTCTCTCCGAAGGCCGTCAGAAGTTCTAATGGAATGTTGTCTACTCCCGGGGCCTTGTTTGGACCCAGGTACTCTTTGTAAAACCGAACTGGGCTTCCATCCGGACTTTCAGTTACTTCTCTACGCCAAGAATTCCCATTACTATGCCCTCCACACGGGAGGACCTTTCTACACAGCTACCATGTGTCATCTACGAAAATGTTCCTCGGAGACAGGGATGAAACATTAGTGAAAAGTCTTGGACATCGATTACTGTCTCTTAATGGGGTAGTTTAAAACGAAGCAGACGCCGGCCTTGAAAGCCTTCATTCCACGATAGATTATCAAAAAACTGTTTCCAATCTGCCGCTGTTCCACACCCAGCAAGTTTCGGCGATTCCACGCGTTAGTAATCCAGATTTTCGAGGAGTGGAAGCGGCGGAAGGCGTCCTCGGGCATAGGGAGAAAGCGCGCGCCTCCAGCGGCCGGAACAATGGAGCGCAAGAAAGTGACAGGCTGACAGACGCGGGAAAGGCGCGACGACTTGCCGCGGGTCAACGGTCGCCGCCAGCCAACCAGCCGACGCGGCCGCGGCCGCGGCCGCGGCGCACTCTACGTGCGCGTCAACGGCTCACTCCCTCGCGCGTAGCCAATAGCAGAGAGGAGCTCCACTTACTGATCACCATTAGTTACGGCGGCATTACGCGACGATCCGCCGCGGACGGTACTGGTAGCCATCTAGCGGTAGAGCGTGTGAAACTACGAAAATTAGCAGACACATTATCTGCAAGCAGGAATAGAGAACACTTCTAAACTGCCGTAATCCGCGCATGCTTAGTAGGCAGCGATAATTCGCGCATGCGCTGAAGGGTTTACCACGGTGCTTGTTGTTAGGTTATTGTTAAGCGTCTAGTGGCTAATTTCAGACGTTCGTGTTGGGGATTTTTCGCGTTGGGGATCTTCTGCATTTTTTTCAGTAAACAGGTTTCACAAATGCAGAAAAGAAACTTTTTTTGCAGTAGACTCTTATATACTAGCTGTTTGTGAAAGGATTTTTTTCTATTGATAGCTTCGTATTCTGGAAATGAAATGGAGCAGAGAGGAATTAAGCGTCTGAAATCAGGCATAGAGCGAGGAAAGGTGTATGAATGACCCACTGTATCATAATAACGTAGTCGGAAATCGTTTCTTTGTGGGGAATGTCCGCAGCTCGTGGTCGTGCGGTAGCGTTCTCGTTTCCCGCGCCCGGGTGCCCGGGTTCGATTCCCGGCGGGGTCAGGGATTTTCTCTGCCTCGTGATGGCTGGGTGTTGTGTGCTGTCCTAAGGTTAGTTAGGCTTAAGTAGTTCTAAGTTCTATGGGACTTATGACTATAGATGTTGAGTCCCATAGTGCTCAGAGTCACTTTTTTTGTGAGGAATATGCATATACGATGATTTTCGATTTGTATCGTAATGCCTTAGTTTACGAAAGTTCAGGTTTGATTTAAGTGCACATCTTGCTTGATTTCAGCATGCCAGAAACGAGAAACTGGCAGTGAAAAGGAGAAAGTCGTTGCAGTTTGCCCCAGTGCGAGAAACGAGGACTGCAAAATTCTGAGGATAGTCCGAACTTGGAAAAACAACACATGGTCACCTAAGTATTGGTCATTTAATGTGTTGCAAATTGCAGTGCACACATCCACAATAACTTTTGCAACGGCGGCTGTGCTATTCTTTGGTTGAAAGCCAGACTCTTAAAAGATTCCCCATTCGTCAGGAAACGTAATGTTACAACCAGCCAGCAACATAACAGGGCGTTCACCGGTATTTTATTAGTGATCTAGGCTGCTATGATCACAAAAAATAACCATATAATTCTTACTCTCTAGAAGGTGAGATAGCCTCCCTCATGACAGTGTCACACTTTCTGTTTCCATCTTCTATCATAGGCAGCAGCTTCTCGAAACAGGCCATGTCCATCCTAACGAAGTTCCGAAATTCTTGCGGATCTTCGGGCCTCAGTTCTTTCATTAACAGTGAATATATTTCCCTGCCTTCCACCCGTCTAGTCAGCCAGGATCGAACCCAACAACGTTTGACTTTTCGTTTTCGTCGCCGTTCTGCCCTAATCCGAAGATTTACTGTCACTGCCAGGGCAATAGCTCCAAAAACAAGTGGATCCTCCATGTGCAATATGCTGTATAAATGTAAATTTCGATATACACATACCTGTGTAATCAAGTGTCGTAATATAAAACTGTTGCGTCTGTAATTCAGAACAGTACTAACCTACATTAGAGAAAAACTATTACTTAATGCATAATGGTAGAAAACAATTTCTTTATAAATAGGAACCTTGAGTTCACAAATAATTTGAACGTATGATGCTTCAGTATATCATACAGTCGCCCTTGAGTTGCGCGCGGTAGAACGGACGACTTTACAAGACATCAGGACATAAGACATCTATTTTCTTTTCGCGCGTACAGTCTGCCGCGTGGATGGTGTAATAGGTCGGGAGTGAACCTGTCTGTAGTTACAGGTATGCACCATCATTTCTTCTTGGTTCCTGAAAAAAAAACAAAAAAAACATGATTTTTGAGTACCAAATGGACCAATTGTGGAGATGGCCACTGCTATAATTTTTATTCCTGGTAAATCGTCGAAATTTTTACCATTTGCTCTTAAGATGATATTCTCGGGGAACTTCCAAACTTTTTCCGGCATCATTATCCATTACCGAGATACAGAAGTTCATATTTACCGCACTTATGCAGAAAACCGCAAAAACAGGTTTATAACCTTTTTTGCACGGTGGGCCGAAATTATCTAAATAACTAACTATTGCAAAGGGCTCAAATTTTAACTGGATATTCTCTAAACATTCATCTAGAAAGGCCATTTTTCTGTTTTCGAAAATCTGTATATGGTAACACGACGCGTCCCAAAAACCATGATTTCAGGGTACCAAAAGTACCATTTGTGGGGATGGCCACTTGTATAATTTTTATTCCTGGCAACTCGTCAAAATTGTTACCAAACGTTCTTAAGTTGATGCTCTGTGCTCTGGGGGCATGGTGAAATTTTTTTCCATATCATTATTCATCACTGATTGCCAGAGGTTCAAAATTACCGCACTTATCCTCATAAAATATACAAGTAATGTCCGTCTGAAGCGTAAATCACGTTGTAAATGATGTAGTGAACACATGGCAATAGTTATAGCGTCGCCGTAAGGGTCAGTATTTTTTCACCATAAAACTTTATGACTCGATGTCTCTGTATAATGGGGACTTCACACCTATAAAAATATGGCCAAAGCAGTACTGCAGTGAAAAAATGGGCTAAAAAGGTCCCAACATGCCTGAAAAGAACCTAAAATTACAGCAAAAAATATGTAAAACTGGGAAGACTAAGGCCCTCTCCAGGCTACAAATAATACAAAAGAACCAACTGAGTTGCTTAATTTTCCTGAGGTGGAGGAGGAGTGTAATGCTTAAATTTTGACCCTATACTGCAGGAAACCTACAGTATGACAGTTCTTCCGACAGATATATAAATTGTTGCTAGGCCAAGGGCTATCAATAATACTTGACCTTTCATCTGTGGTCAATAGAACCCGAGATATGACTCCCTGAAAAATAGTATTTTCGCACCCGGCTTTGTGGAACATACAGGTACCGTGCGATGTCGCACACGGGGCGATACACTACCGTGGTACTCGCCCACGTAGTCGAAATCGCTAACGCACACTTCTGCGGTGGCGCTCAAGTTTCATAGCCAATATTTGGCCGGAAAGGGGAGGAGAGTTGGTGGCTTTTCCAATTAAGCGGCTGAACCCACCCCTAGGGGTCTCTCTGCCAACAATGCCATACGCTGTTCCCGCAATCAGGCCACCTTCGCAGTTAACACAGTAGTTCAGAAACACGAAGAGTAATCATTTGGAGCGGCGTAGAATATAATATGCAGTCTCGAATCGGGATGACAACCGCCACCTCTGCGTCTACATTCTTCGTTAGATCTCCTTTATCTCTTCTATTAATCCAACTTGATAGTGGTCCCACACTGATGAGTAATACTCAAGAATTGGTCGTACAAGTGCAAGCCAATTATTTTGTGGATTAATTGTATTTCCGTTCTGTTCTCCAAATAAATCTCATCCTGGAATCTGCTTGTCAAATATTTTTGTATGCTTATTCCACTTTAGGATGGTCCGTGCGGGTACTCCTTGGTACTTTACAGTACCTACTGTTTGCAGTTATTTATTACCGATAGTGTGATCGAACAGCAGTATCGGTTGCCAGTAGCTACATCCATCGTCGATCCTCTGCAGGTCTTCATGTGTACCGCTACTCTTCTGGCGTTGCAACTTTCCTATAGTCAACGACATCGTTTGGAAACAGCCTCACGGAGCTACAGCGTCATCCAGCAGATCATTTCAAGAGAAAATAAACAGCAATAAGTCATGAATCCAATACAAAATGTGGCCCAGAACTCCGTAAGCTCGTATTTTGTCCACTAAACGACACCGTAGAACTGTATCGAATGCATTCTAGAAGTCCAGAAATACTGCAGTAGGCTGCATGCCGTTGTTTACGGTGAATTAAGTCTAGCAGACGAACAGAGCGACCAGAGTTTCGGAAGATATCTACTCACGAAACCCGTGTTCATTTTTACACAAGAGATTTCGTTCTCAAAAAAGGTCATAATGTGTGAACATAAAACACTTTTCATAACCCTACAACAGACGAACGTCAACGCAATAGGCCTATAATTACGAGGGCTTGCTGAAAAGTAATGCCTCCGAATTTTTTATGTAAAAACTCTTAAAGCTTTTTAGATGAAACAAACGTTATCAACATTTTACGTCACTCTTCGTGTCTATATATCTGCAATCCTCTTCCGCTAGAGGGCTCCAAATTGTAGCGTGTAATATGGCGGTGTGTAACGTAACTGTGTCAGCCGTGAGAAACAGGGTCCTGTAATTGATTTTCTAATTCGAAGAATTCGGTCACACGTGGAGCTCCCACTCTTTCAGCATGACAATGCCAGACCACACACTAGTGCTGCAACATCTACAGCAATCCGATGCCTTGGGTTCTTTGTAATCGATGGTTCCCCAAAAACTCGCAACTTGACCCCATCCGATTTTCATGTGTTTCCAAAACTTAAAGAACGCCTTCGAGGACTTCCCATTGATAGCGATGAAGCGGTGAAAGCAGAGGTAAGGTTGTAGCTCCGTCTGCGGTGACGATATCAACAAACTGATCCCTCGTTGAGAGAACTTGCCAGATCACTATGTTGGGAAATAAATATGTAGACATTAAGAATATAGATGTAGAATGTTAATAACGTTTGTTTCATTTAAAAAGCTTTAAGAGCTTTCACATAAAAAATTCGGAGGTGTTTATTTTAGCACGCCCTCGTATACGCCTCTCTCTGACGGCCCTTCTTGGAAACGGGAATGACCTGCGCTTTCTTACTTTTCTCTCTTTCTTCCAATCTTACGATACCCTTCATTGTTCTATCGACTGGTAAAATGGTGACAAATTCTTTTTTCTATCAACAAATAATTGGAGAGGCTGTCCATTAGTTAGGAAACCTCAGAAGTCTTATGTCGCCAGGGCAATGTCCGGCAACAAGCAGAGATTAGTTTGCAGGACATGCTTTTAAGAATGGTAAGTACTACTGTTCATCTCGCTTGCATGTTGTCGTAACATGCTGCCCTTCGAACAAGTCTGGGATATAGCTAGTAGTAACTTGTTCGTCACTTCGTTAGTGGACGAAAAGAGCGAGATGAGTTTCGGAAAAATCTATTTACGGAACTACACTACTGGCCATTAAAATTGCTACACCAAAAAGAAATGGAGATGATAAACGATTGGACAAATATATTGTACTAGAACTGACATGTGATTACATTTTCACGCTATTTGGGTCCATAGATCCTGAGAAATCAGTGCCCAGAACAACCACCTCTGGCCGTAATAACAGCCTTGATACGCCTGGGCATTGAGTCAAACAGAGCTTGGATGGCGTGTACAGGTACAGCTGCCCATGCACCTTCAACACGGTACCACAATTCATCAAGAGTAGTGACTGGCATATTGTGACGAGCCAGTTGCTCGGCCACCATTGACCAGACGTTTTCAATTCGTGAGAGATCTGGAGAATGTGCTGGCCAGGGCAGCAATCGAACATTTTCTGTATCCAGAAAGGCCCTTACAGGACCTGCAACATGCGGTCGTGCATTATCCTCCTGAAATGTAGGGTTTCGCAGGGATCAAATGAAGGGTAGAGCCACGGGTCGTAACACATCTGAACTGTAACGTCCACTGTTCAAAGCGCCGTCAATGCGAACAAGAGGTGACCGAGACGTGTAACCAATGGCACCCCATACCATCACGTCGAGTGATACACCAGAATGGCGACGAAGAAAACACCGCGATGTCGCCGAACACGGATGTGACTACCAAGATGCTGTAAACAAAACCTGGATTCATCCGAAAAAATGACGTTTTGCCATTGGTGCACCCAGGTTCGTCGTTCAGTACACCATCGCAGGCGTTCCTGTCTGTGATGCAGCGTCAAGGGTAACAGCAGCCATGGTCTTCGAGATGATAGTCCATGCTGATGCAAACGTCGTCGAACTGTTCGTGCAGGTGGTTGTTGTCTTGCAAACGTCCCCATCTGTTGACTCAGGAATCGAGACGTGGCTGCACGATCCGATACAGTCATGCGGATAAGATGCCTGTCATCTCGACTGCTAGTGATACGAGACCGTTGGGATCCAGCACGGCGTTCCGTATTACCCTCATGAACCCATCGATTCCATGTTCTGCTAACAGTCATTGGATCTCGACCAACGTGAGCACCAATGTCGCGATACGATAAACCGCAATCGCGATAGGCTACAATCCAACCTTTATCAAAGTTGGAAAAGTGATGGTACGCATTTCTCCTCCTTACACGAGGCATCACAACAACGTTTCAACAGGCAACGCCGGACAACTGCTGTTTGTGTATGAGAAATCGGTTGGAAACTTTCCTCGTGTCAGCACGCTGTAGGTGTCATCACCGGCGCCAACCTTGTGTGAATGCTCTGATTACCTTATCACAGCATCTTCTTCCTGTCGGTTAAATTTCGCGTCTGTAGCACCTCATCTTGGTGGTGTAACAATTTTAATGGCCAATCGTGTATGTTCATTTATATACAGGAGATTTTCTATTCTATAAAACGTCAAAATACGTGAGTATAAAACATTTTCCACAACACAACAGACTGTTGATGCTTTATGGACTCGTTGTAATCGGAGGTGGCAGTAGATTGTGCTGGAACATGTAGAGTCCCTTTTTAATTGTGTGCCATAGCGTCTAGACGCTCCTAGTTCAGCGCGCGAGGGATTCACATCATTCTGAACTTTCAAAGGCAGGGATCAAGTGTAGATCGTCAATCCCAGTCAGTTACGTACTATAAAACACTTTATTTGCTACATACTATTCAGCCCTGTCACATGTATCCTTTTGGTATTACAAACTTCAGAAACGTTTGTGTAGTTGCCATATATTAAATTGGTGCATAAGTTCGTAGAGTTTTTGTTTTGCATTCTGGTATTCCGATTGCTATACGTCTATTTATCGATAGCCATTTTTATTTGCTATTTGAGTTCTGATATTGTCACTGCATCACTTGGTGTTAGCAAGTGGAGCTGTGGACGTTACAAAATAAAGTACCAAACAGAGAAATCGGAACATTTCTGAAACATTCTTCTGTTGAGCTCAATACGGGAATGACAGCAGCGGAGACAGCCAGAATCACTTGCGCCATGTATGGGGTGGAGGGGGGGGGGGGGGGGGAGGGTAATGTCATTGGACAGAGAACGGCAAAAAAAATGGTTTCCCGTTTTAAGGAGGATTGTTTTGATATTGGTGATTCTCCATGTCCAGGAACACCGTCGGGGTTTGATGAAGAGCGTTTAAATGCATTAACGCACAATTATCTACACCAGTGCTCTCGAGAACTGTAAAATGTGATCATTCCAACATCTTGCGACATCTGCATGCAATGGGGAAAGTTCAGAAATCGGGTGTACGGCTACCACATGCTCTAAGCCATATTCGCCAAAACCAGGGGGTGGCCATATGTGTGTCTCTTACCCGTAAACAATTCGCTCGTGAACAACACCAACCATTCCTATGCTGTATCCTTATTGGTGATGAGAACAGTATCTTTATGCTAGCATAAGTAAAAGAAAGGAATGGTTGAGCCCAAACAAAGCTCCCTATACAAGGACCTTCGTGCATCCATGAAAGGTTATGTTAAATATCCTGTGGAACATCGACAGTGTGGTGTACTCGAATTACTTCCCCGAGGTATAATCATCACTCCTCGCGTTTCCAGAATGAAATTTTCACTTTGCAGCGGAGTGTGCGCTGATATGAAACTTCCTGGCAGATTAAAACTGTGTGCCGGACCGAGACTCGAGCTCGTGACCTTTGCCTTTCGCGGGCAGTTGCTCTTCGCAGGAGAGCTTCTGTAAAGTTTGGAAGGTAGGAGACAAGGTACTGGCGGAATTAAAGCTGTGAGGACGGGTCGTGAGCCGTGCTTGGGTAGATCAGTTGGTAGAGCAACTGTCCGCGAAAGGCAAAGGTCCCGAGTTCGCGTCTCGGTCCGGCACACAGTTTTAATCTGCCAGGAAGTTTCACTTCTCGCGTTTACTGACAACAAAGGAGGGGTCTTGCAGACGCAATCCAAGACCAACGACCATGAAAACTTCGCGAAATGATGCTGCTCCACGATAATGCAAGCTCGCATTCTGCCAGACTGATAAAAAACGCTACACATGAGTTCAACTGGGAAGTCATTCCGCACCCACCTTATTCACCTAATCTTACGCCCACAGATTTACACCTTTTCTGCTCTCTGTTAAACAACCTTCAACAAACTTCCTCCCCAGATGAAAATGCGCTCCGAACGTGGCTCGATGAGTTCTTCGTCTCAAAACCACATGGTTTGTACAGTAGAGAAATCGAAGTGTTTCGCCAGCGTTGGCAAACTGTGATATATAGTGAAAGAGAATATATTACTGACGACTAAAATCTCCGTTATGTGTATCTGTTGTGTTTATTACACTTATGGGAAAACGCGACGAACTTATGTACAAGCGCAACATATTTTCTGGCAGGCAAGACATTACGAGACATTCATAATTAATCTAAAGGAGAAGAGCACAAGAAACGATTTTATCGTATCAAAACTCAAAAGTTGTATAAACTAGTAAATTATTTCCTAAGTCATACAGCAGAAGAAAATTCTGTTGTAATAACAGAAAAAATAAATTATTGAGATGTTCCAAAATAGGTTATAAGACATTAATTTCCTTATAGGCAATAGCATTTTTTCTCCTGAAAAACAAAACTAAAAATATTATAATTTAAATTAATACGTAAGTTACTTCTCAGCTTTTCAGAAAACTTTTATACTTTTCTTTTTACTGTATTTAGAATTCCATTCCACAAATCTGTTAACGCCCATCATAATTCTCTTGCCATTCACCTCACTTAAATGATGAAAAATGATAATTGGTGACAAGGTACAATAAAATAAAGACAAAAGCTGTGATCAAGGCTTTCCTGAGTATGGTTGAGTGCTACCAAACGTTTTAGATGTGTTACAAATTTTGTATTGTGAGTTTACGTGTGCTGAATGAAATAACCAGGCGTTTTCATTCAAAGGAAGTCAAAATTTCCACAAAAATATACAGATCTGTTCTCATTAGCACACTTGTCCATTACATTAATTACTGACTGGTCGTATGTGCTATCGGGCAACAGTTAGACATTTAATTTTATGAGTGGCTTCTTCATGCAGTAATCTACTTTAATTTCTCATCTTCTTTCAGATATTTGGAGCATTTCTTGCATGGGAAACCCGGCACGTCAGCATACCAGCGCTCAATGATTCGAAGTATGTTGGGATGAGCGTGTACAATGTCGTCATAATGTGTATCATGGGAGCTGCAATCTCCTTCGTTCTCTCAGACAAACAGGATGCTTCTTTCATCATAATTTCAGTATTCATTATTTTCTGCACTACAGGAACCTTATGCCTGGTTTTTGTTCCTAAGGTAAGCTCTGTAGATATGCATGCGATATCAACAGATCATTTTGATATCACTGTATAAGCAGGTTCGAAGCATTACCAATTTTCAGTAAATGGACAACCTCAATGAGTATGCGACCAGGTTGAAACGAAGTTGAGGGAGGAGAAGATGTAGTCTGAGTGAAAGTCAGAGAAATATACCATCTGCCATCGTCATTAATATACTATGTTAATCTTTTTATCCTCTATTGATGATTTGGGCCAGTTCACAAACAACAGCATAGTATCTGTAATAGGATCACACTTATCACAAAAAAATATGTTCGAAGGGACTGTCTTTAAATTCAAACCCATGAGTTTCATATTGGTGTTCGTTAATTTAGAACAATGTATCTTCACTTTTCAGTACCACAGAAAGCTTGTATGGCACAACATACACAAATCTGTTAACAGGCTGTGTAAAAAAGAGAATGTACCATCCAATGATTTAAATATCCTGTAGTATTAAAGTGCCAAATTTTTCGCTAAATCTTGATTTATAGCAGTTTCAATAACTATGCCCTACATTCCCTTTCAAATAGCACATGAAATGTAAGGGCCGCAATATTATCCTGGCAGGGTTACCACATGAAAGGTTGCTGTACCTGCTAATTGCGTGCTTAAATCTGTGACATTTACTATATTTGTTGCCTAGTACCGTCTGAGGTCGCTCGCTTTTCATCTTTGTACACCGAAGTCACATTCCACACATACCCTACAGAGTTTTTAGCCCAAAGACCAGAGAATTGGCCTGAAAAAGTGAAATGAGTATTAACAAATTATTTAATTATGCAGTGAATAATGTAGATGTTGGTCAGCATTAATAAATAGGGGCATGTAAGGATTTGTGTGAGTGGCATCATAAACGTGGCAGATTTTGTATCCCTAGTTAACACTATGCCGTCCGGCGACACCACATTGGTCTCGTGCGTGAAATAGCATCAACGGCCGGCGACAACAGAGCTGTGTCGTGAGGATAGTATCGTACAGTGGCCGGTGACTGCATTTTAGTATCTTTTGCATTTTGTTGGTGTTTTATTTAGTTACACACGTCAACAAGTTTTTTTTGTTTTTATAAGCACGTGTGGCCTTTCATCATGGCAGACGAGAGAAATGCTAAGATTATTTACGACGAATGCGCGGACGTCTTATCTGACGTTCCGTACGACTTGGCCGATTGGGAAGAAGACAATGAATATCAAAAAAATGAAAGTGAAGCAGAATCGTCGGAATATAGTGAAATACGTCCAAGAAGAATTCGGCGAACGCTACGGTTGCCAACTGATCCGGATGAATCATAAGAAGAAGACAGTGCACAGTGGTCAGACTTTGATTAACCGAGGACCAACAATAAATTTGAAGGATCTCCGGGTCCAAACATATTTCCCAAAGATACACAGAGCGTAGGGGATATCGTAGAATTATACACAGGTAACAATCTACACTCCTGGAAATGGAAAAAAGAACACATTGACACCGGTGTGTCAGACCCACCATACTTGCTCCGGACACTGCAAGAGGGCTGTACAAGCAATGATCACACGCACGGCACAGCGGACACACCAGGAACCGCGGTGTTGGCCGTCGAATGGCGCTAGCTGCGCAGCATTTGTGCACCGCCGCCGTCAGTGTCAGCCAGTTTGCCGTGCCATACGGAGCTCCATCGCAGTCTTTAACACTGGTAGCATGCCGCGACAGCGTGGACGTGAACCGTATGTGCAGTTGACGGACTTTGAGCGAGGGCGTATAGTGGCCATGCGGGAGGTCGGGTGGACGTACCGCCGAATTGCTCAACACGTGTGGCGTGAGGTCTCCACAGTACATCGATGTTGTCGCCAGTGGTCGGCGGAAGGTGCACGTGCCCGTCGACCTGGGAACGGACCGCAGCGACGCACGGATGCACGCCAAGACCGTAGGATCCTACGCAGTGCCGTAGGGGACCGCACCGCCACTTCCCAGCAAATGAGGGACACTGTTGCTCCTGGGGTATCGGCGAGGACCATTCGCAACCGTCTCCATGAAGCTGGGCTACGGTCCCGCACACCGTTAGGCCGTCTTCCGCTCACGCCCCAACATCGTGCAGCCCGCCTCCAGTGGTGTCGCGACAGGCGTGAATGGAGGGACGAATGGAGACGTGTCGTCTTCAGCGATGAGAGTCGCTTCTGCCTTGGTGCCAATGATGGTCGTATGCGTGTTTGGCGCCGTGCAGGTGAGCGCCACAATCAGGACTGCATACGACCGAGACACACAGGGCCAACACCCGGCATCATGGTGTGAGGAGCGATCTCCTACACTGGCCGTACACCTCTGGTGATCATCGAGGGGACACTGAATAGTGCACGGTACATCCAAACCGTCATCGAACCCATCGTTCTACCATTCCTAGACCGGCAAGGGAACTTGCTGTTCCAACAGGACAATGCACGTCCGCATGTATCCCGTGCCACCCAACGTGCTCTAGAAGGTGTACGTCAACTACCCTGGCCAGCAAGATCTCCGGATCTGTCCCCCATTGAGCATGTTTGGGACTGGATGAAGCGTGGTCTCACGCGGTCTGCACGTCCAGCACGAACGCTGGTCCAACTGAGGCGCCAGGTGGAAATGGCATGGCAAGCCGTTCCACAGGACTACATCCAGCATCTCTACGATCGTCTCCATGGGAGAATAGCAGCCTGCATTGCTGCGAAAGGTGGATATACACTGTACTAGTGCCGACATTGTGCATGCTCTGTTGCCTGTGTCTATGTGCCTGTGGTTCTGTCAGTGTGATCATGTGATGTATCTGACCCCAGGAATGTGTCAATAAAGTTTCCCCTTCCTGGGACAATGAATTCACGGTGTTCTTATTTCAATTTTCAGGAGTGTATTTGAATATATTAGCAACGAAACCAACAAGTACTACAGTAAAGATTGCAATAGAAGGAAACTGGATTTAAATAATGCCAAATTTGTCGACGTTACGGGACCAAAACTTAGAAAATTGTTTGGTCTTGATATCCTTACGGGAATTGTAAAAAAAGGCAAGGATCGATGATTATTGGTCAACGAATCCGTTAATAGACACACCGATATTTCGCAAAACGATGTCCTGCAACCTATTCAGACAAATATTATCATTTTTACATTTTTCCGACAACAACAATAAATCGAATATTGCCGACCGGCTTTTCAAAGTGCAATGCGCAGCTGATTATTTTTCCAAAAAGTTTATAGAAATCTTTACTCAAAGTTAAAACATCCCAACTGATGAAGGAATGATACCGTGGCGTGGATGGTTAAATTTTAAAGTTTACAATCCGTCGAAAATTACGAAATATGGCACACTCATTCGGATGCTGTGTGATTCGAATACGGGATTCATTTCCTCATTCAAGATATATTCCGGCGCTGGACAGCCTTTAGCAAAAGCAGTGATGGAACTATTGACACCTTCTTATGTAAAGTGGCATCACCTCTACATGGATAATAATTATAACAGTGTAGATCTTGCAGAGAAGTTGTTTGAAAAGAAAATTCGAGATTGTGGAACGATACGGCAAAATAGAGGATTTCCGGAAAAACTAAAGCTCGCAAAAGTCAGTGTGTTTGAAGCTTGTCATCGACGGAAAGGTGAAATACTCGCACAGGAATGGAGAGCTTCGAAAACTAAAACGATACGAAGGATCTCTGCAATACATTATGAATGCCACTTTGACTGACACTCAAAAAAAAATATAGAAAAACCAATGATACAATAAAAAATCTGAAAGTATATTAGACTACAACAAATACATGACAGGAGTGGCTCGGGCAGACCCATATTTGAGTTATTACCCTATATACAGAAGAACTATAAAATGGTCAAAAAAGGTTTGCATGTAGCTCTTTAATTGCGCATTATTTAATGCGTTCCGTACATAGCAATATTACAATGCAGACCACAAGAGTCTCCGATTCCACGACTTTTTCTCTGATTCGTTGATAAAAGACCATATACCTGCTTCTGAGCAAAACTTGGGGGGTACCACTATATCGCGTACGTCTCATCATGATCCGGTTGACAGACTTTCCGGTCACAGAAACCAACACCAGCTAATACATATTTCCGAAACGAATAAACAAAAAAGAAGGAACTGCCATGTATGTTCCAAAAACAAAAAAGGAGAACAACAAACTTAATATGCGAGTCTTGTGGAGTTGCGTTACATCTTGGAGACTGTTTTGCTGCATATCATACGATATAGAAATACGAAGTACCAAAGACAACGCAAATAAACACATGTATGAAACAAACAAATTTTGTTTTTATTTACGAAATTTGATGAAAGTAGGGGAACAGGGTCATGAACTTATGAGAACTAACGATGAGAATAGTAAAACTTAACAATTTATAATCTCCCGATACAAGCCAAGTAATCCTAATTGGTAAAACCGGCGCCAAGCGAATACATGTGTACGAGACGTCCGGACGGCAGAGTGTTAATAAAGTTAATCAGCTCCTTGTATCATTTATATTACACATCATATCGCAACAAGTACTGCTTTTAAGTTTCATATAGGGAGGACATAATGGAGAAAGAAGTGAATTGGGCTAATATGCATCGAAACTGGTTTCATTTAATTTGAACTGTTTTATTGTTTCAAAGAAAAACTAAACTTTACATGTTAAGAGTTTACTTTCTCTCAATTAATTTTCTATGGACAAAGAAATATTTATGATGAAAGTGATTCCTTAAGCTGAATTCAAACAAACCGACCATTGTTTCATTTAACCTTGCACAATACTGGTCGGTGAGAGGAAGCGATAATTATGCATGGGTCCCAAAACGAAACATTCATTTACTTCAACGTCCACTGGTAGATTCCCACTAAATTACTGTACTTAAGCATGTACCAGATGCTGGGACACAGGAACCGATGACGGGATCTCAGACGGTTTGTACTCAAACATACTACATCTACAAACCCAATCTCGATAGCGACCATAAAAATGTGCGTAAGGCGGTTATTAAAAGAAAATGAACTTCCCATTCATATACTACTGAAATAAAATCCTAGCAGTTATTTATTCAGGCTTCAAAACAACGAACTATAAAGTAACCACCACGTGGTTGGATCATGGGCCAAAGTTAGTTCCATTCTCAAAGAAAACTATTCACATCCCAGTTGTATATCACTGCCCTTATTACAACACAGGCCATCATTTTATTGCGATTCTATCATAATAAGGGGCTGAAAGCCACAATACCAAAAATACCATTAACAAAGAAAACTTTTAAAAATACGAAATTCCACAAGAAAATTGTTCATCAACGTGCTTATTATAACACACGAACTCATTTTCTAAACCTTCTACAGTGATAGGAGACAGAGTAGGCACCACATGGTTGGCTGAAGGCCACATTAGGAAAGTGCGAGTCACAGAGGAAACTAATCAAAATTACGGAAATTCACACGCTTTTCCACAAGAAAAATGTTACAACCCACTCAGTCGTAAAAAGCTAACATGACCCCTATCAAAGTCTACAATTACAACTTGAAACTGACAAAAATGCTACATAACGACAGCGGACCCGGGTATAAAAAATTAAGAGAGCGCTCATCAGAAATCTCAACACCTTACCTTGTCCAGCCGCCAGAAAACGAGTGCCCCACACGGCTCTCTCTCTCTGTCTAATGTTTGGACTAGGCGTTGGGTGGGGGGAATAGGTACCAACTGCCCTTCACAGTACATTCAAAAATGGTGGTTCGACCACGCCATCAGGTTATCGTCTTTGCTCCCAGCATTGTCTACCCAGAAGTCTGAGTTGGCAACACAACATCAAACCATACCAGACTACCAAACACTCTGACCGTGCTGGAGCGATTTTCTAACTGTTCTCTTTTACTTGCTTTCTCATTCATACTGGATGGATGAAAGGAAGTGGGGCTGTGCAAGTACAGAACACCAATAAATGAATAGAGACAGGCGCTCACTCCACCTCCAGAGGCTCTGTGTCGAACTGTCAGAGTACCGAATCCAAATATACACAAAGCCATCTTGCTAAGGCGAATGTCACACTTAGCTTTAATGAAAGAGTTTCAGCACAACTCTTTCAACTTAACAAAAGGAAAAAAATCCTCAATAACTTACATAGATTTAAGTACAAACTTAAATGCAAAAGTTTCAAGAGCATAAATCATGACAGTATTTTACGGAAAACATTAGTCTCACATGATTAAGAAGTAGTTGAATTGCTAAGTTTTTCGCAAAAAGACCACCACGGAATACTCAACCGTTTTGCAGACCACTTAAAACATTTAAAATTATTGCCGACATTTTTGATCCTGTGGATTCATCTTCAGACACTGTTTTTCTGCTACTTAGAACTATTTCGTGCTCTACCAATTCTAGAATTGTCTTTTCTGACGAGCAGTTTACTGATAACAAATGGTTGTGTTGCCAACGGCAGTCTGCCGTTGCTGTAATTTTGAATCATACCGTATATATTTCTGACTGCGGTGGAATTTATATGTACATTCATCTGCATTACCACAATCATGGTTATTACAAACATAATGGATAAGGTTGGTATCAATTATTGTCTGTCAGCGAAATGATCATGTTAGTTTTAAAACTAATATTTTAATATTGATGCCATAAATTTACTTTCAGTTCCTTTATTCAAAGGATACCGTTACCAGTTTCGAATCGTGGTGATTCATCCTCAGACGGTTTACATGCTTTCTTTATGACATGTGGTGTGTTTGTTTAGATTAATTGTCCTAAAATATAAATAATACATAATTATAAACACGCCACACACGGATGGTTGCGTTACAGATTTTCGTTGCATGTGACTTACGTGATACGTCGGTTTCGAGTGTTTGTTTTCATAACATTCGTCCAACAGATGTAAATGCATTCCCACTGCATCCTTGTTGTTGCACACGTAAATAGTTCTCACTGAACACTTTAGATTTGTCACTGAGATGATTTCTACTACGCACCACGTGTTTTGTACATACAAAGAGATTACAAACATATGAGTATCACTGATGTTATGATATATCGTAACATTTGACGACGATGTCCAATTTTTGGAAAGGATCATATATTCATTTAAACAACTGTAATGCCTTTTACATTAGTACAGAGACGTTGAATTTTTGAGTTCATATTGCTAAATTAATTATAAAGTTTTTTATATATATTTAGAACTATATAGGTAAAATAGTATATTATTTAATTACATTTAGCATCATGAGAATTATAGTAACATATAAATTTGCTACTTGATCTGCAGATAGGTGTACTAATATTATTTCTTTTGGAGGCTGGAAACAAATTTTTGGAAATTTTTCAGAAAAGGAGTGTTAGCTAACTCTGTTTGTTCGTTAAGGATATAGTCTGTGGTGCTGCTTTTGTGTGTGTGCATTTCTAATTTTTCTACTATATTCATAGTGGCTCCTTTTTCTGCTAGATGCAAAATTTTTATGTTGTCCTCAATGTTTCCCACTGAATGGTTTTCTTCAGCAATGTGGGCTGCAAATGCTGATTTTTTCAAGTTACCAAGTCTTAGAGCATCAAGGAACTGAAAGTAAATTTGTGGCTGGTTGCTATCCTAACACCATCAACATTTGTCTTCATACAACAGCCACGGTCTCCATCATGTCATCATATGACAAAATTGCATTAATATTTTAATAGCTTTCTTATGTCTCAGCTTATAGAATTGAAAAGGAATCCCCAGGGGTCTATTGACAAACGCATACGCGCTACACTGCGCCCCATGTCAAAGAACAGAAGGGATTCTGCCGCTTCTGAACTTGAGGAGAAACTGAAGGAAGCAAAAGCAACAAATCAGAAATACAGGAAGGAACTTCTCGAACGAGAGTCAGAGCTGCAGGTAGGTGCACATACATGTTCTTTTGAACAATAATAACATTTGAGCTATGAAACCCTACAAATACTTCGAGAAATTTTTGTTTGACATACTATAATCACATATCAACTTCTAGACATCGTAATCTACAGTATTTAAGCACTAATTCACAGTGGGAATCGATCCATTTTATTCTAAAGAGTTGTATTCTTTCTTCCACAGGCTGTCCGTTGAGATCTACGAGACTTTTTTTTTACTTTGCCACTTTGAGGTCGTTATCTTCAAAAAAGAAATTAGTTCAGTTTCGGAAATAGCTTCTTGTGACGTAAGTCACTCGTGAAAAGCCCGCTTAACGGGAATGGAAATGGACATATTTAGTACTCCCTGGACTTTAAATTTTCCAGTAAAGTAAATCCGTTGACCTTCCGCACCGTTCCTACATTCAGTACGTCATGCACACCACTACTGGAGGAAATATCTGAGCGCATTCATTTGGTTCAGACCCTGAGAACTCTTCTCTGGGAACAATACTGATAAGCATTACTCAGCGAGTAACTGTACGGTTTACTGAAAAGCGGTAACATAATGTAAAAATGAAAAATTACTTGTGTCTAGGAAATGACACTCGCCCTTTCTTTACGGAAACAAGCAGTGTATAGTGATTCAGCCGTGAGTCTGTGATTCCTTTTGTCCTGCACCACTTGTTGGGCCAGTGCTTGGGAACCGTTGCCTTTTATAGGTACTTTTTCCAAGGGACAAACGATATAGATCTTTTGTTTAGTTCATAATGTCCAGAGTTCCGAGAATTATTACCAAAACTGAATTCATGAAATGAAGTTTTCCTGTTTTAAAATCCTAGAACCGCTCGGCCACAGCGGCCGAGGTTATTGTTACTATAATAATGGTACTAATCGCTGTGTCCCATAGCAAACAATCATCATCCAGCTGGAAACAGTTGGTTTTTTATGGGCACAATGTCCACGCAAACCGAAATAATAGAGCCCCCAAGCCAGAAAAACATTACAAAATAATTCAGGAACCATGGTTTCGGACGAGGAATATTCTTCAGTGTGGTCAGGCGCGTACTCAAGACCAGCGCCAGTCGCCAGCACCTCCTGCGGTGTCAGTGGGGATTTAGAGTCTATCAAATGGTTCAAATGGCTCTGAGCACTATGGGACTTAACATCTATGGTCATCAGTCCCCTAGACCTTAGAACTACTTAAACCTAACTAACCTAAGGACATCACACAACATCCAGCCATCACGAGGCAGAGAAAATCCCTGACCCCGCCGGGAATCGAACCCGGGAACCCGGGAGTGGGACGCGAGAACGCTACCGCACGACCAAGAGATGCGGGCTAGAGTCTATCAATGAAGGTTACATCGGCCAGTAAACGTTCCTGGCGCGACCGGCTAGCCGCGCGGTCTAACGCGCTGCTTCCCAAGTGGGAAGGCGTGCCGCTCCCCGGCACGAATCCGCCCGGCGGATAAGTGTCGAGGTCCGGTGTGCCGGCCAGCCTGTGGCTGGTTTTTAAGGTGGTTTTCCATCTACCTCGGCGAATGCGGGCTGATTCCCCTTATTCCGCCTCAGTTACACTATGTCGGCGATTGCTGCGCAAACACTGTCTCCACGTACGCGTACACCATAATTACTCTTCCACGCAATCATTTGGGGTTACACTCGTCTGGTATGAGACGTTCCCGGGAGGGGGGAGTTCTCCACTTTGGGCCTAACCACACAATAACGTGGGTTCGGTGTGGGGCGGCGGTGCGGTGGGTGGACTGCTGTGGCCTGTTGTTGGATTGTGAACGACTGAGGGCTACAGCGGATCGAAGCCTCTCCGTCGTTTCTAGGTCCCCGGTTTAATACACAATAGACACATAATATACAAACGTTCCTGAATTATGAACCTTTTGGTGGGCAACTATATGAGTATGTGCAATAAAACTCCATGGAGGAGCAACAGTGCGACGCGAAAGTGGTAAGTCTGACGGAATACTCTCCGAAGGCAGCTGGCTGGTACAGCCTGGAAGACTGCCCAATGTGAACTGCCTTAGCTCCGCTCTGCTTTGTTGTCCTTCTGTAGTTTGTTTATCGGACAGTTGGTGCGACCAGCGGTAATGATAAGCCTTTACCGGCGCCCTTGGTCGAGACGAGGGACTCGCGTTATTGATTTTATCGATATCCTTAGCTTGCGATGATATAAGAGTAATAAAAATTACTATTCGTATTATTGTTCGCTGAATGGCATTCGCCTCCAGTGACCACACCATTTTACAAATATCTATTATGAATATGAATAACTCTGTAGTACGGTATTTTTTTATTGTATCTTAATTCTGATGTCACTTGAAAAGAGCAGCGTAAGTGAAAATTAGGTACCAGCCAAACATGTCTGTGAGACATCATGTATCTGCATCACAGTATCACAATGTTCCAAGAGCTCCTTATAGCACATGTTATCACTGTGCTCTACTTTTCAAATACATTTTTAAAACACCTTATCTTACGGACATGAGCGGAGCGTCCATGTCTCTTGACCTGTAATTCGTTCAAATGTTCAAATGTCTGTGAAATCTTATGCGACTTAACTGCTAAGGTCATCAGTCCATAAGCCTACACACTACTTAACCTAAATTATCCTAAGGACAAACACACACACCCATGCCCGGGGGAAGACTCGAACCTCCGCCTGGACCAGCCACACAGTCCATGACTGCAGCGCCTTAGACCACTCGGCTAATCCCGCGCGGCCCTGTAATTCGTTTTCGAAATAAATGTCTAGGTTTTATTTTTGTTTGTCCTCTGAGCGACACTACAGGCAAGGAAAGACGCTGTTCGCCTATATGAGCATAATGGAAACTTGAGTCCTGAAACCCCGTCGCCACACTTTCCGTGGCTTACAAGGGGACCGTAAGAAATTCCTCGCACCGATTTGGTTCATATTGACAGGCTGTGTAGGGAACTACTAGAACTTCGACATATGTAAACAGAAAGTCACAACACTCAGCCGTTTGGTTTGAGCATTTTACGCGTGTTTATATACTTCGAATGGTCGCTAATAACCAAGGATAAGTCTGTGGATCTAATCTCGCTTCCCGTACTCTTTTCTTACTTCATTTCCACATAACTCTAATATTAGATATGCGTGGTACGTCACGAAATTGTGTGATGACTGAGAACCGCTTACGTATGTATCCCTAGTTTGTTTCGCAATAGACACACTGAAAAACCATGCATGTACAAAGATTCGGCGTTCGTTACGAGTGCTGTGTGTCGCAATAATTATTGTTACCCATGTTTATATGATCAGTATTATCCTCATTCGTACACTGCTCCATACTTGCCACACATGTAGATAAAATAATGTAAGTAAAATGACTGTACTGATTTGATTGAAAGTTCTTGTGTCTCCATTTCTTCCAATCTCATTGGGAAAACTTTTTCTCCTTTTTTGAAGATAAATACTATGTAAATAATAAATGAATGATTCAATAGAGACAGTTTTCACAGTTATAATAATTACGTGGGAAGAAAAAAAGAGAATTGCAGGAGGGGACATTACATCCATGGGCTTGGCGCTGCTGAAAATAACCGCGTAACACACTCGGTTGCGGACCTCTCGAGTACTAGTCATCATACAAAATATACACTCATCAAAAAAGTTTTCCATCATCCTAGTTCCCAGAACAGTTGAAGATAGACGTTGACTGTGGATACTGTATTACGGTCACAGTCCCTTTGACTGTTCAGAGATGTCATTAAACCCTTGCCCGCATCTTGTGGTCGTGCGGTAGGGTTCTCGCTTCCCACGCCCGGGTTCCCGGGTTCGATTCCCGGCGGGGTCAGGGATTTTCTCTGCCTCTTGATGGCTAGGTGTTGTGTGATGTCCTTAGGTTAGTTAGGTTTAAGTAGTTCTAAGTTCTAGGGGACTGATGACCACAGATGTTAAGTCCCATAGTGCTCAGAGCCATTTGAACCATTTGAACTAAACCCTCCCAAAGATGTAAACAACCATGCATGAGCAGCGCCTATTAGACAGAGTTCCAGGCATTCCACCAGGAAGGAGGTACACGGCTCGTGTTGTCTGTAGTTAACCATGCCTCGACGGTCAACACGTCGGTTCGATCGCGTCCGCATTTTTACTGTGTGCCAGGAAGGGATCTCAACCTCGGAAGTGTTCAGGGATCTCAGAGTGAACCAAAGCGATGTTGTTCGGATATGGAGGATATACAGAGAGACAGGAACTGTCGATGACATGCCTCGCTCAGGCCGCCTAACCGCCACTACTGCAGTGGATGACCACTACCTATGCTCGGAGGAACACTGACAGCAACGCCACCACGTTGAATAATGCTTTTCGTGCAGCCACAGAACGTCATGTTACGACTCAAACTGTGCACAATAGCCCGAATGATGCGCAACTTCACTCCCAACATCCTTGGCGAGGTCCATCTTTGCAACCACGACACCATTCAGCACGGTACGGATGGGCCCAACAACATGCTGAATGGACCGCTTAGTATTGGCATCACTTTCTCTTCACCAATGTGTGTCCCATATGCCTTCAACCAGACAATCGTCGGAGACGTGTATGGAGAAAACCCGGTTAGGCTGAACGCCTTAGACACACTGTCCAGCGAGTGCAGCAAGGTGGAGGTTCCCTGCTGTTTTGCGGTGGCATTATGTGGGGCCGATTACGCCGCTGGTGGTCATGAAAGGCGCCGTAACGGCTGTACGACACGTGAATGCCATCCTCCGACTGATAGTGCAATCATATCGGCAGCATAGTGGTGAGGCATTCGTCTTCATGGACGACAATTCGCGCCCACATCGTGCACATCTTGTGAATGACTTCCTTCAGGATAACGACATCGCATCGATCGACTAGAGTGCCCAGCATGTTCTCCAGACAGACCCTACCTGATATGCCTGGGATAGATTGAAAACGGCTGTTTATGGACGACGTGACTCACCAACCACTCTGAGGGATGAACGCCGAATTGCCGTTGAGGTGTGGGAAAATCTGGACCAACAGTGCCCTGAAGAACTTGTGAATAGTATGCCACGACGAATAAAGACATGCATCAATTCAAGAGGACATGCTACTGTGTACTAGAGGTACCGGAGTGTACAGCAATCTGGACCACCACCTCTGAACGTCTCACTGTATGGTGGTACAACATGCAGTGTGTGGTTTTCATGAGCAATAAAAAGGACGGAAATGATGTTTATGTTGATCTGTATTCAAATGTTTTATACAGGTTCCAGAACATTTTTTTATATGTGTATAAATACGCGTAAAATTTTCAAACTCGTTTTTCTCGAAAGCAGTCGAGAGTTTACTTTCGTTGAATGCGTAGTCGTGCCCTACACATCCTGTCAATATGAATGGAATCGGTGATAGGAAGTTCGTACGGTTTTATTGATAAGACAATCGGAATTTGGATGTGCCTTGTTCAGCTTTCTCGTCTGGATGTGTCTTATCTCGCTAAAGATTTTTTACCTTAATTTCACCAGTCACTTCATCGTCAAGGTGATTACCTAGCCACAGTTCCACAAACATTCCAACTAACACAGCACCTGCTCCTGGCTCTGACAGCCGCCATCCAGATACTGCACTTCGTGCTCTGATGTATTCTCCACACATTAAGCCGCTGAGGCACCAGCAGATATGGTGCCGGGTTCCACACAACTGCGAAACACTTTCGAAGTATGATTAGCAAGAAGGACAAGGAAATCAACTACATTTTTTCTGTCTATAACTTTATAGTTTCTATGAAGAGTGCACAGTGTCAGAAGTTAATAAAATCCAATCACGTAAATCAGCCTTAAAAGTCTTCTAGCCGGCCGTAGTGACCGAGCGGTTCTAGGCGCTACAGTCTGGAAAAGCGCGACCGCTACGTCGCAGGTTCGAATCCTGCCTCGGACATGGATGTGTGTGATGTCCTTAGGTTAGTTAGGTTTAAGTAGTTCTAAGTCCTAGGGGACTAATGACCTCAGACGTTAAGTCCCATAGTGCTCAGAGCCATTTTAACCATTTTTATAGAGTCTTATAGAGTCAAAAAAGATTTTTTGGGTGCCACAAAGTAACCAAACTTCGTTAGATGTCTCCTTTTTTTCCTCTTTACATACATGAAGTATGAAAATATCTCTTCCTTTTGTGACCGTTGTTGTTACGGTTGACAACGAATTGACGACTCTGTAAGACGCTTTTTTTTACGATATCCGCCTGAATAGCTGTGAGTGTTAAAGTGTCCCTTCGGGATCGAATCTGCACGACGGATTAACGACGAGGGATATTGTGCCCACCAGCCTATAGGTGGTTTTTAGGCGGTTTCCCATATCCACCAGGTGAATACCGGTCTGGTACCCACATCACGCCTCATTTATACGGTTCGCAAACAAATAGAAAACTTTTTTGCTCACTTTCACATAATTCTGTGCACGGAGAATTGGGGCACACGGACGGGGTAGGAGGGGGGGGGGGGGGGGCGGGGAGAGCTAACGAAGTAGCGACAGTAAGAGCGTCCGGGAACCCCTAACGTATTCTTGTTGTGGTTTTCAGTCCAGAGACTGGTTTGATGGAGCTCTCCATGCTACTCTATCCTGTGCAAAATCTTCTTCATCTCCCAGTACCTACTGCAACCTACATCCTTCTGAATCTGCTTAGTGTATTCATCTCGTGGTGTCCCTCTACGATTTTTACCCTCCACGCTGCCCTCCAGTACTAAATTGGTGATCTCTTGATGCCACAGAATATGCCCAACCAACCGATCCCTTCTTCTAGTCAAGTTGTGCACAAATTTCTCTTGTCTCCAATTCTATTTAATACCTCCTCATTAGTTATGTGATCTACCCATCTAATCTACAGCATTCTTCTGTAGCACCACATTTCATAAGCTTCTACTCTCTTCTGACTGGCCGGCCGAAGTGGCCGAGCGGTTCTAGGTGCTGCAGTCTGGAACCGCGCGACCGCCTCGGTCGCAGGTTCGAATCCTGCCTCGGGTATGGATGTGTGATGTCCTTAGGTTAGTTAGGTTTAAGTAGTTCTAAGTTCTAGGGGATTGATGACCTCCGTAGTTATGTCCATAGTGCTCAGAGCCATTTGAACCATCTTCTTGTCCAAACTATTTATCGTCCACGTTTCACTTCCATACATTGCTACATTCCATACAAATACTTTCAGAAACGACTTCATGACACTTAAATCTATACTCGATGTTAACAAATTTCTCTTCTTCAGAAACGCTTTCCTTGCCATTGCCAGTCTACATTTTACATCCTCTCTACTTCGACCATAATCAGTTATTTTGGTCCCCAAATAGCAAAACCAATTCACTGCTTTAAGCGTCTCATTTTCTAATTTAATTCCAGCAGCATCACCCGACTTAATTCGACTACATTCCATTATCCTCGTTTTGCTTTTGTTGATGTTCATCTTATATCCTCTTCTCAAGACATTGTCCATTCCGTCCAGCTGCTCTTCCAGGCTTCCATCCGGACCCAGCGCCTTATTTGTTTTCAACTCTTTAAATTGCCTTGTGCGACATAGGTACGTAGGTCTTTCAGTGCTCTGTCAAACTCTACGCGCAGTATCATATCTCCTATTTCATCTTCATCTACACTCTCTTTCATTTATATAATATTGTCCACAAGTACATCGCCCTTGTATAGACTCTCTATATACTCCTTCCACCTTTCTGCTTTCCCTTCTTTGCTTAGAGCTGGGTTTCCACCTGAGCTCTTGATATTCTGCAAGTAATTTTCTTTTCTCCCCAGGCCCTTTGCTGTTTCTGACAGAATTACAATGTCATCGGCGAACCTCAAAGTTTTTATTTCTGCTCCATGGATTTTAATTCCTACTACGAATTTTTCTTTCGTTTCCTTTACTGCTTGCTCACTATACAGATTCAATAACATCGGGGATAGGCTACTACCCTGTCTCTCTCCCTTCCCAACCACTGCTTCCCTTTAATGCCCCTCGACTCTTATAAATGCCATCTGGTTTCTGTACAAATCGTAAATAGCCCTTCGCTCGCTGTATTTTACACTTGCCACCTTCAGAATTTGAAAGTGAGTATTCCAGTCAACATTGTCAAAAGCTTTCTCTAAGTCTACAAATGCTATAAACGTAGGTTTGCCTGTCCTTAATCTATTTTCTAAGATACGTCGTAGGGTCCGTATTGCCTCACGTGTTCCAACATTTCTACGGAATCCAAACTGATCTTCCCCGAAGTCGGCCTCTACCAGTTTTTCCATTCGTCTGTAAAGAATTCGTGTTAATATTTTGCAGCCGTGGGTAATTAAACTGATAGTTCGGTAATTTCCACATCTGTATACACCTGCTTTCTTTGGGACTGGAATTATTATATTCTTCTTGAAGTCTGAGGATATTTCTCCTGTCTCATACATCTTTCTCACTAGATGGTAGAATTTTTTTAGGTCTGGCTCGCCAACGCTGTCAGTAGTTCCAATGGAATGTTGTCTACTCCCGGGGCCTTGTTTCGACTCAGGTACTCTTTGTAAAACGGAACTGGGCTTCCATCCGGACCCAGCGCCTTATTTGTTTTCAACTCTTGAAATTGCCTTGTGCGACATAGGTACGTAGGTCTTTCAGTGCTCTGTCAAACTCTACGCGCAGTATCATATCTCCTATTTCATCTTCATCTACACTCTCTTCCATTTATATAATATTGTCCACAAGTACATCGCCCTTGTATAGACTCTCTATATACTCCTTCCACCTTTCTGCTTTCCCTTCTTTGCTTAGAGCTGGGTTTCCACCTGAGCTCTTGATATTCTGCAAGTAATTTTCTTTTCTCCAGGCCCTTTGCTGTTTCTGACAGAATTACAATGTCATCGGCGAACCTCAAAGTTTTTATTTCTGCTCCATGGATTTTAATTCCTACTACGAATTTTTCTTTCGTTTCCTTTACTGCTTGCTCACTATACAGATTCAATAACATCGGGGATAGGCTACTACCCTGTCTCTCTCCCTTCCCAACCACTGCTTCCCTTTAATGCCCCTCGACTCTTATAAATGCCATCTGGTTTCTGTACAAATCGTAAATAGCCCTCCGCTCGCTGTATTTTACACTTGCCACCTTCAGAATTTGAAAGTGAGTATTCCAGTCAACATTGTCAAAAGCTTTCTCTAAGTCTACAAATGCTATAAACGTAGGTTTGCCTGTCCTTAATCTATTTTCTAAGATACGTCGTAGGGTCCGTATTGCCTCACGTGTTCCAACATTTCTACGGAATCCAAACTGATCTTCCCCGAAGTCGGCCTCTACCAGTTTTTCCATTCGTCTGTAAAGAATTCGTGTTAGTATTTTGCAGCCGTGGGTAATTAAACTGATAGTTCGGTAATTTCCACATCTGTCTACACCTGCTTTCTTTGGGACTGGAATTATTATATTCTTCTTGAAGTCTGAGGATATTTCTCCTGTCTCATACATCTTTCTCACTAGATGGTAGAATTTTTTTAGGTCTGGCTCGCCAACGCTGTCAGTAGTTCCAATGGAATGTTGTCTACTCCCGGGGCCTTGTTTCGACTCAGGTACTCTTTGTAAAACGGAACTGGGCTTCCATCCGGACCCAGCGCCTTATTTGTTTTCAACTCTTGAAATTGCCTTGTGCGACATAGGTACGTAGGTCTTTCAGTGCTCTGTCAAACTCTACGCGCAGTATCATATCTCCTATTTCATCTTCATCTACACTCTCTTCCATTTATATAATATTGTCCACAAGTACATCGCCCTTGTATAGACTCTCTATATACTCCTTCCACCTTTCTGCTTTCCCTTCTTTGCTTAGAGCTGGGTTTCCACCTGAGCTCTTGATATTCTGCAAGTAATTTTCTTTTCTCCAAAGGTCTCTTTAATAATCCTATAGGCAGTATCTATCTTACCCCTAGTGATATGCGCCTCTACATCCTTACATTTGTGCTCTAGCCATCCCTGCTTAGCCATTTTGCACTTCCTGTCGATCTCATTTTTGAGACGTTTGTATTCCTTTTTGCCTGCTTCATTTACTGCATTTTTATATTTTCTCCTTTCATCAATTAAATTCAATATTTCTTCTGTTACCCAAGGATTTCTACTAGTCCTCATCTTTTTACCTACTTGATCATCTGCTACGTTCACTATTTCATCTCTCAAAGCTACCCATTCTTCTTCTACTGTGTTTCTTTCCCCCATTCTTGTCAATCGTTCCCTAATACTCTCCCTGAAGCTTTCTACAACCTCTGGCTCTTTCAGTTTATCCAGGTCCCATCTCCTCAAATTCCCACCTTTTTGCAGTTTCTTCAGGTTTAATCTACAGTTCATAACCAATATATTGTGGTCAGAGTGCACATCTGCCCCTGGAAATGTCTTACAATGTAAAATCTGGTTACTGAATCTCTGTCTTACCATTATATAATATACCTTCTAGTATCTCCAGGCTTCTTCCATGTATACAACCTTCTTTTATGATTTTTGAACCTCGTGTTAGCTATGAATAAGTTATGCTCTGTGCAAAGTTCTACCAGGCGGCTTCCTCTTTCATTCCTTACCCCCATTCCAAATTCACCTACAACGTTTCCTTCTCTTCCTTTCCCTTCTATCAAGTTCTATTACATTTTCGTCTCCCTTCACCATCTGAATAATTTCTTTTATCTCATCATACGTTTTATCAATCTCTTCGTAATTTGTAGAGCTAGTTGGCATATATACTTGTGCTACTGTGGTAGGCGTGGGCTTCGTATCTATCTTGGCCACAATAATGCGTTCACTACGCTGTTTGTAGTAGCTTACCCGCATCCCTATTTTCCTATTCATTATTAAACCTACTCCTGCATCACCCCTATTTTATTTTGTATTTATAACCCTTTATTTACCTGACCAGAAGTCTTGTTCCTCCTGCCCCCGAACGTCACTAATTCCCACTATATCTAACTTTAACCTATCCATTTCCCTTTTTAAATTTTCTAAGCTACCTGCCCGATTAAGGGATCTGACATTCCACGCTCCGATCCGTAGAACACCAGTTTTCTTTCTCCTGATAACAACGTCCTCCTGAGTAGTTCCCGCCCGGAGATCCGAATGTGGGACTATTTTACCTCCGGAATATTTTACCCAAGAGGACGTCATCATCATTTAACCATACAGTAAAGCTGCATGCCCTCGGGAAAAATTACGGCTGTAGTTTCCCCTTGCTTTCAGCCGTTCGCAGTATCAGCACAGCGAGGCCGTTTTGGTTAGTGTTAGAAGGCCAGATCAGTCAATCATCCAGACTGTTACCCCTGCAGATACTGAAAAGGCTGCTGCCCCTCTTCAGGATCCACACGTTTGTCTGGCCTCTCAACAGATGTCCCTCCGTTGTGGTTGCACCTACGGTACGGCTATCTGTATCGCTGAGGCACGCAAGCCTCCCCACCAACGGCAAGGTCCAAGGTTCATGCGGGGGATCCATAACTTAAGCATACCAAATCCGTTAGTAACCATGCCAAACCTGAGCCAGTCCGAGGCAGAGGCACCATAAAGAGAAGATTGTTTTTCACGCTATCTAGATAAAGGGAAAATTGTCTACGAGAACGTTAAGAAGTTTTTGTGTGGAATGTTTTAAGCGTGAGTCGCATGAAATAACGAAGGTTTCCGATTGCAGCAACAATTTCGGCATACCTTTACGTAACTACTTTCGTCTTGGATGAAAAGTTTCAGTTATCAGATGCATTGACTCTCCCCCAACAGAAACTCCAAGAGCAACCCTTCAATTAGGGTATATATTTTAATTCTGTACAGGTGACACCCTCTAGTATTCCCCACACACTAAGCAAAATTTATTAATTTGTGGTAACATCTTATGGGACCATACTGCTTAGGCCATCGGTCCCTAAGCTTACAGACTACTTAATCTAACCTAAACTGACTTACGCTATGGACAACAAACACCCATGCCCGAGGGTGGACTGGAACCCCAGACGGGGTTGGAGCCGCGTGGACCGTGACAAGACGCCTAAGACCGCACGGCTACCCCTCGCGGTCACACTAAGCCACCGAGGCACCGGCAGATGTGGCGTCGGGTCCCACAAAACTGCGAAATACCATCGAAGTATCTTTAGCAAGAAAAACAAAGAAATCAACTACATTTATTCTATCTAGAACTTCATAGTGTTCCTTGAGAGGGACTACGCTCCTTGTATAACATGTCAAGTTTAATCTTGCCCACGTAACCTAAAAATTGTAACACCACGCAAAATTAGATTGGAGTCCATTTAGTTGTTCTTGCATGTACTTAGAACCAATGAAGTCCTTATCTACCCGGGAACAATAACTTGTGTTTGATGGATATTTGTGGATTATTTCCACTTAAGATCAGCAAGCAATTTGAAAGCCTCAGATGTTACCAATCATCTCTTATTATTTTGGTGCATGTAGTCGAGTATAAGGCTAACTATAGCTAAAGAGTTTTCTGTTTTACAGCATAGATATTCCTGAAGCATTTTCAAGAAAAAGGTCATTGTCACAAACCCGCCCAAAGAGTACCTTAGGCCAGCTGTATTCTTCTTCATACGGTGAATAAGTCTGCAAAAACTATAATTAAGAGCTACATTAAAAGTTTATTTTCAATTTCAGATGCTTGTGCGGAGACTGGGTGATGAAGGGAAGGATATTCTTGATTCTGAGGTCAACATGGACCGTTTAGTTGTTCCTAGACATGACATACTAATGAAGAAAGAAGGTAAATTCGTTCACCTCTACTTTGACTTTCCTCTAAATGCTCTGAAATTTTTACTTACAAATACGATAATATCCGCACAATTTATCAACGCACGTAAAAAATACAATCATTAAAGACTGTTTCTAATTCTATTATCAGTTCTGACGTAGAATATGGTTCCTTGTAATAATTCTTTTTATATGTTTCGCTTAATTCTTTGCAGCGCCTTCCGGCACGGAAACCACAGAAATCAGCTCATTGTGCTCACTGAACTCGTCTCAGGATGGTGAATACGTTAATTTGACTGTCGAAAACATGGCGCTAAGGTATCTTATCTCATTATTATGTTCTTCTTATCATTTAATGTTAACATGCCTTGCTTTATATTTAAGATATTGAAATAATTTTTAATCGGATAAACTTTGTAGTTAATAACATCATACTGATTATATGTGTGTGCTAGATTTATTACTATTACGTTTTATATGTCGCACAAATCTTTGCTTTGTCTGGTAAATGTGCTTTTAGAGGCCAACACACAGCAACAATTGAACAAACCAATATCACGCAGTCATTAAAGATTATAAAACCATTATGATAACGTTCTCACTCAGAACCTCCTTAGTTTGTCTTGAAGTTATGTACACGAAATATCGCAGAACATCTTTAACAGATGTTTGTGATTATCCGCGAGCAGAATATTGCTTACAAAGAACAATACTGTATTATGGGTGACGTGGTTCAAATGGCTCTGAGAACTATGGGATTTAACATCTGTGGTCATCAGTCCCCTAGAACTTAGAACTACTTAAACCTGACTAACGTAAGGATATCACACACATCCATGCCCGAGGCAGGATTCGAACCTGCGACCGTGGCAGTCACGCGGTTCCGGACTGAGCGCCTTAACCGCGAGACCACCGCGGCCGGCTGGGTGACGTGGCTATCATAACACGCACTCAACAACTCTTTATTATTTTAAAATGTCCAACTACTTCTGAGCGTGTTACACGTTTTCTGTGAGCTACAATGATAGAAAGGGTTGAGGGCAGTCTGCCGCGCTGTTCTTGCGTACTTATACTATGTAGACAACAAAAGGAATCACATTATTGTGTAAGAAATAGTGTTCTAGGGCAGTACTTACAAGGGGAGGCCACGACGTTTGGAACGCGAATTTACTAAAAACTTCGTACACTCTTAGCACTCCATGAGGACAAGAACATGTGTAAGCAGTAGCGCGTACTTTTCAAGCGTTATTGAGAAAATCGCAAGATAATTTTGGTCGTCAAATATATACCTGTGCGTGGCCATTTTTACCATGAAGCGGCGGCAGCCGAGCGGTTAGCGTTCAAGTCCCGTAATCGATGGATCGAATCCCGATCGTCATTTTTTTCTGATTTGATCCATTATAAATGGTTTTTGAAAGCCTGCGACTGTAGAAACAATAGGTTTGTTTATAAATAAATAAATCTTCTGCTACCAGTCACGATTTTTCTTTATTTTACTTTTCGCACGATGCGTTTCGAGAAATAATTCCCATTTCCAAGTGCGTTTCTTGTGTGTATTAAGCTATTTCTTTTGATGTTGTCAGTGTGTGTGAGTCTGCTTCATTTAGTTGACTTTTACTGTAATACAGAAGAAACACGCGATTTTTTTAGTTGGGTATCAATTGTTTTTGTGAAGTTGGTGGCCAAAAATTTAGAAGAATTTGTACTTACAGGTCTCGAATGGTGTATTTGTGCAGAGTCTCACACACACTTAACATCACACACAAGTTGTACACTTTACACAACTAAAATATCTTATATAAACAAAACAGCTACAAAGATCTTCTTACAGGTAGTCCACAGAGATAACATTATAGGTCTTCCACAGATTATGAAATTCTTTTGTACAGAGGTTATTTATCTTAACTATTTAGCTCATAAAGTACTTAATACTGTACCGAGCGAGGTGGCGCAGTGGTTAGGCACTGGACTCGCATTCGGGAGGACGACGGTTCAATCCCGCGTCCGGCCATCCTGATTTATGTTTTCCGTGATTTCCCTAAATCGCTCTAGGCAAATGCCGGGATGGTTCCTTTCAAAGGGCACGGCCGACTTCCTTCCCCGTCCTTCCCTAATCCGAAGAAACCGATGACCTCGCTGTCTGGACTCCTTCCCCAAAGAACCAACCAACCAACTTAGTACTGATTTTACAATTGTGCTTATTTCTATGTTTTACTATTTTAATTTAAGTATATTATCGAAACATCTGTAGAAATTAATTGATTCACTTTCAAATTTTTCATTTAATATTTTATCTTCATATTTTCTGTAATGAAAAACTTGAAAGTTAATCAGTAAATTTCTTCAGATGTTTCGATAATATACTTAAATAAAAATAGGACAACACAGAAATAAGCACAATTGTAAAATCAATATTAAGTAATTTATGAGCCAAATTGTTAAGATAAATAACCTCTGTACAAAAGCATATCATCATCTGTGGAAGACCTATAATGTTATCTCTGTGGACTGACTGTAAGAAGATCTTTGTAACTGTTTTGTTTATATAAGATATTTTCGATGTGAGAAATTGTACAAGTTGTGTGTAATGATAAGTGAGTGTGAGACTCTGCACAAATGGACCATTAGAAAGCTGTAAGCACAAATTCTTCTAAATTTTATCCACTAACTTCACAAAAACAATTATAACCCAACTAAAAATCGCGTGTTTCTTATGTATTACAGTAAAAGTCAACTAAATTAAGCATACGCACACACACTGACATCATCAAAATAAATGGCTTAATACACACAAAAAGCGCACTTGAAAACCGGAATTATTTCTCGAAACGCGTCATGCAAAAGTAAAATAAAGAAAAATCGTGACTAGTCGCAGAAGATTTATTTATTTATTTACAAACAAACCTATAGTTTTTTATTTTCAACACTGTTATTTTCTGTACTATTTATATTACAATTGATATAATGGGAAAAATATGTGTAATAGGATGAACTTTTATTATATTTACAATATTATTTGGCAGTCTACAAATTTTTAATATCACAAATAATATAATATTCATAACTATCGACTAGTAAACGACCAAACGCATGAAGATATACTGAAAATGTATGCTTGTCCTTGTCTTCAAAATTGTTAGTATTTAATCGAAAGAGAACGAGAAATTGCTTCTCGTGAAAACGCTATTAAAATACAGTCCATACTGCATGACCAATTATCAGCGCCGATATTTAAGGAAATGCTGCGTTAGGCATGGTTTGCTTCCAAATTGTCGTCTGAAATAGAGGTTTTTGAAAATTTTAACGAGGTTTGTTTTTCCACGGAACACCTCAAAAGACCCCTGCGAATGCGGAAACATACCATTTATTCAGTGCAGCTGGTTCCGTTTAACTTTATGTTTTCCATGTTTTTACGAAAAATACCATCCTGCATCTTGTACTCGTAATGCCGAAAGCGACGATTAATTGTACATCATTCGAAAGACGGCTGTGGCGGTCAAAGCTTGGATGTAGCAAGTAGTTTCGGGCTCCTTCCAGGTAAAAGGAATTTTTCAAATCAGGGACAAGCATACATTTTCAGTATCACTTAATGCTTTCGGTCTTTTACCAGTCGATAGTTATGAATATTATATTATTTGTAATAATAAAAATTTGTACACTGCCAAATAACATTATAAATTTAATAAAAGTTCATCAGATTGCACGTATTTTTCACATTATATCAATTGTAATATAAATAGTAAAGAAATGACTGTGTTGAAAAACATGTAAACTTGTCATTGTTCAATAGCCTGTTTATATTACGCTTCTTCGAAGACAATATAAGCATAGGTATAGCTGAGATTAACTTTGTGAGAAATGAAACTTCCTGCCAGATTAAAACTGTGTGCTGGACCGAGACTCGAACTCGGGACCTTTGCTTTTCGCGGGCAAGTGCTCCACCAACTGAGCTACCCAAGCACAACTCACCATTCATGCTCACAGCTTCAGTTCTGCCACCTACCTTCCAAACTTCACAGAAGCTCTTCTGCGGACCTGCCAGAATTGAAGCTGGGAGGACGGATCGTGAGTCGTGCTTGGGGAGCTCAGTTGGTTGCCGGCACGGTAGCTCAGAGTGCTTGGACAGAGGGTTAGCTACCCTTTGTAACAAAAAAACTGAGTTAATGGATCAACGATCAACGATGAACTTGAACAGGCGTCAGGGGACGTCCGTCCCGAACAAATACAACGAACTAAAAGAGAAAAAAAGTTGGTAGAGCACTTGCCCACGAAAGGCAAATGTTCCGAGTTCGAGTCTGTGTCCGGCATACAGTTTGAATCTGCCACAAAGTTTCATATCAGTGCACACTCCGTTGTAGAGTGAAAATCTCATTGCGAGGAATGTTCACGTCATTGCGGATCCACATTCTCTTTTTACTTCAGATTTTATAAACGAAACATACTTATTACTCAAATATATGTGTACTGGTATGTCGTATGTGGATAATTGGTGACAAGCTGCAATCATTGGTGAACCACATATTCCAGAATTAGTCGTGTAGTTGTACGTCTCCATTATGGATTCAGTGATAACAAAACTATTCATTGTATACAGTTGCAATGTTAAATGTGAAAGACAGCGATAACGTCACTAAAAATCTCTTCCTTCATAGTTTGAAGCTCGAATTCAAATTGCTGTGATTCGTAAATCCTGGCGTTCGCTTGACATTACATCGGTTTGAAATGATTAGAAATCCATTACACTATTTACTTGCATGTCTGTATGAACGTGCATGAATCACGATTGTAAGACGTCCTAAATATTTCCAACTATTCCACTATTGTTTATGGCACTTAAATTAGTTTGATAGTTCACAATCCAACAAGGCCCTCTGAGAGTAATCATTGCATACTGTTGGCTCACTCATATTTCCATGTAGCTACATGTACATGTGCTGTTTGTAGTAGTTAAACTTGATGAATCGACTATGTCTCTCTACACATTTCCATAACCAATTTACAGTCTATAGACAAATGGTGGTGCAGTATTTTCTGACGTGAAATTAAACTCACCAAAACTTCTTACTGGCTTATGCAAGAAGTTTTAACTTGTCAAAATCAAATTTATGTTCCACCAGAAGTATTTATTCCAAAGCATGTATTCGACACCTCAAAACAAACACCTCCACAATCCTTTAAAATGTATTCTGTAATAATGTTGTTCCGATGTATATTCTTTGTACTTCGTGATAATGTTTCCTCTTCTGCTATACGATCCTTGAGCCTGATAGTTTCCAGACGCCATATTTGCTTACAAAATATGACAGCATACATGTGATGTGTTACGACAGTTAAAGGAACCTGTGACCCCTGGAGGTACGGTACCCAATTTCACTTATTTGGTTTTTACCGTTTGATATACGTTAAGCTTTTTGTCAAAAGAAATCCAAACCCATGTTCTGAGATAGTGTTTTGTTTTTCCACTAAACAGTGCCACAAGTTCCTCCACAACACACACACACAGACGTCATGCTAACAAATGTATATCCACCTGATGATGGAGATTTAAATCTTTGAAACGCGTTGTTGAGATAAATAAACAGTGACTGGTAACAGTGAACTTGTTCTTTCATTTAATGTCAATAACAGTCACGGTAAAGCCTATCTACGATGTTTCCATTTAAATTATGATTCCCCTCACCTCCACACTTTACAGTGCCATAGTAATATTTTTAGCACACAAATCGTGGCCCACGTCCCTTTCCTTGTTCATAACTTTCGTTAACAGATTTTCTTCATTAGTCAGACGTTTTGTTTTCTCAACACACTTAGTCACTGGATCGTTGTAACGTTGTTATTACATCAGCCAAAATGAAAAAGGCAGAAGGAGCTTCGTCTAGACCCTTAAAAGTTCTGCTGGATGTCTACATAATAGTTACGTGGCGCAATGTTTGTGGCGTTTCGGTAAATACTTGTAATTTCCTTTCTGCAGTGTGCAGATGGAATCAGCCCGAACAAATGTCGATTATCATACATCTCATACGAACCTCGGCGTAAACAGATAACGTCGGTTTGTTTCTCGTTAGAAACAGCCTCCTTTTTTAAGCGGGGTTTTATGTACCTATTCGATAGAAAGGTGCCAGATTAGTCTAGTGCGATATTCGATTGAATAGTATGCCCCTTTTTATTTGTCATGTTTGTATAGACTTGTTTACTACGTGTGTATTGTGTGCAGGCACACGCCGCGCTGCATGCCGGGTTTCACCATAGAGCATGCTAACGTGTTTTGCCGTTCGTGTTGGTAAATATCGTTTAGCGGATATCGTAATAGACTAACTCTGTACCTCTCTATTGAACGGGAAGTAACAAGAAACAAACAGACGTCACCTTTAGACGATGGGCGTCGTACGAAATGTATTATGAACAGCATTTGTTTGCACTGATGCCATCTACACAATGCTAAAACTAAATTATAAGTTTTTGCTGAGACACCAGTAAAATGCTGATGGCAGCCCTTTGTCGATGACGACAAACAGACACATTTTCCAGTCTCGTATGAAATGTACGAAGAATTGCATTCGTTCGTTTCAGCTGTTTCTTGCTACACAGCGCAAAAACTAAATTGCAAACCTCTGCTGTAACACAAGCAAAAATATGCCAACGACTCTTAGGAGAGACACTCTACACATTTGTTTGTTTCTATTTATTTCACACGTCTAGTTCCGAAGGACTAAATTGGGGAGCAAATCTCCAAGTTTATGTGACATGTCAGTACATGAAATTACAACGTAAAATTAATAAGAGATAAAATAAAATATTTATGATCCCGAATAAAGGGAAGCCATAATTTTATGTAAACGCAGTCAACAATATAACATGGGAATCAGCTTAACTTTTCAACGAAATCCTCAAAAGAATGGGAGGAATGACCTACGAGGAAACTCTTCACTTTCGATTTGAAAGCTAGTGGATTACTGCTAAGATTTTTGAGTTCTTGTGGTAGCTTATTGAAAATGGATGCAGCAGTATACTGCACATCTTTCTGCACAAGAGATAAGGAAGTGCGATCCAAATGCAGATTGGATTTATGTCTAGTATCAACTGAGTGAAGCTGCTAATTCTTGGGAATAAGCTGCTGTTGTTAACCAGAAAAGACAGTGAAGAATATATATATTGAGAGGAAAATGCCAGAATACGCAGACTAGTGAACAGGGGTCGACAAGAGGTTTGCGTACTTACACCACTTATGGTCCGAACTGCCCGTTTCTGACCAAAAATATCATCTCAGAATGGGAAGAGTTACCCCAAAACATAATACCATACGACGTAAGGAATGAAAACAAGCAAAGTTGACTACTTTTTCTGTCGAACTATCACTTGCTTCAGATACCGTTCGAATAGTAAAAATGGCAGCATTAAGTCTTTAAACAAGATCCAGAACGTGGGCTTTCCGCGACAGTTTACTATCTATCTGAACACCTAGAAATTTGAGCTATTTAGTTTCACTAACCATATGCTCATTCTGTGTAATTACAACGTTGTGTTTTGTTGAATTGTGTGCTAGAAACTGTAAAAAAGTGTGTCTCACCGTGTTTTAGTATTAGTTTATTTCCTAAGAGACATGAACTTATGCCGTGAAGTGCACTTTTTGAAACAGAGCCAACGTTGCACAAATCATTCTTCACTACAACGCTAGCGTCATCAGCAATCATAAACATTTTAGAATTACCTGTAATACTAGAGAGCATATCAATCACATAAATAATAAGGAACAGGATTGGCCCCAGCACTGATCCCTGGGGCACCGCCCCCCCCCTTCCCCCCCAATTTCACCGTACCCTACTAGGACACCACATTACAGCAATTCTCAACACTGTGAATAATGACCATTTGCTGTCTATTGTTAAAGCAAGAGGTGAATCAATTGTGAGTGAGCTACTCCCCGTATTCCATAATGGTCCAACTTCTAGAGCATTATTTTGTGATCAACACAATCATACGCCTTAGATAAGTCAAAAAAGATGCATAGCGTTCGAAACCTTCTGTTTAATCCAAGCGGTACATCACAGAGCAAAGAGAATATGGCATTTTCAGTTGTTAAACCACTTCGAAAGCCAAACTGTAGATTTAATAGCAAATTATTTGAAATAAAACGAGCAGTTATCCTTACATACAGAGCCTTATCAGTAACTTTGGTAAACACTGGTGGCATAGAAATAGGGTTAAAGCTCTCTACATTATCCCTTTTACTCTTTTTATAAAGTGGCCGAGTCGTTCAGGAAACTGACCATGCTTAAAGGAAAAATTACAAATATGGCTAAGTACAGTGCAAACATTTGCAGCACAATGTTTTAATATTCTGCTAGGCACTCCATCGTATCCATGAGAGCTCTCCGTCTTCAGTAGTTTACTTACTGACTCAGTCTCCCCCTTGTCAGTATCACAGAGGAGTATTTGCCTATCGCAAAGGTCACGAGTTCGAGTCTCGGTCTGGCACACAGTTTTAATCTACCTGGAAGTTTCTGTTGTGGTTGGCAGGAGAGCCAACACTGTGTTACTAAAGGAGGCCGAAATGCACGCGTTTTAGCTCACGCAGGCTGGCGTGAGGTCTGGAACATGACAAGGGAATTAGAATTGAGAAAAACGGACGTAGCTGGTGGAATACTTAACTTTAATCCATTAATGACGAACGGCGCTCTGGGCGGTACATGATTCACAATATCAATAATAACTGATAATGGCGCCTTGCTAGGTCGTAGCAAATGACGTAGCTGAAGGCTATGCTAACTACCATCTCGGCAAATGAGAGCGTAGAAGTCGGCTGTACAACTGGGGTGAGTGCTAGGAAGTCTTTCTAGACCTGCCGTGTGGCGGCGCTCGGTTTGCAATCACTGATAGTGGCGACACGCGGGTCCGACGTATACTACCGGACCGCGGCCGATTTAAAGGCTACCACCTAGCAAGTGTGGTGTCTGGCGGTGACACCACAGTTTCATATCAGCGCACACTCCGCTGCAGAGTGAAAATCTCATTCGAGGTTATAGCCGCCTGTTCAATGGCATGTTCGTCGACCCTTACAACACAGTACAGCATCGACTATGCGAGTCATGCATTCGAAAAGTCTTTGGTAGGTTACAGGAGGTACGTGGCACCACATTTATGCGCACGACGTCAATCTCCGCATATTATGAGCCGGTGGTTTGTAGGTGAGGTACTGGAGTCCTACGGCGTCCCAGATGTGTTCCATCGGCTGAAGATCAGCCAAAATATCAATTTAAGTTCGCTATAACGCTCCTCATACCACTGTATCATGATATATGCATTGTGACACTGACAGTTATCCTGCTGAAAGATGCCATGGACGTCGGGGAAGATATCAAGCATGAAGAAATGTTGGTGGTCCAGAATAATGTCCACGTAGTCCACAGGTGTCATGGTGTCCTCGATTACTACCACAACTCATATGAAACGCAGTCCTGCTGAATGTCCCACATGGGGCTCCATCGGTCTGGCTCAACGGAGCGGTGCATTTTTCGAGCAGTTGCTCCCACGGAAGACGGCATATCCGGACACGGCATGGACCTGAGGCAACCAGGCGACACGTTTCCATGATCTACAATTCAATGTCAATGATCCTGTGACCACTATAGTAGTAACCGACAATGTCTTTACATCAACACGAGAACACACAGCGACTGTCTGCTACAAAGACTGTGCGCTGAACGATGTGCTCCGAAACACTCGTGCCTGGACGAGCACTGTACTGTGTCGTAAGATATCTACATCTACATTCATACTCCGCAAGTTACCTGACGGTGTGTGGCGGAGGGTACCTTGAGTACCTCTATCGGTTCTCCCTTCTATTCTAGTCTCGTATTGTTCGTGGAAAGAAAGATTGTCGGTATGCCTCTGTGTGGGCTCGAATCTCTCTGATTTTATCCTCATGGCCTCTTCCCGAGATATACGTAGGAGGGAGCAATATACTGCTTGACCCCTCGGTGAAGGTATGTTCTCGAAACTTCAACAAAAGCCCGTACCGAGCTACTGAGCGTCTCTCTTGCAGAGTCTTCCACTGGAGTTTATCTATCATCTCCGTAACGCTTTCGCGATTACTAAATGATCCTGTAACGAAGCGCGCTGCTCTCCGTTGGATCTTCTCTATCTCTTCTATCAACCCTATCTGGTACGGATCTCATACCGATGAGCAGTATTCAAGCAGTGGCCGAACAAGTGTACTGTAACCTACTTTCTTTGTTTTAGGACTGCAGTTCCTTAGGATTCTACCAATGAATCTCAGTCTGGCATCTGCTTTACCGACGATTAATTTTATATGGTCATTCCATTTTAAATCACTCCTAGTGCCTACTCGCATATAATTTATGGAATTAACTGCTTCCAGTTGCTGACCTGCTATATTGTAGCTAAATGATAAAGGATCATTCTTTCTGTGTATTCGCAGCACATTACACTTGTCTACAATGAGATTCAATTGCCAATCCCTGCACCATGCGTCAATTCGTTGCAGATCCTCCTGCATTTCAGTACAATTTACAACCTCTCGATATACTACAGCATTATCCTTAAAAAGCCTCAGTGAACTTCCGATGTTATCCACAAGGTCATTTATATATATTGTGAATAGCAACGGTCCTACGACACTCCCCTGCGTCACACCTGAATTACTTCGGAAGACTTCTCTCCTCTGAGAATGACGTGCTGCGTTCTGTTATCTAGGAACTCTTCAATCCAATCACACAATTGGTCTGATAGTTCATACGGTCTTACTTTGTTCATTAAACGACTGTGGGGAACACACATGACACAAATCGCTGCCTCTCGTGTTTTACAGAGTTAGCAAGCATTCGACCTACAATCTCTGTGATGGCGTGGACGTACAAAACTTGCCTACTCGTGGTTTCATCGTCCTTCAGTCATTCCTTAGATGCTCAGACAATATCAAGCAAACAGCCGACCAGCTTCGTCCTTACGAGGATCCTCATTTCTAGGCATCGAGTTACTTCAATCTGTTCTTCGCCAAAGTAGTTTACCTCCTTTATCGTTTGTAGGGGATCTGCGACAATCTTTAACAATTAAATTACACTCGACTTGCTCACCAGTATAATTTTTACTAACATCTCATCAATATGCGTTTCGGGATAACCCCAACTGCTTCCTGTATGAGGGACGATCAAAAAGTTTACGTTCGAAAGCCTTATAGTCCAGAATCGGTATGCCAATCAGACCAAATCTCTGTAAACATTGGGGAAATCAAACTGCCAACGCACCACATAGAAGATCCCTGTTTGGTAAAACAACATGCTGCTGCGTGAAGACGTTCGTAACTGCCTGCTGTACAACCTCGTCCGACAGCAATATTCGACATTTCAAGGCCTTTTTTAAGGAACGCTAGGCGTGATAATGGCGTGTGGAAGAGATCATGACTGTAGGATGGGTTCTCGAGTGTCTCCCACTTGAGTTGTGGCACGACATTTGCAATGTGGGAACATTTGTTGTCATGAAGCAGCAGCATGATTCCACAACTACGTTTTTTGACAGGCATGCTTCTCCAGATACATTCTTCTCTATCTGATGGATGTCTTCCGTTGTTTCTTCTATTTGGATGGTAATAATGTCACCACAATTCACGTATCCGCATTTACCGCACGCTCGTCGGAAAGAGACTAATGCCACATTAAACGCTTGCGGTGCTTATATACCAACATCGAAGTCACTCTACGATGCATATAAGCTGCAGCAACGCCCCCCAACGAGAACTTTTTGACCGCCGCTTATATAATGTAAAAAAATATGTTCTCTTATAACCAAAAATACTATTTGCCGTCAGTCAAATATTTCAAGTTTGAATAAGCCCCGTCATGAAGCAGTTTAAAAAAATGGCTCCGAGCACTATGGAACTTAACTTATGAGGTCATCAGTCCTCTATAACTTAGAACTACTTAAACCTAACTAACCTAAGGACATCACACACACCCATGCCCGAGGCAGGATTCGAACCTGCGACCGTAGCAGTCGCGCGGTTCCAGACTGAAGCGCCTAGAACCACTCGGCCACAACGGCCGGCTAAAGCAGTTTAGCCTGTAATGAAACTCAGACTGCTACAAACGCCACCTACTAGTAAAATTACTTACTTTGTGCAATTTTGTACTGCTCACACCAGTTCGGGCATTGATGGTCTGCCGGGATATAATAGAAGGTGACGTAGGACAGAGAATTGTTTTGAACAGGTATATGTGTCAGTTTCACAGCGTTGTTAAAATGTATATTTTTCTAAATTTAGTTCCAATGGCTCTGAGCACTTTGGGACATAACATCTGAGGTCATCGGTCCCCTAGAACTTAGAACTACTTAAACCTAACTAACCTAAGGACATCACACACACCCATGCCCGAGGCAGGATTCGAACCTGCGACCGTAGCGGTCACACTGTTCCAAACCGAAGCGCCTAGAACCGCTCGGCCATACCGGCCGCCCTCTAAATTTAGTTCGTTGTCTTATATGTCTCATATAGATCTGATGATGGGGATATCCCGAAACGCATGATAATTAAATGTTAACAAGAATCACTTTGGTGGCCAAGGAGAGTGGAATTCAATTCTAAGTTGTTTATGTCAGTGGATTTCTCCAGTTGCGGTCCATGTCGTCCCTGGAATGATTCCCCATTCGCCTCCGTCCCGCTTGTAGAGGGTGTTAAAAAAAGTGTCGAGTATTTTGAGGGGCGGTGGTACCCACCAAAACAAGACAAAAAAGTCCAAGTAACATGGGATGTAAAATGTTTGTCTTCCCTACTGGGAAACATCTTTTCATTGAACAAGCGCTCATATCTCTTAAGGCATGCATTTTAGTGCCTATGATTACTGGACATCTTTTTCTTGTTTTCGTCCACATTGCTGCCTCTCGAAATACGGAAACCAAAGAGTTAGATTAAATTTGTTATCGAAGAGGAACAGAGCCCACGTTTATTGGACTTCTTCTTCTTGTACTGGTAGATACTACCGTTTCTCGAAATATTCGACACTTTTTTTAATACCACGTATAGTTTCCTTACTGCATCAAGTCGCTGCATCATCAAAAGGTGGCATTCAGCCTCGCGGTGGGCAGTCGTCATAATGTTTTGGCTCATCGGTATACCCCGATACATTACCACCGGCAAAACTTTGAATTCGCTTGAAAATAAGAACTTCCTCAAATTCCGAATAAATATTGATTGTATTAGGTGATTAAGCATTTTTTTCACTCACCATTATTTCTGACTTGTTTCATTAAGTTTTCATTGTACAGATTAAGCCAGGACATCACAGTCTGTGCATATTTCAGTTGTATTCTTACAAGGAAACATCACCAAGTTTGTATCATAATAACGAGAAAAACACACACTAGCAAGATATCAGCACCAGCAATCGACCTCGCACAAAAATTTGGACCATTATTATGACAGGATATGACCTTCTGAAAAGTACAGCTTTTAACCTTTAGCGCGCAACGTTTCTCACTCGCTGCGCTTCATTACAGCCGCTTAATGTTAGAGCGCGAAGTACAGTGTACTATTTTGACATGGGAAACATGCTTTATACATTGGGTCAAAGTGCGCAGTTTCTAACTTGCAACTGGTGGCAGAGATTTTCTTTTTTTTTTACGTTGAAACTCAGAAATGCAGTCTAAATGGATGAAACGAATGAGTGTGTTATCAAAGAAGTAGCGCAGTCCTTATTAACAATTAACATCACTGTTGTGCATTATGTGTTATTCTCGTCATGACTGGGTGTTGTGTGATGTCCTTAGGTTAGTTAGGTTTAAGTAGTTCTAAGTTCTAGGGGACTGATGACCATAGATGTTAAGTCCCATAGTGCTCAGAGCCATCTGAACCATTTTTTTTTTTTTTTGTTATTTTCGTTATATTTTCAAGCTGGCGCAGTTAAAGTCAAGTACATCTGCAGCAGATACAATATTCCTAAACGTGTTTGGCGTGATCGTATTGTAAACTGAAAATCATTAATGTCATTTGACAATAATTCTTCAGTTGCTCAAGTTTAATCATTTGTATTTTGAGGAATATTGACACTCAGGTGACAAAATTCATGGAATAGTGATACTCATGTATATGGATGGCGATAATATCAAGTACTAAAAAAACTAAACTCCGTCCGAACAGGCCTTATAAGGCCCAACGGGACCGACCGACCGACCGCCAAGTCATCCTCAGCCCACTGGCGTCACTGGATGCGGATTTGGAGGGACATGTGGTAAGCACACCACTCTCCTGGCCGTGTGTCAGCTTACGAGACCGGAGCCGTTACTTCTCAATCAAGTAGCTCCTCAGTTTGCCTCACAAGGGCTGAGTGCACCCCGCTTGCCAACAGCACACGGCAGACCGAATGGTCACCCATCCAAGTGCTAGCCCATCCCGACAGCTCTTAACGTTGTTCATCTGATGGGGACCGGTGTTACCACTGCGGCATCTCCACAAGGTATAAAAAGGGCAGTGCAATGGCGGAGCTGCCATTTGTACCAAGATGATTCATGTGAGAAGGTCCCCGACGTGATTATCGCCACACGACGGGAATTAACAAGCTTTGAACGCGGAATGGTAGTTGGAGCTAGACGCACGAGACATTCCATTTCCGAAATCGTCAGGGAATTCAATATACCGAAATACATAGTGTCAAGAGTGTGCCGAGAATACCAAACTTGAGGCATTACCTTTCACAACGGTCAACGCATCGACGGCGGCCTCCACTTAACGACCGAGAGCAGCAGCGTGAAATAACTGCAGAAACCATTTGGGACGTATGACGATCGTATCCGCAAGGACATTGCGGTGAAATTTGGTGTTAATGGGCAATGGCAGCAGACCAACGCGAGTGCATTTGATCATACCACATCACCTGCAGCGCCTCTCGTGGCCTCGTGACCATATCGGTAGGACCCTAGACGGCTGGAAAACCGTGGCCTGGTCAGATAAGTCCCGATTTCAGTTGGTAAGAGCTGATGGTATAGCTCAATGTGGCACAGGCCCCACGAAGCCATGGACCCAAACTGTCAACAAGGTACTGTGCAAGCTGGTGGTGGCTCCATAACGGTGTGAGCTATGTTTACATGGAAATGACAGGTTGCTCTTGTCAGACTGAATCTGTCATTGACTGAAAATTGTTATGTTCGGCTACTTGGAGACAATTTTCAGCCATTCATGGACTTCACGTTCCCAAGCAAAGACGTGAATTCTATCGAACATTTATAGGACATAATCGAGAGGTCAGTTCGTGCACAAAATCTTTCACTGGTAACACTTCCGGAGTTCGTTCGGGTATAAAAGCAGCGTAGCTCAATATTTCTGCAGGGGACTTCCAACGACTTGTTTAGTCCATGGCACGTCGAGATGCTGCAACACTCCAAGCAAAAAGAGATCCGACCCGATATTAACAGATATCCCATGACTTTTGCCACCTCAGTGTATAGCAGTAGAATGCCAGCTGCAAAATGTTGTTAAAGTAATACTGAACGTACATGTGCGCGAGTCTGGCATATTACGTACTGCTATAACTATTTTTCGCCTAAACTAACACGTGTTGTCCAATAAGATTTCAAAACACGTTGGACAGATGTTTCCACCTTCCCCCTCCTCTTCCCTAACATTAAACATCCCGCGAATAGGAGAGTTCTGGTGTCTAGAGCTGTAGAACTACCGTAGGCTACAGTAGACCATCACAGGTAAGTGTAGACTACAGTACTTTACCTCGTAGCTTTGATCAGTTACGATCGTAAGAACGTTACCACTATGTTAGGTTTGTTACATACTGCCGTCCGGTGTGTCCGAGCGGTTGTAGGCGCTTCAGTCTGGAACCGCGGGACCGCTGCGGCCGCAGGTTCGAATCCTGCCTCGGGCATGGATGTGTGTGATGTCCTAAGGTTAGTTGGGTTTAAGTAATTCTAAGTTCTAGGGTACTGATGACCTCAGATGTTAAGTCCCATAGTGCTCAGAGCCATTTAAACCATTTGTTACATACTTATCGGGCGTTACCTCGTTTCGGTCGCTTTGTTTCGGTGCCCCATCAGTATCTTATTAGATTCCTCTAGAAACCCGAAGCGGTGAACTATCTAGAAACTGAGTGCATATGTATATAAAGGGCCGCCTAATCTTGGAACATTTGTTCTACTTAGTTAACCTCCTGTCTGTTAATTAAAAAATTCAAAAATGGTTCAAATGGCTCTGAGCACTATGGGAGTTAACAGCTGAGGTCATCAGTCCCTTACAACTTAGAACTACTTAAACCTAACTAACCTAAGCACATCACACACCCATGCCCAAGTCAGGATTCGAACCTGCGACCGTAGCGGTCGCGCAGTTCCAGACTGAAGCACCTAGAACTGCTTGGCCACTCCGGCCGGCTGTTACTTAAAAGTAAACAGTTTTTATAGTAAAATTGAAATTTTCAATATTTTGTTCTCGTTTTATTCAAAAATTGTTGATCTGTAACGTGAAACTCAGGTATGTTGTAGTACCAATAAGAAAACAAATCAGATTTATCATATATCGCTATAAAATGCAATTTCCTCAACAAAAGTGAAAAAAACGCAAAACAAAAACATATCAGACATCTCTTCAGAACTTCGTCGAGCTTCTATCAAACAACTTCCGAACTTATCAGTAATAACAGGGCCTTTTGCTTTGATCATGATGGAAAACAAGAATAATAATATAGATTTTTCACGTCTGTTGCATGTAAACTGTACTTGCGTCGAAAGTAATTGCTGTGGTTACAGAAAACACAAAAGTTAGGCGATCAGCTTATTTTTATCACTTATAAAATGCAATGTATATTTTGTAAGGATACAAAATGTACGATAGACTAGCATTTAATGGTGTATCTACAGCTACACCTACGTTATTACTCTGCTATTCACAAAAAAAGTGCCTGGCAGAGGGTTCAATGAACCACCTTCACGCTGTCTCTCTACGGTTCCACTCCCGAACGGCATACGGGAAAAACGGGCACAAGTGTGTGGCTCTAATTATACACGACACAAAAAAAAAAACGATGCATAAAGACAATTCGTCGTCTCCCAATTTCTCTCACACACATTAATTTATGTTTCTTTCCAACGACCGAAGAGTAGATTTTGTAGAGCGCAACTTTACTGGTGTAACTCCAATGTGTAGTACTTCGCGCTCGGGTATTAGACGGCTTCAGCGGGGCGGAGCAAATGACAAGCTATGCGTGTGAAAATTCAAGAGCTATACTTTTAAAAGGTCATAACTGCGTACTACTGGAATTACGGCACAAATTTTCAAGTGGGATCCAGAGCCTTTCTTTTCAAAAAATGGTTCAAATGGCTCTGAGCACTATGCGACTTAACTTCTGAGGTCATCAGTCGCCTAGAACTTAGAACTAATTAAACCTAACTAACCTAAGGACATGACACACATCCATGCCCGAGGCAGGATTCGAACTTGCGACAGCAGTGGTCGCTCGGCTCCAGACTGTGGCGCCTAGAACCGCACGGCCACTCGGGTCGGCCTTTTTTTTCTTTTTCCTTGGAGGTCTAGCTTGTGATGTTTCCTTGTCAGAACTAATGCTACGGTAGTAAGCTTACTGCAGTTGTGTAAGAGCTTGTTGCTTTCCTAAATATGAGCATTTTTTGTTTTCTTGCAGAAAGAAATCAGTCGCCGGGAAAGCGGCTTCGAGTGCCGCTTCGTGCCCCAGCGAGACCGCTATAGGCGCTGCTGCGCAGCCTGCACATAAACAAAGCCACGAGCTACCTTCGGCGCTGAAATCGATTGCGGAGCAGAGAACGGCCGAAAGGCAGCAGACGGTGACGCGCGACGACGATTCTGAGCCACTGATTCTCCGCTCCAAGGCGGCGGAACACGGCCAGAGCAACGCACACTTCGTACCTGAAAGCGCCGAAGAGGACGCGGTCCGCAAGCCCGGGAAGGTGAGCGCCATTCCTGGGGACGTACTGGAAGACCGCCCCCGCTTGCCGACGCCGCCGCTCACGCTGTGCAAAGTCGTGTCCTTCGGCGACGTGACGAATTCCGCTCCGTACACGGAGAGCGAGGCCATCGTGCCGCCGCCCAGACAGTTCTACGCCAAGCCGCAGGCCTCGGTGGCTCCGTCGCACAGCCGCCAGCCGTCGCACGCGCCGCAGCCGGCGGCCCCCAAGCAAGCCTGCCCGGCGCAGCACCACGCCCAACCCGCCAAACAGTACTCGGCTCAGACCGCGCCGCGCCGCCGCTCCAGCGTCAAGAGCACGTCCTCGGGAGGGTCCGCCAACGTGAACGTGTCCGTCAGTGCGCCCAAGCAGAGACGGACTAGCGTCCCCGCCACCCACGTCGCTGCGGAGCCGGCGCCGCCACCGGCGTACGGCACGCCCAGGGCCGCTGGCAAGTGCTACTCCACGGACAGTGACCGGAGTGAAAGAGAGTATTCCAAAAGTAAAATGTATTTTAAGGAAGAGCCGGAACTTCCCACTTCGAGGCACCACTCCCACGTCGCTCTGGACGGCACAACCGCTCATGCAGCTAGCAGGACAGTAACACCTTTAGTTAACGATAGTGATTTTGTATTATCAGCGAATGCGTCGTCGCCGGACGTGCCAGGCATGCTGAAGTCGATCAGAGATCACGGTAAGATAACATTTCTCCTACAATTATTATAAATTTAGTATAAAGCAAAATTTTTAGTGACCTGTCTGAACATAGTATTAAAGCGGATTAGTAATCTGTCAATTTTATTTTTTTCCACGCCATGTATTTGCTCTTCAGTAGTTACTCTAAGTTGTTTTCCATTTTACATACTGTCTCCGCATCTGATGTGCCCGTACCTACTATGGCTGAGCAAAATTCTCATTAAGGCTTCGGCACACAGACCGTGCTTTCGAACGCCAACATTGGGCGTGCCGAGTTGAATGTTCTACTGACAGCTCAGAAAATATGCGACTTGCGCATACGGTACGTCTGCCTCGACGCGGTATACGCGATCGCAGCGCGCTCCAGCGGCAGTTGTCGGCTGTAAGTGGCTCTCGAAACACACTGTTTACGGAATGTACAGGAGTAAAATTCCTGCGTTAGCGGTATTAAAACCCACGTTTCCTCCATTGCCCATAAACTATTCATGTTGATTAAGAGCACATAAATAAGATTTTAACTATGCACGAACATGTTATGAGGAAAAAAGGAGAGTACCACGCCCAGTCAATAAGAACATCGGCTTATAAAAGTCGCAAAGATAAAAATTATTTCATCATTCTCACTTTTAAGTAAAACCCTAACTTCATATTTACTTGATCACTGTTCGTATTCAGTATCAGCATCTTTACAACACGTGAAATACAAAACTTGGAACAAGATAGTGCAGGCTCTCTTGTACATACAGTCAATCGAACAAACTTACTCCTGAGAAAGGGTACACTTATATTTACATAACATCGAATATTATAGACTCAGAACGTATGAGAACCTATTGGGAAAAGTGAAGTTTAGCAAAAAAAAAAAAAAAAACCGGTACAATGGGGCGCCGAACCAGCAACATACCATGTGTCACAACACTGGCTCTACTCGTCACGTTTTAATTACTTACTTACTTACTCCTCGGCTCTACAGCCCTTGAAGTGCCTTGGCCTGAATCACAGTATTCTGCCATTCTATTCGGTCCATGGCATTCCGTCTCCATCCTCTTGCACCCAGCTTTTTCATGTCTTCTTCAATTCTGTCCACCCATCTCTTTCTGGGGCGTCCCCTCCGTCGTCTGCCTGCAGCCTTGCCATCAAAAATCTTCATGATCTGTCTTCCTCTATTCTGACCACGTTTCCTGCCCACCGCAGTCCTCTTATTTTAATGGCAGTGAAATTGTCAGGTTCTTCAAAAAGTTGTTCTAATTCTGCATTCGTGCGGATGAGCCAACCTTTTTGATCGTATATTGGGCCATATATTTTACGCAGAACCTTTCCCTCCCAAATGGTAAGGATCCATTCCTCATTTGCTGTCATGGTCCAAGTCTCAGCACCACACATAACAACTGGGCTTATAATTGTTTTATAAATGAGGATTTTCAATTTCCTCCTAAGCATGTGTAGTGTGGCAAAGTAACATTTGTTGCCTGCCCCTGTTCTTTCACCTTGCTGCTGATGTCATTTGTCTCCGTGATAGTCGATCCGAGGTACTTGAAGTCTCTCACTCTTTCAAAATTCTTGTCAGCTATTCTGAGTTTTGATAGGTTTCACCGGTTGCTCATTGCCATATATTTGGTCTTTTCAACATTGACTACCAGCCCAAGTTCCCTTGTACCTCCATCAAGCTGTTGACAGGCACCGGCCAGCACAGCAGTGATCTGTGCGAGTAATGCCACGTCGTCTGCGTAGGCTAGATACTGCAGTCAACGATTAAAAATGGTTCCTCCTCCATTTAGCTCTATGTGCCTTAAGACTTTTTCTAGGCGGATGTTGACTAACAGTGTGGAGATATTGTCACCTTGTCTCAGTCTCTTTTTTGGCTTTACTCAGGATCATCATAGTAAGTTTAACGAGCTTCTTAGATATTCCGGCCTCTTCCTTTATATTTCGCAATGCCGCTCTTGAGATGCTTTCATAGGATTGTTTAAAATCAATATAAAGCTGGTGTATGTTTATTTGATGTTCGTAACATTTTCAAGTAGTATGCTTAATGTGAATATTTGGTCAGTTGCTTGTCCGCCTGCTTAGCTGGGTGGTAACGTGCTCGCCTCCCATGCAAGCGGGCCCGGGTTCGATTCCCGGCCTGGTTGGAGTTTTCCTCCGCTCGGGGACTGGGTGTTGTGTCGTCCTCATCATCATTTCATCCGCATCACGGGCGCGCCAGTCGCCCAATGTGGCGTCGACTCAAATAAGACTTGCACTTGGCGACCGAACTTTCCCGGATGGGGCCTCCCGGTTGACGATGCCATACGCTCGTTTCCATTGGTCGGTTGCTGACCTATTTCTTCTAAAGCCACTCTGATAGTCTCCAATTCTCTCTTACACATAGGAAGTAAGCCTCCTAGTTTGAATCTTGGAGAACACCTTATATGTAGTACTGAGCAGGGAGATTCCTCGATAGTTCTGGCAGTTTAATGTATCTCCCTTTTTTATGTATGGGGCACATAACAGCCATTTTCCACTTCTCTGCATGCTTTCCTCCTGCCAGCTACTCAGTATCATCACTTTATGTATTGCTTTCCTCAGTGTTTCCCCATCACATTTGAGAAGATCCGCCTGGATGTGATTTTCTCCAGGTGCCTTATTGTTTTTTAAGACCTTAATGGCTTGTCTCACTTCTTCCAGTGTGGGTTCTGGTGTTAAGTCCTCTGGTCTATAGTAAGTTATTTCCACCAGTTCTTCTTGTTCTAATCCTTCTATTTCTGGTTACAGTAACCCTTGGATATATTATGCCCATCTGTCAAGTATTTTATTACTCTCTGCTGTCAAATCCCCTTCTTTACTCCTACATATAATTGTTCTGGCTTAAAACCCGAGCTTTCCTTCTGTAATGTTTTGGTACATTTCACGTAGTTGCATCTCTTCTCCTAGTTGTTCAATTTCTTCCAATTTTTTCGTTTCTAGTGCTCTTTTCTTCTGTCTGCAAGCCCTCTTAGCTACGCGTCGCTCCTCTTGATATTCATTCAGATTTTCTCTAGTTCTTCTCTGAAATAATTTCATTCGTGCTATGTTACGCTCCTCAGTTCTTCTCATACATGCTTCATCAAACCAATCTGTCTCCATTTGAGCCTATTTACATAAGTTCATTTGAGGTGTCGGTATCGTTCTTAATCCCCTCTTCTATTTTTGTCTGATATGGTCTCCGTATTTCCTCTAACTTCAGCTTCTTAATGTCAAAATTCTTTTGTTTGTGGCCTTTTTGTTTACTCAATAGTGAGATCCTTTGCAAAAAAATGGCTCTGAGCACTATGGGACTCAACTGCTGTGGTCATTAGTCCCCTAGAACTTAGAACTACTTAAACCTAACTAACCTAAGGACATCACACACATCCATGCCCGAGGCAGGATTCGAACCTGCGACCGTAGCAGTCGCACGGTTCCGGACTGCGCGCCTAGAACCACGAGACCACCGCGGCCGGCGAGATCCTTTGCAGTACTTAATTCTCACTAGAGGACGGTATGAACTGCAGATAGCTACAAGTTGGCTCCTAACATCCATTATGCCCGATCCGTGCCTCCAATCAATCAATATATGGTCTCTCTGACGTCTAGTTTGTCTATCCGGTGGCATCTATGTTTCTTTGTCTATCTTTTTGTGTGGAAAACATGTACTGCTGACAGTCATGTTTTTACTTATAGCAAAATCTACAACCCTAATTCCATTGTCATTTGACATTTCATGGAGATTATGTCTTCCTATAGTTGGCTAATAGGCCTCTTCTTTTCCTATTTTAGTATTCCAGTCTCCTATTAAGATCTTAAAATGATGTTTGGGAGCCTGATCATACAACTGCTCTACCTTCTGCCTTCAGTTCTTCATCTGCTTCCTCCGTGGATGCATGTACATTTATAATTATTATGTTGAAAATCTTTTTGTTTCCCTTAATCTTAACATGAACAACCGTTCATTGATTGGTTCGAGGCCCATCACAACATGTTTTAGTTCTTCAGCGACCACAGAAGCTGTTTCAGAGGTATTCGTCCTCCCGTCACTATAGAAGATAATGAAATTTCCCGAGTCCATTATGTGACTTCCCTTCCACCTAATGTCCTTGAGAGCCAATATTTTATACCGTAGTTGTTTACTTGCGTTAGCACCTAACGTAGGGCTCCAGCTTGGTGTAGGCTCCGCACATTCCATGTTCCTATGTACATATCTCTTATCCTTCTTTTGTTTGCTGGGGCCGTCATCAGAATATCTGTCCCATTATTCCTTTGTTATCTTTCGCAAAAACTGATTTTTAAAGAGGAAGATTGTTGTTAATCTTCCGCCCAACCATCTGAGGGGTTGCCCCTCACAGCTCGCCGGATAGCTGGCTTCATTTTCAGGGGAGATCCCTCCACTGACTGCAAAGCAGCAGCTAATGGTTGGGGGCTTCTCTGCCTTTCTTCCACTCCATAGGCCCTCATACATGCTGGTTTTGGTCCGCCCCAGGTATGCTATTTCCCTGGTAACTTCCATATCTGGAAAACTTTGCCCTATCCGCCACTTGAGGATACGCTCAATGGGGGACCAGCAGCCCCACAAGGGGGGGGGGGGGGGAGGGGGGGTTGGACTCATCACGCAACACCAGCCAAAATCATTAATGTTAATACATTCATCTATGTCTACATCTACACCGTGATGTGCGTGGTGGAGGGTACACTGTACCACTACTAGTCATTTCCTTTACTGTTCCACTCGCAAATAGAGCGAGTGAAAAACGACTATCTACATGCCCCGTTGTTGATGTTGTGGTCTTCAAATGGTTCAAATGGCTCTGAGCACTATGGGACTTAACGTCAGAGGTCGTCAGTCCCCTAGAACTTAGAACGACTGAAACCTAACTAACTTAAGTACATCACATACATCCATGCCCGAGTCAGGATTCGAACCTGTGACCGTAGCGGTCGCGCGGTTCCAGACTGAAGCGCCTAGAGCCGCTCGTCCACCACGCCCGATTTGTGATCTTCAGTCCTTAGACAGGTTTGGTGCAGCTCTCCATGCTACCCTATCCTGTGCAAGCTTCTTCATCTCCCAGTACCTACTGCAACCTACATCCTTCTGAATCTGTTTAGTGTACTCATCTCTTGGTCTCCCTCTACGATTTTTACCCTACACGCTGCTCTCAAATACTAAATTGGTGATCCCTTGATGCCTCAGAACATGTCCTACCACCAGATCCCTTCTTCTAGTCAAGTTGTGCCACAGACTCCTCTTCTCCTCAATTCTATTCAATACCTCCTCATTAGTTATGTGATCCACCCATCTAATCTTCAGCATTCCTCTGTAGCACCACATTTCGAAAGCTTCTATTCTCTTCTTGTCTAAACTATTTACCGTCCATGTTTCACTTCCATACATGGCTACACTCCATACAAATACTTTCAGAAACGACTTCCTGACACTTAACTCTATACCCGATGTTAACAAATTTCTCGTCTTCAGAAACGCTTTCCTTGCCATTTGCAGTCTGCATCTTACATCCCCTCTACTTCGACCATCATCAGTTATTTTGCTCCCCAAACAGCAAAACTCCTTTACTACTTTAAGTGTCTCATTTCCTAGTCTAATTCCCTCACCATCACCCGACTTATTTCGACTACTTTCCATTATCCTCGTTTTGCTTTTGTTGATGTTCATCTTATATCCTCCTTTCAAGACCCTGTCCATAACGTTCAACTGCTCTTCCAAGTCCTTTGCTGTTTCTGACAGAATTACAATGTCATCGGCGAACCTCAAAGTTTTTATTTCTTCTCCATGGATTGTAATACCTTCTCCGAATTTTCTTTTGTTTCCTTTACTGCTTGCTCAATATACAGATTGAATAACATCGGGGAGATGCTACAACCATGTCTCACTCCCTTCCCAACCACTGCTTTGAAAGAGAGTATTCCAGTCAACATTGTCAAAAGCTTTTTCTAAGTCTACAAATGCTAGAAATGTAGGTTTGCCTTTCCTTAATCTATTTTCTAAGATAAGTCGTAGGGTCAGTATTGCCTCACGTGTTCCAATATTTCTACGGAATCCAAACTGATCTTCCCCGAGGTCGGCTTCTACCAGTTTTTCCATTCGGCTGTAAAGAATTCGCGTTAGTATTTTGCAGCCGTGACGTATTAAACTGATAGATCGGTAATTTTCACATCTGTCACCAACTGCTTTCTTTGGGATTGGAATTATTATATTCTTCTTGAAGTTGGAGGGTATTTCGCCTGTCTCATACATCCTGCTCATCAGATGGTAGAGTTTTGTCAGGACTGGCTCTCCCAAGGCTCTCAGTAGTTCTAATGGAATGTTGTGTATTCCCGAAGCCTTGCTTCAACGTAGGTCTTTCAGTGCTCTGTCAAACTCTTCACGCAGTATCATATCTCCTATTTCATCTTCATCTACATCCTTTTCCATTTCCATAATATTGTTCTGAAGTACATCGCCCTTGTAAAAACCTTCTATATACTCCTTCCACCTTTATGCCTTCCCTTCTTTGCTTAGAACTGGGTTTCCATCTGAGCTCTTGATATTCATACAAGTGGTTCTCTTTTCTCCAAAGGTCTCTTTAATTTTCCTGTAGGCAGTATCTATCTTATCCCTAGTGACATAAGCCTCTACATCCTTACATTTGTCCTCTAGTCATCCCTACTTAGCCGTTTTGCACTTCCTGTCGATCTCATTTTTGAGACGTTTATATTCCTTGTTGCCTGCTTCATTTACTGAATTTTTATATTTTCTCCTTTCATCAATTAAATTCAATACTTATTCTGTTACCTATGGATTTCTATTAGCCCTCGTCTTTTTACTACTTGATCCTCTGCTGCCTTCACTACTTCATCCCTCAAATCTACCCATTCTTCTTCTACTGTATTTATTTCCCCCATTCCTGACAATTGTTCCCTTATGCTCTCCCTGAAACTCTGTATATTCTTTGGTTTAGTCAGTTTATCCAGGTCCCATCTCCTCAAATTCCCACCTATTTGCAGTTTCTTCACTTTTAATCTACAGTTCATAACCAATAGATTGTAGTCAGAGTCCACATCTGCCCCTGGAAATGTCTTACAATTTAAAACCTGGTTCCTAAATCTCTGTCTTACCATTATATAATGTATCTGATACCTTCTATTATCTCCAGGCCTCATCCATGTATACAACCTTCTTTCATGATTCTTGATCCAAGTCGGTTTCCTCTTTCATTTCATACCCCCAATCCATATTCACTTACTACGTTTCCTTCTCTTCCTTTTCCTACTATCGAATCCCAGTCACCCATGACTATTAAATTTTTGTCTCCCTTCCCTATCTGAATAATTTCTTTTATCTCATCATACATTTCAGCAATTTCTTCGTTATCTGCAGAGCTAGATGGTATATAAACTTGTACTACTGTAGTAGGGGCTCCGTGTCTATCTTGGCCACAATAATGCGTTCACTATTCTGTTTGTAGTAGCTTACCCGCATTCCTATTTTCTTATTCATTGTGAAACCTACTCCTGCATTACCCCTATTTGATTTTGTATTTACAGTCCTGTATTCTCCTGACCAAAAGTCATGTTCTTCGTGCCACCGAACTTAACTAATTCGCACTACATCTAATTTTAACCTATCCACCGCATGAGCCCTAATTTCTCGTATCTTATCTTAGTGGTTTTTACGTACAATATATATTGGCGGCAGTAGAATAGTTTGGCAGTCAGCTTCCAATTTCGGCTCTCTAAATTTTCTCTATAGTATTTCTCGAAAAGAACTCCCCTTCCCTCCAGGGACTCCTGTTTGAGTTCCCTAAGCATCTCCGTAACACTCATGTGTTGTTCAAACCCACCGGTAACAAATCTAGCAGCCCACCTCTGAATTGCTTCGATGTCTTCCTTCAATATCACATTGTAAGGATCCCAGACACTCGAGCAGTGCTCAAAAATTTGTCGCACCAGAGTCCTATATGCCGTCTCCTTTACAGGTGAATCTCTCTTTCCTAAAATTCTCCTAACAAACCGAAGTACACCATTCGCATTCCCTACAGCAGTTCTCACGTGCACATTCGATTCCATACCGCTTTGCAGCGTTTCGCCCAGATATTTAAACGACTTGTCTGTGTCAAGCAGTACACTGTTGATGCTGTATCTAAACATTACATGTTTGTTTCTCCAGTCATCCTCATTATCTTACTTTTTTCCACATTCAGAGCTAGCTGTCATTCGTCACACCAACTACTGTAGAAACTTTGTCTAAGTAATCTTTTATCTTCCTACAGTCACTCAACTTCGACATCATAATATACACGACAGCATCATTAGCAAACAACTGCAGATTGCTGCTCACCCGGTCCGCTAAATCATTTATGTACCAAGAGAACAACAACAGTCCTATCACACCGAGCTAGGTGGCGCATTGGTTAGCATACTGGACTCGCATTCGGGAGGACGACGGTTCAATCCCGCGTCCGGCCATCCTGATTTAAGTTTTCTGTGATTTTCCTAAATCGCTCCAGGCGAATTCCGGAGTGGTTCCTTCGAAAGGACACGACCGACTTCCTTCCCCGTCCTTCCTCGCTGTTTGGTCTCTTGCCCCAAACAACCCAGCAGTCCTATCACACTTCTCTGGGGCACTCCTGACGATACCCTTGTCTCTGGTGAACACTCTCCGTCGATGACAATATACTGGGTTGTATTACATAAGAAGTCGTCGACCCACTCACATATCTGTGAACTTATCCCATATGCTCGTGTCTTCGTTAACAGCCTGTAATGGGGCACCGTGTCAATTGCCTTCCAGAAAACTAGAAATGTGGAATCTGCCTGTTGCCCTTCATCCACTGTTCGCAGTATATCATATGAGGAGAGGGGCAAGTGAGTTTCGCGCGAGCGATGCTTTCTAAAACCATGCTGATTCGTGGACATAAGCTTATCATCTCAAGAAAGTTTAACATATTCCAACTGAGAATATGTTCAAAGATTCTATGGATATTGTTATGTAATTTTGCTGGTCCGTTCTTTTACGCTTCTTATATATAGGAGTCAACTGCGCTTTTTTGCCAGTCATATGGGGCTTTGTGTTTGGCGAGAGACTCACGATAAATGCTGGCTGTATAATGGGTTATTGCCGTAGAGTACTCTTTGTAAAATCGAATTGGGATTTCATCCGGACCTGGCGATTTATTTGCTTTCAAATCTTTCAATTGTTTCTCTGCACCATGGATGCTTTTTACTAAGTCGTCCATACGGGAGTCTGTCCCATGGTCAAATGACGGTATGTTCCCACGATTCTTCTCCTGTGTGAACGATTTCTTGAACCTGAAATTTAAAACATCAGCTCTCACTTTACAGTCTTCAACTGCCACACCAGACTGGCCAACAAGGGATTGAATGGAAGCTTTAGACCAGCTTAACGATTTTACGTACCACCAGAATTTTCTCTGGTTTTCTGCCAGATCATTTTCTAAGGTGTGACGGTGGTAACTGTTGTATACTTCGCGCATAGATCTTTTCACACATGCACTAATCTCTACTGACCTTCGCTTCTCGTCATTTATGTGTTCCCCTTTGAATCGAGAGTGCAACAGCCTGTGCTCCCTCAGCATCTGCCGAATGTCCTTATTAAACCATGGCGGGTCTTTTGCATCATTCACCCACTTACTAAGCTAGTAACTCCCCAGACCACGATTTACAAGCCGCTTAAACTTTCCCATAATTTCTCTACACCAATCTAACTTGCACTAAGTGATGACAATTCCTGTCTTATCTGTCCTATCTAGCATATACACTCTCCTAGCCTTCTTAACTGATTTACGAACTTTCCTAACCGTAGTTGCTATAATCATATCATGATCGCTAATCCCCCTTTCTATACTGACATTGTCGGTAAGGTCCAGCCTATTTGTAGCTACAAGGTCTAAGATATTTCCATTGCATCTGGGTTGCCGAGCTGGCTGCTCAAGACGGTTTTCAGAAAAGGTGTTCAAAAGTATTTCGTATTACTGCTTGTCTTTACCACACGCTATGAATCCATAGACATCCCAATCTGTACTGGGTGAGTTAAAGTTGCCTCCATCTAGGATAGGGTGATCAGGGTATTTACGCGCTACTGATCGTAGACTTTCTTTGAATGACTAGAACTGTCACAGCCGAATTGGGTGGCCGGAAAAACGTACAACAATTAACTTAGTTTCACCTACAACTGTTATACGCGACCAGATAACTTCACTGTCACATTCAACTTCGTTCTCAATAGAGACAATATTTTTATCAACTGCAATGAACACACTCTCCCCAATGGCCTCTAATCTGTCTTTCCGATATACGTTCCATGACTCGCTAAACATCTCAGAGCTTCCAACCTCGGGTTTCAGCCAGCTCTCTGTCCCAAGAATAATTTGAGAGTGAGAACTTTCCTGGGGGGCAGTAAATTCGTGAACTTTATTACGAATAGCTCCATGAAGTTTCAGGTGTGCAGCCGCAAGAATTCTCCTTCTTCTTCTAATATTTCGGTTGTATAACGCTCAGCCATCTTCAGAGTGAGACGCAAGACTGCCGCTCCAGTGCTCGCTTCGTCCCTTTATACTCGTGTACCGCGCAACTGCGCATGTGGCCACAGATGCAAATGCGCCAGAGACGTTGGTCGGCGGCAGAGACGTGCACAATGCGCGAATTACATCTATGACTCCGCAGTCGATCTGGGATGGCATGTCGATATATCATTGTGAGCTGCACTGTGACGTCGTCTTTGTGAGTTTATTACAGCAAGTGCCTGATTCCATGGTTTATCAAGGTTGAAACCTCTACCTCTATTCTTCAAATTCATCGTTAAACGAATTTGAATGGCTTCCTTTACTATCGAGTCCCAAAATATGATGTAGTTGCCAAAATTTCGACGTTCTCATACAACACACTGTGACCAGTATCAATACAGAGCTCTGCCACTGCCTACTTGTTAGGCTGTAAAAGTCGTGTGTACCTCCGGTGTTCTGTACATCTTTCTTGGTCAGTACGAGTTGTTTGTCCAATGTAATAAAGGCCACATTCACATGGAATTTTGTAAACTCCAGATTTTCGGAGCAGCAAATCATCTTTGACGTAGCCCACGAGTGCAGCTGTCTTGGGTGGAGGACGAAAATCACTTTTACTTTGTGTCTGCTGAGATCCGTCCTATTTTTGATGAGAGGCTACCCACATTTGGCAGAAAGGCCATCGATTTAAAGGTTTCTTCGTCTTCTTCTGCTTCCTTTGTGGCCTCTTTCGGTTTCATTTTCAGTGCCTTCTGTATTTGCTGTTGGGAGTACCCATTGTCTTCAAACACTCTTTGTAAGTGGGAAAGTTCATCTTGCAGACTGCTTTCGTCAGAAATAATATGCGCTCTGTGGGTCAAAGTTCGGAGTACACTCATTGTCTGGGCAGGATGGTGGGAGCTATTTGCACGTAAATACAAATCCGTGTGTGCCGGCTTCCTATACACTTCGTGCCTCAAAGTTCCATCCTCTCTGCGCCGAACCAGAACTTCCAAGAATGGAAGGCATCCATCCTTTTGAATTTCTATTGTGAACTTTGTTTGATCGTGGAGGGAGTTCAGATGTCTTAAGAAGTCTTGCAAGTTATCTTCACCATAGGGCAAAACTACAAAGGTATCATCAACATACCTCCAGAATACCGTGGGTTTCAAGTCAGTAGATTCAAGCACCTTCTCCTCGAAGTCTTCCATAAATACATTGGCCACCAGAGGGGATAAGGGACTTCCCATGGCGACTCCGTGCGTCTGTTCAAAAAATTCGTTGTTAAATAACAAGTATGTAGAGGTATTTATTACGAATACTTCGACTGTTTACTGACAAAATTTTGACAGTCGAAGTGACTTTATTATGAACGCCATCTGACTTCCCTTTCTGTGTATCGACTTTCGAGTGTTCATCAAAGCTCCTCAAACTACCGTCTAGCTTAAAAATCCTCATGTGCACTTCGCAATTTACTCAAATGGCTCTGAGTACTATGGAACTTAATATCTGAGGTCATCAGTCCCCTAGAACTTAGAACTACTTAAACCTAACTAACCTAAGGACATCATTCACATCCATGCCCGAGGGAGGAATCGAACCTGCGATCGTAGCGGTCTGGCGGTTCCAGATTGAAGTGCCTAGAACCTCTCGGCCACACTGGCCAGCTATTCCGCAAGTACTCTGCTATGCCAGTAGCTACTTACTTTGTGTAGTGCACCTATGACCTATCAAGAGGAGTTCTACAAACCCCCGTACGGTAGCGCAGGTCTAAATCTGGAGCCAAGATTGTCACAGAGTTGACGAATCCTTTGGTTGTGACCCTCCACTCGGCTCCAAACCGAAGGACCCCGACAACTCTGGGAACGATGCTGCAAATTGCGTGCTCTGCTTGCACCCCTCCGTCAGCCGTCTTCACGAACTGAGGATCACCTCAGAACCCATGGCGACAGGCGTCGTTGGTGCCGACGTGAGCAGCAACATGCACACGAGTGCACCCTACACGCTCGATAGCCACAGGCAAGGCCACCTCCACATCTCGAGTGAGGCCTTCCGCCAGGCATACCAAGTGCACATTGGCTCTCTTTCCAGCCCTGAACACTATCTGCCTAAGGGCTCTCCGTGTACCTGTTCGGACCCTGTTGAAGGAGCGGCCACACATCCCCTCACAGGATCAATGGTGCCCCGTCTCCACATTGGCCCTCCTCCTCGAGAGACGCGAACGCGTTACCACCTGTCACTCACCCTGCTGTGAGGGCGGATCCACCGCATCGGGTAAAGTAGGAGGTGCCTCGGAAGCAGAGCCCATGGGCAAAAACAAGTGACACCTGAGGTGCCTCACGCAAGGCGCTAGATGCTCCGCCTCCACTACACCCCGAGGTAGCAGCCTGAAGGTGACTGTTCGTCGCCAAAAGCGTATTCAGCTGTTCGCGAATTGCGGCCAGCTCCTACTGTATCCGCACACAGCATGCACACGTCCTAACCATCTTAGTAAGGCTAACTGAAGAGGTGAGCTACAAAAGCAGACAGAATCCTAGATAAGTAATTTCGCATCTTACCATCTCCTGAAAGTTTTAAACGTATATGTGTTATTAATTGACATTTAATTATAACAAATTGTACAGCGAATAACTTTTTTTATGAATCCTCTGTGTATCGTTGCCTTGTACTTTCATAATGCACAAGTTGCAATAATTCTTTAACGATCAGTGTGATATTTCACGTCATTTCATTAGAATAAATCGTAGAATTAAAGGCGGGTTTTCGAGAGATCCGCTATTTTGTGATGTTGAGAAGCGGTTTATATACATATAGGCTTCAATTTAAACCCAAAATGTCGTCTAACGATTCTGTACTGAAGAGAGGTGGCATCTGACGTAGGTGGCCATCTTCCATGTCATTGGTCTAGGTTCAAACATACGTCCAGAATACCTGGTACGCTGGATATTGTCCCACACGTTCAGAAAGACTCCCCAACGTGATTTTCTACGCTATAACGTCAGGAACTCGGCACGCTCAACACTCAACGTACGAATGCACGGTTACTCTGAAAGGGCACGGCCGATTTCCTTCCCTATCCTTGACACTCTTAGAGTTTGTGCTCCGTCTCTAATGACCCCATTATCGACGGGACGTTAAACCCAATCTTCCTTCCTTCCTCTCGAATGCACAGTTCGCGTGCCAACGGCATTAAGGACGCCTTGACATGTTGCTTTTTCTCCACATTGTCTTGTGATTATACGGGGTGTGGAGGAGGGGTGGGGGACTTCAAAAAGTAAAGTATACATTATTACGCCAGGCCAAATAACTATTACTTAATACTGCACTACATTTCAATGTGACACAGATACATGAAACTATTTTTCACCGTGGTCGCCAAGTTTCTGTAAACAGCTGTTGCAACGTTGTACAAATCGTTCAGTTACTCGACGATACAAGCCCGCTCCTTGGGTCATGGAGCCATTTGAGAACCGCTGTGTGGATGTCCTCATCTCTTCCTCTCAAAATATTCTTTCAGTTTACCGAAAAAATGGAAATCGCATTTGCAAGATCTGTGCTTCTTGACCAGACTCACTGACATCTGTGCGTTTGGTCCATATGCCGCCAGAATTTCGCGGCGAATCTGTGTAAAATTTAGACGTTTTGCCCAAGAGAATAGTACTGTCCAGCGTACTTCAGCTATGGAGTACGTTTCCAGTTGCCACGCCATTTCACTCCCATACTGTGATGTACCTTTTATACGTATCGCAGCAGAATTGTGTCTACAAGAACCCCGAAACATGTAGCACCATGTGAAAATGTATTACTCTTGTTGCACAAAGATCTTAGTGTGGGACTGTAGAACTCGCGATGAATTTGAAAAAGACAATAGTAACATAAACAACTACTTTATTCTAATTAAGTAAAAATACTTAGTAAAAAAAATTCGGAAAAAATTAAAGTGCAAGTGACTACCCCAGAGGAAAATACACTAAAGAGCCAAAGAAACTGGTACACCTGCCTAATACTGTGTAGGGCTCCCGCGAGCACGCAGAAGTGCCGCAACACGTTGTGGCATAGACTCAACTAATGTCTGAAGTAGTGCTGGAGGGAACTGACACCATGAATCGTGCAGGGCTGTCCATGAATCCATTAGAGTGCGAGGGGGTGGAGGTCTCTTCTGAACAGCACGTTGCAAGGCATCCCACATATGCTCAATAATGTTCATGTCTGGGGAGTTTTGTGACCAGCGGAGGTGTTTAAATTCAGAAGAGTGTTCCTGAAGCCACCACTCTGTAGCAGTTCTGGGCGTGTGATGTGTCGCATTGTCTTGCTGGAATTGCCCATGTCAGTGGGAATGCACAATGGATATGAATTGATGCAGGTGATGAGACAAGATGCTTACGTATGTGTCGCCTGTCAGAGTCGTATCTAGACGTATCAGGGGTCTCATATAATTCCAACTACACAAGCCCCACACCAACACAGAGCCTCCGCCAGCCTGAACAGTCCTATGCTGACATGGAAGTTCCATGGATTCATGAGGTTGTCCCCATGCACGTCTATCCACTAGATACAATTCGAAACGAGACTCATCAAGGGTACACGAGTGAGCCTTCGGCTCCAAAAGCCCATATCGATGACGTTTCGTTGAATGGTTCGCATGCTGACACTTGTTGATGGCCCAGCACTGAAATCTGCAGCAATTTGCGGAAGGGTTGCATTTCTGTTAGGTTGGACGATTCTCTTCAGTCGTCGTTGGTCCCGTTCTTGTAGGATGTTTTTCCGGCTGCAGCGATGTCGGAGTTTTGATACTTTAGCGGATTATTGATATTCACGGTACACTCGTGAAATGGTTGTACGGAAAAATCCCCACTTCATCGCTACCTCGGACATGATGTGTCCCATCGGTCGTGTGCCGACTATAGCATCACGTTCAAACTCACTTAAAGCTTGGTAATCTCCAATTGTAGCAGCAGTTACCGATGTGCCAGACACTAGTTGTCTTATAAAGTCGTTGCAGGCCACAGCACCGTATTCTGCCTGTTTACGTATCTCCGTATTTGAATACGGATCCCTATACAAGTTTCTTTGGCGCTTCAGGGTAAGATTCTTGAGCACAAGTCGAAATACTTCGGATACATCATTTATCTAGACGTGAGTTAGAGTCACTAGCTGTAACGTTACCCTCCCACACATCAACATTAAACTTTCCTGTCTCTTCAAAAGTTTCGAAAGCTTCGAGAGGCGTAAGAAATACAAATGAAAAACTTCTTACTTATCTTCATTTTCTCTTGTTGTTGGCTGCAGTTCTTGCGTATAGGGATACATTCTTGAGGCTGAAGTTTTGAATTTGTAGGTTGCTGTTGATCTCAATAATGTTTGAAGATTTGTCTGTTTTACTCTTGAATTTTATTTTTTGGCTCTTTTTTCAATATCACAACGACTTTACAGTTTCCACTTCTGTAACAGCACAAATTACATTGTTAGTCTCACTCACTAAAACATGTCCGATCCCGTCAGAGGCATGCGCACTACTCCTAGCATTCTGCGGTATTCACAATATTCCAAAGAGTTTACAAATTTTCTTGACGTAAGAATAATCTATACCAAGCTATAACGTTATTTTATAAATGAATCCAGAAATAGATTTAATAATTAGCGTTAGATTGTGCAATTAATAATATGAATTTTAAGTATGCCAGGTATTTCGTAATTTCAAATACTTCTAAAAGAAGGGTAATTTTAACTGTATATACATATCGTTTGTAACAAATTAATTTCTTTTTATACCTTTAGCCTGAAATATAATACATCGTGTTGTGACTGACAGTTCGTAATTTTTCACAAAAACAACTTTTATTGATGTAAGTACACAAGGTTGATGATTGAACATACAAACTAAAGGTAAGAATAACGAAAAAAGTCTACTAATTGAGGCAAACAAAAGTTCACTTCTAATTTTCCACAATGGTTCGTGGTAACACTCTCACACACTAGTAACAGTCCAACTCCGAGGCGAAGACGTAATCTTCAACGGTCGCAGTAGACGAGGTCGGTATCCGGCGTGAACTGAACTTCGGGCCTGGTTCTAGCCCCTAAACAGCTGTCTCCAGCCAATCAGGTTTTGGAGTAGTGATACTTCCTGCAGGCCCTGGCTCACGCTCCCCCTGCAGGAAGTAGTGCTGTTTCCATTACGTTGTATGTCAATAGCCGGTGTTTACCGCGGTGCTTTTGGGTACGCCTTGGACATAGACAACCTCGTCCTCTGTGATGTTATATAGGTTGCCGGCACTCAGGGGCTACCTTGGCTCCGGTATCATACAACGTATACAAAATCATATGAAGTTCATTCGGTTAAACAACTGATATAATGTTCATCTACATAAAAATCGATAGTATACATGTTATTGGCTATTTCTATTTAAAAAAAGGGTAATTTTAGAGGAGGGTGCCCTATCACATAGCATAAGCAGTAAACATAAAGGAATCACATACAGGAGTCGCTAATGCAGTAAAGACAGTACGCTTCATAGTTGCTGAATTCGAACGCATCAGCGTATCTAACGTTAAAAAGCTATCAAATACTACGTGAAACAGCTTGGCTGTTGTATACTTAAAATGAAGGAATGAACAGTTCTTTTCGAGGTCGTTTTCGGCAGTGCGACAGAATCCGTAGCAGAGATCCGGTCAAAGCCCTGGTGAATAACAATCGGTATGAGTTCAGCAGGATGAGTCAGCGTCATGCAGCAAGCGTAGTAAACAGCGAAAGTGCCTCCTGCTTGCTGCAAGTTGGTTTTATACCCCGTAGGGACGTGGCCAAATTATCATGGGATGTTGCTTATCGACAAGCTCTCTCCCTTACGTTGTCAACGGGAAACTGTCTTCATAGCTTCCTTCGATCGCGCGGTATCGCAGGCTGGCGTGTTTTCATTGTATACGCCGCAGCCACTAGGACTCGATTCCTCTATCTCCTTGGTGCTATAATCGGAGCGAACATGGCAGGGATATTTTCCGAAGCCCCTAGGTAACATGTCGTAATAACACCAATTTTTATTGTGGTTTAGTTTAATAATGACTAAGGGTAGAAATTAGCTAATTGTTGTATTCATAAATCCATACGTATTACACTCCTGGAAATTGAAATAAGAACACCGTGAATTCATTGTCCCAGGAAGGAGAAACTTTATTGACACATTCCCGGGGTCAGATACATCACATGATCACACTGACAGAACCACAGGCACATAGACACAGGCAACAGAGCATGCACAATGTCGGCACTAGTACAGTGTATATCCACCTTTCGCAGCAATGCAGGCTGCTATTCTCCCATGGAGACGATCGTAGAGATGCTGGATGTAGTCCTGTGGAACGCCTTGCCATGCCATTTCCACCTGGCGCCTCAGTTGGACCAGCGTTCGTGCTGGACGTGCAGACCGCGTGAGACGACGCTTCATCCAGTCCCAAACATGCTCAATGGGGGACAGATCCGGAGATCTTGCTGGCCAGGATAGTTCACTAACACCTTCTAGAGCACGTTGGGTGGCACGGGATACATGCGGACATGCATTGTCCTGTTGGAACAGCAAGTTCCCTTGCCGGTCTAGGAATGGTAGAACGATGGGTTCGATGACGGTTTGGATGTACCGTGCACTATTCAGTGTCCCCTCGACGATCACCAGAGGTGTACGGCCAGTGTAGGAGATCGCTCCCCACACCATGATGCCAGCTGTTGGCCCTGTGTGCCTCGCTCGTATGCAGTCCTGATTGTGGCGCTCACCTGCACGGCGCCAAACACGCATACGACCATCATTGGCACCAAGGCAGAAGCGACTCTCATCGCTGAAGACGACACGTCTCCATTCGTCCCTCCATTCACACCTGTCGCGACACCACTGGAGGCGGGCTGCACGATGTTGTGGCGTGAGCGGAAGACGGCCTAACGGTGTGCGGGACCGTAGCCCAGCTTCATGGAGACGGTTGCGAATGGTCCTCGCCGATAGCCCAGGAACAACAGTGTCCCTAATTTGCTGGGAAGTGGCGGTGCGGTCCCCTACGGCACTGCGTAGGATCCTACGGTCTTGGCGTGCATCCGTGCGTCGCTGCGGTCCGGTCCCAGGTCGATGAGCACGTGCACCTTCCGCCGACCACTAGCGACAACATCGATGTACTGTGGAGACCTCACGCCCCACGTGTTGAGCAATTCGGCGGTACGTCCACCCGGCCTCCCGCATGCCCACTATACGCCCTCGCTCAAAGTCCGTCAACTGCACATACGGTTCACGTCCACGCTGTCGCGGCATGCTACCAGTGTTAAAGACTGCGATGAAGCTCCGTATGCCACGGCAAACTGACTGACACTGACGGCGGCGGTGCACAAATGCTGCGCATCTAGCGCCATTCGACGGCCAACACCGCGGTTCCTGGTGTGTCCGCTGTGCCGTGCGTGTGATCATTGCTTGTACAGCCCTCTCGCAGTGTCCGGAGCAAGTATGGTGGGTCTGACACACCGGTGTCAATGTGTTCTTTTTTCCATTTCCAGGAGTGTATAATGATGGATTTACGTATGTATGTTCCACATTTCCTATTAAAACAATGGACCGATTTCAAACAAACTCGGAACACATACCACTTACTTCTCGAAAGAATCTCTGAGGGAGTAAAAGCCAACTACTTATCAAATGGGGGAGGGTAGGGGTGAGGGTAGGGGTGAGGGTGTGAAAGCAGTCCACGACCACGTGTACCCCTAGTTTATTCATTCAATATTTCAGAATGAGTGTACTTAGTGACTTGAAACAAACTTGACACATAATTTCAAATCATTTTCTCGCTGACAACCACCACAAAATGAAGAAAGAGAAAAAATTTATCGCCTAGAACATTTTCGCTGTACCTGCAGCAAAACTGCCACTTCAAGCATGAAGTCCTAGTTTATTACTTCCTTAACACTGACTGTATTCGCGACCCATTTTGCACACAGTATTCACATATACCACTGAATATACCACCAAAATTATATCATTGTACGACACATAATTTTTGAGATATGGCGCCATAAACACTGAACTGTGTGAAAAACTGCTGCATCGTGCATGACGTTTTATTTTATTACTTCTTTACTACTTACTCTATTCACAACACATTTCGCAGACAATAACCACATTTACCACTGAATGTTCCTGCAAAATTATACCATTGAGGGACACATCGTTCAGGAGATGCGTCATAAACACTGATCTGCGTGAAGATGGAACTGCAGGACGAAATTATCATTGTACGACACATACAGGTGAACAGATATGCCTGAAATATGTTACATACATGTGAAAAGTATTTGACCTTTGGTATGCGGGCAAAACTCATCCTCAACCCTGTCGCGATTTCAGCGAAATTTGGTGCACGTGTTAGTTACGATCTGAAAAAAAAAAAAAAAATACTGTGGTCGTATGAACCACCGGTCCCCTACTGGTGTGAGCGCGATAAAGCGGAGAGAGAAAGGGGCAGAAGGAGATGACAGACAGCGAGGAGGAAGAAGGAGATAGATGGAAACTGGTACAGGGACGATAAGATGCACAGAGATGGGGGAGGGGGAATGGACAGAGACAGGGGAGAGAAGAAGACGGACAGAGAAAGGAAAGAGGAGATTGACATAGACAGAGGGAGGAAGAGATAGAATGAGGGAAGGAGAGGAGGATATGAACAGACAGAAAGGAAGGTGGAAATGGACAGAGAATGGGAAGAAGAGGGGATGGACAGAAAGAGGGGGTATGACGTGATGTATAAAGAAAAGAAAGAGGAGGAGATGAACAGGTTGAGGGTTACGAGAAAATGGACAGAGAGAGGGGGCAGAAGGAGGTGAAATTAGTGGGAAGAGGAGGAGATAGACATAGGGGGAACGAGCAGATGGACAAAGATATTTGGGGAGGAGCAAATGGACAAAGAGAGAAGCATGAGGAGATGGAAAGAGAGTGGGGGTTGGAGGAAGTGGACGGGCAGAGAGAGAGAAAAGAAGATGGACACAGAGGGGGTGAAGCAGGAGATGTAGAGAGAGAGAGAGGGAAGGAGAACATGGACTAATAGAAGATCAGAATAAGTATAGACTCGGGCAACACCAGGTATTCAGCTGGTAATGAAATAAAGCTTTTATTTCAAAATAAGAAAAGACGGACTGCGCAGGAACATGGCTTCCTTTAAGAAATTTAAAGAGGCTGTTAACACATTTTATAGTTTATAGCTGGCATTTGGTTTGAGCCACCAGGAAAGCTTACCGCCCAAAATATTAGTCGTTACTTTGGAGTACCGCAGAACCAGGCGGTCCTTTCATCCGCCATCGCTCACGAAAGTCACGGCAGTGAAGTAGTGTATGGAACAGATGCAATATGATAGTTCAATGTGGTAACGAGATAGAATGGCCGAAGGAATATGTCGTGTTTGGATATGTATTTTGAATCAAGATGCCCGATTTGTTTGGAAGTGTAGAACTAACAGCCATCTGACACGGCGTAAGAAAAGTTGTAAAAACACCGCAACCAATGGGATCCGGATGTTTTGGACATGAAACGTGCAGCAACATAGTTTGTTCCAAAATTGTTGAATTTCGGCCAAATACGACGTGTCACAGACATCGCTCTGGAATTGCTGAAAGAAGTCGACAACGATCCAGAACTTCTAAAGAAGGTTACAACAGGTGATGAAACATGGATATTCGGGTATGACGTCGAAATCAAGGTCCAATCATCCCAAAGGAAACTGCTTGAAAACGCAAGACCGAAAAAATTCGACAAGTTCCATCACATGTGAAGGCTTTTCTCACTGTTTTGTTCGATTACAATAGGTAGTACATCATGAGTTCTCGCCGTATTGTCGAACGGTCAAAAATGGCTCTGAGCACTATGGGACTTAACAGCTGTGGTCAATAAAGAATACTGCCTGGATGTTTGTGTGAAGCAGTCGTAAGGAAACGACCAGTATTGTGGAAACACAACTCATGGACATTGCATCACGACAATGATCCCACTCACACTTCAGTGTGCTTGTCTGTTTGTTTTGTTTTTTTTGTTTTTTTTTTTTTTTTTTGCAAAAAAACGGAACCGTTATGTCGTCGCAGCCACCGTATTCACCGGACACGGCCCCCTGCGACTTCTTTCTAATTCCGAAGCTGAAGAGATCCATGAAAGGACGTCGTTTTGCCATCGTTGACGGGATAAAAACAGAATCAGTGATGAAGCTGAACACCACAACGAAACGTCAGTTCCAAAAGTCCTTCCAAGATCAGAAAAAGCGCTAACACAAGTGCGTTATATCTGAAGGGGACTACCTTGAAAGGGACAAAGTTGATGTTGATGAATAAGTAAAGATTCTTCGAGAAAAACTAAAATTCTCGTTACTTTCCATCACATCTCGCAGTCATGATGAGTACGCTGTGGACGCTCATGTCTTACCAGATGACAACATACAAGTTCACAGAGCTGCAAGTATATGGCTCTGGTGGGACGAATACTCAATTACTCTGTCGCTCCTCAGCTTGCTTACTAAATCACTTGATGTTAATCCCAAAAATAAAATAAAAAATTGGGACTATTCAGAGCAATGGGTGAAATGTAGCAGTCAATGTTCACGCACTTTCGTAGCTCTGTGAGATCTAATTAACAATGAATGAGTCAGCTGGAAATGGCGTACCTATTGAAACTTGTGGACTCTCTTCTCTGCCGAATTGAGGCTGGGAGTGGCGTTACACGATATCAATCTGATATCTCCTGGCGATAAAGTTTTTTTCCGGTGTGCTAAATCCCCTGTAGCAGGTTACTTGGTGTTCGTAGTCACTGGAGACAGCAACCACATTGGACCTGTCAAGTGATTTCCTGAAACGTTAATGGAGTTCAGAATACAAGGTCGCCATTGGACTACATCCAGGACAAGAGCATGCTGCCATGCATCTCAAATGAGGAACACTTATGTAACAAGGTACTTGCATATCGCTTAAATAAGTTTTTTTTTTACACAGCTGCGCTCACATATTATAATGTAATTATAATGCTATAATGAATGATGGTGAGTAAGTAAGCTATTATAAGTGCAATAGCATCAGCTGCCCTTACGTGTCTACCTGTTTGGTTATGTGCGCTCCGCCCTCTCCCATCTTAAACTGTCACAATGCACAATGCATCAGCATGCGCTGCGTCGCTACTGAGCAGTGCGTACAGAGTGGCATGGGCGGGAGCACACATTTATGCACTGTGCTATTGAAATAGCTATACATTATACAACGTTTACATTACGAAATTTTCATTCTGCAGCGGAGTGTGTGCTGATGTGAAACTTCCTGGCAGGCTAGAACTGTGTGCTGGACTGAGACTCGAACTCAGGACCTTTGTCTTTCGTGGGAAAGTGCTCCACCGACATTTTTTTAAAATAATCTTAATCACTACGGTCAGACGAGTGTTTTTTATTTTCTTTTTTATTTTTATTTGTACAAAACGGAATGTACGTATGGGGGAAGTCTTACAAGAGGTTCATACATAATATAATCATTATTAAAATAACAAACAATTAAGATAAAAAGGACGCCCTCCAGGAGAAAAATAATGTTGTGTAATTAGGATAAATAACAAAAAATTGGTATTAAAAACGCCCTCCTGGCGAAACAGACAAAATGGCATCCACCTGCCGCCAACTTGTGCGTAGATGCACTCAGTATCCCAAGTCATTCAGGCATGTTCCGGGCCCATCCTCTCGTAATAATATTCCAATTTGTCGTTACACTGGTCTGAGTACTAGCGGTACACACGCATGCTGAATCACCTCCTCACATTCGGGATGCCTCAGCTGGATAGAGAGTCTAAGAAGACACTACCTAAAAAGTTTGCATAGTATTGACTTTAAATGGGACTGAGCGCGAGAAAGGTAAAACGATCTTGTAGGAATGTCCAAAAACCAAGAACACTCTTACCTCCTTTATGAAACAAATAAGAGATCGATAGGCGTTTTATCCAGTTCAGTGCATTGGTCTTCGTATTTGGCAAATAAGTCTCATCTGGTAACGTAAGTGTCTTTGGTGCAATGGCATGATGAGCTGTACGTAGAAGAAAGACAAGCATTTACTGAATCAGTTGCTACACCTCTGCAGAAGATCCGAACATCAGTCGATGTTCATTCGTGTCAAGTGTGTGACAATAGGTGCAATGTGGCGAATCTGTCATGTTAATGGCATGCAGACGAAGTTGTCCCATTAACAACCACGTAGCAGGTACGAGCGTTCGTGACGAGGAGGACATGGTACACAGAACGCCAGACTATTGGCCATGCGGCCATAGGATATCGGCTTTCCACCACATTCCGAGTATTACGTCTCATCGCTAGGTGATGCATGTCACGTGCCTCAGGGTTCCTGATACAAGCCAAGTCAGTGTGCAAGTAACTGTATTCGATGAAAAAGATCCTGACATATGAAATATGTGCTACTCGGGAGGGAGGTGCCAGTTCATCAAGCAGGCTTTCCATTAATCCGGTTTGGTGGTGGGTCCACGATTTTACCATCATACTTACATAAAAGGCAGCTGCTCTTTCAAGGACGTTGACAAGACCAGTGTCACCGTCTCGAGCAGGGAGAGTTAGCGTGTCGTAGCAGACTTTGATGATAAGATCCGCACTTAGAAAGTAGCCAAGCGCCCCTTGCATTCTCTGGGCCATTGCCTTTGGCATCAGTAAAAATCTGTGCCAAATCGGGTAGTCGCGAAGCCAGATGAGTATTAACATAATCCAACCATTTTATCGCGTCTAATGCTAGCAGGAGGTTGCCATGGACAATCGTGTGGATCGCTTGAAGGAGGGATTTATAGTTAAGTGAGGCCATGCGCTGTGTATCATGCGTGGAGGTAACACCCAAACATTTTAGTTTGTCCAGTAATGGCAACGGGGCCACACTCCCTGCCGGAAGACTTCTACCAAGCACCAGACCTCATCAGATTCACATAACTTCCGGCAACAGTCCCATATTGATTGATCCTCTCCAGTGCCTCTCGCACTTCATCCCCGATAGAATCAAGATCACCAGGCCATCTGCGTATGCACAGCAGATCAGCTGATCCGCAAACCAACGTAACAATGGATCAAGGGCAATGGCATCAAAAGGAATCGACAGCAGACACCCCTGACCACATGTTAGTAACAGGGCCCTCTACACGGCCATTGACCAAAACTCGCGACGTGGCACCTCACAGAAGTCGCAAGACGATGTGTATAAATGTGTGGGAGAAGGGTATCCGTCGCACCACTTTCTCTAGAAAGTCATGATTCACTCTATCAAAGATGTGGTCGGAGTCCACCGTCACTAAGGCACCGCGAATGTGGCAGGTTGCTGCCACAGCTATAATGTCACGACCATCGCTGAACACCATCTGAATGTTAGTGTCACCACCAAAGAATGTTTGATCCATACAGGTGACTTGAGAGAGGACGCGCCGAAGACGGGAGGCAAGAATCTGGGAAAATTTTTTTGAAGTCACAATTTAACATGATCAACGGCCGGATTGCTTGGGGACTGGGATAATCAGGACTTCTACCAAATCAGGTGACAGGGAATGGCAAGGTTCATTAGTTCTTGATACATCGCAGCCCTGCGTGGAGCCATTATGTCGTGGAATGAGCGGTAAAACTCCAATGGAAAGCTGTAAGGACCTGAGGCTTTGTTTGCCACACCCTTATGAAGACCATCACCGACGCCATCAGCCATAATCGTCGTTGTGGGACTCTCCACAGCAGCCTCGCCAAGGGTTCCTGTTAACGAATTGCAGGACATCATTCATTACTGTGGTGTTCTGGCCCTCTGCCACATAGAACTGTTTATAGCGGTCCATAAAGACGCCTGCGATGTCATTCTGGGACGTCAGTCGGCCATTTGACATGAGGGCGTGGACTAGCGTTCACCGTTACTTCTCTCGGATAATATGATGCATGGACTGTGGCTCTCCAAGTATACAGTCTTGACACACTGTTGTGTCCTCAAGGCGGCGACACATTATCGAAATTATCTTCGCCTTAATCCGTTGAATTTAAACTTGTTGTTGAACAGAGGGCCATGGCCTGAGGGTTCGTGGGGAAGTGTAAAATAATATTCCAAGGAATATCGTTGCCACAGCATTTTGTCTCTACTGTAAATCACCACTGAATGACGTAAAGTAGGCTTGGTGCAATTGAACCACCACCACCAATTGTTCTGCGCCGTCTCTATGACCTGCCTGCATTCTGTATCATTGAGATGGGCGACATTTAGCTTCCACAGGCCTCGACCACACCACACTTTCTGCCGCTGGGGGAAAACAATGCAAATGAAGGCGATATGGTCGGAGGAGGCCATAGGCCACACCTCAGTGTCAAGTGTAACAGTTAGAAGTCCTTGGGAAACATAGACATGGTGAAGACGAGTCACTGAATGGCTGGTGACATACGTATGTTCAGGCCGATCACCATGCACGCGGCGCCCAAGTATCGGTGAAGTTCAGTTTGTGTACTAACAGCTTGAGTTCCTAGCATGTGGTAAAATGAGGATGTTGATTGGTTGTGTTGGTTGATTTGGAAGAAGGGACCAAACAGCGAGGTCATCGGTCCCATCGGATCAGGGAAGGATGGGTAATGAAGTCGGCTGTGCCCTTGCAAAGCTACCATCCTGGAATTTGCCTGAAGCGATGTAGGGAAACAGTGGAAAACCTAGATCAGGATAGCCGGACATGGGTTCGAACCGTCGTCCTCCCGAATGCCGGTCCAGTGTTGGGGACGTTGTTCCTTCAGTGATAACACACAATTGAAGTTGCTGACAAGAATAATATGGCCAAACTGCCCACAAACAAGGGAGCGAATAGAATGGCGACCATACCCGTCGCTTGGCCATGCCCAAGGTAGTGTAAACATTGATGATTCGGACACGATGGAGGGTCACAGCAAGACCCCTAAGCGATGGTAGGTCATCCACTTCGTCTACCACAATGCATTCTCTTAACAGTGTAGAGGTCCCACTACCACTGTCAGCATACGGTTAGAGGTATGGAACATCGCCACAGATGGTCGGAAACGTCTCTAGGCGAACTTCCTGCAGGAGAGTAACATCGATGTACGACGCCCTGAACATTTCGCGGAACAATTGCAGTTTGACAGAGGTTCCAATGATTGAGCCAATTCTGTAAGCTGGTCGCGGAATTGTCACTACTGGGGCGTTCGAGAGGTAGAAATGGCTCTGAGCACTATGGGACTTAACATCTATGGTCATCAGTCCGAGAGGTAGAAAGAGCAACAGCGAACAGGAGTGTCGTCCCAGCAGGCGGCACATCCCAGCCAGTACTCCTGTCGATTATCAGTCGTAGATTTGAGCAGCAGCATTCACTTCTGTCACAACGAAGGGTGTTTCATCTTCTACGTCATGAAACCACGAAGAAGCGCGTGGATGGTGAACGTCTAATGGAGTACCTGTAAAGTCTGAAAGCGTTGTTATGTCGGCAGTGGAATTTTTTTGTTGTCTCAGCTACTGTTCGAAGTCTATAGGCAGAGCACCTGTGCGTCTGATGATGGTTTTACCTCCGACAGTGAGCAGGCTGGTGCTTCCACCACGGAATCGTCCATCGGGATATAATCTTGGTAGGTGTGATCCTCATCGTCTTGAGATTGTGTCCTGCAGGTGTGTAGGCGCCCCGGTGGTCCCGGTCGCCTACAGTGGACTGGATGGCCGAGCGGTGACCTCTCCAGTTGTCAGGATGCTAGGAATTGACTGTAGAAGCGTCAGAAACGCCAAAGAAACATTATTTATTTATAACAACTTTATTCCTGCCGAGTACAATGTGGCTTAGCGATGTCAACGACCTTCCCCGAGTCCTCGCTGACTCGTAGCGATGACACCAGATCCGGGCCGCGCCGTCTTCCTAGCGCAGACCCGCGTGCTGTGACGTAGCGGAGGAATGTCCTTACATCGGCAGCACGTGGCTGACGGTGCCCGGCTGGGCGGCGGCTCGGCTGCGAACAGCAGGCCGTTGCGCGTGGATGGCTCCGGGTTGGGGTCCCCGGCGCTGTCGGCACCAGAAGCGTTCTCATAGTGCGGAGTGTACTCTATCCCACCCCGTCTTCTTCCCTGCTCCTCCTGGTGGCTCGTCCGCGGTGGACGGGCGGAACGGGCTGCAGTCCCCAGCGTCGTCAGTTCACCCAGTTGTGACGGCGCACGATCTCGACGACGGCTCACTGATGTCAGCATTGGCGGCGAGCGAGTCTGTCGCGATGTCTGCTAATCCTGGGTTGATGATTGACAGCGGCAGCAGAGAGGACCAGAGATGGTACTGTCCCCTCACGTCTGCTGCTAGATAGGCCGCCCTTACTGCAACACCTCCTTAATAAAGATTAACATGTCGATCACCGAGCTGAGCGCTACGCAGCGACACAGTACACATCTAACTGCAAGTCTAACTGCGCGTGCCTTGTTGCTATTAAAGCTGGCGTATTTGAAGGAAGCACGAGCGACGTCCTGACGTCATGCTCGTTTGTAATGAACTCATTCGTTCCACTTATACTGCTGATTCATCTGACGTACTCGCCCCTTAGGTGTTCTTGCTACAGAGCTACGTGTTGTTGCGGCAGACTTACGCGAAGTTGTGAAATGCAGTACAGCTGACGCCATACCTCTGTCTTGCACTCTACGAAAGTCTCTGTCTAACACAAACCCGCGTGCTAAGCAATTCTCTCTCGCCTGTTGTGTGTAGCCAGGCCATTGCCCCTGCGTGACGACACATTCCGATATATGTGCAATCCTCTTAGCTCTTGCCTAACCTACTGCCTCTGGCTCTCGGCATAGGCAACGAAACTTTGACAATATTCCACGTTTCCAACTCTTTACTATTCTGCGACACTACAGGTGTAACACGGCGCAATCTGCCATTTCCGACGTCTCATCGGTGACTGTTGTTTGTTCCCATAGTCTTCAGGGTCCAGAGACACGTGGGGATACTAGAAGGCACAAAAGCATCGGTGGGCACAAAGAGTCGAGGGCCATTCCCTGCGCCAGAGATTGCTCACCATCACACAAGATAGATGGTGTAGGAAGGGGCAAGGGCGTAGGCGTCGTTGAGTCCGCAACGCTCTGAGGTACTACAGGAGGCGGCGACGCTCCAGTTGTAGCAGACAGCGCGGATCGCCATCGGTGGTCGTTTTGGAGAACCCTGACAAACGTCATTGGGCGGTCGTAGTCCTCTCGTCCCCAGGCGACAACTGTATGATCCTGCGTTGCATACAGCTGCAATGGAGGCGTCCTTCTTGGCCACATCTCGAGAACGTCTTTGTCTGTCCATCATAAATTATAATGGCACGGCATTAGCCAATACATACGTATTGCTTAACTTTATGCGGATCTGTCGCTCTCCACTGACAATATGGTACGTAGTGAAATGAGCCCACTTTTCAGCTGTATGACTAATCATCTTCCCATACGGGCAGAGTGCAGATACCACCACCTCTGAATGTACCTCAAAAGGAAGTTCAAATACACGGATCGTCTGCAGTCCAACTGCCGTATGTTCCACAGTTAAACACCGATGGGTCCATCAGAGTGATAGAATTTAAGAACACTTCTAGTTGCACGTGGAATTCTGTCACGTACTTCTTCATTAATCAGTTTCATATATGCCACACTGCTCACTATAGACACGTGGATGCCAACAGGATCGTTACAAACAATCTTGCCTTAACCTCTAATACTCTTTTCGATTTCAAGTGCTTTCGGTAGAGAATATTCTGTGGAAAAGCTGATCTCCAGCGTGGATTTTCAGTGTGTATAAGCCCTTCTCTTTCTAAGAAAATATAGCGCGCTAAGACGGCGGAATCACGCAAACAACTTGCCCCACAAACCAATCATCATCATCATCACCTAAACAAGACGTTCGTGCCGCTGGCCTGCCGAAGGGTGACTGGCAAGTGTTTGCCCGCGAAAGGCAAAGGTCCCGAGTTGAAGTCTCGGTCCAGCGCAAAGTTTTAATCTGCCAGGAAATTTCGTATCAGCGCATACTCCGCTGCAGAGTGAAAATTTCGTTCTGGAAACATCCCCCAGGCTGTAGCTAAGCCATGTGTCGACAATATCCTTTCTTGCAGAAATGCTAGTCTTGCAAGTTTCCCCGGAGAGCATCTGTGAAATATGGAAGGTAGAAGATGAGGTAATGGCTGAACTAAAGCTCTGAGGACGGGTCATGAATGGTGCTAATGCTGCTTCGGTAGCTCTCAGTCTGGCATTAGAAGCCGAGCACACTGTGTTTCCGCCTGCGACGCATACAGCCTGCCTTCTTTACTTTGCGGACTTAGACTCCGCTTGCTTGTGAGCAGCAACATGGCCAACCGCTTCAGGTAAGCAACGCTTCGATTCACATTTAACCCTTTACATACCGCGCGGCGGCAAAGAGTGCCGTAACCCCAGTGTTCGCGGAAGTACGTGTTAATCCTTAGTCCCGTCACTTTCTGTTTATAGGAATTCTCAGGTTCTCCCTTCCCCGAGTATTGCAAATGTCTGCCTACTGTTTCTTTGTATAGTCAGTGAGAAACAATCCCTTGAACTGAGAAGATCGCACAGGCGGCACTCCAAACCGCGCGCGGTCAATCATATACATATTTATACTCAAATTCAGAAAAAAAGGGAAAAAAAAACAGAACACCATGAACGACTAGAGATAGAACGTTCATATTCGCAGGACATGTACATTAGTATGTTCTGCAGAAGTGACAAGCATTTGAACTATGTCCGCCCGCGAGTTCAAGGTCAACATCGATATCGCGGCGCAACACCACCTACCGATAAGCTGTGCATGCTGCTCTCGTCGTTAATAAACCAAAGTTAATGGATCAGTGTGACTTGAGCAGACGTGCCGCGCAGACGTATGCGCGAACTGTACCGTTAAATCAGTGAGCTCGAAAGTGGGCGAATTATTGGAATGAGAGAATATAATATATTCATTCGGGAAACTGCTGCTCGTGTGAGACGAAGTGTTTCGGCTGTGCAACGGGTGTGTGCAGAATGGTTCACGGGATGCCGTAGAAAACGACGACATGGGTCAGATCGCACCACCCAGACCACACCCGAGAAGATCCGCACCTAATCCGAATTGTATTGCACGACAGATCTGCGTCCTCCTCGCCTCTCGCACAACAGTGGAACACTGTAACACATCGTACACTATCAGGGGTGACAGTCCGTCGCCATTTATTACGGCATGGGTTACGCGCGTTTCGTCCACTTCTCCGCCTACCATGGCGATTGTGCAGAAACATGCTAGAACGACGGAACGACGTACTGGGGACAAGAATGAGGTCAGACAGTGTTTTCGGATGAATGCAGGTTCTGTTTGTTTGGAAATGATGGACGCACACTGATTCGCTGCAGACAGGGGAGCAGCATCACAGTGACAGCAATCGCGCAAGACATACAGCGCCGGCCGCTGTGGCCAGGCCTTTCTAGGCGCTTCAGTCCGGAACCGCCCTGCTGCTACGGTCGCAGGTTCGAATCCTGCCTCGGGCATGGATGTGTGTGATGTCCTTAGGTTAGTTAGGTTTAAGTACACTACTGGCCATTAAAATTGCTACACCACAAAGATGACGTGCTACAGACGCGAAATTTAACCGACAGGAAGAAGATGCTGTGATATGCAAATGATTAGCTCTTCAGAGCATTCACACAAGGCTGGCGCCTGTGGCGACACCTACAACGTGCTGCCATGAGGAAAATTTCCAACCGAATTCGCATACACAAACAGCAGTTAACGGGCGTTGCCTGGTGAAACGTTGTTGTGATGCCTCGTGTAAGGAGGAGAAATGCGTACCATTACGTATCCGACTTTGGTAAAGGACGGATTGTAGCCTATCGCGATTGCGGTTTATCGTATCGCGACATTGCTGCTCGCGATGGTCGAGATCCAATCAATGTTAGCAGAATATGGAATCGGTGGGTTCACGAGGGTAATACGGAACGCCGTGCTGGATCCCAACGGGTTCGTATCACTAGCAGTCGAGATGACAGGCATCTTATCCGCATGGCTGTAACGGATCGTGCAGCCACGTCTCGATCCCTGAGTCAACAGATGGGGACGTTTACAAGATAACAACCATCTGCACGAACAGTTCGACGACGTTTGCAGCAGCATGGACTATCAACTCGGAGACGATGGCTGCCGTTAACCTTGACGCTGCATCACAGACAGGAGCTCCTGCGATTGTGTACTCAACGACGAACCTGGGTGCACGAATAGCAAAACGTTATTTTTTCGGATGAATCCAGGTTCTGCTTACAGCATCCTGATGGTCGCATCCGTGTTTCGCGACATCGCGGTGAACGCACATTGGAAGCGTGTATTCGTCATCGCCATACTGGCGAATCACCCGGCGTGATGGTATTGGGTGCCATTGGTTACACGCCTCGGTCACCTCTTGTTCGCATTGACGGCACTTTGAACAGTGGACGGTTACATTTCAGATGTGTTACGACCCGTGGCTCTACCCTTCATCGATCCCTGCGAAACCCTACATTTCAGAAGGATAATGCACGATCGCATATCGCAGGTCCTGTTCGGGCCTCTCTGGATATAGAAAATGCTCGAATCCTGCCCTGGCCATCCCCAGCCATCTCTCACCAATTGTACACGTCTGGTCAATCGTGGCCGAGCAACTGGCTCGTCACAGTACGCCAGTCACTACTCTTGATGAACTGTGGTATCGTGTTGAAGCTGCATGGGCAGCTGTACCTGTACACGCCATCCAAGCTCTGCTTGACTCAATGCCCAGGCGTATCAAGGCCGTTATTACGGCCAGAGTTGGCTGTTCTGGGTACTGATTTCTCTGGATCTATGCACCCAAATTGCGTGAAAATGTAATCATATGTCAGTTCTAGTATAATATATTTGTCCAATGAATACCCGTTTATCATCTGCATTTGTGTAGCAATTTTAATGGTCAGCAGTGTAGTTCTATGTATTAGGGGACTGATGACCACAGATGTTAAATCCCATAGTGCTCAGACCCATTTAAACTATTTGAACCTCAGATGTTAAGTGCCATCGTGCTTAGAACCATTTGAACTTATAGAGCTAACTCAAGGCCTTATAGTGTGGGTAACTAGTGGGTACAACCACAAATCACAGGTGATGCGTAACCATTCGCTTTCTACACAACACCCCAGACACCATTTTTCAAATGATTCAAATGTCTCTGTGCACTATGGGAGTTAACATCTGAGGTCATCAGTTCCCTAAGCTTAGAACTACTTAAACCTAACTAACGTAAGGACATCACACACTTCCATGCCCGAGGCAGGATTCGAACTTGCGACCGTAGCAGCGCGGTTCCGGACTGAAGCGCCTAGAACCGCTTGGTCACAACGGCCGACCACCATTTTTCAGCAAGACAATGCACGACCAGATGTTGCCGTACGAACATGTGCCTTCTTGGTGTCACAGAATTTCAGCCTTTTGCTCATGCCCGACAGATCACCAGACTTGTCACCAATTGAAAATGTATGGAATATGGTGAAACGACGGGTGCAGCGCCGTGACCCAATGTCAACCAGCGCAAATGAACTTTGGAACCAGGCGAAGACAGCTTCGATACCACAGGAGGCCATTCGCTCCTTATATGCGTGGATGACACCACGCATGGAATAAGTTATCAGGGCCCTTGGCAAACCATTTGGCTACTAGCCAACAGGACAGATGCTGAACCGAGGTGACTGAAATGCTAATCATTTCTGCAGAACATACTAACGTACATGTGCTCTGAATATGAACGTCCTATCTCTAGTCGTTCAAGCTGCTCTTTGCGATAAGTGCAATGCACATAATTACGTCTTTGCTCCCTTTTGCTCTTCTAGGATGATATTCGAGACAATGATTACCGTTTTTAGGCCGGAAAAGATAGGGAAACACTTTGGATAAGCAATTCCTTATATCTGTCGAATGAAATGAAATCTAAAACTATTATAAAATTATTGGAAGGTGCGATCCGCTTGGGCGGAAATATTTCCTCGGAATTGGATGGGTTTATGCGATTCATTCCTACAAATCTTATTAACAAAATTGTTGGTTACACAAACCTATATACGATGTCTGTTCAAAAAATTCCGTATCGTTGTCCACAGTATTTTTCTGCGCCTACCTTTTACTTATTATGCGTGTTCTCCTTTGACATACTCCCCTACATTATTGATACACCGTCCGAACGCCGTTTCCACTTCCGGAAGCAGTCTTGGTACGCCTCTTGCTGGATCGCGCGAAGCGCCGTCTGCGAATTTTCTTTTACCTCGTCTCTCGTTGCAAATCTTCGTCCTATCGACGGTGTTTTCACCTTTGGAAATAAAAACAAAAGTCCGCAGCGGCCAGGTCTGGCTAGTACAAAGGATCTACATCTACATCTACATTTATATTCCGCAAGCCACCCAACGATGTGTGGCGGAGGGCACCCTACGTGCCACTGTCATTACCTCCCTTTCCTGTTCCAGTCGCTTATGGTTCGCGGGAAGAATGACTGCCGGAAAGCCTCCGTGCGCGCTCGAATCTCTCTAATTTTACATTCGTGATCTCCTCAGGAGGTATAAGTAGGGGGAAGCAATATATTCGATACCTCATCCAGAAACGCACCCTCTCGAAACCTGGACAGCAAGCTACACCGCGATGCAGAGCGCCTCTCTTGCACAGTCTGCCACTTGAGTTTGCTAAACATCTCCGTAACGCTATCACGCTTACCAAATAACCCTGTGACGAAACGCGCCGCTCTTCTTTGGATCTTCTCTATCTCCTGGTACGGATTCCACACTGATGAGCAATACTCAAGTATAGGTCGAACGAGTGTTTTGTAAGCCACCTCCTTTGTTGATGGACTACATTTTCTAAGGACTCTCCCAATGAATCTCAACCTGGTACCCGCCTTATAAACAATTAATTTTATATGATCATTCCACTTCAAATCGTTCCGTACGCATACTCCCAGATATTTTACAGAAGTAACTGCTACCAGTGTTTGTTCCGCTATCATACAATCATACAATAAAGGATCCTTCTTTCTATGTATTCGCAATACATTACATTTGTCTATGTTAAGGATCAGTTGCCACTCCCTGCACCAAGTGCCTATCCGCTGCAGTTCTTAATGCATTTCGCTACAATTTTATAATGCTACAACTTCTCTGTATACTACAGTATCATCCGCGAAAAGCCGCATGGAACTTCCGACACTATCTTCTAGGTCATTTATATATATTGTGAAAGGTAATGGTCCCATAACACTCCCCTGTGGCACGCCAGAGAATACTTTAACGTCTGTAGACGTCTCTCCATTGATAACAACATGCTGTGTTCTGTTTGCTAAAAACTCTTCAATCCAGCCACACAGCTGGTCTGATATTCCGTAGGCTCTTACTTTGTTTATCAGGCGACAGTGCGGAACTGTATCGAACGCCTTCCGGAAGTCAAGGAAAATAGCATCTACCTGGGAGCCTGTATCTAATATTTTCTGGGTCTCATGAACAAATAAAGCGAGTTGGGTCTCACACGATCGCTGTTTCCGGAATCCATGTTGATTCCTACAGAGTAGATTCTGGGTTTCCAAAAACGACATGATGCTCGAGCAAAAAACATGTTCTAAAATTCTACAACAGATCTACGTCAGAGATATAGGTGTATAGTTTTGCGCATCTGCTCGACGACCCTTCTTGAAGACTGGGACTACCTGTGCTCTTTTCCAATCATTTGGAACCTTCCGTTCCTCTAGAGACTTGCGGTACACGGCTGTTAGATGGGGGGGGGGGGGGGGGGAGTTCTTTCGCGTACTCTGTGTAGAAACGAATTGGTATCCTGTCAGGTCCAGTGGAATTTCCTCTGTTGAGTTATTTCTTTTTTGTGCAATAGTTACACACCAATAGGTATGAATGTGGCGGTGCGTTATCGTGATGCAAGTGCCATTAAATGTCTCTCCACGTCAAGCCGTTTCCTTTTACATTTTATCGCTAGCCTTGCAACACCTCTCGATTGCACCACCAAATAAAAGCTTGTGCCTGTGGGACGAATTCACGATGAACTAATCCTTCAAAGTCAAAGAACACTATCGGCATGCCTTGGACATTTGACCTGACCCGACGAGCTTTTTGGTCTTGGATAATCTTTCCCGACCGATTGTGAAGACTGAACTTTGGTCTCAACATCATAACTGTAGACCTACGTCTCATCACCAGTCACGATTATGTTAAGGAACATCTCTTTTTCTTTTGCACGATCCAAAAACTCTTCAAGGCGGAAAGACGTGGCAGCAACATGATGCATTCACAGTTGCTGTGTCAGGATTTCATGATATGATCCAACTGAAATGTAACATTCTCGTGCAATTCCTCAGACAGACAGTCTTCGACTAGTGCGCGCAACTTCGTAGACGTTCCCGGCATGAGCGTTGTCGGTAGACGTCGAAGGGCTTCCTGAACGAAGGTCATCTTTAACTCCCGTCCATCATTTTTAAACCGTGTGAAACATTCGTAAGGCCGATTACGGCTTAATCACTCATCACCGTAGGCCTCCTGCATCATTTAGTGTATCTCTGTAAAGGTTTTCTTGAGTTTCACGCAAAATTTAAAACGCATTGCTCCTCTAACTCTGCTATCTCTAAATTCGCAGACTGTGCGACACGACGTTCTACTTAGTACAGCCCTCAACAATATATAACAGACGTACAACAATGAAACTTTCGGCAGTTACACATTAACCCTCTCTCCCCCCCTCCCATGAACTATGGACCTTGCCGTTGGTGGGGAGGCTTGCGTGCCTCAGCGATACAGATAGCCGTACCGTAGGTGCAACCACAATGGAGGGACATCTGTTGAGAGGCCAGACAAACGTGTGGTTCCTGAAGAGGGGCAGCAGCCTTTTCAGTAGTTGCAGGATCACGTCTGGATCATTGACTGATCTGGCCTTGTGACACTGACCAAAATGGCCTTGTTGTCCTGGTACTGCGAACGACTGAAAGCAAGGCGAAACTACAGCCGTAATTTTTCCCGAGGGCATGCAGTTTTATTGAAATTTGTGGCACAACTTGACTAGAAGAAGTGATCGGTCGGTAAGACATATTCTGAGGCATCAAGGGATCACCAATTTAGTATTGGAGGGCGGCGTGGAGGGTAAAAATCGTAGAGGGAGACCAAGAGATGAATACACTAAGCAGATTGAGAAGGATATAGGTTGCAGTAGGTACTGGGAGACGAAGAAGCTTGCACAGGATAGAGTAGCATGGAGAGCTGCACCAAACAAGTCTCTGGACTGAAGACCACAACACCAACAACAACACATTAACCACAGGCTGTGAAGGGATACCAACAGCATTTCGCTCCAAAATTGACGCGAAATTACGGATGTTCTGGAGTTTTTTTGAACAGACTTCGTATTTCAGAACGGAGATGTACAATACGATATACGACGGTTACTCTTCTTCGGAAATTAAAGCTCTTTGTGCAGTTCTAGTCTTGATCGCTCTCAACAAACGTAGCCGCCCCGAAGCCCGAAAAGCTGGGGAAATGAAAGTGCAGAGCAACTGATATTTCGTGTTTCCATAAATATATTTTTTAATTTGTAAAATAATTAATTTCAGTTAATTTGAGAAATACATGTATATGATTTACACTGTAATTATTCAATATTATACATTATTGAAAGCAAAAGTATTGATGTTATAATATAAAGCATAGTTACGTATTCATTCATCTTTATCCCCTAAATTGACAACGAAATTAAAATAAATATTATTTTTCTGTGACGGTTAATGTCCTTATATTGTAATACTACTTACAAAAATGTACGGATGGTACCATTTAGGAAACGCGGCACCCAGGTCGGAGCGCCATGTCTCATGAGACTGTCACGCACGCGGTATTTAGAGGTTTAATAATAAATATGCACTACCAAAAGCGCTGGAAGTAGAACGCTTCCTCCGTGATTGCGCAAAGATACCACCTTCTGACATACTACACTCATGCTCATAAATTAAAGATAATTTCAGAATGTGGTGCCACACAACGTGACACTATACAAAACTGGCGCTAATAGCATAGTAGGGAACACACACGACACTGATCTGTATGTCCACGGTATTGGAGATAAGTTGAGAAAACAGTCCCGAAACACATGTACTATAAAACGCCACTGTTTCTGAGCATGTACCCCGACATCAATATGGGATATGATCACGTACACATGCCGCACAACGGGTTGGCATACTCTGGATCAGGTTGTCGAGCAGCTGCTCGGATATAGCCTCCCATTCTTGCACCAGTGCCTGTCGGAGCTCCTGAAGTGTCGTAGGTGTTTGAAGACGTGTAGCGATACGTCGACCGAGAGCATCCGAGATGTGCTCGATGGGTTTAGGTCTGGAGAACAGGCAGGCCACTCCATTCGCCTGATATCTTCTGTTCCAAGGTACTCCTCGACGATGGCAGCTCCGTGGGGACGTGCGTTATCGTCCATCAGGAAGAAGGTGGGACCCACTGCAACCCTGAAAATGCGGACATACTGGTGCGAAATGACGTCCCGATACACCTGTCCTGTTACAGTTCCTCTGTCACAGGCATGCGGGTGTACGTGCACCAATCATAAACCCACCCCACACCATCAAACCATGACCTCCATACAGGTGCCTTTCAAGGACATTAAGGGCTTGCTATCTGATTCCTGGTTCACGCCAGATCCAAACCCGGCGAGAATCACTGTTCAGGCTATACCTGAACTGGTCCGTGAACATAACCTGGGACCACTGTTCCAATGACCATGTACGGTGTTCTTGAGACCAGGCTTTACGGGCTCTCCTATGAGCAGGGGTCAGTGGAATGCACCTTACAGGTCTCCGAGCGAATACACCATGTCTGTTCAGTCGTCTGTAGACTGTGTGTCTGGAGACAACTGTTCCAGTGACTGTGGTAAGGTCCCGAGCAAGGCTATCTGCAGTACTCCGTGGCCGTCTGCGGGAACTAATGGTGAGATATCGGTCTTCTTGTGGTGTTGTACACTGTGGACGTCCCATACTGTAGCGCCTGGAAACGTTTCCTGTCTGCTGGAATCGTTGCCATAATCTTGAGATCACGCTTTGTGGCACACGGAGGGCCCGTGCTACGACCTGCTGTGTTTGTCCAGCCTCCAGTCGCCCTAGTATTGTACCCCTCATAACGTCATCAATATGTGTTCTTTGAGCCATTTTCAACACACAGTCTGAAAACGTCTGCACACTTACTCGCTGCACCGTACTCTGACATGCACCAACACACCTCTGCGTATGTGGACTGCTGCCAGCGCCACAGTGCGACGACCGCTGGTCAAATGCACCGCACGGTCATACCCCGAGGTGATTTAAACTCGCAAACCGCCCACCAGAGCGTTTTTGCACCATGTATCATCATTATCCTTAATTTATGAGCATGAGCGTAGAAATACAGCTTTCCGTTCTTAGTAGTGTCACATATGTCAGTGTCGTTGACAATGCGACGTATGACAGTACCTTCATATCTGCTTAACATGGCTTCCAATTTCGTCACGCTGATTAAACCGCTGGCGCATGCGGGCTTGCGCTTTCGTACCATACGGGTGTTTCAACTGCACTACGAGCTGCCGGCGAAAAAAGACATATTGGCCCTCTGGCTGGCTTCACAGTCCCAACACAGAAAGCTGTGTGGGCTTCATTATGTACCCTGTTTTAGATCTTCTTTGTCACGCGCCGTCCCATTTAAACATCATTGGATGTCTCAACGCAAGTCCTGCTCTGGGTGTGGCAAGGAGGGTCATCTACTTTTGGAATGCCTGCAGCGACGCATCACTCAACTACCGCCCGCTGAGACACCAAGAGGTTCTCAACCAACGGTGTTGCCTGCCACGTATGCGGCGGCCCTTACTTAGCCTCCACTGTTCGGCGGCCAACAGAGCCCCTGTCATAAGTGACAGCCCATCTGTGGAGTCCGACGGATGGAGGCAACTGCGTCCCTCCCTTCTCCTACTACATCGACGCCTGCCAAGGCCGCTCAGGACACTTAGCTGGAACTCTCAACACTCATCGTCCCTCCCGTCTTCCCGTAATGAAGGTCGGGTGCGCAGCGGCGGTTCCGCACGACCCCTGACCGGAATGCTTCGCCTCCCATCCGTGATTCAGCGAGCGATCGCGCTGATAACATCTTGGTGATTTCTGAACATGAATAGGACCATTATGTTACTTTGGCAGATGAACCAGGAGTGACAAGTGTGATGGCTGCGCAAACAGACAATCTGGAAAGACTCCGCCCCACTGACGGCTAGGTTGTGTTTGTGATGGTTCGTATGGACACATCTGAGGCGCCTAAGATATCGGCATGGAGCGACGACGTCGAGAACGCACGGGACCTCACGCAGGTGCCTGCAGTAACCGCGACGGAGCAATAAATACATGGCAGCAGCAATAGGTTCCAAGCGCACCCAGAGAGTGGCGAAGTCGGCTGCCCACCTTCTGTTGTCTACCGCCGGGATTCTCCCAAGCTGCGAACCACAGCTTCAGACGAATCGGGGGATTACAATTAGCATCAACAAAATTAGTACCCGTGTGAAACACCGACTTCCGCAGGAAATGATTTTGGCTTCCGACTTGCCGTGGCGCTGCTTCAGGAGGTGCACTTGACCGCTCCACCGGATATGACCTTTTACGCCCCTTACGCCTCTCCTGATGCCTTGGACTTGGGGTAGCCGTCTATGTTCGTGAGCGTATATCAGTTGAAGACATCATATAGCTGCCATCCGCGAGGGGTATGGCACTTCCCACGATGGGCATTGCAAATGTGTACACCTCGTCTGGTTCTGGCTGTAGAAGGGACAGAGCTCAATTTTATTCTGAGATCACTTTCCTCTTCCGTGGCCGCTACGAACATTGTCTGCTTGGCGGCGACTTCAGTTGTGTTTCACATCGGAACGACCAACAACCACACTTCAACCCTGCCAGGAACTGTGCTTTGTCGTCCGTGACCTTTCCCTCTGTGACACATGAGAGGTTCGACATGACGATTCAAAAGCCTATATATATATCAGACGAGCCACTCTGCGAATCGCCTGGATAGGATGTATGTCTCCCATGGACTCGTCAGTGCTCTCAATGAGGCAGAACGCAGGCCATTGGCGTTCTCGGACCACTGTGCATACGTCAGCACCATCGTCTTCCCACGGCAGGCAGTGTGGCGCAGTCATGGGCCGTGGAAATTAACCATCACACACCTTACCGACCCTGATTGCCGATGGCGTGTAGCGGAGGTATAAACAGAGTGCGAACGCCGACGTCCGGCATATATGACGACGATGGCTTGCTGGCTGGAGTATACCAAGCCTGCGATACGGCGAGTCTTGATGCAGTTTGGCTGGGAGGTGTCCGCATGGAAACTTCATACAGAAGACTTCTACTTCGCTGTGCTTCGTGGCCTTGATATGCAATCACCCCCTCCGACCGTTCAGGTGAGTAGGAACAGAATCAAGGCTCACATATTTGCGCTGACCCGTTGCAGATTGCAGAGAGTAGTCGTGAGGGCTCGCTGTCACGATATGGCGTGGCAGAAGATCCCTCAATGCACCACATCGTGACTGACAAGCACCGCCAGCAACAAATGATCTCGGAACTATCTCGTTACTGATGGGGGGCATCAGGCCGCCAACCAGGCAGATATTGTAGGGACATTTTCGCCACATCTACCAGTACCAGCAACATGAAGTTTATGACTTGGAGCCGGTTTTGTCCAACATCATTCGCACCATCTCAGGAATCGAAGCGAAAACCCTGATGGAGGGCACTACCTTTGATAATCTAAAAAATGTGACAGCGAAGGATGCTTCAAACAATTCACCTGGCGTGGATGGTCTTCCTGTGGAATTTCCAAGATTTTTTGGCGCCAAGGCTAACTGCGATATTCCACGAACTGTTGACGACAGCCGCCACGGATTTGCCGCCGTTTGTCGAAGGCGTTATCATCCCAGTTCACTACCCATACAGTTGCCCATTACCGTCCATAACGTTACTCAGTTCCAACTACAAGATTTTTGCACGTATTTTGGCGACTGATTCCAAGCATAATATCCACAAAACAAACGACGCCTGGTGGACCCGCCAATGTCCATACAGCCACTGGTGAACCTCAAGATATAAATGCTCTAGCAGCTACGTGCAATCTCCGTAAAACACTGGTGGCCGTCGATTTTGATAGAGCTTTTGATTAGTTGTGACATGGTTACCTTTTTGCTGTTATGGAGCGGATGGACTTCCCGGCCCCCTCTACTGGAATCCTACGACGTCGCTACGCCAGCGCCTGCTCCCTTGTACAGGCTAACGGTCATATCGCCGGACTGGTACCGATCTGCCGTTCCTTACGTTAAGTGATGCACGCTATCGATGATCCTCTACGCTCTCGCCCTGGGGCCACTTATTGGGAGTCTCACGACGGACTTGTCGGGATTCACCCTGCGGCAATACACGTTCCCCTGTCGTACCTATTCAGACCGCCTGTTGCTGCTTTTACAGCCACGGGAAGAGACCACGCGCGTAATTGATCTCATCTCCACGAATGGGTATGTAGCAGGCAGTGCTTTAAGTGATGTGAAATCTACAGCGAAGCCAATTATTCGTAGACTCACACGAGAAGTACTGATGCATTTACCTTGCGTCAAGAGCTTTCAATACCTTGGTATCGTCTTCATGTCCACCGCCCGTCGCACCACGGCGATCAACTTCAGGCGCGCTCCCGCAAGTCATCTGCACTACTGTTCCACAACATCGCATCCATTGCCTTGAAGCTTTGCAATGTGCGGAATATCTGACCGTGCATGTGGTTACCTATCTGGTGCACATAGCACAGGTCCTTCCTATGTCGCCGGCGATTGATCTCAGCCTTCACGCCACGTTCGGCTACTTCCTGATGGCTAGTAACAGTTTTCAGATCGAATATGATGGATGAACTCACCTTAGAGAGACAATGGATTTGGACTCACCAACGTCCGGTGTCGTGCTGCAGCCTTACATCTTAACACCATGAACAAAGATTGGTCGATCGCAAGGAACTCTCTCATGCGACAACTCCTGGACATTTACACGTCGGCCTCCATCTTCCCGGTGGTCTCGGCAGGACACGTTGCGCCTCCTTTTGCGCATCTGTCCGTCTTGTGGAACTTAGCTATGTACATGCTGGTCTCCAATGTACGCGCTCTCCAGGTCCACAGGTCCAGAGGATTTCTACATTCAATTATGGCGTGGCATACCTTGCAACAACGTTGAGATCAAGCATCCATCAACGAGGTGGACGGTGGCCTGGCGCAACCTCCATCAGCTGCAGGTCTCGACATCAGTCCGAGCGACTTGGTATCACGTCGCCTGGGCAAATTCACCACTAACCAGCATTTACATGCGTCTGATTTAATGGACGCTCCTTTATGCTCCACCTGCCACTCGGAGGACGATGACGCCGATCGTCTGATCTCGCCGATGTTCGTGAAGTCTGGACGCTGGAGCGGGCAAATGGTCGTCTGTTACCCGCCCGCTCCTCCGTCCATAGTCGAACTATACACTTTCATTCTCATGGAGGACTTGTGTTTCCCTGCAACCAAGACTCATGTGAAAGTCTGGGTCAAAGGATGGACAGCCGCCTACGTTCATCGAGACGGAGACAAGTCGCAGCTCAGTCTTTGGATCCTCCTACAGAACGAGCATGCGGTGATTCAACGACGTCCACGCTACCGCATCTATTTCGCCAGTTAGCCGCGCGGAGCAGCCGCGCGGTGTGAGGCGTCTTGTTACGGTTCGCGAAGCTACCCCCGTCGGAGGTTCGAGTCCTCCCTCGGGCATGGGTGTGTGTGTGTGTGTGTGTGTGTGTGTGTGTGTGTGTGTGTGTGTGTGTGTGTGTGTGTTGTCCTTAGCGTAAGTTAGTTTAAGTTAGATTAACTAGTGTGTAAGCCTAGGGACCGATGACCTCAGCAGTTTGGTCCTATAGGAATTTACAACAAATTTTTCAAATATCGCCAATTACCTCCGCGATCCCCCACTCAGCTGGAATGTGCCTGGTGAGGTTAGCTCCATCGCTGTCGAGATGCACTACTATTACCCCTTCACGTTATTTCAAGCCCCCGGCGGGAGCAGCGCCTGATACCGCACTGTCCTTGTTTTCCGTTCCTGTCTCCCCTACCAACCACTGCTCCGTCACATAATGAAGTTTCATGGTTACAAGTATCACCTTCCATGACTGTCCCGTCTTGTCGGCTTCCTGTTGGTTAGTGGTGTTCGGGATGCTGCAGCCAGTTCTCGTGTAGTCGACCCCCGCCCAAACCATCCCCCCCCCCTCCTCCCCCCGCCACGCCATTTGCCATTAAGCCGGAGTCGACCTACAAGTATTAATATCCCATCATCCCTACCTCCCGTCTGCTTGCATGGAACGGTCAACATTCCCCATTCGCATGTCCTGACGTTATCTGCTGATTTGCTGTATTGCTTGCTCGTAAATAAGTCTATATTTCCCGCTCGTGTTCTACAGAAAAAAGAAAAGAAAAGTAGAGAATAAAAAAAAAGTCTGTCGAGCACTTGCTCGTTAAAAGTAAAGGTCCCGAGTTCGAGTATCGGCCCAGCATAGAGTTTTTATCTCCCAGGAAGTTTCAATATTTGTGTTATGCAACACTATTATTAAACACATTGAAGATTGCATAAGCATTGTATTCATTATTTTGAATCGAATCACTTAGCACATATCAACCAATAAAAGTATTTTCACAAATGTGATCAAACTCAAAAGTCAAAAAGTAAAAAGCTTTTCCAAAGAGTAAATATTTTACTCTAAAAGGAGTAATATTCTTCAAATTAATAAGTATTTTGTCCTATACACTTTCTAAAGTGGCGTATGTTCTTCCTCGACGTTCAGGCTATCTTCATAGCAAGTTTTATGGACATTGGTTCAGCGAGATAGTCGTGAAAACGTCTCACACAGTTACTTTCGCATTTATAATATTAGTATCGAAGTATGGATAAAACTTTCAGTTACGATATCTTTTTTTTTTTCGTGATCCGATTTTTATGAAGGAAGCCTGTACGTTGTCCCAAGCTGTGCTCAAGTTACCTGCGAAAACTCGATGCAAATTCGTTTAGTTGTTTAGGAGAAGCGTGTTTAAACAGACAGACAAGACAGTTTTACAGATTTATTATTGGTGTAGATATAGATTTAATAATTAAGATATACATAACTTAGAATGGTATAGGTTCTTCTGTAGTACTGAGAGATACACGATGAGAGTAATATTCTTCATTGTAACTTACAGTCTTGAATGCTGATACACTTCAAAAAAGTCACTAAATAGTAATAATGTCCAATAGCGTTATGCTACATCGGTGTATTATCTGCAATGCAGTATATAGTATTAATCTTCACGAGACTCTACACGCACCGAATCTGGCTGCGAAGCTATGATTTCCGCTGCTTAAAAAGACGTCAGTTGCGCGTCCTCTGGTGGTATGCATATTTGGCTGCCACATCGGACACCACAGGAGATGAAAGAGTGAGCTTGCTCGGTAGGGCTCTGGCAGGTATTTAAGTGTGGTCTCACAGGAAATCACGTTCACGACGACAGCTATACTCCACGCTCTCTTGGCCAACTGTGGCATCGAGACAAATGTCGCGACAGACTGTTCCGTTGATTTAATCGGACTCTGAATGTTGTCTGCACTACCACCGTACACAATCAGGCTAAATAACGGTTGTCAGCCTCACTATGACCCACGAGACGGGGTTTCAAATGGTTCAAATGGCTCTAAGCACTATGGGACATAACAGCTGAGGTCATCACTCCCCTACACTTAGAACTACTTAAACCTAACTACTCTAAGGACATCATACACATCCATGCCAGAGGCAGGATTCGAACCTGCGACCGTAGCAGCAGCGCGCTTCCGGACTGAAGCGTTTAGAACCGCTCGGTGACAGCGGGCGGCATGAGGCGGGGTTTAACTTCTCACTGCTCCAGAGTCAATCATTAAAAGTCCTGTAGTTCTCTAACTACTCTCAGGAAGTTCTCGAGATTCGACGCACAACGGTGACAGTTTGTACCCCGCCTCCGAATGGCAACTAACAACTTGCGCCGACCCCAGGGGGCTCGCCACTCTTTGGCGGGTTCGTGCTTGGCTACCACGGGGCCCCAGCCCTTGCAACAACTTTTCACCTTCCTTGCTGCATGTCTATCCTCCTGCTATTCTTTTTCTCCTCCCATGTCTAGGATGTTCTTGGGTATGTTGCGCATTGTCTGCCGGTGGCATAAGAACAGTCTCATCACTGTTTTTTTGTTCCCATTTCTTTTCTTTGTTTCCCTTCTCCTATCTTTCCTCCGCTTCGGCGTTTGAGGTTCATCTTTCTCTTCTCCCTCTCTGTGCGCTCTTGAAGGCTGGCCCATTCGTCTGACAGGAGTGATGCGTAATTCCGAACCATGGGTCGACAGGTAGAGCTCGCACATACCACCTGGTAGAAGCCAGGCCCAGGGAGGTGATTGCCTGAACTGCTCCCTTCCCAAATTGCCGATTACTACCTCTGGCATGTGTTTGGGAGGTGTGACCGGAGGTGTGAACAATCACCAAGGCGGGTGCGCCCCTTGTAAAGGAGGTCTCTGGTTGAAAGGAGCGCTGGCAATCGTGGGGGATATTCTCGAAATGAGCCAATTATCTTCACAACCAACGTCTATAAAACGTAAACGGAATGAGGCCAACGATTCGAAGACCCTTCCAGCTGCACCACGGTTCCTCGTGGTTTCACATACTGAAGACGGGCAGTCCTTCACAGCGCTAAGTCTGTTTATTATTCAGAAAGGTGCTGATGCAGTTGCCGGCCCTGTGAAATCCTTCTCTCGTGTACGGAATGGCACTTTGCTTTTTCAGTCTACTTCTGATTCTCAAGCGCAACAATTGCTTGCCGCCTCTCTCCACCATGGCTATCCTGTTTATGTCGAGGCCCATCGAAGGCTGAATACTTCTCGTGGTGTTGTTTGCACTAGGCTGCTCGACGATTTGACTGAGACCGAAATCCAATCATACCTCTCTGATCAGGGTGTCATTGCCGTCCATCAGATGATGAAAAAGGTCAATTCCTCCTTAGTTGCTACACGAACTGTTTTTCTCACCTTTGGTAGAGTGGTGCTTCCATCCAAGATCAAAGGAGGCTACGAAATTATAACAGTCCGGCCGTACATTCTGAACCCGACGCCTGGTACCAGTGCCATTCCTTCAACCATACTAGAATGTCTTGTCGACAGCCAGCCAAATGTGTAACCTATGGTAGAGGTGGGCACAGGGGCGATTGTCTGCCTCCTTCTCCTCACTATATCAACTGCAATGCTGCCATGCCGCCTCCTCTCTAGAGAGTCCTGTGTATCTTGATAAGCGGACTGTCCAGGAGATCAGGGTAAAGAAATTGGTGCCTTACCCGATCGCTCGCAAGTTATTGGCTTGTCGCAAACCCTGCGTTCTACCGTCTGGCACTTATAGTTCTGTTCTTGCTACCTCGCGCTCCATGAAGGACGTGGCCACGAAGACATGCGGCATCGAATTCAGCTGTGAGGTTGTGAAATCGCCCAGTATCAAGGTAGCATAGCCGTCCCCTTATCCAGCTGTGCAACAAGCCCTCAAACTATCGCCTAAAGGGGTGAAGCCACCAGCTACACAACCAGCAGGCCTGAAAGGACAGAAGGTGTACTCCCTCGGAGGCTTCCTACGTCTTTCCAGCCAACCATCAACTGAGTCTTCCTATGCTACCCGGAAAGGCTCGGAGAAGTCCAACAAAGGCAAACGGTCTTCTTCTTCAGTGACTCTAAGATCCTCTTTGATGGTGTCGCCACGTGATACCTTCACCCGGCCGACCTCTGTGTCGCTGTTGTGCACAACCAACCGTTTTTCTGTGTTGGGCTCCACAGTCCGACAGCACAAGAAAGCCGATGCTTCTGTGAAGCTCATGGAGCAAGCTCCTCCTGCTTCTGAGTCTTCGCAGGCTGGCACTCGGCAGCAGCTGAGGTGAGACTCCTTTATTTTTTCCTCATCATGACTCTCCTCCAATGGAACGTTCACTGCCTTCGATCCCAGAAAGAGGATTAAGGGCTGCTTTTAGCATCACAGCGTCCCTTGTACTCTGCCTTCCCTACGACACGCTTTGACCTTTCCTATTTCCTCCTGGTCCGTTTTGACCTTCCCCCTGGGTTGGCATTCAATCTCATGGAGGGAGTAATGCTGCTCATACGGGATGACGTTCATAGTCAACCCATCTCCTTAACTACCCATCTTCAATCTGTTGCAGTTCGCCTAGTCCTTCCTCACCTGACTTTTGCCGTGTGTACCATTTATACCCCTCTGTCATTCTATGTCACCAGGGTACAGTTCCTTCAGCTTATTGGGCAGCTACCTCCCCCATTTTTGCTACTCGGTGACTTTAATGTGCCTCATCCCTTTTGAGGTTCTCCCAGAACCTGTCAGAGAGGTGCGGTCTTGGCTGACCTCCTTAATCAACTTAACCTCTTCTCCCTTAACACAGGAGCACCCACATTCCTTTCCGACTCGTCGCACACATATTCCCATTTGGATTTATCCTTCTGCACTGCTCGGCTTCCCCATCGTCTCGAGTGGTCCGTTCTTTCTGACACCTACTCGAGCGACCATTTGCCATATTCTATCCGTTTGCTGACTCCTAACCCACCTGCATGCACACCAAAATGGCCGCTTACTAAACCCGGCTGGCGGCTTTACTCCTTCCTGGCGAACTTCGAAGAACAAGATTTCCCCAGTTGTGATGACCAGGTGGAATATCTTTCAAACTTTATCCTTACCGCTGCCGAATGTTCTAGTCCTCGCACTTCTTCTTTACTACGCCGTGTTTCAGTCTCTTCGTAGCCTGAGGCATGCTGCGACGTGTTCTCCGCGTTTTTAACCATCATCCAACAGTGGCAAACTGCCTTCATTATAAAGACATGCGTGCACAGTGTCGTCGCTTTCTTCGGGATAGAAAAAAAGGTAGCTGGATTTAATTCACTAGTTCTTTTAACAGTTCCACCCCTTCTTCAGTCGTGAGGGCCAACTTCCGACATCTCTTTGGGGCTAAGATCCATTCCGCAATTTCCGACCTGACAGTAGCAGACGATGTCATATTCAAGAAAGGAAATAGGAGTAACCCACTGAATTACAGACCCATATCACTGACCTCAGTTTGCAGTAGGATTTTGGAGCATATACTGTACTCGAACATTATGAATCACCTTGAAAAAAAGGACTTATTGATACATAACCAACACGTATTCAGAAAATATAGTTCTTGTACAACACAGCTAGCTCTTTATTCCCATGAAGTAATGAGTGCTTTTGACAAGGGAACTAAGATCGATTCCATATTCCTTCCAGAAGGAATTTGATACCGTTCCTCACAAGCGACTGTTAATCAAATTGCGTGCATATGGAGTATCGTCTCAGTCGTGTGACTGGATTCGTGATTCCCTCTCAGAGAGGTCACAGTTTGTAGTGATATACAGTAAATCATCGAGTAGAATAGAAGTGATATCTGGCATTCAGCAAGGTAGTGTCTGTTGTTCCTGATTTACATAAATGATCTAGGCGATAATCTGAGCAGCCCTCTTATATTCTTTGCAGATGACGCTGTAATTTAACGTCTAGTACAATCATCACACGATCAATTCCAATTACAAAATGACTAGAGAGAATTTGTCTATGGTGTGAAAAGTGGCAATTAGCACTAAACACAGAAAAGTTCTAGGTCATCCACATGAGTACTAAAAGAAATCCGATACATTTTTGGTATACTATAAATCGCACAAATCTAAAGGCTGTCAATTCGACTAAATACCTAGGAATTACAATTACGGGCAACTTAAGTTGGAAAGACCACATAGATAATATTGTGGGCAAGACGAAACAAAGACTGCGCTTTGTTGGCAAAACACTTAGTAGATGCGACAAACCTACTAAAGAGACAGCTTACATCACACTTGTCCGTCATCTGCTGGAATATTGCTGCGCGGTGTGGGATCCTTACCAGGTGGGATTGACGGAGGACATGGAAAAAATGCAAAGAAGGGCAGCTCGTTTCGTGTTATCGCGCAATAGGGGTGAGAGTGTCACTGATATAATACGCGAGATGGGGTGGCAGTCACTGAAACAAAGGCGGTTTTCTTTGCGGCGAGATCTATTTACGAAATTTCAATCACCAACTTTCTCTTTCGAATGCTAAAATATTTTGTTGACACCCACCTACGTAGGGAGAAATAATCATCATAATAAAATAAGAGAAATAAGAGCTCGAACGGAAAGATTTAGGTGTTCCTTTCTCCTACGCGCCATTCGAGAGTGGAATGGTAGAGAAGTAGTATGAAAATGTCCCTCCAGATCCTCCTTCCCAGGACCAGACGCCCTCCACATTCAGATGTTGCAGCACCTTTCTCTTGCGGGCAAGCACATTCTGCTTAATATGTACAACTGCATCTGGGCAGAGGGCATGTTTCCCGGACGCTGACGTGAAGCCACCATTATACCCATACCTAAGCCCGGTAAGGACAAACACCTTCCTTCTAGCTACCGCCCCGACTCTCTCACCATCAGTGTTTGCCAGGTGATGGAAAGTATGATTCATGCCTGCCTGGTATGGTAGCTCGAGTCTCGCAGTTTCCGACCACTGTACAGAGTAGATTTCCAGCGCACCGTTCTGCATTTGACCATCTCGTCACTTCGTCCACTCATGTAATGAATGGTTTTCTGTGGAAATCCCAGACTGTAGCCGTGGTTTTCAATATGCAGAAGGCGAACGACATCTGCCGGAGAACTGGTATACTCTATATTCTCTACATGTGGGGCTTCCAAGTCCGCCTGCCCCGTTTCCTTAAGGAATTTTTAAAATACCGAGTTTTCAAGGTGCATATGGGTGCCGCCTTGTCGGATACAGTTATCCAGGAAAACGGTGTCCCTCAGGGTTCCGTCTTTAGCGTCGTCCTCTTTTCTATTGTCATTAACCCTATAATGGCGTGTCTCCCGCCGGGCATACCCGGCTCCCTTTTTGTTGACGATTTTGCCATCCATTGCAGTTCTCCGCGGACCTGTCTCACTGAGCGGCGTCTTCAGCATTGTCTTGAGACTCTTTACTCGTGGAGCATCGACAATGGCTTTTGTTTTTCCACATCTGTATGAATTTCTAGCGGCGCAATTGGTTTCTCCCACCATCTTTCCATCTTGGGCCTGTTTCTCTTCTGTTCGTTGAAACTACGAAATTCCTGGGGCTCATGCTGGATAGGAAACTCTCTTGGTCCTCCCATGTGTCTTACCTGTCCACGCGTCGTTTGCTGAAACGAACGATAATTCAGACGGCAAACCCAAGCGGGAACGTAAACGGTTAAAGATGGGCATTCCGTCAGAAAATGGAGGGTAGTTAAAAGTTGGGCGCAATGTGTGTTGTTGTACACGTTCCCTCAGTGTTCTACACGTTCTCAATTGTACTTCCTGGGTGCAGGTCGAACCACCCTCCTCCGTTGGTACCGGTCCCTTTTCCATTAGAAACAGCCTATGGGTGCTATGTTTATGCGTCTCAAAGTCCGTCCCTCTTACGCCGTCTCAACACTTATTCACCATCGTGGCATCCGTTTGGCCAGTGGCGCCTTTTACACTAGCTCGGCTGAGTCTGTATGCCGAAGCTGCTGAACTACCACTGTCCTACCGCCGTGACTTTCTCCTCAGCAGGTATGCATACCGTTTGTCTGCAATACGTGAACACACATCCTATGCCTCTTTCTTTGATGACTTCTTTGATCGCTAGTATTTAGCGCATCCCTCCTCTCTGTTACCTCCTGAAGTCGGCTTTCGACACTTGCTCCGGCTGCTTAATTTCGCACTAGCTGCAACTTTCCCGGTGGCTGTGAACCCTTCACCACCTTGGCTTCGTGCGGTGGCCCGTGTTCACATTGGCCAGCCTCTGTCTGTCGCCTTCAGTTTCACGACCTTCACATGTAACTTCGCGATAGTAGCTTTTTGTAGACTGATGGCTCTCAAACTGACTGTGGTGTCAGGTGTGCCTTCGTCATTGGCGCCTACGTTTTTCGATATCACCTTCCGTCATTTGCTTAGTATTTACAGCCGAGCTCTTCGCCCTGTATCAGGCCACGGAGTACATCCGGGGACACAGGCTTTTCAGTTGCGTCCTCTGCTTAGATTCTCTCAGCGCCCTTCAAAGTCTCTGTGCGCTGTACACTGCCCATCCGTTAGTGCAACGCGTACAGGAAAACTGTCACTTGCTCACTCTTGCTGGGGCCACTGTGATGTTTATTTGGGTTCTTGTTCATGTCGGTCTGACAGAAAACGAGGCTGCTGACGCTGCTGCCAAGGCTGCAGTCCTCGTACCTCAGCCCATTACTTCCTATATTCCCTCCGATGATCTCTGTGTTGCCGTCGGTCACGAGGTGATGTCACTTTGGCATCGCCATTGGTTCACCCTTCATGGGAATAAACTCCAGATTATTAAGCCTCTCCCAGCGGCTTGGACGACCTTCTCTCAGCCCTCCCGCCGGAAGGAGGTCATTGTAACTAGATTGCATATTGGGCACTGCCTTTTTAGCCATCGTAATTTGTAAAGTGGTGCTCCCCCACCACTTTGTAGACATTGAGCTCAAGTTTTAACTATCCACCATTTCCTGACGGAATGCCCATCTTTAACCGTTTACGTTCCCGCTTGGGTTTTCCGTCAGAGTTATCGCTCGTGTTAGCAGACGACGCGTGGACTGTCGACCACGTTTTACTTTTTATCCATCGTAGCGAACGCCATTTAACTTTTAGTGCTGGACCTCTGTTTCTCTATGGTGTCTTTTATAGCCCTTACCCCATGTCGCCTGCCGCGGTGGTCTCGCGGTTCTAGGCGCGCAGTCCGGAACCGTTCGACTGCTACGGTCGCAGGTTCGAGTCCTGCCTCGGGCATGGATGTGTGTGATGTCCTTAGGTTAGTTAGGTTTAAGTAGTTCTATGTTCTAGGGGACTGATGACCACAGCAGTTGAGTCCCATAGTGGTCAGAGCCATTTGAACCATTTACTCCATGTCACTGTTTTTAGCAGTTTTCTCTTACGTCAATTGCGACTCACGTATAGTCGTTTTTTAACTCCTCTCTTGCTTCATGTTCTATAGTTTTGACTTGCGTGCGTATGACCCCTGTTGTTTCTGCGCCCTAAAACAAAACAACAACTTCTGCCGATAACTTCAACACGAAAAAAAAAACCACAGAAATACAGTTCTACGTCAGTAGGTCAAAAGATACGCAAAAGCACAACACTCAGATTTCCACGGAACAAATGGAATATGTGTACGTCAGACCTCGCCCAGTTCCCTTAGTTCAGCGAACATTATATCCAACTAGAAAATGGCTCCACGCTCTGTTATAAGGTAAATGAGTGTGCTAAATTTTGAAAACACCGCGAGAAATGCATGATTTAACATGAATGTCGATGCTAGCCATGCCTGGAGGTAGCGTTGTTTATCTGACCACGAACGACACCTGTGCAATAAATATCCTCGACAAGTTTCAAGTGTCAGGCGTGGCCATAAAAGTGCTCCGTGCAGTTGGAACTGCGTTACGTCGAAGCTAAACGAATTCTGACGTGGATAAATTGTTGTAGAGAGAATTCGGTCGCGGTTGCAATAAAGGTGGATTTATTGGTTCTTCATTAGCGACGCGTTTCTCCTGTATTGAACGGCATCTTCAGACAATGTAGGAAAATTACAAAACCCAGTAGAAATTGTAGGCATTTATGTGGTGGGTGCTTTCGTAGCCACGGTAGCCAAACTGTGTGGCGTTCCAAGAGGTACCATGTCAAACATATAGGTAAAGGGGGAAAACATCATCCACTAAGTCACAAGGCGGACAAACGTCTGTATTGAGTGATCGTGACGGACGGTCATTGAAGAATATTGTGACGAAAAATAAGAGAACGACAGCTGAAAAAGACACTGCAGAAGTTAATGTCGTGCTCGCAAACCCTGTCAGCACCAAAATAACACGAAGGGAGACCCATAATCTGGGAACTGTAGAGCGAGATGGAGTTCAAAGCCACACATCAGTGATTCAAATGCCGGTAACAGGAAAACGTGCTGTCGGAGCCATACAACCTGGGCTTTGGTGCAATGGAAAAGAGTCATTTGGTCGGATGAATTCCGTTTCACAACAACCGCCCGCATTTACGTCCCAAGCGTGAAACATGGCTAGGATTCGGTGATTGGGCCCGATGGTTACTCTACGAAGGATTGTGTGACCGTTTTGGTTGATCAGATCCTTCCCATGGTACAATATTTGATCCCCAATGGCGATGCAGTGATTAAACTCCACAGGGCCCCTGTTCACACAACTCGCATCGTCCAGGACTGATTTTGTGACCACGAGGATGAATTGTTGCATTTCACCGACGTCAATAATATTGCGCCTTTGTGGTCTACGTTGAACAGAAGGGTGTGTTATTGTTATCCACCTCCATTATCGTTACCTGAACTCGCCACTTCTTTGCGGGAAGAATGGTGTAAGTTCCCGTTGAAAGGCATATGGAACCTGTAATTACCCTTTCCGAGACGACTGAAAGCTGTTTTGAATGCCAACGGTTTTCGTATATAGTATTAGGCATGGCAATGTGTTGCTTTTGAGGTGTTTGCATATTTTTGTCCACCACCTGTACATCTTCGTATCGAACACTTGCACGCTCACTGAAAGGCAACAGCCGCCTAGAAAACCGGATGAAGATTAAACAGTTTTCCACGCCTGCTCACTGGAATATACTAGCGGATCTTGAAGGCTTTCCGTATTTGAAAATTAACTGTTTTAATCACTAAAGATCACTAACTCCAGACTTCAGTTAAAGACTTTAAAGCACGAACTCTGCTCTACAGTGCTCATGATTTGCCATCTCAAACCCACGAAATTATTTAATATTCAGTTCTATTAGCAGCTTAGCCTAGCGAACAGAATTCAGGTTTTTCCATTGGCAATTTCCTGCTCCGCACTTGGAATTTTTCTAGAAAGTGCTGCTTTCTGACAGGACCTACAGAAGTTTATTCCCAAACAAGTGCTGGGAAAGTCATCACATCCTGGGAAAATCACCCATTTCGGAGGATTGAGGGAAAGTCAGTCTGGAGAAAGCCTCCTCTCCCATATATTTGTAACAGGCTATCACATCCACAATAGCCACAGGCTAAACACTCATGTGAAACCATGAAATGATTCGTTACTATAAGAAACACAAAACTGCGAGAATTTCCAATACTCTCAACAACAGTACAAAACGTTAATTAAATTTTGCACTCACTAAACATCGAAACAAAATTTTAAAAGTAACTGTAAAACCAAAGCATCGCATTCTCAGACTACACTGAAAACGCGTCTTTATCCTCAAGAGATGTGGGAGAACACGCTATTCCAAAAGTGTTACTCCTCAGCCCGAAGGAAAGCACTTAAAATTGGCCAGTCAGCGGATGATGCCCTGGCCAATCTTTCCTTAAATTTATTGCATAAAAAATCGATAATTCAATGAAACTGAGCTTATCATGTCATACTGGCTATTGAGAGTGATGAGACTCTTTTTTTTTTTTTTGGTGCATCGTTATCTGATTCCATACATGTACGTTATCTGTAATCTGTAATCCAGTCGCAGGTATTTGTATGCAAACAGGTGTCCACGCCAGGAAGCGAGAAGGTCGGCGCAAATTGGACCTCAACTACGCCACCCGGCGTACATCAAAAATCGCTTGGCCGATGAGGACGTTTACGTCCTCGGAGTCGCACTGTGATTCCTAGAACAAACTGTTACTTGAGTCAGCTGAATACTTACCAGTTCGGCACACAATTAAACGTGATATCTCCCAAGGTTAAAGTGTGTTTCATTTGGATACAACTTTAGGTTGTCTAGGTAGCTCAGTGGGTATGTGTCAGATAACAAGTCTGGGGGTCTGAGGTTTGATCTACAGTCGGTCCTACGCTGTTTCTGTCACTTAGCCCTTTTTCATATCTGACAATGGCTTGTTCATGTGAGGAATACCAAGTTGCGCCATACTTCGGAATCCATGTTAAACTGCAGGTACTCCTATAATTGTCTCAGTAAGTTAGTTGAAAAGTTGGGGGAGGGGGGCTGGTGAATACTCAGTATTGTAGAACACTCAGTATAATGCCGTTTATTGAAACTGAACTACACTTCTCGAACAATTACTATATACACACGAAAACAAATAACTTGTAGACGACCATTCATCAAGAGTGACGGTGAGATCCGTCGAAGATGGTCCTAGCTCAGCGAGGAACTGGCTGTACTGCTGCTGCGCTGGCCTTATAAAGCCGGCGGAGGCCGGCGGAGTACTCCAACTTCCCTGTATCTGTGAGGCGACCTCTGCAGAAAAAGGTTCGCATTAGTCTCTAGCAAGTTCTGTTTGTTTTGAAGAATTGTTTTCCTCTTGGTTGCGCCTGCAAGTGCTTGTGTATGTTATATGGCACACAGGGGTGTCTTGAGTGTAGTCTAACTGGCAGGGGCCATCTGTGGCAGACGTAAGAGGGGCAGGCAAGGGCAAATCACCTCCAATAGCACTGTGACTAGTAAATCACTATGGTGTTCAAACCAGACTGCTGGTTGATGTATAATACACTGAGATGACAAAAGTCATAGGTTAGTGATATGCACATGTACAGAAGGAGTACCAAGTCGTACACAATGGATAAAATGGAAGCTCATTAGCGGAGCTGTCATTTGCACTCAAGTGATGCACGTGAAAAAGTTTCCGTCGCGATTATGGCCGCACAACGAGAATTAAGAGAGAGTGGTGCTTAAAGCAAGACACAAGGGACAGTCCATTTCGAAAATGGTTAGGGAATTCAGTATTCCTAAATCCTCATGGTGAAGAGTGTGCCGAGAGCACAACATTTCAGGCATTACCTCTCACCACGGACAACGCAGTGACCGACGGACTTCACTTAACGACCGACTGAGGGAGGTGGCGCAGTGGTTAGCCAGGCACTGTCGCCTTCCTTCCACATCCTTCCCTAACCCGACGGAACGGATGGCCTCGCTGTTTGGTCCCCTCCCCCAAATCAACCAATCAACCTTAACGATCGAGAGCAGCGGCGTTTGCGTAGAGTTGTCAGTGCTACAAGACAAGCAACACTGCGTGAAATAACCTCAGAAATCAATGTGATCGGTACGACGAATGGCGTTAATGGGCTATAGCAGCAGACAACCGACGCAAGTGCATCTGCTTACAGCACAACATCGCCTGCAGGGCCTCTCCTGGGTTCGTGAGCATATCGGATGGGCTCTAAATGACTGGAAAACAGTGGTCTGGTCATATGAGTCTAGATTTCAGTTAGTAAGAGCTGATGGTAGTGTTCAAGTTTAGAGCAGACCCCACGAAGTCATGGATCCAGGTTGTCAACAAGCTCTATAAAGATGTGGGGTGTGTTTATATGGAATGGACTGGGTGCTCTGGTCCAACTGAACCGATAATTAACTGTAAATTGTTTAGTTCGGCTGCTTGGAGACCATTTGCAGCCATTCAAGGACCTCATGTTCCCAATCAGCGATGGAATTTCTATGGATGACAATGCGCTCTGTCACTGGGCCACGACTGGTTTCAAGAACATGTTGGACAGTTCTAGCGTATGATTTGGCCATCCACATTGCGCGACATGAATCCCATATAATATTTTTGGAACGTAATCGAGAGTTCAGTTCGTGTACAAAATCCTGCAACAGCAGCAATTATGGACAGCTATAAAAGGAGCATGGCTCAATATTTTTGCAGGGGACTATCAAAGAGTTGTTGAGTCCATGCCACATCGACTGCTGTACAACGCCTGGCGAGAGGAGGTCCGACACGATATAACAAGGTATCCCATGATCTTTGTTACCTCATTGTACTTGACCCATGTCCTAAATAACTACTGAAATGAACTCAACTAGAACCAAAAATTTACTGGTGAAGCAAATGATTACTAGACGATGGTATAAAATAATTAGCTATTAATAACAACAACTACAAGAATTCACAGAAAACATTAATTGCTATTATCCAGAATGAGATTTTCACTCTGCAGCGGAGTGTGCGCTGATATGAAACTTCCTGGCAGATTAAAACTGTGTGCCCGACCGAGACTCGAACTCGGGACCTTTGCCTTTCGCGGGCAAGTGCTCTACCAACTGAGCTACCGAAGCACGACTCACGCCCGGTACCCACAGCTTTACTTCTGCCAGTACCTCGTCTCCTACCTTCCAAACTTTACAGAAGCTCTCCTGCGAACCATGCAGAACTAGCACTCCTGAAAGAAAGGATATTGCGGAGACATGGCTAAGCCATGTCTCCGCAATATCCTTTCTAGTTCTGCATGGTTCGCAGGAGAGCTTCTGTAAAGTTTGGAAGGTAGGAGACGAGGTACTGGCAGAAGTAAAGCTGTGGGTACCGGGCGTGAGTCGTGCTTCGGTAGCTCAGTTGGTAGAGCACTTGCCTGCGAAAGGCAAAGGTCCCGAGTTCGAGTCTCGGTCGGGCACACAGTTTTAATCTGCCAGGAAGTTTCAATTGCTATTATGTTTTAAAATCTTTCTCTGATGCGCTGGTGTAGTGAGTGCCGTGGATTGACGTCAAATCTCTCACTAACCAGACAGAGCCGACTTTTTATATACTAGATTTCATCGGTCTAACCCGTCTCCTGCGAGGGGAATTGGCGTGTGAGTTATAAACTGCTTGCGGCCTTTCTGGCTTCACACGGGTTAACATCTACGGCTGGACGCCTTGTCTGGAGTAGAGGTAATAATTTTTTTAAATCTTTGTTTTGAACTTTATAATAATTATACAATCTTAACTCACTTCCTTAAACGATAAGTGGGTTCTAATTTTATCCAACAATAATTGCAGCTAATTACAAATTTAGTTAGTGAGCTACAGCCATAACTAGATAACAATGGGCAACTAATTTATTGTTATTAATGTTAACTTTATATGACCTACGCTTAACTTAACTCTACTGCCTGCAGCGTTACAGGTGTGTCAGCCTAGATACGAACCTACTTCAAGGCCTTGCTCATCGAGCTAATCCCGATGAGTGTGCCCCTGACACTGGGCAGGCCAAGAATGTAATTCGCTGCGGGTTCCTAAATAACTAATTTCCTAATATAAGTCCTACTAACTAGTTCTAATCTAAGCCAAGTCCGGTGACAGTGTTGTACGCCACTCCCCTTAGTCCTGTGCGCGTCTGATTCCAGACTATGAGGAAAGCCGGCCTGTCCACTCACAGGCCGTATATAAATTATATTTGCAAACCTTCCTCGTGAATCAGCCTGTCTATCAGTGAAAATCGTATCAAAATCCCAATTAGCTTTCACTTAACAGGAAAGACGTCGTGGAGGATTGATTTAGGAATATTATTAATGTAAACTACGAGGGCCGTTCTGTAAGTAATGCCCAGCATTTTTTTTCTCGGAACATATTTATTGTTAAGAGTCAGAATTTGTTGAAAATATATATCAACGTGTCTTGTCCATGTCCTATTTTTCTACGTAGTCTCCATCAAGGTATATGGACGTACGCCAACTTTGTGGAAAAGCATGTATTCCCTGCTGGTAGAAGCTCTTGTCCTGTAGTCGTAGCCATGTTTTTCCTGCATGACTGACACACTCGTGACCTTCAAAGAGTGTTCCCCGTAGAGGACCTTTAAGTGGCCCAAAGAGATGGAAGTCCGAGGGTGCTAGGTCTGGACTGCAGGATGGATGAGGCAATGATGTCCAACCCAATTTGGTGATGTGTTCCCGAGTGAGTGAGCATTATCGTGTTGGAGCGAGATTTCTGCTGGATTCGTGTGCGGTCGAACACACCGGAAGCAGTTCTTGAGTTTATTCAGAGTCTTCACGTATGCCCCTGAATTGATGGTTGACCTTCTTGGCATCACATCCACAAGAATGATGCCATCACAATCCTACAAGACTGTCACCATGACTTTTTCGGCAGAGGGGGTTGTCTTGAATTTTTTCTTTGTGGTGAATGAGGATGACGCCACTCCATGGACTGCCTTTTTGTTTCCGGCGCAGAGAGCTGCACCCAGCTTTCGTCCCCCGTAGCTATCCGTGACAGAAAGGCCTATCCGTCGGTGTCAAAACGTTCCAATAATTCAGATGAAATGGCCTTTCTTTGAATCTTGTGGTTCGCTGTGAGAATTCGTGGAACCCATCGTCAGCATCTCAGTGAATATCCTTAGCACACTGGACTCGCATTCGGGAGGACGACGGTTCAATCCCGTCTCCGGCCATCCTGATTTAGGTTTTCCGTGATTTCCCTAAATCGTTTCAGGCAAATGCCGGGATGGTTCCTTTGAAAGGGCACGGCCGATTTCCTTCCCAATCCTTCCCTAACCCGAGCTTGCGCTCCGTCTCTAATGACCTCGTTGTCGACGGGACGTTAAACACTAACCACCACCACCACCACATCAGTAAATATCCGAGAGTCTCTATCATTGCAGACGCACTTCCAATGATGTCCGACAATTGTAAAGCCATTTGTAGAGTTGTGATGCGCCGGTCGGCACGAATAATGGCATCCGCACTATTGAGCATGTCTGGAGCAGTGGCTTTGACAGGATGTCCTGACCGTGTCTGATCATGGAGCTATGTTTCTTCATTTCCTGAGGCTGTAACTTTCTTTACCCATCGCCCAACTGTATTCTTATCAACTGCAGCATCGCCTTACACTGCATACAAATGTTTATGGATGGTCACCACAGTTTCTTTTACTGCACACAAGTATTCAATAACAACACGCTGATTGCAACGTGAGTCATATGCAGACGCCATTTTGACGGTGTCACGGTTCTGTCTTCTGCCAGAACGGTTCGAAACTTCACCGGCGCAAAGAACAAACATCAAATGTGAAGCACCAACAAGGACTTTGTCTATGTATATTCATGACATTTTAAAAAATGTGGAACATTACATATTGAACGACTCTAATACACTATGGCCATTAGAATTGCTACACCACGAAGATGACGTGCTACAGACGCGAAATTTAACCGACAGGAAGAAGATGCTGTGATATGCAAACGAATAGCTTCTCAGAGCATTCACATAAGGTTGCCGCCAGTGGCGACACCTACAGCGTGCTGCCATGAGGAAAGTTTCCAACCGAATTCTCATACACAAACAGCAGGTGACCGGCGTTGCCTCGTGAAACGTTGTTTTGATGCCTCGCGTAAGGAGGAAAAATGCGTACCATCACGTTTCCGACTTTGATAAAGGTCGGATTGTAGCCTATCGCGATTGCGGTTTATTGTATCACGACATTGCTGCTCGCGTTGGTCGAGATCCAATGACTGTTAGCAGAATATGGAATCGGTGGGTTCAGGAGCGTAATACGGAACGCCGTACTGGATCCCAACTGCCTCGTATCACTAACAGTCGAGATGACAGGCATCTTTTCCGTATGGCTATAACGGATCGTGCAGCCACGTCTCGATCCCTGAGTCAATAGATGGGTACGTTTGCAGGACAACAACCATCTGCATGAACAGTTCGACGACGTTTGCAGCAGCATGGACTATCAGCTCGGAGACCATGGCTGCGGTTACCCTTGACGTTGCATCACAGACATGAGCGCTTGCGATGGTGTACTCAACGACGAACCTGCTTGCACATGGCAAAACGTCATTTTTTTCGGATGAATCCAGGTTCTGTTTACAGCATCATGATAGTCGCATCCGTGCTTGGCGACATCGCAGTGAACACACATTGGAAGCGTGTATTCGTCATCGCCGTACTGGCGTATCACTCGGGGTGATAATACGGGGTGCCATTGGTTACACGTCTCGGTCACCTCTTGTTCGCATAGACGGCACTTTGAACAGTGGACGTTACATTTCAGATGTGTTACAATCCGTGGCGCTACCCTTCATTCGATCCCTGCGAAACGCTACATTTCAGGAGGATAATGCACGACCGCATGTTGCAGGTCCTCTACGGGCCTTTCTGGATACAGAAAATGTTCGACTGCTACCGTGGCCAGCACATTCTCCAGATCTCTCACCAACTGTAAACGTCTGGTCAGTGGTGGCCGAGCAACTGGCTCGTCACAATACGTCAGTCACTATTCTTGATGAACTATGGTATCGTGTTGAAGCTGTATCTGTACACGCCATCCAAGCTCTGTCTGACTGAATGCCCAGGTGTATCAATGTCGTTATTACGGCCAGAGGTGGTTGTTCTGGGTGCTGATTTCTCAGGATCTATGCACCCAAATTGCGTAATAATGTAATCACATGTCAGTTCTAGTATAATATATTTGTCCAATGAATACGCGTCTATCATCTGTATTTGGTGCAGCAATTTTAATGGCCAGTAGTGTACATTTATCATTACAGTTGCATTTGTAGCTACATCAACATTTATTAGACATTCTTCATTAACATCTGAGGCACAAATCAATGTTTTTATTGGATATCCCATAAAGGTTTGCTTGGAAGGTAGGGGTAACTGGGAGGGTGGAGAGGCGTGGGGAGGGGGGGGATGATACGAGCACTACTGCATGAGACTTCTTACATGCTGCACTACATCGTCACACACAGCACAGTGCCTCTGCGGTCGACTATATCGTACGAGGAAACATTCTGGACGTAGGTGTCTTGGGATAGTCAGTAATGCTATTGACATGCTTGCCTTATCTAGGTCGGAGCTAAGCTATTTGGAGAAATATTAAGCGCCGAGCGCCGACCTTTTAGAAAATTTAGTGCCCTTATCACTGAAATACAGCATTTCAACTGAAGTTGGTTCCGAAGCTGTTACCCTTAAACAGCATGTCGATTAAATGATCGTGTATTCTAAGATATGCATGTAAAATTTCATGTCCTGGTAACAAGCTACCAGAGAAGTTAGAATACCTAAACAGAATACAAAACATATTACTGTTGCAGGTGCCTGATAGAAACCTTTTCCATTGCAAAGGATATCTGGATTTATCAGTTCCATACAGAAACAGCATATTAGTCCTATATTTGTTTATTTGTTTAGCATATGACGTAGTACATTACATGAATGAATTAAATATAAATAGGCTACAATGTAAACATTAAGCTGTTGTTGTTGTTGTTGTTGTGGTCTTCAGTTCTGAGACTGGTGTGATGCAGCTCTCCATGCTACTCTATCCTGTGCAAGCTTCTTCATCTCCCAGTACCTACTGCAACCTACATCCTTCTGAATCTGCTCAGTGTATTCATATCTTGGTCTCCCTCTAAGATTTTTACCCTCCAGGCTGCCCTCCAATACTAAATTGATACTAAATTGGTGATCCCTTGATGCCTCAGAACATGTCCTACCAACCGATCCCTTCTTCTTGTCAAGTTGTGCCACAAACTCCTCTTCTCCTGAATTCTGTTCAATAATTTCTCATTAGTTACGTGATCTACCCATCTAATCTTCAGCATTCTTATCTAGCATCACATTTCGAAAGCTTCTGTTCTCTTCTTGTCCAAACTATTTATCGTCCATGTTTCACTTCCATACATGGCTACACTCCATACAATTACTTCCAGAAACGATTACCCGACACTTAAATCTATACTCGATGTCAACAAATTTCTCTTCTTCAGAAACCCTTTCCTTGCCATTGCCAATCTACATTTTATATCCTCTTTACTTCGACCATCATAAGTTATTTTGGTCCCCAAATAGCAAAACTCCTTTGCTACTGTAAGTGTCTCATTTCCTAGTCTAATTCCCTCAGCATCACCCTCCTTAATTCGACTGCATTCCATTATCCTCGTTTTGTTTTGGTTGATGTTCATCTTATATCCTCCTTTCAAGACACTGTCCATTCCGTTCAACTGCTCTTCCAAGTCCTTTGCTGTCTCTGACAGAATTACGTCATCGGCGAACCTCAAAGTTTTTATTTCTTCTCCATGGATTTTAATACCTACTCCAAATATTTCTTTTGTTTCCTTTACTGCTTGCTCAATATACAGATTGAATAACATCGGGGATAGGCTACAACCCTGTCTCACTCCCTTCCCAACCACTGCTTCCCTTTCCTGCCCCCGACTCTTATAACTGCCATCTGGTTTTTGTACAAACTGTAAATAGCCTTTCGCTCCCTGTATTTTAACCCTGCCACCTTCAGAATTTGAAAGAGGGTATTCCAGACAACACTGTCCAAAGCTTTCTCTAAGTCTACAAATCATAGGAACGTAGGTTTGCCTTTCCTTAATCTTTCCTCCAACATAAGTCATAAGGTCAGTACTGCCTCACGTGTTCCAATATTTCTACAGAATCCAAACTGATCTTCCCCGAGCTTTACAGTAGTAAGCAGGAATTTAGAGCTATCAGCAGTGAAGCTCGTCGATGAGCAGTCTTTAACTACACTGGCTCACAAAAAATGTGAAGCACCCAGAAGGGAAGGAAGAAGCGATATGAAACTTCACAGGTTGAGAGTGTACCTGATGTTATATCAGTGGTTGCAAAATTAGGACACGCTTACAAAGAATTTGGCAGTAAGGACCCACTTATCAGTATGACGCTGTATCATCTCTGGGCAGCTCGCATGCACTGATACGGTTGGGAAGAGTATCACAAAGGGGTTGCGCCCCCTGACGACCTCGATGTCGACGGGACGTTAAACACTACTCTTACTTCCTTCTTTCCTCCAAAGAAGCAAGCTGGAGCACAACTGTTGTAACTGGTCCTTGATGTCCTGGGTAGTTAGTCACACGTTCCACGGATCATTTTGTCCGATAGGTCGTGATGATGTGGAACGTGACATGTTACATTCACATCTCAAATTAATTTGTTCATATGGTTACATTCTGAACATTTCTTTCTTTTTTACAAAAATGAAAAGGATATACAGATGTGAATTAGTAATTCCTACCGATCACCTTTTATACATTACAGTAATAAAAACTCTTCTACGGAATAGAAGGAGATGTCAAGGAGAAACTTTCTGAGTTTGTTATCAAATTTTACTTTGCTGTCTGTTAGATATTTTATATCAATGGGTAAGTGATCATAAATTTTTGTTGCAGTATTGTGCACCACTTTTTGTGCTAAAGACAACCTTAATGTGGAGTAATGAATGTCATTTTTCTTTTTGGTATTGTAATTATGTACCTCATTGTTCCTTTTGAACTGCAGTGGATTATTCACAATAAGCTTAATGCGTGAATAAATACACTGTGAAGCAGTAGTCAGAATGATTAGTTCCTCAAACGGACGTCTACTAGATGATAGTGGGTGAGCTGAACACATTCTTCTTAGAGCACGTTTTTGGGCAATGAAGGCTTTCTTTCTTGAAGGTGGGTTAACTCAGAACGTTATTCCACATGACACTATTTGCAGTGTTTCTAAGCACAGATGTGGCTGTACAAAGTTGTTCTAGGAGTACCAAGATGTGTTTTTTTCCTATTCAAATTCTCATAAATATGAACCCTTAAGAATTTTGAAGTTACCATCGCACTTATTATTTCCTCAGCATGTGTTACACTTATCATTGGTGTACCACCTCTACATGTACAGATCTGAATATATTGTGCTTTTTAAAATTGATGGCGAGACCATTTGCAGAAAGCCAGTCATTGATACTTTTGAGAACTTTGTTTACCATTTCTTCTGTTTTTGTACGTACTCTTGGATTAATTATAATACTAGCGTCATATGCAAAAATACCTAACTGTGCTTGTTGTATAATAGACGGAAGGTCGTTTACATTTATGAGGAACGGATGTGGCACTAAGATTGAACCTTGGGAAACGCCATACGTGATTTGCCCCAGTCAAAATTACGTCACTGAGCTATATTGCTTGAATTCCTAACTATAGCTTCCTGCATTCTTTTGGTTAGATATGACATTATCCATTGTTCGGCTATACCATCAATTCCATTAAAACGTCAATTTATCTAAGAGAATACTGTGCTTCAGAAATGCAAATGCCTTAGAGGTCGCAGAAAATACCGACCGGCGGGATTTTATTATTTAATGGTTGTAAAATCTGGTGAGTGAACGAGAAAATGGCATCCTCAGTAGAGCAATCCCCCTGAAACCCAAACTGTGATTTGCCGATTATACTATTGTTGCTAAGGAGAGATACTACTCTAAAATACATCATCTTCTCCAAAATTTGGGAGGATGGTGCCAGCGGTGAAACACGTCGGTAGTTATTGATATCTCTCCTATCACCTTTTTTAAAGAGTGTTTTAACAACGGCATATTTCTATCTCTCTGAAAAAAATGTCTTGATTTAGTGATGCATGACGTATTTAAGATAATACTGGACTTATTACAGGAGAACAAATTTTAGTACCTTATTGGAAACACCATCAAAACCAAATGAGCCTTTATTTTTGAGAGAATGTATAATTTTCCTAATTCGAGAAGGAGAAGTTAATGATAAATTCATATGACTGAATTTAATAGAGGCTGGATTTTCAACACACTGCTGTGATTTTAGTCTTGAACTGTTTCCCTTTTCCTTTTACAAGGTACTTTAATTCCTCTACTGATCCATAGTTTTTTACGTGTCTGTTCAATGTCTTTCTGTTTAGCTTATGCGGAAAGCTATTTCCAAATAATGATATGAATTTATAATGGAATAGTTTAAATTTTATGTTAGCATTTAGTTTATTATAAACTGAAGCGCCAAAGATACTGGTATAGACATGTATATTCAAATAGAGAGATATGTAAGCAGGCAGAAAACGGCGATGCCGTCAGCAACGCCGTATATAAGACAACAAGAGTCTGGCGTAGTTGTTTGATCGGTTACTACTGCTAGAATGGCAGGTTATAAAGTTTTAAGTGAGTTTGAACGTGGTGTTGTAGTCGGCGCACGAGCAATGAGACACAGCATCTCCGAGGTAGCGATCAAGTGCGGATTTTCCCGTACGACCATTTCACGAGTATACCGTGAATATCAGGAATCCGGTAAAATATCGTATCTCCGATATCGCTGCGGTCGGAAAAAGATCCTGCAAGAATGGGACCAACGACGACTGAAGAGAATTGCTCAACGCGACAGAAGTGCAATCCTCCCGCAAGTATCTGCAGATTTCAATGCTGGGCCTTCAACAAGTTTCAGCGTGCGAGCCGGCCTGAGTGGCCGAGCGGTTCTAGATGCTACAGTATGGAACCGCGTGATCGCTACGGTCGCAGGTTCGAATCCTGCCTCGGGCATGGGTGTGTGTGATGTCCTTAGGTTAGTCAGGTTTAAGTAGTTCAAAGTTCTAGGGGACTGATGACCTCAGATGTTAAGTCCCATAGTGCTCAGAGCCATTTGAACCATTTGTCAGCGTGCGAACCATTCAACGAAACATCATCGATATGGGCTTTCGGAGCCTAATGCCCACTCATGTAGCCTTGACGACTGCACGACACAAAGCTTTACGAGTCGCCTGGGCTCGTCAACACCGACATTGGACTGTCGATGACTGGAAACATGTTGCCTGGTCGGACGAGTCTCGTTTCAAATTGTATCGAGTGGATGGACGTGTAAGTGTATGGAGACATCATCATGAATCCATCGACTGCTCAAACTGGTGGAGGTACTGAAATGATGTGTGGCATGTGCAGTTGGAGTGATATGGGAACCCCTGATACGTCTAGATACCAGTTTGTCAGGTGACACGCACGTAAGCATCCTCTCTGATCACCTGCATCCATTCATGTCCATTGTGCATGGCGACGGACTTGGGCAATTCCAGCAGGACACTGCCACACTCCACACGTCCCTAATTGCTACAGAGTGTCTCCAGGAACACTCTTGTGAGTTTAAACACTTCCGCTGGCCACCAAACTCCCCAGACATGAACATTATTGAGCATATCTGGCATGCCTTGCAACGTGCTGTTCAAAAGAGGTCTCCACCCATTCGTACTCTTACGGATTTACGGAGAGCCGCGCAAGATTCATGGCGTCACTTCCCTCCAGCACTACTTCAGACACTAGTCGAGTCCATGCCACGTCGTGCTGCGGCACTTCTGAATGGTCGCGAGGGCTCTACACGACTTTAGGCAAGTGAACCCGTTTCTTTGGCTCTTCGGTGGATATTACATCCCATCTCATCTCCTGTAAATTATTCTTAAAAGTATTCGTCCTGGAATCAATAATTATTCTGGTTTCCACTGAAGAGTATCCATACTTAAGCACTATGTTATTTACTCTAACTGACTGCACATCTTGACCAGAGAGAGCATTTGTCACTGGGTAAACACTAATGTCTGTGACGAACTGATGTGTCGTCAGAGTTGCTGAAATCGCCTCGCGGGATTAGCCGAGCGGTCTAGGGCGCTGCAGTCATAGACTGTGCGGCTGGTCCCGGCGGAGGTTCGAGTCCTCCCTCGGGCATGGGTGTGTGTGTTTGTCCTTAGGATAATTTAGGTTAAGTAGTATGTGAGCTTAGGTACTGATGACCTCAGCAGTTAAGTTCCATAAGATTTCACACACATTTGAACATTTTTGAGTTCCCAGAATCGCTACCAACCGCGATCTGAAGTCAAATCCAGTGGTTCCCCACACCACGACGGCAGGAGCAACAGCTCTGTGCCTCACCAAAGCATTCGAAGAATGGGACCTCGAACTCTCCCCAGTCGATGGCCATCCGAGATAGCACCGAATCACAGTTCATCGCTGAACACCATAGTAGTCCATGATTTCAGGTCACGACAACACCCCAGAAACAGCCGTTTATGTTGTGGTGCTGGCGGCAGCCGACGCGTTGGACGGTAAAATTCCAGTCCGGCTGCTGCTGGTCTCTGACTAATGGTGAGGGATGACATAACATGTTACATGGAGTTCATTATGTGCTCTGGCACAGCAGGCCCGGATATGCACGAGCTACGATTTGTGTGGTGCTCAGTACGACGATTCTCCCTTGAGGTGATCGGAGCGTTGACAACAAGTATGCCTGCCTTCACATTCACGTGCAGTCCAATTTGGGGTCACTGTCGCATCCACAAATCTGGATATTGCACGGTTTGACTACCAACAGAAAGGAGACCCACAATGAGGTCCCTTTTAAACCCTGTCATAGGAGTACGTGGCATGTTTGTGGCCTTCACAGCAATGACTCGACATCTGACGCTGTCCACGCCCTTTATATACCGATCAGGCCTGGAAAGAAGGCCAAGTATGAACAACACAGTTCTGCTCTGGCGGTCGTTACGAAGTTACGTTGACATCCGACCATGTGTCTTCTGGGTGCTCCACTTTTTTCAGGCAGTGTAAGTTTAACGGTTTGCCTTGCAATTCCACACACTATACAACGAGTCAAAATATCTGCCACGGTTTGTTAGAAATCTGTTTAGGGTAGAGCAAGTTTTTGAAGGCTTGTCGAATGTGGACAGTGTGGTGGTAAGACAACGCATATTATGAGAAGAGGGATGAGGGAGGGATGCCTGTTCGGCCCTCACCACTCTCCAGTGATTAATTAGACTGAATCTTCTGGGGGTGAATCTCCACAGCGCAGCCTTGTTCTCGATCTTTTCGAGTTTTCTAATGAGTGATTTCTCTCGTCGCAGAGTAGGAGGAGCTTGTTGTTTAGTGCCGGTAGCCAAAAGACTGCGGTTGCCTTTATTGTGCCTGTTATAAGGCTCATAGTTTGATTTAGTTAGACATCGATGCGACTAATGTGAATACTATTGAGATAGACTGGTGCACAACATTGCGCTGCCGTATAGACTTGATTTCGAGCTGAGGCCTGTTGCGTGGTGCTTGACGACTCCCATGATGTGTCGGCTAGTTTCTACAAGATGTTATTGAGAATTCTAAGTTTTGTCAGTTGTGTTAGACACATGATTCTCGAAGCTCAATGTTCTATCTTGAGTGGTACCTAGGCTTTTGGATGTCGATTGTGGGACAGGGTTTCTTTTCAAATTACATACTGAGTTCTCTGTTGGCTGAGTTGTTGCTGAAGTGGAATGTTGAGACTTCGTGTCTTCGTGGCACTGTGTTGCAGTCTCCACTGGCGAAAGTACAATAGCTTTTAGGTTATTCGACAAGATGTCCCAAGTGCCCTCTGTCTTTACGACATACTACCAGGGCAATGTCGTCGGCATACTCAAACTTTCTTGAGGCGGTTTCAAGCATATCAGTTCTATACAGGTCGAATAACAAGGGAACCAGAACATATACCTGCGAAAGATCATTGTGCAGCTTCATTTGAGTGCTCGATCTATTACCCATGATCGTCTAAAACCATCTATCAGAAAGCATGGCACTGTCAAAGTTGCTCGCAGTTTTGCAAAGGATCGCTTTCGTCAGTTTAAGTATGATGCTCTGCCTCCAAATTGTGTGGTATGTTGCTGTAAGGTCGATAAACACGGAAGAAGTTTGTAACCGTTTTTGGTAAATTGCTTCTGTGTACGTTATTAAGAGAACTTGACCCGAGCAGCTTCAAAAATGGCTCTGAGCACTATGGGACTTAACTGCTGTGGACATCAGTCCCCTATAACTTAGAACTACTTAAACCTAACTACATCTACATCTACATCTACATGACTACTCTGCAATTCACATTTAAGTGCTTGGCAGAGGGTTCATCGAACCACAATCATACTATCTCTCTACTATTCCACTCCCGAACAGCGAGCGGGAAAAACGAACACCTAAACCTTTCTGTTTGAGCTCTGATTTCTCTTATTTTATTTTGATGATCATTCCTACCTATGTAGGTTGGGCTCAACAAAATATTTTCGCATTCGGAAGAGAAAGTTGGTGACTGAAATTTCGTAAAAAGGTCTCGCCGCGACGAAAAACGTCTATGCTGTAATGACTTCCATCCCAACTCGTGTATCATATCTGCCACATTCTCTCCCCTATAACGTGATAATACAAAACGAGCTGCCCTTTTTTGCACCCTTTCGATGTCCTCCGTCAATCCCACCTGGTAAGGATCCCACACCGCGCAGCAATATTCTAACAGAGGACGAACGAGTGTAGTGTAAGCTGTCTCTTTAGTGGACTTGTTGCATCTTCTAAGTGTCCTGCCAATGAAACGCAACCTTTGGCTCGCCTCCCCGACAATATTATCTATGTGGTCCTTCCAACTGAAGTTGTTCGTAATTTTAACACCCAGGTACTTAGTTGAATTGACAGCCTTGAGAATTGTACTATTTATCGAGTAATCGAATTCCAACGGATTTCTTTTGGAACTCATGTGGATCATCTCACACTTTTCGTTATTTAGCGTCAACTGCCACCTGACACACCATACAGCAATCTTTTCTAAATCGCTTTGCAACTGATACTGGTCTTCGGATGACCTTACTAGACGGTAAATTACAGCATCATCTGCGAACAATCAAAGAGAACTGCTCAGATTGTCACCCTGGTCATTTATATAGATCAGGAACAGTAGAGGTCCCAGTACGCTTCCCTGGGGAACACCTGATATCACTTCAGTTTTACTCGATGATTTGCCGTCTATTACTACGAACTGCGATCTTCCTGACAGGAAATCACGAATCCAGTCGCACAACTGAGACGATACCCCATAGGTCCGCAGCTTGATTAGAAGTCGCTTGTGAGGAACGGTGTCAAAAGCTTTCCGGAAGTCTAGAAATACGGAATCAACTTGAGATCCCCTGTCGATAGCGGCCATTACTTCGTGCGAATAAAGAGCTAGCTGCGTTGCACAAGAGCAATGTTTTCTGAAGCCATGCTGATTACGTGTCAATAGATGAATACAGTATATGCTCCAAAACCCTACTGCAAACCGACGTCAATGATATGGGTCTGTAGTTAAATGGATTACTCCTACTACCCTTCTTGAACACTGGTGCGACCTGCGCAATTTTCCAATCTGTAGGTACAGATCTATCGGTGAGCGAGCGGTTGTATATTAGTGCTAAGTAGGGAGCTATAGTATCAGCGTAATCTGAAAGGAATCTAATCGGTATACAATCTGGACCTGAAGACTTGCCCGTATCAAGCGATTTGAGTTGCTTCGCAACCCCTAAGGTATCTACTTCTAAGAAACTCATGCTAGCAGATGTTCGTGTTTCAAATTATGGAATATTCCATTCGTCTTCCCTGGTGAAGGAATTTCGGAAAACTGCGTTCAATAACTCCGCTTTAGCGGCACAGTCGTCGATAACAGTACCATCGGCACTGCGCAGCGAAGGTATTGACTGCGTCTTGCCGCTTGTGTACTTTACATACGACCAGAATTTCTTCGGATTTTCTACCAAATTTCGACATAATGTTTCGTTGTGGAACCTATTAAAGGCATCTCGCATCGAAGTACATGCCAAATTTCGCGCGTCTGTAAATTTTAGCCCATCTTCGGGATTTCGCGTTCTTCTGAACTTTGCATGCTTTTTCCGTTGCCTCTGCAACAGCGTTCGGACCTTTTTGTGTACCACGGGGGATCCGTTCCATCTCTTACCAATTTATGAGGTATGAATATCTCAATTGCTGTTGCTACTATATCTTTGAATTTGAGCCACATCTCGTCTACATTCGCATAGTCAGTTCAGAAGGAATGGAAATTGTCTTTTAGGAAGGCTTCTAGTGACACTTTATCCGCTTTTTCAAATAAAATTATTTTGCGTTTGTTTCTAACCTAATGACATCACACACATCCATGCCCGAGGTAGGATTCGAACCTGCGACCGTAGCAGTCGCGCGGCTCCAGACAGTAGCGCCCGGAACAGCTCGGCCACCCCGGCTAGCTCGAGCAGCTTCGTTGAAGGCGAAACCCTGCCTGTTCAATTGGGATATGTTTACGTATCTCAGGTAAGATCGATGCCGGCTACAGGAAAATTAAAGAGATATCAAGAGCTCAGATGGAAAACCAGTTCTAAGCAAAGAAGGGAAAGCAGAAAAGTGGAAGGAGTATACAGACGGTCTATCCAATGGCGATGTACTTGAGGGCAATATTATGGAAATTGAAGAGGACTTAGATGAAGATGAGATGGGAGATATGATAGTGCGTGCAGAATTCGACCGAGCACTGAAAGACCTAAGTCAAAAAAAGGGCTCAGGAGCAGACACCATTCCGTCAGAACTACTGATAGCCTCGAGAGAGCCAGCCTTGACAAAACTCTTCCATCTGGTAAACGAGATGTATGAGGCAGTCGAAATACCTTCATACTTCAAGAAGAGTATAATAATTCCAATTCCAAAAAAAGCAGGCGCTGGCAGGTGTGAAAATTAGCGAACTATCAATTTAACAAGTCTCGGTTGCAAAATACTAACACGAATTCGTTACAGAGGAATGGAAAAACTGCTAGAAGACGACCTCAGATAAGATCAGTCTGGATTCCGTAGAAATGTAGGAACACGAGAGGCATTACTGACTCTAAAACTTTATCTTAGAAGACAGGTTAAGGAAAAACCAACCTACGTTTATTGCATTTGTAGACTTAGGGAAAGGTTTTGACAATGTAGACTGGAACACTCTCTTTCAATTTCTAAAGGTGGCAGGGGTAAAATAGAGGGAGCTAAAGGCTATTTACGATTTGTAGGGAAACCTAATGGTTGTTATAAGAGTCGAGGGGCGCGAAAGGGAAGCAGTGATTAAGTGCGACAGAGCTGTAACCTATCCCTGACGTTATTCAATCTCTATATTGAGCAAGCAGTAAAGGAAACAAAAGAAAAATTTGGAGCGGTAATTAAAATCCCGGGAGAAGAAATAAAAACGTTTAGGTTTCCTTATGATATTGTAATTCTGTCAGAGACAGCAAAGAACTTGGCAGAACAGTTGAACGGTATGGACAGTATCTTGAAAGGAGGCTACAAGATTAACATCAACAAAAGCGAAACGAGGATAATGGAATGTAGTCGAATTAAGTCAGGTGATGCTGAGGGAATTAAATTAGGATATGAGACACTTAACGTAGTAATAGATGAGTTTTGCTATTTGTGTAGCAAAATAATTGATGATGGTTGAAGAAGAGAGGGTGTAAAATGTAGACCGCCGATGGCAAGGAAAGCGTTTCTGAAGAAGAGAAATTTGTTAACATCGAGTATAGATTTAGGTGTCAGAAAGTCTTTTCTTAAAGTAGTTGTTTGGAACGTAGCCATGTATGGAAGTGAAACATGGACGATAAACAGTTTAAACAAGAAGAGAATAGAAGCTTTTGAAATGGGGTGCTACAGAAGCATGATAAAAATTAGATGGGTAGATCACGTAACTAATGAGAAGGTACTGAACAGAATTGGGGAGAAGAGAAATTTGCGGCACAACTTGACTAGAAGAAGGGACGGTTGGTAGGACACGTTCTGAGGCATCAAGGGATCACCAATTTAGTATTGGAGGGAAGTGTGGAAGGTAAAAATCGTAGAGGGAGGCCAATACATGAATACACTAAGCTGCATCAAACCAGTCTTTGGATTGAAGACCACAACAACAACATCTCAGGACTGATCCCGTTTTCAAAAATTTGTAAATCATGCTGAATAGTGCAATTAGTCTATAGTTTTCCAAGGAATTATTTGTTTGCCCTGGTTTTAAGATGGCGATGATCGTAGTCGTCTTGAGTTGATATGGAACATTGACTGTCTGAAATTTATCGATGAAAAACGTGGCAAGCTACTTTACTTATAGTTACTAAAATGTACGAGGAATTCGGTATAGTTGCCATCGAAATAGCAGCTTCCCTTAAATTCATTTCCTACTGTGATTTCTTCCACGCTGAAGGGGCCGCCCGTGTAGTTGTTTCCTGTGCTGCAGGCTGTTTTGACTGTTTCGAGCTCTTTTCTAACCTTAATTGTGTGCCTTCTATCTCGTGGAGCTCATTAAGTGGATGCAACATGATTAGCGAGTCGCGTCTTCGTGCCAGGGGGCTAACACCCCATAGCTTCTCAGGAAGGACCTAACTTTTCTATTTGATCTGATGACTGTAGTGACCAGAGAAGATGTGACGATTCAACCTCGTGCTGATAGTAGCAGTCGTGGACGATGTGAGCTGTATGAATAAGGACCCTATCGTCTTGGAGCACAGCATCAGCATTGGGGAACAAACAGTGTACTATGGGACGGACTCGACCAACCAACATGGTCATATAATCCTTGGCAGAGTAACCATGGGGCCATGGAATACCACGATATGACTGCCCAAATAATCACCGGAACCCCGCCATGTTTCACTCCTGGAATGTAAACTCGACCAGAGATTGGAAACAGTGCACAACAAACGAATTTGACGAGATGACTCTCGTCTATGGCTCCATACACCACGTTTTTAGACTTCGCTAACATATCCTATAGGAATTTGCATCACTGATGAGTGGCTTTGGAATTTCATCTCCCCCTGCATTTCACAGCTTATGGAGTTTCCTTCGTGTTGTTTCAAGACTGACATGGTTCGCGAGTGCGGCATTTAGCACTGCAGTGAATTTTGCAGCTGTTGTCCTATTTTTTTTTTTTTATCACAATCCTCTTCAGTGATCATCTGTCGCGATCACTAACCACACACTTTCGTCCGCGTTGTGCTTTATCAGATGATGTTGTTTTTCCGCTTTACGTATATGCGGTGTAAATCTTAGACACGGTCCCTTTTGAAATACGCAACACTTCGGCTATCGGAAATACCCACCAGGCGAGCTCCAACCGTATGTCCACGCCGTTAATCACTCACAACTATACGAAACACTGTTATCACCACGGCTAACACTTGCAATGTTATTAAGGACACGGCACAGGTGCCGTTCGCGGTCAGACCTGCCTTGGCTAGCATCTGCATTTGTGTTCAAGCTTGAATTGTTCGCAGTGTTCCCGTATTTTTCCCCAACTCCTGTATATAGAGGTAGATGTAGACTGAGAAGCGGGACTCTAATTTTGTATTTTCGAAAAGTGACTTCCGAATTTCTGTCCTTTTCCCGAGTTTCGCGTAAAACCTGCAGGCAAATGGCGTAGAGGTTTCTCCAACAAGGGGGCAGATGTTTTTTATCCATCCTCCTACATCTGCGCTAATCTTCCATTTCGACGATACGCAAAGTGATCACTGGTTTCACTCACTCCGTTACCACAACGGTAAGCCGTACACCGGCCGGAGTGGCCGTGGGGTTCTAAGTGCTACAGTCTGGAGCCAAGCGACCGCTCCGGTCGCAGGTTCGAATCCTGCCTCGGGCATGGATGTGTGTGATGTTCTTAGGTTAGTTACGTTTAATTAGTTCTAAGTTCTAGGCGACTGATGACCTCAGAAGTTAAGTCGCATAGTGCTCAGAGCCATTTGAACCATTTTTTAAGTCGTAGATTTCATAAAATAGTAGTCACTTTTCCTTACTGATTTTCCTGATACCTCTAAATAGGCATAGTCAAAGGCTAAAATGAACACCTACAGCGGCAAGACGCCATAAAAAAATTTTACAATTACACGGTACATATGTACCAAGTCAATAATATTACTTATCTCATCCCTGTGTGTGCTGCCTCACCCCAGCTAGCTCTCCACCGAACTGAGGCACCGCAGGCTACTGACATGCGCGGCTATCGAAATCACTGCGCATGCGCGCAGCTAGGAAACGCTCTTCTTATGCATGGGAGCGGGATTACAAAGTTGACATGGGTCTGGACCTAACTGATTGCCAAAAGTTGTCGCACAAATAGCAAATTGAGCAAATGATAAAAGCGATGATGCGGGAATTAAGGCCTGTTTAATAGCAACGCACGACAAACTGTTTTTAATTGGAGCTGATCGTTAAGGACATCGTCTTTGGCATACTGTAGGTGTTTAAAAATCTGCATTTCCTCTAAGATGTCCAATTTTGAACCCTTAACTTGAGCATGAAGCAACTCGATATTAGATGGAGGACTCGGCGCATCAGCCATTTGTATAAGATGTTGTGCATAAGTGGAACCCCTCGTGCCATCACAGCTTCTAGTGGGGATGTGCTCTTTATATCTAGTCATGAGAGCTCGGCCTGTCTGACCTATGCAAAATTTCGGACAGTCACCGCAAGTCATTTTGTACACTCCAGACTGAGACAGTTTATCATCTGTGATCTGCAACTAGTGGATTAAATTCTTGTGCAGATTATTGTTGGTGGAAAAAGCTACTCTAAAGTTATAGGCTCTAACCTAGGTAAACACCAGGTAGTTTGTGCATTCGAAGCGGATTTTTCATAATTATTTCGATACTTACGATTGCTGACGCGCTGCAATGCTGAAAGTTCCTATAATGAGTGTCGAATCCCTTAATGTTGAAACTTAAAAGCCGATGTGGTCAGCGCCTTGCAAATACCAGCCTTGGGAAAAACACGTGGCCAGTATCTTTAATGGGACAACAGAATGAATTAAGTTGATGGTTTTGCTAGCTGTACACACGGTGGCACCACGGATGTCTCTGATTCACGTACATTGTATACGCCGGGCATTGGACTGTCTGCACGCGAGACTGCGCTTGCATACGGACGGAGCACAGCTGTCTGTAGGTCCACAGGTCGACAGGTCGTATGCTCCCCATGTTAGTGCAGCTAATTGACTTAGCTCTGACTGCTTACCTAAGCCTCACTCACTCCTGCGCTGCATCACAGAGCGAGTACCCAGTGGTCCCTTAATTATCATTTCAACTTCTCTAGGTTATAAACAATTTTTAACGCAGATTTTATGACGTCAACGATACGAAGAAAACGATTCAGGTGACTTTCAGGAACAGAATCTGTTAACGCAAAAGTATCAGTTTTGATCGTCTAATGTGATGCAGTCGAAAAAGCGTTCTCGAAGCTCAGTATTAATTTTACTTACGTATAATATGTTAAGATTTTACGAAACAATTGATCATGAGATTCATACCCCCACAGAGAACTCAGATTATCACTTTTCATTGGAGATGGTTCCTTCGTATAATACAATACGATAAATCGGCACTTCTTCCACGAATTCCTCTTGCTATAGCATACCTGACAAATGAAAGCGTCCCACTTTCCGTGAAAATGCATACGACACACGACACGCTGACGATTTTTATGTAAATATTCCCACTTAGATCAATAAAAATTTACCATGCTACAACAAATTATTGGTTCAAATAAATTTTATTCCTAGTAGCTGTGTGCGGACGTGTTATATCTAGTAGGAGTCGATGGAATATTTTATAGTGTGACGACATTATCTTCATCGATGAACATGGATGTTATTGGTTAAAAACAGTCGTGGTTGCAATTTTATTTTTTTTTTATTTTTCAACTACGCGTTTCGCCTTATTTTAGCATCTTCAGGTTATCTTTTCTAGATGGACGCGAGTGATACCAAGACCTGCATAACGCGTTCCCGTTCCCGAGTAACAGAATAGTAAGGATAATGCACCACAGAGTCGTGTGCATTATTCTTACTACCTCAGCCCCATCTTATTCTGTTACTCGCTCCTCTGAACGGGAGCGCATCATTCAGGTCTTGGTATCACTCGCGCCCATCTAGAAAAGATAACCTGAAGATGCCTAAATAAGGCGAAATGCGTAGTTGAAAAATAAAAAAAACATTGCAACCAAGGTTGTTTTCAACCAATACTGTTAAGCACTGGTTTGCTGTATGCCACATATGGATTGGAAGAATTTCTAACATATATGTTACATGGGTGGCAAAGTGAGCACCCTCGTTTCAAATATTTTCTGTAACATTCGCATGCGTCTTCCAAATAGTTTTGCTACAGAACACAACCAAAGCCGTTTCTTGTACTCTAATATAACGTACAAATGAAAAAAAAAAAACAGTAAAGCATAGACTGTTGCGTGCATCTGAAAATACTCGAAAATTATTTATTCTAGAACTAAACTGTCCCCTTTGACCTCCAGTACAGAAGAGTACTGAGCAGTGTCATCTCTTCACTTGCATTATATCTACTCCTGTCAACACTGTTTACATTTCCTTCTGAAGTACTGATAGGTACAATTTATGAATCTACCTGGCATTCTTATCTGGACTCATGCGTCAGTTGCTTCTTGCAAGCAACATGCCTTGTCTTGTGGAAAACAAGTGAAATATATTAATAAAGAATCTGAAATAATAGAGCATTCTGCACAAAAATTTGTTTTGTGTAAGTGTAGAGCTCCTATCAACGACTGTTGCTGAATGTATTATCGTACAATAACATATTCATAAGACGTCTTCTCGTCTGCTCACCAGATCGGCAGCACCTGAAGCTGAGTGGCATAAGACTCGACAGATCACCCCTAATTATAGTTTTACTGTCATCTTATTCTCACTTAAGTATGAAATATTACTCACGACTTTTTTTTTCCTTTTATGTGCTACCCGCTTGTAAGTTACAGATTTCGTGATTCACAACTGGTCTCCAATTCATTCTAATAGCTGATTAGTTTTAGTCTTTTCTCTAATATTTCTGTCCTAGGTATTCATTCAAAGTAACATAAACAAATAAAGTGCATAGTAGTGCCTTCACTGAGTTGATAGACTTCTCGCCAGTTCTCTTGATAAGCGAGTATCCCTGTTGGTTGTCACCATATAATACTATACCCCAATAGAGCAAATGGACCTGTTCCACGAAAGGCCATGTATAACACTATTATACGGGGAATTGTGCACATATTATACACGCCATAAATGTGCCTACTTTCCACAACTGTCGTACGATGTTAGCCCTTTTACAGAATTTTACCGTGATGTGTGAATAATGAGAAAAAAATGATTAAGTTTCGGAAAAGCAGAAAAAGTAAATTCGGCCTACTTTCCTGCCGTTCCCTGTCGTAACTTCACAAATAAATATAACTTTTCAGGATATGGGTCTGAGAAAGACACAGGTACCTTTTAGCTACTACAGCCACATACATATACAGTTTCGATCTAGTAAGGCCACGAATTTTTAATCATTACTATGTGGTAATAAAAAAGAAATTGGCCAGAGGGGACTTCTATAATGAGGTTTTCACTCTGCAGCGGAGTGTGCGCTAATATGAAACTTTCTAGCAGATTAAAACTGTGAGTACCGGGCGTGAGTCGTGCTCCGGTAGCTCAGATGCTTGCCGGCACGGTAGCTCAGCGTGTTCGGTCGGAGAGACAGTTGGCCTCTGTAATAAAAAACTGAGTGGACGGATCAACCACTGAAATTGAACTGGGTGTCTTGCGATGTCCGCAACGACCAAACATAACGATCAATAACGAGAAAAAAAAGGGAAAGATGGTAGAGCACTTGCCCGCGAAAGGCAAAGGTCCCGAGTTCGAGTCTCGGTCGGGCACACAGTTTTAATCTGCCAGGAAGTTTCATATCAGCGGGACTTCTATGTTTGCATTTTTGTATAACCAGTAAATTAAATACTTAAATATTCTAATATCATAATGAAAACATTCAAATTTATTTAGACACTTTGTTTACACATTTCTCTTAACGAATCATCTGTCAAATCCCAAAGCTAGGATGTGGTCACTCTATTTGTCATTCAGTAATTTTATACAACCCGATTTCAGTGTTAGTGAACCACATAAGCAATTTCCTTCTTTCATAACTCTTTGTACTTTACTGAAGTTCATTTATAACTAAAACAACTTTATCTTTACTTTACACAAAACTTAAATTTTCAAAAACCTCATTATTTATGCATGACAAGTTCCTCTTTTCATCAAAACTTATTTTCTCACTTTCACTTTACTTATCACCAAAAATAGAGTACGAATATCAAAATCGTCAAATTTGTCTGAAAACACCTACTTCAGCACTTAAGCAAAATTTCACATCAGCACTTCTACTACGCAAACCATACATGACTTTTACTTGGACTTTAAAAGTTAGTACATAACAATTATTATGAGACATTTATTCAGAGATGAAAATAAGCGCTTGAGATACTGACTAAAGCACTTCAAGAGTTTTTATAACAGGTTTATTCGAAACAATCAAACACCAGGAAAGGACCCTATATTGGTGAAAGATTAGGAACAAAATTAAAGAATGAACCAATTTTTATGTTTAACACAACAATTCTTCAAAAAAATTAATTTTCAATTAATAGTTCATGCGTCTACAATTATAATTATACAGTTTGGAGCCTGTTGGCTATAATCGTTTAGTGCAGCGGCGTGTACGGCGTGCAAGTTTGTTTGAAATATACGCTAATAGATTCTACTTGGCGTCGTTTTAACGTCCTTAACATACCCCAACAACTTGTACCAAAGCTGTAATAATTCAGCAATCGTCATTGTGCAACAGTTTACAGGCAAGGCATCTCCTGCTCCGTGCGAGTATTGCCTCTTTCATTGTTGCCTACAGACTGTCTTCTCGTTCCCGCTCGCTCTACAGACAGCGCGCCAAAAACCCAAGCCACCGTTTACAATTCTCACAGTAACTTCCGTACAGTACAAAAACACTCCATCTTTTACATAACACATATCATACACATCGTCCCTAAGCGTGTACCATTTGATAGAAATGACAATTTGCACATATATGTAAAATTACATAGACGAACATTTTCATTTCATTAATCCGTGAAAAAAAATTATTTATTAACTTATACATTTCACATATTTCTTAACATAAGTGACAAACATACATTAGCAAAGCACTCTAACGTCACATACATCACACTTTCCATACAGTCTTTGCGTATCACAGTTATATTATAACAAATTGTAAAGGCGATTTTTTTTTACACTCCTGGCAATTAAAATTGCTACACCAAGAAGAAATGCATATGATAAACGGGTATTCATTGGACAAATATATTATACTAGAACTGACATGTGATTACATTTTCACGCAATTTGTGTGCATAAATCCTGAGAAATCAGTACCCAGAACAACCACCTCGGGCTGTAATACCGGCCTTGATACGCCTGGGCATTGCGTCAAACAGAGCTTGGATGGCGTGCAGAGGTACAGCTGCCCATGCAGCTTCAACACAATACCATAGTTCATCAAGATCAGTGACTGGCGTATTGTGTCGAGCCAGTTGCCCGGCGACCACTGACCAGACGTTTTCAATTGGTGAGAGATCTGGAGAATGTGCTGGCCACGGCAGCATTCGAACATTTTCTTTATTCAGAAAGGCCCATAGAGGACCTGCACATGCGGTCGTGCATTATCCTGCTAAAATGTACGTTTTCGCAGGGATCGAATGAAGGGTAGAGCAACGGGTCGTAACACATATGAAATGTAACGTCCCCTGTTCAAAGTGCCGTCAATACGAACAAGAGGTGACCGAGACGTGTAACCAATGGCACCCCATACCATAAAGCCGGGTGATACGCCAGTATGGCGATGACGAATACACGCTTCCAATGTGCGTTCACCGCGATGTCACCAAACATGGATGCGACCATCATGATGATGTAAACAGAACCTGGATTCATCCGAAAAAATGACGTTTTGCCATTCGTGCACCCAGGTTCGTCGTTGAGTACACCATCGCAGGCGTTCCTGTCTGTGATGCAACGTCAAGGGTAACCGCAGCCATGGTCTCCGAGCTGATAGCCCATGCTGCTGCAAACGTCGTCGAACTGTTGTTGCAGATGGTTGTTGTCTTACAAATGTCCCCACCTGTTGACTCAGAGATCGAGACTTAGCTGCACGATCCGTTACAGCCATGCGGATTAGATGCCTGTGATCTCGATTGCTAGTGATACGAGGCCGTTGGGATCCACCACGGCGTTCCGTATTACCCACCTGAGCCCACCGATTCCATATTCTGCTAAACAGCCATTGGATATCGACCAACGCGAGCAGCAATGTCGCTATACGATAAACCGCAATCGCTATAGGCTACAATCCGACCTTTATCAAAATCGGAAACATGGTGGTACGCATTTCTCCTCCTTACACGAGGCATCACAACAACGTTTCACCAGGCAACGCCGGTCAACTGCTGTTTGTGTATGAGAAATCGGTTGGAAACTTTCCGCATGTCAGCACGTTGTAGGTGTCGCCACCGGCGCCAACCTTGTGTGAATGCTCTGAAAAGCTAATCATTTGTATAGCACAGGTTCTTCATCCTGTCGGTTAAATTTCGCGTCTGTAGCACCTCAGCTTCGTGGTGTAGTAATTTTAATGGCCAGTAGTGTATAAATTAGGTGGCTGAATAATAGTGTTAAAACCTCACTCCTCTCAGAGGACAAACGTACTTCTCTGATGCGTAATCAATGAATGACGCTAAAAGGAATGTGAAGCCTTGTCCTCACGCTACATAACTTGCTGCCTCAAAGTCAGCACGAAGATTCATTTTAAAATTCTATTACAATACTCGACAAAAACGTCATCGCAAAACTTGGCTCGTAACTACCTTCCTCCATTCAGTTATATGACACTTTAGCACACCGAACAACTTTCTCAATAGCTTTCAAACATTTATTAAAAGACATCACTATACACCATGAGCTTCATCAGAAATGTTTTATTTGCTAAAACCGATTTTCGAGTCTATAAGCCATCCTCAGTGGCATCTGATTCGGAGCAACAAACAACTGTATGTTCATCGATTTCTACAAAATAACTGTACACATATAGTAGTAATATAAGACTACATACATTGTATACCTATATAGCAATGACATGGTTGTCAGTTTATACGACAGGATCTGAAATATGTCCTATAACATAGCACACAGTTCGTCATGTACGTTAGTGCCATCAAATGTAGTCGAATTAAGTCGGATGATGCTGAGGGATTAAAGTAGTAAAGGAGTTTTGCTATTTGGGGACCAAAATAACCGATTATCGTCGAAATAGAGAGGATGTAAAATGTAGACTGGCAATGACAAGGAAAGCATTTCTGAAGAAGAAAAATTTGTGAACATCGAGTATAGATTTAAGTGTCAGGAAGTCGTTTCTGAAACTATTTGTATGGAGTGTAGCCATGTATGGATGTGAAACATGGACGATAAATAGTTTAGACAAGAAGAGAATAGAAGCTTTCGAAATGTGGTGCTACAGAAGAATGCTAAAGATTAGATGGGTAGATCACATAACTAATGAGGTAGTATTGAATGGGATTGGGGAGAAGAGAAGTTTGTGGCACAACTTGACTGGAAGAAGGTATCGGTTGGTAGGACATGTTCTGAGGCATCAAGGGATCACCAATTTAGCATTGGAGGGCAGTGTGGAGGGTAAAAATTGTAGGGGGAGACCAAGAGATGAATACACTAAGAAGATTCAGACGGATGTAGGTTGCACTAGATACTGGGAGATGAAGAAGCTTGCACAGGATAGAGTAGCATAGAGAGCTGCATCAAACCAGTCTCAGGACTGAAGACCACAACAACAACAATTCTTGATAATGTTTGACATAACTGTTACGTACAGCAAACATGGAACTGAGGCGTCAAGGAGTCTACATTATCTGTCTTTTGTTATTTCTAAGACCACATTTAGGAATATCTGTGACATGCATTCATATACATATGAAAATTACAATTTTTAACAGTTGGCATGTGAAGGTAGAATTTACAAAAGGAACAAGATTGTAAAATAATCCAACACATCACGTCAAATTAGACAATTTTTACGTGCAGGACATAGACTCCAAACCTAAATTATTCGGTTCAAACACTGTTGACATTTTGTATATATAAAATGGCGTTTTAACCGAATAATTTAAGTTTGGAGTTTATGTCCTGCAGGTTAAAAAAAATGGTTCAAATGGCTCTGAGCACTATGGGACTCAACAACTAAGGTCATCAGTCCCCTAGAACTTAGAACTACTTAAACCTAACTAACCTAAGGACATCACACACATCCATGCCCGAGGCAGGATTCGAACCTGCGACCGTAGCTGTCTCGCGGTTCCAGACTGTAGCGCCTAGAACCGCAGGGCCACTCCGGCCGGCCCTGCGGGTTAAAATTGTGTAAATTGACGTGATGTGTTTGATTATTTGGCAATATTATACACTGATCATCCAAAACATTATGACCACAGCTAACTGGGACGTTTGATGCCACCTGATGTTGCGGGCACGTCACGTGTAACAAAAATATGTAAGCGAAGCAAACATGGACGGGGGATCACCCTAGCGAAGATATGGGCTGCAAATGGGGAAATCCATTGAGGTAAGCGACTTTGACAAAGAGAAGGTTTCTATTACGCAGAGTCTGTAAACGAGTATCTCGAAAAAGGCGAAGCTGGTCGAATGTACACGTGCTACTGTCGTGAGCATCTACGGAAAGAGGTACGACAGTAAAACTACCACTAGGCGACAAATGGTTCAACGTCCACGACTCTTTAAAAAACGTGGGGTTCGGAGGCTTCTCTGCTCTGTAAATTAGGATAGATGGTGATCTGTGGCATCTCTACCAAAGGAGCACAATGCTGGCGCATCGTACATTGATGAACATGGAGCTCCGCAGCAGACCACCCCTACGTGTTCACATCTTGACCGGACGACATCGTCAGTTACGATTGCAATGGGCAAGGAACCATCGAAACTCGACGTCTATCAATGGAAACGTGTCAGTTCTTCGGATGAATCAAATTTTTGCTACACTAGGTCGATGGTCTCCACAAATGCCGTCATCGAGGTGAACGGCGGCTCCAAACGTGCAATGGTACACGCAGGCTGGTGGGAGCGGTATTTTCTATGGAAGACAATCTCCTGCGCTTCCGTGGGACCTGTGGCAGTAATCGAAGACACGCTGACAGCTGCGAAGCACCTGAACCGTTCATGCTTTATGTCTACCCCGACGGCGATGTCGTCCGTGTCTCGGAGCCAGAACCGCACTATTGTAGTTTGAGGAGCAGTATAGTGAACTCACGTTGATACCTCGGCGACCAAATTCGCCTGACGTAAATCCTATGGAACCCACCAGGGTCGCTATGTGGCGCCATCACCACATACGCAAATCTGCGACTCGTTATTTACGCGAATTACTTGGTTTCTGTGTAGATACCTAATGCCACGGTCCTCCATAAACCTACCAACAAACTGTCGGATCCCTGATACGCAGGATCAGTGATATATTCCGTTCCACAGACGGAAAAACAAGCTATTAAGCAGGTGGTCATAATGTTTCGGGTCGTCAATTTTTTTTAGTCATCTATCTTCTGACTGGTTTGATGCGGCGCACGAATTCCTCTCCTATACCAACCTCTTCAGTTCAGCGTAGCACTTCCAACCTACGTCCTCAGTTATTTGCTGGAATTGTTCCAGTCTCTGTCAAATCTATGACCTTTCCAGGATTCGAACATGTAATCTCTCTAACTGCAGTCGAATGCGCTATCCATTGCGTCACGGTACGTCAGCCCACATCAGTGTACGTTTTGTATATCCTATCTTCAAATGTCAATTGTCAAAAATTGTAATTTACATCATTATGAATGCATGTCCCAGACATATATAAATATGATCTTAGAAATAACAAACGACAGATAATGCAGACTCCTTGATTTGTCAGCTCCATGTTTACTCTACATGACAGTTATATCATACATTATCAAGAATTATCACTGCTTAAAATCAGATACTAGTAATGTACATGACTAACTGTGTACTATGTTACAGGACATGTGTCAGATTCTGTCGTATTAACTGATAAGCATGTCATTGCTATAGAAGTGCATAATGTAAGTAGACTTATGTTACCACTATATACGTCTAGTTATCACTTTGTTGTAGAAATCGATGCACATATAGTTGTTCGCTCCTCTGTGTCAGATTCCACTGAGGATAGGTTATAAAGCCGAATACAAGTTTTGACAAATAAAACATTTCTGACGTAGCTCATGGTGTACAGGAGATGTATTTTGATAAATAACGTCGATATATATTTCTCTAATTAACTGTCGTTACATAGTCGTTTAACTGTGTTGCCATGACACAGGCACTAAGCGCACAACGCATACAGGGTGGTCCATTGATAGTGACCGGGCCAAATATCTCATGAAATAAGCATCAAACGAAAAAACTACAAAGAACTCGTCTAGCTTGAGGGGGGAACCAGATGACGCTATGGTTAGTCCGCTAGATGGCGCTGCCATAGGTCACACGGATATCAACTGCGTTTTTTTAAAAATAGGAACTCCCATTTTTATTACATATTCGTTTAGTAAGTAAAGAAATATGAATATTTAGTTGGACCACGTCTTTCGCTTTGTGATAGATGGTGCTGTAATAGTCACAAACGTATAAGTACGTAGTATCACGTAACATTCCGCCAGTGCGGGCGGTATTTGCTTCGTGATACATTACCCATGTTAAAATGGAACGTTTACCAATTGCGGAAAAGGTCGATATCGTGTTGATGTATGGCTATTGTGATCAAAATGCCCAACGGGCGTGTGCTATATATGCTGCTCGGTATCTTGGACGACATCATCCAAGTGTCCGGATAGTTACGAAATTTAAGGAAACAGGAAGTGTTCAGACACATGTAAAACGTCAGCCACGACCAGCAACAAATGATGATGCCCAAGTAGGTGTTTTAGCTTCTGTTGCGGCTAATCCGCACATCAGTAGCAGACAAATTGCGCGATAATCGGGAATCTCAAAAACGTCAGTGTTGAGAATGCTACATCAACATCTATTGCACCCGTACCATATTTCTATGCACCAGGAATTGCATGGCGACCACTTTGAAAGTCGTGTAGAGTTCTGCCACTGGACACAAGAAAAATTACGGGACGATGACAGATTTTCTGCACGCGTTCTATTTAGCGACGAAGCGTCATTCACCAACAGCGGTAACGTAAACCGGCATAATGTGCACTATTGGGCAACGGAAAATCCACGATGGCTGCGACAAGTGGAATATCAGCGACCTTGGCGGGTTAATGTTGGTGCGGCATTATGGGAGGAAGGATAATTGGCCCCAATTTTATCGATGGCAATCTAAATGGTGCAATGTATGCTGATTTCCTACGTAATGTTCTACCGATGTTGCTACAAGATGTTTCACTGCATGGATGTTCGACACATAGCTCGCGTGCTGTTGAAGCGGTACTAACTGGGATATTTCATGACAGGTGGAATGGTCGTCGAAGCACCATACCGTGGCCCGCACGTTTACCGGATCTGACGTCCCGGATTTCTTTCTGTGGAGAAAGTTGAAGGATATTTGCTATCGTGATCCACCGACGACGCCTGACAACATGCGTCAGCGCATTGTCAATGCATGTGCGAACATTACGGAAGGCGACCTACTCGCTGTTGAGAGAAATGTCGTTACACGTATTGCCAAATGCATTGAGGTTGACGGACATCATTTTGAGCGTTTATTACATTAATGTTGTATTTACAGGTAATCACGCTGTAACAGCATGCGTTCTCAGAAATGATACGTTCACATAGGTACATGTATCACATTGGAACAACTGAAATAAAACGTTCAAACGTACCTACGTTCTGTATTTTAATTTAAAAAACCTACGTGTTACCAAGTGTTCGTCTAAAATTATGAGCCATATGTTTGTGACTACTACAACGCCATCTGTCACAAACCGAAAAATGTGGTCCAACTACTCTTTACATACTACACGAATATGTCAAAAAAATGGGGGTTCCTATTTTAAAAAGACGCTGTTGATATCCGTTTGAATTATGGCAGCGCCATCTAGCAGGCCAACCATAGCGCCATCTGGTTTCCCCCTTCAAGCTAGACAAGTTTCGTTATTTGTAGTTTTTTCGTTTGACGCTTATTTCGTGAGATATTTGGCCCGGTCAGTGGACCACCCTGTATAACGAATTCCAATCACTAGATCTTTGAGTGTAGTTAACATACACTCCACGTAAAGTCCAGTAGCTACAGAGCAGTCTTAAGCATACAGACTCGCAGATATAAGGCGAATCAATCACAGCCAAATCGTAAAGTCAAAGCCGTCATAAGCTACTCGTTGACAGCCCAACTGTGACCAAGAAAGTATAAGGTAACTCTGCATGGTCGAACTAGTGTCAATCAGGGGAAGCACTACTAATTCCTTCATACTGTGACAACTTTTGTTTTAAAAAAATCATTCTGGCTACGCATGCTTTCAATGTAGTTGGTTTTATATGTAGACAACCATAAGAGAATGATTATACAATTGAGTTCTCTAAGTAATTCGGTCCTTGTCCGCAGGAGGTGTAGCTTAACAGTTTCATACCAATACTGAGAGAATTAATCGTTACTAGACCTTTAAGATCTGCAACTTATGAGTTAGATTCCATGAATTAATTTGTCATTAAACAGGTATAATATTTTTCATTAAAATAACGCGGTTTGGGATACTCATTTGTCCTCTCGCTGACAAGCAAGCATAGCCGCCACGTACCATGAAATCCCTTCGTATTCATTCCTAACTAGTATTTTCTGATATCTGACTCCTCTACTACTAACATCTGCATCAGGAATAGTTCGATTTAAACTATTTCTGACTATCGTTTTCTGTTTTTGTTACTGGGGCTACAACTTTGATTCCGCCGTTTTTTCTCAAAGTTCTTGGCTTTATTGTGAGCGTCTTACAAAAAATTTACGTTTCAAAGTATTGGCCATCGCTGGACACTACTTTCTCCCTGCTTTCGGGCAGCATTCGAAACCCGAGGCGGAAGAACTGTGCGTCTTTCGAGAAGATCCATGAAACGATACAATTTTGCAATTGTTCATATGATAGCAAGCGCTGGGCAGCCAGGTCGTGCACCATTGAACTAAATAGCTGGTAGTCAAAGGGTACAATGTCTGGCGAATACGTCGGCCGGGATAAGACTTCCTATTTCAACGTTTCCAGGTATGTTTTGGCGGGTTTTGCGACATGGGGTCGAACACTGCCATGCTGCAAAATCACCTTTTCATGTCTTTCGCTGTATTGTGGCCGTTTGTCTTTCAGTGATCGGCTGAAACACGTCAATTGCTTTCGATAACGATCTCCTGTGATCGTTCCGTCGGTTGCAGCAGTATCGAAAGCTTTCTCTCTTTCACAACCATGCCGGTCTTCAACGTCAAAATTACCGTTCTTGAAGCATGGAAACCATTTTCTGCAAAGTTCAGTCACTAACAGGCGTGTCATCATAGGTCTTACGCAGCTTTTTGTGAGCGCAGCCGCAGATTTATTCATATCATAGCAGAAAATCAAAACCTCCCGCACATGACGAGAATTAGCCTCGTAAGTTGGACATATTCAGCCGAGAATAACTTTAAGATGCAATCTAAAATCGACTAATATTTCGGTGGCGTTATGTTCTCAAATGCCTGAGCTTACTGTATGACACTTACGACCTCGACTTGCGCCACTACTTTCCACTAATGCCGTCTACTGCAAAACGGCGGAAGCAAAGTTGTAGACTTAATAGTTTCGCAGAACTTCTAATTTCCAAATGGATGTAAGTTAGCACCCAATTTTCGAATTTGTTCCATGTAATTTACGTAGAATGTATAATGAATCCTCACGAAAAGAACTTGGCAGTCAGACGTTGAGTCATACTCTAGGTCTGTGTGCGTATGACACTACGGTCGCTGCTCACAATTACATCAGTATTTGATCATGCTCTTCCACCCTTCATAAGGCGGTCGACTCTCTGACAAGTTGTTCACAAGGTAATGAGGCTCCATTACTGCTCTTTGTAGTGAAAGGCCATGCGCGTCCGGCGCTCGTACTAGTTCATCGGGCTTGTTTGGCAATGGCATTATCATGATTAACAGAGGTCATTTCCGAGAAGTAGTGGTTACTTTCATTGTATTCTGAGATGGGGGACTTGGATTCGATTCCGGGTGCTCTCTGTTGTGTCAGTCTGCTTTGGAAGACTGACTAGTTGCCAGGTTCTTCGAATAGATAAGCAGTGACACTGACAAACGAGTTGCCAACGGGTAATCAAGCAGTAAGGTTTATCCCAGATGCTTGGTAGTTTCCTCAGATTTGCTGCCGCATCCTAAAATCAGCATACTTCGTTATTTCGGCGATCTATCTGTCCGCCATCTACAGGACAACGCTGCTGCTGAGTCCCACTGAAAACTGATACCAAGGCTGCAAATCGCCGTCCTGTATAGAGATCTCTGTACCGTATACGGTGCATGCGCCGCGCGCCACAATTGCTGCCCCCAAGACTGGGATGGTCGCGCCATCCCTAGTAGAGCACCGGCGCCAACGATATATTACACTCGAAGAAATACGAGGGGCGTTTGAAAAGTCTGTGCAAAAATAAAAACTACTTACGTGTTTGGGGTAAGCCTTTTTTATTTTTCGACATAGTCTCCTTTTAGACTTATACATTTCGTCCAATGCTGTTCTAATTTGTTGATCCCTTCCGTATAATAAGAAGTCTGCAAAATAGCTATTAGCTCCTGCAATCACCTCCTCATTTGAATAAAATCTTTGTCCCGCCAGCCATTTCTTCAAATTGGGGAACAAAGAGTAGTCCGATGGAGCCAAGTCTGGAGAATAGTGGGGATGTGAAACGAGTTGGAACCCTATTTCCAATAATTTTGCGAACACAACTGCTAAGGTGTGTTCTGGTGCACTGTCGTGATGGAAAAGGACTTCTTTGCGCTCCAATCGCCGACGTTTTTCTTGCAGCTCGGTTTTCAAACGGTTCAGTAACGATGAATAATATGCACCTGTAATAGATTTACCCTTTTCCATATAGTCGATGAGGATTATCCCTTGTGAATCACAAAAGACAGTCGCCATAACCTTTCCGGCCGAAAGAACGGTCTTCGCCTTTTTTGGTGCAGATTCTTCCTTGGTAATCTATTGTTTAGATTGTTGTTTGGTCTCAGGAGTATACTAATGTATCCATGTTTCATCCACAGTGACGAAATTACCCTTAAAGTCCTGCGGATTCTTCCTGAATAGCTACAAACCATCCTTGCAACACTTCATACGATTCCGTTTTTGGTCAAGCGTGAGAAATCGCGGAACCCATCTTGCGGATAGCTTTCTCATGTCCAAATGTTTATGCAAAATATTATGTACCCGTTCTTTCGAGATGCCCACAGTACTAGAAATCTCACGCACCTTATCTCTTCTGTCATCCATCACCATATGATGGATTTTATCAATGCTTTCTGGAGTCGTAAGCTTCACAGGACGTCCAGAACATTCAGCATCATTTGTGCCCACATGGCCACTCCGAACATTTTGAAACCACTTATAAACTGTTCTAATCGAAGGTGCAGAGTCACGGTAATGTTTATCAAGCTTGTCTTTAGTCTCCTGAGGCGTTTTGCCTTTCATAAAGTAATGTTTAATGACCACACTAAATTATTTTACGTCCATTTTTTGACAATCACTCGACTTCCTTGATTCACACGAATGCCAAACACAAAGGAATAGACAAATATCGCTGAATCTTGGTATGTGTTCTTTCCAAAGATGCTACTAACTAAACATGACCTTGATACGCGCCGGTGGTGCCATCTCTCGGACTTTGCACGGACTTTTCAAACGCCCCTCATATCTTCAAACACTCTGGCTGGCCGCACCAAAGCGCTTTTTTGTTTTAATGTGAGACAGTACAGGGTTCCACCTCCTGCTGAGCGGAAAATCGTTGTTTTTATAAATCACATTATCTGCCAACCTAATTTTAGTTGCCTCTTTATCGGTACACATGCGACGGCACTCGCTACCTAATATGTTCCAAAACGCCGTGCATAAAAATCGGATTTTTCCGGGCTCATACCTCGGGTTTTATTGGTGATAAAAAGGTAGAGTCGAGTGTTTTGGATAGACCTTGGTCTAGGGACTATTTGTACACCCAACAGAAGGATCGTCTTATTGTAACTATCCAACAGTATAGGGTCAAAGTATGAGTATTACACACTTCCTCCAGCTTCTGCAAGTCGAGCAAATCGGATGGTTCCTTTGTATTAGATGTGTTCTACGGTGCGCCTTAAGTGGCTTAGAGATTTTAGATTATTACGCATGCGAAAGCATGCGCTACATAATATTTTTCAAAATACTGGCCGTAAAAACGGGATTTACTGCGGTTCAGTCCACTTGGCCGTTAACGTCCGGATGCATCTCGGTCGTGTCTTCTCTTGTCGATGGATCGGACGAGGGGGCCCAGTTGCATGGCTTGCTCGTTCACCATATCTAAACCCGTGCGATTTCTGGCTATATGCCCATCTCGAAAGTATCGTGTATGCCGATCCCATTCGAGATGTGGAGACACTGGAACAGTATATTCCTGCTGCCTTTGACATTGTTCAGATGCAGCCTGGCCAATGTGAACGTGTGAGACAGAACATGCTACGGCGCGTCCACGCATGCGTTGAGGCACATGGGAACCATTTCCAAAACATTCCGTAACTGTGACTGCATGGTACAGCGCGTATTAGACCACAGTCTCTGTAACAATGTATGATTGAATAAATGGTGTCTAGCATGGAAACCATGCATTTCAGGACATATGTTCATTATAACTTTTTCGTTCCGTTACCTCTAGTCGATCAATCCCTATTGTGTGTACACTGTAGACAAAAATCACCCTGTATAACCTACTACCGGTACTCAAGACAAGTCGTCCTACTGTAAATACTTTTTGCTACCCATACGATGCCTTGGTGTGTCGCTAGTGCAATATAACATTTCTAGTTTCTAAGCATCGATGGGTCATCGACATTAAGAATGTTACTTTAGCCGGCCACGGTGGCCGAGCGGTTCTAGGCGCTTCAGTCTGGAACCGAGCGACCGCTATGGTTGCAGGTTCGAATCTTGCCTCTGGCATGAATGTGTGTGCTGTCATTAGGTTAGTTAGGTTTATGTAGTTCTAAGTTCTAGGGGTCTGATGACCTCGGATGTTAAGTGCCATAGTGCTCAGAGCTATTTGAACCATTTTTTTAATTTTTTTTTACTTCAAATCCATGTAGTGTCGCAAGGATATCTTTACTTCCAGCGATGGGGAGTCAAAACTGTAGCTCTGGAGTTTAAAAAAATTAAATTTGACAATCTGAATAGAATAAAATTACTTTGTGTGACAGATCGACCCATCTTTGTTCTAATAACTGATGTACTTGTTGCGGTAACACAGCTGAGATGTGAGCAGCTCAGTAGTTCCTATAGGATATCCTTCGACCAAGCGACGAGTGCGCTATGCTTAATAGGTGTCTTAGAGTTGTGTGAAGGAGCTGAAATTATAGTTGATACACATAAACTCTGTTACTAATACTACTACTAATAATAATAATAATGATAATAATTTCGTGTGGTATTCAAGCCCTCGGGTATGTTCCACCCATCTTACAAGATTAGGGCACTACTCAACTCCATCACAGATGAATTTGGACTTACGAATCCTGGCAGATACAAAATTACCGTGTCAATGTGCGTTTCGCACAGTTCAGAACAGGTTCGTGGAACATCGCCCGCACACAAGGCTACAACAGTCTAAAAAAACGAAACGTTGTTTAAACGATCGACACAGGATGAAATTTCACGACACTCTTGACAGTTGCCTGTATTCCCGGGTTTTGGAACAGTGTTCAGCAGCGGAAAAATGCTCGTATTGGAGCACAAAATGGCGAATATACTCCTGTTTATTAAAAAACTAACTGAAAAATGGGGAATACTCACTCATTCAGGCCAGCTCTTGTCATGGTATCTTTGTGTCTCTCTAACTTCCACTACCCCCTTTCGCATAGCCACAGTCTCTTTCGTTCTGTCCTACTACTTCTGTCTTCCTCTTGTTCTCTCTTACCGCTACTACCTCATTCATTCCTTCCCACTGCTGCCGTCTCCTCTCACTATCACCGTCCTCTCTTCCTCGTTGTCATTGTCACAGAGTGTGTCTCTCATTACCACTGGCTCTCAGCAACTTCAACTTTCTCCTTCTCTTTATTCCTCTCCCACTGGCACTGTCTCCTTCACTCTTTTCCTATTACTGTTCTGTCACTGTCAACTATGTTCTACTAGCACTGTGTCGCTCTCTTTCTCCCACTCTGCCGTTGTCTCCTTCGCTCTTTCTATACAACAGTATTTATTACTTTTCCATCTCTTTCCCAGCGTCACTATCTCCTTCTGTCTCACAAGGGGAAGGCCTCAGACACGGCCAACCGATTCAGCTCAAATTTGGCAGATCGCTTGTATACAACCTAAAACGAAGGAATCTAAGATATTTTGGGTCAACGCCCCCGCAATTTTGAAAAAATCGCCCCTAAAGGTTATGACGAGCAATCGACCCAAAATTGGCGGGATAGATAGATAATTGTAAATAGATCATTTTTCATCATCAGGTACAGGGTCCGAAAATGCTTCTGTACCCACATGGTAAACGCATTTCGCCAACAGCACCGATAGCGCAACGGCCAAGGTAACTAACTGGCTGGGCCTTGGAGAACCCGGGTTCGAATTTCAAAGAAACCTAGCGGATGTTGTTCTTTTCATTTGTGTTTTTTCATATCTCAATTAATAGGGATAGGAGGGTTAATAAGGTAAGTATTATTATCATTCCTTATTGATTTACTTACCTTATTAACCCTCCTATCCCTATCAACTGAGGTATGGAAAAATACAAACGAAAAGAATAACATCCGCTACTTTTCGTCGAGATTCGAACCCGGGTTTTCCGATTCCCAGATAATTACCTTGGCCATTGCGCCGTCGGCGCTGTCGGCGAAAGACGTTTACCGTGTGGGTACCGAAGCGGCAATTGTAAAAGTTTCTTTCCTCGATTTCTGCAAACATTTTGTGTTTGCGGACCCCATACCCGATGATGAAAAATGCTCTACTTACAATTATGTATCGATACCTACAATTTTGTGTCGATTGCTTGTCATAACCTTTAGGGGTGATTTTCTCAAAATTGCGGGCGTGTTGGCCCAAAATATCTTAGTCCTTCGTTTTAGGTTGTACACAAGCGACCTGCCAAATTCGAGCCGAATCGGTTGCCCGTGTCCGAGGCCTTCCCCTTGTCAGCATAAAAAAGCGCGAATATGTTTGTGTGCCAAATCAGTGAGTCTTTTTAGTAAACAGTCGCATATGCACCTCTTTCGTGTTCCGATAGGAGCCTTTTTCGACCGGTTCCCTTCTTTTCCCTGGTACAGTATAGTATATCACTCATATAAAAAGAAACTCTATGGGACAGCAAAATTTTTATATTTTACTTATCTGATGTTGAAGTAACGCAAAACTATACAATTTGAACCCCAGACTATATTTTATATGCACAAATGTTTTGCATGTTCTTCAGTACTACAACAACATATAGCTCCCAGAAAACTTTTGATGATACTGGAAGCTCTTTTCGGTATATTTCTCCGTGCTACGTCACTTTATAAACTGCTTTACCACCACAGAATGGATTTTACGTGTACAAGTAAGGTAACTTTGAACCTCTGTATCTCCGAAACGGATGAAGATATCAATAACGTTTTCAAGCTTGTTAGAGAAATCTCAGGAATATGTCGTAAAAATTACAGCCACTTACTATACATAGCCGTCTAGCCCAAGGGTTATCCAAAACAATGGGCCCTACCTTTATATCACCAACAGAAACTGTCTAGCAATTAGCAATTATCATAGCATTCAGGTACATTACCGTCTTTTATTTTATTTACCGTCTTTTGTTTCATTATGTCATTACAAGACATGCTGCGGGCCCAAGAGAAAATAAAAAGTAAGCCGTTGGCATTAGAATCAGTTTCAAGTCATCTCGGAATGGATAAATACAAGTCCTGCATGACTTTCAATGGTATCTTATATGAGTCTTTTAAGATCCAGTAGTGCCCATACAGTGATACTGAAGCGACCCTAATGACTCACTTCCATGGTTGCTCTAGTATCATCTGCTCACCCGTGCATATTGTGGTAATGTAGTACGCCCTGAGTTCAACAGTAAGACAGCCTACATCACCGTATACTACACGTTACACTCGTCACAACTAAGGCTGCCCATATCTCAACAGGTACTGGTTTGCTGACATATAATTAAACGAAATTTTCTTCTAGTTTTGACCAATACTGCCTCCTACCGGAATATAACATTTTTTAAACATCCAGCATAACCAGCATTTAGAAATTACCATTACACAAATAAAGCGGAAAATATTACTTTGTATTCGTTTATGAGTGCAAAAAATAAAGACGAATTACAGGAAGGTAGATTTAAACTATGAGCGCAAACAGCAGTGAAGATGAGCGAAGGGATGGACGAGAGAGGGAAGAACGGGCGTGATAAAACACAAAGTAATGAAGATAGGAATAAAGAAAATGGCATGATTGACTGGGAAAAAAAAAGCGAAAAAAGAGTAATTGGGAGAAAATGTGCTTTACTGTTTGGGAAACTGGCCACAGAAAATAATTTTTGGAGAAAAGTTATGAGGTTGACATAAGGAAGTGCACCACCTCTTGTAACGGTACCACCGACCATCGATGCTAAAATTGTGACCGTGAGATAACCAAATAGAAACAGAACAATCAAACGGGTATTCGTTTCTGAAACACTCCAACAGAGTATAAACAATAGTAAACGGTGGGTCTGGAACAGACGTTCTCCCAGCACAAAAGCAAGTTGTAATGTTACATATTACAACCGGTCGCCAGCCTAATTAGTCATTCTTGTGTCAAGAAAAATTATAGAGCAGAAGGCAGTGCTAAGGCTAACCTAACTTTCCTTCACACACACACACACACACACACACACACACACACACACACACTATACTCTTTCCTTATAACTGGTTACATTACAACACAGTAACCTAATCTTGCAGGTAAATGTGCTACCAACAAACAAATGGCCAATGAGATAATAAACAGTAACATATGCCTCTCAACAACACGTACCTTAAATGAATTAGGTGTAACAGTTTATAAAACCAATTACCGACGCACATGAAACAAGTAGCAATACTGAACAGGGAAAAGCTTGAAGTGTTCCTGGATTTAGATCAGGGGGTCTGCTAATGATCATAATCTGTAATTTCACTGCTTATGACAGGGTCTCTATGCCTGTGCATTAACCAACGTGCTTTAGAGTAGATAAGACAGTAAATTTTTCTTTCTTAAACTCGGTTTGAAGCGACTAAACAGAATGCAAATCTAACTACACTGGCTCTGAAGGAGCCTTTGCACTGCTTCATTAACTAACTAGCCTAGTAAATGAATACCCTTAAACTTACATGGTTTGAAGAGCCATGCTCATTAATAAAACTACACCGGTATGTATGAGAAATGTAAATATTCTTATCATTAATTATAAATTAAGTAAAGCACAACCAGCTATAACTCTTTAAATAACAAATGTGCTTTGATAAGCAGGCTTTGACATCCTCAAAAGTATAATTGGCTGTGCAAATGACAACACAATGTTAAATTTAAGTTCAACCACATTCTCATAATAAATTAGGGCACTCGGAATTAAATTCACTAGGAAACGATTCCTGTCCAGGTTTGTGATTTGGCGTAATCATGGGTGTAAAATAAAGTTTTTAGCAACACCACGGTTATTATTATAAAATCAACCAAATTTCACAGATACCTGGTTCATTTACAGGGCACCAAATATAAACAACTTAGTGGAAAGCTGCTGGCACTGGTGGCGTAATTTGCAGTGGCTATTAACTTGAGTGTGGTCGTGCGGTAGCGTTCTCGCTCCTCACGCCCGGGTTCCTGGGTTCGATTCCCGGCGGGGTCAGGGATTTTCTCTGCCTCGTGATGACTGGGTGTTGTGTGACGTCCTTAGGTTAGTTAGGTTTAAGTAGTTCTAAGTTGTAGGGGACTGATGACCACAGATTTTAAGTCACATATTGCTCAGAGCCATTTGAACCATTTTTTTTATTAACTTGACGGCGATGCAATCATAGCAGTACTGTTGGCCTCGCCCTTATACGTATCTTCTTGGCGTCGGTTCAAAATGGTTCAGATGGCTCTGAGCACTATGGAACTTAACTTATGAGGTCATCAGTCACCTAGAACTTAGAACTACTTAAACCTAACTAACCTGAGGACATCACACACATCCATGCCAGGGTCAGGATTCGAACCTACGACCGTAGCGGTCGCGCGGTTCCACACTGTAGCGCCTAGAACCGCTCGGCCACCTCGGCCGGCTCTTGGAGTCGAAATTATATTTATAGGGCCAAAAACCATGCCATGATAATGTTATCACCAAATGCGGCATACAAGGCGCATAAATACTGCCCTTAAGCTCTTCTGGCCTCAAAACTCCAGGAATATGAGCCAAAATGATCCGCTACTACTAGCGCGGTGTTAACCACAGCACTGCTCAGTCCAGACTCCTTACCCGTCACAAAGGACGAGTTGCCACTTTCCTGCCAACCACACCCTTTCCACTCCGCCAGGCTACTTCCGTAGCTGAGGGGTTTGCCCACATCTTTTACATTGAACCCTATATTCCCTAACTATGGAGCAAGTCATTTACAGTACATTACATAACAATCATTTCAGTGGTTATTTAAAATCAAAAGCATACTTTAAACAATATCGTTCAAAACTTCACATAACTGAAACATTTATACATAGTCAAAGAGTTTCCATGGCAGATACAACATTATACGTAAGCAATACTTCAAACTGACATAGAAATATCGACACAGATATAAAATAGGTGAAAAATAGGTGTTACACTATCTCATACCGCAACAAGGCACTTCATTGCGCACAGATTGCCTGACAGCTTGTTCCAGAAGCGAACAGTAGCAACAGAGAAGGAGTTTGAAAATTTTTTATGGGCAAGCGCGGCAGGATAAGAGATAAGTGGGGCCTCGTGTTGCATGTATCGTGAGATGACAGGTACTTAAACTCTGATACAACGTACTGAGGCCACGCTGAGTGACATTCACAATACCTAGCCAGTATATGTAGCTCTTCTTAGACGTTTCGTTTCTTGTCCCAAGACTACAGTCGAGGAAACAATAAGCTTTCGTCGTAAGTAGACGAGAATTTCACTCCAACACATTAGCAGAGCCGAAAGTGAACTGAGTTACTGAACAAGGTCTAATCACCGCTTTAGGTCGTTAATAAATCAAATACTTTTGTTGTTGCAATTTTGATAACTTTTAACAACAAGTAGGCTTTCGTTATCAGCGATATAAAGCGGTGATAGAACGTTGCCCGCATCTCGTGGTCGTGCGGTAGCGTTCTCGCTTCCCGCGCCCCGGTTCCCGGCGGAGTCAGGGATTTTCTATGCCTCGTGATGGCTGGGTGTTGTTTGTTGTCCTCAGGTTAGTTAGGTTTAAGTAGTTCTAAGTTCTAGGGGACTGATGACCATAGATGTTAAGTCACATAGTGCTCAGAGCCATTTGAACCATTTTTTTGATAGAACGTTCGTAGTTATTGATATAATGGGCGCAGGTCTCGTGTGCGAATTTATGTCTCATACACTGAACTAAGTTGCCTATGTTGCAAGTGTAGTTGGAAGCTATCACGGTTCTAATACCGATGACTCTTACGATTTTTTTCTGATCCGTGTAAGTACACATCTTCCGCAACTTACTACCAGCAAAAATACGGAGCTGCTCAAACACACTGGGACTGGAGCAGATTTAGTTCTTTATATACGCAGTAAATTTGATATTCATAGCGATGCTACTTTCAGGTGCTGAAATTTTCACAAGTGGTAGTCTACGTGGAGCGCGATCCAAAGAACAGATTTTACCTGCAGTCACAAATCTCCCTCCCAGTTCCTCCCTCCTGAGACACATGCTGCCTCCAGCTGCTCCGCCTGTGGTCGTAAAACAACCTTATAGAAGGGTGTCCGCCACCTTACCCCGCTGTAGCTCGCAATCTCGGTTGAGATACTCAGACGGAAAATTCATCTTTTACTACTCACGGATATTTCCTTTATGGGATTACATGCATGGTTTATAACCGGCACTAATCTCACTCATTAGCGCTGACAGGTGGTTATCACTACAGCAGACTACATAATGCTGTGAACATCTAGAACTTTTAATCGCAACCTGACTTATTGTGCTGCTTCACTAAGAGGCGATTAACTTTCTGTAAATTTAGTCCATACACTAAAACACACGGAACGTTGCCCTGGTTTTATTCTGTTTTTCGACTTATCTACTCGTCAAAGACGAAGTCATTGCAAACGAGGAAAACTTACTTTCACCTAATTTAGACCTTTCATCTACATCTGCAGCTAAGGGTGGTCCATTGATCGTGACCGGACCAAATATCTCACGCAATAAGCGTTAAACGAAAAAACTACAAAGTACGAAACTTGTCTAGCTTGAAGGGGGAAACCAGATGGCGCTATGGTTGGCCCGCTAGATGGGGCTGCCATAGGTCAAATGGATATCAACTGCGTTTTTTAAAATAGGAACTCCCATTTTTATTACATATTCGTGTAGTACGTAAAGAAATATGAATGTTTTAGTTAGATCACTTTTTTCGCTTTGTGATAGATGGCGCTGTAATAGTCACAATCATATGGCTCACAATTTTAGACGAACGTTTGGTAACAGGTAGGTTTTTTAAATTACAATACAGAATGTAGGTACTTTTGAACATTTTATTTCGGTTGTTCCAATGTGATACATGTATCTTTGTGAACTTATCATTTCTGAGAATGCATGCTGTTACAGCGTGATTACCTGTAAATACCACATTAATGCAATAAATGCTGAAAATTATGTCCGTCAACCTCAGTGCATTTGGCAATACGTGAAACGACATTCCTCTCAACAGCGAGTAGTTCGCCTTCCATAATGTTCGCACATGCATTGACAATGCGCTGACGCCATGTTGTCAGGCGTTGTCGGTGGATCACGATAGCAAATAACCTTCACCTTTCCCCACAGAAAGAAATCCGGGGGCTTCAGATCCGGTGAACGTGCGGGCCAATCCACCTGTCATGAAATATGCTATTCAATACCGATTCAACCACACGCGAGCTATGTGCCGAACATCCATCATGCCGGAAGTACATCGCCATTCTGTCATGCAGTGAAACATCTTGTATTAACATCGGTAGAACATTACGTAGGAAATCAGCATATATTGCACCATTTATATTGCCATCGATAAAATGGGGGCCAATTATCCTTCCTCCCATAATGATGCACCATACATTAACCCGCTAAGGTCGCTGATGTTCCACTTGTCGCAGTAATAGTGGATTTTCAGTTGCCCAATAGTGCATATTATGCCGGTTTACGTTACCTCTGTTGGTGAATGACGCTTCGTCGCTAAATAGAACGCGTGCAAAAAATCTGTCTTCGTCCCGTAATTTCTCTTGTGCCCAGTGGCGGAACTGTACACGACGTCCAAAGTCGTCGCCATGCAATTCCTGGTGCATAGAAATATGGTACTGGTCCAATCGATGTTGATGTAGCATTCTCAACACCGAAGTTTTTGAGATTCCCGATTCTCGCGCAATTTGTCTGCTACTGATTTGCGGATTAGCCGCGACAGCAGCTAAAACACCTACTTGGGCATCATCATTTGTTGCAGGTCGTTGTTGACGTTTCATATGTGGCTGAACACTTCCTGTTTCCTTAAATAACGTACCTATCCGGCGAACGGTCCGGACACTGGATAATGTCGTCCAGGATACCGAGCAGCATACACACGATACACCCATTGGGCATTTTGATCACAATAACCATACATCAACACGGTATCGACCTTTTCCGCAATTGGTAAACGGCCCATTTTAACACGGGTAATGTATCACGAAGCAAGTACCGTCCGCACTGGCGGAATGTTACGTGATACCACCTACTTCACGTGTGTGACTATTACAGCGCCATCTATCAGAAATCGAAAAAAGTGGCCCAACTAAAACATTAATATTTCTTTACGTACTACACGAATATGTAATAAAGAATGGGGTTCCTATTTAAAAACACGCAGTTGATATCCGTTTGACCTATGGCAGGACCATCTAGCGGGCCAACCATAGCGCCATCTGGTTTCCCTCTTCAAACTAGACGAGTTTCGTTCTTTGTAGTTTTTTCGTTTGATGCTTATTTCGTGAGATATTTGGCCCGGTCACTATCAATGGAGCACCCTGTATACTCCGCAAGCTACCTATCAGTATGTGGTACAGAGCACTTCTTGCACGGGTAGCATTTCTTGCTTTCCCGTCCCATTTCTAAATGGTGCATATGAACAATATCTGCCGGAAAGCCTCGTTTCGCGAGGCATAAGGGACAGGAAAATGAAAACTACACAGATGGAAAAAAAGTAAGTAAACGATTTATCATTTCAAACGTAATCGCCATAATTATGAATTAATTTATCGCACTGTGAGATAAGACGGTCAGTGCCTTCATGGAAAAATGTTTGCGGTCACCCAGGGAACCATGATTGTACCCAGGCGTTTATGTCTTCGTCCGAGGCAAATCGACGGCCACAAACGTCTTTCTCCAGTGCTCCAAAAACATGGAAATCGCATGGGGAGAGATCGGGACTGTATGGAGGATGTGTAAGGATTCCCAGCCAAACTTATGCACCGTAGTCGAAACAACAAACACGCCAGCTCCGGGAAAGTCATGATGACCTTTCTTTTTGACTGCAAGAGTCCGCTTTTCGTTTACTTTCTGGAACATGACGCCGCTATTAACACACAGCGGTAAGTGGAAACTTCGCAAAGATTGAAGCGCGCCATCGAGAGCAAATCCCCAGGAATGTTGACGGATGGCATCATTCTGTTGCAGGATAATTCCCGCCCGCTTGTTGCCAATGTTATTTCGACTACACTGCAAAAGTTTCACTGGCAAGCACTTACAAATCCTCCAAGCAGTCCCGATCTGCTCCCATTCCATTTCCACTGCACTCGCATTTGGGAGGACGCCGGTTCAGACCCGTGTCCTGCCATCCTGATTTATGTTTTCCGTGATTTCCCTAAATCACTCCAGGCAAATGTCGGGATGGTCCCTTTGAAAGGGCACGGCCGACTTCCTTCCCCGTTCTTCCATAATCCGATTAGACCGATGACCTCGCTGTTTGGTCTCTTCCTCCAAACAATCCAATCCAATCCAATCCCATTCCATCTCCACATTTTTGGAACCCTAAACAGAGAGATTCGTGACAGTCGATTTTCTTCGGACGAAGAGGCGCACGCAAAGGTACAATGATGGTTTAGTAGGCAACCGTAAACATTTTTCCAGAAAGGCATCAACCGTCTTGCTCGCAGTGGGGTAAATACATTAACAGTTGTAGATCATTTTTGAATAATAACAAGCAGTTTACTTACTCTTTTTTCTATCTGTCTAATTTTCATTTGACTGTCCCTTATATATGTAATAGAATATAATTTGGTGCTCTGGTACGTTTGTAGCGTCCGCTACTGGTGTTGGATGAGTACATCCGCGACATCAGCGCGCTTGCTAGACAGAAATGTGACGATCGCAATGCTCATCTTTGAATCTGCCCTATACTCTCAATTCATTTCTACCACGTATGGTCTCGACTGTCGAAATACATTTAAGAACCGTTCAAACGAGGGTTTTACACGATAAATACTTCAGGATTGACTTAAATTTCTTTAGTAATTCTCCAACGAATATTTTTCGCAGACGATGCTGTTATCTACGGCAATGTATCGTCGTTGGGGGATCGAAATGAAGTGCAGTAAGTCTTGGATAACATTTCCTCAAAAAAAAAAAAATGGTTCAAATGGCTCTGAGCGCTATGGGACTCAATTGCTGTCATCATCAGTCCCCTAGAACTTAGAACTACTTAAACCTAACTAACCTAAGGACATCACACACATCCATGCCCGAGGCAGGATTCGAACCTGCGACCGTTGCAGTCGCACGGTTCCGGACTGCGCGCCTAGAACCGCGAGACCACCGCGGCCGGCTAACATTTCCTCTTTGGTAATGAATAGCAGTGCATCCGTAGACGAAACAGCATACAAGAAGTATGACCATTGCTAGAGTACTGTTCCAGCTACGGACTTGTCAAAGAGACATAAGGATACATATCGAAAAAAATCAGAGATGCTCTGCAAGGATCGTAATAGGTGAATGTATTCACTATGGAGATGTAACAGAGATTCTCGAGGAACTTAGCTGGATTTCATTGGATGATGATGATGATGGTGATGATGATGATTGGTTTGTGAGGCGCTAAACTGCGCGGTCATCAGTGCCCGCACAAAGTCCCAATTTTTATACAGTCCATTTTCTTTTCACAATCCAATCTAGCCACTCTCACAAATGATGATGAAATGATGAGAACAACACAAACACCCAGTCTTCGGGCAGATAAAATCCGCAACTCGGCCGGGAATCGAACCCGGGACCCCGTGATGCAGAGGCAGCAACGCTGGCCCCTAGACCACGAGCTGTGGACAAAATCGTTGGAATAGGTACTGCGCAGTTCTCGCTAACATTTATTGGGTAAATTTTGAGAACTGGTATTTAAGGAATATTGTGCGACCATTCTGCTGCCACTATCGTATATGTCGTGTAGGGATCTCTGGAATAATGCAACAGAGATTAGGGCACGTACAGATACCCAATACGCGAATGGAATAGGACACAAAAATTCTAGTATTGGTATGAAGTACCCACTACCATGCACTTGTAGTAGCATGCGGAGTGTATACGTAGACGTAGAATCTCTATCTGGGATCTGCTTTCCCTGCAAGTTATTCTATACGTTCGTTCAACTTCGTCACTCCAGACACATATTCCTAGATGTTTAATAGAAGTGATGGCTTCCAGTGATTGATCGCCCAGTATGTAATCAACCAATAATGAATTATTCTGTTTATTTAAGCTCATTAACATGCCTACTTTATGGGTCAATTAGAGTTTTCTTCAAGCATCGATACTCTATATTTCATGAATTCCAATTTTTGGGAATTTTTTGGTTTTACGATATCCCTATTTACACTCTCTGACATGCCAACAGAGGTCGAACGGTTGGTATAAAAGAAGGTGGCGAGTATTGTGTTGTCAGTAGAGTAGTAGTTGCAGCGGAATGGATCGTTCAGGAGAACTCAGTCACTTCAAAAGTAAGCTAGTGACTGGATGTCACGAGAGTAAGAGATCCACCAGGGACTTCCAACCTTTCTAAAGGTGTCTAAGTAGACTGTTTGTGCTGTGATTGTCAAATGGAAACGCGGAGGTATAACCGCAGCTACACCAAGAATAGGCTGATCTCATGTACGTACTGACAGACAATGCCGTCGAACATTGCGGAAGGTTGTTGTGAAAAATCGCACGAAATCGACAAAAAGAACCACTCGTGAGTTTTAAAGGGCTACCAGAAGTCCAGTTACACTAATTGGTGTGTGTAGGGTGTTGAAAAGAATGGGGTATAATGGCCGAGCAGCTCCTCGTAATCAATGCTGTAATCAATGCTGAGCGACGTTTGAGATGGTGTAAAGAGCGACGCCACTAGCCAGTGTATGACCAGAAATGGGTGCTTTAGAGTGATGAATCACACTATGTCCGGAAGCAATCAAGTGGAAGAGTTTTGGTTTCGGCGAATGCCGAGGGAACATTACCTGTAATCATGTGTAGTTTCAGCAGAGAAGTACAGAGGAGGTGGTGTTACAGTATAGGGGTGTTGTTCTTGCTTAGGTTGTGGTTCCCTTGTTGGGCTTAAGAAACCATGAACACATTTACAGCATAATGTTCTACATAAAGCACAGGAACAGTTCGGAGGCGATGGTTGTTTATATCAGCATGAAAATGCACCCTGTCATAAAGCAGCATCTGTGAGGCAGTGGTTTGGGGACAATAATATTCCTGAATGGATTGGCCTGCCCAGAGTCCCAACATGAACCCAATGAGACACCTCTGGTATGAGTTAGAACATCGACTTTGCTCCAGACCCGAGCACTAGCTTCTCTAGTCCCGGCTCTTGAGGCAGAATGGGCTGCAGTTCCCCGACAACATTCAGACACCTCATAGAAGGAGTCCCCAGCAGAGTTAAGGGCGTCAGAAAGGCGAAGCGTGAGCTCTACCCGTTTTAATGTCCACTAATAAGTGTCCAGATACTTTTGATCAAATAGTGTATATTACTAAACGTGTTGTTCAACACTCTTCACTTTTAGCCATTGGTCTCCACGTTCTAGATCCCGGAGATGAATTCTTAATGTCAACTGCTCTGGTAATCTGCAATCTAATTATTATCACACTTGCTAAGCAGAAATATTTTTCTACCCTTCTCAGCATTCCATTTGCCACTGCAAGTAATTGATGTAAATGTTGTAACAGTTTTATCATTCCTCTGGATTAACTGAAGAGGAAAGTTCAGTTCTGTGTAGCATCTGGAGAGCTAAAACATTATTTTCACGACTACGTGAGTCAGTGTGCTCCCTGACGCCGTTGGATAAGCAGCTGCTGCAGCAAGTCGTATAACCCTAGCTTACTTATTTGTTAGATAGTTTAATTAATTTCTTTGCGTGTTTTTGGGTACTTGCATTGTTTAATTCATATATTTCGGGCGTATTATAGTATTTGAGGGTTGTAGCATCGCGCCTTAGTACCTGAATAGTGCAAATTCGCGTAGTCGTCTGTCTTCTGTTTTTGTTGTGAACGGCCAGTGTCGGTTGGCCAGTCAGTGTGCTCCCTGACGCCGTTGGATAAGCAGCTGCTGCAGCAAGTCGTATAACCCTAGCTTACTTATTTGTTAGATAGTTTAATTAATTTCTTTGCGTGTTTTTGGGTACTTGCATTGTTTAATTCATATATTTCGGGCGTATTATAGTATTTGACAGTTGTAGCATCGCGCTTTAGTGTTTACTTCGTAGATTCTTATTTAAATTGCGTGTGAGTTTCGTATAGGAGGTGCAATTTCGAGTTTTAGTTACTGTAATCGTAAATTCAGCAGATTGTAGCGCAGTCGTTAGGCATTTGTACAGGTTAGTTGACACATTCTTTGTGTGTTCCGCTTGCGTTATCTAGGCACGGACTCGTGTTTCAGTAACTGTTGTTAAACATCAATTAGAATGGACAGGGACTGCGATTGCTGTGTTCGGATGAGGGCTGACTTGGCATCCCTTCGCTCACAGCTGCAATCGGCGCTGACTTCGGTCGCGCAGCTTGAGGCTGTTGCCAATGGGCACCACTGTGGGGAGCCGGACTCGGGTATCACGGGGATGTCAACCTCATCCCGTCTGTCCCCAGATCGGTCTGCCGCTGTGGTTGCCCCGGTTGCTGCCCGCAGTGGGGCTGAGCCCTCGCCTGTGGTTGATTGGGAGGTCGTTCCAAGGCGTGGCAGGCAGCGAAAGGCTGATCAGAAAGCCTCCCCGGTGCGTCTGACAAACCGGTTTCAGGCACTGTCTCTGGCTGAGCCAGATGCAGCCGCCTGCCCTGTTTCAGAGGATCATTCTCAGCCTTCAAGGTCCGGGCAATCGCAGAGGGTGGGCTTACTGGTAGTTGGGAGCTCCAATGTTAGGCGCGTAATGGGGCCCCTTAGGGATATGGCGGCTAAGGAGGGGAAGAAATCCAGTGTGCACTCCGTGTGCATTCCGGCAGGAGTCATTCCTGATGTGGAAAGGGTCCTTCCGGATGCCATGAAGAGCACAGGGTGCAGCCAGCTGCAGGTGGTGGCACATGTCGGCACTAATGACGTGTGTCGCTTTGGATCTGAGGAAATTCTCTCTGGATTCCAGCGGCTATCTGATTTGGTGAAGGCTGCCGGTCTTTCTTACGAGATGATGGCAGAGCTCACCATCTGCAGTATCGTTGACAGAACCGACTGCGGACCTTTGGTGCAGAGCCGGGTGGAGGGTCTGAATCAGAGGCTCAGACGGTTTTGCGACCGTATTGGCTGCAGATTCCTTGACTTGCGCCATAGGGTGGTGGGGTTTCGGGTTCCGCTGAATAGGTCAGGAGTTCACTACACTCAGCTGGCGGCTACACGGGTAGCGGAGGCTGTGTGGCATGGACTGGGCGGTTTTTTAGGTTAGAAGGCCTCGGGAAAGTGCGGGAAGGGCTGCAATGTCAAAGGGTGCTTGGCAATTACAGGACGTGCTTGGATCAAGGAACAGTCGGAATTATAGTTGTAAACTGTTGTAGTTGCGCTGGAAAAGTCCCTGAGCTTCAAGCGCTAATAGAAAGCACAGAAGCTGATATCGTTATAGGTACAGAAAGCTGGCTAAAGCCTGAAATAAGTTCTGCAGAAATTTTTACGAAGTCTCAGACGGTGTTCAGGAAAGATAGATTAGGCAGAATTGGTGGTAGAGTGTTGGTGTCTGTCAGTAGTGGTTTATCTTGTAGTGAAGTCGAAGTAGATACTCCGTGCGAATTGGTGTGGGTGGAGGTTATACTTAACAGCCGAATTAAGTTAATAATTGGCTCCTTCTACCGACCCCCAGACTCCGATGATACAGTTGCGGAACAGTTCAGAGAAAGTTTGAGTCTCGTAACAAATAAATACCCCACTCATACGGTTATAGTTGGTGGGGACTTCAACCTACCCTCGGTATGTTGGCAAAAATACTTGTTCAAAACCGGTGGTAGGCAGAACACGTCTTCCGAGATTGTCCTAAATGCATTCTCCGAAAATTATTTAGAGCAGTTAGTCCACGAACCCACGCGAATTGTAAATGGTTGCGAAAACACACTTGACCTCTTGGCCACAAACAATCCAGAGCTGATAGAGAGCATCATGACTGATACAGGGATTAGTGATCACAAAGTCATTGTAGCTAGGCTCAATACCATTTCTTCCAAATCCATCAGAAACAAACGCAAAATAATTTTATTTAAAAAAGCGGATAAAGTGCCACTAGAAGCCTTCCTAAAAGACAATTTCCATTCCTTCCGAACTGACTATGCGAATGTAGACGAGATGTGGCTCAAATTCAAAGATATAGTAGCAACAGCAATTGAGATATTCATACCTCATAAATTGGTAAGAGATGGAACGGATCCCCCGTGGTACACAAAAAAGGTCCGAACGCTGTTGCAGAGGCAACGGAAAAAGCATGCGAAGTTCAGAAGAACGCGAAATCCTGAAGATGGGCTAAAATTTACAGACGCGCGAAATTTGGCACGTACTTCGATGCGAGATGCCTTTAATAGGTTCCACAACGAAACATTGTCTCGAAATTTGGTAGAAAATCCGAAGAAATTCTGGTCGTATGTAAAGTACACAAGCGGCAAGACGCAGTCAATACCTTCGCTGCGCAGTGCCGATGGTACTGTTATCGACGACTGTGCCGCTAAAGCGGAGTTATTGAACGCAGTTTTCCGAAATTCCTTCACCAGGGAAGACGAATGGAATATTCCAGAATTTGAAACACGAACATCTGCTAGCATGAGTCTCTTAGAAGTAGATACCTTAGGGGTTGCGAAGCAACTCAAATCGCTTGATACGGGCAAGTCTTCAGGTCCAGATTGTATACCGATTAGGTTCCTTTCAGATTACGCTGATACTATAGCTCCCTACTTAGCACTCATATACAACCGCTCGCTCACCGATAGATCTGTACCTACAGATTGGAAAATTGCGCAGGTCGCACCAGTGTTCAAGAAGGGTAGTAGGAGTAATCCATTTAACTACAGACCTATATCATTGACGTCGGTTTCCAGTAGGGTTTTGGAGCATATACTGTATTCAAACATTATGAATCACCTCGAAGGGAACGATCTATTGACACGTAATCAGCATGGCTTCAGAAAACATCGCTCTTGTGCAACGCAGCTAGCTCTTTATTCGCACGAAGTAATGGCCGCTATCGACAGGGGATCTCAAGTTGATTCCGTATTTCTAGATTTCCGGAAAGCTTTTGACACCGTTCCTCACAAGCGACTTCTAATCAAGCTGCGGAGCTATGGGGTATCGTCTCAGTTGTGCGACTGGATTCGTGATTTCCTGTCAGGAAGGTCGCAGTTCGTAGTAATAGACGGCAAATCATCGAGTAAAACTGAAGTGATATCAGGTGTTCCCCAGGGAAGCGTCCTGGGACCTCTACTGTTCCTGATCTATATAAATGACCTGGGTGACAATCTGAGCAGTTCTCTTAGGTTGTTCGCAGATGATGCTGTAATTTACCGTCTAGTAAGGTCATCCGAAGATCAGTATCAGCTGCAAAGCGATTTAGAAAAGATTGCTGTATGGTGTGTCAGGTGGCAGTTGACGCTAAATAACGAAAAGTGTGAGATGATCCACATGAGTTCCAAAAGAAATCCGTTGGAATTCGATTACTCGATAAATAGTACAATTCTCAAGGCTGTCAATTCAACTAAGTACCTGGGTGTTAAAATTACGAACAACTTCAGTTGGAAGGACCACATAGATAATATTGTCGGGAAGGCGAGCCAAAGGTTGCGTTTCATTGGCAGGACACTTAGAAGATGCAACAAGTCCACTGAAGAGACAGCTTACACTACACTCGTTCGTCCTCTGTTAGAATATTGCTGCGCGGTGTGGGATCCTTACCAGGTGGGATTGACGGAGGACATCGAGAGGGTGCAAAGAAGGGCAGCTCGTTTTGTATTATCGCGTTATAGGGGAGAGAGTGTGGCAGATATGATACACGAGTTGGGATGGAAGTCATTACAGCATAGACGTTTTTCGTCGCGGCGAGAGCTTTTTACGAAATTTCAGTCACCAACTTTCTCTTCCGAATGTGAAAATATTTTGTTGAGCCCAACCTACATAGGTAGGAATGATCATCAAAATAAAATAAGAGAAATCAGAGCTCGAACAGAAAGGTTTAGGTGGTCGTTTTTCCCGCTCGCTGTTCGGGAGTGGAATAGTAGAGAGATAGTATGATTGTGGTTCGATGAACCCTCTGCCAAGCACTTAAATGTGAATTGCAGAGTAGTCATGTAGATGTAGATGTACGTCCTCAACTAACTGCTGATAAGTTGCAGATCATGAAGGTCTAGTAGCGATTAATTCTCTCAGTATTGACAGGAAACTGTTAAGCTGTACCTCGTGCGGACAAGGACCGAATTACTCTAGGGAACTCAATTGTATAAACATTCTCTTATGGTTGTTTACATACACTATGGAATGTGTGTTCTTATAGGACAACTATTCAAGGATTTCCACCCAATAATATCCAAACATCAGACTTTGTACATAATTTATTAAATTACCAATACTAAACTCTTTTATGTAACAACAAATTCATATAACTTACAGAACTTAACAAATGGTTAAAAGAATGAGCTTTAAAAACAATGACAAACAAATGGTTAAAAGAATGAGCTTTAAAAACAATAACGGCGGCTTGCCACCATAAAATCAAAGAACCTTTTACAATAGTGCTTTTAGAGTTTACCCAAGAGACAAAATCCAATAATAAGTTAACTTGGCACTACAACTTTTACACCACACACCAAGATCCAATAATAAGTTAACTTGGCATTACAATTTAAAATCATTTATATAAAAATTTTTTGAGAAATATAACGGTACTTGGCACCATGAAATCAAAGAAGCGCAGCACACAACCAATAAATATAATAACAAAATAATAATTTGTTACAACCAAAGGGCAAGGGCAACTCCCAACGCAAACACAGACGAGCGAACTCTCAACACTTCGGAGCCTTCTCATTGGAAGCGGTCCACGAAATAAACCGTCGAGAGCTCCCTGACATGCCTCCCACAACTGCCCATCACTTACGCACCTTGGTTATGTTCTGCAACACACGACCGTTATGTATACACCGATGAAATTCAAAAATCAAATAACAATATAACATCCCGACAGCACATGATTACCACGACGCCGTTAACTCGGGCGCTCTTAACAAGTGCCGGAAGTCAACACACACAAATCTTAATAAACAATTCTCGCTTCTTACAACAAAATAATAAAAGCCAAGCGCACATGAATAGTCAAACCACAGTCTTAGAAGTGCCTTAACGACACCAAACACGACTACTCCAACAAGTTAATAATAACACAGTGAGATAAAAATGCAGAACATACCACTAAATGCTGTTACACAAACCAAATTGACGATATCGTGTTGTTCAGGTCCCACAAGACCACATATATCAAGCAACAGTAATTCACTATGCATATACTGTCCAAAACCGCCTTTCTTAGGCAGACTTTACCTAACACATCAAATGCCAAATATACCATACACTAACGGAACTCCGGGCAGGTAACCGAAACCACCTACGTGAATTCCTTCAACAAGGAACAAAGAGGCACCTCCAAAGGTAACGCTGAGTAGACCAGGTGGGCAACGACCCACTCAGCGGGATAACCAAAAGTTACTCCAGTTGAGCAAATAAATTAGTTCCAACAAATATCGTAACGTGCCACACACACATAGCAAAAACTTCCAACAACGCCGTCCCACATCAGAACGAAGTTCAGAAACCGCTGCTAGAGCTTCCAGCGGAAAATCTGACGACCCAACCGAGCCCACACCCTAACCTGGCAGATGACTCCAAAATTTAGCAACTAGTTGTCTCCGGGCCACAGTATCACAGGACCCCACCGGAACTCCACATCAGACAGGCAGGCAGAACAAGTACGCCGACTGCAATTAAACACCACCGTATGGCAAGCAAAGCGGCGAGTCGCCTCAGCCCCAGACCACTCTGCTCATATTACGAGGCACAACAACCTTAGCGCTAGTCACCAGCAGGTCAGGCAGAGCGAACTTCATGTTCCGTGTAATACCCTGAAACCGTCTACTCTCTCGCTTTCCGCCGGCCACCGCAAACACACACCAGCGACGTAATAGCAAATCACGACCGGAGCGCCATCCGCACCAGAACAGCGAACTATAATCGATTATAGCGCGCGCTGTAAAGAAGATCACAGGATAGCGGCGCGCGCCATATCACACTATGTGATCAAAAGCATCCGGACACCCCAAAAACATACGTTTTTCATATTCGGTGCATTGTGCTGCCACTTACTGCCAGGTACTCCTCATCAGCGACCTCAGTAGTCATTAGACATGGTGAGAGAGCAGAAAGGGGCGCTCCGCGGAACTCACGGACTTCGAACGTGGTCAGGTGATTGGGTGTCACTTGTGTCATACGTCTGTACGCGAGATTTCCACACTCCTAAACATCCCTAGTCCCATTGTTTCCAGTGTGATAGTGAAGTGGAAACGTGAAGGGACACGTACAGCACAAAAGCGTACTGGCCGACCTCGTCTGTTGACTAACAGAGACCGCTGACAGTTGAAGAGGATCGTAATGTGTAATAGGCATACATATATACAGACCATAACACAGGAAGTCCAAACTGCAAGTACTACGACAGTTAGGCGGCAGGTGAGAAAACTTGCGCCGGCCGCGGTGGTCTCGCGGTTCTAGGTGCGCAGTCCGGAGCCGTGCGACTGCTACGATCGCAGGTTCGAATCCTGCCTCGGGCATGGAAGTGTGTGATGTCCTTAGGTTAGTTAGGTTTAAGTAGTTCTAAGTTCTAGGGTACTAATGACCACAGCAGTTGAGTCCCATAGTGCTCAGAGCCCCATTTGAACCTTTTTTTTTTTTTTTTTTTTTTTTTTTTTTTTTTTTTTTTTTTTTTTGAGAAAACTTGCATTTCATGGTCGAGCGGCCGCTCATAACACATCGCACCGGTAAATGCCAAACGACGCCTCGCTTGGTGTAAGGAGCCTAAACATTGAATGGTTGAACACTGGAAAAACGTTGTGTGGAGTGACGAATCACGATACACAATGTGGCGATCCGATGGCAGGGTTGGGTATGGCGAACGCCCAGTGAACGTCATCTGCCACCATGTGTAGTGACAACAGTAAAATTCGGAGGCGATGGTGTTATGGTGCGGCCGTTTTGTTTTGCGTGGCACTATCACAGCACAGGCCTACATTGACGTTTTAAGCACCTTCATGCTTCCCACTGTTGAATACCAATTCGAGTATGGCGATTGCATCTTTCAACACGATCGAGCAGCTGTTCATAACGCACGACCTGTGGCTGATTGGTTACACGACAATAATATCCCTGCAATGGACTGGCCTGCACAGAGTCGTGACCTGAATCCTATAGAACACTTTTGGGATATTTTGGAACGCCGACCTCGTGCAGGCCTCACCGACCGACATCGATGCACCTCCTCAGTGCAGGTCCGTGAAGAAAGGGGTTGCCATTCCCCAATAAACCTTCCAGCACCTGATTGAACGTATGCCTGCGACAGTGAAAGCTGTCATCGAGGCTAAGGGTGGGCCAACACTGCACTGAATTCCTGAATTACCGATGGAGGACGTCATGAACGTGTAAGTCATTTTCAGCCAGGTGTGCAGATGCTTTTGTTCAGATAGTGTATGCGGCATTTCGTCGATTCCCGTAACAGTTGGAGGTTCGAGCTAGGTATGCACCCGCAATAAAGTGATCAATTATTCATCCTCACCTTAATTATATATGTGGTATCTATTCTTTCGGACATGTAATAAGGATTATGGGCAAAGGGCACTACATTCGTAGTGAGTGCTTTAGTTGAGAATTTCGGTCTGACGGAGGTGTCCTAGGGTACTCCGTGCAGTTGAGCTGCCCACTCCGTCTGGATGGCGCAGTAGTCAGCGCATCTGCCTAATAACCCGGATACCCGGGTCCGAATCCTGGTCCGGGACAAAATTTCAACTTTCCCCATTGATTTAAATCAACGCTCACTAGCAGCTAATGTCATTAAATCCTTTTTGTCTTACTTGTCACTGGCAACGTGATATCGCTTGGAATTCTAATTACATTGGCGGAGTGACGTCACACAGAGGTCCGGATTCTCAATCGCAGTTTCGGAAAATCAGCTACAGCTTAAATAGTTAAATAAACGACTTAATTTTCTACAGACTCTTAACAGGTGGGAATGAAGGGGGGAGGAAGGGGAGGAGGAAGATAGTCAAATTTTTTTGTCGAAATTACAGAACACCTTTAGGATCTGCCGGTTAAGACCTAACCAAATAAAGCCATACAAGACATAGGAACTGAGGGGGTTTTGCTGGGTCGGAAATGAATCTGAGGGCTCATACCTACCCAAAAGAAAAACTGGATGTGAAGTAGAAAACAAAAAAATACAATAGGACCTATGCTACTCAGTTAGATGAGGGCCAGATGTGTATCGCAAACACAATCCTAAGAATACCTAATTTTACACGTCCTTTGAAACAACTACCATAACCAGTATCTGTGTTACGTTTAAGAAATAAATAATAAAATGTTATTGACAGGGTTTCACCAAAATGCTATATTTAACATTTAAATGTTTATTACCAGGAAATATTCTATTTCCAAAAAAGAAGTTAACTAACCTACATTATAAAACACACTGTACATACAAAAAAGTTAAAAGACAGTTTTGCTCAAAGAGTGTACAACAAGGCTACCATGAGGAACATATATATCTTAAAACTTATGTTCAATAGTGGGGTCCAATAAGAGAGAGCCCTGCTATCCAAACTTCTCCAGAATTACAGGAGAAAATCCAACCTGTCTGTACTTACAAAAACTTCACATAGAATAGACTTCACATAAGTAATATTATCTAGCCATATCAGAAATGGTATGGTACATTAGAGAACATATTAAAAATATTACTGAAGAATCTACAGCATGACATATGTGAACTTTGTATTTGCTTCGTCACTCTTTTGGGTATACTAAAAAGGGGAGGGGGGGGCCTCAAGACCAGAGATAAATTCATTTAAGGTAATGAGAACTAATTACAAGAGCCTAGAAATTATGAAACATCCATGATAATTTCCAGAAATAGCTGACAGGTATTTATGTATACATAAAAATTTACGTTCAGTAAGGTGCCGACAAAGAGAGACCATCAGTCTCCACATACTTCCATCCTTACAGGAAAAATCCAAACACACACGTACACACACACACACACACACACACACACACACACACACACACACACACACACACACACACAATTGGAACTAAAAAGAAAAAAATGGGGGAGGGGGAAACCATTGTACAGCTGGAGAGTGTAGCATTTAAAATAATGAATGATAATTATAAGAGCGTAGAAATGTAAAGCATACATGACAATTCCATAAACAACTGACAGGCACTGAAATATATATTTAAAACTTATATTCATTAATGTGGCTCAGTAAGGGATAGCACTAATCTCCAGACATCCCATCATTACAGAACAAAATCTAGCATACCGTATGTACAAATCATTTACCGCAGGGACACTTACTTTGAGTGAATCTTATCAATTCATATCACAGGTGGTTTGGTACACTAGCACTCAATTTACAAAATTACTAAAAGATTATACAATATGACATATCTAACATTTTTATTTGCTTTGTTATTATTATTAATCTGCCAAGGAGGAGAGGCGGGTGGAGGAACCTTGTACACAACCAAAGAGCAGTTGAAAACATAAATAACTGACAAGTATTTAAGCTTAAAAAACCACCGTTGATCTACAACGGCTCACTTAATGATTAACATATATTTCTTAACATTGTACCTGTACCCCTTCACCTCCCCTTCCCCATCTGGGCTACGGTTGAGGGGTGAAAGAGGATCGGGGATCACCTCCCAGCATCATCTATCTCCTTAACAGTTAAGTATTTTTTGTCTTATTTCATTGAAAATGTTCCGTCTCAAAAGCTCATCTGAAAGAACGAGGGCGTGCTGAAAAGTAATGCCTTTGAATTTTCTTAAATAAACCTCTCAAAACCTTTTGAATAAAACTAACAATATTAACATTCTGCATCTTTATTCTACATGTCTACACATTTGCAACCGTCTGCCGCTAGAGGACTGAAAATTGTAGTGTGTAACATGGCTGTGTGTAACGTAACTGTGACGGCACGTGAGAAACTGCGTACCATAATCGTGTTTCCAATTCGAAGAGTTCGTCCACGCACGAATTACCTTCTTCAGCATGACAACGCCACGCTACACGCTGCGCCATCCTCAACAATCCGACGCCTTGGGTTCACTGCCATCGACCATTCTCCGTGAAGTCCCGACCTGGCCCCATCCGATTTTCATCTGTTTCCAAAACTTAAAGAACACCTTTGAGGACTACACTTTGACAATGATGAAGCGACGCAAACAGACGCGGTGGTTCCGTCAACAAAGTCAAACGTTCTAGAGTGACGGTATCAACAACCAGATATCTCGTAGGGAGAGGTGTGTTCGTCGCCACGGTGTCTACGTTGAGAAACAAATGTGTAGACATGAAGAATAAAAATGTCGAATATTAATAACGTTTGCTTTATGTACAAATCTCAAAGTTAGCGTAAGGAGGGCTATGCGTGAAGCGTTCAGTGAATTCGAAAGTAAAATTCTATGTACCGACTTGACAGAAAATCCTAGGAAGTTCTGGTCTTACGTTAAATCAGTAAGTGGCTCGAAACAGCATATCCAGACACTCCGGGATGATGATGGCATTGAAACAGAGGATGACACGCGTAAAGCTAAAATACTAAACACATTTTTCCAAAGCTGTTTCACAGAGGAAGACCGCACTGCAGTTCCTTCTCTAAATCCTCGCACAAACGAAAAAATGGCTGACATCGAAATAAGTGTCCAAGGAATAGAAAACCAACTGGAATCACTCAACAGAGGAAAGTCCACTGGACCTGACGGGATACCAATTCGATTCTACACAGAGTACGCGAAAGAACTTGCCCCCCTTCTAACAGCCGTGTATCGCAAGTCTTTAAGAGGAACGGAAGGTTCCAAAAGATTGGAAAAGAGCACAGGTAGTCCCAGTCGTCAAGGAGGGTCGTCGAGTAGATGCTCAAAATTATAGACCTATATCTCTGACGTCGATCTGTTGTAGAATTTTAGAACATGTTTTTTGCTCGCGTATCATGTCGTTTCTGGAAACCCAGAATCTACTCTGTAGGAATCAACATGGATTACGGAAACAGCGATCGTGTGAGACCCAACTCGCTTTATTTGTTCATGAGACCCAGAAAATATTAGATCAGGCTCCCAGGTAGATGCTATTTTCCTTTACTTCCGAAAGGCGTTCGATACAGTTCCGCACTGTCGCCTGATAAACGAAGTAAGAGCCCACGGAATATCAGATCAGCTGTGTGGCTGGATTGAAGAGGTTTTAGCAAACAGAACGCAGAATGTTGGTCTCAATGGAGAGACGTCTACAGACATTAAAGTAACCTCTGTCGTGCCACAGGGGAGTGTTATGGGACCACTGCTTTTTCATAATATATATATATAAATTACCTAGTAGACAGTGTCGGAAGTTCCATGCGGCACTTGACGGATGATGCTGTAGTATACAGAGAAGTTGCAGCATTAGAAAAATGTAGTGAAATGCAGGAAGGTCTGCACTTGGTGCAGGGACTGGCAAGCGACCCTTAACATAGACAAATGTAATGTATTGCGAATACATAGAAAGAAGGATCCTTTATTGTATGATTATATGATAGCGGAACAAACACTGGTAGCAGTTACTTCTGTAAAATATCTGGGAGTATGCGTACGGAACGATCTGAAGTGGAATGATCATATAAAATTAATTGTTGGTAAGGCGGATACCAGGTTGAGATTCATTGGGAGAGTCCTTAGAAAATGTAGTCCATCAGCAAAGGAGGTGGCTTACAAAACACTCGTTCGACCTATACTTGAGTGTTGCTCATCAGTGTGGGATGCGTACCAGGTCGGGTTGACACAGGAGATAGAGAAGATCCAAAGAAGAGCGGCGCGTTTCGTCACAGGGTTATTTGGTAAGCGTGATAGCGTTACGGAGATGTTTAGCAAACTCAAGTGGCAGACTCTGCGAGAGAGGCGCTCTGATACGCGCTGTAGCTTGCTGTCCAGGTTTCGAGAGGGTGCGTTTCTGGATGAGGTATCGAATTATCTGTTAGAATTGTTGGTGCACAAGCAGATTTCTGCCGCTTCTTTTATTACAGAATCATAGTAATTCGATGCACGGAAGAAGATCTTCGTATTCTACGAGTTGATCTTATGTCCTTCCATAAGGCTGTATTCCGCTATAGCTGTTTTCTCAAGATTTCTGTACTGGAATCGCCGTTTATGTTCGGCGCAGGGCTGCGGATTGCCTGCCCTACGTGATCTTCGTCACATTTATTCATTGTGTACACAACACATTGTACACAACACGTACCTTCCGATCCAGGCTGTCTTTCATTAGGTGCACCAAGTCCTGAATCCTTAATTTTCTGTGAAGGTCTAAATACTGACCTGATACCATATTTACTTAACATGTGCTCAATCTTGCTTGAGGTCGCTCTGCAGTATGGAAGGAATGCTGTGTGGGAATATCTTCTTATGTTGGCTCGATGAGTTTGTGACTACGTTTACCAGCGAAGCAGCTCTAATTTGACATGATTTGCATTCTTTTCCATGAACACATCCTGTGGCTGTTTTAGTTCATATCCCAGGTGATCACGTTCAGAAGTTGTCAGCGCTCTGTATATTGAAATGTTAAGTACAGAATGCTTCGGAATTGAATAGTAGAAACTGTGTTCATTTAAATAAGGATCTGTGTGTATCGGCTTTCTTTACACAGAATATCCCAATAGTCCGCAATTTCTCGTTGAACCAACACGTCCAAAAAAGGTAACTTGCATTCCGTTTCTGCTTCGATAGTAGACCTCACGTTCGGGTATATGGATCTAATGTGCGTCAAGGACTGATCCATTCCGTGAGACCAGGTTAAAAATATGTCGTCCACAAACCTATAAAAACTATTTGGGTGAAGAGGAGCAAAATGTAAAGTCCGTTCTTCGAAATTTTCCATAAAGAAGTCAACAACATCCTGTCTGATCACCTCCATCCATTCATGTCCATTGTACATGCTGACGGACTTGGGCAATTCCAGCAGGACAATGCGACACTCCACACGTCCACAACTGCTACAGAGTGGCTCCAGAAACACTCTTCTGAGTTTAAACACATCCGCTGGCCACCAAACTCCCCAGACATGAACATTAATGAGCATATCGGGCATGCCTTGCAACGTGCTGTTCAGAAGAGATCTCCACCCCCTCATACTCTTATAAATTTAATGACAGCCTCACAGGATTCACGGTGACAGTTCCCTCCACTACTACTACAGGCGTTAGTTGAGTCCATGCCACGTCGTGTTGCAGCACTTCTGCGTGCTCACGGGGGCCTTACACGATGTTAGGAAGGTGTACCAGTTTCTTTGGCTCTTCAGTGTATACAAACATTGGACCCATTATTTATATAAAAATGTTGTCGGGATTACACACCCTAATCACCCTTAGCGTTAGGCGTGAGAAGTCGTGATATGTAAAAATTTTAGTATCAAGTCCGTAGTTTCCAGAGTCGATAGACTTTTGGTTACCATTACGATGACATTTCACCACTAGCGTTGGTCGGGAAGGGGGGGGGGGGGGGGGGGAGAAATGGGTGCAAAGTGAGACATATCAGCAAATCTCTGTAACGCCTGAAGGAATTTCTACAAAAATAGGCACAAGTATCACTTGCTATCTGTAAAAAATTACTGTGGCGAAAATTACCCCTACCACTAATATAGCTAAAATTGGGAGTGAAAAGGGAAGACGTAAAAGCATAATTCAGGAACGCCTGGAGTTATTTTAACCAAACTTGGTGTATATATGACATGATTTGTATAAAAATACTGCGGGAGTCAGCTATCTCTACTACCGCCAGCGGTGGTGACGATGATGAGAAGGGGTGACATGTAGAAACGTCCAAAAATCTATTAGTATTTCTTTCCTTTAATTAGTTCGGTTGTAATACGTTAAAAGTATGAAGCGCAATCTGTTTCTTATTTTCGTTGTTCGGTGCATCAATCACATGGTGAAAATGAGCACTGCAGCGAACCAATAATTTTGTAAGCGTGTTTTGTGGGTCAAAGATAATGCCAAACGGCTGAGTGCCACAGATACATTTAACGTTCTCTCTAGAGTTACATGATGTAAAACAGCGGACAATCACACTGTTGCCGGCGATAGTCTTCCTTCTCGAAACGACAGTCAAATAGCGGCAGAATTACAAGTTTCCTCAAAATTCAGATGAAGCTGTAGGATGAAACATGCACGAGTATTGTCCTTTTGAAAGACGGTATCTCGCATGGGAGGTGACACATTACGATGCAAGATGTCTGTGACGTACCTCTGTGCCGTCAAAGTTTAGTTATCGCCGGAGATGCCTGACGTCATAGCCGATGGCTACCCACACTTTGAAGTCAGGAGTAACTCCAGTCTGTCTCTCCAAACATTAGTAGAAAGTGTCATTTCCTTTCAGTGCCATACCTGCAGAAAATGTGAGATCGTTAAGAACTGACATCCACCGACATATCTGATGTGACTCCACTTGTCAGCAATTCATGCTAACTGGGAACAGCACCCCTCCAAACGTAGCCGTCTGTGATTTAGTGTTAACACCAGCATGCACGCGGGACGGTTATTCAGCAACCCGACGTCTGCTAAACTCCGAGGAATGGTGCAAGATCATATGGGTTGTTTCTCTGAGACCATTTCTTGTGCCCGGATTGCAGATGCAAACGTAAAGGGGTTACAGTGTATTTGGCACGCCATACGGCGATTTTCCCATGGTGGCGACAGATATGGTCGAACAGAAACTTCGCATCACGTTCCCATTAAGTCCACCATCTGGCCACTGTCACTTTCAGTCATAACGTCATCCCTAACATCGGTTTGCTGCAAAATGCTAGAACATATTCTCAGTCCGAATATAATAAATTTCCTTGAGATTGAGAAGCTTATGTTCACGAATCGGCATGCTTTTCTACAACCATGCTGATTCGTGTACATAAGCTTCGCAGTTAGTACCTCGAAGTGCATGTGGCAAGAGCAAGATGTTAATGTCTACTTTCCCCTGGGAAGCAGATCACGTGTTGAAGTATGGATGCACGTAAGCAAACTGGTTAGTCTATACTGACAGGCGTAGTCCAGTTGGGGTGCAGTTACGACCATGCAGAAAACATCAGGTAGTAACTTATGTGACGTGTTTGTGAGAAGACAGTTCGATACAGAGAAAAAAAGAAGCAACATACTGATGTGTCTACGTATTAAGTACCACATGCAAAAATATCTGCACTTATACGCACTACATCCTATATATATCACATTCATGCTGGTTGCGCAGTTGATAGCTTCTGACCTCAGCCTGAGACACGCCATATTGGCTTCTCGCTTAGCTGTCAGCACTGTTACTGTCGGTACTCGTCACAGGGGCGCTATCTCAGAGACAGTGACCGATACCAGACGCTTAAACTGATATGTTTCAGATGCTTCTACTGATATCAGAAAGCCGGCCGCGGTGGTCTCGCGGTTCTAGATGCGCAGTCCGGAACCGTGCGACTGCTACGGTCGCAGGTTCGAATCCTGCTTCTGGCATGGATGTGTGTGATGTCCTTTGGTTAGTTAGGTTTAAGTAGTTCTAAGTTCTAGGGGACTAATGACCACAGCAGTTGAGTCCCATAGTGCTCAGAGCCATTTGAACCATTTTTGATATCAGAATCTACATGTATAGCATACATTATTTGCTTATCGGATGAATAAGTTACTTGAATGCTGTTGTTGTTCGATATTTTGATACATATCTGAATAAAATTTAAACCCCTAAAAGAATACTCTCAAAAAATATAGGATTTTCCAGCAGTGTAGTAGGCAACCACACCTATCAACAAATCTGTCATAGCTCAAAAGTCAGTTTTTTGTATAACAGCAGACACGGTGGTGAAAGCTAAACGAGTAGACAATAAACACGTGCCTGAGGCCGAGGTCAGACAGAAGTTATCGACTGCCCGGCAGGCATGAATGTGGTTTTTAATCGGTTTCCCGCAGAGCTACGTAATCGTCCACGACCTCTGCTTCGTGAGCATGTGAAGCTTACATAGCACAAGGGCAGAGCTTAATCGATTCACTTAATAATGTCGTCAAAGCAGAACTCCTTGATTACGATTATCTTGTAGAGGCTAAGATGTTGTACTCGTATTTGGAGAAGAAACGGGTCGGTGGTGGTGGGGGGTTGGGGGGGAGGGGAAGGGGGATTAAATACACATCTGATCACCATGATTTAGTTTATTCATGATGTATCTCAGATTCAGCGATATGTTAAACTCTGCAGTTAGATTTAAAGCAGTTGGCATTCAAATACCAAAGAACAAAAGTAACCCATGTGTGTTGACCTCACCATGCGTACCATATTGGAGAGAAAACTTTTACGTGTCGTCAACCATGTGTCTACAACCTGCATTCGTACATGCATTATGTACATTTCCGTACAGTGGAGACATTTTGATTGGAAGTCGCTTGCCCGGTATCGGCAGATAAATACGGTTTTGCAGTGCCTGTGTTGTTCAGAATACGATGTAATGTTCCACCGGAGGTTCATGCATGACAGGTGTGCCCTTACGAACTGTGGTTGTGTGAAACTCGTATTAGGGTCACTGTCATGCGTTGCTTTTCCTCTGTAATGAGAGTGGATCGTAACATGAAGTATACTTCTCAATTTTATTGCGATTTAGTTTGATAAAGACCAAGGGGCGAAATTAACCAATTGCTGAATATTGAAATGAAGCTTTTACTTCAGGATAAAAGTAAAACCTACACAAGAAGATGACGTCCTTTATTTAGAGTAGTTGCCACTTGATAGCTAGGTGGCAGCATTGCTCCCACCACGAATATACCAATGGGATTCTTCCATTGTTGACTCTCACTGTGTTGCCACTTACAATGCACAAACCATTGTTTTTGTGAGTTCCCAAGTGAGAAAGTTTTCCAACCGCGAAAATTTCGACTGTTTGAACAAGAGAAGTAACTCCTGTATTTATTAAAATTGAAAACAGATTTTAACGCACTTAAATGCACTGCAAAGTCCTATACCGTATGTGAATTTCAGAATATTTACTCGACTTAAATAAACGAAATGCGAGACCAAAGTTACGAAGGATGTTTTGCCAAGGGAGGTATTTCGGTCGTCAACGAAAGAAACGTATTTAGATGAGTTGAACAGTTTTCGAGATATGTGATACGGTTGAAGTTGTTTACCAGTCTGAAAAATTTCATCCGTTTCAAAAAAATTAACGCCACTCTGGCCTTAATTAAAATGCTTAGACATACTATACAGATCTATACCATACATGAATTTCAGATTTTTTGCGTGATTTGGGAGCGGATAGGCAGTTGAAACCAATCTGTCGATGCGGATAGCTGTGGCAGCTGCCTTCAGCCCGTACCTGTCGCGACAACGGTACCAACTAATCTAAATAAGCCTACAGTCTTCCGCACTTTAAGTAACATTAGCTAGAACGTGTTGTATAAAGCTGAATGCCAGGCTGAACATCAAACAGGTAGTTATTTATGAAAATATTATCGATTAGGCTGAAGCCAGAGATCCAGAGGAAATAACTGACAGAGTAGAATGATTTTCACTCTGCAGCAGAATGTGCGCAGATATGAAACTTCGTGGCAGATTAAAACTGTGTGCCGGACCGAGACTCGAACTCGGGACCTTTGCCTTTCGCGGGCAACCAACTTTTTTTGGTTGATCTCATTTTGTTCTAGATTGTTCATTGAATTTGTTCGTGGCGGACGTCCGATGACGCCTGTTCAGAGTGATCGTTGACTCGTTCACTCAGTTTTTTTTGTTACAGGGGGTAGCTAAACCCTCTGATTGAACACGCTGAGCTACCATGCCGGCACCAACTGAGCTACCCAAGCACGACTCACGGCCCGTCCTCACAGCTTTACTTCTGCCAGTACCTCGCCTCCTACCTTCCAAACTTTACAAAAGCTCTCCTGCGAGCCTTGCGGAACTAGCACTCCTGAAAGAAAGGATATTGCGGAGACATCGCTTAGCCACAGCTTGGGGGAGGCTCGCAGGAGAGCAAGTTACTGGCAGAAGTAAAGCTGTGAGGACGGGTCGTGAGTCGTGATTGGGTAGCTCAGTTGGTGCCGGCACGGTAGCTCAGCGTGTTGGGACAGAGGGTTAGCTGCCCTCTGCAATAAAAGAAACTGAGTTAATCGATCAACAACGAACTTAAACGGATGTCTTACGACGTCCGCCCCGAGCAGATTAAGCGAACAAAATCAGATTTTTAAAAAAGTTGGTAGGGCACTTGCCCGCGAAAGGCAAAGGTCCCGAGTTCCGGTCTCGGTCAGGCACACTGTTTTAATCTGCCAGGAAGTTTCACTGACAGAGTTCACATCACCTACCCAAGGATATTAAAATCGTCAGTCCTAAGTTCTCATATAAGTTATTAATGTTTTTATCTTCCTAAATAATTAATAAGTGATCTGAAATTGATATCAGACGTTGAAAAACATTTTCAACCTGCTCACGTGCGTCAACGTATAATCTCAGTGCTCATGAATCTTTTTCCTTGCCTTTCTCTTCTTTTCTCCTCATTTCAGGTGTCAGATATTTCTGTAGTCTTCTCAACAAACAAACGAAAATGGAGAAGTAATACAAGTTACAATATTGCTAACAATTAATGACACAGTGTTATTGTCGGTGGGTACAGTGCTATAGTGTAGCTTCAGGGTATGGCTTAATCTCCAATCAAATAAAACTTTATCTGCAATAACTTGAACACCTGACTCGTAAGAGTGAATCAGTTATACTAGTGACAGAAAATGAATGTCACATCAGATGTGACATTCAGTTGCTACTGGTTTCTTGGACCACACTTGCGCAGAACAAAGGATCACCATTGACGCTGCCTGTCATTCCACTGCGTGGTGAAATAGCGAGTCTACCCACTAATACTAAAATCAATATTTTGGATTCACCTTGTAACAGGTCCGAGTGGACTGTCCACAGTCGACGTTCAGTTCACTCCAGCAACGTATATCGCCGGCTGGTAGCAAGCGAGCCCCTGTGCTCCTGAGTACACAGCGCGCGCACCTGCAGCGTACGAGTTATGCCGTCCGGCAACTCGAGTACACACAGCCATCTGCTGCTCGAATAAACAGGCTACATGCAGCCTTAACATACGGCGAGTTCCGCAAACATATGAGGAGATACCTTCACCACACAGCTCTCTGCCTGCAGGCGGGGGAGTAATCCGCGTTCGTGAGAGCTTGTTTTCTCATCAGCGTTATTTTCTCATCAGCGTTACTTTCTCGCAAATATTAAGTTCGTAGGTCTTGCAACTTTACACTTTTTCGATGTAAACTACATGAAGCACGTTGTATCAACTATCCACAGCTTTGCGTCTACTAAACTCTCGTCTGAGGAGTTATAGCAGTCATTATTTGGATAACGCAGTTACCAGTGGAAAATTTGCTACTACTGTTGAACCGAACTGACACAAGAAGCGAATCTTGTCTTTCAGGCAGATAATACAGCTATAGGAGTAAACAGTACACGTTCTTTCACAGAACGTATCTGAAGATAATCAAGGTAAATACATCATCGTCAACTTTTGATAACATTCAGTACCTCAGACTTAAATAAACGTCTTAACTTAGTTACAATTGCAGTTATCAAGCTTACTGCTATACATGATACAAAAGTTTTTAAAAAAATGTTTACACTTTCTGCATATTTTCGCTCACTAGTGGGCTATCAAATCATTTTTAACCATATCTATTCACAGAAATAGCATTTTTAGAGGATAGGGTCGATCAAAAGTTTCCGTTCGAAGGTCGTACAGTCCAGAATTGGTACGCCAATCAGGCAAAATCACCGATAGCAATGAGGCAATCATCCCACCGACACACCAGTTGAAGATAATAACCGTTTGGTAAAACAACGTGTCGTACTGCTGCCCGGTGAATACATATTCGGCTTGGAATTGACTGATACCGTTGTTGGATGTCCTCCTTATGGATATAGTCCCAAATTCTGTCCAATTGGTGCGTTGGATTGTCAGAATCCCGAGCTAGTTTGAGAGTCCTGCCCATAATGCTCCAAACGTTCTCAATTGGGGAGAGATCCGGTCACGTTGCTGGCCAAGGCAGAATTTGGCATGCACGAAGACAAGCAGTAGAAACGCTCCACCTGTACAGGCAGGCATTATCGTACTGAGATGTAAACCCAGGACAATAAAACTGGGCGTAGAATGTCCACGACGCTCCGCTGTGTTGTAAGGGTGTCGCGGATGACAAACAAAGGGGTCCTGCTATGAAATGAAATTAAATGGTACCCCAGACCGTAACTCCTGGCTGTCGACCTGTATGGTGGGCAACAGTGAGGTTGATGTCCCATCACTGTCCAGAGCCGCTCCAGATCTATCTTCGTTGGTCATAGGGGCTCAGTTCGATGTGGACTCCATCACTGAAGAGAATTCGACTCCAGTCACTCAATGTGACCGACACCACTGCAAACGGGCTTCTTAACGTACAGAGATCAATGGTAGTCGGCGCAAGGCAGCCCTGAATTCATCCTCCTTTCCGTAGGCCACCTATTAATGTTGTCACTTAAGCATCACTTGCAAATCGGATCAATGATAATGATGAATGGAGTGCTCTGAGTGCCTCTCTGACGATTGCTCTTTCCTCTCGTTCTGTCGTCTTTCTAGGTCGATAGCTTACTTCTTGACGCTGTGTTTCGCCATTGTCCACCCACTGCTGCCAACATCGTCGAATAGCGGCATCGCTCCTGTTCAGATGTCTAGCGATTCGCCGATTACTCCAATCGGCTTCTTTGAGCCCAATTACACGTCCTCTCTCAAATGCTGACATCTGAACATATTGTTCACGCACCTGTCTGTGAGGCATAGTAACTGTCCAACTGAGCACACTTGATGAAATTCACAAAGACGTCGAGCCCTGGTATCGACTTGTCCCCTGTTTACTGTCTTTGGCAGCTGCACAGTGTAATTGTGCTGTAGTGTCACACATTTTTGCATCGGCTGCCAAAGTTTACAGTTTTGTGTTTTCCGTTGATACCTGTATCATTAGCAATTCGTGATTTGTTTTTGCTAAATTCCTTCTTGCTGCGTCGTTTCTTCTTCTTCTTCTTCTTTTTATCTTAGAAAGTGTCTATCACATGTATCATGGTAAGAGACCTCCATCAGTTTCAAGGTACAAAATGGTACACGGCTGATGAACTATGGCTCAAATGTCCACATCTTATTCAAATCGTACTACAATTTGTAGCATTATACTCACGTACTATACGTGAAGAATTAGCAAAATATATTTCACGTAGTTTTAATATATTATACAGCACTTAAGTGTGTACAACGCAAAATATACAGGATGTTACAAAAAGGTACGGCCAAACTTTCCGGAAACATTCCTCACACACAAATAAAGAAAAGATGTCATGTGGACATGTGTCCGGAAACGCTTAATTTCCATGTCAGAGCTCATTTTAGTTTCATCAGTATGTACTGTACTTCCTCGATTCACCGCCAGTTGGCCCAATTGAAGGAAGGTAATGTTGACTTCGGTGCTTGTGTTGACATGCGACTCATTGCTCTACAGTACTAGCATCAAGCACATCAGTACGTAGCATCAACAGGTTAGTGTTCATTACGAACGTAGTTTTGCAGTCAGTGCAAAGTTTACAAATGCGGAGTTGGCAGTTGCCCGTTTGAAGTATGGATTAGCACGGGGCAATAGCCTTGTCGCGGTACGTTTGTATCGAGACAGATTTCCAGAGCGAAGGTGTCCCGACAGGAAGACCAATTCCATGGCCTCCGCGCTCTCCTGACCTCAACCCTCTTGACGTTTGAAAGCTCTTGTCTACGCAACCCCGGTACCAAATGTAGAGACTCTTCGTGCTCGTATTGTGGACGGCTGTGATACAATACGCCATTCTCCAGCGCTGCATCAGCGCATCAGGGATTCCATGCGACGGAGGATGGATGCATGTATCCTCGCTAACGGAGGACATTTTGAACATTTCCTGTAACAAAGTGTTTGAAGTCACGCTGGTACGTTCTGTTGCTGTGTGTTTCCATTCCATGATTAATGTGATTTGGAGAGAAGTAATAAAATGAGCTCTAACATGGAAAGTAAGCGTTTCCGGACGCATTTCCACGTAACATATTTTATTTCTTTGTGTGTGAGGAATGTTTCCTGAAAGTTTGGCCGTACCTTTTTGTAACACCTTGTATACGAAGTAGCTGAGTACCCGGCATTGCTCCAGGTTTGTATTTATTCCAGTCTTCTGGCAGTCCGTCTCCTCCTTCCCCCTCTCTTTCTCCATCGCCTTCTCCCTACTCTATCTATCCCCTCCTCCTCCCTCTCTCTGTCCACTCCTCTTCCATCTCTCTGTTAATCTTCTCCTCCTTACTTTCCCAATCCATTTTCTTCTCTCCCTTGTCGCTCCCCCTCTTCCCTTTCCCTGTCCATCTCCTCTCCCCCTTTCTCTGTCCTCCTCATAGCTCTCTCTGTCCATCTCTTTCTCCCACCTGTCTCTGTGTGCCTCTTCTTCTTTCCTTTCTTTGTCTATCTGCTCCTCCCTGCTCTAAGTCCATCTCCTCCTCCCCCCGCTAATTCCATATCCTCCTCACCCTTTTATCTCCTCCTCACCCCCTCTGAGTCAGTCTCCACCCTCCCCCTCTCTCTGTCATCTCTTCCTCCCTTTCTCTCTTTCCATCTCCTGCTACCCCCTCTCTCTCCGCATTATCACGCTACCCCAATAGCAGAGGATGACAATAAATTATTGAACTATGTGAAATAACGTCGTCATAACTTCTGAACGGTTTGCCTTAGGACATTCAAACTGCATGTGGGGCAATATGGGAATTAGTATGTTCGTGCGTGTTCGGTTTAACGATGAAGCCCGTTTTCATTTGGATGGGTTTGTCAATAAGCAAAATTGGCGCATTTGGAGGACTGAGAATCCGCATTTCGCGATCGAGAAGTCTCTTCACCCTGAATGAGCGATTGTGTGGTGTGTAATGCCCAGTCACAGAATAATCGGTTCAATACTGCTTGATGACACGCTGATTACCAAATGGTACTTGAAGGTTTTGGAACATGATTGCATCCCCATTACCCAAACTGGCCCAGATTTCGAAAAGATGTGGTTCATGCAAGACGGAGCTCGACCCCTTCGAAGAGGAGAGTGTTTGATGTCCTGGACGAGCAATCTGAGGATCGCATTCTGGTTCTGGGGTACCCAGACGCGACTGGCATGGGCCACAATTTTCCGCCATATTCTCCGGATCTGAACACATGAGACTCCTTTCTGTGGGGCTATGTTAAAGACAAAGCGTACAGCAATGACCACAAAACGATTGCTGAACTAAAAACAGACATTCAGGCTGTCATCGATAGCATCGATGTTCCGGCACTTCAGCGGGTCATGCGGAATTTCTCTATTCGCCTGCGCCACATCACCACCAATGATTGCAGGCATATCTAACATATCATAACCTAAAGCCGAGTATGTGTAGTGTCGTTTACATGTTGAGTAAAGCGTACGCAAGCCGTAGTTTGTAACTAATATACGTTTTTTATCATACTATTAATAACTGTCAGACTATAGTGAAGATGTAGTAAGCGATAAACTTTTTTCTCTTTCATCATTTTGTGGTTCTTACCCCACAGTTTTTCATTCCAGGTAGTAAGTACTATATGTACCAAATTTGATTGAAATCGATCCAGTAGTTTAAGAGGAGATTTGTATGCGTGGCTTCGTCCGCACACGCACGTCACATATATTTCATACATATTTAACGAATTTCACACATAATTGTGTACATAATTGTCGTGTATCACTAACAAACTTCGTCCCACAGTTACGTTTTCAAGCAGCTCAATGTTTATGGCGTCCTATCTCCTGAACTATGTGGCATACAATGATAAAATGCCGAACATACATTTAGTGGTATGTGAGAATGTCTGCAAAATCTGTCGCAATTACAGTTAGTAGTAAAGAAATAATAAATCAAAATGTAACGCCTGATGCGGCAGTTTTAGTGCCTATCAGTGAAGATGTAGTAAGCGATAAACTTTTTTCTCTTTCATCATTTTGTGGGGGTTATTAGCCAGGAAAAGTTTCCTAAAGTTTTGAAATTATGTGTAAAGTTGTTGTAAGTAATTAAGTGCTCTCACTGTCAAACACTGAATGAATAAACTCTGGGCATTCGCACTGCATGGGCTGCAGTCCTTTTTCACCCCCATCCCCCCTCACTTGATAGGTAGGTCGTTCCTACCCCACAGCGATTCTTTCCAGACAGTAAGTGATATACACTACTGGCCATTAAAATTGCTACACCAAGAAGATATGCAGATGATAAACGGGTATTCATTGGACAAATACATTATACTAGATCTGACATGTGATTACATTTTCACGCAATTCGGGTGCATAGATCCTGAGAAATCAGTACCCAGAACAACCACCTCTGGCCGTAATAATGGCCTTGATACGCCTTGGCATTGAGTCAAACAGCTTGGATGACGTGTACAGGTACAGCTGCCCATGAGGCTTCAACACAATACCACAGTTCATCAAGAGTAGTGACTGGCGTATTGTGACGAGCCAGTTGCTTGGCCACCATTTACCAGATGTTTTCAATTGGTGAGAGATCTGGAGAATGTGCTGGCCAGGGCAGCAGTCGAACATTTTCTGTATCCAGAAAGGGCCGTACAGAACCTGCAACATGCGGTCGTGCATTATCCTGCTAAAATGTAGGTTTTCGCAGGGATCGAATGAAGGGTAGAGCCACGGGTCGTAGCACGTCTGAAATGTGACGTCCACTGTTCAAAGTGCCGTCAATGCGAACAAGAGGTGACTGAGACGTGTAACCAATGGCACCCCATACCATCACGACTGGTGATACGCCAGTATGGCAATGACGAATACACGCTTCCAATGTGCGTTCACCGCGATGTCGCCAAACACGGATGCGACCATCATGATGCTGTAAACGGAACCTGGATTCATCCGAAAAAATGTTTTGCCATTCGTGCACCCATGTTCGTCGTTGAGTACACCAGCGCAGGTGCTCCTGTCTGTGATGCAGCATCAAGGGTAACCGCAACCATGGTCTCCGAGCTGATAGTCCATGCTGCTGCCAACGTCATCGAACTGTTCGTGCAGATGGTTGTTGTCTTGGAAACGACCCCATCTGTTGACTCAGGGATCGAGACGTGGCTTCACGATCCGTTACAGCCATGCGGATATGATGCCTGCCATCTCGACTGCTAGTGAAACGAGGCCGTTGGTTTGCAGCACTGCGTTCCGTATTATCCTCCTGAATCCATCGATTCCATAGCCTGCTAACAGTCATTGGATATCGACCAACGCTAGCAGCAATGTCGCGATACGATAAACAGCAATCGCGATAGGCTACAAGCCGACCATTATGAAAGTCGGAAACTTGATGGTACGCATTTTTACTCCTTACACGAGTCATCACAACAACGTTTCACCAGGCAACGCCGGTCAACTGCTGTTTGTGTATGAGAAATCGGTTGGAAACTTTCTTCATGTCAGCACGTTGTAGGTGTCGCCACCGGCGCCAACCTTGTGTGAATACTCTGAAAAGCTAATCATTTGAATATCACAGCATCTCCTTCCTGTCGGTTAAATTTCATGTATGTAGCACGTCATCTTCGTGGTGTAGCAATTTTAATGGCCAGTAGTATATATGCCAAGTTGGTTGAAATCGATCGATTGGTTTAGGAGGAGACGTGGAACGTACATGTATACATTTTTGTAACATATGTGGATGCTGCAAACGGAGGAAACTTCATGAATTCCTTCATGTGATTCTATAATTGCTCACTAGACTGAACTACCAACCGAAAACCATCGTGTGTAGAACACTCTCCCATGGGTTTTATGCAACCTGCAATGCCTTCAAAAACAATGTGCAAGATTTTCATATCTCTCGCATACTATTAGTCTTACAGAAAAAATGTACCGGACCTTTTTGTAGAAAATTTTATGTTGTTGAATTTTGTACTGGGATATGTTTTGTCTGGAGGCCACAGTTTTCGAGTTATACAAGAAGGTGAAAACAAGCAGAGGCTATGAATTTAAGTTTGTTGGACTTAGGTAGTATGTGCAGCAATGTTGCCCAGATTGTTGCGGTGCTGTAGTGGCTAGCATTCCTGCCTAATAAACAAAGAGACAAAGTTGCAAATCCCAGCCATGACACTAATTTTAATTCATTTCTTCAGCTTCCACCATTACAGGAAAAATGAGTTTGAAGGTCAGTTTTGTGCGTTTTTCTTTGGTAATTCGAAAACTACAGCCTCAAGCAAAAGTTAATCTCAGTACAAAATTTACCTACATTAAATTTCCTACGTAAAGCTAGTGTTCATTTTTTTCTTTAAGTCTAATAACCTGCATGTAGCGAAGGAGGGAATATGACAGTTTTGCACGTGTTATTTAAAGGCGTTGTGGGTTGAATAAAACCAATTGGAAGTGGCAGCTGAAGCACTATATATTATCCAAGGAATGGATATATTCATTTGTCTGTTTTCAGTGAGTCAGGCTATGCAGGACATTTTTTCTTACTCGAAAATCAACAACAGGTTTTGTCGTTATACTTGGTCGAAACTACCACAGCTTGGAACTCTCAGAGGCAGAAGGTGGTGGTCTTATCAACAACAGAAGCAGAAAATCTAGATTCCTTTCAAGCTGTAAAAGAAATCATATGAATCCAGTAAATTTTGCAAAATATTATGAAGCTAAAAGAAATAACTACTACCTTGTACAACGATTGTCAAAGTGCCATCCGGCTAATCGAGAACCGTGTGCATCATTAGCAATCAAAGCACATGGCTGTGGAGTGTAATTTTATACGAGAAAAATTCAGCTCGAGCATCTTGAACCTGAAACATGTCAGCTCTGCATATCAGCAAACAGCCATTCTCATCAAGTTACCCACTAGAAAGAACTGATAAATCAAGACAGCTACTTTCTGTTGTCGACATTGATTTATTAATCGAAGTGGGAGTGTTGTGACAATGAATTAAAAACTATATGTTTTATTTGTTTCTCCAAGTTACCCACTAGAAAGAACTGATAAATCAAGACAGCTACTTTCTGTTGTCGACATTGATTTATTAATCGAAGTGGGAGTGTTGTGAAAATGAATTAAAAACTATATGTTTTATTTGTTTCTCCAATATTCGTTAACAGTACTATACATCCACATTTGTATTTGTCGCACTTTCCAGTTGCTAATACAGTGCTGACTGACACCTTCGACTTAGGCAGTGAACTTAGTGCTACAGAGACTACATTTTTCGTTATTATAATGTGTGTGCGCGCGTTATGTATCACCTTTTCGTAGATATGTTTTGTGGTGTTGGAGTTACAATGACTAACTCTTTGCAGAGGTACCTACATGACGCCCATGGGTGAACACTACATATTATCGTTACTGCTCGTTTTCATGCAGTCAATAGTTTTTTCCTAAGTTATCAAAGAAAATTATTCCATAAGGCATTATTGAGCGGGGATATCCAAAATATGTCAGGAAGTTGATTCGTTCGTTTCCGAGATTAGCAATTATACGAAGATCAAAAGTAGCTGAACTTAATTATTTGAGCTGCTCAGCAATGTACTTCTTTCAGTTCAAGTATTTTCATGGATTCTATTCTTTTTGCTTTATAACACTAGTATCGTCAGCAAAAAGTACAAATTGTGCTTGATGAATGTTAACAGAGAGGTCGTTCGCGTATATAGGGTGTCCGACAAAGATGTTTACACTGTAATTTAATAACTCGAACAAAAGTAAAAAAAAGAAAAAATATATGAATTTTTGAGTCGCATACGTGGTCACGACATTATTGATAATGTTTTACTGTTGAAGATGTTCAAAATGCCCTCCACTGACAGCAATACAGTGTCTGCAACATCGATGCAGATGTATTTGGTTGCCTTTCGCATGGATTCACAGGTAGTCACAATCACCTCTCTCGTGTCACATAGCGTAGGCGGCTTTATGACGCACAGGATGTCCTTTAGATCTCATCACAGAAAGGCGTCAAACGGCGTTAGATCTAGAGATCTGGTTGGAAACTCAACGCTTACTCATCGGTATGCCCACCTCTCAACAAATGTTGAACCAGGAATTGCCACAATTCATGATGGTAAATTAACGGTGTTGCCGGAAAAAAAAAATTCTTCAGCTCGGTGCAGTTGGTGAACAGCTGATACAATTCGTTCCTGCAACATGGTAAAGTGCTTGACACCTGTTGCTGTTCCTCCAAAAAAGAATGGCCCTGCAAGTCCTCTGACAAGCATATCACACCAGACTGATAACACGGAAGATTACAGCTCGTTCTTCCGTAATATGGGGATTATCTGTTGCCAGTACACACAAATATGGTGATTGATAGTTCCATTCAATTGAAACGTCGCCTCATCAAACCAGACAATGACGTCAGTCAGCTGATCATTATCGCACGCTCATTCAAAAAATTCAAGACGCTTATTTGAATCGTATTCATTCATCAAGTGAGCTGTCTGGGTATGTAAGATTACCCATTTTGCTTGCTATAAAATGCGATGTATATATGATTTGCTTATACATGATTCGCACGCTGCTTGTCGCATAGACTTCTTTGGGCACCTCGTGGGAACTTGTTAAAACTGCATCCACCTCTCTTTTGTCCGCTAGTGATATCTTCCTGCCACAGCGTCCTTTCTTCCGATCACGCACACTACCTTCCCTCTCAAATTTGTCGACGCAGCAGCAAACTCTGCTCGCCATCGGCTCTACACTTCTTTCGTGTTTTCACATTTCCACTAACACTTTAAAATACACTTTCTTGGTTCCAAGGATAAGTTTCCAGCCATATTGTTATTTACGTGGCAACTGAAAATAAACAAAAGAAGAACAAAGGAATGGTTACATACATTAGTCATGAGAGCACCATATAATCACATTTGAATCAGGTTATCATTAATACTTCCTCTATTCTGTAGGTGGCAACGGCCTTGCCGCAGTGGATACAGCGGTTCTCTTGAGATTACCGAAGTTAAGCGCTGTCGGGCGTGGCGGGCACTTGGATAGGTGACCATACGGGCCGCCGTTCGCTGTTGCCATTTTTCGGTGTGCACTCAGCCTCGTGATGCCAATTCAGGAGCTACTCGACCGAATAGTAGCGGCTCCGGTCAAAGAAAACCATCGTAACGACCGGGAGACCCCCCCCCCCCTTTATGGGACACCCTGTATAAGTAATAAGAGAGAACTCAAAATGGAACCTTGTGGGACTCTTTTTGTGATTGCTAACCAGTAACTAAAATATTCTCTCCTTCCAACAATCTTTGAATTATCCATCACAACATTTTGCATTCTGTTTCTATCCAACATAAATGCTTTGCAAGCCACCATATGATGCACGGTGGAGGGTACCTTGTATCACCACTAGTCATTTCCTTTCCTTTTCCACTTGCAGAGTGAGGGAAAAATGATTATTTATATGCCTGTGTACGAGTCCTAATTTTTGTTAACTTTTCTTCGTGGTCCTTGTGCGAGATGTACGTTGACGGCAGTAGCATCGTTCAACAGGCAGCTACAAACGCCGTTTATATACTGTAGATTTTCTCAATATTTCTACACGAAGAGAAAGTTGTCTTCCCTCCAGGGATCCCCATTTGAGATCACTAAGCATCTCCACAATAATCGTTTGTTGAACGAACCTACCGCTAACAAATCTAGCACTATGCCTCTGAATTACTTTTATACACTCCTGGAAATGGAAAAAAGAACACATTGACACCGGTGTGTCAGACCCACCATACTTGCTCCGGACACTGCAAGAGGGCTGTACAAGCAATGATCACACGCACGGCACAGCGGACACACCAGGAACCGCGGTGTTGGCCGTCGAATGGAGCTAGCTGCGCAGCATTTGTGCACCGCCGCCGTCAGTGTCAGCCAGTTTGCCTTGGCATACGGAGCTCTATCGCAGTCTTTAACACTGGTAGCATGCCGCGACAGCGTGGACGTGAACCGTATGTGCAGTTGACGGACGTTGAGCGAGGGCGTATAGTGGGCATGCGGGAGGCCGGGTGGACGTACCGCCGAATTGCTCAACACGTGGGGCGTGAGGTCTCCACAGTACATCGATGTTGTCGCCAGTGGTCGGCGGAAGGTGCACGTGCCCGTCGACCTGGGACCGGACCGCAGCGACGCACGGATGCACGCCAAGACCGTAGGATCCTACGCAGTGCCGTAGGGGACCACACCGCCACTTCCCAGCAAATTAGGGACACTGTTGCTCCTGGGGTATCGGCGAGGACCATTCGCAACCGTCTCCATGAAGCTGGGCTACGGTCCCGCACACCGTTAGGCCGACTCCCGCTCACGCCCCAACATCGTGCAGCCCGCCTCCAGTGGTGTCGCGACAGGCGTGAATGGAGGGACGAATGGAGACGTGTCGTCTTCGGCGATGAGAGTCGCTTCTGCCTTGGTGCCAATGATGGTCGTATGCGTGTTTGGCGCCGTGCAGGTGAGCGCCACAATCAGGACTGCATACGACCGAGGCACACAGGGCCAACACACGGCATCATGGTGTGGGGAGCGATCTCCTACACTGGCCGTACACCTCTGGTGATCGTCGAGGGGACACTGAAATGTGCACGGTACATCCAAACCGTCATCGAACCCATCGTTCTACCATTCGTAGACCGGCAAGGGAACTTGCTGTTCCAACAGGACAATGCACGTCCGCATGTATCCCGTGCCACCCAACGTGCTCTAGAAGGTGTAAGTCAACTACCCTGGCCAGCAAGATCTCCGGATCTGTCCCCCATTGAGCATGTTTGGGACTGGATGAAGCGTCGTCTCTCGCGGTCTGCACGTCCAGCACGAACGCTGGTCCAACTGAGGCGCAAGGTGGAAATGGCATGGCAAGCCGTTCCACAGGACTACATCCAGCATCTCTACGATCGTCTCCATGGGAGAATAGCAGCCTGCATTGCTGCGAAAGGTAGATATACACTGTACTAGTGCCGACATTGTGCATGCTCTGTTGCCTGTGTCTATGTGCCTGTGGTTCTGTCAGTGTGATCATGTGATGTATCTGACCCCAGGAACGTGTCAATAAAGTTTCCCCTTCCTGGAACAATGAATTCACGGTGTTCTTATTTCAATTTCCAGGAGTGTAGCTACGCTAGGTAAGCTATGCTATGCTAGGCTAGGCAAGCTATTTCATATTTGTTATGAAGAAGGCATCGTTATCCACGTTGAAACCTAGGTAAACACCAGGTAGTTTGTGCAATCGAGGCGGATTTTTCATAATTATTTCGATACTTACGATTGCTGACCCGCTGCAATGCTGAAAGTTCTTGAACCTAACTAACCTAAGGACATCACACACCTCCATTCCCGAGGCAGGATTACAGCGTGCGACAGTAGCAGCAGCGTGGTTCCGGACTGAAGCGCCTAGAATTGCTCGGCCACAGCTGCCAGCTGTAACTTTTATAATTCCATTAACTTTTGTGAAGGATGTTGGTGGTACTTCTATTTGTAAACGTTTTGTGGAATGACACGTTTAATATAGGTCTATTTTCTTGCTTCTCCAGTTTGTGGGTCTATGTACGAATGTTTGATAGTAACCACAAAATGCATGTAATAAGCGTACAACACTTTATGTTACACATAGCACACAGCAGAACACGATCGCATACGTGTACATCAAAACAAAACATCCGGATAGAACGTTCAGTCCAAAGGTCCAAAGAGGCGATTATCGCACATCGATAGTCAACACAGAGACCCCCCTCCGCAGTCTGGAGCATGGGAAATGACGAAGGAGTGTGTCGTCGTCGGTGTAAGTGACAGTCCGGCGGGACTGAGGAGTCGACGACGGATCATCAGACATGGTGCATGGTGGCTTGACCGTTATGGTGGGCACCTAGAAATCGCGGAACCATTGAGGAGACGTACGGGACGCCCCGCTCTGGTGACGGGCATCGATGAAGACTGAAAGATTTTTTTTATCTGTGGCAGGCGGAGTGTGGAAGCAGCGTAGCGTAGCCAGTGGAAGGATCCTCGAGAGAGCGCGGATGAGCGAGCAGTACGAACAGCAGCTCATCTCGCAGCTGAAGAGAGAGATCGTCCATTGGGTACACTGAGACATCGATGACGATTCTCACGAAGCCCGAGTGAGTGGAAGAGGGTGACGGTTCCTGAGACATGGTAGCAGGCACGCACGAGGAGGTAGCAGTCAAGTGGGTTTTCGCATCAAAATGGTTGGACAGCACTGCTTATGCATCACTTTCACTGAGAGGGGCAGCACACAGTGTCCGTTGGTTGGTATTATGGGAGAGGAAGTCCGCACTGGACGATGGCTCGGTAAAAGCACAAGGAGAGGCAACGGAGTCGTTCAGGATCCATACTAGTTTCACGCAGTTGAGCGACACCGTGTGGTATTTGTCTTGGAGACAAGTGTCGATATTGTTCACAGCACGGTCAATGACCTTTTGGAGACCCGAATATGGAGGTCGAAGGGCAATACAAACACACATAGTCACATAGAAACACGAATTCGCAATGTGGATACTCTTTATGTAGGAACAATCGAGGCATAGAGTGAAAACTAGGAGGAGGCAGTCCCATGCGGGCCATGTGTGGGCGTACACGTTCGACAAAGGTAAGCAGCTCGGTCAAAGCAGGAGCAGCGTCATCCTAGACAAACTCGGCTGGAAGAATAAGAGGGTCCCTGTACAAAACCTCAGCCAAAGAGGCGCGTAGATCGTCTCTGAAAGCAGTGCGGATCCATAAGGAACCCAGGAGGTGTCATGGCACATAAAAGCAGTTTTTAGAGTCCTGTGGCTACGCTCCACCAAGTCGTTACCCTGAGGATGACATGCCGTTGTATGGAATCTGTTAGAGCCATACAGATGACACAGTTAAGTGAAAAGTAACGACTCGAATTGCCACCCATGGTCGGTGGTGATGGAGGAGGGCCAGCTGAAGTATGCGAGCCAGTTACTGATCAACGCTCATGCTACAGAGTCGGCCGTAATATCAGATACGGGAACTGCTTCGACCCACCTGGTGGTGCGATCAGTAATGGATAGTATGTACTGACAACTGCCTGAAGGGGGGTTAGGACCCAATGTGGCTGAGGTGAACATGGCGTAATCTGCCTTTAGGGGTGTCAGACTGGCCTAATGGCAGTTGGACGTGCCGACAAATTTGGCTACGTTTCCAGCCAGATGTCCGGATACTTTTGATCACATAGTGTAAAAAGCGTTAAAGTCGCTAATCTGAGAAACGAGGGGTGAAGGCATAGACGGTGAGCACACAGTATCCTCGATGGCGGGTACCTTCGAAATAGAGAACTCTTCAATTGCTCGACGAGCTAGCTGCAATTTATCCGTCAGCTCCACAATCTGACGGCGTAGAGTGTCATGCTGAAGCGAAGAGTGGAGATGTCGCAATGTTGCCTTGCGATATCAGGGAGAACAGCTGTAAGGGATGCAGCTAGGCGTGAAAATTTGGTAGATGTGCTAATAAGCGGCTCATACGAGTTGTCCGAAAAGGCTGTAATGGGGGAGGAGAAACACTGTATAGTCTTGCGCGATGAGTATAGTTACACCGCCGTGTGGGTGTCAAGGTAGAGCCCTTGGAAGCAAAGGAAATCTATGACGGGAACTGGAACATCAACACTGGCAACTTGAAAAGTCCACGTAAAAAAAGAGTCGGCCGAGAAGTGCTGTCAGAGAGTCGCAACACCGTAGACAGCAATGGGAGAGTGATTAACTGTGCGCAGAACCATCAGTGGCTGGAGATGGTCTGCTGGAGGGAGTGACCTCTGAATCGCGCCCAAATAGGCGTCAAGTGTCTACCAGAAAGAAGGGCTGCGTAGCGAGGTCCGCTCAAAACACTGGCTGGAAGCCACAGAATCCGGAGTTGGTGACTGAGTTGAGAGGAGACATCGACTACAATCAGCGCGTTTGGATCGCGTGTGCACGGAAGACGGCAGTTCCGGGCAGCGTCACCAAAAGAGACGTGACACCAGCAGAGCCAACACACTTTGTGCGGCGCACGGCGGGATTCCCTCACGCCATCTGTTGCGCTGTGTTGGGTACCAGAAGCGTCAGGTTCCATGGGAGGGGGAGCCGGCAAGACTCAAGTCTGGCCGACAGATGACAGCTGTGTCGACTCACAGGGTACGCGATGGCCTCATCCATAAGGTGGACGGGGTGCCAGCAAGGTAGCGAGCCAACCGTGTCAGGTGTAGAGAGCTTGGCAGAGGGTAAGAGCAGTCGATGGCATTTAATGCTGTATGCCCTATCTGCGAAAAGGAAGCAAGTGTCCACGAGATCAGTTACATGAGATAACAGTTGCAACCGAAGGTCGCATGGGAGCCTGCACTGCCCATTCATGCACAGGGCAGAATCAGGCAGCACATCCGAATCAAAGAGGGTGTGCAGACGCCTCCAAAGTTATGAAGGAGATTTATCTCCTAACAGTTCCTCATAAATGACTTCAGGAGAGCAAGAGAGGCACTCGACGATGATCAACTTGGCATTGCCTTACTTCGCGAAGGAAGAGGGGAGAGTATGAGGTCACTGATTAGGTCAGTATGTTCATGTAGATGCGAGATAAGACACACGAATTCTGCGTCATCACTGTGCGCACCACGTATGTTGAGGATGTTACTTACCAGTGCGAATGAAGTCTTTGGGCTGCCCTCAGCAAGCTGGGGAAGTGGGCCAACTGTGCAGACGTCATCACCGGAGCACTGAGGGTAGAACGGGTGGACGGTGAGGTAGGTTGTCAGCCTGGTGAAAAGCCATCAGTGATTTGTGTACCATCCTCAAATGAAACATGTGGGAGAACCAATATGGCGGGGGCAGCAGACAAAACACAGGTGTAGGTGAGATAGAGACTGGCACGGTAGACGGGCAGTAACCTGCGGACTGTGCAGTCTCCATAAAGAAGGCGCACAAAATCTTGATGCAGCAGACGTGGGTGGATGAGAGGCCAGCGGGTGTGTGTGAAATGTGAGCAATGGTTTGCATGGCGTAAGCAGATGACACTCTGGCCTGGAAAGAGGTACGTAGCCTGAGGTCTCATCGGCGGGCAGTGTAAAGTTTCACTGATGGCGTGGTGCAGAGACTGCAGAGGCATAGAACAATGTACTGGTAGGAATAGAGCACAGTTAAGTCGCAGTTCTGTCTGGCATGGAACAAATGTCATTCCTAGGCATTGTATACCAAACTGGCACAGAAGGAGTTGGCAGGCTGTTAGGCAAGGTAGCAGTAGCAATACTGGCATTGGTAAACGAGTTAGTGTCCCGTGAACTGACCATCACAGCTGTGGAATCGTCTTGCTTAGCTGGCACACAACTGGGATCACATCAATATGTTGTAGTGTTCAGTCGATGTAGTGTCACATTGTGGCAGCATGGCTTGTCCTTCAGCCATGGAGGCTTGCAGACAGACAGGTAATTGCACTGGATTTGTGAGACATGAAGAGGCAAGGTGTGGCAAGGCCTTTATCAGAATCCATTGTCTCTGACCATTATGCGAGCATTACAGCACAACATGGTGAAGAAAATATGAGAACCACACGAAAACGGGATCACCACTGTGGAGCTAGTAACCACAAAACACCATACAAGTAGTAAGCATACGACACTTTATGTTGCATATACCGTATTACACAGCAGAACATGATTGTGACATGTAAATCAAAACAAAACATCCAAATAGAACTCAAGTCAAAGAAGTTCAGTCTAAAGAGTTGAAAGTCGCCACAACCTGAACAATTTCATCCTATTTTTGATGCTACATTTGGAAAGTGATTGTTAAAAATACTTGCAGCTTGTGACTTATCACTCACAACAATGTCATTTAGATTAATTGTTGTGGTATCTTGGACACTAACTGTTTGTCCAAACTCCTGTTTCACAATATCTTATGTAGTTTTAATCTTTGTATCAGTGTTATTAGTTTCTTTCAGGATGTGCATATTTCTGGATATTTTAACAACTAGGTAACATCAGATCTTGACTTATTTTGGCCTTTATGTAAATTCCCCTTTTCCTCTTAAATGAGATTTTAATCCGTAATAGCTATCCATGGCTTAATTGCTTTTTGTGGACTTTCTGAATAACTTTTTAGAAAAGCTACTTTCAAATTCTGACACAAATTCACCATGGAATATAGAGAATTTAATATTAGCATCTCTTTCTGTGTGCACCTCACCCCATGCCTCCTCTTTTAACTTATTCTTAAAACATTACTCCCTATTTTTGTCAATAAGACCCACTGCTTGTACGAAAATGTCTCAGAGTTGTGGGGTGCTACATTGTTTATTCTATTAATTATGCATCATGATTAGAGATTCCATTAACAAACAGGTACACTTTTATTGTTTCAGCCTAAGCACTCTCTACAAAAATGTTATCCGAGCCCTCCTATCTTGCTGCATTCGAGTTGGAAAATTCACTACTGAAATCAGACACAAGCAATCAAATAAAGTTCCTTGTTCATTTTTTCCTTTCAGAATCTTTTAAAAAATATGCACACAAATCTCCAAAAACTATTAACTTTTCTTCTTGTCTGACAAGTAGCTCAATAATACAAACGGATTTCTCATAAATAGCTGAAAGTTTCCTAGACAAAATCTATAGACTGTTACAATTACTAGAAAAGTATTCTGCAGTGACAACTTGCAATCGCATACTTCTAGGTTCGATCTACACAAAAACTTCTTGTTCCAATATTTTTCATTTTGCATCCAACTTTTACATATGTTCAACTCCTCATTTTTCCATATGAAAATGATGCTAGTCTATAGCCCCTGATATTTAACGTCTCTATGTCTGTGGTTTCAGAGTCACAGAACATCAGTTCAGAGTTTTCCACATCTTATAGACATACAAGAAGGACATCTGTCTTGTATTTCAACCCCCTCATGTTCTGATGAAACAAACTAATTTTATTTTCTGGAAACTGTTACATATATTGTGGTCCAGTTCTATTCTAATTTGAGACTTTCTGTCTATAACATAACTCCAACACAATAAAATCTAACATGAAGAAACAAAAAAGCCATCTGTGCAAGTGAAAAATATAATAAAATAAAGCTAAATGCTTCCCATCATCTGACACAAGAGCACAAAATAGAGTCATTGCATTATTTTATGTTAATTGTTTTATCAGCTAAATCACAGATAAAAACAGATAATGATAAAAGTCTTATGAAATTTATCATATTTTTACTATAAATATGTGTGACATGCAGCATAAGTCTAACCGTCCAGGCAAATGCCATGATGGTTACTTTGAAAGGGTGCAGCTGATTTTCTTCTCTGCCCTAGACACGGTCTGAGCTTGTGCTTCATCTCTAACAACCTTGATGTTGACGGGATGTTAATCCCAATCTTCCCTCCCTCCTTCTTCCTTTTTTCACTTAGAAGTCAAGTACAAATTTCTAACTATATTTAATAATATGGACTTTCTGAATATCAGCTATTGTGGATGTTGTCAGTTACATTTGGGGTCTACTGGATGTGTGACTACATAATATTTTAACATGTCCCAACATTTTTCCTCAGCCGCAGGTTGCCTTTATGAGGGTCATGATCTGCACACACCAGGAGCTTTTACTCATAATAACACTTGACCCATTTCCTTCCACAAACAATATTGTTTATTATGTACATCTTCCTTTTCTATTGGGCAGGCTCCAAAAATCTGATATTAGATAAGTGAACACACTCAGACTCTGTCATTTGCCCACATAATTCTTCTGTCATGTAATGAAAAAAGTAAAATTATTCTTCTTTGCAGAAGCTGACAGATCTGAGTCCACAGTGATCCAGCGATCAGTCTCAGAGAAAAGTCATGAAAGATCAGCAGTATCACACAGAACACCACACCAGTATGTTCCACAAGAGGTGGAACCAGTTACAAAGAAGAGTCCTGCTGATTTGAGAAACTGTAACATTGATGGAATACCACCTCTGAAGCAACAGAAGTCAGCAATGTCTCATGTACACAGTACACCAAATGTGGCTACAATCCGTGGTGGACTGTATTCAACAATCTCATCATATAAGCCCCATGGAAATTATACATCATCTAAAACTGTTTCCTCATCATCTGTGTTGAATGTCTCGGGAATGTGCTCAGCAGTTTCAGAGGGAGAGCTTTTGGATCTAGCAATTCTCCCAATTTTTCAAAAACTGTTGAGTGAAAGACATAAATCTAAAACTGGGTATGGAGCATCAATTGCTTCTTGTCCCAATATTTCCATAAAGTGTGACATAGTTGAGTATTTATAGTTCCAAGTTAGAGACTGTGTATTTGTTTAGATGGATGATGTAATGAAGTTTCATGTGAAAATAGAAAATTGTTACATGTGTGTTGAAAGTTCTAAAATTTTTATCTGAGTGAATATTCAGTCTAATGTGATGGAAAACACTTGAGTACCTCACAAAGAAGGCATGCATCTCAAAGAAATTCACCAGAATTTTTATCTCTTACAAGTTAAAGAAGCATGTTTATGTGAGAAGCAAAAGTTAAACTACTATGATTTCTTAAAGTCACTGCTATAAGAAACATATTGAAAACGATGAAATGAATGTTGTTATACTTAAATGTTTTTGTTTCAAGGTGTTATGTCATAATTACTGTTGCTGTTTTAGAATGTAAATTTTATATATATATATAACTGTTGAATTGTTCAGATGTACTCAAAATGTTGTGTGACTGTGATTTAAATGCATGTTTTTGATCCTGTGTTTCCATTGATTAAGCCCTAGAGCATAACATGTTTTCATTCACTTTTGCTGTTTAATGACTTCTGGATGTGCGCTTTAAATGTTTTCGTAGATTAGTCATATATCGTATTGTTTCAAGTGTTGTAAATTTGATTACATACCAATCTTCCCCAAATTTGTTCACTACATTCAGAGAGCTGTTAACAGCAATCATGATTTTTTTTTTCTTGTAGACCAGTAACCTCTGTATTATAAAAGTGCTCACCATTTGGAAAATATAAATATATACATATGTGTGTTGGAAAATGTACTCTAATGTTAAAACTGAATGTCTTGCTGCTTGCAACAGGGTGATGCAGGTTCTGTACCTCTTAAGATAATCACTTGGGGAAGAACAAGCATATAAGAGTCATAAACACTCATTTCATTAGACTATTAGGCATATCAGAGTTTGTACATATTTTAATGTCTTCGAAAGCCATCATGGTAGGGCCTAAAACTTCAAAAAAGGCAGGGAAGTGTCTGAGGAGTTGTAGTTCAGACCTTTCACTAAACTTGTGAGAAGAAATATTTTGTGTGTGGCAGAGCATCCTTATTCATCTCATGCTGGTTTCAGTTCATCAATCCAGATATAATAAAGAAATATTTCTACATATGCCTTCACTACATCTAAAATTTCACCACTGTTGATCCATTACCAAAAATTACATAATGCTGAAAAGGAAATTAAATCCTACCCATAAGAAGTTTCATCACGAAGCATTTCAGCAAGCAATTATGTAAACACAGCAGTTTTGAAATTTATTTATAATTGCTACTGCTCCTAAGATAATGAGATATCAGGGTTCTGTATCTGGCATATTCTTTAACTATTATATTTGGAAATGCTTCTGGGTCACTCTCACCATCATTTGCTTTCCAAATAACTCAGCTTCTCATTGAAAGTCTCTTTCTTACATACATTACCCTCACTACTATATTACCTACTGAATGGTCTTCCTTTGCTGCTGGTGTACACGTCTTTACAAATGCAGTCCTTTGTGTGTAATATTTTTATACTGTTCACATTTGTTACTGGCATGTTTGTGGATCTTTATGAAGTTTTCATTTTCTCATACTGTATGCTATTCTACCAGTTATTTATTATCAACAGGCAGTTTTATATTTATCTTGCGAAGTTTATTCCAATATTTCTCTCCTTTTATACAAATGGCATATACTAAGTTCTCACATGAAAAAACTACACACTCTCATCCCTATCATTATAGTCTCATTTCTCATCTCAAGCATTGGAGTTAATCTTCACTGTCACCCATTTTTTCAGACTCTCCCTATACATGTCTTCAAAGTAAACTGCTAGCATCAATTTGTACCTGAACATTCTTGATCATATAAGTAGATATGAGAGTTTCTCCTGTGAAATTTTCTTCAAAAATTTCTCCTGGCTGTGGGTTTTAATTTTATATGTGTAAAAGAATATGCACTTTTCTGTGCCCAGCACATGGTGTCTCCCAGCCATGTGCTATATTAAAGAATCATTGCTCACAACTGTGTAGGCACATATATAAGAAAATCATACAACTACTTAGATCTGATTTTACACCACTGTTTTATATATGTGCTTATTTGTAAGACCTGTGGTATTTAATAGTAACAAAAGCAAATACTTTTTACTTGTCATACATCACTAGTTTAAAAGCCACATAATAACAGCATGGTGACTTTTAATTGTACCATGGTGCATTTCACTGACATTTTGTTACAATGCTGTAAGTGTTATTAACTTATAACAATATCCTATGTGTACACCTTATAAAGAAGTGAATTTTTTATTGTAATATAAGACATCAGCATGATAACATGAGATCTACAGACTGGAGAAGAAAAACAAAACAATTGATCACTTCTCATCTATTTGTAATTCTAACAATGAAATGCAAAGAGTCACAAAACTAAGCATTACAATCCCACACAGTATTTGGAATCCTCAGAGAATAGCTGGTGCCTGGGATATGTACACTGTGCCATTCTGAGAAATAGCTTACTCAGTGGTATAGTTGACCACAGCAAACATAAAACCTGCACGACACATTGCACATTGTAAAAAGAATGACTAACCAGCTCCTATTATCTGAGAGAGCAGGAATACTTTCCTTTTCTAGCATGTGGCAGAGGACCAGGTGCCAAGTTATCCTCTTCATACTGTAATTTTGTCAGTCCAAGACACTTCACAAAAATGTACTGGCATAAATACTTACTCTCTTGTAAGCTTTGTGGCTCCAATCACATATGCCTCACTATCCATACAATGGTTCATGGAGTATGGCTGTAGACAAAGTTGATGTTAAGGGGCAACTCTCTTAATTGTAAATGACACTACTATGTGTCCTAATATAATAAAATGAAATATATTCTGAAAATCAGAATACATATCATAGAATCAAAGGTGATAAGAATAATGCCATATGTTGGTAAAAGCCAAGGCTGTAGTGCTAATTTTAAGTTGAGTGAAAAAGTCTTGAATAACAAAAAAAACTGTTTCTATCTGTAGCTCTAGAACCAAATTCAAATTAAGAGTTTTGATTTTGGGGTCACTACTTACCAGTGAAAATATAAATCACTGAAGAAAGAAAAATCATCTTTTCTGTCACTTCAGATCCCTTCAGATGTGGTTACATTATTTCTCCATTGCTATTACCATCTACTGTCATGGATATTTTGTTCTTGTTCTGAAATACATTAAAAATAAATACAATGTAATGGAAGAAGATAAATTTCTTTATCTACATCAATATTCAGTAGCAGTACAAGTGTGCTGGCCTCAGAGGTGAGAAGAGAAAAACTAAAGCAAAATTCTTAAACTGTGTTATATGAGCACACTAAAGAAGAATACACATGAACAGAATAAAGTGACTTATGTAATAGCAATTTTAACAATAATGTTACAATGTTGAGTCTGCTGTTGTGTCTATGAGAGATATTTATTACCAAATACTGCTTTGATATGTGGGTGTGCAGACTATCAGCTAGAGGATGTGAGTAGAGGCTTCACATGCATAAGTGTGTGTTTGTGTAATTGGATAAGTAGGTGGTATGTTATAAGACATCATATTGTGCTAACAGCCTGGTGGTATACATGTATATATTTTGTAGATTACACACTGAGTTAATACGATAACAAAAGCAATTTTGTCAAAAAGAGCATTTTGTTTGAATATGCAGATGTTATACACTTTCAGTTCTTGTCAATTCAGTACACTGATTAAGCAAATTGATGAATGGAAATTTTCTGTGTCTTTCCCATTGGAAGTTCTGCTAAGGGTAATTAAATATAATTATGTCTGAACATGCCAGCATGTTTTGAGGAAGCTTAGCCTAGAAAAAGAATGTAAAACAAAGAAGCAAATGTTGAAGAGGATTGTTAAAATTCATACACTGTGTAGTAAAATTCAAAAGATGCTACTAGAGCTGTAAGATGGAATCTTAAACTCCATTGGAGATGATACAATATATGAAACTCACTGCAGTAACACAAATGCAGTTACTGTAAATGAGTGCATTATTAATGACATAACAAAAGAAAACAGTGATTTTAGTTCTCAAAAGCCAATATGTGTTCTTTGTGGTGTTTGTTGTGTTGAATCATAATAAAAGATGGTTTTGACTATCAAAAATACTTGTATTTTTCCTTTTGAAGAAACCATTTATATAAATGTTGTTAATACATTTAATGTGCTTAATTCAAAGCAAGTAATTCCAAGCATTCTATAACAGGCATATAATAAACCATGAGGTATCAACAGTGGAAATATAAAACACTGTATGCAACCATATTTTTTGTGTTTTAAGAACTTTTAAGGACTGCTCTCACTCTATAATTTTCAAAGGCAGGTAATGATTAATAATGGCTCATAAATAATTAATGAAAGTTAACAAGGTAACATATATCAGTGAACAGATTATGCCTCAGAAAATGGAAGAAATATGATTGTGCCTCAGCAAACAGAAGTAGTATTGATCAATGGACAGGCAAGTAGAATGGACAACAAATACAATAGTTTTCTGGCAACCCCCTTCCCATACTCCCCCACACAAATTAAGGATCACTAGAAGAAAAGCTGAAGAAAAAATACATACATGTTAATGCCAAAAGATCAGGTGTAAGAGAAAGAGACAAGGAATGGATACAAATAAAGTTGTAAAACTACTGTAGGCTACCATAGACTATCCAAAGTAAGTGTAGACTGTGGTAGGTTTCCTAGTAGGTTTGGTCAGTTTAGATGTAACCACAGTACCTGTACATTAGATGTGTTGCATATCTATTAGGTGTTACCTCATTTCGATCACTTTGTTTGTGCGTGCGATCAGTGTCTTATTAGATTTCCCTAGAAACCAGAAGTGGTTAACCATCTAGAAACTGAGTGAGAATATACAAAGAACTGCATAACCTATGGAACATTTTCATTCTTCATTGTTATTCTCCTTTCTGTTGCTCAAAAATAAACAGTATTTATGAGAAAATTGAAGTTGTCAATATTTATGAGTACTTCAGATTTTATTCAAAAATTGTTGATTTTTAACATGAAACAGAGGGATATTATAGTAAAAATAAAGCAATGCAGATTTATGTTATAGCACTAGAAAATACAATTTCCTCAAGAAAGAAAAAATAAAATTAAAACAACTGCAGAAGAATGACATGACAAACTTTGCTTCAATGTTTCATTGAAATTATATAGAACATGTTGCTGTTATTGATCAGCATTTGCACTCATCAATAATGACAGTAAACCCTTGTCTTTGATCATAATTAAGAACGTTCTATTGAGTACAAAAAACAAAAATAATAATACAGATATTTTTATTTTTTTGCATGTAAACTTTACTTGCGTCAAAAGTAATTGCTTTGGTTACACAAAAGTGTAGAAGATATGTGATCAAGTAATTTTTGTTACTTTTAAAATGCAATTTATGTTTTGTAAGGATATAGAATACATAATGGAACAACACTGGGTGATGTGCAGTTCTAATTATATGCAAAACAAACAAAATACAAAGAAAAGTCGTAAACTAGCAGTTTCTCTCACACACATTCATTTATGTTTCTTTCCCTACTTATGCTACCAATACTACAGGTAATCCTACCGTTCACTATCTCACTTATTTACTGTACCAAAATGACTGGACTGTAGTTTTGGTAGAGTGGAGCTCTAGATGCAATGGATGAAATAAGACTGAAAAGTAAAAACTAGTGAAGGTACGAAGATATAAAGACTAGATATTAGCAGAGACTGAGGCCAGAGAATTACAATAAGGGAAACATTGCAGGGGTATTTCAGTGTTGTGTGCAGATAATAAAACCTGACATTGAGAGGGAAGACATGAACGGAAGAATTCTCAAGCAGTCATTGAAGTCAGCCAAATCATGTAGTGCATTATGTCATGCTTCACCCCTTGATCACAAATTCTCAAAGACCATTCCTCCAAATGGATAGTCTGTTCTTATCTGTGCCCTTGTAGATTGCTGTGCACTGTTTGCAGTGAAGGTAGTATAAGATGATGCTTTCACATTTAATGGAATAAGAAATTCTAGTGACACGGCTGGAATAGGCAGTTGTGAGCAGATGTAAGGGAAGGATACTGCAACTCCATCTTCCACATTAATGTGAACGTAGGATAATGATAATGCATGTGGCTAGGTCTGGAGCTCCACTGGCCAGGAATCAAACCTGGGTCCCTTGCATGGCATTCAGCTGCTCTAAATAGGTATGGGAGGTGGCAATCCTTATCCCTCACTGATATAATTGTGTAAAGCAACAATACTCAGTGACAGTGCCCATAAACTATCTACTAAGCAAAGAGACAAAATAGTAAGACATTGAACTCACATGAGAAGAACTGGCATAAAACCCCTGTACTGTCATCCATATTTAGGATTTATATGGTTACCATAGATTGTTAAGGAGAAAGAAGGGATAGTTCCTTTGAAAAGGACTCAGTCAGTTTCCTTCCCTATCCTTATCCAATATGAATTTGCACTCTTTCTCTAACACTCTCATTGACAGTGAATGAAATTGTGACATACAAAGAAGAGGTAGGAAGAAATATAATGAAAATACATGTAAAAACCAAAAGCACAGACTGTCAAAACAAGGCAACTTACTTATAATTGGTAATAGATAACATGTGCTCAGGCCAGTCACTGAAAGAATTCCAGTCATTGCAATTTGGCAGAACTAGAGAAACAAAAAAGGACGCAGTAATGAAACTGACCTAAAAATGTAATGTTCAGTTGGGTGGGTTTGAGTAAACAGAAGAAGAGAACAAACACAGTACTCACATTGTCTGTTGTTCGACAGCCACACGGTAGGAATGCCAATCACTACTATGTGGAGGGCAATGGCAGAGATCCAGAAGCATGGTGTGGAGCAGGCATCAATGGTGTACAAGCAAATAAACTGACATTATCTGTGATGATACAGAAAATCTGGATTAACCGGTCTGAGCACTTACAATACTTCTTTTAAGAATATAATAGAATATGAACAAGCTGTGGTACACTGGTAGGCTAAATAGCTCTCCAGCATGTGTCGATTTGAGACTTTTTAGGTAACAAGGTAAAATAAATTACCAAGGGATAAAAATAGTGATAATAGCAACAAAAATTAATGATAATATAAACCATACTAAGTAAATCATCACTTGTATAATACATTATGGGCTCAAGTGACAAAAATAAAATAATATATTTAAAAAACCATCACAGATCTAAAATATGGGTGTAGAAATGTAAGCATCAAAGTAACACACCAAGATGATTAGGTTGGGCGCCGTACATTATACCAAGTAATAATGAAATGGAAAGGTGACTAAGAATGTAAGCAACTAAACAAATGGGAAAAAGTAAGTCTGAACCTCACAGACTAGTAAAAATATGTGCCTTAATTTGCAACAAGGCAATGGTAGATATGTCAAATGAGGAAGTGGGGAGTACACAGGAAAGCCATGACAAAAAAAAGAAAAAAAGGCAAGAAAAACTATACTAAGTGACTGATCATATTTGTAAAATACATTATCTGCTCAAATGATGTATAAAAATGTATAAACAAAAAACTATCATAAAAATATAAAATGTGAGTGTAGCAAGCCAAATGGCAAATCAATATGATCAGGCTGAGTTCCCTTTATTAGGCAAAATAATACTAATATGGAAAGATGATCAAGGTGAAACAATTAATAAACAAATGAGAGTTTAGAGAAATAGTTCTCAACTTGTGACACATTATTTTAGGAACTTTTAATTATTCAGTAGAACCATGTGTTTCAATGTGGATTGTTTATTTAATATATATAGTGGATTCTGGTTCATACTGCATAAAATCACCTGCAATCCCACAAGCATTCTACCACTGATGTAGGTAGTAACCTAAGTATCCTACATATATAGCCAAAAGGTTGAATCTTTAACTTACTGGAAGAAATTGAAATTTTACACAGTTATTCAAATATACATTGCTAACTTACTACACATGTCCAACAACCAAAGAGGCACTCTCCCTCCCACCTCCTCCCACCCCCATCCCCACTCCCCACCAACAGAATACAGAACAAATGCAGACCTATAACACATTCAGCCTCCCAAAGAATTACTTTCCCACCCAAAATAATACAGAAAAAAAACAGATCTATAACACATTCCTTGACCTATCTTCAAAAAACTTCAGTCCTACAGAAATTTTGCTCCTCTCAAAAAGACTGACTCTTAGCCCCCACAATAAAATTCAGTCAATCTGGACTTGTCAAAGACCTGCTTACCTGTAGCCAGGCCCTCAAATGAAAACACTTCATAGCCATCTGCTGACATAATTATGAAAAAACCTGTATCCATCATCTGACTGCAGATCTGGATATGACGAGCCCTGGTGCAGACAAAGGCTCAGTTACTGTTATTGTGGATTGCAGTGGTTACTTGGTGGAGGGCCATTGTCAGTTATTGGAAACATCCTCATTGAAATCCTGTAACTGTGACACCATACCTTAAGTTCACAATGATCAACAGTTCATTCTCAAATCCCCAGGCACTGCCCAAAGCTTGTCCCTGGAATTTTCTGTGTTAAATCCAGCCTAGTCATCAAAATATGAGGTGTCTAGGAAACCTGTTTTCTCAGATCACTAGGCAACATCCAAATAAATTGTATTAATGAGTTTTATTATGAAAGGAAAAAATTAAAATACTTAACTTTGACTATTACACAGAAATGTTGAAAGCAAAGAGCAAAAAGAGCAACATACAAAATAAGCAACGTTCTTCAGTACAAACAATTCCTGAGTCCATTTTACATAGATTGTACACGCAAAGTAACTGGTGTCAATGCTGCTGTAGAACCCACTAATCTTGAAGCTACTCTTCAACTGGGCCACAACCAGTCAGGCTCGGTGCTTATGTCCTCTTCACATAGGGGCCGCTGCTGTCCTATTGTCATCCTGGAGAGGGGTCAGTCAGCGCCCAATTGGCTGACATCTTCTCATGGCCCTCTCTGCTCTATAATTCCCAACTGGTGAGTCAGCACATGACTTTCTGCCATAACAGTCTACATTCTAACTTCCACCGTTCGCAGTACACACATTTTATACACGCATCTCTATTTGTTAGTTCAAGTATCTGGGATAATCCCACTGCAGCTAGATTCCCACTAAACTATAATGTGCACTCTTGTTTAACCTACTGTATACTATCTATGCTTGTACACAAGTATTAAAGATACTAACCACTATCTCATGAAGTGGATCTACATCTACATATTGCTCTGAAATTCATAATTAAGTGCCTGGAAAAAGGTTCATTGAACCATCTTCAAGCTATTTCTCTGCCATTCCACTCTTGAACAGGAAAAGCAAACACTTAAATCTTTCCATATGGGCTCTGAAATCTCTTATTTTATTATGATGATCATTTATCTATATGTAAGTGGATTCCAAAAATATGTTTTCACGCTCTGAGGAGAAAGTTAGTGCTTGAAATTTCATGATAAGATCCTGCCTTTGTTTTAATGATTGCCAACCCAATTCACATACCATATCCATGGCATTCTCTTCCCTATTTTATAATAATACAGAACAAGCTGCCCCGCTTTGAACTTTTTCAGTGTCATCCATTAGTTTCATCTGACGTGTATCCCACACCACATAGTAATACTCCAGAACAGGGTGGACAAACATAGTGTAAGCAGTCTCCCTAAGTAGACCTATTGCATTTTCTAGGTGTTCTGCTAATAAACCACTGTCTTTGGTTTGCCTTCCCACAACACATGATTCTTTGAATTTTAGTTATTTGTAGTTGTGATCCCTAAGTATTTAGTTGAATTGATAGCCTATAGATTTCAATGATTTATTGTTTAATCAAAATTTAATGGAATCCTTTTAGTACTCATGTGGATGACTCACACTTTTCATTATTCAGAGCCAATAGCCACTTTTTTCACCATACAAACATCTTGTCTAATTCATTTTGCTATTGATTGTGATCATCTAATGAGTTTAAAAGATAGTAAATGACAGCATCGCCAGCAAACAATCTAAGAGGGCTGCTCAGATTGTCTCCTAAATCATTTATGTAGATCATGAACAGCAGAGTGTCCCTAACATTTCCTTTGGGAATGCTAGTTATTACTTCCATTTTACTCAATGACTTTCCATCATTTACTTCAAACTATGATCTTTCTGAGAGGAAACCATGAATCAGTCACCCAAGTGAGACAATAGTACATAGGCACACAATATTATTAGAAGTAACTAGTGAGGAATGGTGTCATGCAGGGAATAAGCAAAATAATATGAACACCTGTACTTACTTGGGAATGGTTTATTAATAAGGTGTTGAACTTCGATACGCCCATAATACAGCTGTGACTCTTATTGGGATACTGGCATATAACAATTGTATGGTCTCCAGTGGAATGTTGTGCCACCCTTTGATCAGAACCTCTTCTAACTCCTGTAGTGACAAGGAGGCAGAAATCTGTTCTGGAGTCTGCACGCCAATAATGCCCACAAGAGTTTGATAATGTTTAAGTCTGGGGGCTGTGCTGGCCAGGAAAGATGCTGCAGTTTGGTTGCATGCTCATCATACCACAACAGTAATATGTTGCCTGTTTGAATGGGTGCATTATCGTCCTGAAATATGGCATTACTGTTGGGGAGCAACATTTGAATCATGGGGTGCATCTGATCACCTAAAATGTTCACATAATCATTGACTGTAACACAGACTTTGAGAGTAATGATGGGACGAGCAGAATACCATGATATGGCTGCCCACACCATCACAACTCCACCTCCATGCCTAAGCATTGGAATCAAGCAATCAGGATTGTAGGCTTCTTTTGGCATTCTCCAGATGTAAACCCAGGCTGATACTGGAAATAACAAAAATGTTGACTCCTCTGACCATATGATGTGCTTCTGCTGATCAACCATCCAGGATTTATGTTCCTGCCACCATGTTTTATATTTCTTTGTGTTCATTGTCATCACTAATGGTTTTGGTATAGCAGCTTGTCCATGAATATTCGCTTTATGGAGCTCTTGGCAGACAGTGTCAATTGATATGGGGTCTCAAATATGGCTATTGAGCTCTTCAGCCACTTTAGCTGCTGTAATTTTGTGTTGTTTTGACACAATTCATGTTACATACTATGATCTCTGTCAGTTAGTTTTGATTCGCACCCACTATTATGTTTACACAATGATGTCTTTTCGTGTTTTGTGTAGGCTGTCATGACTGTTGAAACAGTTGCTCGTGAAATATTCAATAAGTTGGCTGTCTTGGTTACTGATGCACCAGCTAATCTGGCCCCACAATCTGCCCTCTTTGGAACTCTGTTAGGTCTTACATTGCACATCGACCTTGGCCTCTAAATGCAAATATGAAGTGTGTACTACTCGTAAACAAACTGCACTGATGCCTAGTCTCAACTGAACACACACGGTCTAGTGGGAGATGAGCCTTAACTGTCTTGTTGACCATGAAAGACAACCATCCCACTACTACCACTGTTCACTTTATTTTGCCTATCCCCTGTAAATCCTCTGGAGACCAGAAAATATTTAATCAGATTGACATTCCCTGTTGATAGCACTCAGGAAAATTAAGAGCTTGTTCTGTTTTGCAATGACAATATTATCTGAATCCAATGTGGCTATCTGTCAATAAACTGTTTTCCTTTGAGGTAATTCATAATGTTCTTGGGTATTGGTGTGACTTGCCCAGCTTTTCAGTCTTTATGTTGTAGTACTCAAGGGAAATGTCCAAGTCTTATTAATTCAAAATATAACATACAGAAAGTTATGAGATGAAAGATACCAGTCACCTGTGCATGACAACTGAACTTTGAAGGGTGGTTACGTAAAATGTTAGAGGATCCTAAATGCATCAAGGAAATGTACTCGTCAGAGGCACCAGGGTAGTGGTGGTCACATACAGTGAAAGCACTGTAAATTGTAAAAACAAGAGTGATATAACTGTAGACAAGGAGTGAGGGGAAGAGAGGGATAATGGGATCAAGTGTTTGGAAGGGGCACCTATACAACATGAAGAGCCTATAGCAGACCTAAAATGTAATTTAATGATAGACGTCTCCCTCCTTCCACTCAGTCTGCAAAGAATAGTGCACAATGAGAATCAATTAGGTGGTAAAGGCCCTGCAACAATGCGTGTTGTTAGGGACTGGCACGGGTGAAGGGGAAAACTGAATAAAACTCAGAAGCAGGATGTTCTGAGAAGTCTGTTGCTGTCAGACTAAGAAGTTTGTAGTTGCATAAGTAGGGCCAGCCAAAGAGAGTAGCGAGACAGGGCTAAGCAGAGTTATCTGCAGTAGTTGAAGCACAGCTGATGGAATCCTAGTCCTTTAGCTAGAGACTTCTGCATGTCATGTCATGGTTTAGTATTGACAGTTCCATTTAAGAAGCCAGAACAGTGCTAGTTAGTCACTATCTCTGTGCAAAGACTTGTTTCCTCATAGATACTATCCCTTTAGAGTAAGCATATCAGGAGTAGATGTTGTTTTCTGAATAGTCAGAAGTTGTAAAACATTCGAACCTTGTTTGAGTTTCAAAATCCTATTGCCCAATCCCAAGCAACACTCACATTTGGAATGTGACAGAAAAAGCTTCACTGGTGCCATACATGTGAGGTAAACAAAAGTTTAAACAAAAGGTTTACTGATTCAGATTGCTACAGCAACTGTGGCAAATAGCAGGAAGTTGTGGTGACTCACAACTTTCAGCCAAGTAAAAATTCACCCAACAACAGCAGAGTCTAAAACAAAGTCCTAGCAGGGTGCAGGGTTATGTAAGGGCAATGGCAGCATGATGTAGAATCATGAGGCACAAGGATGCCTGACCAGGCAAGAGTCTGTGAGGTCAGCACCGAGGCCAATACCATGGTTCTGGTAGTGTCTGCAAGAGATGCCATCTCAAGTGACCTGCAGAGCATAGGTACAAGGCTGTTTCCTTGTATTCAAGGCCAAGGCGAGGGCCCAGCCCCACTGTGCAGTAGCCACAAGGTCAACACATCATCACTGACTTGTTACAGAGCAGCAGAAGAAATCAGCACATATTTGAGCAAACTGTAACAATTGTAATTGTAATTCTAAAAATGTTAGTTTTAAGTCTTTTAAAATTTTGAAATGATCCCTGCTAGCAAAGCAATAACAAGAGGGATATAAGCGAATATGCTGAGAACCTAGATTCTGCATTTGAATTAGGAAAACCAGAGGAAAAATGAATCTTTTTTTAAAAAAAATTTAAAGCAGAAATTAAAGGCGAGGCAAGACTGAGGCTGCAAGTACATAAGAGAAAGAGTATGAGAAAAGAGATAAAATGTGTTTTAGAAGATAATTACTCAAGCAGGCAGATGATGGACTATTATGCTTGCAGGAAATTTCAGGCAATGCAAATAAGATTGAGAAATGCATAGAGACTTTAGGGAAGCTATAAACTTGGTTCCAAGTAGAGAAAAAGGAAAGGTGGTATAGAGCTGATGGACTCATTACAAAGAGCGTGTTTTATACAAGACCTGAGTAATGATCAAATGCAAATGATAGTCAGAAGTCACAGTAACAAAACTGAATGCAGTGGTGGAATTAGCATTACAGGAAAAAAGTGCTCTATTGTCAATATGAGAAAGAGGAATAGTTTTGTGAACAAGGACTGAATGCACAAACAGAACGATGAAGTCACCTAGTGCAAGTAAAGAAAATGGCTCTGAGCACTATGAGACTTAACATCTATGGTCATCAGTCCCCTAGAACTTAGAACTACTTAAACCTAACTAATCTAAGGACACAACACGCAGCCATCACGAGGCAGAGAAAATCCCTGACCCCACCGGGAATCGAACCCGGGTGTGGGAAGCGAGAATGCTACCGCACGACCACGAGATGCGGGCGCAAGTAAAGAGTTAAGATACTTTACATGTAAATTATGAGAGGATATAGCAAGTAAGTGTAGGTAAAACAAGCTGGAAGGAAAGGTTCATGCTATGATACCAAAGCAGTTCACAAATTTCTGCTATGGTTGTGACAAACCAAGTCACACAGACTCAGAATGCATTGCATGGGCAAGTAAAGTGATGGAAATAGAGCCCAGCATGATAAGAGGAAATAGTGAAGAGGTCAACAGACTGCATTCTCTGCCTGAATGGCGATGCCCAAAAGGCAATCTGCCAGATAACTGCAGTGTACCATGCAACATGACTTACTTCAAGTGTAAACAAACAGGGAACTATGCTAAGATTGTCATAAATGGCCTTGGCATGCAAGTGGAAAGGGTAAAGTGGCAGCACCTAATAAGTAAATCACAGGGAAAGTAAAGAGTGACAATGCTGCACAGTTAGGCATTGTCACAGTAAATAACATACAGTTTGGGTACTATACTATGCCACAGAAAATGTTGTGGTATTGTTATACTGTGTAGAGTCAAAGAGGAAATTAAAACTATCAATAGATACAGGGGCACTGCTGTGCTTGTTGAAGAAAAGGAGTATTATTGTAAACTGTACGTTTAGTATAGATAAAGCATAAAGGTGTTAGTTGAAGGGAGTTACCAGTGAAGTGGTAAGTACATCAGCTGCAGTGAAAATATACCTAAGTTTGGAAAGTACTGGAGAAGTTGGAAACAAGTTTCATGTGTGTGAGTTGGGGTCATACAGCCCATATGACAGGTTGATCAGTAGAGATTTTTTAACATAGCATAAAATTGAGTTAGTTTATGAGAGAAAAATGTTAAGATTACAAGGGCAAAATACACCCATAACAGTGGAGGAGGAATCAAAAGAACATGAGTTTGAAGCTGATCAGGAGTCTGAAATTGAAATTGGGCCATTCAAGGAAAAGATATTGTGGTTGAAAGTGGCTTGTAAAGTACTGCAAGACAGCAGAAGGGAAGTGATCATCCTGAAACAGGAAATGGTGCAAGGAGTGTATGTTCCAGAGCAAGTACCAAAAATGTGAAATAGCAAATGCATTGTAAGTGCAATAAAGCTGTCAGAGGTGATATATAATTAAAGAACATCAGGTTAGTGATGGAAGAATTAGGCCAAATAGCAAAGGTGCACAAAGAAAAAGGTGGTGACAGAGCCGTAGGAAAAACAGGAAGTCATGGTAGTGATTTACGAAAACAATTGAGAGTGGAACAGATAAATGCAGAAAATAAGAATGCATTAGTAGGAGTTTGCACTGGGCATGCAGATGTGTTACATCTACCAAGTGACAAACTGCCACATATAGCCATGTAGATGCACAGAATCCTGGTAGCCCAGGAACATGCAAGGAAAGTTATAAACACAAGCTCATAAGAATACCCAATGCTCAGCAAGAGGTTTTGAAAGGGAAAAAGAACAGATGCTGAAAGTTGACATAACTGTCAAAAGAATGAGGATGTAGAACACACTTTTATTGATAGTCCCAAAGAAAAGAGACACCACTGGCAAACAGAAGTGGAGAATTATAGGGGACTGCAGGCAATTAAATGACATTACTGTAGGTGATGCATTTGTGCAACCAAAAATCTCTGATATCTTGGACCAACTAGGGCAAGTGTAGTACTTCTTGATGCTTGACTTTGCAAGTGGAAACTTGGAAATTCATGGAAAGTTCCTATGGGAGCAAACAGCTGAGGACATTGGTCCCTAGGCTTCCACACTACTTAATCTAACTTAAACTAACTTACACTAAGGACAACACACACACACCCATGACCGAGGGAGGACTCGAACCTCCGACGGGGAAAGTCATACGAAATGTGGCAAGGTACCTCATACCTCGCACCTACCCCACGCAGTATTGTAAGTGGATACTACCAAATATTGATGGAGAAGAAGGACAGTGAGAAGATGGCATTCAGCTCAAACTACCAATACTATGAAAACAAGTTAATGCCCATGGCACTGAAAGAGCCACAGATTGTTTCCAACAGTTAATTAACACAGTTTTGGCAGGTCTGCAAGGAATTAAATGTTTCATGTGCCTAGAAAATGTAGTGTGTCACAGGAGGAACCTGCATGAGCATAATCAGAAGCTCCATTTAATTTCTGAAAGGTTGCAAGAGCATAAGTTAAAACTGCAACCAATAAGTGTGAGCTCTTAAGAAAAGAAATGATGTGCTTTGGTCATTGTATTATGGACAAGGGAATCTCACTGGATGTGGAAAATGTACAAAGAGTGAAGTTCTTTCCAAGAACAACAAAGGAATTAAAATTGTTTCTAGGCCTAATTTGGTACTACCAAAAGTTCACTACAAAGTTTAGCAAAATTGCAAAGCCACTCCAGAATTGCTAAAGAAAGATGTAAAATATGTAAAATATGGGTGGGGTGAGAGCCAAAACAATACTTTTGAAGAATTAGAGGAGAAATTCGTTAATCCACCACTACTCCAGTATCCAGACTTCAAAAAGCCATTCATTGTGATGACAGACACAAGCAGCAGAGTTCTAGATGCAGTTCTGTCCCAAGGCAAGAAATTTGGTAAAGACTTGCCCATTGTATGCACTTCCGTACCATTAAACAAGGCAGAAGTAAATTATAGTACCTCAGAGAAAGAATTGTTGGCTATAGTATTTGCAGTAAAGATAGTTTGAGACTCCTGAAGTGGAGACTTAAACTTGAAGAATGTGACTATGAAGTAATCTACAAACCAGGTGGGCTGAATAGTAACACAGACATTCTTACTAGAACACAGTCCAGTGAGCATATTCAGACTGCAGGGATCAGCTGGAAGACAGGTAAAGGATAATCAGGTGAAATGGAACAAATCAAAGTGAGTGCTAAGATAGAATGTGATGACAAAATATCAGTAGATGCAAAGGCAGATGTTAGAGAAAGTGAGATTAGTCATGAGTAAAAGCAACAAATACTGAAATAAACGCATGATAATCCACTGGGAGGGCGCCAGGGCATGCACAGGCTGTTTGAGAGGATAAAGCAGTATAAGCAGTTGAAAGGAATGAAACACACTGTAGAAGAATAAATACGTAACTGTCTGTCATGCCAAAAGAATAAGTATAGATAGACAAAGACAAAAATGCTGTTGGAAATTGCAGACACAGCAGGAAATATATTCAAAAAATGTTCAGTGGCCATTGTAAGCCACCTGAATGTATGAAGCACAGGTTAAAGGCACATGCTAATATTCCAAGACAGTTTAAGTAAGTGGCAATAGAGCAACTGGAGGCTGACACAGTAGCAGAAGCGTTTTAAGAACACATAATTTTACAATACAGAATTCCATCCGTGCTTACAACTGACCAAGAGTCAAACTTTTTAAGAGAGTTTGTAAATTGTTGTGTATTAGCAAGATACACAAAACGTCATGCCATCCAGAGTCAAATGGTGCACTAGAGAGAAGTCACTGTACACTGACATACTATTTGAGACATTTTGTGACAATAGATCAAAGTGCATGCAACAAGTGTGTACCATATGCAATTTTTGTATTCAGCATGAGACCACACAATTGTACAGGGTATATGCTTTTTGAACTGATGTATGGCAGATAGGTAAACATCTCTGGAACATTTTCAATGAGAATCAGCAAAGGTAAGGTGTGACCATGAGGCATATGTGAGCAATTTAAAGCCAGAATGCACTCTGCCTCACAAGCAGCTTGAAGTCAAACAGTATGCTTATGGAACACCTGCTCTGTTATATGACTGGATTCATGATTTCCTGTCACAGAGGTCACAGTTCACAGTAGTTGATGGAAAGACATCAAGTAAAACAGAAGTAATTTCTGCAATTCCCAAGGTAATGTTATTGGCCCTCTGCTGTTCCTCATCTACATAGACAACTAGGGAGACAATCTGAGCAGCCATCTTAGGTTGTTTGCAGATGATACCGTCATTTATCATCTAGTAAAATCATCAGAAGATCAAAACAAATTGCAAAATGATTTTGAAAAGATAGCTGTATGGTGCAAAAATTGGAAATTGAGTCTAAATAATGAAAATGTGATGTCATCCACTTGAGTACTAAAAGGAATCCATTAAACTTAGGTTACATTATAAATCAGTCAAATCTAAAGGCCATAAATTCAGCTAAATACCTACGAATCACAATAATGAACAGCTTAAATTGTTGAGAACATATTGAAAATGTTGTGGGGAAGGTGTGCCAAACATTGTGTTCTATTGGCAGAACACTTAGAAGATGCAACAGATCTACTGAAGAGACTGTCTACACTACACCTGTCTGTCCTCTTTTGGACTACTGCTGCAGGATGTGGGATCCTTACCAGATGTGATTAACGGAGTACATCAAGAAAGTTGAAAGTAGAGCAGCAGGTTTTGTATTATAGAAAAATAGTGGAGAGAGTATAACTGATATGATACAGGATTTGTGGTGGACATCATTAAAACAAAGGCATTTCTCATTGCAGCAGAATATTCTCCCAAAATTTGAATCACAATCTTTCACTTCCATATGCAAAAATATTTTGTTGACACTGACCTACATAGGGAAAAACAATCCTCATAATAAAATAAGGGAAATCAGATCTCACGCAGAAAGATGTAGGTGTTCATTTTCTCCACATGCTTTTCAAAGATTGGAATAATAGAGAATTATTGTGGAGATGGTTTGATGAACCCTCTGCCAGGCACTTACGTGTGATTTGCAGAGCATCCATGTAGATTTAGACCCCAAGAAACTACTGAAATAACTTAGACCAACAACATTGAGCTAGAAAATGTACATTGGACAACATATTAATGGACTGTCAGACTACACTGACTGGATAACACTGACAAGAACTTGCATCTGCTGAGAAAATGAGAACATTAACTGCAAACAGATGCCTACTGAACTCAAGATAACCACACAAATGAACAGTTACAGAAGCCAAGAACTGAACAGACCATATCTGGAATGTGGAAGGACACACATGCACTGAAGTAGAATGTAAATACAGGCTTGCATGACACAATAAAGCAGAACACACCGATCCATCAAGCTGAATTATCACAGAAGTGGAAAAACTGTTGTCTGAAAAATGTATGAGCAACTGAGAAAAAATGAAACCCTGCTCCACAAACATGAATGAAGACACATCAGGACACTATGAAACAAATGTGAAGAAGTGACTTCATCATCCCCATCCTGTCCAGGCAATGCCACCCTTCAGATATGGGCCAGTCATGGCTGCATCAACCAGGAGAAATGTGACATGGCATGGGAGTTTAGGCTTGATGTGAAGGTGTGCAGTAGCCTGGTGATGGACAAGACCAGGAGCTGGACCTTAATCAAGTACTGTGATTCAATTCACCCTTTGTAATAACAGCATTTTATTTATTAACATTGAACTAAACTCAGTACAGCTTAAAAGGACAACAGTCCACACTTTAATACAACTTGACAGCCCATATTCATGATATGTAGTGGGTACCTGCTATGGTGAGGCCCACCAATGGCTGAGAATCCAGCAGCTGATGATTCCAGCAAAGGTGTGAGATGGTGCTGTATGATGGGTGGCAGGTGTTGTGGTCTGAAGCATGGACTTGAGGTGACTGACAGTTGGTATGGAACCCAGGGTGGAACCAGCTGTTGAAGATGTTAGCAGTGACCTATGTATTCATCAGCAGGGGAATACAGGAACGGCATCACTCGGACACCTGACCGCACGGGCACAAATAGCTGCCTGTGACTGCAGCATTTATTACTGTCACTTGCATGCCACATATTGGTATGATGTGTGCCTCCAGATGCTGTAGCAGCTGCAAGAGGCTTTGTGGTAAAGAGCCCAGCAAGTCTGCTGTTGACAAGCAATCTCCAGTGGTAAAGCAGGGGCAGCACCTGGCTCATCAAGTACATCCACAGGTGTAGTGGCTCAATATTCTGAGGCCCAGCTCTACATACACTACAGTAACATACACGTCTGTAAGGAACTAACTTGATGCTCAGTCCTCATCTGTCAGCAAATGTTACTCACTGTGATGGAATAAAATGTAGTAGTAATATGAATAGTAATGGTAGTAACAATAATAATAATATTTTCTACAATTTCTAATTCCGAAAGTGTGGGTAACCACTGAAGGTCTTTTTAAGTAACTCAGAAAATAGTTCACTTAATATATATGAAACTGAGCTTAATATTAAATGGATGTTCAAAGTCATAGGTGTTTCTTGCTCACTCAAAATCTTAAAAAAAAGTCACTAAATTGGAAACCATTGGGAAATATCTCCCCAGTGACAATAAGTTGTTGAGCCAATTATTAAATCAGTCGTATGAACCCAATTAAGTAGTCACTTTGAGAAACATAACCTGCTGTGCAACAAAGGGCCTCCACCAGGTGCCTCCACCAAGACGGTTGACAACTACTTGATGGCCTCTGGGTCATGTGGACAAGCTGCAATATATTTCACCATTGGATCCCAGACAAACTCGAAGAGATTTAAGTCAAGTGAATGGGTAGGCCTGTCCATTCATTGAATATCCTTTTGCCCCAAGATGTCCTCCACGAGCACTGCTTGATGTAGTTTGAGACATAACAGTCCATTGAAACCCACTTAAAACACGTATTTCAGACCCAATTTGAAATAAACAGTAATCACTGATGCAAACAGAAGGTAGTGGTATAGGTAAACCAATACTTACAAAACTGATACAATGAATTAATTATAATTGTATTGAAGTATATAAGTCCTGTAATTGGTAGGAATATTTAGGATTAACATAATTATGTGAAATCTGGAACAAATGATCAAGTACATTGGTCAAAGTCATTTCTTTAAAACTGAGATGGATTTTGTTAAGACAATAACTAAATTAAGCTCTGTTGTATTTAAATGAAAAACCAACTGAGAGAATCAAAACTGATTAGAAAATTACAATGTAACTAGCGAAAATGCTATAAGTGGCGTGTAAACATAGGTAGGTCTTTAGGTATTTTGTCAATAATAAATAAAAGACCTATTTTGCCACATTCAGTGGGGGACTTGGAAACATATATATTGGTAGGAACATTTTCCAATCCATGTATTTTTTGCATTTTATAAAAATAGTAAAAGCATTGTTAATATTTCATATTTGAGTATTCTGACACTGTTAACACATGTTAAATGCTTAAAATTCGATAAATGTATTTGCTCTGTAAGTGCCAGTGCAACTGTTGAAATATGTCATTAATTTTAAGGCAACAGTTCTAATTGTAATTTTATTAAAAAACCCTTTATAACAATACCGAGGATTGTTCATATTTATATATGTGGCGACTATCGACCAGGTCACGTGTAGTATCTTTGTTTTTGGCAAGATCTTTTCACCAGTCTGTGGTCGTGCGCGAAAGAGTACGGATGTGTACTGAGAATTCAGAATGTAAACAACTGTATATGTGTGCTTACGAGAAATAAAATAGTGTTTATTACATGTGGTGTGGATTCGGCAATCCTACAACGCTAAACCCATATTGGTAACCCCAAATTTTGTTTGCAAGTGCTACAACGAAATCTTATACCATCGAGCAGTACACAATGGATCGCTTGCCGCCTGCTACACCGAACACGTGCCAACTAAGTGTTCCAACGGACGCTTCGGCATGGTTTTCCAATTATCCACCTGGCGTCCGCAATAGTTCTTCGCAGTTTCCGAACACATCGACTAGCTGTACTCAGCAGGACAGTGTTTATACAATTCCACAGCCACGTGTGCCGGCATCATGTACGAACAATAACTTTCCGTTACCGTACATGAGTCAGCCATCGTGTGACAGTGTTCCATACCATCAGAACGTTTTTCACGCACAAAACTTTGAATATGAACGTATTACATCCAATATGAACTTTCCACGTGTTCCGAGTGCTCAACAGCCGACACAATTTGCTCAAACCCCAGTGACTATGTTTACAGGTTTCCCAAGTGTAAGTGTGAATTTTCCACCCGATTCAGTGACTGTACAAATCGAGCCGGACGCTCAAGACAGGAGAGTTCATATTTATGCCGGAACTCTGGATTTCGCACCAACCCCCCCTACATCACCAGCGTCCGCTTTACGAGTATTTCCTGCAGCGTGTGTTCCACAAACATTAGGTGATCTTAACTATTTTAATGCACCTGTAGGGGAGGGGCCCGGAAACTGTATTCCGTCGTTCGCCGCACATCGGTCGACTACGGTCGATTCTACCGCGCTGGTCCATTCTACGCCCGTTGGCGTTACTCCGTCGACCGCTCGATTCGTTGATTTCTCGACCAAGGTCGAGTCAGCCGCACCTACCGTGCCGCGTGCCACTGACAGTGGCGGAAGCTGGTGCACCTCTACTGCACCCAAGACAATTACGTTGCAGAACTATGGACAAGGAGTGACAGTTTCTGATAAACATTTATGTCAAGACTTTCCCACCCATTGGCCGAAGCTACCACCCCTTCGCAAGGATCACCCACGCACATTGTTTGCCTTGGTCGACCACATCCTGCAGCTACACGGCGTCGCAGACGACAATTCAAAGTTCCTATGCTTACTGTGTCACCTCCATGATGTACTGGATCTGATCTGCGACATTGTGGCTTCGCCCCCCGCTACGGACAAATATGCGTTCGCCCAACGCACCATTCTCGAGTAACTATCCACATCGACAGAGGAAGCTATCCACCTCATCTCCGCGCCATGTTTGACATGCATCACATGCTGGACATTACACTTTGGACCATCTGGTTGCTGAAACTTGCCCCGCAAGTTCAACTTCACCTTCTACATGTAACTTCGGCCCCACTAGATGCCAAACTGAAGATTGCAGACCAGGTTTACAACATTCTGCCTCCCCCGCATACCCCCCCAGGGTGCCCTCAGGCCTCAGGGGTTGGCACACCTGCGCGGCAGTTTCCATCGTGCTGTACAAAAAGTGCGCATGACTCACTCCACGCATGCGCGCGGAGCCAACACCGCCTGGCAACCGCTGCAGTAACTCCTCTCCTACCAGCACTACTGCAGCGCCGCCATCGGAGGGAACTACAAACAAGTCCCCCTCCACTGCCGCTTCAACCTCAACCAGCGCGAGGGACGACGCCACGCGCTGCCCCGCTTGGTGTTATTTCCACTCCCGCTTTGGCGACGCGGATAAGAAATGTCGTTCTCCATACGCGTTCCCAAACTAATAATGTGACCCAATTCAGGCGCTACGGGCCGCGTTGCACCGCACAGACGCCTATCACTAAATACTTCATCTCCTCACACGCCAGGTCGCTTGTACGTGAAAGATGCAGTGTCTTGCCGTTCATTTCTAGTCGACATGGGGGCCGAGGTTAGTGTGATACCTTTGTCCGCAGGTATTAAATTCGAGCTTCACCCTTGCCCCCCCGCTTCGAGCCGCCAATAATACCCTGATCCGCTCTCATGGAATAACGAATTTAAGCCTTAAACTGCAGGACATTAATACGCCCTTACAGTGGACTTTCGTTATCGCGGATGTGGATGAACCCGTGCTTGGGGTAGATTTTCTCTTAGCCCACGCACTGTCACCCAACCTACAATGAGGTACACTAAGCTTTAACTTGGGAGACCGTACCACCGGTTCAGATATCTTACCCCTCTCATCCGAAAGCGCCATTCTGCTGTGTGAGCTAGCGGAAACTGCTGTAGCAGTGCTTTCTCTTAGCTCACACAACGACGAACTTCGGGACAGCAATGAGGCCCTCCGCTTAAGCATCGCCGCCGTGCAAGCCAAGCTCACGGACGCGGGTAAGCAGACCGCCCAGCTGTCGCACATGACCACGCCCCCAATCCCCGCACCACTTCCTCGCACCTGCAGCTGACGCCGCGTGACATTTCTACTGCCGGAAGGAAGCTGTACCCGCGACACTACCAGGTACCCCACCGAGCTCTTCGACAAGAACTACCAGTGGATCACCGCCACTGCTGCTGAACTGCCGGCCTTGGACACACACACGTGTGCATTACAGGTTAGTGACAGTGCATCGGGTGCTGGCCCAGCATCCCCATCGGTGTTCGCGATCAATAACGGTACTGTCCACAGAATAAATACCACAGAAGGCCCACCGGTACATGCAAAGGCTAGGTGGTTAAATTCGGAAAAACTTAAACACGGCAAAGCTATTGTTCAGGAACTTTTAGATAATAAGACTATCTGCCCTTCTTCTAGTTGTTGGTCGTCACCCATTCATTTGGTGCCCAAGAAAGATGACACTTTCCGCCTCTGCGGTGACTATCGGGCGCTTAACGCCAGAACAATTTTAGATAATTATCTCGTCCCAAATATTGAAGACTTTGCTTCCCAGCTGCATGGGGCACAAATTTTCAGTGTAGTCGATTGTCATAAGGCGTACCACCAACTGCCAATGGTACCTAAGGACATTGAAAAGACCACTATCATCACCCCGTTCGGGTTGTTCGAGTATTTGTTTATGCCATTCGGCCTTAAAAATGCTGCACAGACGTGGCAATGGTTCATCGACTCGCTGGTTGGAAAACTGGACTTTGCATATGCGTACGTGGACGACTTGTTAATGTTTTCTTCCTCCGTCGAGGAACATGAACTCAATTTAAATACAGTGTTCCAACTATTAAAAGCAAACGGTATCGCAGTGAACAATACGAAGTCACTACTCCGCCGCACCAGTGTCACTTTTCTGGGCCACGGAGTTTCTGGCGACGGCATCTGCCCCCTAACTGAACGAGTCGAGGCCATTAGTACGGTGCCTTTGCCCAAAGATTTTCAGGGCCTCCCCTGCTTCCTTGGAACGGTACATTACTACCGTAAACATATTCCCCACGCCGCCGACATACAAGCCCCACTGACGGATGCCCTCGCAGGAAAAAACACATCAGGGTCTCGGGCGGTCACGTGGACTCCAGATATGCGTCGCGCATTTGATAATCTAAAGTCAGCCTTACAGACGGCTGTTACGCTTGCTCACCCCATTCCTGATACTCCCATCTCGCTTACTACAGTTGCAAGTGATACAGCAGTGGGGGCAGTACTTCAGCAATCCGTGGGTTCTGTTGTACAGCCGCTCAGATTTTTCTCCCACAAACTGACCGCTTCCCAATGTAAATGGTCAACCTTCGACCGGGAACTGTTTGCTATTTACGATGCTATCAAATATTTCCAAGACGATATCGAAGGTCGCCATCTCGTGGTATTTACCGACCACGAGCCATTGGTTTACGCTTTCCGTAACCCAGGTAAGGACTCATTCCCGAGACGTTTTAGGCATATGGACCTTATATGTCAGTTTATGAATGACATACGTTACGTCAGAGGTGCAGACAATGTCATCGCTGATTTTCCGTCTCATGTGTCGGTTTTATCTTCACAACTGGATCTCAGTGAACTCCCTAAATTGCAGACAGAGGATACTGAACTCGCAGCATTGCGTTCCAATATCAAAACAGGACTCGAACTAGAGTTACGGACACTTCCTGGGTTTTCATCACCCATCTGGTGTGACATTTCAACAGCACGCATATGCCCGGTGATTCCTGCACCTCTCCACCGGGACATATTTAATAGTATCCACGACTTGGCACACCCTGGCATTCGCGCCTCCGCACGTCTGGTATCTGAACGTTTTGTTTGGCCCGGGGTGATAAAACAGTGTGGCAGTTGGGCACGAGCATGTGTGGCTTGTCAGCGCGCAAAAGTAGGACGTCATGCGCAGTCCCCCATGGGTATGTTCGATGTGGCAAAAAGAAGATTCCAGCACATGCACATCGATATCGTCGGGCCCTTACCCCCCTCAGGCCCCTTCCATTACATACTGTCCGCAATTGATAGGTTTACCCGCTGGTTAGAGGTAATTCCTCTCACTACTATCACAGCCAATGCAGTGGCCCGAGCCCTGTTGTTAATGTGGATCTCGTGCTTCGGCTGCCCAGTGTCTGTCACCACCGACCAGGGCCGCCAGTTCGAGTCTGCCCTCTTCCAACAGCTTTGTGAACTGTGTGGGGTGAAATGATTTAGGACTACAGCATACCATCCCCAGAGCAATGGGCTTGTGGAATGCTGGCACTGAACGCTTAAAGGTTCCCTGATGTGCCACGGAGGTGAGTGGGCCAATGCCTTACCATGGGTAATGTTAGGGGTTCGGGCCGCGTACAAAGAGGACCTTGGGGCATCCCTGGCAGAGGTACTGTATGGAGAACCCCTCACACTCCCAGCAGAGTTAGTCGAGCCTTCGCTTTCTCCAGATCAAATCTGCGACTCTACATTCATCGGGCAGGACAAGGAGCTAATCGCTAACATCCGCGTGCCTCCTCCTCGACTACACACGCCCCCTCCGGTATTTCTGCATAAGGACTTGGCGTCGTGCACTCATGTCATGGTGCATGATGACACCGTCTGACCGGCACTCAGACCTCCATATACGGGCCCGCACAGAGTCATATCATGGCATACCAACGCGTTCGAAGTGCTCATTAACGGCACGCCTCAAACGGTATCCGTCTGCCACCTCAAACCTGCATGGTCTCTGGGAGAACTGCCCGATACCCCACCCAGTCAGACCCCATCCCCTGCTGCACCCACCTCGCATGAGGCATCTACCGACAGTCCATGGATGAGTGACACCCATTCCCGCACGTGTGACGTTCCCCGCTCCCAGTCGTGTGACAGTGCTACAGGTGCGTGTGACATTCCTATTCAGAGTGATGTGTGTGATGACTTACCCTCCTACAGACAGCCCTCGCCTCTCCTCTGTTAGGATTCAGTGATGTATCAGGGACCAGCCTCAGAGCGTGTGATGTCACCGATGCCGACTCATGTGGAGATTCTGTCAACCCGTATAAGGAAGTGGTAGTGAATGTCAACACAGATTTTATTTGCAGCTCTAATGTGTTTTTTGTTATGCAGCTGGATAATGTGTACATCTTCTATGAACAAGACAGCTCCCCCAATGAAAATTTAACTCACTTTCATCTCCTCCAGTCTGTCCCCTTGCCTGTTAGTACTGACCCATCAACGGTCAAAGTCCTACGTGCCGCCACAGGCATTCAGATCCGCTATCCCGGCCCCTCACAACCCACCATCCCCTCCCCAGATCCCTCAACTGCTGTACGAGGATTCACCCAGTCAGGCAGGACCATCCGCCCCCCTCGCTGGCTCGAAGACTTCAATTACTATTGTAGTGTAATGTAATATAAGGTATGGTTTTGGATTAAACATCCTCTCCCTCCCCCTGGGTGTTCCCTTTACATGTATGCCCCAATATTTATGTTTGTGCTCCACACTCTAGGGGGGGGGGGGGGGGGCTAATGTGGCGACTATCGACCAGGTCACGTGTAGTATCTTTGTTTTTGGCAAGATCTTTTCACCAGTCTGTGGTCGCACGCGAAAGAGTACAGACGTGTACCGAGAATTTAGAATGTAAACAACTGTATATGTGTGCTTACGAAAAATAAAATAGTGTTTATTACATGTGGTGTAGCGTGCATCATTGGATTCGGCAATCCTACAACGCTAAACCCATATATATAAAGGGGCAGCCATGTTGGCATAAGGGAGCAGTGTCTTATTAGAGTCCATGCAAGAAGCATGTAATGGCTTAAGGAAGATGTACATGAGTGTTGTAAGCATATCAGTATAATTATGGTGTGACTTAGAATAAAGGTTCTGAAACTTAATGTTTGTATTTATTAATCATGGTGTAAAAACCATATTACAGTCGACAACAAAAGCCTGTGGCAGCAGCAGTTGTAGGCTAAAGCAAATGGATGAGTACACCCTACCAAATTATAAGCTTTGTTAATAATAGTTTCACATGCGTTGAATGGAGCTGTGATGTCATAATTCTGTAAATTTATTGTACATTTTGTTTCAGAAAAAGTTTGTAATTCCATATTGTACTTGAGGGTCGTGCAAGGAAAACAACTAGATGGTAATCAGTAGCACTACAATAAGAACAACATAATGATAATTGCCAAAACGAGGTTAACTGAAGTAATCAAAAAAGCTTAGTAAAAGAGAAGTACTGGAAGTACAAATTTTATTTCATTTTTTTGTTACTTTTTGAAAAATTTTCCTTAGGTTTGTTAATATGGAAGACAATAGGTAGGTTGACATAAATAATCAGAATGGTGCAAATGTTAGTGGGGAGGAAATAAATGATAATGATGCAAGTATTTGCTCATCAATTCATGATGATCGTAATGTAGTTTATCAAAACAATGGAATTGCGGAGAACAGTGACCACAATAATGTAAGTGAAGATTCACCTTTCCGTGACTTCAAATCAAGTGTGTCTGTTTTGGATAGATTAGTTCAACCAATGGAAGAACAGAAAAAGTCGATTGATGAACATAAAATTTCTCTCGATCAAAAACTTGACTCTTTTGAAAAGAAATTAGATGAACATGGGAACCAAATGCGTGAAACAAAAGATATCTTTAAAAAATGTTGGTTTCAAGCAGACAAAAATACCAAAAACCTGTCAGATGTAGAGAGGGAAATTTCTACTTTAAAACAAGAACAGCAGAATTTTGAAGAAAGGTTAGATTCTATAGAAAGGAAAGATGATAGTTTCGAAGACTTTGCAACCTCAGAATTTCAACATTTAAAAAAGTTTAACAAAGATTTACTGAAAAAGTTTAATGAGACAGATAAAAGTATACAAAACTTTACCAAAATTGTGAATGAGAATTTGACAGAACTAAAAGAAGATGTAGGTACATGCTTAGTGCGAATTTCAGTCAAAAATTCAGGAAATTGAGGACACTGTTACTATAAAATCTTTCAGCAACTATAATCAATTTTGGAATAATATCAATATCAAAACCTTTTCAGGGCAAGGGAATATACATCCTGTCGACTTTATGTTTCAAATTAAAGATAATTTTGAAAGTAGCATGAGTGACAATTTAAAAATTAAATTCATTAACAAATTCTTGGATGGTGAGGTTCTCTCGTGAGCTAACCAGGCAATCAAACCTGACACAACCTTTTGTGAAGTTGAACATGCTTTTATGAATAAATTTTGGTCAGAAACTGGAGAAGCCAGAATCAAGTCCAATTTCTTAAATGGTCCAAATTTCAAGCAAGATAGTGGTCAAATGAAAACATTTTGTGAACAGCAGTTAAAAACATTAGTGCAGTTAGATAAACTATTAGATGAGATGAGTCAAATTGATTCTTTGAAAAGATGTTTGCCACAAAGAGTACAGTGGGGTCTGGTCTATGGGCCTGATTACACTATTGAGGAATTTTTGAGATATATTGACAAATTAGACTTAGACTGGGAAAGAAATGGAAGTATTTTGACAGGCAAGATGACAGTAGAAATAGAAATAACAGAGCTTTCAATGATCATTTTGAACATAGGGATAGCAGGGGAAATTTTAGGGGAGAGTACCAAGAGAATAGTAGGTTCAGAAATGATGACAGAAGAAACGGGAGAAAATCATAGGCAGAGACCAGAGAGCAGAAATTTTGAGCCAAGAAATAGGCAGTGGGGACAAGGTCTACGAAATAATGATAACAATTTTGATAACAGAGAGAATGGTCCAGAAAACTAAGGCCTACCTCTTTCAGAGCCTGGCAGAGTGAGGCAAATAGAAATGGTGTTTATAATCAGGCTCATTCCGGTGATTTCAGAAAGGTAAGGGGTAGAGCAAATAGGGCATACCAAAACTACATATCCAGGAGACAACCTGAAGTGAAGAGAATGAATTTTGGTAGGGAATTTTGGGAGAATTTTTTATCTGAGAACAAAGATGAAAAAAAGAAAAGAAAATCTGAATTTAAAATAGAGGAAAACATTTTGACAAATTTCTTTGATAGTAGTAATGTAATAGTAGTTACTGATAGTGATGAGGGAGATTATTATGTGTATGGTTTATTGAAAATGTTGAGTGATTGCAAAATGAGTGAAAGAACTGACACTGGTGTGGTATGTATGGAAGCTGATGATCATGTACTTAGAAATGAAAGTGAAGATGACAGTGTTATTCCAGATAAAATTTCAGTAAGCAATAAACAGAAAAAAGATGATGATGTAGTAGAACAGAGGGATCATAGTGCTGAAGTTGTTGGTGTATTTGAAGAAGTGTGTAAAGATGGAAATGAATTGAGTGTTGAGAGTAATATTGAGTGTGATGATAATGTTTCTGATGGTGAGGAGGATGATGATGATGAGGTTGATGATACTGTATTGCTCACAGAATTGGATGGAGTGGTATATGCAGAAGTTAAGGTTGATGATATCATGCTGAACGATTCTGGAAACTCTGATGTAAGCTTGAGTGATGTTTTGAAACAGGTAGGAAAGTGCATTATAGTTTAATTTTGCCAGTAGATGTCAGCGATATTGTGTCTGAATGTATTAATAAAAATGAGAGAGAAAATTTGATCAGTGATAAAATAGTGAAAGTAGTTAGTGACTATGGTAAAAAATGTGACCATAGTGACCAAAGGTTTAAAATCATAAATGGAATTTGTCAAACATGTATTTATGGAAGGAAAGTTGTTCTAAAAATCTAAAACAGTCATTTAATAGAAAAATAATCAGTGGATGTGGAGAAACAGTAGAAGAAAGACATCATTGTGACAAAGGGTTAAATTTCGGGGATACAGAGAAGGATCTGTTATTTGAACATGAAGTCAATGAAATTGGTTAAGAACTTGGAAGTCCATATATTGTAGTACAGATCTCTGATTGGATAGATTAGATTAGATTAGTACTTGTTCCATAAATCATGAATACGACACTTTGTAATGATGTGGAACTTGTCAGGTTAATAAAAGGTTTCTAGACAAGATATTACATCACACAAAATGTTACACAACACTTAATATTTTTATTTTTTTTTATGGACACAGGTAGCTCAATTACAGGATTTTCAAAGAAGCTAAGAAATAGGATTAAAAATAATGAGAAGTTCGCAGAATTTCCAGTAACAGGAGTAAGGGTAAAAGGTGCAACAGGAAAAACTAGTAAATTGATTACCAGACAAGCCTTACTAGAATTTAAAATTAATGATGTGCAATTTGTACAATGATGTTTAGCAATTGATGACTTGAATGAAAACTTGATATTGAGTATGAACTGGATAGTTAAGGCAAAAGTAAATTTTATCTGGACTGACACAAAAATAACATTTGCTGAACCAAAGAGTGGAATTGATGGGGAAGATAGTATTATAATGGAAGATTATGGCTGAATTCATCTGATTAGGGGGGGTGGGGGTGCAAGAGACTAACAGTGATGGTTATTGTGAGGAAGGGTAAGAATTTTGTATTAATGATAACAGTGTTGACTCCTGCAGTGAAATGGTAACTAAAAAAGTGTCTGAAACTGAAAACCTTAATGTAGAGAACAGAAGAGAACTTGAGGATGTTTTGTGGAATTATAATGACATATTTTATGTAAGACCTGGAAGAGTAAAAGGGTTTCAATGTAAGCTGAAATTAAAAGTGCATGGTCCATTCTTCATTAAACCATATGCTACATGCATCTGCAAAAGAAAAGAAGTGGAAAGAGAGCTCCAGAAAATGGAAAGCTGGAAAATAATAGAAAGAAGTTGTAGTTCATATAATAACCCATTAGTAGTGGTTTCAAAATGACATGGGGGTATCCAGTTAGTTCTTGATTCAAGACATCTAAACAGATACTTAGAGAGAGAAACTGATCATCCAGAAAGCATAGATGAACTGCTTAACAAATTTGGAAATGTGAGGTATATGACTAGCCTTGACTTAACTTCTGGGTTTCATCATATTGAACTGGAGAGAGATTCTAGGAAGTACACTGCATTTTTGTTTAATGGAAAAATTTTCAATACTGTATTGTACCATTTGGTTTAAATATATCTGTAGCAGAATTCATTAGAGGATTAGACTTTGTTTTGGGTAAAGAACTCTTGAAAGAATTAATTATATATGTCTATGACATTTTAGTATCAAGCAGAACCTGGGAAGAGCATATACAAATCTTTAAGTAAATTGGAGAGAAAATGAGACAGAGGAGTATGACACTAAAATTAGAAAAATGTAAATTTGCAGTGAAACAATTAAAACTTCTTGGCCATCGAATAAGTGAAAAGGTTTTTTGCCTAATGGAGAAAAGATCAAGGCCACTGCAAAATTCCCAAAACCTAGGAATAAAAAAGATTTGAAGTCATATTTTGAATTAGTGAACTTTTATCATAAATATGTCAAAATACAGGCACTTAATGCACCATGCTTAAATAGCCTGTTAAGAAAAAATGCAGTCTGGGATTGGTCTGATGAGTGTCAATTAGCTTTTGAGGAACTTACGAAAGAGTTGATAGAAAGTGGAATCCTTTATAGGCCTGATTTATCATTTCCCTTTCGCTTGATGACTGACAGTTGTGATTATCATTTGGGGGTACATTTTTGCAAGGAAAGGAAATCAATGGGGAAATAGAACATCATTCTATAGCATTTGCAAGTAGAACCTTACAAAAACGTGAGAGAAATAATACGATTACAGAAAAGGAACTTTTGGTAATAGTATGGGGATTCAAAAAAATTAAAAATTATTTGTTTTGGCATGAAGCCAAAGTCTATACCGATCATAAAGCATTGACTTACATACAGGAATGTAAATTGTATGGTGGGAAAATTACCAGGTGGTCAATGTTCTTACAGCAGTTTAGATATACAGTTCATTTCATAATAGGAAAGGAAAATGTAATTGCTGATACCCTGTCAAGAATGTCAGTGGGAAATGTAAGTGATAGTGAAAATGATAGTCAAGGAAAGAATTTCAAAATTATGTACTTTAAAGATGTGAAAGAAGAAAAGGAAATTAGGAAAATCTGTAATCAATTGAGAAGGTACCAAAATGGAGATGATAATTGGAAGCTTGTTAAAAGTTATTTAGGGAAGAAAGGTCATGAGAAGGTACAAATGTACTACCAAGTCTTCAAAGGAATTCTATTTTATAAACACAACCCAGACAGTGATATATGGAAAGTCTACTGACCATATTCTCACATCAGTACTTTGACAAAATATACACATGAGAGTTTTGGACTCTGTGGTGCATTGAAACGTATTCAAAAAATCCAAGAATGTATATATTTTCATAGCATGTGTAGGAGGGTTTGTTCTTTACTTACCAGTTGTGATCGATGTCATGAAAGAAAAAAAGTTAATAACAAAACCAACAAGGGTCTTTTACAAAATGTGATACCTCACAAACAGTTGGATTTAGTGGGAATAGATTTGTATGGCCAACTTCTGAGAGCTAAAGGAAGGTTTCAGTATATTTTTTTATTGTAGATTTATTTTCAAAATATGTAAAATTTTATCACATTCTTAAGTAGTCGGGTATTCTGCCGGATGTTCGTGTCAAACTTGCACAATATTTCGACAGTGTGCCTCACTGTCTTCCTCAGGTGCTTCCTGGGACTTGTCCCTGTTTGGAACGCATCCAGTATTTATGCCTATGTGTTAGGCGTTCCATGTGCGGTCCGCGCCGAGTCCTCTGCTCTGTGATTGGTCCATTCCCGAGAGGGTGTGTCTGGTTGGCGCCTGGTGCTCCCTCCGCCGTCCGCGCCGCACCAGGCGTCCCCTCCGCCGTCCGCGCCGCGGCAGGCGCTTCCTCCGCCGTCCGCGCCGCTGCATGTGCTGCCTCCACCGTCTGCGCCGCGGTGCGAGCAGTTCGGCTTTAGGAGGGGCCATTCCACCGTCCACCAGCTGATGCGGTTGGTAGAAGAAGCCATGCGCGCCTTGGAGACTCGGGAATACCTTGGGGCGGTGTTCCTGGACGTCTCTAGGGCATTCGACTCCGTGTGGCACGACGGCCTCGTGTACAAACTTTTTGTGCACGGGGTACCGACGTCGAACGGAGTCCTCCTCCGGTCATACCTAGCCGAGCGGTCCTTCTATGTCAGGCTGGAAGACGGGTCATCCACCCATCGATACATCCGTGCTGGAGTGCCGCAGGGGTCCGTTCTCGGGCCCCTACTGTACTCCCTATACACCGCCGACGCTCCGCGCGTGACGCCGGTGAAGTTGGCACTATATGCTGACGACACTGCGCTGTTCGTGCGGAGCATGAAGGCGGTCGAGATGCGCCGTCTTCTTCAACGAGGTTGCGAGGCCCTTGGCGCCTGGTCGACCAAGTGGCGCCTCAAGCAAAACGCGGCGAAGAGCCAGGCGGTGGTGTTCACGAGACGACCACTGCCGCCCGATCTTCCGCCAGTCACCGTCATGGGCAGCCCCGTCCCATGGAGCAAGACTGGCCGCTACCTGGGTGTCACATTGGACCACAAGCTGACATGGAAGCCGCACATCGAGGAGGTCAGGGGCAGAGCAATAGGGCGCCTACGCGTCCTGTACCCTCTGCTCAATCCCTCGTCTGCGCTGCCGCCTCACCATGGCATCACGCTGTACCTGGCGCTGGTACGTCCAGTGCTGGAATACGCGGCTGTGGTGTGGGGCAACGCGGCCGAAACACACATCAGCAAGCTGCAGAGGGTGCAGAACAGGGCGCTCAAGCTCGCTCTGCGCCTGCCGAGGCTATAATCGACCGCTCGGCTACACGAGCAGACCGGAATACCCCTCATCCGCGACCGCTTCAAGCAATCGGCGCGGGCCTTCTATGAGCCGGCCGAACGGTCTGACAACCGGTTCATCAGGGATCTGGGCCATCATGCACACCACAGGCCAACAACACGCTGGCCTGACCTGCTGTGGGAGTGAAAACTTCCGCAATAGAGACAGGACATCCCCATCCAGAAAGAAAAAAAGAAACAAACCAGAGGCCAATCCACGAAGAGAGGTAGTCCCTCAGAAATGTAAGGCTTATGCAGGAATAGCTGTCGACTGCTTAGCCTGCTCCTGCACGGGTCAGGGCAGACCCGTAAGGGGCGCTCCCTCTGCCGTCTGCGACCTGCTAGGTGCTCTCCCAGTCGTTTTTCGTTGAGATTTTAGAAGCTCCAGTGCTGGGTTCCATGCAGCACTAATTTGATATCCAGTGTCACGGTTGATGAGGTTTTCACTGATCTTACAAAGGACTTGGAAGTGCAGTTGAACGGAATGGACAGTGTCTTGAAAGGAGGATATAAGATGAACATTAACAAAAGCAAAACGAGGATAATGGAATGTAGTCAAATTAAATCGGGTGATGCTGAGGGAATTAGATTAGGAAATGAGACACTTAAAGTAGTAAAGGAGTTTTGCTATTTAGGAAGTAAAATAACTGATGATGGTCGAAGTAGAGAGGATATAAAATGTAGACTGGCAATGGCAAGGAAAGCGTTTCTGAAGAAGAGAAATTTGTTAACATCGAATATAGATTTATGTATCAGGAAGTCGTTTCTGAAAGTATTTGTTTGGAGTGTAGCCATGTATGGAAGTGAAACATGGACGATAACTAGTTTGGACAAGAAGAGAATAGAAGCTTTCGAAATGTGGTGCTACAGAAGAATACTGAAGATAAGGTGGATAGATCACGTAACTAATGAGGAGGTATTGAATAGGATTGGGGAGAAGAGAAGTTTGTGGCACAACTTGACTAGAAGAAGGGATCGGTTGGTAGGACATGTTTTGAGGCACCAAGGGATCACAAATTTAGCATTGGAGGGCAGCGTGGAGGGTAAAAATCGTAGAGGGAGACCGAGAGATGAGTACACTAAGCAGATTCAGAAGGATGTAGGATGCAGTAGGTACTGGGAGATGAAGCAGCTTGCACAGGATAGAGTAGCATGGAGAGCTGCATCAAACCAGTCTCAGGACTGAAGACAACAACAACAACAATCTCAATGGACTCTTTTAAGACACTGTCCCAGAATCTCGGCGTCTGTGTTACTATTCTGGTGTTGTTGTAATCCATGGCGTGGCCAAGTTCTAGGCAGTGTTCAGCCACTGCTGATTTCGTAGCTTGTCCCAATCTGGTGTGCCTTTGGTGTTCCTTGCACCTGATTTGAACCGTCCTGGTGGTCTGGCCTATGTATGCCAACCCACACTGGCATGGTATGCATGAACTTGAGCCGCCATTTGGTGGCCCAAGCTCCAAGCACATCGCAAGCCGATTGCAGGAAGTGACGCATCATCCTGGCGTTGATGCTCTTGCTATAGAGCGCGGTGTCGTCTGCGTAGAGCGCGACATGCACGCCCTGCCTCTTCAGGACGTCGGCGGTGTAGAGTGAGTAGAGCAAGGGGCCGATGACGGACCCTTGCGGTACTCCGGCTGTAATGGGACGCGCTGTCGATGTCCTGTCGTCGGTGCGCACGTGGAAGGTGCGCCCAGTCAAATAGGATTAGATCAGGCGGGCGTGCGACACCGGTAGTCCCTGTGTAAGCAGTTTATACACAAGGCCGTCGTGCCACACGCTGTCAAAGGCTCTGGAAACGTCCAGGAGTACCGCCCCAAGGTACTCGCGACGCTCCAGCGCCCCCATCGCCTGCTCGGCCAGTCGAAGCAGCTGCTGCTGAGTGGAGTGGCCCCTCCTGAACCCGAATTGTTCGTTAGGGAGCAGGCCTTCTTCCCCGACGTGCCGCCACAGCCTCTTGACGTAGAGCCGTTCGAAGACCTTCGAGACTGTGGGCAACAGGCTGATAGGTCTGTGGTTTTGCGGCAGCTGCAGGTCTTTTCCGGCCTTGGGGACCACTACAACTTCCGCATGTTTCCATGCAATTGGGAAGCTGCAGGTCCCGAGCACGGAATTGCAAATCCTGGTGAGATGCCGCACAGCGGCTGGCGGCAGCATCTTCAGAAGCTCGCTGCTGATGTTGTCGCTCCCTCCCGCCTTTCTTGTCTGTAGGTGTGCGAGTTGTTGCGCGACCTCGTCCTCCGTCACCTCCGCGATGGCGTCGCCCTCGTCTCTGTGCGCCAAGTACACAGGAAGGCGCCGCTCTACCAGGCGGACGTGCTCTTCGTCCACGACGTCCTCCACTGGAGTGAAACTGGCGGCGAAGGCGTCGGCTAGCGCGCCAGCTTTGGCGTCAGGCTCTGTGATGGTGATGCCTCCAACTTGGAGCGGTGGGACTCGTTGGCGTTGTTGCAGGAAACTCTTGGTCACCCTCCAGGCCGTTCCGTCCTCTATCCTGAGAGTGACAATTCTGCCGCCCAGTCGCGATTGCGGTGGTTTTCAATCGCGTATTTGATCACGCGACGCATTCGGTTGATGGTGGCCTTCGTTGCCGGCTGTCGCGTGATCTGCCACTCTCGGAACAGACGGTTCTTCTCCCGGATGGCCATGAGGATGTCTGGTGGGAGCTGCTTGGAGTGTTCCCGTGGACGTCTGCGTTCGCGTGGCGTGGCCGCTGCGGCCGCTTCGTGCGTCAGACGCGTGAATGCTGCAAGGGCGGCATCAGCGCCCTCGGTTTCTGGGTCAGGCATGGCGGCGACTGTCTCTTCTAGGTGGTCCCGGAAGTGGTCCCAGTCGACGTTACGGTACTGCTTGCGGCCCTCTGGTGGTGCGACCCCATCGGTGGCGAGATCGAATACCACAGGAAGGTGGTCAGACGATAGTGCCACCCGCGTGGTCGCGACAGCGTCGTGTGCGGCACCCTTGATAATGGCGACGTCCAAGACGTCGGCGCGGCCGCGTTGGGGATAGTGTGTGGGGTCAGAAGGCCCCACTACTATCGCGTCGTGTTGCTGGGCCGCTCGCAGTAGCCTCCTCCCGCTAGTGGTCGTCACCCGGGAGTTCCACTCTGGGTGTTTGGCGTTGACGTCGCTGCCGATGAACAGGTTGCCACGCATCAACAACAGCGAGTGGAAATCTCGCGGTTGCAGCGGCCGTCCTGGTCGTCGATACGCGGCAACAAACTTCATATGACCCACCGAGGTGTTGACCACAACACCAGTCGCCTCCACTGTGGTCAGTTCGGGCAGTTGGAACGGGTGGTGCCGCAGCGATGTTTTCACATACACCGCCGTTCCGCCGCCCGCCGTCTCCCGGTCGGTGCGGTAGCACCGGAAGTTCGGCGCCCGCACTTGCACGCCTGGTTTCAGCCAGGTTTCGGTGACGAGGCAGACGTCCACGGCCCCGTCACGTAAAAACTGCCGAAACTCGCCTGCCTGGTCACGAATGCTGTTTGCGTTCCAGACGCAAACGGTGAGCCCCAGTATTGGCGTATTAGCCATGATGTGGGGCAGGGGCTGCACGTGTGATGGCGGCCTGGCTGGCCGTAGTCAGGGCAGATACAATCATCTGCGTAAGCTGCAGTATGAGCTGCTTGAATTCACGCAGCATTTCACGCAGCTCTGCAGCTTCGCTGGGCGCAGCTGGCGTCTCTGTCGTCTGCGTTGGTGGAGGCAGGACTTGCTCGGTGGGCGTCGAAGCGGTGGGGGCGTTGTTTGGCCGCCCTCCGCGTCTGCCACGCCGGTTTTCTGCCCTGGCTGGCGTGGACTCTGCTCCTGGTGGTGCGCCGGTCAGCGCTGGCTGCTCTCTTCGCCGTCCGCGCCCCTGGACCTCGGATGCTGTGCCCGCAGGCGCTGGCTGCTCTCTCCGCCGTCCGCTCCCATGGACGTCCGCGGGGTGGGCGGGTGGTCTCTGGGCCGGTCTCGTCATCGGTGCCGCAGATGCAGCGGCAGCCGCCGCGAAACTTTTGCCCGCTTGCACAGGCCTGGAAGGCGCAGGTCGCCTCCTGGCCGTTGCTCTCTTGAAGGCCTTGCAGCCTCTGTAGTTGGCGACATGCGCCTCCTTGCAGTTGCAGCATGTCGGGGCGTCCTTCCTGGGGAGCGGACACTCCCTGCTGGCGTGGTTTCCTGCGCATTTCACGCAGCGCGGCATCATCTGACAATATTTAGCAATATGGTCGATGCCTCGGCAGTTGAAGCACTGTGGAGGTCCTCTTCTGCGCCGCAGTTTCTCCACAGTGACTTCAGCACTGCCCCCCCTCTTCTCCTGGAAAATCTTCCGATGAACAGGGTTGTCATCCAGGAGCCTGCCGCGGCGCAGACGGCGGAGGAAGCGCCTGCCGTGGCGCGGACGGCTGAGGGAGCACCAGGCGCCAACCAGACACACCCTCTCGGGAATGGACCAATCACAGAGCAGAGGACTCGGCGCGGACCGCACATGGAACGCCTAACACCTAGGCATAAATACTGGACGCGTTCCAAACAGGGACAAGTCCCAGGAAGCACCTGAGGAAGACAGTGAGGCACACTGTCGAAATATTGTGCAAGTTTGACACGAACATCCGGCAGAACACCCGACTACTCCAGAATGTCAGCATTTCGCCGGGAAAGCATGAAATCATACATAAAATTTTATCCTTTAAAGAAAACAACTGGCAAGAAAATAGTAACCTAATTTGTGAAAGACTACTTTATTGAAGTGGGTATACCAAAAGCAAATTTATCAGACAATGGGAGTCAGTTTACTTCAAAATTTTGGAAAGTGTAATGCGACTGAGCATTCTATGAGGGAAATTGGAAGGTTATGTAGAACTCAATGTCAAAAGGATCACACTCACTGAATAAACTATATCAATGGCTTTGAAGATATTATGAATAGCTTACAACATACTACCATGGGATATTCTCCTTACGAGGTCATGTTTGTTCAAAAGTCACCTTACTTAATTAAAGAACTTATAGAGTTTCAAGCATGTAAAAGCATAACAGCAGCTGAAAGGGAGGAAGTAGTTAGAAGAACCATGAATGACTATTACGAAAAAAGAAAGAGATGGCATGGCAAACACATAAAAAACATAGAATTCGAAGTTGGAGATCTAGTTTTGACAAAACGTTTCACCAAATCTAAAGCTCTAAATAATGAAATTAAAAAATTCTTTGACATTTATGTAGGACCATTTGAAATTGTTGAAAACCCACATCCAAATGCATACAGACTTGTATATCCAAAGTCCAAAAGGTTATTTGAACTTAGGCATATTACATAGCTACAATTGTACAGACAACCTTAATTACACATTTAGCATCAAGATATTTGTTCTTTGATATTTGACACATCATCAGAAATTTATTTGAAATGCATCTAACCTTACAAAGTCAAGATCTACTGTATACTTTAGCAAAACCCTGCAGTGAGTACTTTTACCCAGTGAAAGTGAAATAAATAATAGAAAGAAATTTATTCTCATCTCTGTTATCACTGAACATTTGAACGAGTTAAACAGTGATATGAGAAGTTGATATGGTTGAGACTACATTCTGTGCACTATATAGTCAATGCAAAATCTGAGGGTGAAAATCCTCCCAGAAACATGTTTTAAGTAATTTTGTGGTGAAATTTAACAGGTAAGGGATCTATGGTACTTTCATAGATACACCATGTGGTGCCTTGCCCCATCCAGTGACTTCATATTTATTTTCTGAAATCACTCCTTTTCTGCTATTCTATCTAGATAGTAAGAGTAGATAGGTTTCTTCTACTATTCTAGGGTATACAGTATGCAACATGTAATACACAAGATTATATCTTGACCAGTCAAATGATATCCATTTTTCTAATTAAGAATCAATGTGTGGTATTTTGCCACTGTATACCAGTAAAATGTAACAGAGTAAGAAAGATTTTTGTGGTAAGAGGTGGTAAGATTTTATGCTGATTTTGTAAGCCATGCATATAAAATGTAAGACAGGAGAACATATGTGATGTGTGGAACAGAGTTCTGTAACTTGATTTGTATCTCTCAGACCTGCTTCCTGAAAGAAAATACTGACCAAAAATGATACATATTCATAAGTGAGCATTTTTCGCACTTGGATGACTAGCCCAAAGAGGCATTCCACTTAGTCTATTAATTTATTTGAAAATTATGACTTGATATGATATTTGTGTACCTTATTTATATATTTTCATGTTTATGTATTAATCACAGTCTAACATAACAGTCGTGACACTTCGCATTGATTTTGTTGCCCACCGCGCCAGCAGCACCCAAAGTTCGGCGTGATCCTGAAAGCGAATAGTGATCGTTATTTTGATTTCTGCAATGGAATTTTACAAACGGGATCGTTTGTAGTGCAATAAATTGCAGCAACAACAGGAATAAGACACAACAGCTGTCTTTTTTTTTAGGTTTCCTAAGGATCCTGAGAGGTATTTACCATCATGTTACTGAACTGTATCGTCAGGATTCACTTGCAAACTATATGTGTATTAATGATTAATGTTTCATTTTAGGAGCAGAAAATGGCTAGTTAATAGCAGATGAGAAGGCCTTATGAAAAAAGACCCAGTTTACCTTTGTAATAATATTAGGTTTCATTCGCTACATTTTGAACAAAACCAGTTCATGAATGCAGACAATAAAAAACTCGTTTGGAATGCAGTACCCACACTGTTTGACATCCCAAATAAGCAACCTCAACTGGCGATGAAGGTGAAACTGCCACAAAGAATCGACAATCCATCTAAAGCTGTAAAACAGTCCTATGACACAGAAGCAGCCAGTTCAACTCTCCATGTATTAGTGTCAGATTCATGTGAATCATCAACACAAACCTGCTTTGACGATGAAGCGGTTAGATTAAGTGCAGTTATTCATGTCTTACAAAAGCGTGTGAAGCGTCAGAATGGGCAGATCACTAGACTTCAAGCAAAACTATTACAGGACAAGGAAAGTGCCTACAGACAGCGACGGTAAGTGTATCAGAAGGATCAAGTGAACAAGGACAAATGAATGTTGAAGACTGTAGGATCCCAATATTTAAAAAAAAGATGCCCTTGACTTGTTATTAAGCCAGATAAGCATGCCATTGGAAGAGAAATGTGCTGCAAGATGGAAAGACAAAAATAAACTGTTTGCTCTAAATTTATTATACTACAGCACTCAGGCATACAGGTTTTTGTCAGAATGTTTTATGCTTCCATTAGTGCATACATTACAAAGGTAATTTGTCAGAATGTTTTATGCTTCCATCAGTGCATAGTCCGCCCCTGGTAGCTGAGTGGTCAGCGCGACATACTGCCAATCCAAAGGGCCCGGGTGCGATTCCCAGCTGGGTCAGAGATTTTCTCCGCTCAGAGACTGGGTGTTGTGTTGTCCTAATCATCATCACCATTTCATCCCGATCGATGCACAAGTCGCTGAAGTGGCGTCAAATCGAAAGACTTGCACCAGGTGAACGGTCTACCTGAAGGGAGGCCCTCGTCACACGACATTTCATTTTCATTTCATCAGTGCATATATTAAAAAGGTATGTGGAAGGTATACAAATAAAATGTGGTATAAGTGACAATATATTCCATCTTCCAAAGCAAAAGGTGCAGCATTTCTCTGATAATGATAAACGAGTGAATATGTCATTGGATAAAATGTCTCTAATGGCAAATTTAACATACGACAGGACTTATGACAGTGTTATTGGTTTTGAGAACTTGGGGTTTATGGGCACAGCTAAAATTGCCAACAGTGTGTTGTTGATAATGATTAATGGCATTTTTTCATGTTTCAAACACCCATTGCTGTACTGTTTTTGTAGAGGAACAGTGGGAGCTATGCATTTGACTGCTATATTTTATGAAGTAGTCAAAAGACTTAAGGAAATTGGATTGGTTGTGAAGATTTGTGTGACCAAACAGGGTTCAAATTTTGTGGACTGGAGAAGGAGACTGGGAATTACATAAGACAATCCAAATTTGGTATATGAGGAGCAGAAGATCTACTTCTCCTATGACACCCCACATTTGTTTAAGGGTATCAGAAACAACCTGTTTAGGTATATCATAATTCATACATCAAATGATGGTTTGGTTGACGCTGCTTCTTGGAAGGACATTTCTCAGCTCTATTCAAATTACTTACACAGAAAATACAAGTTAGCTCCCAGGCTAACTAAAAGGTGTTGAAATGCCAGCATTTTCAAAAATGAAAGTGGGTACTGCCATTCATGTGTTCAGCCATACAGTGGAAGCTGGTATTGACACACTTGCATTTTGTGGTAGTATGCCATTATCTGCAATTGGCACTTCAGACTTTTGTGAGAAAGTTAATGACATTTTTGATATCTTAAATACACGCAGTGCAAAAGGGCCTGTGCATCTAAGGAACTGTATTAGGAGTGATTCAGAGAATCTGGATGTTCTAAATGTGATAAAGTCATGGATCCACTATTGGAAATTTGTAGACTGTGATGGGAAAAATTACTCCCTGAGTATAAAATGGGTAAAGGGGCTTCTAAGTAATATATGTGCTTTGGAAGTGTTTGCTGCTGAGTTACTGACTGGAACAAAATTGTACTTATTCTCATGTAAAATTAACCAAGGCTCATTAGAAAACGTTTTTTCAACTATAAGGCAGAGAGGTGGTTTTTGCAGCAACCCATCTCCAAGGCCGGTTTGTGCTGCATTTAATAACTGTACACTAAGTAAATTGATAAACTCTTCTAACGTGGCAAGCAGTAATTGTGAAGGAACTGACTGGAGTCAGGCAATACTGGAGATGAAATCAGCTCAAACATTAAATGACTCACCGTTGTTATGCAGTATGATACAAGGTCTAAAATAAAGCCACCAGCAGGCCTCGGAGAACAAATCAGTATGAGATATGTGTGTGGCTACATCTTGGAGAAACTTTTTTCTTTACATAATTGTGTCAAGTGCAGGAATCTACTTGTAGACAACAGCTAGGACTTAGATGCAAATGACAAACTTTATTGCCATTTCAGAAGTTATGGAGACAATTTTGGAAGCTTGGTTATTTGCAACGAACATGTTAGTTTATTTTTGAGGGATTGTGAAGATCAGATGGCTTCAGTTTTTGATGAACATTCTCACAAGAAAAATTGTGCTCCATTACATGTGGACTTGTTGATGGCTATCCCAAGTTTTCCTCCTGGATGTTGTGAAGAAACTAAGCTGCTGTTGATCAAGATATTTGTTAAAGTGAGATTCATTTACTGGCTCAAATATTGGAATCAAGACATAGTTTCTAACAACAAAAAATCAAATAAGAAACTGAAAAAGTTGGCTCATTTCAGCTGCTGATTTCATTGGTATGTGTTTCATTCACTTCTGTTGTTAGTCACTTAATTTTCCTTGCTTCCTTCCTGTGTTGACATTATTTTGTTAGCACCTTGTTCACTGACATACTGTTCAAAAATTATTCAAATATTTGATTTTGCATGAAATGTAATGCAATCAGCTCATTATAATGTTTTCAACATATTTCTCCCACTATTTGGCAGTTGCTTGCCCCACTTAGAATAATATAAAGATGAAGGTCGTATTTGTGGCAACAGGAGAAAATCTACTACAAGAGGCTAATAAATTTTATAGAAAAAAATAATTATTTTTCAGAATCGCAGCACGGTTCCGTAAATCCAAATCAACTGAAAATGCCATTTTCGCATTCCTCAATGAAGCTCTAAATGCAATTGATAATAAAGAACATATTTCTGCAGTCTTTTTAGACCTCTCAAAGGCGTTTGATGTTATAAGTCACAACATCTTGCTTACAAAACTGGAATACGTAGGAATCAGGGGACCAGCCGTTGAGTGGATGAAGTCCTATCTACAAAACAGAGAGCAAATAGTAGAACTTGCATTCCAAGAAAAGAATAATGTTTACTCCTATTACTCAGAAAAACTCTGTAATAAATATGGTGTACCACAAGGTTCCATCCTGGACCAGTCCTGTTTTTACTGTTTGTAAATGACCTGGAACCAACAAGCCCACATCAGAAGTATGTTAAATTTGCAGATGACACAAATGTTTTAATAAAAAGAACGATCGGCCAAGAGTTACAAGACGAAATCAAAATGTGCACCTCAGATATTTAAAATTGGTTTTCTGAAAATGGTTTAATAATAAATATCCCAAAAACAGTTACTATGCATCTCCACACAGTACAGAATAAGTATCCACAAACACCACCGATTGAGTTATCCACTAAAACTCTGGAAAATGTATGTGCTACAAAGTTCCTTGGAATTTGGATCCCGCAAGATCTGAAATGATTGAACACACAGAGTACATAACAAATAAAATGAACACTATCTGTTATTGCATAAAAATTCTCTCAGATTGCACATCAAAGGAAACAGTAAAAAATGTCTACTTTGCCAAAGCAGAATCTCTTCTCCACTACGGCATAATCTTCTGGGGAAACACAGGTGCTAGCAAAAGTTGTTTCACAGCCCAAAATAGAACTGTGCGAGCTATGGTAAATGCAGGTCCCAGAACCTCATGCAAGCCTTTGTTCAAAAAACTAAAAATACTTCCACTACCTTGTTTATACATTTTGCAAGCAATAATTTTCGTTAAGAAAATGCTAGATGATAAAAATCAACTTGTACTTAAAAGCCAGAGTGTTCACTGCCACAATACAAGAAGAAACAAGGACATACATGTCCAACATTCAAATACAAAACTAAAACAAAATGGACCACTCCAAGCAGGGAACAAACTGTACAACAAACTACCAACTGATATAAAACAATCAAATATATTCCAACATTTAAAACAGCTGTCCAAACCTACTTTCATCAGAAATGTTATTATAGTATTGCTGAAAATCTAGCAGACTAAAAATATAAATGTTTAGATCATTGTTGAAGACCCAATTTGTATAACCTTGTTAAACAATAGAATTGTATGCTTCCTGTATTGGAATGAAACAGATATATAGCTCATATTATGTAAAGTATGTATGTAAATTGGAAAACATGTAAAAATTTACTATAGTATAAACATATAAATCTGTTCACTCTCTGTTTTTTTCCTAATTTGTACAGACTGTGATGTGTAACAACTCGCAATGTAAATTATGTATGTATACGTGCATATTTTAGTTTATAAAATTTACTTGTCCAATATCAAAATGTACCTTGTGCAAACATGATTTAAATGGACCAATAAAAAATAGAAATAGAAATAGATTAACATAATTAGGTGAAATCTGGAACAAATGATCAAGTACATTGGTCAAAGTCATTTCTTTAAAACTGAGATGGATTTTGTTAAGACAATAACTAAATTAAACTCTGTTGTATTTAAATGAAAAACCAACTGAGAGAATCAAAACTGATTAGAAAATTACAATGTAACTGGTGAAAATGTTATAAGTGGGGTGTAAACATAGGTAGTTCTTTAGGTATTTTGTCAATAATAAATAAAAGACCTATTTTGTCACATTCAATGGGAGACTTGGAAACATATATATTGGTGGGAACATTTTCCAATAAATTTTATAAAAATAGTAAAAGTATCGTGAATATTTCATAATTGAGTAGTCTGACACTTCTAAAATGTTAAATGCTTAAAATGCGATAAATGTATTTGCTCTATAAGTGCCAGTGCAACTGGTAAAATATGTCATTAATATTAAGGCAACAATTTTAATTGTAATTTTATTAAAAAAAACCTTGCTAACAACACTGAGGATTGTTCGGATTTATATATAAAGGGGCAACCAAGTTGGTATAAGGGAGTGGTGTATTATTAGATTCTGTGCAAGAAGCATGTAATGGATTAAGGAAGATGTACGTCAGTGTTGTAAGCATGTCACTATAATTATGAAATGACTTTGAATAAAGGTTCTGAAACTTAATATTTCTATTTATTATTCATAAACCATGTTACAGTTGACAACATGAGCCTGTGGCAGCAACAGATATAAAGCAAATGGATGAGCACACCCTACCAATTTATAAGCTTTGTTAATAATAATTTCACAAGTTGCCCATTGTCATCCATAAAAATTATGTCAGGGTAGAATGCATCCTAAAAAGATCCACATGGGGAAGAAGTACAGTGTCACAAAATCACTGAGTGTACCATGTTCAAAGATTTGTAGGTTAGTACGCCCATGCAACATTACACCTCCCCACACTGTAATACCAACCACCAAACAATCATGTTCAGCAATGATCCTGGCTCCATCATGTGTTCTCACCCCTTGTCATATGAGGGTACATCCTGAATCACTACCGGGAGTGAATTTGCTCTCTTCCCAGAATCACATGATCTTCTTCTTGTTGTTCCACTCCCTATGCTCTTGGCACCATTGCAAACAGAGCACTGAATACCCATCATCAAGCAAAAATACTTTTGACCTGAGTAGGTCTAAATATGGTTGCCATTATGAAATTACATCGTGTATCTCAGCGAAAAAAAGAATATTTAGGTGAAAAAAAAGCATGTGTGAATTGTAAGGACGAGATATCAAAGTTAAACAAACTTGTGACAAGTTCACAATTCATAATCAGTGCCCTAAAATAGGATATTAAAAAACTTTGGGAAAAAGTGGGATGCTAATGAAACAAGACAACTTGATCTCTACAGATAAGTGGAAAACAGTGACGGAAGAAGACAGAATTCAGAAAAAAAAGAGTGAAACAAAACAATGTGGGCATATCAAATGCAACAAATTATGGAATAAAGCCATCTAACAAAAATATGGTGCAAAAAACTATAAGTAAACAAAATGGCTTGTGCACAAACAGTTATAGTGTGTTCGTGAAAAATAACAGCCAAAAGCATGCAAACAAAACAAACTTGGCTCACAATAACCTCAAAGTGTCACTTCCTCAAAGAAAACATGAACCTAAAATCATGTACTAAGTGATGCAAATATTCCACTGAAAGTTTCAAAACTGAAAACAACAGTCAACGAGTAAAACAATATGCTGGCATTATTTATCTGCTTGCTGATAGTCATGGAAAAGGATTGGCAGAAATTATGAATGAAAAAATAATAAATCAAAGTGTTTTTGGATTTGTGAAACCATGTGCTCCACTACAAGAAGTTACTCGATACATTGCCACATGCATCAACCAAGGAGTTGTAACTCTTGCATTATTCTAGCTGGAGCAAATGATGTCTACAAAAACAAGGTAATGTTTGGCTTGAGATCTTTAAGGGAAGCATTGGAAACGGTTACAGACATGAAAGTGTTCATAACAAGCATACCTATGAGACATGACATGAAAACATGGTTTGTGAATGCAGAAATTGAAGCAACTAACCAAAAGATCGAAAAATTACAACAGCAGCAGCGGAACTGTTAGCTTCAACTGAAGAACCAGATACTCCCAATGGTTTGAGACAAAGCTGAAGAGACAAGAATAGGATCTCCAACAAGTTTAGCTACAGTGCCCCAAGTTAAAACTTCATAAATCACATGTGAAACACCAACTCACTATGCATCAACCTGCACCACTCGTAAAAGAAAAGAAACAATTTTTTTATGGTAAGTGGCACCAGATAAATGTTACATCAGTCAAGTAAAACATTGCTATGGAAAGAAAACTGCAACAGTAAAAGTGAAGGAGGCTATTCAAGGGAAGATGTGCTGGAAACTATAAGTAAGTGTAAGTCTCCATTCCTACTGCACTGGAACATACGTGGCATAAATAAAACATATCCTCACAATAAAATCACAGCAAATTGAGGAGATGCAAATTATTCTTTCACAAGGAAGAAATATTAAAGTGGTTTGCCTAAACAAACACTGGCTCATGAAAGATTCAATCACAATTTTTAAATAAGTTAGAAAACTTTAGGATAACTAGTTGTTTTTGTAGGCAAAACAGTACTTGTGGAGACTCTTGTATATTGAGTAACAAATCATTGGAATATAAAGAAAGAGACAATTTTAAATTTCTAAATGAAGAGCTTGTATTTGAAAGTTGTTGTGTAGTGCTAAAACAACAGAATATCATCATCATCATCTGTATATACAGAATTCCAGGTAGTGAAGTAAATACATTATTCTTAGATAAATTCCAGTGCCTCCTATATAAACTCACTAAAGAAAATAGCATAAAAATTTTAATTGCTGGTGATTTTAACATAGATACAGCAAGCAAAACAAGCATGTTAACTAAGTTTATTGATGTAATTCAAGAATATGACTTCAGACTAAATTTCACTGACTTCACCAGAGTAAACGAGTGAACAGCAACATTCATAGACAATATCTTAATAAATTATACATTTGAGGACACTGCCAAATTCACTTTAAACCTAGGTATCTCAGATCACTCTACTCTACTTACAGACTTAAACTTACAAAAAATAAATAGCAAAAAAATGGGAGGAGATGGTTCATGAAAAGACAGTTCAGTGAAGAAAACATAACCTTGTTCTGTTATAGATTAAATGAGGTGGACTGGTCATTATAACAAGAAAACTCATCTTCAAAAATTCTGATAAGTTTTTAAACAGCTTTTTACATGTCCTAAATGAAACATTTTCACCCATAGCTCACCCAAGAAGTGCAACAAATAAACGAAAGTGGATTACCACTGGCATAAAAACATCTATCAGCAGGAACAGAGAGCTACATGATGAACTGAAATCAAATAAGAGTCCTGAGTTCATAAACTATGTTACAGCATATAAAAAAACTATTTAAGAACGTTTCAAAAGCAGCAAAGGAAATGGCAAACACTAAATTCATTTAAAAAACACGAATAAATCCAAGTCAGTATGGACAGTAGTCAGATCTGAGCTTGGAATCAAACATAGCAACCAGGAAATCTCTAAAATACAGGTACAAGACAAAATAATTGTATATCCTGCTCAGATATCAGAAAATTTTAATAAATTCTTCATAAATGTAACAAAATCTGATGTTGATGTAGACTCTTATCAAGATAATGTACATTTGTTTGGCTCAAGGCAGAGCAAGAAAGAGAGCCTAATTAAATTTAACAAAGTAACAGTAAAAAAATCAAGAAAAAAAACTATACTGAACCTAAAAAACAAAAATTCTGTAGGATGGGACGAAGTCATTAAAGCAGCTACAAATATAATAGCACACCCACTACACAAAATAATTAATCAATCACTTGAAGAAGGGTACTTTCCAGTATCTTTAAAATATGCAGAAGTCAAAGCAATATTTAAGAAAGGCTCCAAAGATGATATGGGAAATTACCATTCTGTTTCTCCTCTTCCTGTGTTGTCTAAGATATTTGAAATGATTGTTCCAACTCAAATTAAAAATTTTTGCTACAAATACAATGTAATCTCAGAAAATCAATTTGGATTACAGAAAGGCAAAAGTACTATTCATGCACTCATTGAATTTGTGACTAAAGTTAGTTCCACTTTGGACATGTCACAAAAACCTGTGGGAATCTTCTATGACTTATCCAAAGCATTTGAGTGCGTGAATCTCTCTTTACTATTATATAAAATGAAAAAATATGGAATCATGGGTAGCGCCTCACGGTGGTGTAAGTCATATATAACAGAGAGAAAGCAAAGGGTTGTAGAAACATCAAGCAAAGGAAAATACTCCTCGATGTGGAGAACCATCTCACAGGGAGCAGCACAAGGCTCAATTCTGGGCCTAATTGTCTTTCTTTTTATGTAAATGACTTACCCATAAATAAAAAATTATCATTCAGTTTTATTTGTTGATGACACATCAGCACTAGTAGGAAATAAAAACACAGAAGAAATTCCTGAAAATGTCATAGACACTCTAGAAAACCTAGATATTTGGTTCCATCTAAATGGTGTAAAGCTAAATATTTCAGAAACACAGCTGATTCAATTTAAGACAAAGCAGTCTCACCTGTGTGCTGAATGAACAGGCCAGTAAAAATTATAGCAGCGCTCCTCTGAACTGCTTCAATGCCTCCCTTTAATGAGACCTGGTGGGGATTGCACACACTTGAACAGCACCTAAGAATGGCATCCACTACAGTTCTTTATGCCATCTCCCTTATGAATGAGCTACACTTTCCCAAAGTTCTCCCAATAAAATGAAGTTGAGCATTCACCTTTCCTACTATCAACCTGATGTGTTTATTCCATTTGATATCTGTTTGCAATATTTAATCAAAATTACTGTGTCAAGCTGCATCCTACTAATGCTGTATTCAAATGTTGCAGGGCTGTTTTTCCTATTAATCCACATTAACTTACATTTTTCTACATTTAGAGCAGTCTGCCATTCATCATACTAATTATAAACTTTGTGTAACACATCTCTTATTTTCCTACAGTCACTGAATGACGAAACATTCTCATAGTCCAGAGCATCATCTGCAAAGAGCTGTAAATTGTTTCTCGCCTTGTCCATCATTTCATTTATACAGAAGTTGTTAATTTTAACTGAAGACACTGAAATAGCTCAAAAACTATACATCAGACCCAAAAAGCTATAATTCCAATTTGTTTGTTGTAGAGGGGTAAATTGAGTGATACCACACACAACCCCCACACCACTGTGTGTGTGGGTGGCAAGAAACAACAATTTTTTATTGTAAATTTATTTCAACACAAAATCTACAGACATTTTTTCTGAAGCATTTTCTTTATTTACCACAAATGGTGGAGGAATAGAAATGGATAGACAATCTTAATTTATGACGTGCTACTCAATGTCCCTTGTATATTCAGTGGTAGATGGGACCCCACTTCCATGCTGTGATAGTAGGACAGGCCAGTACTTCATACCTTATTATTGGAAACCCCATTCGCAACTTTGTATTCCTCCAACATGTCAAAGAGGGGACTTCTTGATGTGCCATTGTGGCTGTGGCTCATGGTAAATGCTGCTCTACCTTTCGAGTTAGATTAAGTGTTCAAATATAGTACATCAACTTCAATGCACTTAGTCAAATGATCATATATGGGACAGAAGCATTTCTGCAGGAATGTCACCACAGGCATTTCTGATGTGGTTGACTGTGTCTTCACAACCTATGTCAAATACAGCAACTTAGCAGGCCAATTAATAGGGCTGCCTCCGCCGATACACCTTCCAGTGTATACACGGACTAACATCTCCTGTGCTTCAATTGTGTAATGCACTGGGCAGCCATCATGCTGAAACCACATACATTGTTGAACATCCTGGGCAACATCCTGCCGTAGGACCAGTAGTTCCTGTTCCAAAAACATACAATATTTACGTCCATCCTATGTGCCACTGACAAAATACATACCAACGAGTTTGTTCCAAATGATACCACACCATATCTTAAAGAACCAAGGATGCTGACATTCAACTTGCCGTAACCTGTGAGGGTTCTCTACACTCCAGTAAATCATGTTATGCCAGTTAATGCTATCATGCTTGTGAATTCAGAATCACTGGAAAATAGTACCTTGGTTGTTTGCATTTGTTACCTGCCCATTCACAAAAGGCTACTCGGTTATGGAAATCGACACCATGAAGTTCTTGATGCAGGGACATGTGGTATGGATTACCCTCATGATGATGGAGTATTGTGACAATACTACCTACAGACACATCAGAATTGTGGTGTAACTACCGAGTGCTTATGCATGGGTTTTAGTGCACTGGCACTAGTATAGCTGTACACTGTCATCAGGTATAAAGCCATTCACAGCCTTGTATAATAATGAATGAGAGCAAGCTTTCTTCAGAAAACGCTCAGCATATGAGGCAAGAGCAGAGTCAACATTTCTCCTACATCGTCTGTAAATCAGGACCATTTCAATTATTTTTCTTCTGTGGTTGCAACATTCATCATCTACTTGCATGGCTGTACTCCAAATGATAGGCAGGCATGGAGGCAATAAACACTGCACAAGTACTGTAATGTTTAGAGCCATTATCTGTTCTATTTCAACATGATATATGAGCTCTGGTCACAGTGTACTGCCTGCTCTGATATGGTGTAGTTCATTATATGGCCATGGTGGTGTATCGAGTGCCGTTGTTCGATATGTTGGAGGAATACAACACTGCAAATGGGGTTTCCAATTCAAAGTTATGAAATGCTGGCCTTCTCTATCCTCACAGCATGGAGCTGGGTTGCTATGTGCCATTGGATATTCAAGAGCCATTTCATAGCATGTCATAAATTACGATTGTGTGCCCACTTATATAACTCTGATTACAGTTCCATCTATGGTGAAATGAAGAAAAAACATATGTACATTTTTCCATAGAATCATAATCTGCAATACCAAATGGGGATTTCCATTGTAGATTTCAATGTTGCTGCCCACACCCACACACAGAGTGGAGTGGTGGGTTGAGTGGGGTATTGATGGATGTCCCCCTCTGAGACAAACAAATTGGAATTATAACCTTTTTTTTAATCCAATGTGTATTTTTCAAGATTTTAATGTCTTTAGTTAAAATGAACCCCCTGTGTAGAGAGAATAAAAGTAGTTCTATCAAACTTCCATGGGGTAGTCCTGATGTTTCCTCATGACTGCAGTCACTGGATATTTGGTACAAGTTTTTTGCTGTTGTTTGGATGTACTACAGCAATGGAAAATCGAAGGTGGTTTATTCTATGCATTATTGATGGAGCCTCACTCACCAACTTACTGTTGAGCTTTTGGAAAGAAAATAAATTGCCCAATGTTTGAACAAAGTCCTCTTCACAGCTCTCTCTCTCTCTCTCTCTCTCTCTCTCTCTGTGTGTGTGTGTGTGTGTGTGTGTGTGTGTGTGTGTGTGTGTGTGTGTGTGAGAGAGAGAGAGAGAGAGAGAGAGATAGAGAGAGAGAGAGAGAGAGCAAGAGAGACAGAGAGAGACAGAGAGAGAGAGAGAGAGAGAGAGAGAGAGAGAGAGAGAGAAAGGAAATGGAGTAGTGGAGCGTCTAATGTACAAAACGAAATATTACATTTGGTGGATTAGGGTTAGGTAGAAAAGTATCAGGGGGATAGTGAGGTTTAGGCAGGGGCAAGAGGATTGAATGTGTGTGGAACAAGAAAGGGGGCTGGAACTGTAAGGCAGGGGGAGGAATAGTAGGAATTAAGGATAGGGGAAAAGAGTCTCGATAGGGACGGGGAATATGATGTCAGTGGTGACTTGGTTATGATAGCTACTCAAACTAGTGGCACTAATCTGCATTTCATGCAACTGTTTCAGCGTCATGATCGGCCTCACCTTAATGTGGCTGTTAGGCTCGTTAATGTGGGGCTGGGGAGGGCACTGATGGCGGAGGGCATGGATCACATCTCAGTGGTACCAGTTGGGTCTATCAGTAGGTGGAGTTTCACTAAGCATGGCCTGCACCTCAATAGGTATGGGAAGGGGAGGCTGGCTAAGCTTATAGGTGACAGTGTTGTGGGTGGTGGCGGTGATAGTGGTATCACTCATGGAAAAATTCCTGTAGTAGTTGGTGTTAGAGCTGCATCTTTTTTTTAGACTGAAGTCAGCTGATAGGTATACCTGCTTCAAGCAAGTGCCTCTAACCAAGGGCTCACCTCCAGAAGATGTAATGCTTCCAAGTACAGAAGGAATTAGCATATTTCATCAAAATATAAGAGGCATTAGAGATAAAGTTAGTGAACTGCTAATAGATGTTAACTCTGAAATTATTGGTATATCAGAGCACCACTTAAATAATTTGATAATTCAGAGGCTTCCTTTACCAGGCTACAGATTAGCTGGCTGTTTCTCAAGGAGTTCCTTGTGGGGTGGGGGAGTGGCTCTGTACGTAAAAAACAGTATTTCATTTGAGTCCATAGACGTATCACGACACTGCACTGAACAGATATTTGAAAGTTGTGCAGCATTATTTGAATTTAGTGAAACTAAACTTCTAATTGCTGTTGTTTATAGGTCCCCTAACTCTGACTTCAGAGCATTTTTGCTTAAGCTAGAGAGGGTTCTTGATTCACTTTGTAGGAAGTACCAGAAAGTAGTTATATGTGGTCACTTCAATATTAATTTTGCACATGATTGTGTAAGAAAAAGGATGTTGGTAGATCTCCTAAATTCATATGATCTGATGCAAACTGTGTTTTTTCCAACTGGGGTGCAGGGGAACAGTAGCACAGTCATAGACAATATTTTTATTCATTCTTCATTTCTAGATGGGCATTCTGTTAGTAAAAGGGTGAATGACCTTTTAGACCATGATGCATACATTCTAACACTAAAAGGTTTTTGTACTCAAACCAATCTCGTATTTAATTACAAACTATGTAGGAAAATTAATCCAACAGCAATAGAGAGTTTTTCAAAACTTGTCAAGGAACAAGCGTGGCAAGATGTTTATAGTGCCGATAATATAGATGATAAATACAATGCTTTCCATAACACATTTCTCATGCTCTTTGAGAGTTGCTTTCCATTAGAACATTCTAAACGGGGTACTAGCAGTAATGGACAGCCCGGTTGGCTGACTAGTGGGATAAGGATATCATATATAACAAAGCGGGAATTATATCAAAATGTTAGAAGTAGTCACAATCAAGCTACAGTAGCCCATTACAAACAGTATTGCAAGGTGCTTAAAAATGTTATTAGCAAGGCAAAAAGTATGTGGTATGCAAATAGAATAGCTAATTCACAGGTTAAAATTAGAGCCATATGGTCAGTTGTGAAGGAATTGTCTGGTCAGCAGCACAAGGTTGATGATATAAAGTCAGTTCACAGTAATAATATTTCTGTTACTGATAAATCAGATATATGTACAGTATTTAACAACCATTTTCTGAGCATTGCTGGTGAACTAAATAAAAATTTCGTTTCTACAGTAAATCATATAAATTTCTTACCAAATGCCTTTCCGACATTGACATCCGAAATACTCCTCTGTGATACAGACAAGAGTCAATAATTAAATCACTGAAGACTAAGGACTCTGATGGTTATGATGGAGAGTCTAGTAGAATATTAAAGTACTGTGCTGCACATGTTAGCCCTGTATTTAGCCATATTTGTAATTTTTCCTTTAGGAATGGTCAGTTTCCTAAGCGATTAAAGTACTCAGTAGTAAAGCCGCTTTATAAAAAGGGAGAAAGGGATAATGTAGATAATTTTACACATATTTCTATGCCATCAGTGTTTGCAAAAGTTATCAAAAAGGCTGTGTATTTAAGGTTAATTGATCATTTTGTATCACACGATTTGCTATCAAATGTACAGTTCGGCTTTAGAAGTCGTTTGACAACTGAAAATGCTATATTCGGTTTTCTCTGCGAGGTATTGGTTGGGCTAAACAAAAAGTTTCGAACGCTTGGCGTATTTTTTGATTTAACAAAGGCATTTGACTGTGTTGATCTCACAATATTGCTCCAGAAGTTGGACCATTACGGAATAAGGGGAGTATCTCACAATTGGTTCACCTCTTACTTTATCAACAGGCAGTAAAAGGTCATTATTCACAATGTTTATAATGGCTGTGATGTGGGATCTGAGTGGAGTACTGTCAAGTGGGGGGTGTCCCAGGGATCAGTGTTGGGGCCGCTCCTGTTCCTTATTTACATAAATGATATGCCCTCTAGTATTATGGGTAACTCTAAAATATTTCTGTTTGCTGATGACACTAGTTTGGTAGTAAAGGATGTTGTGTGCAACATTGACTCGGTTTCAAGTAGTGCAGTACATGACCTCAGTTCATGGCTTGTAGAAAATAAACTAACTTTATATCACAGTAAGACTCAGTTTTTACAGTTTCTGACACAGAATTCAACAAAACCTGACGTTTTAATCTCACAGAACGGGCATATGATTAGTGAAACTGAACAGTTCAAATTTCTAGGTGTTCAGATAGATAGTAAGCTTTCATGGAAAGCCCACGTTCAGGATCTTGTTCAAAGACTTAATACTGCCATTTTCACTATTCGAACAGTATCGAAAGTGAGTGATACTTCGACAATTAAATTAGTTTACTTTGCTTATTTTCATTCACTTATGTCATATGGTATTATGTTTTGGGGTAACTCTTCCCATTCTAGAAGGATATTTTTGGCTCAGAAACAGGCGGTTCAGGCAATAAGTGGTGTGAGTTCACGAACCTCTTGTCGACCTCTATTCACGAGTCTGGGTATTTTGACATTGGCCTCTCAATATGTATATTCCTTATTGTCGTTTCTTGTTACCAATATTAGTTTATTTCCAACAATAAGCAGCTTTCACTCGGTTAATACTCGGCAGAAATCAAACCTCCATTTAGATCGGACTTCCTTAACTCTTGTGCAAAAAGGTGTGCAGTATACTGTTGCATCCAATTTCAATAAGCTGCCACTCGAATTCAAAAATCTTAGCAGTAACCCATGCGCATTCAAATTGAAACTGAAGAGTTTCCTCATGGGTCACTACTTCAATTCTGTCGAAGAGTTCCTCGAAAAATTAAGCTGATTCTCACTGTATAGCTGATAGCGTTTGCTTAAACTTATGGACTGATTTTCTTGCAGATTCATGAACATTTATTTTTGTCTGTTATTACTTTTGTGTTGTAAGTTCATGTACTGACATGTTCCATGACCTTGGAGATTTGCTCCTCAATTTGATCCTATGGAACTTGATGTGTAAATAAATAAATAAGGGAAGTTGCAGGTTCTCATTGACACCATATACGAATCTTCATCCTGAAAGTAAGGGTCTAAATGTCAACATTTGCCAAGCAACAATTAAAGCAACAATCATTATATTTTACAATGTGCTTTGAAAGTAGATGGTCAAATGTATCTTTGTTATGGTATTTTGACGGCCATTCATCTGGGTGAATAGTTTGTTCCATAATCATACTCACATAGAATGTTGTACAGTAGCTGTAGTGAAGCAGAGACATGTTGTGGCTGCTTTCATAGGAGGTCATGAGTTTGATGAGGTATGAAATGTGACAAGGCAGGAAGATGTGGTGGAGACCAGATGCATGAAACAGATGCTGCAAGCATGTAACCCATAGGGACTTATTGGGCAATGGACTGGGACCAGGAAGGGCATAGGGGTGGACAAGAAGATTATGTAAGTTGGGAATACCACTTTTGGAGAGGTAGAAAAAATAGTGCAGGGGTCGATTTTCATTTCTGTACATGACAAGAGGAAATCCTACGGGAAAAAAATTCTCTTTGCTGATGACTGCAATATTGTAATCATTGAGAAAACAAGAGAACTCCTGGCAGAGAAATAAAATTGAACCCTCAAAGAAGTTGGTCAATATGCAGCAAAGCAAGAATGAACAAATGCCATCAATTTCAATTTGAAGAGAGAAAATGACATCATCAAATTCAATGTAAATGGCACTTTTATAGACTGCATAACATACACAAAATGTCTAGGATGAATATTGATGCTCAGTTGAAGTGGTGTTAACACTTTAATGGAACTGGTCAGTGCTCCTATCTCTCTCTCTCTCTCTCTCTCTCTCTCTCTCTCTCTCTCTCTCTCTCTCTCTCTCACGCACACATATTGCAAAACACAATACTCATATTAAATTTATGGCACAATCCAATGGGATCAAGATTGTAAATCTAAAATCCAAAATTATTCTTATATTATTCTTACAAATATAAGTTTTCTATGAAAACAGCACATGAATTATTCATAATTTAATTTGAAACTGTAATTATAATTTAAAGTTTTAAAAATGTTTGGCTAGAAGTGGTAAATTGTGTGAGCCTCTTTCGTTGTAAAAGACCAGTGTATTTTATTATTATTGAATTGCAATTTGATGTATTGTTGTTGTTGATGTGTGTATAGCAAGTTTTTTGGAGTATGTCAATTATGGAGGAGTGAGTTGGAAGTTGTATGAGTTATTGGACTGTGAATTCATTTGTGGTTGGCTGGAAATTATTTTTGTTCATGATTACGTTTGCAATGGATATTTAGTTAGTAGAATCTTATAGAAATATAAGTGATGTGAAGAGAATAAACCAGCTGATGAAGAAAATGACAAAAATGGTGTCCTAATTGTATTATTAAACCTAACTGTACACAGTAGGCATGTGCATTGTTTTGTTACAGTGAGCCAGAATATTATACAAGTCAGATATTAATCAACAAACAGTAATAAACAGAGATTAAGCACTTATCCTTCTTGGCTAATAATCAGTTGAGCATACTTAGTGATATATACTAAAAAATTGCACTTGCTTTGAACTTAATTTTTGTCAATTATTTATTCAACTTAAGAAAACAGCATCTCAGCACACGGAGATACTTATTTATTATTTATTTAGATCCCATATACCCAATACAGTAAGACATTCAAATGGATGTAGGACATGTCAGATTATTACAAATTACACAGAAGGAACACGTAAGAAACCCTTTTGCTAGAGGAGGTATAGATATAAGACGAAGTACATATTAATAGCTATAGACGAAATTACACTTTTAAAAAAAAGGTAAAATAAAGGTACAGTTTAATATCAACATAAAAGACATAGCAATGTTAAAAATGATTCAAATTATCATAATGCATACAACTACATCACATTTAATTAAAAGAAAAAATCAGTTAGAGATATCACAGTTGAAATAGTCTTCAACCGAATAAAAGGTATTATCTATTAGATAAGTTTTGTGCCGTTGTTTAAATATGGGAAGCTCATGGAGAAGTGATTTCATTGATTGTGGGGGAGCATTGAACACCTTGCACCTCATGTAATGGACTCCTTTTTGTACAGTTCTAAGGTTTTTATTTCATAACGGAGATCCATCTTCCTCATGGTATTGTGGATATGGTATGAACCATTGGTTTTGCATAGTTGCTCATTTTTACTGATGAAAAATAACAGGGAGTAGATATATTGACATGCAGTTGGCAGTATCCCTAATTTTCTAAAAAGCATTCTACAAGAATGTCTAGGCTGGACTCCACTTATTATCCTAATAACTCTCTTTTTCGCAATGAATAACTTTTTGGGATGTGGCTGATTACCCCAGAAAACTATGCCATAGAATAATAGTGATTGGAAGTAACTAAAATAAGCTGTTTTTGTGGTATCTCGGCCACAGACAGTGGATGTAATGCGAACAGCAAATGTTGCTGAGCTGAGTTTTTTTAGAAGTTGTAAAATATGTTCAGATCATTTTAGATTGCTGTTAATGTGTATATCCAGGAAGTTGGATAGCTCCATTTGTAGTAACTCAATACCATTACATTGAATACTTAATTGATCCTTCCATTGATAGCACGTTAATATGCAGCTATCCAAGCTGTTCACAGCTCGAAGTGGAATCCAGGACTGCAGTAGGCTTAAATCTGCAGTATTTTAATGAAAACAAACTAAAATTAAACACAAATAAATCTGTCTTTATTGAATTTGATCTTGGTAGGCAAAAACTCATGAAAACCAATCTTAATGGGTGACAAATACATTAAAAAGCAATACTCGACCAAATTTCTTGGCCTGACACTAGATGCAGAGTTAAACTGGTCTAATCATGTGAAAGTATTTTTCAAAAAGCTATGTACTACCATATATGTCCTAAGAAAACTGATACCTTTTGGTAACATCACCACTCCGAGGCAAATATATTTTGCACTATTTGAATCCCATCTAAGTTATGGGATAGAGGTATGGGGATCCAGCAGTAAAGGTAATATGAAAAGTGTACTTACCTTACAAAAGAAGACACTTAGAATTATGGGAAAGAAATGTGCCAGGGAGTCCTGAAGAAATTTGTTTAAAGAATTTAAAATACTAACTGTTCATAACCTGTATGTGCTGAAGATAATCATTATGGCAGGAAACAGTTACAAAATACTTAATAAAGAAATACATGATCACAACACTAGAGGTAGAGAGAGAGACCCCACATCATCTCTCATACACTCCTGGAAATTGAAATAAGAACACCGTGAATTCATTGTCCCAGGAAGGGGAAACTTTATTGACACATTCCTGGGGTCAGATACATCACATGATCACACTGACAGAACCACAGGCACATAGACACAGGCAACAGAGCATGCACAATGTCGGCACTAGTACAGTGTATATCCACCTTTCGCAGCAATGCAGGCTGCTATTCTCCCATGGAGACGATCGTAGAGATGCGGGATGTAGTCCTGTGGAACGGCTTGCCATGCCATTTCCACCTGACGCCTCAGTTGGACCAGCGTTCGTGCTGGACGTACAGACCGCGTGAGACGACGCTTCATCCAGTCCCAAACATGCTCGATGGGGGACAGATCCGGAGATCTTGCTGGCCAGGGTAGTTGACTTACAACTTCTAGAGCACGTTGGGTGGCACGGGATACATGCGGACGTGCATTGTCCTGTTGGAACAGCAAGTTCCCTTGCCGGTCTAGGAATGGTAGAACGATGGGTTCGATGACGGTTTGGATGTACCGTGCACTATTCAGTGTCCCCTCGACGATCACCAGAGGTGTACGCCCAGTGTAGGAGATTGCTCCCCACACCATGATGCCGGGTGTTGGCCCTGTGTGCCTCGGTCGTATGCAGTCCTGATTGTGGCGCTCACCTGCACGGCGCCAAACAGGCATACGACCATCATTGGCACCAAGACAGTAGCGACTCTCATCGCTGAAGACGACACGTCTACATTCATCCCTCCATTCACGCCTGTCGCGACACCACTGGAGGCGGGCTGCACGATGTTGGGGCGTGAGCGGAAGACGGCCTAACGGTGTGCGGGACCGTAGCCCAGCTTCATGGAGACGGTTGCGAATGGTCCTCGCCGATACCCCAGGAGCAACAGTGTCCCTAATTTGCTGGGAAGTGGCGGTGCGGTCCCCTACGGCACTGCGTAGGATCCTACGGTCTTGGCGTGTATCCGTGCGTCGCTGCGGTCCGGTCCCAGGTCGACGGGCACGTGAACCTTCCGCCGACCACTGGCGACAACATTGATGTACTGTGGAGACCTCACGCCCCATGTGTTGAGCAATTCGGCGGTACGTGCACCCGGCCTCCCGCATGCCCACTATACGCCCTCGCTCAAAGTCCGTCAACTGCACATACAGTTCACGTCCACGCTGTCGCGGCATGCTACCAGTGTTAAAGACTGCGATGGAACTCCGTATGCCACGGCAAACTGGCTGACACTGATGGCGGCGGTGCACAAATGCTGCGCAGCTAGCGCCATTCGACGGCCAACACCGCGGTTCCTGGTGTGTCTGCTGTGCCGTGCATGTGATCATTGCTTGTACAGCCCTCTCGCAGTGTCCGGAGCAAGTATGGTGGGTCTGACACACCGGTGTCAATGTGTTCTTTTTTCCATTTCCAGGAGTGTAGAACAACACTTTATGAGAAAGCCCTCACTATGCAGGCATAAAACTACTGAATTGCTTCCTTCCTAATATCTCCAAATTGCCCATTACAAAACTAAAAATGAAATTAAAATTATGGCTCACAAACAATACTGTATATTCAATAGATGAGTTTCTAGATTTAGTACACTCGTATGATGGAAGACCATCTATCTAAAAATATATGTAATCTCAGATCTTAGACTGTGTCACAAACTTTAAATATTTGAATGTCAGATATGAATACTGTGTCACAAACTGCAGATTCCTTATTCCAAGTACAGCAATATCAGTTTTTTATGTGTAGTCCATATATGTAACTCTGTTCTCTCAACTAAATATAGAAAAAGTTGTGTAGATAAAAGTGCCAGCCAATAATATGTAACCCTAGTAAGTAAGGCTCTAACTTATCCAGAAAACTGGAACAAAAAAAACTTTTTTGTATCAGTTGATGTTGGATCAAAATAAAATAACTTGTTTTACTTACTTGGAAATGAACAAACTGTGAAATGTTAACATTTAGTGAGAAGCCATTATTTCCAAACCAATTACGTACTTCATTAAAGACAATATTGGCTGATTGTTGACAGTTTTGTTGATGAGGATCGAGATGTCATCAGTAAAAAGCGTTAAATGAACTTTAAAGCTAGCACACAAGGGAAGGTCATTGATAAAGGTGAGGAAGAGAAGGGGGCCAAGTACAGAGCCCTGGGGAGCACCACAGCCAATAGAGCCCCAGATAGATGACGCAGAGTACCTGTCACAGTCGCTCAACATGACTTTCTGCTTTCTTCCAGTTATGTTGGATTTAATCCAAGAGCCAGTTCATCCACTTATACCATAATATTCAACATTTGTTATGAGTATTTCATGGTTAACACTATCAAAGGTCTTAGAAAGGTCACAGAAGATACCAACAGAGATAATTTATTATTAAAAGATATTAAGACATGATAGGTGAAGGATTAAACAGCTGGGTCTGTTGATACACCCTGTTTAATTCCAAAATATCAACTTTTTAATACCTTATAATGAATGAAGTGATCAATAAGTATTTTGTGAACGAATTTCTCAAGAGTTTTAGATAAGCTTGTTAAATGGGAGAAAGGCCGATAGTTGGTAATTTCAGTTTTATCACCTTTTGTAAAGAGAGGTTTCAAAATAGCACACTTTAGTCTCTCAAGAACAATCCCATACTGGGTGGATTCACTGAATACCTGGTACACAATTTTACCTATTGGTTTACAGCATTCCGTTAGTAATCTTAAAGAGATACCATCAATGCCAACAGAATTCTTGCTTTTCATCTCTCTAATTACAGTCTCAATTTCATTTACTGTGACAGGAGACAGTTTAATCTGCTTGATTTTTTTATTAATAGCTTCTTGAAGGGATAACATGGCTTCATTAACAGAACATGTTTTTCCAGTTTGGGATGCTCGTTGCTAAAAATGTCGGTAATTATTTCAAAAATTTCATGAATTTTATCATTTTTTTTAGTTTCTATGATGTTTTCTGCAGCAGGGATTTTACCTGTTTCCCTTTGTTAATATGACCCACAGGGTTTTAATCTTATTATTAGAGACATCAATTTCAGATTTTATAGAAATACTCTTCGCCCTTCTTAGAACTTGTTTAAGGATAGAGCAATATAGTTTGTAATGTTTTTCCTTTTCTAGACTAAAACTGTTTTTGAATGAAGCATACATATTCATTTTCCTTCTGCAGGAGGTTTTGATGCAAAAAGGTAACCAGTTTTTATTAGAATAGGTTTCGTGTTCGAATTTGACAGTTCTTTTAAGAAACACTGCTTCAAATAGGCAGATAAATTAATTTAGAAAAGTATTATACTTATCATTAACATTCTCAAAGAGCTCAAACTGGTCCCAGTCAACTTCTTGTAGGGAATCGAAGAAGGTTTTGATAAATTGTGTGTTAATTACTCTGACAATTTTACTGCAGAAATTGTTCTTACTAAGTGGGCTAACAGCTCCAATTGAAAGTAGCTAACTGTCATGGTCTGAGAGCCCATTTACTATATGTTTTAAAGTTGTGTTATATTTCTTCTTCTGTCTAAGAACATGTTTGTCAATTCAACTCATGGAACTAGCTGTGACTCTATTGGGAGAATCCACCAGTGCCGCTGAATTAAAAAGAGTTCATTAAATGTGATAAGTCATTGTAACATTAAGAGTCAGTATAGCTGTAAAAGAAACTCAATAGCGTAAAGTTATCGTTAAAAACAAACGCCGCGCGATTTGTTACGATTTGGTCGGTCATAATAATAGTGTCATGCTTTTGAATACAATTAAAATATAACGGCGATACCTATTTAGTGTTATTGGAAATAATATGTAGTAAATTAATGAGTAAGGTAGCCGATCCCATAAGAAGGGGTAAAATTGGGCTACTAAGCCGATGCAAGGCGTCTTTTTTTCCGTTTACTCTTAGAAAAAAAAAAGTAAAGAAGTGCTAATTGTGCGTTGTGAAAAATATAGGGGCGAATTTTAAATAGCTACAGTGTATAATCAGACTAAAAAATTGACATTTAGTTACACGAAATCGCGGATAGCGAAGTATGGTCATTAAATTGAGTAAACCTACAGGGCGGTCAATTCCGGGATAAGTCTATTCGCATCTCACGAACGACGCGGTATTGAGAGCGGTTTTTTTTTTTTATTATTATATCGCGGAGAGCGGGCTCCAATTTACAAAAAGGAGAAAAGCTGTATCATTATCATTGAATGTTGGTGTCAAGCAACCAAAACTGTTCATCAAAGGGTTTCGGTGAATGAGTGGTGAATGCGGAAAGAAACTGTTAACGAAGTTATGTTAAATAAAACAGAAGAGACAAGACAGTTTGGCCGTATCTGTTATTATTCCATAAACTGTAACATTTCTTCTCGTTGTGCGAAGCCTTTATAGATATCGTTATGGCAATTTGTTTTGAAGGGATCTCGTTTGGAGTTAAGTTTTGGGGACCTGGTCAAGAAGGGACAGTTCGTAGATCCTAACTACTGAAGCTATTCTGGAATCAGGTGCTACCGTGACCGTTGTGTGTTATCAATGGGTAAAGAACATCATATCTCATGCTCTAAGATCGACGCGCCTTTCCTCTTGGTATAACGGTGCCTCACGATTACAACGAGAACGCCGACGACGACGAATGAAGAAACGATAGAAGTGGCGCCACAACGAGGAGGATTGCTGCATCGAGTCGAGTGTCATCCGGATTCACGAACCCTAGAGTTGGAAAATATTGTAGCTGCCAGTGAGTCTGTCCACTGAAAGAGGTATCTTCAATAATCGCTAAAAGTGAGCGATACTTCCAGGTATGATTAAAATAACTATAATTTTTTAAAAAAAGAAGTTGAGACTTGTGATTTTCGTAGATAAATATATATATATAAATACACAGTGAAAATAAGTGTATGTCTTGGTAGTGAATAATCATGTCAAAACGAACGAAAAGAATACATCATAATGTGCAGTTGAGTAGAGTAATGAGTAGAGAGAGAGAGGAAAGTGAAGAGGATATGGATGATGCATCCCATGAGCTCAATGTAGAACAGGAAACATGTACAGATAATAATACAGTTTCCAGAATGAGATTATCACTCTGCAGCGGAGTGTGCGCTGATATGAAACTTCCTGGCAGATTAAAACTGTGTGCCCGAGCGAGACTCGAACTCGGGACCTTTACCTTTCGCGGGCAAGTGCTCTACCCCCAGGTTGTGGCTAAGCCATGTCTCCACTATATCCCTTCTTTCAGTAGTGCTAGTTCTGCAAGGTTCGCAGGAGAGCTTCTGTAAAGTTTGGAAGGTAGGAGACGAGATACTGGCAGAAGTAAAGCTGTGAGTACCGGGCCTGAGTCATGCTTCGGTAGCTCAGATGGTAGAGCACTTGCCCGCGAAAGGCAAAAGTCTCGCGTTCGAGTCTCGGTCGGGCACACAGTTTTAATCTGCCAGGAAGTTTCAATAATACAGTTATTGATTTAGAACCGTAATGATAAGTAAGGTAAACATAAAGATCTTGAGCTTTCGGAAGTAGATCATCAAGTTGATCCCCAAAATGGAAATATTAATCAAAAAATGTTTGATATGTTGGTATCAATAAATAATCAAATGGGTGCAATGAATGGAAGACTTGGTTCACCAGAAAAAAATAATAAGCAATTAAAAGAGGGCAATCAAAAGTTAAATGAAAAATTTGAGGCCAAATTTGGTTCATTAGAAGTTAAAATGGATTCTTTGGAAAGCAAACTGAACACCTTTGATTATAAACTGGAAAATACTAAGAAAGAATTAAAGGCGGACTAGGAGACTCAATAAAATGCGAAATTTGGAGAACTAGTTGTAGAGTTTTCTAACACCTTAGAAAGGCAATATAAAAATTTAATGGGAAAACTTCATGACGTAGAAAAGAAATATGAGGTAGTTTCGAAGAGTTATGATGGCCTGTCCAATAGGATGGTTAAGTGTGAAAGCAGCTGTTTCAATGTTAGCGCACAGATAGAAGAGCTTTCGAAACAAGTAGTCGAGTTTGAGTCCGATGCTCGTAAGGGGATTGACAAGTATTTAGTAGATCAAACTAAAAGACTTGACGAAGATCTATCTGAAAGGATAGAAATAAAAGGAAATGAAATTATAGACAAGGTTAAGACTACTATTGGATCCCAGCCAAATGAAAATGTCAATGAGCACCTAAGTAGAAATGATGAATTAATTAAGCTCTTCACTAGCGAAATTCAGAAAATAAAAAACAAAATAGTTGATGAGGTACCTAAATGGCAAAAGGAAACCAATCATAAATTGGCGGAGTTAGAACGAAAGTCATCACAAAATTTGTTGACAGAGGACGAACGTTCGGAGAATAGGTCGAAAAACAACCGACCATGTGATAATACGAAGTACAATTGTGGTGAAAATTTGCATTGGGAAGTTGATGATTCGGTTGGTAAAGATGATGATTCTTTTGGTCAGCGAGGATATTTGTCTTCTTTAAAGGTGGAGAACAGCATTTTTAAAAGTAGACAATCCCAACATTCTTGACTGAAATGAACAACCTGCATCCGAAAATCTTTATCAATAATTTCAAAAGAATATTTCCACGTAGCTGGTCAGAACACGACCGACGTCAATTTATAGTATCCAAAATTACCGGAGAAGCCGCATTATGGGCCACCGAAGTAAGTGAAAGTTGCCATACTTGCTCTGAGTTTGAACAACTTTTTTTGGCTAAATACTGGTCGTCGAGTAGACAAGAGAAATTAAGAAAAGAGGTTTACCAACCTGAGTATTTTAACAGTAAAAGAAGTACTTTAAGGCAATATTTTGAAAAGTACATAAATAAGACACGTTATTAGAGTGATCCAATTTCTCACAAGGAAGTAATCAGAATTTTGAAGGGAAGGTTGCCCATAAATATACGTGAAAAGTTAGTAAATCTTCCTGACCACGATGTAGAACAATTCTTGTCGGTGATTGACTCTATAGATATGATTATGGAAGACGCAAGACAAATGAGTAGTAATCAAATGTCGACTCACACTCGTAGTAATACGAATAATTATAATAATAATTTAACATATGATAATAATAATACCGAACACCAGGTCAAACCCGCATCACAGGAGCGTGGACAATCTTCGTCCTATGGTTGCAATAAAAACAATGATTATAATAAATATAGAAGAGATACTTACTGTGCTAGAGGTAAACCTCGAAATGGTGACGCGAATGTGCTTAGTAGTGATATTAATAAGAGTAACAGGTACCCAAGTGATGAACCCAATTGTATTCGACCTTGGGAATATAATTCGAAGCATAATGTTCATCGGCAGGATGGAACAAATGCCTCGAGTCCTCATCCAGCACAAGGAGTTATTCCAATGGGCGAAGGAGCCTCCAATGTGCGACGGGGTGAATACCATAACTCGGATCATACTGTACGGATTGTGGAAGTTCATGAACCCCCACCGATGACTCAATGAGATAGATTAAACTAATACCAGTCACCAAATGCCTTCCTAGGATGACTGGAAAGGAGAAGGAAGGCAGGCATCAATTTTAACCGAGAGTATTAAGGTACAATAATGATCAGGATATAAGGAATGAATTAATTGAAGAAAAACCTGAAGTTTTAAATAAATGCGGACAAATTTTACAGGCAATAATTCCAAGTACAAATAATGTTGATGTTGAAATATTAATTGATACTGGAGCGACTATTAGTGTCATGACGCTGGACTGTTTAAAACAGATAAGCCAAGAGGTAAAAATGCCCACTTTTCCTATCACAGGATGTGCCGTGTCTGGCGCGTTTAGCGCAAAAAAGTTGTGAAACAGGTACGTGTCGACGTTACAATACAGGGGGCTCAAATACACTCCTGGAAATTGAAATAAGAACACCGTGAATTCATTGTCCCAGGAAGGAGAAACTTTATTGACACATTCCTGGGGTCAGATACATCACATGATCACACTGACAGAACCACAGGCACATAGACACAGGCAACAGAGCATGCACAATGTCGGCACTAGTACAGTGTATATCCACCTTTCGCAGCAATGCAGGCTGCTATTCTCCCATGGAGACGTTCGTAGAGATGCTGGATGTAGTCCTGTGGAACGGCTTGCCACGCCATTTCCACCTGGCGCCTCAGTTGGACCAGCGTTCGTGCTGGACGTGCAGACAGCGTGAGACAACGCTTCATCCAGTCCCAAACATGCTCAATGGGGGACAGATCCGGAGATCTTGCTGGCCAGGGTAGTTGACTTACACCTTCTAGAGGACGTTGGATGGCACGGGATACATGCGGAATTGCATTGTCCTGTTGGAACAGCAAGTTCTCTTGCCGGTCTAGAAATGGTAGAACGATGGGTTCGATGACGGTTTGGATGTACCGTGCACTATTCAGTGTCCCCTCGACGATCACCAGAGGTGTACGGCCAGTGTGGGAGATCGCTCCCCACACCATGATGCCGGGTGTTGGCACTGTGTGCCTCGGTCGTATGCAGTCCTGATTGTGGCGCTCACCTGCACGGCGCCAAACACGCATACGACCATCATTGGCACCAAGGCAGAAGCGACTCTCATCGCTGAAGACGACACGTCTCCATTCGTCCCACCATTCACGCCTGTCGCGACACCACTGGAGGCGGGCTGCACGATGTTGGGGCGTGAGCGGAAGACGGCCTAACGGTGTGCGGGACCGTAGCCCAGCTTCATGGAGACGGTTGCGAATGGTCCTCGCCGATACCCCAGGAGCAACAGTGTCCCTAATTTGCTGGGAAGTGGCGGTGCGGTCCCCTACGGCACTGCGTAGGATCCTACGGTCTTGGCGTGTATCCGTGCGTCGCTGCGGTCCGGTCCCAGGTCGACGGGAACGTGAACCTTCCGCCGACCACTGGCGACAACATTGATGTACTGTGGAGACCTCACGCCCCATGTGTTGAGCAATTCGGCGGTACGTGCACCCGGCCTCCCGCATGCCCACTATACGCCCTCGCTCAAAGTCCGTCAACTGCACATACAGTTCACGTCCACGCTGTCGCGGCATGCTACCAGTGTTAAAGACTGCGATGGAACTCCGTATGCCACGGCAAACTGGCTGACACTGATGGCGGCGGTGCACAAATGCTGCGCAGCTAGCGCCATTCGACGGCCAACACCGCGGTTCCTGGTGTGTCTGCTGTGCCGTGCATGTGATCATTGCTTGTACAGCCCTCTCGCAGTGTCCGGAGCAAGTATGGTGGGTCTGACACACCGGTGTCAATGTGTTCTTTTTTCCATTTCCAGGAGTGTAGAACAACACTTTATGAGAAAGCCCTCACTATGCAGGCATAAAACTACTGAATTGCTTCCTTCCTAATATCTCCAAATTGCCCATTACAAAACTAAAAATGAAATTAAAATTATGGCTCACAAACAATACTGTATATTCAATAGATGAGTTTCTAGATTTAGTACACTCGTATGATGGAAGACCATCTATCTAAAAATATATGTAATCTCAGATCTTAGACTGTGTCACAAACTTTAAATATTTGAATGTCAGATATGAATACTGTGTCACAAACTGCAGATTCCTTATTCCAAGTACAGCAATATCAGTTTTTTATGTGTAGTCCATATATGTAACTCTGTTCTCTCAACTAAATATAGAAAAAGTTGTGTAGATAAAAGTGCCAGCCAATAATATGTAACCCTAGTAAGTAAGGCTCTAACTTATCCAGAAAACTGGAACAAAAAAAACTTTTTTGTATCAGTTGATGTTGGATCAAAATAAAATAACTTGTTTTACTTACTTGGAAATGAACAAACTGTGAAATGTTAACATTTAGTGAGAAGCCATTATTTCCAAACCAATTACGTACTTCATTAAAGACAATATTGGCTGATTGTTGACAGTTTTGTTGATGAGGATCGAGATGTCATCAGTAAAAAGCGTTAAATGAACTTTAAAGCTAGCACACAAGGGAAGGTCATTGATAAAGGTGAGGAAGAGAAGGGGGCCAAGTACAGAGCCCTGGGGAGCACCACAGCCAATAGAGCCCCAGATAGATGACGCAGAGTACCTGTCACAGTCGCTCAACATGACTTTCTGCTTTCTTCCAGTTATGTTGGATTTAATCCAAGAGCCAGTTCATCCACTTATACCATAATATTCAACATTTGTTATGAGTATTTCATGGTTAACACTATCAAAGGTCTTAGAAAGGTCACAGAAGATACCAACAGAGATAATTTATTATTAAAAGATATTAAGACATGATAGGTGAAGGATTAAACAGCTGGGTCTGTTGATACACCCTGTTTAATTCCAAAATATCAACTTTTTAATACCTTATAATGAATGAAGTGATCAATAAGTATTTTGTGAACGAATTTCTCAAGAGTTTTAGATAAGCTTGTTAAATGGGAGAAAGGCCGATAGTTGGTAATTTCAGTTTTATCACCTTTTGTAAAGAGAGGTTTCAAAATAGCACACTTTAGTCTCTCAAGAACAATCCCATACTGGGTGGATTCACTGAATACCTGGTACACAATTTTACCTATTGGTTTACAGCATTCCGTTAGTAATCTTAAAGAGATACCATCAATGCCAACAGAATTCTTGCTTTTCATCTCTCTAATTACAGTCTCAATTTCATTTACTGTGACAGGAGACAGTTTAATCTGCTTGATTTTTTTATTAATAGCTTCTTGAAGGGATAACATGGCTTCATTAACAGAACATGTTTTTCCAGTTTGGGATGCTCGTTGCTAAAAATGTCGGTAATTATTTCAAAAATTTCATGAATTTTATCATTTTTTTTAGTTTCTATGATGTTTTCTGCAGCAGGGATTTTACCTGTTTCCCTTTGTTAATATGACCCACAGGGTTTTAATCTTATTATTAGAGACATCAATTTCAGATTTTATAGAAATACTCTTCGCCCTTCTTAGAACTTGTTTAAGGATAGAGCAATATAGTTTGTAATGTTTTTCCTTTTCTAGACTAAAACTGTTTTTGAATGAAGCATACATATTCATTTTCCTTCTGCAGGAGGTTTTGATGCAAAAAGGTAACCAGTTTTTATTAGAATAGGTTTCGTGTTCGAATTTGACAGTTCTTTTAAGAAACACTGCTTCAAATAGGCAGATAAATTAATTTAGAAAAGTATTATACTTATCATTAACATTCTCAAAGAGCTCAAACTGGTCCCAGTCAACTTCTTGTAGGGAATCGAAGAAGGTTTTGATAAATTGTGTGTTAATTACTCTGACAATTTTACTGCAGAAATTGTTCTTACTAAGTGGGCTAACAGCTCCAATTGAAAGTAGCTAACTGTCATGGTCTGAGAGTCCATTTACTATATGTTTTAAAGTTCTGTTATATTTCTTCTTCTGTCTAAGAACATGTTTGTCAATTCAACTCATGGAACTAGCTGTGACTCTATTGGGAGAATCCACCAGTGCCGCTGAATTAAAAAGAGTTCATTAAATGTGATAAGTCATTGTAACATTAAGAGTCAGTATAGCTGTAAAAGAAACTCAATAGCGTAAAGTTATCGTTAAAAACAAACGCCGCGCGATTTGTTACGTTTTGGTCGGTCATAATAATAGTGTCATGCTTTTGAATACAATTAAAATATAACGGCGATACCTATTTAGTGTTATTGGAAATAATATGTAGTAAATTAATGAGTAAGGTAGCCGATCCCATAAGAAGGGGTAAAATTGGGCGACTAAGCCGATGCAAGGCGTCTTTTTTTCCGTTTACTCTTAGAAAAAAAAAGTAAAGAAGTGCTAATTGTGCGTTGTGAAAAATATAGGGGCGAATTTTAAATAGCTACAGTGTATAATCAGACTAAAAAATTGACATTTAGTTACACGAAATCGCGGATAGCGAAGTATGGTCATTAAATTGAGTAAACCTACAGGGCGGTCAATTCCGGGATAAGTCTATTCGCATCTCACGAACGACGCGGTATTGAGAGCGGTTTTTTTTTTTTATTATATCGCGGAGAGCGGGCTCCAATTTACAAAAAGGAGAAAAGCTGTATCATTATCATTGAATGTTGGTGTCAAGCAACCAAAACTGTTCATCAAAGGGTTTCGGTGAATGAGTGGTGAATGCGGAAAGAAACTGTTAACGAAGTTATGTTAAATAAAACAGAAGAGACAAGACAGTTTGGCCGTATCTGTTATTATTCCATAAACTGTAACATTTCTTCTCGTTGTGCGAAGCCTTTATAGATATCGTTATGGCAATTTGTTTTGAAGGGATCTCGTTTGGAGTTAAGTTTTGGGGACCTGGTCAAGAAGGGACAGTTCGTAGATCCTAACTACTGAAGCTATTCTGGAATCAGGTGCTACCGTGACCGTTGTGTGTTATCAATGGGTAAAGAACATCATATCTCATGCTCTAAGATCGACGCGCCTTTCCTCTTGGTATAACGGTGCCTCACGATTACAACGAGAACGCCGACGACGACGAATGAAGAAACGATAGAAGTGGCGCCACAACGAGGAGGATTGCTGCATCGAGTCGAGTGTCATCCGGATTCACGAACCCTAGAGTTGGAAAATATTGTAGCTGCCAGTGAGTCTGTCCACTGAAAGAGGTATCTTCAATAATCGCTAAAAGTGAGCGATACTTCCAGGTATGATTAAAATAACTATAATTTTTTAAAAAAAGAAGTTGAGACTTGTGATTTTCGTAGATAAATATATATATATAAATACACAGTGAAAATAAGTGTATGTCTTGGTAGTGAATAATCATGTCAAAACGAACGAAAAGAATACATCATAATGTGCAGTTGAGTAGAGTAATGAGTAGAGAGAGAGAGGAAAGTGAAGAGGATATGGATGATGCATCCCATGAGCTCAATGTAGAACAGGAAACATGTACAGATAATAATACAGTTTCCAGAATGAGATTATCACTCTGCAGCGGAGTGTGCGCTGATATGAAACTTCCTGGCAGATTAAAACTGTGTGCCCGAGCGAGACTCGAACTCGGGACCTTTACCTTTCGCGGGCAAGTGCTCTACCCCCAGGTTGTGGCTAAGCCATGTCTCCACTATATCCCTTCTTTCAGTAGTGCTAGTTCTGCAAGGTTCGCAGGAGAGCTTCTGTAAAGTTTGGAAGGTAGGAGACGAGATACTGGCAGAAGTAAAGCTGTGAGTACCGGGCCTGAGTCATGCTTCGGTAGCTCAGATGGTAGAGCACTTGCCCGCGAAAGGCAAAAGTCTCGCGTTCGAGTCTCGGTCGGGCACACAGTTTTAATCTGCCAGGAAGTTTCAATAATACAGTTATTGATTTAGAACCGTAATGATAAGTAAGGTAAACATAAAGATCTTGAGCTTTCGGAAGTAGATCATCAAGTTGATCCCCAAAATGGAAATATTAATCAAAAAATGTTTGATATGTTGGTATCAATAAATAATCAAATGGGTGCAATGAATGGAAGACTTGGTTCACCAGAAAAAAATAATAAGCAATTAAAAGAGGGCAATCAAAAGTTAAATGAAAAATTTGAGGCCAAATTTGGTTCATTAGAAGTTAAAATGGATTCTTTGGAAAGCAAACTGAACACCTTTGATTATAAACTGGAAAATACTAAGAAAGAATTAAGGGCGGACTAGGAGACTCAATAAAATGCGAAATTTGGAGAACTAGTTGTAGAGTTTTCTAACACCTTAGAAAGGCAATATAAAAATTTAATGGGAAAACTTCATGACGTAGAAAAGAAATATGAGGTAGTTTCGAAGAGTTATGATGGCCTGTCCAATAGGATGGTTAAGTGTGAAAGCAGCTGTTTCAATGTTAGCGCACAGATAGAAGAGCTTTCGAAACAAGTAGTCGAGTTTGAGTCCGATGCTCGTAAGGGGATTGACAAGTATTTAGTAGATCAAACTAAAAGACTTGACGAAGATCTATCTGAAAGGATAGAAATAAAAGGAAATGAAATTATAGACAAGGTTAAGACTACTATTGGATCCCAGCCAAATGAAAATGTCAATGAGCACCTAAGTAGAAATGATGAATTAATTAAGCTCTTCACTAGCGAAATTCAGAAAATAAAAAACAAAATAGTTGATGAGGTACCTAAATGGCAAAAGGAAACCAATCATAAATTGGCGGAGTTAGAACGAAAGTCATCACAAAATTTGTTGACAGAGGACGAACGTTCGGAGAATAGGTCGAAAAACAACCGACCATGTGATAATACGAAGTACAATTGTGGTGAAAATTTGCATTGGGAAGTTGATGATTCGGTTGGTAAAGATGATGATTCTTTTGGTCAGCGAGGATATTTGTCTTCTTTAAAGGTGGAGAACAGCATTTTTAAAAGTAGACAATCCCAACATTCTTGACTGAAATGAACAACCTGCATCCGAAAATCTTTATCAATAATTTCAAAAGAATATTTCCACGTAGCTGGTCAGAACACGACCGACGTCAATTTATAGTATCCAAAATTACCGGAGAAGCCGCATTATGGGCCACCGAAGTAAGTGAAAGTTGCCATACTTGCTCTGAGTTTGAACAACTTTTTTTGGCTAAATACTGGTCGTCGAGTAGACAAGAGAAATTAAGAAAAGAGGTTTACCAACCTGAGTATTTTAACAGTAAAAGAAGTACTTTAAGGCAATATTTTGAAAAGTACATAAACAAGACACGTTATTAGAGTGATCCAATTTCTCACAAGGAAGTAATCAGAATTTTGAAGGGAAGGTTGCCCATAAATATACGTGAAAAGTTAGTAAATCTTCCTGACCACGATGTAGAACAATTCTTGTCGGTGATTGACTCTATAGATATGATTATGGAAGACGCAAGACAAATGAGTAGTAATCAAATGTCGACTCACACTCGTAGTAATACGAATAATTATAATAATAATTTAACATATGATAATAATAATACCGAACACCAGGTCAAACCCGCATCACAGGAGCGTGGACAATCTTCGTCCTATGGTTGCAATAAAAACAATGATTATAATAAATATAGAAGAGATACTTACTGTGCTAGAGGTAAACCTCGAAATGGTGACGCGAATGTGCTTAGTAGTGATATTAATAAGAGTAACAGGTACCCAAGTGATGAACCCAATTGTATTCGACCTTGGGAATATAATTCGAAGCATAATGTTCATCGGCAGGATGGAACAAATGCCTCGAGTCCTCATCCAGCACAAGGAGTTATTCCAATGGGCGAAGGAGCCTCCAATGTGCGACGGGGTGAATACCATAACTCGGATCATACTGTACGGATTGTGGAAGTTCATGAACCCCCACCGATGACTCAATGAGATAGATTAAACTAATACCAGTCACCAAATGCCTTCCTAGGATGACTGGAAAGGAGAAGGAAGGCAGGCATCAATTTTAACCGAGAGTATTAAGGTACAATAATGATCAGGATATAAGGAATGAATTAATTGAAGAAAAACCTGAAGTTTTAAATAAATGCGGACAAATTTTACAGGCAATAATTCCAAGTACAAATAATGTTGATGTTGAAATATTAATTGATACTGGAGCGACTATTAGTGTCATGACGCTGGACTGTTTAAAACAGATAAGCCGACAGGTAAAAATGCCCACTTTTCCTATCACAGGATGTGCCGTGGCTGGCGCGTTCAGCGCAAAAAAGTTGTGAAACAGGTACGTGTCGACGTTACAATACAGGGGGCTCAAATACACTCCTGGAAATTGAAATAAGAACACCGTGAATTCATTGTCCCAGGAAGGAGAAACTTTATTGACACATTCCTGGGGTCAGATACATCACATGATCACACTGACAGAACCACAGGCACATAGACACAGGCAACAGAGCATGCACAATGTCGGCACTAGTACAGTGTATATCCACCTTTCGCAGCAATGCAGGCTGCTATTCTCCCATGGAGACGTTCGTAGAGATGCTGGATGTAGTCCTGTGGAACGGCTTGCCACGCCATTTCCACCTGGCGCCTCAGTTGGACCAGCGTTCGTGCTGGACGTGCAGACAGCGTGAGACAACGCTTCATCCAGTCCCAAACATGCTCAATGGGGGACAGATCCGGAGATCTTGCTGGCCAGGGTAGTTGACTTACACCTTCTAGAGGACGTTGGATGGCACGGGATACATGCGGAATTGCATTGTCCTGTTGGAACAGCAAGTTCTCTTGCCGGTCTAGAAATGGTAGAACGATGGGTTCGATGACGGTTTGGATGTACCGTGCACTATTCAGTGTCCCCTCGACGATCACCAGAGGTGTACGGCCAGTGTAGGAGATCGCTCCCCACACCATGATGCCGGGTGTTGGCACTGTGTGCCTCGGTCGTATGCAGTCCTGATTGTGGCGCTCACCTGCACGGCGCCAAACACGCATACGACCATCATTGGCACTAAGGCAGAAGCGACTCTCATCGCTGAAGACGACACGTCTCCATTCGTCCCACCATTCACGCCTGTCGCGACACCACTGGAGGCGGGCTGCACGATGTTGGGGCGTGAGCGGAAGACGGCCTAACGGTGTGCGTGACCGTAGCCCAGCTTCATGGAGACGGTTGCGAATGGTCCTCGCCGATACCCCAGGAGCAACAGTGTCCCTAATTTGCTGGGAAGTGGCGGTCCGGTCCTCTACGGCACTGCGTACGATCCTACGGTCTTGGCGTGCATCCGTGCGTCGCTGCGGTCCGGTCCCAGGTCGATGGGCACGTGCACCTTCCGCCGACCACTGGCGACAACATCGATGTACTGTGGAGACCTCACGCCCCACGTGTTGAGCAATTCGGCGGTACGTCCACCCGGCCTCCCGCATGCCCACTATACGCCCTCGCTCAAAGTCCGTCAACTGCACATACGGTTCACGTCCACGCTCTCGCGGCATGCTACCAGTGTTAAAGACTGCGATGGAACTCCGTATGCCACGGCAAACTGGCTAACACTGACGGCGGCGGTGCACAAATGCTGCACAGCTAGCGCCATTCGACGGCCAACACCGCGGTTCCTGGTGTGTCCGCTGTGCCGTGCGTGTGATCATTGCTTGTACAGCCCTCTCGCAGTGTCTGGAGCAAGTATGGTGGGTCTGACACACCGGTGTCAATGTGTTCTTTTTTCCATTTCCAGGAGTGTAGAAAGTACATTCCTGGTTGTTCCTAAAATGACAGCACCATGTATCTGGGGTTTGGATTTTTTATGTGAGACCGGTGCAATCATTAATTTAGAGAAAGGTGAATGTATATTTAATTCCAATGGTAATGTTTTGACAGCCACCCTGAGAAAGGGCTGAGTAATTCCAAATCAATTGTGTATGAATCTAATGGTAAAATATGTCAGTATTAATTATGAAAATGTGATGAGATCTGCCATATTGAATGTTCTGAAGAAATGATGGATAAAATGTTATTGCAGGAAAAGGTGTTAGAATCAGAATATTTATCTGTTATCCAAAGAGACGAATTGTACTACTTGTTGGAAGCATATCAGTCGATTTTTAGTAAACGTCCGGGCATAATAAAAGACTTTGAATACCATATAAAGACGTGTGCACATAAACCCTTTTGTCGTACTTCCTATTGTATCCCACGGACAAAGAAGTAGTCAGAAGGGAAATGAATAAAATGTTAGAATGGGGTATTATTGAGCCCTCAGATTCCGAATATTGTAACCCTCTTGTGGCGGTAATTAAACCCAATGGTGACATCAGATTGGTGTTGGATGCCAGAGAGATCAATAAGATCATTATACCTATACAAACGCGACCGGAGAACCTAGAAGAGTTAGTACAAAAGTTTTATGGTGCCCGCTTCTTAACTTCTTTGTATATGCATAGTTCGTAATAGCAAACCAGAATATCGAAAGAATCTCGAAAATATACTGCATTCGTTTTTCTGGGCCGAAGTTACCAGTTTACCGTCATGCCATTTGGGTTGGTGTTTTCATATCGGCATTAGATACCATACTGGGCATAGACCTTTTGAATGAAGTTACTTTATATGTAGATGGTTTGCTAATTGCTCCTGAAACTTGGGAGGAACATTTGGACTTATTAAGAAGAGTTTTTGCGAAATTTTTGGAATACGGAGTTACTGTAAATTTGAGCAAATCCAAGTTTGCTCATAACCAATTGAAATTCCTTGGACATATAATTACTCCTGACGGGATAAAACCAAATCCTAAAAAGATGGATGCAATTAACAGATGTGCTTATCCAAAGAACAGAACGGAATTAAAGTCATTTATCGGCTTAGTTTCATTTTTTCGACGATTTTTACCCAATCAGTTAGGAAACCAAGACTGTTTGTTACGGCTGTTAAGAAAAAATGTCATGTGGGAGTGGAATTCCAAATGCACGCAAGCTTTTGATAACATCTGCAATGCTTTGACTAATGCTCCACTGTTACACCATCCGAGACTTCATCAAGATTTTTATATTGCTGCAGATGCTTCTGAAACAGGATTGGGTGCCACTCTTTTCCAGATGGACAATCCAGAAGATATCAGTACCATCAAAATAATTGGGTTTGCCAGCAGAACACTCTTTAGCTGTGAACGTGCGTATTGCACTACTGAATTGGAAGTACTGGCCGTGGTCTGGTCCCTTAGAAAGTTTCGCTATTTTGTATATGGAAAGTAGATCATTGTATTCTGCGACCACAAAGCTTTATCTTTTATTTTAAACAGGAAGTATGTTCCATTCACGTTTAACCCGGTGAGCCTTGCTACTGCAAGAATATGACATTACGCTCAAATACATCAGAGGGAAAGACAACATCATAGCCGATGCTCTTTCAAGACTACCGAAAAGAAAGAATGACGACGAGTGTGAAGAAGGCAATATTGTGAGAGGCAGATTTCACAGTTATGTCGAAGTCTTCCACAACTGCAAGAAGATGATAAGTTGTGGAAAGCCATCAGACATGCTGTTGAAAGTAAAACGCTAAGTCACTCTCAAGAAAGGTATCAATTAAAATCCGGAATATTGTATCAGAGGAAGGATGAAGAAGATCTTTGGAAAGTTTGTGTTCCAAATAAATATTTAGAATCACTTGTACGGTACACTCACTTAAAGTGGGGTCATTTTGGTGCCGCTAAATGTACAGCCAAAATAGCACAGTACTGCTATCATCCAAATTTGGGATGTCTAGCTACAAATATTCTTGTTGTTGTTGTTGTGGTCTTCAGTCCTGAGACTAGTTTGATGCAGCTCTCCATGCTACTCTATCCTGTGCAAGCTTCTTCATCTCCCAGTACCTACTGCAACCTACATTCTTCTGAATCTGATTAGTGTATTCATCTCTTGGTCTCCCTCTACGATTTTTACCCTCCACACTGCCCTCCAATACTAAATTGGTGATCCCTTGATGCCTCAGAACATGTCCTACCAACCGATCCCTTCTTCTGGTCAAGTTGTGTCACAAACTCCTCTTCTCCCCAATCCTATTCAATACTTCCTCATTAGTTACATGATCTACCCATCTAATCTTCAGCATTCTTCTGTAGCACCACATTTCGAAAGCTTCTATTCTCTTCTTGTCCAAACTAGTTATCGTCCATGTTTCATTTCCATACATGGCTACACTCCATACAAATACTTTCAGAAGTGACTTCTTGACACTTAAATCTATACTCGATGTTAACAAATTTCTCTTCTTCAGAAACGATTTCCTTGCCATTGCCAGTCTACATTTTATATCCTCTCTACTTCGACCATCATGAGTTATTTTGCTCCCCAAATATCAAAACTCCTTTACTACTTTAAGTGTCTCATTTCCTAATTTAATTCCCTCAGCATCGCCCGAATTAATTCTACTACATTCCATTATCCTCGTTTTGCTGTTGTTGATGTTCATCTTATATCTTCCTTTCAAGACACTATCCATTCCGTTCAACTGCTCTTCCAAGTCCTATGCCGTCTCTGACAGAATTACAATGTCATCGGCGAACCTCAAAGTTTTTATATCTTCTCCATGGATTTTAATACCTACTCCGAATTTTTCTTTTGTTTCCTTTACTGCTTGCTCAATATACAGATTGAATAACATCGGGGAGAGGCTACAACCCTGTCTCACTCCCTTCCCAACCACTGCTTCCCTTTCATGTCCCTCGACTCTTATTACTGCCATCTGGTTTCTGTACAAATTGTAAATAGCCTTTCGCTCCCTGTATTTTACCCTTGGCACCTTCAGAATTTGAAAGAGAGTATTCCAGCCAACATTGTCAAAAGCTTTCTCTAAGTCTACAAATGCTAGAAACGTAGGTTTTCCCTTCCTTAATCTAGCTTCTAAGATACGTAGTAGGGTCAGTATTGCCTCACGTGTTCCAACATTTGTACGGAATCCAAACTGATCTTCCCCGAGGTCGGCTTCTACTAGTTTTACCATTCGTCTGTAAAGAATTCGCGTTAGTATTTTGCAGCTGTGACTTATTAAACGGATAGTTCGATAATTTTCACATCTGTCAACACCTGCTTTCTTTGGGATTGGAATTATTATATTCTTCTTGAAATCTGAGGGTATTTCACCTGTCTCGTACATCTTGCTCACCAGATGGAAGAGTTTTGTCAGGACTGGCACTCCCAAGGCCGTCAGTAGTTCTACATCTACATGACTACTCTGCAATTCACATTTAAGTGCTTGGCAGAGGGTTCATCGAACCACAATCATACTATCTCTCTACTATTCCACTCCCGAACAGCGAGCGGGAAAAACGAACACCTAAACCTTTCTGTTCGAGCTCTGATTTCTCTTATTTTATTTTGATGATCATTCCTACCCATGTAGGTTGGGCTCAACAAAATATTTTCGCATTCGGAAGAGAAAGTTGGTGACTGAAATTTCGTAAAAAGGTCTCGCCGCGACGAAAAACGTCTATGCTGTAATGACTTCCATCCCAACTCGTGTATCATATCTGTCACACTCTCTCCCCTGTAACGTGATAATACAAAATGAGCTGCCCTTTTTTGCACCCTTTCGATGTCCTCCGTCAATCCCACCTGGTAAGGATCCCACACCGCGCAGCAATATTCTAACAGAGGACGAACGAGTGTAGTGTAAGCTGTCTCTTTAGTGGACTTGTTGCATCTTCTAAGTGTCCTGCCAATGAAACGTAACCTTTGGCTCGCCTTCCCGACAATATTATCTATGTGGTCCTTCCAATTGAAGTTGTTCGTAATTTTAACACCCAGGTACTTAGTTGAATTGACAGCCTTGAGAATTGTACTATTTATCAAGTAATCGAATTCCAACGGATTTCTTCTGGAACTCATGTTGATCATCTCACACTTTTCGTTATTTAGCGTCAACTGCCACCTGACTCACCATACAGCAATCTTTTCTAAATCGCTTTGCAACTGATACTGGTCTTCGGATGACCTTACTAGACGGTAAATTACAGCATCATCTGCGAACAGTCTAAGAGAACTGCTCAGATTGTCACCCAGGTCATTTATATAGATCAGGAAGAGTAGAGGTCCCAGGACGCTTCCCTGGGGAACACCTGATATCACTTCAGTTTTACTCGATGATTTGCCGTCTATTACTACGAACTGCGACCTTCCTGACAGGAAATCACGAATCCAGTCGCACAACTGAGACGATACCCCATAGCTCCACAGCTTGATTAGAAGTCGCTTGTGAGGAACGGTGTCAAAAGCTTTCCGGAAATCTAGAAATACGGAATCAACTTGAGATCCCCTGTCGATAGCGGCCATTACTTCGTGCGAATAAAGAGCTAGCTGCGTTGCACAAGAGCGATGTTTTCTGAAGCCATGCTGATTACGTATCAATAGATCGTTCCCTTCGAGGTGATTCATAATGTTTGAATACAGTATATGCTCCAAAACCCTACTGCAAACCGACGTCAATGATATAGGTCTGTAGATAAATGGATTACTCCTACTACCCTTCTTGAACACTGGTGCGACCTGCGCAATTTTGCAATCTGTAGGTACAGATCTATCGGTGAGCGAGCGGTTGTATATGAGTGCTAAGTAGGGAGCTATAGTATCAGCGTAATCTGAAAGGAACCTAATCGGTATACAATCTGGACCTGAAGACTTGCCCGTATAAAGCGATTTGAGTTGCTTCGCAACCCCTAAGGTATCTACTTCTAAGAGACTCATGCTAGCAGATGTTCGTGTTTCAAATTCTGGAATATTCCATTCGTCTTCCCTGGTGAAGGAATTTCGGAAAACTGCGTTCAATAACTCCGCTTTAGCGGCACAGTCGTCGATAACAGTACCATCGGCACTGCGCAGCGAAGGTATTGACTGCGTCTTGCCGCTTGTGTACTTTACATACGACCAGAATTTCTTCGGATTTTCTACCAAATTTCGAGACACTGTTTCGTTGTGGAACCTATTAAAGGCATCTCGCATCGAAGTACGTGCCAAATTTCGCGCGTCTGTAAATTTTAGCCCATCTTCGGGATTTCGTGTTCTTCTGAACTTCGCATGCTTTTTCCGTTGTCTCTGCAACACCGTTCGGACCTTTTTTGTGTACCACGGGGGATCCGTTCCATCTCTTACCAATTTATGAGGTATGAATATCTCAATTGCTGTTGCTACTATATCTTTGAATTTGAGCCACATCTCGTCTACATTCGCATAGTCAGTTTGGAAGGAATGGAAATTGTCTTTTAGGAAGGCTTCTAGTGGCACTTTATCCGCCTTTTTTAAATACAATTATTTTGCGTTTGTTTCTGAAGGATTTGGAAGAAATGGTATTGAGTCTAGCTACAATGACCTTGTGATCACTAATCCCTGTATCAGTCATGATGCTCTCTATCAGCTCTGGATTGTTTGTGGCTAAGAGGTCAAGTGTGTTTTCGCAACCATTTACAATTCGCGTGGGTTCGTGGACTAACTGCTCGAAATAATTTTCGGAGAAAGCATTTAGGACAATCTCGGAAGACGTTTTCTTCCTACCACCGGTTTTGAACAAGTATTTTTGCCAACATACCGAGGGTAGGTTGAAGTCCCCACTAACTATAACCGTATGAGTGGGGTATTTATTTGTTACGAGACTCAAACTTTCTCTGAACTGTTCCGCAACTGTATCATCGGATTCTGGGGGTCGGTAGAAGGAGCCAATTATTAACTTAATTCGGCTGTTAAGTATAACCTCCACCCACACCAATTCGCACGGAGTATCTACTTCGACTTCACTACAAGATAAACCACTACTGACAGACACAAACACTCCACCACCAATTCTGCCTAATCTATCTTTCCTGAACACCGTCTGAGACTTCGTAAAAGTTTCTGCAGAACTTATTTCAGGCTTTAGCCAGCTTTCTGTACCTATAACGATATCAGCTTCTGTGCTTTCTATTAGCGCTTGAAGCTCAGGGACTTTTCCAGCGCAACTACAACAATTTACAACTATAATTCCGACTGTTCCTTGATCCAAGCACGTCCTGTAATTGCCAAGCACCCTTTGACATTGCAGCCCATCCCGCACTTTCCCGAGGCCTTCTAACCTAAAAAACCGCCCAGTCCACGCCACACAGCCTCCGCTACCCGTGTAGCCGCCAGCTGAGTGTAGTGAACTCCTGACCTATTCAGCGGAACCCGAAACCCCACCACCCTATGGCGCAAGTCAAGGAATCTGCAGCCAATACGGTCGCAAAACCGTCTTAGCCTCTGATTCAGACCCTCCACCCGGCTCTGCACCAGAGGTCCACAGTCGGTTCTGTCAACGATGCTGCAGATGGTGAGCTCTGCCTTCATCTCGTAAGCAAGACCGGCAGCCTTCACCAAATCAGATAGCCGCTGGAATCCAGAGAGAATTTCCTCAGATCCAAAGCGACACACATCATTAGTGCCGACATGTGCAACCACCTGGAGCTGGCTGCACCCTGTGCTCTTCATGGCATCCGGAAGGACCCTTTCCACATCAGGAATGACTCCTCCTGGAATGCACACGGAGTGCACATTGGATTTCTTCCCCTCCTTAGCCGCCATATCCCTAAGGGGCCCCATTACGCGCCTAACATTGGAGCTCCCACCTACCAGTAAGCCCACCCTCTGCGATTGCCCGGACCTTGAAGGCTGAGAATGATCCTCTGAAACAGGGCAGGCAGCTGCATCTGGCTCAGCCAGAGACAGTGCCTGAAACCTGTTTGTCAGATGCACCGGGGAGGCTTTCTGATCAGCCTTCGGGGACGCCTTTCACTGCCTGCCACGCCTTGGAACGACCTCCCAATCAACCACAGGCGAGGGCTCAGCCCCACTGCGGGCAGCAACCGGGGCAACCACAGCGGCAGACCCATCTGGGGACAGACGGGACGAAGTTGACATCCCCGTGATACCCAAGTCCGGCTCCCCACAGTGGTGCCCACTGGCAACAGCCTCAAGCTGTGCGACCGAAGTCAGCGCCGATTGCAGCTGTGAGCGAAGGGATGCCAAGTCAGCCCTCATCCGAACACAGCAATCGCAGTCCCTGTTGTCTACTCCCAGGGCCTTATTACGACTCAGGTCGAAGTGCAAAATATGTGAGAAGGCAAAACCCATAAACTATTGTCGGAAGATAGAATTACATCCGAACATTCCACAACAACCATTAATGTTGGTGTCATGCGATGTCTGTGGGCCATGTCCCATGACACGTGGACGGTTCAAATATGTTTTGGCTTTCTATGATCTCTTTTCAAAATATGTGAAATTATATCCTTTGAAAAATCTCCATGTTCGACCCATGTTACGCAAATTTATCAACAACTATATAACTGAGCTCGACAAACCTATAATGATCTTGACAGACAACGCTGCTTATTATACAAGCAAAGTATGGAGAGACACTATGAAAGAACAAGGCATCCAGCACATTTACATCTCAAGATTTTACCCTTGTGGAAATCCGGCTGAGAGAATCTTCCGAGAGTTGAAACGATTTTTTACGGACGTACATACCCAAACAACATTATAAATGGATAGATTGGATCTTTGAATTTGAGAAAGTGTATAATGACTTACCACACTTATCGACAGGTTATTCACCTAACCAAATAGTATTTGGTGAAAGTATTGTGGCAGGATAAATGAAGAAATTACCTGCGATAGAACAAAAGATTATCAAGAAAGAAGATATGGTGAAGAAGGTCTACAAAAACCTGAAGCATCAAGCACAATTGAAAAAAACCCGTTTTTGTAAAAATGTGAAGAAAGTAGTCACTTATGATGTAGGGGAAGAAATTTTATTGAGAAATCACCCAAAAGCATCAACCAGGAAAAGACTGAATAAGAAATGGCAATATTTATATACAGGTCCATACAAAATAATGAAAGTACCTCATGAAGGGAGCTACCTCCTGGCAGATTGTGATACTAATGTAATTAAGGGCTTGTTCCCTCACATAGACCTGAAGAAGTATTATCAATAATAAGCAAAATATAGATTCAAAAAACAGTGAATGATACCAAGAGTACACTCAAAGTGGACTAAATAAAAGCACCAGTGGATAAATACGTACTTATACTAACTTACAAAGAAAATTAAAGAATGTACCGAAGATTTCCATGAGAAACCTTCTTGGTATCTGCAACAATGACGGCGCTGAAATACGATTTATCCCCTCACCGAACAGCGAGGATGGATGATTTGAAAGTGGAATTAAGAGGAAAAGAAAAGGACCAAATCCTCTCTAGTTAAACAAGTGGCCTGGTAAGGGTTTTGGGCTAGGATGTCAATCGTCGAACCGGGCTGTGATCCCTGCCTTGCACAGTCGGTTGAAGAACTGAGGGCTTCATCCAAGAAAAAAAATGTGGTGTGAATATGAAGTGATTAGTGTAAAGTGTTTCTAAGACAACCTATAAACAAATGTGGAATTTAGTTAAGGGCATTTTGTCTAGGCCCATTAACTCAACTTAAATATTGTAGAATTTATGTACTGACTTGTTGAGTGAATCTGAGAGTGAGTGTATTCGCCGAAACAAATACCCTCTCCTGTCACAGTACACAAAAAAAACAAGCCTGTTCTGTCTGGAACCCTCTTCAAAATATCACAGTCTGGGGGCCGTATAACATTACGAATCAATATAGCTGTAACGGAACTTGAATAGCGTAAAGTTATCGTTAAGAACACACGCCGCGCGATTTGTTACGATTTGGTCGGTCATAATAATAGTGTCATGCTTTTGAATACAATTAAAATATAACGGCGATACCTATTTAGTGTTATTGGAAATAATATGTAGTAAATTAATGAGTAAGGTAGCCGATCCTATAAGAAGAGGTAAAATTGGGCATATTAGGGTGTTTTGCTTTATATCGACTAAGCCGATGCAAGGCGTCTTTTTTCCGTTTACTCTTAGAAAAAAAAGTAAAGAAGTGCTAATTGTGCGTTGTGAAAAATATAGGGGCAAATTTTAAATAGCTACAGTGTATAATCAGACTAAAAAATTGACATTTAGTTACACGAAATCGCGGATAGCGAAGTGTGGTCATTAAATTGAATACACCTACAGGGCGGTCTTCTCAACAACAAAAAATCAGCATTAAAATCACCTACAACTATAATATCTTTTGTTTTTGCAAAAAAAAGAGTTAACAGAGATTCTAACTGTTTTAGGAAAACACAAATTTTGCCTGCAGGAGTCCTTTAAAATGAGAGGACAGTAATTTCACAAAAGTCAGTACAGATTGCAACTCCACAGATCTCACAGCATTGATCAATACAGTATTCTCTCGAGACTACAGATCTATCAGTTATTTTGTTCTCATAAATCACCACTCGACTTTTATCTTAAGAATGTCTACAGTAAAGAGCTGCTAGTTTATAGTTGTTCAGTTGCAGCATGTCAGAACTAAAAACAGTTTACATCAGCATTATTAATAAAGACCTAGTCCAAAATACTAATGGATAGCTCATCTGGTTTATTTAATTAACCTGGAACGTTCTGATGGAAAACAGGGAATTTATTAGCACTGACTTGATTTGAGGTTTGTTCTCTTAAAGTATTAACATTGGGCTTACATGAAGATGTAGTTATGACACAATTTTCCTTTCCTCTGGATGATAACATAAAAAATTCTCACCGTGTTCTGTGAATTTTTTTGGGCATCCGGCTCCTGCTTCCTGCAGGGGGCACTTCTCTTTCAGATGGTGAAGCATTCTTGTCTGTTAGCTGCTCTCATGATTCTGCTACAGCTGCAGCTGATGCTCTGGGCTCTAATGATGCTTCATCTTTTGGCTCTGAAACTATTCTTGATGCCAATACACACTTGCAAACAGAATGTCATCAGCATTTTATGCCCTTAGATTCCTGTCACCAGTACGTAACAGTCAGTGTCTTTTAGTTACATACTGTTCATAAGTACACTCAGTTTTTAAGCATGGAATTCTTTTGGGGGAACAAATGCATAGAGTATGACCACAGCTTTCAAACTACTGAAAAAGTCATAAAAATAATTATAAGAAGTAGTAGTCAAGCTCACTGTACAGGGATTTTAAGTAAATCAAGTGAGTACATTTACAAATCAGTTGTAAGCATCAAAAATAACATTCATAGTTACAGCATAAACAGCCCTGGCCAAAAGCTAGACTTAACTTGCATCTACCACGAAAGAATAAGCATAAAACTGAAGACAAGGTTTTCTACCAAGAAATAAAACTGTGCAGTAAATTTTCCTGTAAGACTAAGAGATTACTAAAACAAGCTTATTTAAAAAGGTAATTAAAAGGTAACTGTTAAGCAACATATTGTAAACACTAAAGTATTATTGAGGTAACACAAAGGAGAGGTTTGTTAAAAAATGTAATACATATAAGTAATAATAACAATAATAAAACATGTATCATTTCATATTACACGTTTTCACTCTGATTTTTCCTTCTTTTTTTTCCTTTTCTTGAAAAACTTACCCCTAAGCTATGCAGTGTATAATACTAGCACCTTATCCTCTTTCTGAACTCAACATCTCACTCATTGTAAAGGGATGCTGACTCACTTTTTCAGGATAGCAATAGGGAAGTTACCATACACAAAACAGAAACCAGACATTGTTGCTACAGCTCTGATATCAGCTTATAGTGTGTATAACGTTACATTATGAAACAATGTGTGTACAGTGTGCATAGTATAGTGTGTGTAGTGACTGAGAGTGAGAAATGAATGGATTATTAAATTACACATATTTGGAAAACAGTATTGTACACTAAAGACAAACCAAATGATGTAGCACTATTTTAAACACACTAGGTGGAGCTTTCAGTCTTCATCTAGCCATCCTGATTTAGTTTCCCTGTGGTTTCCCGAAATAACTTAGGGCAAATGTCAGGATAGTTGCTGCTATAAGGCTACATCTTACTAACATTCCTACACTTGTGAAACAAGACCTCTAAATATGTAAATGCCTATATACATATAAATTACATTACTTTTATTGTTCTTAAATTGGAACGCCAAGCTGTGTCCAATATCATTGCAGAAGTGATATAGAAATGAATAAAACTACTACTACTGCTATTACTTGTCCTGGCATAAGCCAGTGTTGCACACCATGCAAAAAAGAAGTTGCAAGAAGATAGACAGAGACCAAAGACAGACTCACAAGAAATGCGCTGCCAATGCATTCTTGGCCGCCATGGATCGGAGAGGCCAGTCCGTTCCAGTCAGTTATCCAATGAGACAAGTTGAGTTATCAGTCGCAGGATAGTGGGAGTCGCAGTAGCACTTAGCTCAGCTCCAGGCAGCACATGGCGACCAGAGTAATGAACATGGCAGACTTGTACATCACCAACATTGAGGCTATTACAGGCTAATTAGGAAGAGCTTGTACCACAACACCTGGACTATCTTAAGTAGCTCTTTGTTTATGTGAAAAAAGAACCCTGTTATTAATGTATGCAGTTGTGTTATAGAAAGAGGATTCCAGCCACAAGACAACATCCTCTCCTTGCTTCCCATGGTACACGCCAAAAGGGACTACGAGACAACAACAAAAACTGGCAACGAGTACAATTCAGTGAAGATTTTGCTTGGTTCTCTTATGTTGCAGATTGCAGGGGTGATAGTATTCTAGTGCTCACTAATTTCTTGTTGTGTTCTTGCATGTTTTCCAGGAGGGGCGCCACAGAACTTTACAGAAGTTTGGAAGGTAGGAGATGAGATACTGGCAGAAGTGAAGCTGTGAGGATGGGGCATGAGTTGTGCTTGGGTAGCTTAGTTGGAAGAGCACTTGCCCACGAAAGGCAAAGGTCCCGAGTTCGAGTCTCGGTTTGGCACACATTTTTAATCTGCCAGGATGTTTCAATCAAATTTCTCTTTGCAGAGGCTTTGATTGCTTTTTGTTATAATGCATTTGAGTAAAAGATGGTTGCCCCACTCCCTCCACCCCTACCCCTGCACCTCTGCTGCAGACAGCCAAAGTTTAGGATCTAAAACAGGCTTTTCAGTTTCAGAACCAACAAACTGTTGCTCTGCTGATGACAGTACAACAACTTCTGGCTCCAAAAGCCAAATCAGCCACACATCAACAACAACGACAACCGACCACCTGACTAGCCCAACAAGAGCCACTGACCAGCATACCAACATTCTAGCAATTTAACCACTCCGAAGAGGAATGGCTCGAATACCTGACACAGTTCCATGCACATTGTGAATTTCATCGAGTTCAAGGTACTGTAAAGCTACATAACATTCAGTGTCCCAGATAGTAGAATACGTGAACAGATCCTAAAGTACTCTGATCCATCACTTCCTCAAATATTCCAAATACTATTATTTGGGTGCCATAGTCACTGATAGACTTGACCAGGCCAAGATTTGTCGCATCGAGTGACCCCTTGCTTGTAGTTGCCCAAAACAGCCACAATAATGAGTGCATACGCAGCCGCATGGAGAGCCATGTAGACATGTAAACAGACCAGTGATCATAGTGAAGTCTTGCCTTAGATGTTTTGCTCGCAAAAAGACAAGATTGCCCATCACGTAATGCAACATGCGGAAAAAAGGCCATATCCAAGCAGTTTGTTTGCAATGATGCCAGTTTTTCCCACTCCCAGAAAAAACAGGCTCATGCATATGCAGTGAACGTTGTGTTCTCCAAACCTACGACAGGTTCTGAAAAAAGTCATTTAATGACAAAATAATATATAATGCAGAGAATAAAAGCAAAGCAGTCTGGAATGTTATAAAAAAGGAAACAGGGAGAGGCAAAGAATCGCAGAATAACATACTGCTAAATGGAGGGGGATAAGGTAATAAATGATTCACAACACTTAGCAAACTACGTAAATGAGCATTTTTCAAGTATTACGGAGAAGTTACAGCAAAATTTCCCAAAATAAATAACATAACACCTATAAATAATGTTGCACTAAATACAATGATGTTACTTCCAACCACAGAGTATGAAGTCAATAAAGCTGTTCAAAAACTAAAAAATAAAAAGTCAGTAGGCATAGATGAAGTACCAATGTGTGTACTGAAACAATTCATAGGGATTATGCAAGGCCCCTTAACAATTACTGGCACATTCTCAAAAATAATAGAAGCAATTATGAAAGACAGATTAATGAATTACCTGAATAAATACACTCTTTTAAGCAAATCACAGTTTAGTCAGCCATAGTAGAATTCACAAAAGTTTTACTCGATGCTCTTGATAAAGTTGAGTGTGTCACAGGCATATTTTTGGATGTTTCTAAGGCGTTTGATACAGTTGACCACAAGATTTTATTAAATAAATTAGAAGCATTAGGAATAAGAGGGGTAGCTAATGATGGGTTTTGTTTATACCTAACAGATACAATAAAAAGAGTAGAGATAACACATACTTCAAATAGATCTAAACATTTAGTAAAACACTTATCACAATCAAAATATATTAATACAGGGGTTCTGCAAGGTAGCATATTAGGACCAATAGTGTTCCTCATATACATCAATGACTTTCCCAGTAGTGTTACTCATGGTGAAAAAGTTCTCTTTGCTGATGAAAGCAATATTATAGACACTGAGAAAACAAAAGAACTCCTTGCCAAGAAAGCAAATGAAAGGCTCAAGGAAGTTTATGATTGGTCAATAAGCAATAAAGTGGCATTGAACATAAAGAAACCTAATGCCATGAATTTCAGTCTGAAGAGGAAATATGACAATGTTAAATTAAATGTAGATGGCATCTATAGCCTGTGTAACAAATGCAAAATTTCTAGGAATGAATATTGATTCTCAGTTGAAGTGGTGTGAACACACAAAGGCACTTGCAAACAGAATGTCATCAGCATGTTATGCCCTTAGAATCCTATCATCAGTGTGTAATATGCAGGGTGTTTTTGTTACATATTATTCATATGTACACTCAGTTCTTAGCTATGGCATTCTGCTTTGGGGAAAGATACACAAAATATAAATTTAATTTTCAAACTCCAGAAAAGAGCCATAAGAATAATATCCAAAAATACTAGTCCAGCTCATTGTAAAGATCTGTTCAGAACACTGGGGATTTTAACTGCTCCATGTGAATACATTTATCAGTCAGTTGTACACATCAAAAATAAAATTGGTAATTACTGCACAAACAATTCTGCAACAAGAAATAGACTCAATTTACATTTACCAAGAAAAAATAAACATAAAACTCAAAACAGCATTTTCTACCGAGGAATAGAATTTTACAATAAATTACCAAAAGAGATTAAAGAAACTGCAAAAATACACTTATTTAAAAAGGCAGCTAAAAAGTACCTGTTATGCAATACATTTCGTACATTGAAGGATTACTTATATAAGGGTAGGTGTTTGATAAAAAAAATTTATACAAATAAATAATATTAATAATGATTATAAAACGTCCAACATTCCATGTAACACCTTCACTTAATGATTTTTTATTCCTTCTTTTTTCCTTTCTAGAAATACTTACCCCCAAGCTATGCATAGCACAATACCAATACCTCTTCCTCTTTCTCAGCTCAACATCTCACTCATTATGGAGGGTTACTGCCTAAGTTTTTCAGGATAGCAAACGGGAAGTTGCGGTAGAGAAAATGGCGCAGAGATCACCAGTGTGTGTGTGTGTGTGTGTGTGTGTGTGTGTGTGTGTGTGTGTGTGTGTGTGTGTGTGTGTGTTTGCAAGTGTAGTGAGTGAAGTGTTGTGAAACAATGGGTTTATAGTGTGTGCAGTGACTGATAGTGAGATATGAGTGAACAGTGTGGCATTACATTATTTAATAAGTTATTTGTAAAAAAAGTATTGTATACCAGGAGTAAAGCTAATGATTGTCTCTGATTAGAAGTCTGTAAATATATGTGTATGTGAATTAGCTTTTTTAAATTGATCTAAACTTGTAAATACTTTGACATATCCTATGTCCTTGTAAAAAGAGATCACAAGAGAGTTAATTTGCAACTGGAACAGCTGCTTATGTCAGGTGCAGGGTCACACATTGGTGTGGTTCCTGTTGATTCTCTCAATAGGTGGGATTATACTAGGCATGGCCTTCACCTCAACAGGAAGGGGAAGGGTAAATTGGCTGGGGAAATAGCAGGAAAGTTAAAGGGGGAAGGCCATGTCATGAGTGTTAAAATACCGGTGGTTATAGAGTTCAGAAAAGTCCCTTTTTTAGGGTAAGGAGGACAGAAAGAAAGCAACTTTTAAGAGAGATTAGAACTGAGACAAACCTTCAGTTTGAGAAAGAAACCAAAAAACATAATTCTAGCTTATTACATCAGCATAAACAGCTATTGGTTAAGAATTTTCAACAGTCACAGATATTTTAACTCTACGCAATTCTAACTCAGTGAATGTGAAATATCAGCTACCTTTACTGCATCATAATATTTGAGGACTGAGAAATAAAATCAATGAATTAACTATCTTCATAGATGAATGAGAGTCTTCAAACCCAGCTGGCATAATCTGTCTCTCTGAACATCATGTGACCACTGGTATAGAACTTTTAAGTGTTACAGGGTTTAGGTTAGCATCTCACTTTTGTAGATCAAAAGTGGAGAAAGGAGAAGTTGCCACATTCATCAGGAACTGTCATAAATTTAAGAAAATAGACGTTCATAAATTTTGCCTAGAATAGCATATGGAGGCATGTGCAACAGAAGTAGAATCTCACAGAAAATCCTTCATAATATTAAGTGTATATCGAGCACCTGCAGGTAACTTTAATCTGTTCGTAAACCACCTTGAACCTGTACTGGCCCATTTAAAGAACCAAAAACAAAGAAATAGTGGTTGCTGGTGATTTCAATGTAGATTTCCTTAAAGACTCTCCCAATAAGAACTTATTTGAGTTAGTAACACTATCATTCAACTCAATTCCCACTGTAAAGGTTCCCACTACAATAGCCAATTGTTCACAAACAGCCATTGATAATATCTTTATAGAAAAGTCTAATCAACAAAATTACATTACAAAACCAATAGTCAATGGCCTCTCAGACCATGACATGCAGTTCCTTCTGTTAAATGTTGATACTGAATAGGATATAAAATCTGTTAAATCTGAGCCCAACAGGGTAACCAATAAGCCAAAAATTGATTATTTTAGTACACTCCTCAGAGACATTCACTGGACTGATGTTTACAGTGCCCATGGCATGAATAAAAAAATAACACTTTTGCTAATAAAGTGCTTACCTTATTTGAACACTGTTTTCCCCCAGAACTTACCAAGGTTAGAGAAAAGTCTACAAAGAAGCCATGGATTACTCAACGAATAGGGATATCTTGTAAAACAAAAAGGAAACTGTATTTGTCAATCCAAAACAGTTCTGATGTTGATGCTATAGCACATTACAAGAAATACTGCAAAATGTTAAAGACTGTAATACAGACGTCAAAGCAAATATATTACAAGGAAAAGATAGTCACATCAGATAACAAAATAAAGACAATATGGGATATAGTGAAGGAGGAGACCGTAAAACCAGACATGAAGAGGGACAAATAGCATTAAGAGTAAATGATACATTGGTGAGAGATGTGTATAGTGCTGCATAACTTTTTAACAAACATTTTATAATTGTTACTTAAAAGATGGGGTTTTCAGGTTCGGTAGATGCTGCTATGGAATACCTCAGACCAGACGTTTCAAGTAACTTCCATCATATGAATTTGACCCCCACTACCCCAGCAGAAATAATGTCCATCATAAAATCCTTAAAATCAAAAACATCTAGTGGGTATGATGAAATATCAACAAAGTTAATTAAAGAATGTGATTCTGAGCTAAGTAACATATTAAGCTATCTGCATAACCAGTCGTTTATCAGTGGAATATTTCCCGAATGGTTGAAATATGCTGAAGTTAAGCCATTGTTTAAGATGAGAGATAAAGAAATAGCATCAAATTTCCATCCAATTTCACTGTTGCCAGCATTCTCAAAAATTTTAGAAAAAGTAATGTACAATTGGCTTTATAACCATCTTATCTCAAATAGCATACAGTCAAAGTCAGAGTTTGGATTTCTAAAGGGTTCTGATATTGAGAAAATGTGCTTAATTCAGTAGACAAAAAATTGCAGGCAACTGGCATATTTTGTGATCTGTCAAAGGCATTTGCCTGTGTAAATCACAATATCCCTTTAAGTAAATTAGAATATTATAGTGTAGCAGGAAATGCTGCAAAATGGTTCAAATCTTATATCTCTGGCAGGAAACAAAGGGTATTATTAAGAGAGAGACATGTATCAAGCTATCAGGCATCGTCCAACTGGGAACTAATTACATGTGGGGTCCCACAAGGTTCCATTTTGGGGCCCTTGCTTCTTCTTGTGAAGATCAATGACCTTTCATCAGTAACAATACCAGATGCCAAGTTTGTTTTGTTTCCTGATGATATAAACATTGGAATAAATGGCAAATCAAGTGTAGTCATAGAAAGAGCAGCTCATAAAATATTTGTGGACATTAATCATGGGATCCTAGCCAATTTTTTGTCATTAAACTTTGAAAAAACACACAACATGCAGTTCAGAACTTGTAAAGGGTGTTCCAGGAGTACATGTCTAACATACAATAACAAGAAGATAGAAGAAGTGGACAGTGTTAAATTCTTGGGATTACAGCTTGATAATAAATTCAACTGGGAGGAGCACACCACAGAACTGCTGAAGCGTCTTAACAAATCACTATTTGCCATGCAAATTGTGTCAGACATAGGGGATATAAAAATGAAAAAGCTGGCCTACTATGCTTACTTTCATTCCATAATGGCATATGGGATTATATGTTGGGGCAATTCATCAAGCCAAGCTAAAGTTTTCTGGGCACAAAAACGTGCAGTAAGAGTTATATCTGGTGTGAACTCATGAACATCCTGCAGAAGCCTGTTTAGGGAACTAGGGATACTAATTACTGCTTCCCAATATATTTATTCCTTAATGAAATTTGTCATTAAAAATATATCACTTTTTCAAACCAACAGTGCAATTCATGGAATCAATACTAGAAATAAGAATAATCTTGACAAGGATTTAAAGTCACTTACTCTTGTACAAGAAGGTGTGCATTATTCAGGAACACACATTTTCAATAACTTGCCAGCAGCCATAAAAAGCTTAACAAACAATGAAATTCAGTTTAAGAGAAGCCTAAAGGATTTATTGATGGCCAACTCCTTCTACTTCATTGATGAATTTCTCAGTAAAACCAACATATTTGTGTTTATATGTATAAGTACAATATAACTTCTGCACAATTTCAGTGCTGTAATGTGTTCATTGTATATATATATATATATATATATATATATATATATATATATATATATATATATATATGTGTGTGTGTGTGTGTGTGTGTGTGTGTGTAAGTACAATCTAACTTCTGCACAGTAATGTGATTATTGTAAATAAGTATTATAGTAGTTGCATTACATGTTTATTGCCTTATAAATAAATAAATAAACTTTTTATTTTAAATTCAGTGCATTAGTATTTGTAAAATGACTCTTTCATGTAGTGTTCGTTAAAAAATGATGATCATACCACTTGGGGCCTGTGGAATGGTACAGTAGCTTATTTGTTTTAGTTGTAAATATTTGTCATGTATTGTTGTTTTTCTGACATGTTCTACATCCTGGAAGACCTCCTCACTATGGATCAATTGGAATGAAAGTAACTCTAATCTAATCTAATAAAGCTACTACTACTACTACCTCCTTCTTGCCCTGGTGCTATGCAGTGTCGTTTTAAAACTATTTGTCTCATTGCAGATTGCTGCCTGTCATTTGAACTTTCAATTAGACATAGGTGCCTCAGTAACTTTGCTAAATCATGCTACCATACAGGCAGTTAGCCTCATCATGCCTTTCTAACTCTAGCAAGCACCTCATTGCTTATAACAGGCAGGAAATTCCAGTGACTCAACAGTGTAGTTTTGCAGCCACTTACAAATCTCACACTAAGACAGTTTAGATGCATTTGATTTGTTTTGCCTTGGCATCTATGACAATGTACTTTCCATATCCCCTTGTTACCCAAAAGACAATGTAGTTAGCTTACTTAAAGCATTTCCTGAACTGTTTTTAGAAGGAATGGGAAATTCTAACAACTTTGTAGCACATATTACATTGAAAGATGCTGCAAAGCCTAAGTTTTCCCATGCCCACTCCATTCCTATTGCTTCAAGAGACAAAGGAGCCAGTAAATTGAAAGAATTGTAAGATAATGGTGTAATTGCTCCCATTCAAGCTAGCCAATGGGCCACTCCTCTCCTCTTGTTGCCTTATCCTTCTGGTCGCATTCACATTTGTGTTGACTTCAAGTCTGCAGTCAACCCACAGACAGTAATTGACACTTATCCATTACCTCTCCCTGAGGAACTCATGGACAGGTTTGGTGCAGGAGGTTACTTTTCTAAGATAGATTTGCATGATGCCTAGTTGCAAATTTCATTGGATGAAGAATCACAGAATGCATTCAATGTAAATACACAATTAGGACTGTTCAAGTATTTGTTTTTGCCCTTCAGCAGTGCTTCTGCACCCACTGTTTTTCAACATTACTTGGGACAGCTGACTGCAAAAGTTCCATTTTGTTCAAACTGCCTTGAGGATATTGTCACCTCAGTTCATGCACCAGAGGAGCACATTGCCAATTTGTGTTCTCTATTCGAGTGTTATCAGAAGCAGGACTCAAGTGTTGTCTGAAAAAATGTGACTACAATACTTAGGTCATGTGATAAACATGCTTGTAATCTGTGACCTGCCTGTTCCTCACAATGTGTTAGAACTGCAGTCAATACTAGGCAAAATAACATATATATTCGGTTCATACTGAATGCCTCTCAGATCACAGCTCCATTGCCTCTCAAAAATGTACCTTTTGTGTGGCCTAAAGATTGTCAAGATGCATTTCAGAAACTGAAAAATGCCTTGCTTAGTGGCAGATGTGTAGTGCATTTTGACCTTGCCAAGCTGGTAGTTTTGCAATGTGACACTTCTTCTTATGAAATTGGCACTGTGCTTCCACACAGAGTTGGTGACTCAAACTTATTAACGCAAACTCAGTGCAATTATTCTCAAATTGTAAAAGAAGCCCTTGCTATTGTGTATGGTGTGACAAAATTCCATCGCTATTTCTATGGTTGCAAGTTCTATTTAATTGCAGATCACAAGGCTATGCAGTCCTTGTTAAATCCATCAAAGCTGGTTACTATACGTAGTGCTCAAAAAGTACAAAGCTGGGCTTTGCTACTTTTGCAGTGTCAGTATGAAATTGTGTACAAACCTATGGCAAAGCATGGAAATGGAGACGCCCTATCTCACCTTCCAATGGGCCCAGATGCTGATTTTAATGCATTTGCAGCATCTTGTTGCCAAATTGATGCACAGGACTCTGAATTGCTGGAATCTTTTCTCTTGAACTACAGAAATTGCACAGGCCACAGAAGCAGACCCAGACCTCAAGATTTTGTTGCATTACATTCACATGTCTTCGTAGAATAGAATAGAAACTTTATTGTCACATAACATCTCATATACAATCAGATGATTCGGACATAGGTGACTCGTCAGCTTAATGCTACTTTCTAATTGTAAGTATACAGAATAATTACAGGTATTTTGTAATTTTAAGAACCATGAAATGATTTAAAATAATCATGCTGAAAATAAAGTAAAATTAAGAATAATTATTTACTGGAAGTACTTTTTTTAGGACGACAGAATAAAATGTAACATCAGGCACAGTTACTTGTGAAGATTTTTTTCTGTGACCTAAAGACTCTCTGTAAGTTTTTTTCACTGGTCCCCAAATAATTATACCATATATAATCACAGAAACAAAATATGCATGATATACAGCTTCTTTGACTGGTATTTTTATTATACTGTTTATAATATTCATTGCAAATATTAGACTATTTACACAGTGACACATGGCATCTACATGGTCTGTCCATGATAAGTTCTTGTTCATCATTACACCAGAAATTTGGTACAGTTTGTGGTGGAAAAGTGATTGTCCTCATATGGTATTTTTAGTATATCCTGTACAGCTTGTTTTGTGGTAAAGTGAATGATTTGTGTCTTTGTTAGATTGAATTTCAGACCATTATTTCTCACACAGGCCTCAATTTCAACCAGAGACTGCTGAAAATGACTAATTAACTTTTCACTTTTCTTGCAACAGACTATTGCTATAAAGCCATCCTCATAAAGAATTGTGTCCGAATTTATGTTAGTCGGCAGGTCATTTATACACTCCTGGAAATGGAAAAAAGAACACATTGACACCGGTGTGTCAGACCCACCATACTTGCTCCGGACACTGCGAGAGGGCTGTACAAGCAATGATCACACGCACGGCACAGCGGACACACCAGGAACCGCGGTGTTGGCCGTCGAATGGCGCTAGCTGCGCAGCATTTGTGCACCGCCACACTGTTGCTCATGGGGTTTGGCGAAGGCCATTCGCAACCGTCTCCATGAAGCTGGGCTACGGTCCCGCACACCGTTAGGCCGTCTTCCGCTCACGCCCCAACATCGTGCAGCCCGCCTCCAGTGGTGTCGCGACAGGCGTGAATGGAGGGACGAATGGAGACGTGTCGTCTTCAGCGATGAGAGTCGCTTCTGCCTTGGTGCCAATGATGGTCGTATGCGTGTTTGGCGCCGTCCAGGTGAGCGCCACAATCAGGACTGCATACGACCAAGGCACACAGGGCCAACACCCGGCATCATGGTGTGGGGAGCAATTTCCTACACTGGCCGTACACCTCTGGTGATCGTCGAGGGGACACTGAATAGTGCACGGTACATCCAAACCGTTATCGAACCCATCGTTCTACCATTCCTAGACCGGCAAGGGAACTTGCTGTTCCAACAGGACAATGCACGTCCGCATGTATCCCGTGCCACCCAACGTGCTCTAGAAGGTGTAAGTCAACTACCCTGGGCAGCAAGATCTCCGGATCTGTCCCCCATTGAGCGTGTTTGGGAATGGATGAAGCGTCGTCTCACACGGTCTGCACGTCCAGCACGAACGGTGGTCCAACTGAGGCGCCAGGTGGAAATGGCATGGCAAGCCGTTCCACAGGACTACACCCAGCATCTCTACGATCGTCTCCATGGGAGAATAGCAGCCTGCATTGCTGCGAAAGGTGGATATACACTGTACTAGTGCCGACATTGTGTATTCTCTGTTGCCTGTGTCTATGTGCCTGTGGTTCTGTCAGTGTGATCATGTGATGCATCTGACCCCAGGAATGTGTCAATAACGTTTCCCCTTCCTGGGACAATGAATTCACGGTGTTCTTATTTCAATTTCCAGGAGTGTATAATATAAGAGCAAAATTTGCGTATGGATAGATCCTTGTGGCACACCTTGTTCTGTCTTTTACCGACTTGAGAAGAATCTCTTACCAGTTTCTTCTATTGCTGTTCTTTGTTTCCTATTTAATAGGTAAGATGACATTTCACTAAATTTTCACTAAAACAATATGCTTGTAGCTTGTGAAGTAATACTTTGTGATCTACTGTGTCAAAGGCTTTACTTAGGTCACAAAAGATGCCCGATACATTCATATTTTTGTCTAGACTACTACTAATTTTTGTAATAAGTTCATTAATGGCTTTCACAGTGCAGTGGTCTCTTTGGAAATCATACTGATTGTTCTGGATAATGTTATGCAGATTATTATAGTTAACTATCTGGTTACATGCAGCTCTTTCAAATACACTACTGGCCATTAAAATTGATACACCAAGAAGAAATGCAGATGATAAACGGGTATTCATTGGACAAATATATTGTACTAGAACTGACATCTGATTACATTTTCACACAATTAGGGTGCATAGATCCTGAAAAATCAGTACCCAGAACAACCACAATGCCCACATAGTACTAGGAACAGCCTCGATACACCTGGGCATTGAGTCAAACAGAGCTTGGATGGCGTATTCAGGTACAGCTGCCCATGCAGCTTCAACCTGATACCACAGTTCATCAAGAGTAGTGACTGGCGTATTGTGACGAGCCAGTTGCTCGGCCACCATTGACCAGACATTTTCAGTTGGTGAGAGACCTGGAGAATGTGCTGGCCAAGGCAGCAGTCGAACATTTTCTGTGTCCAGAAAGGTCTGTACAGGACCTGCAATATGCGGTCGTGCATTATCCTGCCAAAATGTAGGGTTTCGCAGGGAACGAATGAAGGCTAAAGTAGCAGGTCGTAACACATCTGAAACGTAACATCCACTGTTAAAAGTGCTGTCAATGCGAACAAGAGGTGACCGAGACGTGTAACCAATGGCACCCCATACCATCATGTTGGGTGATACGCTAGTATGGCGATGACGAATACACGCTTCCAATGTGCGTTCACCGTGATGTCGCCAAACACAGATGCAACCATCGTGATGCTGTAAACAGAACCTGAATTCATCCGAAAAAATGACGTTTTGCCATTCGCGCACGCAGGTTTGTCGTTGAGTACACCGTCGCAGGCGCTCCTGTCTGTGATGCAGCATCAAGGGTAACCGCAGCCATGGTCTCCGAGCTGATAGTCCATGCTTCTGCAAACGTCGTTGAACTGTTCGTGCAGATGGTTGTTGTCTTGCAAACGTCCCCATCTGTTGACTCAGGGATCGAGACGTGGCTGCAGGATCCATTACAGCCATGCGGATAAGATGCATGTCATCTCGACTGGTAGTGATACGAGGCCGTTGGGATCCAACACAGCGTTCCACATTACCCTTCTGAACCCACCGATTACATATTCTGCTAACAGTATTGGATCTTGAGCAACGCGAGCATCAGTGCTGCAATACGATAAACCACAATCGCGATAGGCTACAATCTGACCTTCATCAAAGTCAGAAACGTGATGGTAGGCATTTCTCTTCCTTACATGAGGCATCACAACAAAGTTTCACCAGGCAACACCGGTCAACTGCTGTTTGTGTATGAGAAATTGGTTGGAAAATTTTCCTCACGTCAGTACGTTGTAGGCGTCGCCACCGGCGCCAACCTTGTGTGAATGTTCTGAAAAGGTAATCATTTGCATATCACAGCATCTTCTTCCTGTCAATTAAATTTTGCGTCTGTAGCACGTCATCTTCTTGGTGTAGCAATTTTAATGGCCAGTAATGTATTTTGAAAAATATTGATAATAATGAGATTGGTCAATAATTACTCATTTCATTGTGTCTGACTTTTTTTTTGTAAATGGGTAATATTTCAGCGTACTTCAGTCTATAAGGAAAATATCCCGCCTCGAAAGATTGTTTCATTATAAGGAACATAGGATGTGGAAGATTATGGGTGACTGCCTTTATTATTTTTGTGGGAATTTCATCCCACCCTACAGAATTTAAATTCTTCAAGGACTTTATGAGATCAGCTACTTCATAATAGGGTATATGAGTGAATTTAAATTTAGTTGGGTTACATAAACTGGAAACAGGGTAACGTTTGGCGGTGAATGTTCATCTGTTTTACATGAATTTATGAAATGACAGTTAAACGCTTCACAGATTTGTGTAGGGTCCCAAACAATCTCATCTTCAAACACCAGTTCAAGTTTCCATTGTCTGCCTTTTTTGATACCTATTTCATTCTTTACAGTGGTCCATATTGCTTTAGACTTATTTTTAGCGTTTGAAATATAGTTATTATTCGCCAATTTTTTGGCTTGTCTACATCTACATCTACATCCACACTCCACAGGCAACCTGACGGTGTGTGGCGGGGGGTACTTTGAGTGCCTCTATCGGTTCTGCCTTCTGCTCCAGCCTCTTATTGCTCGTGGAAAGAAAGATTGTCGGTATGCCTCTGTGTGGGATCTATTCTCTCTGATATTATTCTCATGGTCTCTTTGTGAGATATACGTAGGAAGGAGTAATATACTGCTTGATTCCTTGGTGAAGGTATGTTCTCAAAACTTCAACAAAAGCACGTACTGAGCTACTGAGCGTCTTTCTTGCAGAGTCTTCCACTGGAGTTCATCTGTCATCTCTGTAACGTTTTCCCAATTACATGGTTCAAATGGCTCTGAGCACTATGGGACTTAACTTCTAAGGTCATCAGTCCCCTAGAACTTAGAACTACTTAAACCTAACTACTCTAAGGACATCACACACATCCATGCCTGAGGCAGGATTCGAACCCACGACCGTAGCCGTCATGCGGTTCCAGACTGTAGCGCCTTTAACCGCTTGGCCAGCCCGGCCGGCCGCGATTACTAAATGATCCTGTAAAGAAGAGCGCTGCTCTCCGTTGGATCTTCTCTATCTCTTCTATCAACCCTATCTGGTACGGATCCCACACTGCTGAGCGGTATTCAAGCAGTGGGCCAACAAGTGTACTGTAATCTATTTCCTTTTGTTTTCTGATTGCATTTCCTTCAGATTCCTCCAAGTGCACATAGACTTTGCAGTACCATTTTGGAACACTTGCTGGCTCATAGTGGTAGACTCATATAGCAAATTCCTATTTGCAGTGCCTATGAACTCTACCACATCATGCCGGGATGGTTCCTTTGAAAGGGCGCGGCCGATTTCCTTCCCCATCCTTACCTCACCCGAGCTTGCGCTCCGTCTCTAATGACCTCGTTGTCGACGGGACGTTAAACACTAATCTCTCTTCCTTCCTCTCTCTACCACATCACGTAGCACCATTCAAGTTTTGTCCTTCATACTTTGCATTGAAGGATTGCCAGAATTACTTGTGATGGGTAATGGACAACAGTTCACTTTACGTGATTTTGAACAGTTTTGTGAACGCAATGGCATTTGTCATCTGACAAGTACTCTGTTTCACCCACAGTCCAACGGAGATGCAGAATGCTTCGTACACACTTTCAAGCAATAGGTTGCCAAGTGTCACACTACCCACACAGGGGAACAGGTACTGCAACTCTTCCTCACCTTCTATCACTCCCATCCATGAGAAGGATGGAACTTCTCCATGGCCACTGCCATCAGATGCTGCTACACTTGCTACATCCACTGCAGCATCCGGCACTGACTATGGTGCCTAAGTATCACTTTGCGGTGAGCCAGCTATTTCTTATGGCAACCATGGGTGCTGGGAAAGAGGCATGATCCAGGAACTCACTGACTCTTCAATTTATTTGATTGCATGTCCTGGTCGTTTTCAGCACAGCCACAGCAACAAAATTCGTGCATGTCATTTGCCTCATGAATCTGCTGCTGTTCTTCCCCCAGATTCACATCCTCATGGGACAGCGTGGATTTTGCAGCTGTCCACTGGTGCCAGCAGGGCACCCCAGAAGCAGCAATTGATGATGCACCCTTGCTCCTGCCATCCTCACTCGCTGCCCCCATGGACCTGGACCCACGATTACCATCGCCATCGCCATCATTGTCCCAAAACATGCCCTCATGCTTGTATGTGTGCCTTGGCAGAAGTTTTTGGGATGACATTCCTGTTTCCTCGCAAGTCAGATGGCAGGGAAGGGTCGCGAGTACTGCATCCTCCACAGCTACGGCTCCCGGCTCATCTCTACGTCCAGTGTCCTCCCTCCCTCCCCATTGCCATTCACAACCTCACTACATGAGAGGTTGCAGGAAGACAGACAGAGGCTAAAGACAGACTCACAACAAATGCGCTAACAACACCCTCTTGGCCACCAGTATTTAGATTGCCACCGTGGACCAGAGAGGCCAGCCAGTTCCAGACACTCATCCAGTGAAGCAAAGAGCCAAGACATCAGTCACAGCCCAGTGGGAGTCACAATTGCAATTAGCTCAACCTCTAACTCAGAGCTAGGAAGCACATAGTGACCAGAGTAGAGTGCATAGCGGACTTGAACATCACCAGCAGTGAGGCAAACTGGACTTATTCAGAAGAGCTTGTACCACAGTACCTGGACTATCTTAAGTGAACAAGCTCTTTGTTTATGATAATCTGTTACTAGTGCATGCAGCTGTGTTACAGAAAGTGGATTCCAAACACTAGACAACATTCTGTTCTTGCTTCCCATGGTACAAGCTACATGGACAACAAGGTGACAAAACTACTACTACTTGAAGCCCGAGCAGAAAATGTGATTCTGATGTTATAATCATAGATGGTATTGAGTGATGAGGGGGTACAGAAAGGGAGAAAAAGTTGGCAACAAAACGGGAGGAGTTCAGTGCAGAATCTAGAATGCAAGCAAGAGTTAAAGGGAGGCCAGGAAGAGTGTGAGGAGTGTAAATAAGGGGCAAAAGGGTATTTTTTATGTGAAGGCCTTGATAAGACCTCAATTTTAATGAGAGAGGGGCTGGTTGTAACTTACAATGTCTTACATAGATTTTTGGGAGTGACTGTTTGATGTGGAATGAGTGGAAGCTATAAGATTTGATATATTGCTGGTGAATGTAGGTTTGATCTGAGCATGTCTTCTTGTGGACTCCTCAAGGTGTCTCTTTAACAGGTTAGTGAAAGATTATGCCATATGAGTCCCCAAGGGAAAAGTGCGAGTTTCTTCAAAGGAAAATGCTCATGAGTGAGTGTACAAGGTTCTTAAAAATAAAGCTCTCATATTCCTACAGGCCAAAAAGTATAAAAAAAGAGTCCTATAAACATATGTCCAGAAAAAATATTTGTGGAGATGTGTGACAACTACCTTGTGCTAAAAAAAAAAAACCCTCTTGTTGCGTATACACATTGATGGGAAAAAAATAGACACCAAGAAGATGTTGCAGTACATAAACTAAAATTGGTAGGCATGTTTCTACATCTGAAAGACGGCGTCTACTTTAATTTTGTACCAGTTGCATAAGAGTAGCGCTAGTGGTGCCACTATGAGGCTGCAAATCAGGTTTGTTTTAAATATATGCTGTAATGGTTGTGAGTGTTAGTTGCCTCTGAGACTGGACGTGGTGATTTGATGTTAGTCCAGAATGCCTTCAAGGTGACAAAGACTCCATTATTAACCCATCACTGAGTTTGAACGACGTCATGTAATAGTGTTACAAGAAACTGGCTGTGCCTTCTGTGATACTGCACAAAGACTTGTCAGGAATGTAGCCACTGCACATGACTGTTGGCAGCAATGGTCACAAGAATGTATGGTAACAAGAAGTCCAGGCTCTGGACACCCATATGGCACTGCCAAGAGGAAAGACCATTGTGTTTGGTGTACAGCTCTTGTGCATCATACTGCATCCGTAGTAGCAAATTGAGCAGCAGTTGGCACTACAGTGACACAACAAACTATTACAAACTTGTTACTTCAAGGACAGCTCCAGACCAGACACCGTGTACCTTGCATTCCACTGACCCCAAACCACAGAGGTGCTCAGACAAGTATAAATAGGTGCCGTTTTCTAACGAGATTCACTCAAGTGTGGCAGCTCTCCTGTACGGTGAGGCATGTCACACCGCCGGCTACACGCAGCAGCAGATGGGGCGCCAGCATCCCAGTCCACGGCGGGACGTTGGTTCAACCCTCTGAGGCCGATGCAGGGTCCGCAGCCAGGCAGGGCTTGCCAATCTTCGGCTCACTACCGCAGGCAGTCATCTCGGCTCCCGACACACGCTGGAGACTTCCTGAGTCGAGGGCCGCAGATTCGGACGCCAGGTCACGGGCAGTCATTGCCGCTGTGTTCTCAGCTACGCCAGAAGGGAAGAAGCAGTAGCAGGGCCAGCCTACAGCTCCTGGCGGAACAGTGCGGAAACAAGGATGGTGGCTGCTGAGTCGGCTGCTGGAGCAGCCACCCTGATGTAATCAGAACCCTGCAGCTGGCGTACAAGGTCGGCATTGCACAGGCCGCTGGGGTGCTTCCTCAGCATTGTGGGGCCCTGTGACATGGACCGAGGTGAACAGGGCACTGTAGTGGAAACAAATAAATAATTTGGGAAGTTCTAGCTGAGCTTTAATGCGGCACCTCCTGGCAGCCACCCACTACGTTTGGTGTCTTCTAGCTACATTTGGTCACCCTGATACATTTGGTAGCAGAAGCGTCATAACATTTGGTGTCAGAATAGCGGATGTCATCTTTCCAGTATGATGTTCGAACCCACCGCGTGCAGTACAGTCACAAGATGTGGTGAGTGCTGACAAAATTGTTCTTTTTGAGTGTTGGACATTGTCTTTCTTTTTTGTTTTTTCTAGTATAGTCCCTGGCAAGCCACATTTTAGATATTTTGCATGGGCATTGTATTTTGGGTTGTCAGAGCAAGTGTTAGTGTATTTGAGGCAGTAAGATTTACTATTTTTTGTGGCATTTGATTACTTTTGTATGGGTTTATGATGATACTGAGTGTGTGTCAAGTGGCACTGGGAAGTCCCTTTGGGTAAGTGTGGAGTCAAATCTACCTGTGGGTACAGTACGTGTTATTGAACCATTGCAGGATAATGAAGTTTTGGGTCCAATGGGTTGTTTTGTGAAACATAGTGTTGCGCGAGTACAGGAGGAGAACGACGGGCAAGTAGTTCCCGTGAACGTGGATAATTTTAGCACTGTAGACGCGAATTTGAGGACAGGAGTTTTAGTAGCAAATTTGGATGTGCCAGATGACAAAGACTGGTGTTCCAGAGGTACGCAAAGCGATCAACCACTAACTGCCAATAGAACTGCATTGCATGACAAAATTAAGCATTTGAAAGGAGGAGAAAGAGAGCATATGTAAGAATTATTGTGGGAGTTTGAGGACTCGTTTTTTTCCACAAGGACCATTATCAGCAACTCCATTATTTCAACATAGAATACCAACAGGGAATGAAGCACCTGTTTACCATAAACAATACAGAATAACGAGGTATTTGCAGCCAATTGTGGAGGATTTCATTGAAAAGAAGCTTGCGGACGGTATTATAGAGAATAGTAATAATTGCTGAGGAGCGGGCGTTGTCATTGTGCTGAAAAAATCTACAGATGGAACTAAGATATATAGGTTCTGTTGCGACTACCGACACCTCAATAATAAGACAGTAATGGACGCATACCCCATTCCAAACATATCGGAGACTTTAGATCACTTAGGACAGTGCCAGTACTTTTCTACGATGGATTTGACAAGTGGTTTTCATCAGTTAGAGGTGGCTCCAGAGGATCGTCCCAAAACTGCTTTCTCTACACCTAGAGACCATTACCAGTGCATTAGAATGCCATTCGGTTTCAAAACTGCTCCGACAACGTTTGAGAGGTTGCTAGACAGTGTATTGAGGGTTTGACACCACGACAGTGTTTTATCTATTTGGATGACATTGTAGTGTTTTCTAGTAGTATGCGGCAACATATACAGCATTTAAGGGAAGTCTTTATGAGGTTAAGAGCAGCTCGTTTGAATTTGAGCCTGGAGAAGTGTCATTTCGCGTTATAAGACGTAAAATATTTGGGTCATATTATCAGTAAGGACGGAGTACTAATAGATCCGAGGTTGGTACAGGCTGTAAGAGATTTTCAGGAATCGAAAACAGTTAAGGAAGTGCAGTCACTCATCAGAATTTGCAATTTCTATCGAAATTTCGTGAAGGGTTTTTCAAATTTACCACAGCCGTTGACGCGATTTTTACTGAAGGGTGTGATATTTGAGTGGACAGAAAAGTATCAGAATGCGTTCAACAAACTGAAAGAAGTGTTAACATCAAGTCCAGTTCTTGTGTTTCCAAATTTTGAAAAGGAGGTTATACTAGCATTCGATGCATTGAATCAAGTATTGGGGTGTGTTCTTAGTCAGGAAATTGATGGGAAAGAACATCCTGTAGCCTATGCATCTAGGCAGTTGAATGCAGCAGAGAGGAATTACTAAACAACAGAGAGGTAGATGCTTAGCGTAATCTATGGAATCGCATATTTTAAATGTTATTTATATGGGAGAAGATTTCAGGCAGTGACCGATCATACTGCGTTGCAGTGGTTGTTGGGGTTGAAGGATCCATCCACTAGACTCACTAGATGGGCTGTGAGGCTTAGTGAATTCGACCACGAGGTGGTGCACAAGCCTGGGAAGAAGCACGGTAATGCGGATGCACTAAGTGGGAAGGTGGCAAAAGTAGAAGTCATAGGTTATGACCTAGCGGTATGGCAAGAATTACAGGATGCTGACAATAATTGTAAACTGTATCAGACACAGCCACAGTTTAATGTGTACTATGGTCTTCTGTGCAGGGAAACGATGTTAGGACCAAGGGTAGAAGTGCCAGAGAAGCTGAGGGATGAGGTTTTAAAAGAAGCACATGATCACGTGTTATCTGGTCATAGAGGGTGAAGAGCAGGGCCGGCCAAACGCTGCACAGTGTGCAGACGTGCGGAAGTGCTGCACATGTGCGCACGTGTGCGACAGCGAGCGACAGCGACATCTGTTATTAGACATGTGTCCTAAATGAACGGCGGCGGCTTCAATTCCCTGTGGTACAATCAAGAGCGCAACATATCCAGTCTCGTTTACCCCTAGTGGCCGTAACCTTAACAGAGAAGTACCGAGAAATGGCAAGTACTGTGAAAAGGCAAAGGACGGGAGATCTATGTTCTCAGTCGTTTAAAAATGACTGGGAACTGCAATGCTTTTTTGTAGCCGTTGGTGAAAACTCACAGTGTTTGCTGTGCCGCCGAATAATAGGCGTCCAGCGTAAGTTTTCAATTGAAAGACATTACAATACATATCACAAAGACGAGTGTACTCAACAGTGAAGAACGGCAAGCACAATTAAATGTCCTTCAGAAAATGGATGAGACACATCAACTCGATTTTACTGTACGTCAAAGTAACTGATACTTCTTGAACTCTTAGTTTCTTGTGTTACATTTATGTCTGCTTTACTGTATGCTATACAATGTACTGTTTTCAATTTTCCAGAGTGACAACCACACTAAATCTTCACTGCGAGCAAGGTTTATAATCGCATTAAGAATTGCACAATCTGGGAAACCCTTTTCCGAAGGGGAGTTTGTGAAAGGGTGTCTGATTGATTTTGCAGAACTCGTGTGTTCCACGAACGTTAGCAGGTTACAAGAAATCAGTCTATCCAAACAAACAGTGACAAGACATATCAGTGCTATGGGCGGCGATCTGCACAGGCAGCTAATAAATAAGGCTAAATACTTCGCTGTTTCTCTGTTGCGCTCGATGAAGCAACAGATCTTACAGATACAACCCAGGTTGTGATATACACTCCTGGAAATGGAAAAAAGAACACATTGACACCGGTGTGTCAGACCCACCATACTTGCTCCGGACACTACGAGAGGGCTGTACAAGTAATGATCACACGCACGGCACAGCGGACACACCAGGAACCGCGGTGTTGGCCGTCGAATGGCGCTACCTGCGCAGCATTTGTGCACCGCCGCCGTCAGTGTCAGACAGTTTGCCGTGGCATACGGAGCTCCATCGCAGTCTTTAACACTGGTAGCATGCCGCGACAGCGTGGACGTGAACCGTATGTGCAGTTGACGGACTTTGAGCGAGGGCGTATAGTGGGCATGCGGGAGGCCGGGTGCACGTACCGCCGAATTGCTCAACACGTGGGGCGTGAGGTCTCCACAGTACATCGATGTTGTCGCCAGTGGTCGGCGGAAGGTGCACGTGCCCGTCGACCTGGGACCGGACCGCAGCGACGCACGGATGAACGCCAAGACCTTAGGATCCTACGCAGTGCCGTAGGGGACCGCACCTCCACTTCCCAGCAAATTAGGGACACAATTGCTCCTGGGGTATCGGCGAGGACCATTCGCAACCGTCTCCATGAAGCTGGGCTACGGTCCCACACACCGTTAGGCCGTCTTCCGCTCACGCCCCAACATCGTACAGCCCGCCTCCAGTGGTGTCGCGACAGGCGTGAATGGACGGACGAATGGAGACGTGTCATCTTCAGCGATGAGAGTCGCTTCTGCCTTGGTGCCAATGATGGTCGTATGCGTGTTTGGCGCCGTGCAGGTGAGCGCCACAATCAGGACTGCATACGACTGAGGCACACAGGGCCAGCACCCGGCATCATAGTGTGGGGAGCGATCTCCTACACTGGCCGTACACCTCTAGTGATCGTCGAGGGGACACTGAATAGTGCACGGTACATCCAAACCGTCATCGAACCCATCGTTCTACCATTCCTAGACCGGCAAGGGAACTTGCTGTTCCAACAGGACAATGCACGTCTGCATGTATCCCGTGCCACCCAATGTGCTCTAGAAGGTGTAAGTCAACTACCCTGGCCAGCAAGATCTCCGGATCTGTCCCCCATTGAGCATGTTTGGGACTGGATGAAGCGTCGTCTCACGCTGTCTGCACATCCAGCACGAACGCTGGTCCAACTGAGGCGCCAGGTGGAAATGGCATGGCAAGCCGTTCCACAGGACTACATCCAGCATCTCTACGATCGTCTCCATGGGAGAATAGCAGCCTGCATTGCTGCGAAAGGTGGATATACACTGTACTAGTGCTGACATTGTGCATGCTCTGTTGCCTGTGTCTATGTGCCTGTGGTTCTGTCAGTGTGATCATGTGATGTATCTGACCCCAGGAATGTGTCAATAAAGTTTCCCCTTCCTGGGACAATGAATTCACGGTGTTCTTATTTCAATTTCCAGGAGTGTACATACGAGGTGTCGATAACGCACTTTGTGTAACAGAGGAGCGGCATCTGTGAGTAGAAACATGCACTACATGAACGCTGACGGCACGCTGTGACCCGGAAGTTGCACATGTGCAGGAGCACCACACGCGTGTAGAATTTCTGGCAGGCCCTGGTGTAGAGCAATGAGTAGGAGAGTGGCGGAGAGCTATTGGTGGAGAGGTAGGAAAGTAGATGTGGATCAGTATGTCAAGAATTGTATACCATATGCACAGATAGCAGATTTGAGTTGGAAACAGATACAGCTACAACAATTACCGGAAGCAACACGTCCATTTTCTTTTCTGGGGATTGATGTCTTAGGACCTTTTAGGCGAACACCATTGGGGAACAGATTCATTCTGACAATAATAGACAATTTGTTTAGGTATGTGGAGATAGTGGCTATGCCAAATCAGCAAGCAGCAATGGTTGTGCAAGCGTTACTAAATATCTGGATTTTGAAATTTGGTGTACCAGAGACAATAATTACTGACCAAGGGACCAACTTCATGTCAGATTTAATGTAGGAACTGTGTAAATTGTTGAACGTGAAGAAGTTGAGAACAAGCGCATTGCATCCACGTGCCAACAGAAGGACAGAATGGGTACACAGAACAATCGGGAAGATGCCGAGTTTTTATGTGGATTCTCATCACCATCAGTGGGACGAGTATTTGAGGCATATTGTAATGCGCATACAATGCAAAAGTCCATACAAATACCAGTTTGTCTCCATATGAGGTAATGTATGGGTGAAAAATGCCATCACCGTTTGATTTAGTGAAGCTACGGAAAGGAAGGACTGGTGAATCTGTATGTCAGTTTGCTACAACAATTCGGGATGTTTGGAAACGGGTATAAAAGGCGAGTACGAAGGCTTTGGAAAGGCAGAAAGACCCAGTGAAGCGGAAAGGAAGTTTACTGCAGTATAGAGTGGGGCAATGGGTAATGCTGTCCAGCACCTATAAGCAAAAAGGGAAAATGAAGAAGTTCCTCATGAGGTATCAAGGGCCATAAGAAGTTATTGAAACCACATCTCTCGTTAATGTTAAGCTTCGCCTGCCATCGAGGACAACGATAGGTGGTTATGGCCATTTAAGGGTTGCCCAGATGCGATTCCAGGCGTTTCACAGGAAGGAAAGAGGAACAAACAGTGAGTGAAGAGAGGTGCTAAGCACAAAGAAAACCAGGAAGATAGAGTACAGCATGAAGTACCTTATGCTTTGCAATCCAGAAAGCAGTAGAGTATTTGTGGTTTTTTTTATGTATCATTGGGTTTGTGTAGATTCATTAGGCATTATGTTTTTTATGTGTTGTGTGTATTTTCGAGTATTGTGAGCCTGCTGGGGCAGCAGTCCTTTTGAAGAGGGAGGAAGGGTGATGGTGACGCCTGTATTCAGGATACTGGAAAGGGAAGTGGAGCATCTGACGTATGTGGAGTGCTGTTAAGAGGAGAAATCAAATGCAGCTCTGGAAAAATAAATGTGCTGGAGTAAACTTTGCAGCAAAGCCGTAATAAATATGTGTTGAACGATGTCAGAGTCGTACAATTTCTTGTTTAAATTTTTAGTTATGACAGTGCTGGGTCAGGAAAGTCGTGTTTATTGCACCAGTTTATATAATGTAAATTTAAGGATGAAAGTAGTCACATAATCGGTGTTGAGTTTGGATCAAAAATAGTGAATGTTGGAGGAAAATCTGTGAAGCTACAAATATGGGATACATGGACAGTGCTTATTTGTAGCCAGGGGGAAAGGAATAGACTGTCCAAGGGACATCGTGGAGCCAAAATTGAGCTTGCAATGGGTTGGGATGTATTGTATCTTCTCTACCCATGAGAATTTTGTAGTAGTAGCAAGTTGTCCTGAGTAAGGCGTGTTTACGGAAGCGAAATGTGTAGAGCTCGAAGGAAGCGGAATTTTAATCAATGGAACCAAGTGTAACATAAAAGGACCAACCTTCAATTTGCCAGCGTCAATTTCGAGAGTCACATAATTGAATGTTACACAGCCACAGCTGTACTGGCCAGAAGCAACTTCAGAGTTTTGCAAAGGCAGAATCTGACCTTGTTAAATAAAACTCTGTAGCCAGGTCTGTTGAGATCCGTAAACCAGTTCATTTTTGAGCAAGAGGGAGCGTATCAGCCGAACAGCTTGTTCAACATGTCACTCAGTATAGGGAATGGCAACGGCAATAACAATCATTTTGAGAACCTCTGTGCCAAGTGTCATCGCAGCCTTAACTTCGTAATGTGTTGCTTTTTCTTTCTGATCAGGCAGAGAGCTAATTCCAAGAGTGAACCAAGGGTAGTCCAAGTCCCAGTGGATTGGATACCAAGAGCGTGAGACGAGTAGGTAAGGGGTTGATCGAGCAGTGGTCACCCAGTAAGGAATTTTTACGTTTTGTTTGGTATCATGGTTTTAAGGAGCACTAGGCCACATTTAAGTTTTCTAGTAGTAAGGAAATATGCCATAGGTGCCAATTCAAACAAGATTGCAGTAAGGTACACTGAGCAGCGGTTGTGAAGTAGAATGGAGGCCACAGGGCCGTCGACCTGCTGAAAAGCATAAATGCAGCAGTTTGCATGGTGCATGCTACAGGCAGAAGGGGCCCACTGGCGCAACCGTGGTGTGGGGCGTACATGACCTGGAGTGGAGCATTAGCAAAACAGAAGCGAACAGCCGTGTATAAATAGGTGCTATTTTCTAACGAGATTCATTCAAGTGTGGCAGCTCTCCTGGATGGTGAGGTGTGTCACACTGCTGGCTACACGCAGCAACAGATGAGGCGCCAGCGTCCCAGTCCATGGCAGGTCATTGGTTCGAGCCTCTGAGGCTGACGCAGGGTCCGCAGCCAGCCACGGCGTGCCACTCTTCAGCTCGCTACCGCAGGCAGTCATCTCGGCTCCTGACACACGCTGGAGACTGGCAAGAGTCACAGATTTGGACGCCGGATAGCGGGCTGTCATTGCCGCCGCGTTCTCAGCTATGCCAGCAAGGAAGAAGCAGCAGCAGGGCCGGCCTACGGCTCCTGGCGGAGCAGTGTGGAAACAACGAGGATCGTGGCTGCTGAATTGGTTGCTGGCACAGCCATCCTGACATAATCGGAACTCTGCAGCTGGTGTACAAGGCCAGCACGATACAGCGTTGTGTTGCACAGGCTGCTTCCTCAGCATTGCGAGGCCCTGTGACATGGACTGAGGTGAACAGAACACTATGGTGGAAACAAATAAATAATTTGGAAAGTTCTTGCCGAGTTTTAATGCGGCACCTCCTGGCAACCATCCACAACAGAGTGTAGACATGTTGCCTTGGCCTGCTCGATTACCAAATCCGTCTCCAATCAAGCACATATGGGGCATCATCAGATGACAACTCTAGCATCATCTACAAGCAGTAGTAACCATCCCTGTATTGACCAACCAAAGGCAATACATGTGGAAGTCCATCGCACAAACTGATATCCAGCACATGTACAACACTATGAATTCATGTTTGCAGGCTGGCATTCAACATTCTGGTAGTTACACCAGTTATTAATGTACCAGCATTTCACAGGTGTAATGGTTTTGTCACACATATGATCTCACAATATTAATCACTCAAATATGTAGTGTAGACAAATGTATTCCTGAAGTTTCATTATTCTACATTAATTATTTTTTGGTGTTGTGATTGTTTTCCATCATAGTATTTTTCAGCAAGTACAATGTACTGCATTACATTTGTACTACAAATGTTGCAAAAATATTATAAATCTGTATGCTTGCAACTTTTTGAACTTTTGTAATTTTTAATATTCATTACAAGCATAGACATCATTTTATGTCAGCACTGTCTATCATGGAATATGTACACAAATCTGTATAGTGAATGTCAGCCTCATGAAATGTCTTCTGTACTTTAAACACAAAACTGTAATTAAGACATGGAATATACTTTATATGTTAATGCATAGGGATCGTGAATACTAAATCATTTTTGTAATGCAAAGATATGTATTCTCTGGTTCATATAATGTTAAAACAACAGCTGTTTCCTCAAACTGGGGGGCTATCAAGTATGGGGTCCCACAGGGTTCAGTCTTAGGTCCTTTACTGTTCTTGATATACATTAATGACTTACCATTCCACATTGATGAAGATGCAAAGTTAGTTCTATTTGCTGATGATACAAGTATAGTAATACCATACAAAAACCAAGAACTAAGAGATGTAATTGTGAATGATGTTTTTCACAAAATTATTAAATGGTTCTCAGCAAACGGGCTCTCTTTAAATTTTGATAAAACTGTATACACAGTTCCGTACAGTAAATGGCACAACTCCAGTTATAAATATAGACTTTTAACAGAAGTCTCTAGCTAAGGTAGAATTTTCAAAAATTTTAGGTGTGTCCATTGATGAGAGGTTAAAGTGGAAGCAACACATTGAAGGTCTGCTGAAACGTCTGAGTTCAGCCACGTATGTTATTAGGGTTATTGCAAATTTTGGTGATAAGAATCTCAGTAAATTAGCTTACTATGCCTACTTTCATTCACTGCTTGCGTATGGCATCATATTCTGGGGTACTTCATCGTTGAGTAGAAAAGTATTCATTGCTCAAAGACGTGTACTCAGAATAATTGCTGCAGCCCACCCACAGTCATCCTGCAGACATCTATTTAAGGATCTAGGGATCCTCACAGTATATATATTCACTTACGAAATTTGTTGTCGATAATTCAACCCAGTTCTAAAGTAATAGCAGTGTGCATAGCTATAACACCAGGAGAAAGGATAATCTTCACTATGCAGGGTTAAATCTGACTTTGGCACAGAATGGGGTAAATTATGCTGCCACATAAGTCTTTGGTCACCTACCAAACAGCATCAAAAGACTGACAGATAGCCAACTAACATTTAAAAATAAATTAAAAGAATTTCTGGATGACAACTCCTTCTACTCATTGGCTGAATTTTTAGATATAAATTAAAGGAAAAAAACTTTATACATTAGTGTCATGCAATATTTTGTGTAATGTAATATCTTGTACAGACATCTTTTATTAACTTGACACGTTCCACATCATTACAAAGTGTCGTATTCATGATCTATGAAACAAGTATTAATCTAATCTAATCTGTATATTACAACAGCCATGCATGTGAGTGTCATCTGGAGGAGCAGCATCTTTTATGCTGCCATCAATGCACCTCAGTCATTTTGCATCAGTGTTACTATTGTATAGTAACACTGATGAGATACTGTGTATCCATTCTCAAAGGAAACTAACACTCACAATCATTACAGCATGTATTTATGCAAAGCGCCACTCTTATGCGACTGGTGCAAAATTAGAGTAGACATCATCTTTCAGATGTAGAAACATGCCTATCAGTTTTCATTTATGTACTAAAACTCCTTCTTGGTGTTGCATTTTTTTCCCATCAGTGTATATACAGAACAAGAGAATTTTTTTCTTAATACAAGTCAGGTGCCATTAATCTCCTCAAATATTTTTTTCTGGGCATATGTTTACAGGACTTTTTTTCTATTTTTGGCCTGTAAGAATATGAGAGCTCTATTTTTAAGTGCCTTGTACACTCACTCATGAGCATCTTCCTTTGAAGAAATCAACAGCACTGCCTTGAGGACTCATATGACATAATCTTTCCCTAACCTGTTGAAGAGACACCTTGAAAATTCCACAGTAAGGCATTTTCAGATCAAACCTACAATCAGCAGCAATATATCGCATCATATAGCTTCCGCTCATTCCACATGAAACAATCACTCCTACAAATCTCTGTAAGACATTGTAAGTGACTAACAGCCCCTCTCTCATTACAATGGGGATCTTATCAAGGCCTTCACATAAAAGAAATAACCTCTTGCCCCTCCTTTACACTCCTCACATTCTTGCTGGCCTTCCTTTATCTCTTTCTCGCACTCTAGATTCTGCACTGAACTCCTCCCCTTTTGTCATTAACTTTTTCTCCTGTCCTGTCCCCTTCATTACTCAATACCATCTATGACTATAACATCTGAATCACATTTTCTGCTAGGGCTTGAAGTAGTAGTAGTAGTAGTAGTTTTATTCATTTTTGCATCACTTTTCTGTGATATTGGACATATCTTGATATTACAATTTAAGAACAATAAAAATAATTTAATTCTTATACAGGGTGAGGCATTTAAAACTGTTTGTCAGAATATTTGGTGAAATATACATCAGATTTAAAAAAGTGGTAATGCACATTGTGCACCTCGAAGAGGGACATCCATTAACATAATGCTCGACCCCCCTGCACCACTCCCAAGGCCAGAAGGGGAGGTGACTTTGATATCTTAAATAGGAACCCATATTATTTATTGCAGATTTCAACTGTCCATGAAAATATATGTATGTTTTGTGTGAAACATTTGTTTTGTTTCATGATAGATGGCGCTGTAATTGGCAAACATGGAGATGAGGTGAAAATTGTTGGAAACTGGTACTGTCTCAAACAAATACACATCCTATTAAGAAAATCAAAGTACTTTTTTTTTATATTTTTGATAATGCCATCATGTGACACCTCCCACAATCAAATGAAATGCAGACCATGATCATGTGCTCAGTCCGTGGTCAGACTCTGCATGTTACTTCAATGATTCGGACCGTACACATCTCATTGCAATCATTCAACAATGTTAATAATTACAGAGAAGGTCAACTTCATTGCTACGTACTTTGAGGCTCGTAGAAATGTTGACAAAACTCGACAAAAGTATGGTACTCTATTCCCTGATATGAGTGTTCCGTTTACACTGACATGTCACAGTCTCAGTGCGGTCACAGTAACCAGCCACAATAGGACATCCTGAGTGGTTAGGTTTGTGGACTTTAGGAAGCATGTAGAAGGTAGGAGTGTGGGGAGTGGTAGGCGTGAGTAGAGAGAGGGACTCTGGGAAAAGGTTTTGGGATGGGCCTAAGGATTTGAATAGTGACTGGACATCTTACTGGATTAGTGGAATGGGGTCACTGTGGAAAGGCTGGTTGCTGGAAGTATCTGACAGCTGATGGAGTCCTTCTGCCAGGTAATCCTTGTGGTTCAGAACAACAGTGGTGGAGCCTTTGTCCGCAGGTAGGATTATAAGATCGGAATCAGTTTTTAGATGGTGGACTCCAGTTCTTTCTCTAGATGTAAGGTTACTCTGCATGTTGAGGGATTTGGGGAATGATGGTGAGGCAAGGTTTGGGGTTAAGAAAATCTGGAAAGTTAACAGGAGGTGGTTTGGGGGCAGTGGGGGTGGATCACATTTGGATGGAGGAGTGAACTGAGTTAGGCGAGGTTCAGTATTGGTCTTTATTTGAGTGACTGGTGGGAATGGTGCAGAAAAAGTGTTTCCACTGTAGGGACTGGGAGAAGGAGAGAAGGTGTTTACAAACTCCTGCATAACTGAACTTGGGAGTGGACAAAAGGTGAGGCCTTTCGAAAGAACACACATTTCTGGAGGAAAGGTTCATAACTGTGTTCCAGTCTCTCACCACCTCCCAAAGTCCCACAGACCAGCCACAGAGGAACATTCCCCTTGTACCTCAGTATCGCCCAGGACTGGAGCAACTGAATTACATTCTCCAGCAAGGTTTGGGTTACCTCTTGCCCTGCCCTGAAATGAGAAATGTTCTGCCCACTATCCTTGCCACCCCTCCCACAGTGATATTCTGCTGTCCACCGAACCTACACAATATACTCATCCATCCTTACACAAGCCCTGCTCCCAACCCCTTACCTCATGGCTCATATCCCTGTAATAGACCTAGCTGCAAGACCTGTCTCATAATCCTCCCACCACCACATACTCCAGTCCAGTCACCAGCACCACCTATCTCATCAAAGCCAGGGCTATCTGTGAAACCAGTCATGTTGTCTACAAGCTAAGCTGCAATCACTGTGCTGCATACTATGTAGGCATGACAACCATCAAGCTGTCTGTCCGCATGAAGGCCACTGACAAACTGTGGCCAAGAAACAAGTGGACAACCCTGTTGCTGAACATGCAGCCCAACATGATATATTTCATTTCAATGACTGCTTCACAGCCTGTGCCATATGGATTCTTCCCACCAACACCAGCTTTTCTGAACTGCACAGGTGGGAACTTTCCCTGCAATACATTCTATGTTCCTGTAACCTTCCTTGCCTCAAACTTCGTTAGTTGCTGTCCTCACCCATTCAGCCCCTTCCCTGCTCCCACTCCAGCACTACACAGCAGCCATTCCACCATCTTTTCTGCTACTTCCCCCCCCCCCCTCCCCTTCTCGCTCCTGTCCCCACCTAACCTGCAGCATTTCACTATCCACCATCCCCACAATAATACCCATCCCCCTCCCCGTCCCAGCCTCCTCCTTACCCCCACCCAGTCACCACTCCCATCATGCACTGGTGCTGCTGCTCGCAGTGTGGTTTCAGTTGCCTGAGATTGCAGTTGTGTGTGCGAGTTGTTGTTGCGTGAGTGAGTGTGTGTGTGTGTGTGTGTGTGTGTGTGTGTCGTGTGTGTCGTGTGTGTGTGTGTGTGTGTGTGTGTGTGTGTGTGTGTGTGTGTGTATGTGTGTGTGTTTCTATTGTGTTGACAAAGGACATTGGCCAAAAGCTTTTAGTGTGAAACTCCTTGTGTTGTGCTTCACCCCATATTGTTGTGTGCTGAATACAGCACAATTTATCATGATACGAAACAAACATTCTATATAAAAGTTACATACTTTTTCATGATATATCCAAATCTCTAACAAAAGTACGGGTTCTTATTTAAGATTTCAAGGTCACACCTCCTCCAGCCCTTGGGGATGGTGCAGGCGGGTTATGTTTATGGATGTCCCTCTTTGAGGTAAGCAACATTTACCACTTTTTTTAAATTCGATGTGTATTTTGCCAAATATTCCAACAAACAGTTTGAAATGCATCACCCTGTATACAAGCATTTACTTATTTACAAGTCTAGTTTGACAAGTGTTGGAATGTTAGTAAGATGTGGCCTTATAGCAGGAACCATGGTTCAAATGGCTCTGAGCACTATGGAACTTAACTAACTGCTGAGGTCATCAGCTCCTAGATTTTAGAACTACTTTAAGCCTAATTAACCTAAGGACATCACACACATCTATGCCCGACGCAGGATTTGAACCTGCGACCATAGCGGTCGCGCAGTTCCAAACTGTAGCACCTTAAACTGCTTGGCAACCCCAGCCGGCTAGCAGGAACCATCCTGGCATTTGACTGAAGTAATTTTGGGATACCATAGGAAAACTAAATCAGGATGGCTGGATGAAGACTGAAATGTCCACCTACCTGGTTTGTTTAAAACAGTGCTATCTCATTTGGCTTGTCCCTAGTATACAATACTGTGCTATTTAATAATTCATTCATTTCTCACTCTCAGTGACTACACACACTATGCACACTGTACACACATTGTTTCACAATGTAACATTACACACACTATCGGCTGATATCAGAGCCATAGCAACAATGTCTGGTTTCTGTTTTGTGTATGGTATCTTCCCTATTGCTATCCTGAAAAAGTGAGTCAGCATCACTTTACAATGAGTGAGATGTTGAGTTCAGAAAGAGTATAAGGTGCTAGTATTATACACTGCATAGCTTAGGGGTACGTTTTTTTAGAAAAGGAAAAAAGGAGGAAAAATCAAGAGTGTGAACTTGTAATATGAAATGATGTAAGTTTTATTATTGTTATTATTATTTATATGTATTACATTTTTTAACAAACCTCTCCTCTGTCTTACCTTATAATCCTTTAGTGTTTACAATGTGGTGCTTAACAGTTACCTTTTAATTTGACTTTTTAAATACACTTGTTTTAGTTATCTCTGTCCAGTAAGACTATTCTTACTGGACAGTTTATTGTACATCTTTATTTCTTGGTGGAAAACATTGAGTTCAGTTTTATGTTTATTCTTCCCTGGTAGATGTAAGTTAGGTCTAGTTTTTGGCCAGAGCTGTTTATGTAGCAACAATGAAAGCTATTTTTGATGCTTACAACTGATTTGTAAATGTACTCACTTGATGTACTTAAAATCCCTTTACATGAGCTTGACTACTACTTTTTATTATTATTTTTATGACTTTTTCAGTAATTTGAAAGCTGTGTTCATATTCTGTGCATTTGTTCCCCCAAAAGAATTCCATACTTAAGAACTGAGTGTACTTATGAACAGTATGTAACTAAAAGACACTGACTGTTACGCACTAATGACAGACATCTAAGGGCATAACATGCTGATGACATTTTCACTGCAAGTATCTTTGTTTACTGAGACACACTGCTTTCTTAAACTGAATAAATAATTGACCAAAATTAAGTTCAAAGCAAGTGCACTTTTTTAGTTTACATTCCTAAGTGTGCAAACTGATTATAAGATGAGAAGGATTAGTGCTTAATATCTGTTTCCTATGGTTTGTTGATGAATATCTTGCTTGTATAAGATTGTGGCTCACTGTAACAAAACAATGTACATGCCCACTGTGTACAATTAGGACATTACTTTTGTCATTTTCTTCATTAGGTGGTTTATTCTCTTTACATCACTTATGTTTCTATAAGATACCACTAACTTAATATCCATTGTAAACAAAATCATGAACAAAAATCGTTACCAGCCAACACCAAATGAATTCACAGTCCAACAGCTCATATAACTAACAACTCTCTCCTCCATAACTAACTTGCTATACACAGATCAACAAAAAAAAAAAAAAAAAAAAAAAAAAAAAAAAAAAAAAAAAAAAAAAAAAACTTCAAATTGCAATTCAACACTCATAAAATACACTGATCTTTTACGACCAAAGAGGCTCATAAAATTTACTACTTCTATGTGCACATTTTCAATAAATTTAAATTATAATTACAATTTCAAATTAAATTATGAATAATTCTTGTGCTATTTTTACAGACCACTTATTTTTGTAAGAATAATATAAGAATAATTTTAGATTTACAGTTTTTGTTCCCACTGAATTGTGATATAAATTTAATATGAGTATTGTGTGTTGCAATATAAAAGAGAGAGATAGGAACACTGACCAATACCATTACAGCATTCACACCACTTCAACTGAGCATCAGTATTCATTCCTAGACATTTTTTGTATGTTATGAAGTCTATAAAGGTGCCATCTCCATTGAATTTAATGACGTCATTTTCCCTCTTCAAACTGAAATTCATGGCATTTGTTTTCTTTATGTTCATTCTTGCTTTACTACGTATTGACCAATTGTAAACTTCCTTGAGGGTTCAATTTAATTTCTCTGCAAAGAGTTCTCTTGTTTTCTCACTGACTACAATATTGCAGTCATCAGCAAAGAGAACTTTTTTATTGTGGGACTTCCTCTTGCCATGTTCTGAAATGAAAATTGACCCCTGCATTATTTTTTTTCTATTTTTCCAATGGTAGCATTCCCAAATTACACAATTTTCATGACCATCCCTATGTCCTTCCTGATCCCAGTCCATTGGCCAATAAGTTTGTCTATCCCTATCGATCACCGGCTTGCAGAATCTGTTTCATGCATCTAGCCACCAACTCTTGATTCCAGCCATGTCACTCACATGTCATGCCTCATCAAACTCATGACCTCCAATGAAAGCAGCCACAACATGTATCTGCTTCACTACAGCTGCTGCACAACAATCTAAATGAGTATAATTATGGAACAAACTATCCACCCAGATGAATTACCATCAGAATACCATACATTTGACCATTTACTTTCAAACCACATTGTAAAATATAATGATTTTACTCCAATTGTTGCTTGGAAAATGTTGACATTTAGACCCTCCCTTTCAGCACCAAGCTTCCTATATGGTGCCAATGACAACCTACAACCTTCCTCTTTTCCCCTATCCTTAATTCCTACTGCTTCTCCACCTGCCTTACAGTTCCACTTGCCTCTCTTGTTCCACTCACATTCAATCATCTTGCCCTTGCCTGAACCTCACTACCATCCCCCTGCTACTTTTCTACCCAGTCCTAATGTACCAAATGTAATCTTTATTTATTTTTATTTTCTCTCCAGAAGTTCATCAATGCTTTCATTTGGTGAGTAAGGATCCATCCACAATGCATAGCATAAACCACCTTGGATTTTCCTTTGCTGTAATACATCCAAACCACAGCAAAAAACGTGTAATAAATATCCAGTGGCTGTAGTTGTGAGGAAACAACATCAGGAATGCCCCATGGAAGTTTGATAGAACAACTTTTATTGTCTCTATACAGGGGGTTCATTTTAACTAAAGACATTGAAATATCTTGAAAACTTCACATCATATAAACAAAGTTATAATTCCATTTTTTATTTTTTTTTTTTTTTTTTTTTTTTTTTTTTTTTTTGCCTGGAAGAGGGACATCAAATAATACCACACTCGACCCAACACTCCACTCAGTCTGTGGGTGCAGAGGGAAACTTTAAGGTCTTCAATGGGAATCCCCATTTTTTAATTGCAGATTATGATTCTATGGATAAATCTACTTATGTTTTGTCTCAAGCATTTTCTTTATTTCACCACAGTCGGCACTGTAATCAGAGGAATATAAATGGGTAATGTTGCAGAAAAAATGTATGTGTATTTCGCTCTGAAGATATAATCAGCAATAAAAAAATGGGGTTTACCATTGAATATTTCAATGTTGCCCCCTGCCACCCACACACAGAGTGTATGGGAGGGGGGAGGGGGGGATTGAGAGTGGTATCATTGGATGAACCACTCTAAGACAAACAAATTAAATTGTAATTATAACTCTTTTGGTCTGATGTGTAATTTTTGAGGTATTTCAGTGCCTTCAGTTAAAATTAATACCCTCTGTATACATGAAATAGTGGACAAGGTGAGAAAGAGTTTACAGCTGTATGCTGATGATACTGTGGTGTATGAGAATGTTTTGTCATTCAGTGTCTGTAGGAAGATATGTGATGACTTAGAGAAAGTTTATATTTAGTGTGATGAATGGCAGACTGCTCTAAATGTAGAAAAATATAAGTTAATGTGGATTGATAGGAAAAACAGCCTTGCAATATTTGAATACAGCATTAGTAGGCTGCAGCATGACACAGTCATTTTGATTAAATATCAAGTTGTAACATTGCAAACAGATATGAAATGGAATGAACACATCAGGTTGATAGTAGGCAAGGTGAATGCTCAACTTCATTTTATTGGCAGAACTTTGGGAAAGTGTAGCTCATTCATAAGGGAGATGGCATAAAGAATTCTAGTGGAACCCATTCTTAGGTGCTGTTCAAGTGTGTACAATCCCCACCAGGTCTCATTAAAGGGAGGCGTTGAAGCAGTTCAGAGGAGTGCTCCTACAATTTTTATTGGTATGTTCATTCAGCACACAGTTACTATGGGGATGCTTCATGAACTCAAATGTGAATGCTCATTCTGCAAGGCACTATAGTGAAAATTTAGAGAACTGGCAGCTGCAGCTGACTGCAGAGTGATATTACTGCTGTCAGCACACATTTCACATAAGAACCATGAAGATAAGATATGAGAAATTAGGGTTGTACAGAGTCTTTTAGACAGTCATTTCCCTCTTTTTCTCATTTCAGGTGGAACAGGAAAGGAAATAACTAGTATCATTAAAAGTTACCTTCTGCCATGCACCATATGGTGGTTGTGGAGTATGTATTTAGAGTTTCAACTCTTAAAAACTTACAATCAAGTGGAATTTCTTCCAAGGCTGTGTGCTTACCTGAAGTAAAAGCAAATGAAATTGGCATGTGGTGGACCAGTTAATCTAAATGTGCAAGTCACAAGATTCCTATCACATCTGGGATCTAAATGAACACATTAACTAAAATTAACATAGTACAAAATTTATAGTTGAGATAAATAAAGTAACATAAAATATTAAAAAGTTGGTGGAAATGAATGAAAAGGCTGGAGCCTGTTGCCAATGGTTTCCCAGTCAAGCAAAGAAAATTGGTCATCACATGGTGTCACTATAGTGCCAAAAGGTGGTGTCCCCACAAAACAAGGCAGTTGAAGGAACAAGAGAAAACAGTATGTCTCAGTCAGCAAACAGTTACAGTGCACAATGGTTATGTTCTTTGTTACAGAATGGCCCAAAGACAACATCTGGATGTCTTCACATGGGTAAGAATCATTGGGAAACTGGAAGAAGTGTGACAACTGTAACCCAGGAGCTTGGTATTTCTCACAGCACTGTTTCACATGCGTGGGGAGCATTCCAAAACACAGGCATTGCGGCCTGAAGGGAGGAGATGATCAACCACAGTCAACTGTAGCAGCATATGACTGTTACATTTTGCACAGACATATTTAACAGGACTGCAGGGCATGCAATCTCACATTCCACAGTGGCACTGTGACTGTATGAGAGAGGTCTCTGTGCTTGATGATGAGTATGTTGTGTTCTGTTGACATCAGCACACTGACAGCACAGTTTGCAATGGTGCCAAGAGTACAGGGAGTGGAACAATGAGAAGAAGATCATGTGCTTCTGGGAAGAGAGAAATTCAGTCCCAGTAGTGATTCTGGATGCACCCTCATATGAAAGAGGTGGAAACACTTAATGGAGCCAGGATCATTGCCAAACATGGTTGCTTGGTGGTTCGGGTATAATGGTATGGGGACGTGTAATGTTGCATGGGCATACTGACCTCCAAATCATTGAAAAAGGTACACTCAGTGATATTGTGACAGTGTACTTCTTCCCCATGTGTATCTTTTCAGGGTGCATTCTGCCCTGACATAATTTTTATGGATGACAATGCGTAACTGCATAAAACAGTGCAGGTGGAGGACATCTTGGAGTGATATTCAATGAATGGACCACCTACCCATGCACTCAACTTAAATCCCTTCAAATATGTGTGGGATCCATTGCTGAGATATATTGCAACATGTCCACATGCACCAACGCCCATCAAATAGTTGTCAACTGTCTTGATGGAGGTGCCTGGTGGAGGTCCTTTGTTGCACAGCAGGTTATGTTTCACAAAGTGACTACTTAATTGGGTTTGTATGACTGATTTAATTATTTGCTCAACAACTTACTGTCTCTGGGGACATATCTTCCACTGATTTGGATGTAGCAAATTTTTAATGTTTCAAGCGAGCAAGAAACTTCTCTGACTCTGAACATTCATTTAAAACCAAGCTTAGTTTCATACATATTGGAAATGAAGTCCCATGCTTCTTGAAAGAGTTTAGGGGAACGCTGTGGGAGACATGCACTGCCATACTAGGCAAGGTTGTTATGGAGACACTTAGAAGATGCAACAAGTCCACTAAAGAGACAGCTTACACTACACTCGTTCGTCCTCTGTTAGAATATTGCTGCGCGGTGTGGGATCCTTACCAGGTGGGATTGACGGAGGACATCGAAAGGGTGCGAAAAAGGGCAGCTTGTTTTGTATTATCATGTTATAGGGGAGAGAGTGTGGCAGATATGATACACGAGTTGGGATGGAAGTCATTACAGCATAGACGTTTTTCGTCGCGGCGAGACCTTTCTACGAAATTTCAGTCACCAACTTTCTCTTCCGAATGCGAAAATATTTTGTTGAGCCCAACCTACATAGGTAGGAATGATCATCAAAATAAAATAAGAGAAATCAGAGCTCGAACAGAAAGGTTTAGGTGTTTGTTTTTCCCGCTCGCTGTTCAGGAGTGGAATAGTAGAGAGATAGTATGATTGTGGTTCGATGAACCCTCTGCCAAGCACTTAAATGTGAATTGCAGAGTAGTCATGTAGATGTAGATGTAGATGTAGATGTAGATGTAGATGAGATGGGTTGCCATTGCCTTCCTCTGACCGTAATAGGGATAAATGATGATGATGAAGACGACACAACAACACCCAGTCATCTTGGGGCAGGTGAAAATCCCTGACCTCACCAGCAATTGAACCTGGGACCCCATGCTTGGGAAGTGAGAATGCTACCGCGAGAACACATGCTGTGGACTTCATACATATTAAGTGAACTATTCTCCGAGACCCTTAAAAATAGATTCAGTAGTTACCCACACTTTTGGAATAAGAAATAGTAGAAACTATTATTATTTTTATTGTTACTACCATTACTATTCATATTATTACTATGACATTTGATCCTATTGCAGTGGGTAACATTTGCTGATGGATGAGGACTGAGCCACAAGTTATTCCTTATAGAAGTGTATGTTAGTGTAGTATATGCAGAGCTGGGGCCCCAGCATATTGGGCCACTGCACTCACGGTTGGGCTTGATGGGCCAGGTAGAGTCCCTGCTTTACCACTGGAAGTTGTTTGTCAACAGCAGATTTTCTGGGCTCTTTACTGCTAAGCCTCTTGCAGCTGCTTCAGCATCTGGGTGCACAAGTCATGCCAACATGTGGCATGCTAGCCACAGTAATAAATGCTTCAGTCACAGGCAGGTATTTGTGTCCATGCAGTCAGGTGTCCGAGTAATGCCGTGCCTGTATTCCCCTGCTGATGAATAGTTAGGTCACCACTAAGATCTTCAACAGCTGGTTCCACACCGGGCTCCATGCCGACCATCAGCCACCTCATGCCTATGCTTCAGATCACAACACCTGCCACTACTGCTACCTATCATACACCTCCATCTCACACTGTTGCTGTATCATCAGCTGCTGGTCTGTCAGGCATTGGTGGACCTCACCGTAGCAGCTATTCATACATATCAAGAATATGGGCTTTCCAGTTATTTTAAAGTGTGGACTGTTGTCCTTTGAAGCTGTACTGAGTTTAGCTCAAGGTTTATAAATAAAGAGCTGTTTTTACAATGGATGAATTGAATCACAGTACTTGGTTAGAGTTACCTCAGTGGAAATGGGAATAATGGTTTTGTGTTACAGTGATATTTCCTCTTCAGCCACACACTACAGTGTAATGTGGCTGACTCTCTCAGGTGTGGCACTCATAGTTTGTGTGGATTCTCAGTACAAGACCTGATCAAAATTTATCCTTTCTAGCACCTGGCTGCTGTGCCAGCTCCTGGTCTTGTCCATCACCAGGCTACTGCACACCTTCACATCAAGCCTAACACTGCCATACCATGTCACACGTCACCTGCATGATGCAGCCATGACTGGCCCATGTGTGAACGGTGGCAATACCTGGACATGATGGGGATGATGAAGCCACTTCTTCACATTTGTTTCAAAGTGTCCTGATGTGTCTTCATTTGCATTTGTGGAACAGGGTTTCATTTTTTCTCAGTTGCTCATACATTTTTCAGACAACTGTTTTCCCACTTCTGTACTAATTCAGCTCGATGGATCAGTGTATTCCACTTTATTGTGTTATGCCAGCCTGTATTTACATCCTACTTCAGTGCATGTGTGTCCTTCCACTTTCCAGATATGGTCTGTTCAGTTCTTGACTTCTGTAACTGTGTTCATTTGTGTGGTTATCTTGAGTTCAGTAGGCATTTGTTTGCAGTTAATGTTATCATTTTCTCAGTGGACGCAAGCTCTTGTCAGAGTTATCTTTTCAGTGTAGTTTGGCAGTCCATTAATGTGTTGTCCAATGTATATTTTGTAGCTCAGTGTTGTCGACCTAAGTTATTTTGGTAGTTTCTTGGGGTCTACATCTACATGGCTACACTGCAAATCACACTCAAGTGCCTGGCAGAGGGTTCATCAAACCACCTCCACAATAATTCTCTACTATTCCAAACTTTGAACAGCGTGCAGAAAAAATGAACACCTATATCTTTCCATATGGGCTTTGATTTCCATTACTTTATTGTGATGGATTGTTTTTCCCTATCTAGGTCAGTGTCAACAAAATATTTTTGCATTTGGAGGAGAAAGATGGTGACTGAAATTATGTGAGAAGATTCTGCAACAATGAGAAATGCCTTTTTTTTTTAATGATGTCCACCCAAATCCTGTGTCATGCCAGTGTTACTCTCTCCACTATTTTTCCATAATACATAACATGCTGCTGCTCTTTGAACTTTCTCAATGCCCTCCATTAATCCTATCTGGTAAGGATCCCACATCCTGCAGTGGTACTCCAAAAGAGGACAGACAGTTGTAGTGTAGACAGTCTCTTCAGTAGATCTTCTAAGAGTTCTGCCAATAAAACACATTCTTTGGTTTGCCTTCTTCACAACATTTTTAACATGTCCTTAACAATTTAAATTGTTCATAACTGTAATTCCTAGGTATGTAGATGCATTTATGGCCTTTAGATTTTAACTAATTTATCATGTAGCCTAAGTTTAACAGATTACTTTTAGCACTCAAGTGGATGACCTCACACTTTTCATTATTTAGGTTAATTGACAATTTTTGAACCGTACAGATATCTTTTCTAAATCATTTTGCAATTCGTTTTTGTGACAAATGACAGCATCATCTGCAACCTAAGACAGCTGCTCATATGTCTCCTAAATCATTTATATAGAATAGTAACAGCAAAGGGCCTATATCATTACCTTAGGGAATGCCAGAAATCACTTCTGTTTTACTCAATGACGTTCCATCAGTTACTATGAACTGTGATCTCTGTGACAGGAAATCATGAATCCAGTCACAAAATGGAGCTGATATTCCATAAGCACACTATTTGACAACAAGCTGCTTGTTAGGTACAGTGTCAAAAGCCTTCTGGAAATCTAGAAATATGGAATCATTTTGAAATCCCTCAAAATTTTGTGTGAGTAAAGAGCTAGTTGTGTTTCACAAGAATGACGTTTTCTAAATCCATGTTGACTGTGTGTCAATAGACCATTCACTTTGAGGTAATTTGTTATGTTTGAACATAATATATGTACCAAAATTCTGTTGCAAATTGACATTAATGATATGGTCCTGTAATTTAGTGGATTACTCCTACTGCCTTTCTTGAATATTCGTGTGAACTCTGTAACTTTTCAGTCTGTGGGTACAGATCTTTCAGCAATCAAATGGGTGATTCCTGTCTTTCTGTGTACCATGTTTGTTCAATCACTGGAACCATCATTGCCTCAGGCTATTCACTTCTGAGGTCAGACAATTCCACAGTTGCCTCGGGACATCTGTCTGCTTACTTCAGTTCTACAGACTATCTGGGCGTGATCAGGACCAGCATTTGGACAGGTTATCTGGGAATTTGTGTGTGATAAGCTACACCACCTTCCATTGAGTTTGTTTGCAAGTTTATCATGTTATGTGGCACTCCATTGTTGTTCCCAATGACCTCCAATGGAAGTGGCTTTTATATGGCTATAGCCCTTGAATGTGAGACCATTACTTACTGAGCCTCTCATCAGTGGCCTTGTCATGGCTAGCCCTCCTGTTCTTGCCAGTTCTGTCACCTGCTCTCTGACCAGGGTTCTCAGAGCTGACCCTCCAGTCACCACTAGTGCTATCATGGCTGGCCACCTTAACATTGTTCTGGCCATTGTTAGCACCTTGCTTTTCCATTTAGACCATACTGATCTACATTTGTAACTAAAATTTTATGATCTACATAGTCAAATACTTTAAAAAGATCACAAATGATTCAGACTGGTGAGATTTTATTGCTTATTGACCATAGGAATGGATTGGGAGCAGCTGATAGAACAGAGCAGGCATGGCTTATAGTTAAAGGCTCTGAGGAGGAGCTTCCCCAAAATATATATATTTAAAATACATGTATTAGTAATGGATTACAGAGGTTAAATTATCATGATGCATTTCATATACTTTCCAACAAGTTTACATAACAACAGTGAAAATTTTTGGAACTGTTTATGTTGATTAATGTTTTTTGAACAGGTAGCAGCTAGCCTCAAGGCTACACCTTGAAATGTCAGTTAGCTCTATGTAGTAAAGGTTTGGGGCATAGCTCTTATGGGCCTCCTGAAGGCTCAGTACCTTCAGCTTAGTCACCCAGCATCATCTCTGTGTCATGTCAACATCACAAGGAGAATGTGGGAGATGTCACATTGGATTTCACCTTAATCAGTTGAAGCCCACATTTGATGAGGTTTATATTGTAGCTTATGTGCTATGAGCATATTCTGTTTAGATACACCAGCAGCTTGAGAGTCTTACAAAAACATATTATTATTAGTATGATTTGTGTATGAAAGGAACCAGCAATGTCATACTAGTGCATAAATAATTTTTGGGTAAAGAGGAATATATGATGTTATGTTATCATCACTTTGACCACTGATGCAGGAAATATGTGACAAATGCCATAATCAGAATGGGACTAAAACGTGCTATCAGTGGCAGTTTTTTTCAAATGAACTAAGTTGCATACCAATCTGACACCACTACCAGATTTTTGCTCTTACTTTCGTTAGTTTCACCAGCTTAACAATCAAGCTGGGAAAATACACACCAAAAACTGATGTCACAGCAGCCCCTATTCTAAATATCCCTGTTAATCCAGTTTTCATGTTTCACTGTCATTATAGCCTATGTGTTGTATAAGTATGCCAATTCAAGGCAATGGCACACTGAAGATGTATCAACAACAATTTGTTATAATTAAATGTCACTTATCAACATATTGATGATTAATGCCTTTAGGGAATCATGTAATATGAGACACACATGCGCAAAACCTTACAAGAGCGTGGGTGGAGATGGGCGCAGATGTATGGTGATAAAAGTTGCTCATTCATGTCCTACTTTTTCCAAGTTGTTTTTATTCACCTTCACGTTTTCTAAAAGGTTCTGGGACTTTTTTTATTAATTTAATATTAGTATGTTCTGTAACACTAGATGTCATGTACATACAAGAGGTCTCTCTCTCTCTCTCTCTCTCTCTCTCTCTCTCTCTCTCTCTCTTTCAGGAGTGAGTTTGTTCCAAGGTGTGAGCATGCCAGGTAATATGGACCAATAAATTGCAAGACTGTTTTCTACTTTTCAGTCTGCTACAATTGCAATTCACTGTTTATTTATTTATTCATCCAAAACTCACACTCACAGCACAAGACTCATGACATCACAGAAACATTCCTGTTTCATTGTGAGAACTCTAAACTGAACACACGCAAAACATTAAATCTCTCAAGTTTAGAACTGAAAACATGAAAAATATTCAGCATGCAGTGAAGCTAACATACACAGCATTAAAGATATCTCCAAAACACATCTTTTACTTTATTTATTGTGATTAAGTGTCAGGAAATACAACATTGGCAGATAAATATGCTACTTATAGATCTTGTCCTGGAGTTAGATTTTGGTGTTATTTAGTAGTTGATCATGAAACAAAACAAAGATAAACTATATAACCTTTTGGCTACTGCCTGCCATTCCCTCTCCCCTCCAAAATCTCGGTTGTGGTAACAGACTGCAGTGTAGCCTGAGGTCGAGGTTAGTTTCAATTAATAAATGTCACAGCCATCCCCAGTATGAAAATCATGAGCTGTACCTGAAACAGAGAAAGTGAAAGACCATGGAGGAAAGAATGTAAGTACAGGATGAATGAAGTCAGGGTCACAAAGCAGGGATGGAGGTGGGTCTGCGTCAGGATTTAGAGGAGACTGAGGTGAGTGGGATAATGTGATTTAAAAGATCCTGCAGCCAGAACAAACTCATTGGTGTTACTTTCTTACCATGATAAAAATTTTGCATGCAGATCCACAGCCTTGAGACATTTTTTCAGAAAGAAACATTGTCCATTATTGGCTGTACAATTTCCAGTTTCCTTGCTATTGACTAATTTCAACTTTGCAGTCATTTCTTATCAACACTGAGATAAAATCTATGTAACATGTTTGCAACAGGTGAGACCTACAAATCAATCTACCAGCCCACACGTGAAACCACTTGCAAACATTAACACAATCTACATCAAATAGGAACAGAAACTTTATAATAAGAGAACAATGTACAGTATAACTTAAGAACATATTTTACATGTGACCACTGAGAATCCACATCATTCCATACAGAAACTATGGTTCAAATGGCTCTAAGCACTATGGGACTTAACATCTATGTTCATCAGTCCCCTAGAACTTAGAACTACTTAAACCTAACTAACCTAAGGACAACACACAACACCCAGCCATCACGAGGCAGAGAAAATCCCTGACCCCGCCAGGAATCGAACCTGGGAACCCGGGTGCGGGAAGCGAGAACGCTACCGCATGACCACGAGATGCGGGCATACAGAAACTCCAACTCATTCTATTGATATGTTCACAGCATCATATACAATTATAAACAAATGTATACGTACCTAGACCTGAAGAAGATGATAATTACATAACAGTTTGGAAATATTATATACACAAACTGTAAAAATCTTAGTTAGAGATATTTTATCAGCATTTGAGAACCATAATCATACACAGGTAACCTTCTATCATCTGAGTAAGCCCATCAATTGTGTTAACCACCATGTTTTGCTCTCCAAACTAGAATACTATATAATTTGTGGCAAAAGTCTAAAACTAATAAAATTATACCTCAATAAAAGAAAGCAGGTAGTGAGTTTAGAAGCTCAGTTATCAAACACTTGAGGTTCAACATGGAGTGCCACAGGGTTCAAAATAAGGACGTTGTCTATTCCTGGTACAAATAAATGACTTACCATGTGATACACATGTAAAGACATATATGTAACAAGATGATACTACTTTTCTGCCTGTAACTATGTACACTCCTGGAAATTGAAATAAGAACACCGTGAATTCATTGTCCCAGGAAGGGGAAACTTTATTGACACATTCCTGGGGTCAGATACATCACATGATCACACTGACAGAACCACAGGCACATACACACAGGCAACAGAGCATGCACAATGTCGGCACTAGTACAGTGTATATCCACCTTTCGCAGCAATGCAGGCTGCTATTCTCCCATGGAGACGATCGTAGAGATGCTCGATGTAGTCCTGTGGAACGGCTTGCCATGCCATTTCCACCTGGCGCCTCAGTTGGACCAGCATTCGTGCTGGACGTGCAGACCGCGTGAGACGACGCTTCATCCAGTCCCAAACATGCTCAATGGGGGACAGATCTGGAGATCTTGCTGGCCAGGGTAGTTGACTTACACCTTCTAGAGCACGTTGGGTGGCACGGGATACATGCGGACGTGCATTGTCCTGTTGGAACAGCAAGTTCCCTTGCCGGTCTAGGAATGGTAGAACGATGGGTTCGATGACGGTTTGGATGTACCATGCACTATTCAGTGTCCCCTCGACGATCACCAGAGGTGTACGGCCAGTGTAGGAGATCGCTCCCCACACCATGATGCCGGGTGTTGGCCCTGTGTGCCTCGGTCGTATGCAGTCCTGATTGTGGCGCTCACCTGCACGGCGCCAAACATGCATATGACCATCATTGGCACCAAGGCAGAAGCGACTCTCATCGCTGAAGACGACACGTCTCCATTCGTCCCTCCATTCACGCCTGTCGCGACACCATTGGAGGCGGGGTGCACGATGTTGAGGCGTGAGCGGAAGACGGCCTAACGGTGTGTGGGACCGTAGCCCAGCTTCATGGAGACATTTGCGAATGGTCCTCGCCAATACCCCAGGAGCAACAGTGTCCCCAATTTGCTGGGAAGTGGCGGTGCGGTCCCCTACGGCACTGCGTAGAATCCTACGGTCTTGGCGTGCATCCGTGCGTCGCTGCGGTCCGGTCCCAGGTCGACGGGCAGGTGCACCTTCCGCCGACCACTGGCGACAACATCGATGTACTGTGGAGACCTCACGCCCCACGTGTTGAGCAATTCGGCGGTACGTCCACCCGGCCTCCCGCATGCCCACTATACACCCTCGCTCAAAGTCCGTCAACTGCACATACGGTTCACGTCCACGCTGTCGCGGCATGCTACCAGTGTTAAAGACTGCGATGGAGCTCCGTATGCCACGGCAAACTGGCTGACATTGACAGCGGCGGTGCGCAAATGCTGCGCAGCTAGCGCCATTCGACGGCCAACACCGCGGTTCCTGGTGTGTCCGCTGTGCCATGCGTGTGATCATTGCTTGTACAGCCCTCTCGTAGTGTCTGGAGCAAGTATGGTGGGTCTGACACACCGGTGTCAATGTGTTCTTTTTTCCATTTCCAGGAGTGTATTTGATGACCATGTCAAAAGAATTAATTTGGTAAAAGAAAATGCAGCATCCTGTTTCAGTGTGAATTGGTTTACTATTAAATGCAAATAAGATGCAGAATATGTGGTTCAATCTATCAAAGACTGCAAAAATAGAAAAACAAAACTTAATTTTTTTACATGTTACAACTAACAACAGATTAACATGGAGCAACCAGGTAGAAAAGTAACAGTTACTTTATCAAGAGTAATATATTTGCTGAAGAGGCTGGTGTCACATGTGGGAATATGTAAGGACATTGTAGTTTGCCTGATTTTGTTTTATTTTAAAATATGGATTAACACTCTGGAGAAAAAGCAAAAAAAAAAAAAGTAATTCTTGTAAATCAGAAGAACACAATTAGACTAATGGTAAGGGTAGACAGCAGAGCTCATTGCAAGCCTTTGTTCACTAAGTATAAGATTTTAACTGTAATTAATGTATACATTCCAGAAAGTGTTAATTACATACTCACCGAATTACCAAATTTAGCTGTAACACATCAGAGACATGATTATCATACAAAAATGAGTACTACTCTGCTCTTGTCACAAAAAAGACCAGCAGCAACAAATGATATTCATACCTACAATGCAATCAAAATATATAACACACTGCATAAACATGTCACAAGCATGTCCATCAAATCATTTACAGAAAAACTGCATCGCTTTTTGCTAGCAAACCCATTTTATTCTTTCCAAAAAAATTTAGAAATGCCAAATACAGCAATGTAAATGTTGCAAATATGTATGTGTTGTAATATTATTAAGCAAATGTACTGACAAAGTCTACTGTATGTACAAATTCTGAATGACTCATAAAGAATCTGAACATATTCTTATCCTGTGTATATGCTGCCTATCCTTTCCGTCTGTCAGCCACACTGCCCCAAGTCTCCCTCCTGCAACTCACCTCTAGTCTACTATCACCATCTACACTCAACCCAATACCCCATCCCATTCAGACTGCAATGATGGCACAGTGTAGGCATGCTGTTGTGTTGGAGTATATGTGTGTGCATTGTATAGCTCTGCAGAAGGATTCATCAAAATGCTGGCAATTTCCTACTCTTGTTAATGTGGCTGTCAATGACTCTATATTCAAATATTTGCAAAGTTCTTACCTTTGCTCCTTTCATTATTTAAGTCCTATCAAGGACTTTCCATTAGTGTAAATTCAAAATTTTCATTCTTCTCTTGAAATTCTGAGAATGGTTCAGGGGGAATACCTCCCATAATTACTACCACACAATTAAAGTTCAAGAATGTATGCAATAGTGTAATAGGAAATTGACAATTATAAAGGTACAGAACAGCTAGTATTGTAGACATATTGTAGATATCTGGAGAAAGGTACCTTTCTATTGAACCAATAACTAAGGTAAGATTTGAAAAATATATTTACCAAATTCATTGAATGCTGACCAGATGAAACTGTGAAAATTAATTTCTCATCAAGAATCAAGAATTTTATTCACTATAGCTCATTTTACAATGATATTGGCTTCATCATACAGGATGTATTAGTACATACAAAATAATAAAATAAACTAATGTCAATACATTGTAGTATACATTTTAAGCATGGCAGTGTACAAAATTACACCAGAATAAAGAAACTTCCTGGCAGATTAAAATTGTGTGCCGGACCGAGACTCGAACTCGGGACCTTTGCCTATTGCGGGCAAGTGCTCTACCAACTAAGCTACCCAAGCACGACTCTCACTCCATACTCACAGCTTTAATTCTGCCAGTACCTTTTCTCCTACCTTCCAAACTTCAAATGCAAAGGTCCTGAGTTCAAGTCTCAGACCAGCACACAGTTTTAATGTGCCAGGAAGTTTCATATCAGTGCACACTCCGCTGTAGAGTGAAATTTTCATTCTAGTTACACCAGAATAGTTTCTAAAAGTTAATGCAATAAGCTATAATATAATATAATAGTATAGTATAGTATACCCTATACATAGTGTATTTTGTATTGTCCACACTATGTCATTACACATGACTTAACCACAGTACAGAATAGTATGTTTAACTACAGAAAACTTGTAAATGCTAATATACTCTCCAGGCATCTCAAAGAATTCTTTAATGTCAATATTATGTTCATTTTAAAAAGAATACAACTGATATTTTGCACTTATGTTTTACTGTGGATGAGATTCACTAGTTCATGCCCAAAATTAAACAGCAATCAAAGCAGTGGTTAGAAGCATGTGGCATTGCATGAAAAATGGCATATTAGTTTCAGTTGTTGGGAATGTTATACTCAGTATTTCCTGTGACTTAAAACAAATTCCTAATGATGATTACATTTCAAACGATAAAACAATAACTGGTAAGCACTATACAAGTCAGGTGGACAACCTGAGTGGAAAAAGTTGTGAGAAAGTTGTGAGAAGAGGCCCGGATTCTAAAACAAGACCTACCATATTCACCAGATTTGGCGTCTAACTACTCTCACAAGAAAAGAAATTTCCAGTCAAAAGGTTAAGGAAACCACAGGTTGGTGTTTTATGGATCTTCCATAATTGCATTTCACATATAAATACTCTCAGTTCAAAAGTTTTGGACCAACTACGACGACATAAAGCAGTAACAATAAAGAAAAATTTGTGCACCCTTTGACTTCATTGTCAGGCCTAGAATTTCACACCTCTACATCCACATCCAGCCATCCTGACTTAGGTTTTCCATGGTTTCCCCAAGCTGCTAAGGTGAATGCTGGGATGATTCCTTTGATTATGCCATGGCCAACTTCCTGCCCTAACCTCACCTAATCCTATCCTGCTTTGTTAATGTTTCATGTATGCATATATTATTTCTGTTATGTATCTGACATGACTGATACTGTTGTATGCAATGACCTAAGTACAAATAAATAATAAATTAAATTAAACCTGTAAAACAATCTGTATAATATCAACAAAGGTGATATCATGCAGCTACTCTTGACATGGCATGACAATTACTATGGAGTTTCTCTTTTTAGACTTACAGAGATTTCTTGCAGGGTTCAAAAATTGGAGACAAATGATTTTTGTATGAGATGGATCACTAAGCCATAAGATCAAAATAATGATCATCTACTTCTCCACCTCTAAAAGTACTGTGTGCACTGAGAAGCAAAAAAATACATTATCTGTTACTAAGAAGCTACAGAATAAAACTAGCTCTTTGAATAGATATTGGCCAGACCCACTCAGGAAAAAAATACTTGAAAATGTAGCAGTGATAGTGGCAATGTTTCCAGGGAACAAGATTTTCATTTTTATGGCTGTGACATAGGAAATAAAGCACAAATAAAACATGTAACAGGAGTTACACACTTATGAATGAAATGTGAGGTAGAGAGACACGTGTAATTAATAATTAAATAACTACATAGCCAAATGCCTCTACAAACACACAATGCTGTTCATTTGTTAATTAAGAGCATCCTAAATTTAAAGTGTTTACTATCTGGGGAAAGTAAGATTCCTTTCATCATTCCTGAAGCATGGTTCTCAATGCATTCATCTGGAATGCAACTGATGTTCTAGTTCATAAGAAAGATATTTCATTAGGTTAAGATTAAGATTCTGAAACAGTCAGTTTATAAACATATGTGATTTACTTTAAATCAAGATGCAAGACTTGCTTTACAGTCAAAGTTTTTTTTGTTATCAGGTAGGACTAATAAAAGAGACAGAGAAGATCCAACAAAGAACAGCTTGTTTTGCCAGAGGATTATTTTTTGCCTTACATCTCTGTCCTGAGTTTTGTAATATGATACACTACTCTAGTCAAACTAATATCCATATGCCTGTCCATCATTTGTTTATAAACACATTTCATAATATTCCAATACTTCAACCAAATACATTACACAAATCTGTTCACAGTTATTCCTGTCACATACTATTCTATTTTCTTGCTATAATTATTTTTATTTTAACACACTGCATGATCCACAACAGCAATTGCTCATCAAAACAACTACTTCATTCTGTCTTGCCCATTAAACATTATGTTTTTAAAATCCCTCTAAATTATCAATCTATAATTGTATTATTAAATAAAAGTACAAAACTAAATATCAGTACAAATTACCCATGCCGAGGCTAACAGCTTTATGTATTTGCAGATAACTTAGTTTCAGGTAGACAGTTTCAGCTGTTATGTAATACTCTCTGCATTTTGTCCTTGCTATCTTCTGAATTTCAAAGAATGCACTTAATCAACTTTTACAAAAGCTTTCTCTAAATCTACACATCCTGTAAATGTAGGTTTAATTTTCTTCTACACATCTTCTAACATTTCAGAGGGCCAGCATCACCTCTCATATGAACTGAACTGCCTAGAGGTTGGTTTTGCCAGTTTTTCCATTCTTCTGTATATAATTTGTGTCAGTATTTTTCAGACATGCCACATTAAACCAACAGCTCAATAATATTTATGCTATCTGCACCTGCCTTCTTTGGAATTGAAATTACTACATTCTTCTTGAAATCTGAGGATATTTCTCTTGTCTTGTATATCTTGTATTCCAGATGGAACAGTTTAATCATTATATTTTCTGCCATAGATCTCAATATTTCGAGGAAGTGTCACATACTCCAGAAGCACCTACTTCCTTTTACTTTTCCATAAAATTATCTTCAAGTTCATTTCCCTTGTATAGCTCTTCTGTGTATTACTTCCACCTTTCAGCCTTTCCTTCTCTGCTTAGTAGTGGTTTGCCATCTTCACTCTTAATATACATACAGGTGCTTCTGTTTTTTCTCCCAAATAGCTCTTTAATTTTCCTGTAGTCAGCACCTATTGTTTCCCAAGTCAAAGATGATTCCACAGTTTTGTGTTTATCTTCTAGTCATTCCTGCTTAGCCAGTTTGAAATTTCTGTTGATCTCACATTTAGGTATCTTTATAAACTTTTTCCTGTTTCAATTTCTGCATTGTTATACTTCCTCCTTTTGACAGATAAATTCAGTATCTCATGAGTTATCTAATGTTTTTTTTCTGAGGTTTGTCTTTTTGCCTATTCGATTCTCTGTTGCCTTCATTATTTTATCACACAAAAGCTACCTGTTCATCTTCTATTGTGTCCGCCCCTGGTAGCTGAGTGGTCAGCACGATGCAATGTCATACCTACCAGTCCAGGTTCAATTCCCGGCTGAGTCAGAGATTTTCTATGCTCAGGGACTGGGTGTTGCGCTGTCCTAATCATCATAATTTCATCCCCAAGACTTGCACCAGGCGAACAGACTACACAACAGGAGGCCCTATCCACATGACATTTATTTATCTTCTATTGTATTCCTTTCCTCTGTATTCTTGAATCATTGCCTAATGTTTCCTTTGAAATTCACAGCCTCCTCTGGTTCTGTAGTTTCCCCTTAGTTTCAGCTGTTTGCATTACCAACATGGCAAGGCTGTCCACATTGTTGCCTTTGCAACTACTGAAAAGGCCACTGCACCTCTTCGGTAATCATATGTTAGTCTGGGCTTTTTGTAGATACCCTTCTTTTGTGGTTCCACCTATGGCACATCTACCTGTATCATTGAGGCATGAAACTCACTCAACAATGGAAAAGTGAAGGAAGGCAGTGTAATTTGACAAATATTTTTAAAAAATATTTATATCTTATAGCTCAAGCAGTAACAGCAGCCTAATTAAAGGCGTGAAGTTTATGTACCCTATGAATGTGTCCAGGGATCTCCTAACATCCTATGAGTCTTTGATTGTAGGGCTAACAAATTAAAAGACAACAAGCTTGAATCCACAGTTTGTATTGACATTGACAGACGTTGTCTGAGTATTGTTACACAGATGGAAGTATGTTACATAGGTGGAGAGATTCCATGAAATATTTGCTTTACTTTTATATTTATTGACAGAAAAGAATAAGCATCACTCCTGTTTTCTTGAAGCATCTGGGGGTCTCATGTCATACTAGTCACATAAACCCATCATTTGTACAAAATCATATTAAAAAAGTTGTTGCTTAGATGAGGAGGAGGAAACATCTTGCCACAAAGCATCTATCCTGCAGTATTATAGAGAATGAATCCAAAAATAAGTCTTCTTCATACAGTCCAGAAGCCTGATTGGCTTATCACAGAGTTCTAGAAATAAGGAAAATCCTTTCAGATCTGATAATTAGAAAGGATTCAGATTAAAATATTATAATCCCTGATGTATACAAACATTTTGCTGAGAAATACACTGGCTAAGGTCCAGGAGGGTTCCCATTAACCAAGTTTCTACTTCAAAGTTTTCTTTGGCTAAGTATCAGCTGATGTTTGACATTAGGAGAGGCTAGATAACTACTGATACAATGAATAAAGTAATGCTTATATCAAGTAACTCAAAGTAAAAATAATGATTTGTATCTTCACAAACATTTAATGTTCCTTTTGATGGCATATGTTGGTTTGAGTATTAAGTGATTGTCAGGTTCCTACATCTTAGTTTCATGGATAGTTGTAAAAGAACAGTGCCTGGCTTATGATGTACTCTTAATGAATTGGTGTGTAAAAAAATTCAACATGGCTGTAAATAAAACATCTTACATTTTAATAAAAGGTACAACTTTGTGAAATTAAGTCCAAATAATTTATGTAATGGTATGAGCTACCATTTTGGTTACATGATAAGTCACGCAAATATAAGGGTTGTCAATTTAATTTAATACCAAGGAATTACAATTATGAACAACCTAAAATGGAACAGTTGCATAGAAAATGTTGTAAGGAAGATGGAACAAAGACTGTGTTTTATTGGCAGATAACTTAGAAGCTGCAGCAGATTTACTAAAGATGCTGCCTGCACTATGCTTTACCATCCTCTTTTGGAGTACTGCTACATGGTATGAGATCCTTACCAGACAGAATTGACAGAAGATACCGAAAAAGTTCAAAACAAGTATTATCATAAAATAGGGGAAAGAGTATCACAGATGTGGTTGGGGTGGCAATCTTTAAAACAAAGGCAGTTTTTGCTGTGGCAAAATCGTTTCACAACATTTAAATTTCTCCTCCAAATATGAAAATATTTTGTTGACACCCATCATAGCAAGAGAAACCAGAGCTCACACAGAAAGATTTAAGTGTTTGTTTTTCTTGTTTGCTGTTCGGGAGTGGAATGACAGAGAAATGTTGTGAAGGTGGTTTGTTGAATTCTGTGACAGGCACTTAAGTTTCAGTTGCAATTTACTGATTTCCCATTCTCAACTTCAGAAATTTTTTCAAAGAAACCTGATAGTTTATTCATCTGCATTTTTATGTAATATTCACTATCTAATCAAAAGTATCTGGGCATCCATTAGTGAACATTAAGAAGGGGTGTGTTAGCACTACACCTTCATTACAGCTTGAACTCTGATGGGGATAGTTTTGATGAGGTGTCTGATTGTTGGTGGAGGAATGGCCACCTATTCTCGCTGAAGAGCCAAAACCAGAAGAAGGTGGGGATACTGGATGCTGGGGTCTGGAGCAAAGTCAGTGTTCTAACTCATTCCAAAGGTTTTCCACTGGGTTCATGTTGGGACTCACGGCAGGCCAGTCGATTTGACAAATGTTGATTCCCACAAAGCATTGCCTCATAGTTGCTGCTTTATGATATGGTGAGTTGGCAAGCTGATACAAACAATTGTTGTTGTTGTTGCTGTTGTGGTCTTCACTCCTGAGACTGGTTTGATGCAGCTCTCCATGCTACTCTATCCTGTGCAAGCTTCTTCATCTCCCAATATGTACTGCAGCCTACATCCTTCTGAATCTGTTTAGTGTATTCATCTCTTGGTCTCTCTATGTGATTTTTACCCTCCACGCTGCCCTCCAATACTAAATTGGTGATCCCTTGATGTCTCAGAACATGCCCTACCAACCGATCCCTTCTTCTTGTCAAGTTGTGCCACAAACTCCTCTTCTCCCCAATCCTGTTCAATACTTCCTCATTAGTTAAGTGATCTACCCATCTAATCTTCAGCATTCTTCTGTAGCACCACATTTCAAAGGCTTCTATTCTCTTCTTGTCCAAACTATTTATCGTCCATGTTTCATATCCATACATGGCTACACTCCATACAAATACTTTCAGAAACGACTTCCTGGCATTTAAATCTATACTCGATGATAACAAATTTCTCTTCTTCAGAAATGCTTTCCTTGCCATTGCCAGTCTACATTTAATATCCTCTCTACTTCGACCATCATTAGTTACTTCGCTCCCCAAAGAGCAAAACTCATTTACTACTTTAAGTGTCTCATTCCCTAATCTAATTCCCTCAGCGTCGCCTGACTTAATTCTACTACATTCCATTATCCTCATTTTGCTTTTTTTGATGTTCATCTTATATCCTCCCTTCAAGACACTGTCCATTCCGTTCAACTGTTCTTCCAAGTCCTTTGCTGTCTCTGACAGAATTACAATGTCATCGGCGAACCTTAAAGTTTTTATTTCTTCTCCATGGATCTTAATACCTATTCCGAATTTTTCTTTTGTTTCCTTTACTGCTTGCTCAATATACAGATTGAATAACATCGGGGAGAGGCTACAACCCTATCTCACTCCCTTCCCAACCACTGCTTCCCTTTCATGTCCCTCAACTCTTATAACTGCCATCTGGTTTCTGTACAAATTGTTCATAGCCTTTCGCTCCCTGTATTTTACCCCTGCCACCTTCAGAATTTGAAAGAGATTATTCCAGTCAACATTGTCAAAAGCTTTCTCCAAGTCTATGAATACTAGAAACATAGGTTTGCCTTTTCTTAATCTAGCTTCTAAGATAAGTCGTAGGGTCAGTATTGCCTCATGTGTTCCCATATTTCTACAGAATCCAAACTTATCTTCCCGGAGGTCGGCTTCTACCAGTTTTACAGAATTCTCGTTAGTATTTTGCAGCCGTGACTTATTAAACTGACAGTTCGGTAATTTTCACATCTGTCAACGCCTGCTTTCTTTGGGATTGGAATTATTATATTCTTCTTGAAGTCCGAGGGTATTTCGCCTGTCTCATACATTTTGCTCACCAGATGGTAGAGTTTTGTCAGGACTGGCTCTCCCAAGGCTGTCAGTAGTTCTAATGGAATGTTGTCTACTCCTGGGGCCTTCTTTCGACTTAAGTCTTTCAGTGCTCTATCAAATTCTTCACGCAGTATCATATCTCCCATTTCATCTTCATCTACCTCCTCTTCCATTTCCATAATATTGTCCTCAAGAACATCACCCTTGTATAGTCCCTCTATATACTCCTTCCTCCTTTCTGCTTTCCCTTCTTTGCTTAGAATTGGGTTTCCACATGAGCCCTTGATATTCATACAAGTGGTTCTCTTTTCTCCAAAGGTCTCTTTAATTTTCCTGTAGGCAGTATCTATCTTACCCCTAGTGAGGTAAGCCTCTACATCCTTACATTTGCCCTCTACCCATCTCATTTTTGAGACATTAGTACTCCTTTTTGCCTGCTTCATTTACTGCATTTTTATATTTTCTCCTTTCATCAATTAAATTCAGTATTTCTTCTGTCACCCAAGGATTTCTACTAGCCCTCGTCTTTTTACATACTTGATCCTCTGCTGCCTTCACCACTTCATCCCTCAAAGCTATCCATTCTTCTTCTACTGTATTTCTTTCCCCCATTCTTGTCAATCTATCTGATATCTTCTAATATCTCCAGGGTTCTTACATGTATACAACCTTCTTTCATGATTCTTGAACCAAGTGTTAGCTATGATTAAGTAATGCTCTGCGCAAAATTCTACCAGGCGGCTTCCTCCTTCATTTCTTAGCACCAATCCATATTCACCTACTATGTATCCTTATCTCCCTTTTCCTACTCTCGAATTCCAATCACCCATGACTATTAAATTTTCGTCTCCCTTCACTACCTGAATAATTTCTTTTATCTCATCATACATTTCATCAATTTCTTCGTCATCTGCAGAGCTAGTTGGCATATAAACTTGTACTACTGTTGTAGGCATGGGCTTCATGTCTATCTTGGCCACAATAATGCGTTCACTATGTTGTTTGTAGTAGCTTACCTGAACTCCTATTTTTTTATTCATTATTAAACCTACTCCTGCATTACCCCTATTTGATTTTGTATTTATAACCCTGTATTCACCTGACCAAAAGTCTTGTTCCTCCTACCACCAAACTTTGCTAATTCCCACTATATCTAACTTTAACCTATCCATTTCCCTTTTTAAATTTTCTAATCTACCTGCCTGATTAAGGGATCTGACATTCCACGCTCCGATCCGTAGAACGCCAGTTTTTTTTCTCCTGATAACGGCATCCTCCTGAGTAGTCCCCGCCCGGAGATCCGAATGGGGGACTATTTTACCTCCGGAATATTTTACCCAAGAGGACGCCATCATCATTTATCCATACACTAAAGCTGCATGCCCTCGGGAAAAATTATTGCCGTAGTTTCCCCTTGCTTTCAGCCATTCGCAGTACCAGCACAGCAAGGCCGTTTTGATTAATGTTACAAGGCCAGATCAGTCAATCATCCAGACTGTTGCCCCTGCAACTACTGAAAAGGCTGCTGCCTCTCTTCAGGAACCATACGTTTGTCTGGCCTCTCAACAGATACCCCTCCGTTGTGGTTGCACCTACGGTATGGCTATCTGTGTCGCTGAGGCACGCAAGCCTCCCCACCAATGGCAAGGTCATTTATTACAAAAATGTGTTGCTTATGAAGAGGTGCTTGACCTTTGTACCACAATCTTTTTAACTCCCTCCACACAATTATTGTGCTGGCAGGACTGCTGGTAGCACTTTGTAACTCAAGATTTGCCTGGATTGGTTAAGCTATGGTTGTTCCTTCACATTTACAGTTCACAATTACATCTTCATCAGTTGACATGGGTGCTTTAGAAGAGTGGAAATGTCCTTGATGAATCTGTTACATAGCTCACCAATCCATGTTGGACATATCTGGTCAATTCTGACCAGCCATTCTGCTGCTACTGTTTCTCTACCAACAACACAATAGTCCTCACCTCCTTTTATATTTGTGGGTCTGCCATCCATGACATATAGTGGTCAACTCCACATTATGTAGAGGTGTCATGATATTTTTGATAAGAGTGTGTGATAATATACTTGTATGTGGAGCATCTAATATTGACATCTTGCGGCACTCTGTAGAGAAGAAATAACTGAGCACCATTGTTCCTCATTAAATTTGTCTCCCACTTTAAATTTCCCATCAAGGATACTTCAGTACACTCATAGAAAACATTTTCTGTGATGCTGTGTTAGTCAACAGGTTTACTGAGAAAGCAACTGCCAATGGGTTATCAGATCATGAGCCACTGAACTTAGTACAGCAAAGTATTAACATAGAAATGAACAGCATAAAAAAAACAAAAGAAATTCACACACACCATCCCAGCAAACTGTAGAATTATTCTAGCAACTCATGAAGTAGCATTAGCAGCATGAGGAATACGATGTACACAGAGAAAAGGGTAAATATAATATACACTCCTGGAAATGGAAAAAAGAACACATTGACACCGGTGTGTCAGACCCACCATACTTGCTCCGGACACTGCGAGAGGGGTGTACAAGCAATGATCACACGCACGGCACAGCGGACACACCAGGAACCACGGTGTTGGCCGTCGAATGGCGCTAGCTGCGCAGCATTTGTGCACCGCCGCCGTCAGTGTCAGCCAGTTTGCCGTGGCATACGGAGCTCCATCGCAGTCTTTAACACTGGTAGCATGCCGCGACAGCGTGGACGTGAACCGTATGTGCAGTTGACGGACATTGAGTGAGGGCGTATAGTGGGCATGCGGGAGGCCGGGTGGACGTACCTCCGAATTGCTCAACACGTGGGGCGTGAGGTCGCCACAGTACATCGATGTTGTCGCCAGTGGTCGGCGGAAGGTGCACGGACGCACGCTAAGACCGTAGGATCCTACGCAGTGCCGTAGGGGACCGCAGCGCCACTTCCCAGCAAATTAGGGACACTGTTGCTCCTGGGGTATCGGCGAGGATGATTCGCAACCGTCTCCATGAAGCTGGGCTACGGTCCCGCACACCGTTAGGCCGTCTTCCGCTCACGCCCCAACATCGTGCAGCCTGCCTCCAGTGGTGTCGCGACAGGCGTGAATGGAGGGTCGAATGGAGACGTGTCGTCTTCAGCGATGAGAGTCGCTTCTGCCTTGGTGCCAATGATGGTCGTATGCGTGTTTGGCGCTGTCCAGGTGAGCGCCACAATCAGGACTGCATACGACCGAGGCACACAGGGCCAACAACCGGCATCATGGTGTGGGGAGCGATCTCCTACACTGGCCGTACACCTCTGGTGATCGTCGAGGGGACACTGAATAGTGCACGGTACATCCAAACTGTCATCAAACCCATCGTTCTACCATTCCTAGACCGGCAAGGGAACGTGCTGTTCCAACAGGACAATGCACGTCCGCATGTATCCCGTGCCACCCAACGTGCTCTAGAAGGTGTAAGTCAACTACCCTGGCCAGCAAGATCTCCGGATCTGTCCCCCATTGAGCATGTTTGGGACTGGATGAAGCGTCGTCTCACGCGGTCTGCACGTCCAGCACAAACGCTGGTCCAACTGAGGAGCCAGGTGGAAATGGCATGGCAAGCCGTTCCACAGGACTACATCCAGTATCTCTACGATCGTCTCCATGAGTGAATAGCAGCCTGCATTGCTGCGATAGGTGGATATACACTGTACTAGTGCCGACATTGTGCATGCTCTGTTGCCTGTGTCTATGGGCCTGTGGTTCTGTCAGTGTGATCATGTGATGTATCTGACCCCAGGAATGTGTCAATGAAGTTTCCCCTTCCTGGGACAATGAATTCACAGTGTTCTTATTTCAATTTCCAGGAGTGTAGTTTTACTTAAAAGTGTCACATTTTTAGGATTCATTTCCAGTTGAAAACAAATTACACAGTGTCAGTAGTGGTTGGCAGCCAGTGTGGATCATAGAAAGTATCAAAGTACCATACAGGAGACAGAAGGAATAGTAAAAGCTTATTGTGTAAACAAAAGCAACCTGCTTTAGTTTACTGTAGACAATACTTTAAAGTGCCAAAAATATTCACTGACAAGTTACGAGAAAGAGAAATTTTGATAAGACAATGTAAAGTCACAGCATGAAAAAGGATCAGGAATCAAATAATTGAAAAGAGACAAACAGGTGTCACTGCAGTCCCAGAAATATGGAAAATCTCCAATGATTGTTTCTTGTCAAATATGAGTACACTAAATCAAAATTTCTACCTCAAAAGCAAGCACATAAATTCATTATAGAATGGATTTAAAAGAGAATCACAGGTGATGCATCACCCATTACAACACTGAAGTATAAGGACTCTTTAAACACTGATCAGATTCCAAGAAGGGTAAGAAATGTTTGTGTACCATGCATTAGAAATGTACACAGTTATATACACACCATGAGAATTGTTAGTGGAGAACCATGTATCTTCAACACCCTGTATATTCTATAAACAGCTCTAGGTACTGTAACAAGGTTTACGACAAATAATAGTTCCCAAAGGGACAATTAATTCACTGTATAGGTATGATTTATATCCTTTTTATTTACTGAGATTCAGAAGCAACCTATTCCTAAATAGAATAAGACATTTTTAACAGTATTTGAATCGTTTTAATATGTTAACTGCCATATGCATACTGATGGATATTTCACAGCCATGCCAGGCCAGGTCACAGCGCAAGGTGTGAAGCTCAGGTGTGGCACACAGGTAGGTACATAGCGTCAGGCATAGGGCTCTGCTTGGGCTGGTGGTGGCCTTATGGCAGTCAACATCTTAAACTTTAGAGTGAAATTTTCACAGATGTAGATAGATTCCTTATTTTACATATCAGATTTGATTACCAATTGCATGAAAGTGATTTGCACCAGCAATAGATATTGTTTTTTTGACTTATGTTGAAGTCTGTTCAAGACAGCAGATCTTGTTTACTGACAAAGATACACTCCCCAACCACGAGTATACATATTTAAGCATTGTGCATTACCAGATGGTAGAGAATCCTTGCTGACTCAAACTAGTTGAATTTCAGAGGAATTTGATCCTAATGTGTGGTTTGAAAGCTTCTGTGATTTCATCACTGGGCAATGTTTTATTTAAATGATACTAACTGGCACCATGTACAAGTGTTTCTTAAAATACATTCTGCCAACAGTTCTTGAAGATGTATTTCTAATTACACCATAAAATATGTGGTTCCAGAATAATGGCTGTCAGGCCCATTTTCTCTTTGCATCCGGCAGTTCTTTAAATTTTATTTTATTTTAACTTTGTAGCTATATGCCTTTCCCATCATCATAGTTATCAGTTAACCTAAAGGTGGAAACTATACAGTGCCATCTGACAGTAAATCACATAAACTTTGTTCAGTGTGTTATCATATTTTAACTATTTGCGAATTGTATTTTCAAGGTGGAAAACCACTTAAAAACCACACCAGGCAGGGCAGTGCAACAGACCAATGACTGTTAACCCACTGTGTAGGTGCAATCAAGGCAATGACCACCTCTGTATCTCACTAGGATTAAGCACTATGAGCTGGTCAGCACCATTGTAAATTCTGAAAGAAACATACCCAAAATGGTGTATAGGACATGATGGCATTGTTCAGTTGCCTCCATGCTCTGCTATGAAGCCAGTGGATACTTTTCTGTTGGTAGCTTTGATAAATGTAGTGTATGGGGCACACAAACAATGGCAAATAGCATGAAGACACATGTGGTAGAAACCTGTGCCCCTAAATAGGCAGAAACACTTGTATCTGTTCTTTGGACTCTGCATACTCATTTTCAAATCAATCCATGCATCAGTGTTTATGGAACCCAAACCGAATATTTAATCTGGCAATAAATCATTTGTGCTGTTTTAAAAATGTCCTGTATGTTTATTTAGATGCTTGTTAGCCCTGTATTTCCATTTTTCTACAATTTTTATTTATATGCTTTACTATGTAACTCCTGTAATCATTCTGAATAACATGCTGTATAAAATTATTAAACTCAAATAAAGCGTTTTATTTTGTTACATGTGTGGTTGGAGTACACCTCTATATGCAACATTTGCAACCAGGGAAGTTTATGGAAGTAGGAGGACCCCAAAAAGCACGAATTCACTTCAAAAAAAAAAAAAAAAAAAAAAAAAAAAAAAAAAAAAAAAAAAAAATGAGTGAGATAATTTCAGAAAATTAAGGATTTACTGCAAACTGCCACATCATTTTATATGCTCTGCAATATATTTCAGGTGTTTGTTCATATTATCATCTGACTTTATGCATTGAAATTAACTGACATATGACTTTACAAGAAGCAAGTGGTGTTGCAGTATGTCTTCTTTTTATACAATTTCTTGAATTCTTGTTAATTTACAGGCAAGAAGCAACTCAAGAAGCACTGTTATATTATTTTTGATAATGTCATTTATTTATTATAATAATACCTCCTTTAGGTTCTCATTAATAGCTGTCATGACAGAATTCTGTCCTTATTGAATTCCATGCAGTCTTTGTTGTCACAATGCACTGTTCCTGGGATGTGTACAAGCTGCATTCAGTCATGTTTACCACCTCAGTAGATGAGAGCATCTTGCCACCTGCCTGGGCACTTACATTTAGGAAATTTCACTACAACGCTTAACAAACATCATGTAAATCAACCCATCTTTCCAACATGTTTCAAATTCCATTAAAACAGTATATCTTCCCATTGAAAACATAGTTTCTTCTATCTCTGAGTAAATAAATGAGATACAAGAGTTACAAAGGCAGTGAATTACTTGTACCTTTAAATACTATCATTTACTGTATACTTTGTTTTGATATGTAGGACCATTTGTAAATTAATCAGCATGTCCACATTACGTGGTACAGTGTGGAAATGTAACATAGGCCTTCAGATCGGTCTTTTCACAAATAGAATTTGGGAATTTCCAATTATGGTAAAGTGAGCATATATAGATGACAACAGATATGATATTTCTTATGGTGTGGACTATAATGGTCAGAGATTTTGTTCAGTGCAAGTTCAATATGATGAACACTATTGCCATACATTTCTGAATTAACTATATAAATCTGCAATAGCAGAGCATTGCCACAGTAGAGAACACTGCATGATGTACGAGAAGAGAAAGATTTCATCCTCAGTTTCATGTTTCTGGGAGTGTGACATAAAGAAGTCAATACATAGTCACACAACACATGAGCTAATAAATAGGAACTCAGGATTCCAACTAAGCACAGCCTTGAATCCAGTGCTAGATGCCATTAGATACAGAGAAAAACAAGAAGTTCAAATGACAGTCACACTGCAACATAGTGGAAGCTGTAGCAACAATGCACATGTGCAAAAGGCCACAACCAAACTTCCAGCAGAGGCTCCCAACATGCTATCGTCATTCATTTAAATGGAACTTGATCACACATGTGCGACTTTCAAATGAGGCCTCTGTAAAAGACTGTAGCAGTTCGGTCACTAGCAATTATGACTTGCCCGCAGTAATAAGCAGCCACCACTTGATGAAGTCCAGTAGTTGGCTAGATGAAATACAAAATGTGATCTAAAGTATCTGGACACCTGGCTGAAAATGGCTTATAATTTTGTGGCGCCCTTCATTGGTAACACTGGAATTCAATATGGTGTTGGATCACCTTTAGCCTTGATGGCAGCTTCCACTCTTGCAGGCATATGTTCAGTCAGATGCTGGAAGGTTTCTTGGGGAATGGCAGCCTATCATGGAATGCTGCACTAAAGAGAGGTATTGATGTCAGTTGGTGAGACCTGGCACAAAGTCGGTGTTCCAAAACATCCCAAAGGTGTTCTATAGGATTCAGGTCAGGAGTCTGTGCAGGCCAGTCCATTACAGTGATGTTATTGTCATGTAACCACTCCGCCACAGGCCGTACATTATGAACATGTGCTCGAACATGTTGAAAGATTCAGTCGACATCGCCGAATTGCTCTTCAACAGTGGGAAGCAAGAAGGTGCTTAAAACACCAATGTAGGCCTGTGCTGTGATAGTGACATGCAAAACAACAATGGGTGCAAGCCTCCTCCATGGAAAACACAACCACACCATAACATCACTGCCTCCAACTTTTACTGTTGGCATTATACAACTGGCAGATGACATTCACGGAACGTTTGCCATACCCACAAATGGCTCTGAGCACTATGGGACTTAACAGCTGTGGTCATCAGTCTCATAGAACTTAGAACTACTTAAACCTAACTAACCTAAGGACATCACACACATCCATGCCCGAGGCAGGATTCGAACCTGCGACCGTAGCAGTGGCACGGTTCCGGACTGAGCGCCTAGAACCACTTGGCCACCATGGCCGGCTGCCATACCCACACCCAGCCATTAGATCACCACATTGTGTACGATGATTCATAACTCCACACAACGTTTTTCCACTGTTCAATCATCCAATGTTTATTCACCTTACACCAAGTGACATTTTTACATTTACCGGCGTAATGTGTGGCTTATGAGCAGCAGCTCAACCATGAAATCCAAGTTTTCTCATCTCCCGCCTTACTGTCATAGTATTTGCAGTGGATCCTGATGCAGTTTGGAATTCCTGTGTAATGGTCTGGATAGATGACTGCCTATTACACATTACTACCCACTTCGACTGTTGGCAGTCTCTGTCAGTCAACAGACAAGGTCAGCCTGTATGCTTTTGTGCTGTACATGTCCCTTCACATTTCCACTTCACTACCACATTGGATACAGTGGACCTATGAAAGTTTAGGAATGTGGAAATCTCATATACAGACATATGACAGAAGTGACACCCAATCACTTGACCACATTTGAAGTCCGTGAATTCTGCAGAGTGCCCTATTCTGCTCTCTCATGATGTCCAACGACTACTGAGGTCACTGATATGGAGTATCTGGCAGTAGGTGACAGCACAATGCATCTAATATGAAAAATGTGTGTTTTTGGGGGTGCCCAGATACTTTTGATCACATGGTATATTGTGGGATATACAAAATGTGAATCAGCATCAGACCCCAGAGCCATATGCTGACCATATCCTCTGGGAAAGCCTGGAGAGTTACAACAGCTACATCCATTAACTTTAAGATGTTCTACATATATTTCATGAACTGCCTCACAATCTATAGCTTGCTTAAGCATTGTCATGCACGGAATTTTGAGACAGACAGGGGGTTACCTGGTGAACATAATTTCTGGGCATAGCTACAGTGTTTTGTATGTAAAAGACTGATAACAGATGGCTCTACACTGCATAAAAGATATTTCAGCAGTTTCTTGGCAAATCAAAGTTTTGAGGCTTCATTAATTGCATACAAGACATGAGGAAATATGATGCTTGCATGGTGTTTGAGGTTTCAAAACTCTGTCTACAATCTGCTATGCCAATGGCACTGTACCTGATATAATAAAATACACAATGACTGCTTCTTCTCCTCCTCCTCTTTTGTATGTCACCAAAGTAACGTTTTATTTTAACTTATTTTATAAATCTAGGTCTGTAGGAACAAACTGACAAGGAAATCTCCATGAGCATGGAATGAGTCAGTGCATGATATTAACACCAGAAAGGTAAATTACATATAAAATAAAATGAACACAAATCCTGGCCATGTGACAAGTTGCTGAGTATACACACTCTGTAAGAAGAAAAATGGATCACGAAGGAGTTATGCAGATTTGTCACAAATTGACATTCTTACAGGTGTTGACAGAAAATACAAAATTATAAACTTTGTAGGCTGATGGATGAATGTGTGATGTTGCAGCACAGTTTCAACACACAGCATGCAAGGATAGTAAACAGGGGACATGTTGATACCAACACATAAGGCCTTTGTGAATTTCATTTAGACAGTGACTATGCCCCCATTTTGTTGCCCTTCATGGCAAGTAATCTTTCAAGATAGTCCCTGTCCACACACAGTGAAAGTTACTATTGCTTGCCTTCATGCTCTCCAAACCCTACTTCAGCTATCAAGATCACCAGAACTCTCCACAGTTGAGAACGTTTGAAGCATTATAGGCATGGCTCATGAACCAGCTCGGAATTTTTACTATGTAACATGCGAATTGGACAGAATTTGGAACAATATCCCTCAGGAGGACACCTAACAACTCTGTCTATCAATGCCAAGCCAAATAGATGCTTCCAAAAGGGCCAGAGGTAGACCAACACATTACTGACTTGCTCAATTTGTGAATCTCTTTCTCTTGAATAAATAATCCAATTTTTCTGAAATTGTTATCATTCCTCTGTCTATGCATGTACATCACATCTACCAACTTCCATCCAATTCAGATAATTCCTTCATGGTGTGTTTCTTTCCCCTTAAAGTGTATTTGAAAAATCAGCAACATAACACCAGAATTTCCTTAATTTTTTTCCCAGTAGATACACAATACAATATAGGGGATGAGCCATGAGGAAGTTCTTCAGTTTGGAATTGAAAATGTAATGATTACTGTTGATGACTGCCAGTGGCAATGATAGGGTGAGTGGTTGTGATTACAGGCCAGGGGGTCCCAGTACATACACTGATGGCTGAGAAACATAGGCAGCAGCTTCCACCCTGGCAAGAAGGAACAGTGTCAGCACCCTCGATGGTGATGTAAGGCAGACCGATGGTCAATTGCCCAACAGTGGGCCATAGCCTTGACATTATTGGCACTCTGAGTTGTGCTGTGGCAGAGAATTCTGCAGTGGTAGATGCTCACACTTAGATGGCTCAGGTCTGGTGACATCCACCATGAACACAAAGGAAAATTTGTTCAGAAGAGACAACCCTCTGCCCCCCGACAGGAATCAGGTGGTGGTAGACATGGTTAGCAAGTCAGCAGAGCTGTGACAGCAAGTCCCACAGGGAGACTCAGTGCAGAAGGCAGCTGCCTGACTTGTTTTTCAATCCATGGCTGCAGCTGGTGATGCCCAGTTGTCTCATCATCTGGTGTGGCCCTGTTGTGATTGTGGTGCTACAGGACTCTGAATGCCTCTACCTCAAAATCTACTACTATTCATATGACTCTGATGAGCTTTTGCTACACTAAAGCCCCACACCTAGTCACATAGCTCACAGCGACAGTCTTGCCTTGGTGTGGTGATACCGTCTTGACTGCTCCTGATATTACCAATGCAAGGTGCAGCTTTCCACTGACTATAACTAACCCACCTCACAATCCTTTTGCATATATGTTGTTATAGCCCATATGATTCAACATTATACTGGTAGTTTGAATCAGTGCTAAACTGCAGCTCCTTACAAATTATTGCACGTTCTACTTAAACAAGGTAGTGACACTACATTATCCCCTCCCCCCTCCATGGGGAAGACCCTGGGGTCTTGCTTAGGACTGTTTTGCCACTGTGGCTACCTTCTATCTTCTTCACTGCTCAAACTCACATCTTTTGCTCCTACAATATAATCTCTCAAAACCTGTATTACCCACAGATCAGATTTCTGAATGGCTCATTGTCTCTGATAAACAAAAGCTATATAGAGCAAAATCATAGTCACTATGGCTCTACAAATCACCACATCCCAGGTCACAGCTACTCATGTCTACCATCCTCATATCACTTCACATGCCACATTAACCTTTCCGTAGTGATCTGCACGTCATGTGTGACTATCATCTGTCTTAGTGAATGAACTAGTCTTTGTTCCCAGATATTGTTCAAGAAGGTAAGGTTTTACTTGGGCAGCATCTCTGAGGGCTCACCTGACCACTACAGCTCCAGTTAGGTTATGTTGAACAGAGTTGCTCCTGTCATTGTAGATGGAAAATGAAACATTAGTCCTGTAATATCACATATGGTTCCATTAATTAATTGCTCTGTTACAGCAAGTACAAATATGATATAGAGCAACACACAAGGTACAGGTTGCAGGTAGCACTGAACACATTGATTGTACAACAGTAATACAGCGTAAAGAATACTCCAAGCACTCGTTTGTGATTGCTTAAACAATGCTGTTTCTTTGGTGGCTCACCAGAGTGCACCAGGAGGCCGATGCAGGTGGCATCTATAAGAGGGCCTGCCAATTGTATGGACATCAACTCTCTGAAATCGTGCACATCATGAGTGAAGGTACATTACTCCTCTCTTCTTAAGGGTGGGAAAGCAATATATACATAAAAAACACTTGGCAGAGAAAAATGCGTGGTACAGAAAAAGCACTAGTATCGAAAAAGCACTGGTACCTTGGGGGGAAAAAAAACTTATCTCACAAGGCCTGAGATTATGAGTCACGGGAAACACCAATGATGGCACTGACGTCCATTTCATTACCCAATGACAGCATTTGCTGCAGCGTGTGTTGGCCAAGCACAATGGTTGGCATCCAAGTACCAGCTCTGCCAGGTTCTTGACCCTCCACCGGAGTGAAATGGTATGAACTCAACAAACAGCCTAAAGCAGCTTCAGGGGACCTGCCAGATACATACTTCCACATATCAGTTTTAAGCATCCATAATATGCGTTCAGCCTCACCATTAGAAACAACCAAATGAATCCAAGACGTCCACTAGTAATGAAAACAAAGAACGATAAACATGCTGTCTGTTGTTGAGTCAATATGTCATGATGCACTCAGCGATTAGACTCACTGGCTGAGCAAAAGGCAGGCACAAAAATACATGATCGAGGGCACCGCTATTGGCAGCTGGGACCACGTGTTCCACTGTAGCGCCCTCACATTAAACGTGGGCCAGGTGGCGTGCACCGCACGGTTTACGGCGTGATGGTGTAGACACCCCTGGGGCTCTTCGATGTCCATGCCGTCTGGTGCGTATTCTAAATCCGCGATGTGCGGTACCAGAATTAGATTGGAGATGAAATGGGGGAGCTGTGAGCTCGCAAAATCACTAACCTAACAAAAAGATGCAAATTCCTGAGAAGCAAACTGGGGGCCGTTATTTGTAACCACAGTGTACAGAAGTTCCTAAATTGCAAAAATCTTAGACAGGGCTGAAGTAGTGGCCACCACAGACTTGGACGGACAATGCGTCATGTATGGAAGCTTGGAACAGGCATCCACTACAATGAGTCAATACTGATTTAGGAAGAAGCCAGCAAAATCGACATGTAGACCTTCCCATGGGGCTGTGGTGTCAGCCAGGTAGAAAAAGATGATTGTGGGGCTGCCTGTTGCTGAACACAGTGAGCACAAGTGGTGATAAGCTGCATAATGTCCCCATCTATGCCCAGGCAATACGCATGCTGGTGGGCCAAAGCTTTGGTGTGAGAGGTGCCCCCAATGACTGACATGCAGAAGCTGCAGTACATTACAGCATAAGGAAGCAGGACTCACAAGCCCTCTATGGCTAACAACAGAACCTCATCAAAAACAGAAAGGCAGTGCTGGAGGGAGATTTAATTACACAAGGTAGCTCAGGCACAGCCTAGCGGTTTTTCCTGCCAGCTGTACTGCACAAAGGAGAGGACATGACAAAGTAAAGGGTCCATGGCAATGGCCAATGTTATCATGGCACAAGGTTGGGAAAACCACCAGTCATGCTTTGGTTCACAGTATCTAAATACAAACAAAGCAACGCGTCCTGATAGAACACTGGGTCTGGCCTAATTGGAAGGCGAACTAAGGAATTGGTGTTGGCATGTTAAGTGATTAGTTGATAATGATAACAGGAGAGGAAGGGAGCCCACCACTGAAAACGATGCTCTGTCTCGTCTGGCACTGAAGGCAGAAATTAAAAAGAGCAATCAACAGCTTGTGATCAGTGATTAAATGGAACTTAGGACCACACAAGAAGCATGAAATTTCTTGAGGGCGAACACAATCGCTACAGCCTCCTTTTCAGTCTGATACTAACACTGTAGAGTGGGAGCTAAAGTCTTAGAAGCATAAGCAGTGGGTCATACAGACCCATCCAAATATTTGTGCACAAATACTGCAGCAAGACCGTGCTGAGAGACCAACACGAGATGCTGATCTGGCTGAAAAGTGGCTAGGTATGCAGCAGATTGAAGCTTAGATTTAAGCAAAGAGAACCTTTGGTCACATGCTGGGAATCAGAAAAAGGCACATTTTTATGCAAAAGAGCATGCAGTGGCTGAGCAACAGCGACTGTGTCCGGTAAAAACTTATGGTAGTATGCAATTTTACCTATAAACGCCTACAGTTCCTTAACAGAGGTCAGCCACGGCAAAGCTGCAGTTGTGTCAACATGGTGACGCAACGGCTTGACCCCAGTGTGAGAAACCTTGAAACCTAGTCACTCAATTGATGACTAAAAAAACTGAAATTTGACAAGATCGCACGTGAGACTCACAGACTACAAAACAGAAAACTTAGATCGGAGATAGCTAAGGTGGTCTTCAGTGAAAGAACCGGAAACGATATTCTCGAGGTAATTGATGCAGGCAGGTACAGAGGCTGTCAGCTGTTCTAAAAGATGCTGAAAAATTGTGGGCTTGGTAGGGACTCCAAAAGGCAAGCATTGATATTGTTGTAGGCCGAAAGGCATACTGACAACGAGGTGATCAGTGGCCTCAAGCAAGAGAGCTGAAGGTATGCTTCCGACAAACCAATCTTGGAAAAGTGTTGGCTGCCTGATATTTTTGCAAACAGCTCGTCAGGGTGGGGCAGAGGATATGTATTTATCACAGACTGTGCATTAATCAAGACAGTGAAGTCGCCACAGAAGTGAAGCTTACCCATCGGCTTCTTTCAGATGACCATTGGCGTAGGCCATTCACTGGAAGAAATGGGCCGAATGACATTGAGCGACATCAGACAGTCAAATTTGGCCTTGACAGAGTCGTGAACATGACAGGCATCTGCTGTGCCCATAAAAAGGAGGGCGGGTGGGCTCTTTCATGGTAATGTGGGCCTGAACCGATAGCACAACAGAGCCCAGGGGAAAACAGCGATGAAAACTCAGATCAGAGGGACTCCAGTTCCTTATACGGAACTTGATCTGACTCTAAATTTACCTCGGCAACAATGGAGAAACTGAAAACGTTAAATGCACATAACACTAACAGGTCTGCAGTGTGGGAACGATCCACAACAAGAAAGGTGATAGGGCGAAAAACAGATTTGTAAGATACAAGAGTGAAGAACTGATCTGCTGTTTATTGTAGCTAACCAACTTCCGTGAAACTGGTGCATAGGGAGGGGACCCCAAGTCCATCTAAGTTTGTGGGTTTACTAAAGTCACTGCAACTCCTGTGTCCACTTGCATTTTTAGCGGTTTATTAAAGACAGCCATTGTAGAAATACAGTTTATGTCCATCACTAATATTGTGTCCGCCATGTTTGAAGAGGAGTTACACACCAATGCAATGTGGCCTTCCTTTCAACACTTGCTGCAAACCGACCAATGCTTGGGGTACACAGCACACTCGTGTTGCACCATGCAGTATGAACAAGATGGAAGGGGCGCACGTGGCCACTGCTGTGACACGGCCAATTGCTACTGTGGCCGTAACTGATACTGCCCCATGCCACACTGATTTGAAAGTTGTACTACTGTAAGTGTTGGTACTCTGCCATCCTGAACACTTGCGGTGTGCCTAACAGGAGTTGACTGAGCAACATCCAATACCTCCCCCACACAACAATCTGATCGCCTGCAACCCATGACACTTCAAATGACTGTACTATACTGAGCATATTCACAAGAATTGGATTCTCACACTGAAGTGCTTTTTCAAGGACTTCCCTATCCGGGGCCAGATTAATAATAACATCACAACCATGTCATCAGTTTAGGATTCGTGATAGGTGCTCAACCCATGTAATTCTGCAGCCCAGGCTTTGTAAGACTGGTTTGGGCGTTCTCACAATGGTGAAATTCTATGACGTGCACACTGTCACATGAACAGGTTGAGAGCAACTTGCGCACTTCATCACATGATAAGCTGGCCGATTCTTGCAAAGGCAGAAGTTGGTACAACAAGTGAAACATGCATAGCGAAAGCCATGAAAGAAAGAAGGTCCTACACAGGTTTGAATCGCCTGCACGAAAAATCTGGAAATGCTGGCGTAATTGTGTCTTGTAGCAATCTCAATCTTGAGCCAATTCATCATATGCCAGAAAGGATGACGGTTGCACTGATGGGAGAGTAACATGCTGCGAACACGTAGACGGCACTCGATTGAGATTGGTGGCGAGAGCCTGCTCCTGTTCTGCAAAAGCTTGCTGCTGGACAATGAGACGTTGGAGTATTTCTTCCATCGAGATGTTTATCAGGTGGCTTAGCACTGACACTAACACCCAGGGAAAACTTAATCCTCACTTGTTGCCAAGCTTGTTATAGCAAGTACAAACATGATGTATGGAACATAATACTTCATAAAGCAACATATAAGATACAGATTGTGCATAGCACTGAACACATTGACTGGAAAACAGTAATACAATGTAAAGAATGGGTCAAGCACCCATTTGTGATCGCTTAAATAATTCTGTGTCTTTGGTGGCTTACCAGAGTGCGCCAGGTGGCTGACCCAGGTGGCCTTTATAAGTGGTACATAAGGCTCACCGGGCATCAGATCATCTTCTTCTGTGCACATGCACAAACAGTGCCCGAACTTTTATGGGAATCGGTAGAAAGCCGCGAGTAATGAGTATAATGGGCAGAGGCACTATGAATATGGTGTGGGACAATAAGTTGTGAGTGTGGGTCTCACAGGAGGCATGCCAGAGATAAGTCCCTGCAGTTGCACTATCATCTATGACCTCGGTGGCTTAGATGGATAGAGCATCTACCATGTAAGCAGGAGATCCCAGGTTCGAGGCACACATTCTCAACTGTCCCTATTGACTTATATCAACGCCTGTATGCAGCTAGGGGTATTCATTTCATTGCAATTTCTTTATAAGCAGGACTGCAAAATGTATGGATGCACGCTCTCTTAAATCACGAGCATCATGAGTGAAAGTACATCAAACCCACTGCCTCTCACCTGTAAGTGTCTTGCACTCATGAGCTTCCCTTGTTCTTAGCAACTTGTCACCACTATAATGTCATCATACACTGAATACATTCAATATATACCTGCTCTCTGGAAGTGTGGCTTTGCTTACATCACCTCCACCCAGCATGGATGAACCTCTACCTTGCCCTGAACAACTGGATTGCATATGTTTTTCCTTCTGTCTGGACCTTGAAAATTGGACATACAGTAACTAATATTCTTTGGCACTACTGTAGCTCGTTCTTGGTCATTACCATTGCTGATCCCCAGCTTCCATCACTAGTAACACACCATCTGATTTCACTTGCACAAACTCCCCACTGTTCCTATAAATGGTTCAAATGGCTCTGAGCACTATGGGACTTAACATCTGCCGGCTGGGGTGGCCGAGCGGTTCTAGGCGCCACAGTTTGGTACCGTGCGACTGCTATGGTTGCAGGTTTGAAACCTGCCTTGGGCATGGATGTGTGTGATGACTTAAGTTAGTTAGGTTTAAGTAGTTCTAAGTTCTAGGGGACTGATGACTTCAGCAGTTAAGTCCCATACTGCTCACAGCGATTTGAACCATTTTGAACTTAACATCTGAGGTCATCAGTCCCCTAGAAGTTAGAACTACTTAAACCTAACTAACCTAAGCACATCACACACATCCACGCTCGAGGCAGGATTCAAAACTGTGACCGTAGCAGTCACGCGGTTCCAGTCTGAAGCACCTTGTACCGTTCGGCCACACCAGATGGCTTCTGTTCCTACCATTAGTGGATACGTGTACACCATGTAATGTGTAACCAATGTATACTTCTACGCATCCAGTACCTTCACTGACATGTATAACTGTACACTATTTGTTTCCACATTCACTGTTGCTCCATGGAAGTAAAAAGGCAGGTTATATCTGCTGAGCTCTGCCACCAATTGTAGTTCTGAAAGTTATTCTTTCCACACCTTTCTCTACCCCTTCAGATATTGCCTGAGAGACAAAAGGACCAGACTCAATTGCCCATGTAATACCTCATGAATGGCATCTTGCAAGTCTGTCATCTCCAACCTTGCATCCCAGGTGCTACCCCTTAGGGACTGCAATAGTCTTGTTAATGTTATTCTTGCACCTAATACTTGCATCTGTGCTTCACTCCCTCTAAATCTTGGTTTAGAGTGTTACTTTGTACCTAGGAATACTCCATTACCTCCCCAGTTAGCTGCCAAAGCATGTGTGTGTTGTTCAACACACCGCTGTTCAAATTCTGCATGAAATGCCATTCCACAATTGCCGTACTCTGTTCTGCCAATTCTTTTGCCACCTGTGCTGTCATATTCATCTCATTTATGTTGCATGTATCCACTGTCCCTAATATGCTCTTAAGTATCCTGTCATCAGCATCTATCCATCCCCTTTTAATCATTCACAGCTCATGCAAAAAAAAAAAAAAAAAAAAAAAAAAAAAAAAAAACAAGCACCACTCCCAACACTTCTTGCATCTGCTCCTTCATTTGTGCATAAGCCATGAGCAACGTCTTCAGTTCTTCCGATACCTCCCTGAATACTCCCTTACTACTCCCTAACTCCTGGAACTCTGCAAACACTTTGTCAAACCATCTTATCTCATTCCTTAGCTCACATACATTGAATACCACACTTAATTTTCGCTTGTGGCGAAATAATATCACATCCTGCTTCATACAGTTACTACACATAATTCTTACCCTAACATATGCACACAACCCTACCAATAACTGTCCCTTGACCTTATTGCATATGGTGTATGAGGTATATGGACCTCCTCCTCCAATCATTCACTCTCCCAGCTCTCCTTTCTCACTTTGTTCCTTGGTTACACTAATATTACCCTGGGAGTGCTTCTTGTGCACCTTTGAATGGTAGCAGATGGCAGACACGTACAGCTGTTAACCTTGTTGGCAACTGTAGCTTCACATTCACAGGTGGCATGGTTTCAATCACTTACTATGGGCCTTCATATTATTTCATAAACTTCTTGTCTTTCCCTTTAAAGAATACAACTTTAACAAAATTATCCACTGGCCAATCTCATACTGAAGTAAAACCCCATTATGTTTCACTGCCTCCTCTGGACTTTACAATGCCTTGGTGTTTGGTTGCTGAAGCTTCTTCCAAACCTCTCTCACTGCTCTTGTAAATTTCCAGACTGACTTCCTTTCTGCTTAAACATATTGAATGGCAATAGTGTGTTCTCATCACAAACCAATTCAAATGTTGACAACTTCATGTTAGTGGGTACTTTTGAATCATATGTACTCACAACAAAAGATAGATGTGTGTTCCAACTTGTGTGATGAGAGTTCATGTAATGACTAAGCATCCTCCTACTAATCCGATGAACTCACTCTGTCCTTCCATCTGATTGAGGATGAACTGGGCTGGGCCTTAACTTCCTCACCTTCAGCAACTGATATAATTCTTTCATCAGTTCCTTGATCAGTTATTATTGCTTCTGTTACTCTAAACTTCAGTACCCACCTATTCACCAATGCCTCTACAACTGCAACTGTCTGCTGGTCCGGTACTGGCACCATCTCAAGGTAATGAGAGAAATGGTCTATGATGGTTAACACAATGATTTCCTGCTGGCATTCGGTTGGATGGTCCTAGCACATCTACCTCAATAAAACTTAAAGGTTTTGTTGTTCCTGGTAACCTCTGCAGTAGTGCCTGTCTCTGACTCAAATGCACATGCTGTGTACATTGTATACATTTCCTGTCATACTTATCAACGTTATTGTTCTGTCCTCTCCATCAATATATCTCTGCCTCCCTCTGATTCATCATTCTGCAATCTCTGTGGCCTACTCAATAATCCGTCATACATGCTAAAGTGTTGCTGCTTGTTGTACTAGTTACACTCTCTGTTGATGTTCCGTGCTGCTTTCCACTCAGCAATCTCTTGACCTATTGCTTTTACTACTGCTATGTTCCTGCTTAGAATTACTTTGTACTAAAATTCACTGAGTTTTAATGCCTACCTAGTCAGGCTAATAGATGAATCCTTCAGACTTAGTAACCACTTCAAAACACTATGATCTGGCACTACTTTAAACTTCTTTCTGTATACATAACACCAGAAGTGTGTTGCTCCCTACATCAGGTTATGCATCTCTCTCTCTCTCTCTCTCTCTCTCTCTCTCTCTCTCTCTCTCTCTCTCTCTCTCTCTCTCTGTAAATCTGAAAGCATGGTTTGACACATCAAATGATAATATGATGCACTGAAGATCGGTCAAAAATGGTAATCGGATGCTTTTACAGACCGCCTGTGTCAGGAGCTGTAATGGTAGAGAGCTTCAGAGAGAAGTTGCAGAATATTATTAATAACTTTCTTGATCATGTCATTGTAGTAGGTGACTTTAACCTGGAGGTATAGATTGGGAGAGTCATGCTATGAAAACTAGTGCCAGAGACAGGAATTCATATGACAATATTTGGAACATCTTGTCCAAAAATTACTTCGAGCATATAATCAGTGAACCAACTTTAGAGGGAAACGTCTTAGACCTCCTAGCTACCAACAGATTGAACTTACTGTGTCAGTTAATATGGAGGATGGTTTCAATGATCGTAAGGTTGTGATAGGAAGTACGACTACGGGTACTGTAAGGCTGTGATAGCAACTACGACTACGGGTACTGTAAGGAATGTTAAGAAAGGTAGGAAAATATTTTGCTCAGCATGAGTGACAGCACACAAACTGCAGAGTACCCTGCCGTGTGCCGGCCGGGATGGGCGAGCGGTTCTAGGCGCTACAGTCTGGAGCCACACAACCGCTACGGTTGCAGGTTCGAATCCTGCCTCGGGCATGGATGTGTGTAATGTCCTTAGGTTAGTTAGGCTTAAGTAGTTCTAAGTTCTAGGGGACTGATGACCTCAGATGTTAAGTCCCATAGAGCTCAGAGCCATTTTTTGAACCCTGCCATGCAGAGTAGCTGCGTGGCCTTAGGTGCCTTATCACGGCTCGTGTGGCTTCCCCTGTTGGAGGTTCGAGTCCTGAGTGTGTGTGTGTGTGTGTGTGTGTGTGTGTGTGTGTTGTCCTTAGCGTAAGTTAGTTTAAGTAAGATTAAGTAGTGTGTAAGCTTAGGGACCGATGACCTCAGTAGTTTGGTCCCACAGAATTCATCAAAAATTTCCAACTTTGCAGAGTACCCGAGTAGTCAACAACAAATATTCAGTGCTGAAGACAAAGATTTGAAGCACAAATAGAATAAATTCTGAGGCATCGTTTAATATGCCTCAGAGAAGAATGTTCCAAACAAGATCTAAAGGAGGGGAAAAGACCCATCGTGGTTTAATAGCTGCATTACAAAACTGCTATGTAAACAAAGAGTACTTTGTCACAGGTTCATGAGAATTAAAAACAGAGCAGACAAACAAAAGCTGCAGGAAGCGAAAATGAGCATAAGGAGAGCAATGATAGAAGCATTCAATGACTTTGAAACTAAAATTTTGCAAGCTATCCCACTGAAATCCCTTAGAGGTTTTGGTTTTGCATAAAATCAGTAAGCGCTTTGAAATCCCAATACTGGCACCAAAGGTAACAGAGTGAAGACCAAAATATTTGAATCGGGCTTCTGAAATTGTTCCACTGCGAAAGGTCGCCATGCAGTCCCTCATTTCAATTATGACGTTTTTGGATAACGAAAATCCCTTCTGTAAAAACCAACATGAATGGCAAACAAAGATCTTTCAAAACTCTGCTCGCTCTGTTTCTCCATGAGATGCGCCATGCTGGAGATAATGATGTTCAGGTTGATTCTGTGTTCCATGTCTTCAGGAAGGCACTTGACTCTGTACCACACTGCCTCCTACTGAAAAAAATACGGGGTAAACTGAGCGTGAATGAAATTGCAAACAATTGTTAATTGATAGTTCATTCATGACTGGTTTCACTGCACTGAAGAAGCATCTTCAGGTGGTTCTACATAGAAACGAAGGCATTCTTGTAATCTATACATTAAAAAAATTAATTAAGGACAATCAATGAAAGTGAACCCAAATAAAAAATTCTTACTGTAGTGTAACATAGACTAATGCAGGGAGACGCCGCCAATGTTCATCGTCACAGAATCCAACCCCATAAAGAGGGTAAGTACTCAAAAAATAACCAGTACAGCATTGGGTTAGTGCAGGGTATGAGCTGCTATGGCAAAAAGAACTGTACTTAATGTAACAAATATGATTAAAATGTAATACAATAAGAATAAAATAAGATACCATAAGTGGAGCATCTGTCTGAGAAAGGTAATCCGTTAACCAGCCCAGTTACTACAAACATAAAAAAAACTCAAAAAGAAAAAGTTATGCAAGATTAAAAATAAGGAAGTGAGAAGTTAATTAAGCAGTTTGGCCTACATGTGCATGCATGTGCAATTTGAAGGACTAAACGTATTAAAAAACATTATAAGTTTAGAAATCTTATTTAAGACACTTACTGATAACATACAAGTCAGAATTGAGAATGAACATCAGATAGTTTGAGACCCCCACTCATAATGGCAAACATACGAAACCAGAAGAACAGAGTACTGAACCACATAAGATAACATGAATGTCCAAATATACCAATATACGAAATTTACATACCCTGTAGTAGCTGTCATAAGGGTAAAGGACTGGAGGCAGTCAGCTGTACACTAAACTAGTGAGGATCGCCATATTACAATGCAGTAGCATATGGTACAATGGAAAATCATAATACATGATAGGCATGGCGAAATTTTGAACTCCAGTATTGGGGAGTGCCTAACAGTAGAACATACTATCTAGGAACCAATGAACATAGTGAAAACCAAGACATAGCTGACATCAGCATAGTTCACTGTATTAGTAGGGACATTAGATATACAAATGGTAAGGGAATAAGATACCAAAAGTGAATACAAAAAGTCGTGGTATCCCAAGAATTATATTCCACTTTTCTAACAATGAAAATTACTTATAACATCAAGTGCCTTAGCTCCATCTGGTTATTTAAAGTATACAATGGGAGTATGTTCTTATTGTGAACAATCTCAACCATCTCAAGGATGTTTAGAATCAGACCTTTCTCCTGCTGGTACATAACATATAAATTTGAGTCCAAATTTGTAACTGCATGTCCCATTTTGCTGAGGTGCATGCTGTAACGTTATGCACATGTAGGCAAGTTATTTGGCCTCCTAAAACTGGTATGAGGTGAGGTGAACTTGTTTGCCCATCTGAATGCTATCTGGCAGCCTTAAAGCCCAGTACACGCTGCACTGATCCGCCAAAGCAACCGGTATGGCACTGCCCAGGTACGAAGGCAGACAGCATGGCTGGAAACTGGAAAATCCCAAGTGCAGAGAATACAGACAGTGGTTGCTCACTTAACTGAAGAACAGATGGTGCATTAGAAATGATGGAATGTCAGACAGTGCAAATATTGCTATTTACAACTATTAGAAATTCTATAACAAATCACAGTTAAATAACAGAACAAATCTGCATACAAAAATGAGGTTCATCTAATGAAGCAATTAAAATTTTCAATGTCTTAAAAACTACAGAAGTTAATATTTTACAATTTGAAATATTTTTCAATGAACCTTAGTCTTAATAACTTTTAAACACTTCATACACTTTCAACAGATTATATATCAGATGACAAAATTTCTCATCCCTGAGAGCTATGTAGCTATATCTGTTTTATTTATTACTTTATTACATTTTTATATCCTTTTCATTATGCAAATGCTTGTCAACAATGTGTCCTCCACAACTACACAGCAACTGTATGCAGCATGAATACATCACATCTTGTCATAATTGTATAATTATTTAAGGAACATGTTACTATTTTACGAATAACTTGATTGAAATATAATTACAGTCGATGATAAAAACCATGGTATTTTAAGAAGTGGTTAATCACATTTGTGAGCTGACACCACTACTGAAAAGAGTGCCAAAAGATGCTTCTACCAAGTAGGCATAAGAAATCGTTTGAACAATATTTAATGATGATTGGTTGTCATTTAAGGTGAGTACACTTGCACAAGAGCTCTGGCTTATTTATTTGCAAACAAACCTTTATTTGAAATTTTCCAGATTAAAACTGAGTGCTGCACCAAGACTCTAACTTGGGACCTTTGCCTTTTACAGGCAAGTGCTCTGTCAGATGAGCTACCCAAGCACGACTCACGCCCCGTCCTCGCAGATTTTCTTCCGCAAGTACCTCGCCTCTTACATTCCCGTCTTCACAGAAGGTCTCCTGTGAAACCTGCAAGATTAGCAGTCCTTCCAGTCTCACAGGACAACTTCTGTGAAGACTGGAAGGTAGAAGATGAGTACTGGTGGAAGTAAATCTGTGAGGATTGGTCGTGGGCTGAATTTGGGTAGCTCAGTTGGTAGAGCACTGGTCCATGAAGGGTAAAGATCCAGAGTTTGTGTTTCGGACTGGCACACTGTTTTAATCTGCCAGGAGGTTTCATATCAGCGCACACTCAGCTGCAGAGTGAAAATTTCGTTCTGAAATTTATATTTATATTTATTGTGAGTGGTATGTAAGGAAATGGTCTAATTCGACATGTCTAAACCTACCTTGAAATTTTTCATACAGGAACAATTCCCCAAAAGAAACTCACTGTCAAAATTTTACATGCTAAGATGCACTGCAAGTATTTTTTAAAAATTGAAGTTACCCAGTTTTACTGCATGAAGTAGCTACTGCTTATAATGGTGGCTTGTAGAGCACATCCTGCGTAGTGTGCAATCCTTCGACGCGCAATCCTTCGAATAAGCAAATGCAGGCCCAGCAAAAGAACAGAGCACCACATTGCTCAAAGTCCTAATGAACACACATAAACTAAATTCATTGAAATTTAAGCAATCATACCATACTAAAAATTTCACTAATCATTATTTTTTTAATAACTTGCAGTTCAAATTCACAGTTGCTGTTGCAGGTGTAATTGTTACACAAGTGACCAGCAGATGAAACAAAACCAAGGCAGTGTATCATGTTACAGTCTACACGACTTCAGGTAATCAGGATTTTTAATTTCTTGTCATGAAATATTTTATAAAAATTCCAGTAGCACAGTTCTTACAATAATTTTTGAATAATGTATATTTTACTAGCAATGAAAGAGTTCCTTGTTTATTGAATGCAGTCATCACAAAAGTGCAAAGTGTACATTCGATGACGAAAACAAACATTTTCCTTACACAAGTCACGTATGATAAAAGAAAAATTAATGGATTTGGGCACTTCAAAGTAATTACTAGTTTTATTTAGACAAACTTGGCATGGAGTAAGAAATGGTCATGGCTGTTGTTCTGGATATTTTGCTAAGTACCAGGCATACGTGGTCGAACTCGTAAAAATTTGAAGCAAACTGACAATGTGCAACAGACTGAAGTTAAACAATAGTATTGTTCTGATAAACCTGAAATGACGAAGACCCATCGGAAACTCTATTCACTGACAATTTCATGAAAAATGCTTCAAACTGTAGAAAAATTTATTTATCGAGGGGCTGAATTGCACTATAATTCTGTGTGGAATCCGAACTAGTCTTTTAGTCCTCCTCATAAATACAGAGGTGTCCTTATGTCCAGACCAAGAGTACAATGAAAACGTTTCAGATGTAGTTATTGGATATTATTCTCTCACATTTTTCCTGATTTTGCTATGTCAATTACAAGATTTTTGCAACTAAACAGTCCTTTTTTTTAATTTTTGGTCCTAATTTGCCTTGAGGTTCCTGAAGACAGATATAAAACAGCAGAAATAGTAATCCACTGATGCATCTCACTGGCATTGTTGTATATAAATGTCATAGCATTCATCGACTGCACAAGCGACTCTCTCTTTTTTCGTTCGAAATGATAAAGTGCAGTTTGCAGAAAGTTCCAACTCCAAACGTGACTGATTGGCTTTATATAAATCAGCTTACGGGAGAACAAAAAGCTACCAATTTGTCAGTGGTAGTACTACCTATTAATAACATCTTCTCTACACGTTTTCTTAAAGTAAACTTAGTAATTTCACGATATCCTTTTCCACATCATCTTCCAAATATGTTTAACCAGGTTGAAGAAGCCAAGAAATCAGTAATGTTCACCTCACTTGCAATTCGGAATCCCCATTCTTTTACACCTCTCCTGGTAACAGTGCACCGACTCTCAAAAAAAGTTCTAAACCCTTCACGTCGTTTTTCTTTCACAATTTTGCGAGTTTCATTCTGGCACATATTTCATATTGCATGCAAATCTTTCTTACATTTGAACAATTCACATCTAGATTTTACGAAATGGAACCGGCTTTACAGACACCTTATCTTCTAGCGTTTTCTCCCTCCTTCGCTTAACTAAACAATTTACAGACTTTTCATTGCTGCTGAAAACTATTAATCCCCATGTTTCCTTTGGGTTAGGAAGACACTGTATTTTTGCTCTAGGCTTTAATTAGCCTAACAATCATCGTTCGAATCACAGTTACTTAAATCGTCAGATTTACTCCCTCCTTCTTTGCATTTGTTACAGGTCGGCATTTGGCTTAAGGAGGGCCCTACTTGATGTTACAGAAATGTGTCATGGGATGGCTAGGCTTCTTTTTTAAGTCAATTTCATCAAACTACACATCAGGTTAAGTGTCTGGTGGATAAGAAGTCTGAGAATTTAAATTTTAGTGACCTCAGATGTAAGTGACTTTTCCCTTTTACTTGTCTAATTAGCCATCTAATCGTTTGGAGTGTAAATGTGTGAAACTTTCACACTGGCTTTCTCTACTAAAGTAAAATGACTATAATTAGTTCAGTATGAATGTCCTGATACCAATAATTTGTAATCAATGGCTGAGACTTCACGCTCGTATCTTGACATAATTTCATGACAGACAACACCATTTAAATTGTTCCCATTTTGGCAGATACAAGAATCTGAATAAAAGTTTCATCACATGAAGAGGTTACACACCCTTGCAGATCTAGCTCCACTCCTTAAGAAATACCTGAAGCTAAAGCCTTTAGGATTCCTGGAATCAAATCCATCCTGAGACTTCAGAATCAGACCTGACTGAACAAGTCACTGAAGGTACACATTTGGTAGTTTCCAGAAGAAGTGAAATATGTTTTCTCTCCCTCATCTTCTTTAAATTGATTGTGGTATTGCAGCTTGTAGCAGATAGGCTTTTAGCAGGAACTCTTACACCTGATGATGTAGTATTGTACACTCCTACCCACAGTTTCATTGCCATTGCCTAATACATCTCTTACACTTCTCAGGAGTCAAGAAGTTCTTCCTCTGCTCTTTGCTGCATCTTGATTGCAGATATTATTGTCATCAACAGCATTTAAGCTCAGTAGCCCTGTCTGATTATTAACTCATTACTTAATTATCAGTTATCAAATATACAATATGTAACAATAATGTGTGGCACAAACTGCCACATTTCTCACACATGGATGAAGAAATTATGCTATATGAATATGTGTCTGGAAGCGGTTTGATTTCATGTTCGAACTCATTTTCTTCAACTCATTGATTGGGGGAAACACACATGAGCAGAACACACCAGTAAACTACATGCAAATCTTTCTCACAGGTGATGTTCAATAGGCCCTCTTTGTGCATTGATACATCATCAACTGCTGCCATAAGGAATCTCAGATGCGCTGACGTATTCCTGGGGTATTGTGTATGGTTTCGTTGCCTTCCATAATACGGACACAGAGACTCTGAACATCTTGTATTGGGGTACCACACACAAGAGCTTTCAAATGCTCCCACAAATAAATGTCCAGTGGGTTTAGGTCCAGAGAGTGTTGAGGGCAGGCACTTGGTCCATCTGTACCTTTCAATTTATCACTAAATCTGGTATTTATAAGCAGGCAGAGATAAACACTAAAATGAGGAGGTGCTTCATTGTGCATGAAATATACGTTTTGTCACACAGCTAAAGGCACATATGCTGACAGATAAGTTTGTCCATTGAGCCTGGGTGAAAGAAAGTGAGGCCATACCCAACAGTCACCAACCATTCTGGCCCAAATACTGATAGAAAATCTTTGTTGATGACTTGCTTCAACAGTTGAATGTGGATTGATGTCTTTCCACACATGCCAGTTGTGAAAATTTACAATCTGATCTCACTGAGACAATGCCTCATCTGTGAACAGCACTGTTGCACTAAAATCAGGGTCCACACTTTGTTGAATAAACCATTTGCAGAAGAGCACTTTAAGTGGTTCTGATACAGTTGGCCCTCGTGTAACACTCTCCAGACAGTTATATGATAACATTCAGTGTTGCAGCTACATGTCTTATACTGACACCAGGGTCATCGTCAACTGCATCAAGAATTGCTGCCTCCCACAGTAGAGTCCTTATCCTTCTAGACTTCATGTGGTAATGAGTATCAGACTTAAATGCCCCACATTCGCTAAGATGATGAGCAATGGCTTCAAATGTTTTTCTGTTGGGGCACCTTCATCCCAAAAATCTCTCCTGGTACAAACGATGAGCGTGAGTGCCATTGCTACTAGCTAATCTAAACAACGAGGCATTATACGTAGCTTTTTCAACTGGCACCACTATCTCATTGGTTGGCAGTAAGAGCCAATGAGACGTAGCTGCCTGTAGGTAGATCTTTAAACACTTCGTATTTGCCATCTCTGCATTTGTGTGAACTGTTATTGCACACACCAAGTCCATGAGTAACTCTACATAGTAACCTGTGTGGTTGTAATGGTCGAACTGGTCACTGAAATAGTTCATGTTACCTGTAAACAATCAATGATTTACATCACATGGCAACAGAGGCATGTAAAGTAAAACACTTGCAGTGCACAACATAACCAGATATCACCAAGAATGCATGTTACTTATGATTCTAATGTTCTGTTCTTGTGTTTCCCATGATTAATAAGTTGAAAAAACTGAGTTGTAACATGGAAACAAAGCGTTTCCAGACACATGTTCATATAATACAATTTCTTTGTCTATATGTAATTTGTCCAGCAACTTGTGCCATACATTTTTGTTACACACTGTGTAAAGCTATTATTAGCTTACCTGAGATAGAATGCTGACATTTTGACGCGTTGTCTTCCATATCTTCTGATGAATTACTCATCATAATGAGTCTCCTTTGATCAGAGCTTACACACTGACAAAATGAACCATGCAAATTATGACAATGGATATGCTCCCATTGTGCCCTGGACAAAAGGCTGCTTCCCTCCATGGTCAACAGTGTTGCCAATGATAGAGCAACTTTCTAAAGTATCTGGACATGAATGTTTTATGTTCTGAAGCCAGCTTCATAAATAATACTTAAAAAAAGAAGCATAACTCCAAAATGACCGAGCGAGGTGGCGCAGTGGTTAGCACACTGGACTCGTATTCGGGAGGACGACGGTTCAATCCCGTCTCCGGCCATCCTGATTTAGGTTTTCCGTCATTTCCCTAAATCGTTTCAGGCAAATGCCGGGATGGTTCCTTTGAAAGGGCACGGCCGACTTCCTTCCCAATCCTTCCCTAACCCGAGCTTGCGCTCCGTCTCTAATGACCTTGTTGTCGACGGGATGTTAAACACTACCCACCACCACCACCACCAAAATGACCAAAAATTAACTTGATTACCTACTGCTCTGAATGTACTATAGACAGGTTTTCAGGAGAAGTAGACGATTTCGATGGCATACCACATTCTTCATATTTTGTCTTTGTGAGACTGAAAATATTAAAAGCAACTGCTGATTATTATGGATATTAAACGAGTTGCAAATTGGAGCGAATGGTCACTGCGAACAACTGTGTCAGTGAAACTATCAATAGAATCAGAAGTTTGCTTAACAAATTAATGATCATGTTGTGCCATGTTATGTGTTTAACCATGTGCCATCAATCAAGGATATGTGCCAGCCATGTCAACAAAAGCGGTGTCTGCTAGAGCTACAGTGGCGGTGTACTTTACCCCAACTGCATGTTGAGTCACAAATTTGTCAATTTTCAACATTCTTTTAAAAGTACTTGTAGTGTGTCTTCGTAGCTACAATTTTGACATTCTGTTTCTTTGGCTGTATTGTTCCTGTATAAAAAATTTCAGTGCAGGTTTCAATACATTGGATGGACCACCCCTTATGAGTGTGATAGAATGTTTATAGCATTTCTTTATTTAATTATTACTATAATATATTAGTTTAGTGTGGAAAGTAGTCAAGTTGAGTCAAAAACATGTCTGTAGAACATAATAACTATGTCATAGCCTTCTGCCACAGTAAAAGCAGGTAATAGGGGAACACTACTGGAGTCAAGAGATGGACACTTTTTTCAAGGGGTGCAAGTCAAGGGAGTGATTGGGAAACTTTACGCTGAGATCTTGAAGAAGACACTTAAATGTGAGTTCTAGAAGAAGGCAGACCTGCATGTGGTGTAGTACAGTATTTCAGCCATGTAAGTGACTGATTCTGGTTGATGTGCAACATTATTTTAACTTTTAAAGGGATTCTAATTGTCCTAAGGTCTGAATGTGTTTTAGCATAGAACTCTAACTTGAATTCCTACTCATTATCTCATGTGTGTTAATTTGTAAATCATCATGTTGAATACTCAACTATTTTGAGCTTGTGAATATTTTGTATTTTTATTTATATTTTTTTTTATTAGTCCTGTAGATCATACATTTTGTATAGCAAAGCACATCATGATATAGGACAAGTCAATTTGAAAATTATGTTAAGACAGTGTATGGTGAGAGATGATGGTAGTGGTACATAACTCACACAGCAGAATACATATGGGATATATAGACAAAATATAGAAAAGGTGATGTGTAATGAGAGTTAACAGTGGTGGTACATACTACACATAGCAGAATACATACAGGGTGTTACAAAAAGGTACAGCCAAATGTTCAGGAAACATTACTCACACACAAATAAAGGAAAGATGTTATGTGGACATGTGTCCAGAAACGCTTAATTTCCATGTTAGAGCTCATTTTAGTTTCGTCAGTATGTACTGTACTTCATTGATTCACCACCAGCTGGCCCCAATTGAAGGAAGTTAATGTTGACTTCGGTGCTTGTGTTGACAAGTGACTCATTGCTCTGCAGTACTAGCATCAAGCACATCAGTACGTAGCATCAGCAGGTTAGTGTTCATCACGAACATGGTTTTGCAGTCAGTGCAATGTTTACAAATACGGAGTTAGCAGATGCCCATTTGATGTATGGATTAGCATGGGGCAATAGCCGTGGCACAGTACATTTGTATCGAGACAGATTTGAAGAACGAAGGTGTCCCGACAGGAAGACGTTCGAAGCAATTGTTCGGCATCTTACGGAGCACGGAACATTCCAGCCTATGACCCATGACTAGGGAAGACCTTGAACAATGAGGACACCTGGAATGTACGAGGCAATTCTTTGTGCAGTTGACGATAGCCCTAATGTCAGCATCAGAGAAGTTGCTGCTGTACAAGGTAACGTTGACCACGTCACTGTGTGGAGAGTGCTATGGGAGAACCAGTTGTTTCTGTACCATGTACAGCGTGTGGAGGCACTATCAGCAACTGATTGGCCTCCACAGGTACACTTCTGTGAATGGTTCATCCAACATTGTGTCAATCCTCATTTCAGTGCAAATGTTCTCTTTACGGATGAGGCTTCATTCCAACATGATCAAATTGTAAATTTTCACAATCAACATGTGTGAACTGACGAGAATCCACACACAATTGTGCAATCATGTCATCAACACAGATTTTCTGTGAACGTTTGGGCAGGCATTGTTGGAGTTGTCTTGATTGGGCCCCGTGTTCTTCCACCTACGCTCAATGTAGCACGTTATCATGATTTCATACGGGATACTCTACCTGTGCTGCTAGAACATGTGCCTTTGCAAGTACGACACAACATGAGGTTCATGCACAATGGGGCTCCTGCACATTTCAGTCGAAGTGTTCGTACGCTTCTCAACAACAGATTCGGTGACCGATGGATTGGTAGAGACGGACCAATTCCATGGCCTCCACACTCTCCTAACCTCAACCCTCTTGACTTTTATGGGGGCATTTGAAAGCTCTTGTCTACGCAACACCGGTACCAAATGTAGAGACTCTTCGTGCTCGTATTGTGGATGGCTGTGATACAATACGCCATTCTCCAGGGCTGCATCAGCGCATCAGGGATTCCATGCAATGGAGGGTGGATGCATGTATCCTCGCTAACGGAGGACATTTTGAACATTTCCTGTAACAAAGTGTTTGAAGTCACGCTGGTACGTTCTGCTGCTGTGTATTTCCATTCCATGATTAATGTGATTTGAAGAGAAGTAATAAAATGAGCTCTAACATGGAAAGTAAGTGTTTCCGGACACATGTCCACATAATATAGCTTCTTTCTTTGTGTGTGAGGAATGTTTCATGAAAGTTTGGCCGTACTGTTTTGTAACACCCTGTATAAGAGATACAGACAGAATATAAATAACACACAAGAATTAAATTATCTTACTACGTAGAAATAGCTACAAGTGAATAAACAGTTTGTTACAAGAATGAGATTTTCACTCTGCAGCGGAGTGTGCGCTGATATGAAACTTCCTGGCAGATTAAAACTGTGTGCCCGACCGAGACTCAGGTCCCGAGTTCGAGTCTCGGTCGGGCACACAGTTTTAATCTGCCAAGAAGTTTCAGTTTGTTACAAGTAATTAAAATTTTATGGCACATACCTCACATAGCAGAACACATATATGAGATACAGACAGAATATAAATAAGATGCAATAATTAAATTATCTTACTAAGTAGAAATATCTACGAGTGAATAAATAGCTTATCACAAGTAATTCAAATTTTGTTTCAAGAAATTCATGCATGGAATATAAACAGTAATTTCGTAGGAATTCCTTTAATTAATTCTCATTATTTTTGGGTTTTTGCTTGTTTTATGTCTGTTGGGAGGTGATTGTATATTTTAATACCCATACACTTAATCACATTAGCATATAATTTTGTGTTGTGAGCAATGATTTGTAATTGGGTTTTGTTTCTGGTGTCATATGTGACGGTCTGCACTTCTGTGGAGGGATTCCAAGTGCTGTACTGTAAAACAAGCTAGTTCCATTATACAGAGTCATGGCTGTGACAGGATTTTTAACTGTTTAAACAATGGTTTACAGTGTACAGTTCTTTTTTTACATTTCATTATTCTTACCACTTGTCTTTGTAACATCTCTATTGGTTATCAGAACATTTGTGTCGTCAGCATACAGAAAGGAGCTGGCATTTGGTATGTGTTCTGGGAGATTATTTATAAACAATATGAAAAGAACAGAACCAAGAGCAGATCCTTGAGGGATGCCATTTGTTGCATGTAGTGTATCTGACCTGTAGTGCCTGGATGTATTTGATTTTCTTATTTCTTTCTATTGCTTTCTTTCACTAAGGTAGCTACGGAAGCAATTGTGGGCTACCTCTCTAATCCCATACTTCTGGAGTTTCATAAGAAGCAGCTTGTGGTTGACCATTTCAAATGCCTTGGACTGACCAAGAAATATACCAACAGCAGGTTGTTTATGGTCAACAAAACTTGAGCACTTTTCTAGAAATACATACAAAGCATGTGTGGTGGACCTATTTTTCCGAAATCTGTATTGGGAAGATGTGATTATGTTGTTAGAATTTAAAAATATTTCTAATCTAATTGACATACGGTATTCAAATATTTTTGAGAATGCAGATAGTATAGCAATTGGCCTGTAGTTTTCTATGTCCACTTGATTTGATGTTTACAGGATGCTAAAACAGCTTAGGTCTAACCCACCACTGCCCACACCGAAACCAAATTTATTGTCCAGTATCGCTCCCTGTATATCTAGTGAAGCCAACTAATGCCCTTAAATAGTGCAAGGAGTCCCTTTACCAGTTTTTTGTGAGACACAATTTTTTCAGGTGTAGTTGTCCTGAAGATTCTGTATCTTTTGCTCTCGAAAGCAATGCATTCGAAGATTATGTGTGATGCAGTTCCTTCACCCTCATCACAGATCCTACATTTAGGGTCTTTTTTCATTATATCCATTGTTCTTAGGTGTTTTTTGAAATTCCTATTGCCAGTCATCAGTCCAGTCATGAGTTTGGTCTCTTTCCTGCTCAATCCCAAGATTACACAGCTTCTTTTAAAACATGGCTTGGGCATCATTCCAGTGCCATGTTTTTGTTTATGGACCTTGGTCCAATATTCTATGTACTGTTTCCTGAGCCAATTTCGTAGTTCTAGTTTGATCATAGCCTTTGTGATTGTCAGGACAAGTTTCGGTCCAATAAATGTAGCAACAGTCTGGTCAATCTGTCAGCTTGTTCACTGCCACAGATCCCTGAGTGGCCGTGATTTCCCTAAATCGCTCCAGGCAAATGCCGGGATGGTTCCTTTAAAAGGGCACGGCCGTCTTCCTTCCCCGTCCTTCCTTAATCCGATGAGACCGATGACCTCACTGTCTGGTCTCCTTCCCCAAACCAACCAACCAACCAACCCTGAGTGGCCAGGGACCCACACTAGGTTTACCCCATTGCTTCCCCCTAGCTCCACCAGAACTCTGTGGCATTCTACAAAATCTTAGATCTTGTTGCAGGAGCCACCAGTGATTTCAAGGCTGCCTAGTTGTCTGAAGAGACGTAGATGCTGCAGTCATTGTAGCATCTACACGTATTCTCCTTATTGCAGAAATTTGAACTTGTAATACAGAGGCAAGTTTTCCTAGAGAGATGATTCCCTCCAGTCTTGGCTGATCTCTGTACAACCCTGCCCCAACACATTGGTCTGATTTCAACCCATTGGTTAACCAAACAGAGTCCCCCGTACAGTGTCAAACTGTTTTTTTGCAGTGCTCCCTGCTTTTAATTATTATATTGTAAGGCTTGTTGAAGCAGTTGGGAGTTATTATATAGTTGGCAGGCATTTCCCCAACCATTGCTATGTTTACCTCACTCACTATGTTGGTGTGTGATTCTGGATATTCCAATTAGATCCAGTTTTTGCCAGTTTTAAGTCTGTATGTCACAGTTGCTGCTTCTATTTTGACCCAAAGGTGTAGTGGAGGTATGTCCAGCATGGCTTCCATCCCAGCAGTTGGTGCGCTGCTAATTCTGCCTGTTATGGCTAAGCAGGCCAGTATCTGTACATTAGCAAGCTCCTTAGCTGCAACCTGCTGTTCTACCTTCTTCCACCACAGTACGGCCCCATAGGAAATCCTAGGGCTAACCATTGTTTATATATCCAGTGCATACGTCTGCGGCTTAGGCTCCAGTTTTTACCACAAGCCCTTCTGGTAGTCACTAGAGTACTTTTTGCCTTGGAGCAGATACTCTTAATGTGGAGGGTCCACGTTAGCTCCCCATCTAAGGTTACCCCTAGATATTTCACTATCCCCTTCACAGGTAGAGTTGCATCGAAGAGCTTTAGATTCCAACTTGAGTGTTGGATATGCCTCTTTGTAAATGGTACCACAACAGTCTTCTTAGGATTAACCCTCAGATACTGTTTAATGTACCACTTTTGCACAATGTCCAATCCTTCTTGTGCCATATTTCTAACAGTGTCAGTAAATTTGCCAAGTATTACTATGACAAGGTCATCTACGTATCACTGGCAGAAGCATTGTCTGGAATTTAGTTCCTCAATGAGTATGTTCACCACTAGATTCCACAATAAAGAGGACAGAACTCCTTCTTGTGGGTAGCCTCTAGTAGTGTTAATTACCATCTTTTCATTCATCATGGTAGCCTCTATCTTCCTTCCACTATGCATGGCCCTGGTCCACCTACATATAGTGATCCCTAGGTCATGCACCTCTGCTGCCCTAAACATGGAGTCAAAGGTCGTGTTACTAAAGGCCCCCTCGATATCCAAGAAGATGCACAGGGCTGTTTCTTGGAAGGGAAGTGCTTTCTCCACCCTCCCAATAAGTTGGTGGAGAGCTGTCTCACATGATTTACCTGGTTGATATGCATATTGGTTTGAATGTAGAGGGACCCTAATTAGCCTCCTCTCCCCAATGTATACATTAACCAGTTTTTCTGATGTTTTGAAAATGAAGGAGGACAGACTGATTGGTCTCATATCCTTGGACTTGGTATGATCAATTCTCCTTGGCTTTGGAACGAAGATAACCTTCACTGCCCTCCAAGCACTGGGAATGATTCCTACTGATAGGCTAAATCTGTATAACCTGCATAGGACTTATGAAATTCTCTCCTGCCTGTTGAATGAGAGATGGAAAAATTCCATCTGGGCCAGGTGACTTGAACGGTTGGAATGTTCCCACCACCTGTTGGATTTTATTAAAGTCACACTCCTTGGCCGATTCCCAGTCCTCTCTTCAAGTGCCTGAGAACCATTGTCTCTCCGAGGTCACATTCTGGTCTATGTTGTGCAGCAGAGCATATTGAGGAAAGTGAGTTTTGAGGAGCAGTTCCAGAGTCTCATGTGCTGTCTTTGTATATTCCCCATCCTCCTTCCTCAACGTACCTCCTGGATTGATTGGTACTCTAGTGAGAATTCTGTGAAGTCTGGCTTGAGCAGCTGTGCTCTTCACTTACTCACAGAATGCCTTCCAGGATGTCTTCTTTGCTTGTCTGATTTCGAGGTTGTAGTTGACAAGGGCCTCACTATATTTAGCTCATTGTCCTTTATGTCTCGCGACGTTAAACAGTCTTCGTACCTGTTTTCTTTGAATTTCCAAATTATTATTCCACCAAGGCACACTCCTATTTGAGCACTTCTTGGTGTTTGTGAAGTTGTCCTGATACGAGGTCACTATGGCAGAGGTAATAGCTTCTACTGCTTCCTCAAACTCTACTGGATTCCTTATCGAGGTTTTAATTTCCAATAAGCCTGAGTCAAGGTCCCTCCTATATGTCTCCCAGTCTGTTTTCCTGGGATTCCTATCGGTCATGGTCTGTCAGATTCCCACTTCAACCTTGAATTTAATGTACATGTAGTCCATTGAGAATGGCTCTGACACCACATGCCATTGTTTGACATAGCTGCCCATCATCATAGAACCAAAAGTTATGTCAATTACTTCTTCCCTTCTGCTATTCCTGAATGTAGGTTCACTGCCCCTATTCAGGACCTCCAAGTTGTTAGTTAAAAGAAATTCAAGAAGATACTCACCTCTACTGTTGGTGTCCTTGCTGCCCCACACTAGGTTGTGGGCTTTGGTGTCACATCCTATCAGCAGGTGGTCACCTTGCCAATGGCAAGCCTCTACCAGTCTCCTCACCTCCAAAGGAGGAGGAGGGTTGTCTTCATAAGGAAGGTATGCTGAGGCCAAAATAATTACCCTCATGATACCTTCCTCACATTGCTGCATTTTAATGTTCACTAGGTCCCTGGAGCAGAAATCCATCATTGGCATGAAAGAAATTCCATTTCTTACATAGATGCATGTTCTGCAGTTTCTTAGATTTCTAGCAATTATCAGCTTACCTCCAGTGCCACCGAGGTCTGTTCTTGTAGAGGGACCCTAATTAGCCTCCTCTCCCCAATGTATACATTAACCAGTTTTTCTGATGTTTTGAAAATGAAGGAGGACAGACTGATTGGTCTCATATCCTTGGACTTGGTATGATCAAATCTCTTTGGCTTTGGAATGAAGATAACCTTCACTGCCCTCCAAGCATTGGGAATGATTCCTACTTGATGACAGGTCTTGTATCAGGTCCATGTACATTTCCTGCCTCCCCAGGCAGTGGGTCAGGGTAGCACAGATCCCTTTAATGTGCTGCAGATTAATCTGCAGCACCTCCAGTCTCCATCTTGCTGCCACCATAGCCTTTGAGGTCTTCGAGAACCCTAACAGTGACCTGCGAGAACCCTAAAAACAATTTCAGATCCTGCTCTCGCATAGCCTTCAAGGGCTTCTCTCTGACCTCCACCACCAGGGTTCGTCCTTCTGGTTGATCACTCTCCAGTCTTCTGTCGAGACTTTTGGGTTCTGAGTCCCTATTTTCTCGAACAGAGTCTTAGGAGAGACATCCTTAAGGATCTTTGGTACCCATATTGATACCTTTGCTGTCTTGAGCAGCAGCTTCACATCTTCCCATGGGGATATCATGGGCAAGTTGTCCTTAAGACATTCTACTGTGTGCACCCCATCACAGACAAAAATGAGGGTACCACAATTTATACAGACCCTTCTGATGTTGGGTGGTGGACCAGTGTCCCCCCCCCCCCCTCCCCCCAATCTTTTCAAAGAAGCCCATCTGTACAGATTCCTCCTGCTGCATGGTGATGGCCACCAGTGGATAGCCGGATAAGTGTCATCTTAAAAACCGAGAATGCAGTACTATAGGTCTGTTTCCCTATTTCTTGCCTCAGTTTTTCCTGGGCTCGCTTATCCAGGGAAGAGGAAGTCTTAGATTCATCTCTTATCCTCTTGCTGCCTGTCTTTGACCTGAGACAGTTTTTTCTTGGGGGTCTTAGGTTCAAGTCCCTTTAATTCCCTCCACTTGTCTTTAGGAAGCCAATCTTTCCCTTCCTTTTTTGTCTGTTCCCTGAATAGTTTCCTCCTCTGGGCCCCAGGCAAGGCTTTTAATCTTGCCCTGGTCCAACTTCTTTGTTAAAATTCCCACATCTGGCTCACATCTAGACCCTGATTCAGTAGTTAGAATGCCTTTCATCAGTCATTACCCCGATGTTTGGGTGTCTAAGGCCTCAGTTTACCCCTCAGTTTGTTTTTCTTTATTTTCTTTAATGGTGTCCACATTGGTCCCATGAGACATGGGGATGTACATGGTCCACACCATGAATACCCCGCATGGTGTAAGGCTATTTACTCAAGGAAGTCACCTGGTATCCCTGAGGCTCCATTTGTGACACATCTTCCCATGTGCCACACACCTGTCGGCATGAACCTCTTCACACCTTGGGTTGGGAAAGGGAATTGGATAGGACAAGGAGTGGATAGGGAAGATGGGACATTGTAGGACACACTTAGTCTGATCCATCAGCTGAGGCCTTTCTGGCAATAGGTCCTCTACCTTCGGCATAGCCCTAAGCTTCACGCGGATACGCAAGCCTCTCCACCCACACCAACAGTGCTTCATCAAGATGGTGTCCCCCCAGTGAGGTTCTCTCCCTTCCTTTAGAGAGGTATAATTTTGGCACATTTTAGCTGGTTTGGAAATGTCCCCTCAAGAAATGAGGTATTTATAATATTGGACAGAAGTTAACTGATGTAATTTGAACACTCATGAAGTAAGAAGCAGGGTATCATATCATGCCCTGCGAAAAAAAATCTTTTTAACTCTTATTTTAATAATATCGTCAATTTCATATGATGTTGTAGGAGCTTGGAAGAAGAAGTTTAGAGGAGTATTGTTTTTGAGAAGAGAGTGTACAGTGTTAGGAGAGTTGGTCAGGAGATTTATGGGAAGAGAGTGTACAGTATTTGAAGAGCTGGTTAGGAGATTTGTGGAAATTTCTGAAAAATAGCTGTTGAATTTGCAATTTTATGTGCATTTTCATTCTTTTGTCTGTCTATATTTAGTGTGATTTTATCCTCTATCCTTACCTTTCTACCAGTCTGTTGATATACTATACACTAGACTGTCTTACATTTGTTGGAAGAGCACCTAATTGTGTTATCATTATGAGCTTTTTTTTAGCCCATTTGATAATTATCCTGTACGTGGTTTTGTAATTTTTATAGTATACATTGAACACTTTGGATTTGCTACTGTCCAGCTTGCTAAGTCTGTGCAGCAGCCTCATTTTTCTGATGAAGTTTTAATACCTTTTGTGACCCACACATTCTGTTTTTTGTTAGTGATAGTCTTTGTTTTCTCTGGTAAATGGCAATTAAAGTAATATTCATATATCTGCAGAAAATTGCCATATTTTTCATTTGTAGCTCAAGACATGAATACACTTTGCGAGTCTTCTTTCTTTAAGCTAAGTACAAAGTTATTTATGTTACTGTCACTATAACTTCTACACTTAATAACTGTATTTCCTATTGGGACTACATTGAGTGGTGGAATAAAATGTATTGTTAGTGCACTCTGATCTGAAAAACCAACATCTATCATTTTTACAGTGCAATCAGTGTTAGTGGCAACCTGATCAAGACAGCTGTTTAATCCTGCTGGTCATGTAACTTTCATATTTAAGTTGAATGACACCATTAAATTTACTAATTGTGATTTTTGAGCAGACTCTACAAGGAAATCAATGTTGAGATCACGGCAATTATTATATTTTTTGAGTTATAGTGACATGCTTTTTCTAGCAATAGTGCAAAGTTTCTGAGGAAGACAGAAAAGTTACCACCAGGTGATCTATATACACACATCATATGCATATTAAGTCGGCAAGTACTATCCCAGCTATTTCAGTGCCTTTGTCTAAGGAATACACTTCACACGGATGGAAAGGTTCACAGATAATGCTATTTCTTATGTAGATACAAGTGCTACCACCTTTGTAATTTTTCCAAGAATGGTGGTGAACTAATCTGAAGTTTTGGTACACTGATGAGGTAATTCTGACTCTTTTTAGCCAATGTTCACTATACATAGTAAGTGCATGTCTGACAAAACATTAGTATCACTCGTAAGAATTTCAAGTTCACCTACTTTATTTTCCAGTCCTTATACATTGTGACAGTATATGTTAAGCTTGTCGCATTCTTCTATGTGAGGAAGATTTATGTCTGCTGTGTCCTCTTGTGAAAGAGGTGACTTGACCATAAAAAATCTTTGTTATTAGCTGACACGTTTTTATTTTTCTTGACAATCTTCTCAGTGGTATTTAGATAGTGCTGCTTGAAGTTGTACTCCCAGAAGAAATGCGACTCCCCAGTGATGAATATGATGTAGTGGGAGTATGTTGTGATCTTGAAGATTTTTCTTGTTGAGCTGCTGTTTGAATAGCAGTATCCAAATTTTGACTGTGTAATAATTCACCGCCAGCTTCTTGTGTTTCGGTAGGTGAAATTTTCCTATCTGCTTCTTCATTAATTGCAAGTGAATTTTTTGAAACAGCTGTTTCTTTTTCTTCCAATAGTGCAGTTTCATTAGTCACAGGTGCTTTTAGTGCTATTCCTGGAGTGGTGTTTTCATATAGTTTCTGTTAATAAAGCGTTAGCAAGTACACGTCTTTAACTATTTCCTGGAAAGGAGCCCTGTGTTTTACAATTCCTGTAACTAAAAATTATAATTGCTTATTCATAAGAATAGTGGCCAAATCTCACCCATGGCTATAAGAGAAAATGCAAATTTTTGGTTTTGTTGCCTTTTCTCTCAGTAACCTGTTTTGTCTTTCTGGCCGCAAATTGAGTTTTAAGGGGACATTGTACGTCCTATGCCACCAATGTTAAATTATCGAATTTTGTGACCCATTATCTTTGCAACTTTTTAAGACTCCAACTAACAATTTTCCATAATTATTGAATGCACTTTTCTAGATACACTGAACTACAATTAGGCCTATTATTAAAATTTAATTGTGAGGCAGGTTATAATTTTTTTCAAACACTCAATTTTTTGACAGATTTTTGTAAATAAATCAACATAAAAACAAAATAACTCAGGATATTTTAATTATTCTAATTCCATATGTGTTGAATCTCACACTTGGCATGCTGTGAAAATTTCATGTATTGAGGTTTAAAACTTTTTTGTTACAAATTATTATGCAGACTTACATTTCTGCATCTTTTATGCACTAGAATTGCCCTGGCCCATAGTCTTCTTCAGTGTCACAACAACACAGTGCTTGCCTCCTCCTTTTCTTTCTTGCTTCTTTTGTCATTTGCTGAGCAGCTAACTCTGCTTCACGTACACAAAGCTCATTTAGTTCCTGCAGTCCTTTAGCTGTGTTCTGTCCAAATCTTACCCCTAACTTCTCCAGAAACTTAAGTCTTTCATAGATCCCACTATTAAAAGTTATTGCAGCATCAGACACTGCTAACTTAAGAGTCATAAGGCCAACAAATACATTTTTAGGCACACAGCACCACACAACATTATTGAAGCACTCATTCACATTCTGTGTCTTCCCATGTAAACACTTCTTTAGTAGCTCAGGATTTGCATTACAGAGTAGAAACCAGAAAATGTCAAATTTCAACGAATTTCACATACAATGTCCCCTTAAGCCATTTACTACACTTCTAACGCCTTTCGAGTTGCTCTGTATACTATTTGTTTGCTTCTGTTTTGAAACTTTCGGAGCCACGTCTACATCACTTAAAATACCGTACTTGACCTGTTTGAGATTTCAGTCTCCTTTTGTGTATGTTTCTCGTGCACAAGAAGTTGAAAAGTGTTTCTCATACTTGTAGCATATACTGAAGCACTTTGTCTAGTGCAAACCGTTTCCATACAGATGTTGTAAATAGTACTTTGTTCATTTTTCATACATGAAGAAATTATATCGACATTCAGTGTCTTCATTAGTGATTAAATATCTTTATTATAGTTTTTAGCTGTTAAGAGTTCTTCTTGCAGTGCACCTGAGATGAATTCTTCAGTACCGGTGTTATACTTCTTGACTGCAATATTTCGTCCATTGCACTATATACAAAGCCACGTTCACAATGCGGGTTTATCACTTGTATATTCTTCATGCACAATTTATGGGTCTATAGATGAGTGAAAGAGCACAAATGATTACCACTGTAAACGCTATTTTGACAGTTTATGCACTTAAAGGGGTGTTGGAACGCCCTATCCTGACAATGTTAGATTTTGTGACTTGGCTTCCCTGTATTTTGGGAACCACTGTAGCCATTGACAAGATACTTTTGCAGGACATTAAACTGTATGTCCTGAGTCTACTGAACTACACTAAATGCATTTTCACTACTGCTTTTGGAAATACAATTTTTTAATTACACAGTTAAAATGTTATGTACTTTTTTGTACATTATCCTAAATAATTTTAATTGTACACAATAATATGTTCTTCTTTTAGTTCAGTAGACTCAGGATATGTATGTTATTACTCCCTGAAAATCTGAATACTCTACTCGAAGTGGTTTCTGAGATTTAGGGAAAAATGCAATAGAACATGTAAATTTTCAGGAACGGCTTCTGCAGTTTCAAAAGACTGTAACTCACTTAATATATGTTTAATTTTTTATTTTTAGTCACTCAGAAGCACCCTTCTTCTTTTCTTCTTTCTGGACTCCTTAGTGGCCAACTGTGCTGCATACTCTGCTTTATCAATGTGAACCCCGTCCATCCGTTCAAGTTCTCTGACGCAGTTTGCTCCAGGACTAATTCCCATATGCTGTAGCACTTTCACCCTATTAATGTTGCCATCATTAAAAGCAATAACAACATCACTGACACCCCCACCCCCACTTTAGTGTCTTCATTCCAACAAAGATATTTTTTGGTAAGCGAGTCCATATAAGATTATTGAACGACTCATTGGGATTTTGAGTCTGAGCATGCAGGCACTTCTTCAGTAATTCAGGATTTACCAGGTCTCTGTAAATAGGTTTTATGACATCTATGACTGCTGCTGTATGAACTGTTTACGTACTGGGCATTGCGATAATTGCACCATAAATCAGGTCCAGGAGGGTAAAGGTGGTGTACTGGTTTTTCATCAGTTGACAGTCTGTGGAAGAAGGTAGCTCATACTGCCTGCTTCATTTTCAACAAATCCTCAGTATTATTTCTAAGGGCCATGCCATAATTCAATTCAATTCAATTTTTTTATTATCACATAACATGCCTTATACAATCAAAGATTGTGACATAGGTGACTTGTCAGTTTTACACTATATATAACAATGCTAAAAGTAGACAATAAACTAATAATATATATGGCGTAACATATTCAAAGAGGTATTTTAATTACAATTATAATGCATTGTTGCCATTCATGAAATCTTCTACACTATAGTAACATTTATCTTTCAGATATTTTTCCAGGTCTCTTTTGGTACCTTTTACATTTGAGTCATCCATATCTTTCCATATTTTATTTACAAATTTCATGCCCATATAGTATGGGGTTTTTTCATGAGATTTTAAATGGTGGGTAGGTAACATGTCTCTCGTTCTATGTCTAGTATCATATTGATGCAAGGAGAAGATGCCCTCAAAAAGTTGTGGGTTTCTTTTCGCGAAAGTGAGAATTTCATAGATGTATATGCTTGGAATGCTCATTAGATCCAGTTTTACAAATAAAGATTTGCAATGTTGCTTTGGTTTTGCTCCCACCATTGCTCGGATGATTCTTTTTTGTAGTCTAAAAGCTCTAAGTAAATTTGTTTTTTCAGACCCCCAGAAAATTATACTATACCTAATGACTGAAACAAAATATGCATTATATACAGTTTTTCTTACAGCTAAATCAGTAATACTGTACACGATATTCATAATATATACAAGGCTATTCAGTCGACCCAGTATGTTGTCCACATGGTGACTCCATAACAGGTTTTTATTGACTAACACGCCAAGTAATTTGACACAGTCTACAGTCTCTAATTTTTTGTCCAAATACCTTATTTCACTTATAGACTGTGGAGATTGTTTTGTGGTAAAATGAACAATTTCTGTTTTTGTAAAATTTTATGTCAAGTTATTGTTTTTGACCCATGCCTCCACTTCCCCAAGTGTTTGTTCAATATGAAGAATTAGGTCTACCTCATTTTTACAACGGACTAAAGCTGTTGAGTCACTTGCAAAGAGGATAGTATCAGACTGGACCTGACATGGCATATCATTAATATAATATAGAAAAAGCAGTGAGTGAAAAAACAGTGAGATTGGCCTATAGTTGCCCAATTCATCTTGTTTGCCTTTTTATGTATGGGCCGAACTTCTGCATATTTTAATCGATCTGGAAAACATCCCTCATCAAAAGATTGGTTGATTGTGAAAGAGAGTGGATATGCAATACTGTGACGGACTATTTTTATTATTTCAGTGGGGACCTCATCCCACCCCGCAGATTTTGAATTTTTTAGGGACATTATGATTTTGATGACATCTGAGGAGGAAACATGAGAAAACTTAAAACATGTGCAATTGCTATCTGTCATATTGGGCTTTGTTTTTGGTGGTGAACAGTCACCAAATTTGTTACAGTTTATGGAAAACTCATTGAATGATTCACAAATGGCACTGGGTTCTGTAATAGCTCTACCATTTATCGCTATTTTAGAAGGGCATTTTCTCTCTGCCTCACTGCCAACTTCGCTTCATATAACAGACCAAACAGCTTTTGATTTGTTTTTTTGCATTTGAAATGAAGTTGTTATTTGCAGTATGTTTTGCTAGTTTAACTATTTTGTCAAATGTTTTTTTCTATGTGCTTACATACTTAAGAAATTGAGGGCTTCAATTTACTTTTGCCTCGATATGCAGTTTCCTCTTAGTAGCACTAGACACTCTAATTCCTTTTGTTACCCAGGATCTACTTTTTTGGGACCTGGTCCTCACTGTTACAAAAGGGAATCATTCATTGAATACACCCAAGAATTCAGTTAAAAAGTTATTGTAATTGTCACTTGTGGAAGTGTGTTTGCTGACTGTCCACTTGGTTTGGCTTAGTTTTTTGCAAAATACTTCCACATTTTCTTGATTGAAATTCCTACATCTTTTTGTTGTGCAGACTGAATTTTGCTTCGGTAGTGATACAAATAGTGCTTTATGGTCTGATACTCCTATATCTAGAAGAAACTTTCCTTTTACATAATAATTATAACTACTTACAATATTCTCAATACATGTTGCAGAGGTTGCTGTAATTCTTGTATACTGATCAAAATTGAGATTTAGCCCATTTGTGGCCAGCAGGTTCTTTAAGTGTGAAGAAAATTTGTTATCAGCCCTTACATCTATGTTGGAGTCAGCACATATGACCACTTTCTTGTACAGTTTCTCACATTTTAATTTATGTAGCAATGTATAAGCTTATCTAAAAATACAGTGATTATATGGTACCCAGGTGTGCAATATATGCTGATGATTAGTATGTTATACTCTTTAAGTTCTATACAACAACTTTCAAATGTACCTTCTTCATTCAGATGTCTAAAATTCTGTCTGATATCATAGTCTACCGTGGAATGAACTAGTATGCAAGAGCCTCCATACCCACTGGTCCTACAAAAGCTGGTAGCCAGCTTATAACCGGTAACTTTATTTAAGAGACTGATATTTTCAGATTTTAGCCAATGTTCATTAAGGCATATTACTTTCACAGATTGTTTCACACTTTCTAGCAAAATTTCTATATCATAAAGCTTCCTGATCACTCCTTCAGACAGACCTCTGATGTTTAAGTGCATAACGAAATTACTACTGCATATATTATTAGGTAGAGGGTCTTTAAAACTAATTTGACTATAAAGTAACGGAACGTCCACCTGAGTGTTGACTGCTTGTTCTGGATTCGTTGTAGTTCATCATTCATTTTGTCTGTCAGGCTGCCTCTTATGGTTTTACCATCAGAAAGTTTCTTGTCTCTCAAACTTGTTTCAACTTCCTCAATCTGGTGCCCATCCTCTTCTGGACGTGACCAACACATTACAGTTTTGTAATAATCTTCTCACCATAAGGCTGAGTGGCTACTACACTGTTATATGCTTTTGAGTCTCTATCACCTAAGAACTTGTTGTAACACACTCCCCTTTCATTCACAAATCGACTAAAAATTTCAATACCTGCTGAGGTCTCCATAACACCACCTGTTCCTTCATAATTTCTGTCACAACTATGCCCTTCTTCATTCCCTGATTTACACTTATAACAATGTTTCGTTAAAATATGGAAATCTGATACCTTTCCAGTAAGCACATTGGTCACCGTAGCACCAGAATTCTTAGAACTGTAGCCACGTTTCTGCCAAGTGCCATCAAAAGCTACTGGTACATCAGTCATACCATCATTTATTTCAACAGCTTGGTTTGCACCACCCTTCATTGACTCACATCTCACATGCTATAGATTCCTCAGCAGCTCCAATAAATCCTGCATACTTGTCAATTTGACAAGATGGGTGTGGCATATTCATCATGGCACACATTGTATCTGCTGCAGTTTGTCCTTTGCCAATAGCTTTCAGTCCGTAAAACTAACTAACATTTACTTCAAAATAATTATCTTTACACTTATCAGAATTCCAATATGAATGCGTACATTTACAGCTGGCACAATTAATGATAAGTTTCCTGGTTAGTCCATTTGATACCGCACTGTCTTCATATAAGCTAACTGGCCTTCCACATATTTTACAACACCCTTGTTAGGATGTGTAAATCTATCAGAATATAACCTAACCTGCCATTTACATCACTTTCGTTTTTATAAAACTGTGTAACATTTTATTTTAATCTTCGAAGCACTAATACGTGTTTCTCTAGATACTGATGAGTTTGGTTGTATTTCATTGTCTGTAACTTCAGACACACCATGTTGAACACAATGCTTCCCTTTATTCGAAAATATATTACATAAAACCCTCATTTCTTAAAAACACTTCCTTTTGACACCATACTTTACTCTTTAAGAGATTTACCAATCTATTCATCACTTTTCCTCAGAAAAACATTAGCACTTCGACATACAATGTGTGTCTATACTATTAAATCATATAACACTGTTTTTGACTGTGCTACTAATACAAACACGTCATTAAGCCTTTATAACATAGTAATCCTCAGCCTTCTATATATGAAAAAATTACCGATTTATTAGTTCTTGAAGTAATGCATGTAAAAATTTTAACATTTTCAACTGGTGTTTATTCAGTTTCAAAAAATAAAATAAAATACCTCCCATGTGAGTTTATAAGTGATACCTATATCATTTTATTCGGAAAACTGCAAATTTTATAACGAGATAAAAATCCGAAAATGTGAAGAAAAGCTTTCTCTGTTCTAACTCCCCTTAAATTGTATATAACAGGCATTTCTACAGAACACTTTACTATTATTTGCGTACCCGATGCCATCTTGCAAAGATTGTGATCCTGAAATGAACATAGTATTCGCAAGTCTTGGATGACAATTTATCTCCAGGATTCTGTTACCATTCTTGTAGCACTTTCAACGCAACTTTACTGCACTTAATAAGATTATTTTATGTCTGTATTATAATTGCTTATCATAGGATCATTTTCTGTATATTTTAGATTTACTTGTTTGAATTCAACAGAATTCTCTGATTACCAAGGCGTGAGAAACACTAGGTAAAGTTGCAATTTCGAAATTGGTTTATTTGTATGGAATGCTGGTTAGGAAAACAGCTCCACAGAATATCAATTAGATACTGTTGCACTGGTTAAGGCTGACTTCAAGCTGGCCAAATTCAGATGTTCCTGGAAACTTGTATTAAATGACCTACCAGTCTGGCCAATATACACTATGTCATCAAAAGTATCCGGACACATCCAAAAACATACATTTTTCATATTAGGTGCATTGTGCTGCCACTTACTGCCAGGTACTCCATATCAGCGACCTCAGTAGCCATTAGACATCCTGAGAGAGCAGAAAGGGGTGCTCCGTGGAACTCACAGACTTCAAATGTGGTCAGGTAATTGGGTGTCACTTCTGTCATACATGTGTACACAAAATTTCCACACTTTTAAACATCCCTAAGTCCACTGTTTCCGATGTGATAGTGAAGTGGAAACGTGAAGGGACATATACAGTACAAAACTGTACAGGCCAACCTCGTCTGCTGGCTGACAGAGACCACCGACAATAGAAGAGGGTACTAATGTGTAATAGGGAGACATCTACACTACTGCCCATTAAAATTGCTACACCAAGAAGAAATGCAGTTGATAAATGGGTAATCAATGGACAAATATATCTTACTAGAATTGACATGTGATTACATTTTCACGCAATTTGGATGCATAGATCCTGAGAAATCAGTACCCAGAACAACCACCTCTGGCCGTAATAACGGCCTTGATACACCTGGGTACTGAGTCACACAGAGCTTGGGTGGCGTGTACAGGTACAGCTGCCCATGCACCTTGAACACAATACCACAGTTCATCAAGAATAGTGACTACCGTATTGTGACGAGCCAGTTGCTCGGTCATCATTGACCAGACGTTTTCAATTGGTGAGAGATCTGGAGAATGTGCTGGCCAGGGCAGCAGTCAAACATTTTCTGTATCCAGAAAGGCCCATACAGGACCTGCAACATACGGTCGTGCATTATCCTGCTGAAATGTAGGGTTTTGCAGGGATCGAATGAAGAGTAGAGCCACGGGTCGTAACACATCTGAAATGTAGCGTACACTGTTCAAAGTGCCGTCAATGTGAACAAGAGGTGACCGAGACGTGTAACCAGTGGCACCCCATACCATTATGCTGGGTGATACACCAGTATGGCGATGACGAATACCCGCTTCCAACATGTGTTGACCGCAATGTCGCCAAACACGGATGCGACCATCATGATGCTGTAAACAGAACCTGGATTCATCCGAAAAAATGACATTTTGCCATTCATACGCCCAGGTTTGTCGTTGAGTACACCATCGCAGGCACTAATGTCGGTGGTGCACCATCAAGGGTAACTGCAGCCATGGTCTCCAAGCTGATAGTCCATGCTGCTGCAAACGTCGTCGAACTGTTTGTGCAGATGGTTGTTGTCTTGAAAACATCCCCATCTGTTGACTCAGGGATTGAGACGTGACTGCACGATCCGTTACAGCCATGCTGATAAGATGCCTGTCATCTCGACTGCTAATGATACAAAGCTGTTGGGATCCAGCACAGCATTCCGTATTACCCTCCTGAACCCACCAATTCCATATTCTGCTAACAGTCATTGGATCTCAACCAATGCAAGCAGCAATGTCACGATACGATAAACCGCAATCACGATAGGCTACAATCCGACCTTTATCAAAGTCCGTAACATTATGGTATGCCTTTCTCCTCCTTAACAAGGCATCAAAACAACGTTTCACCAGGCAACACCGGTCAACTGCTGCTTGTGTATGAGAAATCGGTTGGAAACTTTCCTCATTTCAGCATATTGTAGGTGTCACCACCAGTGCCAACCTTGTGTGAATGCTCTGAAAAGCTAATCATTTTCATATCACATCATCTTCTTCCTGTCGGTTAAATTTCGTGTCTGTAGCATGTAACCTTCGTGGTGTAGCAATTTTAATGGCCAGTAGTGTATGTATACACAAAAAGACAATTTTAAAACAGTAAATCGGGTTAATGTAGATAGCTCATCACTTTCATAATTAATGGATGTGCCAGCCCATTCAGAACACATCAGAATCATGACTCTAACAGATTGACTAGTTCAGACCAAATGCACCATTCACTTTGTCTTGTCTCAGTGGCTCAAGATGGAAATGTCACATCCTGGTTGTTAACTTTACTGAACACAGCTTCTTGTCCCTCAGTCTTAACTAATGCTTCTACCATTAACATATTTCTTGTTCCTCAGTAGAGAGGAGGCAGCATGAGGTCAGGGTGGGGGGTGGTGTGGTGTGGTGTGGTGTGGTGTGGTGTGGTGTGGTGTGTGGGTGTGTGTGTGTGTGTGTGTTTTGTACTGAGCAGGGATTTTAACTGTTTCATATGTGGCCTTGTCTTCCTGAATTTCCACACACCTTGGTACTCATTAATGTGATACCTCCTTCCCTTGCTATAGCAGGCACAAAAGGAAGCACTGGATGGTTCAGATTTGCTCATCTGTGAGATATAAGTATAGTATTGCTTGAAGAACGCTGAGGCAGTTGGAGCAGATAAGGTATTTCATAATTTTAATAGATCTCAACTGCTCTAATACCCTCACACCTGGAAATACCATTATCATAAACTGTAAATTATTTTGTAAGAGTATTTTGAGGGCATAATCAGGGAACACCACAGAGCATTCACTTTTCTACTCCTGTTTAGGTCCATCTGATTATATTGCAACACACATTTGTCCCAGTAAGTTATGGGATCTCGGAGATAAAAGAAGACAAACAGACATCACGGTGGCACAACACAGAAACATGACATATATGGCAAGCTAGTATGAGATTACTTAGAGTTGTGGCAATAGTCTGCAGGCAGAGGTCTTAGTAATATGATTCCAAATATGTGAGCTATGCATTTGTTACACGGCATTTAAGAATGGGAAACTAGACACAAACAAATAAATTCAGATGAGATTGCACATAGTTCAAATCTTAAGTCAGTCAGCATAAAGTGGGCTGGGAGTAAAATATTAGCCACAATGCCATTTCATCACTGAATTAGATTCCAGCTAAAAGAAAACACTCAATGACTTTGCAGTATCTACCATGTGCTACAACCCAACAACAGGATCATCATCTTGCCTTGAAAGGTTGAGAAATAAACACACCGCCAACCCCAGTTGGAGATCACATGGCAGCATCTATGACACAAATCTTGCATTATGCTATGCATCCCTGGCATCAAGACATTTCTGTATGTGTTCAGAACACTATTAGATGGATTCCCTTCATTCAAAGTCATAACTTAGACTGGGAAGTCTGCCCAATATGATAGATCGAGAGACAACTGATTAAGAGTCCTGTTCAGTCAAGTGACGGTTTAGCACAGCAAGTGATTCACTCCTTCTGCTCATCTGAGCCCGTGACATGGCATTACAATCTTGCCAACATTATAGAAAGGAATCAATATGGTAACATCAGTGTTCTCCTCTGTTATAATGTCTCATTAGCAGCACATGCACTATTGCCTGTTTTATCTAAAGCTACGGTGATAGTTGTGGTCTTTGAGAACAACATTCTGCTATGGTACGGGCACCTTTTCCTTACCACCTATGACTGGGTCCAAGATTATTACATGGTAAAGCAGCTCTCCATCCAAAGGCTGGTTTGAACACCATAGTATTTTAATAGACAGGGCCCTGTAGTATGTGGTATACCCTCACCTCCCACCAACCTTTGACTCTGACAATTTAACATGGAGTTAGAATTATGACACTACTTGCCATTTTTCATACATGCAAAACAAAGGCAGGGGTGAGAGAATAGATAAATGACAGGAAAACCACTTGGGATAACTGAGGATTGAACCCTGAACATTTGGATTTTTAGTCTGATCATATTATCTTCAAAAGTCTGTTTATTTTGCCAACACAACTGGCCACCTCCAGCTTTGGCAGGATCATTGTTACCATTCAATAAATTTATAGTTGTGGTACCTCATATCACTAAAATATATGAAATGCGTGAGGCATTGTAGAACAAAAGATGCTGCCCATTACACTGCCACTGTAGACCACTGTTGGCATCAAGAGGGTAATGGGAGCCATTATCAAAAGGCATGTGGATGGCCTCATCCATAGCATTGGGATCCACTACCTACCCTGAAAAACAATGTGAGGACATCACACCATGTACTGATGATTTGTATGCCACCACCAGGACAGTAAACACAATGAGTGGCACCAGTGGCCCATGACAGAATTTCCATTACACCTTGAAATTTGCATCGATACACCACATATAACATTCTTATCAGGATATTTTTCAGTGCACACAATTCTTGTGTCGTCTTGTTTCATTTTGTTGACTTCTAAGACCTTTTTACTTACAGACAAGAGTACAGATGCAGAACTTGCAAGGTGATGGCCCCTGCCACGGCCACTCTTGGTAAAAAAGTCTGTTTATTTTGCCAACACAACTGGCCACCTCCAGCTTTGGCAGGATCATTGTTACCATTCAATAAATTTATAGTTGTGGTACCTCATATCACTAAAATATATGAAATGCGTGAGGCATTGTAGAACAAAAGATGCTGCCCATTACACTGCCACTGTAGACCACTGTTGGCATCAAGAGGGTAATGGGAGCCATTATCAAAAGGCATGTGGATGGCCTCATCCATAGCATTGGGATCCACTACCTACCCTGAAAAACAATGTGAGGACATCACACCATGTACTGATGATTTGTATGCCACCACCAGGACAGTAAACACAATGAGTGGCACCAGTGGCCCATGACAGAATTTCCATTACACCTTGAAATTTGCATCGATACACCACATATAACATTCTTATCAGGATATTTTTCAGTGCACACAATTCTTGTGTCGTCTTGTTTCATTTTGTTGACTTCTAAGACCTTTTTACTTACAGACAAGAGTACAGATGCAAAACTTGCAAGGTGATGGCCCCTGCCACGGCCACTCTTGGTAAATAACAGTAATTTTGGTTGCACCAAGTGTCGATGTGCTCTGTTTTGCCACATCACAAACCAGCTCTTTGTAATCAGTCCATGAAGGTATGTTCCACTACAGGGTGACCAATGGTATGCAGTGCCACTGACCTGGAATATGAGGGGCGGAGTGGGGGGGAAGGGGGGGGGGGGGGGGGGGGGAATGGAAGAGCTTTATGACTGTCTGGTGATTCCTGGCAGATTTTTATTTATGTCTATCCCAGAGATATCTGCTTACTGCATTCTGTAACTGACAATATCTGCTATTAGACAGCTTGCAGCATGATATCTTGAAAAAATACAACTGCTTTTGTGCAATGTTTAACTTTTCTTTAAAGGAGTAAACAGTTCTGTATAGGGTTATACTGTTCTGTATGCATCTACATACCGTTTCCATTACCTTGTTTGATGTCCACTTAGAGAGGAGTGACTTTTTTCCAACAGATACATTGTTGTGCACTTGTACATACAAATAGCATTCAGTACTATACTTGTGTACAAGTTAACCAATTTACTTCGAATGACACTTTTCACCAACAGAGATGAAACATGAAGAGAAGATGGGTGGCTACTGGATCTTATCACCTTTCTTCTCCTCTGAATATGAGATTCACTTTGAAATGTACAAAAAATTAAAATTACACTCATCAGCATAAACATGACAGTCTATGCATCACATCAGATTATCACCTCAACAGTGTTGTACAATGAATCCGTCAGGTGCAATGAACTGTCATTGTGATGCTCAGCAAAATGACGCCAAACCAAAGGAAGTGATCACCAGGCTGAAGCACAGACACAACTTCACAAGTAGGTATAGTCAGACCACTTATGCAAGAAGCTAACAAAGTGAAAGAAGCTAGACAGTGTCTTTGAAGTGTGAAGTTTGGCAACACTAAAGTTCCAGCTAGGTTCCCTCAGGAGCTGACTAAATGAGAAAAGTAGAATGAATGAAGTCACTGCCACCAAATGGTGACATTTGGCTGCTACAACCTTTTGTCTCTTCTGAGTTGATGGTGCTGTTGTTGGAGGAGCACTGACTGCCAAACTCTCATAAATATCGCACCCTTCCCTCCCCCTCCAAATCAGGTCCTCAATCTTTAGATTTTCTCAGGTGCTCACTGACATCCTCTGTACACAACCTTAATGAGTTGTGTATGTGATGCTAACTACTGCCATCTCAGTGAGCTGCTGAGTTCGAGGCAGAGACCACTGCAGTGCCAGATGAAGTATCCAGTCATGTACCTAGGGTTTCATCTCCAGTAGCTGTAGGCAACTCCCCGAGTTGGGTACCAAACACAGGCAATGTAGCACCTTTGCCCAAAGTGTCACCAGCCAGTAGACTACCTCCTGCTGGCTGCCACTTCCCTAGTGGGTCACATGCTCAAGCCTTGCTGTAAACAGGTTCTAAAGGCTTCCATTGTCACTGATCACTACCCAGTGTGGGCATACGCCTTCGACTTGGACCATGGTGGATGCTTTGGTTTGATCACTGTCTTCCCCAGTGTGGTACATGGCAAGTACACAGCCTTCCTTATGCACCTTTGATACTAGATTTATTCTTGGTGAGCCACTCAGCTGTGTCAGCATTGATTTTAGAATCCTTGACTAGGGATTGTATCTGTCTCACTACCTTCATCTATCTCATTGTCTTCATTGGGAGATCTCTCTTTTGGTTCATTCTATAAGCAATCATTCCGCAACTCACTCATTTTGGTTTCATATGATGAAATGTCCATTATTACTATTGAGTTTTCTTTGTGTGTCTACAGTATTTTCATTTTTTTTAGTGTTTCATAACGACATAGTCCAATATTCAAAAAGATTTTATTCAAACATCTATCAGTAGTTCTGAAACTAGTCAGTGGTACTTGAGTACTTGACCTCAGAATAATTCTCCAAGATTTAACAATGCTGGCCATTAAAACTAAAATGCCATGAATACTGCATGCAACAAGTTTCAAAAACAGACTAAGTGTACTATATGCAAATAATTAGCATTTCAACGCACCTGCATGAAGTAGGAAAAAGACCATTCACATTCTGTATATGAGAAAAGATTATGCAGAGGGTTCTCATTCAGAAGTAGCTTTTGAATGTTAGTTCATTGTGAGATGGTCATGTTATAGCTTGTGTGCAAGGGAGAAACTTCTACCAGCATGTATCAAAATTAGGCAGTGGCAAGGTCATTGTACTGGTCAAGATCCCATGATTGTCATGAGAATATGGAATCGAAGGGATCAGGAGTAAGATACTCTTACTCAATGCCATGCAAGATCACATTGGTCCCATATGACTAGTGCCAGAGACGAAAAACACACTGCTTGTTCCAACATACAAAATTTTACTGTCACATCACGTACTCTCAAGTCAGGAAATGATCTTGTCTGCAATGCAACAAATATCCACAGGATCAGTGCGATGATGACTGCAGCATCACAGACAGTCGGTACAACAACTGTAATTGTGGCTTACATCAAGAAGGCAGTGGAGAGCAGTGTAGTGATGGTGCCATATCCAACAACAGAAGTGCCTTCATATCATCTTTTTGGACAAGTCTTTGTTCTGTGCACAGTATCGTGATGAATGTATCCATGTGTGGGAACTAGGATTGATTTTGTTATCTTCGTGCAGGCCCAGTACATGGTGTGATGGTATTGGGTGCCAGTTTGTACACAACTCAACCACCTCTAGTTTGCATAGCTGGTGATTTGGACAGCTGGAACACTATATTTCTGACTTGTTAATGCTGGAGGTTGCATCCTATCTTTGAGGTCTCTCTGATGTCACCTCTCAGCATAGCAACATGAGACAGTACATTGTCTGTACTGTCCTGACTTATCTAGATTCAGAGGGTATTTGACTGTTGCCCTGTTCAATATATTCTCAGGATCTATTAACTTCTGAATACATTTGGTCATAATCTGATGAAAGAATGGCACACAACCACTTGTCAGCCACTATGCTTCATAAACTCTGGCACACTTCAAGTAGCATGGAATGACATACCTGTGTGTCATCTGAGATGAATTTGACTCTGTTCACACCCACATTGGAGCCACTGTTGTTGCCAGAAATGACAGCCCTGTGTACTGAATTTTGCGCCCTGTATACCCCACCAAATCATCTATAAATTTAATCATGTATTCTTCTTACTATACTCTCAACACACATTAAATACAATTTTGTTATTTCGTGCTGGAATTTAAATGGTCAGCAGTTTACTGGCTGACAGAGGCTTCCAATCTACAGTACTAGGTGGCCGAGTTGTTCTACCACACAAACTGTCCACCAGAAAGAAATTAAATCATTTACTTTTGATGTAATGTCTCATTTTCATAACTGACCTCAGTGTTTGTCCATACAACTGGAATTCATATTTGAGAGAAACAAAGTGTGTGATAGAGATTGATGACTAAAGCCAATTTTAGTAATAAAACGAAAAACAACAAAATTGTTTAAATGTAAAATACAAGGACAAAAGCCTTTGGAATAAACTTTGCAGTATGACTTGACAGATTGGTAGAACACATATCTGCAAGTTTATTCAGTAACACAGGGTCAGCAGGAATTCTGAGTTAAGACAAATGCTTTCATAACAATGCTGTTTACTGTAATAAGGAACCGGAGATGAGTAAACTGAAAAACACCACAACCTGGTCAGGAATAACAGCTTTCTGGACTCAGTTCATTTCTATTGACTATATTTGAAAGTTATTCCTATTAAATCATAATCTTCCTTCTCAAAATGCCTTGATTCAGATACTGTACATGATATAGGATCATATCAAAGGAAGCCTTATATTTTGGAAGAACACACAGTTCACACAAAGGTTCTATGAGAAATAAAACTAAAATAACTACTTATTTGAAATTGTGTATTTATATTTTTACAATTCTGGAATAAATATTATGCCACAGCCTGCTGGTAGTTTAAACAGCATACTGCAATGTCATTAAGATGAAAATATTAACAAAACTGTCATATATAAAAAGGACAAGCACAGTTGCCATTTATTTACACCTAAAGTATTAATTTGCATGTTGTATATGGAAAATATATTTACAATCTCTGCATTAATTATACCCACCTGAGTATCAGAGACAGTAAATGACAATATGGAAATATATGCTGTATTCAAAGCACATTATTTTGTATAAATATTTTAGAATGAAAGAAAGATTTGCTAACCAGTAATTCTTAAAAAAAAAAATTACATGGAGCACGAGTAACTACATTATGACGACATTTATGGTGACGGTTAACTAACTTATCATTAACAGTCAAAAGTTTCACAAACTTCTTAACAATGCACAATTACATTTTTCAAATTACAGTCAATTTCATATTGCCAAATGCAATGCAGTCAGAGAATAACAAGACAAATGTTACATAGTACGCCTTCAGCCTGCGAAACAGGAAAAGCCATTAAGTATACAAAAGATCATATATACAAATAAGTCACAGCTTCTCTGTCAGCAGTTGATACTCAGAATCGAATATGAGCAATATTTTTCTTCAATCCCTGCAGCCAGTCGCTTCAAAAAATCACAACATCCACACTCAATTACTGTGCAAATTGTCAGTGTGTTAGGATTATTCAGACTATATCACTCCCTAACAGCTGTTATATTTATACAAGTTGCACTCAATATACGATGTGGGCACAAATCCCTCTTCACCGTCTTTTTGTCGCCTCACTCTGGTCCATCCATCACCCTGATCAAGTTCAATGATGAAGAGCTCCTCCCCATCATGCATTGGTATTGAGCCTTCACTCGTAGCTGTGGAGCAAAAACAAAACACACTTAAAACCTGTTATATACTTGATTATTATTACTACAATAATCAATTACTATAATCATTTAGTACATTTCTCATGTACCAAAAAACAGTTTAAGACAATGGGAACAACACATATGCCTTGCATAATTTTGCCTTGATCACAAGTCAGTGACTGCAAAGCAACATTTATTTTTATTTTTATTTTTTTAAAATTAAAGTACAGATAACAAGAACATAAACCAGTAAAAGCTAACTTGAGGGAAGATCTATTTGGGTTCTGCAGAAATGCAGAAGCATGTGAGGTAATACCGATTATACCACTTATCTATTACGGTAGACAGAAGAAAGACAAACCTACATTCACAGCATCTGTAGATTCAGATAAAAAAGTTTTACTATTATGTTAACTGCAACATTTTCTTTGAAAGTCTAAAGATGCCAGGGATAAAACATAGGGAGCAGAATGTTTACCTATAACTTTTACAGGAATCCAGAAAACAGTTTTAAAGTGTCAAAGGACATGACAGGGTGATGGTAACTCAGAAGGAAGTGATGTAGGCTTACAGCCTACATATAGACTAAGCAGTAAGAATGATAATTTTTTTGGTTTCAGAGCGCTCAACGACACTTATCAGTGCCCTTACACAATATGAACTAAATGCTTAGTGAGAATAAAATCTTTCCTTGCAAGCAATCTTTTTGGGACAATGGATCACAGACACATATCAGACACTCAACAAATCATCCAGTAATGCCAACAGAGACAGTGATTCCTTATCAACATATTAAAATGGATAGTAAAATCTTAAATAATAAAAGACTATACCAGTCTTCATTTGTTACTTTCCTTTACCTCTAGCCACACTTTTTCCATCTGGCACACAACTCTACATCTCAGTAATGAGGTAATAGCACTCATGGGGGCAGTACATTATGTGCCAGCATGCCGATTTCCCAGGATTTCCAAATGATCCAATACCCAACAGACTGACACTTCCTTCCCTTGAAACTGTAGTGTGTAAAGTATGCCCTGTATGTTTTGGACAACTCTGCTCGGTAGATCTGGCAAATGGTCTCTAGGGCACTTACAGCATCAGGGCAGATGAGAAAGTTATTCTGTTGACTAGAGCTCATCTGTGTCTATGCCTCTAGGATTGCATAAAGCCCTGTATCAAAACTGTAAATTTGTCTGGAAGTCTAATCCTAAAGTCAATGTCAGGGGAAATCATTGAGCAGATGACTGTATAGCCATGCTTACACCCATCACTGTAATTACTAAATCAGGTGCTCCTATAAAAGTTCGTAGAGGGCTTGTTTAAAAAATGGAATATAGAGTACAAAATTTCTTGTACTTTGTCAAATTTGAAAACAGCCTGCCCTCACTACTAACCAGAAAGAATTCTTTCTCCACCCCTGTGTTAAAACAGTCAGGGTTACCAAACTGAGGTCTGCAAGCTGCTCCTTTACTTAAGCCCCTAATGGTCTTATTGCCCTTCTGTAATTTACATACATTAATTCTGCTGAAACTGGTAGAAGAAGATTAAAGGCTAGAGACTAGAGGATTGACTAGTGAATACATGCATGCTGCACCATGAGAAACTTTTACCAGATGGTTGGAGGTGGTTTCCCAGCCTCATCATTCAGGCTGCGTATGGGGCTGGTCCTAAAGGCTCCTGTTGGCAAATCTACTGGCCTATTGGCCAACCATGACATATATGATGAAATTCCTCCCCCCCCCCCCCCCCCCACACACACACACACACACACAAATCTGAGGAAAATTTGAAATCTGTGTTTCAACCCATAATTATAAGTTTCTTACTGTTGGTTGAAATTTTTGAGAAGCTATCTTGAGACTAGAAGACAAATAAATAATTCAACATTGTCCACAAAAAGAAAGCATCGGGCAGGACTCCTGATTGTAGACACTATGCTGATGATGGCTACTGCAAAAAGATTAACATTTAATACACTCCCTGAGGGACACCATTCTCCCAAGAATATGAGTCTGAGAGTGAGTTGCCAGATATGACACTAAAAAATTGTCCTAAAATGAAGAACACCATAATGTGAGGAGAACTTCACAAGTCACATTCATCCAGTTGTCAGGTAATATACAGCCTGTCCAGAAAGGGTGACCCTGGTTTCAAAATTAAGTATCTCGAAAACTAAGCTTGATAGGCAAGTACAACAAATGCTATGTTTATTGTGAATTTTATACCCAAGTCATGCATAAGTTTTGAAATAGTTCAATAAGTTGCTAACACATGGAACCCTAACTGCAGTATGTAGTCCCTATAAATAGTGTACCACAGCTTAGAACTATCAGCTCCATTGTTGAAACGTGAAAGGTGGTTAGCATACCAAAGGAAGAGGTTGAAATCACTTATTCCACTAACCAATGTGCTTTTTTTTGGTATCTGAATAACACAGGTTAGAACACAGTGCCACAGTGCCAAAGCATAGTTTTCAAACATGATTTAATGTTGCAAAATGACATGATGTCAAAACCACTTGCAAGATCTTTGCCAAATTCCAACGGGCAGGCAGCATGGCCGATGACTTAACAGGGAATGTTGGCACAAGGCAGACTGAAGTTACTCCTGAAAATGTCACCACAATTTCTGGAATTATTCAGCAAAGTCTATGGAAATACATCTGAAGAATTGCAGCAGAGACCAATTTGAAGCACTCATGCACACAGAAAACACAGATAGAGCCTGCACATTGCCATTCAAAATCCAGAGTCACCAAGCTATACCTGTATGAGCTGTGTGACAGAGGACTGATTTTGCAAACCAGATTGATAATTAAATGGTTCAAATGGCTCTGAGCACTATGGGACTTACTTCTGAGGTCATCAGTCCCCTAGAACTTAGAACTACTTAAACCTAACTAACCTAAGGACAACACACACATCCATGCCCGAGGCAGGATTCGAACCTGCGACTGTAGCGGTCACGCGGTTCCAGACTGCAGCGCCTAAAACCGCTCGGCCACTCCGGCCAGCTGATAATGAAGAATTTGAAATTGACTGCATCTGACTCACAGATGAAGCACACTTACATCTGAAGGGAGCTACGAATAAACAAAAGTGGCGATTTTGGGATTCTGAAAATCCCCATTTGTGTGAAGTGAAACCACTGTATTCTCACAAAGTCACTGTCTAGGCTACAGTATGCAGCAGAGGTATTATTGGCCATTTTGTCATGTGAGAAATGATCACTAGTGTACATAGTGTTTCAATTTTGGAACAATTTGTTGTCTCACGTGTAGTACTGGAGGATCGACAACGCATCAAATGGGTCATGCAAGATGGGGCCAGACCACATCACACTGAACAGGTGTTTTGATTTCTTTACAAATAATTCTGGAATAGAGTCACTGCATTGGATTACTGGAAGTTTACTGGTGCAGGGATGGATTAGCCTCCATATTCGCATGATCTGATTCCTTGTGACTATTGTTTATGGAGCTCATTGAAAGATACTCTCTACCACAGGGGCGGCCAAATGTTGCACGTGGCTCATGAGCACACAGGCGCTGCACGTGTGTTGCTCGCGTGCAATCGTCAAACGGGACAGTGACGACAGCCAGCAGGTTGCGGCAGTGTAGTACCATGCTAAGCTGCGGACATTGAAGTGAAGCGACCACTACGTAGTGAACGTTGTATTTCAAGAACCAGAAAATACAGAGTGAATCAACGAAATGGAGAAGTGGACTTTTGCTATCTTTTAAAAATGAATGGGAGAATCATTTTTTCTTTGTGCAAAAACGTGAAAATTTGAAATGTATAATATGTGATAGTATTCTCGCTGATCAGCGGAAGTTTATTATTGAACGCCATTATAATAAATTTCAATATATTCCCATACTTAGTGCAATAAAAGAGGAATTTATCAAGCGATTTGGGGATATATCACACTTATCCCAAGGTTTTGAATAGTTCTTGAGACAATTTGCTGTTTCTGTAGATGATATTCATTCCAGTTTGCAAATGGAATTAATAGATCTGCACTGTAGATTCTACAGCATAATTCTCGTCTGAGAGACAAGTTCCTTTTGGCAAGACGTGTAATAGATTTTTATCACAACTTTCCACAGCAAGAGTTTCCTCGTCTCCATCGTGAAGCCGCGAAGATAATGTCAATGTTTGGCTCGACATACGTTTGTGAGAGACTTTTTCTGTTATGAAGATTAGTAAGTCTCGGTTAAGAATAAACATCAGTAATGAAAATTTACGTAACTGTTTGCATTTGTCTGTATGTAGAAATTTTGTTCCAGACATTAAATGTATTGTAAACTCCACCTGTGATAATTAAATGAAACGTATCGAAGGTAACAGGTACTCTTTCAAACCACGATTTCTTTCAAGCACTCCTACTAACCTTATTCTTTCATTCAATAAAACAGGCCAGGAAACAAAACGCATTACAGAGGAAGAAGCGGAGAGACGGTATGGTGGGGATTGGAGAGAAGCGGGAGGCCAACTTGCCCCTGTGTGCACGCAGAAGACCCGTTAACTGCACACGTGCAAGTGCATCGCACACATGCAGGATTCCTGCCCACCCCTGCTCTAACCACAACCATCCTACCAAGCTAGACAAGCTGGAATTGGCAATCTGTGTGGCATTTGACCCCACTTCTGTTGTGACACTACAGGACGTGACCGCAAATTTCATCGTTCATTTGCACTACTTCCATACTGCGGGCGGTGAACATTTTGAAAGACTGTGATGTGATTGCAAAGGCTGCTTGCATAGGATGTGTTTAATTATGCATGCTGTTACTGCATAAGCTGTGCAGCATACAGCACCACCTGTCACCAGCTTTTCAAACTATTTCAAAATTTCTGTATAACTTCCATATAAAATCCTTACAGGTTTCACAATAAATGTAACGTTTGTTTTACTCATCTATCAATCTTAGTTTCCGAGATATTTAATTTGACATTGGAGACTCTTTCAATTGACATCCTATAGTAACTCCATATAGTGTCAATGGCCTTTTTAAATACCAAGAAATATTTCTGTCAAGTGCTGACTACACAAAAATGCTAATTTTATTGCTGCCTCAAAGAGTATTAGATAGCTGAGTACAGAGTGGTACCTATGGAAACCTCACTGAAGGCAACTGTCAAGTCTTCTAATCTCTAGAACCCATACTGAGCTACTGATGACCATTCATTCGAATATCTTCCCCATACATAATTGCTACACTGTAATAACTAAACTGGTGTGCAAAAGTAACTTTCACAGGAAGTGTTATTGCCAAGTATATAGCTTGATGAAAGTTGGACCACAGGTAAAAAGAACTGATACTTTTATTCAGAGACAATAATTACACTGAAGTCACTGCTGCGGCAAACAAAAGTTGGGAGATATATTTACGTTGCTTTGTCCTTCAGTGCAAGGCAAGTCAAGTGGTTGACCCCAGAACGTCAGAGTGCACTCCTGATGTCTGTGGCTTGCTGATTGACCACTACAGTCACCAAACTCATGTAATTGCAACTAGGCTCAAATTTAACCAGTGTTTTAAGCACCATAAGACGACATGTGAAGAATGGGCTGCTATCTTGCAAGGCTTAGCACCCGTAAATGTTGATATCTGTCTTTTCCCCCCAACACAGAAATTAGTGCAAAGACTTTAGTCATTTAAATCAACCTTGAGTGATGTTCTAAAACTTGTCAAAGCTCATGAAGTAACTGCATCTGCACAAGCAACATTTCATAATTCCTCTGGTGTTGATGTTGTAGCATTATCAGTTGTCACTGTGCTCTATTGAGCAGCTGTTCATCCGGTAGTCCAGTGTCATGGGATTAAGTAGTTGGTACTGTAGTTAGTGACCCCCTACCCTCGGCGTCAGGAAACATACAAAAACGGAAGCTTTTGTTCACTGCTGGCATGACCCAATGTGAGTGGAAGCTCCTACAATGGTTTCCTCGCAGTCATTGTCACAGGGTCCCAGAAAAGAACATGCCATAAAATCATATACATACTGAGGCCCATAGGATCAATGGCATTGCTGCCCTTACCATGATGTCACCTGTTTTGCATGCCGCAAACCAAGTCGTCTTGCAAGTGTATACCTGAGCCAGCAGACACCAACAATACTGGCTATCACCTTGCTACATCCTATCTTGCTGCTGCTCATAGCGGCAGTAGATGGGATGCCAACGCTCACGTTGCAATTGGACATTAATAGAGCAACGGCAGATTTTCAGCTGGATAAAGCCACAGCCATTCTCTGATTAATGAGAATATATACCAGAAAACTGGCTCTCCACAGCAGAGGTCCATTCAGTGCGAGTTGTTGACTTACAGTGGCGAGCTGAGTCCATTGCGGGGCCCAGATCATAGTGGGGCCAGATTGTAGTCCAAGCCAAATACAAAAATCTCAGTAACTTACCATGCTAACAGTCAACTCTTGGACAACAACTAACATTTTTGCCTTACACACTTTTGCACTTTTTGGTTTCAAAATTCAGGACCAGGTGAGTCTATTTTTTACTGTGATGCCATTCACAGAATTTGATATGTTATGCATGTACTTAAAACCAATGTTTGGATCTGCATTAGGTTGTGCAACAAGGTTCCAGACCAACATATCATTAAAGCAATCAGAAGTGCCCAAGTTTTATAGAGCTCGTCCAGTGCCTTTCACTACATATAAGCAAGTTAAAGCAGAATTTGATAGGCTGCATAGACTGTGAGTTGTATTTCTAGTATCGTCTAGCCATTGGGCTACACCCACAATCATAGTTAAGAAAGTAAATGGATAACTTAGAACTTGGGGTAATTTTAAGTCTACCATTAATGCTCAAACCAATGTCAATATGTATACAAGTCGTAGGCTGGAGGAATAGTTGGCAAAATTGGATGTGGGCCATTATCTTTCTAAGATGCCTGTAGATGGTCAGATGAAGCAGTTTTTAGAAATTAACTAGTAAACTACAGATTCTTTACTGAATTGAACTGGCATGTATAAAACAGTTTCAAATGTCTGATCACCATACAAATCACTTAATGTGCTAAATATTTGACATAAAGCATTTACGTAAGAAAAGTTCAGAAAAGGTTGGAAATTGTGCTTTAAGTTTGTTGGAAGCTGCTAAGTGTCTTCATTATGAAAATGTTGGTTGTAAAAACATAATAATATTCCAATGTCTTTTCCAATGCCAAAGTTTTATTGACTGGACAGCAAAAATGTAGTAAAGGATAAACTTTTTTTCTTTCATAATTTTGTGGGGGAGTGTTAGCAAGAAAAGTTCCTAAAAGGTTTGAAATCGTGTAAAGTTTCTTGGAAATCACTAAGTGCTATCATTTTGACATATTGGATGAACAAACTCCAGGAATTTGTCTCTCATCAGTTACAATGGCTGGAAAAAAATACACAGTTTTTAACTGTAATTCTTTTCTTCTTGTGTTAAAAATTTAACGTAGGATAATACCTGTTAATGAGTTGGTTATGACAGTATTTTAAAATTTAGTCAATTGTTATGTTAAATGCTGAAAGTCAGATATTTGCTGCCCCTGGAAGAAGTTAGACAGCCAACCTGCAACTAGTATGGGGTTTCAGGACGATCACTTAGTAATATAGATATGACATTCAGCATGTACTGTTGTTGTAACAGTTGCCATTTAGGGTCACAAGCACTCCTGTGATATTTCAGAGGTACCCTGAGAAACTCATCCAAGGTATCCCCAAACGAGTTAATTACAACTTGCTAAATACGGGTGTCACATGCGAGCAGCAGCTACGCAACCTACAGATGAAGGGCTCACATCCACACACAATCATATGGACACAATCACTAACTTACTGGCTCATAAGAACACCAGTCATTCCTGGGCAAAGTCAATTATTACATGAAATTTATTCTCAATGTGGCCTAGATGAATCATTTGTGGAAAAAAAAGGTGTTAAATTTGGTGGCCAGAGCACTGCAAGAAAGCTTTTGTGCAACTTAAAAAGTGCCTTAAGTCAGGCCCTTGTTTACCAACATTCCATCCCAGCAAATGCTTAACACCTGCCACTGATGTATCAGACTATAGCATTCAAAATCTCACAAATAAAGCCAATATCATGGAACAGCCCATTGTGTTTGCATCTAAAACATTACATGTGGTGCAGAGAAATTATTCAACAAATTGAGAAAGACGTATTGGCTACCATATACAGCATCAGGAAGTTTCATGCATATCTCAATGGTATTAAGTTTCACCTGATCACTGAGCAGAAACTTCTTAGTTCACTATTTGGCCCTCATCTGAAACCTACCAACAAGATCACACAGCAGTTGCAACAGTGGGCACTGCTCCTAACCTACAAGATCCATTATTGGTCGCAATGCAGCACCAAGAGACAGATATACTTTCCCACTTGTCCTGTGGTCCAGATGAAGAGTCTGACAGGCACAAAGTGCAATGTTCTGCCTTAAGACACGAATCAGTGACACACCCTCTCTGAATTCCCAATTACAGCAAGTGAAGTAGCAGCAGAAAGAGACCATGATATTCTACTCTGCAGAGTGTTGTCTGCTGTACAGGGGAGTTGGCCCGAGCACTTGCCTAATGACACCAGTCTAGAATGGTGCACCTATTTTCATTAACACACAGGCTTAACATCACTGATGGTGTCATATTGTTAGCTACAGATGATTCTGGATGCCAGGTGGAAGTTCCTCCAAAGCTCTGCCCCCAAATACTGAAGCTCCTCCAGACCACATATTGAGGATTGCACAGAATGAGGATTGCACAGAATGAGGGCACAGTACAGCATCGTGTACTGGCTTGGTGTTGATGCCGCCATAGAATACACCATCCAGAATTTCCACACTTGCACCCACACTCAAATCAGCCCCATCACAGTGTTTCAATCCTTGGCTGTGCTCTGACCACTCCTGGCTGAGAGTGTATGTTGATTTCGCCAGACCGTTTCAATGAGCAATGTGGTTGGTTTATGTAGACACCCTCTCTAACTTTCCATACATGGCAAAGAAGGCTACCATCGCCACCACAGCTAGCATTTGCAATAGGGTGAGCACCTATTATACCGGTTTCCATGAATGGCCCTCAGTTCATGGCATGTGCTTTGCATTGAGTGCCTGACCACTGACCCTTTGTATCCCACGTCCAATTCTGAAGCCAAACAGATGGTCAAGAGCTTCAAAATGCAGTTGCGCAAGATGATGATGACAGCTGACTCAGGGAGGCACTCACCAGCTTCCTCACCATCCACCACTCAACCTCTGAAAATGGACATGGCCCAGCCGATATTTTACGTTGGCGTAGACCGCATACCTTCTCCGAACCTGCTTTGCCCAACTCAGTGGGACCACCGCCTCCACATATAGCCATATTACAGCTCAGGTTCCCACATTTGATTCATATTTTAGGCCAAAATGTCAGGTGGATCAGAATTGTTGTCAGCAATGGGGTGTGGCAAATTTTGAGGTTGTGGCCAGCAACAAGCAGTCAGTTAAGCACCACAATCAGCTCTGGCCACAAAGAGCCACAATGACCCATCCTCCTCCTCCTCTCTCTCTCTCTCTCTCTCTCTCTCTCTCTCTCTCTCTCTCTCTCTCTCTCCCCCCCCCCCCCACACACACACACACACACACACACACTTTCCCATCAATTACCAACAAAGGCCAGGGTATAATAATCATGTTTTGACAGATGTAAGCTGCAGTTGTTATGATGATGATAATGATGACCATGGGTTTAAAGGGACTAAACTATTGGCTATCAGTCCCTCGATTCATAGCAGTGCGAGTTAAAAGGTACAAAATGAGTAAAGAAGAGCTATCAACTCCAGAGGCTGTGCCCATGTCATCATGGCTGAAGATGCATGTGGCTGTAGCTCTAGCCAGATAGTTGAAAATGAAATCAAACTCAGCCCACTAAAAATTGTAGCTGGTCACTGAAGTATACACCAAAAAGAATCGTCATAGTCTTGTGGAACTTTAGAACCAATTAGACTAAACAGATAGATAAATAAAACACATACATTAAACTTTAAAAATGCATGACAGTGCGGAGAGAGAAAGTAGATTGAGTTTGCTCAGGGCACTTGCCACAGTGAGAGGTACTCTTCCCACAACCATATCTTACACCGTGAGTGGAGGTGGATTGTATTTTGTTGCAAAATCTGCTTTCTCTCAGGAAACACAGGACTTTGGTAACTACTAACCCATTGTCTGCACATATCCGAGGTAATCAGGTTGATATGTTGATTGCTCCTCTCAGATCAGCCAGCAGGCCACACATTGTGAGAATATGAGCAATCATGAGATGGTTACCAGAGCTGCGTTGAGGAAAGTCCTCTTGATTCAAAAGGGTCTCAGATATAAATATCGCCTCTAATGAGGTCAATTTGAGTGTGACTGTTAAGTTAATCTGGATGCCTATATCAGGTTTATGTGAAATAAAGTTAATTGTTGGACGTTTTTACTGGTCACCAGATTCTGCCGTGACAGTTTTAGAATCAGTTAAAGAAAATCTATGCTCAGCAGCATGGAAATACCCAGATCATGCATACTCGTTGGAGGACTTTAACAAGCAGAGTATACACTGGGAGTCCATGGATTCATTGCAGGGGGTATAGACAGGCCGTGCTGTGAAGTACTTTTACACATGTTTTGTGAAAACTGCCTTGAGCAGCTAGTGCGACAGCCCATATGCAATGGAAATATTTTTGACTTTGTAGCTAAAACAGGCCTGATCTTACTGACATTGTCAATATAGAAACAGTGATTATATCAGCTAGTTTGACAACCCACACTGAATGGAAATATTTTTGACCTTGTAGCAACAAACAGGCCTAACCTTATCAATTGTGTCAGTATAGAGACATGGTTAGATATCATAGCACTGTTGGTTACTGAAGCTAATAAAGCAATCAAGAAGGTTAGGAGAGTATTTTTGTTAAAAAGAGCAGGCAATTAGTTGCTAGTGTATTGCTTAGACAATGAATGACCTCACTTAGCTCCAGTTTGATGGCAGTAGAGGAAATAAGAGCAGAAGTTTAAAACAGATTGTAAATTGCACTCTGGAGCAGTATGTGCCAAGTTAGAGGATTAAGGACAGAAAAGAATCACTGTGGCTTAAAAAGAAAATTCAGAAAATCCTGAGGAACCAAAGAGTCTTACACTTTCGGTACAAAAGAGAATGAGCAAATGATGACAGGTGAAAGTTAGCAGACACTCATGTAGCCATAAAAAGATCAATGTGCGAAGTATGTAATTGGGAAATTGTGAGAGGACTGCTATTTTTCTCTGTATACATAAACGGTCTGACAGAGAGGGTGAGCAGCAATTTGTAGCTGTTTGCTGGTGTATGGGAAGTTGTCATCATTTAGTGAGTGTAGGAAGATACAAGATGACTTACACAAAATTTCTAATGAGTGTGACGAATGGCAGCAAGCTGTAAATGTAGAAAAAATGTAAGTTCATACAGGTGAGTACGAAAAACAATCCTGCAATGTTTGAATAAATATCTAGGTGTGATGTCGCAAAGCAATATGACATGAAATGAGCATGTAAGGATTATAGAGGGGGAAAGCGAATGATCGATTTTGTTCACTGGGAAAATTTTAGGAAAGGTTCACTGGGAAAATTTTAGGAAAGTTTGGTTCATTTGTGAAGGAGACCACAAACAGAACAGTAGTGAGACCAATTCTTGAGTACTGCTCATGTGTTTGGGACCCCAATCAAGTCAGATTAAAGAAAGAAATCAAAGCAATTCAGATGCGAGCTGTTCGATTTGTTACTGGTAGACTCAATCAACATGCAAGTATTACAGAAATGCTTTGGGAACTCAAATGGCATTGCATGGAAGTCAGGCAATATTCTTTTCCACAAACACTATTGGGAAAATTTAAAGAACTGGCATTGGTAGCTTACTACAGAATTATCCTACTGCTGCCAACAAACATTTCACATAAGGACCATGCACATAAGCTAAGAGGAATTAGGGTTTGTAAGGAGGCTTTTAGACAGCCATTTCACCCCTCTACCCCCCCCCCCCCCCTCTCTCTCTCTCTCTCTCTCTCTCTCTCTCTCTCTCTCTCTCTCTCTCTCTCTCTTTGCAAGTGGAAAAGGAAGGAAAATAACTAGCAGTGGTAACCTAAAACATGCACCATACAGTGGGCTGTAGTGTATGCATGTAAATGTAATCTGGTGCAGCTGATATGCAGTAGGCACAATATGACGGCATCTTCCCGAGTGGTCTGCAGAGTGATATGCCATGCCTTGGTGGCCCTTTGATTAACCTCAGTTTGTTGAGGCTCATGGTAACTTGATAGTCGACATCCGAAGTGTTCAAAATTTGATGGCATAATTGCAATTGTTTGTCCATGCATGGTATGCCAAGTTCAAGTTTCTTTCCTACGGTCACATCTTTAGCCAATTTGTCAATGAACACCCACATGGCTCAGTGTCCAGAAGAATGTCACCGCCATTCAAGAACTTCCAGTTAATGGGTCTTGGATGTTAGCCACCAAAGGGTCAAAAGAGCTGGTGGCCCTTCCCCTGGCTGAAAAACAGGCACTGGCATGTGGCTAGGGCCAGTAGTTGGTACTTGAGACCTCATTGTGGTCCTACATATGAATTTTGACACAATGTTTGCAAAGTCTGATGTCATATTGATTGGGTGGAATTGTTCAAACTTTTTCTTAGTGTGTTGACAAGACAAGCTGTCAAGTGTTTTATATTTCTGGCATTTCTACACCCTCTTGAAAACTGGGCATGTCAGTGAATGAGGAGTGGATGGTGTTCTGGACAGTTTACACATGTAGGTGGTTGTTTGCAAGAGCTTACCTTATGTGTTGTCCTTTTGCATGCCCCATAATTAGCCTCATTACTACAGTGGCAGGTCATGTGTCCAAACCTCTGGCAACCAAACTATCTCATAGAAAGAGGAAAACAGAGTTTGACATCACACCTATAAACAATGACATTAACTTTCTTAGGTAAAACATTTTCATTGAAAGCTAGGATGAAAGGCTTCAGTATCTTCCCAATCACCCTTAGGTCCTCTCTGGAGGTGATGCACAAAATGGATCCCATGCCACTCTAAGTTAGCATGCAGTTCTTCATCTGTTTGTAGTATGAGGTCCCGATGGAAGATAACACCATGCATCCTATTGAGTTTACTATGGGGAAGATGGTAACTGGTATATACCGAAGTTTGTCACAGGCCTGAAGTACCTGCAGTTGGTTAGCATGCAATGTTTTGATCAATAAAGATCCATTTCTCATCCTCTCTATTGCTGCGACTTCTCCAAACTGATCCTCAATATTTTCACCAAAAAACAGTAGCTTCCTTGTTGCACAATATTCTCCATCAGTTTTGGAATATACCAAAAACAGGATGAAATGTCCATATCCAACTCTCCTTGCTCGACTCTCATCCCACGACTTGACTACAGACAGAAATGACAAGGGTTTGTATGTCTCTGCATTAAAATCTTGCTTTCTATCTGCTGAAATGGCTGTGTTGGCACGGCACCTGGTATGGGTGATTTGGATCCATTTGATTGTTGATTATTCTTCGTGTTGCCACTCACTCCGATTGAAGACTCTTCCCATGGGTGCCACCCCTCTATGGTGGAGGCTACCTAGCATAGTAGCCATTGCTTGATGGATACACACCAACCCCCACACCCCACTGACAGATGGATTGAACATCACACTGGATTTTGGGTGTGAACATAAATCCACTCTAATAGTAGGTGCAAAAGATCATAGCACACGGTCGATAGATTATATGCACCATGTAAAGTGTCCTTTGCCAAACAGCTTGCACTTCTGTGAAATTTAGGAAAGTGGGGGTCAAGACCTAAAAGGGGACCAACAGTAATTACACAATAAAGTTGAAGGAAGGTTGTGAAAAGAGCTAACAGGGTGTCGTGATAATGGCTGAGTTGTCAAAGTAAATGCTTCACAGCAGCAGCAGCAGGGGGTGGTGGGAGGGGTGTGGCAACATTCATGATTCAGATGTAGTTGACTGTAGGTTGAAGCAGAATACTAGCTTAAAGAAAAAAGACAGGTCGTGATCAAACCAGAATAGGAAAACAAGAATTCTGCTTATAGGTAACAGTCACGGGAGGGATGTGGGCCAACAGCTTCAGGAGAAATTAGGGACAGAGTACCAGGTCACATGTTTTGTGAAACCAAGTGCTAGCCTTAGCCAGGTGACAGAAAACTTAGGTCAGCTATGCAAGGACTTTGAGAAGGAAGATCAGGTAATTATAGTTGGGGGAGCAGGAAACAACCTGGCTATGAATCCAAGATATAGTATTAGGAGTGGCCTGGATAAAATAGGAGCAGAAACTGGGCACACAAATGTGTAGTTTGTGGAGGTCTTTCAGTGCCATGATCAGCCCCGGGTAAGCATTGCTGTAAGGCGTGTTAACACTGAGCTGAACAGGATGCCCCGGACACCGGCAAAGTCTCACATGAGTGTTGTTCCAGTTGATGCTATTGGTAGGTGGGGTTACACTACACATGGCCTGCACCTTAATAGGAAGGGAAAAGATAAGTTAGCTTCTCTATTAGCAGATACTGTAAGAGCGGTCACAGTCACACAAGGGGTTATCCCTGTGGTTATTGGGACCAGGCAGACAGGATTTTTAGGTTAAAGCCAAATTCCAGACAGACAACAACCAAGGAAAATAGAAGAAAAGAAACTTCATGCACAGCAAATAGGGATAAAGCTAAGGGTGGTATCAACTTACTTCACCAAAATATCAGGAGAATAAAAAAAAAAGTAGATGAGCTAATAATGTGTTTAGATGATCTCACAAATAAGAATGAGACTGATATACTTTGTCTGTCTAAGCACCATGCAACTGCGGGGATGGAAAAAAATCAATATAAATGGGTATAATATAGCATCTTACACTTGTAGACCTAGTATGGATAAAGGAGTTGCCATTTTCACAAAACAAGGGTATAAATACAGAACTGTTGAAGTAAGCAAAATTTGTGTTGATCAGCACTTTGAGGTTTGTGCATGTGAAATTCAGCTAGATAATGTTGTGTTGATATTAACAACAGTGTACAGGTCTCCACTAGGAGACTGGGAGTTATTCATAATGAAGTTTGACTCCCTACTGAGTTAGACAAAAAGGAGAAGTTATTAATTTGTGGTGATTTCAATGTTAACTTTCTAAGCAATTCTGATAGGAAAAGTGAACTAGAACTGTTTTTAACAACATATAACTTAGAATCAGTGATCAATTTCCCCACACATATAGCTCAGGACAGTAGTACTCTAATAGATAATGTATTTGCAGCAAGAGGATGTAGAACAAACACATGCTTTCCCTGTGGTAAATGGATTATCTGACCATGATGCACAACTGATTAACTTACAAAACCTAACAGGGTATACACTTCAGAACCCATTAAGTAAAAGTATGGGGGTGCTCAACCGGTATCTATAGATCACTTCAGAGAAAGTTTAGGAAATGTAAACTGAGAGGATGTCTATAATGAGCCAAATGCTAATGATAAATGCAGCATATTTCTTGATAAATTTCTATCCCCTTTTGAACATTGTTTTCCAAAGAAAATTACTAAATGTAACACCACAAACTTTTCAAAGAAACCTTGGATTACTACAAGTATTAAAGTGTCTTCAGAAAGAAAAAGAAAACTGTGAGACAGCAAGAACTAGTAAAGATCAAGAAGTAATTTTACACTATAAAAATTATTGTAACATACTGAGAAAAGTTGTAAGGAAATCAAGAAATATGTATGTTGGAGAAGAAATTAACAACTCCAGCAATAAAATCAAATCAATATGGAATGTTGTTAGAAGAGAGACAGGAAAAGTAACCACTGGGGTAGGGAGTATTACTGTTAAAGAGAATGAGACCATCTTAACCAACAGCACACAGGTAGCCAATGTATTTAGCAATCACTTCTTAAGTATAGGAGAAAAAAATTGGTTAAAATAGTTCAAAAGAAAAGCCAGGCAGTACATGGAAGAGTCAGTTTTGAAAAATTTTAATTAGATTAAGTTTCATCTAACAACCTCTTGTGAAAAAAGGAAAATTATTAAATCTTTGAAAAATAAATGTTCTGTTAGAGTAGATGACATCTCCAACAAGTTATTAAAACAATGTGGAGCTATTACAGCTGATGTTTTGAGTCACATATGTAATGCATCACTGACTCAGGATATTTTTCCAGACAAGTTAAAATATGCCATTGTCGGGCCTCTCTACAAAAAGAGGGAAACCACGAATGTCAATAACTACCTGCCAGTATACTTGCTTACAGCATTTTCAAAAATCTTTGAGAAAGTAATGTTCTCAAGAGTGGTTAGCCACCTCAACAGTAATGGGATACTTAGTAAATCACAGTTCGGATTTCAGAAATGACGTTCCACTGAGACAGCAATATACCATTTCACTGTCCACATAACAGATTCTTTAAATAGTAAAATGTCACCAGTAGGAATATTCTGTGACTTATCCAAAGCATTTGATTGTGTGAACCATGGCATTATGTTACAGAAGTTACAATTCAATGGTACAAATGGAACAGCATATGAGTGGTTTAAGTGATACCTACAGAACAGGAAGCATAATGTCTCTTTATAATGCTTCAAGTGATTCAATGGAGTTTGCCACTTCATCTAACTGGGGTGAAATTACATTAGGTGTTCCACAAGGTTCAATCATGGGTCCCCCCTCTTGTTCTTGATATATGTGAATGACCTGACCTCCCTTCTCATGTGAAACAAGATGCTGAACTGACACTGGTTGCTGATGATACAAGCATAATTATTAATCCAGTTAAAGAAAGTCCCATAGAAAATGATAAAAATAAAGTCTTTGGAAAAGCTATTAATTGGTTTTCTGCAAATGGGCTTGCTCTGAACTTTGAAAAAACACAGTACATCCAATTTTCTGCAGCAAAAAGTATAATTCCTTGAATAAATATAACAGATCAAAAGAGGTCAGTAGCCAGGGTAGAGCATATTAAGTTTTTGGGTGTACATATAGATGAGAATCTTAATTAGAAAATTCATACTTTGGATCTCCTAAAGTGACTAGGTTCAGCAACTTTTGCAATTAGAATAATTGCCAATTTTGAGGATGTAGAAATTAGTAAGCTAACATACTTTGTATACTTCCACTCTCTGATGTCATATGGAATAATATTCTGGGGCAACTCAACACTTAGGCAAAAGGTATTCACTGCTCAAAAGAAAGTAGTTAGAATAATGTGTGGGGGTTAATAGTCACACATCTTTTAGGCATCTCTTTATAAGGTTAGGAATTCTTACAGCTGCTTCACAGTTCATTTACTCATTAATGAAACTTTTTCTCAACAACATGGACCAGTTTAAAATCAACAGTCATGATTACAATACCACAAAAAAGAAAGACATACACTATCCTTTACTTAACCTATCTTTGGCACAGAAAGGGATAAAATATACTGCTATAAAACTTTTTGATAAATTACCAGATGAAATAAAATGTCTGACAGACAGCAGTAATAGTTTCGAAAAGAAATTGAAATCATGCCTCCTTCACAACTCCTCCTATACCATAGATGAATTCTTGAATATGAATAAATAAATCTGGAGATATAATATACGCATTTTGTGCCATTTAAGGGAATGAGATAGACAATAGAAATATTAAGGTGTAACACTGTAATGTAAACAAACAAGCAAACAAAACCATGTTTCCTGTGTGCATCTCTTGTGCAGTTGACACATTCCACATCATAACAGTTTTTTTTGTGCTATTGATCAATGAAACACATAACTAACTGACCGATTGACAACTGACGTCAAAGTTGTAAAAAGCCTATACATTTAGGCCATTATTCTTTTACTGGCATATAAGGTTTTTTTTTTTTTAGCTGTTACCAAAACAGTCTAAATATAGCCTCTTGTCATTTACTGCCTCTTCTCCAACTATAACCAGTTGAGAATTCTGTTTCAGTTTTCCAACTGCATTTTTTAAATATCTTGCGTTGCTGCTCACTTGGTTTTTTACTATTGCTGCTGTTTCCCACAATTTACCACTCAAGTTAGGCTTCATTCTTGCATTATTTAGTAGTTTAAGTAATTGATACCAATAATTTCACAAAGGTTTTCCGAGATTTACTGATGTTTTCTTTAACCTCAATTCCTACATTAATGCAGGTCATGACCACCTCATGTGTTTCTTACACTTTCAAAACTGAAGTGGTCTTCAACAGCCATATAATTTTTTTCTTAGATTATTTTCTGTTGTAGCAGTTGGGTCCGGACATTCACATTTTCTTTCGGGTGTTTTTTTTTTCCCCCCGTAATTGAATGATCAAACCCTTCTCCTCCACACTTGTTTGATACTGTTTCTCAGCAGTAAGTGTTATATATTAAACTGAACAGTATTTAGTAATGCCCTGTTGAAGTGCTGACAAGTTCTGATCAACTGTTGTTTCATTCAGAATTTTTATTATTTTCCTTCCCTGCAATTCTTTGACAAATTGTGTCCACATTATCAACATCACCACTACTTGATCTATCCATTTAATTGTCAGGTGAATCAGAACTACTGTACTGTTTTTCAAAGTAACTGATACAAAAGTTCTTGGGTTTCCAGCTGTGTAAGCTCATTGAAACGGTGTGCTATTTTGATGAATGTGACTTATCACTTTCTGGCAAAGTCTCAACTATAACCCTGACAACTTTGTATTAGCTGAACTTGCCAAGAAAGATGTGATTGTTCCCTGTAAGGTATAGCTTTTCATTGTTTCCTAATACAAAACAACTGTTATCTACCAACAGTGTATTCCTTTTTAATTACAAATTTGTAGCTTTAGTCATGGTCCTGCATGCTTTCTCCACTTTGTGATAGCTTAAGCTCGTCAGTGAAATTTTCTATAAGAAAAAAATTCCAGTTTCTAATCTCTGTAAATTCAGTTGGACCCCTGAAAATGACTTTATTGTGGTCACTCACAATATGAGAACTTTCATATCTCCACAGTCTTTCAGCATCTTTGGTAACTGTTTTAATCAAAGTTTAATAAATATGCAAATATTATTAATTTCTAGGAGTCATCAATGTGCACCTTCTATACATAATAAGAACTCAAATATTAGCTGTCTGTGACCACATGTTAAACTTTAACTATTATGTATGGGGGTAATTCCATCCTTTTTTTGTAATCTTGACCATTTTTATACCATCTTGTCATTCTGATGCCTGTTGAACCCTTTACACTTCAGTGTGGTTATAAATAAACATTACTAATAATCTTTCAAAAACTACGATAAGAGCTTTTTTTAATCAGTCTGGTTACTTCTGGTTTCAACTCCCATAGAACTTTTCTATTTCTAACCTACTTTTATTTTACAATGATAACAATAGCCTAAATAATTAATGACAACCACTACTAAAACTAAAATGACTTCTGATTTTATTTGAAGTGAAAACTCCACTACTCGACAACATGGGGTTCTCCTTAATTTCCTACCTTTTTGCTATTTCTTCATTTTTAAACTACAGTTCATAACCAATAAATTGTGGTCAGTGTCCACATCTGCCTCTGGAAATGTCTTACAATTTGAAATCTGACTCCAAAATCTCCATCTTACCATTATATAATCAATCTGAAAGCTTTCTGTGTCTCCAGGTTTCTTCCATGTGTATAATCTCCTTTCATGATACTTAAACTAAGTGTTAGTGATGATTAACTTATGCTCTGTGCAAAATTCTATCAAGCACCTTCCTCTTTCATTTCTTTCCCCCAGTCCATATTTATCTTCTATTTTTTCTTCTCTTCCTTTTCCTACTATCGAATTCCAGCCCCACATCGCTATTAGATTTTCCATCTTCCTTAACTACCTGAATAATTTCCTTTATGTCATCATGCATATCCTCAATCTCTTCATCATCTGTGGAGCTAGTTGGAATGTAAACTTTTCACAGTGGTTTACCTGCATACCTATTTTCTTATTCATCAATAAACCTACTCCTGCACTACCACTATTTGGTTTTGTATTCATAAGCCTGTATTCACATCGTCAGAAGTCCTGTTTCTCTTGTCACCAAATTTCACTGATTTCCTCTACATCTAACTTTAATTTATCAATATCCCTTTTTAAATTTTCTAACCTACCTCCATGACTAAGGGATTGACATTCCACACTCTGATCCACAGAATGGCAGTTTTGTTTTTTCTGAAGATGACGTCCTCCTGAGTAGTCCTCACCTGGCAATCCGAGTGGGGATTATTTTATCTCTGGAATATTTTACCAAGGAGGATTCCTTGATCATTTAACTGTACAGTAGAGCTCAATGACCTTGAGAAAAATTATTACTACATGTTTCCCCTTCCTTTCAGCTGTACACAGAAGCAGCACAGCAAGGTTGTTTTGGTTGATGTTATAAGACCAGATCAGTCTGTCATCAAGACTGTTGTCCATGCAACTACTGAAAAGGCTACTGCCTCTCTTTAGGAACCACACATTTGTCTGGCCTCTGAACAGATACTCCTCTATTGTGGCTCCACCTACAGTATGGCTAGCTGTATCACTAAGGTATGCAAGCCTACCCACCAACAGCAAGGTGCATGGTTCATGGAGTGAGGGGGGAGTAAGAGTATGTAGACAGTCTATGCAAGGGAGATGTACTTGAGGGCAATATTATAGAATTGGCAGAGGATGTAAATAAGGATGAGATGGGAGATATGACTCTGTAAAAATAATTTGACAGAGCACTGAAAGACCTCAGTCGAAAGAAGGTCCCAGGAGCACATAACATTTTGTCAGAACTACTGATACCCTTGGGAAAGCCAGCCATGACAAACTCTTCTATCTGGAGTGCAAGATGTATGAGACATGCAAAATAACCTTGCACTTTTAAGAAGAATGTAATAATTCCTATTCCAAAGAAATCAGTTGCTGATATGTGTGAATATTACTAAGCTGTCAGTTTAATTAAGTCACAGTTGCAAAGCACAAACACAAATTCTTCACAGAAGAAGAAGAAGAAGAAGAAGAAGAAGAAGAAGAATGGAGAAACTGGTAGGAGCTGACCTCGCGGAAGATCAGTTTGGATTCTAGAGAAATAACAGTATGATCATCAGTAACTCCAACGAGCATACACCCCCAACTATGATTCCCCCAACTTTTGCAATGGAAATCATCATCACTATTGATGACTAAATATTTAATGCTACAATTTACTTCTGTCAGACTGCACAGAAACTCAGCTGCTTTTTCTGTTTAAAGATGTTAATGACACTTAGCATTACTCCAAATGGTCAAACAATGCTGCCCAATTTTCTCACAGATTCTGAGCTACAATAAATCCAGTGCTCACAGAATTTATGGTGCTGATGTATTTCATCTGGCAAATTCACAGCACTGACAACTGCTGCTATCTGAACAACACTACAGTAAATATTAGTGCTTCCTGACAGTCATTCTTGTAGCCAAATTCATTCCCTTAGCTGGTTACAGTGAACCTTCTGTCGGATATTCTGGGCTATGTGTAAGCTGTCATCTGCCACATATGATACATTTTTGGTCACAGAAAAGTAATTGTCACTGATGTCACTGCTTAAAGTCTATCAATGTGGAATTTCTACTTGCCTACAGTGCTGAAGAAGACTAGTTTACCACAGCGAAATTGCTCCTTAATGTTATAACTTAATCAATGAAAATATACTACTGACTTTGGATTAAATTACTGGTTATCATTACAATTAAATCTTTTATGACTCAAACATACCATGCTGAACAATCTATCATGTTAAATTATGAATTTCACCAAATCCTATTTGATATAATCCATTACTGGCAGAGTTGTACCAATTTCTATGGTATACTGATGTTTACCTTTAAAATGACATGCTCAGCACCTGTGAACAATCTGTAACATGTGATTTACACATACCATCTTCAGCTACAGTTAATGTTGCTGTTGTAGCAGTCTTCACTCTGAAGACTGATTTGATGTAGTTCATGTAAGTCTATCCTGTGTAAGCCTCTTTATGTGTAACTATTGCAACCTACACCCATTTAAACCTGCTTACTCTATTCAGACCTTTACAATATTTAAGAATAACACTGCAAAGCAAGTGACAATGGCAGCAATGTCATGAATTACAAAACCTTTAGATAGCCATATTATACCATTAATGTGACTTAAACAATAAACAAATTTATTTAAAATGATACCTAGAGTTGTAATTGAGCTGCTGAAAATAATGATTTGATTGTTTTCAAATATATTCATTAGTAACAATGTTTTCTTTGATAAAATAAAAAATGAATGAGTAATAGTTGCATAATTGTATGCACAATGACAAACAAACTTTGATGTTAGATCAACTGTCACCCCAGCACTAATAAAAATAAAGCAGATGATAAAATTTCTGTGGTTCACCTGCATGAAGAATTTATCCCGGTCACAACCAGTATGGTGTCATGACTGAAAAATGTTTTGCTGGCATTGGCCTCCTAATAGGATTAAGAATTTCTCATGTACCACGATAGCTTGGTATTGAACAGCTTCTTCCAATTCTTTACATGTTTTTGTCATACTGACCCACATAAAAAGCTTGTTTCTTAAAACTTTAACAAAACTCCCAATGCATTTGAAATAGACATAACAATGAAAAGTAGCATCAGTCTCAAGAAAATAATGACACAAATGGCTATCGTCGTGACATCATATGACCTACTTGAATTTAAGTTTGTCACTAGATGCTGCTGCTAAGGCACAGTTATTCATTTCAAATGCTAGGCTACACATTACTTCAAGCAGCAAAGGGGGTTACTTAAAATATAGTTTCAATGTTATTTTGTGAACAATTCTCTTTTTGCCGTAACATCTCTCCTTCTCCTTCTCCTCCTCCTCCTCCTCCTCCTCCTCCTCTCTTTTTAACACGGAGAATAAGGTTCTCTCTCTTGAGTAAAAGTTACACAATTTTTTATCTGACATGGAAAAACTATTACAGAAATACAAATATAGATTTTTAACTTACACTACAATATTAACATTGACTGAAGAGAGAATACAAACCTTCAAAAGGATAAAGAGCTCTACATACTCCCAGAGCAGGCAGCAAGTCTCCATCACAGTAATCTCCAGGGGCAGGATCGTTATCTCCGTGCTCATTGTCAGAGTCAGGCAAACTCGTGTGAGAGGTCCCAAGTCCAGACTCAGGGCTGTTTGAGGAGCTAAATGTTGGTTAAACAATGACGAATAATGCCATAAGTCAGAAGTTAAGCTATTTACAGTTCTAAGGGAATAGAGAATCTTCAGAGTTACTACTTAAATGGAGCACCTCATGGAACAAAAAGCTATATTTTTCAATGTTCTGAATGCTAAACTTCCACCACTGTATGTTGATGAAACCTCAATGACTGAAAAGAGAGCTGTCTTCCACAACGATTGTTTAGAATTACATGCAAGTTGAATAGTGCTACACTACACAACACAGAAAGAGTTTTCTACAACAGTCCTGCACACTAAACATTACTCACTACAGAATATTGTACACAGGCATAGAAACTTACTGATACTGTATGGATGAAGCAAACATCTGAAAAAAGCCTTAGATGAGGCAGAGTAAGAATGAGCTATAGTTGCAAGCTAAGATCTGCTATAAAGCTGAACTTGTAAAGCATAAAACAAAAACACAAAAACACAAAAACACACACACACACACACACACACACACACACACACACACACACACACACACACACACACACACACACAGGCAGCTCCAAACATCTGCCAGTCTGAATACTTACTCTCAATCAACTGAAGGCGGAAAAAAGTCAACCTTCAAAAGAAGCTACTAGTACAGTAAACTTTATTGTTACAGATGAAAAAGAAAAATTAAGAGTTCAGTCTTTCACTGACAGTCTATTCATTATAAACATGGAGTACTAGCTCAGTTGAGTAAGGATTTGAAAGGAAATTTGTTAAAGGCTGTTTGAAGAAAGTATAGTGGTATTTGGCTGAAGTAATTTAAAGAAACCATAATAAATCAGGATGACCTAATAGATATCTGAACTCTGCTTCTGTCAAATGTGTGTCCTGTGTCTTAACAACCATATCAGGCTGCTCAGTTTCACATCACAGAGTTTACTCACATAGATTCTGTTACTACATGCAAATGGTCAATGATAATTGTGGCAGTGTGGGGAAAAATATAATTAACTGCCGAAACCATTAAGTATGTTTAATAAACAATTTAAAAAGTAAAGACAAACAATTTTATTTATCCATCAAATAGAAATGAATGCCATACATGACAATGAGCTTGTGCCTGTCTGAACAGAAGGATGGTACTAGCAAAACGACAACAGTAATGTGCAATTGTATCTGATAATACACCCAATAACACAAGACGAAACATGAAAAAAGGGTAGAAAAACTGCAATAATAGTCATGTAATCTGTGGAAATGGAGAAGAGGCAAACTGGATAACTACTTTATGCAGAATAGATGGTTGTGGCAGGGAACTGAAGATGATACTGTCATTACAGGTGATCTGTTCACAAATTCTGTAAGTTATTACAATTACTTCCCCTAAACTTACAGTGGATATCGTCATCCTAACATTACGTACTGTATTTCAATACATCTCAGTGCTGAAATGAAAGTACAGAAGATGCAGCAATTATGATGTTCGGAGTAAGTATTTAACCTTTTCTGCTGCTTTAAAAGATTACCCATAACCTATGCTCCAAACTGATTGTTGAACATGCACAGTGCAAGAAATTAACTAATTCTTCACGAACATGCACAATTTTAGAACTGTTGTAGCAGCTTGTGACTAGGTGATTAATCCTTTCAACACTGTCACACATTTTACACCCTGTAATAAATTGTAACAGTCTCATGGTTTCAAAAGTTTTAGTCACCGGTATTATTGTTCCTCTTTGGCTCTATCTAAATGTCCACAGTTAGTCCACTGAACACACTTTTTGTGGTGTTTAAAACAGCATGATACCAAACTTCACGAAGGATTACAACTTGTGTCAGGCCAGGATGTGAACCCACTACATTTGCCTTTTGTAGGTAATTTATCTACTGACTGGCTGTCCATAAATGACTGATGACCTGCCCTCACTCCTTTACTTTTCTCCTAACTTCTGAACTTCACATAAGTTCTCCTGCACACCTGGCAGGGCTAGCACTCTTAGACGAAAGGATACTGCAGAGAAATGTTTTAGTCATGGCCTGAGTGACTGTTTCTGGAATGAATTTTCACCCTGATTTCAAACTTTTTGGTACAGTAAAACTGTGTGCTGGACTGATAACTCGTAAGTAAAGGATCCTACTATCAATCAGATCAAGATCACAGCTTAAACGATCCTTCGACTTAGTATCTGCAATATTCTGTGACAAGATTGGTGCAAATTTCGTGACTCCCCGTAGTTTCATAAAAAAACGTAAAATTTCTGCAAATTATTTTGATTTGTTTATTTTAAACTTGTTTGTTCCCCGCACTACGTAACTACCCAACACACATCATCAGCAGTATTAAAAAATTACCTAGTGACTCCATTGTCACCATACACTGCCACTATAGCAGCATGCACCACCACCACCACCACCACCACCACCACCACAAACAACAGTAAAAAAATTGCAATAATGAAACTGGGAAAGGTAAGTAGTTTCTAAGGTCAGCAACTCAACAAAATTTACATAATAACAGTAAAATTCAACATATAGTTAAGTAAACAATATGAAACTTTCAAATATGAATAAGAAAAAAGACCAAAAGCCATACTCTTAACATGGTCATGGTACATCAGTATACACCACTGAGACTTTTCAAATCTCTTTGCTCTTTTCTTCTGAATTCAAGAGGATGAAGCGAGATAATGCAGGTTAGTAAAGGAAAGGCTATCCTCAACTGTTGGATCAGCACATCAACTAGTAGCAGTAAATGGAATGGCAGAAGTCTGAGAACAAAGGAAATTTTGGAATGCCAGCATAATAAGAGATTATGTGAGGTCATGTTATTTAGGGAAATCACAACTACTTATAGCTGAATGGCCAGAGAGGGATTTTAGCCCTATCTATCTTGAGTCCAGTGTCTGTAACCACCGTGTCCCCACTTGTGGTAGATCAGAAAATAGATTAGTAAATATAATTGGACAAATCAGGAGTAAAACTTTGAAATGTTATACTATGATAGTAAAGCTCAAAATTCCACAAACAATTACACTAGTGACAAAAATAACAGCAACAAAATGATTGTGACTATAATAATTTATGGAAATCACAAGAGATTGGGGTGGAAATGAGAAGGGAGGGATCTGAGCCAAGATGTAGAGTCAGCTGGAAGAGTAACAGTAATGTGAGTAACTGCCACAGAAATAAAATACTAAAATAACAACTTAAGAAGTATCGAAAGAGAAGGAAATTTCTGAAGAAATACAAGTGTGATAATTTGATAATGATCATAAGAAATAAGGAGGGGTTCTAAGGGATTACTGACGTCAAGGAAATGTAAAAGTATGTATTGTAAATCGAGTATGATTTGTACTAACTTCAGTCTGTGGTGATATGAAGTACTTCTGATCATTAAGGCACGTACATTGCCCCGCTACATTACCCTCATTTTATAATACAACCTCCTTTAGTGTGGTTCTTTTCCACTACACATGATCCTGCCCTATAAAATGGTTCTACTCACTTTAACTCAACTCACTGATTCCCCAGTGTTTCTCTGCCCATCCACCTCCATTCTCAACTTCTAACTTTCATCTAGGCTCTGTATTACTACCTTCAAATCTCTGACACCTCACACCCTTCATAGGTTCAACCCCTACATATTTACTGTTCTATCACTCCATTATCATGTAATCTGCCCCTCTTTTCATTCCCCTCCCTCTCACATCTTCTCTTCTTCATATTTCTGCCTTATTTAAGCACGAAGTTATTTAAACTTTCTCATTTTTCTAGCTCTCTCTCTGCAATCCTTGTATGCCTTTAGTACATCTTCTTTGATCTCTCCATAAAATTCCCATTAACTTTCGTCTGCAAAATGTAACATTAGTAATTTCTTACCAGCATTAACAGCAAATACCTTTGCCATGTTCCAAATGTTAAGGGCTCTGTTGTTGGAAGTAAGGGGGAAGGAGGGCTGTCCCTAGAAGTTTTACTGTTGCCATATAGCTTAAGCCTGTGCTCTCCTCCTGCATTGCATTCTGAATAAGCCACTGCCACTGCCTCCGCCTCCTCCTCCTCCTCCTCTCCCCCCCCCCCCCCCCCCCCACTGCTCCCCACCCTCTACTCACCCACCTCCAACATTGCACATTTGTTCTCTTCAACTGACATTTTCAAACAATGACTATGTGGTCCTAACAGAGCATTACTGTTTTAAGCATGTGCAAAGCATACTACAAAGATCTCAATTCTCACATCGCTGAGTACAGCTTTTGTGCCTGCTATTATTCACATTTGATACTTTCACTTGTGCTACCTTGATTCTACTACATCAGTAAAACTAGAACTTACATGTACTTTGTTAATGTAGTGCAAAATTAACACAACAAAATCTGTGGCCCAAACAATTATTTTTTTAGTTATTGCACCTCAAAACAAAATTATATCTCACTACAAAGTTGATAAACTATGAAAACAACAGCATTCACATACATAATAAATGCTGTGTACTCCTCAAAGGAAAAGAACTCCACACACTGTAGAGGTGTGTGGTCAAGTATTTTGTAGTAATAGCATGCCATTGTGTAATACTAGAGGAGTACTATATGCAACTAAACAATAAGGCTTTACTTCAAATTTTAAAAAGACCAAGTCACGCACCCATGGGATGGCAGTGGCGTTCCAGGAGCTGAGTGTTTGTGGTTTAGAGTAGGGTTGGAAACACTTGAGTCGGATGCTGACCGACTCAGAGAATCCTCTTCTCCCCCTGAGCCGCCACTATTTCTGTGTATAGGACATGCCAACTTCATCAGTTTCATATGAAGACTATTACGCATTGCAGCTATCACTAACATTAACCGTTTCATGTAGAAATAGTAGAGACTCCAAAATCTGACCTGCACGGATATTGTAGTTCGGGGAGCATTAAGAAACTTATTAAGTAACTCGGACTAAAAATGCAGCAAGAATATAACAACAGGAAATATGTTATGGATATCTATGTGGTGAAAAATATGAACTATTTATACATATCCATGAAAAAGTAAACTTATGTAAGTTATATTCATTAACACAAGTCCCTACACATAATTCCACTAAAACAAAGCTTTTTCACTTTCTATCACTGTTAACAGCATTATCACGTATAATGCAAAGTCTTATTAAACATTTTTACTACAAAAACATTGGCATACCAGAAATCATAAATATAATAAGCACGATGTTTATATGACTGAAAAGGAATAAATATTTTAACACAAGATAACGGCTTCCTTAGAAAGGAAAACCCCATTAAGCTTCAATTAAACAATGAACAAGCATTATTTATGCTGCAGTTTGTGAGATTATAAGAAATGCTTACATGCAAAGCAGCTTACACATATTTCAGCATGTTAACTGATGCTACTGAAAAGTTCATAGCCAGAGTTATACGAGATTATCTATTGCTTGAAATGTTCTACGTTAGTATACACAAATATGTAGTGCATAGCACATTCTCTTAAACAGCAAATCATACTGGAAAGATTAAATTTAACACCACAAGAGGAAAATTCTGAACTCTGCATTCCTGACAGTGCGAAGGCATGAGAGTCATCAGTTTTCCAATAAATAAGTCATATTATGTGATGCTAATCATAAGCTTTTAAATATGACAGTATTTTTGTACTAAGAACCACAGAAGCATCAAATAGGTTGTCATAGTTTAGGAACTATTACCCAGTATCCCCTCATATCTGTGTTCCTTTTGTTGTTAATAAAATGAAACAAGACTTGGGGGACCCAGATTCTTTTTTTAGCCTGTGTAATTTATAGAATTTAACAACTTTGTGGTTAACAGCTTAAAATCCTTTCTGTGTGTACTTTTGCTGTATTGGTTATACCTCTGAACATTATTTGTTCACAATATGAAAAGTCCATCAACTTTCATTGATAATTCAACTGACGCATTAAATTTAATAATAATATCATCATCATCATCATCATCATCATCATCATCATCATCATCATCAAAATAATAATAATAATAATGCAGATGTACACATTTCAGTCACTTTCAGAGTTAGTCAAGAGACTGAAGCTGTAGTACTTTCCACAGTATTCATTCCGTCATTCAAATAAACCACAGATATGAAAGTGCCAGAGAAGCTGAATGGCGGCAAAGAGTGTGTACATTACAGAAAGGGCTGAATTCCAAAATTTGTCTAGGTGAAAGATGCAGCTGAAATTCTTTTTCTGGAGAATCTAATTAACAAGGGGAGCAGTTTTAACCTGGACAAATCATGGAATGTTGTGCTTTCTTTAACATGCATACTCTTTATTGCTGATCAAAGCCTCTGCAACAAATGTTTAAAGGACAGAACGAATAGGAGGAAGTGCTGTGGCTTTATTCTGTTGGATCACTTTGAAAATGGCCAGAAGAAGAAGAAGGACAAGATGCATTCTTAAATCTGAAACTGTCCTAACAAGGTATGATGAATTATTTTAGTCACATGGATCAACTGAACTTCATCTCTAATAAAATTAAACTATGGATGGAAATATTGTTTGCTGATTTGCTGCTTCAGAATGGTAGGGCCACAACTGTATAATATTGAGAAAAATTTCAGAAATTTTTATATTGTTCATCTCAGCTGCAACAATATACTATTTCTGGCAGTTGTTACTGGTTTTGGACTGAATTGTCCTTTCTCAAACCACACACCTTGTTATTATTTATACAAAATGGTGTCAAAAGGCATGAACTGCTTCATACAAGAAAGTCAAACTGTGAGCAACAAATATGATCAATGATATGGCAGCCCATATATCTGTGAAACAGTAGATAGTGTAATTAATTACAGTTGATAACAAGATGTGTGGTTTAAGAATGGGCAAGTCGGCCCAAAACCAGTAACCACTGTAGCAAGAAATTATATATTCAAGCAACTGAGATGACCAAAATAAAAATTTATCAAATTTTACTCAGAAATATAACTGTATATCATAACAATTTGTTTGACTGGTAAAAATGTGTCCATAGTAACTCCTCACAAACTTAGGCAACAATAAATGTGAAATCAGACTAACTGTGCTACAGAAGAGCTTGCCATCCATGAATCTCAGGATGTACAATTTATTATTTCTCTTGGTATATGTCACCATCTGTGATTTAAAAACATGCTACTGTGGAAGAACATTCAACACAAGGGAATGTGCTATTCCTGTAGCTCTTTTCTCTAAGATAACCACCTATCAGAAAAAAAATTTAAATTATTTCATACATACAAGCAGGTTTCCATATCAATTGACTTCTCAGCTTTGTGTGTGTCACTGTAACTGGGCCAATTGCATCATACAATTTTACAATATCAAAGGGCAAGAAAGTGGTTCTTTCAAATGACATCTCACACCCACACATACAAACTACATCAGATAAACTTTGGTGAAGGGAGCACACCATGATCTTTACTCTAATGGCTTCTTGTAGTTGTCCTACATCCCATTACAACAGACATGACACTTTTAACAAACATTAAAGCCCTTTGAAAGCAAGCTGACCAGTACCTCCATATTGTAAACACTTCTGTTACAGTACACTAAGTTTACATAACAATGAAATCTGTTCATTACATTTTTCTGACAGTAGTTGTCTTCCTGAGGTAAACTGGCCACTAATTTAAAACATCATATGAATCACAATATCTTATTAACCAAAATGCCTGTATCTTGTACACATATAAAATCTTGTCTTCCTTTCAATGCAAACAAGGGAAATTCCAGCATTGGTTGTACAAGTTTGAAACATATTTTTGTTATTGCATATTGATTTCAATCAAAGTGTGATCATCTTCAGTGCAAGACTAAGTCCACTAAACTCATATAATCACACACAAAATATGACTTCAAACCCAAGTGTTCGTAGTGAAGAACATGCCAACTAGCAGGTAAGATTCAAACCCCATACATACACTTTCAATGTATACTGAACAACATGAAGAAATATAGATTGCAGCAAGAAAAAGGCATTTCAGTTTATAAAATGAATATTTATACAGCTTTATATGCTGCCTTTCAAAATTCTGTCATAACTGATGAAAAGCCAAAAAGCTATCTTAAAATTATGTACCCAGACATCTAACAGAATAATGAAAGCTGGTACATTAACATAAAAATGTTAACACTAACAGTTTTGATGAAAAAGTTGGTTACAAATGATTAAAAATATCTAAAAGTTATTTATGGGTCAGTAGTAAACAAATCTACCAGAAAAATCTCTCTCCAGCTAACATCTATGGCTGTTTATTTTATATGGCTTTTTAGATACAAGGCAAACACGAATTTTTTACCACTGAACAAATAGGAAACTGTAGGGTCCGGAAATAGTACGAGGCTGACTTTCAACAGTAAGTTATACATGTCATCCTTCACTGAGAGATCGTGCAATGAATGTGGTAAACCGTAGAAGAGAATACATGTTCCAAGTTTCCTGCACACACATCTATGTTACTTTAACTGTGTGTTTATTTCAGAATGTAAAAAAGAAGGCACCACAAGTAAGCAAAGATTTTATACCATACATAACCAAAAGTTAGAAATGGAAATGACTTTCTAAAGAAATAATTGACTCTCCAACCATTTTCACTAATACCTGTGAAACTAATTGTGTGTCATCCACACCCATATTCAAAGAATTCACCCACAAGAACTGCCTGAAATTATCTGTAGTGTGTATTTTCTGGTAACAAACAGATTGGACTTTCAGTCTCTGAATTATTAATCAGTGTAATTATGGACATATACCAATATCCATAAACATGTTATATTTATCAGAAAATTGAATAACAAACAACCCTGAGGCCAGAATCTGCTTACAATAACCCCTTTCACATTTTCAAAAAAAAACAAACCATTATTGATATCTGAATCAGGCTCTCAGATACACAAGCATATAAAAACAATACAAAACTATAAATTCACAAATTTTCATTTACGTAAGGACAGTACTGTACCAGCTTTCACAGAAGAGAAAATTCATTAAACAAAATACAGAATTTCACAACCACAAGCATTTTATTCTTACATGGCCTTGCTCACTTTATACTGCTATGAAGCTATACAAAATTCCATAAATGGCACACACACAAATGCAACAAAATCTTATTTCTGTTATACTGTGCTACCATTATTGAAGCCATCAGACAGGGACAGATGCCAGAGAAATGTCTCATGAAATTAATATTGTTTATCAACCACATACACATATAGTAACATGTAACACTGAAAATATTATCTTCAGCTATGAGTAACAAATTATTTTGTGCACTCACATTCAAAGCCCAGTTTAAAATGGCATAATAAAACAATAAACACTTAATAATAATGATACTGAATATAGCATTTAACATGTTTATTTTGGAAATATAAAAACCTATTTTGAACAGTTGACTATGAAACACAGAAACTAAAAGACAGTGTTTCTATTCACATTTGAAACAGGTGATTTGGAGGTACATGATGCATTTTTTGATAACTCCAATGTCAGAAACTGTGAGAATTTTACAATTTCTCATTTTTTCTAACATGTAATGAATTTACATAGTCAATGTCGATACTATGTAACATTATTTCCAGAAATCCTGCTTATTCAAACTTTAACATTATATTGGCATTTGTGTTAATAGATAAACAGCAGTTCCCAAGTTTGTTCAAATATAGGCTGGGTAAGAAGCAATATTCCTTCCAATCACATGCTACTGCACATCACTAATTTTGTTACAAGCAACTATTTAACAACTGCTCTACACCTGTAGAAGAGATCATTCAAGTGGAACCCTATCACATTGAAAAAGGAGTACTGAAAGAATTTCTTGAGGAAGGAGGAAAGTTTAAAGTCTAAACCAATATAGTGACAAATATGCTGTAGTGGTTGAAAGAACCATAATAAACCGAATACCAACATTGGTAAAAACTTTGATTTAATAAATACAATAGCATTGCATAAAATTACAGCTACCATTGAAATGAATTTATAATGCACATATTTCTGACTTATGGCAAAAAATTATTTTAGTTTTCTATACATTTCATGTACCTGTGATTCTGCTGTAAGTGTGCTCCATTGTAATGACTTTTACTTCTTCTGCTAGGTGCAGATGGGCTAACTGCTGGCTTGTTTGCTTCTTCCAGATACATCTGGTATTTCTGAAGTTCCTGACGCAGCTTATCCAGCTTGTGACCACTTTCATTCAGTTGACCTTCTATCGACATAGGATCACCTAGTGCTGGGTTCTGTTCATAAACACCTTTCATCTTCATTAGTCCATCCCTGTTGGAAAAAAATTGCTTTTAAGGCTTTAGTTTGTGAATATTTGCAGGAGTATTTCACAGTCTTAGTTTCAGTTTCACAATTTATTTGAACACAAAACTTTTATTTACAGGGGTAAGAAACCCATCACTTGTGAACTGTTTGAAGTAGTTTTCTGCACCAGAATAAATATTTGATATACTGTAGACCCAATATAATTTAGAGTTTTATGAAATCTTAAATAAAAGTCAGCGTTTTAAGATAAAAATTTAAGCAGCAGTAACTCCCTTAGCATCAATACATGACTGACCTTTAATATAATTAAGAAAACATGGTGCATTTATAATAATTACTACATAAACACACTGTGTACCCTCATAAGAAATTTGACTTCATGTCAGTGTTAGGGAAATCATTCTATAACTATGTGTAGTCAATAAGCAACAATTATCAGCCCAGAACATCCCTTCAGGTAGCACAACAAACGACTACAGCCATCCCAGTTTAAGCCACTGAAGAACTGAAAGCATATTTATGTGGAAAAAGAGTCCATCCAGTAGGAAATTTGTTGTCAAGATAGCACACATTCAGCATACATTAGCCCCATAATCATCATTTACTATTTTGTAGTCATACATGTAAAATGATCACTGAAATTATTAAGTTGACTGTGATTAAGCATTACAACTGAAGATACATGAGAATAAATCTCAGGTTTAAATGTGGGCAATATTAGTACAGACAATGGATGAAAGAAGAAACAAGCATACAAGTGTAATGATAAATTCACAATAAGATACCTCGTGTGTGAGTAGGTCCACATACTGTATAAACTGTTGGAAAGACAGCAGACACCTATAGACCAAAAGGGACTACCTATCTCTCATCTATATATATTTCTGATGCTGCAGTGCTACTGTTCTGAGTAGTAACCTTCACCAGAGTTGGCAATAGATTGCAACTGGCAGACAAGGTTATGATAGAGGAGTGTTTTTTACAAATAATAATGAAAGGATATATAGAATTATGGAGTCTGAAGCCAAAAGGAGAGGAGGTAGATCACAAAGAAAAAGACTGGGGAGAAAGTTCAGGAGAGAGGATGGTGGGGGAGGGAGTAGGGGCAGGAGAGAGGATAGGGGGAGAGAGGATGAGGGAGGGAGAGGAGGGGGGAGGGAGAAGGTGCAGGGAGAGGAGGGAGGAGGGAGAAGGTGCAGGGAGAGGAGGGAGGAGGGAGAAGGTGCAGGGAGAGGAGGGAGGAGGGAGAAGGTGCAGAGAGAGGAGGGAGGAGGGAGAAGGTGCAGAGAGAGGAGGGAGGAGGGAGAAGGTGCAGGGAGAGGAGGGGGAGGGAGAAGGTGCAGGGAGAAGAGGGGGGAGGGAGAAGGTGCAGGGAGAAGAGGGGGGAGGGAGAAGGTGCAGGAGAGATTGAGGGGGGGGAGCTGCAAGAGAGATTGAGGGGGGGAGCTGCAGGAGAGATTGAGGGGGGGGGGGGAAGCTGCAGGAGAGATTGAGGGGGGGGGGGAAGCTGCAGGAGAGATTGAGGGGGGGGGGGTGCTGCAGGAGAGATTGAGGGGGGGAGCTGCAGGAGAGATTGAGGGGGGGAGCTGCAGGAGAGATTAAGGGGGGGGAGCTGCAGGAGAGATTGAGGGGGGGGGGAGCTGCAGGAGAGAGGCGGGCGGGAAAAGCTGCAGGAGAGAGGCGGGGGGGGGGGGGGGCAAATCTGCAGGAGAGAGGCAGGGGGGAAAAGCTGCAGGAGAGAGGCGGGGGGAAAAGCTGCACGAGAGAGGCGGGGGGGGGAGGTGCAGGAGAGAGGCGGGGGGGGGGGGGAGGAAGCTGCACGAGAGAGGCGGGGGGGGGGGGGGGAGGAAGCTGCACGAGAGAGGCGGGGGGGAGGAAGCTGCACGAGAGAGGCGGGGGGGAGGAAGCTGCACGAGAGAGGCGGGGGGGAGGAAGCTGCACGAGAGAGGCGGGGGGGGAGGAAGCTGCACGAGAGAGGCGGGGGGGGAGGAAGCTGCACGAGAGAGGCGGGGGGGAGGAAGCTGCACGAGAGAGGCGGGGGGGAGGAAGCTGCACGAGAGAGGCGGGGGGGAGGAAGCTGCACGAGAGAGGCGGGGGGGGAGGAAGCTGCACGAGAGAGGCGGGGGGGAGGAAGCTGCACGAGAGAGGCGGGGGGGAGGAAGCTGCACGAGAGAGGCGGGGGGGAGGAAGCTGCACGAGAGAGGCGGGGGGGAGGAAGCTGCACGAGAGAGGCGGGGGGGAGGAAGCTGCACGAGAGAGGCGGGGGGGAGGAAGCTGCACGAGAGAGGCGGGGGGGAGGAAGCTGCACAAGAGAGGCGGGGGGGAGGAAGCTGCACGAGAGAGGCGGGGGGAGCTGCAGGAGAGAGGCGGGGGGAGCTGCAGGAGAGAGGACGGATGAAGGTGCAGGAGAGGGATTGTATTGGATTGATGGTGTTAAAAGGATCAAATTTAAAGGTCATCAGTCCCTCCATCCTATGTGGGGCAAGCTGGGAAGTTTCCTCAGAGAGGAAGAACACAGAAGACAAATCCTGATGAACCTGATTGTAACAAAGAATCAATAAAACTACAAAACAGAAGCAAGAAGAAATGATAGTGGGTAAGAGGGTACAGGTGGGAGAGTTGCTCCACCCAGAAAGCAACTGGACAACCCAGGGAAATGTATGAGGTGGGAGACACACCCTCTGCATCTGACCAGTATGTTCTTACCCTCCATTACCACAAGAAAACTAGCAACACTAACAAGTTGATAAAATCTCAGGAAAGAGAACACCGACAACATGAAAGTAAAACAAAGACAGATATAAAGAATAAGAAGAATTAAAAAGTTGGAAAGGGCAGCAATTGATCCAGAGTCAGAGCAGCTGACAAGGCCAGTATGCCCTCCTTCACAGAGAGGAATAGAAACACAACTTCCCAAGTAAAACTTAAAAGCAGGTAACACACTTTTATGTCATCCACTAGTGCCAGAGGCACCAGGTTAGCAAATTTAAGGTTTCATCACAAGGTGGCCAAATTGTGGCAGTCCAGTAGGGTGTTGGCCACTGTCAAACAGGCAACACACCAACATTGGGGTGGATCCTTACATCATAGGATGTGGCCCTGTGCCAGCCAAGTGTGGCCAATGTGAAGAGAAAGGTAGATTCCCTGTGAGAAACACAAAAGGAAGACTGTGACATGGTCATGGGCCTTTTATTGCTTGCAGTGTATTTGGAGAAACCAGGACACAGCAATTAGTGTTCAGGCCTTCAACAATTGAAGGCATAGAGTCCAATGAAGATTCGGTTCCGGAACACCTATCTCCTAAGTCAGCACTCTGGTAGCCAACTCGGCAAACTTTACAGCATAATAGTTCCCTAGCATCCCAACGTGACATGGGGTCCAGACAAAGACGACCAACCAATGAATTTGAAAAAGGAGATCCTTGATATTTAAAACCAATGGGTGTCAAGGGTAGCACTGGTGCAAGAACAAACATGACTTAGGGCTCGAGCAATGGGCATAAGTACTGAAGAGAATACACTGTCTCCATTCAGCAGGGAGTGTATTCATTGCACCTTGCACATGTGTAAGAAAGCCGGTTCGTCCATCAGCCACAGAGCTGTACCACTTTTGATCCTGGAAATGCACCAAGGACAGCCAGGAACAGCGAACAAAAAACTTTGGACCAAAAGACTCTGATGACAAGTCGCAACACATCCTAAAACACTGTACACAAATGGTGGCATAAGCGGGTGCTCCCTGACAAGAGGTGACTGTGGGGAAAGTTGGAGTTCAGAGCAGAGACAATGTATGTGAACTGCAATCATGACCACAGCCCCTGATCTTTGTTGACACGTTAGTTTGGATGCTAATGGGGGGGGGGGGGGCAGCAGATGATTATAGCATAGCTGAGCAGTAGTTGCTGGTGCCTGCTCTGTAGTGGAGGGACACCAGCTTTGCGAGTAGGCTGTCCACAGGGCTGATCTGAAAGGCACCTTCACAAGTCATACCCCACCATGATGTACCACATCCAACATCTGCACTGCTGAAGGTGATGTTGAGCCTTGGGATACACTCCCATAATCAACATAGGACTGGATCAGAGCTTTGGAAAGCCGCAAAACTCTAGAGTTGTCTGCACCCCATCTGATGTTATGGAGACAGCAAAGAATATTAAGGTGTGACCAGCATGTTCACACCTTAACAACAACAACCACGCTTTGAAGCCAAGTACCAAAAAGCAATAAAACTCCACCATATAAAGCAATTGGTCATCAAGATACAGATCTGGTGGTGGATGGGCAGTACAAAGGTGACAAAACTGCAAAAAGCATGTCTTGGTGGCTAAGAACCGGAATCAATGGGTGAGAGTCCAGAACTGCACCCTCCGTATGGTACCCTACAGTCAAAATTCAGAAACACCCACACTGGAGGAGCAATAGCAAATGCAGACATTGTCTGCATACAGAGAGGGTGGCACTGTAGACTCTACAGCTGCAGATAGACCATTGCTAGCCACTAGAAATGGGTTACACTCAGTATGGAGCCCAGCAGTAGAGTAATGAGGACGTGATTGTGCCATATGGTTTCACAAGCCTTTTGTAGGTCAAAGAAGTCATCTATAAGCTGGTCACGCCAGGCGAAAGCTGACCAGATAGCAGACTCCATGCAGATCAAATCGTCAGCAGTGGAACAGCCTTGATGAAAATCGCCTTGGGATAGAGCCAAAAGAACCCTGAGAGTCAAGGTACCAACACAGCTGCCAGCTTACCTTACATTCGAGTAACTTGCACATAATGTTAGTGAGACTAATTGGGTAATAACTATCCATCACTAGGGGGTGTTTACCCTGTTCCTGTTCCAGGACAATTACGCTTTCCAGCTACTGAGATGGGAACTCTCCTTCATTCCACATACAGTTGAAAATGACAAAGACGAGACATTGGCAGTCCAAAGATAGGTGTCCAAGCATTTGGCTGATTTGGCTGTGGATGCAGACTGGCCTTGGAGCAGTGTTACGGCAAAGGGCTACGGCACTGAGCAATAACTACTCACTAAGCAGAACATTATACGGCTCTAGGTGATGTGTACTGAAAGATAAGTGAATTCACTCCACCCACTGTTTGAGGACATGAAATGCAACCTGATAATTCTCAGCTGCAGAGGCTTGAGCACAATGCAGAGCAAATTGATTGGTGGCAGCATCTGGGTCAGTGTGGCCAACATCATTCATGGAGACACCAGTGGGGGACTGGTGTCCATAGATGCACTGCCCGAACTGCAGAGGAGGAGTATGCGGTCCGGCAGTATTAACACACCATTCCCAGCATTCTTGTTTCTGTTGTTTTATTAGGTGGTGATCTCAGGCAGGGAGCCACTTAAAGAAGGTGCTCCATCAATGGATGTGACTTATGGAACTGGAGAGCCCACCTGTGATCTCCAACGGCCATGGCATTTCCTAAAGTCTATCTATACACTGTCTTCTGATGGAGGACTGAGGTGGGAGGGGGAGGGGGAGGGGGCCAGGGGCGAATCCAGAGGCATAGGGGATCACTAAAGCTGCTGCCGACAAAACGGCTGCAGTTGTGCTTTGGACAACTGCAGCAACACATCCACATGGTGGGGAGCAAAGTGCAACAGCACAGGCAAAGGCATTCCAGTAAGCATCATTGAGAGCCATCAGAGTGGACACCCAGCAAGTTATATTGAGGGAGAGACAGGATGATCAGAAAATGATCACTGTCACACAGATCATCATGGACTCTGCAATGGGTGGAGGCGAGAAGATCAGCGCTGCAAATGGAAAGGTCAATGGCCATATAAGATCCATATGCCACAATGAAATGTGTGTGGGGCACTGGCATTAAAAACGGGTCTTAGGGTCACCTGGTGCCATGGGTTATGAGAATTAGCATCAATACACTTGGGTTCTGAAGCAGATGTGTGTGTGTGTGTGTGTGTGTGTGTGTGTGTGTGTGTGTGTGTGTGTGTGTGTGTGCACCATTGTGTGTGTGTGTGTGTGTGTGTGTGTGTGCACCATTGTGTGTGTGTGTGTGTGTGTGTGTGTGTGTGTGTGTGTGTGTGTGTGTGTGTGTGTGTGTGTGTGTGTGCACCTCGGGTGCAGAGACTGAACATGCATGGTCCACTGGCTTGGGAACCACCGAATCCTCCTCCATCTTGGAGGTGGTCTTTTTGTCCCTCCTGTCCTTTCCTTTAATGGTTACAATGTTTACGAGGACTTGTCTGCCCTATTTTCAGGAACAAAGAAGGGATGAAAAGCCCTACAACCTGCAACCTGTGGCTCCTTCAGCCACTGGCTGGTATCCAGCTGCATATCGGCAGAATCCTGGGAGGGGAGCTTACCAATCAGTCCTTTCTTGGTGAGACACACCAGAGGAGGGTGTTGCCTCTCTAGCTGGGAGTTGGGGGATCAACATCCCTGGTGGGTGGGTCTCTCAAATTTGGGATGTGGGAAACAGTAGAAGGTGGACCCCTAACCACCAGGGGAGTAGGTGTAAACGAATAGCCCCTACGGCCCTATGTAGAGGACACGAAGGACAAGGGCACCTGTGCTAGAAAGGACGTCTTTGTAGCCATAGGAATTATCATCATCATCATCATCATCATAATAATACATAAAGTATGCAAGCAAAGAAACACTTCTTGGTCTCCTGATACTCGGGACAGCCAAGAGTCTTTTATTCTTGAGTTTTATTTTCTCAATGGAGGACAGTGTAGTTTGGTAAGCAGGGAAAAGGCACTCCATGGAGTTGACACAGATGGGGCAGCAGTACAAGGAGCATTCATGTGCAACTGATGCCTACAATCCCTACAGATAGGGCTGTGCGCTACATTCCAAAGATGTGCCCAAATCTAGTGCATTTGAACCACTGCATGGGAGGGGGAACAGACAGTTTCACATCTCATCGATACATGATTACCTTAGCCTCTTCAGGCAGCGACTCACCTCCAAAGGCCAAGATCAAGGCCTCAGTATCAATCCTATTGTGTATTGGTCCCCACGGGACACCATGGAGAACATGCATGCCCCGTCACTCCAAACTGGCACATAACTCATCATCAGTCTGTAAAAGGAAGTCTCAGAGGAAGATGACGTCCTGTACCATACTGAGACTGTTCCGGGGGGAGGGGCCATGATAGTTACAAGAACATCACAAAGCTTGTCACAGTCTAACAGTGTCCGCAACTGAGCAGAGGTGCCATTTTAACCACAACTGAACCACTTCTCATTTTCAAAATTGCTGCTGATTCACTAAAACTGTCCTCAACAACAAAGAAAAATGGCTTTGTGGCCAAAAAGGAATCCCCATTGGTTGTACACCAAACTAAGTATTGTGGGGAGTATTTCTCCCCTAGTCTCTCAGCCCTACATTCCCCACCACAGCATAGCCAATGAAGGAAACATTGCAGGATCATACCTCCCACACTTTAATAGTTCTTCCCTTCAGGAGAAACTGCTGGGGGCCTTGCGGCCACCAGCAGAAGAAAGTTTGAGCTGCTTCATTTACGAGTCATCTGCCTTGGTGCCACGCACTCCGTATGCGAACTCTCCACACAGGTGCCGAGGCTACACCACCCTGGCCAATTAGCCATTGCCCAAAGTCCCCATGCCCCACCCAGGACAGGCACATGCATCGAGTCTCCAGCCTGGAGACTAATAGTGTGATCCCTGCATGGTCGAGGGGCTATCACCATGCAGATACTTTATGACCACCCCACAACTGAAAGGCTGCCATGTTAAGTATTGGATGTATTATTTTTGCCAGAAAGGAGGGGAACAAAGACAGAAAGGCATAAAAGGTGGAATGTACACCATGTTGGGCAACCTTCCACACGATTTACACTTCCGTAACATTTGGAATAGGAATGGTAGGTCAAACCCAACAATGGGGACCACGTAGTGAAGGATGAAAAACTGAATGAAGTACAGGAAGGGAGAAACAAAATAGTGTCCAAAATCATAAAGCAAATCCAAGCATGATCAGCACCAAGAAAACCACCCAATGGAAAAGCAAAGGGAAAAAAAGAACATTAGAAGGACAGACTTGCAGCATGGAAAGAGAAGTAGCGCTGCAAGGATTGCAGTCCTGTGGTGGCCAAGAACTTACTTCTAAAACAGATGTTGGCCTCCCGGGGGAGCAGCAGAGGGGAAAGGGTGCAGAAGATTGGAAAAAGGGAAGAGGGCAGACACTATCAGAAATTGACCCAACAAGGATTGTGGAATGCAGAAGCATAAGATACTCCATCCCTGAATTTTCCCTTCTCCTTTGAGATGGTTCTGTGGCTACTGGAGTTATCTTCTATCATCCTCCTGGTAATCCTTGCCATGTAACCCCATGAGCAAATAAACCAATATATATTTTTTTTTTTTTTCCTAAACCTGAGCACTAATGTATTAACTACCAGCTCACAGCACTTTCCAATCCTTGAGTGTGCCTCTGAGGAGGTGCACAGTTTATTAGTTGACAGTGAACAATTTATCCTAATTACAAGTAATAATATGGTGATCAGTCTGTAATCACACAGTGATTTTAGGCAATGATTCTTGGGCACAGATGAAATAAGCTTTGTTTCTACTCAGTGGAATATGTAATACTAACAAGAGAGACAAACTGTCTGCAAGAAGTGAATAAAAATTAGTGAGGTATTTTAAATCATGCCTTTGCTCATGCATTCATTACCCACTGCAACCGAAGAAATTTTCATAATGGATTATGGATTTCCATATTATATATGTAGAACAACTTTTTAACAAAAAGCAAACGCATTGTAAGTGAACTAGGTTGTAGCTGTGATTGCTGATAATTTCTGCAGCTGATTTGTTACATTAAAAAATGCTTAGTTATCTGTGGGCTCTAAAACAGTGTCAAAGTTTCTTTTCTTGTATGATGAGGGTACCAGGAACAGCAGAGAACAGGCTTAAGGCCTAATTGTTAAGCATAAACTGACTGTTTAACACAAGATACTAAGACATACTCTTGTGTTTAGGCAATGCAAGATACCATTTATTTTATCCCATTATTCACGTATCAAAATAAAAATATTTGTCACCACAAAGTAGGTAAGATAATTTTGGCCTGAATATCATTAACCTACTATACTGCAGTAAACTGCTATGTTTGAACATCTTTTGAAGAGGACATAATTGATATTATGATTTTTGTGATTTATTCATTTTCACTACCTTGCAGCTGTTTCTTGCTGAATTTTTGCTGTTATCTCTTCCACCCTTTGCTGTAGTTTCTTTTTTCTTTGATTTGGTGGCAGATCACTGTAATCCTCCTTATTGTCAGCATTTGCAGAGAAATTGTTCTGTGGAGAGATAAGATAAATTGAGTTCATTATGTACTAAAAATAAGAACTAATGTGAATGATATTATTTACTTAAATTATAATGTTGGCAATCCCACCAAAAATAATTACAATTGCATTTTTAACATATTATTTAACCAATTTGCATTTTTGGTGAATAAGCTAATATCACAAATAATATTTTGTTGTCAGAAATGGTTAATCTGTGAAGTCATTATGTAATTACCAGTTATTTACTTACACTGTCATGAATGTACAGGGTGTTGTTTTAGTGATTTCTTACTTCAGGTAGTGAATGGCATTTCCTACTGATTTCACCTATGCAGACATTTCCTCTATTTAGCATCTTCAACAACTATCCATGATGATAAGAATAAATCTCAGTATTTTTATGTATGCAAACGATTTTTGTCATGGACAGAAACAAATAATACTGGATATAAAACCTGGCAGTGTCACAATCTTTCATTTTATGAGACACACAATGTGATAATTTGATCTGACTGCACTAACTTCCCACTACCTCTATAACGTCACACTTGCTTCACTGTTTATGGTTTATTTTTCTGCTGTGAAAAAGAAGAACAAAATATTGTCCAACCAACTTAACGATATCGCCATTATGACACTCTACACAGGAAAATTGTTGACTTCCTCGAATCATATGCCACACTTCTTATGAAAGCTTCAAATGCATTCTATAGCTAAGAGTATGTTGAACTGAGCATTTACTAATAGATTCACACTTATTTGGTTTTCTGAAATTTTCTCTGAGGTCAGTGTTTGTGGAGTTCAGGGTTAAATGGTTAAAATCATAGACCGAAAAAGTTGAGACTGTACTATGTTTCCCCACTAGTTTTTGAAGCAGTCATCATAAATGATGAGAAGTCCATTACTGTTATGGCACAAACAGTCAGTGCAAAGGAAGTATGGCTGTACACAATATAATGAGTCATCAGGAAAGTATCATATGTTTAAAAACCTTGGAAATACCGTGATTCTTGAGTTTCTCCCGGCGTATTTGATAATCAAAATATCCACGGGTGTACTGCCGGTCTATAGTGTCCAACGGGCACAATATTTCGGCGATCAAACAGGTCGCCATCATCAGGTGAACTGACGGACTGAACCCCTGAGCAGCCATAGTGTACGGATCTCCGTGCCGGCACGTTCACAGGAGCTCAGTCCGTCAGTTCACCTGATGATGGCGACATGTTTGATCGCCGAAATATTGTGCCCGTTGGACACTATAGACCGGCAGTACACCCGTGGATATTTTGATTACTTGGAAATACCGTTATATGGCTGCCAGTTTGAACAGTATGTTGCAAGGGTCGTTATTCAGGACACAAATCATATGCATTTAGTCATGAGCTAAGTGAGAGTGATGTTTGTAAAGAAAGAGAAGCTAAACAGCAACTCACACAAGAATGAGAAAGCATTACAATTTCCGAATGAATAAAACATTATGGCAGTACCTGACATTCACTGCAAGGTTTATGAGAAAGAAGTGAGAAACTCTTTGTTTAATCGATGGGTACAAATGTTTCACTGAGGATGTGGTAATGTTAACAGTTAATGATATCACAGAAACCGTCAATGGTGTCTAATACATTAAGTCCTCACCACATGTTTTCCAGACAGCATTCACTGGAAATGACACTTGGATAAGTACTAAACCACAGAAATAAAATTCCCAGCCACTGAGGGGAAGCTCTTGGTATCACGACAAAAGATGAAGCTCATGTAATACAGAAGACTGTGTGCGTAGCATTTGGGGAAACGCCAGAGTCACTGTTACAGAAAATTCTACACAAAGGTAACATAACCAACATTTGTGTATCATGACGGTGCAAAACCTTCAATGGACAATATGCAATAAAAGGCATGGGATGAATTCCAGTTTTTTAACTTTTCTGTTATTTATGGAACCTATCACCAACCTTTCCCTTCCTCACCAAAGTCTCTCTCAAAATTAGTCTTAGATTTTAATTTCATTCCATCTTATTCAATCCCCTCTGCCAGACTCTTGACTGCAATGTCACCACTTTAAACCTTTTTCCTCTTCTCGTCACCACCTTTCCGAGTGATTCCCTCTCCCCATCTCCTTCTCCACTATTTGCCTTCTCAACCCACCTATCTCTGGCTCTCTTCACACCAACTGTCTTGTTTTCTCCATCACTGACAAACTGCTTGCACACACTGTTATTTGCTTTTTCCTCCCTCCTGCATAATTTTTATTTTCTCATTCCAAAACTGGAATTTTAATGTTAAATAATCAGGATCTCTGCTGGATGACCGCATTGTTCTTGCACGATATTCTGATGGTGTAATTTGCTGTCTTTTTCAGGCACTTCCCTACCGAAGAAAGTGAGTTATGCTATCAAAATATCATGCTAGAACGATTCGAACATCCAGCAGAGGTCCCAAATTACATCAGAATTTTCATATTTTCTTACTCTTTTGTCCAGCTTTGGCAAACATCAACAACCTCCTCCTCCTCCTCCTCCTCCTCCTCCTCTCCAGTCTCTAGTGCTCTTTACCACATACCTCTACATCTTATATTGTTTACAACAGTTGTAATGCAGTCACAGAAGAGTTATTTTTAGATTCTTCCTTCATGATTCAGTTATGAAAGTAAGATGTTGTACGTTATTTGAATTACTGCACATTAAACACCCTTGATGTCTTACTGTCATTATCAGATAGTTGACCCTTTCCTCGTGGTAAGTAAAACTAATCAGTATGTGAATCACTGTAACCTCCCTTCTGTTATATTTTTGTCAATTCTTAATCTAAACAGTTTTCTTTGGGACAATCGGCCATTGGTAAGGGAAGGTTAACAGAGAGAAAGTGCTTACTAAGAAACCTGATCTAGCTGCCTAAAACAAAAATGCCTATTTTTCTTTGCAAATATTAAATTTCTTAATTTTTAGGTGAAAAAGATTGCTTTGAAATGATACCAGTTCATATCATTTAGTTTTCCCAGATTCTCGGTTAAAAATACACTTTTTCTTGGGTGAAACTACGCTTTTTCTCCAGATGAAAATACACTATACCACTGGGGAAAGTACATTTTTTTCTGTATTAGGTGACAATATAATTTCCCCATGGAGCTGTGAAACTTAACTATCCTTTGAATGGTGAAGATTTCATACATCGGCATAGAACTTCCTGGTACTTTAGGAAATGAAACCAAGCAAAAAACTATGTGTTTTGGAAAGATCTTTGATGCGTGGCAACATTTACACTGTGTATTTTTGTATTACAAAAGTACATACAAATTCAACCAACTACAGCACAGTAGCTTCCAAAGCACTGAAATCGAGATTATGACAGGGTCTGTCAGCCAATCATAGCTCATGTGACAATATCTAGCCAGTGACAGCAGATGTTCAGAGCATAAGACTCATTATGTACACAGCAAATATCAACATCTTTGTTAAGTAGAGTGAACATCCAAATATGAAAGTTAATAGTTTAAATTAATATAATGTTATTCTCTTGTTTATGTTTTATTCTGCAGTATTATTTGGGCTAAAGTAAAATTCTTCATTAGAGTATAAGTTGTTAGCAGTCAAAATTACAAAAATTTAACTGAAAACCAAAACAAAGGAAAATTCCAGGAGTTCTAAAATACTCCAGGAGTTCTAAAATACTCCAGGAGTTCTAAAATACTCCAGGAGTTCTAAAATACTCCAGGAGTTCTAAAATACTCCAGGAGTTCTAAAATACTCCAGGAGTTCTAAAATACTCCAGGAGTTCTAAAATACTCCAGGAGTTCTAAAATACTCCAGGAGTTCTAAAATACTCCAGGAGTTCTAAAAAAATCCCAAGTTTTTCTCAGATTTCCCAGCTTTCCCTGGGCATATACACCCTGCAAACTAGGTTCAAGCTCTCGTCAATCTGAGGACTTATCTGTCAATTTGCTCAGCTATGCCAATGTTTTTGCGACGTGAAAAATGCCGAGTTGCACCATGGTTCAGAATCCTCATTATACTATGTGTCTGTCTATAAATGGCTGGGTAAGTCAGTTCAAAAATGAGAGGAAGGCAACTCCTTACCACCTCTAATAGGACCCTGTCCAGAAAGGCATTTCTATGTTGAAATCAACCTTCAGGTTTATGACAGCTTTACTTTAAGCAAAACATTTAGTAACAATGGCTAGATCCAACCATGCTTATATTAGCAGTTAAATTTAGTTCCACTTTCACAATGAAGTTTGCCACTGCTATTGCACTATTGCTTCTCCAAATTCAATGGTCACACTACAACAGTTGATGGCAGCTTTAATATTTATTCAAACAACAATGTGCTCACCAATGGATGTTACTGACTGAGGATACTGATTTATCTATTCATTTTGTGTGGAATTACATACACACCCCACAAATAAACCAATTTCCCTATGATTTAAAAGAAAATTTTCGAACTAAAATTTTAACAACATTTGCAGACTGTTCATATATTCTGGGTACAATTCAACTGCATTCCACTCAAAAACTGAACAGCAACTGCCCTTGTCTCATGTAAAGGGGCATGAATGGTAGCACTTTAGCATTGTTGAATGAAACAGAAAGACAATGCCTCCTGCTGCAAAAGGCGCACTCAGCTCCAAATGTTCAAGAGAACCAACAATATGTAAGGTGCATGGCTCACTATCTGTAAGTTGTACTCCTATTGACAGTAGACATATACCAAAAAATTTCAGTTTTGTAATTAAAACTGCCTACAACATATTCAGTATCCAACTCCATAGCTTACAATTTCAGATACAGTAGAAAAATTACAAGAAAATCCATCAGCTAAAGATATAAATAATACTACTAGAGTTACACCATGCTGGAAACTATATAGTCACAAAGTTTCAGTGTGTTCAAGCAATTGCAGTTTGCAATGTGATAGCATGAACGTGTCAATTGAAGTAAAAGGAAACAAAAAACAAAGGAAATTCTTGCCCCCATGAGTGTATTTACATTGTAAAATGGGATACTTCAGCATTTTATTTCCAAAGAGCATAGGTGTATGGTAAACAGCAGAAATACAACAACCAGTGTGAAAGACTTGCATCCAAAATGCAGATCATAAAGAGTGAATAAGTAATAGCACTAATTAGAAATGATTTTTATTTCTTCCTTGACAGTACACTTTTATAATACTTTGCAAAAACTTTATAATGTCACAAACGTCCAATTACTGGCAGCAGTTCTGTATATTAAAATCAATCAAAAGTACATTTTCGTTAGTACCAGTAAACATGCAGCTGTTAAAACATAAAAAAGCAAATATTTCTATTCTTTAGATAAATTACTACACCATGAGAGAAATAATTAATGAAAGGTCGTAGTGAACTGAAAATAATGTAACATTTACTAGGCTGACTTTAGTTTTGCACACAGTTTGAATTGGCTAGGAGGAGTTTCTTTGACAATGCAAACTTCATTAGAAAATCAAGTTTCCTTTTCACAAAGGTGTGTATTAATCACTTACATTACAATGAAATTTTCAAAATACTTGTAAAAATGTAACACTATTTGTACTTACTCACATGTTTTCAACAAGTATGTCGACAGACTAAGAAATGACACCATCTGAGGTGTTGTTGCAAATTAACTGCATTTTCCTTTTGTGTACTTTGGGAAATAATACTACTCAAAAAAGTTACCAATACAGCACAAGTGGTATGTGTTGCCCTGCTTTTATAAGCATGGTCTTTTTATTACAGTTCTTTAGTGAAATCTAGTGTAAACAGTATAAAAAGTGATTTCTATGTGGGCCAGATCTTGCTCTTCTCTTCAGAAAAAGTTGGTAGAATCACAAAGAATTGTGAAAACTCTCATGCAACTATCTCACACCTAACGAGAAGTATGCTCATGACATTGTTTATAAAGTCATTCTGAATCATTGTTCACAATGTGCAGTGAAATTATGAGCTTCACAGTATCTACAACACCGTGCTACAATGAAAATCATAACTGACTAAGTGGAAAAAGTATACTATCGACAGCACAGAATTCGCACATTTGTAAATGAATTCAAAACTCTTCTAATCTACAAAGCACAAAGGCCAAATCCTAAATCCTAATAATGTGGGCAGGGTGCAACGATATGTCACCATCTTCATTTTCAATTTCTCTCTCCAAGAAAACGACAGAAATATATCAGAGGGCACTTCCAGCAAATTGTTAATATTTAAAGTAAGAGAAAACCTTCTCTTCACTATGATCAGCACTTATCTCTTAGATCTACATATTTACCTCAATTATTTGTGCTAAGAGAATATCATCACAAACACAATCTTTAACTTGGGATATTTACTAGTGACGCAACTGAACTGCCATTTAATATTATGAATTGTTAAGCTCAATTGCTGTCTGCCTGAAGGCCAAGTGGAACAGTATATAAAGAGACACTATGAGAGAAAGAGTTTGAATTTAGGGAGCATCACAAAATTTGAACGATACTGGACAAACCTTTAAAATCTGAACATTTGTTTACTCCACTTGAAGGATGTCTGGAATACATTGTAATTTGCAGCTTATTTTAAGACTGACTGTATCCAGTCATTAAACAATGAACACCATGTGGCAATTACAGCTGGGGGTCATACACTATGTGATCAAAAGTACCTGGACACCTGGGTGAAAATGAATTACAATTTTATGGTGCCCTCCATAGGTAATGCTGGAATTCAGTATGGTGTTGGCCCACCCTTAGCCTTGATGAAAGCTTCCACTCTTGCAAGCATACATTCAATCATGTGCTGGGAGGTTTTTGGGGAATGGCAGCCCATTCTTCATGGAGTGCTGCACTGACGAAAGGTCCACCGCGCTATATGATTCAGGTCAGGACTCTGTGCAGGCCAGTCCATTACAGGGATGTTATTGTCGTGTAACCAGTCCTCCACAAGCAGGCATTATGAACAGATGCTCGATTGTGTTGAAAGATGCAATCGTCATCTCCGAATAGCTCTTCATCAATGGGAAGCCATCGGATCGCCACATTGTGTACCGTGATTTGTCACCCCACAAAAGGTTTTTTCACTGTTCAACCATCCATGGTTTATGCTCCTTACATCAAGCGAGGTGTCATTTGGCATTTACCGATGTGATGAGTGGCATATGAGCAGCTGCTCAACCATGAAATCCAAGTTTTCTCACCTCCCACCTACCTGTCATATTACTCACAGTGGATCCTGATGCAGTTTGAAATTCCTGTATGATGGTCTGGATAGATGTCTACCTATTACACATTATGACCCTCTTCAACTGTCAGCATCTCTGCCACTCAACAGACGAGGTAGCCTGTTCGCTTTTGTGCCGTATGTGTCCCTTCATGTTTCCACTTCACTATCACATCGAAAACAGTGGACCTAGGGATGTTTAGGAGTGTGGAAATCTCGCGTACATCCAATCAACTGACATCCAATCACCTGACATGTTCAAAGACCATGAGTTCTGCGGAGCACCCCATTCTGCTCGCTCACAATGTCTAGTGACTACTGTGGTCACGGAACAATGCACGTAATATGAAAACATAGGTTTTTGAGGGTGTCTGGATACTTTTGATCACATAGATTATGATAAATGAATGTACAAAAGCAATAGCATCTCCTGCATTTTATGTATATATGTAGGCCTCCCCTAAGTCCATGCCACTGAAAAGCCTATTTCCATTTCAAAAACACAGACCATGAATTTATGCATAAGTACACAAACACGTAATGCACTTCATAGAGCAAGTATAAAACCATATTTTTTTACAAGCATAGACTATAACATAACTAAGATGAAAAAGGTTAGTCAAACACAAAGCAAAAGTGTTGCCTGAAAAGCAAAAGAGGTTAGCAGACACAGCTGTTGTACATAATTATTCAAATGTCATTACTCTACAGATAACAACCTTTTGAAATGTAACTGTCTTTAATATCTGATACCAGAAGTATCACTGTACAACCACTGTCCACAAACAATAGACAAAATAAAATTAAGCACACAAAGCTCTGTGAAACTACAATTAAACAAGACATCAAGCCAGTATGACAATATGATCCAAATTGTGCGCATCATTCATCATGCTACGTACCAACATAATTTCAATGTATCTGAATAATTATATGCACAATAAAATGAAGTATTAAAGATATCCAATAGGCATTGTACTACAGATACTCAATAACAAAATGTAAAGCTATGTTGTAGCAATTATTCCCACATGATGGCAATACCTTAGATCAAATTCTACATCTGGTTTTAAATTGTGCCATAGTTGTTTCACAGTTGACACAACAATGCCAATAGCAACCAAACAGGCAAAAAATTAAAAGTTCTTTCAAAATCTTACTATTTCTAACACACCAGTAGTTTCAGTAGTTTAAATAGTTAAATGTATTGCTGGTACCCAAAAACAGTATTTCTCTTAATTCACATTTTCAGAAAATGATTTACGTAAAAAGAACAGGACAAAATTGAAACCATTTTATCTAAATTTACGTTAACATCTTTGGTAAATTGCGTCTCTTAATTTTGAAACAGGTGCCTTAGGCAGCAGAACTTATCATGGCACTGTAGAACATTAAGTGTAAGATATTACTGCTGTTGTTTAAGCCATGTGTATTAGCTTCTTGCGTATGACTACACGATTATGGCAAATTAACAAATTGAGGACAAACATGAGGGGAAGCCTACAAATCACTTCATATGAACCACAAGCTAACAACTTCACATATTAGCAAACCAAAGAAGCATGCTGCAAACATCATGCCACAAGACATTCAGTACCAAGACACAGCACAGGAAAGTGTCACTGCCTCAATACTTACTGAAATGGCATGATGTCCAAGGCAACCAGTCACCAAAGAAAGAACATACAGGAAAGAAAAAGAAAAATAAACAAATTAATTAAAATTAAGTCTAATGTTCATGGAAAAATTACTTTCTTCTCATCATCTACAACTCTGATGAGAATGTGTGAAAAGAATGCCATGATACATGCAGCTAAACTGCTGCTTAGTTATCACAGATACACAATACTAGAAAAGACACCAAAGAAAACATTTCTCACAACAGATAATTCACATTATAGTGGTCTAAAATGAAATGATGCAGAAGAGTCCATACTACCAAAGTCATGGGTATTTCACAGTACTATATCCACTTAGCATTTCTGTCTATTGAAAACTGCCTAATATCATGCAGCATACTTCATCTGTCACACAGTTTTGAATCTACTTCTAGGCAGTTAAATGAATGCACACATTAATCCATGCATATGGTAATTATCAAAAATGTCATGAATCTAATAGCAGAAACTAAAACCTACCTTGTGGTCTTTCTATGCTGTTTAACAAATATCTAAGGCACTAATCGAGGACACTAACCCCAAGCAAACTAAAATATCTTTATACAGCTCAGCATGATGGCAATAACAAATTGAAACAATTTCACATTGCATGCCTAGCCCCAGATTGTGTATGAAATGTAAATTTGCACTAATTTTTTTTTAACTCAAATTCGATCAACATTCAACTTCAACAAAACAAACTTGTCACATAACCTTAATAAATCCTTATTGATGTAACCAAATTTCTGTTACACCATTCATCTCAATCATTTTGCAAACTGGGAGCTTAATTATAACATTATCCTGTTCTCCTTTACTACAATATTCACACTAATACATCTTCCCCATTAAAAAAAAAAAAAATCATAAAAATAAGTCACTTTTATCATAAACCTGAGAAACAACAACATGAATCATAAAACTAATTCTATCTATTTGATCTCAAATACCAAAACAATGAACAGTGCAATAGGATGCTTCTGCACCATAGCACACTCTAAAAAAAAATTCAGATTAAGCAATGTTTTGCCAAACAATAATAATATTACGTTTGTCTGATGCTTTTGATAATCTGTCTCTTTCATGTTTATTGTGGAACTGTTTTCATAATCTGCTCTGTATAAGAAGATATTTTATTGTACTTAACCATGGTACATATCTTAGTAAAGCTATGTCCTCAGACCCTGTTCTGATGCTGGAATGAAGATCCCTTATCCATATATTTAAAGCCTTTTGACAGATACATTTCATATTTTGCTTTATAATGTACTATAACTTTCATACCAGTATCAGGAAAGCATTTACAAATGACACTGCACTCACAGCAAAATTCAAATGTGGGTTAAAATGAAAAGAAATTTTTTTGAAAGAAAGAACATGGAATAAAACATCTATTAAATTAATGATACTGAACAACACTATCATTACAAGAAAACTGTCATTGCAAAGAGCATAATAGTTCTTTGTCCTAACTGACATGATGCATGAAAATATTACTTGCGGAAATAATTCTTGACGACTTGCACGTCAAATGAAGAGGAAGCACAAAACGTTCAACACTTAATTCAAGCACATGCTATGTAGACAATTTGAAGAAAATAAAAGAATGTTTCTGCAAATCTGTAACAACGAAATTCCAAATATACTTGACATACAGAGAGATTTCCAGGACAGACAGACAGACATTTACTAAACATTTTTGGTAATTAACAGTGCAACCAAAGCAACTGGATAAAGTGGAACAAATGAAATATGCATCCAGTAGCAGCATATATTTATGGTTTTGATAGCCAGGGAGCAGAAAAAGTAGTAGCAGGTGCAGAATAGCATTATTTGAATGAAGTAGCTGGAATATTACAAGAAAGCTTACTGGGAACTAGAGGAACAAAAAGGTGAAATACCAGTAAAGTAACTGACAAAATGGCTTACAGTTTTCATACACAACTTGAAACAGACAGGATTAAAGGATGTACCACGGGATATCTGCAACAGAGTTATGACGACACAAATGTCTTAGTTCATCCATATTACACTGCAATGTAGCTAGTTGGGTAGCCCACTTAATTGTGGACACTGTCCTTCAGGTGGGTTTCTTGTTTCTTTATCTTTTTTTTTTTTTACTTTTACCTTGAAAACTATACAAAGAACAGTGCACAGGGTGCCAAAAACATTTCTGAAATTCAATTATTTCTACAGGGATAAAAGGTAAACATTTTTCAGCAAACAACTCATAGTCTGAAATAAGGAATCTACTATAATAAGACACATTTCATTGTTGTGCTTGTAACAGTGAACTTTTCACACTGTGACTCAGTTAAGCAACGCACAACAGAACAGTTTAGTGAACCAGACTCGGTTTGGCCTCTGTAATAAATTAATAAATTGGTGAAGAGTGCATCTCCCACAGGACTAAAACAATTAAAAATGACAATGTATCTATGCGCTTGTCATTGCAAAAGCTATAGTCCATCAACTATGAGGATTTCTGCTTCCCTCAGTCAGCAATCCACACAAAGATAATAATGCTATACACCCCCTCCCCCTCCCTCCCTCAACCCCCCCCCCCCCCCCCAAGCTCCACACAATACAGCCACATATCAATAAATTTAAACAAATTTCATAAACATGGAATCATTCTCTTTGACTCAAGTTCATTTTAAAATCAAATAGTGGCTCATGTTCTTTAAACCTGGCACATACTGCCATTTGAATAAATGGAAAGACAGCTATTGAAGGATATTAAGCCAAACATTTTAAAGCATTTTTACATACTCTCCCAATCCTTATAGTGCATTTCTCCATGAAAAAAAATTACCCATATCACAAACTATAACCTCTCCAAATTTGGAAACTGTTTAAAACAAGAGTACCAAACTTTTAACAGGTCCAAATCGGTTGACTGTAACTCCATACTTTTCACAAATAATACATAATTTCTCAATAAAAAGCAATAAAAGATTAAAATAAAGGTGTCTTAAAATGACACTCAAATTTGTGCAGTATTTTTTTCCATTTTATTCATGAAGTAAAACACTGAAAATAGTTATCACCCTCTTTTTGGTAACAAATTATTCAACACACAAACCACTTGATTTCCTTGTTTTGCATTCTTACTGTCTAAATACATTTAGTTTATAAAAATCTGACATCTCAAAACCTCAGAAATCATTCACAATGTTGATTAAGCTCATGGAACGCACATAAAAACATCAGATCTATATTTACATAATCCAGAAAAGTTTTAATAGTAAGCACTAAAATTGGAATATTGTAATAATAGTTGGATTTGAAACAGAAAGAGGAAGAAGAGGTACATTCTTTTACCTATCAGGCACCTTACTACCACAAGACTGAATAATATGAGATACTAAAACAAAATGCCTTTTTTTTCATTGGCCATAATTCTCCACACCTAAATACTTTCGTCAGAAAGAAGTCACAGCTACAATATAGTGAAAAGGAACACTTTTGAATGAAGAATCCAGTAGTCATTAACAAATCTATGTGCCACCCATACACTAAGGTTTCCTTTTCTACAGCAGCTTTGGTTTTCTTAGCTATGAGCTGAATTCAAAAGGGGAAAACCGAAGGATTATGAAGATGCTGCAAAGGAACATCTACTTACCATTTCAGTTTCTGCTAACCCTGGTTCATCGCAAACTGTACCAGAGAATTAAACAGATCGAACATGTTATCAGTTCCACGTCCTGCCTTTTGGTTTCAACCATAACAAATCCATCGATCAGGGGAACCTTGTGGAGGTAGTGCAGCTGGGGGAACCTTGTGGAGGTAGTGCAGCTGAGGCATACATGTAGTGAGTGTGGACAAAAGGCCTGAGAAGGCAGATCTACTTACTGTCAACACTAGGTTAATGGGAGTTCCCAGCCAGTACCCATGGCATTCTTATCAGAGAGATTTCCCTCACCCCATGTAACAAGGTGCAACAAGCACACTTAAACGTTACCTCTACCATATGTCTCTGCTACAAGTGTACACATACATGTTAGAATGGGTGCTGCACAGACAATTTTAGGGGAAAATTTATGCTGTCTGCCCATGAGCTTGGTCATGGCATCAAACAGCCACTAAAATAACAAACTGCATATGTTAGTGAGCTGGCATGTCAAATTACTGTCCCAATAGAGGTTCCATTATTTACTTTTTATTTAAACAACAGAAGCAGGGTACACAAAAATGGTAACAATGAAGATGATCTTTTAAACTAAAGATATCAATCTGACAGTCTAATTTCAGCAATAGATAAAGAGATGCAGCACACACTTTCCCCTCCCACACCTGCTTCTCTTAACTACATTTATTTACTTTCTGACTGAGATAGCATTATGTACAGTACTGAATGATGGCTGCTGAGAATATGGGGCAGCATAGGGCACACACCCATGAAAGTGTGTAAGTGTCAGACTGAAGAGTGCATGTCAAATGACAGAAATTAACATCAGATTTTGCTTATATAATGCATACACCAAGCCCCAAGATGAAGAATACACTCAAAAATAAATAAAAATGTGGGAAAGACAGACGTTCTTTAGAAACAAAGATGAAGATATTGATGTATTACATGTATCCCATAAATGTGACTGTGGAAGATGTGTGAGAAAATCATATGGAGAGCTATTTTTAGTAGCTTCATGCAATCTATTGGGCATTTTTCCTTATTGTTCATTTTCTTTCTCTTTTTCTTTCTTTCTTTCTTTCTTTGGCAATGAATTAATTAGGAATGTTTATAATTTGCTGTTAAGATCAGAAATTCTGAGGCAGCAATTTGTTTTAATACATTACAATACACTGAAATTTTGGTTACTGTTGGAATTTTTCAGGCTACTGTTCTATAACATATAGTTTTACCTCCATCTAATTGTACTGGACGGTATGTGCAGCAGTGTGGAATTACAGCTAGAAATCTGTTCCATTTTCCTTTTAACTATAGCTATCATGTTTTCACAATACATTAATGGGAGCTTCTGAAACTTAGGAGCTCATACAGAGGGTTATTGCAGCCAGCTTCTATAAAGTAAGAGCTCATAATGGAGATTACTACTAAAAGTGGAGGTAGTGAAAATGATTCATTGTTTAACTGTCTGACGAATAATTCTGACACACTACAAATTGTGACTACAGGCCAAATTTCGTTTGAGGGTGATTTTTGACAGACACTAAGAAGCACTGAAAAATAGCTATGGCATTGGAGACAACGGATGCAGAAGGTATTTTTCAGTCTAGTAGTGGGATCATCTGTGGGCAGTTGACTACAACAGGTACAGTAGTGTGTGGAATTGAGTACTGATGTGAACTTTGTGAAACTAGAATGCTGGGTGGGCCATGGTAAAGAAGTTTGTATTGGTAGTGAGGGGAGGGAGGGGAAAAAAAAAAGTCACAGAGTATACAAATCAAACAGGTAATTGTTGGTAGAATTGAGAATCAATATAGTCGTCGTAACAACTGGTAAATCAGGAAAATATTTTAAATTTTTTCAGCAACTGCAACTAAATCAAAGTATCATCTTTCAGTTGGAGTGGACCTTCAACGCCTAAAAATCTTATCTTAAAGGGCATGGGTATCAGAAAATCACACAGTTGTGGACTTTCTTAATGGGAACCACTGCATATTTTAAGAATTCCAAGATTTTCAGGTTTGCAACCCCCTGCCCTTTTTATGTGACAATAGATTCATTAATTTTATTTATTCTGTTGTCAGGAGGAGAAAGTAGAATCTAGAAGTGGTTAGTGCAGGTAATTTATTTATTTATTTATTTTTACAGCTATCAGTGGTATATCATGCTCCAGAGTACAGAATAAATTGTGCGAAGAAACTGTTGATCTATTATTGGTTGCAGCAAGGAAACTAACAGATGTGCTGAAGGAAACAGTCTTGTATCAGGCAGTAAAGTGTTTCCCACTGGGGTACATTTTTCACATTTTAGTTTGTACAAAAGATACTAAAAAGTTTGGTAGTTCTGAGGTTCCATATAGACGATTTAATTGTGTATATTTAAATTTGTACATATATGCAATGTAACCTAAGCCTTAGCTATTACTATTCCAGTCAAAACTTCCATTTTTTTTTTTTTACTGTCTAGTCTGTTACAACTGTCATTTGCAACACACGAGACACTATCATAACCATATGGTTCACAGAAGCTCAGATGAGTAATAACAACACTGCTCCTCTTCTTCATTGGCCAATGAATAGCATTTTATTGGAGTATGTCAGATTTTGAAAAAAGAAATGTATGTATGTCATACTAACATGTAAAGAAATGTTTAGGCAGGTCTGCACTTCTAATTAACAACATTCTGTAACACCACTTAAATAACAAAACTGTATACAGACATTATAATTTTTCATCTAAGCCACTAAAAAAAGAAGTGTGATTTAAGAACAAATGTCGAAGTGTCTTGGACAAAAATTTCCAGTCCATTAAAAAGATAAGGGGTGCATTTTCTATGTCATAACAGGAGTACTGAAACACGTGGTGCTAAAGTCTTGGGAAACATTTCCTCTGAATCTTTATTCAGAATAATGCTATCTATAAGCTGCAGAGGAGTTGAACACAACAGCTCACCAAAACACCTCATCATTAGTTCTTTAGAAACTCTGTCAAAAATGTGTACTGCATATTTAGTTCCAGCAGCCCACATATGTGAGCATCCCCCTGTATGGTCACAATTTCACTATGCATTCACAAGGGAGCGTTCAACTTTATGGAAAGGAGTTTTCTACTGCTAAATAGCAGGGGGGGAGTGGGGATAACGATGATTAAATTACCAAGCTTGCAGAAGAAATTTGCAAAAATGGTTTTACGAGTGCTTTCCAAGTATATAAAGATCGAATAATAGAGGTAATTATTCTGAAAGAAAGGCAAATTAAATAAGGTAATACCATTCAATTTTACAAATACCCCTAGTAGTGCATACGAAAGAGATATTGTGGGCAGAGTATCAGTAGCAGAAAAGTGGCAGAGTGCAAATTATAATGCAATATCATACAAGTTACACACACAAAACTACAATGTAACATTTGATAAGCAACATTATAAAACAGATGTCACCAGGGACAAGCACTGAATGGTTTGAATGCTTAAAAACTATTTACAACAGTTAATATTGATGTGTAAGCAAACACAAGAGGAACTAAACCCTTACACATTCCAAGAGTTTTCTTTTTTCCCCCTACTAAGTATTTTGTGTGCAACATTTATTGGCAGCTGTGATTTTTTCTGTACGGTATGGGAGTTAAAGAATGGTTTCTATGGAAATCTAGCGAAGTTGTAACATTCTTTACAAGTTCAATAAAAATAAATTTATAACTAGTTATGAACAATTGGCAGCAGAATTCTTAGAGCACACATATTTGTGTGTGTTTCCAAGGATTACAAGAGATCAACATGTTAAATGGGAAACCAAAGGCATGTGTGACAATATACATCATCAATCTGTGACAAATTGGACAGATCATTAACAGTACAGTAGGACTCCAACTATCCTGAATACCAATTATCCACATCACTTTAAGGAAAAGGAAACTGATACTATATGACTAAAACTGTAGGTTTTGTTCAATAGTTATTAGAGTATATAATAGTATACTGTATGTTTCTTTATTGTTCTAAAATCAATCCACAGCAAATGTATCAAAGACAAAATCTTCCAGTGAACAATTAACACAGACCTACATTGTTGCATTTGTGATGCCCATCATTCAGTGCGGCCTACATCTGTCTGTGTTGTGATCATAACTGTACTGATACATCACTATACAATCCATCTTCTGTGTCTTTTGTTTTGTTTTATGTTTGTCTTTTAATCTATTGTGTGGCAGCTGTCTTATCATTGGCAGACAAAATAAAAATATTTGAACAATTAGATAAACACATGAGTGCTAAACAGTTAGATGAAGTGTTCAGCATTGGAACATCAACAGTTTCAGACATTAAAAAACAGGTCTTTAATTTTAAAATTTGTTTCTGTCCTCGAGAGTGAAGATGGGGGATTGTCAAGAAAAGCGATGAAAACAACAAAGAACTTGATGATGCCGCAATCAAGTAGTTTTTGCTCCAGCAAGCACTAGGAAACCCCTCTTTCAGAGTCAATTATTAGCAAAACACCAAAACTTTTAGCCAAGAAAATCAACCGTTTTTCTTCATTTAAAACAAGCAACAGAGTTTGAAGACAAGCACAATATTCACGGATTGGATTTAAGTGGTGAAAAACCAGCAGCAGACCCAAAAGCAGCAGAAAGTTATTGAAAAATTCTAAGTTGAAGCAGAATCTTATGACCCTGAATTTTTATACAACACAGACGAAACACCCCTCATTTGGAAGGCTTTGCCTGAAACAACTTTATCTTCTGAAAGATAAACTAGAACTCCTAGCTATAAGGTTAGTAAAGACCATGTTACCATGCTAAACTGTGCCTACTCTAGAGGAAACCACAGAAGATATAGGCAAGTGGCTTCCTATGAATTCTTTCGATACTGGATTCCATGTTTTCAGTGCCAACAAAATCATTCCAAATGTGAGAAAAGAAACTGATGGCCAGGAGGATGACATTGTCACTGAACCAGATGCAGGACCATCAGCTAACGAATGTTTGCATATCTTGGCACTGTACTAAAATGAATGGAGCAGCAGCTTGAGCATGACCACATGCAGCTCCTAACCATCAAGTGGATAAGAGACTTGGCTGCACGAAAATTGCTGAAGACAGCAAAACAACTGCCTAGATCAGCATCTTCAAGAACTGCCACACTATGAAGTACAACATAGTACAAAATCTAAACATTATTGTCCTGTAGCAATACACTAATATTAGATAGTATATATGCAAAGATTTTGCTGTTCTTTTTTTAAAAAAGAAAAAACAAGGAATGACCTGTTTTCATGATTTATCCAATTATCCATATATTTTCTTATACGGATCGGATCCGCTCCCAACTCATCCAGATAACTGGAGCTCTACTTTACTTTAACCTGACAAAGTATGAAATTACATATTTGGGATATCACTGACACCATAGTGTGTGGCTGTTTAGAGTCAGTTTTGTTGTTACCCCTGTGGCTGACAGAATAATTAGATTTTTTGGGTTCATTTTTGTGGTGTGGCAGGGAAAGTGGACTGTAATCAGACTTGTACCCATAGTAGAAGTTAGGTTAACAAGTTACATTAAGTAAACTGCCTTCAAGCTATTTACAGCATACTGAACTAGTTTAATGTGGAAATTTCTCAACTGTCAAGCTTTATCTCCTACTTTTGAGTCATACCTTTGTGGTTATGCCCCTGAATATATTTGAATAATTATTGTATTTACTTATTTATTTATTTATTTATGCTCTGCAATAACACTTTAAATGTGCATAAAATACCAATCGTTTGCAATATTGTTGTATCTGAGATACATTTTAGCAATGTTCTTAACAGAAAATTTTAAACCAACAGCTGATTACTGTAATTATTTTTCCTTTAGCATTCACAACTTCATGAAAATATGATATTTTAATATCACACAAGTTTTATCTGTCATTTCATCTTATAATTATGTCTTTAAGTTGGTAATTTTTGCAATTGTATTTATGTTAGCAATAAACTTTCAGTTTTTCTTCAAGAATAGAATACTAGAACTTTCACAAAAATACAATTTACAGTTTTCTCTGTTGATGTTTCTTGCATTGGACTAACAACAGAAGCTGTATGTCAGGAAAAACAAGCATTGTGGTCACGTTTGAACTTCATCATCACTATACTACTGTCATCAGGAACGTTTAATAGTTCAAGAGAAATCACCTGTATTTGCCAAACCACACAGGCAGGTCAGGAATCTAATGCATACTTGTGAATTCATCTGTTTTGGTCTCCAGCTACAGTGTAATGTAGACATCTAGTCAAACTAGATAACTGCCAGCTAAATGATGAGCAAAGACCAAAGCTGATAAACTTTCATCCATCATCATGTAAGAGTGGACTAATTATTTGAAAACCTAACTAGAAAACAACAATTATGACTTTTTGCACTGTTGCTGCCCTCCATGCAAAAATTTATACAATTTCTCACGTTTGGCAAAATCAGTATCCCTTTTCAAAATGATTATAATTCAGTGAGCCACATAGTCATCCATATAAATACAAAATCACAATGAATTATGTAAACTTCATGTATTAAAAAAAAAATAAAAATAAACATGAATGTATTCATGCTTATAACCAAAACCTTTGACACATTCCAGCACCTATCTACTATTAATGCACTTTATTTTACAATAAATGTTAAAATCTAAAGCATGCAGCTCAAGAAATGTAGAAAAAAATACAACATTTTCATTGGATGAAACCAGTACACCTTTCAGCTACTTAACAAAATTTACAACTAAGTGCAGTTGTAGACAATATTACAGAGTAATTAATCATACCTTAGTGGAACTGAAGATCCCAAACAATCCCACTCTCTTCTTAAGTTTCCCAGATGACATAGTTCCTTTGACTGTCATAGCTTCAGGCCTAAGAGTGGTAATAGGTACAGGGTTTATTGGTGGTGGCATTTCACCACTTTTAATTGCACTCAGGTCTTCAAAAGGTATGTCTTCTGGGGGTTGAAACCCCGATTTATACCTTTCTATCACAAGTTGTGTGTCCTGAAACATACATATTACCTTATCCAGTGACAGACAGTGCAGTACATCAATAATGGTAAAATTTCACAACTATTCAACTTTTCCTTAGCACCTAAATACACGCTGGTACACAAGAATCATATAATTAACTAGAATGTACTTTAACTGTAGAATGTGTGTTTGGCAAAGACCTAGCTTTTTTATTCATTTATTTATTTTAAGCGACAATTTATAATACTGTACCCACATCACGGCTCCAACAAAGCATTTCAAAAGATTGGAAAAAAGTGAAAATCATTTCTATTTTCAAGAAAGGCCATCAGATAAATGTCCTTAACTACAGGAACATATGACTAGCATCAATCTGTTGGAGAATTTTGGAATATGTTTTTGCTTGGATTATGGATATAAAGAATCTCAGCAGAAATCAACATAGGTTCCTCACACAGCAATATCAGGTAACACACCTTTCCTTACTTGTACACAAGATCCTAGATGCATTTGATAATGAGACCTGCATTGATGCCCCATGTTACTCAACTTCTGTAATGTTTGGAGAACGAAATGCAAGTTTATGAAATATAAACTAGCTTTGCGATTGTACTGACTGATGACTTCCAGGCAAAAAAGTAGTCAGCATGTTCTTTGTAGAAAACATCAGATGTGAAAGCAGTTACAGATATATCAAAGGGTGTGTTATGGATTGTTCATAATATATCCACATCAAAAAAAAGGTTTGCATCACCCCAGTTCCCAGAACTCGGGAAGATAGACGTTGACAGTGAATATTTTTATCATAGACACAGTCCCTTTGACTGTTCAGAGATGTCACTAAACCCACCCAAAGATGTAAACAACCATGCATGAGCAATTAGATGGAGGGGGTTCGACAGCCAGTCAGTTCCAGTCATTCCACGAGGAAGGAGGTACACGGCTCGTGTTGTCTGTAGTTCAACCATGCCTAGACGGTCAACACCATGCTTTGATCACATCCGCATTGTTACTTTGTGCCAGCAAGGGCTCTCAACAAGGGAAGTGTCCAGGCATCTTGGAGTGAACCAAAGTGATGTTGTTTGGACATGGAGGAGACACAGAGAGACAAGAACTCTTTATGAAATGCCTCGCTCAGACCGCCCAAGGGCTACTAATGCAGTGGATGACCGTTACTTAAGAATTATGGCTTGGAGGAACCCTGAAAGGCAGAAGGTATATAGAGTCTGACAGAAAACTGTGTAACTCTTTGTCAGGCCCTATCTAGATACTGATATTGTTGTTCGATTTGAGTTACGACTATGTTGTATTATGGTCTTTGGCTCAACAGATGTTAGTACTTACATCTCAGTATTGAGAAAACAACATGGCTGGGGCATGCTTGACATTCGAGCAATGAAAATGTATTGTACAGTGGTTTTTCAAGTTTGATATTGCAGTTGAATTGCAATGTCAGTGGAGGTGGGAGTTTGAAACAGAACAGCCAACCTGCCTAACAATTAAACACATCACTGACAAGTTTGAATTGCATGGAATGATTTGTGATATTCACAAAGGAAGATCAGGAAGATAGCGCACAGCTACAAGTCGTGCTTCATCGGCTCTCGGGTTGAAACATTTGTTAATTCTCCACAGAAGTCCGCTACGCAATGTGCACGTGAAGTGGGGGCTAGCAGAACAAGCGTACGAAGAATTCTGAAAGCTGCAAAGTGGAAGGTTTACGTTCTATGATTAGTGTATGTGATTAATGATGACAATCCTGATTGCTGAATGCAATATTGTGAATGGTATCGGTAAATGGTAACCGATGACAAACAATTTGTGATGAAGGTAGTGTGGAGTGGCGAGGCACAATTTAAACTTAATAGAACTGTGAATCGGCATAACAGTGCACTCTGGGCACTGGAAAATCCACATGTTTATGTGGATAAAGTGGTCAATCTACCAGAGGTTCAAGTGTGGTGTGGACTATCATCTAAAGGCTTAGTAGGACCCTTTTTCTTCACTGGAGAAGTGTACCTGGAAATGTTACGCACATCAATTTTGCCGGGTATACATATACTTTATGGAGCTGATGAAGAGGTCTTCTACCAACAGGGCAGGGTGCCACCATACTGCCACCCAGCTGTATGAGCTTTCCTGCATGACAATTTTCCGAGGCATTAGATTTGACAAAGAGGGCCCATTGAGTTCCCGCCACGGTCACCAGATCTGACACCTATGGACTTTTACTTATGGGGAACTGTGGAATATAACATCTATCTACATAAGCCGTGCACACTGGAGGAACTTCAGCAGGAGATTACAGTGACGTGCAGCGATCTCCACTGTAACACTGACTGACATATTTGTGATTACCACTCATCGTTCTGTTATGAGTATAGGCACCAACAGTGAACATTTCGAACATTTAAAATAACCACGTGCAAAACTGAGTGTTGTACAACATGTGTGAAATAAACACATAAGTAATACTTTTTGTTCCTTAAAGTGAGTATACATTTTTCTGGCGGACTTTGATTACTGAAAGTGGAATAATCTTGGTTTGTCTATCATCTTTAACAGCTTTTTTCCTATAACCTAGCAGTATGAACAGAGTTGTTAAGTTGTAGAGAAGGGAAGGGAGTATGGTGGTGGTGGTGGTGGTGGTGGTGGTGGTGGTGGTGGTGGTGGTGGTGGGAAGGGGGGTGGGGGAGGGGAGCGATGTGAACTATTTAGCAACTGTATAACATCTGTTGTGTGTTATTAACAGCTCTCTTTACACATGCAATATACTTGCCTAGTTTGTTTGAACATTTATGCGCTAGCCATCTGTGTTTTGTGACAGTCAATATATGTTGTTATTCGTAAAATTGACTTCTCATCACTGTGCGGAATACTTAATGTGTAATTCCTAGTTATAAAAACAGACCACAGCTAATAAAAAAACTGTGGTGTTCAAATAGAATTTCAGGCCAACAACAATTGCTGCTAACATGTCGAATATACTCAGTTTACAACACAAGGGGAAACAAATGTTTCAGTGATGTCAGTCATGAACGAGACAACACCAAAGAATGGTTAAATGCAACAACAAAAGAAGAATGAACTTCACATTCTGTTATGAAGTGCATTTAATTGATATTTTTATTGTAATTCAGGAAGAATAGGATTTAAATCCTCACAGAGAGATCACAATTCAGGTTTTCAACTGTTGACTCAGATCACTTCAAGTGATCATACGGTTGCTTCATTAAATCACTACTGAAAGTTTACAGAATCCTTGTACAAATTGAGCTACTAATATGTCACTAAAAGACATATTTGTTAATGACTGACTGTATTTTTGTGGGGAGAGTAGGTATTAAAATCATAGTAAACCAAATTGTACAAAGAGTAATACCATAAGTCAAATGATCTATACATTCAGAGTCAAGCCCAGACATTTTGACTGCCTAAGTTAATGCCTGCAAAATAATGGAGTAGTAGTCCAGCTCCTGTGTGATTTGCAGTCATCTTTATAACGCAGAAACAATTAATTTCACAGCTGGTCCACTGATGACATCTGTCAAACTCTACAGTATCAACAGAGTAATAACAATGCTGTCATACATACTTCTTTCTCATTGATTTGTTCTGCAGCATTCACAATCCCATCCAAACATTTGATGATGATAGGAAAAACATTTTTTTCTATGTCTACAGACTGTATCATGAAACTTTTGATGTTCTTAATGCGTTTCTCATCCAGCTCTTGCAACTGTCGGAATACATCTGGCATAAGGATATGGTAATGTTGATTCTGAAACATAAAATGAAATGAGAGATTATATGCAAGAATAAATTGTGAAACAAATTAGAAATTAACAAAGAAACACCTCAAAATGTTCATATAATAAATACTGAATTCAATCTTAATTTTTAAACTGTACAGGGAATAGCTTCTTGCAATACCACTGAATTTAAGCAGAATTTAAGCAACAGTCAGTAACCACATCCTTTTTGTTTGCTGCCATTGTGTAGAACTATGAATTCTATATTTCCCTTTCCACCGATCTGATATTTGTATTGGAAGAAGTCATACCAAAATATTGGGACTGCAAGAAAACAATGGCAGTATTGTTTGTTGATTTTAAGAAAGCCTACAATAGCATAAACAGATAAAATTTGTGGGAGAAATAACAATGTTTTGAATACCAAAGTAGTTTACAAATATTGTAAATGTTAAACTGGAAGAGTCAAAAGGGATGGTGAAAATTAGTGAGAATATCCACGGCTTCTGACAAAAAAAAAAGGAGGAGTCGGGCAAGATACTGAAATATTACCACTCTTGTTCAACATAATACTACAAAAAGTACTGGATGCAACAGTGAAGCAGAAGAGGAAATTAGTATAGGAATGAAAATGAATGTACCGCCCACTGCAGATGATGTAGCATTAATCTCTTAAAATGTAGGTGACGTGAAAATACTGACAAGAAAGCTATTTCATAAAGCAAATGGAGTTGGGTTAGAGATAAATAATGAAAAAACAAAATCTTTTCTATGACATTAATTTTCAGGGGAGACTTCTTCATCTCAGGCAGTACTGAGAACTGAACAACCTGCCTTTTGCTGCAAGCCAGATGTCTATGGGGATCCAGACGCAGGTGGTGCTTCCCAAGAATCAGTATAGTAAGGATCAAAGCACCGAAATGGCCAGAACTAGTCACTGTTTAGCCAAGGTTAGGAAGGTTACCCAAGGCTGTCAGCTAGGTCGCATGAAACCCATACTACTCTATATTAGTATTAATACACATTATATCTACCATATATTTCTGATATCAAATGATAATCTATTACCCCCATGCATGGAACTGGGTAAACTACGGACATAATTAGAGGGGGAACAAAAAGTATACTTTGTGCCTATGAGCTTCATCATGGCCCTGAATGTCTCTGTGATACTAACCCTGAATGGCTCTATAATATTAGCAACTACCATGGAATTGTGGAGAGACACCTTAAATAATACCCGAGTGATCCCTAACACACACACCAATTTATTTAAAAACTGATGACCTAGGATCAAATATAACATGTATAGGAGGACATAGCACTAATCACAAACCAGGAAACCAACTGGGATTGGAGAGGTGTTTTCTGTTTCAAGGAGGGCTGGCACTGTGAGGATAAATTTTAGATGGGATGAGTGATAGGGAAACAGATGGGTATGTAGAGTTGGGACATGGAGGAACTGGACAAGTGGTAGTTAAAAAAAACTCATACAGCAAACCTGATATATCTTGTGGCTACTTACACATTTGACTCTTCTTTTGATGAAGTAATGAGTGGCAGTGGTTTGACTAAAATGGTGGTTAGGGGCAGATGTATGAGACAGGTCTTGGACTGTGGCTTCCACAGAAATATGACCCATGCGGCAGGGGCTGAGAGAAGGACGGACATACTGAAGGTCAAGGATACCATTCTAGTTCAGCAGCAGTGTAACACTGGGGGAAGTGAGAAGAATTGTTGACTTGAAATGGGAAAAATTGGAAACAGTAAATGCTGAAATGTCTAGTTGTACAAAAACAGAAAAAACCACAACAGATTCACATTACAAATTATTTTATTCAAAGGAATGATATGATAGCTTCATAGCATTTATAACTTCTGACATAAGTAGTGTTGGAAAAGTGGTTATAAGTTCAGATTTTAAAAAAATGAAAATTTAGGTAAAGATGTAAGTGCCATGTTTCACGTCCAAGGTAACAAAGAATACAGTATTGACATCATTGACACAATGAGAAATATAATTTTATCATTTCAAGAAAATTGAGCATGGCTAATAGGTCCTCCTTTCTTTCAGCATTTAATTTGCTAGTCAATGAAAGACAACAAATACTTGTTAGGATGGGAAAAGTATGCAGTTTGAACCCCAAAATTACATGATATTTTGTTTTATTTCATTATGCTGCACAATATGCAATTGTGGTTCTATCTGAGCTGTCCCTTTGTGTGTTACATATGTCTTTCCTTGAATTCTTAGCTCAGTATCTTTCTGTATGTTTCTAAATTTGCCTTTCCTTTCCATCATAAGGTACTGCACACAAGCACTTCACATTGAAAATAACTGAAATGAAGTAAAATTTACTATTGCTTGCTGCATGTAGGAAAGTGAGCAAGAAACTTGTTATAACATGTTTACTACCGCAGTCAGACACGCTCAACACATTCAGCATTCATCATGTCATGAACAAAGAAACTTGCATATGACTAAAGCTAGTGAAGCTATTTTGATGTACACAGAGGCTTCTCTGGGAGGATATTAATGTTTCAGAGCACAAATGGATTTAGTTGACATCCTGGAAGAGAACATGATTTCATTCTTCTAGTTCTATATGGTATACTGTGATATGGGAGCACTCTTGTGGCTGGTCAAGACGTGGACTTTGAATATTAGAAAATATGAAAACAAATTCTGGACAAGGTTAGAAGAGTAGTTCTTGTCTGCAAAGAACTAAGCATATCTAGAGACAGACTGTATTTACATGTTGGCAGGGTGTGTAAGAGGAACTACCTCATATGCAAAAGGGTGGCAGCTGTCCAAGTGGAGGTATCGCTTGTACTGGGTTGCTGACTGCATATAATTTGACAAGACAGAAATATGTATGTTACCTGCAATTCATTAGTTTTTTGAAGCTGATTTGCATACTCGTTCTTTGTCTCTTCACACTGCTGTGATTTGATTGCCATATTCATTCGCTGCTTCTCAACCTCTGCTCTGGATAAATTGTAGTCTGCATCTGCACGCTGAAAATTTTCTAATGCACGCTCTGCTTCCTTGAAAGCCTTCTCATAATTCTTCTTTGCACGATCGAGGCTTAAAATTTGTGTATTTAAATTCTGCACCATACGTGCACCATCCTGTAGATGCTGTAAAGTAGAAATTAAACAAGCTTTAGGTTCATCCTCCCCTCGATTGGACTGTGAGTAACACAGTGATGCGACAGTTCTTACATTACAAGAACAATGATGGAAACTTGCATCAACAGTTTCGAGTTCTCTTAAATTATTTGAAGCTGCATACATACCTTTTTCCGTTCTTCCTTTATATCTTTTACTAGGATATTAAGTTCCCTTATAACATTCGCTTGGAGGTTTTCTGCAATTACTTCATGCTGTCCTGCGAGGTCATTAACTTCTGTCATCACATGCTTGAATGCCCGGCAAGGGCTATACCTACAAAAGTTCATGTTATGAGGTTTTTGTTGAACACTGTGTTGTTTAAACGAGTAAAATCAATAACTACACAACAAAGTGTTTTGGACAGGTTTTAATAACAGTACAGCTGTACAAGGATTTTACAGATAATGAACTTTACACATGATTTTCAGGTACACGTTAGTTAATTATCAATAATCTGCACCATATCACAGAACTCCAACATAAACAAATATTCTCTAATTAGAACTGAATGCAGGAATTTGGCATATTTAGATGTAACCGCTTTATGGGTTCAGTGATTCATGGCACCTTTAAATTTCCAAGTAATGGGTCATCTGCTATGTCCCGAGTTATTTTCATATAAATCCAAAGAAAGTAAAGAAGAAAATGATGGGTGGTAAATTAGTTCTACCATCCATATCCAGTTACCTATTACAATATCAATAAATGAAGTATTTCAAAGGCATGCTGTTAGATTTGTTTCAGGTGCATTCAGCTAGCATCTGAGTTTTATGGAAATGCTATGTGAACTCAATGGGATTCCCTGGAGGGAAAACTACACTAGTGAGAAAATTTAGAGAACCAGATTTTGTACCTGATTGCAGAAGCATTCTACTGCCATCAATGTACATTTGACGTAAGGATCATGGAAACCAGATAAGGGAAATTTGGGCTCATACTGAAGCATACAGTAGCCATTTTTGCCTTTCTCCATCTTCAAGTGGAACAGGAAAGGAAGTCGCTAGCACTTGGTACACAGTACGTTCTGCCATGTATTGTGTGGTGGTATGTAGATGTACTGTACATGCCATGAGGTGCAGTATAAATGTTTTGACTTAATTTTTTGTCTACATACTGGCACAAACAAACATTAAATTACACTCTTCTCTGCCGTCAGATGTCTTTGACAACTTTGCGTCATTATTATAAACATATAATGGAGAAAACAGATGGAAATTACAATAGTGGTAAATTTGCAATGGCCTTCTACACACCAAAGACAACTTGTTTGGATGTGTGCGACTCAAATGACAGAAATAAAGTGGGACAACAAAAATTTACAAAAGAACTGGTACTAAATTACCTAGTGAATAGAGCAGAGGTAACAAAAACCAATCTAAAATATCAATATAGGTGAAACATCAATTTTTGAGATGATGTGCGTCATATGTTTTCAGTCTGAGACTCATTCTGAAGCATAGTGTACATTGTTCTGAAACTTCCTAACTGACTACAACAGTGAGCTATACCTGGACTAGATCCTGTAACCTTGTCTTGTACATCCGAGCTGTACCAAAATGTTGTAAGTGCATGTACACAGGAAAGTAATAGATACATCCCCTTGTAATTATGAAAAGGAATCAGTTAAATGTTGCTATGGCACATAATTACATTATCACATCTGAGCATTTTTTGTGTGTCTTTAAAAGACTTTTTGCCTTAATCTCATATAAAAGAAATGCCCATAACCATAGAGATAGTATTTAAAATATCATGTCAGATTAGAGTTGAGTGGGACTTTAAACTAGTCTCTTGCTTTCTTCAATCACAGTTGGTCTGATGAGCACTATTTACAGGAGTATCCTTTTGAGATTTGGTATAGGAAAGGATGTGAAAATAATTTGGCTGACACCTTATCATGGTTAACTGTAAGAATGGAAAATGAAGGAACCCTGTGCAAAGAGCAAAGAAATGTCCTTTTATTATTTCTCAAAAAGGCTGAGTATAAGACAGGAATGCTAACGTGGAGTAGGAACTTAGCAGCTGAGCAGGATTTGGATGACATATGGGCCCTAGGTAAAGAGGAGATTGTTAGAAGAATATTCCAAGGATAGTTGGAAAGAATACCAGTTGGTCTACAAGGGTATCTCATTCTGAAGAACTTTGAGAGTAACAGGAGACTGGCGATTGTGCATCCCTCCAAAGTGGGTGGAACAACTAGTTTGGCACATTCATACAGTGTATGCCCATTACGATACTAAGAAGCATGCAGCATGTATGAGAAAGGATCTTTATTCTGAACTATTTTTCTTCACAGTCAAATAGATATTAAAATGATGTGATGTTTGTCAGTGAATGAATGTGCACACTGGCACTAAGGACAGAGAAGTACTCTATTGTGCCTGAGGGTCTATGGGATTTGGTGATAGCTACCAATTAACTTGTATGCATTCAGGTTCCAACTTTGTGTGTTCACAGTCACATTTATAATAAAACATATACCTTTTTTTTCCACTACCTATAAAGTCAATTGTGTTATAGAATGTTTCTCCTTTCAACCATGACTCTACCACCACTTCAAATTTATTTTCATACAGCTCCCTTCCATCATGTGGTACAATATGGAAAAATGTATGAAATTATTTTTGTTTACTTTACTTAATGTAGTCCAAGAAATGCCCAGAGGTTTCCTGTTCCTGGCTGTAAATGAGTGCACATTTGATCTAGTTTCATACATGCAGACATTGTTTGACATTAGTATTTTGAGTATATATAGTTTGAAAACTGTATGTATTTATGATCAACAAAGTATTGTCTGCATGAAGTTAAGTTACTTGAATCAAAATTACGTCTAATTGCTTTCTACTGCCACACGAAAAATTATTTTTCCCCAGCACAGTTCCCGCAATGAAGAATTCCACTAATGGGAGTGTGACTGGAAAAGTGCACAAGGTAAGACAGTGGAATGCATATAGTGTCTCTTACTTTTTATAATGAAATTAAAGAAATCATGTATGTCTTTAGTTTTGGAGTTGCTCCATGATCTTATTTCATACGCTTCAGTAACTGGGTTACCAAAAACCACAATATTTTATGTTGTCATTAAACAATGATGTTATACTGGCAATGGTGGATACCATAAAGATGAACAGCTGCTTCACACTGTGGTATAAAATGTCCGCAGTATTAAGCATTTACAGAATGTCATAGTTGGTCAAGCATCTAGGATTATATTTCCAAGAACAGTGACGGTACACAAGAATGTTAGCTGATGTTAGCACACATTACATCGAGTAAATAAAAAAAAAGTGTAAATTGCAACTTTGGCTCGTGTTTCGTTGTACATTCATTATTTGCCTAGACGATAGGGAGTTAGCTGGTGGTACTTAAAAAAGGCTACACGGAGTTTGGTCGAAGTCTGTCCTGTCCTGCGAATGATACCGTTACGCCACGTCCCTCAAGGGATGTTCCAAAAGGCTTCTGTCGTTCGACCTCATATGTCGTGTGCAGTTTTCTAGCTTTTATCGTGTATCCGACGGTTTTCGTGACAACACTTTACCTTAGCACTTCTGTGAACAGGGTGCCACAACAGAGGAGAATATCCGCTTACTAAATTATCTGTTTCTGGCATTTCAAGAGCTGGCAAACACAGTTCGTACCGCTGCATACAAATAACAACAATAACTTCGCAGGAGTCAACTTTTAACAGTTTCAAAGTACCCGCACACCGTTTTGTAAAGCGATGGCGTAAGATTCTGCTCTCTTGCGCACATAACCACGGTGCAACCTACTTTTGTCGTGTAGCAAATAAGAAATCCTGAATCAATATCTAACTGTTATTCCGGTAACTAACGTCGAAAAGAAAGTCTGGGCGAGCGCGAAAGTTTACTTCTTTAAATTTCAAGGAACGATAATTCTTGAAGGTCTTGCATGACGACGAGACCTAAAGTGTCTAGTAAATGAAGACGCTTCACGATATGTTTCTCGCTTCCGGGCTACGGAGATAAATTATATCACCAAAGCCAAGCGGATATCCTGCCGCACTGTTTGGTCTGCAGGGTCCCGTGTAGACAATACGTCCACTAACAGAACTCAGCGACGGACTTCAGACGAACTTATTTGCTATACATTATCACACACCATCCGTTGACTTTTTCCTCGTCGATGTATATAGTGGATGGTCCTCCGAGTAGCGATCAGTGCGTTGTCCACCTACTAACACGGCGTGCTCACTAGAAAGGATACACCCTGACGGCCCACACTGTCTCTGCACATCGTCGCCTATGCCGCCATTTAACGTATAATGTATACCGTGAGTACAAAGCCATGATATGGATTCCTGGAACAGTCTAGCAAATTCCTAGGTAGATGAAGCGCAGAAAACCCTAGAGCATGAGAACGGAAGACGGTAGCCAAGTATTAATAGGAACGAAAGACCTCTGCAAATTATGGTCGATGATGTTTCAATAGTTATCCATAGGTTTCCGGTACTGGCAAGGAACATAGGCATCAGCTTGCTTCGGTCGGCCCAACTTTACGTGCAAACTGATGTTTAGATATTTATTTCTCTATGGGGCAGGAAACTTACCTGCCAGAATAAGTACAATTATTTGAGTCTGTATGAAATGCGCGAAGAGGTGTAAATGATCACCAATGGCATTTCCTAGAGGCTAAAAATCAAATCTATACACGACGATCAGAACACTCACATTACCGAGAGACCACTCAGTATACAGGCTGGTCCACTGATCGTGACTGGGCCAAATGTCTCACGAAATAAGCGTCAAACAAAAAAAAAAAACTACAAAGAACGAAACTTGTCTAGCTTGAAGGGGGGAAACAGATGGCGCTATGGTTAGCGCGCTAGATAGGTCAAACGGATATCAACTGCATTTTTTTAAATAGGAACCCCCATTTTTATTACATATTCGTGTAGTACGTAAAGAGACAGATGGCGCTGTAATAGTCACAAACATATGGCTCACAATTTTAGACGAACAGTTGGTAACAAGTAGGTTTTTTAAATTAAAATACAGAAGGTAGGTACGTTTGAACATTTTATTTAGGTTGTTCCAATGTGATACATATACCTTTGCGAACTTATTTCTGAGAGCGCATGTTGTTACAGCGTGATTACCTGTAAATACCACATTAATGCAATAAATGCTCAAAATGATGTCCGTCAACCTCAATGCATATGGCAATACGTGTAACGACATTCCTCTCAACAGCGAGTAGTTCGCCTTCCGTAATGTTCTCATATGCATTGACAATGCGCTGACGCATGTTGTCAGGCGTTGTCGGTGGATCACGATAGCAAATATCTTTCAACTTTAACCACAGAAAGAAATCCAGGGTCGTCAGATCCGGTGAACGTGCTTCGACGACCAATCCACCTGTCACGAAATATGCTATTCAATACTGCCGCCGCCACTCCTCTTCGCTTTGCCTTGCCTGCCACATACTGGCTGTGAACACTTCAACACCAGGACTCGAACCTGCTACCTGCGAGTCGAATTCCACTGCACTACACTACACTACACTGAACGAAGGTGGGTTATTCTTCTGGCCTAAACATCCCACGGTCCACTGTTTCCGATGTGATAGTGAAGTGGAAACGTGATGAGACAAGTACAGCACAAAAGCATGTTGCCACTGACAGTAATTGCTGCAGACTCTTCGTTCTGTTTTGCACACTTTAAAGAGCCTTAAGTCGACAATGGCGTAAAGAAAATGACGTAACAGTTAAATCAGGATTCGCTGACTTCAAATAGTCTGTAGAATTATACAGACAGCTATGATCAATCAGTACTGGAATCGCGAGAGACGCACATTATTTTAAGAATACAATGTAAGCCTTCAGATACAACAAGCCATGACAACATGCCGGGTGAAAACCTTATAAATGTATTTCGAAAAGAATGTATAAATCAGATACGAGTGCTCAAATGAATAACATATGTACAGCGATATCCAGTGTCACGAACATTAGAGCAAATAATCTAATGTCACAGAGCAGAAGCAGCACAGCTCTATTCTCGTGAGGGAAATGGTACCGTAATAGTTTCCATCTACGAATGATCAAAAACTGTTGGATGGGCGGGTACCAAAAATTTTGTTTTGTCAACATCGTAAAGAGATCACCATACTTGAAATGTCCAACGAAACGGTAAACTGGCTCATCTTAGGGAAGATATGACAGCTGAGTCACTTCCGTGCCAACATCTGTTTGCTATCAAGTGATGTTCAACGTGGCTTCTCAAGCTAGCCACAATGTGTTTACTCTTCCTTCCACTGCAACCTCTCTCTCTCTCTCTCTCTCTCTCTCTCTCTCTCTCTCTATCTCTCTCTCTCTATCTCTCTCTCTCTATCTCTCTCTCTCTATCTCTCTCTCTCACACACACACACACACACACACACACACACACACACACACACACACACAGAAACCCGACCTTAGATATACACTACATGCTCAAAAGTATCCGGACACCCCAGAAAACATATGTTTATCATGTTAGCTGCACTGTGCTGCCACTTACTGCCAGGTACTCCATATCAGCGACCTCAGTAGTCATTAGACATCGTGAGATATCAGAATGGGGCGCTCCGCGGAACTCACGGACTTCGAATATGGTCAGGTGACTGTGTGTCACTAGTGTCATATCTGTACGCGAGATTTCCACACTCCTAAACATCCCTAGGTCCACTGTTTTCGATGTGATAGTGAAGTGGAAACGTGAAAGGACACGTACAGCACAAAAGCGAACAGGCTACTTCGTCTGTTGAGTGACAGAGACGCTGACAGTTGAAGAGGGTCATAATGTGTAATAGGCAGACATCTATCCAGACCATCACACAGGAATTCCAAACTGCGCCAGGATCCAATTCAAGTACTGTGGCAGTAAAGCGGGAGGTGAGAAAACTTTGATTTCATGGTCTAGCGGCTGCTCAAGCCACACATCACGCCGATAAATGCCAAACGACGCCTCGCTTGGTGTAAGGAGGGTAAACATGGACGATTGAACAGTGGAAAAACATTGGGTGAAGTGGTGATTCACAGCACACAATGTGGCGATCCGATGGCTGGGTGTGGGTATGGCGAATGCCCGGTGAACGTCATCTGCCTGTGTGTGTAGTGCCCACGGAATAATTCGGAGGCGGTGGTGTTAAGGTGTGGTCGTGTGTTTCACGGAGGGGTCTTGCACCCATTGTTGTTTTGGGTGGCACTATCACAGCACAGGCCTACATTGATATTTTAAGCACCTTCTTGTTTCCCATTGTTGAAGAGCAATTCGGGGATGGCGACTGCATCTTTCAACACTATCTACTAGCACTTCTTCATAATGCACGGCCCGTGGCAGAGTGGTTACACGACAGTAATATCCCTGTAACCGACTGGCCTGCACATGGTCCTGACCTGAATCCCACAGAACACCTTTGGTATGTTTTGGAACGCAGACTTCGTGCGAGGCTTCACCGAGCGACGTCGATACCGCTCCTCAGTGCACCACTCCGTCAAGAAGAGGCTGCCATTCCCCAAGAATCCTTCCGGCACGTGATTGAACATATGCCTGCGAGAGTGGAAGCTGTCATCATGGCCAAGGGTGGGCCAACTCCATACTGAATTCCAGCATTAGCGATGGAGGGCGCCACGAACTTTTAACTCATTTTCAGCCAGGTGTCCGGATACTTTTGATCACATAGTGTAGATACTTTTGATCACATAGTCTAGATATTCTGTGGCTTCCCTACGCCAATTAAGGAGAATATCATTGTAGTTCCTGTGAAAGAGAAACTAAGGAGCTTCTTCCCCACCCTTACCCTATATGGGATAATCTTTCCTCTCTAATGACCTTGTCGTCGACAGGACGTTCAATAAATTCTAATCTTCCTTCTGACTACGGAGATTTGAAAGAAATAAGCGAAATACTCTAGCAGACCAGAATTTACCTCAACAAAATAAAAGCAATTTCGATGTGAACAAATGATGATGTCGCATACAATGCGCACAAACTTTTCCTGTGACATCATTTTTAAGCTGTGTGTATACTGGCGTTGAAACAGCCGTTGTGGCGAAGTGGATAGAAACATACCGCTAGGTTCTCCTTGGGATTTGAAGGTAATGCAAGGAGAAGAAAGTGTCGCGCCAGGTTCTACACTGACATTCGCTTGGAATGTTTTGAAAGAAAGAAAATGAGTCCGCATAATGACGGCTGGACCCCACTTCCGCAGCCGAGGTCACTAGAACCTAACGCACGCTAGCATAGTGGCATTCGACGCACAGGCAGCTTCTTGAAATACTATAGATTAATGGACATTTAATAACAAAATTTGGTTATCAAAGGAAAGTGACGTGGTGGAGTACATTTCGTGATAATCACACTGTAGCCAGTACGCTGCTATGTTAGATGTGACACAGCTGATTATGATCCTTCCTTAGGATAGGTTACGCACTGCAGCACCCGGCGAAGTGAGTATTGTTCAAAATGCGCACTTCATGTGTCGGTACCCGATTTCACCATCTCTTTCCATTCACTCCAAATTCATTTATAATATGAATATTGCTCTGTCCTTTACTGTATACATCAACGTCTTTCACATGGCACGAAAACATACTTGGCACTTCTAACTGAAAGTAAGAAGACTTTGCAAACTACACCACCAGGGTTGTGTTAAGGAAGTTGAAAATTCCCTGGCCTACCACCAAGGGCTCAGCCCTGAAAAGAGCATTATCGAAGTTCGAATGGTTAAAATCGAATAAAAAGTGAACTACAGATATATGTTTGTCCTAACACTCTTAAGCTTGTTTCCCGCAAAGCTTTGCATTTCTGCGCAATCTATGTTTGCAGGTTAACGAAGCCAAAGACTAGAGAAGCGAAGGCGTTAAAGAAAACGTCATGTAACATAATTATCACCGTAGAGTCACAAGAGTCATAAATAATGTATTATCTGGCAAAAGGCTAAACATGTACTTGAAACAACATGTTAACACAACAGTACTTTTTATCTGATTTAACCAGGCAGACGAAATAGCAGTTTTCTTAGCCCCTCCGTTGCCCGCACCGAAACTTACAAGAGGACCGTAAGAAGTTCCCCTCAGCGATTTGATTCATATTGACAGGATGTGTAAAGCGTTACTAGGATTTCAACATACGTACACAGGAAGACGCAAACCTCAACAGTTTTCTAGAAAATTGTAGGCGTGCTTCTACACTGTGTATGGTCGCTAGCACTCAAGCAGTCCGCAGCTGAGCGAGTAAGCGGTTAGTTTGGTAAGCACGAGGTTCCTGAATCGAATCTGGCTACTGGCGCATTTTTTTTCCCCTTCATTCCAACGTTATTCCATCAACGTGCAATATTAAAGTACCCCCCCCCCCCCCCCCCCCCCTGGTGCAGCCTCGCGTCGTTTATTTCTACATTCAGACGAAGAACCATACAAAACGACAACAAAATTGTGCGTACATCATCTAACGGAATAGGGAGATGGCTTCTAGAGAAGACTACATAAAAATTCATCCATGAAGTATCAGTCGTCTGTTCCAATATTCTGTGACATGCTTCGATATGCACGGTAAGCCGCTTAACTGTGTAATGAACGAGCACCGTTTATGAATGTAAACGAAGTTTGTTTTGCGGCACTGAAAAATCGTGCACATGTAAAAATAAGGGGTTCATCACATGTGCGGTATGTCGCAATTATGATTGTTTTTCATGTTTCTACGATCATCATCATCATCATCATCATCATCCTGATTTGTACAGTACTCCAAGGTTAAATATTATACTCGGCACAAATGCAGATACAATAATAAAAATGAAATGATTTATACAGATTTGTTTGAAAGATCTCGTTTACACACCCAGTCAATACGAATCAAATCCTTAAGTTTATTGGCTTCCAGTACGTGCCCATACTGCGATCTCAACAATGGACGATCGATCAGTGTGTTCCGGGAATTCAGAACACTCATTACGGTGAATCCGTGGGTACGAAGTTACACTCGTTAGACTTATCATTTGACGCCATGCAAGTGATTTTGTGTCAGTTACAACACAACACGCAGTTCCCGAGCGGAGAAAATCTCTAACCCTGGGCCGTTCGGTTAGCAACTGGATAGTAGTGGGTACCGTCCCCTTTTACGTTTATTTTGCGGTGTTTCTTCCTGTCATTTTAGTAAAGCCAATCAGTACCCCTAAAAATAAATGGAGTCCCTTTTCTCGGTCTCCGTTAGCCACAGTTTCTTCAGGAATTAGTGGTTTACACATTTTGTGTCTTTTGGCCTCCAGTGTTTCGTATTAGAAGATGAAATATGCTGCCGTTTCATCCCCCGTACCACATAGTCTGCACTTAGGGGTTCCTTTCCTATACCCATCGTGTACAGCTGTTCCTCGGAAATCGCACTACTCGTCAGTAAACTTACTACGAGTTTAACTCTGCCAACTGTTCCAAACCTAGGATTACCGAACTTATGTTTTGAACATGGTTTCGGCATCGCTAGCTTGCCATGTTTTTGTTTTTGTGTTGTTGTACATTTTTCCTTTATTCGGAATCGAAGTGAAAATATGGAGTTTCAATCAAGTGGTTAAAACACAGCCGAAAGAGAAATCTGCTGGCAAAGATCTGGGTGAAGTTATCACTGTGGCTTTCGCTACTGGACTACTGCAGTACGGGTGCAATGAAAATGATGTAGCATGGTCACATGCTGCTATTAATTGCAGATACTGTTCCATTCAGCTGTGTTGTCAGAACATTGTTAAAACGGCACATATGCAATTCGGTGAATTATTATTATTATTATTATTATTATTATTATTATTATTATTATTATTATTATTTGTTTATTTATTTTATGGCCTTCAGTGGACCACTCTAGTCAAAAATACAAAGTTGTAAACAAGTTGTTACACAGGAATACAATTTGGCTCAACAATAACTTAATTTGATATTTAGGTAATATAATTATTAGACTATTCTTATATGAAAGGTGTTTTGCTCTTATGTCTGCCCAATATTTCTTCATTCTTTCAGATATTTTCTTTCTTTCTTCATCTGAGACCGCTCTTCCTGTACTCCTTTTACTGATTTTCATTTGTAGTCTGGTTTCCGGCTCTTGCAGTATTCTGGCTTTCTCTGTCTTGTTTTTTAGGTAATCTACTGTGATTTGGAGTTCTTTTACATCTTCCTTAATTTCTGTGATCCATTTAATGTCGCTCTTGCTATTCCACAATTTATGTATTACTTTTTAATTCTGTTTTCTGGAGTTTTCATCAGATGTCCAAAGAATGAGATGCGTTTCTACCTGATCGTGTTCATGACTGGTTCTATTTTCTTTTATACTCTTTCTTTTGAGTTTCAGCTGCATACGTTATTTCTGGTTGTTTAACTGTTTTACAGCGTTTTAATTTTGCGTCTATAGATAGGCTATTTTTGTTGGATGTAGTTTTGGTAATGTAATTTGCGTAGTTCAGTTTTTTTATTCTATTCTGTCATGATGGCTTCTCATTTAGAACGTATGTTATTATTTCGCCTAAATATTTAAATTTATCAACAGTTTTGATTTCCTGATCTCCTATTGTAATTCTGTTTGCAAGTGGTGGATCAGTTAGCATAAACTCCGTTTTTTCAAATGATGTTCTAAGGCCTTCTTTCTCTGCTATTTCTTGTAGTGATTTCACTTGTTGCCTGGCTTCTTGAACGGTGTTGGCTAGGAGAGCAAGATCAGCAGCGAATCGCAAACAGTTTAAGCTAATATCATCTTTTGCGCTTCCAATTCTTATCATCTTTGGATTGTCCTCGTACCATTCTCTCATTATGTATTCCAGTGCACTGGTGAATAGTAAGGGAAGAACTAATAACAACACACGAACTATTTTCAGAAACAATATCCAGTCATATTAATGTGACCACCTGTCAAACGCCTAAATAACCAATTTTCGCAGTGTAGACCGCTGCGGGACATGCAGGAAGTGTGTCAGCGAGGTTCTGAAAGGTACCAACAGATATGTGGAGCCTTTCGACTCTAGTGCCGTGGCCTGCTGCACTAGGTTTCTCGGCTGACGATCCACTACGCGAACAGCCCGACCGAGATGGTCTCACAGAGTCTCGATTGGAGTTAAATCAGAGGGCTCTGGTGGTCAGCGAAGAACGGTAAATTCATCCTGGTGCTCTTCAAACCACGCACGTACAGTGCGAGCTGTGTGACACGTTGCATTGTCCTGCTGGTAGATGCCATCGTATCGAGAAAAACAAACCGTATCTAAGGTTGGGCATGGTCCACAAGCGTAGCCGCATTCTTGTGTGGATCCACTGTGCCTGTCAGAATGACGAGCTCACCCAGGGTATGCCACGAAAACATTCCCAAGACTATACTGCTCCCTGGACCCTTCCGACGTTTGTTGCAAGGTGTCTGCTTTCCGACCTCTCACACCGAAGGAGCATAAAAATTAATTCGTCTGAAACGGTCACCTGTCACCACCTACTGGATGTCCGGTTGCGGTATTGGTGTGAAAATTCCTGGCTTCGTCGCCGATGACTAGCAGTCAGCACGAGTGCATGACCAGACGCCTACTGCGGAGGCACATACGCAGCAACGTTCGCTGAACAGTCTGTGAGGAGATATATAGGTAGCCCCTTGCTTCATATGAGCGGTCAGTTGCTCAATAATTGCACGTCTATTCGCCCCTACACATCTCCGCAGCCCTTGTTCACTCCTGTAGTCTATGCCCGTGGGGCACCAGGGCAGTTTCTGATAGCACCATTTTGCCATGCACTGTATAGTTTAACCACGGCAGCAAGAGAACAGTTAACAAATTTAGCCGTGTTCGGAAACGCTTCCACTCTTGATCATGACCTTTTGGACGTCACATAAAGCCGCGCGGGATTAGCCGAACGGTCTCAGGCGCTGCAGTCATGGACTGTGCGGCTGGTCCCGGCGGAGGTTCGAGTCCTCCCTCGGGCGTGTGCGTGTGTGTGTGTGTGTGTGTGTGTGTGTGTGTGTGTGTGTGTGTGTGTGTGTGTGTGTCCTTAGGATAATTTAGGTTACATAGTGTGTAAGCTTAGCGACTGATGACCTTAGCCAAGTCCCATAAGATTTCACACCTTTTTGAGCGTCACATACACCGCTCCGTTCCCGCATTACGACAACGGCTGCACAAATTTCCGCGTCCCCCGACACGCTTTACATGCCTTCCACCGCAAGTGCTGCCACATGCAGTCTGTGAATGGTTATAGCACCTTGACGTTTAACATAGGCAGTAATCACAACGTGACTGGGCCGCTCGTGACTCGTGTAAGTACTGCATATACATACTGTTACGCCGGCCGTTGTGACCGAGCGGTTTCAGCCTGAAGCCGCGCAATCGCTACGGTCGCAGGTTCGAATCCTGCCTCGGGCTTGGATGTGTGTGATGTCGTTAGGTTAGTTAGGTTTAAGTAGTTCTCAGACGTTAAGTCCCATAGTGGTCAGAGCCATTTAAAGATACTGTATCATTCAAGTGTTCAGCTTTTTACAAAAGAATACCTGATTTGTGACTATTGTGAATTGTAAGGGTGACAGACGCCTGTTAGATCGTACTGGTTCTTCATCGGGGTGTACTCCTGCAGCCTTTAGATTCGTTAAATTCAAACATCGACTGTACAGAAAATCAGAACGCTTTGCAGGTAAATAATCTTGATGGGTGGTAGAACAGGCACATCTCCGGGTTTGAAAAACCTTTTTTGTTCCGTTTTAGCCGTTCGAGGTCGGCTACTCCCCTTATCAATGTAACACTACATCAAATATTAAAATTAATAAGTATAACGCCCAGTGTCTGCACCACTTACACAGAGATCACTTTAACCAGTATTACGAAAGAGAAACTAATGCCTTGTACGTAATACACGGAACTGCTTTTTATGCAATGCTAATTTCTTCTTCGTGCTCTGGCAAGACGCAGATATCAAAATGTTTATATAAAGAAACTACCGTTTCGACGACTATTTCAGTTTCTTCACAATATTATTCCACCTGCCCAAGAAGAAAAGATCCTTGGGAAAAGTTTGGTACTCTCAATTTAGTTCTAGTCGCAGCAATGTGTTATACGTCGTACTAATGCCACTGCCAATATAAGGTAATGTTTTGGTTCTGCTACAGAATGTCTTAATTTGCTGTTACTGGTAATGGTAATAGCTCAACCGTAGCACGTGGTTTCCACTTCGACTTCTGAAGTGGCTCGGTCTTAACTACCAACATGGAAATTATACAACAGCCACTAACATGGCAAACGACACCAATTGTCTTACACGACACAAACAATTAAGAAGTGATCGACGACACCCATAGAAGCCACACAACTATAGGCATGAAACAGTATAGTCATATTTATTTAATAAACAAAAGGCGGAAAAAGACTTTTTTACTAAATGAAATATAACTTATAGCAATACCAATTAAGGTATAGTAGTCACAAAACAGAAGATCAGTTTGAACACCGTATAGATTTACAAGTCCTTCTGGGAACAGCAACGAAGCGAGAAGCAACTCATCCTGCCACCTATGAACGCAACCAGAACCACACTGCGTTTTGAAACTTTCTCGTACTTCCACTGCCGTCAGCGATGAGAAGTAAGTTGGAAAGAACTGTGTTAGAAATAACTGTAGATTTCACTTAACCAGGCAAGATAGTAAGCCTTAGTTATGACAACACGTCAAAAAAATACACTGACGAAAAAAATAGCAACGCCAAAAAATAATGTGGACTAATGAAATTGCGAGAATAATTTCGTCTAGGTAACATACTTAAATGATTAAAATTGCAAGGTGGCAAGTTCCCGTTAGAAAACACCCCTAGAATACGGTCGATGAATGGCAGCACAACAGGTCGAATCACCAGAGTGACGAACAAAGCTGCAGTCAGGGTACATCGGATAACCAAGAGACTGCTCCTGCTGTCGCACAAAATTACAACTCAGACCATAACCCCAGATGTCGGTCCGGTGTGTCTAACACCCAGACAAGCTGGTTGCAGGCACTCAACTGGCCTCCTAACCAAAACACGGCCATCACTGGCGCCGGAATACGAACAGCTTTCATCAGAAAACACAACCGACCTCCCGCCTGCCTTCCAATGAGCTCTCGCTTGATACCACTGAAGTCGCCAACAGCGGTGGTTTGGGTCAGTGGAATGCACACTGCAGGGGGTCTGGCTCAGAGCTGTACTTGACATAACCAATTTGTAACAGTTCTTTGTGTCACTGCTGCCCAAATTGCTGCTGCAGATGCAGTACGATGCACCAGAGCCATACGCCGAACATGATGGACTTCCTTCCCGGCAGTGCCATGTGGCCGTTCGGAGACCGAGCTTCTTGCGACCGTACATTCTCGTGACAACTGATGCCAGCAAACATGTACAGTGGCTATATTCCTGCCAAGACTCTCTGAAATATCGCAGACGGAACGTCCAGCTTCTCTTTGCCCTATTACATGACCTTTCTCAAACTAAGTGGTGATAGTGGCGTCTAAGTCGCCTTAAAGGCATTCTTGTGTTATGATCAACTCACCACGTCTACTCTCAAAGGTAACTAGCGTGGCTATTTAAAACAAACCTGATTTGCATCCTCATACTGGATAACGCCACTGTTATGCGACTGGTACGAAATCTGAATAGACATCATGTTCCAGATGTAAAAACACGCATACCAACTTTGGTTTATGCCGCACAGCTCCTTCACGGTGTGATTTTTTTTCCAGTCAGTGAACATCGATTCTGCCAGAAAAGTGATATTGCCCTTCAGCTTTTTTTATGTTCTCTCTTTGCCCTGGACTGAATTCTATTCTAAAGCATGAATCTCTACTAAAATTACGTTATCGAAACTACTAAGTGCTTAATAATTCAACTGAAAATCGACGCTATTTAAATAAAATCATTTAAAGTACACTACTGGCCAATAAAATTGCGACACCAAGAAGAAATGCAAATGATAAACGGGTATTAATTGGACAAAGATATTATACTAGAACTGACATGTGATAACATTTTTAAGTAATCTGGATGCATAGATCCCGAGAAATCAGTACCCAGAACAACCACCTCTGGCGGTAGTAATGGCCTTGATACGCCTGGGCATTGAGTCAAACAGAGCTTGGATGGCGTGTACAGGTACAGCTGCCCTTGCAGCTTCAACACGATACCACAGTTCACCAATAGTAGTGACTGGCGTATTATGACGAGCCAGTTGTTCGGCCACCATTGACCAGACGTTTTCAGTTGGTGAGAGAACTGGAGTATGTGCTGGCCAGGGCAGCAGTCGAACATTTTCTGTATTCAGAAAGGCCCGTACAGGACCTGAAACATGCGGTTGTGCATTATCCTGCTGAGATGTAAGGTTTCGCAGGGTAGATCCATGGGTCGTAGCACATCTGAAATGCAACGTCCACTGTTCAAAGTGCCGTCAATGCGAACAAGAGGTGACCGAGACGTGTAACCAATGGCACCCCATACCATCACGCCGGGTGATACGCCAGTATGGCGATGACGAATACACGCTTCCAATGTGCGTTCACCACAATGTCGCCAAATACGGATGCGACCATCGTGATGCTGTAAACAGAACGTGGATTCATCCGAAATAATTGTGTTTCGCCATTCGTGCGCCCAGGTTCGTCGTTGAGTACACTATCGCAGGCGCTCCTGTCTGTGATGCAGCGTCAAGGGTAACCGCAGCCATGGTCTCCGAGCTGATATTCCATGCTGCTGCAAACGTCGTCGAACTGTTCGTGCAGATGGTGGTTGTCTTGCAAACGGCGCCATCTGTTGACTCAGGGATCGAGATGTGGTTGCACGATCCGTTACAGCCATGCGGATAAGATGCCTGCCATGTCGACTGCTAGTGATACGAGGCCGTTGGGATCCAGCACGGCGTTCCGTATTACTCCAGAACCCACCGATTCCATATTCTGCTAACAGTCATTGGATCTATACCAACGCGAGCAGCAATGTCACGATACGATAAACCGCAATCGCGATAGGCTACAATCCGACCTTTATCAAAGTCGGAAACGTGATGGTACGTATTTCTCCTCCTTACACGAGGCATCACAACAACGTGTCACCAGGCAACGTCGGTCACCTGTTGTTTGTGTATGAGAAATCGGTTGGAAACTTTCCTCATGTCAGCACGTTGTAGGTGTCGCCACCGGTACCAACGTTGTGTGAATATTCTGAAAAGCTAATTATTTGCATATAACAGCATCTGCTTCCTGTCGATTAAATTTCGCGTCTGTAGCACGTCATCTTCGTGGTGTAACAATTTTAATGGCCAGTAGTGTAGTAGTAAAGGAAATAACACCTGAAACTATCAGAATCTAATACCTTTAGAAGAGTTTAAGCTAATCTGTAACAGAAATTAACACATGAAATTGTAGCGTCTGTCCACGCACACACACACACTATTAAAAAAAAAAAAGAAGAAGAAGAAGAAGGCGCACCACGGATGAATTACCAGACTGGGACGGAATTCGGTAGATGTGATGTACTTGTGCAGACAAATAAATGATTACAATTTCAGAAAACTGGATGGTTTAGTTAATAGAAACGTCTTCGTAAATTGACCCAGTCAGTAACGCTTTGGTCCCTCTCCGGCCCTAACACAAGCAGTTATTCCGCGTTGTATTGACTGACAGAGTTATTGGATGTCCTGAGGGATCTCGTGCCAAATTCTTTCCAATTGGCGCGTTAGATCATCCAAATGCCGAGCTGGTTGGAGGGTCCTGCCCATAATGTTCCCAATGTTCTCAACTGGGGAGAAACCTAGCGACCTCGCTGGCCAAGCAGAGTTTGCAAAGCACCAAGACAAGCAGAATGAAGTTTCGCCGTGTTAGAGCGGACAATATCTTGCTGAAATGTACGCCCAGGATGGCTTGCCATGAAGGGCAACAAAACGGGGCGTAGAATATCGTCGACGTACAGCTGTGCAGTAAGAGTGCCGCGGATGGGATCCTGCTACGAAATGCAACGTCACCGCATACCATTGCTCCCGGTTGACATGCCGTATGAGGGGCAACAGTCGGGTTGGTATCCCACTGCTGTTCAGAATGTCTCCAGACATGTCTTCTCTGGTCATCGGAGCTCACTTCGAAGTAGGATTCATCTGTGAATACAATTATACTCCAGTCAATGAGATTCCAGGCCGAATGTGGCGACACAATTGCAAATGGGATGGTTGGCGTACAGAGGTCAAGGGTAGTCAGTGTAAGGGACACCGTGAACTAAGCCCCCTTTCTGTGAGCTGCCTATTAATGGACGTTGTAGTCACTGAAGCGCCAGTTGCACGTCGGATCGACGATGATGATGAATGCAGCGCTCTGAGTGCCTCTCTGACGATTGCTCGGTCCTTACTTTCCGCTGTTTCTCTATGTCGACTACCTCCTTGACAGTAACTTCGGCCATAGTTCATCCACTCGTACCAACATCATCGAATAGTGGCGTCGCTCCTACTCAAATGACGAGCAATACGTCGATTGCTACAACCGGCTTCTTTGAACCCAACTACACATCCTCTCTCAAATAGCGATATCAGCCTGTATTCTTCACTCGCCTGTCTACGAAGCATAGTTACTGTTCAACTGAGTACATGGAACGAAACTCGCAGAGACTTTATGCGCTGGTATCGAAATATCCCATGTTTACTATCCTTACAACTGTGCGGTGAAATTGCGCTGCAGCGCCACGCATTCATCCGCTGGCCGCCGAAGTTAACAACTTTGCATTTTCGTCGATACCTGTCTGGTATCAATTTGTGACCAATTTTCAGGCCGCCTCCTGGTGCATCTATTTTTTTTCCGTAGAGTGTACGCAAAGGCGGCCTGTTAACTTCAAGATTGTTTCCTTATTTTATCAGCATACAACGAATGAGAAGACATGGAAGTTTTTGTTGTTACGCAAGAAGTCTTAAGTCTTAACACGAAAATTAATTGTATTGCGCTAAAATTTCTCAGTTTTCTGTCTGTAATTAACATCACTTTTGCATCGGAGACGAATAATTTTAGCTTGTTTACCACTCACTAATTCCAGTCTATCTTGAGTGGAAGATAGTAACGACGTGACTTTTGTCTTGCAATGACGAGATTAAAACTGCTGGACTTACTTTTAAAACCAACTCAAAAAGAATCCTCGGCTGGTGCTGTGACGGCATCAAATAACCAATAATACACTTCACTGCTGCTGTTTTAGTTCTACTAGATTTTAGGACGTACCCACTATTAGAGTCTTCAGTATATACATACGATCCAGATAAATCGCCTGCGTCAAGTTCGTACTACACTAAAAGCCTGTTATCCTCCATATTACGTACCAGAACCATGACTGCTTCACACCATTACCCCAGCACGCCTTCCAGAAATCTACTCCCAGTTGCAGTAACATTTATTTAAATCAAGGAATCTAGTCAGAGAGGTGTTTGATAACGCCTCTGGGCACGTCTTGGTAGGTTTCTAGCTTCCAGCTCAATTTTACTGAAAACATGGAATCATTGACGGATCTGTTTGCGAACGACTGTATCCCGTACACTTTGATTAAAGATATGTTAGGCCAAAAGTCAGGCTCTGTATGGAACTATATGGACTGTGTTGCGAAGATGACTTCGACGTTCCCGGAAAAATGTGATAGCTTGTGTCCTCTAGTATTAGCCAACGAGTGTGCTGAAGAAAGATTATAAATTAGTCCTCTGTAACTTCCCACTCTCAGCATACGCTCTTTATTACAGCATATATGGATAAGCTAGCACATAGGGCCAGTAAGTCCCATTTCATTTAATATGGCGTTTAAGGTTTACAATCATCTTCCAGAAGCTACGTGACGGCGTGAGAGATCACAGACGATGAACACGCTCTTGCTGCAGCGCGTAACTGTAGCAAATTTTCATCACCACACCCAACAACATGAATCTCAGAGTGACAGCCTCCTCTCAGCGGAACTACACGAAATACTTCATTTCTTTGCCTACGCCGATTGAAAATTCATGGGTTATGGTCATTCTGTTTATAACTGTAGTCGTACGGCGAGCAAAACTTACAAATAAGTCAAATGTCTCAGATTCCGTCTCGAATATGTGGCGACGCTGGCATTTTAGCTTACGATGGCCTCGCGTATTCCTATATACGTGACGGTGATTGTCATGCAGCTGTGAAACGGTAGTAATCTATTTAATTATAATCAGTGGAATCAGTTTCCTGCAGACACTATATTTCCTTCAGGGCGTTTCCGGTTTTTTTTCCCTCTTTGTGCATCTAAGACGTGCATACGCGGAGGAACTTCTTGAATTGGTTCACAGCCGAAACTTAGCCTCCATTAAATGTTAAATGCACAAACGACGGTCATTATTTTTCATCAGCAAGGTCAATGTTTTACACAAGACGCCATCGGAAATAATTGAGTGGGGTGCAAGTAACGCGCGACAAATCTGATGACAATGAGATGCAGCTTGATTCACGGCACCTATTTTATGGGTCCTTACGTTAGTGTGTGCCGTACACAATTCTGGACGAGATAGAGCGAATTTTCCTCGAACACCTGGTGGACAACGTGACTTGTTATTTAAAATTACCTGATCTACGGGGAAAGCTGCTTGACGTAGATATTTTTATGGGAGATATAAATGTTTACGCCTGGTCGTGACAATTTAATATCATTAGAAACATGGGAGGGTTACGACTACACGTAGTAAATTATATCTCGTGTGCACAGGGCTATTTTTTAGAAAGTATACCGAGTTTGCTTTCATTATAATGACTGATAATAATGGAATGATAATCATATATGCGAACCTGAGGAAAATAACACCACTGCACCACAAATTTATTCAACAACATTGGAAGCACTGACTAGCTTCTTGGGTTCTCAGTCCACAACTCATGACTACTTCAATCACTTTCAGCTTCATATTACCAGTGTGATGATTTGTGGAAAAATAAGTGCATTTAGAACTGATTAAGGGTAATGTTTGATGACAGCACATGCAATATACCTTCTCAAGCCGTTCGGAACAACATGCCTGTTTCCCTCCCTCCCCCCCCCCCCCCCCCTCAAACTGTCGCTGTAAGCTTTAACATATTCTGTCCTCTTAATTCCGAACACCGAGCAGTTTGTAATTTAATAACTACACCGTCCTACTTTGTTCTTATTAATGACATCAGCTATTTCTTAAACAAACGCGTATGCTAATGGAAGGCGCCATATCGTTTTCATGTTTTATTTCTTTGTCAATGTTAACGTAAAACGTACGGAGAATCACATGAGTTTTAGAAGCCTTTTTTTGGGGGGGGGGGGGCAAAATTTTCCATGTAATACATGAAGAAAATCCGAATACCAAAATTGAAGAAAATCCGAATACCAAAATTAATATCTCGGAAAAAAACAAAGACACTTGTTTCCATTTTCTATACCGCCGCAAGTCAAGCCATGCTTGAAACTACAACAGTAACTGGTAAATGGGGTTGCAGTTTTAAATGGCAGCTATCCCATTCCACGAATAAACAGGAAATATCAAGTATCCTCAGTTGCTCTTTCGACATGCTACATACGAGATATTGCGCCGTATCTTTGCTTAGCAGTTCCTCTTTATCGGTATATCAGTCGCGGTACAGTTAAGCAAATACACTGCAGTAGTGGATTATTGTAATCAGTGTATGAAACGGAGATAACATCCAGTCGCACGAATAAATAATTTCACGAAGGGACATAGGATTTCATGCGTGAACACGATAAATTTGTTACTAAGCATATAGGAAAAGTGCGGCGAAGATGAAGTCAGTTGTTTTCTTGCTTGCACTAAATAAGCCACAAGGTAGTTTTATACGCATAACAGAGTTCCGAAACCTGAGATTCAGTTTACCTACATAATTTCTAGTGAAAATGTTGCGAGTAGCAGAGTTCACTTATTTGTATAAGACTACGGTAGGAATATTTCTACCTAGAAGTGTTTCGCTACATCTGCAATACACATCATAGTTACATTTTCTTTCGGTAGTTCCCCTGCACATATATTACTATTTTCAAGCTATAAACACTGACGTGACCAAAGTCATTGGATGGCAATATGCACATATACAGATGGCGGTAGTATCGCGTACACAAGGTATAAAAGGGCACCCCATTCGCGGAGCTGTCTTTTGCACTCAGGTGATTCGTGTGAAAAGGTTTTTGACATGATTATGGCCGTACGACGGGAATTAGGAGACTTTGAACGCGGAATGGTAGTTGGAGCTAGATGCATGGAACATTCTATTTCGTAAATCTTAAGGGAATTCAATATTCCGAGATCCACACTGCCAACAGTGTGCCGAAAATAGCAAGTTTCAGCCATTACCTCTAACAACGGACAACGCACTGGCCGACGCCCTTCACGTAACGACCGAGAGCAGCGGGATTTGCATAGAGTAGTCAGCGCTAAAATATAAGCAACACTGCATGAAATAACCGCAGAAATCAATGAGCGGCGTACTGAGAACGTATCCGGTAGGATACTGCGGCGAAATTTGGCTTTAGTGGGCTAAGACAGCACACAACCGAGGTGAGTGCCTCTTCTAACAGCACGAAATCGCCTGCAGCGCCTCTCGTGGGCTCGTGATCGTATCGGCTGGACCCCAGACGACAGGAAAACTGCGGCCTGGTCAGTTGAGTACCGATTTCAGTTGGAAAGAGCTGATGATAGGGCTCCAGTGTGAAGCAGAGTGCACGAAGTCATGGATCCAAATTGTCAGTACGGCACTGTGCAAGCTGGTGGGGCCTCCATAATAGTGTGGGCTGTGTTTAAATTGGATGGATGGGTGTCTGGTCCAACTGAACCTATCACTGACTGGAAATGGTTGTGTTCGGCTACTTTGAGACCATTTGCAGCCATTCGTGGACTTGATGATCCCAAACAATGATGGAATTTTTATGGATGACTATGCGCCATGTCACCGGGACAATCGTTCGCGATTGGTTTGAAGAACATTCTGGACTAAACGAGAGAATGATTTGGGCACCCAGGTCGGCCGACATGAATCCCGCCGAACATTTATGAGACACATTCGAGAGATCAGATCGCGCACAAAATCCTGCACGGGCAACTCTTCCGCATTTATGGATGGCTACAGAGGCCGCATGGCTCAATACTTCTGCTGGGGACTTCCAACGAGTTGTTGAGGCCATGCCACTTCAAGTTGCCACATTACACCGGTAAAAAGTAGGTCCGACATGATACTAGGAGGTATCAAATGGCTCTGAGCACTATGGGACTTAACTGCTGAGGTCATCAGTCCCCTAAAACTTAGAACCACTTAAACCTAACTAACCTAAGGACATTACACACATCCATGCCCGAGGCAGGATTCGAAGGTGCGACCGTAGCGGTCGCGCGGTTCCAGACTGGAGAGCCTAGGAGATATCGTATGACTGTTGTCACCTCATTGTACAGCTTGTGCGAAAGAAATTTGAAACCTTTCAGGATTTATTTATGAATTAAAACTCTATACGTTTGACATAGTTTATTTGCATGTGAAATTTTCTTGTTACCGCCCTTACAAATGTGTGTCGTTAACCGTGTAGCAATCCACTATTCCAGAATAAAAAATTGATTCTGCAGTGGAGAGAATGTAGTTTTGAAACTGTGTGTGGCACTGGGACTCTAATCCTGAACCCTGCCTTCCGCAGCGAATGCTCTTACCGCCTGAGCAACCTGGCCACGACTCACGACCCGGCCTCACTTCAATTCTTTTGCTTCACAAACCTCACAGAAGCTCTGATCATTGCTAGCGAAACGCAAGTTCTAAGGTACTAGTCCTGGCCCGGCAAGGTTTCAGTCTAGGAACAAGTTTCACTCCCACTATTGTTTTGGCAGTTTCGCTTTCTAAAATGTCTGACTTGTAGGCTTTACCCTACTTCTCACTGTAATCATTGTCACAGAAGACCCTCCTGATTTCTGAAAGTCCGCACTGCTGAAGTTGTGGAGACTAAATGTGAAACTAAGACGGAAAGAACACTATGAAAAAGTGTTATTCCACTGGAAGCGAAAAGGAGCCAAAAACCCCTCCCGATAAAATGATAATCATTATGGACATCACATTTTCCTGCATTCCTTAAGGCACTGCAAAGGGGTCTGGAATTTAATCAGTAACTAATTAAACGATAATTCACTATAGGCATCCAAAGCGATTACTTCCGGATAAAGTGCCACCATACACTCCATTGGTGGCGAACGGATAGTTTCACCAATGAGAATGTAGTATCAGTACTTTATGATTGCTGCAACTGCTAGTGCAGCAAACCGCGTAGTAGAAGGTTAAAAGGAGGAATTAAATCTATAAATTAGACTCAGCGTATCACCATTCTTGTCCTCTGGCAGTGTGGCAGTGTAGCAGTGTGGTTGATGATCTCTGGCTAAAATAAAGGCGGACGTCAAGTTTTCTGAAGGTTCTTGAAAAATTCGTCCTTTTTCTAGAGATACGTGTGGGACACCACTTCTGCGCAACTTGAACTGCAGCAGCGCATGAAAATACATGAAAAACAGGGTGCTATGACGCATTGCAGGTTGGAGGAACGGTGACGAATTACCTGTTTGAAGCTCCCGCCTTGCCAGAAAATGTGAACTAATGCAATTCTTAATAACACAGAAACATCTTTGGTATTACCAATACTCTGGATCATGTTGTTGTTGTTGTGGTCTTCAGTCCTGAGACTGGTTTGATGCAGCTCTCCATGCTACTCTATCCTGTGCAAGCTTCTTCATCTCCCAGTACCTACTGCAACCTACATCCTTCTGAATCTGCTTAGTGTATTCATCTCTTGGTCTCCCTCTATGATTTTTACCCTCCACACTGCCCTCCAATGCTAAATTGGTGATCCCTTGATGCCTCAGAACATGTCCTACCAACCGATCTCTTCTTCTGGTCAAGTTGTGCCACAAGCTCCTCTTCTCCCCAATTCTATTCAATATCTCCTCATTAGTTATGTGATCTACCCATCTAATCTTCAGCATTCTTCTGTAGCACCACATTTCGAAAGCTTCTATTCTCTTCTTGTCCAAACTATTTATCGTCCATGTTTCACTTCCATACATGGCTACACTCCATACAAATACTTTCAGAAATGACTTCCTGACACTTAAATCTACACTCGATGTTAACAAATTTCTCTTCTTCAGAAACGCTTTGCTTCCCATTGCCAGTCTACATTTTATATCCTCTCTACTTCGACCATCATCAGTTATTTTGCTCCCCAAATAGCAAAACTTTATTTTACAAGAATTCAAACCTTTACACTAAAAGACATAGCGCGAATAATGGTTAGGGTTCACTTCACCTTGAAGACGATATAAACTATGACAATGTAGACAGTAATCAATTTCTTATTTCGTATTATTAAAAGAAAGCAAAATTAGCAAGACCTATAGTGAAAGTCATGCAAACCAGATGTTATAACTTCATTTGAAATCCTTCGCTCTATAGAAATACTTCTGCAATGAGAAAGCAAATAATAGTAATCATAACAATAGCACCATAATGTGGGGTTGCTCGAGTCCCCAGAGGGCGCCTTCCCACGTGGTGGGTAGGGGAATGTCGGGTGGTACTGGAAAAATAAAATACACACAGGGAAACAGAAACTGAGGAGTTGAGAAAAACAGAAAGGAAGATACTGAAGAAGAAATCGAGCGTTAGAAAGGAAAGCTTCATTTGAAATGAAAGGAGAAATAAGGAGCTGCAGATAAAGACCAATGAATTGAGATACAGGAGTTGGACAAAAAATATGGAATGCCAAGCGAAATGCTTGCCTGAACATAAGTGCGTATGCTAGCCAAGGTTGCAGGTAGCGGTGTTTTATATGACTACGAACGGTACCTGTGCAATGTCCACAATACGCTGCAAGTGTTAATTGTGGTCAGAACAGTGTTTGTGTAATTGTGAGTGCATTATGTCTCAGTTAAGCGAATTCGAACATCTGCAAATTGCTGGTGCTCTTATGGGGTGTGCTTCCGTACCCAAGGTAGCTTAAGTGTTCGGTGTTTGAAGATGCACCGTATCGAAGTATTATACCACATAAGGAAAGTGGAAATATATCATCAGCTAAGTCACAACGAACACGAGAAACATAAGAAGACAACAGTTGCAAAAGTCACTGCAAAACTGAACGACGCCAATAAAACCCTGTCACCATCGGAACACCACAAACGGAGCTCCATAAGTAGGGAACTGCAGAACGGGCTGGATTTCCAAAACCACACATCAGTGATGCAAATGCTCGCAACAGGAAAACGTGGTGCAGTAGTCATAAAACCTGTACTATGGAGCAATGGAAGAGTCACTTGGTGGGATGATTCTTGTTTCACAGAGTTGCCAACTTCTGCCCGAGTTTATGTGAGCCTACAATGCTTGCTGCCTAGAGTGAAACATGGCGGGGCTGGACAGACGTATCATGGTATTCCATGGGCAACGTGATTACTCTGCAAGGTCATATTACTGCCACGGGTTATGAGACAACTTTGGCTGCTCAGGTTCATCCAATGGTACAATATTTGTTCCCCAATGGGGATTGTGTGTTCCAAAACGACAGGGGCCCTGTTCACAGACCTCGCATCGTCCAGGCCTAGTTTTTCAGGAGGATGCATTGTCTCATTGGGTGATCCATGTCCATCATCGTTACCTGAACTTGACACTATTTTGTAGCAAGAATGACATACAATTACCTAGAAAACCACACACAGGACCTGTATTTATCCAAGCCAGTGCGACTGGAAGCTAGACTGAATGGAAACGTATTAGGCATGGTAATGCGTTATTGTTTGGTTTTCTATATTTTTGTCCACCCCTGTATGTAATGAGCGGAAGACGGCTGATGTGTCACGCATATCCGTAATATGAGTAACATAATAATAATAATAAATAATAATAATAATAATACCATAACAGATAAATGCAGCCTTTGCAAACAACAAATAGAAACAGTAGATCACATCACAAGCGGATGTACAATACTAGCAAATACACCAGAAGACATGACAATGTAGCAAAAATAATACAACAACAACTTGCCATACAACATAAACTAATAATACAACACGTTCCCACAAACAAGTATGACCACAAAATGTACTGGAGAATGATGAATACAAATTATACTGGAACAGAACCATTGTAACAGATACAACAACACATAACAAACCTGACATCATACATACATGATGAAGTCAATGACATGTGGCATCAGGATAAAGTTGACATTATACTAATTATACTATCAACTACACTTTCCATTTTTAACCAGACATAACGTCTGAGAAAGGAAAGAAATAATAATAATAATAATAATAATAATAATAATAATAATAATAATAATATACAGCGTGAAGGCTATTGGATAAAATGGGATAGGTAGTTTCTACAGTGTCCGCAGCTCGTGGTCTCGCGGTAGCGTTCCCGCTTCCCGAGCACGGGGTCCCGGGTTCGATTCCCGGCGAGGTCAGGGATTTTCACCTGACTCGAATTGACTGGGTGTTGTTGTGTCGCACTCATCATCATCATCATCATCATCATCATCATCATTCATCCACATTACGGTCGGAGGAAGGCAATGGCAAACCACTTCCGCTAGGACCTTGCCTGGTATGGCGGTACGGATCTCCCGCATCGTCTCCTACGCTCTGTCAAGGTGTATGGGACCACATCATCAATTTCTACAGTACTGGAATCTCTGTTCTCAGGTTCAAGTTCGAATTCAAGAGAAACTGAGTTCTAAATCCCATCTATCTATCCAGTTTTTGGTTCTCTGTAAATCCCTAAATCAATAAAGACGAATTCCGGTGTGTTTCTATGGAAAGAGAGCGTTGATTTCCTTCCCCATCCGTGTCCTGTACGACATAGAGCCCCGTCTCTAATTTCCTTATATTCTCATCTTCACCTGACAACGCGAGAAAATCCACTAGATGCACGTATAATGTCTCCCGGGTTCCGGAACAGACACAAGCAGCGAACGACCATCCAAAAAGCGACATGGAGGAACCATGTAGGTGGCGCAAATAGGAATGCGCGAGAAATGCTAGGAAGGACGCCTTAAATGTTACTGAACAGCGGTCACGACGCTTGAGTAAATGGAAATGAGACATTGTTGTTGACGTCAAGGCCAGTAACGGACTCCAGGCGACTGCAATTTGCATCATGAGCAGCTGATGTTACGCGCTTGGACCAGATATGGATACTCACAATCAGGACTCCCTACCGGTAAAAGTCTGCAGAGGCTTTTTAGATGCAGGGGACCGATAACCATTGGGAAAAGGAGAGTAATTATAATGTGTATCGACAAAAGCTTAATCAGATAAATGGTACAAACGCTTTCCAGAAATGTACGTTTATGGAATCTGCCTGTTGCCATCCATCCATGGTTTGTAAGATATCGTGCGAGAAAAGGGCAAGCTGACTTTCACACGACCGATGCTTTTTCTGAATCTGTGCTGATCTGTGGACAGACGCTTTTCTATCCCATGGAAATGTATTATTTTCGAGCTGAGAATACTTTCAAGAATTCTGCAGCAAACCGGTGATAAGGTTATTGGTCTATAATGTTGCGGGTCAGTTCTTTTACCTTCCTTATATAGAGACGTCAAATGCACTTTTCTTTCCAGTCGCTTAGGGCTCTGCAATGGGCGAGAGATTCACGATAAAAGCAAGTTACGTACGGAGCCAATTTTCTAGAACAGAATTGGGATTCCATCTGAATCCGCCGACTTATTTGTTTCCAACTCTTTCAGTAGCTTCTCTACGCCACGGGTCCATGCGGGAGTCTGTGCGACAGTCCGTACAATCCTCCTGCATAAATGACTTATTAAACGTGAAATTTTCTAACTTCTGCTTTCCTTCTGCTGTCTCCTACAGCCACCCCATATACAACCAGGACAGAAGCCTTTGACCCCCTTAGTGATTTTGCGTATGACCAGAATTTTCTGGGGTTCACGCGAAGGTCTTCCGCTACGGTATGTCGTCATGTAGATAAATTAAGATTGTCGGTTAATAGTCCTCGACCAATATGACCGGTATCTCTCTGCGGAAACCGAAAATTGCAGTTCTGGGAGAACAAGAGGTGGAGTACTTCCACGAGGCAAGTATTCTGTGGGTTCGTGAATTCATAGAGCGCAAAAGCATCTAGCTGTGTGACTAATCCAAGTACTTAAACGAGCCGGCAAATAAGCGTAATTTAAGTCCCTAAATCGATGCTACATCTCGCAGGCATCGCTGGCGTAACCAGATCATTTTTCTGTTTTTCAGTGGCCTTTATGTAATTCGCTCTTGTATTGAGGCGGGCCTAATTTCGTATTTCACTGTGTCGTATTTGAACATCTTAAATTTAGTGGGTGTTGTCGTCGGAGCGTGCTTATACCTTAACTCATGCAGAAAAAATATACGCACTTACGATCTGTGCCAATTGTATGTGTACAGAACTACACAGCAAATTAGCATTCAACTAATTCATTGCAAATTGCATGGACATATAGCTATCATATTTTGCCACAGTGTCAGCACCTGGTGGTTTTCAGAAGTACACACATATCACCCAGATAACTCCCCGTTTCTGAGAAGGATTGATTATCAGACTTGTTATCCGTAGATGCCAGTTAGATTATTTAGTTATTTAAACTGAAATGTGAAAATCTTTTGAATCTTCTTTACTTCTCGAGACACCTAAAAAAGATGTTCTAGCGACAGTGACATCACTAGAGACTCAACTACACTCCAGTTTTGAAATTTTTGTAATACTCGGTAAACTGAAACCGGAATGAGAAATTACGAGATAAAACGCGCCTGCCGATTAAAAGTAAGTTATTTTATTACTGGATCGACTTGCTGGCGTTCTACGCCTGCTATACTTCACATTCGAGGAAAATGCAACAAAGAAGGCGCATGAAAGGCAGTATGTTACTCTGGTATTTTATTTCAACAAGCATTAACATTTTTCTATACTATCATGCATTTCATATCGATGATATCCCTTGCGTTAATTAATTCTTGGATACTTCAAGGGAATGCTGGGTGGGTTTCGGCAGCAGTGTAACGCATTATAAACGACTAAGTACATCATCATCATCATCCAACAAATGAGATAAGCACGCTGGATTGTATTTTATAACCGCCGCCGCCACCACCACACGTTAACGTTATTTACTTATTTTTTACAGCTTCTGTGAAATTTATCTCATAAAAACCACTATTTTAAAGCCTAGAGAACTAAGTTAAGTGCTATTCACTACACGCAATTTTTTACTGATCGCCACCTTTCATATTGCTTGGAACTTAATTTTGAGAACTTAAGATGATCGACAGTAACCTTGCTGAAAGAATCCCTTAAATTTTCTATCAATGAAGATCTAAATGAGGGCGGTCGAAAGTAAATTGAACACGCTCCTACATATTACAAAAAACGTAATTTTGCCTTGCCCGTCTCTCCTCTCTTTCCTGTCCAGTAACAACTTTTTAATCGAAACGCCAGCACCTTAGAGTTTCTAACGTCACTTTCCTCTCCTATCCCTTCGGCAATATGCACTAGCGACTTCCGCTGAAAAGATTATCGCCTCATCGACAGCAAGCTTCGACGAGTCAAGCTGGTCACGTAGCAAAACGAAAACTTGATTTTATTACTCTTATAATTAATGCTGCATTTACTGAAAACTCGAGGTCGACAAAGCGGATGTACAACAGTATTATTGGCAGAGGTACTAATCGTGATTCAAATGGCTCTGAGAACTATGGGACTTCTGAGGTCATCAGTCCCCTAGAACGTAGAACTACTTAAACCTAAGTAACCTAAGGACATCACACACATCCATGCCCGAGGCAGCATTCGAACCTGCGAATGTAGCGGTCGTGCGGTTACAGACCGTAGCGCCTGGAACCCCTCGGCCACCCCGGCCGGAGTACTAATCATGTTGGAAGCTTTATCAATAACATTTTCAACCTACGCATATGCAGTTTTTATATAAATGATCCAGATATTTAATAACGGGATGACATGGTGATTACTAAATAGTATGCTGTTGCTGTATTCAGCACTTCGGTTCCAATTCATAATTTTTCCCGCACGTTACTTCACAAAGTAGGTACTAAGTATTCCAGGGCTGAGATATTTCTGCCATGCCTCTGACTTGCTGGTTTCAGATTCTAACGATTTGCCGCAGGGTAACTAAATGAGACAACTGGTTTGCAGCGCTCCTCAGATATTCAAGCGGGGAGCAGCAGCGGCGCGCGCACCACTTCTGAATCAAAGACTTTCCGCTGGGTAGACTCAGCCCCCAGTCTGAGTCATCTCCCTGGGGAGCTAAAACGCGAGAATCCGCAGCCAGCCTCCGAGAAGCTTCCAGCGGATATTGCAGGTCTGGCAGAGCAGCCGTGAACCGTGCAATCATCACACAATGAACATCAAATACGCACTGTCAACTGACAGTAATTAACGAGTAGCCAACATCTGTTCAACAGAGCGTCATTCATGATGCGCTTCGAACATCAGTTAGGTTGTCACAAGCAATGTGGATCACTGAATTTTGCAACTGTTCTCTGGGCAGACAGATCTTTAACAACCTTCCTTCCACAAGCACCGGCACGAAGATTTTCCACGATATCCATAACATAATTTTTTTCCTCTTCGTTCGGTAGTATCAATACTACTAGATTCAACACGTACAGTGTGGGTTTCCGATTTATAGCATTGTTTAGTCAAGCCACTTTTAAAGAGGAACTAAATTAAGCTCACAAAATCATTGGTTGTTGTTGTTGTCTTCAGTCCTGAGACTGGTTTGATGCAGCTTTCCATGCTACTCTATCCTGTGCAAGCTGCTTCATCTCCCAGTACCTACTGCAACCTACATCCTTCTGAATCTGCTTAGTGTACTCATCTCTCGGTCTCCCTCTACGATTTTTACCCTCCACGCTGCCCTCCAATGCTAAATTTGTGATCCCTTGATGCCTCAAAACATGTCCTACCAACCGATCCCTTCTTCTAGTCAAGTTGTGCCACAAACTTCTCTTCTCCCCAATCCTATTCAATACCTCCTCATTAGTTACGTGATCTATCCACCTTATCTTCAGTATTCTTCTGTAGCACCACATTTCGAAAGCTTCTATTCTCTTCTTGTCCAAACTAGTTATCGTCCATGTTTCACTTCCATACATGGCTACACTCCATACAAATACTTTCAGAAACAACTTCCTGATACATAAATCTATATTCGATGTTAACAAATTTCTCTTCTTCAGAAACGCTTTCCTTGCCATTGCCAGTCTACATTTTATATCCTCTCTACTTCGACCATCATCAGTTATTTTATTTCCTAAATAGCAAAACTCCTTTACTACTTGAAGTGTCTCATTTCCTAATCTAATTCCCTCAGCATCACCCGATTTAATTAGACTACATTCCATTATCCTCGTTTTGCTTTTGTTAATGTTCATCTTATATCCTCCTTTCAAGACACTGTCCATTCCGTTCAACTGCTCTTCCAAGTCATTTGCCGTCTCTGACAGAATTACAATGTCATCGGCGAACCTCAAAGTTTTTACTTCGTCTCCATGAATTTTAATACCTACTCCAAATTTTTCTTTTGTTTCCTTTACTGCTTGCTCAATATACAGATTGAATAACATCGGGGAGAGGCTACAACCCTGTCTCACTCCTTTCCCAACCACTGCTTCCCTTTCATGCCCCTCGACTCTTATTACTGCCATCTGGTTTCTGTACAAATTATAAATAGCCTTTCGCTCCCTGTATTTTACCCCTGCCACCTTTAGAATTTGAAAAAGAGTATTCCAGTCAACATTGTCAAAAGCTTTCTCTAAGTCTACAAATGCTAGAAACGTAGGTTTGCCTTTTCTTAATCTTTCTTCTAAGATAAGTCGTAAGGTCAGTATTGCCTCGCGTGTTCCAACATTTCGACGGAATCCAAACTGATCCTCCTCTAGGTCTGCATCTACCAGTTTTTCCATTCGTCTGTAAAGAATTCGCGTTAGTATTTTGCAGCCGTGGCTTATTAAACTGATAGTTCGGTAATTTTCACATCTGTCAGCACCTGCTTTCTTTGGGATCGGAATTATTATATTCTTCTTGAAGTCTGAGGGTATTTCGCCTGTCTCATACATCTTGCTCACCAGCTGGTAGAGTTTTGTCATGACTGGCTCTCCCAATGCCGTCAGTAGTTCTAATGGAATGTTGTCTACTCCGGGGGCCTTGTTTCGACTCAGGTCTTTCAGTGCTCTGTCAAACTCTTCACGCAGTATCGTATCTCCCATTTCGTCTTCATCTACATCCTCTTCCATTTCCATAATATTGTCCTCAAGTACATCGCCCTTGTATAAACCTTCTATATACTCCTTCCACCTTTCTGCCTTCCCTTCTTTGCTTAGAACTAGGCTGCCATCTGAGCTCTTGATATTCATACACGTGGTTCTTTTCTCTCCAAAGGTCTATTTAATTTTCCTGTAGGCAGTATCTATCTTACCCCTAGTGAGATAAGCTTCTACATCCTTACGTATGTCCTCTAGCCATCCCTGTTTAGCCATTTTGCACTTCCTGTCGATCTCATTTTTGAGACGTTTGTATTCCTTTTTGCCTGATTCATTTACTGCATTTTTATATTTTCTCCTTTCATCAATTAAAATCAGTATTTCTTCTGTTACCCAAGGATTTCTAGCAGCCCTCGTCTTTGTACCTACTTTATCCTCTGCTGCCTTCACTACTACATCCCTCAGAGCTACCCATTCTTCTTCTACTGTATTTCTTTCCCCTATTCCTGTCAATTGTTCCCTTATGCTCTCCCTGAAACTCTGTACAACCTCTGATTCTTTCAGTTTATCCAGGTCCCATCTCCTTAATTTCCCACATTTTTGCAGTTTCTTCAGTTTTAATCTACAGGTCATAACCAATAGATTGTGGTCAGGGTCCACATCTGCCCCTGGAAATGTCTTACAATTTAAAACCTGGTTCCTAAATCTCTGTCTTACCATTATATAATCTATTTGATACCTTTTAGGTATCTCCAGGGTTCTTCCACGTATACAACCTTCTTTCATGATTCTTAAACCAAGTGTTAGCTATGATTAAGTTAAAAAAATCATTGGTAATAATACAAAAAAAAAGTAATAAAGATTGCAATTTCTTCTCGAAATGTCGGCAACATACACTGAAAGCTTGCATAAATTCACCGAGCGAGGTAGCGCAGTGGTTACCACACTGCACCCTCATTCGGGAGGACGGCGGTTCAAATCCGCGTACATCTGTCCTGATTTAGGTTTTCCGGGATTTCCCTGAATCGCTCCAAATGCCGGGACGGTCGCTTTGAAAGGGAGCGTCCGATTTCCTTCCACATTCTTAAAACAGTCCGAGCTCTAATGAGGTTGTCGACAGGATGTTGAGCCCTAGTCTTTCTTCCTTACATAAATGCAAACCAATCCGCATAACTCTACAAAATAAACTATAACACTACAACTGTAGCATCATCAGTGAAGCGTTGAGGTCGGTGAAGTTGGCTGATCATTTTGTCATGGTCGTAACGATAAGACGATAGCTGTAGAACCACAGTATTAAAGAGAACGCCAACATATATTTAATCTATGCTCTTGATTGTTGTTAAAACCATGCCCAACAACAACCACGCTAAGAGAGAGCTCGATGGTGATGGACCAACGAAGATATGCGACGCTCAAAATTGTTTTTGATCCATACGTTCTGTTTTGTTCTAGAAAGTGTTTCAATGTAATAACAATGAAGACAGTATTACTGATGAAGCACGAAATCAGCATTCGCAATTTTCAGTAAAGGGCTCGTCCGTAAACAGATAAAGAAAAGGTGCCAGCGTTTGCAGACACTGGTGGATTGCGTCACTCAATATGGAAGTGACGTGGTAGTACTCTGATTTTTCCAAATAAGATTATTTAAGTCAGTCTCAATTTTCAGCAGAGGACTGCCTTCATAAGCTGCCTTCCAATGACAGTTTTTCTTTTCACTCAGATAAGTCTTATACTCAAATCTAAATAGAGACGATTGTATAAATATCACAGCTAAGCTGATGCAGAGCGATTGGACAACCGAGACGATAAGAGTCATGTAATGATAGTAGAAAATTGTTCGCTTCTAATCAACGAAGAGGAGAGAAAAAAATTAATGTGAGTCATTCTTCAGCAAATGTGTCAGTGCATATCACTGTCTTCCGCTCACGTTTTGGATAAGAGCCATAACGCAAGAAATGAAGATAGAGTCATATCAACAGCCAATTTTCTGTTTTTTCATTCAATACAACGGGAATTAGATCATAAAGAAAAATACCCTTCCCCATATACTAGTAAGCAGTTCATTTTTGCTTTTAGCCATGGAGTAGAGTTCTTACCTGCATGTGTAAATGAAATCCTGAATCTGAAAATGCACAATATGACCTACACAAAAGCGACGAAGGACTGTTTTCCTTCGCGATCATTTTGCCCCCGTACGTTAATATATACCGATGAGCTACGGAATTGAACACAGTGGACATAATGAAGACTGACCGAACGCATTACCTCAGTAAACGTCATAGGAAGACGCCAAAGTGCATCAAATGATGGACATGACAAGCTCTCAACGCATTTCACGGCAGGCAGATCATTACAGCCAGTGGTGCATAAATTTTACTTTTCCTGGACATCGAAGTGAGTAACGCCTTCAACATCGAAACTGCTGTGTTGGCTATTGCTACAGAGCATATGTAGATCAAAGTGAAGTAGAACCCTCGGCATCTTAACCTTGAACGACCAGAGCGTCTGAGCTGCAGTACTAGTCACAACGATCTCGTAGTTTTACAGCAGTAAGGTCAGCATATACGTAGGACTTATTAATGTACAGTCTAAGGATGGAGAAAGGTCACCTGGAGTGTAAAGTGTTGGTAAATATCAATGACAGGGTGAAATTATGTAGAAAAGGCAATGTGGCTATACATCAAGTCGCAGGAAGATCAAACTCAATTGCAAAGTGATTTAGAAAAGATATCTGTATGGTGCGAAAAGCGGAAATTGACCTTAAATAATGAATCACACAAATCTAAGGGCTGTCGATTCAACTAAATATCTAGCAATTACAATTACGAACAACTTAAATTGGAACAATCACACTGAGAATGTTGTGGGCAAGGCAAACCCGCCACGGCCTCAGGTTCGAATCCTGCCTCGGGCATGGATGTGTGTGATGTCCTTAGGTTAGTAAGGTTTAAGTAGTTCTAAGTCTAGGGGACTGATGACCTTAGATGTTAAGTTCCATAGTGCTCAGAGCCATTTGAACCAACGCAAACGAAAACTGCGTTTTATTGACAGAACACTTAGAAGATGCGAAAGGTCTACGAAAGAGGCGTGTATATTAAGCTTGTCCGTCCTCGGCTATAATATTGCTGTGAGGTACGGGATCCTTACGAGATTGGCTGGCGGTGAACATTGAAGTTCAAAGGAGGACAGTTCGTTTCGTACTGTCGCAAAATAGAGGAGAGAATGTCACGGATATGACACGCGAGTTGGAATGGAAATCATTGAAACAAAGACATTTTTCACTGCGGCGAGATCTCTTCACGAAATTTCAAGCTCCAATGTCCTCCTCCGTAAGGGAAAATATTTAGTTGACACCCACCTACAAATGGAGAAATTCTCGTTGTACTAAAAGAGAAATCAGGGCTATCACAGAAAGACTTAAGTGTTCGGCGTTTTTCCCATGCGTTGTTCAAGAGTGGAAAGGTAGAGACATAAGAGTGGGATCGGTTTGACAAACCCCCCTGTCAAGCACTTAAGTGTGAATTGCATAGTAGTTACGTAGATATAGAAGTTCTCCCGTATGGAAAATGCCGTCACTGGATGAAATGGGATCTATCGTGTTTCTGTCTACATTCATCTCAAAGAAATGACGGACACTTAGCATTTTCTTATCGAACATATTTTTTTATTAAATACCAGGTATAAATTTTCAATAAATACATTTATTAATATTCACGAAAATCTGAACTGTATGGTCTGTTCTAGCGGAGTAGGAGTATCCACGCAGGTAAAAAAAAAAAAAAAAAAAAAAAAAAAAAAAAAAAAAAAAAAAAAAAAAGTGAGAAATTTTCCCCCAGCTGTATGAAAGTAGCGGACTGCAATACAGTTATTTAAGAAACAAATCAAGACTCGTTTGTATCTAAATATGAAGATATTTACATTTTAAGAAGTTCGCAGACCGGGAATGGCGAGCAAATCTACTCCCCTACGGTAACTATGTTTAAAAATGCACACACATAGGTTGTTTTATAAACGAAAAAATTAGAAAATTATCGCAAACCTAAACTGTTCAGACGACTAATCATAACGGTATCATGATACACGAAAAAAAGAAACGATCAAAATTAACGAAAAAAGAACGACAGCCGCTGCAATGGATAACCGTGACAAATTTCTAGTGATACTCCGACGTAGGGTGATACATTAAATCAACAATGAAGTCGGAAATTTTTGAAGACGACCACTACGTTTAGCCTGTGCGCTAGTTAATGCAAGATGAGGAAGGCGTGATCTACTGCTTGGTATGGCAGCGAAATAGTTCATATCCTGCTGCCGCCGCTACGTGTGGGGACGGATCGAGCCAAGGGAGCCGACTTACTTAACAGACGAAGGCCTTGAATTGCACGCGGCAGTGGTCATAATACGGGACAAGCTGAGACTCACAGAATACATCCACATCTTCGACAATTACACCACTCTTCTCGAGAAAATTCTGCGCAGGTTCTATGCAATACTGAGCATGTGTGTTAATTGCTGCTTTCTTTGGGCACTTGTATTATCGGGACGGCTTAAGTGTGACAACGATGAATGGTCCTAAGTTTGTGTATTTATTACTTTCGTTCGCAAATTCTATCCAGAACGGCTACGTGACAGTACACTGTCGAAAATTCAAAAGGTGAACACTCACAGGACTGTACCATTCTGGCAAGTGTTCTACTATTGTTACGTCCTGCTATTCCTTTTACAGTTAACGTCGTATGGATAGAGATAACGTGGTTTCACTCGATCGGAACTAGAATATACGAATAAAGTGTCAAGTGGTTTTGTTAAGCCATGCCAGTTCCCACTTCTAATTTTAGAGTAACTATAAAAAAAATTTCCTGGCGTCACAGGACCATGTGGTGGTGGTGGTGGTGGTGGTGGTTGTTAGTGTTTAACGTCCCGTCGACAACGAGGTCATTAGAGACGGAGCGCAAGCTCGGGTTAGGGAAGGATTGGGAACGAAATTGGCCGTGCCCTTTCAAAGGAACCATCCCGCCATTTGCCTGAAACGATTTAGGGAAATCATGGAAAACCTAAATCAGGATGGCCGGAAACGGGATTGAACCGTCGTCCTCCCGAATGCGAGTCCAGTGTGCTAACCACCGCGCCACCTCGCTCGGTCACAGGACCGTGATTCGAACAATTCCTCTGCCGTATGCTAGTCCATTGTCTTACCACATTGCCGTTTTTCTCCGTGTTGATGAGAAAAACTCTAGCACCTTTTGCACACCCAGCCCCCCCCCCCCCCCCGCCCATAAACACCTTTTTTTAAATAAATATATACGTGTTGTGTCATACATAATAAGCAATCCCGTAAGTTAATAGTATAACTTACATGCTACAACAATAAGTTCTTACCTAACAGAGTGGACACTGAAATAGGGGAGCTTGGTAGCGTTGAAAAGGATCGGGAAAGGAACCAAACATAACCTCAGATAAGGAACTGCATCGGTCTTTACTTCTGGTGGTTACAGTGAAACCGTTGCAAACAAGGACTCTGAAGAGTGTTCTCAAACATTCTCTGTTTACCACATTTATCTATCAATTTTATTAGTAGCGAATAATCGTAATATAATAATAAGTTATATTAATTATTACAATGGTTTTGGTTAAGCCACATCACTTTCGGCAAAATCACGTACGCTAACAGACATAACACCTTATCTGACAGTTCCAGATACGTAGAGGGGTAGACAAAACCCATGTAAACATCTTGCAGGCCTCATCAGTTCTGAGGGCCCCTAGGTCAATATGTTGAGTTGTATCTGTCAAATACAAGACGAAGCCCGACCTCCGACTGCTGGTGTTGGCTATCTCACTAGATACAACAATACCTCTTTACATTTTAAATTGATGGAATATTGAATGGGGTTTAATTCGTTTCCCCTCTTAAGTTTTCCGATTTACTGTGCTGAAGCCGCGCGGGATTAGCCGAGCGGTCTGGGGCGCTGCAGTCGTGGACTGTGCGGCTGGTCCCGGTGGAGGTTCGAGTCCTCCCTCGGGCATGGGTGTGTGTTTGTCCTTAGGATAATTTTGGTTAAGTAGTGTGTAAGCTTAGGGACTGATGACCTTAGCAGTTAAGTCCCATAAGATTTCACACACATTTTATTTGCACTGCGCTGAAGTCACCAGTGGAACCGGCAAGAGCAACTGTCGGTTCTTAATGCTCGAAGAGTTCAGCGCAATGGGCTACTCTTTTAATATTCACTATTCATTTGCGTAACAGGTGTCCTTTTTTGAGCTACAAGGTAAGTAAAAAGGAAACTATCCATATTATAATTGCAACTCTCCGATGTAAGAAATGTTCTAAATACAAGCATTTTATCATCATAGTGTAATATTTATTTTCAAAAATAAATAATATGCTAAAATAATGTCATGAATGTGTGAGTGCGCAAGAAATTCTGAACACACATTAGAGTCCCCCAACCCCTCCCATCCCATCCCCCCCGTCGCCTACCTAATTAAATAATTTAGTAAGCAAATTTCTTGAGAAAGTACCTGATTCGTACGTTCGTGCCAAAGTAAATTGCAACTTCACTGCAGATTATGTCTCGTCGGCTCCAGTAGTCTCAAGATCGTATGCAATTCTGCATCATTTACCGTCAATGAAAAACAGGGCGTGGTCAAAAGCGTTCCACTAGGGCTTAGACATCCATGTTAGTATTTCCATACTAGTTGCAATGCTGATTGAAACAGTCTGGAACCGCACGACCGCTACGGTCGCAGGTTCGAATCCTGCCTCGGGTATGGACTTGAGTGATGTCGTTAGGTTAGTTAGGTTTAAGTAGTTCTAAGTTCTATGGGACTGGTGACCTCAGAAGTTAACTCCCATAGCGCTCAGAGCCATTTTGCAATGCTAATTCAAAATGTTAATCAATATGTTAAATACATATTCAGAAGTGACGCACATTGCGTATCTCAGTAAATCTGGAATACTCTCTCTCTTCAGTAACCATTGCGGCTTCAGTCCTGGTTTAGGGATGTCCCACACCAAGTAGCCCATGTTCGTGCTTGGCGTGGATCCTAAATGAAGTGGCAAAAGGGTGATTTATGAAAATCGATTGAACGTTCGTGCAAGCAACAGTATGGAATATCGGTGAGTGTGGAACAGCCAAGAACCATTAATCCTCACGCCAAAACAACCATCCGCAGGATGGGAAGAGGCAACCTCCAGCCTCAACACAAAGGCTGGCTATAAGATTGTTTAGGTTCAGTTACACAGGTCATAAAGCAATAGTACCTGAACAAGGCCACACCACACTTACTCCTCACAAGGTGACACTGAAGTGAGACATCACTGCAAATGTAGTAATTGTCGTGCCGTGTGCTCAGGCAGCCTTACACAGAAGTGTGGCACAGTGCCTAGTACTCGGGTGCAACTGAGTTAAGGCTAACTTGCAACTGAGGGCGCACGCGGCAAGACCTGTTTTATGCATGAAATGTATTCGCAGCTACGAATACGACCATCCATCAGCCGTATAAGGGAATGACGACAATGAAAATTTGTGTCGGACTGGGACACGAACGTGGATTTCCCCGCTTCACGCGAGCGGTAGCCTTAACCGCTTTGGCTATCCGTACACGACTCAGCCAGACTCAGTCCCATGTCGTCGTTCCAGCGTCACAACCTGCACTCTTACATACATAATGTAATTCTCGTACGGGAGAAGACATTTTAATTGAAAGTCGCTCCCTGATATCGGCGGATAAATACGGTATTCCAGTGCCTGTGTTGTTAAGAACAACGATGTAATGTTCCTTCGGACATGCTTGAACGTCTTATCAGCCGTAGCGGAAGTAAATTACCCACACAAAAATTCCTCGTTAATCAGACTATCAGTGAAAACCGTACCAAAATCCCTACAGTGGCTCCTGAGATTAGCCTTCACATAAAGACAGAAAAATGTGACGGGGACTTTCATAATGTGCGAAGATAGGTCAAATTTCTGTTCATACCGTGTTGCCAGTAGTTTTAGCCCTGTGATCCTGATCAAGATTGCTGTAGCCATTAAGGCAGTTTACGATTTTCCTCTACCCAAAATTCAATTCAGCCACGTTCTTAGTGTTGTATGATAGTCGAAGTATATGTTCACGAGAACCATCTACATTTGTTACTAAGCAAATAACTAAGGGGTATGGTGGAGGGTACACAGTGCATCAGTTTCATTCCACCCCCCCCCCCCCCCCCAATATTTCTTTGAGGGATTTTGCAAATTTAGCACCATGATCATCATCATATCATCGCGTGACTTTTATAATCATTTTAATCATTTTGAAACGTGATCTACCGAATTTTTATGCGTGTACATCGTCTTTCTTCGAACATCTCCCACCGCAACTGACTATTCATTATGAAACATTCACGCTGACTGAAGAAAACCTGACGAATAGCGCAGGTTTTCATCAAATATTTCCTCAGTCTTCCGTTATTCACTTTAGTAAGGGTCTCTCAGTAACAAGCAATACTCAAGAATTGTTCGAACGAAAGTCTAGTATGCGACCTCTCTTGCGCGAATTGCATTTGCTGAGAATTCTTCCAATAAATCTGTGACTGGCATTTGCCTTCCACAGGGTTACTTTCGCGTCGCCGTTCGTCCTTAAATCGCTGGGGACAAAGGGCTCTACACACTTAAAATTTGTGAATGATTCTTGCGACTTATAGCCGATCTAGTAGTAAAGCGATATGGAATTTTTTCCGCTTATTTCCGCTCGTAGCATTACTTTTACTTAGATGCAGTGTCAGCTACCAATCTTTGCACCAGACGCTGATCATTTGCAAGTCTCTCTGCATTTCGTTACAAGTATCTCACGATGTCAAATCCTTATACATAACTAAGCCGTCTACGAACAGCTTTATAAGACTACAGGTGTTATCCACCTCGTCATTTACTGAGTCGGTGCGTAAATCCGTGCCGTTCTTCAGTAGATTGGCGCCACTGCATTGTGAAGATTGTTTCCAGTAATTCAATGGTTTGTCTAAAATTTGGAGTTTGATTTTTTTGCGAAAAGATCTTTCATGTTCTCGACAGTTCGTTTTGGCAGTTTTCAAGGCTAATCAGAATGGGATTTTAGGTAGAGTAGAATGAACACGTCAGACACATTTTACTCTTCCGATTTTAATAGAAGCCAGGAGACGAATTTGTGGTGTGCACCGGAAGGAAGCATTGCTGGGAGGACTACAAGGAAATGGTTTTCTCGTTACCGAGGAAGGAAATCTGACTTGTGTGACTAACCACGTTCTGGAAGACTTCTTTTTGACGAAAACTGTGTAAAATAGTTCTTTCGCAAAAATCCTAGGGAAACGACGTAGGAAGTGGCACAAATTATGTAATACAATCACACGAGCATTGTGAGCGCCATTTGCATACCCTGGCTAAGGTGATAAAGTGGGGTATATGGATATCACGTGTGTTGAGGCGCCGCCGCTACGCATGGTGGATATGTGGAAAATATCGTACTATAGAGTTTCCCAGACCGCAGCGCCATCTGTTGTTGACAATTGTAACAACTGTAATTTCGAAAGTTTGTCCGCCTGAAAATGTACTGTTGTCCCAAGCATATTGCAACAAACGGTGTATTTCTATCGCTGCTCGTTTAGTTTGTATTGCCGTTTCAGATATACCGGTCATTTTTGAAACACCCTGTATCTATTACATGGCATAAAATACGTACGAATTTTTGACAGAGATCCTCTACGTGCTTCTTCCCAGAGCTAAATGTTGTTGCTGACTGTTCACCTTCTAATTGTTTTCCTATCGCATTTCATAAAATAAAGGACTGGTGAGCACTGGTGCTATATAGTAACCTTGTGGTCGCCGATTCCTGTCTCTACGGTCACTGAATCGGAAAGTTTGGGCGTGTTCTTTGCTAGGCCATCTAATGACTCTCTCTTACTTGTGGGCTGTGTTACGAACTTCTCAAAATAATTTTCGGAAATTGTCACTGCCTCCCATACTAAGTGCGTACGTGTCACTACCAGACTTTATAGAGGGTACAGTTTCCTATTTTTAATTATGAACGAAATGAAGCCAGGCCGTGAATTGACGCCACGGTTCTCCCCGAAAGGGAGCTCACACCGTCGTGCTACGCCACTTTGTTCCATAGCTACACAGTAGATGTACTGCGTGGTTGCTATTCCGAACCGGTTCCAGGCCTTTCCGTGGCACTGTTCCAAAAGCGTGCGAACACCGCTCACCACTAAAAACTGACATATTCTGCTGCATTTAGACCATTACTGACTAAACTAAGGAACAGACACGATATTACCATCTGCATTTCCCGCCTCCTCTCTCTGGGGAATGCAGTAATCTGTACGAACATAAACTGAAGTAGCCAAAATTAGCGTACTGAAAACCATGCTTGAAATTTTACATTCGAATGAATTGAATATCTACAAATCTGACGAAGTCATAAGAAATTGTGGTCCTATATTAGGTCAGTAGAGAAATCAAAGCCAACCGTACAAAATCTCAGTAGTCATAAATGACATCGAAAGGGAGAATGAAATACAGAAGGACGAAATACTAATGTCCTTTTTCGAATATTGTTTCACTAACCAAAACCGTACTGTGATTTATCCTTTCAATCGTCACACGAATGTCAAAATGACATATCGAAATAAACCACCGTGGGATAGGCAATCAACTAGAATCTCTCAGCAGAAGAAAGTTGACTGCCTCTGTTGACATACAGGTACCTATAGGATTCTAGACTATGTGTAAGATAAATCTATCGTAGATCGCTGAAGGAGAGAAGCGTTCCCACTGATTAATATAATGGACAAGTTATTATCCCAGTTTTCAAGAAGGGTCGGATTCCACAAACAATTAGAGACTGAAACCCAGCTCGCTCTGTTGGTCCACGAGACCCAGAAGGCAGTAGCCCTAAACACCCGATCCTAGGTGTTGATGGAGTGTACCTCGACTTCAGTTCCGCAGTGTTGCCTAATGTACAAAATACGAGCGTTCTCAGTAACAGATCAGCGTTCTGGCTGGACTGGGGAGTTCCTAGCAAACAGAATACTGCATATCTTTCTTAACAGAGAGAAATCATCGGACGTAAAAGTAACTTCGAGCGCAGCGCAAGGGATTGTTATACGATATACAGGGTGTTCCGAAACTATCTGTGCAACACAAAAACAAATATATATCGACAAATAACATATGGTCTCTGAAGTCAACTTGTAATGCTTGGAACTATTTGTTAGTTGTGCCGAATAAAATTGTTGTGTCATCGTCACCGACTGAGAATGTGTACTGACATTTGAAACTGTTCTGTGTACGGGAAATGTGTTGCTAGAGCTGCTGGAGGACGTACCTCTGAATGTTGTACAAAGGATGCACTTCCAGCACGATCGGGGTACCAGTTCACTTCAGCATTACTGTGTGCTTTGAAGATCATCTAAGAGCCACCTTCGGGAATCTATGGATCGCCAGAGATGGCCCTGTGGCCTGGTCTCCCACGTCACCTGACCTCACGTGTCTGGATTTCTTCCTCTGAGCAGAGAGGGGAGGGGGGAGGGGGATATGAAGCAGTTGGTGTAGTAATATGAAACCGCTGAGGAAACAGAAGACCTCGTCGCTAGAACTGCCGTCGCTGCCATTGCGAACATGTCAGGGATCTTCAGAGACGACAGTCAATGGTCCGACGATGTACTGTATGCATATAGGCCAACAGTCGTGCATTCGAGCCGTTCCTGTTACTGCCACTGCTGTAATTAGAATGCTAAACTACCTTGTGTAAATCATCCCTAACACCAGAAACTGCCGTCAGAAACCATATGTACCACAGCTAAATGTGTGTGTTTTGATGTGGTCTATTTTCTATATTAATTTGAACGAATAGTTACTGAACACGCTGTATACATTATCTAGTGGAGAACATCGAAAGTTCCACGAGGCTGTTCGCGAATGATTATGTTATAAACAGAGAAGTCACAAGGCTAGAAAATGTTAATTAAATGCACAAAGAAGAGCATAAGATCAGCGCGTGGTGCAGGATTCGGCAGTTGACTCTCAACATAAACATATGTTCCATATTGTGCATACATAAGCGGAAAAACCCTTTTTTTATTTCTCGATTTTGAACTCTCAATGGAAACAGTCACACCCATTAAAAATTTGGGGCTGCACGGAGCGTTTCAACATGGGACAACCATATAAAATTAACCTAGGAGAGGCAGGGGCTAAAAAAATACCCTCGCTCGGCCAATAATTGAGTATTGTTTCTCACTTCGGAACGTTTACCAGATAGGGCTTGTAAGACTAAGTACAGAGGATCCAAAAAGAGCAGCGTGTTTCGTCACCGGTTCGTTCAATATGCGTCAAAGAGTCACGGAAAAGCTCAGCCAGTTCCAGTGAAAGACGCTACAAATACAGAGTTTTGCATCGCGGTGTGGTTTACTGTTACGACCCAAAGAACTTACGTTTCTATAAAAACTAATGTGTAGCTTCTTCCAACGCCTACCTCACAAATAGATCATGCAGATAAAATGAGACAGATTCAAGCTCACCCGCGGGCTTACCAACAATCACTGTATTCGCGCATCATTGCGCCTGGGCCATGAAAGGGGGAAGTGATGTTGTACATAAATTACCTTCCGCTACACACCCTAAGTGGGTTTGTGGAGTGTAGCTGTAGAGCTTCAAAACTCAAAGTGCAGCGAACTTAACAACTGTCGCGCTCTCTCCCCTCTCAACAGCATGAACGCCAGCTGTTACAAAGCTACTATAACTAAGACGACGCGAACGAAAGCTGGCTGTATGTATGTATGTCTTTAATGCTTTATGATGTCGCATACCGACAATCAACTTTCTCGGGAAACTCATTATCAGTCCTGCAATGTGACAGCCGTTTCTGCTAAAAATACGCATTCCATCTCGGACCTCTTACATCTATAAAACGCGGTGACTCGGTAGCGTTCCATCGGAGTTAAGCGAACTGGATTCCAATGGCGGAAAAAAGTATATCACTTGGCATCTGGTCGATATGGAGAGATGACTCGGCGTGCAGTAACCAAGTAGTTTATTGACAATATCTTCGAATCGGAGTCCACAGACCTTTGCGAAATTGTTAAGCGATGTCATTTTTCCTTAATTAAGTTGTATTTATTAGTTCGTCACAATCACCTGTTCTCAGCTCTCTAGCCATTATCAAGTGATCAATACGTACAGATAAAGTGGAACTTTCTAAAGATATCTGTATATACTGATCACTTGATAATGGCCGCAGAGGCCGAGAACAGATGATTGCCGCAAACTAATAAATTCAACTGCACCGAAAAATTGTTGCTGACTAGGATACGCGCAGAAGTGCTTTTTCTGACTTTTCCCTCCCACACAATACTTGCCTTCACACCGGCAAGCAGTGCCATCACAAATGACACAAATATAATTTTCTTCTGCACATCGGTTACATAAATTTCACTTTTATCTTTCACAGGGATACACGTGAACACCACCAGTTAGCAAATTCCACAAGACATCGTGAGGTATGTGGCAGACTAGACGATACCGATGTATTTGTTCTTGTACTGTAACTCAGTAACAGTTGTTGCTAGCTTTTTTAAATCAATAATACAATAGTATCAGCAGCCTTACTTTCAATAGTACTACTAGTTTTATCTTTGGATTTGGATTGTTGTGGGGGAGGAGACCAGACAGCGAGGTCATCGGTCTCATCGGATTAGGAAAGGAAGTCGGTCGTGCCCTTTCGAAGGAACCATACCGGCATTTGCCTGGAGTGATCCAGGGAAATCACGGAAAACCTAAATCAGGATGGGCGGACACGGGATTGAACCGTCGTCTTCCCGAATGTGAGTCTAGTATGACTAGTTTTATCTTTCTAGGTACGTATGTAGCTATGATTGACCATGACTGGGACCAGAAAAGGGGATAGAGCGAGTATGTTCTTTGAAGTCTATGGAAAGGCAGATTCTTTGCTTTAAGCAGCTCTACCGTCTAGCTGGGTTTTCGTTCACCAGTGAATGTAAAATACCCTGTAACCAACGAAGCAGCACAGAGACTGAATATAATTAGAAATACTCAAGTGACCGATCAGTCCCCCGTGGGATCGGTTTACGTAAATTAACAAAACAGCCGATTTGAATAGATGATTTTTCTGGGCAACGAGTGGCACTTTGTTGCAGTCGTCATAGGCTGATTTTCTGAATCGTAATTACATTACGCACACTTCCTATATCAAACACTATTAGGAAAATCTGTCTGTGGTCTCTGAAAGGCAGTGCCACAGGTTTCCTACAAAACCAAGATGTACTAATCGCCCATATTTGTTAATTGAAATAAATTAGCCATATTGGAAGCACTGTCTTCCAAACACGCTAAGGCAAATTATTTAAGTGGCTGGTTACAATTATTTTTATATTTCAACTGACACGTTAACAATCACGGTTACGTCTAACCTAAAATTTTCGCAATTAAAAACAGACAATTTCGATTCATCGTAGTAGTAGAAGCCGAAAGTAATTAAAAATGAAAAAAAATAATAATAAATGTAACTTCAACAAATCGAAACGTGGTTTTAAGAAGGGAATGTCATCCTCAGAACAAATATTTAATCTTAAGTCAGTAACTCGCCACAGATTACGTAATTCAACGGACATTGTAGTTATGTTTGCCGATTTCAAAAACGTTTCTGACTCTGTTGACAGAGAAATTTTAGATGAAATAATTCGAGAATTTGGCGTAAAGTCTAAACTGGCATACCTAATCCGTGACACACTTACAGATACAGTCTGTAAAGTAAATTTTAAGGAGAAATTTCACAGCTTTTTCAAAAAAAAAAAAAAAAAAAACTGGTGTACGATATGCTGATGGCCAATCACCAATTCTTTTTAATAGTGTGTTAGAGAAAACAGTGAGAAATTGGAACGAAAAATTTATTTAACTCAACATATCGCCTATAAGGTTCGGAAGAGTATGCAAAAAGATCGTGATCAACTGTCTTGCATTTGCAGATGATTTTGGTATAATTTCCGCAGATGTGGCATCTGCTATAATACAAATGATTCTCCAGGAAGAAATAGAAAGCAGCTTACAGTTTCCGCAGAAAAAATAAAATTTGTAACAAACGTTAAGGACGTTCCAAAATTCCTGAAACAGATGTTGGGCAAATTGAGAGGGTACGAAAATTCGAATATTGGGGGAGATAACCCAAGAAAATGCTTTGAAAAAATCTGCAATAGAGGAAATATAGCATAAAATGGGGAGAGCATATGGTTTCACCAAAGACATCTACAATAAAAAGTGCCTAAGCAAAAATATGGCATTGCAACACGGTAGTAAAGCCAGAATGCCTACAAGCAAGACAATGCCTGGTATTAAACTAGATTTAGATAAATTAGAAGTACTAGAAAGGTGAATTATAAGGAAAACAGTAGGACCAGAAAATACAGCACAAAGTTGGAAACTACGAAGCTGATATTTACCAAATTTCATACAATATTTCAAATGTAGTAAGAAAAAGAAGACCTGTTTCTTGGACATTTATTTCGAATGCAAGACAGTAGATTAACTGATAAGATTTTCACATATTTGTGGGGTAATAAGTCCACAACGAGCTGGGTCAACGAAGTAAGAAATGATTTAGAAAGAAATAATATAAAAACAGAAGATATAAACAAGAGAGCAGCCTTTAGGAAAAATGTATTGAAAATGGAAGGATTCCAAGGCAGGGTAGTGTAAAAGACTAGTTCAAAAGGTCTGAAGACAGAAAGGAGAAACATAATGAACAGATGAAAGCATACTAAAAGAAAAGAAGTAAGAACTGAAATTGCAACGTGGTCCTCAGATGGCCTATTCGCAGTAAAAAGACACTACTGGTCATTAAAATTGCTACACCAAGAAGAAATGCAGATGATAAACCGGTATTCATTGGGCAAATATATTATATTAGAACTGACATGTGATTACATTTTCACGCAATTTGGGTGCATAGATCCTGAGAAATCAGTACCCAGAACAACCACCTCTGGCCGCAGTAACGGCCTTGATACGCCTGGGCATTGAGTCAAACAGAGATTGCATGGCGGGTACAGGTATAGCTGCCCATGCAGCTTCAGCACGATACCACAGTTCATCAAAAGTAGTGATTGGCGTATTGTGACGAGCCAGTTGCTCGCCCACCATTAACCGGACGTTTTCAATAGGTGAGAGATCTGGAGAATGTGCTGACCAGGGCAGCCGTTGAACATTTTCTGTGTCCAGAAAGGCCCGTACAGGACCTGCAACATGCGTTCGTGCAATATACTGCTGAAAGGTAGGGTTTCGCAGGGATCGAATGAAGGGTAGAGCCACGGGTCGTAACACACATGAAATACAACGTCCACTGTTCAAAGTGCCGTCAATGCGAACAAGAGATGACCGAGACGTGTAACCAATGGCACCCCATATCATCATGCCGGTTGATACGCCTGTATGGCGATGACGAATACACACTTTCAATGTGCGTTCACAGCGATGTCGCAAAACACGGATACGACCATCATGATGCTGTAAACAGGACCTGGATTCATCCTTAAAAAACGGCGTTTTTCCATTCGTGCAGCCAGGTTCGTCGTTGAGTACACCATCGCAGGCGCTCCTGTCTGAAGCAGCGTCAAGGGTAACCCCAGCCATGGTCTCCGAGCTGATGGTACATGCTGCTGCAAACGTCATCGAACTGTTCGTGCAGATGGTTGTGTAGTGTTGGCAGAAGAGCCAACACCCTCTTACTAGAGGAGGCCAAAATGCACTCGTTTTAGCTCACGGAGGCTGGCGTGAGGAGGGAAGAACTATACTAACTTGAAGTCTGGAACATGACAAGGAATTAGAATTCAGGAAGCGGACGTAAGTAGTTTGATACTTAACTTTAATCCATTAATGATTCTCAGTATCAATATTAACAGTAAATGAATATGGTGCCTTGCTAGGTCGTAGCAAATGACGTAGCTGAAGGCTATGCTCAACTGTCGTCTCTGCAAATGAGAGCGTCTGTAGTCAGTGAACCATCGCTAGCAAAGTCTGCTGTACAACTGGGCGAGTGCTAGTGAGTCTCTCTAGACCTGCCGTGTGGCGGCGCTCGGTCTGCAATCACTCATAGTGGCGACACGCGGGTCCGACCTATACTAACGGACCGCGGCCGATTTAAAAGCTACCACCTAGCAAATGTGGTGTCTGGCGGTGACACCACAGGTTGTCATCTTGCAAACGTCCCCATCTGTTGACTCAGGGATCGAGACGTGGCTGCACGATCCGTTACAGCTATGTGGATAAGATGCCTGTCATCTCGACTGCTAGTGATACGAGGCCGTTGGGAGCCAGCACGAAGTTCCGTATTACCCTCCTGAACCCACCGATTCCATATTCTGCTAACAGTCATTGGATCTCGACCAACGCGAGCAGCAATGTCACGATACATAAACTGCAATCGCAACAGGCTACAATCCGACGTTTATCAAACTCGGAAACGTGATGGTACGCATTTCTCCTCCTCACACGAGACATTACAACAACGTTTCACCAGGAAACGCCGGTCAATTGCTGTTTGTGTATGAGAAATCGGTTGGAAACTTTCCTCATGTCAGCACGTTGTAGGTGTCGCCACTGGCGCTAACCTTGTGTGAATGCTCTGAAAAGCTTATCTTTTGCATATCACAGCATCTTCTTCCTGTCGGTTAAATTTCGCGGCTGTAGCACGTCATCTTCGTGGTGTAGCAATTTTAATGGCCAGTAGTGTAGTGATACAAACACTAGTAATGACAGCAACAATGTAAACGTTATCGCCTTATACATTAACTGGATGGTACATAAAGGCGTACAAGCTATTAAGCATATCAGAAACAGTGAGCATAATATTTAGGTTCCTGCAAGATTTATCGAAAGTAACTTACGAAATGCCTGATGACAGGAACGATACATTGCTTAGAGGGCAAAATACACTAAGCTAGTATTTTCTGCAGAGTCAGATGATTGGATGTGCCTGGGTTTTCACAGTGCGGAGTGGGGTACCAGCAACAGCGAGGCTGCGCTCGCTATTCGTGGCCGCTGCCAACATGCATCTTCCGCGTTGCACTGCCAGATCGTTTTCTCCTTACTTCCAAAAACGTTAAGCTGCAGTACTACGCTCGTGCCAAGGATATTATTCTGTTCGGCCTATTTACAGAAAGTTATGTTAGAAGGTATCGTGCCCGAACTAATAAGTGTGCTTAAACAGGTTCTATTAAGACACATTAAGATCACCTTGTTGAAGAACTGTATTGCAAGCAAAGGTAAACTAGCAGCGACGTATTTCCATCGAATGAAATCCAGAAGGCAGCAGATACCGGAGATCGCGTGCATTACGGGTTTCCGTACAGATAAGGGATTGAACTGAACAGTTCCTAGCAAACAGAACTCGGTATATCGTTCTTAATTGGGAGACAAGAAAAAAAAATGTTGTGTGCATATGCTGTGTTACTACTATAATGAGCTATCAAAAACTTTCCTTTCGAAGGCTTTACAGTACAGAATCGGTAAGCCAATCAGGCACAATTACCTTGAGCATTGAGGCAATAATCCTCCTGACGCACCCGGCTGGAGAGCCGTTTGGTAAGACATCGCGTCCTGCTGCGTGAAGAAGTCCGTAACTGCCGGCTGCACATTATCGTCAGACAGGAATCGTCGATCCTTGAAGGCCTTTTATAAGGGACCGAAGGCATGATAATCGCATGGGGAGAGATGAGCACTATACTGCGGGTGCTCAAGTGCCTCCCACTCGAGCTGGCGTCACTTCTGTGTTACGAGGTGCACGATGTGGGAACGTTCGTTACCACGAAGCGGCACCGCACCTCCACCATTCCGCAGCAGCAGCTTTCGACAGACATGCTGCCCCATACACGTTCTCTGATGGGGGTCTACCGGTCCGCGCGCAATATTCTCTGTAGACTTTGAATGTATATGGCTACGGAATCGGCAAAATAAATATTCAATAGTCATAGTTTCGTTAAAGTTAATTTACAAAACTTGTGTTCTATGCCTCTTTCATTGTTATTACTGATAGTAGTGACGGAATGTATTAAACACCTCTACTGATTTTTGCTTTATTTCACACACATTTCAGTGAACACCTTGAAACTTTAATTGTAATTACGATGTACAGTGATTGGTTCTCATACTTTTTGCGCGTAAAATATTGGCAGTGTCGGCATTTTGACGTTAATCTGCCACTAAATGGAAAATATGGTAAGTAAAATGCATCACCGCAGACACTGGTGTCTGGTCTGCTCAAAATGCGCCTAATGTAGTTGCTTGCACGGAGAGCTCTCTTTGGTCATGCTTTATGCAGTACAAATAGAACCGGAACGGGTGCCGGCCGGTGTGGCCGTGGGGTTCTAGGACCCTCAGTTTGGAACCGCGTGACAGCTACGGTCGCAGGTTCGAATGCTGCCTCGGGCATGGATGTGTGTGATGTCCTTAGGTTAGTTAGATTTAAGTAGTTCTAAGTTCTAGGGGACTGATGACCACAGTTGTTAAGTCCCATAGTGCTCATAGCCATTTGAATCATTTTTTGAACCGGAACAGGTACCTCAATCGTATCGTGATATTCCTTTAAAAGGAAAATCGCATGGCATTTTCAGCTTTGAGATCCTCCGAAGGGGCAGGTTCATGTGCCCTTTCCTTGTGGATACATCAAAAGTTTAGTGTTTTGCGTATTTTTGGATTGTAGGTGAGTGTAATGGAAAGGTGTATAGAGTGATATTTACGTTATATGATGATGATGATGATGATGATGATGATGATAAGAGAGGGTGAACCCGGTGCCGGCACAAAGCCTACTCCACCTGGATAATATCCAGGTTCTGCCTAGCTTAACGTTCCCATCCTTAGGTTGCTTTGGGGCAGGAGACCAGACAGCGAGGTCATCGGTCTCATTGGATTAGGGACCGACGGGGAAAGAAGTCGGCCGTGCTCTTTCAAAGGAACCATTCCGGCAATATATCTGGAGTGATTTAGGGAAATCACGGAAAACCTCAATCAAGTTGGCCGGACGCGGGATTGAACCGTCGTCCTCTCGAATGCGAGTTCACACCCTTCAGACTGATCACCGTCAACAGTGTCAAAAGCACCACTTAAAAGAGGTTTGGAATTTAATCCAGGATACTTGCTCACTACCGCTTGCCGGCCAAATAGCGTCAGTAAAAATTTCATCCATCTGGATTCGAACTGGCTTATCTTCTAGCCCTGTGTCAACGTGCAGACGTGTTTGCGACCTCATCTACAGAGGCGGATTATTTTACTTTAGTTACCCCTGATGGACTGGCACATGTGCTTGCTAGTCTCACCATTTTGTTATGGAAAGATACGATTACTAACCGAGCACGCTCCCAACTTCTGTGACTTCTTGGAGAAATTAGTCGTGCTTCTGTCGCTAATGTGGACTGAACTTTATGGGGCTAGCAGCGACATGCTTGACGAGAAGATGTCCCCCCTTGCAACCTCGTTCTTGTCGAAGCTCTGCTTGAACTTCACGCCGAAAACAGAACATGGCTGGGTAAGTTCACACTGCTAACAAACTGCTGCGTACATATTTTTGCGCCTTCTACCATTTTTCGCCTATCACTGGCTGCTTTGCAAAGTGAAGCTGCCTTTATGGTGACGCTATTGCGAGAATCCTCAGCTTGCTTGGCCACTGGTCGTTGGCTTCTACGACAACTTCAAAACAATGCACGAATTCCAGAAGTTTAGCAATTCTGGAAAGATATTTCGCTGAATCTGCGCACTTTGTGCCCAATATTTACACATATCTGCCACCTATAATATGCCATGACGTTTTGTGTAGATGTAGGCATTGTCAGAACGAAAGATAGCGACCGACGAGCCTCAAAGAAGTGCTATAAAGCCACTGCAGCTCACAGTGCGTACGGGAGGTTGTCGAACTTTTAATTATCACTTCTGACAAATAAAATTGTGTGATTAATTCGTTTGCTTGTTTGCATGTACACGTCTGCAGTCCTGGTACACACTGGGATTCTTGCGCTACAGTATTTCGGAACGGCGCAAGAGAAGCCAAAACAAACTGGCCCAATTCCATTGATAATGTAGAGTAAACTGACTTCGAGGTGATAATTAAGGCTTTTCGAAGACACGCATGACCTGACAGATTGTAATTCTACAAAGCTCATCGCACGCGACGCAGTTATATACGGAGGTCAGAAACAGACAGAAGACCTTGTAACAGTGTTGCAGGGTAAGTTGCGCCGAGTTAAGAAAAAATTCGATACGTTGTGCCGTTGCCGTGTTAGCTGGCATTGAAGTTAGACGAATCAGACTGCAGCTCCTGCAAATTCAAACGGCTCACCAGAGACGGTGTAGCCAAACGTGTTCTTCGTTTGGTTTCCTAAACAAAACAAGAGAAAGATACAAAAATTGGATATGGGACGCTAGTACGGATCGAATCCCAGCCAAAGGCTGAACAGTCTCGTGCGCTATCTTCTGCGTTATGAGAACAACTGAACTAATTGCAGCTAGCGGGCTGCTCGAATATGCGCGTGCAATGGCCTGACTGGCTAGCTTCAATGTTAATTAACTCTGAAGCGACGCTACGTATCTAAGTTTTCTGTTAACAATTATTTCTCAGCGCAACCTACCCTGCAACACATTTACAAGCTTTTCAGACTGTTTTTGACTACCCTATATGTAGGGAGATGATTTCGTTCAAAACTTGTTTCTGAATGTGGCAAGAGCTGCAGATGATCAGTGCCCGGTGCAAAGATGGGCACTGACTTAACATAAATAGGTTTAGTGTAATGCGTGTGAATATACACTGAAGCGCCACAGAAACTGGCATGCGTATTCAAATACAGAGATATGTGAACAGACAGAACATGGCGAGTGTGGTGTGTCGGATGGGATATCTGTATCCCTCGTTTTGTTTCTAAGGACCGGGACTGCTCGAGCCCATACCTTCTGTCGGATAATATAGGGGTTCGGAATGATGGGTTTGGGAAAGAATCGTGAGTAGTGTTTCTTTGGCTGTTGGTAGGATGGTCTTGGAAAGATATTTCTGGGATGATTTAGGGCGTGGATTGATCTGAGATTGGGATAGGATCGGATATCGACGTCTTCTTGGCTTCTCTCGCCCCAACGCGCCGACTGCGTTGTGGTTCGGCGAACGACCTCCCCCTCCCCCCCCCCCCCCCCCCCCCCCCTGAAGAGGGCAGCGAGATCGTTCCCGGCGTCTTGTGGTAAGATTTGGACGACTGTTGGCTGTCGTGAAACAGCCTTCTTCTGTTCTTCGTCGGAGACCGGGGCTGCGTTTTCCTTGGTGGCAGCCTCAACCTTTTCGGAGGCAGCCAATGCAAGCAACCCTTCCAAGTCCTTCTTCTTGGGAGGCGGCGGTGCAGCCGCTCGATTTCCCTATGAGCCACGGCCAATTCGTCTCTTAGGGCGGTTCTCTGCCGCGAATGCGGCTTTGAGGTCCGCTACTGCGTCTTCTGTGGCCGAACGAAGCTTGTTGTGCGGCACAGCGTCATCATGGCGGCGTCTTTCGTGGGGGTGGAGAGGCCACCTGGTGCTGCTGGTCTGTTGCTGCCGCAGGCGCTGGCCCGCGGTCGGAACGGTTTCTTCGTCTCTTCCTCTTCTTGTTGCCTCCGTGACCCCAGTTAGCAATGTAACTGCAGCCACGAAAGCTAGCGACGTGCTTTCCTCCGCAGTTTGCGCACTTCGGCGCTACGTCACGCGGCTTTGTGCAGTCGCGGGGGTCGTGCGACTTGGTTGCGCCGGCAGTATTTAGCCACGTGGCCAATCTGCTGGCAGCGGAAGCACTGCACATCTCTACGTGGTTTGCCGCCACCGAAGCCGAGCGCCTCACTAAAGACACGCTCCATTACGGCGGCAACAAGGCGGCGGCTCGGCCTCCCATCTCTTCTGGGCGGCATCTGAGCCACAACAGCGACGGCAGCAACACCAGCAAGCGCTCCGCTCTAGTCAGCGTCTCCCCACACAGTGGCCGTCGGCCCGCACTCAGTGGCAGGAGAATATGGCGCTGCAGTCGGCAGCGCCTATATAAGACGACAAGAGTCTGGCGCACTTGTTAGATCGGTTACTGGCTGCTACAATGGCAGGTTATGAAGATTTAAACGAGTCTGAACGTGGTGTTATAGTCGCCGCACGAACGATGGAACACAGCATCACCGAGGTAGCGATGAAGTGGGGATTTTCCCGTACGACCATTTCAGAAGTGTACCGTGAATATCAAGAATCTGGTAAAACATCAAATCTCCGACATCGCTGCGGCCGGAAAAAGATCCTGCAAGAACGGGATCAACGTGGCAGAAGTGCAACCCTTCCGCAAATTGCTGCAGATTCCAATGCTGGACCATCCACAAGTGTCAGCGTGCGAACCATTCAACGAAACATCATCGGTATGGGCTTTCGGAGCCGATGACTGCACGACACAAAGCTTTACGCCTCGCATGGGCTTATCAACACCGACATTGGACTGCTGATGACTGGAAACTTGTCTTGTCGGACGAGTCTCGTTTCAAACTACATCGAGCGGATGGACGTGTACGGATATGGAGACAACCTCATGAATCCATGGACCCTGCATGTCGGCAGGGGACTTTTCAAGCTGGTCGACGCTCTGTAATGGTGTGGTACGTGTGCATTTGGAGTGATATGGGACCCCCTGATACGTCTAGATAAGTCTCTGACAAATGACACGTACGCCAGCGTCCTGTCTGATCACCTGCATCCATTCATGTCCATTGTACATTCCGACGGACTTTGGTAATTCCAGCAGGTCAATGTGACACCCAACAAGTCCAGAATTGCTGCAGAGTAGCTCCAGAAACACTCTTATGAGTTTTAAAACTTCCGCTGGTCACAAACTCCCCTGACACGAATATTATTGAGCATATTTGGGATGCCTTGCAACGTCCTGTTCATAAGAGATCCACACACACCCGTACTCTTACGGGTTTATGGACAGACCTGCAGGACTCGTGGTGTCAGTTCCCTCCAGCACTACTTCAGACATTACTCGAGTCAATGCCACGTCGTGTTGCGGCACTTCTGGGTGCTCGCGGGGGCCCTACACGATATTAAGCAGGTGTACCAGTTTCTTTAGCTCTTCGGTGTAGTAAAAGATGTAATATCGTCCGACAACGCTATAGGTGATTTAACTGGAATCAGTCGCAACCGTCAAATATCGAAGTTATTTAAGGTAGAGCGGCGTCATACATCGAGCCTTGGGAAAGGTAAATGCCATACTGAGATTTACTGCAAAAATTCTTAGCAACTCTAATCCACGAACGAAAGAGGTCACTTATAAACTAATCCTTCGAACAATTCTTGAGTTTTGTTCGTCAGTTGGGATCCGTACCGAATTGGATTGTAGTTAGTGCGTGATTGTCACAGGTGTACACAACAAACTGCAGTGGGGGACGCTACAAGAAAAGCTTTAGGCATAGCGGAGAGCCTTAAAGCGAAATTGCGAGTGCCCGCATTCCATAACGAGCCGATAAACATCCTACTGCCCCCAACATATATCTCTCAACCATCATGACGATAATATCAGATAAATCGACGGTTTTGGTAAATGGGGACAAACCGCAGGGAACAATCCCTAAAAGGATAAGGAGCAAAAAACGTCATATGGATATATTACCGGAAATATGTTCCAAGGGAGATACAACCACTTGAAAGTGGAAGCAAGATATCTTTGACAGTGTATGTTACAATAATTGAAAGCACACATGAGAACACACCATAGAACTGGAAATTTTCTGTCTGTATTAGTGTTTGGGTGGTATGGTGGCAGCGAAACATCAACACCGGTTGAGCTTCAATATGTGGTCGGGGTAGACATCGTCGAGACGCCTCCGTATGGAAATGCGGAAGTGAGTTGAAGCACCATCACGCAGTAGCCACATTACCCTTCGTACCACCAAAGGAACAAATTCCAGCAGCGCAGAAGTGTCACCCACAGCAATTGCAGATACGCCTAGCTTTTGAGGCGCTGTTGAGGGATGACCCGTTCCGTGGCCGCCTATAGTCCCCAGCCACACATTGAAACTGAATCGGTGCTGATGGTTCGTTGCCACCACACCGCTAAAACCCTAGCATAGAGATAACATTCCCTCTTGTCTGTTTTCTTCCAATCATTAAACCTACACTGTCAAAGACCTTTTATCTCTTCCCTTGAAGTAGGTGTACCTCCCTACGAACACATTTCCGGTCTTATGTCCACATGACCTTATTTGCTCCTTAGTCTCTCAGCAACAGTTTCCTGTAATTTGTCTCCATCTAGCAAAATCATCCTGCATATGTAGAGGTAGACAAATATCAAACGCCAGTAATTCTGCGGAAAATAAATCAGTGCCAAAAATAATTTTGCTCGGGATAAAAATCTGAGTGTGTAATCGTGTCACGGGTATGAAAAACATAATTCGCCAAATTAGATGTATTTTAGTTCTTATTTGTTTCTCCAAACCATAAAGCATTTAATCTAGCCACAGAAGCGGCACAATCATACAAGGCGATCCAACTTGTTGCGGCAAATTGTGAACAGCCACGTCCAGTTAAAACGTTGAACTGAGCAGGAAAACAGTCAAAAGCTTTCGCTCGACGAGAAGACTGCAGCACAAATCAGAATACGTATCTGAAGATGATCAGTTTATTCAAGGTAAGAGTGATGTACATAGAAGCACCTAACAAATCCGCTGAGGCATTATCGGAATACGTCTTTCACACGACTTATGAACCACTGACGACTGCATAGTGTTGCATAAGCATATCAACAAATGCAACGTTTTAGACAACTGAATGAAAATGGTGTATTTTCCTGCAGGTTTAATAACTGTATCTACCTGGATATTGAAGCAACAGCAAATAGAACAATTTACTTTTCTCAACGGCTGTCGAGAGTTCTTGAAAAGGAGCAGTCCAAGAGATTTCACAAGCGTTAATCTTTGCAGTGCAGACAATCGCACAAATAGCATCCGAAATCTGCTGAATAAGAAGCACAAGGCCAACGGCACGGAGCAATTTCATTCTTAAACAGTAGTTAAAGAACAAAAAATAGTTCAGATGGTTCTGAGCACTATGGGACTTAACATCTGAGGTCATCAGTCCCCTAGACTTAGAACTACTTATACCTAACTAACCAAAGGACATCACACACATCCATGCCCGAGGCAGTATTCGAACCTGCTACCGTAGCAGCAGCACGGTTCCGGACTGAAGCGCCAAGAACTGCTCGGTCACAACGGCCAGCAAAAAGGGGGTCAGTTATTTAAATAACGTCCATTTCAAACATTAACGAACGTTATGTACATAGTTTTTCAAGATATATGTGAAGTTCTTCCAGTGAAAGGTTCTACATAAAAATAATTTGCAAACATCACTGGGAAAAAAGAGACTTCATTTTTGCTATGTAAAAGCAACTGAAAACCTTTTATCGACATTTCTTAACGGTTTTGAAACATTAGAATGGCGCAACAACGCTGTGTGAGATTAAAGGACGGACGACGGCGAGGGTATTTAGAGACTGAGCACAAGGTCGCATCAGAAAACGAATTTGGTTGTGTCCTATTCAAATAAACCGTCCCGGCGCTTGCCTCAGGCAATTTAGGGAAACTACGGTAAACCTATAACCTGACTGCCCGGCGAATGCGAGTCCAATGTCTTAACCACTGTGCCACCGCTCTTGATTTGCGAATGGAAAAATTTTAGATACAGATGAATACATTCATTGTACGGTAGTAGGTAAATGTGGTAATTTCAACCAGTAAAACACTGTTAATCGTGATATTTTTATATAAAGGTACGTTGTTATATGATGAGGTTTGTCTTGCTTCAGTACTCTGCTGATGAATTGTACACCATTAAATTTTGCAGCACTATGAAGGCGGGATACAAATTTCAAATTGGCATGAAGTGCGTTACATGCTTGATATGCAATTTATTAGAATTTCAGTGCAATCGCACAATGTAGGAGTAACGCTATTACACCACGCGTTCAAAAAGTTCCGAGGCTGGTTTCATTTCTGGAGCATAAAAAACGTCAGCCCAGTAACTATTGTGACAGCTTTAAATAATAACTGTAAACAACAAATGTGCATTCGACCACTCAGCTGTGGGCCGGTCACGTTGAGTACTGGACGTATGGCCGCAGTGTGTCACTCTTGTGTCACAAAATCACAATGGAGAAACGAATTGAACGCCTCTAAATCAAGTGTTCAAGACGTTCTCCAGAATGTTTTAAAAGAGAGAAAAGCGTTTGCAAAGTTTGTTCCGCACACTGTAACTCCCTAACAAAAAGAACGACGCCTGGACGCCTGCCAAGTCTTGGCTGAAATGCAAAACGCGAAAAATGCTTTTCTGTAAATTAAAAAGAAAAAACGCTTGGTTGATGAGACACTGTGCTATCAATATGAATGTGCCCTAAAAAAAGAAAGTGGAGAAATTCGCGTGAGGTCAACGTCTTGACGACAAACCGACTCTCAAGCCAGTGTGACGCGCGAGCTGATCAGCAGCAGCATCTACATGACTACTCAGCAATTCAAAAGTAAGTGACTGGCAGAGGATTCATCGAGCCACCTTCACAGACTATTTCCGTACCGTTCCACCCTCGAAAAGCGCGTGGAAAAAACGAACACTTAAATCTTTCCGTACTAGCTCTGAGTTTTCTTATTTTATTATGGTGATCACTTCTTCCTATGTAGGTTGGTGCCAATAAAATATTTTCACGTTCTGAGGCAAAAATTGGTCACTGTTCGTGAAAAGATCCTGTCGAAAAAAAAAGCCCTTGTTTTAATGACTGTCACACCAACTAGCGTATCTTATCTGTGAAGCTCTCTCCCAAAGGAGAATTTTTCTCACGGTTTCATATGGTTGTGTGAACTATGAACGTTCAGTACTCAATTGGGACGAGAATACGTATAAAGAAGCAATAAAACCAACACCCAATGTTTCTCTATTCTTTACTAATCCGGTATTGAAACTTTCTGGACTTATAAAACGAAAAGTAATATCTGGCATTCCCCCAGGAAGTGTTAGATGCCCTCTGCTGTTCCTAATCTATATAAACGATTCGGGAGACAGTCTCAGCAGCCTTTTTACACTGTTGACAGATGACACTTATTTATCGTGTAGCAGAGTCATAAGAAGATCAAAACCAACTGCAAAATGACCGACGAAATATCTGTATGGTGTTAAAAGAGGCAATTGACTCAAAATACGTGAAAGTGTGGAGTCATCCACATGGGTACTGCAAGGAATCCGTAAAATTTTGGTTACACAATAAACCATACAATTCTAAAGGCTGCCAATTCAACTAAATACTTGACGATTACAGTTCCGAATAACTTAATCACTTAGATAATGTTGTGGAGAAAGCAAATCAAAATACAGCTGTTTATTGACAGAACACTTGGAAGTTGCTACAGGTCTAATAAAGAGATCGGCTAGACTACGCCTGTTCGACCTCTGCTGGAGTATTGCTGTGATGTATGGGATCCTTACAGATGGGATTGACAGAGGACGCTAAAGTAGTCCAAAGAACGGCAGCTCGTTTTGTATTATCGCGAAATAGGACAAAGTGTCACGGATATGATAAGCCAGTTGAGGTGGTAGTCATTAAAAAAAAGGCGTTTTTCCGTTATCTCCTGGCGCGTATGGCGTTATTCCATTAAGACCCAAACTACTATAGTACTGGTACTCGAAGAAAACCACAATGGAAAGATTAATGCCAGGTTGGAGCTAACTTCTTTGTGAATCTGGACATACGAATGTATACATTCAGTCGAATTATGCATTTTAGTATGGTTTACGAGATTCCGATGCTCTTTGAGTATCCTCTGATGTTCTGTTTCGTTTACGACGTATGTAAGATCTCTTAATGCTATGTAGGTACGGACGTGTGGGCTTCCCACGTCATCGTAGCTACGCACGCGCAGTAACGCAGTTTACTGGCGCGCACTGATGACTGCTGGAACGAATTCTAATAGGCAGCGAGGATTTTTCATCTCGCGAAATTTCGATGACCAACTTTTTCCTCGGAATGCGAAAATATTTTATTGACTCCAACCTACATAGGAAGGAATGATCATCATAATAGAATAAGAGAAATCAGAGCTCGAACGGAAAAATTTGTGCGTTAATTTTTCCGCAAACGCTATTCGAGAGGAAAGATAGAGAAACAGCCTTAGGGTGGTTCCATGAACCCTCTGCCAGGGATACAATTGTGAATTGCAGCGTACTCATGTAGACGGTGTAATTATATACACAAAGAAAGATTATTCATCGAGTTTCTCTTCCAGAAACGGCACTTTAAAGATGGTTCCTGGTGAGCGGTTTATGTTACGCCTCGTTAAGAAGGGGAAACGCCTACCAGAACGTGTCGCATTTCGACAAAGGCAGGACAGTGACCATTGGAGAGTGCGGTTGTACTGTACACATACAATGGGTAATATTTCGTTATTTCTGTTTTCCTGGAGTTGCCATTCTAATTACCAGCTATGTATATTTGTAATGCACGACACAGAAAATCAAATTAAATAAAAATACGACTTTAATGGAATATCTAATCAGTGATATTGCTAGGAGCACACTTTTTCCGTGTTAGGTGACAGAATACTCTCTCTCGGAACAATGGTTAAGGTTTGATACACCGGAGTTGAACTCCCCGCCACTTTAGAAAACGAATACCCCCCCCCCCCTAAAAAAAATAAACGCGTTTTAGAAAGGTCTTTGATGTACAGTAGCATGTACGCTGCATTTTTCTTATTACGGAAGTATATATTTGAATTCCACCTAATGTAGCACGTTAGTTTCCGAAGCATTGAAATCGAATTGCGATGCGCTTTAGTTCGCCAATCATAGCTGATGTCATGTTATCTCGCCAGGCTATTATAGATATTCAGGGCATAAGACACGTGACATAGTCAGCCAATAGCAACCAACATCACTGTTCAGTAGCGTGAACACACAAATAGGAAAAGTTAATGGTTTAAATTAATATACGTAGTGTAGCTACTAGATAAGCTACGCTTTCACATATTTGTCTTTTTGCACGTGTTACACTTTAATATACATCACACAAGTGTGCCAGTAAAATTTTAAATAATACATAAACTTCTGGGTTCGAATTCTTCTAAGTGGTTGGCTCTCAGAGTATTAGACTTTAAGTGAGAATCAAACGCTCAGTGATTTAAGAAATTCAAAGCATATTCGCACACGTAACGTAATTCATCTTGCGTAAAATGAAATTTACTTTGAAAATAGCGCTTTTCAACCACCATTCGCAATATTTCCTCGCTACCTGTTAGAATTCGTTCCAGCAGTCATCAGAGCGCGCCAGTAAACTGCGTTACTGCGCGTGCGGAGCTACGATGACGTGGAAAACCCACATGTTCGTACCTACATAGCTTTAAGAGATCTTACATACGTCATACACGAAACAGAACATCAGAATCTCGTAAACCATACTAAAATGCATAATTAGACTGAAAGTATACATTCTTATGTCCAGATTCACAAAGAAGTAAGCTCCAACCCGGCATCAAGCTTTCCATTGTGGTTTTCTTCGAGTACCAGTACTATATTAGTTTGGTTCTTTATGGAATAACGCCATACGCGCCAGGAGATAAAGATGGACACTTTTAACTCAGCAAACAATTGACACTAGCCAATGATGTGGGATGAAACACTTCGCTTTAAATAAATTGCCTGCCTATGCGGAAAAGATTAATAAGAGCCAAATTTCTTTAGCAAATCGACAAAAATAATTTCAGTGTTCTTCAACGCAATAATGCCTGACTGCCAAAACCCAGGAAATACAATAAAATCAGCAAACTAAATCTAGTAACATATTTTAGGCTTCCATAAGTATAGCTCTCGGCCACAAAAATCCGTTTTGTTTTAATTTGGCGTGAGAGTTGTAAACGAAGAAAAAACAGCAAAATCTCTTAACCTAAACACGGGTCACGTGGAGACTACCAGCCTATCCACTGCAACTTCGACTGCTCTGCTCATGCACGAATATGGCAGCTTCGGCTCGCCAGAAGAACTTTTCCGGCTAGTGTCCGGCTGCTTGCTGATTCAGCTAACAGTCTTACTTCGAGTAGCCGTAAGCGGACGCAGGTACTGCTCATACGCGACTCAACTGCGCATGCGCACGAACCCGCAGGAAATTGCTCAAACAAACCTAATGCAAACAGTCATCGGAATCAGTTTGCTGTTATAATGTATTGGGTAGTCTTCGTCCTAATGCCTTTAACACATTTTTGTGTTGGTAGACGCTTGTGTGTGCACTGTATTTTGATGTTGGAAATGGCGCATTTCCTTTGCAACTTAAATTTATTTTGGTTTTCTTTCCCTCGTTTATGTTTTATTGTTGCAGTATTATTTTGCAGTAGCGAGCTAAAGAAAATTCTTTCTTAGAGTATCAGTTACAAAAATTTAACTGAAAGCTAACACAATGAGAAATTCGCGGAATCCTAAAAAAGCACGGGTTTTTGCCTGTTTTCTCCCGGATGAAAAGATTTCCGTGTTTCGGGGTTTCCCGGTTGTCCCGGGACGTATACACCCTGAGAAATGTTGAGCGACACTGACCTAATTAACACGCTAAGCTGCCGTCGCAGCCTGCCGAGATTCATCCGATTCAACACTTTACCGGGAGTCAGTGTCTAGTGCCTGCGTGGTGAACGTCGCAAGCAAACATGTTTAATTTTCGCTATTGTCCTAGTGTTTAAACAATTACGCGACTACTCTCTCCGCGGGCGGCTATGGTGCTATTCCGGTCGGCTGGCCTCTAGTGCGGGCTGGAATGCCTCGAAAGTAGGGCCGCAGCGAAAGTCACCGTCGTGTCCGAATGCGACATTAAATTCCAAGCGGCGTATGTGAGTTCCTGTCAGCCATCCGCGACACGGCATCACGAAGTCAAAGAGGAAGCACTTACCACTCTAATGGTACTCTGTACACAATAGCTTCCCGAAGGTGACCTGACATTTCTTGCTTGCAAATACAATAGCGTGCAAAACTTCAGGAAACAAAAAAAAAACAACAATCGCATGGTGTGCCTCTGCCAACTACGATACCCCGACGAAACAGATTATCCATAGAAAGAATTGCTACAGTATTGTAAAGGTGGTAACTCCGCGATTCATAATGGACCCCTGGACATTACAAATGGCGGGACATGGTTCTTAATAGGGTGTGTAATCACCACGGATGGCAGTGCATGCTCTGCAACGAGTTCCCATCTGGCCACAAGGTTAGTAAGGAGTTTTGTTGTAAGGTGTTCCAGTCCTCTGATGGATGGCCGTTGGCGCATGTGGAGCTGTTGCAATACGTCTCTCCAACGCATCCTGCACGTGCTCGATGGGATTTCAGTCGGAGGTAAAGGACTGGCCAGTCCATTCGCCGAATATCCTCTCGCTCCCAGAGTTCCTCAACCTGCACTGAACGATACGGTCGCGTTCTGTCATCTATAAAAATGAAGTCAGAACCGAGTGCACCCCTTAAAAGATGCACATGGGAAAGGGGTACGGTGTCAAGAATAACGTTGACCAGTGAGTGTTCCATGTTCAAAAATGTGGAGGTCACGGCGCCCATGCAGCATTTTGCCTCCCCGCAAAAGACCTGGACCACGGAAAAGATCATGTTCGAAAATGTTCCTTGGTGCATTACGTTTTCCCCGCCTCTCAGCATATAAGGGTAAGTCCAGAATCCCTACCCAGACTGAACCCGCTCTCACTCAAGAAGAGCTCGCAACCCCTCTCCTAGCCTCTTCGCACCATCGCAAAAGGTGCCGCCGAAGAGCGGGTGTCAACTAAACGCAACTTACTGGCAGGCGGACAAAGAGAATGCCTCCACGCAGTCGCCGCGTCACTGTGGACTTTGCACTCCTGTTAAAAGTTGCTGCAACTACATTCGCTGTTTGACGTGGGTCCCCTTTTGACTGTTGCGCAATGTAGTGGTCACCTGCTGCTGTGGTTGAACGTGGTCGACCACCTCCCCCGGGCAGCAGTGCCCGTGGTTCGAAACGCTCTCTGCTTCATATTTCCCAATGATTCCTCTCCGTGTGAGGTCATCCAGAAGTCTCCGACCCATGTTGTAACGAAGACAACCACCACAGTGCATCCCAACTACTCGCTGATCGACAAACACTGTCTCCATCCACTGTCTCGTGCTGCGAGGACAGCCCCATTTAGCGCTATAGTCTCACAGACCTCACGTCATGTGACTTTCATTTTCTGTGCGCAACTGGAAATCATCTGGCCACATGTACTTTCATTCATTTCCAATGAGCTATCTGTCTCGTTCTTACGTTTCACAGAACAGTGTATCATGCCCGACAGTGTTTCTTGTTGATTCCCCAACCCCGTGTACGTACGCCGGACTCTACACAAATTCTGAGACCTATTCTACAGGCATTCCACTGATCTTTCGGAAGCGACTCACATCTCTCGCTACAGCAAGAACGGGCTGTAACCGAATACGTGCCAGCTTAATTTAAAATCTATTTTTCTTGTTTCATCTTCCTTTTCCTCTCAAGTCAGCAACAGTTGAGTTCTGAAGTTTCTGGGCCGCAGTGATATCCATTTCAATAGTCTGGGTGTATCTTGTTAACTTTTATACGCTCAACAGCTAACGGACGGTTCGAGATAGCGAAATAATGTTTCAGGCAAGTGACAGTAAACAAATAAATATTATGTTCTTACATGATTAATACAACTGTTTCCGTCGAGATACTGAAGAATGGTATTTTATAAATGGCACTACGTACGTCTTTAGAATTAGTCGTTAATTTTGTTAAGAGTACAATGACCGGACGCTTGTTATGTCTTGCAGGGAAGCTTAGTGCAAATGTTTCCCTGAAAACTTGTCCTAGTGTCATATCACCTTACTCCAAATTTTAAGTGCCAAATTCCGAGTGCCCATAAGAAAAGTACAGAACTACATTTGAAAAAAAAAAAGCTATATTTGCTTAGATACCACAGGAAAACAAAATGTTATGAGCAATTACCTAGAAACCTGTTACTCTACGGGTCTCCAGTCCCACCTGCGAAATTTAGTTGGCAGAGCACTTTTCCGTGAAAGGAGAAGGTCCTAAATTTCAGTCACAATCCGACCCACAGCTTTAATTTGCCATGAAGTTTCAACTTTAAAATACTCTGTCCTCTGAGTACTGTAACTTATCAGAAGTTTTGTATCTATATCTTCAACTGTTTGTGAAATGAGACTACAGATTACTCCTAGCGCAGTTTACGCAGCTGTTAAGTATTTGAGACCAGATATAAATGCTTTTTGCGGAATGTTGGGAATCAAGTTCGAGCATCAGGTCTGCACATCGTTGGTGGTTATTAAATATTTCAGCTGCTCAACTTAGGTGGGACGCTCCATTGTTATATCCATGAATCAAATTTTTCTTCGTGGTATGAAGATCCATTTCACTCCTGTTAACAACTTAAGGATATAGTATCTACGTGCACTCTTGAGATTTAAATTGTAATTTAGTGTCCGTTCGAGAGCACAGTCAACAGTATTGACTTAAATGGGCAAAGATAAGAAAAGAAGTCGGCACTCGGCGTGATGAAAAAACTTATCTTACACACTCCGAAAGTAGATTACTCACATTCGGAGGAGGGAGGGAGGGAGGGAGGGAGGGAGGGAGGGAGGGAGGGAGGGAGGGAGGGAGGGAGAGAGAGAGAGAGAGAGAGAGAATGTAAATAGTACTTACTGATAGTCTTCTTCATCTTTCTTCTTAGGTTGATAGTTTTTCACTAGCCTCCTGTAACAAAAAGTGATCACGTAAGATTATACTCTCATTTATATTACATACAACTACAATACCTAGCTAAAGGCATGAAAAAAGAAAGCCTCCTAAGTACGAGAAGCGCCACCGCATTTTAAATTCGCAATTGAATTAAACTTGCGAGTTCGCTCATTAATACATAACATACAGTGACATGTTTGTTGAAAGTAGCCTGCAGTTGCCCGATTAAAGAGAACAGTCATGAAGCGTTATAATGATGTTACTTTATTTAGTACGTTTATTCCAGTTCTTTCCGCGATTCAAATACTAGAAGAGGACAGCGGAGGGCAGGACACAGATTCTGCAGGCTGGTCTTTTAGCTGCATCAACAGCAAGTTGTGTGTGACCGCAAGCGTTCTTCCCTCTACAAGTCTTGCGCATGTGCCACGAGCTGGGTGACTCAGAGATGAGTCTGCTCCTAACGGTCTAGTTTGCTTGCGCAGTAACAAGAAAAACAAACTGGCGCAAATCTTAGAGCACGAAGAAACTTGCACCCAAGATTCTTAAGCGCAGATGATAAAGAAACCCAATCTGCGAGCAACGCTCGCCATGAAATTATGCTAGACTTTGTACACTGTCCAGTCACATTAATGTCCCCAATAGTCAAAAGAGCGAGTAGCCACATTATGCAGCGCAGACCGGTGCGAGACGTGCAGGAAGTGTGTCATTGAGGTTCTCGAAGGTGCCGACAGGGATATAGTGCCATGCCGACTCTAATGCCGTGGCCAGCTGCATGGGGTTTCTCGGTTGACGATCGATGATGCGAACAGCGCGATTGATTGGGTTTATACCTGGGGAGTTTGGTGGCCAGGGGTACGGAAAACTACTCCTTGTGCTCTTCGAACAACACACGTACACTGCAGGCTGTGTGATGTGTTGCATTGTCCTGCTGGTAGATGCCATCGTGGCGAGGAAAACAAACCGCATATAGGGGTGAACATTGACCCAAAGGACAGACGTTTACTTGTGCTGGTCCTCTGTGCCTTCCTGAATGACGAGATCACCCAGAGAAAGCCACGAAAACATTCCCCAGACCATAACGTTCCCTCATCCGGACGACGAACGTTTCGCTTCGTATACGCTAATGGCCATCTGTCCGACGGAGCATCAAACGTGGTTCATCTGGAGACAACCTATCGCCACACAATGCACATTCAGTTGCGGTACTGGCGTGAAAATCCAGCCTTTTTCGCCGATGAACAGCGGTCAGAATGGGTGCATAAACCAGGCATCTGATGCGGAGGCCCATACGGAGCAACGTTCGCTGAACGGTCGTTGAGGAGACATTGTTGGTAGTCCCTTTGTTCATCTGGGCCGTCAGTTGCTCAACAGTTGCACGTCTAGGCGCCCGCACACACCTCCGCAGCCGTCATTCACCAGTGTCATCTATGGCCCGTGGTTCACCACAGTTGCCTCCGAGCCGGTTTTGAATATTTCCATTTTGTCAAGCACGGTATGCTTTAACCACGGCGGCACGTGAATAGTTTACAATCTTAGCCGTTTCGGAAAAGCTTCCATCCTTGGTCCAAAAGCCAAGACCATGCCCTTTTGGACGTCACATAAATCGCTCCGTTTACGCATTACAAAGACTTCACAGATTTCCGCGTCCCCAGACATGCTTTATGTACCTTCCACTGCCAGTGCTGCCGCCTGCAGGCTGTGAACGGCTATTGCACGCTGACGTCGAACAACGGCAGTGGTCACATTAACGTGATTGGACCCTGTACAATCCAATGGAATCTTCCTAAGTAGAGCAGTCAACTAGTAGGAGGTTGCTTTCACCAGCACTATACGATGATAGATGATTGTTCCGAGAACCAAGGCCTACACTACGCTTGTCCGTCCTCTTCTGGAGTACTGCTGCGCAGTGTGTGATCTTAACCAGATAAGATTAATGGAGTACATCGAGAAAGTTCGAAGAAGAACAGCACGTTTTGTATCACGGAGCAATGGCGAAAGAGTGTCACTGACATTTACAGGATTTGGAGTGGACATCATTAAAACACAGGCATTTTTAGTTGCGGCAGAATCTTCGCACGAAATTTGAATCACCAACTTTTTCATCAGAATGCGAAAATATGTTGTTGCCGCCGACCTGCACAGGGAGAAACTATCGTCACATGAAAATAAGAAATCAGAGCTCGCACGGAAAGACATCGATCTTCGTTTCTTCTGCGTGCTGTTCGAGACTCGAGTAACAAGGAATTATTTTGAAGGTAGTTCGATGACCTCTGTCCCGAGCACTTAAGGTGAGTTAAAGAGTATCCATGTAGATGTAGATGGATGTAGGCATGTGCAGACGCTGCGCGGGGTAGCCGTGCGGTCTCGGGCGCCTTGTCACGGATCGCGCGGCTGCTCCCGTCGGAGGTTCGAGTTCTCCCTCGGCGGGGTTGTGTGTTAAGTAGTGTGTAAGCTTAGGGACCAATGACCTCAGCAGTTTGGTCCCACAGGACTTACCACAAATTTCCATTTTTCCATGTGCAGACTCTAAAGGTTACTCCTTTGTTGGCGACCACAATTAGCTGAACATATTTGGAAAACACGAATCTGAAGCTTCAGTCTGATTTGTTTTGTGTCAAAAACCTTATTTACGACGTTTTCTCATATGGTGCGATAACACGTCTGCAGTCAACTGTTAGTCCACTTTCACAGAGGTGTTTTTTGTTTTTGTTTTTTTTTTTTTAAATCAATACTGACACAGCGGAAATGTATGCTTCAAGACATAAAACTAGTATTAAAGACACACACACACACACACACACACACACACACACACACACACACACACACACAGGATCTCCAAGATGAATGGTCAGTATTCGGGAACAGGACAGTAACGATCATTTGAAGCAAGAAATTCGAGTAAACATGGACTCTAGAATGGATACAAGAGCAGGGAGTACTACTACATCTTCGGTACTGTGAAACATCTCTTCTACTGAAGAACTGCCCACAGCTCCTGAGGTACGCAAGTTAGAGCCCTTGTTTACGGAACTTTTTTGCTTCGAATCATCGTTTCTGTCAAATCCCTTAATATTGACCATTCCCCCTTGGACACACTGTACAGAGGAGAAAAACAACCTGATGTCAGAATAGGGCAGAGGATATCGAAACGATCAAAATTTGCCAGTCAGCCATGCGCCCGAACGCAGCGTTGTGGAGCTGTACCCACAGGACAGCAGTCAATCAGTGGCGAACTCGCGGAAGCCAACACTCCTGAAGATCTGGCCGCAACCATTTTTGAGGCCGCGGCAATCATTCCTAACATGCACAATGTAGTCGAGAGGGTGCGCCAATGATATCTTCGCCGACGTCAGTTTTGGAGCCAGGAACTTTGACCAATGGCTGTAAAAATGTTATTTGAAAACTATGAAATCTGTTTAAACATAATTTATGTTACACCAGTCTTGGTGGTGGTGGTGGTGATTATGGGTTTAAAGAGACTAATCATCTAAGGTTATCAGTATCCTATTCATCCCCATGACGGAATCTGTGCACCTCGTCTGTCTACGTCTGAAGTAAATCTCATGTGCAAGTATGAGAAGATTTTCCACACGATGGCGCAGCGCGTATTTGAGGCGAGACCTGGGTAGCGGCTCGGTATTTACCTAGTGGGATGTGGGGAACCACATCCAGGCTTGCGTGCTCACTAGCTCTCGTCGCTAACCCGCAAGGCGGATTCGATCCACGTCAGGCTCACTATTCCCCGTCCCGGAAGCAGCGCGTTAAAATGCTCGGCTATTCAGGTGGAACATTTTCTTGTCGTAGTTCAGACTTACTGGTCTGCTGTACTTAGAAGTTCATTAATTCTCTCTGTAAATCACCAAAAATTAAAAACAGTTCTTTTAATTAGCTCTTTAGCATAACGGGTATTAGCTGGGGAGCACGTTAGTTTAAATGCACGCTCTTTAGCGCGCTCATCGCTGAGTTATGACTGAACTTCCGAAATGGTGCATTTTCAAAATATCGTTATCTAGTAAATTTTGCCCGATTAGACGTCTCGTACGCTGTTCTGACCTTATCAGGTTGTTCTCCCCCCACGCTAATGTCTGATCATGCAGAATGGGTGGAGGTAATCTGCCTCTCATATTTATATGTAATAGAGAAGGGGGAAAGAAAGGGAAGGGATAGATGGAAATAGGTGACTTCAGCCGCACACGGTATTGTGCTAATGCAATAGCGAAAGCTGAAAACTTGTGCCGGACCGGATCTCGAAGCCGAATTTACCGCTTCTCAAGAGCGATCCCCTAACCACTTCGGCCATCCGGACACGGTACTTGACCTAGTCAAATTTCCAGCTTAACGCACGCTAGAAGGCAGCGTCCTCCGTCCATTAACCCCCTATTGACTTCCGTAGGTGTTCGGACGTTACTAGTGCATCCGCATTGAAATCGACATTAATGAGCCGTCGATCTCCTACAGAAACGTGTGTATTTGAGTGGTGTCTGTTCTGTTGGACAAGTCCGACACAACGTAAACCACTCAAATGCATACACCCACTCATCGTTACTGAAGGCAGACGCCGATATCTGAATCGCAGAAGGTTATGGGGAAGCAGTTAACAATGAGCTTTAGAGCGGTGGTGAATTAACAATGGAAAGAACACAGCGTGAAAATTTAAGCAGTACTTATACAGGACTGCCGAAGGCAGGGGAGTGGGAAACTGTCACCTTCCTAATGACAGCTACATGACTCCGCAGAATAATAATGACATTCCACTGCGAACAGATACGTTCCGAATCCTTTGTTAATGATTAATGATAGCTCGTTAGATTCGCCAACAATGGACGGGCACAGTTGAATATTTGGCTCGTACCCGCTTAGTATGTCAAAATGACAGGTTACAAAAGCAGAACGTAGTCTAATAGCGAGAGGCATCACCCACGCCTGAATCCAAGCCCTGTAACTTGCCGGAGACTGTACTTGTCTTATCAAAGAAATCGGCTTCTCCTTTCGTCTGTTTAGCTCTCGAGCCTGTAACGCAAAACAGATGCGACCAGCAGTAACGTGCTGCGCAACCTCTGTTGGTCAAGGCCTGTGGTCTATCTGTGGACACACTAACAACACGCCGAATAACTATGTTTGAAAATATTGGCGACAGATTAATTTTAACACGTTGCCCCTTTCACAGGCTTGTATTTAGACAAAGCTGTACAAATTTTGACAATTCTTTGTTAAGGCAAAACAGTGCTAAAAGCAACTTCTGTCTTTAACAACCTCTCTGTCGTGGAACACTAAACAAAAGAAGCAACAACATGGGAAGCAGTAAAAAAATTATAATTTTTCAAGATCACAAGAAGACAGCGCAAAGAAGTTTCATTAGCTCTGAAACAATGCGATTCTGACAAATATTCAGTACAGCCGCACGTAGAATGCGTGGATCTGATAAGTACATGTATCCATCGGAGATTTCATCTGTGTAAGTTTGCTCGCTAGCGGCCACAATAGAAGCTGCGAGGCAACTGAATTATGCGTTATGCAACTGCAGAGGTCTGTAAGGAGAAAAAAAGCTAAAGCTGTGCACGGCTATAGTACGAAACCAGCGACAGGCGACTAGTGTTTCCTCGGCCGGGCAGGCAAGAAACCTTACTCGCTTCGGGACTTCCGAATGCCACATACAAAAAACTTATAGTGAAAGCGTGGGCAGCTGGTCGCCTTTTAAGCGACACATAAATAGTGCAGTCACAGGTTAGCCACGCCTCTACTTTTCGGCTCTAACAAAACACAGCGCTAAAAGCTTGCGACACGCTTTTTTTGGGTTTATGAAGCTCGTAAACATCTTTGAAACCTAATCTCAATAAACAATCTCGTACAATTCTGACTATATTCAGTTCATATGCACTTCATTTGATTAACTGCAACGCCCTTTTAGATTAAATGTACTGTTGTAAAAGCATCGTAAGCACAGCATCATCATTAATTTATCGTAAAATTCAGGCCTCCTCTGACTAACTTCGATATAAATAAACGAATGAATTTTCATACTGACCAACTCTCCTAGCAAAAAACAGCGTTTTGTGACGTCAGCCCGAGTTGCAGTCACACGCGTGCGACTGGGCATTGCGTAAGAATGCAGTTTCTCCAAGGTATTCCACGTAAGACTATTTCGATTATATTCCACAAGGCACTGGTACTAACTTCTGGGACATACGCCGACGTTGTATTCATCGTTTACCACCACAGCTGGTCTCTTGCACAATTTGAAAACTGTCCATCCCATTCTTTTTCAGCCCCACGCAAAACAGAGTTATTGAATGTTTTTGGTACCTGGTTAGTCTAAGATGTTCCCAAGGCACGATGTGCTGCCTACCCTTTCAAGGCCTTCGATTTTCCATCAGAATTAGGGGTGTAATCATCCCGACTGTAATGGTAATATGCAGGTTAGGTTTAGCAGTAATGTGGCATTTGTTCACGCGTTCTGTTCTTGAGACTCCCAGCATTCTCCTTTGAGTGACTAGTTTCAGGGTTCCACGGAAAAGAACCACACGCAACAATTCAATACGCACTGTTCATGTTTTAAAACTGAGAAATCATCATACAGTAACGTTCTCATTTTGTTGAATTTCTAGTTAACTACTTTTATTCAGTTCTTATTCGTAACCCTGATGTAGAACGCAACCGGTATCCAAACAGAAAGATATCGCCCCGGATCTATTTAATGCGCTTCAATAAAGCCTTAAAGGATTCGCCGGACAAGGAGTGATTAAAGTGCTCCCAACTGACGAAACAGTATGGCTCTACGCTTTACAACTTGCCGAACTTAACAATGGCTTTGGAAATATCCGCAATATATAGCAGTCAATACTACCGATCTAAAAGGTACACCATACAACGGTGTCTACCTTACGTCTAGTGTTGCTGTCCATAAAGTACGCTGGAACACGTAACTTCTGAAGACAAGAGGTTTCTGCCTGAAAACACAACCTGTTTTGCTCACATTTGCGCTAATGTAGTGAAACGTTTGTTATAACCTGAAGCGTCGGCGGTTTTAGCTCACAGTCCAGTATGCATTTTAGAGCATTATACTGAACGAACAATGGGCTTCATTCTACACGATGCGACATAGGTTAGGCACACAAGTGACAACTTCGAATTGTTTGTATTCTCATCACCCGCTAACCGTACAGGTAAAGTTTTATTATTCTAGTCCCACATTTTAACAATACCCTAAGTCATAATTATGTGAATGTTTACCTTTCACTTGACCTGCCTGTGTGCCAAGCGTGCAACCGACTAGACTCGATAGGTGAGAACTACGACGTTTTCTGTAAATACATTAACTAGCGCTAGCTCAAAATCACATGTAGCTCATCTTTGATTATACTTCGTGACATATGCATTTCCTTCTGTCAGTTCATGGTAGCTTCAGAAAATACTAGTGATATGCGAGTACCGGTCTACAATTTTAACTTTTAATATCTAACATTATTAGACTACTGTAGAATAAGCTCTAATTCTGTTCGATGATTTCCGCATAGTGATGCAATTCTTTGTACAGCACAAATTATTTTGTTCGACTTGAGACTTTTGACAGACCGCCTTCAACAACTTTCCACGAAATGTCACATTTATTTTATAGAATCGAAAAATGGATGAAAATAGTTTACTACGCCAGACACCAAATTTATACTTAGGGTTGACCTCATGGTTTAAAGGGCACGCGTTCGTCATTTGGTGCTATCGCATCATATCTACATAGCGACAATATTTGCACTTATGTCTTATTTCTGTAGCCAAGTACCACTCTCTGCTGTGTTATTCAAAGACAAAGGCATCAACAAGAAAGGACTGCGTGAGAACCACTGCACTCTTGGCTGTCAGAAAGAACAAAAATGACCTACATGTCTTACTTGCTACACAAGAAAACGACTATGCGCCACAATGGAAGCATTTCCGATTTATACCGCATACAGGGAGAGTGGAAAATCATCATCCGGTATGTCACAATGCAGACGAGACTGTGTGTTGAGAGATCGTGACGCGACGGTCACTGAAGAGGACTGTGACGAAAAATAAGACGACGACAGCTGCGTAAGTCACTGCAGAACTGAATGTCGCCTGTTGAATCCTGTCAGCACCAAAACAGTACGAAGAGAGCTCCACAGGTAGGGAACTACAGGGTGCGCTGGAATTCCAGGACCACTCATCAGTGAAGCAAATTCCCCTAACAAGAAAACGTGGCGCCTAAGCCATAAAACCCGGACTACGGAGCAATAGAAGGAAGTCGTTGGGTTGGATGTGTCTCGTTTCACAATGTTTTCGACTTAGGGCTGAGTACATGTCCCAGCTTACACTACACTCGTTCGTCCTCTGTTAGCATATTGCTGCCCGGTGTGGGATCCTTACCAGGTGGGATTGACGGAGGACATCGAAAGGGTGCAAAAAAAGGGCAGCTCGTTTTGTATTATCACGTAATAGGGGAGAGAGTGTGGCAGATATGATACACGAGTTGGGATGGAAGTCATTACAGCAAAGACGTTTTTCGTCGCGGCGAGACCTTTTTACGAAATTTCAGTCACCAACTTTCTCTTCCGAATGCGAAAATATTTTGTTGAGCCCAACCTACATAGGTAGGAATGATCATCAAAATAAAATAAGAGAAATCAGAGCTCGAACAGAAAGGTTTAGGTGTTCGTTTTTTCCCGCGCGCTGTTCGGGAGTGGAATAGTAGAGAGATAGTATGATTGTGGTTCGATGAACCCTCTGCCAAACACTTAAATGTGAATTGCAGAGTAGTCATGTAGATGTAGATGTAGAGGGTGAAACATGGCGGAGATTCGATGATGATTTGGGTTCAAATGGTGCAAATGGCTCTGAGTATGAGACTTAACATCTGAAGTCATCAGTCCCCTAGACTTAGAACTGCTTAAACCTAACTAACCTAAGGACATCACACACATCCATGTCCGAGGCAGGACTCGAACCTGCGAGCGTAGTAGTTGCGCGGTTCCGGACTGAAGAGCCTGGAACCGCTCGGCCACCGTTGCCGGCTGGTGATTTTGGCAGACATGTCGTGGTCTCGTGGTTGTATGTATTGTATTGTATGTTAACCGTGGGCCTAGAAACGACGGAGAGGCTCTGTCCCCGCCGCAACCGCAGTGGTCCCAAACCCCACGACGACTACCGCAGTCCACTTCACCCCTCCGCCGCCCCACACCGAACCCAGGGTTATTGTGCGGTTCGGCCTCCGGTCATTGTTCCGAACATTTCCTTTCTCAACATCCTGCTCTGTCATGAACATGTTCAGTTTCTCTACAAACTCTTGTGCCTTCTGACTAAACTGTTATCGTCTTCTATTTCCTTACATGAGACAAATGTAGTACTATGCCTGGATGAAATGGCATATTCGGCCTTAAGACTGTCGAAAAACAGAAATCGATATTTTGAAAGTCAACCACTTTAGAGGCTTCTAGTGCCCACATTTGCAAATGTCAATAATGAACTGCAGATCCATACGACCTTGCTCAATCAAATTGCCATATTACATGCCATTTTATAGTCTCTAACTGGACAGTGTTTCCTTTGAACCTAACTCCTACTCACCTTTTGCTAGACACATAATTCACATTTAAGCTGCAACCTGATTTACTTTTAATGCACTTATAGCATCTCATTAGTTTGCTATAGGAATTGAAAAAAATGTTCAAATGTGTGGAAAATTATATGGGACTTAACTGCTAAGGTCATCAGTCCCTAAGCTTACCACACTACTTAACATAAATTATCTTAAGGACAAACACACACACACACCCATGCCCGAGGAAGGACTCTAACCTCCGCCGGGGCCAGCTGTACAGTCCATGACTGTAGCGCTTCAGACCGCTCGGCTAATCCCGCGTGGCGCTATAGGAATTGAAGTCAGGATTGTAATTGTCTTCATAAATGTTCTCTAGTACGCTGTCATCAATATCTCCTAATACAGAGACTCGACTGCTTGGGTGGAGATAGTTCGTACTCACTTTGATTGAACTGTTCCTGTTGCTCTAGAAATCAACGTCGTGTACAACTTGAACACCCTCCTTCATGTTCAGATTCTTCGTGTCGTTCAGAATCAGTGTATCTATGCAGCGTAACGTCATTTACTTCTGTGTAATCCCCAACATATTTCTTAATTATTATGTTGTATAATATATCAGCGAATCCTCTAACCTCGACCCCGATTTCATTTCCACATTCAGTCGTCGCAAATCTGGACCACATCCGTAGGACTAATTCTCTTCATATCACTGTGCACAGTTTACACAGTGACCTACATGCTAACACTCCAAGAGACACATTCGTACTGCAGCAACACAATTCAAGGAAGTCAAGCACTTGTTAGTGCAGCTAAGACACGCCACTGTCTCATGGCGCTGCCACCCAAGTGCGGAATTTTGCAGGGAAATGAACAAGTGTTCGTCTAAGCAGGGTTTCGTGCAGTTCCGAGCGTTTGAGGTCAAAGGTGCCCGTGTTCGTGCGGATCCAAATTAAAGTAGAAACTGATGGTGGGGAAGGAGTTTCGTTCGCGGGAGTGTACAGACGCTAAGTCCTTGTCTCGGTGCAAAAACTGGTAACTTTCGTGTCCTGAAAAGAACTTCTGAAGCTTTCTTCAGTTTTATCTGTAGGTAACAGCTGCAGCGCTAGATTTTACGCCACCCGTGGTGATAAACCGAGCGGGAGGAGAGAACACAGACAACGAGGTTGGCATATTTTTAAGGAAGGTGGCACCTATCTCTCATTAGACGCCTGTTGCGACTCATTACCGGCAGATGAAGTCAGAAACCACGCGGGCACGCTATAATAAGCGGTCGAGGCCCCGAGTAGAAAGCCACAGGCGGCTTACACAGTCGGCCAGTTGTGCTCCTTCTGCACCGCAGATGGCAAGGCTAAGAACACTCCAGCCAAACGACACGTCCGAGGCTCCAGGCCAGTTGTTCACAAACTTGCGTAAACCCTATGCATCTTCTTCTCTTTCTTAAAAAAAAATAAGGCACCTAAGCAGCGAAGCCTACATGCTTATTTTAATGCAGAAAAGGCGGGAGTAAAAAGTTACTACATATAAATTTTACGTCTTCTATTTTATGTGTACTGTATTTCTTGAAGGATATGAAAAGAATTTTTCAAACTAATAGGTATGTCAGAGAGAAATTAAAAGAGATCCAAAGAAGAGCAGCGCGTTTCGGCACAGATTTGTTTTGTAAACGCAAATGCGTCACAGAGATGATCATCCAGCTCCAAGGTCAGACGCTACGAAAGGGGGCAGTGTACAACATGGCAGGTTTTATTTCTGAAATTCAGAGAGCTTACTTTTCTTAAAGAGTCAGACAACATATTTGTTGCTTCTACGTAAATTTTACGAAAACATCATGAAAGTAAAGTCAGATAGATTCGAACACGTACGGTAGCTTACCATCAGTAGTTATCACGACAGACAGAAAAGTGTGGTGGGAGGGGGAGTGACAGGCCTACACACAGTGCGTAGATAATTAGGCCTGGTGGTAAGTTCCTATGGGACCAAAGTGCTGAGGTCATCGGTCCCTACGCTTACACACTATTTAATCTAACTTAAACTAACTTACGCCAAGGACAACACACACCCCTATGCCCCGAGGGACGACTCGAACCTCCAACGGGGGAAGTAACTGTCATTAAGGCTAATGCACATTATGAGCGCTCTAAGGACGGTGGGTTTCAATTTCGTTTCTAAGACAATAATCTCATAAAAACTGTTTGTACGTAAATGGCATATTTCGTGCATCGATGCTTAAATTTTACGTGATTTGAATACTTTTGAAGTAATTTAACACGAAAATACGTAAATCGTACTTCTAGTAACTTTTGTTAGATCTCACATCTGATGAGAACAGTTACAAGTTTTGTCGACCAATCGTTTGAAGTGTTCAGAAATACAAAAGTTAAAAGTATGAACATTTATTATGTCGTACTTAACTATCGAACTTCTACAACCCCGAAAAATTTCATATTTCTTCGTATAAGAAAATCCGTACATGACAATCGTAATCTGAAGTCAAGGAAGCCAATATACAAAACCAGCTAAATACCAGATACAAAACTTATTTAATACGAGTATGTCCACATCTAAAACATTCCTCAAATTGCCATACATATGTCGTTACGTTTCCGAAGGTGGTTTGACCTTTTGTTGAAACTGGCATGTTACAAGATGAGGAATCACGTAGAGCTGAATCAGTTCCACACTTAGCCAACAAAGAATTTTTGCCATTCCAGAAACTAGGCAAATTCGAGAGTACTATTTTGCAATTTTAACACAGATATTTCCGCCATGGAAGTAAAATTTTGGCGACAATACGACCTGAAATCAAAATGATTTGGTCCACGAAAGTGACGTTAAACCATTCTCTTCTTCGTTTCTGTTTTATCCATCCAATTTTTTAATCTGCAAAGATTATATGGCAGCTTTCCGTTCCAGGTAGCTTAAGACACCACATCAAAAATTCTCCTCGCATCCCGCCCCCTTACACCGTTTCAGAGACAAAACAAAACAAACTCCGTCCGAACAGGCCTTGAAGGACAAACGATACCGATCGACCGCCGTGTCATCCGCAGTGCATGATCGTCAGTGGGTGCGAATGGGGACGGACACGTGGTCAGGACACCGCTCACCCGGCCGTTGTCAGTGTTCCTAACAGGAGCCACTACTTCTGAATCAAGTAGCCCATCAGTTAGCCTGAGAAGAGCTGAGTGCATCCCCCGACGGTCACCCATCTACGCGCTATTCAAGCTCGACGGTGCTTAACATCGGTGATCTGACGGGAACCGGTGTTACTACTGCGGCAAGGCCGTTGACTCATTTCAGAGACAACAAACTGATAAAGGACATCTTGTTGTACACCAGACTCTGCACTTCACAAGTATTTAAGTGCAGCTCCTGGTGCAATACATGAAGTCCTTTATCAAATACATACCAGCTACGAAGCATTGAACTTACAACATTTTCACAGAAAACTGAATGTACTAGGTAGTCTTCTGCCTTTTCCTGGCCTTTTTCCCATATCTTCACAGGGCAGTGTATTAATTATTGGATAAGGCAATTTTAGTAGCAGAGGGTAGCCGGGTGCCCTTCCTGTCGCCAACACTTTCCACCCAGGAGGAACTTGTGTACCCCAACTGTCTGCGCTTAGTGTTAACCAATGTAAAAGTCTGCGTCGTTTTCTACATGTCTCTGAATCATGTAAATGAGGCAGGACTTGGATACCAGCCCAGTATTCACTTAATCCGATTTGGGAAACCGCCTAAAAACCACATCCAGGCTAGCCGGCACACAAGCCCTCTTTGTTAATCCGCTGGGCGGTTTCCATACGGGGGCTGGGCTCTGTTAGCCGGGCTGGTAATTTTACTACCTAGTATTCCCCCAAATTGTGTCGTACCTATCACCGAACTAATTTTGGACTTTATTTGCTCAGTCGTATCTGTGAAGTGAAATTCGCCCCCCCCCCCCCCCGCCCCCCCACACTTTGGGAGTCGACTCAGTTTTCGAGTAACTTTTACCTCATTCCGCACATGACGGACAGTAAAAGCCTACACAAAAGTTTATGAAGTTTCCCTTGTACTTCAGTTATCTGTTATATAATAAGCGTAGTCACTTAAAACGCTAAAGGCTTCTAACAGCTACCACAAAAATCCATAAAATCCAGGTTTCTGGGAGACTTTTCTTCCAGTCAATTTTAGCAACAGTTAAAGCTTCTTTTTGTTTCTTTAGACACACTCACAGACCATAATTACAGTCTTTATCTGTTTCAGCCACACATTGGCAATCTTTAGAATCTGTTACTCCTGGGCGGTATTTGGATTCTGAGGACAGCCAATGTATGGCCGATGGTGGTAACTGTGGTATTCATGTTCTTTGATTGTATCTAAAGCACAGTCACTTTGTTCATAGACAGAATGCTGTTTTAACATAACAGCAACTTTACCCATCTAAATCCAGCCGCGATTTTTCTTACCAACAAATAAACAAGTTTTACGCATACACGGTCCAACTCGGGAGTGTATTCTATCCATAACTTGTGTCTCGATTGAATCCCAAAAGAGCGACCGGGCAGATCATACACTATGCCACACCTACGGGACTAGTCGATTGTCAAGAAAACTTCACTTTTAAAAATTTAAGAACATAGTTTGAGGTTATTACGCAAAAATAAAAAATGCTAACATTCTCCGCTGGGAATAAATCTTCCACGAAATGACACTGTCGCAATCAGCGTCGTCTGAAAGGAAATAGGAACGAAGAAGGCATCGAAGTAACGGTAAACTACTACAAGCTATATTACTTATGTTAAGAATCAGTGTACGAGTTAATAACATAAGACTGACATACTACGAAATGAGTTTGGTGAAACATCGGGAATTTGACCTCCTCGACACCATTTCAGCGAACTAAAATATACTGTGCCCAAAAGCTGTGGCCTGTTAAGGACGAATTAATTTGTTTTAAATGAATCCCCGCTGGTACGTGCGGTAGAAAACATCGCCATCTATGCTTTCGGAACGCTATTATAATACAATCTTTAAAATGAAAACTAAGTCAGGTAACTAGAAAAATGTGTAGCTGACAATGATAAATTAAGATCTTCTGCCGCCCCGCCCCCACCTGCACCCCCTCCTCTAACCCCCCCCCCCCATTCACCAGCTTTTTAATGCAGATCGCTAAAGTAACTCTGAAATGCAAAGGAACGAAAGTAAATGCCGTAAACGTATTACTACAACCTATATCACGTTGAAAATTTAACACTAAAATCAAATAAAAAATAAAAAATGCACACAACTTCCAGAAAAGTAATTTCTAAATATAAAACATGATAAATATTTTCCCTGCGAGTTGAGCTATATGTACATGTTAGCCGCAACATCTATTACATTTTGGATTGTGTCGACTGCGAGATATTCAGAAACGTATTCGTGACGGCGATTACTGATTTAAGGCAAGTCGACATGAAAACAATAATCAGAGCGACCTTACAAACACGACGTACAACTTACCGTACCCTAGAATGGTTCGTTCACCGGCGCTAAGCAGTTACTCGGAAAACGATGAATCCGTAATGTTGCGACCATAGTGACTTGGATGACAAACGCCCACTCTTGTTTGCGTCAGGCTCTTTCGGCTTACCTCGTAAAGTTACGTTATCTGCTGCATTCGTGAAATGAATCACACACATGAGACACAAATTCTGATTTCAACGTTCACGACACCCGTAAAACTAGTTTCACATGTCCAGTCACTTCGAAGATCAGCTGCACTGACACGCTATTATATGTATTTTAGGTTTTATACCACTATATCGTATTTTTCAGAAAGGCACCCTATGTTTCAGCGCAGTTTTAAAACTGAATTAAATGCAAATATAGAGAATAAAACAGCAGGCATACAGACAATCCGGTATTTAAAATATAGAATAAGAAGTGTGATGTTCGAGACCTGTTGAAAAAATAGTATACTTTGGTATTTCGATTTGATTGCACATAGAGTCAGAAACTCAAGGCGGCATGATGAGTATCAATGGTTGGCCCTTACCTTTTAAAAGGGTACAAAAGGTTCGATCTTATCATAAGGCTCTGTCACATTATCTCTATAGCTTTTGATGACAATCTACAACAGATATGCCGATATTCCACTGGTATACACGAGCTAAAAGATGTCTCTGAATTTTCTAAATAAACAAGAATTTTTATACAGAGCTATCCATATTTCAGGTTAAGAAACATACACAGAATTCCTATCGAAATATAATACAGACTGCTTGTATAAGGGAAAAGTTCGAAAAGTTGTTACACAGTGAAATTAAGTATCCTGAAATAAAGTAATCATTTCTTGCAAGTCCCATTGACATCGTTGTCCTTACTCTTCTTGACAAAAATTCCACTGACTTTCGTGTCATAATTACTCCATTTCTCTGAGATAATTTTTTAAATATTATTTCTACCTGAAGAATATCTCGTTGCACTTGAAAAAAGTACAATACATAAAAAGTCTCGCCAGAGTCGAAATCTTGCGACTTGCCTTCTACTTGCGGCTTAAAGCAATCCCTTTCGTCAGAATAGTGATCTTGGCGCACAAAAAGGATGTAAATTCCATTTAAACTTGCCGGTGCTGACAAATTTCTATCCTCTGATTCGTGCATACGTCCTCTAATATTTTATTTTAAGTTAGTGTTGCATTTATCTAACGTTCATTTACTTCAGTTGGAACTACTGTTCTCCAGTACTCAACTGGATTTTCAAAGTAACTTTCTTACACACAAACATTTTACCGGTTTACTCCGTTAGGAACCTCTTTCTCGCACTGCTACTGTGAAAAATTTGAACCAGCAAAACTTTTCATATTGTTTGTTGAGCGATACTTTATAGCCGGTAAGACCCTGCATTATTATTTAAGCCTTTCGAACGGAACAGTTAACAGCTAACACTACATAGTTTTTCCGTGTCTTCCTTAATATCTTTTGGGGAATGCTGACCTGCCCCTTTTATGATTCCACCTTAGAAATCCTCTCCCATCCTCGCGGAACTGCGTACCTCTCAGTCTCTAATGACGTCCATATCGACGGGACGTTAATCTCTCACCTAGCTACCATCCTCCTACTACTTTCGTCCTTGTTCTTACGATGCTGTCCCCTCCTCTCTTATTTAGACGCCATCATTACTTCGAGTCAATACGTCCTTTATTTCCAGCTGTTTGGAAGCCTTTGTGTACACATTAGTACTCCATGTCTCCATTGCCGTGGATTCTTTTCCGTGTTGAACGTCTCGCCGCAATACTCAATCACATAATTACGTTGGACAATGATATTTTAGGTAACTTTCGCCCCCAGAATGGTGATGTAGGAGTTACTGGTATATATAACGCAGGCGCTGTGTCGTTTTGGGGATGGGGCCTCCCAGATGCATTAACGTCGGTACTGCCATTTACAAAAACTCCTCGTCCGCTCTGATCGATTACGAGCTTCTCAGGGGAACTGGTTTCAACATTTAATTGCTCTGTGGGAAAATGGGTCTGCTAAACGAGTTTCTGTATCCTAAATTTGCAATGTTTTTATTACAGTAGGTACATCAGCAAGACACAAATACAAATGCCAGATTATCAGTACAGAATATTTTGACATTTGAAGAATACCACGACAAGAATAATTTTAAAAAATATTTACGGTGACCCGTTTATTTCTTATTTATTTACTTATTTTTAAGCGAAGTATGATGCCAGTAACACTCAATTTCTCTCTTCCCGTTCTTTACCAACGAGAGGACAGACACAAAACGACCACTTTCACTTTCGACCATAACAATTTAAACTTTAAAGCATACATTTTTATTAACAGAAATGGACATTAACAACGTACAGAATTCGATTCGTAGCGAACGTGACTGTTACTCAGATTGGAATTCTGACACGAACGAGGCAGTTCAACGTCCATGACGGAGCCATAAAGGTGCTTGCCATTAAAAAGAAAAACGTAAAACCAAAACTGGCGTAAAGATCGATGGTAATTTCGAGTGAGTTCATTTTACGAAAACGTTTCGGCGCATCATCGGCAGGCTCCAACGAGACGAACACGCGGCAGAACTGTTATTTCCGTTCGCTAAATTCGTGTATTTCCGGTTCATAAGCGATTCCACCCCACAGCAGGCCTATCTCCGGGGCGCGCAGATTCCAACCGCGGCTTCCGACCGAGGCGTGACCTGGAGTGAGAGGGGACGCCAGTGAGTTATCGGAAATTCACTTACGTCCGCCTGACGTCGGCGCGAGCAGACGCGCCCTCTGACGCACAGGCGTACCGCTCTTGGAATTCACTCCCGAGCGGGTGATGCTTCTGGATACGTACGCCAAGCGAGACATTCACCCAACTGACAGGCAACGCAAAGACGATGGCAGATTAGGATTTAGCGTCCCGCCGATGACCGTGTCATTAGTGACGTAGCACAGTCTAGAATTTGGGGGGGGGGGGGAGGTCATAGGGGAGGGGGGGTGAAAGGATGAGGAAGGATATGAGTCATCTTCCCTTCAAAGGAACCTTCCCGGCATTTGCCTTATGCGGTATGAGGAAACCGCGTAAAACCTAAATACGAAGGGCCAGAAGAGGACTGAATCAATGTCCTCCCGAATGCGAGTACAGTGTGCCAATCCTAGCTCCACATTACTCTGTGTAGCAAATAAGGAACGACTAGCTCTTAACAACCAAGTCTTTAGTTTGTCTAAGGAAGGATTGGCAATAACTCAGGACCTAAATACAAAGTGCGTATGGTAGGACGACGGGAATTTGGCCTTCACAGTTAATATCGGTTGTAGGTTTAATATCGGCTACTGTATAAACAAATGCCAAAGTAATTCTTTTCGGCCGTCAATATCTAACACTACTTCTACGAGCAAACAGACTTACATAACAAGCGCTTTCTGGGCAATTAGAGAGACCTGTGACGCATTTGGTTTTTGTTCTCATTGACTTATTCAAATGCGCCCATACTGAGGCCTCATGTGATTTTTTTTACACTGTTTGCGCTTTTTTCATTTTACTCTTGTAAATCATATATTATTATCATCATTATTATTGCTGTTGTTGTTGTTGTTGCTGCTGCTGCTGCTGCTGATGCTGTCATCAGGCCAAAGGTTACTTTGATATAGCTTTCCACTCTAGTCGCCTGACAGCTATCTTATTTCAACGTAACTCCTGCATCCGCACACCGACCATTTACCTTATGTGTTCATATTTAGGCCTGTTCTACGGCTTTCACTCCACCGTCCCTTCAACTACAGTTTTCAGCAACGACTCATGTAGCACGTGCTCAACCATCCTGTCCCCTAGTTTCATTATGTTCTTTCTAGTCCGCAGCTCGTGGTCATGCGGTAGCTTCCCAAGTCCGGGTTCCCGGGTTCGATTCCCGGTGGGGTCAGGGATTTTCTCTGCCTCGTGATGACTGGGTGTTGTGTGACGTCCTTAGGTTAGTTAGCTTTAAGTAGTTCTAAGTTCTAGGGGACTGATGACCATAGATGTTAAGTCCCATAGTGCTCAGAGCCATTTGAACCTTTTTTTTTTTTTGTTCTTTCTAAGAAACCTTTCCTCGCTGAATCGTGGAAGGACGTCTTCATTCTTTACTCGATCAATCATATTGTTCTGCAACAGCCGCCAGTAACATTACATTTCTAAGTTTCCTATTCATTCGATTTCTGGATTGCCCAGTGTCCATGTTTTGTGGCCTCACAGCTGGTGCGTTCCGAAATTAATGTTTCATGAATCTTTTTCTAGTCTCAACGTTTGTATTCCTCGATGTTAAAGGACAGTTATTTTTATTGAAAGCCTTTCTTGCTACTCTTCCAGTCTTCTATAAAGTGATTTTGTGGGTATTCTTAATGCACGTAATATTGGACTGCTCATGCGGTAATTTTCACATACACCCATTTTTGCTTCATTCGGAAGATCAATAATTACACAATATAAGACAAAAAATTAGGGAAATCTGTAGATGTGATGAACATGTACCTCAAATAAATGATTACAGTTTCAGTAAAAATTGGTTATTTATTCAAGAGGAAGATATTCAAGTAAATCGAATATGCCAGTAACGCGTTGGTCCACCTCTAGCCCTTATGCAAGCAGTTATTCGTTTTGGCATTGATTGATTGAGAGAGTTGTTGCACGTTCTCTTGAGGGATATCGTGCCAAATTATGTCCAATTGGCGCGTTAGATCGTCGAAATCCCATGATGGTTGGAAGGCCCTGCCCACAATGCTCCAAACTTTCTCAACTGGGGAGAGATCCGGCGATCTTGCTGGCCAAGGTAGGGTTTGGCAAGCAATAGAAGATCTCGTCGTGTACGGGCAGGGATCTTCCTGAAATGTAAACCCTGGATGGCTTGCCATGAAGGGCAACAAACAGGGGCGTAGAATGTTGTCGACGTACAGCTGTGCTGTAAGGGTGCCGCGAATGACAACTAAAGGGGCCGTGCTATGGAACCATCGGTTCTGGATGTCAGGGCGTATGTCGGGTTGGTATATCACGCTGTTCGGGGCATCTCCAGAGATGTCTTCGGCCTGGAATCTCATTTACTGGAGTAGAATTGTCTTTGGTGATGTGTCGCGCTTCGAACTGAGCCCCGATGACCAGCTAAGTCGTGTCTTGAGAAGCCCCAGACAGGGGTGGGGCCCGCCAGACAGCCTGACAACTAGTAGTGGTCGTGTGGAGTGCCATTTCATTTTATAGCAGGACCACTTTGGTTGTCACCTGCGGCACCCTTACAGCACAGCTCTACGTCAACGATATCCTGGATTTACATCACAGCAAAATACTGCCCTCGCGCACACGGCGAGCTCTTCCACTGTTTGTCAAACCCTACCTTGCCCAGACACGTCGCCGGACCTCTCGCCAATTGTGAGGGTTTGGAGCATTATGGGCAGGTTCCTCCAATCATCTCGGGATTTTAGACGATCTAACGCAACAGTTGGATAGAATTTGGCACGACATGCCTCAGGAGGATATCCAATAACCCTATCATTGTAGCCGAGGCGCATACCAGCTTGCACAAGGGCGAAGGTGGGCTATCGCTTTACTGACTTAATTTGTGAGGATATTTCTGTTGAAAGAACTAATTTTTCTCAAGCTGTACTCATTTGTTTGTACATATACGTAACACCGATTTCCATCCCACTGGGATAATTCCTTCACGGTAAAATTTTTTCGTTCTTTCTTTCATCTTAGAGTTCATTATCTCCAATATATGATGGAACTTCGCCAGTCGCACAAATAATATTTACGAGCTTGTATATTTCTTGTTCCCTCGGTCTGATGCTCGCAACCGTTCCGTTAATATTTCATCAATAACTAGGTATTTGTTTCTTTCGAGTTCACGCACAGATTTCTGAAATTCAGAAGGAAGTATTGTATCTAGCATAACTTCATCTTGCACCGTCCCTTCATTTTCAGTTGGTCTAATTTCTCCTGGGCGGCTATGAAGTTTCTCCAACTTATGTTCCAATCTTCTCGTCATATTTTCTGCTTCCATTATCCCGTTACCTTTTTTTATACTTAATAACTGCGTTCTTTATTCTGTGCTCTATCTTGTTTCTATGTTTTATGTATGTACTGTTACGTAATCGCTACAGAATGGAGAACCCATCCTTCCCTTTGATTCATTACATATTACATCATAGGTCGATAGCTTGAACCTATTTGCACTTTTTGATCGCGTTTTGTTACACTCATCTATGGGTTGTTTTTCTTGCCTTCGCAACGGAAGTACTAACAAAATTATGTGTGAAACTCCATCCCGTGCTCAATTCGATGGCAATTCTAAAACGCTGCGCGCGATTTGCGGTGACTCAGACAAACGATTTACTCGGTACATAATTGGAGTTTATATACGTGAACTATGACGGTGTGAAATATTATGGAACTTTGTGGTACGACATACTATCAGTTAGTGTGCTAAGTCACTTCAAGCATTTCTAATATGCCTCTAGGTGTATGAAATTTACACTATGTGATCATAAGTATCCGGTCATCCCCGAAACATATATATATTTTTTTAAATTAGGTGCATTGTGTTGCCACCTACTGCCAGGTACTCGATACCAGCGACCTCAGTAGCCATTCGACATCGTGAGAGAGCAGAATGGGGCGCTCTGCGGAACTCACGGACTTCGAACGTGGTCAGGTGACTGGGTGTCATTTGTGTCATACGTCTGCACGCGAGATTTCCACACTTCTAAGCATCCCTAGGTCCACTGCTTCCGATGTGATAGTGAAGTGGAAAAGTGAAACGACACGTACAGCACAAAAGCGTACAGGCCGACCTCATCTGTTGACTGACAGAGACCGCTGACAGTTGAAGAGGGTCGTAATGGCTGCGCGGGGTAGCCGAGCGGTCTCTGACACCTAGTCACGGTCCGCGCGGCTCCCCACTTCTGAGGTTCAAAATCATCCTTTGGGCATGTGTGTGTGTGTGTGTGTGTGTGTGTGTGTGTGTGTGTGCGCTGTCCTTAGCGTAAGTTAGTTTAAGTTAGATGAAGTAGCGTGTAAGCTTAGAGACCGATGACCTCAGAGGTTTGGTCCCATAACACCTTACCACAAATTTCGAAATTTAGGATCGTAATGTGTAATTGGCTGACATCTGTCCAGACCATCACAAAGAAATTACAAACTACATCAGGATACACTGCAAGTACTATGACAGGTAGGCTGGAGTTGGGAAAACTGATTTCATGGTCGAGCGGCTGCTGATAAGCCACACATCACGCCGGTAAATGCCAAACGACGCCTCGCTTGGTGTAATGAACGTAAACATTGCAAACGTTGTGTGGAGTTACGAGTCACGGTACACAATGTGGCGATCCGATGACAAGGTGTGGGTATGGCGAATGCCCGGTGAACGTCATCTAGCAGCGTGTATAGTGCCAACAGTAAAATTCGGAGGCGGGGGTGTTAAGGTGTGGTCGTCTTTTCCATGGAGGGGCTTGGCCCCTTGTTTTGCATGACACTATCACAGCACAGGCCTACATTGATGTTTTAAGCATCTTCTTGCTTCCCACTGTTGAAGAGCAAGTCGGGGATGGTGATTGCATCTTTCAACACGATGGAGCACCTGTTCATAATGTACGACCTGTGGTGGGGTGGAATTACGACAAAAACATCCCTGTAATTTACTGGCCTGCACAGGGTCCTGACTTGAAACCTATAGAATGACTTGGGGATGTTTTGGAACGCCGACTTCGTGCCAAACTCCACCGACCGACAGCGACATCTCTCCTCAGTGCAGCAGTCCGTGAAGAATAGGCTGCCATTCCCCCAAGAAATTTTCCAGCACCTGATTGACCTTATGCTTGCGAGAGTGGAAGCTGTCATCATGGCCAACGGTGGGCCAACACCATATTGAATTCCAGCATTACCGATGGAGGGCGCCATGAACGTTTAAGTCATTTTCAGCCAGGTGTCCGGATACTTTTAATCACTTAGTGTATATTTTAATGTTCATGTAGTAATTTTATCATGATACTACTGAACTACTAGAAAATCAGTTGTAAGCTAAAATTGAATGAGGAATAAAATTGGACATTAAAAGCCAACAATCGCCTGCGGGAAATGTCAAAAATGGTTCAAATGGCTCTGAACACTATGGGACTTAACTTCTGAGGTCATCAGTCACCTAGAACTTAGAACTACTTAAACCTAAATAACGTAAGGACATCACACACATCCATGCCAGAGGCAGGATTCGAACCTGCGACCGTAGCGTAGCGCGGTTCCAGACCGTAGCGCCTAGAACCGCGTGGCCAATTGTCCTATAACGTATACAATGCTACTACTGCATCAATGGAATTAAAAACAAACATTTCCACCTATTCAACAATTACAATCAAAGTTGGTTCGTTCGCTTTTCACGCACCCATATCTTTGCTGCAACTTCCAAATCTGGATGAAGCTGGAATAAGAAATAAACGTTCACACGGGAATGAGAAGAACATTCAGAGAGAGAGAGAGAGAGAGAGAGAGAGAGAGAGGGAGAGGGAGGGGGGGAGAACTTCTGACCATCTGGCACAACGCAGCGCGCCCTTTGAACTCTTAAGTGAATCATTCTTATAGATATCCCAAGGCAAACGCAATACGCAGTTGATAGCCAAACAACACAGGATGAGTCGGCGTTTCGATATGTAAGTCCTTGATGCTGTTGCAGTGACTTCCGTGTGGTCGACTCGAAGTAAGAAGTTAAGGGTTACACGTCCCGTAGTATGATGAGCTCATTTGAGAGAGAGAGAGAGAGAGAGAGAGAGAGAGAGAGAGAGAGAGAGAGAGAGAGAGGGGGGGGGGGAGATTACTTTCTGAGAAATTCAAGTATGATAACGTTTCGTGTCCTTATGTCGTGTTTATAATACATGTCGATGAACAAGGGAAGAAATCAGCATAATCACACTCAACAGAGACGAAACATTACCCTACATCTGATAGATTTCCGGCAACAACCGAGTTCAAATCGTTGGCCAGTAATTTTTCACACATAGAGAATGTAAAAAGTGTTCCGTTGCTGAAAGGGCATAGCTATTCCTTCCATTCTCATCCAACGGGAGTAGCTCAAAATCTCTAGTAACCTTGCCACTGACAAATGTTAAAAAAGTAATCTGGATCAAAAGTGGGATAAAGTCGAGTATTGCCTACATGATTATAAAAACATTGCTAGTATTCGAAATACAATTATTCAGGTAAAAAACACCCCATCACAACGCTGTATCTCTAGGCCACAGGATTCTGCGGTTTTTCTCACCTACAAAGCGATGAATTTTAGTGTTTATGACTGATGATGCGTTTAAAAATCATCATCTTAATTATGTCTCCGTAAATACAAATGGGTCAAACGACTCTGAGCACTATGGGACTTAACATCTGAGGTCAACAGTCCTCTAGAACTTAGAACTACTTAAACCTAACTAACCTAAGGACATCACACACAACCATGCCCGAGGCAGGTTTCGAACCTGCGACCGCAGCGGTCGCGCGGTTCCAGACTGAAGCGCCTAGAACCGCTCGGTCACAACGGCCGGCTCCGCAAATGTAAATTTCTACAAAACTTCGGTACTAAAGGTGCAGTGACAGTGCTGGCACACTGATATGGTTAATAAACTCTTGCTGTATCAAGTTTCATTCAAAGATACTAAATGCGGTGGAAAGTGGTTTATGGTTTAAAGTCTTTCAGATTTATCATTAAAAAAAGGGGAAAGGAAGTATCAGTCGCAGCCTTTTTGTGAGGAATCGTTCCGGCATTAGCTTGTAAAGATTTAGGCGAGCAATGAAGAGCAAGGCAGCCTGAAGGAGATTCGAACCTAACCCCCCCCCCCTTTCCCGTTCCCCAAATATGGGAGCCCAGTGTCTTCCAACTACGCCATTCCGCTTCGTTTCATGTGAAGAAGTTCTCGAAATAGGTGGATATACGATTTATGGACCTGTCGTCTGCTATTAAGTTTTTCCTTAAGTGAACGTTGCTATAGAATCTTAATTACTCATCATCCAACTGTTATAAAAATAGACAAAATTAAGAATACACTATGCTTACACAATTTTGTCCAAGATGTTTAACACCAATTAAAAACGTAGCAGTGGTTCCTCCCTGTGCAAATGTGGTCAAGAAAGTAGATTTGACAGATTCCAAGATTCATGTGTCAAGTAATGTGTCAAGTAATGTGTTACTTAATGAGTGCAATTCCGAACTGAGTGTCTAATAAACATCTCCATAATAGACATGCATTCGTATTTACATATTTAAGCTGTATGATTATATGGCCGTCCCATTATGTAACCATTACAATGGTACAACATAACGTGATCAGAATGGAGCACACATCAAGTTTAGGTAGATAGTGCTAAGAGAAACTCCTTAGTGCGTGCTGGCATTGCACTGCGTTTCGCCTCTCCTCCGACGGATGTAGTGGCCGAGTTTTCCTTCCGCTCTGAAAAACAGCCGACGCTTGTGATCTCCAGACCATGCCTTAACATGTCTGCACTGCAACCTCATGGCTGTCAAATGTGACGCAGGGAAGTCAATGGTTAGCGGTATCTTGTGTTTACACAGGCTGAACACTTTGGTGCATTCAACCACTTACAAGGAAACCATACATTCAGCGGGTAGCCTATTATCTTTCGCACAATTGTAGTACATACTCAGATACAGCTAATGCTTCCCTACTTCTCAAGCGATTTCGAGAGATCTAAGTTCAAAATTTTTAAAAGCCTGCTGAATACAAAACGAGAGCGCCAGCCGCAGAGCAGTCGTTTTAAGGGCAACAAGCTAAAGTGGTGCTACAACTCTACCTGTACTGCATTCGGCTCTCGTTATTTTCTTTTTTAATCTTCTACCAAAAACTTGCACCGATAGAACAAATCATAGTTCTTCGTAAAGGAACAATAACAATAATAATGCTAATCAAAAATGGTTCAAATGGCTCTGAGCACTATGGGACTTAACATCTGAGGTAATCAGTCCCTTAGAACTTAGAACTAATTAAACCTAACTAACCTAAGAACATCACACACACCCATGCTCGAGGCAGGATTCGAACCTGCGACCGTAGCGGTCGCGCGGTTCCAGACTGAAGCGCCTAGAAGCGCTCGGCCACTCCGGCCGGCCTAATGCTAATCATTGTGGTTAATTGTGACGAGAGAGGCATAATAACGAACCGTGATGAAATAAATCTTCATTTATCAATACATTCCATCTCAAACACAGTGTTCATTTTTCAAACCAGGTAGAACCCGGTATAATTTCACTGCGATACCCATATGTACAGCTGACGTTATCATAATTAGGAATCCCAGTTAAACAAAAAATTATTCTGCGATACAATTATGAGCGTAGCGCACTTGCAAGTCACTCAAGAAATTCTTTCGGAATGAATGGGATGAAGAATGGCAAGCCCATTAGATGACTGAAGGAAAATCCAACTAGACCTTAGTACCACGGACTCGGGCTTACACGGAATTTTACAGTTACCCATTGCACGGTTGATGTGCACTGTACAGTGGAGGTGGGGGGAATCAGTACTTCACTCTTTAACGAAAGCAACCAGCATTCATATTAACTAGTGTACGGAAACCACAAAGAAGCCAAAACTAGATGGTCGGACAGAGATTCGAAGCCCGCTCCTCGCACATGCGGATGCGTGACCTAAACCACGGAGCAACAACAGGTGGACAAAAACATGAAACACCAAAAACAACACATTACATGTCCAATACGGTGTAATAAAACCGTTGGCATTGAAAACCGCTTCCACTTGTCTCGGTGTGGATAAATACAGATTCTGTATGGTTTTCAGGGGAAACTCTCCCAGCAAAATTATGGGAAGTTCAGGTAACGATGATCAATGTGGATTGCAATCACGCACCCTTCTGTCCAAAGTAGACCATAAATGCTGAATATTGTGACATCTGGTGACTGTGGTGTCCAGAGGGGAAGCGACAATTCATCACTGTGCTAACAAAACCAGTCCTGGACAACGCGGGCTGTTCTTGCAGGGGCCATGTCGTCTTGCAACACAGCATCGCCATTGGCGAACAGATATTGTACCATGGGATGGGCCCGATCAGCCGAAATGCTTAAACAATCATTGGCACTAATGTGACTTAGAAGGATAACCGTGAGACCCATGACATACCACGATGTGTGTGCCCAAACCGTCACCGAACCCGCGCCGCCATGTTTCACGATTGGGACGTGTACTCGGCCAGAAAATGGAGACAGTATGAAATAAGACTCAACCAACTAAACGACTTTCTTCTATCGCTCCATAGTCCAGGTTTTATGGTTGCGGTTACCACGTTTTTCTGTAACGGGCTTGCATCAATGATGAGTACTTTTGGAATTTCAACTCTCCCTACCTGTTGAGCTCCCTTCGTGTTGTTCTGGTGCTGACCGGATTCGCGAATGACTTTGCAGCTGTCGTCTTATTTTTCGTCACGACTGTGACCGTCCGTCTCTATCACTCAACACACACATTCATCCACGTTGTGATTTAGTGGCCGATGTTTTTCGCTTTAAATCTCCCATACAGTGCCTCTTGAAACACCATACAGTTTGTCTCCCTTGGTCTCTGAAGCACCCACCACTCGACCGCCAACCATTTGCACACTTAGCTCCGACATACAGCTCTTAACTACAGGGAACACTGCTCTGATCACAAATGTCACTTGCAACGTATTGAGTACACTACACAGGTGTCGTTCGTGGTCAAATACAGGAGCGCAGCCTGCAGGCGTGGTTAGTATCTGCGTTTATATTAAGCATGCATTTATTACAGTGTTCCATATTTTTGTCCAACTTCTGCACCTCGCCCGGCAAGAGACCTCAGCCTTACAGCTTAATCAGATATTGACAATATGGCTTGTATACCTGATAACGGTGCATAGGCATGTCAAATATAACTGTAGCAGACATGCAGCTTGGTCTAATGTAGGAATGTGATTATAGTATGGCGCTGACACATCGGGCGTATGATACGGCTTAATACAGCCGAGTCTTATCATCATGTCTGCACAAACGTATGGAGTCATCTCTTTGTCGTATGGGCTTGGCCCAACGACGTTGCTACACATGTCAGCCGAAGTCGCTAACAAATATCAATGTGCTGGTCTTCTGTCCGAAAGGAGGTTTGAGTCACAGGTCGATGGATTTTTGCCGTCAGTACTTAGCTAGCGAGTGAAGGCGATGTGGGGAACAATTTACGATCAATAAACTTTTTAGATGCTCCGAGTTAAATTTCAAACCACAGCGTAATGCCACGCGGCGTGAAACGATCTGATACTTCTGACGTCGATCCGACAGTTGCATGGGGAACTAAGATCAGAAAACTCCTCGGTGCTGTACGAAAGGATTAGGCTTTACGCTGCTACCACGTTATAAAGAAAAGTACCGACGTCCGCTGTTACTACTAGAGTAAATGATAGCTGGAATATCTGCCAAGCTTTCACAATAAAACAAACAGGACACCTATTCTCTCACTTGTGACAAAATTGTGCTGATAGTATTCGTACGGTTACTTTTTGTGACTGCATCACGAACGTAAACAGTGACCGTGGAACTGTCTTTTTCCGAAGGGGCCACGAGTGATACTGAAGACTCTTCAATAGGGCATTCACTGACATTTTTGCAGTCATTTTCCATAATCCTACGTGCCGTATAGTAATTACCACACACATTTCAGATAATATTCTGTCTACAATTTTACCCCCTCCCGCACATACGCACACACATTCTTCCTTCCATTACCAAATGTACAGTCAACCGATGCCTCAAGATGTGTCCTATTAACTGATGCTTCTTTCAATTTGAGCCATAAATTTCTTTTCTTCCTAATGTTTCAGAACTTCGTTGTCAGTTAATAAATCCACCCACCTAATATTCAACATTCTTCTATAGTACCACATTTCAAAAGCTTCTGTCCTCTACTGTTTGTCGTCCACGTTTCACTTCAGTAACATGGCTATATTCCATCAGAAACGACTTCCTGACAAATTTATAATACATGTTGAAATAAGTCTTGTTCAGAAATGCATTTCCCTCTATTGCCAACTTGCATTTCATATTTTATCTGTTTCGGCCACCATCAATTATTTTGCTGCACAAGTAGCAAAAATATTTTACTGATATTAGTGTCTCATTGTCTTATCTAATTATCTCGGCACTGGTTGATTAAATTTGACTTCATTCCATTATCCTTGCTTAACTTTTGCTGATATTCATCTTAAAGCCTCGTTCTATTCAACTATTGCTCTAAGGCTTTTATAGACTTATTTCATCGGCAAATCTCTAAGCTTTTATTTCTTCTTCCTGAATCTTATTTCTCTTTCCAAATTTCCCCAATGTTTCCTTTACTGCTTCCTCAATGTACAGCTCGAAAAACTTGTAGGATAGGCTACAAATCTGTTAGGCCCCCTTCCCCGCTGCTGCTTCCATTTCATGTCCCTCGATTCATATAAATTCAGTTTGCTAACTGTACAGGTTGTAGAAACGCTCTCTGTGTTTTATCCCTGCTACCTTCAGTGTTTAAAGGAGTGTATTCCCATCAAGGAAATAAAATCATAAACCTACGACTTTGCCCTCAGACGTAGGTGTGTTCTCACATGACCAAACTTAGTATACACAATACTTTCGTATTGTGCTGGTAAGCTTAAGAAAGATTGGGGGGTTTTGTATCCTGGCAATGACGAGGTCGTTGCAGACTGAGCACAAACTCGCATTGCGAAAGGAAAGCAAATAAAATTGATGACTTTGAAAACGACATATCCATTTCGACATTTGTCTTATGGGGAAATACTGATGGCAAGATAGAGAATTGAACCGTGGCCCCCTCTGATTTTGGTGAGAATTTTTTCGGGTTTCGAAGAATTAACTGACCACTGTAGTCGCATTTATCTCGTGAAAGTTAGATGAATCCTCCCCTCTGCAATCAGATCAAACGAAACACAAGGTCTCTGGTCATCAGTTGATAGGACACATCATGAGGCATCGATTGACTGTACATTTGGTAATGGAAGGAAGAATGTGTGTGTGTGTGTGGGGGGGGGGGGCAATTGACAAGTTTCCAATCATGTAACCAAATGCGGACCAAACATAAACGTCAAGAATCACATTCGTGGGAACGAAAGTCGGGCCGGACGTTTTTCTTACATGTCTGATATGGCCCTATTCAGTACGTAGATTATCCAAAAAGCAATACACGTCAAAGGAAGGAAACATATGTTGATTAGCGAATAAATATAGCAGAGGTAACGTTAAAAAAAAGTCAAATTGGTATACTACGGAAAGCAAGGAAAACCATCAGTAGGTGAAACACCTTTTCTACTACAAGTGCATTATTGGACTCATTTTCCTAAGCACATGGATCCGACGCCCAAACAAATAAAAAAAACCATAAAGGACACGCAAAGTTTGCATGTAACACAAATTACTAAGTGAAACGAAGTCGGAAAGCACGGAGTATAAAGCGGCGTTAAATCTTCCACAATGCTTGCGAAATTACGATGCCGCGCATGACTACCAATGTTTCGAGTTGTGGGTGTTTTTCCTATTAGAAACCCGTTCAAGAAGCGCATTTTGAAGGAATCCAACAACAAGTGAGGTGACAGATCTGTGCCAATCTCTTTGGCTGTTTGTCTCGCCGCCCCCGTGGGTTAGCTTGCTGCAATCGGTGTGGTGACTGCCAAGGCACAGGATGGTCGTCGGGATGTTGTCTCGCTCGTAGCCAGCGTGTTTACTCAGTGTCCTGTCTGCCGATGGAAAGATTGTTTCCTGGGACGGTGACTGCCACAGACTTCCGTCTCCGCTGGAGCTGAATACACGAGTGATATTCTGCTTCCACATGCAAGGGCAAATTTTTACCTTGTACTTGGTTTTCAAACCCCTGGTTATTTTTCGTCATCGCTATTAGTTTTGGAAACTAATTTAACGTTGACAATTTACTGTTGCTTGAATCTCTGTGTTTAACGTCCCGTAAGTCAAGGTATTACAAATTTCATCGATTTACATACCACATGATGGCCAGAGACCTGGTGTTTCGTTTGATCGGATTTAAGAGGGGAGCATTTATCTAACTTGCACGAGATATGGCTGTTGTATTACCTGACAACGTAGGCGATACCTATTTGATTTATTTTTGACAAATTTCCATTTTTATTTTCAATCTACAAAACCATCGCCTGCGTGGCAAACGAGTGTAGGATTTCCTATCGTTTTGTTTTCTGTATTATCTGTGAGTGATGTGTTTTTTTTGTTTTGTTTTAATACACAACTATGAGCTTAGATTTCGTTAACTTTGGTTAGTTTTTCTGCTTCCCCTCCATCCCCTTACAACTTCATGTAATTACATTTTTCGTTGACAACATCTACGTTTAGGGGTCGTGCTATCACTTTCCTTCTCAAGAAGTCGCACGTAAAGACGTCCACGACTAAATTTCTATTAAATTTTCGTTTCTGTTTAAAAAATTTATATTGTGAAGGGTTGTTAGAAATATTTTACTGCAAATAAATATAAGGAACAAGAATTAAATTAGTGTGAACGTCCACAAGAGCATTATTACGTGAAACAAAATTGTCGCTACATGACAGGTATCCGCATGTCGGGCTGTATTGCGACTGTCTGGCGCATCACGCTGGCAAGTCTCGCACGCATAGTCTCCATTCGCTTGGGCACGGGTTTCGTCGAACTAAACCAGAGATCATCTGACAACGGAACACGTGGATGTGGATTGCTACTGAAACGGTATTCCGCAGAGAAATGCCTCCACTGCATCGAGCTGTACATGGGCTGGAGACGATATTGGGTATAGCCGCGCACACAGCACCTGGAACGCTAAATTTTAAGTGGCGTGATAGAGAATGACGTAACACCCACAGAGAAAACAATACTGCAATTTAGCGTCAAACAAACCAGAGGACTCAAAAAATAAAGTGGCAAATCGTTTATAGCTTCACTACTGGCCATTAAAATTGATACACCAAGAAGATGACGTGCTACAGACGCGAAATTTAACCGACAGGAAGCAGATGCTGTTATATGCAAACGATTAGCTTTCCAGAGCATTCACACAAGGTTGGCGTCGGTGGCGACACCTACAACGTGCTGACATGAGGAAAGTTTCCAACCTATTTCTCATACACAAACAGCAGTTGACCGGCGTTGCCTGGTGAAACGTTGTTGTGATGCTTCGTGTAAAGAGGAGAAATGCGTACCATCACGTTTCCGAGTTTTATAAACGTCGGATTGTAGCCTGTTGCGATTGCAGTTTATGTATCGTGACATTGCTGCTCGCGTTGGTCGAGATCCAATGACTGTTAGCAGAATATGGAATCGGTGGGTTCTGGAGGGTAATACGGAACGCCGTGCTGGATCACAACGGCCTCGTATCACTAGCGGTGGAGATGACAGGCATCTTATCCGCATAGCTGTAACGGATCGTGCAACCACGTCTCGATGCCCGAGTCAACAGATTGGGATGTTTGCAAGAGAACAACCATCTGCACGAACAGTTCGACGACGTTTGCAGCAGCATGGAATATCAGCTCGGAGACCATGGCTGCGGTTACCCTAGACGCTGCATCACAGACAGGAGCGCCTGCGATAGTGTACTCAACGACGAACCTGGGTGCACGAATGGAGAAACCCCGTTTTTTAGGATGAATCCAGGTCCTGTTTACAGCATCATGATGGTCGCATCCGTGTTTGGTGACATTGCGGTGACCGCACATTGGAAGGGAGATTCGTCATCGCCATACTGGCGTATCACCCGGTGTGATGGTATGGGGTGCCATTGGTTACACGTCTCGGTCACCTCTTGTTCGCATTGACGGCACTTTGAACAGTGGACGTTACATTGCAGATGTGTTACGACCCTTCATTCTATCCCTTCGAAACCCTACATTTCAGCAGGATAATGCACGACCGCATGTTGCAGGTCCTGTACGGGCCTTTCTGGATACACAAAATGTTCCACTGCTGCCCTGGCCAGCACATTCTCCAGATCTCTCACCAATTGAAAACGTCTGGTCAATGGCGGCCGAGCAACTGGCTCGTTACAATACGCCAGTCACTACTCTCGATGAACTGTGGTATCGTGTTAAAGCTCCATGAGCAGCTGTACCTGTACCCGCCATCCAAGCTCTGTTTGACTCCATGACCAGGCGTATCAAGGCCGTTATTACGGCCAGAGGTGGTTGTTCTGGGTACTGATTTCTCAGGATCTATGCACCCGAATTGCGTGAAAATGTAATCACATGTCAGTTCTAGTACAATGTATTTGTCCAATGAATACCCGTTTATCATTTGCATTTCTTCTTGGTGTAGGAATTTTTATGTCCAGTACTGTATATAAACTATACATTCATGAAAGGTATTTTTAATAGCGACGAGTGGTTTAGGGAAAGAGACTTGACGTCTGCTCTGACTACCTGCCACGATTTAAATGGGGTAGCACTGTTAACAATTTCTTTAATCATCACCGGGACAGTTCTCCTACAGATGTTTCGAAGCTAGACTAGTTGCTGCATTCACGTTACAGTCGGCGGACCACGGAACCGTCACTACTATGCCCACCGAACGCCGACGTACGACATCCGCTAATCGGCATGGCGTCATGTCCGCCGACGGGCCAACTACATCGGAGACGTGCAGAGCCGCAGGCTGCGGAACGAATGAGCGAGTGAGAAGCGGCGTGACGCGTGCCGTGGCAGGAGGTTTGGGCGGCGAGCCGCGGCGCGGCGCTGCGCGGCACACTTCGCCGTCTTGACACGGATCGGCCGCAACGGTACACGGACCGAGCGACCCGGGGCGCATCCTCAGGAATTCTTGCCCGCCGCAATTACTCGCGACTGGCGACCGGCGAACGGGGCCTCGCCTGTCAGCCGCGTCGCGACGCCGCTCCAGGGTGCTGTGCTTCTTCTCCACACGTTATCCGAGCTCTGCTCAACATTTCCACTGGGAACAGTTTACGCGGCGTGACCTTGGAAGGTGACGGAGCAGACGAGAGATACTGCTGAACAGCATCTGGCCCGCATCTCGTGGTCGTGCGGTAGCGTTCTCGCTTCCCACGCTCGGGTTCCCGGGTTAGATTCCCGGCGGTGTCAGGGATTTTCTCTGACTCGTGATGGCTGGGTGTTGTGTGACGTCCTTAGGTTAGTTAGGTTTAAGTAGTTCTAAGTTCTAGGGGACTGATGACCTAAGATGTTAAGTCCCATAGTGCTCAGAGCAATTTGAACAGCATCTGACCATCACCTCATTATTTCGCATTTTTGGAAAATCTACATCAACGTACATAAACTATCTGATAAAAAATATCCGGGCACCCCTATGTAATGAGGAACTCACCACTGCTTGCCACGGGAGGCAGACCCGCCAGTAGACGGGGACACTGTTTCGTTAGTAGAGAAGCAGTAACAGCAATTGGCCGGCCACGAGAGCTCAGAGTGGATTAGTCACTGGATTTTACCTGCGTAACAGATACATCAATAACATTTCAATCCTTCTAAAGCTGCCTACGTCGACTGTTGTTCATGTGACTGCCAAGTGGAAAAGCGAAGGGGCAACCACAGCTGATTCGACACCACACTGACCTCATGTACTGACGGACAGGAACCGACGAGCACTGAGGAGGGTGGCTGTAAAAAATTGCGTGGAATCAGCGGAAGGAATCACTAGTGAGTTCCAAAGTACTACCAGCGGTCCAGCTATCACAACGACTGTTCGTAGGCAGTTAAAAGGATTGGGGCGCAATGGTCGAGCAGCTTCTCATAAGCCACACATTTCTGTAGTCAGTGGTAAGCGACGCTTGAGGTGATGTAAAGCGCGATGCGACTGCACCGTGAAGGACTGGAAACGAGTGATTTTGAGCGATGAATAACGCTACACCCTGTGGCAATCCCATACAAGGGTTTGGGTTTGACGAACGACTGTAGAACGTTACCTGCCGTCACGTGTAGGGTCAATAGTGAAATAAAGATGAGATGGTGTTCCGATAGGGGGGTGGTTTTAGTGGTAGGGTGTAATCCCCTCACTGCGGTTCAGACAAGACTGAATGCCGAAAGATAAGGACACATTTAACAGCAGTGTGTACTGCGTACATTAAATAAGCAAATTAGAAACGATGGCTGACTGCAATGAAACGTTCTTTTCCGTCTGCCATCCTCGTTTCCGAAACGCAAAATCACACTCGCGCCCGCGACGAGAATCCACACACTTTTGGCGATGTGCGGTGCGCGAGGCAAGTGATACGAATTATTTACTCCGCGGATTTAATCGGAAACTGGTTTTGGCGATCCGGATTAACTATCTACTATGCCATACTATCCAGTCAGATAAGGGTCGCCAGCCTCGCTTTGACCGCGAGACACGGTTACATTCGTACATATTTCAGCTCCACAGTCAATAATTTCAAGCCCTGTTACTATCTAAACACTTTCAGGTAAGATTCCTAGATTCGACCACTGGATTGGAAAAATTCATGGCTAACAGTTCAGTAAATCAGCTTCAACTATGAGCAACGGCCGTTGATAATTGCCCTAGCAATCAGATGGAAAAAACATTTCAATGTTGACAGGGAAAAGGTCGCTCAAAAATCATCAGTCTTAGATTTGCACAAGAAAAGTTACATTTACTGACCACAATTTACACTAGCCACTTCCGTCTCCTTTGCTAAATCCGTAAGGCCCAAGCTACATACTTGCTCTAAGTTTCCTCTGAGCTCTTTACTCACTCTCATTACCCACAGCAAACGACAGGGAAACACCTAAGCAGTAATCGACGCTCGCGCATGGCAATGAACTTTCGAATATTTTGTCGGCTTTCGGCACCGGAAACTTAACTCCGTTGACCACAGACAGTCCCTCACACCAGAACTCAGACTGATTTTATTTTGTTTTGTTTTGCTTTTGCTTTAGGGCGCAAAAAAAAAAAAAAAAAAAACTGGGGTCATACGCGCCCAAGTCCAAACTATAGAACACGAACACAGAGAGGAGTTAAACAACTACATGTCAGTCGCAATTGACAGAATAGAAAAAACTCGTGGAAAAAGGGCTACAAAAGACATCATACAGAAACGGAGGTCCATAACTAAAAATTAAATGGCCTTCACCACATTGCTTTGGCGGATAAAAAGTAAGACGCTGTCAACAGAACGCACATCATTTGCTAAAACGACCGGTAACTCAGATGGCGATGGCAAACCCAAACGGGAACGTAAAAGGTTAAAAAATGCACATTCCACAAGGAATGTGGTGGCAAGTTAAAACTTGAGTGCAATGTGGACAAAGTGGTAGGGTAGCGCCACTTAGCAAATGACGATGGCTAAAAAGGCAGTGCCCAATACTCAGCCGAGTTAAAATGACCTTCTCCCGGCGGGAGGGCCAAGAGATTCGGGCCACCATACCAGGCAGGCATGAATCATACGTTCCATCATCTTGCATACGCAAATGGTAAGAGAGATGGGGTGGTAGCTAGAAGGAAGGTTCTTGTCCTTACCGGGCTTAGGTATGGGGATGACGATGGCTTTACGCCAGCGTTCGGGAAATGTACCCTCTGCCCAGATGCGGTTGTACGTGTTAAGAAGAACGTTCTTGCCCGCAAGCACTTTGAATGTGGATGGCGTCCCGCCCTGGGGCGGAGGATCGGAATGAACTGAGAGCATGATCAAGCTCGCTCCTAGTAAAGACAGAATTGTAGCACTCACAATTCGGAGAAGAGAAAGGTATCACCCGAGCCGCCTCCGCTCGTTTCCGATGGAGGAAGGCAGTGCGGTAGTGGGAAGAGCTCGAAACTTCCGAAAAATGATGGCCCAAGGTGTTGGAGATAGCAATAGGGTCCACGATAACATAGTCTGCGACTGTGAGGCCGGAAATTGGGGAATGAATCTTGTTCCCAGAGAGCCGCCGGAGGTTGGCCCACACGTCATAGGAAAGGATGGAACTGTTAAAAGAATTAGTGAATCAAATCCAGCTAGCCCGTTTGCTATCCCGCAGAACGTGACGACACTTCGAACGCGTCTGTTTATAACGAATGCACTTTACCATCGTAGGATACCGGTTAAAAACGCGGAGAGAACGTTCCGTGCGCGAATTGTATCGCTGCATGCCTCAGACCGCCAAGGGACTGGGACACGATGTGGTGAAGAGGAAGTGCGATGAATGGAACGATCTGCAGCAGTAAGGATAACGTTGGTGAGATAGTCCACCTGGACATCACAACTGGGGAAATCTTGTTCTTCGAAGGCCGCCAGGGAGGAGTAAAGCTGCTAGTCAGCCTTACGAAGCTACCATTTGGGCGTGCACGCGGATGGGGTAGGAGTCAGCAAACTGAGAGCACATGGGAAATGGTCGCTCGAGTAGGTGTCACAAAGAACAGACAACAAGATGATGGGCAAGCTGGGCAGTGCAAAAGGATAGGTCCAAATGGGAATAGGTGTGCGAGGAGTCGGAAAGGAAAGTGGGTGCTCCAGTGTTAAGGCAGAAGAGGTTAAGTTGGTCAAGAAGGTCAGCCAAGAGGGCACCTCTCTGGCAGGTCCTGGGAAAACCCCAAAGGGGATGATGCGCATTAAAGTCCCCGAGTAGCAAAAATGGGGGAGGTAGCTGCCCAATAAGCTGAACGAAGTCTGCCCTGGTGACATCGAATAATGGAGGTATATAAATGGTACAGAGGGAAAAAAAACCAGGTGGGGAATGAAAAGGCCAACTGCAAGAGTTTGAAGACGGGTAGTCAGGGAGATAGGTTGACTATGAAGGTCATCCCGTATGAGCAGCATGACGCCCCCATGGGATGGAATGCCGACCTCAGGGGGAAGGTCAAAACAAATCGGTAAGTAATATGAAAACTCAAAGCGGTCGTGAAGGCGCAATTGCGTTTCCTGAAGGCAGAGTACAAGGGGATACTGAAAGCAGCCGTAAGTCCTATTTGTGTGATGTCCTTAGATTAGTTAGGTTTAAGTAGTTTGTGGGACCAAAGGCCGCGAACGTTACATTGGAGGACAGTCATTAGGAGGAAGAGATGTAGGCGTGTGAACTCGGCGGCTGCCGAGTGACAGCCGGTGTAAAGTCGCTACGACTGGACACAGAAGCGGAGGATCCTGCTCCATGGGGTCCACAGAAGCATCGGGTTGCTTTTGCGGTCGCTCCGTGGAGTCCAACGTTAAAAAACGGTTGGAGGTGCGCACCGGCGAGACAGAGGCCGGCCGGGCTAATGTATCACGTGGCGACAGTATCTTCGAGTTGGCGACGGAAAAGACCTTTTGCCTTTGGTGGACTTCTTCGAGCCTTTCCGGTGAGAGGAAGACTCGGGTGTTGTTTGGCTGGAGGATTGATGAAATCTTATTCACGGGAGTACTCCTCCTGTCCTTTCCTGCCTATTGGTTGTGTCGCTGGTGGCTTCGTCCCTTGAGGCGAGAGTTTGACGGGTTGTTGCACATCGGGATGGGGGGATGGCGATGCTACCATGACACTGGGGATTTCACCACCTCAGAGCTGAATTTGAGGTCGCATGTCTGAGTGGCCATGTCCTTCATGGAGCGAGGGGTAACAAGTTCAAATGGCTCTGAGCACTATGGGACTAAACTTCTAAGGTCATCAGTCCCCTAGACTTAGAACTACTTAAACCTAACTAATCTAAGGACATCACACACATCCATGCCCGAGGCAGGATTCGAACTTGCGACATTAGCGGTCGCGCTGTTCCAGACTGAAGCGCCTAGAACCGCTCGGCCACACCGGCCGGCGGGTAACGGGAACTGTACTATACGTGCCAGACGGGAGAACACAGGGTTTGCAACTAGCCAGTAACTTGCGAGCTACTGGGTAAGGCACTTTTGCTTTACTCCAATCTCTTTGACAGCCCGCTCACCAAGATACACGGGACAATCCCGAGAGGAAGCGACATGGCCCCCATTGCAGTTGATACAGCAGGGAGAAGGACAATCGCCATCGTGTACATCCCTATCACAAGTTACACATTTTGCTGGGTGTCGACAAGATGTTCTAGCGTGGTTGAAACGATGACACTGGTAGCAGCGCATTAGGATGGGAATGTACGGCTGGACTGAGATAATTTCACAGCCTGCCTTTATCTGGGACGGAAACACCATCCAATCTAAGGTGAGAAAGAGAGTGCAGGTGGGCACTAAGGAGGAATCTACCTTTTTCATTACATGATGGACGGCAATGGCATCCTGATCAGAGAGGTAAGATTGGGTTTCGGCTTCGTTTAGACCGTCGAGCAGCCTGGTGTAAATTACACCACAGGAAGAATTCAAAGTTCGATGGGCCTCGACACGAACAGGGTAACCATGGAGAAGCGAGGCAGCAAGGAGTAGTTGTGCTGGAGAATCACAAGTAGTCTCCAAAATCAAAGTGCCATTCCGTAAACGAGAGCGGGATTTCACAGGGCCGGCAATTGCATCAACACCTTTCTGAATAATAAACCAATTCACTGTGGCGAAGGACTGACTGTCTAGAGTACGTGAGGCCACAAGGAACCGTCGTGCACCGGGAAGGGTCTTCGACTCATCACTACGTTTATGTTTTGTAGTCGTTGAGTGGGAAGATGATTGACTCATCGCGAGGAAATCCCCCATGACTGCCAGCGTCTCCGATGGCACGATCCTTCCAACTGGGGGCCCCCTTCACAAGGGGGCGCCGTAGGTGATTGTTTACACTTCAGGTCACACCTCCCGAACAACTGACAGAGGGACCAATCGGCAATAGGGGGAGGTAATCACCCCTCCCTGGGCCTGGCCTGTACTAGGGGGTACGTGCGAAACTCTACCTGTCCACCCATGACTATGAATTACGCGTTACCCAGTCGCCTGTTACTCGTCAGGCGCGTGGGCCGGCCTTCAAGAGTGCATAGAGAGGAAGAAGAAAAAAAAAAAGGATCGTCAAACACCAAAGCGGAGGAACGAGAGGGGAAAGGAAAGAAAGAAAGGAAAAGGGAGTGAAAAAACAAAGGTAAAACTGTTCTAACGTCAGCGACAGAAAGAGTGGAGAGCCCCCTGGGGGCCTACGTTAAAACACGAACTCCACCCCAAGCGCACATGACATGATAGCCCACGAGGGCTGAAGACCGGCTACTCGATTTCGTGAGCTCTCCATCGCCCCATAAAATTGTTTAATATATTAGCCTTTCAGCCAATGAGGAAACAGGAGCAGTACGTAGGCACTGTCATTGGTCATTCTCCTGTTTCTACTTACAGTGCTCCCGTAACGTTCTGCCCTCTCATAGAACATTTAGAACCCTTTCCGCGACGGCCGTCATGTGGACATTTCTCGCCCTGTAAAACCAACCATTTTAAAATGATGATGAAGATCCAGCCTACCCTCTTCAGGTTGAACCAAACCTTTCCCACGGCCGCTGGAATCTAGCTGAGGCGACTACCATTCCGAAACAGGCTTGGAAATGATATGTTTCAGTATCAGCATCACATTGCACCCCACCATAAAGCAGCATCTGCGAGGCAATGGTTTGTGGGCAATAACATTCCTGAAATGGACTGGTGTGCCCAGAATCTAGACCAGAACCTAATGGAACATTTTTAGGGTGGGTTAGAGCGAGACTTCGCTCCAGACCCAAGCGTCCAACATGCATGCATGTCCAAAGGAACATTGCATCGTAATTCGGAGTAACACAGGCACTGCAATATCTTATTTATTTGCAGACACCGACAAGAGACTTTCAAGTAAAATGTCTCCCCTGTACAGGAATGCACGAGGGTTGACAGAAAAGCAATGCCTCAGTCTTCGAAACTCTTCAACAGTCGGCAGCATTGGTATGCGGCAGGTACTGGCTTCTTCCACAGCCTCTTCTTTACAGCTCCAGTTGGCGGGAAATCTTAGCACAGAACGGTTGTGTTGTTAAAGTATGGAACCCTATGCAGGCGGTCGGTCAATGCAATTTAATCAACGTGCAATCACTGAATTCTTGACAGCAGAAGGTGTCACCCCAAAGGAGATTCATCAGAGAATGAAAGCAGTTTATGGTGATTGTGTCGGTCTGAGTAGTGTGTGTCGTTGGGCGGGTACGTTGAGGCGGGAACATCTGACCTGCGTGCCAAACGAAGAGTTGGACGCCCTGTGACAGCAACCACCGAGTTTCACAAGCGAAATTGCAAGCACAATAGGCATTTCATAAGAACGCGTGGGTCACATTATTGTTTTGCTTGCTTTCGGAAGATCTGTGCACGATGGGTACCCCGGAAGCTGGCTCTTGAAATGAAAGCGCACAAACTTGAAATTTGCGAGGAACTCCTCTGACGTTACGAGAGTGAAGGTGACTCCTTTCTCCATTCAATTGTGACATGAGAAGAAACGTGGGTACAACATTGCGACCCAGAAACGAAACGTCAGTCTATGCAATATCGACACAAAGACTCGTCCCAGAAAAAGAAATTCAATACGCAGCCCTCAGCTGGAAAAATCATGGCCACAGTGTTCTGGGGCGCAGATGGTGTTATCCATGTTGATTTCCTTGATCGTGGAACAACAATAAATTCAGCGCGTTGCATCACAGCGCTGTGAACTCTGAAACGATGGGCAAAAGGGTCTGAAAGAAAAAGGGAAATGTTTTCCTGCAGCATGACAATGCCAAACCACACACTTCACGTGCCACCACAGCAGAACTTCACAGGCTGAATCTCACCACCGTACGGCATCCCCCATACAGTCCACATTTAGCACCGACTGACTTCCATCTGTTCCCGATAATGACAGACGATCTGCGGGAACATCATTACGCTTCTGACGAAGACGTTGAGAGAACTTTGAGACTGTGGTTGCTTCAGAAAACTTGTTCATCGTTGGTAGAAATGTATCCAATTGGCTGATGATTATGTGGAAAAATGAATATTTGTAATTAAAGATCACATTGTAAGGATTATTGCTGCGTTTTGTTTATTAAAATATTCCCATCCAAACAATTAATGAAGGTGGAGGCATTACTTTTCATTCAACCCTCGTACATAATGTATGTACGAGTAGAGGTTGTAGACACATGCTTGACAACGTATGGAAGTTTGGGTCTGGCCGTGAATCGTGCTCGAATAGCCAGGTGGCAAGGTGACGATAAGCGGGAAACCCGGATTGTAGTTCCTGTCCGGCACTAATTTTCATTGTTGTCATTCCACTATACAGCTTATGTTTGTCCACATTCGCAACTGCGAATACATTTCACGTGTGTCTAAATTGGTTCAGTGTCTTCCTGTAACTCAACCTGGTGATAGCCCAAAACACTCTAGCACTACTAATTTTATTTTCATTTTAATTTCATTCGAAATGGTTGGTGAAAAACGAGCTACAGAATAAAAGGAAACTTTGCATCGACGAAGACAGTATTGTATAACGCCAACTGAAGGTGGATGAAAGCCAGAAACATGTATCGCCATAAATAAAGATACACAGCCCGCTCAAAAAATTCCGAGACTGATTTCAAAAAAATGGTTCAAATGGCTCTGAGTAATATGCGACTTAACTTCTGAGGTCATTAGTCACCTAGAACTTAGAACTAATTAAACCTAACTAAGCTAAGGACATCACACACATCCACGCCCGAGGCAGGATTCGAACCTGCGACCGAAGCGGTCGCTCGGTTCCAGACTGTAGCGCCTAGAACCACACGGGACTGATTTCATCCCTGGCGTATAAGCGACGTCCAGCGCAGTAACAACAGCGGCAGTCAGTTGAGAGCAGGGAGTGTCAAGTAGTGGGCGTGCAACTGCAGAGTGTTAGTGTTGTGTCAGAAATCGCAGTGACACAATATCTCTAAATCAAGTGTTCAAAACATTCTCTAGAACGTTTTCAGGAAGAGAAAAGTGTGTGTGTAAAGTATGTTGGGGAGTTGTTATGTGGGGAACAAAGTCAACGTGGAAGCCTGGCGCGACTTTATCCAAATGCGAAGCTTAAGACAAGCCGTTTCTGGAAAAACACGGATGACACGACTTGGTGTTATCAACACAAATCTATCACAAAACGACAAAGTGCATAAATTCACATGAAGTATCAACGCTTTGACGATATAACCGACATTTAAATCAATGTGACGCGCGAGTTATGCAACACCCCAAAGAAAGCCTCCCTGACAGTTTCACAAGGATGGACGTTCTGTACGTTGTGCTCAAGTCGGGGATACTTTGTAACACACTTGAAGAATTAAAGCAACTATATTCACTTTTCTCTGTTTTTATTAATCCAGTCTCTACGTACCTCTAAACTTTTGGGACTGGCGGGGGTGTACAGAAAGTGGCTGGTTGCCGCATTTTTTCAAGTAACTCAAGCAGTACTCAAGAATGCATCGCACAAGCATTCTGCACAACGTCTCTTTTAGACGTGCGTTACACTTTCCCATAACTCTCCCAATAAACCATAGTTGCTCATTCGCTTTCTCTACAACTGATCATATGTGCTAGTTCCATTTCACGTCGCTTTGCGACATTACAATATATGAGTAATCGATGTGATTTAGTCCTACAGTCTACCATTAATACTGTCTTCCTGCAGAAATGTTTCCTCTACCCATCCACGTTAAATTAGATTTATCTACATTTAAAGCGAGCTGAAACTTGTCGCTCAAAAAGAAGTCCAAGTCACCGCGAATCCCCCAACAGTTAGTCAATAACGATACTTCCCTATACACGACTGTGTAATCAACTAACAGTCTCACATTGCTGCCCAGCCATCGTTTATGTACACGGAAGACAGGAGTGGTCCTATCACAACTCCCGCAGTCACTGCAGACGTTACTTCGTCTCTGATAAAACAAAATGGTATGGCATGATTGGCTGTTAGTTCCTCAGGAGGGATACTCTACGGCCTATTGGCAAGTGCTTTCAAATGGACACCACTTCAGTGACTTGAACGGAAAGGGAACCTACAGTTTAACGTGGAGTCTGAACAACGTGTCGTTCCTGGCATATCTTCGCATTACTCACAAGGGAAAGTCCCCATCGCACCCCCTCAGATTTATCTTTAAGATACCCCAGAGGATAGCCAGTCAAAAACTGAACACAGATCATGCATGAAAACGGGAAGAACGCGTACTGAACTGTGAAAAAAGAAGCAAAATAGAAACAGAGAACGCTCCAAGCACAAGATGTGCAACATCGAGCAATTTAAAAGCATCTCGGCGTCATGGTTGTGTGGCCACGATGTTTGACTACAAAGCGACAGATTCGTGTTCAAATCTCTATCGTCCCACCCTCTCTTTTTTTTCACAAAATTATAAACTGTCCGTCCGGTCATTGACGTGGGTACGTAAGTCTTACCAGTCGCTGTTGCACACGGACGTTGCACTACGACACAGGCATAAAGTTGAATAAAGCGAACAGATGCGTAGATGACCGGACGGACAGTTCATAATTTTGTAAAAAAGGGGCACGAGGGAGATTTAAATACGGATCTCCCCCTTCGCAATCCAATACCGTGACCACATACTCACGACGCCGCGTCTACTCAAATATGGTCTATGATGCAGATCTTGAGTTTTGCCTGTTCACTATTTCTAGTTTGCTTCTTTTTTCACAGTTCAGTACATCATATTCCTGTTTTCATGCTTGATCTATGTTCAGTTTTTGATGGGTATCTACTGGGCTATTTTACCACTTAATTTGATGGGGGATGCGGTGGGGAGTTTTCCTTGTGGGATGAGAAGGCAGACAAACATTTTCAGTCAGTCCTGTTACCACTTTTTTCCGATCTGTTTCTTCGTCTTTGTTCCGTCAGTGGTTCTGTGCGGATTTCACATGATTTCTTTCGAATTCCATCGTTTTTATTACAAGGGTGGCTAGTCCCCTGACCGAAGTTTTACACCTTTGTGTACCCAGTTTGGTTGAACTCGAGGAGGTGCGGAACGTCGTAAGAAGAGCACGTGTTCTCTACGAGTTACTGTGGATGTCCCTACATGTATTAATTTTTCATTCAATAAAGTAATTATACGATCAACATTATACTTAACGATTCAAGAAAGCAGGTATTGAGTGACAGTCAGGTCAGGCCAAATGTGTACGCGTTATAGTAATGCACTGGTAATGTTAGGTTTAGTACATAGGACTCTAATTAAAGCTATAGTGGTATACGGCAGTTGATCATGTGATCTAATCAGAGGACAGACAGTCTGAAATGTTACAATGGAACTAACGACAAATGATTTTGGGTCACTGAATACGAAAGCACCTTCGCAATTCTAAAGACGTTATTGAGAGGAAAGAGTGAACTGGCGCTAAGTGTAACGAAATTTCTTGACACGAAATGTGTCTACATTTGCTACGTACATAGCCACGAGTTGGTTGCAGCTACAGCTTTAATATCTGTCTTTTTCCTGCCTAAGTCGGAAAAGAACACGAGCTTCCCAAAATAGAGGCAGCTCTATCTCGTTTCATTAGAGATAGGAAGCGTGGCAGTGTGTAATGCCTGGAAAGGACTCGAGCAGCGCCATGGTATGTTGTGCGGCGCTCGTTGACCACGCCCCGTGCCGTGCGCTCCCAAGGACATTACCTCTCGGCACGAGACGCCGAAACAGGAACGTCCGACCCAACACTTCCTCGCCTCTGCCCTTTTCATACTGTCTCTTTTTTTCTATTCCGATCATCTTAAAATAGGAGGAGGATCAGGAACGAGACACAGTATTACCTGCCAGTTTTCTACCCTGCGATAATGGATTTGGAAATGGACCACTTAGACTCATGAGGGTAGCTCTGAAGGGATTGAGTATGAACAGCAGAAACAGTGACACAAATTCTGTAGTAGTGGTGTCGAGTCCAGCGGCTTGGACCAAGCCGTGCGTCAGGCAGTTTTATGACAGAAACAGTTTACTTCTTAAAGAGATGCGCGATGAAATGTTTTTAAGTTCACTCTCTTCAGGCATGTGAAGACGGTATCCAGATGGCGACGAAAGGACTTGGATGATGCGAAAATGGCTACATAGTATGATATGAGATCAAGTTGTGATAGTGACCCACAAGAACTTTATGTTCATAAAGGTATGGAAATTTTGACGAAAATAGTACTCACCACAATCATTCACGTGCTGAGCGTACAAAGTGGTAGCAATGAACGCCGTGATTTCAAGTCCCTCAGACCATGAGATGTGAACTACGATAGGGGCTTTGTAGGTGATATGTTTTGTTACTTGTGGCATTCTTAACAGTCATTACAATCTATGCTGAAGTTGTTTTGAATGTGGTATTACAGTTTAGCAATGAACGAACAAATGTCCACCACGAGGTTGATGGATCGTAGCCACCTTCCTCAACACACATGTACTGACAGAAAATGCCTACCGAAGCTGTAAAATAGAATGAAATTAGTGAAGTACATCATTAATGACAACGAAGACCATCAATAGCCCGTGGTTTTATCGAATGATGACTCCTTGTGTGACTGCATAGGTGTAGTATCTCCGTCCTCATTCCGATGATTCGTAAGAGGTGGGATTAGAGAGGGAAGAGGTGTGTGTGTGTGTGTGTGTGTGTGTGTGTGTGTGTGTGTGTGTGTGTGTGTGTGTGTGTGTGTGAGAGAGAGAGAGAGAGAGAGAGAGAGAGAGAGAGAGAGAGAGAGAGACCGACCATCCGTGCTCCACATGGATAACTAAGTAGTGAGGTAGCAACTGCGCATTGCTGCGTGCTTGTCACGTTAACGCTCCGCTGAGAAAGTGTCACTATCTCTCCACCCAAGCCAAGTCAGCTCTTGACATACATGATTTCCCCTGAGTTATGATAAGAGGTCTGGCCTACCAGCAGTTTCATCAGACTTCTTACTGGATACCGTTCCGGTCTTAGCCTTGGACAGACTTTCCGGTTACGCTATATCTGTATTCTCAATTCTGTCGACGGAATTTCATAATGAATTGTATCATATCTTCCCAGAATAACATTTACGCTAAGAAATATCAAAATATACTAGAACACAATGACGAAAATATAAATTAAGACACATAAACTGACAACACGACAACGTATTTCAGAGAAACATAGCAAACCCACTGACACAAAAGAAACGATGCTGACCGTGTTAGTGGTTACTGATTTGTCAAAGTGTATTAGCGCGTGAATTGTGTTCTTATACTGCGACAGTTTTCATGGAATCTATGAACTCAGTGGTAGTGGACTTGGATTTTGCTTCTTGCTGTGCGATGGAAGGCGAAAATGATGGAGCACCTTCACAGTCTCATGTAACACGTCGCTCAGAATTGTTTTGTGCAATGGAAGGAATGAATCGCGAGAACCACTAATTAACCTCATTTATTACTTACACTGATTTATAAGAATGCAGTTCAACGTCGAAAATCTATGGCGCAGTAGTACGTAATTAGTAATTTATTCCCGTTACTTCTGTGTTGAGGTGGTACTACAGGCCTAGAAACTTTTGAGGAACCTAATATATTTATCCCCTTCAGCCCAAAGATTTTCGAGACTGGACTAATAAAAAATTGAGAAAGTTAATATGGGGGTTTTAATGCTTCAGGTCCTCTACATAGTACTTGAGAACGGACTGGTACATCAAGAAACAAACACGATTTATGGAACATAGTACTTTTAGAGCAACACGTAAGATACAATGAAGTAAAGGTTGTGTGTAGCACTGAATACATTGTCTGGAAAACAGTAATACAGGTTACAGAATAGGCCGAGCACGCTGGCGATCGCTTAAATAATGCCGTTTCTTTGGCGGCTCACCAGAGCGCGCCAGGATGCCGACCTAGTTGGCGCCTCTAATCAGGCCTGTGAACTTTATGGACGCGCGATCTTTGAAATCTCGAGCGTCATTAATGAAGGTACGTACATCAAGTGCAACACACGGAACTTTCAAACAACCATTTGAAACTGTCACGAAAATTTAATAATTTGTTTCATAATGTGGGGCCACAGTCATAATATATTTCTTTAGTCAGTACCACCATTAGACTCTTTATTTACAGTGTTACATTTACACGATCACGATTTCGGCTTTAAAGTGCCATTATCAAGTGTTTTAATGTTGCACAGTGCCTAAGATGGCATACTGACGTATTTAAAATACGCTATTAGACACACTGTCTCCCGGCCGGTGTGGCCGAGCGGTTCTAGGCGCTTCAGTCTGGAACCGCGCGACCGCTACGGTCGCAGATTCGGATCCTGCTTTGGGCATGGATGTGTGTGATGTCCTTAGGTTAGTTAGGTTTAAGAAGTACTAAGTTCTAGGGGACTGATGACCTCAGATGTTGAGTCCCATAGTGCTCAGAGCCATTTGAACACATTGTCTAAGGGTCAATATTTCTGGTGAAAGCCTACTGCTTTGTTTTATCACTGAATATACCATCTTGACTGAATTCAGTGATAAAACAAAGCAGTAGGCTTTTAACCATAAATATTGACCTTAGACAATATGTCTAATAGCGTATTTTAAATAGGACAGTATGCCATCTTAGGCACTGTGTAACATTAAAACACTTGTTAATAGCACTTTAAAGCCGAAATCATGATAGTGTAAATGTAACACTGCAAATAAAAAGCAATCTAATAGTGTTACTGACTTTAAAGAATGTGTCAGGAAAATACTTCTTTGTAATGCTCTACTTGCTGATCATAATGGCAGGATTGTCGGTTATGTAGTCAATGCGTTGCCCCTCGATGTAAACGTCTGCGTTTTGTCATTTTGTGTTACGTTCGTATTTATAACAGTAGGTCTCTTCATGATTTTTTTCCAGGAAAGAACTTCCTCGTTTTGCATTTGAATGAAGTCGCGGCAGGCGTTTACGCGTCGTTTTTGTTCGTGAGTCACGGTGTCCGGGACAGACTCTGCATACACTTTTCTCTTCTTCAGAACATTCTGGAGAATGCCTTGAACACTTTATTTACAGATGCTTGTCCACCACTTAACACTGCCTGCTCACAAATGACTGGTCGAATGTGCATCAGTTGCTTACAGTTGTTAGTTCAAGCTGTCATCACGATTACCGTACCGATGTCGCTTAAGCGTCGGGGATTAAATCGGTCTCTGAACTTTTTGGACTGAGGGTGCAGGAATTTTAATCTTATTAGGGACAGCAAACGTTGCAGGTGCCACCCTCACTAAGGGACTTTTGTACATTTAAAGCGGAGTAAGAACAAACGATGTCCAATTGTAACTTTCCAGCTGAACTGTGTGAGAGCAGATGTATGTGTAAAGCAGCAACTTTATGCCCAGCCGAGAAGTGTGACCGTTATCCCTCCCGTTCGATCCACGTCACTCTTTCCACAGGACTTCTGTCTGCGGTACACGGGAAGAGCAACCAAGAAATGTAAGTGGAAACTTAAGAACGATACTCTGATATGAGCCAAACAGAATATACAATTAGTATAAATCGTGCTAAGAAGAAAATCAATATTAGTTGAAAAAGAGAATCCTCCTTAAGTACGAAGGTAATACCTGGCACGCTGAGATATTTTTTTCCTGTGTTACGTGTTACACAGACACACGCGACAGCTATCAGAGATGTGGTGATATTTAGAGGATCAAAGCACACTCATCACAAACGCAAACGGAAATTCAGTGTTACTAGTGACAAGTATTAACGATAGTTTTATTTAAGAATGTTAATTTTTATAATTCTATAACAATTGGAAGCCAACGGCCATGCCGCAGCGGTAACACCGGTTCCCATCATATCACCGAAGTGAAACACTGTCAAACTAGGCTACCACTACGATGGGTGACCATGCGGTCTGCCGAGCGCTGTTGGCAAGTGGGGTGCTCTTATTTCCTGCGAGGCAAACTGAGGAGCCACTTGACAGAAGTAGCGGCTCCGGTCTCGTAAACTGACATACGGCCAGGAGAGTGGTATGCTGACCACATGCTTTTCCATATCCGCATCCAGTACCACCTGTCTGCCGAGGATGACACGGCGGCCGGTCGGTTCAGTTGGGTCTTCATGGCCTGTTTGGGCGGAGTTCAGTCTTTATAAAAAGTGGAAAGAATAGTAAACTCCTAATATTCTCATTTTGAGCAAACCGTCAGTCTCCTTCTATAGTGGTCAATCCAAGGATTCGTTTGCAACAGCTACAATGGCAGCTTGTCTCCATCCTGTGCGTCTTTCAGCTTTTTTCTTCATTTCTTTATAGGTGTTACATCCCACATCTTTCACGATTTGATCCTTGTACCTCACTCGTGGTCTTCCTCTCAGTCTCTTTCCCTCGACATATCCCTCTATGATTGTGTTCAGCAGTCCTTTATGTTTTAATAGATGGCCTGTAAATTGCACTCTTCTTTTAACAATGAAGCTCCAGAAGCTTCTCTTCTCACCTGCTCTTCCCAGAACCACTTCGTTTGTGACCTTGTGGATGCATTTTATTTTGAGCATGCGTCTAAAGCACCACATTTCAAAAGAATTTAGCTTCTGGTCTTCCTCTGTCCCGAGAGTCCATGTTTCACACCCATAGCATGTCACACTCCACACACGATTTCAAAAATCTTTTCCTGATTTCAAGGCTGTTGCTGTTAGATGTTAAGATGTTTTTCTTCTTGTTAAAAGCAGCCTTTGCTTGAGCAATTCTACTTCTCACGTCTGCCTTGCTCCTTCCATCCCTGATAATATTACTGCCCAGATAAGTAAATTTATCAACTTGTTCAAGCAGTTCATTGCCTACATGAACTTGGACTTTCACTTGATCTTTTTTGTCGTATGCAATTACTTTTGTTTTTGCTTTATTAATTCTCATATTATATTCTTCCCTCAAAACTTTATCCATTCTATTCAGTAGGACTACAAGATCTTCTTCACTTTCAGCCAGGACAACTATATCATCGGCATATCTTATCTATTCGTTGGCCTACTGTTAACCGACGATTCCGAACCATTGCGGAACTCTGTTTTCCACATAAGACGTGTGTCTTAAGTGCCTAGAATTCCTTTTCTGTGGACGAAGTGGCAGATTCTTCTACCAGGCACCACTGCTGCACATTTACCTGAATGAGTTGACCAACCGTCATCGATGCAGCAAGTGTCACTTGGATCAGAGTACTTTTTTCATAAAAACAGTTTCACATATTCGGTGATTTTGCAATTGCTGACGTGACAAAACAACACGCTAACACATTAAGTATTGTAAAAGTCATTATAAGCAACGAAACGTAATATGTGCGCCACAAACCAAACAACAATTGAGCCAATAGACGGCTACATAGTTATGAACGAAGACACACACACACACACACACACACACACACACACACACACACACACACACACACACACACACACACAAAAAAACAATTTTTTCCTCTACGGTAAGACAGTTAACATGCAATTTTATCCAAATGTAAAAAAACGATTTCGTAAGGTCTGCGTTGTGGCAGTCATAGGTCTGGCTCCTCCCCCACGACAGCACTCTCAGATACACAGCACTGAGTGTGTCAGTTATTTTTTTATATATAAAAAGAATGAAGACTTTTTCGCAGCCAGCCTACTCGCCGGAGCTGGCCTCCAACGTAATATTAGTGTTCCCTAGAACGCAAAGGGAACCAACTGCGAACGGTTTAGAGGACACGGGAGTGGTGAAACAAAACTCGCTGAATAGTGAAAAGAAACGCTTCAGCGTAACAGGAGCTTCTGCGCTAACAGCTGGTCAACTCATTCAGAACAGTATACGTGTAGTAGAGCACTTAATGGAAAGCCACTCACTATCACGCCTATGCGCGCAGGAATTTCATTGTAGTTACTCTACTGTGCTCCCTCAAATACAATTCACTGCCAAAGATAGGAACTCACAGGACAAAATTTCAAGACCGACCTAAAACCACGATTGCTCGGATTTGTGGTGTGATACTTACAGTTACCGGCACACATTTTTTGAGCGTCTATCCACTAATCGTGCACTGAGTGCTTTGGTGGGCAGAATCTGATACAGAATGACGCAACACCCTGTCATTTTATGTTGTGACAGACAGGTACTTAACATCTGAACATGTCGAATTTGATATTAAATATAAATCTATCTTCTCCGCTTTAAACACTGTAATATATGTACTGATCACAATTTGCAAGACTAGTTACACACGTAACCCAAAAATATGAGAAAAAACCGTAGACGCTTATTAAAACGTTTAATATCTGTTCTGTTAGTGTACAAAACTACTCTTTTAAAGCAGTTTTCCATCATTTCTACCGCCATGATCATTACACACCTAACACTGGAAAATAATATGCTGTACCAATTCTTGGGACACTAGAGCGTATCCAGTTTTAGGAGCTTCGGCAGTCGCAGCAACCATATTCACGTGCACGTGTCAATTAGTCGGATGAAGTAAAACCTTCGCGTGAACCCACAAAAATTCCATGAGCGTCATATCTGAATGGAATATCATCGCCACGGCGAGTCCATAGCTGCCCAAATTTTGTATCAAGTGCGCATCGAATTTTAAACCAACATAATCCTATTAATTACTAGAATCTATTCCAGAAACCGTGGGAGTAAATTTTCACGTAACTTTTGGCACACGTCTCCGTTCCGTATCCCACATAACGCAGTTACTCGGTAACGTGCGACTGTAGACCTTGAATTCCGCGCACGAAGACTGCTCGGCAAACATTCATGAGCTAGCTCTAAGCGTTTACAAGATTATACTGGTGAGGTACAGAAGGAAACAAAATGAGACTATAGGCGTTCTAAGTACAAAGTGGTGCAGTATGCTATTGGTAAGTGTCTGTGTGATAAAACTCTAGAAACTACGATGCTAACCGCGATAAAAAGAACGCTGTGTACGAAACCAAACACAAAGGAGAAAGAGCTAAGCATAAAGTGACAGGCGATATCAGGAAACAGTTTCAGTTTTACATAACACATGCAGTTAATATATGATAACAGAAAAAACACTGTTCGATGTTTCTCTAAACAATAAACTAAGAGTGATATACTCTGACGATATATAGTGAAAATCATTTTCTTGCGATACTCGCAACCTCAGAAAAGAATACTCAGTGGCCATCAATGAAACAATATCGATGGCCACATCCTGTCAATGACGCCCATTACTGGGTTGATTAGCCTGGACGAACGCTAGTAGTGAAGGCGTGTTTATAACAAAAATATCTAGTGAGATTAGTACAGACTCAGAATGCGAAATAATTTAGGTGGAGATGAGTGTTAAGTGTGGAACAAACTTGGCGATACGATGCTTTTATGGGCCCTCTGCCTCTGCAAACGGCAGTGGTAGAACGGTTGAAGTTAAACTTGTCGAACATTTCGCGTAAATTTCCTGGCCATGTCAATAGTTTTATGCGGAGATTTTAACTTACCAGCTACAGACTGGGACGCTTAAGTAATTAGGATGGACAGTAGGGATAGAGAATCAGGTCAACTTGTTTTAACAGCCTTGTTCGAAAATTACCTTGAGCAATTAATCAGAGAACACACTAGTGAAGATAACATCTTGGGCCTGTTGGTTAAGAACAGAACCGAACTTTTAGAGACAGCGTAGAACAGTGTATGAATGATCAGAAGGCTGTTGCAGCATCACTGAATACGGCTGACGGAACCGCGCTCCTGCTACGGTCGCAGGTTCGAATCCTGCCTCGGGCATGGATGTGTGTGATGTCCTTAGGTTAGTTAGGTTTAAGTAGTTCTACGTCTAGGGGACTGATGACCTCAGATGTTAAGTCCCATAGTGCTTAGAGCCATTTCAACAATTTGAACTAATTACAGTCCTAAATAATAAGCAAAAATGGGGTTAAAAAATTTTGTGTGAAAACTACATACTGACCCAGTGGTTTTACTTCGAGACTACTCATAAATACAGCAGTACAAACTCAAGTTGGAGGGCGGGAATTATTTGAATACGACTGTAAACAGGAATACAAAGAAAGGGAGGAAGATCTTTCTGTTGAGCAAGAGCGACTAGAAACAGTTCAGATTACCATCTCTAGCATTGTAAATGTTGAGCATGAATGAAGACAGTACAAGATCATCGTACAACACGCTTTAGACAATTATATACCGAGCAGAATTGTGGAAGATGGAAAAGACACACCGTGGTTTGATAACCGCGTTAGGAAGAATGCAAATTTAAAAGTAGCCAAAGCCCAACAGACAAATAAAAACTTAAAGGAGCAAACAGAGTAAGAAGGGCTGTGTGTGAAGTGTTCAACGAATGCGATAGTAAAACTTTTTTCTACCAACTTGCCAGAAAATACTAGAAGGTTCTGGTTTTAACGTCAAATCAGTAAACGGATCGAAGCCATCCGCCTAGGTACTCTTTGACCGTAATGGTCCTCAAACAGGATGACACAGTCAGAAATATTAAACGTCCTTTGCCAAAACTTTCACAGAGAAAGATCACACTGTAGTTTCTCTTTAAATCGTCGCTCTCAAGACAAAATGACAGATATTCACATGAGAGACCATATGCTAGGAAAAGCAACTGAAATTGCTCAACACAGGAAAGGCAACTGGACCTGACGGGGTTACTAATTCGATTCTACACAGAAGGATGCGGAAGAACTTGCTTATCTTCTTGCAGCAGTTTATAGCAGGTCTCTGGAGGAGCGAAGTGTCCCTGATGATAAAAAGCACAGGTCATTCCAGTTGTCTGGAAGAGTCACACAGACGCACAAAACTATATCCCTACATCTCTCAAGTCTGTCTGTGTTGTAGAATATTAGTACACATTTATGCTCAGGTATTATGAGATTTTTGGAGACCGAAAATCTCTGTACGAACCAGCATCGGTTCCGGAAACAACAATCGCGTGAAACCCAACTCTTTCCTTTCGTACAGGTAAGGCCTGTTCCTCCACTTGCAAAAGGCATTCTATGAAGTCGCGCACAGACGCCTGCTAAAAATAAAAAAATATGCTATCGTATAAAATATCGGACCGATTGTGAAAATAAATTCGGATGTGTCCAAGGGGAGTATTATGGAAACAATTTTGACAGCATATGTAAATGACCTAGTAGATAACGTCCGAAGAGCTATGAGGTGTTTCGCAGATGATGCTGTTGTATACAGAGGAGTCGCAACACTATAAAATTGTAGCGAAAACGCAGGAAAACCTGCAAAGGATCGATGCTTAATACAATGAGTGGCAACTGACTCAACATAAAAAATCTAATGTATTGTGAATAAATAAACAGAAAGCCCCTTTATTGTGTGATTACAAAATTGCAGAACAATCGCTGGAAGCAGTTACTTCTATAAAATATCTAGGTGTATGGGTACGGAGCGATTTGAAATGGAACGATCACATAAAATTAATCGCAGATGCCAGACAAATTCACTGAAAGAATACTCAGGAAGTGTAATGCATCAACGAAAGACACAGATTACTAAACTCTCGCTCAATCAGTTTTTTAATATTGCACGTCAGTATGGGTTCTGTACCATATACTACTGATAGAGGAAATAGAGAAGATCCCAAGAAGAGCAGCACATTTCGTTACAGGATCATTTAGTAAGCGCGAAAGCGTCACGGAGAAGCTCAGCCAACTCCAGTGGCAGACACGGCAATAAAGGCGTTATGTCTCACGGTATGGTCTATTTCTGAAGTTCCGAGAACAAAAGTTTCTAGAAAAGTCAACCAATATATTGTTTACTCCTATGGAAAAACCATTGAGGTAAACTCAGATATTCGATCCCACACGGAAGCTTACCAGCAATCGTTCTTCCCGTGAACCATACGCGACTGCAGCAGAAGAGGGGAAGTGACAGGTACATTAAGTACCCTCTGTCACTCACCGTAAGGTGGCTTGCGGAGTATAGCTGTAGATATTACCTCTGTTGCACAAACATTTGAGCATTCAACTGGAAATATCAAGCAGGATTCCCGCCTCACTTCGCATCAGCGACTGCATTTACACTCAAGGAAAAAACTGTTTTTCCACCATATCTATTTGTGTCAACAAGACATTTGCGTGCGCGAGTGTATTTCGAAATAAAAATTCTTGCTCGTCATCTGATGCATTCCCGAAACATGCTTGGGAACTTCCAGGTACGATTCCAGTCGAAATAGTTACGAAAATAGTAAACGTAGCCAAGTCGTAGTTATGGAGAACGCCTGCACGGAAGCACGGCAGATGACAATTGAAACGAGGAAACGCCCGCCACGAATAAAATGTCGCCAAACTGAGTGTACTATCGACACATCAGATGTCTAGTCTGTTTTACAGTTTACCGGAAAGCGGTGATCCAGCGAAACCAGAAGACAGAAACACGAATCCTGTACGCCCACTGAAAATACCACTGTAACATTCAGAGAGAGTTTACCATCGCAACACGTGTTTAGGACTTTTAAGAAAATCTCTCTTAACACACAGTTTAGCTCAATACAACTCGTTTTCATATACTATACGCGTGGCCGGCATTTGGATGGGTGACCATCCTGGCCGTCATCCGCTGTTGCCATTTTTCGGGGTGCACTCAGCCTCGTAATGCCAACTGAGGAGCTACTCGACCGAGTAGTAGCGGCTCCGGTTAAAGAAAACCATCACAACGACCGGGAGAGCGGTGTGCTGACCACACGCCCCTCCTATCGTCATCCTCAACTGAGGATGACACGGCGGTCGGATGGTCCCGATGGGCCACTTGTGGCCTGAAGACGGAGTGCTCTCTCATACGCATCTTAGAAAGGAAACTAAACATTCATCCAGACGTGTCTGTCCAAACCATCACTAAAATTGGTGACATTTAAATAAAATAGTCACCTGGTTCACAACGAGGAAAGAAATTTACTTAGCGAAGATTGCGACGGTTGGAAAACTTCTGCTATACCCTGCTGATAGAGAACCGAGTCCTGCATCTACCGCCCACCAATTCGACACGTGAACCACGGCGCATCGTTCGATGCGAATATCTAACTGCGTTAAGTTTGAATGGCCTGAAAAACTTACTTTGCTACCTACAAAATAATTAATATTCATTTCCACTATATGGACCTTGCTAAAAAATTAAAATAATCCTTGAAGAGGTAGTAATCACACAGACACGATTTTGAAACAATTATGTACGATACATGCACATGACACTCACAAGGGATGTTTGCTATTTAATTTATTACTATTACTAAGAATATATTTTATCTGGGATTCCAATTGCGAATTTCGCAAAATAGATTCCTTTTAATTCCTGTGCAACCACCGCTTCCTTCACAATCAGTGTTTTTTTTTCAGTAATTACGCTGCTGGAAAAAATGTAACACCCTCAGGGACTGGGCATACTGACAAGGGAACCTCCCCATCGCAAGCCCCTCAGATTTTGTCGAAGATGCCCAGCGGATGTCCCGTCAAAAAGTAAACACAGATCAAACATGGAAATAGGAAGGTGATGTACTGAGCTGTGTGTGGAAAAAACAGTGAACGGTCCAAGCTTAAGAAGTGAAACACTGAGCAGAGTAGAAGAACAGTGGCGTTGCGCAGCGGGCGACCCGTATTCTCAACCCCTTCATGCCCTTAATCATTTTTTTTTTAATTTCACAACTATGCCGGCCGCAGTGGTCGAGCGGTACTAGGCGCTTCAGTCTGGAACCGCGCGACCGCTACGGTCGCAGATTCGAATCCTGCCTCTGTCATGGATGTGCGTGATGTCCTTAGGTTATTTAGGTTTAAGTAGTTCTAAGTTCTAGGGGACTGATGACCTCAGATGTTAAGTACCATAGTGCTCAGAGCCATTTCAACATTTTTTTTATTTCAAAACTTTATGAACCGTCCGTCCGGCCACTAAAATGTTTGTTCTCTTGCTCTAGTATTGACAGTTATACTAAACATTATATACCCAATGTAAGTCATGTGGTAAGAATACATTACTGTCTCAAGTAAATGTGAAACAGTGAGAACAGGAAAGAGAACTCATAGCCGTCTCACAGGAATTAAAACAACAAATAATCGGATGTGAACTATGTTACAACAAATGAATTCAAGAGTCTAAACTTGCAAAACGGAACGCAACGTAAAAAACATATTTTTGACAGAGCACAGGAAAACTGTGTGGCAAACTTGCGTTCATCTGTTCCACCCTGTGTGACAAACTATTATGTTTTCATCATTTCCTTGGGAGTGGTCACATTCACATTCATACGAACACCTAAATCGGGCAAGGAAGCATATCTCCCTCACTCACCAAGCGAACAAATTAGGTCCTAACATACGACACTGCTGTCACTCTAGCCGTGTATGACACACCAGGCGTGTTTCCGGTGGAGCATTCGGTTGACTTGTCGCCTTGTCATCAAGGGTTCGCGGTTTCCATTCGAAAGCCACTTCCTTTCGGCAGCTACTGGAGTAGTTGTGCAGAATCATGTTTCATTATAGGCCCCTTCCTTACAATTCGCTGTTGCAAACAGACGTTACACCACGACACGGACACAGGTTTGAATACGGCGAACAGCGAGGAAAAAAAAAAGCACAACCCAGCTTTAAACACATCTCGCCCGCTTGGTAGTCCAATACAGTGACAACCTAACCACGACTGCAATCCTCTTTCTCGCTCAATGTTGCACTTGTTAGGCTTCGACCTTGCACTTTTTCTATTTTACTTCTTTCACATTTCAGTATACCTTCTTCCTGTTTTCATACTTGATCTGTATTTAGTTTTTGATGGATTGTCTACTCGGCCCTCTTTCCACTAAATCTGAGGGGGGGGGGGGGGGGGGTGCGATGTAGAGTTTCCCTTACGAGGGGTTGTAGTGTTAGTGACTAATTTGTCACGGTCACGGTCAATCAGATGACGCTCTGAGGCCTGCCTGAGCGCCCACTGCTTTAAGTCTACAGGCAGTAACTGTGCTCTGTTTGGAGATGAACAGCGTGTGCAACATTCATTCTAGGGTACAACCATACCCCACCGACGAGTACGTACTCCTGCCGGACAGCTTCCGCTATTTCAGCGGGGTCGCACTGCCAGCATGTCGGATGCTAGTAATCGACGGACGGCTGGACATGTTCGCAGGTTCCGCCTGCTGTGTCATCAGGAACCACTGAGACCAACCTAACTCTGACCGGACTATCACTGACACCACAACAACGTCAAGCACGGCTACTCTGGTGTCCTGAAAGAGATGATTGGAGAGTGGAACGGCGCTCTGGTGTCTTCAGTGATGAGAGTAGTTTCTGTCTGAATGCGAGTGACGGATGTACACTTGGATGGCACATACCCGGTAAGCGGCGTATTCAAGAGTCCATTCGCACACGGCACACAAGTTCCGCCACAGGCTTCATGCTGCGTATGTGTTTTTTTTTTGGGTGGGGGGAGGGGAGGTGGAGGTGGGAGAGAGAGAGACACCAGTTACAACTCTGTCACATTTGGTGTTTCGGCAGAGTAAAGTAACCAGTGGCCGCTTTCCCTTTGTTGTTGACATTTCTCTGACAAGGAAGGTGACGCACTTCTTCAGCAAGACAATGCACGTCCACAGAGGACTGTTGCAACGCAACGTGTTCTTAGGCTCGTACAACAGCCCTGGCCAGCTACATCACCAGATCTTTCGCCAGCTGAACACACATATATGGTGAAGCGGGAACTTTCTTGTGCTCCAGGGTCTGCATGAACCGTTGCCGAACTGCAACAAAAGGCACAAGATGCTTGGAACAATCTATCACAGAGAGCCATTCAGCACCATTATGATCGTTCACATGTGAGATCCCACGCCTGCGTTGCCGCCACTGTGCTTTGATGCGACTGTTTGGCCACGCTTAATTAGGGCATGTGTGTTTCATTACGATGATAAACTACCTGACATCTCACTTACCAGTAAATTGATGTTGTCCCTGAGAATGTTGCATTTTTGCGGCAGCATTTAACAGTAACTGAATAAGTGAAAAAAACAGCTAAAATGGGAGATTCTTACATTCTTATTACTAGAATCCAACACAAAATGAATTAGAATTACCTTGAATTCCAATTACCTAGCGTCGCTCGATGTATCTGTATTTCTGTGCTGACGAATGCACCAAGAACGCTACTAAAACCATTACCAACGCCAACCATAACTTGAGAAATTTTATAACATTTGCAGTATCTTCTTTCTCTGTGTACAAGCTGGCCCTTTCGCCTTACTTAACATTTTCCTCCACTAAAGAAATGTATTTAAACATAAGAGCAAGAAACACCCTGTCCGCTAGTTCAAATACGACACAGGTAAGAAATCCGAGCGGTCTTTGCGGTGCTGCGGTGTTGTTTTCGACTTCCCGTCTACAGCTGACTGCGCGAAACTGAATGCCTCCCGGGCAGAACAATAGGTCACCGCCAACACGTTAAGCAAGTGGCTCCGCGAAAAATTACAACCTGTCGTGCAACGGAAGGATCGTCTCATAGCGAAATTATATTCATTTTGGCTTCATTAGGCTGTAAACGTGTGCAGAGGATCCGCATGATTACAGACTTAGTTGCACCATAGCGTCCGTCACACTAAACTGAAGACGATAATTTTCCATCCACCGCAACCCATTTGCATAATGGAGAGCCGAAAGTACAATTCATTTCTTTCGGATGTGTGTCACAAACGATGGACGGAGGAGCATACATTTATTTTGAAATGCACCAGCTTTTGTTGGTTATTTCGCTATCCTGTAACTACAAAAGGCTTGCTCGTACGAACCCCTCCACCTCTCTCTCTCTCTCTCTCTCTCTCTCTCTCTCTCTCTCTCTCTCTCTCTCTCTCACTAACACACACACTACTCGTAAGTATGAGATAGTATCATATCTGTCTTTACAACCAACGTCCTTGCAAATCATTTTATCAGAACACTTTCACACCTGTACAGCCTTTAATTACTATTTGATACAAACCGTTCAGAGGTGTGTGACCTTCAATATATCACCGTTAGGATTCAGACAATAAGACAGTAAGCTAAATACGTTAGGCCCAGACCTTCACAGTTCCATACGAATCAACCAGATGAACAGTTCCTTCAACCTTAAAAAGGGGATAAATGTTCGAGTTTAACGTCTCGTCGACGCGGAGGATGTTAGAGGCCGAGTATGAGCCAAATTTGAGAAGAACGGGGCAGGAACTTGATCGCTGCCGGTGTGAAGAATCGTCCCCGCAATCGTCTAAAATAATTTAAGAAAGTCCAAATCATAAAGGCTGGACGGAAATTTGAAACCAGTTTGTCCCGCAACCTCATTTGTCTAATGGGGACAGTAATACACTGAGGTGATAAAAAGTAATGGGATAGTGACATACACATGTATAGATGGCGGTAGTATCGCGTAAGAAATGTGTCAATGGACAGTGCATTGGCTAAGGTGTCAATGGTACTCAAGTGATTCATGTGAAATAGTTTCCGACGTGATTGTGGCCGCATGACGAGAATTAAGACTTTGAACGCGGAATGGTAGTTGGAGCTAGACGCAAAGTACATTCCCTTTCGAAAATCGTTACGGAATTGAATATTCCGAGATTCACAGTGTCAAGAGTGCACCGAGAATATCAAATTTCAGACATTACCTCTCGCCACGTGTAACGCAGTGCCGGACTGCCTTCACTTAACGACCGAGAGCACCGGCGTTTGCGTAGAGTTGTCAGTGCCAAAAGACAAGTAACACTGTGTGAAATAACATGTATGTAATATGTAACATTGCTACATCTAATGACCAAGATACTTCAAAATTTTAAAGCTTCACTTATCTAATGATTTCAGTTAGCTAGCGAATCAGCAAAATAAAAGGTTTTTTGGTTGCAAGAAAATACCGCACAACACTAAGTCTGATACTTAGTATGTAAACCGTGTTTAAAAGTAAAAATCTATGTTCGATTTTCTGTAACATTGCTCTTGGAGCAGAAGGAAGACATTTCATAACAACAACAACAAAAAACTTTGACTCTCCTGAGAACAACTTTCATAAAACAGACGCCAGTCATAAATGCCTAAAAGAGATGACAGGCTAATATACGACAATTGACAGTATTCTGAAAGGCTTTTAACCTTTTAGACATTACAGTAGTAGTTCATTTTACATGTTAATCATGTCAAGGTCAGAAAGCAATGGAGTAAATCTCGCTGCAGTAGGAGAAAAAAAATGGGACGGTGAGAGTTGGGTGGGAAGACGGAAGTGACAGTGGAGGTTCAGCGGATGGCGGCGATGTGTGTGGCTGAGAAAGACGGGCAACTGAAATAGAATATTCCTACGCGACTATCGCAAGCGAAAACTTTTCACGACCTTGAGTAACTACATAGCATGTAACATAGCGTATACGTAATCCCCTGCAAACACTCGTCTAAGACGACCTTCATTATGAAAGCGACAGCTGCACACCACTTATTTCTCGGCTGCTCCCGGCGTCACTTAACCGCAAAGTTTTTAGATCGCGGGGGAGCTTAGTTCGAAATATTACATAAAACAACATTACGACTGAAGTATCTTCTGAGAGACATGGCATGCTTCCACAGTTAGAAAAACGACAGAAGAGCATCGTCGAATCTGATGTATAGCACAAGAATTCATGTAACATTTTTCTCCCACTGAAGCCAACAATAATCCGAGAAAAATCCGAGCACCTTTTCATTCGTGAAGAAGACACTAGCTAAGAGTCAAACTTCAACATCCTACCGTGCACCATTCTTTGCTGCCAGATGCCACTAACACAGAATGTTTTCTCAAACCACTCAACTGTTGGAGATTCAAGGAGACATTCACAACACTGTTACCTCACTTCCTTTTCATAAACAATAGAAATCCGGAAATTTCAATGGCAGCAGTTGCTGCAAAATGTCACTATTCCAAATCACTTGCGAAGTAATTTTAGTTTATAAATTCCCAGAAATAGTATTCAAAACTCCCAACTTCTGCATCTCAAACGCGCAACACGATCCGTAAAACAAAAAAACCAGATTATCAATTTTAAATTTGTTGCAGTATTCATTCCTTTTCCGAGGAACTAATCTGAGTCTGATAGCAAAAATCAGTACCACATTTACGACTGTGTGAAAATTTACTAATTCATTTTTCTCTTTACCGTCATTACTGGTCTTGCATTCAATACCATCAACGGCTCTTTGAGTAGTACTGTAGACATATTCGGGTCTGATAAACATGCTTTTCAATGTTTTCGTCTCGCAAGACTACCGTATTGGTCTTCTTTCTTGAGGCATCTAGTTATTTTTCGCATCCACGTAACTCACTCCCCATTCCTCATTCACATGCAAAATACATAAACATGTTGTTGTTGTTGTTGTTGTTGTCTTCAGTCTGAAGACTGGTTTGATGCAGCTCTCCATGCTACTCTATTCTGTGCAAGCCTCTTCATCCCCGAACAACTACTGTAACGTACATCCTTCTGAATCTGCTTACTGTATTCATCTCTTGGTCTCCTGCTACAGTTTTTACCCTCCACACTTCCCTCCAGTACTAAGTTGGTGATCCCTTCTTCTACTGAGGTTCTGTCACAAACTTCTTTCCTCCCCAATTCTATTCAATACCTCCTCATTAGTTACGTAATCTACCCACCTAATCTTCGGCATTCTTCTGTAGCACAACATTTCAAAAGCTTCTATTCTCTTCTTGTCTAAACTGTTTATCGTCCATGTTCCACTTCCTTAGATGGCTAGACTAACATCTATACTCGATCTTAAATTTCTTTTCCTCAGAAACGTTTTTGTTGCCATTGACAATCTATATTCCATGTTCTCTCTACTTCAGCGATCATTCTTTATTTTGCTGCCCAAATAGCGAAACTCACCTTCTACTGTGTCTCGTTTCCTAATCTGGTTCCCTCCGTTTCACCTGATTTAATTCGACTACATTCCATTACCCTGGTTTTGCTTTTGTTGATGTTCGTCTTATATCCACCTTTCAAGATTCTGTCCATTCCGTTCAACTGCCCTTCCAAGTCATTTGCTATTTTTCTCCCAGTATCATGTCCCCCATCTCCATCTACGTCCTCCTCCATTTCTATAATATTGTCTACAAGTCCATTTGCTTTGTATAGACCCTCTATATTCTCCTTACACCTTTCAGCTTTCCCGTCTTTGCTTACGACAGGTTTCCCCCCTGAAAAGTATGAACAAGTCTCCCGAGTCGCAGACCGGTGGCGCACCAAATTTCTTAATCTTAGATTGGTAGAATATGAAGTTATAAACGCAACAATTTCCAAATCAGTGAGCTTGCAATGATAACGAAACGGCGGTTATAAGAAAACAAAATTTTTTAAGATGGTTAGTTCCCAGCACTTCCTGTACTCATTTAACTCGAGTAAATTGTTTCTTATATAAGTGAAAAAGCATTAATTATATGTGGCAGTCAAATGAAAACGAGACAGACAGAAAAAGATTAGCGAACTGTTTATTATTCAAAAGTAATCGTTATAACTGTTAATACAGTTATCCCACTGGGAGACAGTATGGTCAATGCGTGCATGGGAAAACGTTTTCGGTTGCCTACAGAATCATGATAGCACCCAGCTGTATACCTTTTTGTCCGAAGCAAATTGTCGACCACAAATGTCTTCCTTCAGGCTTCCAAAAATACGGAAATCATGCTGAGAGAGATCGGGACTGTACGGAGGATGTGTAAGGGCTGCCCAGTGAAACTTCTGCACTGTAGTCGAAACAACAGCCACGCTAGTTCCAGGGAAGTCGTGAAACCTTTTCCTTTGACTTCGAAGATCCGCTGCTCATTGACAGTGTGGAACGAGGCGCCAAAATTAACGCTCAGCGGTACTAGAACACATTGCAAAAAGTGAAGTGCACCAGGAAGTCAAACTCCCAGGAATATTGACGATCGACGTATCATTCTGTTTCAAGTTAATGCCTGGCCACATGTTGTCCAGATTGTTCCGCTGGGAAGCCCTTACACACCCTCCGCACTGTCCCGATCTCTCCCCACGCGATTTCCATATTTTTGGAGGCCTGACGGAAGACCTTCGTGGTCTCCATTTGATCCGGACGAAGAGGTGCACGCCTAGGCACAATCATGGTTCCGTAAGCAATCGCAAATATTTTCCCACGAAGTCCTCCACTGCCTTGTCTCACAGTGGGATAAATGTATTAACAGTTAGGGCGATTACTTTTGAAATTAGTATCAGTTTACTTACTTTTTTCCACCTGCCTCGTTTTAATTTGACTGCCCTTCATAAAAAACTAGATGCATCCGCAGACATGCTACCAATTTTCGCAACTGACATTTCTTGGGGATTCTTTCGTCCTTAAATTTGCTATCAGCGTTCCGAAAAAAATTAATAATTTCATGCATGGCAATACTGTGTGTATGTGAAAACTGCAAAAATTATGACGTCGTTCCAATTTCAGATTGCACTTATTTGTCTGTAACGAATGGGGGAGCCGACACTCAACTCTGTGGAAAGTGAGGGTACTCCACCTATAAGAAAAGCATGTCTATAGAAGCACTCCTGTGTTCAAATCAATCTTCAGGTTTCCAGTTGCTTTAGTTTCCCTGTAGGTTACTTATATTTCGCTGCTGTACTTACTACGCCGTCTGTGATCTCACTGCACCAGAGGTCGCTAACTCTCGCCAGTGTGGGGGCGTTCAACCGGCAAACAACCGGTTCTAATACTGGTGTGGAAACACTTTTGTCACCAGCAGTTTGCCGCCAAGGATAGGAGAAGTGGTGGAGTGTAGTTTCGGATTACCAAATACTGCAAAATCTCTCCGCAATGACTCGTGGAGTGGTAGTGTATGACTGTTGGTCATCCGTCTATAAGCGGCGCTCCTGCTGTTATTCCAAAGTAGCTGTTTATATTCAACATTTTTACTAGGTGATTGTCGACAGCTATAAATATTTGAAGAAATTCATAACACGCTGCCTTATGAGTATTTCCTTTATTACGACCACTTCGGCCACTGACTATTATTATAAAGTTTCATCACAATATGTTTTCTTTGCACAGATCTTGTCCACACAATGTGAAAAATTCACAAATCTCATACATCAACTGCGTATTGTGTGTACTTTGTAGCTCCAAAAACCAATTACATATAACCTCTGTGTTTTAGAAAATGAGAAAAGCAAATAGAATTGACATGACATGATTGAAAGCATGTTATCAAAAAAGAAGTTAGAAAACGTTCTAAAAATTACAAATTACGTTACACATTTACAGGTAAACAGGCGGAAGTAGTGTCGCATGTAACAAAATGAATGCTAAGAATGGTTCAAAACGAATATGAATGATTTTTTTTCCCATTCGAGTTGTATTTAGCATTTGCTGGACGCACACTTCAAAATTGTTCTGACACGCAGCTGTGTATAACACTTTTGTAAGTATTTTCCACCACCTATGTACATAATTAACGCGCTGACGGGAATTTTTGTAATCTTAGTGTTTTATTTGTCCATGCGGATGTCGTGAGGATGGCCAATGGCCGAAACCGAGCGTAATAAAGTAAGCACTCAGAAGCGTGTCATTACTTTCTTTAGATACGATAGTTTATATGTTGACACCGGATTTTCTATGTCTTCTTTCTTTTACAGAGTCTTCATACATAACAATAGGAGTACTGCAGAACTGTTATATTGCTCACTTAACAAGAAACCAATGACTATTTGATGCGTTCCGGATAGAATCCATCCACAGATTGTCAAGAACATCTTGTTTATCAGATGTATGTAGACAGTATGTAGCAAACAAAGGCCGCGCGGGATTAGCCGAGCGGTCTTAGGCGCTGCAGTCATGGACTGTGCAGCTGATCCCGGCGGAGGTTTGAGTCCTCCCTTGGGCAAGGATGTGTGTGTTTGTCCTTAGGATAATTTAGCTTAAGTAGTGTGTAAGCTTAGGGACTGATGACCTTAGCAGGTAAGTCCCATAAGATTTCACACACATTTTTGAACAAACAAAGCTGTCTGTATACATCTCATCACCAAGATGTTCATGAGAAACTGAGGATGATAATGCATAATAATAAATCAAATAAAGCCACTGACTTGTCCGCTGATGTCTTTTTATTTAGTGACCAAAACAGAAATTGTGCAGTACTCTTCTTAATTTGCAATATGGTCGCATCCTTCCTGTGTGACTTTAGGTCACAATTACAAGTCTTCATCCACAACAAATGGTTCAAATGGTTCTGAGCACTATGGGACTCAACTGCTGTGGTCATTAGTCCCCTAGAACTTAGAACTACTTAAACGTAACTAACCTAAGGACATCACACACATCCATGCCAGAGGCAGGATTCGAACCTGCGACCGTAGCAGTCGAGCGGTTCCGGACTGCGCGCCTAGAACCGCGAGACCACCGCGGCCGGCATCCACAACACAAACGCAACTCTACACTGAACTAGCGTTCACTCGTCGCAGGCATGTACTCTAAACTGGTGTAAGGTTGGCGCACTCCGCTGATGACGAAAGGGCGATCAACCCTTACTATTTCAGCGAATCCAACAAGCACCGAGTATGGAGTCACAACGTTCGGGTATCAAATAATGTCCAGGCAGTGTCGCCTGTAGTAAAGGAAGCTCCACGGCACCACTTTAAGCTAGACTCGCATTCCCCATTCAGTATGTTTCAATCAAAGTCTCGCACTACTTTTATAGAAAAAATTTCTGCACGCCTGTCTGCATCACCAAAGGTGTTTCATACTACTGCTGCTAAAGTGTGGGTCGGTTCATGCAGTCTCTTTTTCAGACGGAACAGTCTCCCATGATGCTTCTGCCTCCAGCCCGGAAAATTTACTGCGAACTATAGGGTGCATTTATTGACCTATATGAAATAAAATCGTCACCACTTCTCAACTGTTTGCGTTACGACGTTCAAACTACACGGTTGGCCGCGGGGCACGATGTGAATATTGTTTGATTTAGCGACGAAGCAAAACGGGCTTATTTGAGGGACTGAGAATCCGCATTCGGCATATAAAATTCTCTTCACCCTCAACCGGTGACTGTAGTGTGCAATGACCAGTCACGGGATAACCGGTGCGATATTCCTTGATGGCACGGTGACTACCGAACGGTATGTGAAGGTTTTGAAAGATGATTTCATCCTCATTATCCAAAGAGACCCTGATTTCGACAAGATGTGGTTCATGCAAAACGGAGCTCGACCCCATCGAATCAGGAAAGTGATGTCTTGGAGGAGCACTCTTGGTACCGCATTCTGGCTCTGGGGTACTCAGACGGCACTGGCATGGGCCTCGATTGGTCGCCGTTTTTTCCGGATCTGAACACATGTGACAAGGTGTACAGCAATCACCCCGAAACCACTGCTGAGCTGAAAACAGCCATTCAGGAGGTCGTCGGCAGCACCGATGTTCCGACACTTCACCGGGTCAAGGAGAATTTAGCTATTCAACTGCGCCACATCATCGCCAATGACGGCAGGCGTATCGAACATGTCATAACCTAAATCCGGATATCCGTAGTGGCGTTTACATGTTGAATAAAGTGTGCGCACACCGTAGTTTGTACCTAATTTAGTTTTTTTTCATATAGTTCACTAATTGTCACCCAGTAGTTTTTGTCTTTTGAGATATAGTGATAAACTGTTAAGTCCATACAGAGGTAAGACGCAAAAACTGAAACGAAAAGGCATTCGGATTTACAGCTGCAGTGGCGATGCGAGGAGCGGTGCGGTGCGCGTCTAACTGCTTTCACATGCACGTCTGCCACTTTCTACTTGCTGCGACCGCCGCTCGACTTGCACTGTGTGCGTCATATTCGCCCACACTGGCTCAGCGCTCGCAGAACCCTACCCGAAAACTCATCATATGCGAGCTTCAAGGTTTTTTTCTTTCCGCTGAGCAGCATCTTGCTTTTTAAACTGGGGGGGCACTGATGATACGCAGTTCCAGTCGTGAGATTTTTTTGTTAACATCGTACATAAATGGCACTGCGTAGAAAATTTGTGGCCGTATATTTTTGATTAATTTGTGAAATGTAACTTCCTTACTTCTGCGAATGAAATCTCGCTATAAAATTTTCCACCAGTAGAAAACTAACTTGTCAATGTCTGAAGAAATGTGAGAGAAGATGGTTTGCGCTTGACAGAAAACTGCAAAGACCCTTTTTTTGCCGTCATGAGCAAAGGCATTGTAGTTTGAAAAAAAAAAAAATCAACTTAAGTCGATCACAGGGGTAATACACTACTTCTGATATGATTATTGTAGTAAGCTTTCATTGCACAAGGATTGTAGCTAGGCTGTCGAAAAGCTGATTACCTTCCAAATAATTTTCCAAAAGACCTAAGGAACTAGAAAAGGGAATCTCGGAAGATGAGAGGGCAAAGATTGCAGATGCCAATGGAGGTCGACTGAGAGCATCCATGAAAGTTTCAGTGACTTGCAGCTTCTCACAGGTAGTTTTGTTTTAATGCCATCCTCACAGCCCCGATAGCGAACACTGAAGCACAGTTCGCAAATCGTCCCTTTCTGCGGCGTAAAATAAGGCACCGATAGAGAAATTTTCGTGGAGTCTGTTACGTACCGAATATCCATAGCACTTAGTTGTTATTTATTTATTCCAATGAAAGGCTATTTCCTTACAGTTGTATTTTTTTATTTTAATTTGATGTTTATCCCATGTGTTTACAGTCAATTTCTAGACGACAATGTCTCATCTTTAGATGCCTGTTAGACGTGCGTCTTGATTCGAATCTGTAAGACCCATTTCACCTTTGTCCGGCACCCATCTAAACGGCACAGTTTACATGTGCACGCCGCCTCGGCAGTTTCACATTTATCGGGCTGCTGTTGCGCAAAGCATGGTACCTCCATTCATTTTATTCGTTCCCAGTCTCTTATCACACACTAGTGTAATGAATCGTGAAAAAAATTTAGTTCATCGTACCTTTAAAGAAGTTACGGAATGCAGAGGATTCATTCAATTAAAAAGAACCGAATGCGGCATTTCACGTCCAGTTCAAGGACCTCGGTAGGCATTCTGAGAAATTTTTCAAGTACTTTCGAATGTGTATATCAACAGTGGATGAACTACATGAGCGAATGAAGGATTCGTTACAGAGAAAGAAGACATCCGTCACGGAATCTATTCGGCCTATAGAATGTTGGCTGTCGCCATGGTACATCTTTAAGCGACTGCACTACTAACTTACCGTATTCATTGTTCTCTGTCGTTCACCTTTTAACATTCACGCAGTTCCTCGAAAACATCCAATCCACGCTTTTTTGTATGAATCCCGTCGTCCTAATTTTCTAGTTTTGTCCCACAAAACTGGCCGTTTTTCCATGAAGGAAATTAATCGCTCAGTGTATTTCCCAAGACATGTTTAGGCCTGCAAGAAGAAATTACAAAAACAAAACATGCAAATTACAGTAGAACAAATGAAATGATGTACACGCTGTTGTTTCGAACACTGCCGTGCCCAACCTTGCCTGAAAGATGCGGAGGCACCAGTCTTTACTAAGCCCCCAATACTCTGCGTGGCACGGTGCTAACGGCACGGCAGCCGTTCCCTGCTATGGGAGTGTCCGGCATTTCAACTGTTGTGGGAAGCCATTTGGACGGCCACGTGTAATGGCCTCAACAAGTCCCTGAAAGTCCCCTGCAGAAATACTGAGCCATTCTGCCTCCAAAGCCGCTCATAATCGCTGTAGTGTTGCCGCTTATATCCCATAAATGTTCGATGGGATTCATGTCGGGCGATCTGGGTAGGCAAACCACTTGCTCGAATTATCTAGAATGTTCTTCAAACCAATCGCGAACCACTGTGGTCCGATGACACGTCGCACTGTCATCCATAAAAATTCTATCGTTCTTTGGGAACATGAAGTTCACGAATGGCTACAAATGGTCTCCAAGTAGCCGAATATAACCATTTCCTGTCAATGATCGGTTCAGTTTGACCAGAAGACCCAGTTCATTCCATTTAAACATAGCCCACACACCATTATGGTGCCACGACCAGCTTGTGCAGTGCCTGGTTGACTACTTTAGTCAATAGCTTCGTGGGTCTGTGCCACACTAACCCTATCATCAGCTCTTACCAACTGAAATCGCGATTCATCTGACCAAGCCACGGTTTTCCAGTCGTATAGAGACCAACTGATACGGTCACGAACCCAGGAGAGTCGCTTAAGGCGATGTCGTGCTGTTAGCAAAGATACTCGTGTCGGTCGTCTGCTGCCATAGCGCATTAACGCCAAATTGCGTCGCATTGTCCGAACGGATACGTTTGTCGTACGTCCCACATTGATTTCTGCGGCTATCCAACGCAGTTTTGCTTGTCTGTTAGCACTGACAACTCTTCAGTAAACGCCGCTGCTCTCGGTCGTTAAGTGAATGTCATCCGCCTCTGCTTTTCCCATGATGAGAGGTAATCCCTGAAACTTGGTATTCTCTGCACACTCTTGATAATGTCTATGTCTGATTATTGAATTTCCTAACTATTCGCAAAACAGAATGTCCCATGCTTCTAGCTCCAACTACCATTCCGCTTTCAAAGTCTTAATTCCCATCGTGCGGCCACACTCACGTCGGACTTCTTTTCACAGTACAAGTGACAGCTCCGCCATTCCACTGCCCTCTTAAACCTCAGGTACGCGATACTTCCTTTATCTGTGTATGTTCATATAGCTATGTCATGATTTCAGTCACCTCTCTGTATATCTAAGAGATGTGATGACAGTTTTTTGTTCATCCCCTGCACACTTTGAAGTGGAGACGAAATTTCACGGAAGGCACAGAAGCGGCCAAATTTTCGGCGCGTCGCACAAGGCGTGAAATCACGGGCTGGAGGCTGGCGGGCAGCGCCCTCTGGCCGGCGTTGGCGTTAATTCCAGCGGCTAAGTAGTAGCCGGGCCCGTGCGTGGGCGAGTCGCCATCTGCGGCTTCCTGGCTCGCTGTTCCTACTCTTCGCTTCCAGACTTCTCTCATACGAATAAAGCACTGATCGGCAGTGATCGAAACACTGTACTACACAGAAAATACTTTTTCCCCAGAAGCTGATGGGATACAATCATTGATTCCGGCATCCATCAACTGTCAAAGTGTTTTGTATACAGCGTACTTACGACAGCTGTCTCGACTCTTATTTTTTTTTTAAAAAAAAGGTTTGAGACTGCATCGCGACATGTACATTTTGCCGACTTTCACAGATAGCATGTAGTGCTGGAGCATGTTTATCCAGGGCGCCGTGTATTCGATGTTCCGAGGCGCGGTCTGTATGGCGTCCGTATACGTTTACCTCTCTTCGGCTACTGAAGTGACTGACTCAGTCAGTTACAGGAGGGACCTACAATATGACGTGGACTTCGGACCACGGCGCAACTAGGAGATTTTCGCATATTAAAATCGGTGCCCGAGGTGAAATAAACATCCCATGACAAAAACCATTGTACTCACTGAGGATGGAAGCCTGTAGTTTTTGAGTTTTAGTCTGGCACCCACTTAGCCACCGAGTCACACTATCAAGGGTAAAACAGAGACAGGACAAACAAGCAGTCAATAGAAATTGTTCAAATGGCTCTAAGCACTATGGGACTTAACATCTGAGGTCATCAGTCCCCTAGACTTTGAACTACTTAAACCTAACTAACCTAAGGACTGCACACACACACACACACACCCATGCCCGAGGCAGGATTCGAACCTGCGACCGTAGCAGCCGCGTGGTTCCGGACTGAAGCGCTTAGAACCGTTCGGCCACAGCGGCCTGAACAGTCGGTAGAATGATTTATTCGCAAGACCAGATATCGTCGGGTGAAGGAGATAGGGCGGTCTGTACAAGTCTTGATCGCAATAAAACATAAAATTACAACTTGCTGATTACCGGTTTCGCTCGAGTATGAAGCATCATAAGGTCATGTAACTAACGAATCAATACTTATGGGTAATGCTGGCCACACAACCTTCGCTAAGCCGTCCTCTCACAGGAAAACGCACGTGGACGAGGAGGTGGTGACGGAACAGCGTGGAACTGCACGTCCCACTACGCTGTGGGGCGTGAAATACAGAATCTGGCGTGTCAGATTTTGGCCTCTGAGAGGAACGTGGCCAATGAGATGCGACATGGTTTTACGTAACTAGCAGAAAATATGAGTCGCTATAGTTTATGGCGTTAACCGTCTAATTGGTGGGTTTTCTTCCTCAGAGAGTACGTGGTATGAATATAAGCTGTTTTAACGCTTTTTCTCGAAAACGCGTTGTTTCAGCTATGATTTGTTATAATAAGATGACAGGCAACTACATATCAGTAGTTAAGGGCTTCCTATAGTCGATGTTTTTAGTATTATAACTTGGGTGTTACGAATGTATACTGTTTCAATTCTACGGCACAATGGCGATCTTTCAAAAACACGCTATTCTGGTACAGTTTCCATAGTAAACATCAAATAATGACATTTGTACGCAGTGTGTGTCATATACGGAGGCCTAGTTGCTATGTCGGAGCTTTAGCGCAGTTGGTAGCGTCGTGAGCTCTAAGTGTAAGGTAGAGGATTACCTGAGAAATCTTTTTTTTTCTTATCTTTTGTTCTCTAAAAGACTAGACTTTTTGATTCATTTATCAGAATCATTCACTCAAAAGCCGAGGTTCTTTATTACAAAATGTATTTGCTGCAATTTTTGTTGCAACAGCCAACAGCTGGACTAGAATGTTTCCCCAGTGGCCAGAAATCTTGATTGCCAGTCTACGTCTGAAGGTAAACTCAAGTTGCACACTGGAAGTTTTTGCTATTATCAAATTTTCTATAGAACTGGACTTGCTCATGTTTGTATCTTGACGGTAAATATCTCATCTTCCATTTGAATGAAACTATGGAACGAATCTCGATCTTGGAATCTGTTTGATGAAGTACGTTTTTTCTGGGTGTTGGATATTATGCACGCGCAGACAGACATTAGACGCTTTACATTGGTTATATTGTCACGTAGAAGAAAGTGTAATTAGATGAATGACTAATACTAACTTCACTTAACGAAGATTTTTTCAGTACTTGCGCATACAAGAGCGCGGAGCGAACTGCCTCCGGCCAGAACATTATATATATATATATATATATAGTATGGAAATTATAATTTTACACTTCAGGTGAGTTTTTAACTCACGACCCTCCATGCGACAGTCTAGTATTATAACCACTAAACGGTGACTGTGCTATTCAGCTTCTTCTGTGGCAATATCCAATTTAAAAGCGAAATGGGATGAAAATTCAATTGAGTTAACGAATAACTTCTACTAGTATATATCTCAGATCACTGTACAGTATTATGTTTTGTTACTCTACCAGAAATTCGCTATTCAAGCCTTCGACGAATCCAGTATCATCTTTTCGATTTTCTCCGCCTTTCTTTGGCAATCGCTAATCGAGTTAACGCAGGCATTTTACGTGCGTCCGTTTCGTAAACTGTGCGGTTTGCTAGCCAAATAAAGTCGGAAACGGCCGCTGCAGAGCGCTGATGCGCGCAAATCACGTAACCAGCTTGTCCCGTAGGCCGGCGAAGCTGTTTCTCGTGAGGGTGGATGTCCTGTCAACGTCTGTGATTGCGTTAACGTTAGCTGCCTACACCCCTGTAAGCACGGCTTTAGCAAGTGTAACCTCACATCATGCTTACTAAAGAAACAGACCTGAAAACGATGCTGTCGTAACAAATCGTATCTAAGTGTAAGTCGTGAACAGTAAAAAGTTGGTCAAAGCATGGCCATTCATGTATAAAACCATCGGAAGACTACCTAGTTGTTTTATCCATGAATAGCCTACCTAGTCTTTGATTATTTTATATGTCAACAGCCATGCTTTGGCCAACTTTTTTATTATTATTGATGAGTTACACTTTTTAAGGATGTGTGGCCAACATTTCACTTAGTACAGATTCCTTAGTACGCAGGCTACAAGTTATACTTAGTAACGGTGGTGTTGTGGCCGACACTGTGCTCAGATACGGTTTCTTTAAGAAGCATGATCTGACTTACACTTACTAGTGAAGATGTTGCCAACAATACACAAAATACTGATTAGTTAGTAAGCGTGATCTGAGGATAGTTGCAAGTTAACCGAAACTAGTAATGAGCAATTTGTAATTGATGTTTTATTTGGACCAAAACTACTAAAAGTTTTGACGAATTACTTGTAGTTGAGAGTAATCACCGAATAAGGAAGTGAGCTGTTGTAAAAGCCCGTCCGAATATAGCAAACGACAGTGACCCGTAAAGTGAAATTAACACGAATAAGAATGTATTTTCACGAATATAGTTTCACAGGAGTTTCATAAATAACTTACAACCAGTAGGTAAGGGATCTTTTTCTTCGGCATCTTGGCGAAATACAGATCTTCTTTTCCGAAAGCGAAATATTTATAATTTTTGGGAAACGAAAGCAATACCGACGATTATGTCAGTATGTAATTAGTTCTGCCAAGTATAAATATAGATCCCTTTGTCTGTAGGTTAGCTTCCTTTCACGCATACTTACTGCGAAAGAAACAATCCATCGGCATGGGAGCAACAAGAAAGGAACGATGTAAAGAGAATGCGAATGTACACTAATAATTTCTATTTGATCACTGCATTTGTGCCTAATTTAATTGCTACAACTGCATTCCCAAAAGACAATAAGGAAGGAAGAAATCGGAATGTGTATGTTTGAAAAGAAGAACTACATACTCCATATTAATTTACTCTCGAAAATCCGATATCCCTTGCGGCGAAACATTAGTTAATAAAGTATAGCGGCACAATGTTCAAAACATGACTGAAAATACGTTCACTAAATAGAGATAAGAACATCTATGACTGACATGTCATCTAAAGTAGACCTACAATTTTAAAATGTTAGAAATAAGGAAATGAAGTAATACAGAATGCTATGCTTGTAACGTATGCTGTTGTTCTACATTGTTTAGCTCTAGTATTTACAGGGTCACAGAGAAAGCATCCTGGGGTTTGGAGGGAAAAGCCGTAATTGTAATGATCTGCACTACAACAGAAACAAGAATCACAACTTAAGGAAAAATAATGTAATGTGTGTTTCAGCTCACAAGCAACATAGAAGCAGGCAGTTTCTGAAACTTCCTGGCAAATTAAAACTGCATGCCGGACCGAGACACGAACTCGGGACCACTGGGGGCCGAACCGTACAATAACCCTGGGTTCGGTGTGGGGCGGGTGGACTGCTGTGGCCTGATGTGGGGTTGTGAACCACTGAGGGCTACGGCGGGACGAAGCATTTCCGTCGTTTCTAAGTCCCCGGTTCAATAAACATACTTATTGCTGAATGGGAAACAAGCCAGAAAACAAAAAATGTACCTAACGTTCACTGGTACAGAAGACTAAGCGCAATGGTTAAACATTGAACTCTCATTCGGGAGGATAAGGTATCTAATCCAAGCTCGTCCACCTAGATTTAGATTTCACGTGGCAGGTGAAAGAAGGAATGGTTCTTTAATGGGTGACACGGTCGATTTTCTTACCGACCTGGAACTACCAATTCTCGTTGTCGTAAACTTTTCCAAGCATGCTTAAACCTTGCCAACGCGGAGGAAGGAACCGAAACCAGTAACTGTACCTTTCACGAATCCGTCTAAGATTACCTTTGTTAAGATCATACAAAATTATTGAACAACAGTATTGATCACGAAAAATGATGGTGGTGGTTGTTAGTGTTTAACGTCCCGTCGACAACGAGGTCATAAGAGACGGACGAAAAATGAATCACAAAACTAAATCACTTAACATAAGTAAAAAATCAGTTGTTAAATTTTTTAATGCAAATAGGCAGTGCATAATGTATGTCCCATGCAGAAAATTTAAACGTTTGTCACATGACAATTTTTGCTCACACAGAAAATTACATTAAATACTATTTTCAAGCAATACAATATTACAAATAATTAAATATGTACTGTGCCTAACAATAGCTACCTCTAGATCTATGACGAGTAAGATACGTAACTATATGCGAAGAAAGATGCACATTAAACAAACTTGAAGTTAGTTAAAAAAATAACTGCTTTATTTGACATACCGCAGCTTCCCGGCGTACTCCAACTCGATTGTACAGCGATCTCGGATGAAATGCCCATATTTTTCTAAAAAGTCTATTCCTTTCTGCGTGTGGAGAGATATATTGTCATACTGATCCTGGAAAGAAAAATGCGTACGTCAGTAACACAGCCAGGTGTGGCACGTGGTAAAAGAATAACTGAATTAACAATTTCATAAGTTAAATATAAATAAATTATCAACAAGGCCTACATAAATTACTTAAGAATACGTTTTCTGCGAAACGAACGTATCTGAGCTAGACCTATTCGCCGACGACAAACTATGGTGTGCCTGTTCATCGTCTTTATCTCACAACAGTGGTCGAGGCAGAATTATTTTCCGCGCTAGAAATGTTGGCTGAAAAAGAATACATATTCCTCTGTCATCAGCTTCTATAAATGCCCACATGTATGGTCTTTCGGGTAGCATCACTACCTTTTACAGCAAAGGAGAGAAGTTCCAGCCCTGAAGTGGGTTTTAGACGAAGTTACAGCATGTGCAGGAAGACCGATACAGATATTTGCGAAAGTGAATATGAGTTACATGCGATTTCTATAAATAACCCAACTTGAAGCCATCGTCCCGGTTTACTAGGTTGTTTACCAGGCTTTTCCCATCGCTTCCATGACCACCGAACCCCTACAGGATGAGGGCGAAACCATGTTCTCCACGTAATCATACCGCGTTACATAGTTTAAGAAAATGGTCGCATGTAAAATTGTTACTATAGCATTATTAAAATGCACATTTGCGCTCTGTTACATATGCTATCCATCTTCTGTATGTACAGGGTGACGCAAAAAGTCATAACATTTGAAAATGCGCTAATTCACGGAACAATGTACGCAGAAAGGTAAAACGTTACACACACTTCTGAAATGGCATGGTGTTTTACTGAAACCAACAACGAGTGCAAAACCCGACCAACAGATGGCGCTGGACAGCAACCAGTCAGTGACACCGCGTTACAACTCCTTACCCTGGCTGATAACACCTTCTGTAGCGTACGACTTTTAAGCAGGATGGCCCTCAACACCATATTGCTCCACGTGTGAAAGATCTCTTGCTCACACGAACCGCCACTTCCGTCATGCTTAGCCTCCCAGGTCCTCAGACCGCAGTCGGTGTGATAGTTCCAGAATGAGATTTTCACTCTGTTGTGTGATAGTTGATTGCGGCGGGTATGTCTATTTTTACCTACGTACCTACCTACATTATTTTGTAACGTATTTAATTTTTAAATGTTCACGCACTTCTGGGCCACCCTGTAGCACACAAACAAATACATAAATATTCACTAACATGATACAAGGCAATAAGAAAAGTCCGATGTTCATCCAGTAGGAATACCAACTTTCTATATTTCCATTACAAATACTGCAATACAAATATACGATAGTCTTTCACATGAAGACAATATTTAATCGTTCTCGCTTTTTTGTAAAACCGTAAGAACCTTCTTATTACATCACTGCTACTGTTCAGTAGAACCAGTTTGTTGCAGGTCGCTGGAGCAACGAAGGGTACCTATCGACTGGCAAAAAGTGCAGACCATTCCCGTTTTCGAGTAGTAGTCTACGAACAGATGCACATAATTTTAGGTCTACGTCGCTGGCGTAAATCTGTTATAGAATTATGGAATATGCTTGATGCTCACGTATTATAACGTTTTCGGAGAACGAGAATCTCCTCTCTAAACATCAACATGAATTCCGAAAAGATGGGGGGGGGGGGGGGGGGGGTTTCCACTGGGGGCCGAACCGCACAGTAACCCTGGGTTCGGTGTGGGGCGGCGGTGGTGTGGGTGGACTGTTGTAGGGTTGTGAACCAGTGAGGGCTACGCCGGGACGAAGCCTCCCCGTCGTTTCTAGGTCCCCGGTTTAAAACACACACACACACACACACACACACACACACACACACACACACACACACACACACACAAATACATCGTTACTGTTTACACTATGTATAAATAATGTTGTGGATAACTACACGAGATGGTTTGCAGATGATGTAGATGAGTGTAAAAAGGAGCAGCGTGAGGACACTGGCGAAATGCAGGAAGACCCGCAGAAAATTGATGAACGGTCTAAGAACTAGCAGTTGGCTCTGAATTTAAATAAATGAAACACACTGCGCATACAAGGGAGAAGAAATCCACTACTATACATTTAAAACATTGGTGACAAACAGCTGGAAACAGTAACTACGGTATAATGCCAACGAGTAACCTTGAGCGACAGTATGTGGAATGACAACATAAAACGAGTATTAGAAAAAGCAGACGCCAAATTGAGATTCGTAGGAAGAATCTCAAGGAAATGAATTTCATTCAGGAAAGAGGGTTTGTCTGAGCAGTTCTTCAATTCATGAGCATCGCTAATCAGTCTGGGACCCTCACAAGGATAACAAAAGAGAGAGACAAAATGAAACGGAGACTGGCGTATTTGTCACGTGATCGTTTAATTGGCGCGAGAGGGTTACACAGACACTCAACGAACTCCAGTGACATAAGTTACAAGAGAAGTATTGTGCATCACGGAGATATTTGCTACTGAAATTCCGAAAGAGCATGTTCCCGGATGCGCCGGACAACATGCAGTATTACTTCCTCCTCCATTCGTCTTACAAAATAACTGCAACGAAAAAATTCGAGAAATTAGAGCTAATACGGTGATTCAGCGACAATCATACATTCCAGGTGCCATTCGCGAATGGAGCAGGGGAAAAGGGGGAGGGAGAGGGGAGGAAGTGGAATGTTCAGTTAGCGGTACCAGAAGCCAGAAGTATTCTCCGTCACACACCGTCATGTGGCTTGAGGAGAAGAGCTGTAGATGTGGAATACAAGTATTAGAAACAAAGTACACAAGCTGCTACTACTATAAGTACCGCACGCTCTCTTGTACACAAAGTTAAAGATCAGTTATTTACTGCCATACTGCTGTTAAATGTTCTGTACCTGGTGTAGGTGCGTGTGCGCACCTCCATACGCAATATTGCCAAAGGAAGTATGTATCCCACAAACAGAAAACATTTTTGAATGAATACGTAAACGACGAATTTCGCGGGAATTAGGCAGTAATGTTGACAGCTATCTTACAACTCACAGATTCATGTTCCCTGGGTACGCTTACACAATCTAACGCACTCTTGGACGGAGAGCGCTCTTGTATGCACATAGATTCGAATATTACACAATATACTTCCATTAAACTGATAAGCATCTTTTCGAAAACACGAAGGTAATAAACAATGTACGCCGAAAACAGGGCATAAAACAGCGAATTATCCACTACACTACACTCAACAAACATCTACGAGGTCTTCAATGTGCCGATACTTTGAACTAGCAAATCCACGTCCCGTCCGAGGGCGGCATAACGCTTCGCAACTATGCACCGAGATTATATTCAGCGTATGACTCGTCCGCGCGAGGACAGAATATTCAGCTTCATTTCAATGAAGACGCTACTAGTGTCTTGCGTTTGTTCCTGAGTCACCTGCTTCCGGATCGTCGGTGATCTGAGTCACGGTACAGGTCAGTGCTGAAAACTCTTGGGCAACCCTAACTGTGAAAGACAAGCGCGTCACGGTTTCGAAACCATCGTGTGAAGTGACTAAGTGGCGCTTGTACAGCGCCTACAGAGTAGGCTTCCACGCAACTTTAGTGGTGTCGCATGAGGAGTACAAATAAGGCCACTCAGATTAGGAATACGGGCAAAATCTCGCCTAGCTCCTGTTCTTTTGGTTGTCGCATTTATTTAACAAACTCCCGTCGATGGCAAAGCCTGTCGAGAGAGAGTTCATGCGACATTTTGACTTAGTTAACGGAGAAAGAAAATTCTGCCTTTTTTTTTGAGAACCAAACTTTCATCTGACGCGAGCTCGAGACAAAAAAATCTGTGCGGTTCTTATGCTGACTTTAGTTACTGCGTAGGAAAGACACCTTATCTTTCTATTTAAGAATACAGTACTACTCTGAGTATACTTGTGCTGACCAGAAGCAAATTACACTTTTGTACAACAAATATTGTGTCGTGTCGTTAAGAAGCAAAATGGTCCACGGCAACACAGCCTGGCAAGAATTAATGCCGGTTTTTTCGTGTAATGATTGATAAGCAGATAATTTTCAACTGTACTGACATCTGGTACTTTTGAGAACACACTAAGTGAAGCACAGCGTTTCCACTAGGCTACACCACATAATCATCTAACTGCAGCCAATTGGTCATAGAAAGAAATCGCTTTTGACAAAATTATCTACTGCGATGTGTTTCTCATCATTACAATGGAACTGGTGAACCAAAATTACGAATTAACGCGTAAATTGCGACACCACGTTGTTCTTCGTTCCTTCAGTTTTCTTCCCGCAGTTTACTTAGAACTAGGAACAAGGATGGATGTGTCTGATGACGCCAAACAGCTGGGTAGGAAGTATGTGCAATGCCGTGAAGGAAGTACCGGAAAATGTGACGCAGCTATCGTCATGCTATCGGCCGTTCTCAGATGGGAAACTTGTCCCTGGCCACCGCTGGCTGCTCTCTGCGTGCACTGACCTCTTTGACATTTTTTCTCTCAATTGTCGTTTTTCTCCCTTTCAGTGGAAGCTTCAGACGGACTCCAACATACAGCGTGTATATTAAAAATGTAAATGTGAGTAATCTGATCCGATTGTCAATGTTGCAAACATATTTAATTTTTACTGAGCAACAACTTCGGAAATTGAAAATATATAATGTTAACATACCTGCACTGACTTACGCTGCTCAATAGAGTGTACTTTTTATTTTATTTTTCATTTTACTGCCGAACTAGTATCGGGAACACGCCCATCTTCAGAGGCATTTGCGTTACAGGTGACAAACTACCCAGTACAGTATGTTCGTCCCTAGTGTATAACGTTGTGTACGATCTAATGTGACTTCTATCTTTTTTTACATATAATTTACTTACCGCATATCGAAGATAAGGTTCTTGTGAGTATCTAGTTATACGTATGTGGGGTTATCAGTATATAAATTTTTCATACGTAATATTTGCAGTCGACTTATTGACTGCCATCAATTTACTGCGAAAGTACTAATGCGTCTCAAAATCCTGCCTCATCTACAATAATCACATAGAGAGTATTAACGACGAAATGTATCATAAACTAGAGGACTTGGTTCACAACGGTATCACTAATACTTGACATTTTACAGTCGTAATACGAGACTTTTTTCTGTTAATCGAGCTGAACAACCGATGATGTTAATTGTTCCGGAACTGCACTGCGGTTTATTGCACATGGAAGGGACTTCTCAAGTGAGGCGTACAAATTTCGTAACATATGCAATGATCTACACTCTAAACTATTTCCTATTAGACTAATTGCATCAGATATGGCGAAGTTACCATATTAATCTGTTGAGATCATCACTGTCTCACGAGTGAAACTCTTGAGATGTTGCATCAGAGGAACAGATAAGCAAAGTAAGCACATTACTATTCCACTCACTACCGGAACACATCTGTGTGTTCCCCTTTGACACCAGGATCAGTTTGGTGAGTTCCATACAACATACTAATTCGAGACAATCTTTCGAAGAGTGTCGCAAATATTTGGTATCTAGTTTGCAAATGTGCGCTTCATTGAAACAGTCTCAGATAACACAAGCGTACGCGGCTACTTCGGAAACTTCCCAGTACCCTCTGGCAAAGAGCAAATATCAAATGCCCAATAAATCGCTGCTGTGGATATTAAAAAATCACCTCCCATATAAAGCCTATCCTAAAATCATTAACTGCAAATAGCACAACAGTTCGTTACACAGACAATGGCAAATCTTTTTCACCACTCCTCATCCAGACCAAGTCAGCCCAGAGTAGGATCTAGATGGGCTTACAAGAATATAAGCATACTTTGTAACTAACCTACTCCAGATTTCGCTCTATATGGACGCAGTAACACTGAAGCACAGAAGCACTTTAATGCCTCAAGGTTCAGCACATTATGAAAATATTCGAAACTCCTGCAGAAAATACTCAGAACGCATACGGCTTCTCTGTACACTTCATTCAACTCATCAGAGCACACTATAGCTTTATAGTCATTGAAAATTCCTTCAGAATTACAACGATTCAGTCCAAAAATAAAGAATTTTCTTACGTTGCCTGATTGTTAAGCAGGGCCATTCTGTAGTTAGGACGTAAATGATACTGCCATACCACCGGTGTCGCCTGGATCATGTTTTATGTCTAGTCGAACTGATAGACAATCATCCTACTTAAAAGACGAACTGTCAACGTTTAGTTCACATCCCATAAACGCAGAAAAACTGTGATTAAAGCTGAAAGACTCCATAAACTGCAGTCTAGATAAATGCATACAAAGGAAAGTAGTAAAAGACAGCGAATACCAAACTTGGTTTAACCGTACCAGACTACTACACTCTAGCTATAAAAGAAAATACGAGAAACCTCAGAGCGAAAACTTGATAGCAGCTCTTGCATCCGTATGAAGAACCACGAGTGTTCACAGTGACATCCTGACGAAAGATCAATCCCAAAATTCTTAGGAGTTCTGCACATATGTAAAGGTAATGGAACGGTTCAAAGCTTGCACTCGTGGATCCGCCTGGTGCTGAAACTAAAGTTTTTTTTGTTTTTTTTTTTTTTCATCAGTCTACTGACTGGTTTGATGCGGCTCGCCACGAATTCCTTTCCTGTGCTAACCTCTTCATCCCAGAGTAGCACTTGCAACCTACGTCCTCAATTATTTGCTTGACGTATTCCAATCTCTGTCTTCCTCTACAGTTTTTGCCCTCTGCAGCTCCCTCTAGTACCATGGAAGTCATTCCCTCATGTCTTAGCAGATGTCCTATCATCCTGTCCCTTCTCCTTATCAGTGTTTTCCACATATTCCTTTCCTCTCCGATGCTGCGTAGAACCTCCTTATTCCTTACCTTATCAGTCCACCTAATTTTCAACATTCGTCTATAGCACCACATCTCAAATGCTTCGATTCTCTTCTGTTCGGGTTTTCCCACAGTCCATGTTTCACAACTATACAATGCTGTACTCCAGACGTAAATCCTCAGAAATTTCTTCCTCAAATTAAGGCCGGTATTTGATATTAGTAGACTTCTCTTGGCCAGAAATGCCTTTTTTTGCCATAGCGAGTCTGCTTTTGATGTCCTCCTTGCTCCGTCCGTCATTGGTTATTTTACTGCCTAGGTAGCAGAATTCCTTAACTTCATTGACTTCGTGACCATCAATCCTGATAAGTTTCTCACTGTTCTCATTTCTACTACTTCTCATTACCTTCGTCTTTCTACGATTTACTCTCAAACCATACTGTCTACTCATTAGACTGTTCATTCCGTTCAGCAGATCATTTAATTCTTCATCATTTTCACTCAGGATAGCAATGTCATCAGCGAATCGTATCATTGATATCCTTTCACCTTGTATTTTAATTCCACTCCTGAACCTTTCTTTTATTTCCATCATTGCTTCCTCGATGTACAGATTGAAGAGTAGGGGCGAAAGGCTACAGCCTTGTCTTACTCCCTTCTTAATACGAGCACTTCGTTCTTGATCGTCCACTCTTATTATTCTCTCTTGGTTGTTGTACATATTGTATGTATATGACCTGTCTCTCCCTATAGCTTACCCCTATTTTTTCAGAATCTCTAACAGCTTGCACCATTTTATATTGTCAAACGCTTTTTCCAGGTCGACAAATCCTATGAACGTGTCTTGATTTTTCTTTAGCCTTGCTTCCATTACTAGCCGTAACGTCAGAATTGCCTCTCTCGTGCCTTTACTTTTCCTAAAGCCAAACTGATCGTCACCTAGCGCATTCTCAATTTTCTTTTCCATTCTTCTGTATATTATTCTTGTAAGCAGCTTCGATGCATGAGCTGTTAAGCTGATTGTGCGATAATTCTCGCACTTGTCAGCTCTTGCCGTCTTCGGAATTGTGTGGATGATGCTTTTCCGAAAGTCAGATGGTATGACGCCAGATTCATATATTCTACACACCAACGTTAATAGTCGTTTTGTTGCCACTTCCCCTAATGATTTTAGAAATTCTGAAGGAATGTTATCTATCCCTTCTGGCTTATCTGACCGTAAGTCTTCCGAAGCTCTTTTAAATTCCGATTCTAATACTGCATCCCCAATCTCTTCTAAATCGGCTCCTGTTTCTTCTTCTATCACACCAGAAGAATCTCCACCCTCAGAGGCTTTCAATGTATTCTCTCAACCTATCTGCTCTAGCCTCTGCATTTAACAGTGGAATTCCCGTTGCACTCTTAATGTTACCACCGTTGCTTTTAATGTCACCAAAGGTTGTTTTGACTCTCCTGTATGCTGAGTGTCTTTCCGACAATCATATCTTTTTCGATGTATTCACATTTTTCCTGCAGCCATTTCGTCTTAGCTTCCCTGCACTTCCTATTTATTTCATTCCTCAGCGACTTGTATTTCTGTATTCCTCATTTTCCCAGAACATGTTTGTACTTCCTCCTTTCATCAATCAACTGAAGTATTTCTTCTGTTACCCATGGTTTCTTCGCAGCTACCTTCTTTGTACCTATGTTTTCCTTCCCAACTTCTGTGATGGCCCTTTTTAGAGATGTCCATTCCTCTTCAACTGTGCTGCCTACTGCGCTATTCCTTATTGCTGTATCTATAGCTTTAGAAAACTTCAAACGTATCTCGTCATTCCTTAGAACTTCCGTATCCCACTTCTTTGCGTATTGATTCTTCCTGACTAATGTCTTAAACTTCAGCCTACTCTTCATCACTACTATATTGTGATCTGAGTCTATATCTGCTCCTGGGTACGCCTTACAATCCAGTATCTGATTTCGGAATCTGTCTGACCATGATGTAATCTAATTGAAATTTTCCCGTATGTCCCGGCCTTTTCCAAGTATACCTCCTCCTCTTGTGATTCTTGAACAGGGTATTCGCTGTTACTAGCTGAAACTTGTTACATAACTCAATTAGCCTTTCTCCTCTTTCATTCCTTGCCCTAAGCCCATATTCTCCTGTAACCTTTTCTTCTACTCCTTCCCCTACAACTGCATTCCAGTCGCCCATGACTATTAGATTTTCGTCCCCCTTTACATACTGCATTACCCTTTCAATATCCTCATACACTTTCTCTGTCTGTCCATCTTCAGCTTGCGACGTCGGCATGTATACCTGAACTATCGATGTCTGTGTTGGTCTGCTGTCGATTCTGATTAGAACAACCCGGTCACTGAACTGCTCACAGTAAAACACCCTCTGCCCTACCTTCCTATTCATAAAGAATCCTACACCTGTTATACCATTTTCTGCTGCTGTTGATATTACCCGATACTCATCTGACCAGAAATCCTTGTCATCCTTCCACTTCACTTCACTTCACTTCACTTCACTGACTCCTACTATATCTAGATTGAGCCTTTGCATTTCCCTTTTCAGATTTTCTAGTTTCCCTACCACGTTCAAGCTTCTGACATTCCACGCCACGACTCGTAGAACATTATCCTTTCGTTGATTATTCAATCTTTTTCTCATGGTAACCTCCCCCTTGGCAGTCCCCTCCCGGAGGATCCGAATGGGGGACTATTCCGGAATCTTTTGCCAATGGAGAGATCATCATGACACTTCTTCAACTACAGGCCACATGTCCTGTGGATACACGTTACGTGTCTTTAATGCAGTGGTTTCCATTGCCTTCTGCATCCTCGTGTCGTTGATCATTGCTGATTCTTCCGCCTTTAGGGGCGATTTCCCACCCCTAGGACAAGAGTGTGCCCTGAACCTCTATCCGCTCCTCCACCCTTTTTGAAAAGGCCGTTGGCAGAATGAGGCTGACTTCTTATGCCGGAAGTCTTCGGCCGCCAATGCTGATTATTTATCAAAATTTAGGCAGTGGCGGGGATCGAACCCGCGCCCCAAGACGCTACCCCTAGACCACAGGTAAGTCTAAAGGTAGCAGACAGAAAGCAGAAATACCGTATTTAAAAAGGCAATCCCAATGAGGATACGCCCGTACGAATGACTTGAGCGCAGCATAGACTAACAAACGAGGAATATTGGTATTAGCAACCCCCTGTATAGAAAAACAAGCGGGGCTACTTAACCCTCTCAGACCCTCTGGCTACAATTGGGTACATTAACTTTCACAGTCTGTTATTTGCAACAAAAGTATTTCTTCCCTAGGCGAACCTGAGCTAAACACTTTTAAATGTTCAGCCTTTTCATCGCGCGCAAGTGCTGCCAACCGTTGGGCATCAATATAAAAATATCAGCAAGTCAATGCAGCAGTGTGCTGCAACTCGTGACCACCAGAATACACGGTTCGCTATATTTCAGTGTATAATTGAATACTGTTGTTGTTATTTTGCATGGTAATTATTGAATGATCATTTTACTATTTATTACAATAGAGAATATTTCATAATTAGTTATTTTAGTCCTTCAAGTGAAGCCAAGTGAACAAAGTACATTTTGGAAACGGGTACATATTTTTGTATAAATCTAGCTCCTAAAATCATTAAAAAATCACCTAAGACCACTACCACATAAAGAAAAATTTTTCTTCCTCCACAAAAATTTCGGGTCTGAAAGGGTTAAAGTGACGAAGGCATCAGACCCTTATGGAATTCCAGTTAGATTTTACATATATTACGGTGTCGAATTTGTTCCTTTCCTAAATCATATTTACCGTTAATCTCTCGCACAACCAGTACTCCCGAACGATTCGGAAAGCAAGCACATCACTCTAAAAAGGGGAAAATTTAGGAGGCACGGAATTACAGGTCGTTATCGCTGACGACCGTGTTTCCGGATGATCATCATGTTCTTGTGTCTTTGTCCCGCATCGATGCAGGGTCAAAAATGGTTCAAATGGCTCTGAGCACTATGGGACTCAACTGCTGTGGTCATAAGTCCCCTAGAACTTAGAACTACTTAAACCTAACTAACCTAAGGACATCACACACATCCATGCCCGAGGCAGGATTCGAACCTGCGACCGTAGCAGTCGCACGGTTCCGAACTGCGCGCCTAGAACCGCGAGACCACCGCGGCCGGCGATGCAGGGTCGCCAGGTTTAATAACTGATTTGGCACGTTAATTGAAGGGGTACCCTAAGCTTATGCTGTCGCCACCCCCACCCTCCCTCCACCGCGACGTAATATGTGTACCCCAACTAACTGCGTGTATAATAGGGTTATCCATGTGAAAATGAACGAAAGTTTTCTAATTGTTTGCGAATCGTGTAACTTAGGAGGGACTTGGGTACCAGATCGGTATTTATCTAGTGGGATGAGGGAAACTAACTACAAACCACATCCAGGATGGCCGAGACGCTCAACTCCCGTTATTAATCCAACGAGCGAATTCGATCCGGGGCCGGTGCATCTATCCGTCACGGAGGGGCTACTTCAACACGCAGGGCTATCCGGGCTGCTCGCAAGTTGCAGGATACTAGAGCATATTCTAAATTCAAACATTACACCGAGGTGACAGAAGTCGTGGGATACTTCCTATATATCGTGTCGGACCTCCTTTTTGCCCGGCGTAGTGAGGAACTCGACCTGACATGGACTCAACAAATCGTTTGAAGTCCCCTGCGTCCGCAGCTCGTGATCGTGAGGTAGCGTTCTCGCTTCCCGCGCCCACGTTCCCGGATTCGATTCCCGGCGGGGTCAGGGATTTTCTCTGCCTCGTGATGACTGGGTGTTGTGTGATGTCCTTAGGTTAGTTAGGTTTAAGTAGTTCTAAGTTCTAGGGGGACTGATGACCATAGCTGTTAAGTCCCAGTGTGCTCATAGCCATTTGAACCATTTTTGAAGTCCCCTGCAAAAACACTGGGCCAAGCTGCCTCTATAGCCGTCCACAAGTGATGCCGGTGCAGGATTTTGTGCACTAAACGACCTCTCGATTCTGTCGATCTGAGTGGCAAAATCATTCGCTCGAACTGTCTAAAATGTTCTTACATGGCGCATTGTCATCCAGAAAAATTCCATCGTTGTTTGGAAACATGATGTCCATGAATGTCTGCAAATGACTCCTAGTAGCCGAACACAGGTTTCCAGTAAATGATCGGTTAAGTTGGACCAGAGGAGCCAGTCATTCCACGCAAACACAGCTTACACCATTACGGAGCTACCAGCTTGCACGGTGGCTTGTTGACAACTTGGGTCCGTGGCTTCGTGGGCTCTGCACCGTTACTCGAACCCTGCCATCAGTTAAGATCCACTGAAATGTGGACTCCTCTGACCAGACCACGGTTTTCCAGTCGTAAAGCGTCCAAGCGATATGGTCGCGAACCTAGGAGAGGCGCTGCTGGCCATGTCGTGCTAAAGGCACTCACGTCGATCGTCTGCTGCCACAGCCCATTAACGTCAAATTTTGCCGGATACGTTCGTCGTACGTTCCACAATGATTTTTGCGGCTATTTCGTGCAGTGTGACTTGCCTGTTAGCACAGATAACTCTACACAAACGCCGCTGTTCTCGGTCGTTCAGTGAAGGCCATCGGCCACTGCGGTGTCCGTGGCGAGAGGTAATGCCTGAAATTCGGTATTCTCGGCACTCTCTTGACACTGTGGATCATGGAATATTAAAGTCCGTAACGATTTACGAAATGGAATGTCACATGCGCGTTCAGGGTCAGGCACAATCACGTCGGAAACCTTTCACATGAATCACCTGAGTTCAAATTACAGCTCCGCCAGTGCACTGCTCTTTTACATCTTGTCTACGAGACACTTCGGCCATCTGTGTATGTATATATCGCTATCCCATGATTTTTGTAACCTATGAGTATGACCATCCTGGAGGTAGATCAACTTCTCGCTATGAACCAACACGGATTCAGGTTATGGTACTCGTATGATAAACAGCTTTCTCTATTGATACTCATCTAGCAAGCAATATAGGCAACTGAACCGATAGATTATTAGGTTATAGGGGAGAATGTGTATGATTAAACTTTTTCCTGTGACAACTACACTCCTGGAAATGGAAAAAAGAACACATTGACACCGGTGTGTCAGACCCACCATACTTACTCCGGACACTGCGAGAGGGCTGTACAAGCAATGATCACACGCACGGCACAGCGGACACACCAGGAACCGCGGTGTTCGCCGTCGAATGGCGCTAGCTGCGCAGCATTTGTGCACCGCCGCCGTCAGTGTCAGCCAGTTTGCCGTGGCATACGGAGCTCCATCGCAGTCTTTAACACTGGTAGCATGCCGCGACAGCGTAGACGTGAACCGTATGTGCAGTTGACGGACTTTGAGCGAGGGCGTATAATGGGCATGCGGGAGGCCGGGTGGACGTACCGCCGAATTGCTCAACACGTGGGGCGTGAGGTCTCCACAGTACATCGATGTTGTCGCCAGTGGTCGGCGGAAGGTGCACGTGCCCGTCGACCTGGGACCCGACCGCAGCGACGCACGAATGCACGCCAAGACCGTAGGATCCTACGCAGTGCCGTAGGGGACCGCACCGCCACTTCCCAGCAAATTAGGGACACTGTTGCTCCTGGGGTATCGGCGAGGACCATTCGCAACCGTCTCCATGAAGCTGGGCTACGGTCCCGCACACCGTTAGGCCGTCTTCCGCTCATGCCCCAACATCGTGCAGCCCGCCTCCAGTGGTGTCGCGACAGGCGTGAATGGAGGGACGAATGGAGACGTGTCGTCTTCAGCGACGAGAGTCGCTTCTGCCTTGGTGCCAATGATGGTCGTATGCGTGTTTGGCGCCGTGCAGGTGAGCGCCACAATCAGGACTGCATACGACCGAGGCACACAGGGCCAACACCCGGCATCATGGTGTGGGGAGCGATCTCCTACACTGGTCGTACACCTCTGGTGATCGTCGAGGGGACACTGACTAGTGCACGGTACATCCAAACCGTCATCGAACCCATCGTTCTACCATTCCTATTTTTACACTTACATTAATACCACTTCCTCCTGATGTCTTTAGGATACCCTTTGTTGTGTAGTGTACTTCGGCAACGTCGCTGCGTAGGCAGCACATTAACTCCATGGACTAGACGTTTCATAACTGGAACAGAATTGCGAAAGATTTTAAATATGAAGTAAACTATCTCCCGCGTATGGTAATATACATAATGGATGTACGAGTACAGTTCGTAGACACATGGCTGACGACATGTGAAAGCTTCGCTCTGGCCGTGAGTCGTGCTCGGGCAGCCAAATTGTAAAAAATGGTTTCAAATGGCTCTAAGCACTATGGGACTTAACATCTGAGGTCATCAGTCCCCTAGAACTTAGAACTACTTAAACCTAAGGACATCACACACATCCATGCCCGATGCATCCATGCAGGATTCGAACCTGCGACAGTAGCAACAGCGCGGTTCCGGACTGAAGCGCCTAGAACCGATCGGCCACAATGACCGGCGCCAAACTAAGGTGACCGCTAGCGATAAGAGGGAAATCCGGATTCGAGTACGGGTCCGGCACAAATTTTTGCGCCCGGGTTCGATTCCCGGCGGGGTCAGGGATTTTCTCTGCCTCGTGATGACTGGATGTTGTGTGCTGTCCTTAGGTTTAAGTAGTTCTAAGTTCTAGGGGACTGATGACCATAGATGTTAAGTCCCATAGTGCTCAGAGCCATTTGAACCACAAATTTTCATTATCGTCATTCCAAAATAAAACTGGTGGTTCTTCATATTCGCAACTGCAAATACATTTCTTCTATACATATCCTGCTATTTCTCGACAAAACATTTGCAGCTCGTTAAAGCAGAAGCTGCGTTATTAATCTGAATTATACTATGAATTTCCTTACTATGAGCACGTTTGTTTACACCGACCAAGAAAGGGCTTTGTTCTGTGAAGTGCGACTCCACTAATCGTCGTCCCCCCCCCCCCCCCCCCCTCCAGCCAAAAAGAATGTGGGTGAGAAAAAAATTGCCCATCCGATTACGCTGCCGAACCTACCTACATTCACATCTGTACTCCCCAAGCAACCTCACCATGTGTGGCGGAGGGTAATATCTTTCCCACCTTCTCTGTTCCATTCGTGAATGATGAGTACGAAGAGTCACTCTCGATAAACCCCATTGAGTTCTATTTTTTCTCATCTTTGCTTCGTAGTAATTTCACGAAATGTATTTTGGGCGAGGCGACTGTGATTTTCTCTTTTGCTACGAAAGTGGAGATCAACTGAACGACGAATTAAGATCGCCTGAGAAGTAAGGAACTACTGAATTAAGATCATCGGCAGATGTTCTACGACAGCCAGTGATCCGTTTTGCGTTCATCAAGATGCAACAGCTTGCCTACTGCATTCATTATTATCTATCTGCTTGGCGATTGTGACAATATGTGACTAAGAAAGGGGCGAACAGAAGTCTTACCGACTAATAATTACTAGATGAGATTTTATTTTCGTTGGCGGTAAATATCAGCCCTAACTACAGTTCTCTTATAGTTGCAATCCATGGCGAAGATGTTACGAATGTTGCCAATGTCTGTACGGAGTTTTACATTTTAAGAATGGGTGAAAATTTGTTTGTGACGCTGGGCGACCGCACTGACCATTCGTTATCACATATGCGCTGAAAGAAAGACTGGCTGCATAGGTAATCGAATCGATTACTGGGCAATTACCGAATTGTATGACCATAGTCGAAGTGTTGCGCGGAAATATTTACAGAATGATCATAATATGTGAGTTACAGTAAAATATCCGTTCACAATGGGTACCACAATAAACGTTGGCAGGAACGGAACTGCATTATTCACGCTGAATTAACAGTACAGAAATTCATTATCCGACGAAATTTTTACGGAGATGACTACCCTATTTCTAACGGTATCTCACAAAGAAATCTACAACCATTCGCTACGTCCCATTATTACAAAAATTCAGTCACCGTCAGAAATCAGTGGCATTTCAAGGTTCTGCTACCCAAAAGAGAAAGCAGCCGCGTTATGTGCGGATAGGCTACTTAAAACGAGATTCGAGCATCCGAAAAATGCCTTAACGTATGAACAAACTGCGAGGCGAAGCAAATGAAGGTATACGGCAAAACGTTTGCCTTCCCCACCGTGGATGTTTCGCTCTGTAGAGGAGTGTACACTGTTCTCAAATTCCTTGACAATTTAAAATCGTCTGCCAGATGGGATATCCTAACTGGAAGCTTGTCTTGGTAATTTTTCTTTTTGAAGTAGTGTTGATAAATACCACTGTCTGGCGTAAAGTTCTTTATTTTCTGCAACAACTTAGAAGGACGGAGTTTTGTTTGTTTACTTATTTATACTTTGAAGATGAACCCGCCCTATTAGACAAAGGGTTTCCAGGCACACTATTCCACATTCCGCATTCCAGTCTCCTTTTTTCCTAAAACCTTTCTTTGATATTTTTAGATTACTGAAATTTTGGGGTGATTAATGTTACTCTTGTTGCATTCGCAAAGGACGCGTGGGAAAAATGATGGTCGCTAAACCCCCTATTTGTTCCATTTTCTGAATTTCTCGCTGTGATCATTTCACGAGAAGTATGTGGAAGGAAGAAATATGTTGTCCGACTCTTCGCGGAACGATGCGAGAGGCCTCTCTCGCCTCGCCTGCCATTGGAGTTAGCTGATCATCTCCGCAACGCTGTCGTGACGAGTAAACTACTGCACGACGAAACGTGCCGCCCTTCTTTGAATGTTCTCCATCTCTTCTATTGATCTTAGCTGATAGGAGTCGGTTCCAGATTGATGAGTAAATCTCAAGAACTGGTGGAAAAAGCTGTTGTAAGTGATCTGTTTCGTGGACGATTTAAATTTCTCACAGACTCTTCCTATAAATCTCAGCGTAGCATCTGCTTTTGCAACTATTGTTTACGTGATCATTCCACTTCAGGTGACTCCAAATGGTTAATCCCAGGTATTTTACGGTAGTCACTGTTTGCAGTGATTTGTCGCCAACACAACATTAGTGGATTTCTTCCCGTGTTTACGATGTATATATGCAGACTGAAAATTTGTAGCAAGGTCAGGACTCGAATCCAGGTCTCCTGCTCCCTAGGCAGATGGCGCTAGCCACTACGCCATCCTGGCACAGTGGCTTTGCACATTGCGCGGAGTACCCGAGCATGTCTCTCTCCTCAGTTCAAGCCGCGCGAGGTAGTCGCGCCTTGCCACGGTCCACGCGGCTCCCCCCGTCGGAGGTTCGAGACCTGTGTGTGTGTGTGTGTGTGTGTGTGTGTGTGTGTGTGTTTTTAACACAAGTTAGTTTAAGTTAGATTAAGTAGTGCGAAAGCTTAGGGACCGATGACCTCAGCAGTTTGGTCCCATAAGATCTCACCACAGTTTTTTTTCCTCAATTCCAATTCACGCTTTGGATTAAGAAGGGAGACGTGCTAGGGTAGTCCGTGCAGTTGTGCGAAGCCACTGTGCCCAGATGGCACAGTGGTCAGCGCATCTGGCTACGGAGCAAGAGACCTGGGTTCGAGTACTGGCCTTGCTACAAATTTTCATTTATCGCTTCAGTCTGCAATATACATAGTAAACGTATCACGTTTGAAAAGGTCTCTGGAACAATATAGTTTAATTTAACATTTATTTATGTTCAGGGCAACTGACAGTTCCAACCCCAATCTCCGATTCTGTGCACGTCTTTCTGAAAATCGTTACCATCTTCTGTCGTTGTTACCTTTTCCGCATCATCTTTGAACACCCTCATGGGTATTCCAACATTATTCACCACATCATCTATACATATTAGAAGTTAAAGACTCCACGTCGCGTTTATTCTCTGCATGTGAAGGGTAATTTCAGGAACTACCGTAGGAATTTTGATATGGTTTTCACTGATACACAGACCAGTTCACGAAGAACGTTTCTGTATGTAATTTTAATTAGATTAGTAATGAGTATGTAATACAGGTATTGTCGTGTGTTCCATATTTAGAGACTGGACTGACATCTGGTGGCAATCATGGGAGCTACGAGCTGGTGATCTACAGAGGCAGCGGTATCTGGCGCGGAAAGCTGTGAACAGCCTCCGCAACTCCAGAGAGCAGCGAAGCTTGAAAAGAACCTACACATGTTGTACACTGAGGTGAAAAGAGTCATGGGATACCTCCTAATATCGCGCCCGACCTCATTTTCCGTGGCGTAGTGCAGCAACTCTACACAGCATTGAGTCCACAGGTCTTTGGAAGACCCTTGGAGAAATGTAGAATAATGCTGCCTCTATAGCCACTCGTAAATTCGAAAATGCTGGCGATGGGGGTTTGGTGCACGAAGTGACCTCTATCTGGGTTGCCAAATCATTCGCTCGAACTTTCCAGAATGGCCTGACAAGGCGCACTGTCATCGATAAAATTCCATCGTTGTTTGGGAATATGAAATCTATTAATAGCTACAAATGGTCTCCAAATGGTCGTAAATAAACATTTCCAGACAATGACTGATTCTGTTGGGCCAGAGGTCCCAGTCCATTCCGTGCATCCACAGCCCATAGCATTATGGAGCGACCACCAGCTTGCACAGTGCGTTGTTGACAACTTGGATTCATGGCTTCATGGGTCTGCGCCATACTCTAACCCTCCCCATCAGCTCTTACCAACTGAAATCGGGACTCATCTGACCAGACCTGGGTTTTCCAGTCGTCTAGTGTCCAACCGACATCGTCACGAGCCCAGGAGAAGCCCTGCAGACAATATCGTGCTGTTAGCAAAGGCACACGCGTCGGTCGTCTGCTGTCATAGCCCATTAACGTCAAATTTCGCCGCACTTTCCTAACAGATACATTCGTCGTCTGGTAGCACTCACAATTCTACGCGAACTCCGATGCTTTTGGTGGTTAAGTAAAGCTCTCCGTGTCGGGAGAGAATGCCTGAAATTTGTTATTCTTGACGGCCGGAGTGGCCGAGCGGTTCTAGGCGGTCGCAGGTTCGAATCCTTCCTCGGGCATGGATTTTTGTGATGTCATTATGTTTGTTATGGTTAATTAGTTCTAAGTTCTAGGGGACTGATGACCTCAGATAGTGCTCAGTCATTTTTATTCTCTGCACACTCACTCTTGACACAGTCGATCGAGGAACATTAAATTCTCTAATATTCACAGGATATTGAATTCCTTAACGATTTTCGAAATGGAATGTCACCTGCGTCTAGTTCCAACTACCATTCCATGCTCACTGTCTTAATTCACGTCATCTACATCTACATCTACATCTACATCCGTACTCCGCAAGCCACCTGACGGTGTGTGGCGGAGGGTACCCTGAGTACCTCTATCGGTTCTCCCTTCTATTCCAGTCTCGTATTGTACGTGGAAAGAAGGACTGTCGGTATGCTTCTGTGTGGGCTCTAATCTCTCTGATTTTATCCTCATGGTCTCTTCGCGAGATATACGTAGGAGGGAGCAATATACTGCTTGACTCTTCGGTGAAGGTATGTTCTCGAAACTTCAACAAAAGCCCGTACCGAGCTACTGAGCGTCTCTCCTGCAGAGTCTTCCACTGGAGTTTATCATCTCCGTAACGCTTTCGCAATTACTAAATGATCCTGTAACGAAGAGCGCTGCGGCCATAATCACGTCGGAGAGCTATTCACATGAATCCCCTGAGTACAAATGACACTTCCACCAATGCACTGCCCTTTTACACCTTATCACCTTATGAACACTGTACTACAACCAGCTGTGTATGTGCACATCGCTACCCAATGACTTTTGTCGCCTCAGTGTGTATTGTGTACTGTACCGGGGACATAGAAAGGACGGAGAGGGTTCGTCCCCGCCATAGCCCTCAGTGGTTCACAACCTCACGACAGGCCACAGCAGTCCACTCACCCCACCGCCGCATCACACTGAACCCAGGGTTATTGTGCGGTTCGACCCCCAGTGGACCCTCCTGGGAACGTCTCATACAAGACGAGTGTAACCCCAAATGTGGCGTGGTAGAGTAATTACGTTGTACGTGTACGTGGAGATAGTTTAACTGAGGCATAATAAGGGGAATCAGCCCGCATTCGCCGAAGCAGATGGGAAAAAACGCACTCCGTCTTCAGGACACAAGTGGCCCATCGGGACCATCCGACCACCGTGTCATCCTCAGTTTAGGATGCGGATAGGAGGGGCAAGTGGTCAGCACACCGCTCTCTCGGTCGTTACGATGGTTTTTTTTTGACCGGAGCCGCTACTATTCGGTCGAGTAGCTGCTCAATTGGCATCACGAGGCTGAGTGCACCCCGAAAATGGCAACAGCGCATGGCGGCTGGATGGTGACCCATCCAAGTGCCGGCCTCGCCCGACAGCGCTTAACTTAGGTAATCTCACGGGAACCGGTGTATCCACTGTGGCAAGGCCGTTGCCGAGGCCTTAAAAACAATCCACACGCTGGCCCGCACAGCGGATCTCGACACTAATCCGCCGGGTGGATTCGTGCCGGGGACAGGCACGCCTTCCCGCTCGGGAAGCAGCGCGTTAGACCGGATGGTAGCCGGGCGGGCTTCATCTCAGTGTACTTAGTGCTACCTGTGAGAAACCGGGGCGGGCACTGGTTTATTTATTATAAACAGTAACGTTTTAATGACACTTATTTGGTGTACTCCTGAGATTACTTTTGTATCTGTCGATTTCGTTCCGTTACGACGAATGTGTTGAGTTGTATTTGCAAGCAAGTCCCAAATCAAATCAAATATCTCGTCTGATACTCGGTCGTATTTTTTTGACTAATTGACGACGCAGGACTGTATCAAATGCAGCAGCAACAAACTCAGCTTTATTTTTGAGGTGAGCGCTACCGGTGTTTAGGGGCGGGGAGGCGAGCAGGTAGAGGCGGCGGAGGAAGAGCAGCAAATGGTGGTGCGGGCGGCGTGGGCGTGGGCCTGGCGGGCAGCCGGCAGCAGGCACGTGCGGCCCGCCGGCCAATCGATACGGCGCGCCGCCCGGGCTGACTCAGCCGCCGCCGCTGCCGCTGCACCGGCCACGCACCTCCGCACGCTGCCTGCTCTCCGCACGCCCTGTGCGCATCAATTTTATATACGCCCACACGCTATCTCTAGCCGTCACCATCGACACTGCCCAGGCGCTGCTGTCGGAGTCACCAGTCCAAAGCCCGGTCTCGTGCAGCTCTCCACGATAGTCTATCCTGTGCTAGTCTTCTCATTTCTGAATAATTACTGTACTTACAGTAACGAGAAGACTTCAAAAAGTAAGGTACACATTATTATGGCAGGCCAAGTAAAGTGTACTGAATACTGCACATATTAATGGTCATTAACATGGGGTGGGTCCGCCCTTGGCCATTATGACGGCACAAACTCTGCTGTGGACACTTTCAGTAAGGTTGATCGATTTGCGGTAGGGAACCAAAAAGCAGAGTCATCGGTCCCATCGGATTAGAGAAGGAAGTCGGCCGTGCAGTTTCAAAGGAATCATCTGGCATTTGCCTGAAGCAGTTTAGGGAAATAACGGAAAACCTACACTACTGGCCATTAAAATTGCTACACCACGAAGATGACGCGTTACAGAAGCGAAATTTAACAGACAGGAAGAAGATGCTGTGATATGCAAATAATTAGCTTTTCAGAGCATTCACACAAGGTTGGCGCCGGTGCCGAGACCTACAACGTGCTGACATGAGGAAAGTTTCCAACCGATTTCTCATACACAAACAGCAGTTGACCGGCGTTGACCTGGTGCAACGTTGTTGTGATGCTTCGTGTGAGGAGAAGAAATGCGTACCATCACGTTTCCGACTTTGATAAAGGTCTGATTGTAGCCTATCGCGATTGCGGTTTGTGGTATCGCGACATTGCTGCTCGCGTTGGTAGGGATCCAATGACTGTTAGCAGAATATGGAATCGGTGGGTTCAGGAGGGTAATACGGAACGCCGTGCTGGATCACAACGGCCTCGTATCACTGGCAGTCGAGATGACAGGCATCTTATCCGCATGGTTGTAACCGATCTTGCAGCCACGTCTCGCTCCCTGAGTCATCATATGGGAACGTTTGCAAGACAACAACCATCTGCACGAACAGTTCGACGACGTTTGCAGCAGCATGGACTATCAACTCTGAGACCGTGGCTGTTACCCTTGACGCTGCATCACAGACAGAAGCGCCTGCGATGGTGTACTAAACGACGAACCTGGGTGCACGAATGGCAAAACTTCATTTTTTCGGATGAATCCAGGTTACAGCATCATGATGGTCGCACCCGTGTCTGGCGACATGGCGGTGAACGCACACTGGAAGCGTGTATTCGTCATCGCCATACTGACGTATCACCCGGCGTGGTGGTATGGGGTGCCATTGGTTACACGTCTCGGTCAACTTTTGTTCGTATTGACAGCACTTTGAACAGTGGACGTTACATTTCAGATGTGTTACGGCCCGTCGCTCTATCCTTCATTCGATCCCTGCGAAACCCTACATTTCAGCAGGATAATGCGCGACCGCATGTTGCCGGTCCTGTACGGGCCTTTCTGGATACAAAAAATGTTCGACTGCTGCCCTGGCCAGCACATTCTCCAGATATCTCACCAACTGAAAACGTCTGGTCAATGGTGGCCGAGCAACTGGCTCATCACAATACCCAAGTCACTACTATTAATGAACTGTGATATCGTTTTGAAGCTGCATGGGTAGCTGTACCTTTACACACCAATCAAGCTCTCTTTGACTCAATGTTCAGGCGCATCAAGGCCGTTATTACGCGGCCTGAGATGGTTGTTCTGGGTACTGATTTCTCAACATCTATGCACCCAAATTGCGTGTAAATGTAATCACATGCCAGTTCTAGTATAATATATTTGTCCAATTAATACCCGTTTATCACCTGCATTTCTCCTTGGTGTAGCAATTTTAATGGCCAGAAGTGTATTAATGGTCATTAACATGGGGTGGATCCACCCTTCGCCATTATGACGGCATAAACTCTGCTGGGGGCACTTTCAATCAGGTTGGTTGGTTGGTTGGTTTGGGGGAGGGAACCAAACAGCAAGGTCATCGGTCCCATCGGATTAGGGAACGATGGGGGAAGGAAGTCGGCCGTGTCTTTTCAAAGGAATCATCTGGTATTTGCCTGAAGCGATATAGGGAAATAACGGAAAACCTAAGTCAGGATGGCTGGACGCAGGTTTGAACCTTCGTCCTCCCGAATGCGAGTTCAGTGTGCTAAGCACTGCGCCACTTCGCTCGGTGTTGTTTTATTAATGAGTGTTTTAGTCCATATGAAAACCGACCACTCCTGAAAGATAATGTGTACTAGTGACAGAGTACATAAATAATGTATGGTGCACTGATCTACACAAGTCAACTTGGTATTTCATGATATCTATGTGGGTCTTTACAGTGATTAAATAATAAATCATTTTCTTCCTCGCTTGTTTCATGTAGCCGCATGTGACGTAATCGCTCGGTTTTGAATAAGGTTGTAACAATTTAAAAAAGTATGTTTATATTATGTAACTGTGTATCTGCAATTTATGAAGTGTGTATTCTGTGTTGTTTTAACTCCTTGATCTATGGCAAGAAAATTAGAGTTTTGTAATGAATATATGAAAAAAGCAAAACAAATTATTATACGATGAGTATGTCCATAAAAAGAAAATATTTGTTAAAAGCTGGTTCATGCTTAGGACAATTGTATTTGTAGCATGTAAAAGCTGTAGCGAAATCCCTCCGCAACGGAAGTGGCATGGCGGTCGAACTGAACGGCTCCTTTGCGTGAACGACACCCAGTATGTGGCTAGTCTTAGCACGGTACATTTCGACGGTGCTAAGAGAGGCAACTGGAAGCTGTATTATAAAGGATTTACCTCGGATTACTTGGTATTCGCCGCATAATGGAACGGCTCTAATATGTTGAAAATCTGACTCGAAGAAGAGATTTTATAGAGCATTCGTACATCAAAAGCCGTGAATACAGTCACCCGCCATGTCCCCTGCCACCAATCTTTGCCACTGCTTTACAAACTTCACACATTCTGGTAATGTATATGGACATGGGCTAGATAATGTGTGTTGTTTCAATAATAATCATATAAAACAAATTCGTGTCTGGAACCATATTTTCAATCCTCATCACGAACCTACAGTGGTTCCTCACCTAAGGGCTCATTTATGGTGTTACCACTTTCATTAACTCCCAATATTTAAGTCCGTTAGGTGTTTCTGTTAATTTCACCAAAATCGATATTATAGCTCGGCATCCAATCACTAGTCCACGTTTGAAGTCACTGAACTGTTCTGACCGACTCATTTATGGTGTTACCACTTTCATTAACTCCCAATATTTAAGTCCGTTAGGTGTTTCTGTTAATTTCACCAAAATCGATATTATAGCTCGGCATCCAATCACTAGTCCACGTTTGAAGTCACTGAACTGTTCTGACCGACTCATTCTGCTTTAACTGATTACCTACTAATAATGCTACCAAGCTCCTTTTACACTAGCGGACCCGCCATTCGTGACACCTAGTGGACAACTCCGCAGAGCATAGAGGTGTCCAGATACTTTTCATCGTATTGTGTACACGACACTATTTTTCCAACACGTTCGCCAAATCCTATAAACACCACTCTGAGCGTTCCACCAGCCGTTCAGTTCTTCGACAAAAGAAATCCGCTTCTTGGTCAAGGGGCCATTCGAGGTTGTAAAATCAGCAATTCGAATGAATACGTTATTCGAGTGCCTGGACGTTGTTGTCGACGTCGATGGCCTTCCTCCCACGACTGAGCAGACCTGGTCGAACTGTTGGCACCATTTGACTACAGCTTGGCTGGACACTGCTTTAGTCCATATGCCGCCAGAATTTTCCGGCGAATCTGTGTACAATTTAAATCTTTTGTGTACAAGAATCGTACTGTCCCGAGCAGTTGAACTTTCCACTGCGTTTCCAGCTGTCGCGTCATTTCATTCCCACACTGTGTTAAGGTGGGTGAGTGGGGTGACACGAAAGGATAGATACTAAGGAATGAATACATCAGGGGAACAGTGAAAGTGGGGCCCGTAGGGAAGAAGATACAAGAAAGTAGGGTAAGATGGTATGGACATCTGGAGAGAAGAGGGGATATACGTGGGGAGAAGAGTTGAAGACCTAGAAATCGAAGGAATAAGGAGGAGAGGAAGGCCGAAACTGAAATGGAAAGACAGGGTAGCAGGGGACCTACGGGAAGTAAAGATACCTCAGAGAAGAAGCACTGGATAGGCGTTTATGGAAAGCAACGCCGACCACACATTACGTAGGAAAAGGCTGAGATGATGATGATGATGATGATGATGATGACTGTGATGCATCTATTATCCGCACTGAAGCAGAACTGCGTCTGAAGAAAGCCCTGAACACGTACTCCATTCCGACAATGCGCCACTCCTGTTGCGTATAGTGTTGGCGTAGGACAATGTGTCTAACTTGCCTTTTTGAAGTCTCTTGGGTAGTTGATCTTTGTACTATATTCAAGCCTTGGTCTCCATCCCACTTTCATTACTAAATTAATTATTTATCGATTCTTCACGAGTGTACTATCAATCGATAGCTTATTTTGGTGAAGTTGTGCATTTATGAATTTATTTTCTGTTAGATTCGGTTCAGTAGCCGGCCGAGGTGTCCGAGCGGTTCTAGGCGCTACAGTCTGGAACCGCGCGACCGCTACGGTCACAGGTTCGAATCCTGCCTCGGGCATGGATGTGTGTAATGTCCTTAGGTTAGTTAGGTTTAAGTAGTTCTAAGTTCTAGGGAACTGATAACCTCAAATGTTAAGTCCCATAGTGCTCAGAGCCATTTGAACCATTTCGGTTCAGTACCTCTTCAATACACTATCCAGCCATCAAATCCTCAACATGCTTTTCTGGCACCACATCTGAAAAGCATCTAGTCTCTTCTTGACAGATCTGTTTTTTATCCACTTCCACATACGGTTACACTTCAAATATTTTCTGGAAGAGACTTCCTATGGCTTAAATTTACATGTTAACGTACGTACTTTTTTCACGGAAGCTTTTATTGCTATTGCCACTCTACATTTTATTTCTTCTTCATTTCTTCCTGCTTCTGTTACTCAGGTACTCAAAAGCAAAATTTATCTATTACTTTTATCTTCTCATCTGCTAACCTACTTCCCTCAGGATCACATTAACGTAATTCGACTTAACTCCATTACTCTTGTTTTCATCGTGTAACATATTTTCGGGGCATTATCCATTCCGATATACTGATCTCTTAGATTCTTGCATTTCTCAAAAATAACACGGTCACAATCAGGCATTAAATGTTTATTTCTTCTCCCTTAACTGTAATTTCATTTACAAATTACTACTAAGTTTCTTGTACTGCTCGCGCAACGTACAGACTCAATAATATCGCACATAAGCTACAGCCCTGTCACACTCCCTTCTCAATAACTGGCTCCATTGGATGCCCTTTGATTCTTCCAATTGCAGACTGGTTTCGGTAAACACTGTAGATAACCTTCAGTCAGTGTGTTACTTCAAAATTTCTAAGAGATTGTACACACGGCAAAAACGGTCCTAAGCTGAGTGAGTACTTTGAAACAAGGGCTCAAGTGTTTACATATCACGAACAACTGCCTGCCGCATCGACTTCGGAAGCGCTCCCGTGAAAAACAATACGCAATCGTAGTTAATGTTGTGATATATTATTTCACTACGGTTTAGGCTGTTTGTTGTTGTTGTTGTGGTCTTCAGTTTTGAGACTGGTTTGATGCAGCTCTCCATGCTACTCTATCCTGTGCAAGCTCCTTCATCTCCCAGTACCTACTGCAACCTACATCCTTCTGAATCTGCTTAGTGTATTCATCTCTTGGTCTCCCTCTACGATTTTTACCCTCCACGCTGCCCTCCAATACTAAATTTGTGATCCCTTGATGCCTCCGAACATGTCCTACCAACCAGTCCCTTCTTCTTGTCAAGTTGTGCCACAAGCTTCTCTTCTCCCCAATTCTGTTCAATACCTCCTCATTAGTTATGTGATCTACCCATCTAATCTTCAGCATTCTTCTGTCGCACCACATTTAGAAAGGTTCTATTCTCTTCTTGTCCAGACTAGTTATCGTCCATGTTTCACTTCCATACATGGCTACACTCCATACAAATACTTTCAGAAATGACTTCCTGACACTTAAATCTACACTCGATGTTAACAAATTTCTCTTCTTCAGAAACGCTTTCCTTGCCATTGCCAGTCTACATTTTATATCCTCTCTACTTCGACCATCATCAGTTATTTTGCTCCCCAAATAGCGAAACTCCTTTACTACTTTAATTGTCTCAGTTCCTAATCTAATTCCATCTGCATCCCCCGACTTTATTCGACTACATTCCATTATCCTCGTTTTGCTTTTGTTGATGCTCATCTTATATCCTCCTTTCAAGACACACTCCATTCCATTCAACTGCTCTTCCAAGTCCTTTGCTGTCTCTGACAGAATTACGATGTCATCGGCGAACCTCAAAGTTTAGGCTATAAATTAAAATAAATGACCTGCCTCCCGATTTTCTACGTGTATCAGAGACCAGAGTGAGACGGAAATTACTGAACATTATTCCCTCTTTACAGAAGTAAGTTTGGTCCAGCTTAATTTAAGGCACTACTTTCAGACTAAAATTATTGGTGGTCAACAAAGATAGCAATGAACGTTAGAGAAGCTCCACGAGTTGGAGGAGGACACAAGCAGCGCAGGATATACACTCCTGGAAATGGAAAAAAGAACACATTGACACCGGTGTGTCAGACCCACCATACTTGCTCCGGACACTGCGAGAGGGCTGTACAAGCAATGATCACACGCACAGCACAGCGGACACACCAGGAACCGCGGTGTTGGCCATCGAATGGCGCTAGCTGCGCAGCATTTGTGCACCGCCGCCGTCAGTGTCAGCCAGTTTGCCGTGGCATACGGAGCTCCATCGCAGTCTGTAACACTGGTAGCATGCCGCGACAGCGTGGACGTGAACCGTATGTGCAGTTGACGGACTTTGAGCGAGGGCGTATAGTGGGCATGCGGGAGGCCGGGTGGACGTACCGCCGAATTGCTCAACACGTGGGGCGTGAGGTCTCCACAGTACATCGATGTTGTCGCCAGTGGTCGGCGGAAGGTGCACGTGCCCGTCGACCTGGGACCGGACCGCAGCGACGCACGGACGCACGCCAAGACCGTAGGATCCTACGCAGTGCCGTAGGGGACCGCACCGCCACTTCCCAACAAATTAGGGACACTGTTGCTCCTGGGGTATCGGCGAGGACCATTCGCAACCGTCTCCATGAAGCTGGGCTACGGTCCCGCACACCGTTAGGCCGTCTTCCGCTCACGCCCCAACATCGTGCAACCTGCCTCCAGTGGTGTCGCGACAGGCGTGAATGGAGGGACGAATGGAGACGTGTCGTCTTCAGCGATGAGAGTCACTTCTGCCTTGGTGCCAATGATGGTCGTATGCGTGTTTGGCGCCGTGCAGGTGAGCGCCACAATCAGGACTGCATACGACCGAGGCACACAGGGTCAACACCCGGCATCATGGTGTGGGGAGCAATCTCCTACACTGGCCGTACACCTCTGGTGATCGTCGAGGGGACACTGAATAGTGCACGGTACATCCAAACCGTCATCGAACCCATCGTTCTACCATTCCTAGACTGGCAAGGGAACTTGCTGTTCCAACAGGACAATGCACGTCTGCATGTATCCCGTGCCACCCAACGTGCTCTAGAAGGTGTAAGTCAACTACCCTGGCCAGCAAGATCTCCGAATCTGTCCCCCATTGAGCATGTTTGGGACTGGATGAAGCGTCGTCTCATGCGGTCTGCACGTCCAGCAAAAACGCTGGTCCAACTGAGGCGCCTGGTGGAAATGGCATGGCAAGCCGTTCCACAGGACTACATCCAGCATCTCTACGATCGTCTCCATGGGAGAATAGCAGCCTGCATTGCTGCGAAAGGTGGATATACACTGCACTAGTGCCGACATTGTGCATGCTCTGTTGCCTGTGTCTATGTGCCTGTGGTTCTGTCAGAGTGATCATGTGATGTATCTGACCCCAGGAATGTGTCAATAAAGTTTCCCATTCCTGGGACAATGAATTCACGGTGTTCTTATTTCAATTTCCAGGAGTGTATTATTGTGAGACAGTTAGCGGTTAGGACCAGCCAGGTAACAGCAACCCAACAGATCTGGAGAGGTCTCTCAGAACTCACTGGTAAGACACAAAGCTTTTTGCAGGGTCGACCGTTCAGGATGGCAATAGAAAATAGTGCCTACCCTGACAGTGTATAGTTTTGTTGCAGGGACCGAGTTTTTAGTTGGCATGGTCACCAAGATTCAGTTCTGTCAGTGCCTTGCAGCAGTCAACACGTAGCGTACGTGTCCATCACAAAGGTGCTCGTGGAGAACCGCCGAGCCGCCGTCGGCACAACACGGCGAGATGCTATTGCCTACAGGCTAGCTAACACGCCATCATTGCTCCCCACTGCTAGCATTTCTCACTCTCTCTCGTCTTAACTTTCTAGGGACTTAGTTACATTTTTAAAATTTTAATTTTAACTCATGTTTGATAACACATTAACTTGATATTTAACACTTGTGCACTCTTCCTCTTGATTTCAGTGCTTAATATTCATTTCTTGTTTGCTTTGTAAATCTTCAGTGCAGAAGACAGGCCAACTTAAGATTTAATAACGTTAAAACTATACTAGATATTAATAAAAGATTTTAAACGTGTGATACGGTAACTCGGGGGGTTTCTTTTTTGCCTTCCAGGTGACGCAATTTTGACGTAAAACTGCACTTGAAAACCTGATAAAATGTGGACGCCCAGGAGAAAGCTCAGCGTTGGGCCTGGTACATACACACCGCGTCCGATACTCAACGAAACTTTCGAATGCAGTATGGAAGGCACCCACCGTCACGACCAACTATTCGGGCTTGAGACACGTCATTTATGGAAACAAGTAGTGTTCCCCATGAAAAGGGGCCTTTTGTCCAGATGTTTCAGACGTCAAAGTGGGCAAGGTACGGCAGCCGCTTGCAAGCAGTCCGACAAAATGGATGCATACGGCGGCCAGAGAGTTGGATGTGAGAAAATCAACAGTTCACAATGTCTAGCGTAAGATATTACGGCTACATTTCTACAAGGTGCAGCCGCTTCAGGCATTTTAAAGCGTTAGGAAAAACGTCAGCGCGACAAGTTCGCAGTATATACGCTAGGCAAGACTGACGCTCAATGACTTTTCGGGAAACAAATAAATAAAGAGTTTGGCGACGATGGGGCATTACTTCTTACAAGAACTTGGGAGACAACCATTTAATTTGTGGTACAACAGGATGTAATGCGTGAAAAACAAAACTAATGTATGAAAAAATATTCGTTACAGGTGTCATCCCAATTGGAAGAATTTTGTCGCTTCTGTAGAAACTGAGTCGTTCAAGACACAAACAGCTGGCGAAGGTTCTCACCAGAGAAAAAGAGTTTGAGTTGGTGGTGTCGGACTGTGTGGGAGGGGATTTAGCATTAAGCACTCAAACCCGTTCGAGAAATGCACAGTTCAATCAATACAGTGAGGGAGTAATGGTGGAGCAGCAGATACGCCCCCGTGCATGCAATCTGGCGAAATGATTTCGAGCCCAGACCTAACTCTACTAATGGAGGGCGGTGCACACGTTTATGCACGGATGCGTAAGATTCCATGTGTAACTTGATGGATATATGTTTTACTCCACGGACTTGATCACATTTCTGTAAAGTTTTTAAATAAGAGTTACTCTTCCGTTCGGAATCTGTCCCAGATACAGTATCTCTCACACTTATGTATTCTGGTCTACAGTATTACACTTTTTTTTTAAAAATATCATTTTGTTCACTTTTGTTCGTTCCATCTGCTCGGGGCGGACGACGTAAGACATCTGTTTAAGTTCGTTGTTGATCAATTAACTCAGTTTTTTTATTACAGAGAGCAGCTAAGCCTCTGACCGAACACGCTGAGCTACCGTGCCGGCTATCTTTTAAAACGTAGTTACCTCCGTTTTTTTCGGTGACTTTGGACTGCCCAGTGGGATGAGATTCGTGATGGATGTATGCAAAGACTGGGTCTTACTGTGTAGTGTACGCAATCTAATGCTTAAAAGAAATTGTGTCATGTCTCGGCAGCTCATTCGTCTTGAACAATTTTCATTTCTTTCCATTACCGTTTCGCGGTTGTGCAGTAGCCAGTCTACATCTATATCACTAGTCACTGTACGGTACACAGCAGATGGTACATGGCAACGATCAGCAGTCCCCCAACCACTTTCCTATTATATACAAGATATCCCTGGGGGAATGATAAGTATTCAGGAACATGTAAGGAACGATCATTCGAAGAAAAAAAGGCTAGTAAATATGTGCATTAAAATGAATACCTTAAAAGCTATGAGCAGTGGTTCCGTGTAAGAGATGTGTTTCACACTAGCGAAGATGAACAAGTGCTCATAGCTCTTAAGGTATGCATTTTAGAGCCCATGTTTCTAGACTGTTTTTGCTTCTAAAGATCGTTCGTGTCATATCGCTGAATACTGACGATTCGACATGGGACACACTGTATACAATGAGCGCGATAAACAACTAATTAAATTATGTATATCCGTAATACGTATGACTAACAGTGGTATTTGTATTATACATATCGGGAGACGTTTCGGTAACCCACACAAAACAGATACAAACCGAGTAGCTCCTCAGGCGTTCTCACTTGCTACGACCTCTGCAGGTGAGCAATACTCGGGGATGGACAATATGAATCTCATGTAAGCTGCTTCTATTGTACAGCAGAGAGAGAGAGAGAGAGAGAGAGAGAGAGAGAGAGAGAGAGAGAGAGAGAGAGAGAGAGAGAGAGAGAGAACTCCCCAGAAACCACCAAGTTAACTACGTTTGGGCGCTCGCTTTCCTCCTGCAATTTTCCATGCAATGTCACTTTCGACAGACGTATATCGTTATTTGAGGAGTGCCAAGAGTATTTACCACTGATTCTGGAAATAAAAAAAAGATAATATCCTTATTCTTGCACTGCATTTGTTTATGCGTATATTCAGTTGTGAAAGACGACGGAACTGTCTGCGATTCATTCTTACAGTAATATCGACTTTTTAACACTTAATAAGACTTAGCAGACGTGAGGTTCGTCTGACTCACCGTCTATAACTATATCTCACAAGAAATCTTAGATTTAGCAGCGTATGCAATCTGATACTCCAAGTGCGTAGCGAAGAACTGTATGAAAATCCTGACAAGAGAATCGTTGGTTTTGGCAGAGAAAATGATGATCATTCTGAAAGATGACATTCACGTAGAAAGACGTCAACGGTATAGACATTTTATGAATCTGCCTTACGGTCTTTCATAGCAGCATAAAAAGCTAGGATGTTACTCGACTGACCTATGGAAAACCGAAACTTGTTTTTAGTGCAGTCACAGCACACACTAAATCCTGGGTGACTTAAGGTGTTATATAACGATTGTGCTGACAGGGGACAATACAGGTATAAAAGGAAGCGGGAACGTAAAAAAAAAAAAAAAAAAAAAAAAAAAACAACAACAACAACAGCGCTGCACGTTGCTGACTTCTGACCAAGCTTAACGTCCTTAAACCATTGATGAATCACCAGCCAGTCCGCATACCTCTCACTTCACGACAGAGTTCTTTTACAGTTAACCCGGAAGGTCAGCGCGCACCTTGTGGTGAAGAACTATTGGCCATCACATATGGTAGTAATCAAAATCATCTTTATTGCGTAATCCGGCAAACTTCAAGAGTTCTAAATAAGCATTTGAACAGAAATCTCTTGTTCTTTATATCTGACTCCAGGTAAGGTAGACAGTTATGTGTCAAGATGACGGTACGATTTAAGGTCGATATTAATTACAAGACGAAACGTTTATAATCATGAACTACTTTTGATACCTCAAATACCTCCGAGTCACGAATTTACAGCCGTCTAACGTAAGAAACATAGATGCTGTCTTCTGCTACATTTTCCTAACAGAATCATAGCTGCACTACCCAAGTTGAGCATCCAATAAACTGGTTTGGTGTTTTATCTTCGGTCGAGTTACTCTATTCAGAGGATGCCTCGATGCTACTACAAAGAATATGTTTACCACAAATGTCACTCATTAACAGTATTAGCAACACGAAACATCCGTGAAACTTCCGAAACTATTATCAAAATATCCACGGGTGTACTGCCGGTCTACAGTGTCCAACGGGCACAATATTTCGGCGATCAAACATGTCGCCATCATCATCCGAAACTACGACACCATCGACAACCTCGCTATGCAGGGAATACGCCGAAAGATGGGACGCCCGCTGACACTCTTTCATAACACTACCCCAATAGCTGGAAGTGAGTGCCAGAATCTCCCTATTATTCTATTGCATAGGATGACCGGTGCCAAGGCAGTGTTCTGGAATAGCCGATTCGCTCGGTTGTTGTAAGCGTATGTGACACTTATAACAACAGATGAGCCCACCACAGTAATTGCGGTATGACATGCCACAATTGCTAGGAATACGATAATCCCCGCCTTACACAAACCAATATCACCCTTTACCGATCTTAGAAGAGCCTTAATCTTAGAGGGTGGTCGAGAAAAACATTTCGAGTCATATTTCCGCAGATTACGAGCAATCCTATTGGAAATACTTTCTGTGTAACGCAAAATGGCTGTAAACTCTGATGACACCTCATATTAGCTTCGCTCACGGTTGGTAGAGTCTGATCTGTCTTTCGCTAAAGCCATTCCGACGAAAGGTGACTTCGAGATGGGCTAACACAGCTGACAAACTTTCAGGGTCTGAGGTGACGTGGGCCTTATGAACCAAGCTACGAAGTACCCCTTTCGTGCTGAGCCGGATGGTGACAACTGCAAGTCTGTAGATACAAATCAGTGTCAACTGGTTTCCAATTAACGGACTGTCCCAACGCACCATCAAGCTTGCCCTCCTGAGCAACACATCAACGAAGCGAAGGCAGCCTTCCTTTTCCACCTTCATCGTGAAGAGAATGTTAAAGTGGACTGAATTCAGATCTTCTAAAAAGCCTATTAAATTATCATTTCCATAATCCCAAACAACAAAAGAAACGTCTACATTCCTATTCACTGCAGATAACTTCTAACGTTGGACATCTTTTAACCGAGGTTTTAAATGCCATTGCAAAGCTCTCTCTCCATCGTTGATTTTGTGCCTTTAAGACGATAGGGCAGTACATCTGTCGGAATACCTGTAGTTGCCGAACACGTCATCCGGCTGCATTCTCGAAAGTTACTTCAATATTTTATACGCCAGGAGAAACTGAAGTTTCGCAGGAAGGAGTCAATTATCTTAAGTCTTCCCTTAATTTACTAACTGTATGGGAAGCAGTGAATCGAAGGCCTCGCTAAAAACCATTCACTGTAACACGTAGTTTGAGTCACAAATTTTGGATTCAAAATAAATGAAAAGTCAAGTTTCAAGATGAAGAGTGTCTAAAAACATTGTTATCTACATTTTCTCGTTTCCGTCACCCTGTTTATCGAACCCTATGGCGGGCGAGTCAGGTTGGTATCCCACCGAGTCTCCAGACGCCTCTTCGCTGGTTATTGGGGCTCATTTAGAAGTGGGACACATCACTGAAGGCAGTTTAACTCCAGTCAATGAGATTTCAGGCCGAAGACTTGTCTGGAGACCCCCGGACAGCGGGGGGATACCAACCTGACTTTCGTCTACCGTACGGCTAGACGACCAGGAGTAATGTACTGAGGCGCCATTTCATTTCACAACAGGATCCCTTTAGTTATCAGCAGTAGCCTTACTGCACAGCGGTACGTCAACGATATTCTATGCCTTGTTTTGTTGCATTTCATGGCGAGCCAGCCTGGGCTTACATTTCAGCAAGATAATGCCCGCCCGCACACAGCGGGAGTTTCTTCTGCTTGTCTTCGTGCTTGCCAACTTGAGTTTGTACCACTGTATTTACGAGTAGTTTCGAAGTGAAACCACTGGATCAGTATGTGACTTTGATGCAAAATATATTTCAACCCCATTTTTGCTTATTATTTAGGACTGTAATTAGTTTTAGGCACTATGAGTTATGGAAGTTTCGAGATGTGAGACTGTATCTAGGAAAAATGCGAATTTGCTTTCAAATATATCACATGAAATGATGAGTGGTTGGAATATTGTCAGTTTCGAGCAGACCAGCGCCTGTATCTGCAGCTCTGTGGTAGTTTCAGATAAACAAGGCCAATGGCATTTATACAATTCGAAGTGCTGTCAAACTGTATGTCCCCGCGGTTTCCAAGTGAAACCATACCCTTCAAACAATTTATTGTTTAAATTTTGCCCATTTCTTCTCGTATTCCTTGCTCACTATGATAATGAACATTAATTTTATGAAAAATTTTAGAAGTATATATTTTTTCAAATTTGTTTGGACTCAAAAGGTTACCAAAACTTGAGAGGAAGCACAAGCCGCCATCACTCCCTCAACTGAGCCGTCTCCAATGAAATCCATGCGCAAAACAGCAACTGAACTTCAACTACAGATCAACAGATTTGAAAATGAAAGGGTTTAGGCCGATGTCTCTCAATGAACAATTTGACAACGACATGAAGCACGGAGTTGCAGTGCGCCGTGCTTTGTTGGCATTATTTCCGAATGCCGTGTCTCTCTCAAGAGTGTTATCTTCTGACGAAAGTGCGAGATATTTTGTGCAAACGGGTGGAACGCCATTATCTGAACTACGGAAAATTCCTATTACGTGAAAGAGTTCGAAAGGACCCAGCTTTGTTTTATGATCTGGACTGGGTTGTCATCACGGTACCTGTCGGGACCTCAAGCCCGCCAGAAATCTCATTATGGGGAATAATCAAGTTCATACGTCAATGTCGGTACAAGACTTAAGTATTTCGTTAAAGTTTTGGAAGACGGCTTTCAAAGCACAACTTCTGAGGTGCGCTGTGATATGAAATCAGGAAACGGAAATGCAAAGATCTGTGTGTAACGCGTAGTGGTGCACATACAGATCCGCGGGATACATGTACTTTAGTACGCTATTCTCCGTTTTGACCTAGGGGTATGAGGGTCTTTTCGGACACACACCGTGTACGAGTCCGAAAGTTTAATGACTTTTCAGCGTATTGCTAAACAAGAAAGGGTATTTGAAACTTTATATTATGAACCCACAATTTCGCAGCTCGACTTCTTTCTGATTTAACAACAACTGTGGTCGTAATAAATTATCTTCATCCGTAAAGAAAGCACTCCCGTCTACAGAAAGTAATTGGTTGACGCAGCTATAGCACCAAAGCATCGATCTGAAAAGTTCATCTTTAGTGCATCTGGCTTTTTAATAAAAAAAAATAGGGCGTCCTTCAATAAACGATCATAAGTATTCTGTAGGAGAGAGTTGCACTGTTCTGTTAGGAAAGCAGTAAGCAGTCACTGCCGACTGATATTCATCGTCACGTCCTATCTCTTAGTTCATACTATAATCAGTTCATCATAAGAATAAAGCAGATGTAAATATTGCAGTATGTATTCTTCCGCGTTTGCTGGTACTTCATTGGGGTTTCACATGGGGCTGCAGCCAAGCTGTCTGGAGTACTGTATGGTCCGACAATAAAGGTACGTTTTGTGCTGTGCGTTAATCGCACCTTGCTTTGGCGATAATACGGGAAAACAGCTTTACAGACGCATTTAACTTTAACAGCACAGGCCGGTCAGCTGGTACAGCTAATCTGCAGTTATGTGGCCAGCTGCAGCTCACACGTAAAGAATTTTTAAGCAGAATGAAATATTACACTGCAAATCTCACACAATACGCTCAGACGACTAGACGAAACCCGCAACACGTTATCGTTTTTCGCTAACGTACTATTGTAATTAAAAACAAGAACGATGAAAATTCCTGACTTAACCATAGGGTAATTTTTCTGCATAAGCTGTGTGTAACGTGAGAGCATTGAAAGATTTCACCGTATAGTTAAATATTGAAGCCATTGAAGGTATTACCTACCGTCAGATGTTTGGTAATTAATCTCTTAGCTCCTTCCTTATCCGAATCCGAGAAATACATTTCATTTCTGGAGGTGTCACCTACTACGTTGTTAACGAGCCTATCAACAACAGAATCCACGAAACCAACCAGGTGCAACATTTTCTCTTCTTCTTTTATGACGAGCCGTTCTATATCCCCCCTCCCCAACGTTCGGCAGTGACGTGTGAAAAAGCTGCATGCGTTAGTTCCAGTACGGTACGTCTGGCATCTTAAAAAGTCTTGTTACTTCTCGAGCCAAATTACGCAGCTTGACTCCAGATCAGTTCTGTTGGGTTCATATCGTAATGGTACAGTAGCAAATGTTAAAGTGCATCATTTTTATGATGTACTCGATGCTCTAAAAATGATTGTTTTTCATATTTCTAAGATACTTATCTACCTCTGTGATATAAAACAATGGACATGGCCCAGATAAAGAGGATTTGGTTTTCCATTTTTGCCTTAAAAATTAAATTATGTTTTCTTAATTTAAAAACCTTTTATGGACAGACTTTCATAAAACATCGATAATTAAGAACTTTTATTTGAAATGGACACAGGAATTTCGTAATATCTAATTAGAAACAAAAATACCTGCATTATTCATAAAAAATGATAATGATGAGTTTTATAATTACGAGATGTAGTTATTTAAAATGAAACGAGAAAAAAAGAGTGGGGAAATTTGAACTAACGCACGAAAAGTCGCATTAGATTCACATTCGATTACACAACCAAGTGTGTATCTTCAGATCAAATGCAGTATATAAAGCGCTGGGAAAACTTCTAAGCCGATTATCTCCGGAAATTCATGAAAAACATTAAGAACAGCCGGTTTCTCGGCCCATTTTAACCGTATTCCACGCGCATGTTTCACTAGGAGCAGAAAGCAGCCTCAGCCATTTTTATACTGCGCATTAACGGCGCGACGCTCATAATACAACGCTACAGAGACTGTCTTTGTACACGATTTTTGAAATAAAAATTACGTAGCTAAAGCGTGGTTAAGAAAAACGCTGATGGCTGTTAATACATTTGAATATCTGAAAGTTTCATTTAATATAACTTAGTCATAAGACATCTAATACGTAAGTAGGACCCACTTCGAAGAGCGTAATAGCATCAGTTTAGTGTGCTGCGTCTTCTGACCAATCATCGCGTTTGTGTTTGTTTACATCATGTTTATTCTTATGATGAACGGATTATAGGCGTTAGGCCTGCCTCAAGAGTAATTACGTGAATAGCATACACACAGGACGACAGAAATATACCGCCCGGTAATAAAGCAAGCATGTGTGTACACGGGAGCAAGTGACGCAATGAACAATTTTAACGCGTACGCTCTCAGATTTTAATGTGAACACTACTAGCACTTTTTAATTTTCACTTGCGCTCTAGTAACTACAGAAGATACAGCCAAGAGCAAAATTTATGGCAATTCAGACAGTCTTTGCGCAGTTTATGCAAGTTACAGTGCCTAGATCCGACTAATAATAATGACCATATATTCCGGCCAGAACGATTTCGGTGAATAATTTTCGTTTGACTCCTATATCCGGAGACGGAGACGTCACTTTCAAACACCGTACCACATTCTACCACCACCAACAACTTACATCTCCGTAAGGACCGCGAAGACAATGCAAGACATATTGGGGCTCCTATGGAGACATGTAGGTAGTAATTTTTCTCTCGCCCCTTCTGCGAGTGGAACACGAAAGGAAATGACCAGTGGTGATACCAAACACCTTCTGCGATGCACCATATGGTGGCTTGCGAGCTGTATATTTATTTATCTATGTATGTATGTATGTATGTATGTATGTAGATGTACACCGCGTACATCGTGGGCGCTCAGAGGACATCGGCCGTTTTGCGTAGTTCCTAGCCGGTATTTCAAATACTTTTGCGCGCGCCCTTCCAGTTCCCCCAATTTCGTATTTATCCTTTCTGCACGAATACGCGTAAAACGTGTTTCAACAAATCGTGCGTTCGTCTGTACTAAAACGTTCCGTTACTGATAGATCTACGAGATAAATGTAGACTGGCTAGTCTTTAATGATTCATTATCTGGGAGTAATAGTATAATTTATTTTAACAGTAGTATTTCTTTGTTATAACTCTTCATGCAACATTATCTACGCACTGTCATCATCAAAACCGTCACGATCCCTTAACTATGAAGCCGTTAAACTTAGTCTCCTCCTAAAGAATAAGGAAGTCTTCGTGCTTGATTTATTAATCTAGACAGACAGTCTACTTTTCTCTCACGGAACACAAGTTTTTATTCATTTACATACCTTCGTTGCACGAGGAAGAGAAGAGGGAATTTCACAATCACAGCACAAGAGCCGTTAGAAATATTTCAGAGCAACAGTTAACCCGCAGCCACACACACCAAAACATTATGACCACCTGCCTAATACCATGCCTATCCGTCTTTGGAACGAAATACATCACTGATCCTGCGTATCAGCGATAGGTTTGTGGAGATATGTGGCATTAGATGTCTACGCACAGGTCACAAAATTCGCATAAATAATGGGCCGCTGATTTGCGTACGCTGTGATGGCGCCTGATAGCGACTCAGATGGGTCCCATAGGATTTATATCAGACGAATTTGGTCGCAGAGACATCAACCGGTGTTCACTGTAATGTTCCTCAAACCAATGTAACATAATTCTGGCTCCGAGTTATACTGCTGAAAGATAAGATGACATTGCCATCGGGGAAGAAATCAATTTCAGGTGGTTCACAGATGTCAGAGTGTCTGCGATTACTACCACAGGCCCCATGCAAGACCAGGAAAATGCTTCCCATAGCATAATACTGCTCCCAGTAGGCTGCGTCGGAAGCGCGCTGCACGTTACGAGCCGCCGTTCACCTCGATGACGGTGTTTGTGGAGACGACCACCGACCTAGTGTAGAAATATGTGGTTCACTCGAAGAACCGAAACGTTTACACTGTTCGACGGTAGAATACCAATGGTCCCGTGTTCACTGCAATCGTAACTGACGATGTCGTCGAGTAGACCTGCGAACACGTAAGAGTGGTTTGCTGCGAAGCCCCGTGTTCGACAATGTACGGTGAACAGTGTGCTCCGAAAAACTTGTGCGTGCACCAGCATTGTGCTCTTTCCGTAGAGATACCACATATCACCATCTATCCTACTTTAGAGACCAGAGAAGCCTCCGAACCCCACGTTCTTTTAAGAGTCGTGGACGTCCACCCATTTAGCGCCTAGTGCTCGTTTCATTGTCCTTACACCTCTTTCCGTAGATGCTCACGACAGCAGCACGTGAACATTCGACCAGCTTCGCCTTTTTCGAGATACTTGTCCACAGGCTTTGCGTAATAATAACTGCCCTTTGTCAAAGTCGCTTATCTCAACGGATGTCCCCATTTGCAGCCCGTATCTTCGCTACGATCATCTCCCGTCCGTGTCTGCTCCGCTTACATACTTCTGTTACTGCATCATGTGTCCGCAACGCCACCAGGCGGCATCCAACGTCGCGATGGGCAGTGGTCAATGTTTTGGCTTATCAGTGTTATACATACAGGGTGGTGGTGGTGGTGGTGGTGGTGGTGGTGGTGTTGACTTCAGTCCTGAGACTGGTTTGGTGCAGCTCTCCATGCTACTCTATCCTGTGCAAGCTTCTTCATCTCCCAGTACATACTGCAGCTTACATCCTTCTGAATCTGCTTAGTGTATTCATCTCTTGGTCTCCCTCTACGATTTTTACCCTCCACGCTACCCTCCAGTACATAACTGGTGATCCCTTGATGCCTCAGAACATGTCCTACCAACCGATCCCTTCTTCTAATCAAGTTGTGCCACAAACTCCTCTTCTCCCCAATTCTATTCAATACCTCATTAGTTAGGTGATCTACCCACCTAATCTTCAGCATTCTTTTGTAGCACCACATTTCGAAAGCATCTGTTCTCTTCTTGCGTAAACTATTTATCGTCCATGTTTCACTTCCATACATGGCTACACTCCATATAAATACTTTTAGAAACGACTTCCTGACAAATCTATCCTCGATGTTAACAAATTTCTCTTCTTCAGAAACCCTTTCCTTGCCAGTGTCAGTCTGCATTTTATATCCTCTCTACTTCGACCATCATCAGTTATTTTGCTCCACAAATAGCAAGACTCATCTACTTCTTTAAGTGTCTCATTTCCTAATCTAATTCCCTCAGCAGCACCCAACTTAATTCGACTACATTCCATTATCCTCGTTTTGCTCTTGTTGATGTTCATCCTATATCCTCCTTTCAAGACACTGTCCATTCCGTTCAACTGCTCTTCCAAGTCCTTTGCTGTCTCTGACAGAATTACAATGTCATCGGCGAACCTCAAAGTTTTTATTTCTTCACCATGGATTTTAATACCTACTCCGAATTTTTCGTTTGTTTCCTTTACTGCTTGCTCAATATACAGATTGAATAGCATCGGGGAGAGGCTACAACCCTGTCTCACTCCCTTCCCTACCACTGCTTCTCTTTCATGTCCCTCAACTCTTATAACTGCCATCTGCTTTCTGTACAAACTGTAAATAGCCTTTCGCTCCCTGTATTTTACCCCAGTCACCTTCAGAATTTGAAAGAGATTATTCCAGTCAACATCGTCAAAAGCTTTCTCTAAGTCTACAAATGCTAGAAACTCAGGTTTGCCTTTCCTTAATCTAGCTTCTAAGATAAGTCGTAGGGTCAGTATTGCCTCACGTGTTCCAACATTTCTACGGAAATTAATAAAACCAAAAAACTGCAGGGACGGATCCCTGACTGAATATTGGGGGGGGGGGGGGGGGGGGAAGGGTCTATGAATATGTGTCTGGAAATGCATCGTTGCCACGGCAGATAGCGTTCCTCTGACCGAGTGCCGTCTGTTCCTTGTGTGTTGCAGGCTGTGACATTGGCGCAACGTACTGTAAGCAGAAGAATGGTCCGGTATTGATGTCGGGAACAAGCCGAGGTGGTGGCTGTATACGGCAAAGCAAATGGAAACCGTCGAGAGGCAGCACTGCTATACCGAAACAAGTAGCTTCTCACACACCAACCACATTACAACACATTTCGAGCACTTTCTGGTTGTTCGTGTGATCACGGGTCATTTCTGACAGACGAATGTGCAGGGACGTGGCGTACTCTGCGTACGCCAGATTTGGAAGACCAGGTTCTTTACGATACGGAGACGAACTGCAGTACAAGCAGACCCGCCAACATGGTTGTGAAAGAGTGCGGCAATCCATGGTGCGACGTGTGAACGCGTGTATTGCATCCCATGAGGATAATTTGAACATCTGCTGTGACGTGAATGCGATATAGCTCAGTACTGTATTCCGGGACGATTTGTTGTCGTTGCACGCACACAGTCCATGTCCGGACACATGTTCACATGACCGTTTTTCCTCCGTTTACAGTCGGGAATCCGTCCCTGCAGTTTGTCGGTTTTATTAATGTTCATCCCGTTTTCTGTCTACTAATCCTAAGTACTACTGCAGGGAATTTGACACGTCTTTCACTAACAGGGTGTTAATTGTTGGTAAGGCGGGTACCAGGCTGCGATTCATTGGGAGAGTCCTTAGAAAATTTAGTCCATCGACAAAGGAGGTGGCTTACAAAACATTCGTTCGACCTATACTTGGGTATTGCTCTTCAGTGTGGGATCCGTAGCATGTCAGGTTGACGGAAGAGATAGAGAAGATCCAAAGAAGAGCGGCGCGTTTCGTCACAGGGTTATTTGGTAAGCGTGATATTTAGCAGACTCAAGTGGCAGACTGTGCGAGAGAGGCACTCTGCATCGCGGTGTAGCTTGCTGTCCAGGTTTCGAGAGGGTGCGTTTCTGGATGAGGTATCGAATACATTGCTTCCCTCTACTTATACCTCCCGAGGAGATCATGAATGTAAAATTAGAGAGATTCGAGCTCGCACGGAGACTTTCCGGCAGTCGTTCTTCACGCGAAACATACGCGACTAGAACAGGAACGGGAGGTAATGACAGTGGCACGTAAAGTGCCCTCCGCCACACACCGTTGGGTGGCTTGCGGAGTATAAATGTAGATGTAGATGATTCTCGAGAAAGGTTTGTGTACTTATTATCACTACTCCAGAGAAGACGTCCGGCGGTAGATACAACCTCGATGAAAGATCCGTATCCCAAGACTGGAAAGCTGCAAAGGTCACACCAATATTCAAGAAAGGTAGGAGAAGTAATCCCACTATATCCCATATCGTTAACGTCGATATGCAGCAGGATTTTAGAACATATATTGTGTTCGCACATTATGAATTACCTCGATGGAAACTGTCTATTGACACACAGTCAACATGGGTTTAGAAAACATCGTTCCTGTGAAACACAACTAGCTCTTTATTCACAGGAAGTACTAAGTGCTACTGACAAGGGATTTCAGATCGATTCCGTATTCCTGGATTTCCGGAATGCTTCTGACACTGTACCAAACAAGCGGCTCGTAGTAAAATTGCGTGCTTATGGAATATCATCTGAGTTATGTAACTGGTTTTGCGACTTCCTGTCAGAGGGGGGTCACAGTTCGTAGTAATTGACGGAAAGTCATCGAGTAAATCTGAAGTGATTTCAGGCGTTCCCAAAGGTAGTGTTATAGGTCCTTTGCTGTTCCTTATCTATATAAACGATTTGGGAGACAATCTGAGCAGCCGTCTTCGGTTGTTTGCGGATGACGCTGCCGTTTATCGACTAATAAAGTCATCAGAAGATCCAAACAACCTGCAAAACGATTTAGAAAAAAATATCTGAATGGTGCGAGAAGTGGCAGTTGACCCTAAATAACCAAAAGTGTGAGGTCATCCACATGAGTACGAAAAGGAACACGTTAAACTTCGGTTACACGATAAATCAGTCTAATCTAGAAGCCGTAAATTCAACTAAATACCTAGGTATTACAATTACGAACAATTTAAATTGGAAAGAACACACAGAAAATGTTGTGGGGAAGGCTAACCAAAGACTGCATTTGATTGGCAGGACACTTAGAAAATGTGAAAATGTAACAGACCTACTAAGGAGACTGCCTATCCAACACTTGTCCGTCCTCTTTTAGAATACTGCTGCGCGGTGTAGGATCCTTACCAGATAGGCCTGACGGAGTACATCAAAAAAGTTCAAAGAAAGGCAGCACGTTTTGTATTATCGCGAAATATGGGAGAGAGTGTCACAGAAATGATACAGGATTTGCGCTGGAAATCATTAAAAGAAAGGCGTCTTTCGTTGCGACGGAATTTTCTTACGAAATTCCCATCATCAACTTTCTCCTCCGAATATTTTGTTGACACCGACCTAAATAGGGAGGAAAAATCAACCACGATAAAATAAGGGAAATCAGAGCTCTTACGGAAAGATACAGGTGTTCATTCTTTCCGCGCGCTATACGAGATAGGAATAATAGAGAATTGTGAAGGTGGTTCGATGAACCCTCTGCCAGGCACTTAAATGTGATTTGCAGAGTATCCATGTAGATGTAGCTACTTAATGCTATCCGTGCAAAGCCGGGCCGGGTCGTTAGTGTAATTCTATAACAGATAAATGTATTAGACTTTGTACAAAGCTCCGGCTTTCAAAATGCGTGGAACGAAATCGATAAAATACCAGCAATTTGTGACATGCGTGATCTAAATTCTTATTCACATTATAGCTACTTGCATTCGGAGAAGGTAAATAATTTGACACGCCCTGCATTATTTTGTGGAAGTTTAGAGTAAGCATGACACAGCCTCTGAGCGAGAAACTGTTGGGTGGAACGAAGGACGTTGGGCCATAGCGTGAAGGTTGGTTAGGCTTGGCTAACCAGTAAAGCCAAAGCAGACTTTCAAAATCCTCGGAGGAGACAATTACGGTTGCTGAATGTTCAGATATTCAGACACAAAACAGAGATGGGTCAAAAGTTCCTTTCGCTCACTATCACAAATCATGTTAGAAGTTAATATGCAATGATTTTCCATTTGGATTAACAATCCCATTTCACCTTGACGCATATCATGTCTACGGGAACCTTCAGCAAGATATAACACACGGAGTAAAGCACGGTGCGACCAAAAGTATCAGGACACGACACTGAATCCACTCTGTGGGACGTCCGGTTATGCATTTGAGAACAGGCGAATGCAGGCAATGTGCAGACCCATTTCTGTCCGAATGAAGCTCGAGTGACACTCGACATCACGCGAAGGCACGACAATGCGCTCCACAATTTATAATTCACGTCAACCGTCGACCGACAGTAACCACATGTTACGTCAACATAAAGGATTTCATAATATCCAAAAAACTTTTCATTTTGACCGAACAGTGGCGTCATCTTTTAACATCGATGGAAATATATTCTCGCCACGATTACTCACGTTATACGAGTGAATTACGTTGTCCTGTTTTCATTTTTGTTTTATTGCTTGGTTTCTGTGACACACCTACATCTACATCATACTCCGCAAGGCACCTAATGGTAGTGGCGGAGGGTACGTTTTCTACCACTAACCGAACCCTCCAACCCTGTTCCACACGAGAATAGTGCGTGGGAAGAATGATTGTCGGTAAGCCTCTGTATTGGCTCTAATTTCTCGAATTTTCTCCTCATGTTCATTACGCGAGACTTAAGTGGGAGGGGGGGGGGGTAACATGTTACCCGACTTCCTGCAGGACAGATGATTCCTCAGTATTTAATACTGATGAGTACGGTGTTACGCGGTACGTTCCGTCTAGGGTGAACACAGTTTCACGTGCCGTGACGTGACGTTCAGGTGGCGTCCATCGCGAGTCGTCCTTGAGTCATCGGAGACAAGTAAGGTAGAACGGGCCATCAATCCAGGAGTTAGGAGGGATCATGTGTCCAGATCAAGTTTTACTGGTGTTCTTGTGAAATGATAAAATCTGGAAAGCATATAACCACTGCACCGCCCTGAAAGACCTAAGAAACAAACAGATATCGACCGTCGAGCTCTAAAGCTAATTTACCAAACAGCCAGACATAGTTGTGAATTATTGCAGAGGAATTCAGTTGCAGCTCATGTAGAGTGGTCGATAGCAGAACGCAATGTCGGGAGGCGATGAGCCTGCTATCCATAAATCGCTATCTTATGACCGAATGTGAGACATCGGCTGGACTTTGTAAGCAACGCCGTCTTTGGTCAGTGAAGTATGCTTGTATGGAGTGATGAGTCACGGTACATGATGTGGCACTAACATCCGAATGGAATTTGTAGATGCTTAGTGCCCGGTATTTACACGAATGTGCTGTGACGTCAATGGATATGGTGTGATTGCGTGGGGCTGTTTTTGCTGGTCTGGTCTAGGTCCATTAGTTTTAATGGATGTTACAGAGAAAGAGCAGCTTTATGTGAGAACATCCTCGATACTGTGTTTCTCACACTGTGAAAATTGCACACAACCAGGCCATTTCTGTATAAGTAGGGTACTGCTATTTACAAAGCATTGATTATTGCGCTGAGGTTAAAAGACTATCAAGTTGAGTCATTACACTGGCCTGTTCAAAACCATGACCTAAAAGCTAGTGAACATATCTGCTATGAACGAGAGCATCGGTTGTATGACAAATCAATAAACGTAAGTATCTCGCAAACAAATTTTCATCAGTGTTAACGTACAATGGGGACAAAATTCTGCTTTTACAGATTTGAGTGCCAAGTTAAGGGCCACACCTAAGCATTAAATTCCGCAATAGATGCTAAAGAGACTCTATACACAATACGTTGTACATTCGTGTCTTTAAAAAGAGCTGTAGTAGATTTCTGGAAATTTTCAGGTGTCATGTACATATAATAATTATTTGACATAACCGTTTCTAGACACTTTTTACTTGAACAAAAAGCATATCTCGAATTTACTTGTCGCATAGATTCCCAGCGTACATGTTTACTTACTGCGAGTAATAACTGAAACAGAACGCAGACGAAAGCGCATATTATCATGTTCAGAAATACTATCAAATCTTGTAACTTTCCTCAGATGACAGCAATCTATGTCAACAAAATAACTAAACACAGAGATTACACTTTGAAGCGCATGTGAGATAACGTAAAATTACCGACTCGTGGCCTTGTCCGAAGTTATTGTGCTTAATTACAAACTGAAATGCCAGTTTTGTTTTATATAACAGAAGCAAAGGATGAGCCAAGCGATGGCAAAATTGTAGAGCTCTAACGCTGTGAAATACGTAGATCTTCTTCAAAGTCTGCCTTTACGGAGCCGTGAGAATGCCGGAATGATTTAAAACGTCACATTTCCTTAAAAACACATTAATTTCAAAACCACGTCTTAGGTAAAATATAAAAGGGGTATTACGAAGATGAGACTTTTATTAATTAGATTTCATTTGTTCTGTACACATTCCACATTAATTATTATTCCTACGCATCAAACAATTTTTGGTTTTGGACCATTTATTTCACCACATCCACTAGATGTATCCACTGTTGCAGTCAATCCCGCCTGTATCAATTAAGTATTTCATACCTCTGTAGACGCTTATTCTTTCGTGGTGACGAACCATCCCGTGGTCACACTCTTAACAGCAGCGTTCACTTATCACTGGAACCCAAGTCAACAAAGGCAAGATAACGTTCCACGGCAGCAACAGCTCACACAGAACAACGTCCAACACAGACGGCTCATGTCTCTCAGATGAATGTCTCTACTTCAAACCGCAGTTCTGTTACACAGACTCACACTCAAACGAAAGAGAGAGATGAAGGGAGGGAGGGATGGATGGAGAGGCAGGAGTACTATGCTGAGGAAAGAACGGAGATTATGACCTAAGGCGCTCACTTAAAATGGCTGTTGCACGAAACTGAGCATTTTCATCGCTGAAGTGATTCAGCCTTTCAGAGAAACAAATTCTAAATTTTCTTTATCGTGATGCCTCCAGCCTATGTTAAAATACTTTTGAAACCAACACAATCTCATAATTCCCATAAACTACTGCTTCTGTGATAAATGAAGAAGAATTTGTTTGTGTGAATCATTGTGCAGTAATTAACATACAATGCTAGTTTCCACAAATAACGTGAAAAAATTTAAAATAACTTTTAGAACTACGAAATACTGGCTACTTTGCGTTAATTTGGCTATCCTCCACGTACATAATAGTCTACGACGTCAGGCATACGTATAAAATATCAAAAGATCAGTCCAAAACCTGCTGCACTACAACTATTACTACAAATGTGGCCTCCACCATTACAGAATTATCCCGAATAAAGTCCTGCACTTCTATACACTACCTACACTACCGACTGTTGACAATGCCTTACACAAAATATTAATCGTACTGGCTGGCAAAATTATGTTTTAAGCTACAAATCACTGATGTCACACAGTCTTTTACATTTCAGCTACCAAATAATTTCTCACTTGATTGCAAGTTCTTCAAGGACACCAATAGAGACCACAGCGACTTCCACCAGACGATCTCTTTCGCTGTAAACCCAAAGAAACTAATGTTATTCGAATAAAACATCACCATCACAATCAACTAACAAACATGACAAATTTTGGCAGATTGTTCTACTTCTCTCACGGCTTGATCACAAGATTAAATCCTAGACGGAAGTACGCAGCTAATTTTGACTTCTCTTAACGAGATTCCCACTGTTATTCTTTATCCAACAGAAGCCATTCCATTGGCTTCATGCGCATGGGCAATCAAGAATCAGCCTACAGTTCTTAACTGGCTTCATGCCGTCATCGGCTAATGCCTGACGTAAAACGTAGCTTGGGTGCTCCATAAAACCGATTCTACTCCACTGATACGCCACAATTTCGTATTGTTACGGTGAGTTCCAAATGGCGGGGAAGCGATAACGAAGTCTGCCAACCGCTTCACATTTGCTCAGTTTGTTTCATATATTTAAAGTGTAACTACCTATTTACATAAATCAAGTCTTTTTCGACGTCCTTATATTATTTTCCACATTGAATGCATGTAACTAAACTAAAAGGTGTAGAGGAAAAACAGAAAAACGTAACTCGTCTGCCTAGAACATTCTGACAATGTAGTAGGTTGTGGCCAATTCCTAACAGTCTGCAATTACAGATATGTAGTCACACATTCGTTAGTCACAATATATATGAATAAAGCAAGCTGCGAATTGTCCAGGTTAATGCAAACACCAGGCTGCACGAATAAAAAAAAGTTAAAAAAACTTTTTCGCTACCGTAATTTGAAACACACTGCAATATTAAAATCCCACTGTATTAATTACGTGTTACTCATCTGAAACTGACAACATATTTTTAAAATTACATATAATATCGATTTAATTTTGTATTACATGTATATAGTTCACTTTCGGGAATCACCAAATTTCTTCAGTTTTCATTTTTTCCTTTCACTTTGTGTCTTGACAATGATACTCATTTTCTGGAGACTCAGAACATTGGTATGTTCAAAGGAATTTTATCTTGCGTACATTAACAGCAGGTCAACCGCGTTCCCGTTTATCGGAGTGCGTGAAAACAGGTTCCTCTACCACTTCGTCTTCGTTTTATTCCTCTACCGAAATACTTTATTCATTATAACGAATTTTGATTTATAGGCATCGATATTCGACAAATCACAGACGTTTTCGTCATCGACAACATCACAATCAAAAGTTGTGTATCCTAAACGAAAATAAGCGTTCTAATTACGACCGACTACCTCCGCCTTTCTTCTGTGTTCGGCTAAAACGGTGAACAATAACAGTTGCAGACTGCTTATATGCCGGTTTTCAGGGGCACCAAAATTTTATTTTCAATATTTCATATAATTATCGACCGAATTAAAATATTTAAAATGCTGTTGTAATTTATCCATTAAGAGGTACACATTGCGATAGCGATATGCACATATACAGATGGCGGTAGTATGGCATAGACAAGGGGGGAGGGGGGGGGGTATGAAAGGGCAGTACATTGGCGGAGCTGTCACTTGCACTCAACTGATTTATGTGAAAAGGTTTCCAAGGTGATTATGGCCGCACGACGGGAGTTAACAGACCCTGGACGAGGAATGGTAGTTGTAGAATTTAATATTCCGAGATCCACAGTGTAAAGAGTGTGCTGAGAACATAAAATTTCAGGCATTACCCCTCACCGCAGACAATGCAGTGGCCGACAGTCTTCACTTAACGACCGAGAGCACCCGTGTTTGCGTAGAATTGTCAGTGCTAACAGACAAGCAACACTGCGTGAAATAACCGCAGAAATCAATGTGTGACGTACGACGACCGTATGCGTTAGTGCGGCGAAATATGGCGTTCATTGGCTATAGCAGCAGACGACTAACGCAAGTGTCTTTGCTAACAGCACGACATCGTCTGCAGCGTCTCTCGTGGGCTGGTCAGATGAACCCCGATTTCAGTTGATAAGTGCTGATGGTAGGTCGGAGTGTGGCACAGACCCCTCGAAGCTATTGACGCAAGTTGTCAACCAGGCACTGTTCAAGCTGGTGGTGGCTCCAAAATGGTGTGGGCTGTGTTTACATGGAATGGACTGGGTCCTCTGGTCAAGTGAACCGACCATTGAATGGAAATTGTTACATTCGACTACCTGTAGACCATTTTCAGTCATTTATGGGCGTCATGTTCCCGAACAACGATGGAATGTTTATGGATGGCAATGGGCCATGTCACCAGACCATAATTGTTCGCCATTGGTTTGAAGAACATTCTGGACAGTTCGAGCGAATGATTTGCCCACTCAGATCGCCCGACACGTGTTCCATCGAACATTTATGGAACATAACCGAGACGTCAGTTCGTGCACAAAATCCTGCACCGCCAACACTCGCAATTATGGACGGCTACAGAGGAAGCCTAGTTCCATGTTTCTGCAGTGGACTTACAACTTGTTGACTCGATGCCACGTTGAGTTGCTGCACTACGGCGGACGAAAAGAGGTCCTACACGATGTTAGGAGGAATCCATGACATTTGTCATCTCAGTGTAATCTTTCGTTCAAGGGATAACATATATATGGAGGTGGTATCTGTTCTTTCGCAGACGGGAGAAGCTGTTCAAATCTCCGTCCGGACATGTAGATTTACATTTTCTACAGTTTACGTTGATCACTTAAGGAAAATGAAGCGATGCTTCCTTAGAAAAGGACGCGGTCGGTTTCCCTCTCCATCCTTCCCCAATCCGAAAACTGGCTCTAAGCACTATGGCACTTAACATGTGAGGTCACAGTCCCCTAGACTTAGGTTTAACTAGTTCTAACTAACCTAAGGACATCACACACATCCATGCCCGAGGCAGGATTCGAACCTGCGACCGTAGCGGACATGTCCGAAAGAACAGATACCATCTCCATATATAGTTAAGGCTAACCGGCCATTGATCTCGTCCTCCTATGCGGATGCACACACATTACCCGACCTCTTACGGGACTCGGTAAGATTGTCTGCCGCGAGTAATGAGTGTAGTGGGCAGACTCACTACGAATGTAGTGTGTGGAAATTACGTTGGGAATGGGGAGCGTGCAAGGAATAAATCCCTGCAGTAGCACTATCCTCTGTGCCCTCGGTGGCTCAGATGGATAGAGCGTCTGCCATGTAAGCAGGAGCTCCCGGGTACGAGTCCCGGTCGGGGCACACATTTTCAACTGTATCCGTTGATGTATATCAACGCCTGTCGACAGCGTAGGGTCTTATTTATTAACATATTAAGTCGAGTATTCAAGTTACTTCTGTGTCATGAAGCAGCGTAGCTCACGGCACGCCAATTACCGACAATTTATTATCCAGCATTTGAGAACGAGAGAATTTAGTGACTTCTAACAAAATTTACACATGGTTTCAAACCTTTCCGATTCTTCTTCTCGCTAAAATCTCCAACAAAATAATGAAAGAACAACGTTTACCGTTTTCTACTTTTTCGCCGTTCATGCACTAAAATTTCAGCATCAGGCGTGACGTTTTAATTTATTATTTCTTTACTGCTAACTCTATTCCCAGAACATTTTGCACACAGTATTCACATTACACTGAGTGTACTTGCAAAGTTATACCATTGTACCACACATAGTTCAGCAGATATGACGTTCCATACGTGGGCTTTCTATTCTTTAAAGAATCTGTGGTGAGGATTACTGGTACTAGCATAATCCGCAAGTCGGACAGTCGGATCTCGGATAATTGAAAGCTTAGTGAATATGTCGCACGAGCACGTCAAACTTTCAGTCCTATAATATCGAGACACAAACTGCGTCAAACAAGAACAATGACAGCAGAAATACACGAGTATCGTTAATTAGTATGCGCGACGACAGCTTCCCGTCTGAAGCACTGGTTGACAATAATGCCTGACTGTGTGAGATCTTAATATGATAAAACCGGGATTTACGCAATTTTCAACAGCGCCAAGAGAACCACCGCAGTCTTGCCAAGTAGTAACTGTACGGGAAGTTCTCAGATTTCGACTCGGGTAAGAGGAGGCAGCTGTCGAGGGGGGCGGCAGGAAACACACGCCGCATTCACACCGCGGCTGCCGACGCCACAGGCAGCCACAAGCCAGTCCCACAATCCCACTGCATTTCGAAACCGTTTATTAAGCCTCGTCAAAATATTTAAATCCAGCAAGTACCAGAGGCACTTTAACACCTATCACTCGACGATAACGAAAAACACACTAACGTAATACTATTTTGTCGAGAATTGATATGGTGAGACAGTAAAGGCGTGAAAATACATGTTAATTCTTACAATTAAGTAAAAACAGTAACCACCCATTGCTATTAAAGCTATAGGTTTAGCGAAAATAGCGCCCTTAGCGGTTTGAAACCAAAGGTTTATGCCGGCCGGAGTGGCCGTGCGGTTCTAGGCGCTACAGTCCGCTGCCGAGCGACCGCTACGATCGCAGGTTCGAATCCTGCCTCGGGCATGGATGTGTGTGATGTCCTTAGGTTAGTTAGGTTTAATTAGTTCTAAGTTCTAGGCGACTGATGACCTCAGAAGTTAAGTCGCATAGTGCTCAGAGCCATTTGAATAAGCTAACAGTATCATCAGAAAGCTGTTCACGTTCGAAATTACAAGTAGCCTATGCTGTACATGCAATGTTTGTCAGTTTTCCTCGTGGCGAAAGTTTGGTGGTGCGCTACAAAAAATACAATGCAAGATAATGACAACCTGCGTAGTAGCGTAATCTGATGTAGGTAACATTCACCACAGCACAGACAGTAACTTACATTTTCATCTGCGTTCTGTAAAGCAATTGCTGTTTAACTTACCACTGGGGACGTATTCTAGTTTCCAGACATTGCAGCAATATTGCAGGCCCAGAAGAACTCTATGGCCGCTTTAGTTAAATTTAATTCATGCCCACTTTCATAATTTTATCTAGTTCCTCCGTTTCCCAGTCTATTCCTCGCCACAGGTTCTTTTTTTTTTTTCCTTCAGCAGCAAAAGCGTTAGCGGATGCTGAAGAATAACGGGTGAAATATGCTGTTCTCTATAGAAATTGGATCACAGTCAACTTTCGTGCTGTCATATACCCAAAAAACACAAGGGAAAAATTCAGAATTAAACCAGTCGATGTTGAATCGCAACTTTTTCGACGAATACCAGGAAATTAAAGGTATCGGAGTTTTGTTAATCGCAGTAAGCAGCATTCGCACGAAGAGTGAGTCAATATACGCATAACCGGTACTTTCTGCATCAGCGCGAATTAATACTCTTGAAACTGTGTCCCTTCAGGAAATGCCAATGGCAGTAGCAGGCAACAAAACTGGTTTCGTGGCATTGGCCTGTATTTCCAACGACCTGCACAGGCGGTAAAGAAATCCGTATCTAGTAGCAACACGCCGTGTAAAACGCTGTTTAAATATTTCACAAGGCCTTTTTTTTCAGCCGTCGACAGAAATGACAAACAGAACTTACCATACTGCAGCCGCTTGCGTTCGCTTTTATTCCTTCCAAGTAGAGTTTGGGACACCAGTGGAATTTCACTAACGCAGTACATAATTTATTGGCATCTTTGCTACCGTCGAAAATAGTTCTCTTGGTTGTATGGAACATTTCCATTCTGTTATTATGGTGTGGATTTTCACGGAACTCTAGAACCGACAAAATATACACAAGCCTTACGGAAACCACAGAGCGAGGAGGGGCAGTGGTATGACACTGTACACCGCACACGGGAGAAGCTGTTCAAATCTCCGTCCGGTCATGTAGATTTACATTTTCTATAATTTTCCACGATCACTGAAGGAAAATGAAGCGATTCTTCCTTAGAAAAGGACGCGGTCGGTTTTCTTCTCCATGCTTCCGCAATCCGAACTTGTACGTTGAACGTCTGATAATTTGGCCTGCGACGGTACTTTAAACAGTCATCTTTCCTTCTTTTTATTGAGGGAAAACCGTTCGTTCAATATCGAAAACAGCCCTTTATAACAAGTCTGGAAGCGCGATAATGCTGTTGGTTTCACTAGAACCAACTTTCGGGCACACACTTGTGTAAAACGTAAATTTAAACCGCTAGAGACAGATGCGGCGAGTAGTTCTCAATGGAAAGAAGAAAGGAAATGACTGCCGAAAATAAAGTGTCCTTGCGTTCCATCGGCGTGTTCTTTCCCACATGCACGGACTAAAAATATACGGGCGCAACAACCGAATTTGCAAACACAGCGCCGGGAAGGTAGTGTCGATGAAACACTTCATTTCTTTCTCTGTGTGCGAAAATATTAGTCAAGTTTTGAAAGGCTATGAAGGACAGAAATGCAACAGGCGTGTTACACATTGCCAACTATCGTTACACTAACTACAAACTATGCAAACTTAATTACATTTTGCTTTCAAAGCCCTTCCCTAATTAGAAAGCTCTAAGACCTTGTGTGGTGCAAGGCTGGAAAACTCCTCTTTATTCCCTACAATTATTTCCCCAATTCATTTTTGCAAATAAACTGGGCAACATCGTACATTGTAACAGCAGCTCAAGCTAGTAATTTTGAAATGTACAAGTGCACTATGGAATTTAAAAGGTGATCAAAAACCAGGATTTAGTGTCGCGTTAATTCCACACAGTCAAATTTCGCGCAAAAGACCGGGGACTTCTCTCACAAAACAATGAAATTTTGCGCAGCCTAAAACAATTTAATCTCCCACAGTGGGGAAAAATAAAACTGACCCGGAAAATATTTATCTGACTGACGCGGAAGTGACCCTTGCTAATGAACAGGAGAACTGTCCATTACAAAAAATGCTAGACATCGAGATTACAATGCACCAATCGGTTGGAATCACATTCCTCCGAGTACGCATCTCCCGCATGCTTGTATACTTTGCGGTGTCATTACATTAAATGAATGAGAGGAGTGTCTCGTGAACAGTTTACCGCTACAAAAAATTATGACCACCATAAAAGAGGCGCGAGTTAATTGCCCAGTGTTATTCGAAGCACGATTCGTGGAAAATGTGTGAGAAGATTGAGACTGGAGGTATTTCGACAAAACCTCCAGCAAAGTCTGCAGTGCAACATTAAGTGGCAAAATGGTGTGGAAAGGGCTCTGTAGCGAGTAAGTATCCTAAGGATCCGACAAGGGTTCGAACACACGAAAACTGGTCCAGTGAAGGAAAGACTACAAAAAAGTCCGACGAAATCTCACTCCTAATATTAACCATTAGGTCCCAAAACTGTGTATTAACTCACAGAAGATGATCGATTGTATGGATATCTAGATATAAATACGCAGCAAGCATGACGGAGGGTACCCTCATACCACTGCTAATAATTTCCTTTCCTGTTCCATCCGCAAACAGCGTGGTACGAGTATATGCCTCCATATGAAACCTAATTTCTCGTATCTTATCTTCGTGATCCTTAGGCGCAGTGTATGTTGGCGGCAATCTAACAGTTCTGCAGTCAACTTCGACTAGCCGATCTCTACATTTTCCCAACAGTGTTCCTCCAAAAAACGGAGCAACAGCATACACCACATTTACAGCCTTGTCACGAGTGCATGAGATGTTCGGTGAGGAGAGGACAATCAGCTGAGGCAATGGACTCTCCCTGCTGCCTCGATCTCCTGATCTCTTTCCCTATGATGTTTACCTGTGGGGCAAATTGACGGGCCGTGTGTATTCAATCCTAACATGGTGGAAGAGCCACAACAGAACAATGAAAACACTGTTACTGCTATCGCTCAGGCACAGCTGTTACTCGTGCCTTACAATCTGATAAATTGAGCACAACGCTGCTTCTGTGGTCTTCATTAACAAGGGTGGGATCAGGTCTGTCTTATTGTAAATAGTTTCCAGACCACTTTAAATTTGCCCATCCTTTATTCTTAACGTGGTTGTATGCGCACACCACGAATTTCTCAAAATGTACAATGCAGTCTGCGCAGTGGACTCGCATTCGAGAGAAAAATGTTTCAGGTCCCCGTCAACTCATGCAGACATGTTTCTGTACAATGCTTATTGTAAATGAATGGCTAGTTCCTTCTAAAAGGGCTTTGCAGATTTCCTTACTCCCTACTTCCCCAATTCAACCTAATGTTCCGTCTCTAATGACCTCGTCGTCCACAGGACGCTACACTCTAAACTTCATTCCTTCCATTGGATACGGAGCTCTTAATTGGTTATACAAGTTTGAAAGGGAATATTATTGTGGCCTTATGTGGGGAATCCTCCCCGAGAACCATCGACCTTGCCGACTTGGGGGTGACTCGTGTGCCTTAACGATGCAGATAACCGCACCGTACGTACAAACACAATGGAGAGTATCTCTGGAGAGACCAGACTTACCAGTGCTTCCTGAAGTTGGGAAAGCAGCCTTTCCAGTATTTGCAGGGGCGACAGTCTGAATAATTGACTTATCTGGCATTTTAACATTAGTACAAGTATTGCGAACGGCTGAAAGCAAAAGGAGGGGGGGGGGGTGGGAGAAAAATACAGGCGTGATTTTCTCCCCTACCCCTAATGACGTGCATCTACTGTATAGTAGGTATCCTCTTGGGTGAATAATTCCTAAGGTAAAATAGACCCTCATTCGGATCTCAGGCGGGAACTGCTCAGAAGAATATCATAACCAGAATAACAATATAGCATTCTATGAGTCGTAATGTGGGATGTTAGACCCCTTAATCGGGCAGCGAGGTTTGAGAATCTGAAGAGGGAAATGAAAAGAATGAAGTTAGATATAGCGGGAATTGTGAAGTGTGCTGGTGTAAAGAACATGACTTCTGGTCAGACCAAACCAGTTATCAATACACAATCAAACAGGGGTAATAAAACAGGAATGCGGGTAAGATACTATGACCACAAGAGTAAACGCACTAGCGTAACCAAGATACACAAAGCCAACACCCACCACTGTCTTTATAGTGGGAAACAGGCCATAGGGGATTGGCGGGGGAATTGAGATTTCGAAGCCTCATTTTTATCTGTAAGACATTTCTGGGGGCAGATGTGGTCTGACCATAATTTTCTGGTTACGAACTGAAGACTAAAACTGAAAAATTGCAAAAAGGTATGAAATTAGGGTGACGGGCCTGTGGATAAATTGAAGGACACAGGGGTCGGCGAGAGTTACAGGGACAGTTTTAGGCAACGTTGGAGTGAAACAGAAGAGAGGCAAACAATAGAAAACAAATAGGTAGCTTTGAGAGATGAAATACAGAAGTCAGCAGACGATAACATAGGTATGAAGACAAGGCCTTGTAGAAATCCCTGGGTAACTCACGAGATGACGAATTTAATTCACGTGCGGAGAAAATATAAAAATGCACAAAATGAAGCAGATGAAAGGGAAGTACAGACGTCTAAAAGAATGAAGAGAAAAATTTTCCTCGGTAAACCGTCAAAACAATTACGAGCCCCGTATCCAATGTAAGCAATACAGCGAATATATGGTGTATAGTGTCCTGTCGACGACAGCAACTAACAGCAGGCGCATTTAGTGTATCGGGCACCGAGGGATATAAGCGGCACTCCGTTCATGTGGTAAACTGAACAACAGAAGTCGCCATCGTACAGCACAACTCCTGGCAGATGGAAAATACAACCGGCTTCCAGATTTGTGTTAAAATGGTCGTAAAACGTCCAAAGGGCTCCTGTGTGATGGAGTACGAGCCTTACACTTGCGACCCTAGTCATGTCAAACTGTGAACACGCCGGGGAAGGGTATCTCCGATATAGAACGCAGATTCTTATCCTTCGAGATCTTAATTGGTGATAATTGCTGCTAAACGTTTTTCTGCTTCCAGAAATGGGAAAGTGTACTTACTGGTCACCTAAACTCTGGAAAGGCTCAAGTTTTAAAAATAAGCAACTGAATCTTGGAACATAAATTTATCTAAATCATATTCCGCAAGCCACTTAATGGTGTGTGGCGAAGGGTACTTTGGTACTTTCTCTGCCACTATCTGACCAACCCCCCCGCCCCAACCACCAACCCTGCTCCACTCGCGAATAGTGCGTGGAAAGAATTATTGTCGGTAAGCCTCTGTATTGGCTCTAATATCTCGAATTTTCTCCTCTTGGTCAATACGGAAGATGTATGGGAAAGTAATATGTCGTCAGACACCTCCTGATAAGTGCTGTCCGGAAATTTCAATAGTAAACCTCTCCGTGATGCACAGCGCCTCTCTTGCAAAGTCTTCCAGTGGAGTTTCTTTAGCATCTCCGTAAGGATCTCTCGCCAGCTAAACGATCCAGTGAAGAAACGCGTCACTCTTCGTTGGATCTTCTCTATCTCCTCTATTAGTCCTACCTGATAGGAATCCCAGATAGATGAACAATACTCAAGAATCGGGCGAACAAGCCACTTATAAGCCACTTCTTTTGTGGACGAGTAGAATTTTCTTAAGATTCTTCCAAAGAATCTGAGTCTGGTATCTGCATTTCCCACTATGTGTTTTATGTGGTCATTCCACTTAAGGTCGCTCTGGATAGTTACGCCTAGAATTTTATAGCAGCCGCTATCTCCAGCTGTTTGTCACCAATAGTGTAGCTGTACAGTAGTGCATTCCTTTCCTGTGTATGCGCAATATTATTACATATCAACGTTAATGGTAGCTGTGGATTAAACAACTTGGAGAAATGTAACAAGTCAGTTTTAATTAAGCTTTATTTATATCAGACACGTTTCGGGTTTTCCCTCGTCTTTGATTTATGTAATGCATTTACATCTTGCTCAGTGCAACATTTTTGTCTACTGCACGTTGAACGCTGCAGCTGCCTTTTATTCGGTAACTTTTAGCTCCTCGTACGCCTAATACACGGAATTTTAGCTTCGAAGATGCTCTGATACAGCGCAACATTCGTCAAATGCGGAGCTACAAGTTACAGAATACTAGGCAACTGCAGCGTTCAAAATACGGTCGACCGAAACGTTGTTCTGATGAAGATATCAATGTACTAAGGCAAATGAAGGTGGATGAAAACATGAAACGCGTCTGGCATAAACAAAGCTAAATAAAAGGTGGCTGGTTGTTATACAGGGTGTTACAAAAAGGTACGGCCAAACTTCCAGGAAACATTCCTCACACACAAATAAAGAAAATATGTTATGTAGACATGTGTCCGGAAACGCTTAATTTCCATGTCGGAGCTCATTTTAGTTTCGTCAGTATGTACTGTACTTCATCGATTCACCGACAGTTGGCCCAATTGAAGGAAGGTAATGTTGACTTCGGTGCTTGTGTTGACTTGCGACTCACTGCTCTACAGTACTAGCATCAAGCACATCAATACGTGGCATCAACAGGTTATTGTTCATCACGAACGTGGTTTTGCAGTCAGTGCAATGTTTACAAATGCGGAGTTGGCAGATGCCCATCTGATGCATGGATTAGCATGGGGCAATAGCCGTGGCGCGGTACGTTTGTATCGAGACAGATTTCCAGAACGAAGATGTCCCGACAGGAAGACGTTCGAAGCAATTGATCGGCGTCTTAGGGAGCACGGAACATTCCAGCCTATGACTCGCGACTGGGGAAGCTCTAGAACGACGAGGGCACCTGCAATGGGCGAGGCAATTCTTCGTGCAGTTGACAATAACCCTAATGTCAGCGTCAGAGAAGATGCTGCTGTACAAGGTAACGTTGACCACGTCACTGTGTGGAGAGTGCTACGGGAGAACCAGTTGTTTCCGTACCATGTACAGCGTGTGCAGGCACTACCAGCAACTGATTGGCCTCCACGGGTGCACTTCTGCGAATGGTTCATCCAACATTGTGTCAATCCTCATTTCAGTGCAAATGTTCTCTTTACGGATGAAGCTTCATTCCATTATGATGAAATTGTAAATTTTCACAATAAACGCGTGGGCTGATGAGAATCCGCACTCAATTGTGCAATCACGTCATCAACACAGACTTTCTGTGAATGTTTGGGCAGACATTGTTGGTGACGTCTTGATTGGGCTCCATGTTCTTCCACCTACGCTCAATGGAGCACGTTATCATGATTTCATACGGGATAGTCTACCTGTGCTGCTAGAACATGTGCCTTTACAAGTACGACACAACATGTGGTTAATGCACGATGAAGCTCCTGCAGAAGTGTTCGTACGCTTCTCAACAACAGATTCGATGACCGATGGATTGGTAGAGGCGGACCAATTCCATGGCCTCCACGCTCTCCTGACCTTAACCCTCTTGACTTTCATTTAGGGGGCATTTGAGAGCTCTTGTCTACGCAACCCCGGTACCAAATGTAGAGACTCTTCGTGCTCGTATTGTAGACGGCTATGATACAATACGCCATTCTCCAGGGCTGCATCAGCGCATCAATGATTCCAGGAGGGTGGATGCATGTATCCTCGCTAACGGAGGTCATTTTGAACATTTCCTGTAACGAAGTGTTTGATGCCACGCTGGTACGTTCTGTTGGTGCGTGTTTCCATTCCGTGATTAATGTTATTTGAAGAGAAGTAATAAAATTAGATCTAACATGGAAATTAAGCGTTTCCGGACACATGTCCACATAACATATTTTCTTTCTTTGTGTGTGAGGAAAGTTTCCTGAAAGTTTGGCCGTAAGTTTTTGTAACACCCTGTAGTTCAAGTAACTCTCTGAAGCAGAGAAGTTTTTCCCGACTATGTACGATTGTGTGGGACTGTACTGGAGGAGGAGGGTGGTGGTGGTGAAGAAATGGGCGATCCGGGTTGCGGGTCGTCGACTGCAGCGCGTCTGGACCAGTAGCTCCTAAAAAGGCGGTGAGCAAGGTCGGAGCTCGCCCACTGTGCCCAGCGCCGCCGCCGCCTCGCCTTCCTCCGCTCGACCGCAGCTACACGTCCCTTACAGTCCTCTGCCGCAGTCCGAAATAAAAAGAAACGCCAACATTACGTTAACATTGCTGAAGTCTGCTTTCATTTCCAACCGCTTCGGCACGGTGAAATACACGAGCAGCGACGAGTCTGTGGGTCCAGGTCCGGCGTTTATCTGTTTCCTGTGTCTCAGTGGTGCCACGTCACGCGCCGGATGTTACTGTGCCCGAGCCTCCCATTTCGAGGAAGCGCCTATCGCATCATCTTAAAAGACAATCTTCCGTAACCCACCGCCAACAAGCAGACTTTGAAGCACTGTCCCTATCAGTCACTAAAAGCCAACTGTGTTGCACTCCATGCAGTCCACCGAGACAAATCCTCTAGCTTTCAATGTCTTTTTATCACTCTAATCTAAACACACACTCCTGGCCATTAAAACTGCAACACCACGAAGATGACGTGCTACACACGTGAAATTTAACCGACAGGAAGAAGATGCTGTGATATGCAAATAATTAGCTTTTCAGGGCATTCACACAACATTGGCGCGTGTGCGACACCTACAACGTGCTGACATGAGGAAAGTTTCCAACCGATTTCTCGTACACAAACAGCAGTTGACTGGCGTTGCCTGGGGAAACGTTGTTGTCATGCCACGTGTAAGGAGGAGAAATGCGTACCATCACGTTTCCGACTTTGATAAAGGTCTGATTGTAGCCTATCGCGATTGCGGTTTGTGGTATCGCGACATTGCTGCTCGCGTTGGTAGGGATCCAATGACTGTTGGCAGAATATGGAATCGGTGGGTTCAGGAGAGTAATACGGAACGCCGTGCTGGATCCCAACGGCCTCGTATCATCAGCAGTCCAGATGACAGGCATCTTATAACCGCATAGCTGTAACGGATCGTACACCCACGTCTCTACCCCTGAATCAGCAAATGGGGACGTTTGCAAGACAACAACCATCTGCACGAACAGTTCGACGATGTTTGCAGCAGCATGGAATATCAGCTCGGAGACCATGGCTGCGGTTACCCTTGACACTGCATCATAGACAGGAGCGCCTGCTATGGTGTACTCAACGACGAACCTGGGTGCACGAATGGCAAAACGTCATTTTTTCGGATGAATCCACGTTCTGTGTACAGCATCATGACGTTCGCATCGGTGTATTCGTCATCGCCTTACTGGCGTATCACCCGGCGTGATGGTATGGGGTGCCACTGGTTACACGTCTCCGTCACCTCTTCTTCGCATTGACGGCACTTTATACAGTGGACGTTACATTTGAGATGTGTTACGACCTGCGGCTCTATCCTTCATTCGATCCCTGCGAGACCCTACATTTCAGTAGGATAATGCACGACCGCATGTTGCAGGTCCTGTATGGGCCTTTCTGGATACTGAAAATGTTTGACTGCTGCCCTGGCCAGCACATTCTCCAGATCTCTCACCAACTGAAAACGTCTGGTCAATGATGACCGAGCAACTGGCTCGTCAGAATACGCCAGTCACTACTCTTGAACTGTGGTATCGTGTTGAAGCTGCATGGGCAGCTGTACCTGTACCCGCCAGCCAAGCTCTGTTTGACTCAATGACCAGGTGTATCAAGGCCGTTATTACGGCCAGAGGTGGTGGTTCTGGTTACTGATTTCTCAGGATCTATGCACCTAAACTGCGTGAAAATGTACTCACATGTCAGTTCTAGTTTGATATATTTGTCCAATGAATACCCGTTTATCATCTGCATTTCTTCTTGGTGTAGCAATTTTAATGGCCAGTAGTGTATATCTTGTATGACGGAAGATGAGATTTGTAGTCCTACACATCGTCGACGATGGTTTTCAGTGACACACTGCCGTAATTGTATGTTGGTAAAAGTAACTAGCGCCTAACGCTTCAGATCCTCCTCCTGCTGCTGCTGCTACTGATGATTATGATTATGATTATGATGATGATGATATTCGCTTTGTGGGGCGCTCAACGGCGTGGTTATCAGCGCCCGAACCAATTCTCAGTCTTTTCAAGCCCAGTTTCGTAATATGCCTGAATGATGATGAAATGATCAGGACAACACAAACACCCAGTCCCTGGGCGGAGAGTATCCCTGACCGGGCAGGGAATCGAACCCGGGAGCCCGTGATCCAGAGGCGGCAAGGCTAACCACGAGCTGCGGACGTCTCACGCTGCACTGTACTGATTTTATTGTTTCATTTCTCACTGTCAATTTTGGGATATGCTGTCCCATCATTTGGGATATGCTGTCTCATCATAATCATCATCTTTGCCTGCAAATTTGAGTACATAAGTCGAGGATAAGGTACGTCTAATGTGGGAATCTACGCGGGGACTTCAAAAAGAAAGTTACACATTATGAAGGCAGGCCAAGTAACTTTCTGTACATGGGCAGGGAAGAGGGAAGAAGGTCACTGCATCCGGCTTACGATGACAATATACAGGTCGAGCCGTCAGGAGTTGTGAGTGGGCATCCAGGTCTGCCGTTAAATGACAGAACAGAAAATTTGTTAAAATGAAGAGGAAAATGGCTCTGAGCACTATGGGACTAAACATCTTAGGTCATCAGTCCCCTAGAACTTGGAACTACTTAAACCTAATTAACCTAAGGACATCACATACATCCATGCCCGAGGCAGGATTCGAACATACGACCGTAGCGGACGCGCAACTCCAGACTGTAGCGCCTAGAACCGCTCGGCCACTCAGGCGCACTTTTGGATTTAAGCGACATTGTTTCTTCAACAACGACACTCACTCTTAAAGAAAATCCGCTGCACAACAAAATTTTATTGTTCGTGCAGATTGTATATACACTAAAAAAACTCCACCCGAACAGGCCACGAAATCCCAAGGGGTACTGACCAGACGCCGTGTGGTCAGTACCGCTCTCCCGGCCGTATGTCAGTTTCCGAGACCGGAGCTGCTACTTCCCAATCAAGTAGCTCCTCAGTTTGCCTCACAAGAGTTGAGTGCACCCCGATTGCCAACAGCGCTCGGTAGTCCGGACAGTCACCCATCCAAGTACTAGACATGCCCGACAGAGCTTAACTTCGGTGAGCTGACGGGAACCGGTGTTACCACTGCGGCAAGACCGTTGGCATATACACACTGGGCAACACAATTGTAAGATCACTTTTTCGAAATCCTGTAATTGTTTCCTATTGCGACGTATAAGTCTGAAATTTGTCTGAAAGGTGCCTACAATCTTCGTATGTAATGGTGCGAAAGTGTGGCGCTCTGCGACGTCACCCTAGGACACGGCGACACCAAGGTGTTGACACATGCTAAGGAAAGGCCACAGCTCAGAAGTTCATGTGAGGTGTAAGAGGGATTAACGAAATTATATTGGCACCAAATTTCACCACAATTCTTCCCAAACACACCGTGGACGTGTCACACGGTGGGAAAGTCATCGCACGCCCACTTTACCCCATTTCAACCCTTTTGAGACCTTCGCAATAGAGGTTACAAACGCGACGCCCAGCGTTTAAATGGTTCAAATGGCTCTAAGCACTATGGGACTTAACATCTGAGGTTATCAGTCTCCTGGAACTTAGAAATACTTAAACCTAACAAATTTAAGGACATGACACACATCCATGCCCGAGGCAGGTTTCGAACCTGCGACCGTAGCAGCAGCGCGATTCCTGACTTAAGCGCCTAGAACCGCTCGGCCACAACGGCTGACAATGCGTTTATATCACGCGGTTTTCTTATTTCTGACCGAGGAAAATGTTTCAGACACACCGTCGTTCAGAATCGACACGAAAAGGCCTCAGGGGGTGGCATAATGGGCGCAATGAAACCAGTCATGCCCTTGCGGTGTTTCCACACATTTCGGGGTCGAAAACAGCTCGCAGTGCGATGAGCAAGAGGACACGTTCTTGAAAATCCGTACGGACGCTTCAACCTCTCTCTAAGGACATCGTTGGTCTGCAAGCCCAATGAACATGATCGCACCCCTGTGGAGTCCACAGCGACAACAATATTTTGCTCTGGTGTACAACGTAGAACCTCTAGGGACCGTTCAAAATCATTCGACGAAAGGTGAACGTGATGCGAAGCAGCCAATGGTGCTCATGCTTTTTCAACCCCCCCCCCCCCCCCCCCCCCGTTTCGCGTCCTTGACACTCCTCCGATCCTGCAGGCCTATTAGTAGGCGGCCAGGGCTCTCTCGCGGGTTTTGTCTGTACAGGTGCGTTTATAAACTGTCGACAAACACGGGCGGGTGGTGTTGCTGAAGTAGGGTGCGGGGGTTGTCAATGTCGCACCCCTCCGTGATTACGCCGCAGGGGAGCGAAAAACAGAGGGGCTTAAAATCCATAAGCATTCTTTACTACTTCGTATCGCGTTCAGATTTCGTCGAATTGTTTTGTACAGTCGCTACAGATTCCACCACGTATACCACAGTAAAAACCGCGGTAGCACTGCATTCCAAAGGGGTGTGATCACATTCAACGTAGTAACAGGCCCACGATGTCTGTAGAGGGAAGTTGCAGACTTCGTGGAGTGTCAAAAGCGTCTAAGATTGCAAAGAACGTCGTCCTGTTGCTTATTGCAGAGTGTCGTTTCCGACCGAGAAATATGTGGCAATTAACGCCTCAAGGGATGGGATGGTTTGATTGACGTCCTTCATGCCGCCCCCTGTAGTCTTATCGGTGGTGGTGGTTAGTGTTTAACGTCCCGTCGACAACGAGGTCATTAGAGACGGAGCGCAAGCTCGGGTTAGGGAAGGAAATCGGCCGTGCTCTTTCAAAGGAACCATCCCGGCATTTGCCTGAAACGATTTAGGGAAATCACGGAAAACCTAAATCAGGATGGCCGGAGACGGGATGGAACCGTCGTCCTTCCGAATGCAAGTCCAGTGTGCTAACCACTGCGCTACCTCGCTCGGTGTAGTCTTGTCGCTTCGATTCTGAGCAGCGGTGTATCTGAAGTGTTTTCCTCGGCCACACATAAGAAAACCTCGTGATTTAAACGCTAGGCGTCGCAGGTCTAACCTCCATTGCGGAGGGCTCAAAAGAAGGAATGAAATATGGTTCAAAAGGCTCTGAGCATTATGGGACTTAACATCTGAGGTCATCAGTCTCCTGGAACTTAGAACTACTTAAACCTAACAAACCTAAGGACATGACACACATCCATGCCCGAGGCAGGTTTCGAACCTGCGACCGTAGCGGTCGCGCGGTGCCAGACTGTAGCGCCTAGAACCGCTCGGCCACCCCGGCCGGCAGTGAAATATGGTTAAGAGGGATTGCGACGTCCTTCCCATCTTGTGACAAGTCCACAGTGGCGTTGGGCAGAATTATGGCGAAAGTTGGCGCCAGTATGACATCATTAAACCACCTTACACCTCACATGAACTTGTGAGCTCTGGCCTTTTTTTTTTCGCACATGTTGACGACTTGCCTTCCGAAGCGGCGCCGATACCGAGGGTGACATATCAGGGCGCCACACTTTTGCATCATTATCGAGGAAGGTTGTAAACACATTTGAGCCATATTTCAAACATATACGTCGCAATGGGAAACAAGTACGGTGTTTAGAAGAAGTGGCTCGTTAACTTAACTGCTACGCGCAATATATTACGAATGTTATATCCGGAAATGATTCAATCAAACCACATTCATATCTGAAAAGGGTTAGATTGAACCAAAATCGGCCATAGCATTATAAACACTTGCAATCTACACCGACAATAAAATGTTATTCAGTTTGTAAGTGGTGAGATGAAAAGGTGACATTGCAGCTTTTCATTTTATGTCTGATGCAGCCTGAATGATAAGATCTATAGGCGGATTCCACAGAAGAGAGACTTTATTTTCAATCGGTGTACGTAAGTTTGATGGACCTGCCCGGACAGCCGCGGGCGTTAGACGGGGAGGTGCGCGCCTGTCGATTACTACCATGTTTATATTAGGTAACTGTGTATCTACGATTATGGAGTGTGTGTTCTTTGTTAGTTAAGGTCAATGATTTGTGACAGGAAATTTAAAGTATCGTGATTGTTCATATATGAACAAAGAAAACCAATTTGTTAAAATAATAAAATTTTAAATTATATGTATGTTTATAAAGAAAAGCGTTGTATATCGGGAACTGGTTCATGCTTAGGGCACTTGTATTGTTAAATGTAAAATATGTAGCGAAGTCTCTCCGCAACGTAAGTGGCTTGGCGCGATGTAAAAGGTGGTTTTGGCGGTCGAACTGGGCGGCTCCTTGGTGGGAACGGTACGCAGTCAGCGCCTAGCCGTTGCACGGTACACATCGTATGTGCCAAGGGAGGCAATTGGAAACCGCTTTGCTAGGAATTTTACCTCGGATGTGCCTTTAGCTGTTGCATGGTACTCTCAGCAATAAGGAATGGCTCTAACACATTAAAAATCCTTCGCCAAGAAGAAATTGCAAAGGGCATTCACACATCAAGAGCCGTGAGTACAGTTTGCCGCCACGTCGCTTGCCACCACTACTTCGCTACTGCCACACCAAGTTCATGCATACAGTTATGTATCAGAACATGGACCAGTTAATTTGTGTGAATGATTTAATAATAATCCAAGTGCAATCGAACTGTGTTTAGAACCATATCTTTTGCCCTAATCATGAACCTATGCAGGATCCTCTCCTAAATGTTCAGAAAACCGAGTATCCTGTTTCAAATGAATTAGTGATTTATTTATGTTTGTCTAATGTGCAAGGATTAGCAAGAGTTGTAGTTAGTTAAAATATTGCTAAAGTGATCTCAGTTTATTGCAAAGCATCGTTTTGCAAAAATTCAATGCAAGACTGTGTAAATGAACTGTCTAAAACACCTGCTTCGCAAGTGATGAAAAAGACACTTAAGTTAAACTTATTTGAAACATAATTTAACCTTTATTATAATCATGAACGATTTTCTTTAAGTTAATTGAGCTCAGTGTTGAATAATTTGCATTGAAAAATAAAAACTTAAACTATTTCAAGTGAAGCTAAGAATCAAATTTAGTTGAAGTGACCTTTGCTACTGAAATACTGAAGTTTGACTAGTGATACAATAGCAGTTTATGGGTCCCCATCATAGTCTTTACATATTAAAAAGATAGATGGACTATTATTACTACTAAGGAAATCAGTTATTTTTTTATAAATGGGAGAATAAACAGTGTGATTGTGGTATTATTTATTTTAATTGTGGTATTTATGTGTCAGACAAGTCTGAAGTCCCTCCTGGCAAATTTTAGTTCTGCGCTTCTTGCAGGAACATTTCAGTAATGATCCAAGTAACAACACTGAGTATAGCTCTTATTAGTGTGAGTTTGTTACGATTTTGCTTTCTACGATTACTAGTAGGTGCATAACTGGTAACTACTGCTACTCACAGCTCAGAGTGCCCTGTGTCAGTTTGTATTATGTGTGCTATTCAAAGAGAATTTTAACGAAAGTCATTTTAACAGCTAATATTCACTTTTCTTAAACATATATTTTCAAATTAATGTGCCTAATTGGGCTGGCGACCGTTCATTTCTTTCATTCATACATGAAATTTATTACTTCCATTAAACCCCAAAATTTAAAGCCTGTTTAGTTTTTCTGTTACATTCACCATATTCAAAATTACTGTCCGATACCTTTATCCGTTAGACAGGCGCGGTCAGAATTATAAATCCTTAATTCCCGCCTCAGTTATAGGATTCTCAAACCTTTAGAAAACTTTCGCTCGCTTTCACACGAATATTATTCGCAGACGGTTGGGGAAACATATTCCGTCCCAGGGGAGTGGTGTACTGAGGTGGCGACAGCAGGGGCAACCGGTCACCCCTAAAATTAGCCACGCCAAATCCATTCCTAACCATGGAAATCCTGCTCCTGAGCGGGACAAAGGAATATGAAAACGAAGGTTAACAAGTAGAAGAGGGAATACATTTGCTTCAAGGCACAGCTGATGACGGGACAGAAAGTTCTATGAATGGACAATCTGAAAAAGTAATAAAATCAGTGAAGTGCGGTCTGAGTAGTCAGATTAATCAGACAACGGAAGGTGAGAACACTACTAAAAAAAAGACTGAGTTCCTTGCATTGGACGGTACCTGTTCCATGTAATGCACGAAATTTCGCTTGAAAGTGAAATGAAGCATCAACTGAGAAATTGAGAGTACCATAGCAATTACTGCAAAGGGAATAATTTGAGGTGTTACACGTTTACCTTCACACAGGAACTTCGATGTGGAACAGTTACCGAACTACTAGAAAGTGACATCAATTTCTTAGTGTCTTAACCAAGAGCGGTCGTTTGCATACCGACCAAATGGATACTAAAACGCTCATCATAAAGCAATACAAACGAAAGGGCGTATATTATGATCATTTGTATTAGTGTGTCATTTTCTGTACAATCTTCGTAGCTGAGTTGTCAGTGCTGATGACTACCATGCAGGGGTCTCAGGTTCGATTCCCCGCCGGGTCGGAGATTTTGTCCGCTGAGGGACTGGGTGTTGTTCGTATCACCATTTCATCATAGACGCGCAAGTAGCCGAAGTGCTGTGAAGTAAAAAAGACTTACCCTAGAAGGCCACATAACCTCGCATGGAATCTCCCGGCAAATGACGACATACGATCATTTAATTTGTTATTTCTTGGCATTCTGCGAGCTATGCTCATCACTGTACATTGCTGGACGATCAAACAGACTGCACAGGAAAAAAAACTTCAGTTTACTCAGAGTATTGTTACTAAATGGTGCAAAGTTGACGTGCGCTATGGTAGCATGAACTGGAAATCAATAGAATAACTTCGTCGGCCCTGTCATATTCTGAATATAAACTTCTGAAGAGATGAAAGATCCTGATGTTAAAACTGAATTTTGGACCGCTAAACGACTTGAGACTGTTTTTCTACCAACATCCGAGTACGACTCATTACCACGACTCAGAGCTTCGATCTGTCCACACACATCTCTCGGTCAATTGTTTTATCGTTGCCCGTCAAAGGCAAAGGATTAGTTAGTTTCGAACCTAGGTCCAGCACATAGCTGTAAAGTTTTATCATAGGGTATACTTCACAGTACAAAGTTTCGTTATCAAAACTAAATATATAATTCTTCATACAAGATTTTAGCTGCAAATTGTCAGAACATTTTTGAAACTATAGTTAGTACAATCATCATAGATTTACCACGTGCATCAGTGTTCTCAGAGCGCCCATGACCTCAGCGTTTAGCACCCCCTACACTAATTATATCAAATCAGTGCGCTGCATAGGGAAAAAAAAAATATCTGTTGTGCTCATAAGCTAGCTAGCGTCTTGCTTTAGGTGGTATTGGCTGCTGATTGGAAATAAGGCACTAAACAGCAAGGTTCAAATGGCTCTGAGCACTATGGGACTTAACTTCTATGGTCATCAGTGCCCTAGAACTTAGAACTGCTTAAACCTAACTAACCTAAGGACAGCACACAACACCCAGTCATCACGAGGCAGAGAAAAACAGCAAGGGAATCAGTCTCTTGGTCCAGGGGTAGTTCATCTGGAGTTAGTGACGTCCGAAAGGAACGCAGGAGCGGTAAAGTCGAGGCACTGAAGACAAAACTGATTTCAGAGCTGAGAAATAATTTACGGAGAAGTACGAGAGAATATGGGTCGAGCCGGAACGTAGGTCAGCGCAGAGCGGTATCTTCTGTAGAGAATCCAGAACGAACGACTGTCCATGCAGGAAGTGCACGTATAGGGAAAGTGGGGGAGTGGGAGGGGGAAGGTTCAGCTTACCTCCCGACCGGAAAAAGAAGTCCTACAGAGACCGGCCGTTTCGCTATACAAGGACCAGGGACAGCAAACAATGGCTGCAGGGAGGCAGCTGCAGGCTCCAGTTTGTGGCAGAGAGAGAGAGAGAGAGAGAGAGAGAGAGAGAGAGAGAGAGAGAGAGAGAGAGTGGGGGCAGGCTTGCTTACACAAAGTTCTCTTATACTTGTTTATGACTAACACTGACGAAAAATACGAAATAGGGCAAAGGAGGACTATCATGTTTTAACGTTACGCCGACTACAAGCTTGTTAATGACCCAGTACAAGCTCGCATTGGGAAAGTACGCGGACAGAAATCGGCCTCAATCAATTTGGGGAAACCACGAAAAATCTCAACCAGTGTGGTTGGACGGAGATTTAACCGCTGTGCTCCCAAATGGGATTTCAGCGTCTTACTTCTGCGACACCTAGTTCAGTGAGACAGGGGGCTTGGGAGAAAAAAAGAAAGAGATACTGGAAATGACAGATAGAACGTTGCGACTCAACAGCTGCATGTGGCGGTCTGTATCTCTACAATGTCGCAAAATTGACAGGGATGCCGTAATTTAGCTTCACAAGTTTCAAAAGACTCCTATTGTAACAGCAGAGCAAAAAAACCTATTATCTTTTTCATACCGTGACGTTCACATCCGTCGCTTATATGTCGCTCGCAACTACTGTTACCGGTTCTGAGGGCAGAAATTTCGAAGAAAGAAAGGCAGACTAGCGTACAACGTCTCGTCAGTGACAAGGTCATTGGAGACAGAAATTTCGGAACCGCCTGTTCTTATTCTGGTAATATGGTTAAAATCGTTTTTATAAAGATATTACTGTAATATTTTAACAGATAATTTAGTATCCAACATTGTGCAATCACGTTATATCACAGATTCTTCGGCTTTTTCCTCGTTTATCATTTTGTTTCTGTTCACGTTGTGACTTGTTTGAAACATGTCATTTACAGCTGTACGGGATATACGGACGTAAGTCGTTTGTTGGTGAACTCAAATAGCTTAAAGGTACGTAATTTTCATATACTGTGTTCAGATTTTTATTCAGAGCACACTGTCCGTCACATCAGTCAAACTTTCCTGTTACAGCTTTGTTCCAATGTCTAAATGGTGTCAGCTGTCTTTTTCCCTCCTGCTACTCCTCTCACATGAAGGCTCCACTCCGTAAGCTACTTAGAACTGAACCAACTTATGATAAACTTTCCTCCATTAAAAAATCCGGCGATAGATACAAATCTCCGAGACACACAGCCGTACATATCCCGAGGCACATCATCTTCGCGTGTCAGATATTAATTTGTTTCGATAAACCATCATGTTGGTTTGTAACTTGGCCCGCTGTTACGCCTTTTAGAAGTCTGCTGCCACACGAGTTTTATAATAATTAACGGCCACAACAATTAATGCATTACAAATCATTCACGGAGAGCATACGCACTCGTCAGTGCAAAAACTTGATTAAAAAAAAAAAAAACGAAGGGCAACATCGGAAGCTTAATATGTAATAGCAAAGCCATATCGAATAAGGGATCTCAAACTCATTAATCTGGCACCACGAGCAATATCTAGCTACACAAAATGGACGAAAAACTTGCTAAGATAACGCCTCAGGAATGAACTGTCACTATCTTGCAGGCGACTGTGGTGATAGGACGAGTGACTCATCGGATAATTCTTGCTGTTGGGTAACATGTAATCGTGCCTTTCTTCCAACGGCTGGCGCTAATAACATCTGTGTGCAGCATCTGTTGTGGTCAGAGTAATAATGAATAGGATTAAAGTCCGACCAGCCCTCTATTTCTCTGCTCCAGTTCCTCTTAGTCGCCGGTGGTATGACGGTACTACAGAATATTGGCACTGCTATATACATGGGACAGAGTGCGGGGGGGAGGGGATGGGATGGTAAAGCACGAACCGCTAGCGGCCTACCGCTAGAATTTAGCGCCTCAGTGCATTTACATGTGCTGCGGTGCGTTGTGAATGCTTCCAAGCTTCAGGGCAGCTGATGCTGACATGCACAGCATGTAACTGATCGTGCCATAGAACGTGGCACACACTCAGGCCTAACAGCATCTCCACAGAGAATCGGCTACGGCCTTTGGCGAAGAATTTTCACGTCGTGAGCATGGAAGGACTTCAAAAATCTATGGAAAAGGTACGCAACGCATGTATGGATGGGAATTCAGTTTCCGCTTTTTAGTTTCTGTAGCCGTTGGAATTAAACAATAAGCTCTGAAGGTTTTCACAGCTTTAAGATTGTCGATTATTATGAAAACCGACTAACTTCTCTACGCCCTTCTGTTACTTACCATAAATAATAAGGCGACAATTCACACTGGCATTTAAAATCCACAGAAAATAGAAGTAAATGGAGACTGAATACTACGTTTGTGTTGCAACTTTCTGGAATAAACGGGCTCATTAAGTCCTTTACCGCTATACAATCCCCGATCAAAATTATCAGAACACCTACTAGTGGACATTAATATGGGATGTGTCCGCCCTTCCCCTTTATGACGGCCTAAACTCTGCTGGGGAAACTTTCAGTGAGATGCCTCAAGGTGACTGGAAGAATGGCAGCACTTCCTTCCTCAAGAGCCGAAACCAGGGAAGGCAGTGATGTTGGGCGTTGGGGAATGGGGAAAGTCGAGTTCTAACTCCTCCCAACAATGTTCCATTGTGTTCAGGTCGAGACGCTGGACAGGCAAGTCCATTTCAGGGATGTTACTGTCCCCAAACTATTGCCTCACATACGCTGTCTTATGACAGGGTGTGTTGCCATGTTTATACAAACAATCAGTCTCCGAACTGTTCCTCTACTGTACGCGGAAAGAACGCTGTAAACTGGGTTCATATCCGTCCCATTTAGAGGTTTCTGAAGCGCAATTAGGGATTACACCCTAACAACGAAAAACACACTATACTGCAACACCACCACCTGTGTATCTCATTGCTGGCACTACACATGATAGGTAGCTTTCTCTCACGTACTCACCAAATCCTAACACTTCCATCGGATATCCACAGGGTACAGGGTGATGCATCACTCCAAATCGCTCGTTTCCAGTCACCCGCTGTCCAGTGGCGTCGTTCTACACCATCTCCAGCATCGCTTAGCATTGACTACAGAAGACGGAGTGAGGTAGCGCAGTGGTTAACACAGTGGACTCGCATTCGGGAGAACGACTGTTCAAACCCGCGTCCAGCCATCCTGATTTACCTAAATTGCTTCAGGCAAATGGTTCAAAAAATGGCTCTGAGCACTATGTGACTTGACTTCTGAGATCGTCAGTCCCCTAGAACTTAGAACTAATTAAACCTAACTAACCTAAGGACATCACTCACACCCATGCCCGAGGCATGATTCGAACCTGCGACCGGAGCGGTTGCTCGGCTCCAGAGTGTAGCGCCTAGAACCGCACGAAGATAATCAAATGGTGTTGCCATGGGTAACCCGTTGAGCCCTGCGATTGCCAATTTTTACATGGAGAAATTTGAACAATTAGCGTTCAATAAAGCAAATAAGAAACCATGTTGTTGGTATCGTTATGTAGACGAAACATTCGTGGTTTGGACACACGGTAAAGAAGCCTTAGACGAATTTTTTGATTATCTTAATAGCATAAACCCTAAAATTCAGTTTACCATTGAAGTGGAAAAAGACCAGGCTATTTCGTTTCTCGTTAGTCATGAGACAGACCGATGGCAGTCTAAAACAAAGTGTTTCGGAAGAGCACACATACTGACAGATACTTACATAAGAACTCCATCACCCACAACAAAAAAGTGGTGTAATCAAAAGTTTAGTGGGCAGGTCAAAACGGATTTGTACGCCGGAACATCTGGATACGGAACTGAATCATCTGAAACAGGCCTTCGAAACGAATGGGTACTCAAAACAAAGAAATTAATAGAGTTTTAAGACCTAATTACAGCAGGCCAAAGGACAAGGATGATACACAACAATGGAAGAACACGGTGTCTTTACCTTTCATTTGTAAGGTTACAGACCGAATAGGCAAAATTTTGCTGAAACAAAGTGAAACCGGTATTCAAACCTACCAGAAAAATATGACAAGTACTTCGTTCTGTTAAAGATAGAAGACCACCTTTATCATCTAGCGGCGTGTCTTAAATTCCGTGTACCTGCGGTACTAGGAAAAGAAGTGTGAATACGAGGGTAAAGGAGCATAAAAGTCTTTGCCGACTGGGTAAAATAGATAAATCGGCCGTTGCAGAACATGCACTTCAGTCCGGTGACCATGTAGTTAAGTTTTCTGAAACCACAGTTTCAAGTGCTACCACGAACTATTATCCACGACTGTATAGGGAGGCTATTGAAATTTATAAACATGAAGTTAATTTTAATAGAAAAGAAGAAGCTTTGAAATTAAGCGAGATATGGACAAGTGGCGTTACACAATCGATAAGTGATTTTTATCTATGACGGACTATTATCGATAGTTACATTTTATCTTTGACTAGTTTTCTCTCTGCTACTATGTGCAAGCTAGACCACGCCCTCTTTCCTCGGTATTTAGGCCGCTCTCCGACGCCCGACTCGACAGTCGGCAGGACTCAACAGGACCAGCCATACCTCTGAGGTTGTCCAACGTAGTATTGGACGAAACGTTAGGAATAGAAGTATTCCATGGACCACGGCCATATAACCCGGAAGAATTATCAACAACACTGTCCAAGTCATTTTGTATCCTCCTACAGTCACTCAACGACGACAACTTCCCGTACACCACAGCAAACAGCCGCACATTGCTATCCACCCTATCCAGAAGATCATTTATGTAGATAGAAAACAACAGCGGACCTACCACACTTCCCTGGGGCACTCCAGATGATACCTCACCTCCGATGAACACTCACCATCGAGGACAACGTACTGGGTTCTATTATTTAAGAAGTCATACTCCGCAAGCCACCTAATGGTGTGTGGCGGAGGGTACTTTCGGTACCACCATCTGATCCCTCCAACCCTGTTCCACTCGCGAATAGTGCGTGGGAAGAATGATTGTCAGTAAGCCTCTGTATTGACTAATTTATCTAATTTCCTCCTCGAGGTCAATACACGAGATTATGTAGGGAACTAATATGTTGACTACTCCTGAAAAGTGCTATCCCGAAATTTCAATAGAAAAATCTCTCCGTGATGCACAACGCCTCTCTTGTAATGTACCCAATCCGATGGGACTGATGACCTCGTTGTTTGGTCCCAACCAACTACAGAAATGTGTGGCTTATGACTAGCTGCTCGATGATTGTATCCCTTTCTTTTTAACTCCTTACGCATCATCAGTGGTACTAGCTGGACTCTTAGCACTTTGGAACTCACGATAGATTCCTTCAGCTGATTACATGCGATTTTTTATGCTCTGCGGTCCCTGTGCTTCAATCCACTATGTCTGCCTGGTCTCAGTTTAGCTGTGGTTGTTGCTTTGCGTTTCCACTTCACAATAATAACGCCAATAGTGCACTTCAGCAGCTTTAAAAGGTTGAAATATCTTTGATGGATTTGCTACTCAGGCGACAAAAAATAACTAGTCCACTTTCGAAGTAATTGAGCTCTCCTGATGATGATTAATTCCCATACTCTGTGACGGAGCGTAGGAGAACGATGCGGGAGACCCGCACCGCCGTACTAGGCAAGGTTTTAGCGGAGGTGGTTTGCCATTGCCTTCCTCCGACCGTTATGGGGATGAATGATGATGATGACGACAAAACACCAAGTCATCTCGAGGCAGGAAAAATCCCTAACCCCGCCGGGAATCGATCCCGGGACCCAGTGCTCTGAAAGCGAGAACGCTACCGCGAGACCACGAGCAGCGGACTGAGCTCTCCTAACCGACCCATTCTTCTATTACTGGTTCTCTACTTGTCATACAATACTCCCCGCCTCCTTTTATACTGACGGTTCCACTTCTCGTGATATCTAGTGGTCAGTTCCACATAGCGTAGCGATTTCCAGATACTTTTGATAAAATAGTGTAGGTGGCTCAGTAGTTAAGTGCTGGACTACAGATTTAAAGGTGACTTAAGTTAAAATCTTCTGGGTTATTAGGTCGCGTCATGTTTCTTCTAAAATATTAGACGTTTCGACCCCTCTGCTGGGATCTTCCTCAGGATCTTTTTGTGTCCACTACTGCTAGAACACTTTCAGAGAATCTAGCCACTGATGACGACCAACCAATATGGGTAGCAGGCATTCCAATCAATAACCCTTCTCTCCAGAATGAGTTTGGAATAATGCCTTTCTGTCCAATGACGATGACTGCCAATGGTATCCACAGGAGATGAGCTACTAACGCCCCTTCCTCTGCATTAGCGTATGACCTGTGGCCCACCAATGGTAGCCATATGAATTTTAACCAATACTATCTCTACTCCAGCACGAACGCCAGAAAACTCCCCCTTTATAAGTGGACGCGACACTCATCTCTGATAGTGTTCTAGCAGTAGTGGACGCCGAAATATCCTGAGGAAGACCCCAGCAGAGGGGTCGAAACGACGAAGATTTTAGAAGAAACAAGACGCGGCCTAATAACCCAGAAGATTTTAACTTCAGTAACAACGGCCACGAAAGCCTGCAGACTTACATAGATTTAAAGGTGTCGGGTTCGATCCACGGTAAGTCTTAGAATTTCTGTGTGATTTTTATCACTTCTTTGAATTCTGGAAATGTCTTTTTATGTGGAGAATACACAACTCTACTGCAGGTTTGGAGTGCACGTTAAACTGTAGGCCCCTCCAACAATTAGCTGGCTATGTCAGTCAGAAGGTCGAAGAAAAAGGGCATACCGCCACCAGTGCAGCCGTGCCTTGCAAAACTTTGTGGTCTTCAAATCAACGTTCAGGCTGATGGCAGCTTTGCCTTTTATGTAACGTAGAAAAACGAAAGGAACGTACACACAGCAAGCGAATAGCTACCAGCATAGCCAGAAAAAAATCAGTAATTTTATTTTCTTATATCTGATATCCGTAAACAAAAATTCGAAGTGGAAAGGAGTTACGTATAATGCAGAAGAAGTCTCTTAAACATGTCGTGGGCAGGTAGGCGAAACATCAAAGACCTAGTGGCTCTCGTCGGGCCAACAGCCTTATACTGCCATAATTCATACTGGTGTGAATGTGGTCAGATTCTCAAGCCGAGGAGCTCTGTAACAAGTCTGTTCCTTAGCCATTATATGCAACACAGCTATGGAGCTGGTCAAGCCCAAGCGGTGGTGCGCTCGTTAAGATCCCGACTGGCCTTCGAACGTGTTCCGGCACAGGATGCTTGCCATTATGCATAGACAGGCGCACAGTGAGGAATGCCGACCTCTGTTGCTGTGCTTACGGGCTCCACCATCTTACAGACACTTGCCCGTGCTGAATCCGTGCTCCATATCGGCGGCTTGTGCACTTCTGCGCTACCGACTCCAATGTATCGCATTTTTTAGCAAATAAAGCGTATCAGTGGCTTTTAATTTGAACACTGACGAAAACCATTTTATCATTTCTGGAGTAAAACTGTGCCATACGACATAAATGTCACTTACAAAGCATTAACAGAGTGCTGTCTTTAACAACTTTCCCAAGCAAACGAGTAACACCTGTTACTTTAGCTATTTTCCTAATTATTTAGCAGGCGGAGCTGCGGGATGTTTTCGTCAAAAATAGAACATATCCCCCATCTGAAAAAATGTTTATCTTATACATGGACATTGTTGGGCAGGGGCTGAAATAAGAGTTGAATAGACAACACAACACCAAAACAACTGCTCAAGCAATGTTTGTGTTCTTCCACGTGTCCTAACGTCGCCCAGTAGCCAATCATCATGCTGTTTCCGCACAAGCAGGCCTACTGTTTGCAAAACAGCTCATATTAATCTATAACAGTGTCCAGCACAAAGAAGACAGAAGATAAAGCGCTGGCTCGTAGGTGGTCGATTCCGAATACTTTCCCGTGGTCGCCTTTGTGTGTCATGGTACGAGATTACCACATTCTTGACTCCTCGGGTAAACATATTCAAGCACCCTTCTTTAAAATCCTCGGTCCAAGCAAGTCAATTTTTAGCAATAAAAGTTTAGTGTAAGAAACGTGTTCATAGATGCTGCTGGATTATTTATCCAAAATAATTATTAAGAGGATCAACGATGAGTGAATTTCAGAAGAAAAATCAAACCGAATAAAAAGTGGTTATTCTACTGATCGCGGAGGTAACGATTCATACGTTCCTTTGTTGCCAGCAGCAGTGAAAACAACGTTAATCCAATATGTGAGAAAGACCTACGAAGACTTTTTTTGGAACTACGTAATAAATATTGACACACATTCCAAATGGAAAACCACACTCTGAAAGTTGCTCATATGCACTAACAGTTCTCATTTCATTGCTCCAATTAGTCGCTAGGTTATTAACAACAATAAAAAAGATAGCTGTTTCATAAATCATCCATCAACTACGCAGAGATCCCACGACCATAGTAGTTTTATATTTTCGTGGTAATCCCTGCGCAAGGGATGGTCCCATGTACTTTTAGCTAATGAAACCAAAACATGTATTTCAGAAGACGGCAATATAAGACAATGAATGATTACCACACTTAGAATTTAATCACTTAAATTAATCTCTGTGTCGATACGCCAATAAAAAGACTCCGGTGTAGTATTCTGATACTCTTTTCATTTAGCTCTACATTGAAAAAGTTCTTATTTGAATGCATTTCATGACGCAAATCACGCTTCCACAACCGTTACATAAGCCTGTGGTTTTCCTTTTGGTTTGTGTTCCTTACGGCTACCGCCAGAGCCCGGGCTAGAAAGTGATAATCATAGAGGACTTTGAGGACTTTACGTACGGAGTCCTAATCTTTTCGCCTAGTTTTCTGATTTTTCGAGAGAACAGTGATAGGTACAAATGGCTAAATATCATGTCTTTACTTACAAATTTCCAATAACAACGAGCTTATTAGCGCCTTCCAATTTTTGCGCGTCCGTATAGTGTAATGAATTATATACGAGGGTGTATGAATAAATAGAAAATGTCGAAAACTCAAGAGTAACTAAAATGAAATTGCGTGTGAACAGCGTGGTCATTTCAGACAAAATAATTCATCGGATTTTATGACAATTCCTCTATTATTTAGACACGATAACGATTAGTCACACCAGGACGGTTCAACCAGGATTCGACAACTGATTTTAACGGGACAATGCCTTACCGAACGGTCAAGCACCGCTAGCATTTCTTCACTGGACTGAAGTTTGACAGATGGCATAAGTTCTCGTTTCGATACAAGATGACGTTTCAGTTTCTGCGCACTACATAAAATAACCAAGCACATCTGCTATGATGAAGCAAATATAATCACGAAAGGAGATATGGCAACATAAGCCCAATGGCGTGGGACTCCAACGTTTTAAGACAGTGTAATTAAGGAGTCAATCCACATAAGGATACTGGCAAAACCATACAAAATGCGACGGAGGTTTCCACTTACTAACTCCTAGGATCCGGAAACGAATCTATTAAAAACCCACCAGCCAGTTCATTCATCAGAGCCGGAGACCCCGAGGGGAATAACGGAATGGGCAAAGAAAACACAGTATGCATTAAAATGCACGGCTAGTGCTTTGAGTCTAACTCTGCTATAAACATAGGCGCGAAACCAACAACACCAAACGCCCGAAGAAGACGGTTGCCGTTGAATTAGTGTGCACGAAATTGAACTCGTCAACTGCGATGGAAACTCTAAAACAAATCATCACGTAATCACTATCTCGAGAAACAAATCGTTCAAATGGCTCTGAGCACTATGGGACTTAACATCTGAGGTCATCAGTCCCCTCGACTTAGAACTACTTGAACCTAACTAACCTAAGGACATCACATACATCCATGCCCGAGGCAGGATTCGAACCTGCGAGCGTAGCGGACGTGCGGTTCCAGACTGTAGCGCCTAGAACCGCTCGACCACACTGGCCGGCTCTAGAGAAACAATGATCGAAGTTGAATAAAATAAAAATTATTAAATGGAGATACTATACCACACAATACCAGAATGCAACAACTGTCAGAGACGGAAGACAATTACGAAAGTTTGTTATGGCTGCTGACGTTTTGTCAAAACTATTTACCTTAGATAAAATCATTTCGACAGCTACATGAGAATTATTGTTTAGGAAAATTAGAGAACCTGAATCGGGTTGGCTAGATCACGATTTAATCTCGTTCGTCGATAAACGATACACCGTTGAAAATACTGCCACGTGATGTACGCCATCCTACTCAGTATAGCGGTTATAGCCACTGGCTGGCAACGTCAGAGTTAAGAGTCCCATCTCATCCAATTACTTATCATTTAAGATTTGCAATTTCCGGACGGTTCTGGGATTTCATTTATGAATATTGAAATTTACTAAAATGTATGTATTAACAGCAGCACGAATTACTGAGACAAGCAGTTCATCGCCACGTGAGCTTAATAAACGTGATTGCAAACATGCAATGATTCTTCTTGGTGATCTTCTTGTAATTATCATTTGATTCCCTATTCTATTTCGCAATATACAGGAAAACTACTGAATTTATCTATTGATATCAGAAGTGAATTGCCGAGATAACTGTAGTCTGAGTAATATTTGCTACTTGATACGGAGAGGATCGTCTGTCTGCAGTCTCGATTCCCTTATAGGGCATCTGCTAGAGTCAACAGAGATAACTCGCCATACATCTTCTGGGAAATTTAAAGGCCAGGTGACGACCACAGCTTCCAACACCTTTCCGCTGGCTATTTCTGCCAGAGTCTTGAAACTCTGTATGAACTGTAAATAACCTCGAGTAATGAAGAAATCTGGACGATTGAGACGTAAGAGTTGGAAGTAAACATTTTACATGAACAACCGCTAGTCCTCCCACACAACGAAACAGTCGACTGATCCCCGTTTAGTTGCAGTCATACAGTAGCAAGAATTTACAATATGCACAGTCTGCCGTGCACTTCAATGTGAGGCCGGCAGTACCAGAACTGATTTAAAAACTTTCAAGTAAACTCAGATGAATGATACTGCTGGGTCAACAAGTTTCCGATAACTCTCTCCTGCAGAAAATACAAATCTTGCAACAAGCAATGTAGCTACTACACGCAGTATAGGCCTATACGCTCCAAAGCAAAAATAGCGTTCCGTTGAAGTATACGGATGAATCTTCCCGGCACCCTTTCCCTTACAAGTGAAACTGTCCACTTATATTATGTACATGCTGGTCTTCTGTAGAGTGTAGGCGTGTCTTAGCAAAATAGGAGACAAACGAGTAAAAGGCACAATGAAGGGAAACGGAGAACTGTAGTTTAATGTCCTGTTGACGAGGTCATTAGGGAGTGAGCACAGCTCTGCAGTGACACGAGTGGACGCAGAAATCGGCAGTGCTGTTACTAGGGGAACCAATCCCGGATTTGTCTATCTATTTACGGAAACTCCGTGAAACATACTTCAGGCTGGCCAGGCGGGGAGATGAATCCCGCTCCTCCCGAATGCGAGTACAGCACCTTCACCATTGCGCAAACGCGCAAGTTAGAATACATACGTACATTTTAAGTCTTGTTTCATTTGTTTCTCTTCCGGATGGTCCTTGCTGTTCCTCCAAACATAGACCAAAGTACTCATGAAAGTAGATTACGTCATGCTCACCAGTGTGTCCACACACAAGGACAGTCAGAAATACAACGATACTTGTTTCACGGGACGGTATTAATTACAATAAAACTTCTTGGTCGGCTGGTCGGTCGGTCGCTGGCACGGGATCAAACAACGAGGTCATTGGTCCCATCGCGTTAGGGAAGGATGGGGAAGGTAGTCGACCGTGCCCTTTTAAAGGAACCATCCCGGCATTTGCCTAAAGCGATTTAGTGAAATCACGGAAAACGTAAATCAGAATGGAAGGACGCGGGTTTGAACAGTCGTCCGAATGCGAGTCCAGTCAAAATTTATTACTTGTTTTTATTTCCACCTAATCAAATGTACGGCAAGCGAATTTCTGTGGTTTGTATGCAGTGTGAAAATCTCACTATAGCGACTACAATATGCAATACGTTGATTATGTATGTACTTAATCTTCCCACAGATACTGAAAAACAACCAGAGAAAATCTATCGAGATTCGCGCGATAGCAACACGAAATATATGCATTTGTGAGCAGTATTATCTGTGTGTTTTTATGAGCATAATATGGAGTCATAGGTGCAACAACATACATGACAAAATTTACTATCACAAATCATCCATAAAATACTTGAAAATGGCCTAATTTAATTCTAATTCAGAATCAACATCTTGCAGTTTCTTCGGCAACAGCGTTAGTATTTAGAAAGGGAGTGTTGTTAAAAGAAACTGCAAGCTTTCAATTTAAATGGTTTGCCAACGCGACGACAGTCACACAACTCGAGCTACAAAAATTTTAAAAAATGTTCTACGAAGAAAGGGGTTTTCCCTTACTCGGGAATTATCATAAAAGACCCTTGTGAGTAAATGTGAATTTTATTGCAAAAACGTTTCTCTGGTACTGCATCACCATCAATTATTTCAAAATAGTTTTTGACATAGCACCAAAAGGACTGAAGGACTTGACCAATAGCTATAAAAAAAAAAAAAAAATTCGCCAATTGTTGCCACATTTCTGATCAGCGAAAGTGAGGTAGAGAGCACCCACGTACTTTATTTACACAGCTTTTTAGTCAAATTCAGGCACCGAACTTTCTACACAGCTTCTTACTACATACAACTAAATGATAAACTTTCATATCAGGTGACTGTTCAGTCCGCATATAGTAGACAGATGCCCTCTACACATCTACACCATCGAAACCGTTAATTTCTGAAGAACGAAATTTCGTGGTCTAACATAGCACTCTTAACTTTAGTCCTTCATCCGCTCAAATGGGGCAGATTTAAATTTTAGCCATATATGAACGTGGGCACTTCCGTACGGAAAACCAGCATGCCGCCGCCAGTTCTCTATGCCGGAATGTGACAAATCTCACACATGTTACAAATTTAGATTTATTAAATTATTCACAACTATTAATAATGTGAAGTCTAAACATCATGTTCTCCTCTCGTAAGTGACTTTATATTCTCTCTCTCAACGTTCTGACTTTTTTTTTTTTTTGCATACCGCATATCTTAATACGTACCGCTTTGACTTCAATTCGAAATTTGCGATATTTTTAAGGAAACGGAAACGTTGTAGCATCAGTTTCAGATATAATTACATCTAACACGCTCTAGCAAATGCAAGTTAAGGGTATTCACAATACTACTAACTCAGCACCATTCGCACAACTCGTGAAGTGGTAAGAACTACTATTGCTATTTTTTGACGTCAACACGCCCTTTTATTGCAAAAATTATATCAATATTGATTTTACAGTCTACTGGCTTATTTTTGCAAGCATCTCTTATGCAAAATGTTCAGATTTCGAGCACTATAACGGACGCGGCGGAAATCTTTGTTCAATACGCTGTTGATTGGCCAATTCAGTGCAAGCCGCAGATAGATCAAGAAATATACAGTTTTGGGCGTTAAAATCTAAACGATCGAAAAATTTTGTGCGTGTGCTACAGCTGTTGATATGTCTTAGCATAGGAGATCCTTATACTGACTATAACTTTGCGACTAAAGTATAAAAAAACGTAGTCATTTCATTGAAATGTGACTTTTTGGTGAGATCTCAGAATGCGACATTCAAACTTCCTCGTAACTTTTTTAATTACTCTGGTAGTGAAATAGCACCTCAAGGAGAGAGTGACTGTTCCTTCCCTGAATATTTGTTCCCGAACACGGATGTTGTGTGTCGGATGACTGGCACGTCGACAGCATCTTTGACACAGGCGCAACCACCAGTGAAGATTGGACCCGAGCCAGGGCATATGAATGTTTCGTAAACTTCATTCTGCAAGCCAAGGCCGGGACCAGACGAAGCTTAAATAAATGACAATAGAGCTGTAAGGAGGTCGGTCACCATTGTGACAGACGTCGGGTATAGTATCCTTGAAGAGGAACGACTGAACATTACTATTCAGTCCGACAGCCTGAAATACCGAGATGAAGCTAAGAACAACATAAACGAGTCGAACCGTAAATTAAAAAGGAATCACGAAACATCAATGAAAAAACAATTATAACTACGAAAAAGAAATGTGAATTTCGACTATGTTACCATACAGAAGTAGTTTAAGTTTTCCAGCTCTTGTAATCATATTTTTCTTTTTACCAATGTAGACACATACAAGACACGGAAAAGGTGGTACAACGTTCTTCTAGAGAGATTTAGAGGAACCTTCTAAACAAAAGACAGGCGAACAACTGACTTGTTATTACGTGGTTTAGTGGTTACGTGTGAAATAAATCTAAAGGGCCACTCTTCACTCCCATACTGATTCAGAAGAAAATTCTGGTATTTACACTTCTGGAAATGATTTACGTTTGTCAGAAACTATTAATTCCCCGTGGGTACGATTATACATCAACTACTGAGTATCTAAAAATGACTGAGTGAGCCGTTTCATAGTACGATAGAAGGGATCGGCACACCAATATAAACAGAACTAGAGAGTGTTGTTTACAATTTACGTTTGATGATTACTTTACCATTTCGTATCTTATGCAAATTATTCCTCCGTCTTTCCTTTGCTGAACCTTGCGCACGAACCAAAACCTTACAAACAGTATCTTCATTTCACTCTCTTAATTTTATAAGTCAAATGGTTATTTTAGGTGCAATCAGAGGCTTGGCTAATCATTAGTTAGCACGAGTATACAACCAGGCTGGTCGGCGTAGGGAACTGGGCTTGTGAAAGCGAACTGGCAATCCCAATTTACCAAGATCTAAACTTAGTATTCTGTGGCCGCTTAGCAAGTTGGAAATATATATGTTACGCCAAGAATGTACGAACGCAAAAACATCTTAAAGCAAAGGATGTCTGCGAGATAGAGGAGTAAGTATATTTAAATATAAATTTTAAAACAAAACAAAAACGTCATCTGTGTTGTAGCACTTATTATCCTATACTGCAAACAAGGTAACGTCCGTTCAAAACCGAACACCAACTACTGAAAATCAAACACAGACATGGCCTATTGTAGCCGATGTGTCAACGAAGGCAAGTGAACAATAGCCGCCAAAAAGAAACCGAAAATTGAAGTTCAGGATTTACCGTAGTGTCGACGAGGTCACTGGATATGGAGCGCAAACTCTGGGCAATAGTGAGGAAAGATTTCTACCGTCGCTGTCTGCCATCCCGGTATTCCCCTTGAGTATTTTACGGAAAGCACCAAAATAAATAAATAAATAAATAAATAAATAAATTTGGGTGGTCACACGGAATTTGAAGCTCCCTGCTCCTGATTACATCTCCATTGCCTTGGACATCACCCCCTTGCTCGATTACTGTAAATGAAATAGCAGATTATGTTAAACGCCTTAGCTCTTTGCAGCAAGTGTCTTTCCCTATAGAACAGCGAAGCAGTATCTTACTATCAGCGTGGAGTTAGCCATAACACAAGATGTCACATAAAACTGCTCAAGGTTTTGTTCCTTCTCTAACTGCCAATATAGTGTATAAAAAACCTGTGTTCATTGCCTAATGTTAATGAAGTTCAGTATCTGCCTCGCTACTACGACCACCCCCGAGGATCGAAATTACAAAAACAATAGTTTCGAAGAAGTCCACTGCTATCGAGGAATGTATTTTACCACATCGCAGTCCCCCAACGAAGCGACAAAAGCCTTACTTTTTCTTGTTCATTTCTCACTACACTATCCCTAAATCACCATACCGATGGTCTTCACCCGCTCCGTTGTTTCTCACATGCTAACTGCGAGCATATCCATCTCTCTCTCCCATGCAGTTTACAGGAAATGCTCAATATGTAAACCATCATTCCTTAACAATAGCTGTAGTCGAGGAATAATGTTGTGAACAGCACTGTAAAGCATGTCCGGAGTTATGGCGAGGCATTAGCGACGGATGTTGTCTTTCAGCATCCCTAAAGATGCCAGTCGATCACGATACACTTACGACTTCAGGTAACCCCAAAGCCAATAGTCGCACAGACTGAGGTCTGGGGACCTAAGAGGCCGAGCATGACGAAGGTGGCGGCTGAACACACTATCACCACCAAACGAAGCGCATCCGTCGGACATTTTGTGAACTTTTTTTGTTCTAATAAAACCCCATGTCATTTCAAGCATGTGTGTCACTTTTTACCTCTCTATCTACATTATTCCGTGGTTTATTAAGTTTTCAAATTTATACTGACTTACTGATCACCCCGTACTTCCATTCTTTGAAGCGTGCAGTTCCAGTTGCACTGATTACATACGCTTACATTTAATTATTTTCAAGACTCGAGTTAGTCAATAGGAAACTAAAGCAAGTCCCATGTTTACAATAATACTGCAACACTTAATATTATTGTATGTCTTATCAGTATTTCACTTTAGACGAGACTGTTAGCCCAGGATTAGCTTGAATGAAAGTGCAAAACAGCGTAACATATACGCGCAGACAAGCAGCAGCTTCACATGAATTTAGCCGCTGGGCAGCTATGGATTTTCTACGTTGACTCAAACGTAATCTGCAAACAGGTGACCTACGCGTTCGAAACGAAATTAAGAAATGTCTAAATTAGCAACGAAGTAGTACTCAAAAAGATATTGTGCTGGTCGAATTGTGTGGCTAATGTCTCAGTTCTAACCGGATATGTCACCAATATTTGGCTATTCGTGGGTTTTAATACACGGCACGCGGCGATGCCGCATCAGGCTGCCCCAGCAACAGCTTCTGGTAAGCCGGTCGAGTTCTCGGCAAAGCGGCTTTCACGCGATCGATCGAGCCTCGTGTCTCCTTGATGCGGACGCTGTCCTCTGGAAGAATGCTGCCAAGGCAATTTTTTCCCCCGCTCCTCGTAGAGTGTGGCGTGTACGAGCTTCGCCGTGTAGCAGATTTCTCTGACCTCATCGATCTCAGCACGCCGATCTACATCTCAGCTTCTAGGGTTCCTTCCAGGAGGTAACTCCACGGCTCCGTTTATACAGTTTAATCTAGAATACAAATGGTTAGTGCCCTTAGAAATTATTTTTCCGGTGATAATTTACATTTGAACAATAATTAATTTGAATTTTGTTGATTTTATTAGAATTACTTACTCTGTATTAGTGACATCTCCTTACTGCGGCACGCTGAGAGCCCACTGGTTGCATTTAACATCTAATCACAGAAGTGAAAATCAATATTTCTTATATAAACACACTGACCATAGTGGTCAGCCGACTGGGATTTAATGATTTTGTTTGTAACGTATAGAAATATCTATGATCTTTTTGAGGCAAGAGGTGAGGTTATTACGCTAGGCAACATCTGAAGGTCGAATAGAGACTGGATGCAAGCCAAGCTGGACAAGGATAGCAAAACTAATCGGCAATGCTATTGTATAAGGAATCATCCCAGCATTTTCCGTAACTTTGGCATAGAGAAAGACTAAGTGAATTCGAGTAAAAAGTACAATCAATGCTCATAAATCTTAAGGCATGCACCTTACAGTCCAATGTTTTCTACACTTTTTCTGCTTCGAATGATCGTTCCTATCACATCCTTCAATATTAAATATTCCTCCTGAGACACCCTGAGTAACATCATCATGTGCGAACAGTCTCGTGGTGCTTCCGAAGTTATCCATAGGTCATTTACATACAGAGCGGTCAGAAACAGTGCGAAAAGTTTGAAAAGGTGTTGCAGGGTAGGTTGCGCTCAGAAATAACTGCTAAGAAATAAATTCGATACGTTGCGCCGTTACCGAGTTAATTAGCATTGAAGTTAGCCTATCAGGCCGCTGCACGCGCATATCCAAGCGGCCCGCCAGAGACGGTGTCGTCAAATGTGTTCCTCGTTTCGTTTACTAAAACCAGACAAGAGAGCAATACAAAAATTGAACATGGAACGGTAATTACGATCGGAACAGAGACAAAGGCTGATTAGTCTTGTGCGCCATCACCCACGCTATCCGAACAACTGATACTAATTGTAGCTGGCGGGACACTTCAATTTTCGCACGCAACGGCCTGACTGACTAACATCAATGCTGATTCACTTGGAAACAGCGCAGCGTATATAATTTTTTCTGATTTATTCCTACCCTGCAACACCCTTACAAGCTTTTCAAATTGTTTCTGACTACTTTTTATATTGTAAGCACTAAAGGTCTCCTTTAGAGCATACCTGAAGCTACTTTTGCGTCTGAGGGTTTCTCTCCTTAAGAATGACATAAAAATATTTGAGTCCAGTCAGAAAGCTTGTCTGACATTCCATACACTAGTACATCGTTCACTATGCGACAGGGCTGAAACGTATCTAATGCCTTCCGGAAGTGAAAGAACACAGCATCAACCTGAGCGCCGTTATTATTCACCGTCTTCTTGCTTTCGTGGGCAAAGACAACTAATTGCATTAGGGGCGATTTTTGTTTTCCTGGTTTAGGCGTGGTCCAAGGCATATTTATCTGCCTAAAGTTTCGTGTTCCAGTACTAAGCTTGTTTGAGATTCTGAGTCGTTATAGCGTCTGATGATGTCTCCTCTCCAGCACTGGAACACGAAACGTTAGGAAGAGAAATATGCCTTGGACCACGGCTTAATGGCCACAAAACAAATATCACCAATAACGTAAACGTCAGCAGTGAAAGCCTACACTGTATACTAGCTGGGTCCCACCCTATGGTTGTTTGCAGAGTCCATGTGGAGACCTACACAGGTGATTTTCGATCTTCATAAAAGTTGTCCCTCAATGATGTACGTATAGCTGCGGCCATGTGTTCGGCCTTTCGTTCTCCCAGTGACCTACGACTGCTGCTAGAGAGGAACACGTTCTTCCGCATCCGCCTGCGTTAAGGAAGTTACAATACTTTTCGCCCGTGGAAATGAAGCAAAACCCAGAACTGGAGCTCGGTGCTCTGCACGGGGCAGCTGCGGAACACGGAAGAGGCGTGCGCGTAACGAACAAAGCGGGTAGCCGCGCCTCCAAGGCCGGCCGCTGCGCGCGTGCCACAAAGCAACCAGCCTGCATTCTCAGCTGCCGTCGCCAGTCTGCGCAGTTTCGCCCCCTCGCAAGGAGGCCACGCTCTGCACGGACCAACCTCGACACCACGGTCCAAGTCCTCTCTTCCCAAGTGTCTCGGTATACTGGGTAACCAATCAATGTCGGCACCCGCGTGACCAAACGGTCCGATAGACAAAGCAATCAGGAACCTCTATAGGGTGTTACAAAAAGGTACGGCCAAACTTTCAGGAAACATTCCCCACACACAAATAAAGAAAATATGTTATGTGGGCATGTGTCCGGAAATGCTTACTTTCCATGTTAGAGCTCATTTTATTACTTCTCTTCAAATCACATTAATCATGGAATGGAAACACAGCAACAGAACGTACCAGCGTGACTTCAAACACTTTCTTACAGGAAATGTTCAAAATGTCCTCCGTTAGCGAGGATACATGCATCCACCCTCCGTCGCATGGAACTGATGCGCTGATGCAGCCCTGGAGAATGGCGTATTGTATCACAGCCGTCCACAATACAAGCACGAAGAGTCCCTACATTTGGTACCGGGGTTGCGTAGACAAGAGCTTTCAAATGCCCCCATAAATGAAAGTCAAGAGGGTTGAGGTCAGGAGAGGGTGGAGGCCATGGAATTGGTCCGCCTCTGCCAATCCATCGGTGGAAGAACATGGGGCCCAATCAAGACATCACCAGGAAAGCCTGTACTGTAGAGCAATGAGTCGCATGCCAACACAAGCACCGAAGTCAACATTACCTTCCTTCAATTGGGCCAACTGGCGGTGAATCTAGGAAGTACAGTGCATACTGACGAAACTAAAATGAGCTCTAACATGGAAATTAAGCGTTTGCAGACACATGTCCACATAACATCTTTTCTTTATTTGTGGGTGAGGAATGTTTCCTGAAAGTTTGACCGTACCCTTTTGTAACACCCTGTATATCAAACAATTTCGCCTAATTTCCAGGTTTTATTCTCATTAAGCCGGCGAGGTGAAAAAAATTTGAAAAGCACACATGCAGGTAGCAGCAGGCGAAGTAACTAACATTTATCCCTAATCCTCCCTCCCTCTGCCCACACGTCCTTCATTCGGTAGCTATTACACTATCTGGCATCAGATGAATGAATGAATGAATGAATGAATGAATGAATGAATGAATGAGAGTTAAAAGTTTAATATGCCGTCGACATCGAGGTCATTAAACTCCCAATACTAGCTCGGCTGGGAAAGGATGAAGGAGTAAAGTTGCAGTGACCTTGTAGAGGGGGCCATACCAGCATTCTCATGAAGTAATTTATGAACCCTAAAGAAAACTTCAATCAGAAGGTTCGGATAAGGACTGCAATATCAGCCGTCAATAAAATGTATCCTCTAATATAACTAATCACGTCGCTTGGGAATATCAGTCGACCAGAGTGGCCAGCCAGTGAACAAAATACGAGCTTGGAGAATAACGGACCAGCTTTGTGACGGAACTGAAGAATTCGTAGCAAACAGAACTCAGCAAGTCATTCTTGACGACAAGGAAACGGCGGCCGTGAAAACAGCTTGGTACTAATGTCAAAGGCAGTGTTGTAACAAGAGGTCCAATTTTACAATCAAAAGAAAACAGCCCTCGGTCACTAATTTTTAACGAATTAACCTGGTTTCAATACTGCTAGAAGTGTCTTCCTTAGAATTTAAACCAAAGAATGGTCTATATCATGGTCACAGAAAAATGACTAAAAACGTATGAGACAAATTGTAAGTACGGAATTATCGTGAAAGACTGGCAGTACTTATATGTCATTTATAAAATAATAAATACGCCAAACGGGCATTAGTCACAAAGATATTTAAGATAAAAAAACTGTGATGGCGAGCCACTACGGGCTGCTCGTTACTTGCGTGGTGCAGACGTTAGTCCGTTTACAACCTGCACCACGCAAGTAACGAGCAGCCCTTAGTGGCTCGCCATCACAGTTTTTTATCATCTTAAATATCTTTGTGACTAATGCACTTTTGGCATATTTATTATTTTATAAATGACATTAAGTACTGCCAGTCTTTCACGATAATTCCATACTTATAATTTGTATCATACTTTTTAGTCATAATTCTGTGACCATGATATAGACAATTCTTTGCTTTAAATTCTGAGGAAGACACTCTTAGCAGTGTTGAAACCCGGTTAATTCGTTAAAAATTGGTTACTGAGGGCTGTTTTCTTTTAATTGTAACTATTCACCTTCTCTGAACGTGCAGCCATGTACAAAGCTTTGCGGTGTAATTTTACTTAAGAACACTATGTGGCCCAACAGGTTTCGAGGCAGGATGATGATCATCATCAATAATAATAAAACAAAGAAACGTTAATTAGATAGTATTTTTAATGCTACAGGTGTTCTACGTAGTCTCCCTCTCCCCTCCCAAATTGAGTATAAAGAACAGAACATCCATAGAACTAAGTGAAACTGTGAGAAAAGTCATCCTTAGGGATGATGTTCAACTCGCGCGCCATACTGGCTTTAATGTCGGTTATGTCGTCAAAGAGTTGACTTTTCATGTGAATTTCTGCACTTCGACGTTTTGTGGTAGGTTCGTACTAAAACACCAAGTCTCGTCACCCGTGATTTTTTTTTTTTCCAGAAAGGAGTTCTCTACGTTTCGCACTTCAATCACGTCGTCTTCGTTTTTGTTCGGGAGTCAACGTGGGCGCGACAAATTTCGCACACGCTTTTCTCTTCCTCAACACATTCTCTAGAAGTCTTGAGCACCTGATTTAGAGATGTTGCTGCATTCTGATTTGTGACGACAACGTTGACAGACTATGACCGCACGTCCACTACTTAACACTGCCTGCTTACTACTGACACGTCGAATGCACAAGTTTTAGTTCAAGCTACCACCTTAGTTACTGTGCTGACGTCGCTTATACGCCTGAAATAAAATCAGTCTCGAAACCTTTTGGACGAATAGTGTACACACACGAATTAGACACAGCTGCTGTGTCCGAAAGGGCGGCTAGGGAGGGGAAGGAAGAAGGGGGCGAAGGAGGAGAGCGCGTTCCAGTCGTCACTCCAAATGACGAAGTACGGCGTGACTTGTGACTGGGAGGTCGTCATCTTAACCTGGTCATCAGCATGAGGAGACGAGCGTAAGATGGTCAGAATCCGCAATATCAACATATCCGATCGCGGCCATCTACATCTACATACACACTCCGCAATCCAACATACGGTGAGTGGCGGAGGGTACCTCGTACCACAACTAGCATCTTCTCCCCCTATTCCACTCCCAAACAGAACGAGGGAAAAATGACTGCCTATATGCCTCTGTAAGATCCCTAATCTCTCTTATCTTACCTTCGTGGTCTTTCCGCGAAATGTAAGTTGGCGGCAGTAAAATTGTACTGCAGTCAGCCTCAAATGCTGGTTCTCTAAATTTCCTCAGTGACGATTCACGAAAAGAACGCCTCCTTTCCTCTAGAGACTCCTACCCGAGTTCCTGAAGCATTTCCGTAACACTCGCGTGGTCATTAAACCTACCAGTAACAAATCTAGTAGCCCGCCTGAATTGCTTCTATGTCCTTCCACAATACGACCTGAAAGGGATCCCAAACGCTCGAGCAGTACTCAAGAAGAGGTCGTATTAGTGTTTTATAAGCGGTCTCCTTGACAGATAAACCACATCTACCCAAAATTCTACCAATGAACCGAAGACGACTATCCGCCTTCCCCACAACTGTCATTACATGCTTGTCCCACTTCAGATCGCTCTGCAATGTTACGCCCAAATATTTAATCGACGTGACTGTGCCAAACGCTACACTACCAACGGAGTATTCAAACATTACAGGATTCTTTTTCCTATTCATCTGCATTAATTTACATTTATCTATATTTAGAGTTAGCTGCCATACTTTACACCAATCACAAATCCTGTCCAAGTCATCTTGTATCCTCTCCTACAGTCACTCAACGACGACACCTTCCCGTACACCACAGCATTATCAGCAAACAGCCGCACATTGCTATCCACCGTATCCAAACGATCATTTATGTAGGTAGAAAACAACAGCGGAACTACCACACTTCCCTGGGGCACCCCAGATGACACCCTCACCTCCGATGAAGACTCACCATCGAGGGCAACGTACTGGGGTCTATTACTTAAGAAGTCTTCGAGCCACTCACATATTTGGGAACCAATCCCATATGCTCGTACCTTAGTGAGGAGTCTGCAGTGGGGCACCGAGTCAAACGCTTTCCGGAAGTCAAGGAAAATAGCATTCGTCTGATACCCTTCATCCATGGTTCGCAAAATATCATGTGAGAAAAGGGCGAGTTGCGTTTCGCAGGAGCGAAGCTTTCTAAAGCCACATAGTGGTTGCCCGACTTAAGGTACATCAGTCTACGAGATTGGGAAAACACAGTATTTTTCCCGTGGTACTGTCACGGGCGAATCGTACTACTTCGATTTGGTAAGAAAAACCTGCGCAGCTAGTAAACTGCCGAGGGCAACAGCATGTTGTTGACCGTCAACTACAGCAAACTGCCACAGTGCAGCGGAACAATCGCCGGGTAGAAGCTGGACGGCGACACAAGCTGTGAGCAGCCACACCTTTCAGAGCCGCCACCACCACACTACGGTTGTAAGAAATACACCACCTTCAACCTCTGTTCACCACACATCATTTCACAACGATTAGCACGGCCGCTAGAGGCAAAGACAGTCTGATAAGTCGCGGTAATAGCTGGTACACACCAGTGGCCGTACACTAGTACTTCGAAAACAGCTCGAGGCACTCATTCGTCAACAGTCACCGACCTGGCGGGTAGTGGAGGTACCATCATTTGAAGTACGTTTACAACTGGTGAAATGGAACACATTATGAACCTGCCGTCGTCTCTTGATGAAGGAATCTACTTTTCGACCATGTGGGCCTGTTCGTCCGCCTACAACACGCAGTCGACTTATATATCAAGTAGGACAAAGATCCAGGTTTGCGTCAGAGTGGTTTGAAACAAACCAGGAGGACATATCAGTGCTAGTTTCGCTCCCTTGGTCACCTGACCCGAGTTCTGTTAAGCATAGACTTACTGGTGGTGCCATCTATCGATTAAACGCGTCTTGGACGCAGCTCTGGTGAATCTTGGCCAGCGATTGGGTGGTCATAAATCAGCATACCTTCCAAACGCTTTCGTCGTCTCGGGGAGTCCACGTCACGATTGTGTGCCTACAACACAGCGGAAGTAGGTGCCGTACACAACTAGGTAGGTGTGCCTAAGTCATACTCTTACCAAAGTATACGGTGGCACGTTAACACATTTTGTCCATGTCCCAGAACTGTCTTGAACGAATATATTCTGAAAGACTGAACAGGCCGCGTAGGAACTCCTGGACAAAAAAAATGGCTCTGAGCACTATGGGACTTAACATCTATGGTCATCAGTCCCCTAGAACTTAGAACTACTTAAACATAATTAACCTAAGGACATCACACAACACCCAGTCATCACGAACTTCTGGACAGTCTGTACGTTAACACAAGCAGTGAGCAGCCACACCTTTCAGAGCCGCCACCACCACACTACGGTTGTAAGAAAAACACCACCTTCAACCTCTGTTCACCACACATCATTTCACAACGATTAGCACGGCCGCTAGAGGCAACTTGAGACAACGCGTTTAATTAGAGCATATCCCCATTATCCAAAAACATACAACATGCGGAACAGTGATGTCAAAATATCCGCCCCACATCTGGTGCTTTTGTTAGAGCGCGGGGACTCTAAAAGACTACTAACTACCGTGTGGTTGCTTTCAGCATATTCCGTACAGGCAAGAAACCACCATTATTGGAACAAATATTTCAGCACATTTCTTTTTGCTTTTGTTGTGGGTACCACACATTCTCTCACAAAATTATGACTCCTCGCGATCGTGCTTACATACCCACTCACACAGTTTATGTATATTTTGAAGGTTCCTGCAAAATTAACAATCTCATGAAAGAATGTAGGGGGAGGGAGGGGGGAGGAAGGAATGTGCTCATTAAAATTAAATATCGGATGGTATTATTGGCTAGGATATCCTATGGGTTGGGTTCAGCCGCCTGGTCGGAAAGAGTGTGATTCATCGGAGCGCACTGGTGAAACTCGGTGCCAGCACATAGCCTACTGCTCTCGAATAGCACCAAAGTCACCGCCGAGCTTAACGTTCCGATCAGATGGACGGGTCACCATCACATGCACTCTCACTTCATGAGACACTTCGGAGCTGTCTGGAATTTAATCCAGCGAATTGGTGCATAGACTGGTGCACAGGAACTTGGCGCAATCATCTCTCTCCTTCCCTTGACAGCCAAATACGAGCAGTGAAAAAAGTTCATCCACCCCAGGATTCGAACCGGATTACCTTCGAGTCGAGCTATGGAGGAGGGAATGTGCTCACTATGACTGTTTCGTATTGCTAAGTCTTACTATGTACAGACGCGACATGATCGCTGCCTGACGTTTAATCAGCAATGATTTCACTGTATTTTACCCGCATTTGATGAATGAAACATCATCAGTAGTCTTTCAGGATGTCTGGGCACACTGATGTGTGTCCAGTAAGAGCATTGCACCGTTTCTCCCTGTTCTATCAGCACTTTCCTGCAGTGATGGCGCTGGTTACCTAGGTTTTAACATCGTAAGCAGCCTGGCGTCGTTTCATTAGCTGCCTTTCTGCTCCGCCTAGCTCGAAAATGAGACGCAATTGGCTACGGATATGCTTAATGAAGCAGCCTGGGCGTTCGCCTGTGGTGGTTTATGAAAGCCACGGACGGTCTCCTTTAGGCTGGCCGGTATAGCTGAGTCACACAGCCTCGTGCTTATTAGTCATTGAACGCTGGCGTGTCCGGAAGAATCCGATAGGAGAACGTGCTCCCGACAACGCTCGAAGAGAATCTGGAATGTGATCACCAAGTGTCTGAAGGAGATGTTCGATGTTGCTCCGTATAAGTCATTTCAATTGTTTTCGTTCCATCTGAGGCGTCTACAACCCATATATATTTATTATTTTTTAATTTGCACGACTAGCCAACTCACTCACTTGACGATTATCAAAGTCTGTACCACTGCAGAAGAAACTATGGTAGTGGTGGTTAGTGTTTAACGTCCCGTCGACAACGAGGTCATTAGAGACGGAGCGCAAACTCGGGTTAGGGAAGGATTGGGAAGGAAATCGGCCGTGCCCTTTCAAAGGAACCATCCTGGCATTTGCCTGAAACGATTTAGGGAGATCACGGAAAACCTAAATCAGGATGGCCGGAGACGGGATTGAACCGTCGTCCTCCCGAATGCGAGTACAGTGTGCTAACCTCTGCGCCACATCGCTCGGTGAAGAAACTATGATTTTCACTACGGCACATTAGTAATCTACAGCGCGATCCATTCAACACCTGAACTACTTTAATGAGTAATAACATTTGAAGCAATAATGGGACACACCTGCAATTTTGAGAGAGAATAATACACAACTGGCAGATCACAAACATATTTACGTGCTTGCATACATACAAAGTCCTCCCAGCAAATGTTGGAAGTGCCCTCTACCAGCATCGCTGCACAACTGTACTCATTTCTCAATATTCCGCGACGTTCTATGAAGTGTAACCACGCCAGTCGCTAATTTCGTGTTTAATGGCCTCACTGAGTTCTGCAGTCGTCTGTGGTCTGTTCTTGTAAACTCAGCTTTAAAGATAATCCCAAAAGAAAAAATCCAGTGGGGAGAGGTTAGGTCAGGTGATTGGGAGTCAATTTTTTTGAGATCATTCGGTTATCAAAGAAACTGGTTACAAGTCGCACACTGACACCACGCACCACACTCCAATCTTTTCATCACGCAGAGATGTCTAGCGGATGTTATTGGGGTTTACTCCAGCCCAGTATATGCTGTTTTGTTTGTTGATGTAACCTGACAGATGGAACCATGCCTTATCTGTAAAGCAAGTTATGGACAGGATGTCTCAACGCTGAATAAGAAACCCCAGAATCATCGACAGTAACGCATTCTTTTCTCGTCATCTGTTTCTTGCCATGTTTGCATCATGAGCACTCTTTACGGTCGCAAAGTCGATTTCTTCGCAGCGCTATAACATGGGCCATACGGAATGCCTTTGTCCTGGCTCAATCGACGCAACGATTTACTTTTAGAGTTCTCCAAGCATCTTAGAACATTATCAACAACCTCTGCACTCAATGATGGTCCATATTTAACACTGCCACTGTTTAGTACACCAAGTGTTGCCAGCTTCCTTACAACAATCGATAAAACTGTTGTCTTAGTTGGAACATCGCGCACATTGAATTCTCTCCGGAATGCCCGTTATGTTGTAAGAAATGAATCTGTCTTCCAATATGTTTTCACAATAAAAACCGCCTCTCGAAGTGTGTACTGCATGGTTCTACCAGCTGAAGACTGAGAACGAATCTCTAATTTGCTCGTTATTGTACTGCGGCCCGAACTACGCACACTTCACAAACCGCGACCGACGAGCATACGAAGGAACTAACACGGACCGAGCAAGCTTCTAAGAGCTTCCGGAGGGAAAATATGACCCATTGAAGTGGTTCAGATTCATATAGATCGTTCTGTGTTATTTCTGTAGCATGCCGCTTCCAACGCGTTAAAATAAGTGAATTTACAATACTACATGACATTACGACGAGTCACTAATCGTTTGTGCTGCTATTGGCCTCTACAATTCGTTGAACAACGCAGTTGCAAAATTCACTATTTTTAGCGGCAGAAGGGCGTAAACAGGCAGTTCATTATTCACGAGAACCTTGAGGATCTTCTGTAACTTCAACTACTGACCATCCCATAGTCCGCTGGACCTTTAAAAGAAGTCAGACTGATCCACCACTGGAACGTAATACAGCACCGAATATACGTGGCATGGTTTCGACAAGTCCTACGTATGTGGCACCACATCTCTACGCACAGGTCACACAATTCCAGTAAATTACGATCGGGTGCTTTGTGGACGTGGAGCTAGCGCGCCATGTGTCCCAGATGCGTTCCTTTGGTTTCAAAATCATGCAAATTTCGTGGCCACAACAACTTGAGCCCACTATCACGCTCCTCAAACTACTCTAGTACGATTCCGGCATTTTGACACTCACAGTTATCCTGATGGAAGATGCCATCGCCGTAGGGGAAACTACCAACTATAAACCGAGCGAGGTGGCGCAGTGGTTAGACACTGGACTCGCATTTGGGAGGACGACGGTTCAATCCCGCGTCCGGCCATCCCGATTTAGGTTTTCTGTGATTCCCCTAAATCACTCCAGGCAAATGCCGGGATGGTTCCTTTCAAAGGGCACAGCCGACGTCCTTCCCCGTCCTTCCCTAATCCGATAAGACCGATGACCTTGCTGTCTGGTCTCCTTCCCCAAACAACCCAACCCAACCAACTAGAAAGGAACGCAGGTGTTCTGAATCAATTTACACAAAGTCTACAGCAGTCACGGTGCTTTCAATTGCTCCGTGTCCCAAGCATACCTTTTAAATATCCCCCATAGCCTAATAGACGCCCACCGGCCTGTGTTCGTTGCGCGGTGCATGTTTCGAGTAGCCTTTCACCTGGATGACAGCGTAACTGGACACGGCTACCGACATGGTGAAACAAGGAACTTCATTCACTCGACCAGGCGACACGTTTCCACCGATCTACGGTCATAACTCTATGATCTCTTGCCTACTGCAATCTTAACTGACGATTTAGTTTGGCTAATATTGCGACATTAGTGATCCGTCTGTTACAGAGCCTCATGTTCAACAATGTGTGCTGAACAGTGTGCTTCGAGACCCCTGTGCCTGCAACATCATTGTACTCTGTAGTCAGATATGTGAGAAATCGCCGCCTATCCTGTTTTATGGAGCGGGCACGTCTCCGATCTCCTCGTTCTGTAATGCGTGGACGTCCAACATCTTGTCGCCTACTCGTGGTTCATTAACTTCAACCACATACGTACTACTTTAGCACGAGAACAACAGACCAAGTTTGTCCTTTCCAAGGAGCTCGTTCCCAGGCTCCGCGCCGTAACATCCTCTCCTTTATCAAAGTCACTTATGCCAGTGGATTTCCTCACCCGCGCTAAAATAATTCCCTATTCGTCTCTGCTCCGCTTATATACTTCCCCTGCCGCGCCACATGCCCGCAACGTCACCAAGCGGCAGTCATTCTCATCATGGACGGTAGTCATGACGTTTTGGTTTACGAGTATTTCTGCTTGATTGTGAAATAATTTAAGTAGAAATTAATCAGTCCTACTCCAAAGACTTCGCCATTTATCCACAACAATCAAAAGCTGAGGGAAATTAAAACAGAAAGAGGTATTACGCAAGGAAGTTCCACATCACCGAACAATACTCGGAATGTAGTTTTCAGATCCGTAACCTGCGAATATGAAGATAAAGAGGACATGACTTACGACCTTCGTTTTGCTGATGAGATTTTACCGTCTGACTCTATAGCATATGAACTTCAATAATAAATTGAGCAAGTTTCGAAGCAGGACAGCCAAAATAGTGTGTAATAAGCACAACGAAAATTACATAAATTAAGAACGAAGTCATACAACCAGTTGAGAAGCTTCTGTATATTCAGCAGCTAAAGACGACAGCTGACCTGCCATGAAAATAAACAAACAGACGAGTAAAAATCTTGAAGACTGCTTTTGTAACCTAAGCAGACATTTAAAAATTCCGATGTGCTTGAATAGGAAAATGTAGTGTCAATAAATAGTTTTACAAGTTTTGACTTGTGGAGTAGGACGTGGGATTTCTATGCGAACACTATTCAAAATTTTATAGCTGCTCAGTGAGTAATGGTGAGATGCAGGTTGGGAATTGATAGGAGAGATAGGGAAAAAAGTGGATCGGAGAACGAGACAGAGTAGAAGGCGTACTTACAACTGCGATGAAAATAATATGAAGTTGGATGAGCGTATTGATGGTACATGGACGTTGGAAGTTTACTGGATTCCAAGAGATAAAAAAAATCACCGAGGTGACAATCACATCGAAGCCATCAGGAAACAAGCAGGAACAACATGGTATGCTTGCATCCGAAAACCACGAGGGAAGGAAAAGTCAGGTGTGTATGGGGGGGGGGGGGGGGGGTGGGAGCGGGGGGGCTTCCTAAGTGCTGGATACTCAAAGACGACGAATCACTGGTTAAAGAACATATCAGAAAGTTGAGTATAGGAACAACAACATGACACGTGGTATGCGCCCAGGGACGCTGACCAATTAACTGAGTACTTCAGTCGCGGGAACAGACACAGAGGAATATGATCGAAATGAGTTAAGCAGAAAGACGTACTATGAGAAGCAGGATAACCGTCACGCAACTCGACGACGAGCCACTGTAGGAGGAATGTAGGCGCGCTGGGATCAAGCACTCATTCACATGCTAGGGTGATTGCTGTAAGTGGCTGGAGAACGCGAATGACCTTTTTCCGCCCCCTTGCGTAGTCTCATCAAGGGTCACGTCTCGCCCCATTCTAACGTATCACAGGAAACCTTCACTGAAATCACTGCAAAAGATTGAACCTACACCACGCTCTACTTAAACTCCAGTCTGTTACGTACCTTGACTGTCCACAATAGCTGGATATGATTTAATGAACTGCCACTCTTTCCTGCATCTGTAAAAGTAATAGCAGTGCAACAGTGACTCTTGGGCGTTTTAATACCGACTGCACACTGAATGATCAGATGACTCGTGTAATCCATTACCTGATCTCTACAGACTGATACACTCGTTCCATATCATTCCATGCCAGAAATATCTTGAATGGTTAACAGGGACTTTCCGTGGAACCTCTGCGTCCAAATCAACGATACTATCAAATCACAATACTTGTCTGTCAAGATTTATTTTAATGAGACACCACAACCGATAAATTTTTCACGGAACACTTAAATATAAAATCTGGTAACAACGGATCTATTATGTCATATTTTGATAGCGTAATAAGTTAGAATTAATGATGTGTAGTAGGTCACCTACCTAGTTTGGTGCTTAGAGTCGCTTGCAACTGACTGAGGTGATAGATTTCATTCCCCATGACTATCTATAATTGTTTTATGATAAAAAGTTCTGAAACTAACTTCTCGCGACCTCTTCATATGAAACAAGAGCTTATTTGAATACATAAACACTGACATCAAGAAGGCATATCTAAAGTCTTAACTGCCTGCTGTTTGCATTCCAAATCCAGTCAAATGTCAAAAGCTCAAATTGAGGGTGTGTCCGAGGATGAAGATATTGCTGTTCTGTGCTGTTTTCCGTTAGTATTAAACTAGTATAATTATTAATTACTGAAAGGAAACGAAAAATGGCAAATGTGATCTTTGGTAGGTCTCGCCTGAAGAAGAGTAAAAGGTAGAAACGACAAAACGTCCTTAGCAAAATGCTTCGTGTAGTTCCAAAACGTATCGTTGTCCCCCAGGTAAACAGTTCATCGGACTGCAGGTGTGGTGTTTCAGAATACATTAATAGAAAGGCGGGATTTGGAAGATAGTATTTCCAGTTTTCCATAAAACTTCAAGCTGGATGCAGTTAAGTTTCGCCGAACGGCTTCCATTATATTTGCAGTGTACGGCTCAATAGTGCAATTTTATTTCTTGCAGTAGGGTTAAATTTAAGGCTGAACAGGGTAGATTGTGTCAGTTTCGCGTCGGAGACTATTACAGTGATTTGGAGTTTATTTATTTATTTATTTATTTATTTATTTATTTATTTATTTATTTATTTATTTATTTATTTATTTATTTAATGGTATGGCTAGCCTCTAGCCTCCCCCCACCCGTTCGCCAGGTGCCGCTCTTTCAATTTGACGCCACTTCGGCGACCTGCAGTCGATGAGGATGATAAGATGACGATGAGGACAGCACAACACCCAGTCACTGAGCGGAGAAAATTCCCCGACCCAGCCGGGAATCGAACCCAGGCCCAGAGGATTGACAATCAGTCACACTGACCATTCAACTACCGGGGGCGAAGAGTGATTTGCAGTACGTGTGCAACAAAAATCTAAGGTTTGCAGGAAGGCTATGAACACTAAATTTGCGCGTTTGCGAAACTAGAGATTGGGCATCGCTGGCTTCAGATGAGTATTTGGAAACACGTGAAATTTGTCAAAATATGGAGCGTCTCGCAAACTGGAAAGTTTATTGCTGACTCCTCTCCAAACACTGTTAGAAGAGTTGCACGAATTACAAGGGCTGCCTCGCCATAGATCGAAGTACAAAGTTAGTTTATAAAACCATGCCCATAAGGACTACAATTCTAAAACTCTTCCAACTCCTCGCCCGTATCGTCAATTGTGTTCTCTCCATCCCATATTAGAATTCTCCGCCCACGACAGTATGCATTCCTTTGCGAAGCAGTTGCCTCTCATCCAGAAATGCTTCATTCAAACTTTTCTGGTTGCAAAATTGCGCATAACATCTCCGAGAAAGGATGGCAGATGTACGTAACGTACAATACCCTCGTGTAGTTTTTTTTTGTCTGTAGTGTAGTGAATTTGATCTGACAATTTATGCGACTCGAGATCATTGCTTGAATAGCAGTTCCATGTTTCGAGGAATAGGGTTTTTTTCCTTCCTACTGATCGCCATTCCTGTGAGTGTTCCCTTTCCCATTAAAAGTAATTTCTGATAAAACTGTATCTTTGTACTGCGTCTAGAAATTCACGAGATATCACAAAATGTGCATTACCACAGAAAGGGAGTATTCAGATTCACTAATTTTTGGCCGAACGTAATACTGTATTTAAGACTAGTTAATCAGCCTCAAAATAAAAATTAATGACCAGATTGAAAGGAAAGCTATCTTCAGTATTGTGCTTCGTGTCACAATGCACTGTCCTTAGCGTACTGCGTTGGTACCGGAACTACATTTCACGTGCGGCTGTAAAACTTAGCCCTGTGTCTAGCTCAGTAACTACGCGACTGATCTTTGTATCATGCAGGGATAGAAATTATTCCTGGCCCTCTTCCTGATGGGTATTCTCAAGACGATTGAGACAGGCGGATGGCCTGCGATCTTACGAGGCGGTCAACGGGTACTTCTACAAACAGTATAGTAGCCTTGTAGGGTCATTCTTGTTCATACAACACATTAATTCCTCCCATATACTGCAGAATGAACATGCTGTTAAAATTAGTAAAATTGAGGTTATACAAAATCCTACTGATTGTCTGTCTTCCAGTAGATGCGAATGGAGTAAATGATTTACCCTCCAATGGGAGGACATGCGTTGATACATGATTTCTACCTGCTCAAATAGTGGATAACGGAGAGTGGGGTTAGGTATACCACGTGTATCTGCTAAGAGTCGTCACGCACATTTTCCCCTGGTGTTTCGGCAGATATTTGCAGTCTAGTTTTTGCAGTGCATATCTGGAATCGGCCAACACAAAAATTGCTCGTAACATCTTTCATACGATGCCCAGTCTAAACGAAAAGTGTCGGTGTGTTTCCCGTTAGAAATAAAGTGATTTTTACGGCTGAACTTTACGTGCCCATTCGATAGAACGGCACCAAATTACTATATAACGATATTCGTTTTATCGATATGTATTGACAGGGATACTAAAACAGTGTCTGCCATTGCTACGCAGCAGCGCTACTCTGTCGCTGGTGGATTACTGGCCCTTCTTTCTGTTTCCCTGTTCCTGTTAACAGACAACGATCAAAGGAATATCGCACTGGACTAATCTGGCACCGCTGTATCGCATGAGCACGTAAAATTCCGCTTCAGATATAAATTTGTAACAGGTAACAAACCGGCGCCTCCCATTCACAATGGGCGTCGCATGAAACATGCGATAAGCGGTATTTATTTCCGTCGATTCCTCCTACACATTGCAAAAGCGAAATTGTAAATATCTTTCGAACTACCAGAGTAAATTCGCGTGACAACCCTTAACAGGCACCATGTATATGAACGAAACAATTACGTAAAAATGTGCAATAATATTTGGTGTTGCTGAGTGCAATAAAAACAAAGCGATCGCCCTGCAGCACCTACAAAACAATAGCAGTTTTTTAAATATATTTTCCACTAGTTTCGCTATGACTCCAGACGAAGGCTTTTAATATAGTCATAGTCTACTCCCCCCTTGTCCTTGTCTAAAATTAGGGAATACTCTACATTTAATATCCTTCTTGTAGCTACGAGGTGAAATATGTACCGAATTACTTACCTGGCAGAAAGAAAAGCGTTATATCAATGAAAGTAACAAAGAACTTTAGCTCCATGTACAGCGAGCCCTTCACGCAACGGGAATATGGCGCTCTGGCCTTACAAAGATATTTTAGTATGAGTGTGTAGCTAAAATTCAAAATACAGAATAAATTCAATTGCGGGTAACGTCACGGCTGAGTTCAAAGAAAGACCTCAAGAGGGAATAAAAAGGTGGAGAGACGGGAGGGGAGGGGGTTAGAGCTTGGTTGGGTTGGAAGGAATCTGAGGGCTACTAAACACTGCTTCCACCGATTAAATGGCAGGTGCGTTGGTAAAGCACAACCGATAGTTATCGTCAAACCAGTTTGCGATCATTACTCAATGACTGACCACTTGGATTGTTCGCCTACGTAGCTGAGTGGTCAGTGCGGCTCATTGCCGTGAGGGTTTGATTTCCGGTACTGCCCGGGATTTGTCCTTGGTGGGAGGACTGGTACGGGACACTCAGCCTCGTGTCGCCAACCGAGGAGCTATTCCACCGATTAGTAGCGGTTCCAAAGTCAAGAAGTCCGACAACGACCGGGAGAGCGGTGTGCGCCTCTCCACACCGCATTCGACGACGCCATTGGTAGAGGATGGCACGGCGGTCGGTCGGACCCAGTTGGCCCGTCTAGGTCCAGAACGCGGAACTTTAACCACTTTGACGTCATTACCAAGCGTGACGAAATTTTTTGAAGTATTCTTCGAATTACTCCGTTTGCTCCGCCAATATCAGTTTCTAACAAGACTCTTTTGCAGCTGCAAATCTGATACTACATATCACTCTGGAGAGTGACATGTAACTATGTTTGCCTCTCTGACGAATGATACTCGTGAACGATAGAACAAAATCACGTATTATACAGATGAGCACGACTACCCTGCTAATTAATTATTTTCATTGGTCGTTCATGTCGTAGGACGGTGATCACAGTAATTTTGCGAGATACCTGCACGGGCGTTGTGCGTGCGCTCTTTGTATCGCCGGCCCGCGCTGAAGAAGCGCACCGCATCGGGAATAAACATCAAAATAAACAACGATTTTTCTCATTTCTATTATGATGCTGAAACTATTTGTAATGGGTAGGTTCTTGTATCGAGTTGTAAGAATGCATTGGAATACACATACATTCATTTTATGCTCAATCCATTGTCTTCCAGCATATACTGCAGACTCAGAAAATGTGGTGCGAGCTTTTTAGTAACCACGGTCTATGAAGAAAGTGACTAATAACAGTACAATATTTTTAGCAGTCAATGCTTGTGAAAAATCTAAACTTCGAGAACAACCGACGAGTATCATTACAAGCCACAGGCAGCAAGAGCCTTTATTGCAGCCATTATTCGCAGTAAGCGTGAGTGTCAGTGCCTTGTCGCTGGCGGCAACGCTGTCTGGTGCCCAATGCCATCGATTTATCAGACTATGCGCACTGTTTTCAGAGCGCCGACGGGGACGCCGGCTGGTTGGAGGTCGATCAGCGTACGCAGAGCCTTCGGCGCTTGCCTTCTTTCCGTGGAAATCAGAAATCTTGTATGAAAATATTCATATCGAAAGCTCATCTTTGTCAGTAGAAATTAACAGACGCTGCAATACTTTCGCTACTGACTTATTTGGACTACATCTCCGCTTAATATGATTTGTTAAAATTTGTGATATGACTGTGTGTTAAAGCCATGTGTGTGGCTGGCACTAATTCCGTGCTCTCCCAAAACAACGTTACCTCTACCTTTCCAGCTTCAGAAAAAAATCGTATGTTTTCTTTGTACTCAATTGAAAATAGTCTCTTCTCCAATACGGTATGCTACAGTCAAGTGTTGACTTATCTTGATAATTAGGCCTAATGAAGTACCAACAATTAACCATCTCCGAGCGAAGAATTGAAAGCTTCAACCGTTGATAAGCTGCTTCGTTATACTCTGGTTTTTGTTTCCCCAGGACGATTATGGAAGAATAGATTATGTATGTACATGCATCCACTGGTAACAAATTATCTGTTCTCCAAATCATTACGTGGAAATTTTAAGGAGGAATACACATAGGTGTCGTTACGTCTTGTTTGTTAGTGTGCAACGCCTCGTCAGCAGAGATGTCATTAAGGACGGGACACTGACTTCACCGTAGGAAGACTGAAGGCCTTTGCTATCTGTCTTATGGAACCGTTCTACGCTTCGTCTGAAGAATTCAGGATAACTATGGAAAACATAATTCAGTACAGACACACCAGAATTGTGCCCTAATCCTTAATATGAGTTCACTGTCTCTATACTATCTTTCTTTATTGTGATGATTATAAAGTGCACGGTATTAATGACAGACTTTGAATATTAAAATGTCATTCTGAGCAGATATTCAAGAGACTAAAAGATCTGAAAACAACCAGAACCAGTTATTTTACCAAAATAACTTCTACAGCGTATTACAACTAAGGTAAAGCACGCTGCCGACGTACATTTGATTAACAAACACCGGAGAGACGGAGAACAACTTCAACATTTGCTCCGAAAACGCTTAACACTGGTAGGCATGCACAACAATCTTTTAACAGGATAACAAAAACTACTGAAAGCAACAACATATCACAAAGAAACAGAAAAATTAACTATTCAGTCACTGCAGCATCTACAAAATTACTCTATACCTTGTTGAAAGAAACAAAGCGTAAATGAAGTTTAGCACTTGGTCATCTAGGGGGATAAGTAGAAGGTGGGCTGGTGTCAGTTACTCTTCGCGAAGTCCACATATACTACACAGTTTCAGCAAACAAAACAACTGCTCGTTCTGTAAACTGTAATTACAACATGTCTGCAGTTAAAGACGCCAATTTCTCCGGAAAACAAATATTTTCCTTGGCTATTGTTACAATGAAGTACAGAAAAACATTAAAAATTCTAGAAACAGTAACCTACTTAATTTTGTATTTAACACGTGGCGAAACAGTTACGTTCAGATCAAGAGAGCGTCACATCTTGTCAGAGTAAACTTTCCAAGAGTATTCTTTTCAGAAACTAGGTGTTAGAGCTGCTGACTATGGCAGAACTATAAGGTCAAAAATATTTGTTTACAGAGAAAGATCTGCGTGGGTAACTGTGTTGCTGCCATTTAGAAGTTCACGGACGCCACTAAATGAGGTTACCAGATGACAGGCTGAGCGCTGCTGCTTCCGAAATTCTCTCGTCACGTTGCTCGATAACGAAACACCTGTCCAATGGTAGGACTACTTCGTGTGATGAGCAGATCAAGTATGGGGGCTAAACATCCCTCCGCTTTTCCGTATGCGTCAACACGAAAAATAATTGCGTTAGACGAATTTTAGGTGTCATTCTACACTATCATCGGAATCCAAAAGCGACACATGATACTGCTAGAAGAATGCTTGTTACCTTGTCACAAAACGCATGTGCGTACGTAGTATGACGGCAGTGCACATACTTTTTTTTAAATATGTAATTGCTATTCATCAAAAATCGGTAGTCGCTTGCGACTTCAAATAGGGGTGTTAGAGCATGATGAAGTCATAAGCACTGCGCCTTCTTTTTTCGTGTCTCTATGAAGCCTCGTCTTCAGGCCAATGCTCCGCAGGGATTGGTCAAGGCAGAACGTCGTGTCTGAAGTTCGATGTACGAGTTCATTACCGCAGCTTAATGAATTAAAACGACTGAGACAAGTTGGTGACAAGTAGGAAACAGTTTGTAACTTTTGGTATTTGACTGTTTACAAGAAACCTCTGAAGGTAGAAAGAAATTTTGCCCCTGGTGCAGTTCTTGGAGTCCGTAGTCGATATTGCAATATGTAACTTCAATTTGAGGAGAAAAAAAATGTTAATTCAAAAACATGTAAAACTATATGGGTCCATGGTGACACGTCAAAACCTACAGATATGAACCACTCTGTCACTTCAACGACTGTGACACCTACAACAATTTACTTTTATATCAGTCCTGTTATAAAAACTTAAGTAACGTACACTCTCTAACATTATTATAGTTTCATACGATACCTTCAAAATTTATGCATCGTGCGTAATGTGGTGTCAAATCGGTATGCAAGGATGAACTCGGCGACGAAGCTTCTTGCCATTTTTTAATCTTCGCAATCACTAAAGATGGTAGTGAAAGTTGCAAGTGCAGAGAATTTGTGGCGGTCGCGCAGCAGCTGCCGGCAGCCCGCTTTGGCCAGCCCTAACAGTACGAGTACAGGTTCTCTGGCTCCTGACAACCGTTATACTCTCAGCTCAGACGCAGGTTGCCACCGTCTGCATTTAAGATGGCCAATAGCATTTTTCGTGCTCATCTGTTAAGATTGTCTCCTAGGCGAATACACTCTGTACGAGAACAAATTTCTTGGAAAGTGAAGTTTATCAAAGAAATTTTTGGCGAAAATCGATTGCATACAATATTTATAAACAACATGCAAAACATTATTTTACTTTTACATTGTCCACATCAAGAAATACATCTAACTATCTAATTTTATTGAGTATTTGTTGCGCTAACACGTATAATAAAAATACCACAGATACTCTTGACTTGCAGGTAAAATACGCGAATAACCTGTACAAACTAGCTACCGGTGGCTATGCGTGACCCGAAAGGCCAGGTTAATTCTATTCCAATCCCCGAGCGAAATAGCACAGCCATAATGTGTTAGGTTCTGAATATAGTGGACAGCAGTTTGCGTCCCAGCGTGGGTTTCGCTTAGTTTCCCGATGCACTTTGGGCGAAACTGAACACGAATTTTTCTTAAACTCGTTCCCCTCCCACACGATTGGGTTTTGCTTCTTCACTGACGACCGTTGCCGTATGCGCATTAGAAATGATTCCTGGCAAGACACCTTCTCTTTCACAATAAAAGCGTCAATGTTATGACTTCGTAAGCGTTCCTTGCGGAATAACTTTTGATATTGTGCTCTTCTCGGGTTTGCAGCCGGATATTCAACTCAATTCGACAATATTTCGGCGGTCCACTCCCCCCCCCCCCCCCCCCTCTCTCTCTCTCTCTCTCTCCAGATGAGCTGACGCTGTTGTTGATTCCATTCTTTCATTTCTATGAAAATCTCACTTGAAAATAACGGCCAGGTAGACCGTCGAAATATTACGTCAACTTGACTTGTAGATCCGGCTACAAACCAACAGGCAAGTGGCAACGTTCATTCAGAATGAATGAATGAATGAATGAGTCTGAGAGGTCGACTTTACAGCCCGTATCTGTCCCAGAAAAGCCTTCACAATAGTTTAAGGACAATCAGAGTATGATACAAATACGACGGGTAATAGAACGATGCCACATCAAAACTTGTTACTTTCAACTTCAGGGATGATTACTGAGAGAGGTGGTGCAGAGTTTGGGCACTGGCCTCTTATTAGATAGGATTGTGGTTCAGCTCCCGAGCGGCCATTCAGATTGGGGTTTTCCGCGCTGTCACTAAATCACTCAAGCCAAATACCAGGATGGTTCTTCTGAAAAGGCCAGGGCTAATTTCCTTCTCCATTCTTCTGCATCCGAACCAGGCTGGACTCCATCTCTAATTACGTTACGTCGATGCCATATTAAATTCTAGATAATCCTTCCAATAGTGACAGAGCACTTATCTACTTTGAAAATTTGCCGAGGAAGAAATTATGACCTCACGTGATGAATTATCTTGTTGGTTAGCTGTTGTACAGTCAATGACTGAAAGATGTCTTCCAATTATTTTCTAAGAACACTTAAAATAACGCTTTAGGCTGTTGAGATGCAGCAATACGAATTAATTACAGCAAAAACCTGTTACATCGGCAAGACACTCATCTTCGTTGCTTATGACAAACACTTGAGTGCACTATCTTCTAAATCAGCTTAAATTTGATTCAAATTATGTGTTGTATTCATTATAGTCGTCTTTGTTAATACGGGTCAATGCAACGATTTTTCGAAAACGGTGTATTTTGTGTGATGAAATTCTGTCACAATGACATACTATTTACAACATGAATTTCAGGACAGTACTCATCAATGCTGACTTCAAAAGCAAGGTTTTTTTTTTTTTTTTTTTTTTTTTTTTGTAGACGAAAAAATTTTCATTCACGGCACGTTTAGATTGTGCACTAACATAACTGCAACGCCAAGAAGAGTAAAGTCGAAACTGTACACGTTCACAGACTTTGGGAATTCTGTATGGTGTGCAGCTACCAATTACTGCTATTAGAGCCTCTAACCGTCGTGGCATAGTCAAGGACGGACAAGGCATGTTCTTGGGGAGTGTGCAGTCAAGTTCATAAATCAACAGTAAGACCGTGACAAATGAGTTACCGACGAACCACATCACAGATTTGTTCCATATGACATTCGCAGGCCAAGTAACCAATGGTATGCACCCTTCTTCAAAAGAGACTTGCAGATTTCTACACACTCGTGGCCAAGAATTGTCCTGTTGAAATACTGCTTGTGAAGTTGCCTAAAGGATAAGCTAATGTAGCTGTTGTTCTTCGCACTGCTCATAAGAATTGAGTCAAGAGGAATGGCCATAGTAATAAATAAATCATAGCTCACATCGAAAGATTTCGGTTTTTTTTCCCCACGTGCTATTCGTGGCTGGAATGGTTGAGAAACAGTCAAAGTGGTTCTGTGAACCCTTTGTCAAACACCTAACTGTGAATTGTTGAGTAATCACATAGATGTAGGAGATAGCACGTTGCATCCAACAGTGCTCTAAAAACATCAAACTTGGCGTTTCCCCACTAAGCTGCTCAACAATGCAGGGTGCTATGTAGACATCACCATGGTAGGGCTTAACATGCATGCGAACACCACTGTAGAACTGTTTGCAAAGGGGCTCGTCCAGGTGCATTGTTTTGCCAGTCAGCACACCAATGACAAGGTTTACATGCCCACTGCTGTCTGAATCGTTTGTGATCTCTGGACAAGTGAAGTCTATACAACTGTGTCCGTACCAGCACACGATGTCTAACAGTAGAGGCACATAGCTCCATATCATTTGCAATGTTCTAGCGATGAATCAACACCAGACTAAGCAATGAGGTAATTTACAGCCACGCGGACAGAACTGTGGTCATATTGCACTCGCCCATCACTTCATAACAATAACTGTTTACTAATTTTGCACACGCCACTGCCGTAGCATCATATTCATAATTTCGTTACGTGGCAAACTCATTTCCCGGAAACTGATTGCTCCGTCACGTACGAACTTACTGGTGCTCTGACGCCAACGAAGGATTCTGGTACTTGCTTTCAGGAATCCTAATGTTTCAACCGTCTTCACATGCTGCGCCTGAGTAAACACTGAATTTTCAATTATAATAAAAAAAAAGCGGGAGGGGCAAGGACATTAGGGTTTTACGTCCCGGCAACGAAGAGGCTATTTAGAGAAGATCACAAGCTCGGGCAGGAAAGGGTATCGGTTTCAAGTGTTTTAGAAAAATCTCAGAAAACCAGAATTTGGATGGCAAGGCGGGAATTTGCACCACCGTCCCTCATAATGCGAGTCTTGTGCTAACCTCTCCACTACGCCTAGTCTCGCGAGACAGTACTATTGAGCCTCTGTGCATGCCACTGCTCAGCAATCACTTGCTATTAGCACACCGATCTATACAACATACTAGTTTGGATGTCATGCATTCTGGGTGCTGCGCAGTATTTACCTATGTTGTGTACTAAGATACCAATCCAATGTCTCGCTGTCTCCTCGGCCTTCTCCAATCGGTTATCCCATTTCACTGAAGAGTTCCTGTCTGATGAGTCTTTGCCCATCGTGAGCCAGCAGTCTGGGTGTAAAGGTCCTGTTCCTGATGCCAAACAATATTCCACCACCTACATTATGGCCACGCAATGTGTCTTTAAATGTTAACTCTGTTTGGTGTGTTTCAACGGCTTACGTTGGGTTTCTGAGGCACGGATAGGAAATTATGACAGGTTTTCTCCTACAAATGTGCAGGCAACACCCTAAAAATCACACCCAGGCTGACCAACGTACCTGATCAACAACCACCAATCCGGTGCATGGGGTCGCTTGGAGTATGGCTATCTTACATTTCTCGCGTTGCACTGCACTAGTTCAGGCTATTGTCATTAATCTTCCAGGGATTTCAGTCCTTACTTTACTTCTTTTATTTAAGGTTTAACGTCTCGCTACGAAGTATAGGGTGAGTAACATGAATGGATTTAACCAGGAACTTTACCACTTCCTTCCTTAAGGGATTCTACTAAGCGTATGTAAATGTTCATTAAAGGAAAAACTTTAGCATCCACAGACACTCATTTCACATGACCAACAGGTATAGATTTTCTTTCGGGTGCATTTAGACGCTTTAATAGAACAGCACTTTATCATCTGGTTAGTTAAGACAACCCAAACTATTAAAATAATAACAGCAAGAGGAAAAAGAGCTGTTCCGTCTAGTCAACCATTCAAGCAGACATACCGCGAATCGCCTATAATAAAAGATCGCCTGCAGAACTGTGCCGGCAACGGAGTATTGACTGACCCCGTATCCTGGAAGCACCCAAAACTGATATTTGGACTGTTGAATTTGTGAAGACAAAAACCTGAAACATCGGTCTACTTTTACCAACACGGTGGGCTACAATGCTAACCGCAATGTAGCATACAGAAAACGCCAAACTTGATTGTCAGTGTCAGAGAAAAACGTTAAAGTTGCATGGTGCAGCATTCGAGGGAAGTTTAGTTAAAAAATTTCCAACCTCCACCGAGCAACTGAATTTCATGAGCAATAATGCAATGCATGCCAGACAGCAATACGCTTGCGTAGTCACAAGTACCTAGTTCAACAGTGGGAGCAAAGAGTGGTAAATTTCATAACCTAGAGAATTAAGCAACGTGATACATTGACAACTTGTTGTGGGTCCAGACTCAATTTCAGTACATAACTATATTTCGGTTCATGTTCTTTGCTTTCCATTTGAAATGTCGCTTAAGGCGTCCATCGATGTTAATATCAGATTGTATATACGTATCTACGGGTGTAAATGGAAATACGATAGCTTTCCCGCTATTGAGAAATTTAAAACGTTATAAGGAAAATGACAGTTTCATCTACTAAAACAAGCGTTTCCGATACCTTTTCTTCTCGTAAATAGTGCACAATGTACTTTACGAAGAATTTAAGCCCTAGGAACTACATATAATCGCTAAAACTAACAAGATACATCGTCATTTTCCTTCGCGGAAAAATTATTATGAACACGCTCCATAAAATTTGTATCTCTAACATTAGTAAGTCCGCAGCTCGTGGTCTCGCGGTAGCGTTCTCGCTTCCCGAGCACGGGGTCCCGGGTTCGATTCCCGGCGGGGTCAGGGATTTTTCACCTGCCTCGTGATGACTGGGTGTTTGTGTCGTCTTCATCATCATCATCAATCATCCCCATTACGGTCGGAGGAAGGCAATGGCAAACCACCTCCACTAGGACCTTGCCTAGTATGGCGGCGCGGGTCTCCCGCGTCGCTCCCCTACGCTCGGTAAACGGAGTATGGGACTCATCATCATCATCAACATTAGTAAAACTTTTAAATAATTTTATGATCACAAACATCATTTGAATTTGATGATGTAAACTCTTGGATAGTGGCAACCTGCGATAAGAAATTTTAATAACGAAATTAGATGTCGCACAGAGGAATCATTCAAAAGAAGAAAACAGCACACAGCAGAAGACATACTTTGGACCAGTTTTTAAAACGGATCACAAAGGAAAGTGGGTGCGCGGAATATTTCGATGGTAATGTATCTCCACATGTTTCACCGGCTACGTATGCACGATAGGTTACCACTAAATCACATCCGAGTCTGGCTCGTAAAAATTCCCTTAATTTAGTTTTTCTGTACAGCTCCATTTATATGAGCGCTGGTTTGGTTTTGTTTTGCCTCAGGGCGCAAAAAAAACTGAGATCATACGCGCCCAAGTCAAAACTATAGAACAAGAAGACAGAAGGGTTAAAAAACGACCATACGTCAGTCCCAATTAACATAAGAGAAGACAGCTAAAAACAGGCACGTGTAGAAAGGGCTAAAAAAACACCATACAGAAACGGAAGTCCGAAACTAAAAATTAAATGGCCTTAGCCATATTGCTTTGGCGGATAAAAAGTAAAACACGTTCGACAGCCCGCGCGTCATTTGCTAAAACGGCCGATAACTCAAGACGGCAAACCCAACTGGGAACGTAAACGGTTAAAAAATGGGCATTCCAGTTTCCCTCAGCAATGGACACGAGCTATACGCCTGTACTTGAAATTAAACAATAATAACGTTATGGAAGATTTTCTCTTTAGTGTGATGTGTTTTATAAGATTTTTTTTTTTTTTTTTTTTTTTTAGAAATGAGGCCGGTAAAACATTAAATATTTATTCGAGGCAGCTTTCCAACCAGAAGTTCTAATATGAACCATAGAACCTTTTCGCCACGTCAGCAAGGTAATCAACACAGCCCATAAGTTTCACGTCACTTGTAAGTTTGAAGATTAGCTGTAACAACACTATTAATAAATCTAGTAATGAAGCCAACAAGATTTGTGGTTAGCCAGTCAACTCCTTGAAGCTATGAGGTAGCGAGTTTCTAAAAATCAATATCTTTCACAACATACCGCCAGTCAATATCTACATGCATACTCCGCAAGCCACCTGACGGTGTGTGGCGGAGGGTACCCTGAGTACCTCTATCGGTTCTCCCTTCTATCAGAAGGGAGAACCGATATAAGAACATTTCCAGAACATTCTGCTGACTCCAGCCAATTCCGTAAGAACAAAACACACTGGATGCATGTTCATTTATTTCCCGAAATTCGACTATGAAATTAACAGGACGGAAAAAATACTCTAGTAACGTCTTCAATATGAGAATTCTCGTAAAAATTTCTTACTGTACATCTTTAACATCTATCGGCTGGACAACAATCCGTCAGCACATCATTACCGGCAGGTGGAAATAGTGTCGCACTGAGAAACATTTTAGCTTACTTCGCGAGAAAAGAAGCCTGCGGAACTGATGCGGAGCGTATTTACTCGAAATGATGATGTGCATAATGATGTTGCAATCCGATGAGCTTGAGAGCAGGTTGACAAAGCTAGTGAAAGTCATCTTACTGCAAATTTACTTTCAAGAGTCATAGATCGAACACGTTTCCAACTTTGTCTTTCATTTTGCGAGGTACTTTCGCGTCAACAACAAGATCGTTTGAGACTACGTCCAGTTTCTCTCAAGAGTGGATCGAGGGTGTAGGGTAGGGATAGAGAAGGCTGATCTAGGGATTAAAGGGTAGCACATTGTAATGTTAAAGGACCATTCCAGATTTGCACACAAGTTTGAGAATGCCGAGAAAAACTCAGACTGAAATACGAGCAAAAATTGATTCACAAGCCCAACATCTTATCGTTACGCACCTAGTTTCGTGCAGATTGGCAAAAGATACATAAAACTTGGATGAAGCCTCAGGAACTAGTATTTCCTCACATCAGTGGCGGTGATGAAAAAAAAAAAAATGAATAAATTGCTGGCAGCAACTTTTACATTAGCCCCCCCCCCTCTCTCTCTCTCTCTCTCTCTCTCTCTCTCTCTCTCTCTCTACGTTACTAGAGTATTTTTTCCGTCCTGTTAATTTCATAGTCGAATTTCGGGAAATAAATGAACATGCATCTCGAGAGAGAGAGAGAGAGAGAGAGAGAGAGAGAGAGAGACCACGCGCCAGACAGATACTTTAAGAGATATGCCACACCCAGCAGCTGCTCGCTGGGCACCTGGCAGCGTGGATTACCCCCAGCTTCCCCCGTTCCGCCACAAGACGCCTTCCACTCGTCGAAACACTTCACAGTCCACACAGCCGCGAAGGGGGCGCCTGCCAGAACTGTACATCGCCGGGGCAATCTACGGCTCACGACCACCATCTCCAGTCTCCACAAAACAGCTCTTCTTTCCCTGTCCGTCGGCACGATTTACTGACGAAACTCTGTAATCAGTATTCGTTGCACGTTTGCCTCACGTCCGCTTTCGCCAAGCTATACCTGCAGCCTGAGAATAATCCCAGCGGCCGGTTTCCGGAGTCGGATGCTCTGTAACACTCGGGAGCACCCACAGCCTGGAAATCTCTCTCCCTAAGTTAGAAATGGTATAGTCGGATTTCTTAAAGCATAAAAACAATTTCCAACAATGTTCACTCTACATTACCAATATTTTAATTTTGTCCACTTCACAAATAACTAGTTTAAGCCGTTAGCATCATCCGATTTCTTACAATCTGTGGTAAAAGACAAGAACATTGAAATACAACAGTGTCCAACCTCCTAAACGGTCATTTGGTACACCTGATGCACAATTATTTTTTCACCCTATTCTATCCATATTTTAGTCCAGATTGTGACGGTAATTTTATTCCATTCTAACAAGATTGTAAAGTAATCATGTAGGTTTCTCGGAAAGATATAGGCCTATGAAGGAGCATAAAGAGTTTAACATCTGGTTGACGTCATTACAAATGGTGCACTACCTCGTATTGGGAAGGAAATCGTTTATTCTCTTGTTGAAGGAAAAATCGCCTGAATCGATGATGATGGACCGAATGGGAATCCGAAGTGCGCTCCTTCGCCACCGCCTGCATAAATGTTGAGAATCCCCGTGCATCTCTCTGGGTGATTTTATACTATCGATTCGTCGCAAAAAGGGAAGAGATATTGTTGAGGATACCCCGTGTTATGAGATTTATCATCTAGTCTGCAGCTGCATCTGGCGTCTACACTGACACGCTAATTCGCGAAACCAAAGACATCTTCCATTCCTCGGTGTTGACGTCCATCGTTTAATATCAAAGTAATAACACAGTAAAAACATTGATTTCTTGCTTGATACAACAATAACATATTGTTTGAGTCTACGGCAACAAAGTCACTCGAAGATGGCCAGATGACAATAACACTATATTCATACAAATAAGCCTACCCTTACTTGAGGACTGCATTAGTCCCCTCTAATAGACCTATAGAGTCTCGAACTAACTTGCCTGGAAACTGGTTGTTTCGTCAATTACCAGTGTACTGAATGTAACTGTTACGCGTACTGGGATTATATGGAATTCTCGATATCAATGCAGTACCCCAACGCCAGTCTGAAGCAGCTGTCAAACACACTTCGACATGGAAATCCAATGGGAAAAATCCTTTACAAACCTATACAGCTGTCGTATTTATGTGTGTCAATATTTCTTCCTAAGCAGACTGATTCTACATGTGTTCGTAGTTTTAACTATTTTTTTTCTTTAGGTACATTAGAAATATTGGGCTAGTTGTTACTGGCTTAACTTATATAGGCCTACACATCAGTGTGATCAACGAAAAGCTGATTTAATCAACAACAATGTGTGTTAACGATATCTAGATGATATCGGTACGGGATGGTTACCATCGTTAATTTTCTTGGGTAACCTAAATCACTTCTGGTCATTGCCTGACAGTAATTCGGATGTGATCACAAATTTCTTCAGTGTAATAAGGCTTCGTACAGGATGACCTACCAGCTGTGGGTCATTAACCAGCACTCGTGTCTGCACGTATATTCTGCAGAAAAAAAGTCAAATTCGCTGTAAAATTAGAAAGAATCATAAAAAGCCACTCTGAGCTGCGTTTTTGCGCACGACTCTGCTGAAAATAAGGCACACCAAGGAAATTTCTCTGTAAAATATCCAAAGCGTCTTTCATGTCAAAACTTAGCACTGCTACAATCTAAATTTGTCTACCGTTTATAGTCACATTCTGTCGCTGTAAAATATTATATATATATATATATATATATATATATATATATATATATATATATATATATATATTATCCAAATAACCACAGCATTACGCCAAACCAGCTGTCTGGATTTCGTGAGACACGACCTACATGGTATGTGGCGTATGTACTGCATCAACGGTTTTTCTAACAACTGTAAAAGAAACCGGTAGGAACGAACTTCTGCGCGTCCAAGGGCGTCACTCAGCTGGCTAATGAAAAACGTATACCCAATGTAGATCAACTGTATACTTGCTATCTACATCAGGGGGCAATTATCACCACGCCGAGGCCTGTTGCAGTTTACACAAATGTCAGGCGTTTGTGAAACGCCGGGCAATGATCCATACAACAACATTTAGGCGTGGAACTGTTTGGGTTTGTTTGCTTAGTGCTCAATTCACTTCATACTTAACATCATACACATTTACAATAAAAAATATAAAAACTTGGGACCTGTAATGTAGTGTGTTTCGAGTTACAGTTCCGAAAAAAGTTCAAAGCTGGTGGCATTCTAACAAAAAATCTGCTTTCTCGACTAGTGGAAGCTACACATGACACGAATTCATGCTTGTGTTCACCAGCGTCGTCTACTGACAAGGCGTAAACAGTACGTAGCAAGATTTGTTCGAGTGGGTACATATGATTAAAAACGATCAATTTACTTTCTTTCCAGAAAGACTCATCATGGGGTAAATATAGTCAATTAACATGAGCGCAACCATTTATTATTTGAGCAGCGGTAAGTTGGTACACATTTTAACGTGCTTTTCTTCGTAACTGGCGTTTCGTAAGACACATGCCTTGTAATGGTATATTAAGTAGTGAAATATTGTAATTACTTTTCTATTTACAAGATTACTGTTCACTAATATAAACAGAAACATGTCGAATTGAAAATATTTTGCTATCAGTCGCTAGGTTCGTTTGCGAAAATTCACGGTAATCTGCACGTAACTATAGCAATAGCAACAAGCGTCACGACATAAACAAATGCATACTGTCTTTCTATCACGCCGGTTCCACACCGTTGAAGTGACAAATTATTCATGGACGTAACTACCTATCGTTAGATTTTGAATGAAACCTGAAGATGCTGAAACTAGAAAGGAAGCTTCCTTCATTTTTTTAAAGTTATAGAACACACGGATAGTAAGCAAAACAAATACCTGCGTCACAATAATAATGTCAAATTTAATAATAAACAACTAATCGTTAACCACACGAAAATTCCACAGGAGTTCGTGGTTTTCGTTTTGTATGTCAGAATGCAGATAAATTCACGACACTGATGCTGCCGAATACCATAAAAGTGAGTTCCACCTGACAGGTAAGCGATGAAGAGGAGGGGGAAAAAAAAGTCATACGCCCTGTAATGTTACCACAGTTGCGAGGTACATCACATGAAGAAAATCGATCATTGTGACTAATACCATAAATAAGACATGATACATTACAATAATACTTCTAAATAAAACATATACTGCAGATATTTTGTATTTGGCTCAAACATATACCGTGCGTTTTCTTCGTTTTTCTAAGTATAAGGCTTACCCATAGTTCCGTTCCCCAACTCATTTTAGTGACACAAATCCCTATAGAAGATAAAGTACTACAGCACCACTCTTCTTAGCTCACACACACTGATAAATAATGCACATAACCACTACGAAGACGCAATAAACGACAACATGGCTGCATTTCTTCACTCCATTATCACTACTCTCCACGAGTGTCTGCTACAGACTGCCCGTAGCTCAGCTTTGGGAGTTGCTTTCGCACAAAAGCACCATCTTACAGCAATTCCTCGAACGAGTTCCACCTATCGACAGTAGATGGCAGGAGAGTACAGACGGAGGTCGTCGATAGCGTATTTAGCACAGAAGCCGGCTGCTGGTTGGTGATAAGAAGTGGTTAATGCTGCACATAAGTTAATAGGAAAATATTTTATAATTAATGTTGCTATCAATATTCGTGTGGCGCTGTAGCCTAATGGAATCCTCTCCTTTCCTCTTTTACAGCCAAGTTACTACCGTATTTTACCGTAGCCATTAAAATTAAGTACGGTACACACAAGTCGAAGGTATAAGCTTGCGAAAATTGCTCGGCAGACACTGGTAAGAAACTAATACCTCGGTACGATGAATGCAATATATATACCATAGCACTAAATTCGCCCACTTTTCGTGGGATCTGTTATGTGTGCATGGAGAAAGAAAATGTTTATGGAGAGAGATTACTAAACCAACCCTCACCTCAACCCCCAAAAGAATCAAATTTTAGTATGCCCAGTGATACCCATGGCATACTAGGAATAGAAACAATCTCCATAACATACGCCCCATCCCTCCTGTGTAGTTGGGATGAATGTACATGGAATCAGATCTAGCACAGATTGTGTTCCAGCTACTTAATCAACTTTACTGAATTAAGATCTCAGGTAGAAGAAGTAATCAAATACATAAGAAATATCCATTTTGACAGCAGAAATGTACTTTTGAGAGTTTTCAATTCGTAGAGTAAAAATAACATAACTAATTTATTTTGGAAGAAAAGAGAAAATAACAATTTACAATTTGTGGCAAACAGCTAAAGAGACATTTATAACTCACTTTTGCCATATTTTCTTATTAGTTGCAATAGGATACATTGTAACACACCAGATCTAGTCAGCAGACAAATTTTTAGTTCGTTGAACACAGGTCTATTTCTGGTTCATTAATGTTACTTTTATTGATAACTGGTGATTTTTCTGCAGCTGTGGTGTATAGCTTTTCAAATTAAAATTCATTTGTCACTTGCAATTTAGGTGCAAAAAGATATTCCAGTAGTGCAGCTGAAAATGGAATTTTATATTGTATATCACTCATCTTTATGCTTGGACTGTATGCCCGAGAAACAGTAGAAAACTATGAATACTGCCCCATCTGTGAGCTTACCCACCATTGCTAACCATGAAAATGTAATATTCTCAACATGACATTTTTAATTTTGAAGTCATTCCTGGTTTGTTCAGAAGTAAAAACTGAATTGATTCCATGTTATAGGCTAAAAATATATCCAATAATACAGTATGTCACATTGTTTCTTTAAGCTGTGAAATGGTACTTAACTGTCTAGTATTTTATACTTGATACTAAAAACAGTGTTTGAACCATCTGCGTTAAAGAAAGATTATAATTTGTATCCAAAATTACTGGTATTTGATAATGAAGATGGTGAAAAGAAATATGGTGTGTATGACTGCTTGATACACACTACCATGCTGTAGCAATTCCCTTAGATATTTGCATGTGAACTGCTACATTACAGTGTAAAGAACTTGCATGGATCTGCAAAATGTGGATGTCAATATGCTATTGGAAACATAATGTACTGTTTTTGTTTGGTTATGAAGATGGCCAATCTTAACAGCTTTCCAGCAGTACCTACTTAATCAGTCAGAGTCCATTCTGAAAGTCAAAATGTGATACATGTAACAGTTTGTGAGTTGAAGTGGGTACTCTTTGCATCCTTTAAAATGTCTCCTTGAAGATCGTAATGAAGTTACCACACAGTTTTGTGAAGCATCACACCTTTTGCATGTGTAGGCTTCTCACCACTGTATATTTAAGTGTGCCAAATTGTGATATACGGTACACTATGCGGCAAAAAGTATCCGGACGCCTGGCTGAAACTGACTTACAAGTTCGTGGCGCCTTCCATTGGCAACGCTGGAATTCAGTATGGTGTTGGCCCACCCTTAGCCTTAATGACAGCTTCCACTCTCACAGGCATACATTCAATCAGGTGCTGGAAAGTTTCTTGTGGAATGGCAGCCCATTCTTCATGGAGTAGGAGGTATCGACGATTCGGTGAGGCCTCGCACGAATTCGGGGTTCCAAAACATCCCAAAGGTGTTCTATAGGATTCAGGTCAGGACTCTGTGCAGGCCAGTCCATTACAGGGATGTTATTGTCATGTAACCACTCCGCCACAGGCTGTGCATTAGGAACAGGTGCTCGATCGTGTTGAAAGATGCAATTGCCACCAGCAATTGCTCTTCAGCAGTGGGAAGCCAGAAGGTGCTTAAAACATCAGTGTAGACCTGTGCTGTGATAGTGCCATGCAAAACAACAAGGGGTGCAAGCCCCCTCTATGAAAAACATGACCACACCATAACACCTATGCATCTGAATTTTACTGTTGGCACTTCACACACTGGCAGATGATGTTCACCAGGCATTCACCATACCCAACCCTGCCATTGGATTGCCACATTGTGTTCTGTGATTCATCACTCCACACAACATTTTTACACTGTTCAATCATCCAATATTTACGCTCCTTATACCAAACGAGGTCTCATTTGGCATTTACCAGTGTGATGTGTGGCTTAAGAGCAACTGCTTGACCATGAAATCCAAGTTATCTCACCTCCTGTCTAACTGTCATAACACTTGCAGTAGATCCTGGTATAGTTTGGAATTCCTGTGTGATGGTCTGGATAGAGGTGTGCCTATTACACATTATGACCCTCTTCAACTGTCGGTGGTCTCTGTCAGTGAACAGATGAGGTTGGCCTGTATGCTTTTGTGTTGTACGTGTCCCTTCATGTTTCCACTTCACTATCACATCAGAAACAGTGGACCTAGGGATGTTTAGGAGTGTGAAAATCTCGGGTACAGATGTATGACACAAGTGACACCCAGTCACCTGATTGCGCTCAAAGTCTGAGAGTTCCACGGTGCATCCATTCTGCTCTCTCACGATGTCTAATGACTAGGTCGCTGATGTGGAGTACCTGGCAGCACACTGCACCTAATATGAAACACGTATGTTTTCGGGGATGTTCAGATACCTTTGATCACATACTGTATATGGGCAAGTATGACTTCAGCCACAGTGTACAGTCTTAATGGAGGAGCCACAGAGCACAATAACTTACCAAAATCATTGCAGTCTTATTCCTTAGTAATTTGATAATTGTCTAAATCATGATACTAGTTTATTATACATGAAATTGCAAACTCATGCTGGAGGAGGTTCTTAGTATAAGTGAAATTTTAATTTAGCTTGTGCCCTGCTGCAGCTGCTTGGAATGTTGTCCCAACGCACCACATTCCTGTGGGTTGCCTTGGAATAACCAGAGAGCTCTGTTAGCACAGCAGAAGAATCTCCAGGAGGAAGCTACAAACTGATCACAACACATGAAGTAAATAAAACTATGCCAACTAGGCAAGACAGGACGGGCACCAGGGATGCAGATGACTTTGTCCAGCTGAAATGCTACCTTGCTTTACAAGAAACCAACTTTATTAGTGTTAGTATATATTTGAGAAGTAGCAGTCTGGCTCCAGAACAAATGGATGCTGTCTGGCCTTCTGAAGATTAGTCTGAGGTTGCTGTCGAACCTTAGGTGGCTACCTAGTGGACTGCTGAGTTTGTCACCATATCCACTGCTTTGCTGACTGTTACCACCGAACTGGTCATCCTTGACACTAAGTAAGTAACTTTGTTAAGTTTGGAAATTAGTGACAAGTTCATATAGTATAGGTTCAGTTCTTTGTTTACTTTTGTTTTGTCATGTAAACATTACAGATATAATCATTTCTATTTATCCGGAAGTTTTGAATATTAACTGAGTGGTCTAGGAAATTATTCTTGTTTGATTTAGGCTAAAGCTAAAGTTTGTTTGACATGAGTGAGAAGTGTATGTAGGATTTTACTTCCACAATGTGGTGTGAGGGTTGTTGCAGTTTCTTTCATGTGACTGACTGTAGTGGCATGGGAAATGGAGGAATAAACAAGGCTCATTGGTTGTGTAGGATTTGCTGTAGAGATAGGAAGATAGTGGAAGAGTAGGGCAAGATTGCTGCCCTTCAGACAGAACTTGATAAGGCAAAACAAGATATGGAAAGGTTAAGAGGGAGAAGGGAAAAGAGGGGGGGAATTGACAACAGTTTATAGAAAAAATGCGGATAGGACTTTCTCTGAAAAACACGTTCAATCTGTTGTCACAGTTGTAAATTGATGAACCACAAGTAGATGTAGGAGTGGAAAGGACACAACAAACTTTCAAAAAGTGTTTGAGGAGTAAGAAGTCAGGAAGAGTTGTGAAGAAGAAAAAAGTTTTGTTGTTAGGTAGTTCACATATTAGAAGTGTTGGCCAACTGTTGCAGGATGAGCTAGGATCACAAGTCTTTTTAAAACGTGGTGCAAGTCTGGATCAGGTGATAGAGGCTGCAGGTTCACTTTGCAAAGACTTCACAAAGGAAGACATCGTGGTAATAGTGGGTGGGGCAGGCAACAGCATATACAGGCGTCCTAATTATTCAATTGAGGGAGATCTGGTAAGAATAGCTTTGGCAACAAGACACACTGGTGTTGGGCTTATATCTGTTCTGAGGCACCATGACCGACCTCTTTTAAACTCTTCTGTTAGGAGAGTTAATTTAGAGATGGAACAGCTACTGGGATCAGGTATTGGGGGGTCATATCTGTGTGTTGGCTCTATCTGTAGGTTGGACTATACTAGGCATGGCCTTCGCCTCACTACGAAAGGGAAGGGAGAACGGTGTGTGGGCTGATAGCAAATAACTCAAGAAGGTGGGGGGGTGGGGTGGCAGCACTATCACAAGGGGTAAAGTACCAGTGGTTACAAATGACAGAACAGCAGTTTTTAGGGTAGGGAGGTTAAAAAAAAAAAAAAAGATGTTCGGAGACAGGCTTACAATTACATTCAAATTGAAGAAACAGGCAGCCAGAAAGCAAATTTTAATGTACACAATTCATGCAGACAGCCTCTGGTTGAAACTGGAGATATTCAAAAATTGATGGAAAAATTAGGTTCATCCAGTTGTAATTCAGCCAGTGCACAAAATCAATTATCCTTATTGCATCAGTATATCCAAGGACTAAGGGCTAAATTTAATGAGTTGCTTATTAGTGTTGAAGAATTAGAGTTGAGCAAATCAGTTGATATAATGTGCCCCTGTGAACATGATGTGACAACTGGTACAGATATGTTACATGATTCAAGTTAGCTTCTTTCTTCTGTAGAGAAAATATGGAGAAAGGAGTTGCCACATTTGTCAGAAACTGTTTTGATTTCAAGAATACTAATATTAATAAATGTTGCCCAGAGCATCACTAATAAGCTTCTGCAACAGAAGTAATATTTCTTAATAAGTCCTTTTTAATAGTAAGTATAAACACAGCACCTTCCAAAAACTTTAACCTCTTAATAAACAATCTGGAATCTCTGTTGTCCCACCTCACAGTAAAAAAAATAGAGAAATAGTGGTTGCTGGTGATTTTAATGTGGATTTATTGAAAAGCTCTGTCAGTGAACAATTATTGCAACCAGTAACACTGTCATTCAATTTAATTCCTATTGTGAACTTTGCAACTGGGACATGTAAATGTTCTGAGACTGCTATTGATAATATCTTTGTAGACAGATCTAGGAAAAAAAGTCATACCTCAAAACCAATAGTAAATGGGCTATCTGAACATGACATGCAGCATCTTGTGTTAAACGTTGCAACTAGTCTGGATAAAAAAATCTATTCAATCTCCATACAGGAGGGTAATAAATCAGTCAAAAATTGAGAAGTTTAGGAGATTGCTCAAGGACACAAACTGGATAGGTGTTTACAGTACTTCTGACTCAAATGGAAAATACAAAGTATTCATTAATAAAGTTACTTCCTCTTTTGAAGATGGTTTTCCCCTAAAGGTAACTCAAATCAAACAGAAGTCTAAAAATAAACCATGGATTACACAATGAATAAATATATCGTGGGACAAAAGGGAGACTGTATATACTATCCAGGAACAGCTCTATTGTTACCATTGTAATGCATTACAAAGCATACTGCAAAATATTGAAGCAAGTAATCCAGAAATCTAAGCAGCTTTATTATGAGAAAAAGGTAATTACACGAGGCAACAAAATAAGAACTATATGGGATATAGTGAAGATAGAGACAGGTAAGGCCAAAAAGGATGAGGAACAGATAGCTCTAAAATAAGTGAGACATTGGTAACAAGTGCATGTAGTGTTGAAAGCCTGTTAAACAAGTACTTTGTTTCTGTTACTGATGGCTTGGGGTCATCATGTTCAGTAAACAGTGCAATTAAGTCTCTGAGATTAATCTTTACAAATAGCTTCAGTAAAATGGAAATGGCACTCACATTTCCCAAAGAAGTAGTATACATAATAAAATCCTTAAGACTTAAGTATTCTAGTGGTTTTGATAATATATCAACAAAGTTAATTAAAGAGTACTTATGCAAGTGGAGTTCTATCTTAAGTTATTTGTGTAGAGAATCTCTTATCAACAGAACATTTCCAGACTGGCTAAAATATGCTGAAGTTAAGAGTTCTCTACAAAAAGGGTGATAAAGGTATACCATCAAACTGTTGACCAGTTTCACTTTTGCCACCATTATAAAAAATATTTTAAAAGGTTGTGTTCAGTTACCACCTTAAGCATCCAAATGGAAATCATATATTGTCCAACTCACAGTTTGTGTTTCATAAGGGTTCTGATGTAGAGAAAGCTATTTACATATACAGTGAGAATCTACTTAACTCATTAGAAATAAATTAGAGGCAACTGCCATTTTCTGTGACCTGTCAAAAGCCTTTGACTGTGTGAATCACAGCATTCTATTAAGTAAATTAGAATATTATGGTGTCAATGGCAGTGCTGTGAAATGGTGTGAGTCTTATCTAACTAAAAGGAAACAAAGGGTGTCGTTGCAAAATACCTATGAGCAAGCGGTCAGTGTTCATGTGATTGGGAATTAATTACATGTGATATTTCTCAAGGCTTCATCTTGGGTCTGTTGATTTGTCTTGTGTACATTAATGACTTCTCATCTGTTACATTGCCAGATGCTAAGTTTATTTTGTTTGCAGATGATGCAGACATTGCAATAAGTAGCAAGTCAAGTGAAGATTTAGAAATGGGTGCTAATCAAAATTTCACTGATATTAATAAATGGTTTAAAGCTAATTCAGTGCCATTAAACTTTGAAAGGATTCACTGTATTTGTGATTATTGCATGTTGGCATCAAAAATATGCAGTGGTCACATTTATGTGACTGGATTGTGTAATTTGTTTACCTGTTTTCTTGTTTTACAGAAGTTATGTTCACTCACAATTGAGTTTTTGATATGTTTGAATGCCACCATAAATTCCATTGTGGCTTAATTCAGTTTAAAACAGGGACTGTAAAATAACACCCATTAGTGCACCAGATCCAGAGGCATTAACACTTGTTAGTAGTGGCATTTTTAACATCTAGAGCTTAAAGTTTGTGTTTAATTTAGTTTTTTATGTATTTTTGTTGTAACACTACCTAATTATGGGCATAATTCTTCTACTGCACTTTTTGCTGCAAAAGCTAGATTTACAAGTGGAATAACTGGGGATTACAGCTGTTGTGAAATCATGATGGAGGAATTGGCTGCTGTCTGCGAATAACTGGAACCTGCATCCACAACTGTCAACCAGTTTCAGGTGACCACTGCAGAATGTGCTGTTGATGGGGTAGCAGTGTGGCCTTGTGTTAAAAATGCATTGTGTAGCTTTCTTGCTACTCATGTTGCTGGTGCGATCTGCAGAGAAATCCAGTCTGGCACATGCTCACTCAGGGGTGGCTGGCAGGTGGTGTCCAAATCTGGAATTGTTTCATAGGGAAGGTTGTATGTGGCAAATGGCCAGAAGTCTCATAGCTCCACACTTATAACAAATATATTTGCAGTATTGCCTCTCACTGATAATGAAACAGAGTTGGCAGGCCATGCCCTGTGCTCTTTCCTCTTTCGAGGTCTGGCAGCCCACAGAGGAAAGGAGGGGCTGTTAGTTATAGACAGTTCCATTGTCAGGTGTGTGATGGCCCCATTCAAGGAAATAATGTCAGGGGAAGGGAGCAAATCAACTGTCACTTGGTATGTATCCTGGGAGGAATCATCCACTAGATGGAAGAGGATATGCCATGATCAACTGAGGTTGCAGTCATCTGCAGATCATTGCTCAAGTCAGCAATGATCATGTCTGAGGTCTGGGCTCTGAGACCATTCTTGATACTTTGCTGACACTGATGGAAATGGTGAAGAAAGTTAACCCAAATCATGAGGTCAGCCATGCACTATACACCAGAAATTTGGATGCCAGAACATGTGTGGAATCCACTTCTTTTATGGACAGATGAAACTTGAATAGCTTTAGTTGAAGCAATTACAATGACGGATGAAGTAGCAAATGTGGATTGTGAGAAATTAAACATCTTAATTGTTAACTGGCTGACCATTCACAGCAAAGTCCCAGAACTTCTGTGTCTCCTAGTAAGCAGTCACTCCTACATCATATTAGGAACTAAGAGTTGTTTGAAGCCCATAGTAGGGAGTGGGGAAATTTTTAACAACACTTGGATAATATATCAGAAAAATATATTATATTCTCAAGAAGGAGAAAGAACATTAAGTCTAGTGTGGTCAAAAATGTGAACAGAGTGGTTGCACTTGGCAGGGTGAGTGGTGGTGACATCAGGTTGGGAGGCCCAGTGAATACACTACTGACAGACAGAAATGCTTTTATTCAAGTTTAATTACACATTTTGTGATTGATTCAATGAAGCAGATGCCTCACTCTGGTGACTCTGTCTAGTGCTGGCTCATGGATGGCTGCTTGCATTCAGTGAGGAGATGCTTGTGCAGACACCCTGTGATGCTGTAGACAGGCTGGAGGATGGTTGGCAGCCTCAGTAGGTATTGACTGTGGTGTAAGTGGCACAGGATGCTGTGCTGTGACTTATTTCCTCTGGGGAACGGCCTCTCCTTGCAACTCAGCCTCACACATGTTCACCGTGGCAGTGAGTAGAGACTGTTTTGTGTAGAACAAGACGCTGCCCCCTGGCAGGAGTCATACGACGGCTGGCTCGGATGGCAGGTCAGAGGTGCTGAGGCACCAAGTCCTGCAAGGCACTCAGTGCTGGTGGTGGCTGGTCCAAGTCAGTCTCATGCCCATGGCTGCTGCTTCCGGTGCCCAGTCATCTCATTGTACAGCAGAGCCCTGATGATATGGCGATGCTGCTTGACTTCAAAGTGTGTTTGCCTCAATATTCAGACCTATTTATACAGCTCTTGTGCGCAGTTGTTACACCAAAACTTGGAACCCAGTCACCGGTGACATTGATCCACCCGCTACGGCAATTACTGTTGTGCGGGGCAGTTTTCTGCTGAGTGCAGCTAGTCTGTCTCGCAATCCTGCGTACATGTCGTTCTGATCCACATGTCATCGTGCTGCAGTTACCAGATTGTGCCTGCTTTTGCAATAATTCACAGCAGCATTCTTACCACTTCTTATTAACTTCATTAAAACTAGCTAGTGACACTATAAATGAATCCATATGCAAATTGAGTAAACAGAGTTGGTGGACCTATATTAATAATCAGATGTTTAACTGGCAAACTAATTCAAACATATAACTCTAAAAATCATCCAAAAATAGCTTAGATTTAACATCACAGAAGTATCTTGAGCGTATACTAGGTGTAGGTTGCAACTTTAACTAGACTAATATTGACTGGGAAACTTAACGCATATATTGTTGACAGTGACAATACACAGTCTTGTGAAATAATATCAAAAACATTGTCAGACAGCTGCCCTGTGCAGCTAATACAACAGCCCACATATGAAAAAAAAACTTAAAACCTTCTGACTACAAAGAGACCTGACATTTCTGGGAATGTCACCAATGAGAGGAGTATATTAGTAAAGGAACAGTGGTGACCAAAGACAAAATGTTTATCAAGAATGCTTGGGGAGTATTTGTTTGATCAGATAGACAGCCAGTAGAAGCATAGTGTTACTTAAAAGACAAAACAGAACATTCAATTCAAATCTGACAAAATATATTTTGGTTAAAGCTCAAAGACATCAGAAACTCCAGTCTAGATAAATATATACCACATGAAATAATAAAAAGTGGCATTGATCCCCATTGTTTAATGGTACCATTTAGAGAATGTTGTGAAAACATGGACTGTTGTACTCTTGCTGCAAAAAAAGACTGCAGGGAAGCTGACAGAACTTAATAGCAACTCGTGCATCTGTAAGATGGGTGTGCATGAAGTCTACAATAATTTCCACAGTCAAAGCCAGACAAAAGATCTATCAGAAAATGCAAAGAAGTTATGGTCATATATAAAGACAATGGACATTTCCAAAAATTACATTCAATCTCTTGTGGATCAGTGTGGTGTTGAAAGTGAAAACAGCAGCCAGTATTCTTAATTTCTGCATTTAAAAATGTATTTATACATGACAATACTACCATATCCATGTTTGATCACACTACTGGTGCATTAATAAGAGACATTTATACAAGGATGCCCAGGATTGAGTAACAGTTAAGACTACTTGAAATCATTGACAGAATTCCTGTTTGATTTTACATTGCATACACTGTGGACTTAGCCCCTTTTCCTAGCTCATATGTACTGGGAATGTTTTGGACAATGTGACTGGGAAAGAAACCACATCAATCCTATTAACAAAAAGGGTAAAAGAACATATGCATATAGTTACAGACCAATGTCACTAACATCCAGCATCCTAGAACAGATTCTAAGCTCAAACATTTTAACATTGCTGGAGCAAATGAAGCTTTTTGTCATAGAATCACCACAAATTCAGTAATAACCACTGTTGTGAAACAAGCTTGCTTTGTTCATACACGATATTGTGAAAATAGTAGATGCAGGTGAACATCTAGATTTCTTCTCCCTAGGTCTCTGAATGGTTGTTGACACTTCACTCCAATTGTGCCAATTCTTTCTTCCTAGGTCTCTGAATAGAGATTGACACATCACTCCGATGGTACCTAGTAATCAATATATTATCATATGGAATATCTCCACATATACATGAATGGCTTGATGAAGTTTTGAGTAATATAACTCACTATGCTGTGCTGGGAGGTAAATGTTCAACAGAAACAAAGGTGACATAGGAAATGCAGTATGGGAGCTTCACAAGACCTCTAATGTTTTCAGTATACATCATTGTCAGATTGTTCACAGACCATGCTGTTGTCTACAGGAAAGAGTAAGCAAATGTAGGAAAACTTGGAAGAATTTGCACTTGGTGTAAATTAATGACTGACAGCTGTCTTTGCATGTGGAAAAAGGTGAGGTGATAACTATAACAAATAAAAAGAATACAATAATGTGGGATTACAAGACTATAGTGAACATTTGGACCATGTCACATCATTCAAACGCTTAATGGTAATATTAAAATGAGATGAACATTGAAAATTTATAATAGGTAAGGTGGGCGGAAGACATATTTGCTATTAGAGTTCTGGGAAAGTGCAGTGCTGCTGTAAAGGGCATTGGAGGGACCAGCCCTAGGATACTGCTCAAGTGTTTGGAATCATTGTGAAGTAGGTATGGCTGCAGACATTGAATGACATCATAAACATCCAGCTGTGATTAAGACATGCCAGTGTAGATGATACAGAAGTGTAACAGAGGTACCTTGGAAACTTAAATGGACAGACGATGTTCTCACGAAACCCTGTTGGGTAAATTTAGAGAACCAGTATTTGAGGAAGAATTAGCAACAGTTCTGCTACCACCATTGTATACCTCACACAGGGAAACATGAGATTTAAATAAAAGAGATTAGGATGTGTACGGAGGCATACAGGCAGTCATTTTTTCCTAGATACGTTATGAGTGGAATAGGAAATAAACTTGTTAATACTGTTATGTAGTACCCTCTGCCACACAATTACAAGATTATAGTGAACATTTGGATCATATCACATCATTTAAATGTTTAATGGTAATATTAAAATGAGGTGAACATTGAAAATTTATAATGGGTTTGTGGGTTATACATGTAGATGTAGACATAGATTCTGCATAGCTAACAGTGTACTCATTTATGAGAAGCATGGCTGTTCTGATGGCTCAGGAAGAATACCACAGGTAGGGAGACCTGCAGCACTGCTACAAATAAGTGCCATAAAATATGCTTGTTGTCTGTATCCTTTTTATCCCTTTCCACAGTTTAGTTAATTCTGGCAATGCAGAGTGGTTCCTGCACAATGTAGGATTAAAGACTCACTAAATGTGGTTAATTGGGGAATGTATAAAGTTTCAGTGAGTAACAGAAGGGGTTATTAAACTTATACCACACTATCCTACTGCAAAAGTTAGGAAAATAGTATTATTTAACGTAATAGTGAGAGAACTGCAAAAAATCATTGCCCATAGGTGAACACTGAAAATTTATCTTTCAGGTGTGAATATTACCAGACTATCAGCGTAATAAGTCATGTTTGAAGAATACTAACAGGAATTCCTTACAGAAGTATAGAAAACTGGTAGAAGCTGAACTTGGAGAAGATCAGTTTGGATTTCGAAGGAATGTTAAACACGTGAGGCAACACTGACCCCAAGACTTGTCTTAAAAGGTAAGTTAAGGAAAGGCAACCTACATTTATTGCTTTTGTAGATTTGTAGAAAGCTTTTGACAATACAAACTGAAATGCACTTTCAAAGTTCTGATGGCAGCGGGGGTAAAATACAGGAAGCAAAAGTTTATAGACAACTTGTACAGAAACCAGACAGCAGTTATAAGAGTCTATGGGCATGAAAGGGAAACAGTGCTTGAGAAGTGAATAAGTCAGAGTTGTAGCATGTCCCAAATGTTATTTAATTCGCACATTGAGCAAATTGCAAAAGAAATCATAGAGAAATGTTAAGAAGGTGTTAAAGTTCAGGGAGAAGAAATTTAAACCTTGAGGTTTGCTGACGACATTGTAATTCTGTCAGAGACAGAAAAAGACTAGAAAGAGCAGCTGAACAGGTTGGACAGTGTCTTGAAAGGGGAGTATCAGATGAACACTAACAAAAGCAAAACAGGGATAATGGAATGTAGTAGAATTAATGAGGTGATGCTGACAGAATTAGATTAGGAAATGAGACACTAAAAGTAGTAGGTGAGTTTTGCTATTTGAACAGTAAAGAGACTGATGATGGCCAAAGTAGAGAATATATAAAATCTGGATTGGTAACAGCAAGAAAAGCATTTCTGAAGAAGAGAAATTTCTTAACATTAACTGTAGATTTAACTATTGGGAAGTCTTTCTTGAAGGTATTTGTCTGGAGTGCAGCCTTGTACGGAAGTGAAAGTAAAATGTAACAGATGTGCCTTGATAACTTAAAAGGAAAGGTGACTTTCACACGAAACCCTGTTGGGTAAATTTAGAGAACCAGTACTTGAGGAAGAATTAGCAAATGTTGTGTTGCGTACCTCACATAGGGAATCACGAGAATAAAGTAAGAGAAATGAGGGTGCATACAGAGGCATACAGGCAGTCATTTTTTCCTTGGTATATTATGAGTGGAATAGGGCAGAAAATTGTTAATATTGGTATGTAGTCCCTCTGACACACAATATGCATTAGTTTGTGAGTTATACATGTAGATGTAGATTCTGTGCAGCTAACAGTGTACTCATTTATGAGAAGCATGACTATTCTGATGGGTCAGAAAGAATGTCATGATTGGGAGAGCTGCAGCTCTGCTACAAATAAGCACCATAAAATATACTTGTTGCTTGAATCCTCTTTTGTCCTTTTCTACAATTTAGTTAATTCTGGCAATGCAGAGTGGTTTCTACACAATGTAGGATTGAACAATCACTGAATGTGGTTACACAAATGTGTAGTGATGGCTTGCATCTACTGAAGAACCTAGAAAAGCTGAGAACTGAGAGGAAGGTTGGAGTCCCAATGAGAATCATTCTGCAACCGTTACCTTTGCATTTAAGCCTTCACTGGGGTTTTTAAAATCTCTGATCCTTTTTCCCCTTTCAGATTTTGAAAATGGCAGCTGTGCAACATCAATCGAGCAAGTACCAACTGCTATGCATAGTTCAACTTCAGGTGGTAGGAAATACAGACATTTCTCAGTAAGGTATGCAAGAAGTTCCAGTGAGTTACCAAAGGGGTTCTGAAACTTACACCACACTTTGCTACTGCAAAAAATCAGGAAACTAGTATTATTTAACATAATGCTGAGGGACTTGAAGAAATCATTGCTCTCATAAAAAAAAACACAAAGTTATATGCATTCATGAGTGATGAAAATGTAATCAGAACTACCACTCATGATGCAGAACTTCTCACTCTTGGAACGTTTTTGAGAAACTTGCTGGTAGACCTATATTATGAGGGTGTGCTGAAAAGTAATGCCTCCAGATTTTGTATGTGAAAACTCTTAAAGCTTTTTTAAATAAAATAAATGTTATTAACATTCTACATCATTATTCTTCACATCTACATATTTTTGTAACAACATGCTGTAAATGCAAAAACCTATACTAGGTAACAACTGTAAGTTGCATTATGAAGTTCTGTACCATATATTGGCAGGCGCATCACCCATAAGTGGCTTCATGTACATGTGAACTACAAATGCCTACTGTTTGTACAAAAATTGTTTAAAAATGCTATGATGTTTGCAAAAGTCACTGGTGACTATATGCTAAAAAAATAATAAATAAATTTCTCAACATAGTAACCTTAGTGATGAACTCCTTTCTCCCAATGAGAGATCAGTTTGTTGATACCATCACTGTAGGCTGTTTCACTTTGCTAATGGAGCCACAATCTCACCTCTGATTGCACTGCTTCATTACAATCAAAGTGAAGTTCCCTAACGTGTTTTTTTTTGGGAACAGTGAAAATTGGATGGAGCCAAGTCAGGACTGTATGGAAAATGACTGATGATGGTGAACCCAATGTGTTGGGTTGTCAGAGCATTCTTGTGTGGTCTGGCACTGTCATGCAGAAGGAGAGGGTGATACATGTGTGGACAAACTCTTCAAACTCAAAACTCAGTTACAGCATGCTGTCTCTCAAGCCCTGACATAGTTACAGTACACACTGCCATGTTATATGCTACAATTCGGATCCCTCTAACACCAGAGGGCTGCAAATATGTGGAAATGAAGAGTAAATATGTAGAATGTTACTAACATTTGTTTTATTTAAAAAGCTTTAAGGGTTGTCACATAAAAATTCAGAGGCATTACTCTTTAGCACACCCTTGTATGATGTAAGTTACAATTTCTGAAGATGCTACAAGTGGCTGTGTTCACTACCATAGCTTTGCTGGTTAACAGATATAGTAATGCCTAAAGAAAAGTTGAGTCTCTTTAATGGAATGGTATAATACTGATGTAGATGAGTCAAACAGAGGAAATGCAGCACTCCACTCTATAATAGTTGTCAGCCCCAAGATACACGATTGTCAACATAGACACCCCTAAACACAAGATAAAATGGAAAGAGGTACAGTAGTAACGGCTAAACCAAAATTTAGATGTTCTGACAATTGGGATGTACTTACCATAAATGTAATCTTTGTGGGTCAGTATGCAGCTAACAGGCCCAAATTCAGTATTACTGGTCAAGTAAAGAGTACAAAACAGACTTTTCTAGAAATGTGATCATGATTTTAAGAGAAATACAGATGACAGCTGTAATTGGGCATTGAATTAAACTCAATGGTGACAAGTTATTGTGGGGCATCGGGACCTGAAACTGGATTTCCTGCTTTACATGAGTGGTTCCTTAACTGCTTCATCTATGTAGACACGCCTCCCTTCCAGTCCAAATTCTCAACTTGGCACATACTACACATGTAGCTTCCACCATTCATTATCGTCATTGACTGCAGTTTTGTGACATTCCTACAAGAGTTCAGACATATTGTGCATCCACACTAAAGTTATACTTACAAGAACTGCACATCAGATAAAAAAAAACTTACAAGTCCAGTTTGTTTGTCTCAGAGAGGGACATCCAGTTACATCAGACCCCCCACCCCCTGTGTTGGTGGCAGGGGGCCATTTTATTTTATTTATTTATTTATTTTGCAGATTACGATTCTACAGCAAAATCTGCATATGTTTTATATGTTCTGCCACATATGGTGCTGTAATCGGAGGATAGGACAGGCCAGTATTTCGTAACTTCTAATTGGAAACCCCATTTGCAACATAGTATTCCTCCACACACAGGTTGGGTGGGGGGTTGAGTATTGATATTGTTGGATGTCCTCATCTGAGACAAATAAATTGGAATTATAACTTTTGTTGATCCAATGTGTAGTTCTTGATATATTTGAATGTCTTCAGTTAAAATGAACATGCTGTATATTATGTTCTGTTATACATGTCCTTAACCACTTTGGGTATTTGACCATGTCATCCTTCCAACCCAAACACTCGACTTGCCACACACTACACATGGAGCATCCACCATCCATTATCCTCATTGCTCACAACTTTACTTGAATCCTGCTTGAGTTTTGACATAGTGTACATCTGCACTGAAGTTATCTTTACCATCAAGGTGCATTTATATTATTGTATGTTTGGTGTCTGTTATGTTGGACATCTCCAATAGAACAGATACCATTCTTATACTGTGGATGATTTTAAGAGAAATACCAATGTCATGTGCAGTTGGTCATTGAAACACGATGGCAAGAAATGAAAATTTGTGCCAGATCGAGACTCAAACCTGGATTTCTGGCCTTACATAAGTGGGCACCTTAACTGCTCTACCTATCTGGGCATGCATCCTTTCCATCTCAAATTCTCAATGTGCCACACACCACACATGTAGCATCTGTCATCCATTTTCCTCATTACTGGCAACTTTACCTGACCCCCACAGGAGTTTGGACTCAGTGTGCATCTGCACCGAAGTTATCATTACCATCAAGGCAACCACTGGCAGAAAGCAGGAAATCTGGGTTGTAGTCACAGTCCAGTATGGATTTTCACTTGTTGCCATTGAATTTAATTCAGTACCTAATTACGGCTGAGATCTGTATTTCTCTTAAAATCATGTGTGTGTATATGGCTAGTATATTGTAGAGGTAGATGGGTGCATTTCTGTTTAGGTTCTGCAGACAAAATTACCAAACTGTTGCAAAACACTTTCAAATAGCAGAGAAATCCAAATAAGCAACATACACAGTCCCCTAGTCTCAAATCTCCTGGTGGAACCAAAGCTGGTGCCATGTTGGGTAATGCTCTGATCTTTCATTGCAGAGGGGAAACCTTATTGTTGTTGAGATGTTAACCTCCAATCTTTCTTTCTACCTAGAAGTATGGCTACCACATTACACCATGTTAGCCAGCATGGAAGTGATATAGGAAGGAGGGTTGGTTAGAGAAAACCTGAAATAAGAAACACTGCCAATCTGTGTGTGTCAAATAAGTACTTTTACACTTTTTTAGGAGAAAGCAGTTATGCTTTTTAAACAGTTTGTAGAGTTATTTGTTTTGTAAACAATTACTACCTTCTTTTGTTACACTGTATTTTATTTCTGCCAGATGTATTTCACCTTTTTCACTTTAAGGCATACCCCTAGCCATTCAATATGAAAGGCCCTTTGGCTGCAGTTCCCATTATGTAGCACACAATTCTGATGGGAAAAGAACACCTGTTAGGCGGGGAAACCATGTCACATTCCACATCACTTTAAAACATTAGTGGAATAATATATTGTATAGCAACTACATGACAGCATTATAAAGGAAAGTACAAGACTGTGAGGCCAATCTGTAGTAATAAAACTTTTTAAGGTGACTTTTTATGGCTGTTAAGGTCTTTGGAAACAGAATATTTGCACCATCAACTGTACAATTGTGTATTTATTGTCTACCAGTTTTGGTTATAATAACCATCTTCACTGGAGAAAAATAATGTACATCAGTGGATCAAAAATATAGTTTTGTCAAATATGACTCAGCCAAATGTAGAGCAGTAGAACATACATAACTATTGTAAGAGTCTATCTGAACATAATCCATATAAACATGCTGTGCATTACCACATTTACAGTAATGTGTATTTGCTGAAAACTTCACGATTACTAACTGACACATTATTATTTTTAAGTGTGAAGTTCTCACCAAATATACATTGCTGTAATTGTGGTAATGCAAAGCTTGTTTATATGGATTATGTTCAGCCAAACTCTTATGGCTGTTATGTATGTTCTACATCTGGTTGTGTCATATTTGACAAAAAAGTATTTTTGATCCATTGATGCACATTGTTTTTCCCTTGTGAAGATGGTTGTTATTGCTGAACTTGTAGAGAATGAATATACAGTTGTACAGCTGATAGTGCAAATACGCTTTTTTCAAAACAACGTATGGTACATGCACAAGATAAATGAGTGTATGGAGCCAATACCAACCACTTGTGATCATATATGTCTGAATAAATGTGTAATATGTGATGATTAGATTAGATTAGATTAAGTTTTCGTTCCATATACCCAAAAAATGAGGTGATTCTCGTGGGTGTGGAACATGTCAGAAATTATAACATAAAAACATGAAAGATTTGAATATAATACTTGCTAACCTGATCATTTGTCAGGAGATAGTCGAAATAGGTTAACACAATGCAGTAAACTGGAACAGCTAATATTTACAGAATTAACACACTGTCAGAATGAAACACTGTTATGCACTATTAATAAATTTATCATGCACAAAATACCTAATCTTGACTGTTGTGACCAAGTGTTGTCAAAACTGAAATCCAACAGATATTTTTACTTAAGCTGACTTAACACTCTCTGTTAAGATATTCATCTATGGAGTAGAAGCAGTTGCCTATCAAAAAGTCTTTCAAACTCTGTTTAAACCGTGCTTTATCTGAAACCAAGCTTTTAATGGTTGCTGGCAATTTATTGAAAATGTGTGTTCATGAATATTGGACCCATTTTTGGACCAAGGTAAGTGATTTTAGATCTTTATGTAGATTGTTCTTATTCCTAGTATTGATACTATGTATTGAGCTATTGGTTGGAAATAGAGATATATTACTTGCAACAAATCTCATTAAGGAATAAATATACTGAGAAGCAGTGGTTAGAATACAAAGATCCTTGAACAGGTTTCTACAAGATGTTCTTGAATTTACACCACAAATAATTCTTACCAGACACTTTTACACCCTAAAAACTTTTGCTCAGTTTGATGAGTTGCCCCAGAATATGATCCCATATGACATAATAGAATGAAAGTAAACAAAGTATACAAGTTTTTATTTATATTTACATATCCTACACCTGAAATCATTCTCATGGCCAATACAGACTTGTTTAGGTGCTTAAGCAATTCTGTGGTGTGCCCTTCCCAACTGAATTTATTATCGAGTTGTAATCCCAGAAATATACACTGTCAACCTCTTCAATCTGCATTTCTTCATATGTTATACTCATGCTGGAAGGAAATATCTTAGAGGTTCTAAACTCCATATAGTGGGTCTTCTTGAAGTTTAATGACAGTAAATTAGCTTTAAACCACTTATTAATGTCAGTGAAAATTTGATTAGCAGCTGTTTCTAAATCAGTACTTGACTTGCTACGTATTGCAATGTCTGTATCATCTGCAAACAAAACAGACTTAGCATCTGGCAACGTAACAGATGAGAGATCACTGATGTACACAAAAAAAAAGCAATGGACCCAAGATGGAACCTTGAGGAACACCACATGTAATTAATTCCCAGTCAGGTGAAGACTGACTGCATACTGCACAGCTATTTCGCAATGACACCCATTGTTCCCTGTTAGATAGATAAGACTCAAACCATTTCGCAGCAATGCCAGTCACACCATAATATTCTAATTTATTTAAGAGAATACTGTGGTTCACACAGTCAACGGCTTTTGACAGAATCTAATTTATTATCTAATGAATTAAGTACATTCTCGCTGTAAGTGTAAATAGCTTTCTCTACATCAGAACCCTTAAGAAATCTAAACTGTGACTTGGACAATATATTATTTGCGGTCAGATGCTTAAAGAGACGCTTGAACACAATCTTTTAAAATATTTTTGAGACAGCTGGCAGAAATGAAATTGGTCGATAGTTTGATGGTATCTCTTTATCCCCCTTTGTGTAAAGAGGCTTAACTTCAGCATATTTTAGCCAGTCTGGAAATGTTTTGCTAATAATAGATTGATTGCACAAATAACTTAAGATAGAACTCAACTCGCATGAGCACTCTTTGATTAACTTTGTTGATATGTTATCATTCCTACTGGAATACTTAGACTTTGAGGATTTTATGATGGATACTACTTCTTTGGGAGATATGAGTGTCATTTCCATTTTACTGAAGTTGTTTTTAAAGACTGGTCTCAGATACTCAATTGCACTGCTCACCAAACCTGATAATCCCAAGCTGTCACTAACAGAAATGAAGTTCTTGTTTAAGAGGTTTGCAACTCTACATGCATTTGTTACCAAAGTCTCATTTATTTTTAGAGCTATCTGTACCTCTTCCTTTTTGGCCCCACCTGTCTCTGTCTTCACAATATCCCATACAGTTTTTATTTTGTTATCTGATGTAATTATCTTTTTCTCATAATAAAGCTGCTTAAATTTCTGGATTACTTGCGTCAATATTTCGCAGTGTTCTTTGTAATACATTACAATTCTAACATCAGAGCTGTTCCTAGATAGTATATGCAGTCTCCTTTTTGTCCTACATGATATCTTTATTCCTTGCGTAATCCACAGTTTATTTTTTGACTTCTGTGTGATTTGAGTTACCTTTAAGGAAAAAAATTTCAAAAGTGGATGCAACTTTATTAATGAATGCTTTGTATTTTCCATTTGAGTCAGATGTGTTGTAAACATCTATCCAGTTCATGTCTTTGAGCAATTTCCTGGATTTCTCAATTTTTGACTTATTTATTAATCTCCTGTACTCAGATTTAATAGATTTTTTTTATCCTGACAAGTTCCAACATTTAACACAAGATGCTGTGTGCCATGTTCAGATAGCCCATTTACTATTGGTTTTATGATATGACTTTTTTCCCTAGATTTGTCTACAAAGATATTAGCAATAGCAGTCTTAGAGCTTTTACATATCCTAGTAGCAAAGTTCACAATAGGAACTAAATTGAATGATAGTGTTACTGACTGCAATAATTGTTCACTAACAGAGCTTTTCAATAAACCCACATTAAAATCTCCAGCAATGTTTATCCACTTTGGAACATTATTTAAACCCTAGATAATCTTGGACCATCCCTTTCCTTTGCCACTATGGGATTTATATGCGAGTTGTCACCAGTTGGAGGTGGGCCCAGAGGATCATCTCAAAACCATGTTTATAATATTCTACAGACACTTTCAGTAATCTAGGGAGCCTTTTGGGTTAAAAAAATACACTAGTGATATTCAAGCATCTGGCAGACAAAATTTTACTGGAACTAAATCTTTTGCAAAGCGTGGTGTAACTTACTTATTTGCTTACTTACTTAACCAGTAATCAGGGTGTTTCAGATCATGCACTGACCTTTAAAACTGTCTGTAACAGTCCCGGTCCTGTGCATCTCCCTTCCAGTTTCCTGTAAATCCTAATTGTTGCAGCTCTTTCCATAGTCCATCCTTCCCTCTTGTTCTTGGTCTTCCCTGAGGACACTTTCCCCTCTGATGTTCTTACCAACACTTCTACTTGAGTAGCATCATCTGTCATCTTTGCAACATTTCCAGCCCATTTTAGTTGCTTAAGCTTTGCTTTTTGTACAGTATGGGCTGATTTATCATAGCATATATTTCTTCATTTTTTCCAGTCTTGTTCACCCTCTCCTTCTTTCACTAGCCCAAAAATCTTTCTCAGGATCTTTGCCTTGTGTACCATCAGTTTTTTTTCAATTGCTATTGATATTAAAAAATACTTTATACTATGGGCAGCCACAGTTGTGGAAATACATTTGATAAATGAAGAACCACACCAGCTTTTAAATAATCCCTTATTGAAATGACCAGTTCTTCAATTTATTGCTGCATCCTCAGGTACACATCTTAGTAGCAAAATGGGGGAAAAATAAAATAAACAATATTTTCTATACCTCCCAGTTTAAAAACAATGTATTAAATAACAGATAAAAGTAATCACAATGATGTCAAGTTATACGGATCACCCAACATTCTCAGTCAAATCAAAGTAAGACATCCATCAAAGGAACAGTAGTCAAGTAATAAAATCAGTAGAATGATGGAGTTGACCTCTCCATATAGTAAGGGATCCTATAACAAAAAATGTCAAGGGAACTGATAGGGTCTAAAATCCAAAGTTTGGAAATATGGGATTAAAACGAATGTATTTAGAAAAATACCCCATTGAGAGAGCAATATAGTGTGGAATAGACTTATGTGGGAGTAGAATATGGTGGTATGCAGGCTGAAAAACATATTGCATAAAAATGGCGATAAAACAGGAAACCTAATATAAAAACAGAGCCTTAATAGCCAATAAAGACAGGTCGAGGGGAAATCAGATACAGAGAAACTGACTAACCAAAAGGTGATGAAAAATGGAAGAAGAAAAATATTAAGGAAGTTACCATAATATAAACTCAGTGGTCACATAGCTGGAACCAACACAGGCCAGAAACGGTGGAACCCTAAGCACTCAGGAGCAAAGAAATTGCCAGAAAGCCCAGTGCACATAGACTAGGTAATAACTGACATCACACAAGCATGAGAGAAACAATAAATGCTATAAATGATTGGGCAGAAAAAGTAAGGTGGCATCTTTACATAGCTAATAATACAAAGGTGGCAAAATAATCAAACCCGGAACATGAAATGATCTTGATAGAAAATAAAAGACATTAAATGTAGCTAATAACCATCAGCTTAATTAAATAAGATGAGAGGTATAAAGGAATCTCAATAAGAGAGGGAGTTGGAGGAAAATAAAAAAAGGATTGGATAATGAGGAAAGAGAAGTGAACCAAACATAAGAGGGTGGGGAAAAAAAAGGAAATAGGTCTGAATTTTATATGAACTGATTGTGAGTACTCTTCTCTGTTATTTACTACATCCTTTTTTTTAACAAGGAGTTTAGACAATATTGTTTATTTTAATTCCCCCCCCCCCCTTTTTGTTACTCAGATATATATGTAAGGATGCAGCTATAAGCTGCGATACTTATCATTTCAATAAAGGATCATAGCTGGAGTGTTTCTTCATTTATTGAAATGCTATTGATGTTACTCAATGTTTCTGTGCCATATAACAGTACTGGTATAATTAGTGTATGATGTGCCTTAATTTTAACTTCTGTTGAAATTACCCTTGATTTCACGATTGGTTTTAGGTTTTAATATTATCTGAAATCATTAATGATTCATTGGCCAACTTCTAGCTCAACATTATTCCTCCAGTTGAAATATGATCCCAAATATTTAAAGACCTAACTATCTTCATTGTCATCTTTTCCACCTGTAAATCCCCAATCAGAATGTGGTCATCCTTCTACTTACTTTCATCACTTTTCTGGGTTGATTCTGGAGTCCACATTCCCTGCACTACTGCTCAGGCCTTCTATGGTTTTTATCATTTCTTCACTTGTCTGTAATGTAGCTACCATATCATCTGCATATAATAACACCTGTATATGTCCATTCAAAGCAATGCCCATTCCTAATCTCAAAGACACTTATGCCAAAGCAACAGAATGGCGAAGAGGTGGATGTTGTGATGTGGACCAGAACAAATGAAGGGGGTGACAGATGCAGCAAAGTAGGCGATAGATGAAAAGAAAAAGAAGAAAAGAAATTGGTTTAATTAAACATGTGAGGAAGCAGTAGAAGACAAAATTGATAAACAACACAAACAAAGAAAATAATAGTGAGCAATACATGAAAATGAAATGAGAGGTACAAGAATAATGAGGCAGAAATTTGATTTTCATGCTAAAAGAATAGCACATGAGAAATGTATTCCTCACAGTCACATGGTATCTTTGCGCTATCTTAGTCTGATAAAGTTTATTTGCCTCAATGTATTGTTGTGTTCCTCTTACTTATTTGTTTCTTCCAGTATTGCATTTGTAGTTTGATTTTCCCAGCAAGTAGTAAGTGATCTGTGTCCCCATCTGCTCCTCTATATGACCTTACATGTTCTATGCACTTCTTATGCTTCGTGTTGACTGTTGTACTTTTCAAAATAATGCTCATTGGTACGGTTTTGGGCTCTTAGCTATACTCATGGAGGGGCCAAGTTGGTACCTACAACATGTAAAATGTTAGATCTTTTTATTGTAATATGAACAAGACAAAATACTTAACTTTGATACAAACCATGTCCACACTAATGTCAGGAGTATTTATTACTGTCACAGAACATAAATGTATCACTTGATACAGAACAAGATACTAATATCTTGTCACAGAGTACAACTGACTATGAACTTTTGTGCAGAGTTCTGTCTAACACAATTGCTGAGTGGGCTGAGCTGCTCTATACTCTGATATAAGTAATCGAGGTGATGCAGTGGTGTATGGAAACTCTTCTGGGTATGTCTGTGCCACCATCTGTCATTCATAGTTGCTTCTGGCAGCACCTATGTTCATTTGTGGTTCTGTCACAACATACAAATCTTGCCATGGCACCTCACTCTTTGCACGACACCACATTCTCCCCTCTGCCATGTCCTCCAAACCTCTGCACCATCGCCTCATAGTACTGTGTCGCATGATGTCGACAGGGGAGGGAGTGGGGGAGGTCTGAAGCCAGACTTTTAGATGAGAAGACGGAGCATAATTACAGCCAATGGCAGCTCCCTGTCTGCACCTTGGTATCCACCTTGCAAGAGACTGGGAACACTGGCCAAAAACCGGCCACAGGTTGTGTGCCCACATCAAGCGATACAGATGCCGAGAGTGGGAAGACAGCAAGGGAATCTTCTGGGGTGGTGTGATGGCTGTCGGTGCTGATGCCTTCATCGCCATCACCACAGGGTGTAGAATGGGCGCCGACATCAGTGGCAGTGGTAGCTGTGGATTTGGCGGTGGTAGCTGTAGCCACAGTCTCCATGGGCACCACTCTGTACAATAGAACCATGACTGATATAGAGGTGGAGATGGTTGCTGCAGCAGCATAATCGTAAGAGTGACAAAGCTTGTTCTGCTGATGTCAGTGTAGTGTAGTGTAACCTTGTACAATGTAAGAACAACATCCCTAAACTTTTGTAATGACACAGCGCTCCCAACACTGCTTCTTGCCAAAAACTTTAAAGAAGACTTCATCTTGTGGCCCACATTTTTTATGACCCAACAGATTGAATTGTTTCTGTGGTTGCCACAGAAGATGAAACAATGCACTGTACCTTGTTCCATCTTCTTGTCATGTGGCAAGTAGGAGGAAAGAAAAACTTTAAGGCTTAGTCCCATGTGTGGGAAGAACTGAATTTCTCCATGTGACTTTTGAATGTACAAATGAATCATTCAGCTTCACTGGTAGACTGAGGGTGCAAAGCAGCAAAATCACATGGTGTATGCCATTGGTGGCACAAAACTGTTAAAAACAGCTGATTTCAGTTGTAGTCCATTGCCTGAGACAAGGACCTCAGGATGACCTCAAAGATAAAAAAAAAAAGAAAAAGAAATAAAAAGAAGACGACTTGCAGTAGTGGAGGATGTAATGGGGACAACAAAATGAAATTTACTGTGTGCATCTACCATCAAAAATCATCCCATGTTCCAGAATGGACTGGCAAAATCAATATGGGTGCATTGATAGGGTCTGGGTGGATGCGGCCATTCAAAAAGCATTGTGGAAGAACTGATTAATGTTCCATACAAACAGTGAAACAAGAGGTCATTCGCTCAATCTGAGCATCCATGCCCTGCCAAGTACAGTGATGTTGGGCGAGTTACTTCATGCAAACTATGTTCCAGTAACCTTGATGCAGTAAGGACAAAACTTCTTGCTGGAGGGAGTGAGGAAACACAACCCATGCATCATCATTGTATGCAAAAGCAGAGCACTTGCCCGTGCAGGTAGTATGTTTCATTGTGAAAAGCAGCAATGTGCCACCGGGGTGGGGAATTTTTTTCAGACTGCACAGCCATCCAACAACCTGCATAGAAAAAGTTGCTGCAACAATACATCAAAAATCAAGAGGAAAATTTTAAAGACTTTCAAAATTGTGAGTATCGATTTGATGACATGTTTCTTCAGACAAATTTAATACTGCGTCAGTACCAACCAGCAAGCAAGACATCAAGTCGACATTCGAATGTTGGTCAGTCGGTCTGTACAACAACTCATACTGATAAATAGACAATATCAGAGTCCAATGTTGCAATATTTGTGCTGTCCATGATGAGACAGAATTAGAAAGATTGAACAAGCCCATTAAAGGCTGATGATCTGTAAGCAAATAGATCTTCCTTCCATACAAGTATTGGTGGAACTTGGTAACACCATAGAGAATGGCAATTGCCTCTTTTTCAAACTTACTGTAATTACATTGCACATTGTTTTGAGTTTTCAAGGCAAAATTAATAGGTCTGTCAGAAGCACCAATTCTATGGGAGAGCACAGCTTCAATCCTACAAGAAGTTACAACCACAGGTAATGCAACAAGCTTTGCTGGATCAAAACTAATTGAATAATGATGACTTAATAATGCATCCTTCAATTGCTGAAATGTGTCCTGACAGTCTTGGGGCCATACAAAGGGAATACCATTCCAGCACAACCAATTAAGCCGAGCAGCAATTTGCACAGAGTTTACGATGAGTTTAATATAATAGGTAATCTTTCCCATGACAGCTTGAAGATTCTTAATGTTACAGGGCACCAGCAGGCCTTTAATTGCAGACAATGTGTGAATTAGCAGCATGAATACCCTGAGCCTTTATAACATGTCCTAAATAGTGAAGTTCCTTGTGGAAGAAGGAACACTTTTCCTAGTTGCACTTAAAGCCAGCCACTGAAAGAACTTGAAACAAACAGTCTATATTTTCCACTTGTTCAGTAGGCTTATAAACCACAGTAACAATATTGTCCATATATTTTGTACAAGAAGGAACTTTTGCTGTTAATTGTTCCAGGAACCATTGAAAAATGGCAGGAGCTGAAGAACTTCCAAACATCAGTTATTGAAACTAGAACAAACCCTGTTGAGTGTTGATCACAGAATATTGTCTGGACTGCTCATCCAGCAGCAACTGTAAGTATACCTTATGTAAATCAGTCTTAGAGAAGAATTTCCCCTGTCTCTATCTGTCTATTAATTTGTCTGGTTGTGGGAGATGAAATGAATCCATGACAGTTTATGAGTTTACTGGGGCTTTAAAATCTGCACACAGATGTGAACATCCTGATGGCTTTTTGAGAATGACCAAAGGTGATGCACATCGACTGGCACATCACTTTGGTAGCAGTGCCAACATAACATTTACCATACTTGTTGATTGCTGGTGCTGCCGGACCTGGCCTGCGCCTGGGCTGCCTTGTAAACACACTTAATATGACCTTTCCTACCACACTGGAAACATTCTCCATCATGACAAGGACAAGCATTTCTGTTGTGATTTGAAAAGCACTGAGGACAACACTTCCTCACTGTATTCTGTAGCACAAGTCATGTACCAAAAAACATAAATTTTTTGTCTCTAATTTTACTGTTAGCCTGAGACCTGTTTTTATTCAGTTTAAAATTAGTGTGAACTTTAGACTGAGTGCCTTGAGCACTTTTACAACAGAAATACATGGAGCCTCAAAATCAACTCGAGTTGTGTCCACAGTAATTTTTGATTCCACAATAGATAGAAATGTTTTTAGATCAGGGTCTGGCAATTTGAGGATAGCATTGCAAATATGTGTGTGTCTGATATTTGGTGTAATTGCATTATGTAACATGACATCACTATATCTGAGTCCACAAGAACACTTAAACCTGCAGTGTCTTGCAAGCCCTTTTAGTTTGGCAGTTCACTGTTTTAAAGTTTGTTGCAAGTTGCTTCTAGAGACAGAAGAATTTAAACCTTGCTGCAGCAATATGTACCTGAGCATCATAATGTTCAATGACCAGCGTAACAAGTTTGTTGTAGCATACAGTTTCATGATGAGAATCGGAGCATAGTTTTAAATACAGATGGTGCACTGCAGCTGTGACAGCTGAAAGAAAAAAATGCATTGCACACCATTACTGTAATGTTGTGTGCTGTGAAATGGGCCTCTGTCTGTGTCTAAATATTCTGACCAGTCCTCTTCATTAATATTGGATGGGACAAACTTGAGTGTAACAATCGGTAACAGTGCTGAGTCATCTGTTAGACACTGAGCGTTAGTTATTCAATCTGCTGCACTTGAAACTGAACAACTTCATTCAAATACTTTTTCTGTAGCAGCTCAGGTATGGTTAAACACTTTATATGAGACACAGAAAATATCAAAATACACAAGGCAAGCCCTGGGCAGATGATGCGCAGAAACAACATGCACACATCATTACAGACTTTATAATAAGTTGAGTAAAGTCTATATAAACTACCAGACTCATCATCACTTGTCATACTGGATGACATAACACTCATCAGTACTTTCAAAACTGCAGCCCAGTCAGCAGTCGTGATAACCTAATATATAAGAAACTATCAGCCTCAATTGCAGTAATGAAACCAACCTGTACCTACTACACACACTACTGGGGTAGTGTGTTTGAACTTAGGTAAATCCATGCATAGTTTGTTACATTTTAGTCATAACCTGGTGCAGAGGCTTTATGTTTAAGATTTTCAACCTTTCTATAAGTTATTCGTTTTAAAATATATCTGAATTGATCTTTTGTCTTTGACAGTCATGGTCTCAGTTAGACATGCACAATGTTCCCCGCCATGTTGTTTTGCAGCGCGTTATGTAGTCCTACTTAGTTTCACATGAGCTACCGAGGCCCACCGCACAGTGTCCATGGAGACGAGGCGCACGCCAGAGCTTAAGTCAAGTCTTGGTGTTGACTTATTACTTATGTACTGCATTTTTAAAATGTGACTACACTTATTCATGTTGTTTTAGTTTTATTTCTAGACCATGCCCTCTTAGACAAATTATTGATTCTGGTACATCTTCTGAAGAAGGATCAAATATTTGGGCTGAAAAGGTTGGTACCATTAGTGCAATCAAGGCTGATAGTTTCTTATATACTCATCAATACAGTGGTGGCTTCTTAGCTTTACTGCTGGAGGTGCTGAGCTGATACTACAACATGTAAAATATTAGATCACTTTATTATAACACGAAGAAGATGGAATACTTAACTTTGTTACACAGGAATGTCAGGAGTATTTATTTCTCACAGATTACAACTAACTGTAAACTTGTATGCAGAGCTCTGTCTCACACAATTGTTGCACTGTTTGCTCAGTAAAGAGACAATGCAGTCACCTTCAGTGGTAAGACTGGGCTGAAGGTGACTGCACTCAGATGTAAGTAAGCAAACTGCTGTGGTGGTGTATGGAAACTCTTCTGGGTGTGTCTACACCACCATCTCTCATTTGTAATTGCTTCTGACAGCAACTTTGTTTAGTTGTTCCATCCCAATGTACAAACTTTGCCTTGGTATCTCGCTCTTTCAACAAGATAGCATTTACCACCAACAAGTGTTCAGTTTGGCTTATAGTTTTCCTATCTGGTGGTTTCCAAGCACACTTTATGAATGTTCTTATGGTGGAACTGATTATAAGATCTTGAGTAGCTACAAAATAGATCAGTCTTAACCCATTCTCATTCAGTTTCTCATGTAAGCTCTCTTTCCCACTGTTCATTCTGTGTGTAATATCTTGCCCCTCTTTCATAATAAAATCACAAAGTATAATTTTTATATTTATATTATTCCCTCCTTCCACTGTGTTGTCTAGCTCCTCATAAAACTCATTTTTTTCCTCTTCTTCGCTCACTTCTGTTGGTGCATGTGTGTTAACAAATGTTATGTCCCCATATTTGTGTCTAATAGTGAGGCATGGCAGTCATTTATTAACTGCCACAAAACTCTTCACTTCTGTTACCAGGCAGTCATGTATTACAGAATGTGTTCCACATTTGTATTTGTCATTTTTTGTATGTCTATGGAATATTATCAGCATACTGTTTCTAAAGCAGTGATTTCCAACCTTTCTTGACTCGCGAACCCCTTCTACAATGATCTGAGTTGGGTAAACCACTGACTTTTAAATATACATACAGTAGACACGCATAAAATTTAATTCCAAGAAAAGGGTTTAATAACCTTAAATTAACTTAATCCTTGACAGTTAAAACCTAAAATTACTTGAGTTACACCGTAAGAGTTAATTGCAATAACAAATACACATTGTCATTGTAATTTCTCACCTCTTTGTTGGAATTCAGTGAGAAAGTTGCACCTGCTTTCCACGGCACAGAGCTCTGAAGTCAGGAACCACAGAAGTTAAATAAAGTCTCAAATCACTTTCAGCACAAAGTTTGTGTGTGTATTTATTTCTTAAATAGTCATATGAAGAAAATGACTTTATGCACAAATGTGAGAAGGAAAATGGTAATAAAACCATTATGGCTTTATTCCCTAACACTGGGAATGCCTTTAAACTTAACCAAAACCCAATTAATGGCAAATATTTATAACTTTTCTGTAACTGAAAATCAGTGGGAAATTCAAGAAGCTGCTCTTTTTCATTTATGCTTGATGTGGATTATAAAATCATTTACTCTTATTATTGGACGTAGCAGGAAAGCATTTTCTGAAAGTTTTCCCAAGTCCCTTCAAATGTTCTTTAACCATGTTGTTGATATTTTTGTCAAAGAAATATGATTTTTCACTAGGAAGTCATGAAGGATATCAAAGGACTTGGTTTGATACCCATTTAAACATGTTTCCCAAGAAAAAAGTTTTTAATGAATGATTTGATGGTCTGATATGGTCTTGCACAGTACGGATGTTATATTTGAACTCTGGAGAGATAAGTTTAAACTATTAATTTTTGAGAAAATGTCTGCCAAGTAAGCTAAAGTTTGAAACCAGATTTAATCTTTCATTCGCTTTGCTTTCTGAAGGGCACATATGGTGAGAAAAACATAAACTTCAAGACAATACGGTCTGGAAATAGTTCTACCTCACGATAGCCACCTTACTTCAGTGTGAGACAATAAACACTTAAATATGCTTCCCATTACCTCACAAAGAACTTCAATGATGCAGGAATTTGCAGGTCAAGCCTTAATAAAATCAATTATTTTCACTGCATCATCCAGCACAGACTTCAATCCATCAGACGTGTTTAGAAACAAGTGCCTGTCTATGAATGCAACAATGTGTCCAAGAAGTGTTCGCCTCTACCGATTTCACTTTGGCAAAAAACCCAGCATAACACTCTGTCATAGATTTCACACCATCTGTGAATAAATGCATACACAGAAAGCCCAGTCTATTGAGTTTTCATGGAAGTATTCATTGTTTATCTTAAATACATCTCCTCCTGTAGTTCTCTCTTTTAAGAGTCTGCAGAATAGTCGTTCCTCTTCTACAGACTCACCATTAATATAATGGATGAAAAGTAACAAAAATGGCTAAACTGGTAATATCAGTCAATTCATCAAGTTGAATCACAAAAAAAGGACTGCCATGAACTCATCCCATAATTTTTGACATAGTTTGATATGTCTTTAATCTGGCAGTTGATCATATTATCAGACAATGATACCATACTGACTTTTTTGTGAAAGATTCTTCAAGCACACACTGTACTACATTATTTACACATGGCTGCACTAAATCTTCAGCTGCTGAATGAGATTTTATAGTTTTAGCAATTCTGTAGGTAACACAATAAGACTCTTCAAGATGATTCTCATTATCACTGTTTTCAGTGGATAAAAAAGTAGTTAAATAATTTTTCCACTTGTTAGCTTTTCATGTAAAAATATCAGCAGATTTGTTTACATGGGTGGGGTGTTTGGTTTCTAAATGGTGTTTAAGTAGAGAAGGTTTCAGACTACTGTTAACAAGAATGTCACCTCAAAAACCACACTGTGGTCTTGGGCAGCCCTTGCCACCTACATACAAAAATCTGAAGCCACTGTAATTATGACAGTACATTCTTTTCTTTACATACAGTTCATTTTTGTCAGATTGACACACATCACTGGAAGTTGAATCACTAATTTGTGATTTTGTTAAACTCTGTTTCCCTCTCAAACTTCCGTTTTTCAACCAGTTATCCATTTTAATGTGATCAGAAATGATTTTGATACACAACTGACAACTTACTGCATTAGCCACAAGGAAAGAAGTAGACTGTTGTTGAAAATCAAAGGCCTGACCACCATATAACTGTTCCTTAGTGTGGTCACATTAATGTTGTTAGTATTGATATAATATAAAGAAGCTAGCAGACTAAATTTCCACTGTAGTGGAATCAGATACATTCCTAACATTTTTACATAACTGTAAGTAAGGAATTCATGGTAAATATTAATTTATTGTGGAAATAATGTGATAAATTGCTGATTTTACACACACGTAACATGAGACATTACAGGATTAATTTAATTTAATAATGACAACAATAATAATAATATAATAATAATAGTAATTATTATTATTAATAATAATAGTAATTATTATTATTAATAATAATATTATGACAGTGCTGCAGAAACAAAGGAAACAGAAGTAAGCCTAACCTCAAGACTCGCCATTATGCAAATGAGTTTTGCCAATCCCTTAAAATATTTTGCTAACCCCCTGGGGCTTCATGAACCACAGGTTGAAAAACAATGCTCTTAAGGACACCTTCACAATTCCACCTCATTTCTTGTAATACAGTCAGATCAAATTTGCACCTATTTATTGTTCATACACTCCTGGAAATGGAAATAAGAACACATTAACACCGGTGTGTCAGACCCACCATACTTGCTCCGGACACTGCGAGAGGGCTGTACAAGCAATGATCACATGCACGGCACATCGGACACACCAGGAACCGCGGTGTTGGCCGTCGAATGGCGCTAGCTGCGCAGCATTTGTGCACCGCCGCCGTCAGTGTCAGCCAGTTTGCCGTGGCATACAGAGCTCCATCGCAGTCTTTAACACTGGTAGCATGCCGCGACAGTGTGGACGTGAACCGTAGGTGCAGTTGACGGACTTTGAGCGAGGACGTATAGTGGGCATGCGGGAGGCCGGGTGGACGTACCGCCGAATTGCTCAACACGTGGGGCATGAGCTCTCCACAGTACATCGATGTTGTCACCAGTGGTCGGCGGAAGGTGCAAGTGCCCGTCGACCTGGGACCGGACCGCAGCGACGCACGGATACACGCCAAGACCGTAGGATCCTACGCAGTGCCGTAGGGGACCACACCGCCACTTCCCAGCAAATTAGGGACACTGTTGCTCCTGGGGTATCGGCGAGGACCATTCTCAACCGTCTCCATGAAGCTGGGCTACGGTCCCGCACACCGTTAGGCCGTCTTCCGCTCACGCCCCAACATCGTGCAGCCCGCCTCCAGTGGTGTCGCGACAGGCATGAATGGAGGGATGAATGGAGATGTGTCGTCTTCAGCGATGAGAGTCGCTTCTGCCTTGGTGCCAATGATGGTCGTATGCGTGTTTGGCGCCATGCAGGTGAGCGCCACAATCAGGACTGCATGCGACCGAGGCACACAGGGCCAACACCCAGCATCATGGTGTGGGGAGCGATCTCCTACACTGGCCGTACACCTCTGGTGATCATCGAGGGGACACTGAATAGTGCACGGTACATCCAAACCATTATCGAACCCATCGTTCTACCATTCCTAGACCGGCAAGGGAACTTGCTGTTCCAACAGGACAATGCATGTCCGCATGTATCCCGTGCCACCCAACGTGCTCTAGAAGGTGTTAGTCAACTACCCTGGCCAGCAAGATCTCTGGATCTGTCCCCCATTGAGCATGTTTCGGACTGGATGAAGCGTCGTCTCACGCGGTCTGCACATCCAGCGCGAACGCTGGTCCAACTGAGGCGCCAGGTGGAAATGGCATGGCAAGCCGTTCCACAGGACTACATCCAGCATCTCTACGATCGTCTCCATGGGAGAATAGCAGCCTGCATTGCTGCGCAAGGTGGATATACACTGTACTAGTGCCGACATTGTGCATGCTCTGCTGCCTGTGTCTATGTGCCTGTGGTTCTGTCAGTGTGATCATGTGATGTATCTGACCCCCAGGAATGTGTCAATAAAGTTTCCCCTTCCTGGGACAATGAATTCACGGTGTTCTTATTTCAATTTCCAGGAGTGTATTACTCACTTAGTAGCTCTTGGCCTGTATAAATTTCTAATATTCCATGTCCAAACTCATATACCAGTTTGTTTTATCCATTATTATCTTACAGCCTAACAACTTGCTCTGAGGCTCATTTGTAATTATTTTAGTTGTTGTCAAATGTCCCTGGCCACATTACAGGTACTGTGCAAGATAAGCTCAGTAGTGGACTGCTACTTAACTGCTTCTGGACCAGCAGGGTTTGAAATTGGGGTTTTCTCCCCTAGGAGAGCAGGTTTTACCTCACTTCTAGAGCCACCTCCCCCTCCCCCCTCTCCCACCGCATACCCTGTACTGTAGAATATTTAAAAAGGAAGGATAGGTAAAAAATGAATAATGAAGATGATGGGTCATTGTGAGGAACACTTTGTCTGGATCCTCTGATGAGACCTCTCTTATACATTCAATCTGCCAGTAGCTATGCTACCGCGAATATAGCTCTCAGCTTCATTGGAATACACAAAATCTCTTGCCAGCACTGACATAAATGTGTTCTCTGAAGATATCAAAGAGCATGTAACCTGACAATACTTCGCTCAGGAATGACTAATGGTCACACACGTCACACTGAATTTGAAAAGTATCACTGTGTACTTAGGAAGGTATATTTAGTAGCTAGTTTCAGGCAGGACAAGATCACAGAGCAGGACTTTCAATCCTTCATATGTCTTGCAACTTATTACCAGAGTTCTATACCTGAATTCATTAGGTTTATAAGCCTCTTATACACTTCCTGAAGAGCAGAGTAAAAATCATCAGGACAGTTGAGGGTGAGGAAGTCCTAACACAGTTAAAGAACCTAGCAATGACGAGCTATTCTTGTCTACCCTTAAACTAGAAACTATTTATTCTTTCACATGACACCAGTAATTATGTGTTGTACTATGTCTTAAACTAAGAAATATATTGACAAGTATACTTGACAGTGTACAGTTCCTGACAGTTGGACATATATGAGCAGAATCACATGACCTGTGGTAAAAAGTGCAGTGGTGTGGCGCTCAATAGGGGGCATTTCATGGTAATTACTGACCATGTTGTACTCAAATATCTATTTGCCTTGAAAGATCCAACTGTTCAACTAGATGGGAGTTGCATCTCAGTGAGTTTGCCTTTGAAGTATTACACGGGCTTGGAGAAGCACATGTTAATGCTGGAAAACTAAGTTTCAAAGTATCTGTGATAGTTTTATGATGCTCTAGTGGAAGAATGAAAATGTGTAAAATCCAAAATGTCAGCTGCTTTCATGACAAGAGCAATTAATCAGTGACAAGTAAATGCCATATAAGCAAATGTGTGCAGTGTGATGTATCATGATGCCTTGCTACTTACACTTGAAAATGATGAAACAATTTGAAGAGTCAGTACTGCCTTGAAATGGAAGTCAATGAGATACAGACTGATGAGTTGCACCCTACTACTGGTGGAAACACCACATACAAGGTTCAGTGCAGTATATCAGAGACTATGTGCTACACAAAAATTGCTGGTAGTGTTTTTCAGTCCGGATTAATGAGGTAGACATTGTGTTTAGTTTAACCAAAAACCACCAAAAAAACAATATCTGGGACAGTCTAATGTAACAGGATGGCTGCATCTACACTACAGAAGAGGATGATTGCTCACAGGTCAAGCTAACAGTTGCAAATTGAGTCATCACATGAGCCATTCTAACCTGATAAGGTGGTAAGGAAATAAGGGGTGCTGTTGAGCAGGTGTCTGTGTGTTTAGCTTAAAAAGCTGGCTGATGTGCGGCTACCGTTCATCTGTTATACATTTTTGAAAAGTAGTGCTGTTGTTCCAGACCCATGTAATACTATTTGGGTTTTTGGAATAAACACACTTTGAAGAACAGTCAGAGGTTATTGGACAGCCTCCATCTGTTGAACCTGAGAACCTGTTGCTGGAACAATAACCACCATGCAACTGCTATCGTAGCCACACTGCTATGTGGGGCTGCCGACATGCGAACTCAGTCCAGCCCACTGGGTGTAGGGTAGCCTACCATACCTAATAATCAAGCTGAGTTTGAGTCTGTTGCGTAGCTAATAGGAAGCAGTTCCTGATAATTCTGCATATCTGTTTATCAGTAATAATATTTTGTTCCAGTGTTACTTTCATGATTTGTGCTACAGTATATCAGATACAAGCACCTAATTAAAGAGTCACCTAGAGAATGGAAGAGCCCACCCCGAAGCTACATTCTTGGCTTTTTTACAGATTCAGTTTCACTGCCTGTCAGACATTTAATATCAGTGGAAAAGTGATGGGGATTAGGAAAATAATGTTATAAAACCCATTCTGAATTAAGACACTATTAATTAAAAGTAAACAATGTGATTTTATTTTTGTAGCAAGTATTGTAATTATGAACTTCATTAGTATTTAAGAGCCATTAAATCAGGTAGTTTGGTCTGTTGGGTCTTCAAATATTTGGCTTGAATGCTCGGCTTATTGTAAATTTTTTTCTGTCGCTTAACAATATCTTCTGCTCTGCCAATGTTTTGTGTATACTGAAAATGCTAAGTTACACTATATATCTGATGCATTTACAAGTTGTAGATCCATATATAACTGACAAAATAGTTCATTTCACAGAAGAAAACAGGACAGAAGCAGAACACCTGCATTGGCTTCACTGCCTTGGAAAATGCTTTAGTGTTTGATCCAGTCTTTGGCATAATAACTGTTATATTTTTCTCAGTGAAGATACTACAGGCAATGGTGTACACATGTGCAAGGGTAATATACAAGGTTCGCAGGAGAGCTTCTGTAAAGTTTGGAAGGTAGGAGACGAGGTACTGGCAGAAGTAAAGCTGTGAATATCGGGCGTGAATCATGCTTCGGTAGCTCAGTTCTTAGAGCACTTGCCCGCGAAATGCAAAGGTCCCGAGTTCGAGTCTCGGTCGGGCACACAGTTTTAATCTGCCAGGAAGTTTCATATCAGCGCACACTCCGCTGCAGAGTGAAAATCTCATTCTGGAAACATCCCCCAGGCTGTGGCTAAGCCATGTCTCCGCAATATCCTTTCTTTCAGGAGTGCTAGTTCTGCAAGGTTTGCAGGAGAGCTTCTGTAAAGTTTGGAAGGTAGGAGACGAGGTACTGGCAGAAGTAAAGCTGTGAGTACCGGGCATGAGTCGTGCTTCGGTAGCTCAGTTGGTAGAGCACTTGCCCGCGAAATGCAAAGGTCCCGAGTTCGAGTCTCGGTTGGGCACACAGTTTTAATCTGCCAGGAAGTTTGATAATTTTCTTAGTTTTAGAAGTGAGTAATTGTTGATAAACTTAATTAGAGTTTCTGGAAACTTTCTTTTTCAAGAGGATTGTGCTATTTCTTTTTCTTTTCTTAGTAGTTCACCAGCAATGAGAAGTAACATAACATATTCTGTTTATTGTGATAAAGTCATGGGTATAACCATCAATCCATTATAAAGACATAATATGGCTCTCTGCTTTAACAAGAGTTTTCACAGTAGTACTATAGTTCCACCAACATATGACACTGGATCTAAGTTTGTGAAGCCTTTATTTATTTATTTCTCATACTTTGGTCTCTTTTTGTTCCATCAGATGGGGTACTTTTAGTCCATGTCTTACTTTGACCAAAAATTATGAAAAAGTTTGAGTGGCTCTTTCATGGATACTTCAGTGGGTAGTCAAGTGCACTCTTCTTGTCATAATTCTACATGTATTCCCTAGATGGTAGCATAAAGCACACCCACCAAAGGCATGTGCGTGCAGCTGTAACTGGCAGACATATTCTGTTTACTTTTGCTGTCTGGCTAAATCTAGCTATCTCAACAACACCATCTCTTATTTATGTTCCCTGTCTATTATAGTGAGTGCAGTAATGCAATCGCTAAATTTTGGGCATTAATGAATTAGAGCAGCTCCATAGTTACTCTGTGGAAGCTGGCAGACATGGAGGTACTGATACATAAATTCACAAGTGAGCCTGTTTGTATATTGTAATGCAGCTGGGTCAAGCTGCACTATCATTGCGATAAGGACATGCAATGATGGGCCAGACTGTGGTATATTTCCACACTGTTGGGATACAGAAGTGTTGATCTGTATGTGCCTGGAAGCATTGTAATGGTGAAACAATCATGCTACTAACCACTATAAATAACCTCTGTTTCTAGCACAGTTATGCATAGTCTGGCAGCTCCCTCTGTGACATCGGGTTCACATCAGTCCCTAACATGCTTTGGACCAATCAGTAGCCAATGCTGGTCTGGGCAGCCAGCTCCACCAGACCATGTCATGATTCTAAGAGTGCCCTGTGAACTTAGGTAACACAATGGAGAGCATTCCCCAGGCACAACAGCAGCACTGAACTTCTGCCTTTGAGGGCAATGACTTGCAGTCAGGGGAGTATTGCCACCAGCTCTCCACATCAAGGTGAGATTCTCTCCCAGTAGCCATGGTCACCAACAGGAATTCACTTAATGTACGTTTTGCTGTCACTGCTGTCTCAGGGCCACTTAGTGCAAGCTCAGACATGTGCTGCTGAGTGAGGTAAATAGTGTCAGCAAAAGCAGGATGTGGACGTCAAGTGGCCATCCCACTGCCACTGCCTTCTGGCCTCATTAGCACTGTCAATTGACTATGTGCCTGCAGAGGCTGAATCCAGGGGTGCCACAGCATTCTGGCATAGTAATCCAAAACCAATAAAATACATTGTATCTTGAAGCAGGATTTACATAGCTACCCTGTCAGCACAACTGTCTCTTCAACCCACCACTCCACAATCTATACTTCATAGCAGCTCCACTTGCTCCTGGACGCTGTAATGTAGAGTCGGGAGTACTTGTGGACCTTGTCTGGCAACTGCTACCAGCACAGTTGATCTCCACACAGCACAACTTCATAACTGAAGTATGTAGTGTTTTTACACAGTGGGGTGAGTGAGTAGACTATTGGCTATTGTAGTTGTTGTTTTTTTCCTGTTTTATTCGTAAAGGGAATGGAGTCTAAGAAAGTGATGTATAGGGATTTGAGGGTTATGTTTGTATAGCTAGGGGAACTGGTTGATCTTTTGTAATTCTGTGGTAATATGGAGGAGCATTATTTATGGCCTGTGAGATGCGGTCAGTGTAACTTGTGAGAGCATTCTGCACCAAATGCAGGCTCAGTACCAGTAATTGGTCTTGATTGCCATTGCTTTGAGTATATGGTTAATAGTGCACAGAGTTAGGATGGATGATGATAAGACCTAAGATGTAAGTATGTATGGAGTCAGCTGTTGTGAGTGAATTTTGTGTGCCTTAGGCTATATTGTAGATTAAGGTTCCACAATGACAAGTCTCAAACACAGGGTGTCACTAGTCGGGTAGCAGTTCAATCATTGGTTAATGAAATGGTGCAACTGAAATCAGATAAAGCAGACTTGTGTAATAGGCTTGTGGTTAGGGAGGAAGTACTGGAATTAGCTGAGAAACCTACTCCTTTATTAGATCTAGCCACAGCTAGTTTGACCACACTTTTCTCTGAAAAGTCAATTGACAGTGTAATGTCTTTTTTGAATGACCTGTAGTTAGCAGCTAATATTGAGGGTTGGTCACAGGTTCATTATTACAAGTGACAAAGTTATAATTAGTAGGGGAAGCCAAGATGTATGCCAGATGTACAGAGGGACTAAGAGGCACCTCAGACATTTGGTGATTTGAAAACAGGCCTGCTACAAAAAGTACAAGAAGCAAAACTACTTGAGTCTTGTTTGTGAGAAGTTGGGTAGTGTGTCAAAGAAGCATAATGAGTCAGTAGAGAATTTTACAGACAGATTACAGAAGGTGAATGTGCAGACACATGAATTAGGGGAAAGCGATGGGGCAAATAGAATCATATTCTGTGAAGCAAAACAGAGAGCATTGGTCACACTTTTGAAGGGCTCGTCACCTGATATGTATAGAAGGATGAGGATGATTACCCCAAAGGACTATACTCTGTGCTCATATCAGCCACAAAGTTTGAAGAAGTTGATGTAGCAACAGGAATATGGGATACGAGAAGAGTATTTTTCACTGACATGAGGTGTTATAGATGTGCGAGGATGAGACATGTGCAAGGTAATGTTTCCAACCTCGGTGTAGTAGATGTGTTGTTGTTGAACAATACCAGTGTGACTGTAAGGGGAAAAGGGGGTTGGATAAGCTGGTGTTAAATGCAAACAGAAACACCATGCCCACCATGTGGAGCTCCAAATTTTGATGCAAAAAATATGGATGCAGAGGTGAATTGTAGTATAGTGGGGATAATGAAGGGTAGTGAAGGGTAGAATGTACAACTTTTATTAGACAAAGGGGCACATGTATCAGTAGCAAGTATGCAACTTGTGGGTCAGTGGTGATTAAAGCCTCCACAATAGCATTTACGTGGAGTTGGAGATAGTGATGTGGAGTCTTTGAGTTGAGCAATGATGGATTTTCAGGGTGGGACACAGTGTTTTAGGCTATGTGTAGAAGTCATGCCCTGTGTAAATGATGGCTATTGCATGAACTTAAAGAATTGGAGTTTATGACAACACAGCATGCCAAAATTGACCTTAGGTGACATATAATTGAACTTAGGGAGACAGTCACCAACGAAGTATGAACACAATGTGCACTAATCTTAAGGGTGAACCACTTAAACTGCAGTCAGCAGCGGTAAGGATTAAGTCACATGTTAGTGTGTTGCAGGGTACCAGAAAATTGGCCTGTTAATGCATAGAGCTTGGTAGAAATGGTAGAAAATGATGTGTTAGACTCATCATGTTGCTTCGTAAGGAGAAGCTTAGTACATGTACAGCATAATGTAACAAGTCCTTAGAATGCCTTTTTTACCATAAACGAAGAGATCAATACAACACCATTTTCTTCACATTATGATTACATTTCCAAATTTACACCAAATCAGCTGTACAAACATACACTAACAACTTTGTCAGTGCATGGAGATATAATACACAGTGTAACTAAACCAATTTTATCACATAATAGAAAAATGCCATTCTGTGTAAAATAATTTCTCTAAAATTTTTGTATGTGCAGAGGAAAAGTAGAATGGGTTATAACTTTATTTAAATGTTCATTAGTGCATGCAAACTAAAGGCATTTTTGCACAACTGCATTTATATTGCTAAATCACTTCTCTCGCACATTGATTCAAAGACAGAATAATCATCAAATTTGAGTGGCTTAATTAAAGACATAAAAACACCAATTTTTCTCATGTTTTCATTTATCTGCTTTATTATAAAAAACTAAATACAACTAAACAAACAATTGTACAATCAAAGGTATTAAAACAATATTGATGAACTGACTTGTAAGTGTGGTGTACATACATATCAAAAAGCCTCTGTTTTTGTGTACAAAAAGAAACTGCTTTGTCAGTTGATCAGAGAGGGAGAGAGGTCAGTGGTCGAAGCTATTAGCTTGTTATGCTTTGATGCTTGTCAGTGTAGTACAGCAAAATGTGTTTTTATAAATTGTGTTTGATATACAGCAGAACTGAAGAGATAATGTAGCTTTTGGAAATAAACAAATGGAAAACATCTTGTGACCAGTTTAATAATCAAACAATCCTCTGCCCAACTTTTGAAAACAGCTGGAGAAAGCAAAAACAGATTTGCATTCCAACCAGACAAGTAGCAGAATTCAAATTCTTAAACTGAATGTATTCCTCTTGACATATAACTACAAGCACCGATACATAAACAGATGAACTGTCATCATTGTCATAGGAGCTATTGAGCAATCTAATACTGTTTGTATATGAGAGGGGTTTACAATGGAAGGTATTGGATGGGAAGGTGATGCCCATGAAGTCAGACAGTTTTGGTGCTGATGGGGTACAGCTCACCAAGGGAATGTTGGTAATTAATTTGTAAGTCCTGCATGATGTGGATAAGGACTCAACCCATGTGCACCATGATAATGTGCAAACCACCTATAGGGTTGCATTGTGTATGAAGTTAGAGCATCTTAGAGGTACAGATAGATTGGAAATGGAGAAAGTATTTTTGAATTTGAGGATTTTTTTCCTTGAGAATCTTTACCAGCAATACCTATAAAGCAGCATTGGGTCCTTAGAGGAACTGAGTCACTGGTATATTGTAGACCTTACTGTACTCCATGATGCATGCAACAAGTATTTGAGAAATTCATTGAGCAACTGCTAGTGGATGGGTTAATAGAGGAAACCACTAGTCTGTTGAGTGCAGCCATCATTGTTGTACTGAAAAAGTCACCAGATGGGACCAAAAGATATAGATCCTAATGTGACTACTGACATATTAACAGCAGAATAATAACCAATGCATATACAATCCCGAACATGACTGAAACTATTGACAGCTTGAGGCAATGTAAGTGCTTCTCTATCTTACATCTGAGCTGAGGAGTGTGTCCCAGCAGATAGATGTACACCCAGATAACCATCCAGAAACAGCATTCTCAGTCCCCTGGGGCCATTTTCAGTATCATAGAATGCCATTTGGGTTGAAAAATGACCCAGAAACATTTCAGTATTTGTTGGATGGAATGCCAAGGGGACTGAAACCTTGCAAGTGTGTGGTGTACCTGGATGATGTAATCATTTTTGCGAAGGGTATGGCAGAGCATACACAATGTATGTGAGAGCTTTTTAGAATATTACAAGCACTAAATTTAAAATTAAATGTGGAAAAATGTCACTTTGTATTAGAAGAAGTTATGTATTTAGGGCATATTATTAGGGGTTAAGATGAATCTCAGGTTGACATGGCCAATACGGTAATTTCCAGTTCCCAGTAATACTGAGGAGTTACAATCTTTTTTGCATTTAGGGAATTATTGTAGCAAATTTGTAGAAAGATTTACAGATATACAGATATGGTGTATGTAGGATTATACTTTTATATTCATTTGTGTGTAAGTTAGGTATTCAAGGGTTGAGTTTCCTTTTGTATGTCTGTATAACAGCAGACCTCTTGCAGGTGGCAGGGGTGTGATCGGAGTTCCCTGTTCCCAGGTTGCCATAGGTTAAAGTAAAACATGAGTGGAGTCCTCACCTTAGCAGTGTTGCACCTCTTTGCAGGGTGCATGGTGGAGGTGTTGCAGGTACTACCATTGGAAACCAGATTACTTTTTACAAGGCAAGAGGATGTGGTACTCACAAGCAACCTTTGGGCACTGTAGCTGACTCTTAACTTTGGTGAGATTCATCCAAGTAAGAACACAGGAGGTTATGCTGATCATGGAAGATGGTGATAGTTATGCAGTGATGTTGCTAACTAAACTTAAACATTGTCAGAGGGAGAGCATTACTATTTTCCCAATCTGGGTGGTGCATACAAGTACAAGCATGTGCAAGATGCAGTTTGACTTAGATAAAGCAGATCAGGATTGTTCAAGTGTTATACTGAAGCCCCGACCCTATTTTCAGCAAGCAGGTTCATACTGGATGTTTTCTGTAAACAGTACCAAAGTGGTAGTAGAAACTACTAAGAGCGAGGTAAGTTCATGGAAGCTGAACGTTTGGCTCTGCACAGGAGTGGAATACTTATTAATGGGACAACCTGTGACGTAACGTGGCCAGTGTTTCATCTATCAGCCTCTGTTACATGGGGAGAAAGTGGAAGATTACACACCAAAAATTGTGCTGGAGAAGCCACTAGCAATGCTTCCAGGGAACGTTTGACCTACCCGAATGAGACATTGGATGCTAACTTAATCTTGTCCTTAAACCAGCTAATAGACATGTAAGAGTGGCATGTTTCAGTAGAACAAATGCTTTCATATGTTCAGCAATATCAGGAGTAGTGACACATGAGCAAAACCATAAGCATCAAAACCACAAGCAACGCGTTAGTGTTCAATCCGTTTTGCGCAGCATTCCTCTACCTCAGACAAAGGGCCACTTGTCAATGTAATCCTCCAGTACCTGAAATACTGCTGGACTGGTTAACCATTTGTAAATGAGAAGGTATAATGAGTGCAAAAGCTAGATGTCTTAATAAGAGCGTTATGTTACAGGATGTAATTAGTTGTGATTCAAAGGGCAAGCAACCTTGCGTAGCGTTAAAACAAGTATTGTTGTTTACCTTATGAAGTGCCACTAGGGTGTGATAAGGGGATATTCATGTAACTATTTGTTTAATGTTTTGGAGGGGTTAATGGTTAAGAGGTTGCTTAAATGGGTCTGGAGGTTTTATGTAGCAGCACAAGGACCAGTGAAGCCAGTGGGCTGAGAATTATAGGAAGAATGTGCACCACTTTCAGTGCTTTGTTGCTGGATGTAAGAGGAAAAACTGTAAAATGACCTTTGTCATAACATTGTGGTGAAGTCTTCTGTTGCAATCGAACCATAGGTTCAGACCTGGGGCCCCAGTCTTCTCAAAGAGAGGAGGTATGTAATGCTGTTATTTTGGGCATTACTGAATTAAAGCAGTTCCATTGCAGCCATGTGCAGGGCAAGCAGGCAGGCTTGGAGGCACCTGTATGTAATTTCACAAGTGAGCCTGCACATACACTGCAAGGTGGCCAGGTAAAGCCACGCAATCATAGTGAAATCGCAGAAAGGCTGTGCAATGATGGGCTGACCTGCAGTATATTTCCACACAATTGGGACACAGAGGTGTTAATATATAGCGCAATTTGTTAGCAGCCTCCAAGACACCACATCAGATGAATTCGCAGTTGTGAATAAGGACTACCATCAGCTGTAGACTGGAATTATGACAATGAAAATTTGTGCCGGACCAGGACTCAAACTCAGATTCGTCAACCACGTGTCTTCGACCTGTACTTGAAAGTCACTTGCCCACTATGGGCAGATGAAGACGATATTGCAGTGCCTGTTGGCCCAAGTTCCTTTGCATGTCCAAAGGAACTTTGCACTGTAATCAGAATAACATAGGAACTGCAATATTGTCTTTATCTGCCAGTCCTTGACAAGCAACTTTCAAGTACAATGCTTGACCTGCATGGGAATGTACATAATGGATGTACAAGTACAGATTGTAGATGCATGGTTGACAACATGTGGATGTTTGGGTCTGGCCATGAGTCGTGGACGGATAGCCAAATGGTAAGGTGACTGCTCACGATAAGTAGGAAATCCAGGTTCAAATCCTGGTCCGGCACAAATTTTCATTGTCCTCATTCCATTCTACAGCCGATGGAAGTCCTTATTTGCAATTGCAAATTCTTTTGCTATGTTTCATAACAGCTGTGGTTACCACAGTGCCTGTTCCTTTGGACATCCATGCATGTCCAAAGGAACTTTGCGTTGTAATCAGAATAACACAGGCACTGCAATATTGTCCAAGACATCAGGTCCATGTCAGTTTCCAATACACTATGGGCCAGCGAGCAGCTGAAGGTGGTCTCAGCAGCCAGCTGCACCAGTTCAGCGTATTATTTGAGGTCCATTCTACAGCCTTACATTGCACAGTGGGGAGCCATCCCCCATGTGCCACAGCAGCACCAAAATTCTGCCTTGGGTGGCAACAGTTTGCAGTTAAAAGAGTATTGCCGCCATACCTTCTGACCAGAGTGAGCTTGTAACCCAGCAGCTGTGACTGCCTTTGGGAATTTAGTGGACATATGTGGCACAGGCACTGTGCACTCAGGGTCACATACAATTGGCTCAGGTGTGCACTGCTGAGTGAGGTAAACAGTGTCAGCAAAGCAGGATGTGGATGTCAAATGGCCACCCACTGCTGCAGGCTTCTGATGTCATCAGCATCTCAGTGGACCACGTGTCTCCAGAGGGAGAATCCAGGGATGTCATAACATACCAGAATTGTAACCAAAAATGAATAAAATCTATTTTATCTTGCACCATTGTTTTCCTAGCCATCCTTGGCTGGCACCATCACCTCCACAACTCATCATTCCACCACCTCTACACCACAGTGGTCCTACTTACCCTGGGTTGCTATAGAAGTAATATAACTAATAATAATTTTTATATAATAGTTGATCAGCAAGTTTCTTTTTGAGGGCATTGCTGCTGTGTATATGCAATGTAGGGCAACTCCAGTGTGGGTATATAGCACTGACATGTAGGAAGGAATCTGTTGTGGTTGGCCGGAGAGCCAACACAGGGTTACTAAAGGAGGCTGAAATGCACACGTTTTAGCTCACGCAGGCTGGCGTGAGGCCTGGAACATGACAAGGGAATCAGAATTGAGAAAAATGGACGTAGCTGGTGGAATACTTAACTTTAATCCATTAATGACGAACATCGCTCTTGACATTACATGGTTCACAGTACCAATAGCAACAGATAATGGCGCCTTGCTAGGTCGTAGTAAATGACGTAGCTGAAGGCTATGCTAACTATCGTCTCGGCAAATGAGAGCATAGAAGTCAGTGAACCATTGCTAGCAAAGTCAGTTGTACAACTGGGCGAGTGCTAGGAAGTCTCTCTAGACCTGCCGTGTGGCAGCGCTCGGTCTGCAATCACTGATAGTGGCGACACGCGGGTCCGACGTATACTAACGGACCACGGACGATTTAAAGGCTACCACCTAGCAAGTGTGGTGTCTGGCGGTGACACCACAGAATCAGTGTGGCGTTCATGTCTTTCTGACTTGCATGCAGTAAATGGGGAAACATGAACTACGGAGACATTATTACAAAATGCATCCAAACAGGACCAACATAGTGTTATTCTTTTCTTGGCTGCTGAAGGAGAAATGCTGGTAGACATCCATCAGAGAATGAATAATTTGTATGGGGGCAGCATGTCTATCAACAACCTTCATTGTGGAATGGTGCACAAAGTTACGTGCTGGCTGCAATTTGACGCAAGACACTGGTCAGACTGGAAGGCCAGCCTCATCCATTTCAAGTGGGCAACAGTCAAGCAGCCACCCTATAGTCCCCATCTCTCCCCATGTTATTATCAGGGCTTTGGTCCCTGAAAAACAGTGTTGAAGTTTTGACTATTTCTGTCACATGACGATGTGCAGCAGGCAGTTATGAACTACTTCAGGCAGCAGGATATGGTATTTTACCAAACATGTATCTTCAAACTGGTTCATTGGTGGGGTGATTGCTGGCAATTTTGCCTGGTTGGCATATCGATTCTGGACTGTATGGCCTTCAAATGGAAACTTTTTGATTGCTCTTAGTATAACAACTGACATGTAAAATGTAAAAACGTACATTTTCTTGAGCACTGCATGTTCATTAGGTTACGTGGCAACACTTTGACTAGTAGTCAAAGTATCCCCTCTACACGAAAAGAACCATTTCATTGGCATTTCTTGTATTTTATAGCACCTGTGACAAAGCAAGTTGTCTACCACCATTCTACTCTTTGTGCAGTCTTATTTCAGGTATCAAGGTCTATATAACATTTGTGCCAACTCACTTTTAAAAATTCGGATGTTAAAGTTCCTAAATGAAGCATACATTATGCAAATTGTCAAAAGTATTGAAACGAATTCACTGCACTAAACTTTATTATTTTGTTTGTTTAGTTTATTGCTCTGGTTGTAGTGAGCCAATTAGTTTCATCAGAAATGATGGACATCAAAATTATTGCATTTATAAAAATTCTTATGTCTAGCCATAGAGAAAATCTTATGAGCTAATAGGTAAATTTGGATAGAAAGACCACCTTAAAATTAAGGAGCTATTTTTCCTCTTTTCATACTGTATTTACATTAGCCCAAATGTAACCAGTTAAAAAGATCTTGTTAACTAAAGATTTCTCCAGGTCCAAATTTTCAGTGCCAATTATAGCCAAAATTTCAGGTATCTGCTGATATGCTTCTGACGGCCTGATCTTTCTGAATCAGTTGACACCAATATTAATGAACAAGAGACCATAATAAAAATTCGTAAATTTTCAGTAACTAAATTTCAGTATACATGATGAATCCCATGGTCATAAACCTGAAATTCTCAACAGTGTAAGCACAAATTAGTACTTAGATGCTGATCGTGGAAAATAATATGAAAATAAAATATAATGACAAAGTCAATAGCCAATAAAAGACAAATGTTCTCAAGTATAGAATTTATAATCTATCATAAATTAAAGAAGCTGAACAATATCCTGGAGCAAGTTTTTTTTAAGGCAAACACCCATGTTATTTCATTCAGTCTATTAATTCTACTCAGTCTGTTCTCCTGCTCATCCTGCTGTCATTTTGGGCATTCGGCTTTTAGACTTTGTCCAGCATAGCTTCAGGCTAGCTAGTCTGCATTTTAGCCCAGCCTTGGGAACTGTTTATGTTGTCTTTCCGTTTGTTTAATTCAGCCTAAGAGAACATATTTTATAGTTGTGAACAGTAGACATCAAAATGTATGTGTTACCATTAAGTCGAATAATATTTACAACTATGGTAACAGTTCTGTGACTTTTCTACTTAGCTGTGATCACATCATCTGTACTGTGTGCAATTTTGGTTTTTGACAAAGTAAGAACTATTAAGCTCCTCATACGTCTGTACTAACTACCTATGTGTAAACATTATTAGAGACCATAACAGATGTGGTCATCAACAGTATGATCTTAAGGATGCAATGAGAGATTGATGAACTTCCAATTTTGAACTTAAAAGGAGGCTTCTAGCTACTCATTTTAATAATAGATCCTACATCAGCATTTTTAGGTGGTTATCCAGTGAAACTGAGCAGCTACTGAAGGCTTATACCACAACAGGTAGGTTTAGTTATGTGAAATACTGTATTTTGTGCTCTCAGGGAGTAGGAATGTGAAGAGAATATGCCAAGAAATCATAAAAGATTATCTTCAACAAGAAGCTATAACAATGCTACTCCAGAAAATATCCAATTATCATTAAATTAAATTAAAAATGGTACCATAATGATAACTGCAGCTTCTAAAAAAGTATTATATAGCCAAAGGAACATTAATTAATAGGCTTCACAACTGGGACATGAAAAACAGTTTGACAAGCCCACTGTATTTTAGAATGAAGAGGAGACAGCTTTGGTGCACCGTGTTGCTGTTGGTTTACCTTTTGCAGAAGCTATGGGAAACCATGTTGTTGTTGGTTTCCCTTTTGCAGAAACTATGTGAAGTGAAGTTCATTGTAACATCCTTCATAAAACCAGATGTCCCCATGTATGAGGTAATAAAAGACTACAAAAAAGCTATCCTAGTTGCTAATGAAAAATTACGTCATTATCTTAATAGGAGAATCTAATGATGTGTATCATAACAGTGCAAAGCAGGCTGCCAGAGCAACAGTGAAAGCCCTCAACAGGCTACCAAGTATACGCACAACCTATGATTTAATTCCTACTTTGTGTCTTAACAAAGAAATCAGAAACACAAATAAGAAACTAAATAAAATGACTTAAGTGTTTTCGAATGCATCTTTTCATGAATTGCATGCCTATGAAAGAACCATGGAACATGGCCTGCACTTAAACAACACAGGTAAAAGATTTTTGTGCCAGAAAATAAGAGAACACACCAGTAATTTAAATAAGAGAACCAATCCTCAAATTTTCTTGAATATGGAATAACAAGAACAGACTAAAACACATTATTATGCCGATAATGTGAAAGAGAAACTTGTTCACCAGCAGCCCAACAAGTGGCTATACAAGATTCATCTAAAATTACCCCACCTACTGAACTTGTGATCTTACCATCACAGAGGGCATCATCTGCAAAAGAAGAGGGAACATTGTCTGCAAAGATTAGCTATCAACCACAGGATCAGTAGTATTTCCAACAGCAACAGCAGTAAAAACATCAACTGTAGATCTTGTGACAGCTGCTGGAGCAGCTCATGGATCCATGGGAATAAGTACCAGGAACAAAAAGTCCACACAAATGGACCAAACATTGTGGTACCCAGAGGTAGGGAAAATGTGATATAGCATGGGGAGCAATAGATTTTAGAAAATCAGTTTAAAAATGCTGCATCAAAAGTCCAGTGTGCCTCTAACAAATCAGAATATTAGAAGTCTTATTAGCTGCTTAAGTAAGCATTATTTTCATAATGACAGAGCATGGTTTAAAGCAGAGTGAATTAAAGGTTTTCAATGTAATGGGATACAAAATTGTAGCATATTATTCCAAAACTGAGCATAAAAGTGAGGAGTAGCAATATATGTAGACAGCAGTCACACAAAAGATTTCAAATTGCACAGATATTTTATTTGAAGCTGCAGCAGCACAAAAAAGTTCATGGAGGAAAAATGGCTTTTAATAGGAATATATTGTTCACCTAGCTCAAGCATTAAAACTTTTTATTGCAAGTTAATGTGCTAATTCATAAAATCATGAAAAAATACATTTTTTATATTGATAGTAGGTGACTTAAATATAAATGGCGTATGCTGAAAATCAGTGGCTATGCAAGAAGTTTTCATAACATTATGACATAAAATCTCCAGTTTTGTGTAAAAAATCCAACAAGATATACAGAAACATCAAGCATTTTAATAGACCATGTTCATCAAATGTACCTACACACAGGCAAAAAGTTCAGGTTTTGAATTCTATTGTTGCAGACCATTTTGGACAAACAACTGAGCTGTGAGGACTACATAGTGGCTGACTAGAAATTTTACCAAAATCAGAAAATGGGATGATGTGTACATAGAGGCCAATGTAGAAAAGAGCTGGGAATCTTTCTGTGGTGTATTTAGACACTACACAGAAATATCTTGTCCTAAAAAATACAGAACTATTATGGGTAAACCAAACAGAAAATGGTACACCATAGAAATTAAAAAAGCAAGGGATGAACTGACTGAGTTCAGTGAAAATTACCAGAAAGATAAAGGACACGACAGCCATGAGGCTGACAGGAGGAAGAAGAAAGCGCACACTAGGATGGTAAGAGAAGCAAAAGCTAGCCACCAAAAACTTTAAATACAAACGTATAATATCTCTAAAATGTGACTCTTCAATCTTTCCTCGCAGATCTCTAAAATTGTCTGTAATTATATAAATGAGAACAGAAAAGAGTCACTTGTTTAAAAGATCCAAGTATAATATTGACAAGGGAAGGAGAAAAAGTGACAGATCCACAACAACTGCAATACAGTGAGACTTTGATTTTACATTCTTGGATTTTATGTTTTTTGTGATTCAGCACCATAAATTTGTACCTCCTGTGAAAAATCCATGATTAATGCCAAAAGTGCCTCAGTTTTACATTTCTTCCTAGTAAGATTTACCTCAGTTCTAAGTTCTTACTCAATGTCTCACTTGACTCTGTCCCGTTTCCTTCCTATTGACATCTGATGTAACTGAAAAAGTTGTAAGTGGCCCAAAATACAGATTGTTTGCTCTATGATTGGTGGCAGAATTAAGGGAATATTTTAGGCCATTTTGGAGAGGGGAGACACGAGAGGTGAAATACTGACATAATTCACAATTGGTGTTGCCAACACAATTTGCAACATTTGGCTTTACAGCAAAATTATGGTAAAACTATTGCCAGATTGCAGTGGTAATGGAAAGTGTTGTGCACCAAACCAATACATGATGAAAGAGTCCAGCCACCACTTTTTCTTGTGCCATTTATAACTCAGTATCATCTTTTTGCATGTATTTCTGATGTGCTGTATTGAGCAACAATATCAGTTGTCAACCTTTTCAATTCACTCACAGAGTCTCGAAGAGAATGCTCAGTCATAACTGAGGAAACGTCACCCATTTCTGTTTAGTGAATTCTTATTGGTTGGTGACATGGAAAGTCACCCAATAGCCAGCACAGCCACCACAGCATGCTAAAAACACATAAAATGAGCCCACCTGCTGGGTGTGTGGAGGAGGGGAGTGGACCTTCAGTGGCAGGAGTGCAGGTAGTGGGGAAAGCATTTTGTGAAGTGCTGAAAATATACTTTTTGTGCAGATGATGTGCTATGATAGAGATGTCAAATGGAAATAGAACATGGGTTTTGCGATAGCACATTTTAAAGACTTCTCTGATCAAATCTGACATGATACAGTTGTAACAACTACATACACTACTCATGTATATACTTTGCACCACACACTGTAGATAGTAAAAGTATTTAGCGAGTACTTTGACCCTTTGAAAGCTTTTTTTGTGTTTGCCTTTAAATTCTTTTAAACAACTGGACTTTTGTGGCAGAAGAGGAAAAGCTGCAGACATAATAAAAACCTTTCTTGAAAACAGGCAACAGTGTTGACATAAAAGTTTTCTAGGTTTGGTACCGTGTCATAATGTAAAAACTACTGCAGCTATATAAAAACCAATGTTTCGGCCACAATTGCAGCGGCCTTCTTCTGGGTGCTGCAATTGTGGCCATAACGTTGCTTTTTCTATAGCAGCAGTAGTTTTTACATTATGACGCACTACCAAACACAGAAAACTTTTATGTCAACTGACTCTGGCCGTGGAAGCCTACGCAATTATATTAGGCAACAGTCTGTTGAAATAAAACACAAATCCAGAAATACAGAGAAAAATGTCTACTCTGATTTTCTGCAGTTACAATATAGTAGCACAGAGTTTAGTACAGGGACATCTGCTCTTTATCTTGTACGGGGTGTCCATGATTAAAATTCCAGCTTCAAAACACTGTAGAAAGAGACCTGCCGCTTAAACTGACATAAAACTTGAACAGAATGTTATTGACGGGGGACGGGGGGGGGGGGGGGGGGGGGGGGACATGCCATGGGGGAGGTGGGGGGGACAAAAATTTAACCAATAGATGGTGCTTTAAGCATCAGAATATACACACCAACAGAGGGGTGGCACATGGCTGTTCCTCAGTTTGCATCCAAGATGTCTAACAGTACTGTCTCCATGAAGGATGCTGCTGTTAAAGCCCTCTTACAAGAACGGTGACTGTGCACCAGTAGCCCTGCAGAAGTTCCATACACTCTAGGGTATGAAAGAAGGTGCTTGTCTGATGTCTGCTAGGGGTCTGGAGAAAATGATAACAAAAATTAAAAAAATAGCTTCTTTTGTAGTGCAATGAGACAGAGGGAGGAAAGCAGTTGATCCCACGTGTCTGGAAGATGTGGCCTCAGCACTGTAGAAGGGCTCAAGTAGTGGTGTGCAAACATATAGCGCAGGGGGGATTGACTGAACATTGGACATGCCTGTGAGTAAGGTGTGTAAAATGCTGCAAAACATCCTGCGTTGCTATTCACACAAAATCACCCCTGTGAGGAATTGCTTCTTGCTGACGTGCCAGCAAGACAAATGTTCACTCTGGATTTTCTTGCTCACATGATAGTGGACAGTGAATGGCCTTGGAACATTCTGTGGATACATGAAGCACATTTCCATCTCCAAGGACATGTCAATACACAGAATTGTAGAATATGGACTACAGAAATTTCTGCATGAACATCATGCCTTGCACAGCCAGTGAAGTGGTTGCAGCAGAGGCATTTCAGAAATGCTGTAATTATGAACCGTCATTTCCTTACAGCCTGGCTGTCCAGGTCACCTGACCTCAATCTATGTGACTCTGGTTGTGGGATCATCTGAAAGATGTTGTGTCCAGTGCTCCAGTTATGAATGTAGCTGAATTGAAGGCACACATTGTGCAACGCATTCTGAATGTGACCCCAAGACACTCTGGAAGATGGTGTTTCTTAATATCAACTTATGGCAGAAAACAGTGTATAGCATGTTGAACATGTTTTGTGCCAGTCTCACAACAATTAGAAACTGATGTAATTTTGATTTTTATGCAATTGGTGTCAGGACAGTTAAAAACCAATTTTTTCCATGCGATATGGTACGACTTTGCCGTAGTGGATGGGCTCATGTAACTACGTAACAGCTGTTGACTGTCAAAATTATGCAGTCACAGATATTGAAAAATAAAGATGTTGTAATTTACAGGTTAAATCATAGCCATTGTATCACAATTTATCTGTTATTTTTAGCTGACCTTATTTATGTTAAGACACTTACAGCACCAGCTATTGTTAAAACTTATGTTATTCTGAGCAGTGATTCCCTTTCTAATATGTTCTGAAACTAGAACTTTAATTATGGACACCCTGTGTATAAATTGCATTACCACCACAGAAAACGAAAAAGTAATTATGTATTCTGATGACCCAACTTTACTAGTATGTAGTGACTCAGTGAAGGATTTGGAAAAGAGAGCCAGTGAGACTATGCATATGGCAAAAGGATATTTTAAAGAAAATAATTTATCGATCAACAGGAATAAAACAATACGTACAAAATTTGAAAGACACAGGACTAACAGCTCAGAGGAGTTTCCTCTGAGCATTGGGAATGCAGACTTAGAAGAAGTGGACTGTAATAGTTTTCTAGGAATAGAGATAAATTTATGACATGGAAAATCACTTTGGTAAGATCTCATCAGAAATAAGTAAAATATATTCTTAATGAAGAGAATGAGCTGTATGATGGACACTGAAAACTTGTTAAAAAAGTACTACAAACTTATCTACCCAGACACATTTTACTGTATAGCAGTATGGGGGAAGCAGCAAATCTACGCATTTGGATAATTTTAAAACTTCAAAAGAAAGCCAACAGATGTACAGCACAACTATTGCAATAGGAATTAATTGTGCCAAGCTTATAAATACATGAGACAATACTTCTTCTAATGCTAAATTGTATAGCACCATTAAACAGAGATTTTCATGACCACAACACAAGAACTAGAGAAAATTATGTTATGAACTCAGTAATTTTAAACACTTTATATTTTGCATTTCATACAGAAATATCACTCAGCATGGCTAACAAGGCCAGAGTGGGTGTTTCTGATCCCTGATTTTCAGACTGTTATCACTCAGTGGTTACATGAGGTGGAAGATATTGAATAAAGTGATGCTGAAACTGCCAACAAAAGTGATCCTGAATGCAACGGTGAACACGATATTGAATCAGAACTCGATATATCAGAAAGTGATGAGTGTGAACGAGTTAGAGAAGGAACAAAACAGAACACTTTCTATGGATGCAACCGCTATAAGTGGTCAACAGTGGAACCTAAGAGAAATGTTCAAACGCCTGCTCACAATATTATAGTACATCTTCCTGGACTCAAATGGAATGTGCAACGTCTTGGCCATTCTTATACACCACTGCAGGTATGGGAATGCCTTTTTTCAGAGGAAATGCTAACTGAAGTTGTAACACACACAAATGAGAAAATCAAACAATATGGAAGTAGATATGCGGATGAAACCAGAACAGAATTGAAAGATGTTTCACTGATAGAAATGAAGGCCTTTATTGGATTACTGTACTATACTGCAATTTTCAAATCCAATAAAGAGAATCTTGAATTTCTCTTTGCTACCAATGGTACCGGTCATGATATATTTCGCTGCACAATGTCATTGAAACGAATATGGGTTTACTAAATACAAGACCCTGGGTTCATATCTGCCCAAGAAAAATAAAACAATGCTATTAAATTCATCTATGCATCACTATAAAAGCATGGGCAATGAGACAGGCAAACCTTAAATAATACTTTTTTTATAATCAAGCAAAAGGAGATGTTGACAGATTAGATAAAAAATGTATGACCTTTTCAACTAGCTGGTGCATCTGTCATTGGCCAATGGCAATGTTCTTTGAAATTCTTAACATTGCTGGTGTAAATTCACATGTACTTTATTCAGCCTTCAGGGACAATAAACCCCCCTCAAGATTTGATTTCCTAAAAGACCTTTCAAAGCAACTGTGTGAGATGTACCTAAATGACAGGTTACTCAATTCAAGACTACCTAGAGAACTCAGAGGTTCTATTGTACATATTCTCAATAAGCCATTGCCTTCTTCAGTGCAAAATGTTGGTCCAGTGAAACAGAAGAGGTGTTTCCTGTGTCCTCAATCATTGGACAAGAAGACTGAAGTGGTCTGTATAAACTGCAAATGACATATTTGTGCATCCTGTAGGCACTCGATCTGTTTCAAGTGTATGAATGAATGAAAATTTGCTCAAGTTCAGGGTTTGTGGAATTACATTAAATTGAACCTTACCTGATTAATCTTTGTTTTGTTCGATATTTTGAACACTGATGCACATATCTGAACTGCTCTTAATTTCCGAAGTCATGTTTTAAATTTTTTTCAGTAATTAACATATACTTTGCAATTTGAAGCTGGTGAGCTAAGGAGGTATTAATTTTTAAAAAGGCCATTGTTATGTTTTGATTTTGCAAAGCTGTTTTGGTGTCAATACAGACTAAATATCAATGGGAATAGCCTGTATTCCTTACTTTATATTTATGTTGAGATGCTTGTCTAGAAAATTTGATGAGTCTGGGGTATGTAAATACCCCACGACACAGTTTACTTCATAAAACATTCACGACACTGACTGAGGGTTAAAGAAATATTGGAGACACAGTTTGGATGACTGGAAAAATGCTTAAAAAAGGAGATCACAAATTTTGCCAAAAGATAGTTTCCTGATATTATTAACAACCCTGTATGATAAGATCAAAGGCTCACAAGAATGTGAAACTGTAAGCTAGCATCTTCTTTAAGGATTCAGAAAATGTACTATCTCTATCTGGCCTTTTAATCCAAAGCAGGTACTAAGCTGCCTACCTGTACAAAATAACTCTGACTCGAATGAAATTAAACCTAAGGTTTTCAGTGCATTGATAGATATTTTGAAATCCATGAGACATGAGGGAAACACCTAACCTCGCAGACACCATTCCAAAGTAAATGTCACAGCAGGAAAGTGTTTGTGCATGAAGGACATTGTAGACGATCCAAATTCCTCTTCCAGTGAGGACAATGTTGCAGATTTTTATTAATTAAATACAGGTAAAGTCATGTATGACTGTATAATATATACTATTTTATTTATTTTATTTATTTGCAGCTGCTGATGATGTGGGAAAATTGTCTGAACATGCTGCTGAAATTCCGGAGAATTCAAGAATGGCTCAACCAAGTGTAAAAATCAATGACTTGGTGATTATTTGTGTGCCAACAACACACAATGTGCACGAGTACTTTGTGCGTGAAATTCAAGAGATAAATGGCTAAGAATTTCTTGTTAGGTTTCTGAGAAAACAGAAAAATAAGTTTGTGTGGTCAGAAATGTTGGATTAAAGTTTAATATTATGTAAGCAAATAGCTTTATTACGTAGTAAACCAGATGTTTTGAAGTGGGGTTTATGTTACTCAAAAAAAGGACTTGAAGACTTTTCTCTTAATTGAATTGTTTAGGGAGGTTACTGCCAGGTCATATTGCAATAAGTTCAAATTTAGATCAACACGTATGTATAATATGTTTACCATAAATGATAACTGTGCTATAGCTTCATTGTGGATGATTAAAAAAGTTTTTAGAATACAAATTTGTGTTTACATATTATGATGATGATGATGATGATGATGATGATGATGATGATGATGGTCTATTTACACTTTTCATTAATCCTGTGGAAACAGTCAAAGCTACCCCAACCGTGGATTAATTTTGATAGGTGAGAAAAAAATTATTTCCCTTGATGTGTATGCTTTTAAATAAAGTTGGGTATATCGTTCAGTAGCTAGATGGTTTGCCCATAAAATACCACATTCAGTTTGAGGAAAATATTTACATATGTTTTGATGTCGCATTTAAATTAAAAATATTGCACAAAGTTTCCCCATTTGACGGTAGTGATACTGGAGTCATCAGCACCATATATATGCATAGTTTCACACACAGTTAGAAAATATATATTTGCAAACACCAAATACACACACAACAATAGTTTTGGTCACAGTTAAAAAATATATAATCTACAGTTGTGCATACATACAGTTGCCAGCACAAGATCTTTACATGATTTTATATGGAATTTATGGCAGAATCTCTTATGTAAGGATTTTGTACATAGTACTTGGTTCTAAGAACTACCTTATGCTGTAACAATAGACTGAGACTAGGTGACATTTTAGTTTTTGTTTGAATGCAGACAGTGTTCATAAGTTCTTGATGCTGCATGGAAGTCCTTTGTGAAATATGCATCCAGCTTTTTCAGTATCTTTGTTGCTAAGTTTAATTGTATATATGTGGTAATTTTTACATCTTGCGCTGTTGTTCTGTATATTTTTGTTCAGCAAAGCTGTACATTTTATTTCCATAATTGCTTCATGTGTGTACAGTGCAGGCATTGTCGGTATTAGTAATTCCTTAAATCTATTTCTGCAGAACTGTCTTAGTGATAAATTTCCAATGCACCCAATAGCTTTCTTTTGCATTTAAGGTACTCTACATATCAGTATATTAGCTGGACTGGGATATTCATTATGAGAAATGTGGATAAATACCTTATTACACATTTAGTTGCATATCATTGCTGACAGTTTGTGACATTTTTCTCAGGAGAAATAATTTTTGAACAAATTTTATCTATTTGAGTCTCCCATGATGTGAAACTGTCCATCATTGAGGCCAGAAACTTGCTGTAATGAACTTCCGAAATAACTAAGTCCCCAAGCTTGATACCAAATTGTGTAGTTTGATTGCCTGTTTTCTTGTATTTGCATTAAAGTTGCTTTAATTCCATTTACAAAAAGGTTGCAACACCAAAATATTTGTACGCCCTCGCTGTCTCTAAACATGTCATCATTTTTAGGTCATTTGCTAATTTGCTGTTGACTAATAGTGATATGTCATCAGCATACATGATCACTGTTTCATTTATATCTTCTGGCATGTCATTTACGTATAGAACAAATAGTAATTGTCGCAATAATGAACCTTGCAGTACATCATGTTTTACCTCTTTGAATGTTGAAATCACACATGGCTTAATAATATTTATTGCTCTGCCTCGTATCCCATACTAGTTTAATTTTTCTAATAGAAGTCTGTGACACTCACAATCAAAAATGTTTGAGAGAGTGAGGAATAGGCTACAGACTTGTTCCTATTTTTCCTACATCTTGACTATATATCCTGTGAAGTCTGCAATTGCTGTCTGTGGTGATCGACTTCTTGTGAAGCCATGCTCTGCCTTACTTATTATGTTATGAATTTCTGTGAAATTTACTGTCCTATCCTTTATGGCTATTTCTACAATTTTAGATACTACAAATCAATTTCAAAAAATGCTGAGGAAGCAAAGGCTGTTGCACTCTTAGTTTATAAGAGAATGTGCAAACAATGACAGGCAAAAGTTAATGGAAATTTGCATGTCTGTAAAAAGATTGATGTGCATAGCTTACAACAGCTACCATGATCATACCTTAGTAATAGATCGTGCTGAGAACCTGAGGAAATTCTGGTTGTACGTAAAATTGCTAAGTGCATTTAAGACTTCTATCCATTCAGCTGGCCAGTCGCGGTGGTCTCGCGGTTCTAGGCGTGCAGTTCGGAACCGTGCGACTGCTACGGTCGCAGGTTCGAATCCTACCTCGGGCATGGATGTGTGTGATGTCCTTAGGTTAGTTAGGTTTAAGTAGTTCTAAGTTCTAGGGGACTGATGACCACAGCAGTTGAGTCCCATAGTGCTCAGAGCCTTTTGAACCATTTTTCCATTCAGCTGTTGATCAGTTTGGTGTGGCAGTAAAAGATAGCAAAGGTAAAGCCAAAGTTTTAAATTTATCATTTAAGAAATCATCCACACAGGAATATCATACAAAGATACTGCTGTTTGACCATCGCAAAGACTTCCATATGGAGGATGCTCCACTGGTGTAGAGAATAACTGAAAGAGTTGAAAGCAAATAAGTTGCCAGATCCTGGTGGAATCCCAATACAGTATTACAAAGGTACTCTACAATATTGGCTCCTCACTTAGATCACATTTATCATGAATCTCTCGCTCATCATGAAGTCCCAAGCAATTGGAAAAAAGCTCTGGTGATTCCTGTGTATAAGAACGGTAAAAAAATGGACCTGCAAAATTACGGACCAATATCTGTAACATCAGTTTGCTGCAGAATCCTCGAACATATTCTCAGTCCAGATATAATAAATTTTCTTGAGAGGGAAAAGCTTCTGTCCACAAATCTGCATGGCTTTAGAAGACATCACTCATGTAATGAAACTCAATGTGCCCTTATCTCACATGAGATTCTGTGAGCTGTGGATAAAGGGCAACAGGTGGAGTCCATATTCCTAGATATCTGAAAAGCATTTGACAAAGTACCACATTGCTGACTGTTAACAAAGGTACAAGCATACAGACTATGTTCACAGATATGTGAGTGGCTCAAAGACTTCTTAAGTAACAGAACCCAGTAGGTTGTTCTTGAAGGCAAGTGTTCATCAGAGACAAGGGTATCGACAGGGCTGTACCAGGGATGTGTGATATGACCACTGTTATTTTCTATATACATAAATTATCTGTTAGACAGGGTATGCAGCAGTCTGTGGCTGTTTACTGATGATGCATTGAGACGATTTTATACTCTAATCTCCTTTTATTTCTTCATTGTATTAACACTGATCTAAGTAATAAATCCAAAGTGCAGATTAACAGGAATAAAAGCGAAGGAAGGCAGTGGTCAGTGTATATAAAAAGAAGATGCCATGAATTAAAGAATGCAGACTTCTAGTTTCAAATAGTTGTGAATTTTTTAACATCATATGGGGCAATTAAAACTGATATTGAAAGCAGAATAGCTCAAAACAAGAAAACATTTTCAAAAGAAAAATCTATCAAGAGTACTGAGAAATATTTGTTCCAGAACGAAAAAAAGCCTTTAAGCTTCCTGAATGAGAAAAATGTTGTCCTATAAGGGCACTCAGAGCTGAAGCTCGAGCAGTAGAATGCTCATGTGAACTGATCCCTCCAAGCACAGGTTTGATGAGAGTGCTAACCTCACTCAACAGTTACAGTTTTGAGTTCCAGACCTGGCCAGATACACAGTTTAAATTTATCAAAAATTTTACTATATTGTGTACTTTGCTTCCTATGTAATATCTCTTCTCTACACCTCTTAAGTGCAGTATTATAATCTCCACAGTAAGAATTATGAATGGTTTCCTTTTGATGATGTGAGACTACACTAGCCTAATAATTATCTTATGCAGACTAGTGTGAATACATTTACAAGTTTGTGATACTTTTTTGTATTAATTTGTGAATAAAAGGTGTTTACAATTTAGGCTTGTTCCAAATCATTCACATCCATGTCACTTAGTACCTATGGAAGCAACATCAGTGTATCACATCTTTTGTAGAAATTTATTATGCACTTCTGTTTTCCCAATTTGTTCCACATCGTTGAGGATCCCTTTGCAAGGGGTCTATGGAAAACACAGTGCACCTATGCTATTTTTTATTTTTATTTATTTATTTGGTCCTGTTGATTACATATTATACAGCCAGTGTACAAGTAATATAGGACAAGTCAATTGATGCAATTACAGTTGTACATTAACATGTATACATCACATTGCATATACATTGGTTTTTTTTACAAGAACAATTACTTGAATGCAGTATTAAAGCCTGCATAATGCCAAAAACAGTTTAAGTGATTGTTTAAAATAGTAGAGTAAGTGACAGTGCATATTTTTATGCTACTGACATATATATAAGGAAGTAAATTTTCCTCATGGTCATGGTTTGAATGAATAAAAGTTTTAACTGCATTCCTTAAGAAGAGGTTTAAATGAATGATCAAGAGAGTGGGATACATGGGTGTTCACATTTTCTCATAATGAAACAGATAAATTTACATTTTATCACCACAATTTCAATTAAACTACAAGTAACAACATCACACTTTATCTTTAAGGGAGTGCTTTTCTTAGGCAGTTTCCCCCACTCTTGTACCTCATAACTCTAAGTATTCATTCATTTTATAGAAAGTTTGTTCAATGAGAAATAATTTTAGTTTCCTTTTGAAAACCTGTCCATTATTTATTCCCTTTTTTATATTGATGGGGAGCTTATTGAAGATCTTTATAACTGACTCAGTAACTTCCCTATGTACTTTAGTGAGAGATGCAGAGCCTTGATGAAAATTTTTCACCTGTCTTGTGTCATGGTTGTGGATGTCACAGTTTTTTTGAAACAGTTCCCTGTTGTTGGCTACAAATAACATCAGTGAGTATATATACTGACCTGTGATGGTAAGTATTCTGAGAGATTTGAAGAGACCTCTGCAAGATGTCCCATTAGGGGCGCCAAAAATTCGCCTCACTGCTCGTTTTCATATTCTGAAGACTTTTTCAACACCTGTAGTATTTCCCCAGAACATTATGCCATAGGAGAGAACAGAATGGAAATATGCAAAGTAAATATGCAAAGTATGACAACAACACTATTTCTCTGTCTACTAACGGATGGAGAGCTCTTAGTGCAAAGCACAATGACCTAATTTTTTTTGCCAGCTGATCAATTTGTTCTTTCCATCTTAGGTGACTGTCTATCTGGATACCAAGGAATTTTGTATGTGTGGTTTCATTAATTTTTTGATTGTTAACATGTATTTCAGGAGCTTTATTTTTTGTCAGAAACTGTATCATATTGGTTTTTGAAATATTTAAGGTTAGGTTATTTGCCGTGAACCATTTGTGTACTTGAGTGGAGACTGTCATGGCTGTATCCTGCATTGTGGAGTTGGGTCCTTTTACGAGGATACGTGTATCGTCGACAAACATTACTATTTTTGCTCTGTTGTTAATTGTGATTAGTAGACCATTAATGTAAATCAGGAAAATTAATGGCCCAAGAATTGAGCCCTGTGAGACTCCATACTTTATATTTCCCCAGTCTGATGTTAATGCTGTTCCTGTACAGTCTGATGTTAATGCTGTTTCTGTCCCTCTTAAAGCAACCCTTTGCTTCCTGTTCTGCAAGCATTATTCTAACCAAGTCAAAGATTTGTCTTTAATGCCATAATGTGGAAGCTTTTTTAAGAGTGTGTTGTGATCTATACAATCAAATGCCTTGGCAAGGTCACAAAAAATCCCCACTGGATACCTTTTGTAATTTAGTTCACCTAAAATTTCATCTGTTATGTTAAATATAGCTCTGTCAGTGGAGGAGCCCTTACGAAAGCTGAACTGTGTAGGAGCCAGTAAGCCATTTTGTGTAGTGTGACTATAAATCCTGTCATACACTATTCTCTCCAATACCTTTGAGAATACTGACAGAGGGGAGATGAGCTGATAGTTGGATATTTCATCCCTTGCTCCACTTTTGTGAACTGGTATCACTACTGCATGTTTTAATCTATCTGGGAACACACCAGTTTCCATAGATCGTTTACACAAATAGCACAATATATAACTGATTAAATCTGCACATTATTTTAGAATCCTACTTGATATGCCATCGTATCCACAAGAATCTGAGTTTTTGAGTAATTTTATGGTTTTTTCAATTTCTTTAGGGGTTGCACTTCTGAAATGAAGTGCTACTTTAGATGTCATTTGCATGTGGTTTAGTAGTTCAATAACTTCTGTGTGAACCTGTTCATTATGGTTCACTGTTTTTTCAGCTACAGAGAGAAAAAAATTGTTGAAATCTGAGGCTGCAGCTTTGTGTTTATTACTGTCAGTTTTTATGTTCCTATTTGTCTCACTTTTTATGATGTGCCATATGGTTTTTATTTTATTGTTTGAATTGCTAATTTTTTGTGCATAGTGCAACTGTTTGGCCTTCTTGATTACACTTGTTAGAATTTTACAGTATTTCTTGTAATGTAACGTTACTGCTGGGTCTGTACTAGTCCTCTGTTGTACATACAGATCTCTCTTTTTGTTACATGATATTTTTATGCCAGTAGTTAGCCACTCTTTCCTTTTACTACAGGTGGGTTTGATTTTAATCTGTCTTTGGGGGAAGAAGCTTCAAAATGTTTAAGGAATGAGTTGAACTTCTCATTCACTGTGTCAGCCTGGTATACTTCCTCCCATTGTTCATGGCATAAACTATTTCTGAACAAGCACGTAGATTCAGCATTTATTGATTTAATATGTTTAACTTGGTTACAATGGCCATGTGTTGTTTTTCTGTTGGCAACTTTTAGGGTTGTCATTTGACCGTCGTGATCAGACAGACCATTTGTTATTGCCCGTGTCATCACTTCATTGTAATTTATGGGATCTAGGAACATATTATCAATCAGGGTCTTGCTGTGCCCATATACTCTTGTTGGGAATGAGATCATGGGGAGCAGATTGAAGTGATTCTAATAGTTTCTGGTTGTTATTTTTTTGGAGTAAGTTTATATTAAAGTCACCACATACAGTGACATTACTATTGTTTCTATAACGTTTAGTAAGAACTGTTTCTAGCTGAGAGAGAAATTTTTGAATGTCTCCCATAGGTGACCTGTAAACTGTGACTATGATCAGGAACTGTGTTTCAAGCAAATTTGACTGCACGACATTCAAAGTGCTGTTCAATACAATATTTAGATACATCTATAACTTGTGACCTAATAGCATTGTGTGTGTAAATTTCCACTCTGCCTTGTCTTAAATTGCTCTGACAGTAGGAAGAATCAATTTAATAACTATTTAAATGTAGCTGATTAATTTCTGTGGCTTCCAAGTGTTCACCTTACATGCTGTGTTAGACACAGCTTTGGCATACCTTGTACTTGATGCTACTTGTAGTCCATATACCCTTGTTTAGTAGAATTGTATATTAATATTGCTTGAAATATGTTTACCCTACACATCAACACAAACATAAAGTTCCAAGTAGTAACAGATTTAAGAAAACTGATGAAAGCTATCCAGACCAAGCAGTAGGAGCCGTAGCTAATAGTTATGATGACCAACGGTTTGAGCAGCTGATGGACATCAGAGTCAATCTGACAGAACCAAACAATCCTTCAATCACTCCCTGAACTATCGCAGGCCCTCCACATTCTTTGAAAGAAAAATGGTGTACAAAGTAAATCCCCACCAGTAAAATGGCTTCATTTCCCCAGAGGAATATAATTGTGTTTAGGATTATTTAGAAGAAATAAGACTTCCTGCTTAGAAAATATGCCTAACATTTTTGTTTTTCAATTCAGTCTGATTGTTTTCAATTGGCAAAGTATGTTTTTGTGCAAATTGCAGTTTTGTTTATAAGAAATTCATTTTGCCTGTTTTCATTGATTGTAGCTGCCACAGAATCAACAATCTCAATGTTGAAAAAGCATCCTTCTATGTAGATGATTAACAGAACATCATCTCTCTCTTTCTCACTTCCAATGTACAAAAGCATGTCTATGTACTGCATAGGGAAGTGTGACAAGGTGAAGGCTGAGGTGATTGTGTAGGGCAGGTTATGAGCACCTTCTCTGTCATTTGGTTCAACATGAGCACTGCCAAGAATTGTGAGTCACTGTCAAGCAGCACGTGGTACTGACTAGTGTGAATGTCTGCATGGTATCCATACCCATTTTGGTTTTTTCTCTATCTTGAACCATGATATAACACCCCTCACCCCCATTAATGGCTTGTAAGGGCAATACCAGTGGCAGTAATTTGAACACAGAGAGACATATGAGTATACAAGTCAGTGGCTATTGTGTGATGACTTTCGGTTCAGTGTCATCTACTGATTCACTGTAGTCTGGGGATTTGGGTGGTGGCAGATGGACCTCTGGCTCTGAATAGTGTGGGTCTTGAGGCAGTTTGGGAGGGCAGTCAGTTATACACTTCCATCAGTTCCCTGTTGTTACTGGGTATGTTCATTTAGTGGGTGTCTTAGATGGTTTGCTGAGACAAGGCAGAAGGTCATAGTGGGTCATCAGAAGCAATGCTGGTAACACCCTGTCCTGGGGTGTCTGTTGATATCCCAGGTGAAGCTGGTCCATGTGTTACCCCACATTTGCCCCACTGATCTCCATCACATACAGGGTGTCCAGTGAAAGAGCTCCTGATTTCAGAATTGAATATCTCAAAAATTAAGATTGACAAATGAATGTAGCAATGTTTATTGTGAAAGCTGTCAGAATTTTATACAGAAACTCTCCAGAGGTTTCAAAATAGTTCAAAAAGCTGCTAACAGATGGAGCTGTAGTCACAATGTGTAGTGCCTATAAATAGTGCACCAAACCACCATGAAATGTGAAATAAATATAGTATACTAAAGGAAGAGGCTAAAATCATGTATTCCATTGAAAAATGTGTCTTTCTGGTACTGAAATACCACAGGTTAGAACACAATCCTATGGCAATAAGGCATAGTTTTCATACATGATTTAATGTTCTCTCTGGATTTGATGTGAAAACTATTTACATGCTCTTGGTGAAATTCCAGTGGACAAGCAGCATGTCTGATCATCTAGCAGGGAATGTTGGCCCCAGGTAGACTATAGTTATTGCTGAAAATGTCACTGTGGTTTCTGCAATTATTCAGCAAAATCCAGGTAAAACCATCAGATGAATTGCAGTAGAGTATGGTTTGAAGCATTGCAGCATGCAGAAAATACTGAGACAGAGCCAACACATATTTCCATTCAAAATCCAAAGCCTGTACAAGCTGTGCAACAGAGGGCTGACTTTACAAGCCAGATTCTCACAATAATTGATACTGCAGGTTTAAAGTTCACTGGATCTGGTTTACAGATGAAGCACACTTCCATCTGAATGGAGTCATGAATAAGCAAACTGGCAATTTTGGGATTTCAGAAATCACCATTTGTGTGAAGCAAAACCACCGTTGTCTCCCAAAGTTACTGTTTAGGCTATGATATGCAGCAGAGGCATTATTGGCCCTTTTTTTCATGTGAGAAACGATCACTAGTGAACATTAAATCACATTTTGGAACAATTTGTTGCCATACAGCTAGTGCTGGAGGACCGATCAGGCACCTAGTGTTTCATGTAAGATGGGGTCAGATCACAACACAGTAAAAAGGTGTTTTTCTTTCTTGATGAATACTTCAGAAATAGTCATTGTATTGTATTATTGCAAATTTACTTGTGCAGGGATAGACTGACCTCCATATTCACCTGATCTGACTCCTTATGATTACTTTTTGTGGGTCTACTGAAATTATCTCACCACACTGGATGAGTTTGAGGCAGTGCCCATACACAGCCTCGAGTAGTGCGAGCAGTGGTGGCAGCATTCTCACAGGCTGATCTGACTGTGCTTAGGACAGCCGAAGGCTGTACGGAATTCCATGGGCAGCCCAAAAGCATCAAATCTCGGACCCTGAGACACTTGGCTAGTGAGTGGTTGGAGGAGCCTTCTGTTGCGACACACGGATCCACAGCACTCTGTCATTGAACTATTCACTGATCCCTTCACTGCTGGTAGGCAGCTACTTGTAGTATCCTCACACTGACATGTCATGCTCTGGCAACAGTGGCATGCATAGCTGATTGATGCAATGCTGCTCAACTTGTCATTATCAAAGTCTTGCCATATGCTGACGTATTGTGTGGGGAAGTTTACAAGTCTGCTGTGTCATCAGCCATGTGCCTTCACATTGTTAAGTGGATCACTGTGTCCTAAAATTCCTTGGTGTCAAGCACTGCAACATACCTTCCCTCTTCAGAGAAATCCAGTCCCTGAATTTAGTGTGGTGCTAATCTGTCTAGAGGTAACTAGAACTTAGATACTCAGACACATTTAAGAAAGACATGTATCTCTACAGTTTGACAAGTTCTAGTCAATGGCTGGTTCCAAAAACTGTGTAAATGTGCTGTGAACATAAATTACGATAACTGATATGTACACTTTATTACTTCCAATGATTACTTTCACCCAATGATGACTTTCCAATGATGACTTTCATCCATCTGTTCATGCTTGCATTCACTTCTTAAACTGCCTACTCACTGCTTCATGCAACACTTCCTGTGCTGTCCCACTTAGTCTCTAAGCAAAGCTATTTCATGGAACACTGATAGCCCACAAAGTCCACTCATCCATTACACAGCACTGTTGACCAGTTCCTAGGGATGGGGTTTTAGGATACCAGGAGGTTTTTATATAATTTTGTAATCCCTACAGCATACCTATTTGACTTGTCTGAAATTACAGAAAATTACAGAATTACATACCCACACGTATCTACATAATATTCTCTTTGAAACTATACCTATCACCATAACCGTGTCTCTCATTATCAATATTCTGCACATCATATGTCATCCTGTTAACCATTTATGCCCTATTATTTTACAAATATGAAATACATAGAATGTGTTTGGAGATGTGAATATGGACAACCATCAGCTGTATAATGGAATGATGACAATGAAAATTTGTACTAGGCCAGGACTCGAACCTGGATTTCCCACTTATCATGAGCAGTCACCTTACCATTCTTTTCTCTTTTCATTTCTTTTCTTCTCTCTTTATTTTATTCATCATTGCTCTTATCACTTAGTCAGGGCAGACAGCAAAGGACAGCCTTTCAAGTTGATAATTGAATACTTCACTCAGCCTTTTTAATTACAGAGGGCAGCCAGCTCTCTGACTGAACACACTGAGCTACTGTGGTGGCACCATTAGGCTATCTGAGTATACTTCACAGCCAGGCCCAAACTTCCATATGTCATCAACCATGTTTCTGCAACCTATGCCTGGACATCCATTATATATATTCCTGTACAGCAAAGACATTTTAAATTAAAATTGTTGCCTGGCGTCCATGGATAAATAGGACATTTCAATGCCTGTCTTGTTCAGAAATATAATGCAATGTTGCTTCAGACATTTATGCATGTCCAAAAGAACAGGCACTGTGACTACTACGGCCATTATGAAATACATGAAATTTATTCACAGTTGTAAATATGGACAGTAAAAATTTGAGCCAGATCAAGACTCAATCCCAGATTTACAACTTATTGCGAGTGATCTCCTTTCCATAAGTCTACCTGAGCACACTTCATGGCCAGACCTAAATTCCGATTGTTGTCAACCATGTCCCTGCAACCTGCAGTTGTACATCCATTGTGTTCACTGATCAGCCAGAATATCATGACCCCGACCTACTGTTGATATAAACCTATCCAGGCACTAACAGTGTCACGTGGTGAGGAATGACTGCTAGTCAGACACATGCACAGTGCTTGTAGTATCAATAAGTGTGTTGTCCTTGTGCAGGATGGGGAAGGTGCATTATCTATATGAGTTTGACTGAGGACAGATTGTGATGGCCCAGAGGCTTAGCACGAGCATTTCGGAAACTGCACAACTTGTTGCGTGTCTGAAGAGTGTTGCGGTGAGTATCCTAAACATGTGGTGAAACCTAGGTGAAAACTTGACCAGACATCATGGGCTTGGGCAGTCACCCCTCATTCAGATGTCAGATGTCATAGGCTGGGCTGACTGGTAAAACAGGACACATGGCGAACTGTGGCAGAACTAACATCTAACTTTAATGCTGGGTAGAGCACAAGTGTGTCTGTACACACAGTGCACCGAACACTCCCAACGATGGGCCTCTGCAGCTAACAAACCATGCATTTGCCAATGTTAACACCGTGATATTGGCAACTATGACTGAAATGGGCACTTGGCCATAGGCACTGGACATTGGCACAGTTGCAGAGCACTGCATGGTCTTATGAAACCTTATATCTTCTTCATTATGCCAATGGAGGGCATGAAATCATCTTCCAGGATAACAGCTCCTTGACAACTGTACTGCCAGACAGAGACAAGCTGGTGACTGTTCAATTATGCTCTGGGGAACATTCATGTGGACATCCACGGGTCCAGTTGAACTTGGGCAATGCACCATGATGGCCAAAGTGTATCTTATGCTGGTTGCAGACCATGTACACCCCTTCATGATGATCATGTTTCCTGATGTGCATGTTTCCTGATGTGCATTGCTTGTATTTCGAGAAAGGGTCTCCACAGCTACCAACAAGCACTTAGCATCTTTTGTGTGTAAAGCTAGTGCATCTCCGTCTTTTGCTGTCTGTTATACTTTGGTAATAAGCAAATAAATTGTTATTGCCATCTACTTGTACTGCTGACAGATAACTTGTTATTTTATGTAGTGAATCCTTTCACAATATGTGAAAATGTACATTTTAAAAGGCTGTTCTTGTAAAATTATGTATTGGTATTACATCATATTGAAATTCCTAAGTTGTGTGATTCTGTGATGCACATGAGAAATTATTTTCTCATGATAGATGCTATGCTCACTGTCCCCAAGACCAGGCAAGTAAATTTCTAACTGCAAGACCAACTTGGTGAGCCAAGCTCTGTGATAAAATCACCAGGGTTAGCAAGATGTAATCTGATAGTATTTCATTGCACATCTATTACAGAAGTAAAATTGTTTCTAGCCATTAACTGTTTTGTGGTTTATACTCATTTTTTTAAATTTCTTAAGTTACCTCAGCTGTTACACAATCTGGTTTGGGTCAGAGTTGCAAATATGCGACTCACAAATGTTTAACACATATCATTAAAAAAGGAATGGAATGCATATGTCCCCCTCATCAGTTTCCTCATAATGAAATCACTAGGAGTCAATATAACACTTGCAAGCAAAACCTCGCTTGCACCAGTATTTTACATTATTTAATGGGTAAATAAATTTAAATCATTTTTGCTATACACAGACATGTGAAATCCACTATTATTTCCAATAAAAATACATTTTGCTATTAGTGAATATTAGTTACATTACATGAAATTTTTAATAGCAAGATGAAATACAGAGTGGCATATTACAGGAACAACAAACATGTTTCATCCTTTTTTTCACTATGTTTTGTACTAAAAAACGTATGCTGCCTCCTACTCTTCTGTTCCTTTGGAATATAACTTCCTGACTGCCACTGGCATTGCAGTGACTATCTTCTTACTAGAACAACAAGTAGACAATGGACACTTGTTCATTCTGGATGAAAATCCATTTAGCAACTGTCTTGTTAATCTAATTTGAAATTACAGCTTACTTGTTTTTCGTCTTGAGAGTTGAAATAATATATAAGAATTGTCACTGGCTATGTCAACAAAAAAATATGATGGTCAGTGCCACCATTTCACTGATCAACTGCTGATCATGCATTTTTTTCTTAGCAGGTCACAACAATCTACCACACCCATAGGACCATTATAAATATGTACTAGTTCACCATGTGAAATGCTGTGTGTGGATCCATCCTTCAATATTTTTCTGATGAATACATCTTTGAGGTTATGTGGAGCGGAAAGGAGACAGACTGCTTTGCTATCTCACTGCTTAACAGCAGCAACACCAGATTTGGCAGCAAATGTGTATCCTTTAAGGCTTAGATGAGGCTGTCAACTCACCAAAAATTCAGGTAGGCCTCATGTGTTTCCTCAGACTATAACACAACTATGAAGGCTATGTTTTCTCAGTCCTTTCATTAGTCTAGTCCGTCCCGATAGCTGAGTGGTCAGCGCAGCAGTCTGTCACGCCAAGGGGCCCAGGTTTGATTCCTGGTTGGGTCAGACATTTTCTTCACTCAGGGACTAGGTGTTGTCTTGTCCTCATTATCATTTCATCATCATCACTGGAAGGCAACCACCACTGGAATCACTTCCATAGCTGCTCATGCGGTGGACCTCTCTGATGGGGCTTCCCCCATGACAAGACCTGCCGTAAGGCAGAACACGAAGTTTTCATTAGTCTAAGTTTTATAAAGAAATTGTCAAAAACAACAGTTTCATTGGAATTTTAAAAAATGATTTACAGTTTCAGCACTACTCTCTTGCACATCTAGCAGTCCTTGAATTCCTCTCCACTGGTAGCAGATTTACCTATGTAAATTTCAAAGTTTGAAATGAAATCTGTGTTTGAATCAGCAAGGAACCAAATTCTGTAATCTCTTTTTATAGGTTTCATAGGCATGTACTGTTTAGAACTTTTTCTACCTTTCAATGTTACCACTGACTCATCAACAGCAAGTGAAATAGAAGGGTGTTAAGACTTTAAAGCAGTCTTCGTTTAATGCCAAGATAAGTGGTCTGATTTTATACAACTTTTCTTAACCTGGCTTGTTTGTTGGTCTGTTGCTGGCTGAAACATATTATCATTGTAGTGAAGGTTTCTATTATTTTCTTATAGTGATTAATTGCCATAACATTGGATATTGCATTTACATTTAGATATGGACCTGAGCTCTAGGTTCTAAGTTTCTAGTTCCTGAACTGTGAGTTCTCTCCTTTGTGTATTATTCATCTGCTCAGCACACAAATTTTTTAGAAGCTAATCTGTTGCATCAGAGAATTTTCAAATAAGTTTACAAAACAAACATATACATTGTCTGTAAAAAGGAATGTTTATTGTTGGTTTTTTGTTCAAACAATGAAGGTAAAGAATGAGATTTTCACTCTGCAGCAGAGTGTGCGCTGATATGAAACTTCCTGGCAGATTAAAACTGTGTACCCGACCGAGACTCGAACTCGGGACCTTTGCGTTTTGTGGGCAAGTGCTCTACCACCTGAGCTACCGAAGCACGACTCACGCCCGGTACTCACAGTTTTACTTCTGCCAGTATGGAAGGTAGGAGACGAGATACTGGCAGAAGTAAAGCTGTGAGTACCGGGCGTGAGTCGTGCTTCGGTAGCTCAGGTAGTAGAGCACTTGCCCGCGAAAGACAAAGGTCCCGAGTTCGAGACTTGGTTGGGCACACAGTTTTAATCTGCCAGGAAGTTTCAATGAAGGTAAATTTAGCCCTTCAAGATGTGTTACATCATCAGAGTCTGTAGAAGCAGTTTTATAATTTTGTGTAAAGCAAAGGTGTAGGGGGAACAAAGAAAAGGAAAAGAACTAATGATATCAGGTGCACCGGGACTTTGTATGGAATCAGTGGTGATGAATGAAAATGTATGCCAGACTGGGACATGAACATGGGATCTTCTGCTTACCAGGCAATTGCATTAACTACTCCACCACCCAGACAAAGTGTTTATTGCAAATGTGTGAACTATCTCAGCATGCTCCCCAGCTGACCCACACTCACATCTAGCACCACCTATCTGCAGTCCCCTTCCATGTCCTCCTTGCTTGCTAATTTTTGATTCCCACTGGAGACCAATTTACATAATACCTCCCATAGCTTTGGATCCTGTGTAGTGTCTGTTCTTTAGGACATATCTGATAGAACAGGTATTCATATATTTGATCATTTTAGTCATAACTCACTTGCAACACAGGTGTTTTCATCTATCAATGAATCACCATCTACATCATTCTTGTTAATCTGTTCTATAAAATTTTCTCTCCCCGTTTCTAATGGGGTGCTTGGAGTAGAGATGGGCAGACCACTCCTGATCTGATTCAAAAAGCCAGAGCTTTCTAAAGAGTGAATGATGGATAGCTTGGAAAACATGAATGGCAGCTCATCTGATTTCAAAATGCGCCTCTGTTGGCTGTCCGTAAAGAAACATTTCCCAAGTTACAAAAAATGTGTACACCATGTGCACATGTGGATTTACATACCTTACTAGTACATAAAGCTTTTCTCTTCCATGAAGACAGAAAATAAAGAAAACTCAGTTTTTTTTTTAAATTTATTGGCTGGCAGTCAATATCCATTTTGGTGATATGAAAGTAAACACAACATTTTACTCAGTCTCTGAGTGGCAAAAAATCTTCATCCCAATTGGGATTCGAACATAGGTTCTTTCACCTCACAATCCACTGTGTTGACCATGCAGCTACCTCTTCTTCTTCTTCTTCTTCTTCTTCTTCTTCTTCTTCTTCTTCTTTTTTACGTCAATAAACCACCACTTCGGGCATTGGTCCCTATCTAATCCTACTCCCAGTACGACTATCCCAGAGATATCATGGGGCAAGAAAGGATAAAGAAAAGGAAACCACAGGGAAGCCATGAAATTGTAACATAATTAGTACTTTTGTTTTTCATTTTTATTTTGTTATTTTATATATGAGGGCCTTGAGTAGCGGGTCCTTTGTTAGCCAGCATGTCCAAACATGTCTTCTCGTTGAGTGAGAGTATATTCATTTATCAGTTCTGTTTGGTTTATGTAGGATCAGATCAGTCCAGATCAGTTTTCAGCTTCTCATGGCTTGGGCGTTCCAGCTGCAAGGCAGATCATTAAAGGTGCTCGCTATGAAATTGGAGAAGTATTGCTTATAGTGTAGGCTTCATGTTAGGATGCAGTGCAGTTCACTGAGATAATTCCAATATCCTAGCACTGACTTATGGTCAGAATTAAAAAGACAAGGCATCATGTGGCCACAATTTAGTTCATAGAGTGAGTTTTGGTGGTGGGGTTAAAAGTCCTCTCTGGGAATAAAAGTGTGAGGATGTCGATCTGAGTGGATGTTTGGTGTGTAAGAAACTCCAAAATATGCTGTGCAAGTTTCCAGACATCGGACACTGGACTACAGTGGAACCGGTGGTCATCTGTGTTGTCCACTCCACAGCCAGTGTAGAGGGGCGAGTTGGCTAGATGGATGCAATGCAGTCGATATTGGTTAACTTGTTGGCCATTCACTGTGATATACCAAGCTGACTGGGCGTCAGATTCAAGATAGTGGGCATGGACCACTTTCCATATGTGCTGCCACACATACTGGGGAGATGTAATTTCAATGGGGTTGGGTGGGCGGCACTGTTGTAACACTTGGTAAACTGTTTTCATCTGAAACAACTGTGTAAGTGGTAAAGAGTGGTAGACATAATTGAAGTCCAGGAAAAATGGCCTGATCTGATAAAAGAGGGGTGGTATGGTCAAGACCAAAACTGCAGTGGACAAAGAGACCAGCACAAAGTCTTGGAATAGGAGTCCAGTAGGCTCTGTGGGCAATGATGCCAGAGTTTGAGTTGGGAGCTGGTGTACAGTGCTGTGACTCTGGTCAGCACATGTATTAGTCCCACACCACCACGGTTCCGAAGTGCAAGGGAGTCATACTGCACTTTGAATAACATCCCTGAGCTGATGAAGGAGCCCAGTGCCATCAACAGACAGTGGGCCAGGAGGGTTGGGACTGGTAGTACCTGAGCCACATGTGGTGAATGAGAGGCATCACAGATGTTCACATATTGGGCATGTTGGATAATGTTGAGGGCTCTTAGCCAGTGACCAGCAAGGCTAGCTCTGATGGTCTATAGCAGACCACTACAGTTAATAGCTGCTGATCAGGACAGATTGGCTGTGAATTCAATGCCAAGACATCAAATCTTGGTGGCAATGCTAAAGGGGTGACAGTTCTCACCTTTAGGCCCTCACCAATGAGGAAGACCTTGGATTTGGACACGTTGAGGGAGCTGCCCAATGCTTGCCATAAGTTGCCACACATGTAAGGGCTGCTTGAACCTCATCCTCATTGCACAGATAAAAAACGAGGTCATCTGCTGTTGTGTACATAGTTATGCGTAGTCAGCGCATACACAACTTTCCCACTAGAGCGCACCCCGCTAAGCACAACAGCGCAGGCCCAGCACTTACCCGTCTCCGCACTACGAGATGGCGCTGCCATAGAGATGGACCAAATTCTCCTTCCGCCGATCCGTGTATTAATATTTAATGCAGCCAATGAGATTGCTGCTAACGTAGAACCTTTTCTCCTCACAGATCACACTCGCGCAGTGATACATGAACGCGCGAGGTATTATAAAGAGTGTACAGACCTCCGATTCGTCAGCCTGCATTTGTCTGCACCAGTCTGTACCTGTCTATAGTCAAGCTTCAGTCTGCGCCTGATAAGATTACCATATTCCTGTACATAGCCATGAAGATAAATGTGTAGACACTTTTGTCAAGTATCAGAGATATATGTGAGAATAAGATTAACGTACCAATACCAAAGGAACTTCAGATTGTCAATTGTAAATAGAATCCAGAACCAAGTTAAGTAATTTTTATGCTTGGTATTATTTTAATGAATGTGTGTGAAAATTAATCAAGTTATGTTTAAAGTTGGTCACTGTCAATCTGCTACTCCAAGTGTGCAAGTGGCATTTTATCGTCTGACCTAATGGCAGAAGATAAACATGCCACGATAAGACCACGAGACATATTGCTGACACTCGCCTACTTTGTTAAAGCAACAAGTCAAATAATCCGATGGTGTGTGTACTGAACGTCTTACAGTACTCACACCACATCTGCATAGGCCATATAACAGAAATGGTGCCCATGCAGCGATACCTTCCAAACATTGGCATAGTCCCTGGAGCAGTGCTTCTTAAGCAATAAAAACTGTGTCTGGATGGCTGAGTAGTTAATGCAACATGCTGGTAAACAGGAGATCCAATGTTCATGTTCCAGTATTGCATACATTTTCATTCATCATCAATGAATCGTGGAAATGGGGCAGCTATGCCAGATAGATTGCGCTATGACCAGGGGCGGAGTGAGACGGCTGGTGTACATGATATTGGAGTTCACGCCGCTTAAAAGGTGCAAAATTACTGCGATAAAACCGTAGGGGAAACCCATATGTTGATGAACTGCCTACAAATAGGAGTGGTCTGCATGCTCTAAGACCTGGCTAAAGTCCAGCGATCCAAGGCACCAGGGAGACGTTGGTGACGAGCAAATGCTATCATGTCTCAGTAAAGGCAAAGAACAGTACAGACATTGTTGTCACCTACTAGGAAAGTCTGGTCTCGGAGGTGATGTAACGTGCGACCTTGTTGAGTCATGATGTCAGCAGCTGTGTAATCTGGAACTGCGCTGCTGCTACGGTTGCAGGTTCGAATCCTGCCTTGGGCATGGATGTGTGTGATGTCCTTAGGTTAATCAGGTTTAAGTAGTTCTAAGTTCTAGGGGACTCATGACCTCAGATGTTAAGTCCCATAGTGCTCAGAGCCATTTGAACCATTTGAATATCTAACGCACTGTTCTCGGCCTCTTGCAACAGCACTCTATTAGTCTCCCCATTCTGTGACAGTTCGAACGTTTGTGCATTCAGTTTTCGAATCCTGTCTGAGAAAACCTCCACAGTCTCATTTCTCCTCATAACTAATTCACTTAATTTTTCACGAAGAAACCTGGTACTATTCTGTTTCTGGTACCTCTGGCGTAACCCAGCCTCAAGCTCTGAGAACATCCCCACATTGCTGACGCCGAAGACATGTGGCAGTAATTTACTGTCGGAGCAGGGGAAGAAGGCGCTGTGACAATAACTGCGGGAGATCTGTCGTCCTCATGGCTGTGACAATAGCTGCAGATCTGTCGTCCTCATGTACTGGCAACATTGAGCTTATGTTCTTGATTGAGAGAGGATTCATTGCACGAGAGGTGTCAAGAGTGGTTGTACTATGTGACTGGATGCAGTATGGAAGGTCACTGTCAGACATACGGTCATTATCTAGTGGGGCCATCTCAAGAAGAGCATCATTTTAGGGTGTCTGTCGGCATTTCTTGCACTCCCTGGGCGACCACTGTTTCCTACTATGTTCCGAATGAGAATGTGGTCTCCCAGCATCCGACGATATACCCATCTGGATAAAGGCAGCAGTGAGCATGAGATCTAGTTCGATGTCCATGGTTCAGGCAGGGTCGTGTGCCACGGTCCTGAGAGTGAATGTTCTCGGTGCAAGCACTGAGGGTGACGCCATGCTGGTCTTGTGGGCATGTTGTGTTGGTACGGGTGGCATTGATGAGGCTTCAGGCATATCATGAAGTGGCGTGGCAGGGTTCCGTGCTACTGTTGCATAGGTGACAGGTAGGGATGTGAACGTTGATGCCGAGGTCACTTCACTCAGTGGTATCTGTATCAAACATCGGCGTAAACATTCGGACCAGACATATCCTTCCTGGCCACATCCAGAGCATGTTCATGGCTGGCCATCGTGCATGACCATGCCCTGCACATCGCCAATCATCAGGTACGATGGAACGTGTTTTGTCAGCTCAATTTTGATCTGCCTGACTCCATTTAACACTGGATAGGACGTAAATGTTTGCCACTTCTCCGTGAGGTGACCCAAGACGCTTCTGTATGGCTGGAAAGTGGCAATGACCACTTATTGAGGCACCTCGAATGGGAGCTCAAACGCCAGCAAAGTTCGGGCACTGAATCCCGCATGGTCCACTGTCACTGCAGCTACGTGCCATCAGATACTTTAAATTTTAGTCCAGCAGCGTGTCCTTGGACAACTTCAGGTCATAGCGCCTCCGACGACATCTTGATGTATACAACACTTAGCGCGATGGAAAAATGTATTCCGATCACATCCACAGGGTGCAAACGCAGATCCTCTCGTATGAACTGTTCAACTTCAAAAGCTCTTGATCGTGGATGTTCTACCTGAAACGTTACTTTGATCATCACATGGCGATACGTGTGCACCATGAAGTACGGCAGTAGTGGACTCTATAAATACAAGTACCGCGATGCGGAAGTAAATAACGCCAAGAGCGTAGAGCTGGCCGGCGCACAGGGCAGTTCCACCCTCTACCAGGGCTGAGAGCTGACTGCTACCGAGGCAAACGAAACAGAAGTGCATCAGTACAGCAAATTAAGGCAGAAAACACTTCCAGAACCATGTTTCCACTCTTGAGTTCAAAAGAATATCTCAAATTTCAGAAGTTCAATAAACGTTTACATACTTTTGAGCGAGCTGTTACTTATTATACTTTGACTTAGCACCTCGCTCGGAATGTCTTGCCAGCGATCATAAAAGCTGCGGTCTTCATACAGCTTGCGGTCGGAGCGTATTGCAAAGGGATCCAGGAATCACTCCCCTCCTAACAGCTCAGGCTCCCCACCACTCTTACTGATCAGACCCTAGGCAGTCTCCCACCACTCTTAGGAATCAGATTACAAGACAGATCTCTAGCTCACTACTCCCCACCACTCTTATGGATCGGATTGCAAGCCAGCTCACTGCTCCCCATCAAGGCAACTACCTCTCACGGACGAAATCGTGTGGAGCAGACCACACAGCGACTTGAGGCGTCACTCAATTGTCTGCATTCTTGGCACAGTGATACAGCTTGCAACTCACTTTCTTTACTGCGCACCTCTCCATCCGAGTTCAACTCTTTATCCTTTGTATCCTTGTTTGATTTGTTCTCGTCTTTTTGTGTTGTTGCCCTTCTGTTTTCTAGTTATGTGAGTGTTCTTGTTAGGTGTACTATTATGTCTTCTTCTATGTCTGTTGCATTTATAGTTGCAGTTGTTGATGTGTTGGTAGTCTTTATCAAGGTTTTAATTACTTTGTATGGATAAAATTTAGATATAACGGTATGTATAACGTACTGTTGCGTGGCCAGTGGTTGAACCCAGGACTACAGATGGCAGAGCTGAAGCCGGGACCCACCGTGCCATTTTTTGTCAGGAGGCAGAGCAAGTTCAAGAGCAGCGAGGGGCAGTGCAGAGTGATGCAGCGGTATTCGGTAGCATTTCTTTATTCGGCTAATTTACAGTATTCGATGGGTGCAGCACAGTGTTGGCGTGCCGGCCGCAGCGCTGACCCACAAGTCCAACCGGCTCATCAACTCCTGGTATGCCGACACTGCTGCTGTCATCAGCAAGGCCACTCTGCTGGAAATCAGCCGCCCTCTCCTCGGTCGCCGCCCGCCGATGCGTCGCTACTTGTGCCGTGCTGCTGCCCGCAATTCCAGAGACTGCTAGTCCCTGGTCCTCGCCGCCGTCAGCCCCGTTTGACCTGCTCTGTCTGACCATGGGACGAAGGTGGATATATACTGGTCACCCATGGCCGTTGAGCCGCCGCTAGATGCTGTCCTGCAACTTGCTGCTAGCGGTGCTTGCCGGATGGCAACACACGTCACCATCTCTGGCACTGTCGCAGCACTTCTGTGCCTCCTGCAGCGTACGGATCCTGGTACGCCAGGTGGGAAGCGAACGTGGCCCGAAGACTGGCGTGGAACCGAGCCCCTCCTTAACCCACTGCAGACTGCTGTCACTGCCCTCTACAGGCAGACCGTGCAATCTCCAAGTTCCAGGCTACTGTTCTGTCCCACCCCGGTGTCGTGTCTCCAGAGGCGGAATATAGCCAAACAATTACATAGGAACAAAGTACAAGTTTATGCCGAATACTTATAACATTGCTGCCAGACTGGCCCCTATAAACGTAAACCAGCACAGGTTCATCCTGACGCTCGACTGACCTGGCACACTCTGTCAAGCTAAAATTGCCCGTCTATTTATATTGGCTTCTCCCTCGTTTCCGACGTAGTGTCACAGAGAGACAGAAACTATGGCAAAGATAAATTCCCACATGTCAGCCATTTACAAATCGCCACTCCTGGCTCTAGCCTAGCGTCCCGCCTCATACATCGCAGTAACTTAAAACAACACTGCAGTTTCCTGCCTCGTTGTTGCGCCACTCAAAACAAATCTTGTGTGTAATACCGCTGTCGCAGCTCCGCGCCCACGAGTGCCATGTTTACCTTGCCTGGCCTGCAGGCTGTCATCTGTTACCACACTCTGCCAGCGGCCCCAGATTTCATCACCCAACTGCGCTTTCATTGAATTTTGATAAAATTTCCCTTTCCCTAGACTAGGACTGACACTAGCGCAGCACACCTCCCTCCTTTCAACAAGATTCGTCCCTAATCGAGATAAAACATACGTGGCCTGTGGCTCCATAGTCATACCTTGTTCACGAATTTACATTCCACAGACTAAAACTAACGAGAATATCAAAACATTAACTCTACACCTATACACTGTTTACACTGGTTACCCATGCCGTAGGCAACTGATGTGTTGGCACCTCCTTCACTGGTGCACGTTTCCACATTCTCCCCAAAGCTATAGTCAAGAAAAATAGAAAAACGGCACACGGCTGAAATAATCACTGTCATTATCCTGTTGCTCCGACGCTGTTGTAACGTTCGAACGTGTTCCAATACTTTATTAACCGTGATAGATCCTTCCTGTGCATTAATAAAGAAATGCAACGTTTCCAAACACTCTGGGCTTAACGTGGAGTTCAAATATGTCAGATTCTGCCCTGGTAATCTCTCCAGAGCCCCTCCGGATAAAACAACGTTCCCTGTGACAAAGTTAAAGCTGTACGTACGTGATGCTGAAGACGAAAATCCTCCACCACAATCTCACAAACCGTACCACTTTTCTTTAAAGTCTTTATTCTACCAATAATATCATACATAATAACCAACCATCTCATACATTAGTGGGTCTTTAGGTCTACAATACATTCAATTATATTCAGCAGCATTTACTAATTATAGTTTTAATCTTCTTACATGCTACAGGATGTGAGATGTTAGTTATTCAATGGGTAAGAACTAGTCTCTTTACTCTAATCTAACTGTTCTAGAAGATACCTCCTGCAGCGTTACAGGCGTGCCAGTGAATGTATAAACCTACTTTTTTGGCCATGCCCACCGAGCTAATCCCAGTGGGCGTGCCCCTGGCACCAGACTGACCTTTACAGAATATCGCTGCAGGTACTGTTTAAGGCTATCCTAATCTATTTTCTACTTAAAAATTGCCTACCTACTAAGTCGTTATCGGTGTGCAGTTGTCAAGTCCGAGATATTTGCGCACCTTCCCCCTGTCCCAAGACGTTGCGGATTCCTACCGTTACGGCGATTGGCCAGTTCACACCCTGGCAGCAAGTCCGAGATATTTGCGCACCTTCCCCCTGTCCCAAGACGTTGCGGATTCCTACCGTTACGCCGATTGGCCAGTTCACACCCTGGCAGAATGGTACAGGTTGCAGTGTGTCATATAGTGATCAATAGTTGATATATTTTCCCTACGATATTCCCGCAGGACCTTTGCGATACCTCGCTGGCAAGACGGTTTATAATCTCGAATGCGGTCGGGTTCCTAATTATGTTGTAAGTGTCGTTATTTGGTAGCTGGTGTCTTAGGTCAGTGGCTACATCATCGAAAATGAGACACTCGTAGATCACGTGATCCGGAGTGCCTATTTCATCTCTGCAGTCACACGAGGAAGTAGCCCTGTGAGGAAGTGCAGCAGTCCCTTGCTAGGTTGAAAGTACGAAAGTTGGAGCCGTTCTTTATTGCTTGGCAGCAGCTGGTGAGTCCTTCTACCTGTTTCCTCTCTCTCCCAGAGTTCCTGCCACAGTTCTTCTCCTCTTCTTTTAATTGCAAACATATCCCCCACCTGCACCCCCCCAAGATGTTTTCAGTTTTTTCTACTTTTCCTCTTTTTACCCAATACCATGCCACCTGTTCCTGAATTTTGATATCCAGGTGACACACGCCCGTGAGTATCCAGCAATTTGCCCAACAGATTCTAACAACCCTACCACAACAAAGGTCAAAATTTAATAATGATTGTGGTGTTGCTTACGCTGCTAAATACTGCATTTTCTGGCAGCAACAAAGTTATTATGTGGCAGGTGTCATTAGAGCACAGTTTATAAAGTCATTTCATGTAATAATGAATAAACTAGGCACTCATCTTTTCGTGTTTCTCGTTGTAAAATCATGGCTCAATCGTAGAAAATGTAGGTGGTGATGATTCCAAGCTCGGAAGCAAAGAGGCCTAGGTTTTATTCTCCTATATTCAAAAGTTTTGTAGATGCGCTTCACAAATCATTCTTGAAGATTAAACTTTTCAAAGTTAGCACAATGGTGATGTAAAAAAGTAATCAGCACTCCGAATTTAAGTTACACTTCTTTTTTATTACTTCCGCTGCAATATCACGTAACACACAAAACATCACTTCACAATACAAAACATACTTGAAAATATCTTTCTCACTGTTAAAGTTCACATTTTATTAACTGACTACAATATGCGTCTTTCCAACATGACGTCCAAGACTTGACTTTCTCAAGGTCCGACACTCTAAGTAACTGCTTACGCGCCCAAAAATCAGAGTTACAAGTATGTCAAAGATCATAGTGACAAAAGAAAGAATACACACAAGAATAATATCATTGCAATATAAACATATCGATGAATCAAAGTACTTCTACATTAATGAAATCAAATCTGAATGTTGTCTCAGAAATATGTTAACTACTCTACAGCAACATAGTAGAATATTGCTTGTATCGAGAGGTTGAGTTGAGGTGCCGTAATGGTTGCGTAATTAAAGTACCATTACAAGGTCCAACAGACAAACTGGTCTGTAGGACGTTACTACCTTTGGATCCTTATCCTGTCGTTTCTTGATGATAACCACATTGGCCTGTTTCCAGATGGAAGGAAACGTTCCGAGGCCCAGAGCCTCATTGTAAATTCTTGCTAGAGGTGTTACCAGTTGAGGAGCGAGATATTGCACCACTTCCGCAACAATGCCGTCTGGTGCTGTGGCCTTACCTCTCTTTAATGATCTTATGTGCGCCGCCACTTCCTCTTCAGAGAATCGTGTTATTCCTATATTCTTCCTGCATTGCCTGCCTAATTAGCCGTTGCTCCTCTGTATCTTCTTCGACTCTGTCATCAGCGAGCAGGGACTGGAGAAGGACCTCAGCAGTTTCCTGCCAAGACCCCGTCATCCGGTTCCCATCCCTGACCGTGGAGAGCACCATTGGCGACCGAATTTTCTCCCTTACTCTCTTACAGGGAATGCTCCAGGCATCCACAGCCAATTGGCTTTGCACATATTTCTCCCAATTTTGGAGCCTGACTGCTCATAGTTCCTTTTGGAACTGCTCCTTGGCTTCTCTAGGCTAAGCCTCTCCTCCTGGTTGGTACAGCAGCTTTCACAGCCCTGGTGATTACGCCCACCAGCTCTTCGGCGTGTTTATTGACGCCTTCGTCATCCTCTGGCCTTGTCGGGACGTCAAACTCTCCTGCAATGCGCTCCCAGTTAGTTGTATTGTAGTTTAGCTGTACTTTCCACCCTGTGTCCCAGTGGCACCCTTTATCGGAAATCTTAAAGGTAATTAGGTTGTGGTCACTGGTTATGGCTCTGTCTCCAACCATCCAGTTTTGTACGTTGGCAGCCATGTCATCAACGTAACATCAATGTTCGCCCCCTCGCCCTCGCCACCCATGTAGATATGGGGGGTTTCCTGGTCTGTTGGCAATGAGAAGCTGTAAAGACATAATAGTCTCTTCCAGCTTACCTCCTCTTTCATTCCGAGTACCATTGTGCCAGAGGGGGGATCTGGCATTCACGTCAGCCACCACTTCAATCTTGCGCCCTCTCAGCACGAAAGTTGGTCAAGATACACTTCGATGTCTGTGCAATACTGAAAGTACATATTTATCAGATATATGATGCCAATTGGTGACTGAAGTTCTGCAATGATCGTCAGAGAGGTGTGAGAGCACTGTTATCTGCAGTGTCCTATTGGTTACCATTTATAATTATTCCACTCTCCTGCAGTTGCATCCTCCTTATCTTATCAGCTCTCTGATTGGTATAACAAGTGACCATCACCCATATCGGCGTAAATACCGAATATAACCAATGCCTCCCCACCTTCTGGAAGTAGGAATGTGTCGATCACCCCTCTTTCTCACAATCTCAGCCATCTGTAATTCCCAAGAACAATCCAACTTCGCCTGTACTACTACCCGAAAAAACTGGTCTATTAGGGCAAATCATCACTCGCCCCTGCGAAGAGAAGGAACGAAACATGCCTGTACCACCCCTTTCCACTACAAGTCACTACAACATCGTACTACATCCTCAAAAATTCCCAATAGTTCACTCTGCCCCTAAAAAGTAATCTGCCCCATACCATGACAACAAAACTAAAACAACAAACAAGAAAAACGTAACTATTATCGGACCCACGAAAACATGAGAAAAAGAGAGAGAGAGAGAAAAAAACACACACACGATTGAAAAAACGCAAATTATCCCTTGATACAAAACACAAAATGTTAACATGCCATATAATATTGAACAAACAATAATTTACTCCCTCCATGACCATAACGCGTACTGAATGTTATGCGTCCGCAGTTGTTCTTCTGCCGACACCTTCTTCCTCCTCTTGCTTTGCCTAGCCCCTGCAATCGGGTCACTTCCTTGTAGTTGGGGCAATCAGTCCACCATTCCTTTACTCTACTCATGTGGATAATGGATGTTTTTGTTGGCAGCTGCACTTTAACGTTCACAAGCGAAGTCATCTCCACGACCTCGTATGGTCCGTGGTACTTCATCAAGAATTTTTTTGTCTTTCCCTGAGGTGTATATGGATTCGTGATTAATACCTATTGACCTACCCTGTACTGTGGTAAAGGTCCCAACCGCTTATTCGGTTCTTCCTGCCTCCGTAACGCTTTTGTATTGGCCTTCTGTACACTCTTCCAGACTTCCCGTACTGTTCGTGCAAATTCCCTCACTGCGTCCAGTGAAGGCATTGCTAATTACGCATATATTTTTTTTTCGTGATTTTCTTTGGATTTCTATTGTTCTTCTTTTGTTCATATGGGCATTTCTGATTGTGATTATGTAACATTCTACTGTGGTTTTTAAATGTAAAGGTGTAATTGTGATTATTTCGTTTGCCAATGGATAAATATGTTTCTTGCTTTGTACCTGAGGTAAAGGTTCTAAAGTTCTCGTTTGGAATTTTATTAATTGTGAAAAATGCAGTCAATAACATTTATAAAGGTTTATGTAATTTACGATAACGATGTAACATCTATAGACAGGGGACAGCGATAGTGATATCGAGAGTTGAAAGGGTGTTGCGTAGTAGAGGGGATGGTGGAGGGCGTGCCTGTGAAGCATGTGCGGGAAAAATAGTACTGTGTTCCATGAAAAGCCTACGTAATTGTATGGACAGTGATACCGAACTATCAAATTGTTAATTCTCTTTACCACCGCGGTATGTAATGCTATCGCCAGCGAACTTTAAAAGCAAATAAACCGGACTGTGAAAGTGCCGCTAACATTACTTTGTTGTGGCCGACACGAACTGTGCCTTTATTCGAATGAACCTTGCTGGTATTGGTTTTGGGTGGTGGAACTGTTGTATATCACATTCTATCAAGCCATGAAAATGAAGACTAATTAACTGTGCAATATAAATGGCTTTCAGTGACGTTGTCGAAGTTTGAAATGCGAGAACAGAGTGGACATTGTTTACGGTGTGCTTCACATACATGAACAATTCTATGAACTGTGTATTTGTGGCTAAGACTATATGAATGTGACGAACCTTGTAATTATGGACGATAGCGTTACGGGCAGTGCATAAAGTGTAAAAACGAGCGATGTCTACGTCATGTATTTTGAAAGAGAGGACATGTCAACGACGTTCGTATACTGGCGTCTTGTGGTTTGTTAATCACCACGGGGTTAATGATACAGCTGTGTCGGAACTTTATTTGCGTTTCGCCGGAGAAGATTAACCAACGGAACTGTCTGTATCCTGCTCTCATCATCGTAACCCGCCGACATCGTGCTGCCTAACGCAACGCTTCGTATGCAACAAAAAGTTAAGGGATTTCGCCGAACGCTATCCCCTGACGTAGAAACTTTCTTTCTCTATTAAAAGTATAAGAATTACAGACTCTGTTTAATTAAATTCTTTGTTTAGTTCGTTTGCTTTCTGCTAACGAAAATAAAATTACAATCAGCGAATTAAAAGTTGCCTGGTAGTCATTGTTGAAACACCAGTAAATATAAACTTCTTCCTCTCATCAGGACTAATTCTCCTTGCATGTCAAAATTATTGTAGTTATTTTATGTAGTTTTATGTATTGTTATGAGACTAGATATATGACAGTAACTAATAAGAGTATTTTGTCGCGAAATATGGCTTCGCGCGAAAATTACGGCGACTGCCATAATTGCTTGCGTTCTGACCAGTAATGTAAAAGCTGCTATTCCCGTATTGGTGCTTTTCCTGACGTGAGCGGGAATTATAAATGTCAGCTGTCAAATCACGTAGTGACTCTTTAGCCAGTAATAAAAGTTTTTTGATATTGTATTGCTACGAGTCGTAATATTAAGAGACACTGGTTATACTCAAAAGTGGGTAGATGTATGGTGAATCCACCCAGTGTTCATGCGATTGTTAACAGTATTGTGTGTGATTCACGAAATTTTGTCACTTTTTCTAATTCCTTTTAAGTTTCAGAGAATATATACACAATTTTGTCGGTTCAGGTTAATTTCAGAGCAGTTTCTCGTGAATATTAGAGTTTTCAGTTTATAAACAAAGTGGGATCGTGACCAATTGAGAAGTATAACAAAGAGTGTGGTTTTCCAACTAGAATTTTGGATGACTTCACAGTTCAGATTTTGATAATTATTTTTCCTGTGGGTTGAGGTCATCACAGTCCCCTTTAGCTCCCGATTTCGGACATAGAACATCAAATGGCGATGGCATCTTTTTTCCATAGACCACCTCGAACGGTGACATTCCGACCCCCGAATGTATTTTAGTTTTATAACTCGATACCACGTATGGAAGATAAACGTACCAGTTATCATGGTTTCATTTCACATAATAACTTAGCATTTTCGAAATTTTCCTGTGTGCTCGCTCCGTTCTCCCATTCGCCTGCCGATGAAATGGACTGGTCCATAATTTTTTAATTCTCAATAAACGACACAACTGTGACATTAATTTGGACATTAAGTTCGTTCACTGATCCGTAATTATCGTATCAGACACCCGAAACTTCAGTAACCAGTTACTGACTAAAGCTTGTGCTACCGTACTTGCCTGTTGGTCTGGCATTGTGACCATGGCTAGAAACCGCGAAAAGTGATGAATTATAGTTAAAACGTAACGATTCCCTACCGGTATTTTGTTGTATGGCCCGCAAATATCTAGCCCGATAAACTCTAATGGTTTTGAAGCCTCTGGTAACCATTGCAAGGGAATCCTTGAGCGTGTCACGTCCACTTGCTGTGCACACGGCACACAATTTGCTACGTATTTTTCCACATCCCTTCTCCGAGTGCGCCACCAAAATCGTTGCGCTACTCATCTTCCCACTGCTCGACGACCACCATGCCCAAAGACCACATGATCATGGGCCTGCCTTAAGACTTCCTCTCTCAAACTCTTTCGTACCACCACCTGTGGTCCGCACCTGGTAACTCTACACAGCAAATTCCCCTCCACAATGAAATGTGGTTGAGTTCTAAAACTCTGGCACTCATACTCTTCTTATGCTCTTCACCATTCCGTGACACTCTTACCCATTACTTTTAATGCGTCTAATTTGCGACTTAATGCATCTGCATTTCAGTGTTTCTTCCCTGGCTTATGAATTACTTCAAAGTCAAACTCACTCAATTTTAGAGTCCACTGTGTTAATCGACTAGAAGGATCCTTGAGTCACGACCTTAAACTTTCTACCGTAAAGGTAATAACGAAAATACGTCACTCCATATATTACAACCAACATCTCCTTTTCCATTTTGAAATAATTCCGCTCTGCCCTATTTAACTGTCTAGGAGCATATGCCACCAGATGCTCCTGTTCATTCACCAATAGCCCCAAAACACATCCTACTGCGCCATTTGAAGCGTCACATGATAAGATAAAGTCTTCTTCAAAATTCGGAAACACCAATACTGTACCAGAAACTAATCTCATTTTCATTTCATTGAAAGCTTCCTGACATTCCTCCGTCCATTGAAATTTAACCCCTTTCTTTAAAAGCTTTGTTAATGGCTCGGCTATTTTAGCAAATCTTTTACAAATTTACTGTAATATGAACATAACTCAATATATGATTCTAATTACTTCATTGTACGTGGTGTGAAAATTTTGAACTGCCTCTGTTAACCTAGGATCGGTTTGAACCCCTTGTTCACTGAATCCATGACATAAATATTTGACCTGCATCTGCGCAAAATTAGATTTTTCTAAAGTTAATGTTAATCATACTGACCGCACTCTTCTAAAGACTTCTCTTAAATGTGATACATGTTCTGGTATATCCTTCGAAAATACTATAATCTCATCTAGGTAAACCATACATGTCTTTGGTTTCAATCACCTTAAAATCCCATCAACAATCGCTGAAAAGTTGCCCAGTGCATTCTTCAACTCAAACGGCATCTGGCGTTACTTCCAGCTGATGGTATCCACTCCGTAAATCCACCGTCGTAAAATACTTACATTGTCCCAGATTGTCCAATGTGTCAGTGATATTCGGAAACGGATATGCGTCCGTATGGTTTTCGCATTCAGAAGCCTATAATAACAACAACACCTATATTTCCTTGTACCATCCACCTAATCCTTGAATACGAGAGCTACATTGCTTGAATATGGACTATCGCTATGATCTATGATTCCATCCTGTAGTTGTTGTTCTATAAACTCCTCTAGTAGCGGTTGCATATGACGTGCTATCCTGTATGGTTTCCTAAACACGGGTGTATTATCCTCCGTTGGTATGTGTCGTTTCGTAATCGGTGTTGCGGGTTATCTAGCCTCCGCTCCGAATAAATCGCTAAATGTCAATAACAATTCCTCCAACGCGACCCAGTCGTCTCCCTGCAAATGCTGTATTTTCCCCTTAATTGCGCTGCATCGACGTTTTGCTTATGGCTCGGCTCCAAATCCTCCCTATCGACGTCATCTTCATCAAAAACACACAACATGGCCAATAACAACCGTTTCGACAAGCTAAAATCCTCTCTGCCGATGTTATCTATACTTACAGGAACTCTATAATCTCCTTCCAAATGACTTGCGTAAGCTAAACTCCTTCGCACAAAACATTGCACATTATCCAACTACTCATTGCTCGAGAGTGGCTCCACCATGTACAAATGTACAACGTCTCCTTTGCTAAGTCCGTATTTATCGAAACCCAAACTAGCTTCCCTGTACCTGCCGGTATGTTATCGGGCTGATCGACCTTTAATGAATCCGTTCGCAGTTTAGCTGGCGTCACCTTCATGTCAAGTGCGCAACCGTTTCCCCCATGAGAAACATTGTTCCACCGAGTTCCACTGTTTTTTGCCAAAGGTCTATCTTCGCACGATGTTTGTCAAGGAAGTCCAGTCCGAGAATCACCGAATACCCCTCACCTACACATGGTAACACCTCTACCTGCTCACTAAACTTAGTACCTGCGATCACGAAGTGAAGTACCGTCGTACCCAGTGACTCCACGTTATTATCTCCCACCCCACGTAACCTATAACGTGGTGGCTCAAGCCTTCTCCTGCTAACCGGGTCTAGACTAATAACAGACACGTGTACCCCCGTGTCAACCAGAAACGTTTGTTCCCTTCCGTTCACCAAGCCTAATAAGCAGCATTCCGTCTGTGCTCCTGCAAGCGCATTAACTAATGTCACTGAGACGACTCTCCGACGGTTGAAGCAATCCCGTTCTCTTTTAACGGCCGCTGCCGCCGAGGTTCCCTCCTACTTTTACTCCTGCACTTCACTGTTCGATGACTCATTTTCCCACATGAGTAACACCGCAACTGACGCTGACATCGCCTCCTAATGTGCCCTACCTGGCCACAACCAAAACACTTAATTTCCGCTGCCAGGTCTCTATGCTCCTTCCTTTGCTTCGTCGCATAATCTACCTCCTCTAACAAGGGAACCTCCCCATCGCACCCCCCTCAGATTTAGTTATAGGTTCGCACAGTGGATAGGCCTTGAAAAACTGGACACAGATCAATCGTGAAAACAGGAAGAAGTTGTGTGGAACTCTGAAATAAATAAGCAAAATATACAAACTGAGTAGTCCATGTGCAAGATAGGCAACCGCCGGAGATGTCACGTCGGGTGAGAATGGAGAATCCCAGTGATCTTGCGGCGGCTCTAAGGATTGCCACATACTTACAAGGGAACCTCCCCATCGCATCCCCCTCAGATTTAGTTATAAGTTGGCACAGTGGACAGGCCTTGAAAAACTGAACACAGATCAATAGAGCAAACAGGAAGAAGTTGTGTGGAACTATGAAAAAATAAGCAAAATATACAAACTGAGTAGTCCATGTGCAACATATGTAACATCAAGGACAGTGTGAACTCAGGAGCGCCGTGGTCTCTTGGTTAGTGTGTGTAGCTGTGGAAGGAGAGGTCCTTTGTTCAAGGCTTCGCTTAGGTGAAAAGTTTAATTTTTTATACAACCTATACAGGACAGAAGGATCAGGCATTGTGCAATTTTAGTGTGGGAGTAGACGTGATTACCATTCCTCCAGGTTGTAAACCTCTTGTGCAACCGTTAGATGTGTTTGGTTTTCGGCAAGTGAAATACTTTGTGAAAAGATTCTATGATTTTGCGAAGCTGCACAGGTACACAGAGCAGTACTGTTTACGTGATCGTGTGTCAATTATCAAAATTCAGGCACTCACACATAATCAACTTCGCTCTCCAAAATTCCAGGAAATATTCGGATCTACTTGGACATATGCTAGATCTGACGGTCTACACAAGGAAAAATTTGAAAACGTTCAAAACATATGTTTAGACACAGCACAGGGAAAACTGTGTGACTGTGAAACTGTTGCATTCATTTGTTACAGTTTATGTGACTAACTCTTACGTTTTCATCACTTTTTTCGGAGTGATTATCACATTCTCAAGAAAACCTAAATCGGGCAAAGTAGAAGAATCTTTTTACCCATTCGCCAAGCCTACAAGTTAGGTGGGTCGACAACATATTCCTGTCATGTGACGCACAAGCCGTCACCAGTGTTCCTGTGGAGGAATCGGCTGACCTATGACCTTGCGATCAAATGTTTTCCGTTGCCATTGGAGAGGCACGTCCTTTCGTCTACTAATCGCACGGTTTTGCGGTGCGGTCGCAAAACATAGACACCAAACTTATTACGGTGAACAGAGACGTCAATGAACGAACGGACAGATCATAACTTTGTCAAAATAAAGAAAATAAACTTTTCACTCGAGGGAAGACTTGAACCAAGGATCCCTCGTTCCACAGCTACTCACGCTAACCACGTGACCACGGCACTCCTGAGTTCACACTGTCCTTGATGTTACGTATGTTGCACATGGACTACTCAGTTTGTATATTTCGCTTATTTTTTTCATAGTTCCACACAACTTCTTCCTGTTTTCTCGATTGATCTATGTTCAGTTTTTCAAGGCCTATCCACTGTGCCAACTTATAACTAAATCTGAGGGGGATGCGATGGGGAGGTTCCCTTGTAAGTATGTGGCAATCCTTAGAGCCGCCGAAAGATCACTGGGATTCTCCATTCTCACCCGACGTGACATCTCCGGCGGTACTCTCTGCAAAAACACGTCTAACGCCGCCGGCCGGAGTGGCCGAGTGGTTCTAGGCACTACAGTCTGGAACCGCGCGACCGCTACGGTCGCAGGTTCGAATCCCGCCCCGGGCATGAATGTGTGTGATGTCCTTAGGTTAGTTAGGTTTTAGTAGTTCTAAGTTCTAGGGGACTGATGACCTGAGAAGTTAAGTCCCATAGTGCTCAGAGCCATTTGAACCATTTGAACATCTAACGCCCTGTTCTCGGCCTCTTGTAACAGCACTCTATTAGGCTCCCCATTCTGTGACAGTTCGAACGTTTGTGCATTCAGTTTTTGAATCCTGCCTGAGAAAACCTCCACAGTCTCATTTCTCGTCATAACTAACGCACTTAATTTTTCACTAAAAAACCTGTAACTATTCTGTTTCTGGTACCTCTGGCGTAACCCAGACTCAAGCTCTGAGAACGTCCCAACATTGTTCAACGTTTCATGGTCCAATATGTACGACTTGGCGTCCCCTAACAAGCGTAACTTCGCCACTCTCAACATTACAACATCCGATCATCCAGTAGCCTCAGTCATTGCGATAATGTCAGTAAGGAATATCGACACATCCTCCGTTGCTTTACCCGAAAAGTAATATGGCCAACTATGTGCTACAGTAATTATACAATCACAGTGATAGAACTAGTGGCTGCATGAATAGACAAGTTCGTAGCTCCTAAACCACGAGCTTTAGAGTTCATTTGAACTGCTTTTTTCCGGTCTTTATATGCATCATTATTCTATCATTTCTTGTTCACACGCCATGCAACCCAAATTCGGATATCAGATTATTCAAAATTTTTATCTTTCAACAGTGAAATAAGTCCTTGCATATTATCAGGCATGCCTTCGCGAGTTGCTTAATCACTATAACTATTGCAGACCTTTCCGTATATGATACAAACTTCAGAATTGTGGTCATAGGTTTCGGAGATCACAACGTTCTACAACCTACTCTATAACTTCTGATCACACAGGGTGAGCCACTAACTGTTGCCATCAAGAAAAACTCCGAAAGTATGATAGGAGCTGAAAAGTTTGTGGAACAAAAGTTGCATGGGACGATGGGGGCCATAATATGACGTTGGTTCTTTGTTGCTAGGTGAGGTCCCTTCCGTGGTATGAAGGTCAACTTTTTTTTAGTGCTGTGCTATAGTTTGGTACTTATTTTCTGATAGCGGCTATCGAGACGAATCGAATGATGTGTAACAGTAAAGTCTTTGAAGGTCAGCGAAGGTCATCAAGGTAGCATGAACGTCCATTTATAGAAGGTGTACGAAGTGATGACCATTGGTATCAATGCAATGCTGCAATCTTCTTGTCATGGATTGATTGGTATTCCTTATCACATCGGCACTTATTGAAGCACATGCTCTGACAATTCTCTCTCGCATATCTTCAGGTGTAGTTGGAACGTATTTATAAATAATGTCTTTTACGAATCCCCAAAATAAAACATACACAGGCGTCAAGTCTGGTGATCGAGCCAGCCACGACACATCTCCTCCGTGCCCAATCCAACGATTTGGTAATTGTCTCTGCAATTCATTTCAAGCCATCAGCGAAAAATGTGCCAGACACCCATCGTGTTGGTACCACAATCTGTTTCTTGTTCCTAAAGGTATTTCTTCCAGTAACATATCTAATGTTTCTTGCAGGAATGTGGTGTACTTCCTACTTTAAGATTTCCTTCGATGAAATAGGAGCCTATAATTCTGTCCTCCAGAATCCCACACCATACATTCACCGACCACGGTTTTTGGTGTGCAACTTGCTGCAGCCAAGAAGGATTTGCATTTGCCCAATAATGCATGTTATGCGAATTAACATTTCCATGGTTTGTAAATGAAGCCTCGTCAGTAAAGAAAATCAAAGTAATAAATGTGTCATCCCTCTGAATCTGAAGTTGAGCCCACCGGCAGAATTCAGTGCGACACATACAATCCGTACCAGTTAATTCTTGGTGGAGACTGATATGGTAAGGACGATATTTATGGCGTTGCAGAACAACACAAGGACATAGAACCATAGTGGCAAGAGTACCAAGTTCCGTTTCCGCGTTAGTAACTTTCCTTTGCCGGATATGTTTCAAATGGCTCTGAGCACCATGGGACTTAACATCTGAGGTCATCAGCCCCTATAACTTAGAACTACTTAAACCTAACTAACCTAAGGACATCACCCACATCCATGCCCGAGGCAGGGTTCGAACCTGCGACCGTAGCAGTCGTGCGGTTCCAGACTGTAGCGCTTAGAACCGCTCGGCCACATAGGCCGGCCCGGATATATTACCGATGCGTTAAAGATCCAGTTGTTCTCAATTTATCATACACATGTTTAAATGTATGATGTGTATGTTGAGTACGTTGAGGGCATCTTTCAGCGTGTAAGTCTCCAGCTCTCACTGAGTTTCATCGGCATTCTCCGTAAATGAGAAGCATATCGACTTGTTCTTCGAAGGAATACATCATTCACATTCGCTTGAATTGACGATACTAGTCTTACCGTTCCTATTACTGTTGTATTGCGGAACCGTCGAATGGTGTTTACGTGTCAATGGCGCGTATTCGGCGAATATTTACTATTTGCCCGACATATGAGAGAGAATTGTCAGACATGTGCTTCGATAAGTGCCGATGTGACAAGGAATACCACTTCATTCCATGATACGAAGATTGCAGCACTGCATTGATACCTATGGTCATCATTTCGAACACCTTCTGTAAATGGACGTCCATGCCAACCCTGTGACCTTCGCTGACATTCAAAGACATTAGTGTTACACATCTTTGGATTCGTCTTGATAACTGCTATCAGAAAATAAGTACCAAACTATAGCACCCCACTTAAAAAAAAAAACAAAGTTGACCTTCATAACACTGACGCAACCCCACCTAGCAACAAAAAAACCAACGTCATATAATGGCCCCCATTGTCCCGTGCAATATTTTTCGCACAAACTTTTCGGCTCCTATCATACTTTCGGAGTTATTCTAGGTGACAATAGTTAGTGACTCACCCTATAGAATGTGCTGCATGTATATATTTTTTCTCGCTTTAAATTCTAACAATTTAAAATGGCGGTGTTAATAGCAAAACATTTTAATTTTACCAGCGCACTTTTCAGTGCTGCACAACAATATGTCATGCACATTACTTTCGCCTAGGAGAATTACGAGCGATGTTCGGTACCATTTTACCAACATGGAAGAAAAAGCAAAATGTGGCTACTGTCAGCAGATAATTCCCTGAGTTATAACCTGATGAGACCTGAAATTGGTCCTGTTGGAAAACACCCCCTGGAAAGCTGTTCATGAGTGGCAGCACAACAGGTCGAATCACCATATTGACGTACAAATCTGCAGGAAAGATGCATGAGATAAGCACGAGAGTGCTCCTAATGTCACACAAAGTAGCACCCCAAATCTTAACTCCAGGTGTAGGTCCAGTGTGTTAAGCATGCAGACAGGTTGGTCCTCAGCTGGCCTCCTAACCACCACACGTTCATCACTGGCAGCGAGGGAGAACGAGCTTTCATCAAAAACACAATAGACCTCCACCCTGTCCTCCAATGAGCTTTCGCTTGACACTACTGAGGTCGCAAATGACGGTAATTTTGGTTCAGTGGAATGCACGCTACAGAGCGTCTGGCTCGGAGCTGTCCTTGAAGTAATTGATTTGTAACGGCTCGTTGTGTCACTGTGGTGCCAACTGCTGCACAGACTGCTGCTGCAGATGTGCCGAACACTGTGGTCTTCCCTCTCCATAGTGCTACGTGGCAGTCCAGAGCCAAGTCTTCTGGCGACTGTACTTTCCCATAACCACCACTTCCAGGAATCATGCACAGTGGCTTCATTGCTGCTAAATCTTTCTACAGTATCCAGCTTCTCGTAGCCCTATTACATGACCCCCTTCAAACTTAGCGAGGTGATGATAATGGCGTCTTTTTTGCCTTAAAGGCATTCTTGACTAACGTCAGTTCACCACAACCAGTCTCAAAGGCAATTAACGCTCACGACAGTTACAGCGTCTATTGAAAGCAAATCTGATTTGCATCCACATAGTGGCGCTCCTAACGCCACTCTTAATGCGACTGCCGCGAAATTTAAATACAAATCATTTTTTAGATGTAGAAAAACGCCTACTAACTTTCGTTTATGTTGCACGACTCCTTCTTGGTGTTGCGATTTTTTTTTCCAGCTGTGTGTATGATTGTCTAAATACGATGTACCAAGGACGTAGCCAAAGTAAGGGGGGAGGGGAAGCCCAGGGGATCCAGACCCCGCCCCCCTATATCACCTAAATGAAATTACACACGACGTAGTTGCTGTGGAGTGAAACTGAAAAATATTTTGATTTTCAATCATACGACGAAAAAGGGATATGCATTGTTGATAGTCAACAAGGATTTTACCATCGATTTATTGATAGAACTATCAACTTTCGCCCATCCATACTTTAGCCAAGACCAACTACTGCACCCTGTTAGTCTTAATGAAACTTAGGTGCTATTTTGTTAATGAGTTCAGTCGTTACTTGCAGTTTACTTTAATGTAAGTGCTGCCGTTTATTGATTTTGTTCTGTGTGATGTTGTGATAGTTTGTAATTACAGGTAATTTTGTAACAAGAAAGAAAAGGAAAACCAATCTTGATTCGTCCACTAGTGCCCCCCCTCCCCCATGAACCATGGACCTGGTCTTTGGCTGGGAGGCTTGCGTGCCTCCGCGATACAGATGGCCGTACCGTAGGTGCAATCACAACAGAGAGGTGTCTGTTGAGAGGCCAGACAAACGTGTGGTTCCTGAAGAGGGGCAGGAACCTTTTCAGTAGTTGCAGGGGCAACAGTCTGGCCTTGTAACACTAATCAAAATGGCCTTGCTGTGCTGGTACTGCGAACGGCTGAAAGGCAGGGGAAACTACGGCCGTAATTTTTCCCGAGGGCATGCAGCTTTACTGTATGGTTAAATGATGATGGCGTCCTCTTGGATAAAATATTCCGGAGGTAAAATAGTCCCCCACTCGGATCTCCTGGCGGGGCTACTCAAGAGGACGTCGTTATCAGGAGAAAGAAAACTGACGTTCTATTGATCGGGGCGTGGAATGTCTGATCCCTTAATCGGGCAGGTAGGTTAGAAAATTAAAAAAAGGCAATGGATAGGTTAAAGTTAGATATAGTAGGAATTAGTGAAGTTCGGTGGCAGGAGGAACAAGGCTTTTGGTCAGGTGAATACAGGGTTATAAATACAAAATCAAATAGGGGTAATGTAGGAGTAGGTTTAATAATGAATAAAAAATTGGAGTGCTGGTAAGCTACTACAAACAGCATAGTGAACAAATTATTGTGGCCAAGATAGACACGAAGCCCACGCCTACTACAGTAGTACAAGTTTATATGCCAACTAGCTCTGCAGAAGATGAAGAAATTGATGAAATGTATGATGAGATAAAATAAATTATTCAGGTATTGAAGGGAGGCGAAAATTTAATAGTCATGGGTGACTGGAATTTGAGAGTAGGAAAAGGGAGAGAAGGAAACATAGTAGGTGAATATGGATTGGGGCTAAGAAATGAAAGAGGAAGCCGCCTGGTAGAATTTTGCGCAGAGCATAACTTAATCATAGCTAACACTTGGTTCAAGAATCATGAAAGAAGGTTGTATACATGGAAGAACCCTGGAGATACTAGAAGATATCAGATAGATTATATAATGGTAAGAAAGAGATTCATGAACCAGGTTTTAAATTGTAAGACATTTCCAGGAGCAAATGTGGACTCTGACCACAATCTATTGGTTATGAACTGTAGATTAAAACTGAAGAAACTGCAAAAAGGTGGGAATTTAAGGAGATGGGACCTGGATAAACTGACTAAAGCAGAGGTTGCACAGAGTTTCAGGGAGAGCATAAGGAAACAATTGACACGAATAAGGGAAAGAAATACAGTAGAAGAAGAATGGGTAGCCCTGACGGATGAAGTAGTGAAGGCAGCAGAGGATCAAGTAGGTAAAAAGACGAGGGCGAGTAGAAATCCTTGGGTAACAGAAGAAATATTGAATTTAATTGATGAACGGAGAAAATATAAAAATGCAGTAAATGAGGCAGGCAAAAAGGAATACAAATGTCTCAAAAATGAGATCGACAGGAAGTGCAAAATGGCTAAGCAGGGATAGCTAGAGGACAAATGTAAGCATGTAGAGGGTTATCTCACTAGGGGTAAGATAGATACTTCCTACAGCAAAATTAAAGAGACCTTTGGAGAAAAGAGAACCACTTGTATGAATATCAAGAGCTCAGATGGAAACCCAGTTCTAAGCAAGGAAGGGAGAGCAGAAAGGTGGAAGGAGTATATAGAGGGTCTGTACAAGGGCGATGTACTTGAGGACAATATTATGGAAATGGAAGAGGATGTAGATGAAGATGAAATGGGAGATATGATGCTGCGTGAAGAGTTTGACGGAGCACTGAAAGGCCTGAATCGAAACAAGGCCCCTGGAGTAGACAACATTCCATTAGAACTACTGACGGCCTTGGGAGATCCAGTCATGACAAAACACCATCTGCTGAGCAAGATGTATGAGACAGGCGAAACACCCTCAGACTTCAAGAAGAATATAATAATTCCAATCCCAAAAAAGCAAGTGTTGACAGATGTGAAAATTACCGAAGTATCAGTTTAATAAGTCACGGCTGCAAAATGCTAACGCGAATTCTTTACAGACGAATGGAAAAACTGGTAGAAGCCGACCTCGGGAAGATCAGTTTGGATTCCGTAGAAATATTGGAACATGTGAGGCAATACTGACCTTACGACTTATCTTAGAAGAAAGATTAAGAAAAGGCAAACCTAAGTTTCTAGCGTTTGTAGACTTAGAGAAAGCTTTTGACAATGTTCACTGGAATACTCTCTTTCAAATTCTGAAGGTGGCAGGGGTAAAATACAGAGAGCGAAACGCTATTTACAATTTGCACAGAAACCAGATGGCAGTTATAAGAGTCGAGGGACATGAAAGGGAAGCAGTGGTTGGGAAGGGAGTGAGACAGGGTTGTAGCCTCTCCCCGATGTTATTCAATCTGTATATTGAGCAAGCAGTAAAGGAAACGAAAGAAAAACTCGGAGTAGGTATTAAAATCCATGGATAAGAAATAAAAACTTTGAGGTTCGCCGATGACATTGTAATTCTGTCAGAGACAGCAAAGGACTTGGAAGAGCAGTTGAATGAACACCAGCAAAAGCAAAACGAGGATATTGGAGTGTAGCCGAATTAAGTCAGGTGATGCTGAGGGAATTAGATTAGGAAATGAGACACTTAAAGTAGTAAAGGAGTTTTGCTATTTGGGGAACAAAATAATTGATGATGGTCGAAGTAGAGAGGATATAAAATGTAGACTAGCAATAGCAAGGAAAGCGTTTCTGAAGAAGAGATATTTGTTAACATCGAGTATATATTTAAGTGGCAGGAAGTCGTTTCTGAAAGTATTTGTATGGTAGCCATGATTGGAAGTGAAACGTGGATAAATAGTATGGACAAGAAGAGAATAGAAGCTTTAGAAGTGTGGTGCTACAGAAGAATGCTGAAGATTAGATGGGTAGATCACATAACGAATGAGGAGGTATTGAATAGAATTGGGGAGAAGAGGAATTTGTGGCATAACTTGACAAGAAGAAGGGACTGGTTGGTAGGACATGTTCTGAGGCATCAAGTGATCACAAGTTTAGCATTGGAGGGCAGTGTGGAGGGTAAAAATCGTAGAGGGAGACCAAGAGATGAATACACTAAGCAGATTCAGAAGAATGTAGGTTGCAGTAGGTAGTAGGAGATGAAGATGCTTGCACAGGATAGAGTAGCATGGAAAGCTGCATTAAACCAGTCTCAGACTGAAGACCACAACAACACTGGTGTTGTGGTAGGTTAAAAATATTTACGCGCTACTATAATAACCTAACTACCTATCTATAGCAATTTAATGTTAGCACTGGAGTCGTTATTTAGAGACTGGTAGATCTTTGAGGCTGCAATATTTCACTATTTCACAAGGCAGCGGAGCGGTGAACATGACTACAAATAAGTGCTTAGAAAGACACCTAAATTTGCCTGTGTCGCCCAAAAATCGCGTTGATCAACAAAAATATCGCCCAAACGGTGACTGTTGCATATCTTTACAAAATTTGCTCAAAAGTCTTTCATTAGAAGCCAAAATGGCGAAATGTCGCCCAGTATAGTCACCCATGTGGTACTCAATTATAAAACAGGTCCCGATAGGAAAGATGGGGAGTATTTTGTGGAGAGCGGAAGGGGTATGTGATGACAAGCACATTCTATAATTCGTTCGATTCTAAAAGATTTTTTTCAGTAGGATGCTTGAATTCGTCCGAGCCCACTGCGTCCTACATCCTCGCCCTTTCCCTCCCCCTCCTCCACATACACACCACCCCTTTCCCGTCATAATCTGTTTAAGCTTTTACAACCTCATTATTACTTAAGCGTTTTCAGATGTTCTATGATTAGATTGTAATGTTTTTAATATGTAGAGACAATTATAGAAAAAAATTCTTTCATTACTTTTGTAACAATACTTGTTTTGATTTGGGGAATAGTCATTTATTTCACAGGTAGGCGTATTTAATTTTAATGTTGGTTTGTGTACGATTTCGACAATATGCGTAATTAAACGATATTCACATTGGAAGTCAGCTAGAGATCGTCATTTTATACTTTGTATTTGTGCATAAAGATGGCTCACTTGTAAGATGTTCTACTATATAATGTCTTATTCCTAATATGCTTGGAACAGTGAGTCCGACCATCACAACTCCACCATATGTGTAAATAAACGTCATGTAAGTAATAACGTATGTTGTACATTACAGAGGAGCTTGTTAGCATCAAAGATGGTATTACCATATTATCATGAATAAACGTAAATTCATCTTTGACGTCGCATACATTACAAGTCTAGTTTAAATCAATGCATGAATCAATGTCAAGATCCCAAAGCTGTAGCTAATAGTATTCGTGTATTCAGTTTTATTTTATAAACAAATTTGGTTGCTTCGTTTCAAGTTGACTGTTAAAATAATAATTTAAGAAGAAGTTCTTGATCACTTAAGAAAATTGAAGAATTTTAATGAAATAAAAGGTACTTAATTTGAGACTGAACTGAGAAATTTGGGGGGCTAGGTTGTGCTGAAAGAACTCTGAAAAGTTGCTGATAAGTTGGAAATTTAAATATAAGATAGCTATTGTCAAAAGAGGTTTGAATCCTTTAACGCTATTAAGTTATTCATCTCCACGTTAAAATTCTTGTGCTCTGCGATAGTGAACTTTCTAATAGAAGAGTGAGCCATGTTTCGTTAGCAAAAAGGGAATACATGATATTAGAGTTTTAATTCATTTGTGAATAAAGTGAAGTTATCACATTGCCAAATAAAGAAATATTTTTGAGAGCATATTTTATGATTAACTAAGATAAAAGCAAATTACGTACATAAAATTTAAAAAAATAAATTTGTATCCATAGCAGACAAAAACATGAGCCTTTTTAAGGTCCTCTTTAGCAAATCGGACCCTCCCTTTGACAAAATCCTGTGTACACCTTTGGTTGTACCATCATAAAGTATGTTTACCAATGTTTAATTCTGAATTCATATGTTTTAGTTAAATGTGCATATAATTTTACCTTCGATATGTGTAAGCATCTTCTTAACTGGTGAAAGTATTGCATGTGTTTGATTCCACTGCATCTTTTGTCTTATTTCAACATGCCAGGAAGGAGAGTATTGATCGAACAGCCATAATAGTTAGAGAAGTTGTGCTGGTCATGAACCAATGAGGACTGTAAAAGCCATTTTGCATCTTTGCAGTTGCACTGTTGTGAAATAGCTTCCCTCATTACTGTGTCACTTGCGCAAATCCTGTAATGTATGATCGATGGCAGCTTGTCAAAACAAGGCACATTGTTTCTGACGAAGTTCTTAAATTCCTGTGAATCTTCAGCTCTCAACTTCTTCATTAACAGGGACAGTGGTGACTGATCAAAGGAGGCAAGGGTATTTACTTTTCTATAGTAGAACCATTAGTAGTAATTGTAGGAGTAAGTATTTTTACAATGAGCCTTTACGCACTTTTGTCAGTGAGCGTGAGAGGTATTAAAATGTGTAGCTACTTCTAAACTGTGAGCATTACAGACCAAGCCAAATTGCGAAATCTTCATTCTGACCTAAAGCAGAGGGAGGCACAAAACATAATGGCAAGGAAGACAGACACATTTGGCTGCCTGTAATTTGCCATGGTAACCATTATGTCATTGTTAGAAACAGGCGAGGGGATACAGGCTTCCTTATAGCTGTGCTGTGGGGCACCTCTTTTCCATAGGAGGCAATTTGCCGTGGTGCCACCTCTACAGGTTTCCCTTACGTTAGTTGTCCTGTGTGCACTGAATATGGATGAAGCCCATCCTTGTTCAAGTATTGATGTAACATTTTCGAGTGAAGACATCATTACTTATTTGCAGGAGCTTTCGTTTTCAGGGAGAAGTGAAACTGAACGACATGAAATTTATAGAAAGTCATCCATCACTGGCATTACACCTTCTTCAGAAAGATAAATCAAAACACATGCATTCCAAACTTCATGGCATGTGCAGCACAATTGGTTATGTGCTAGCCCTCCAAAGGACACTTATTCTGCTGGCCATGTTTGCTTCCCAAGCACAAAAAAACTATATACACTGAGATTTCGACGACCTGAAGCATCTGTCTAGAGGTTTAAGAAGGCATGTTGCCTCTAAAGGTCATTTAAGTAGTTTTATTTCGAGAACTATTAAAAAAATGGTTAAAATGGCTCTAAGCACAATGTGACTTAACATCTGAGGTCGTCAGTCCCCTAGACTTAGAACTACTTAAACTTAACTAACCTAAGGACATCACACACATCCATGCCCGAGGCAGGATTCGAACCTGTGACCGTAGCAGCAGTGGGGTTCCGGACTGAAGTGCCTAGAACCACTCGCCCACCGCGGCCAGCAAGAGAACTACACTCCTGGAAACTGAAATAAGAACACCGTGAATTCATTGTCCCAGGAAGGGGAAACTTTATTGACACATTTCTGGGGTCAGATACATCACACTGACAGAACCACAGGCACATAGACACAGGCAACAGAGCATGCACAATGTCGGCACTAGTACAGTGTATATCCACCTTTCGCAGCAATGCAGGCTGCTATTCTCCCATGGAGACGATCGTAGAGATGCTGGATGTAGTCCTGTGGAACGGCTTGCCATGCCATTTCTACCTGGCGCCTCAGTTGGACCAGCGTTCGTGCTGGACGTGCAGACCGCGTGAGACGACGCTTCATCCAGTCCCAAACATGTTCAATGGGGGACAGATCCGGAGATCTTGCTGGCCAGGGTAGTTGACTTACACCTTCTAGAGCACGTTGGGTGGCACGGGATACATGCGGACGTGCATTGTCCTGTTGGAACAGCAAGTTCCCTTGCCGGTCTAGGAATGGTAGAACGATGGGTTCGATGACGGTTTGGATGTACCGTGCACTATTCAGTGTCCCCTCAACGATCACCAGAGGTGTACGGCCAGTGTAGGAGATCGCTCCCCACACCATGATGCCGGGTGTTGGCCCTGTGTGCCTCGGTCGTATGCAGTCCTGATTCTGGCGCTCACCTGCACGGCGCCAAACACTCATACGACCATCATTGGCACCATGGCAGAAGCGACTCTCATCGCTGAAGACGACACGTCTCCATTCGTCCCTCCATTCACGCCTGTCGCGACACCACTGGAGGCGGGCTGCACGATGTTGGGGCGTGAGCGGAAGACGGCCTAACGGTCTGCGAGACCGTAGTCCAGCTTCATGGAGACGGTTGCGAATGGTCCTCGCCGATACCCCAGGAGCAACAGTGTCCCTAATTTGCTGGGAAGTGGCGGTGCGGTCCCCTACGGCACTGCGTAGGATCCTACGGTCTTGGCGTGCATCCGTGCGTCGCTGCGGTCCGGTCCCAGGTCGACGGGCACGTGCACCTTCCGCCGACCACTGGCGACAACATCGATGTACTGTGGAGACCTCACGCCCCACGTGTTGAGCAATTTGGCGGTACGTCCACCCGGCCTCCCGCATGCCCACTATACGCCCTGGCTCAAAGTCCGTCAACTGCACATACGGTTCACGTCCACGCTGTCGCGGCATGCTACCAGTGTTAAAGACTGCGATGGAGCTCCGTATGCCACGGCAAACTGGCTGACACTGACGGCGGCGGTGCACAAATGCTGCGCAGCTAGCGCCATTCGACGGCCAACACCGCGGTTCCTGGTGTGTCCGGTGTGCCGTGCGTGTGATCATTGCTTGTACAGCCCTCTCGCAGTGTCCGGAGCAAGTATGGTGGGTCTGACACACCGGTGTCAATGTGTTCTTTTTTTCCATTTCCAGGAGTGTATTCAAACAAGTATCTAAAATGAGGCGTGTTTTTTAAGTAAGGTCCGTTTGGACGTAAGTACACAACGAAAGGTTATTCCAAAAAAGTAAATTTATTTTCAGAATGTACATACCACTTTATTTTCCGACAAGTTTGTTGAAACACGCATCATACCTCTCAACCAATTTTAAAATACCCACTTTATAAAAACTTGCCACCTGCTGCAATAACCAAGAGTTCACTGCCGTTTTCATGTCGTCATCATCATTGTAACGGTTGCCACTGAGGTGTTGTTTGAGGTGGAGGAACATATGATAATCGCTCGGTGCAATATCAGGACTGTAGGGTTGGTGATCTAAAACTTCCAAGCCAAAACTGCCCAATAAATCGTGGGTCTGACCTGCAGTGTGAGGTCTCATTGTCATGGAGAAGGACAGTTCCCTTTGTCAGCATGCTGCGTCTTTTGTTTTGAATCGCTCTGCGTAGCTTTCTCAGGGTTTGGCAGTATGCTTCTGCATTGCTAGTGGTTCCTCGTTGCATCAAGAAGATCAACAAAATACCATGCCTATACCAAAACACCGACGCCATAATTTTGCACTGGGACAGAGTCTGTTTGGCCTTCACCTTTACAGGTGAGTGTGTGTGTCTCCATTCCATGCTCTGTTGCTTCGATTCGTTCGCGATATGCGAAACCCATGTTTCATCTCCAGTTACAATCTGACTAAAGAAGCTGTGACCTTCTTTATGATAATGAGTCAGGAACTTCATTGCATACTCAAATCTTTGGTTTTTGTAGTCCTCTGTTAGGAGTTTCGGGATCTAACGGGAGCACAGTTTCCTAAACTTTAGGTATTCAGAAACAATGTTGTAAAGGACTGATCTCGATAAGTCACGAAATTCGTTTGAGAGACCTGTTATTGTGAAGTGCCTGTTCTCACGAATCCTCGCTTCAACTGAAGCCACCAAATCGTCTTTAATCAAAGAAGGGCGACCGGAGAAGTCCTCATCATAGACGTTGTCACGGCCATCTTTGAATTCTCGTACCCACTTGCGCACTTTGCTTTCACTCCTAACAGTAGCACCATACACTTCGCAAGTCTGACGATGAATTTCTACAGCTGAAAGGTTCCTTGCTGACAAAAACCGTATGACTGAGCAAACCTCATACGCAGCGGGTAAATTGATAGTCTTAAACATTTTTATAACACAGAACAGTACCGTACAGGTTAGCTACAGAGTTGAAACTGACCGCAGTTGTTCCCAAGGCAAGCTGGTACACGACGCACGCGCTCGTTGCGACATGCGCACGAACTACTAGTGTCTACAACAAAACGGACCTTACTTAAAAAACACGACTCGTATTTCAGAGCTCCTTAATGATCAACAAAAACTGATGAAAATTGGGCACAACAATTAAGTGAAAGCTGACAGAGCTCATGAAAATTCTAGCTGACGTCACAAATCTTTTGTGTAAGCAGGCCCGAGCGGTGTAAGGCGCTGCAGTCATGGACTGTGCTGCTGGTCCCGGCGGAGGTTCGAGTCCTCCCTCGGGCATGGGTGTGTGTGTTTGTCCTTAGGATAATTTAGGTTAAGTAGTGTGTAAGCTTAGGGACTGATGACCTTAGCAGTTAAGTCCCATAAGATTTCACACACATTTGAACATTTTTTTGTAAGCAGGACATAGCTTTCAGAAGTCATGATGAAACAGAAGATTTCCTGAATTACAGAAATTTCATAGCCATTTTTAATCTGGTGCTTAACAGAAATAAAGATTTGAAAGCACACTGGAATAAAATCGGCTGTTTCTGGGAATTTTCAAAAACTATATGGAACGATCTCTTTGTATAAATGAATCGATTTGTGAATATATACATTCAAGTTTGGATATAACCTCATATCATGTCTACATTGTGGACAAATCAAGAGATGTTTTGGACAAATCACCATGTTTTGTTGTTGCGAAGCTGGTGGACTGAAAAGGGGACATTTAAGAACGCTTTCTTGCTGTTCACGATGTTAGCCAACTTGCTTTTTTCACTAGGCTGAGTGGCGTGTTTCAAAATTATGATGCCAAGAACAAACAGGTGTCCTAAATCTATGGCGGTGATTCTGTTCTGGAGGGAGAATAAATGGCCAGGAAGCTAAGGTCTGTCAAATTGCCTCCCCCCCACATAAGCTCTGTTTACTAACTGTTTAGCACATCATTTAAATTTAGTTTTGCATCAGAGTTGGTCTTGTATAAAAACCAGTAAGGAGCTTTTTCTCCACGCTTCACGGTGTTCCTGATTTCTTCAACTGGTCTTCCAAACGCACAACAGTTCTCAACAGTACTGAAACTTCCTGGCAGATTAAAACGGTGTGCCGGACCGAAAGTCGAACTCGGGACCTTTGCCTTTCCCATGAATTTAGGGCCATGATCCGCCGCTGACAGGGAGTCCGACTTCTGCCACTACATCGTCGTTCTGCCCTTCTCGTAATGACTAAGGCTGACATGTCACGGCAAACGCCGCATAGATAACTGCATCCTCCATGTGTAAAATGCTGTGAAACGTAAACATAGGTAATCATTTGCTTGTACCAGCACGACATAATACTAACACTTTAGTCTATAATTCTATGTAACCATAACATAATTTCAGTCTAGCTGCTCAAAATACCAATAACTGATTAATAAATGCCAACTTAGACTTCTCAGAAGTTTCGATATGAGTGAACTGCAGCTGTACAAAAAATCAACTTTCACTCTCAACCATGTAAACAAGCCTGCAGTTCCAAATACACCCCTGGGGCGCTGTTGGAGACTTCAAAGCCGCGTACACACTGAGCCTGAAACATGTTTTCAAAACATGTTTCCGGCTGCTTGATGTGGACACCCTTTGGAAACATGTTTCGAAACACAGAAACATCCATCCGTGTGTGTGTGTGTGTGTGTGTGTGTGTGTGTGTGTGTGTGTGTGTGTGTGTGTCGTCAGCTGTTAAGTGGTGTTGTGTTTACCCATAGTGTCGTTTTCGCTTTATTTTTCTAAAATAATGGAGTGGTGAAGGCAACAAATTGTTGATTTAATTGCCATGTACCAGGGGGAGGATTGCTTATGGAACGTCCGGAGCTAGGAACATAAAGACACTGTTAAAAAACACGATGCACTGGCAGCAGCATTTGGCACGGACAAGGGAAGTGTAGAGAAAAAGATACGATCGCTCGTGGTTGCTTACAGGTGTGAGAAAAGAAAAATTATTTCCAGCAAACCATCTGGTAGTTGTGCAGACACTGAATATGACTCCAGCTGGTTCGGCTATCGGCTGCTGCAGTTCTTGGACGATGTTATGAGCCGAAGGAGACAACCGATACTGTGGAAAACGAGGTACGAAAATTATGCTTGTGGTATATGAATGGTATACAGTCACATTCACCTATAGTTATTTTGCCACGGTACACTTACTTGTGGGCTTAAAAAATAGTTGTCAAACTCGTCTCGAATTTGTTTATACGTGAAAGCAGCTAGGAATCGAAGCTTCCATGTGGGGTGAACTGGTTCCTTGTCTCAGCATTTCGCCTTAAAAATTGTGGAGACATACAGCTGTAAGTGTGACAGTTTTCGCCTTCTCCGGTTGTAGCAACCTAGGTTTTCTAAACACACGAAAAACTGAAGCCATAATGCGAAAAGTGTTTTCAACAACCATTCTGGCCCTAGAAAGTCTGTAATTAAAAACTATCTCTTTTGAACCTTTAACATGTTTTCCCGGGTAGGGTTTCATAATGTTTCCCTGTAAGGGAAAAGCATCGTCTACTACAAAAGTGAGTGTTCATCGGAGGTGAGGGTATCATCTGGAGTGCCCCAGGGAGGTGTGGTAGGTCCGCTGTTGTTTTCTATCTACATAAATGATCTTTTGGATAGGGTGGATAGCAATGTGCGGCTGTTTGCTGATGATGCTGTGGCGTACGGGAAGGTGTCGTCGTTGAGTGACTGTAGAAGGATACAAGATGACTTGGACAGGATTTGTGATTGGTGTAAAGTATGGCAGCTAACTCTAAATATAGATAAATGTAAATTAATGCAGATGAATAGGAAAAAGAATCCCGTAATGTTTGAATACTCTATTACTAGTGTAGCGCTTGGCACAGTCACGTCGATTAAATATTTGGGCGTAACATTGCAGAGCGATATGAACTGGGACAAGCACGTAATGGCAGTTGTGGGGAAGGCGGATAGTCGTCTTCGGTTAATTGGTAGAATTTTGCGAAGATGTGGTTCATCTGCAAAGGAGACCGCTTATAAAACACTAATACGACCTATTCTTGAGTACTGGTCGAGTGTTTGGGATCCCTATCGGGTCAGATTGAGGGAGGACATAGAAGCAATTCAGAGTCGGGCCGCTAGATTTGTTACTGGTAGGTTTGATCATCACGCGAGTGTTACGGAAATGCTTCAGAACTTGGGTGGGAGTCTCTAGAGGAAAGGAGGCGTTCTTTTCGTGAATCGCTACTGAGGAAATCAAGAGAACCAGCATTTGAGGCTGACTGCAGTACAATTTTACTGCCGCCAACTTACATTTCGCGGAAAGACCACAAAGATAAGATAAGAGAGTTAGGGATCGTACAGAGGCATATAGGCAGTCATTTTTCCCTCGTTCTGTTTGGGAGTGGAGCAGGGAGAGAAGATGCTAGTTGTGGTACGAGGTACCCTCCGCCAAGCACCGTATGGTGGATTGCGGAGTATGTATGTAGATGTAGAAAAACATATGGTAGAGCCTTTGTGGCACCAGGTAAGAATTCAGCTTGCGGCAAGTTAAGTTTCTTTTTTGGTAATTAGCTCACTTATGCTCGCGTTGTTGAACACACCGCCATCAGATGTTCTGCCTTGACAGCCGATATCTGCTTACAAAAAGGTGTAGCTGCCATCAACGACAACAAGCAGCACAATGCTGAATGAACCTTTATAGTTATAATATTCACTTCCACTACCAACAGGGTACTGTAGCGCGATATGTTTCCCGTCAAATGCTCCGACAGAATGGGGGAACTAAAGAATCTGTGAGAACAAACATGCTTTTTCACGCCAGTCGTTTTCAGTCGCAGGTATCTGAAAGAAAGAAATTTGATTTCAGGTTTTCGTACATTCGCCAGAGGGCAAAAATGAAGATGAAGAGGTTGCGGCTGGACCTTCCAGTCCTCCACCACGAAAAATTACACTCCTGGAAATGGAAAAAAGAACACATTGACACCAGTGTGTCAGACCCATCATACTTGCTCCGGACACTCCGAGAGGGCTGTACAAGCAATGATCACACGCACGGCACACCGGACACACCAGGAACCGCGGTGTTGGCCGTCGAATGGCGCTAGCTGCGCAGCATTTGTGCACCGCCGCCGTCAGTGTCAGCCAGTTTGCCGTGGCATACGGAGCTCCATCGCAGTCTTTAACACTGGTAGCATGCCGCGACAGCGTGGACGTGAACCGTATGTGCAGCTGACGGACTTTGAGCGAGGGCGTATAGTGGGCATGCGGGAGGCCGGGTGGACGTACCGCCGAATTGCTCAACACGTGGGGCGTGAGGTCTCCACAGTACATCGATGTTGTCGCCAGTGGTCGGCGGAAGGTGCACGTGCCCGTCGACCTGGGACCGGACCGCAACGACGCACGGATGCACGCCAAGACCGTAGGATCCTACGCAGTGCTGTAGGGGACCGCACCGCCACTTCCCAGCAAATTAGGGACACTGTTGCTCCTGGGGTATCGGCGAGGACCATTCGCAACCGTCTCCATGAAGCTGCGCTACGGTCCCGCATACCTTTAGGCCGTCTTCTACTCACGCCCCAACATCGTGCAGCCCGCCTCCAGTGGTGTCGCGACAGGCGTGAATGGAGGGACGAATGGAGACGTGTCGTCTTCAGAGATGAGAGTCGCTTCTGCCTTGGTGTCAATGATGGTCGTATGAGTGTTTGGCGCCGTGCAGGTGAGCGCCACAATCAGGACTGCATACGACCGAGGCACACAGGGCCAACACCTGGCATCATGGTGTGGGGAGTGATCTCCTACACTGGCCGTACACCTCTGGTGAAGGTCGAGGGGACACTGAATAGTGCACGGTACATCCAAACCGTCATCGAACCCATCGTTCTACCATTCCTAGACCGGCAAGGGAACTTGCTGTTCCAACAGGACAATGCACGTCCGCATGTATCCCGTGCCACCCAACGTGCTCTAGAAGGTGTAAGTCAACTACCCTGGCCAGCAAGATCTCCGGATCTGTCCCCCATTGAGCATGTTTGGGACTGGATGAAGCGTCGTCTCACGCGGTCTGCAAGTCCAGCACGAACTCTGGTCGAAGTGAGGCGCCAGGTGGAAATGGCATGGCAAGCCGTTCCACTGGACTATATCCAGCATCTCTACGATCGTCTCCATGGGAGAATAGCAGCCTGCATTGCTGCGAAAGGTGTGTATACACTGTACTAGTGCCGACATTGTGCATGCTCTGTTGCCTGTGTGTATGTGCCTGTGGTTCTGTCAGTGTGATCATGTGATGTATCTGACCCCAGGAATGTGTCAATAAAGTTTCCCCTTCCTGGGACAATGAATTCACGGTGTTCTTATTTCAATTTCCAGGAGTGTAGAAGGATGAGCGAGAAAAAAGATATGCAGCAACCCTACAAGATTGCGTCTCAATTATTAACTAAAGTGCCGCAAAAACAAGAAGAGAACAAGAACGATGAATGTAGTACATATGGGCAGTATGTGACATCAGTTTTATGGAAACTGACAGAGTTAGAAAGAGCGAAAACAATGGTTTTGCTTAATGAAGTGTTGATGAAACAGCATGTAGCGTATTTGGAAAGTCAGCAGTCGACATTGCGTATGAATGTGGCAGGGCTACCATCATCATCAAGTAATAATTCCCCTGTTGCATTTACGAATTATGAAGACAGTGACAAAACAATTGAAGAAGTTGTGTTTGAAGAGATAGGTAATACAATTGAGAAATAATAACATTTCGAAAACATGTTTATTTAACGATGTTTTTAATTTACTTACCTTTACATAATCCTTCAGTACTTCCACCAGAGCTCCACATACTTCAGGTGCTATTTGAGATATTGCTTGCTTCGAAATGTGAAATAAATACACAAGGATCTGAAATGAATCTCTTGTTGCCAGAAAACGAAGAACGACAGCAAGCCTTTGGTTGACTGAAATCGCATTCCTGAAATTCGTGTATTTTTTTTTTTTTTTTTTGGAACAAATGGTGATATCATATTTGCCAGATATTCAAAAACGGTAGACGACAGCCGGGTGAAGTTACAGAAGCCAGAGCCGTCTTCAATACTCAGCCCACGTAGCAAGTTATCTCCGTCAGTTCTTCTGTAGAATGTTTTTCTCTACCAATGACGAGGACGCCTTTCTTTTTGTTTGTGTAAACCATCTAGTATTAATAATACAGCACCACATATCATTATTGTTTCTTCGACACCAAACAGCAGACGATACGAACACAATAACATGACATGGCCTGCACCACAACAGGTATGGAAAGGGGAGGTTGGCAAAGCTTATAGGTGACAGCATACGTGGGGCTGGTGGGATCACTCATGGGAAAATTCCGGTAGTTGTGGGTGTTAGAGCTGTACCTTTTGTAGATTGAAGTCAGCTGATAGGTATTCCTGCTTAAGGGAAGTCTCTCTAACAAAGAAACCACTTTCAACAAAGCTTAGGTATCCGATTAAAGAGTGAATTAGCATATTTCATCAAATTATGCAAGGTATTAGAGATAAAGTTAGTGAACTACTTACAGATGTTGACTCTGAAATTATTGGTATATACGAACACTTCTTAAATAAGGAGATAATTCAGAGGCTTCCTTTACCAGGATACAGGTTGGCTGGCAGCTTTTCTAGGAGCTCTTAGCGGTGTGGTGGAGTAGCCATGTATGTGAAAAACGGTATCCCATTTGAGTCAATTGATGTTTCAAAGTACTGCACTGAAAAGGTGTTTGAATGTTGTGCAGGTGTGGTTAAATTTAGTGGAGCTAAACTTCTTACTGTTGTTCTTTATACATCCCCAGACTCCGATTTCACAACATTTTTGCTAAAGCTAGAGGAGGTTCTTGGTTCACTTTATAGGAAATACAAAAAGTTAGTTATATGTGGTGACTTCAATATTAATTGTATAAGTGACTGTGCAAGGAAGAGGATGCTGGTAGACCTTCTTAATTCATATAATCTTATGCAAACCGTATTCTTTCCAACAAGAGTGCAAGGGAACAGTAGAACAACCATAGACAATATTTTTGTTCATTCCTCATTAGTAGAAGGGCATTCTGTTAGCAGAAAGGTAAATGGCCTTTCAGATCATGATGAACAAATTTTAAGTCTAAAAGATTTTTGTGCTGCAACACATGTTAAATATAGTTAGCAACTTTTTAGGAAAGCTGATCCAGTTACTGTAGAGACTTTTGTAAACCTTATCAAGGAAAAAATGTGAAAATTACCGAACTATCAGTTTAATAAGTCACAGCTGCAAAATATTAACGCGAATTCTTTACAGACGAATGGAAAAACTGGTAGATGCGGACCTCGGGGAGGATCAGTTTGGATTCCGTACAAATGTTGGAACACGTGAGGCAATACTGACCTTACGACTTATCTTAGAAGAAAGATTAACAAAAGGCAAACCTACGTTTCTAGCATTTGTAGACTTAGAGAAAGCTTTTGACAATGTTCACTGGAATACTCTCTTTCCAACTCTAAAGTTGGCAGGGGTAAAATACAGGGAGCGAAAGGCTATTTACAATTTGTACAGAAACCAGATGGCAGTTATTAGAGTCGAGGGGCATGAAAGGGAAGCAGTGGTTGGGAAAGGAGTGAGACAGGGTTGTAGCCTCTCCCCGATGTTATTCAATCTGTATATTGAGCAAGCAGTAAAGGAAACAAAAGAAAAATTTGGAGTAGGTATTAAAATTCATGGAGAATAAGTAAAAACTTTGAGGTTCGCTGGTGACATTGTAATTCTGTCAGAGACAGCAAAGGACTTGGAAGAGCAGTTGAACGGAATGGAAAGTGTCTCGAAAAGAGGATATAAGATGAACATCAACAAAAGCAAAACGAGGATAATGGAATGTAGTCAAATTAAATTGGGTGATGCTGAGGGAATTAGATTAGGAAATGAGACACTTAAATTAGTAAAGGAGTTTTGCTATTTAGGAAGTAAAATAACTGATGATGGTCGAAGTAGAGAGGATATAAAATGTAGACTGGCAAAGGCAAGGAAAGCGTTTCTGAAGAAGAGAAATTTGTTAACATCGAATATAGATTTATGTATCAGGAAGTCGTTTCTGAAAGTATTTGTTTGGAGTGTAGCCATGTATGGAAGTGAAACATGGACGATAACTAGTTTGGACAAGAAGAGAATAGAAGCTTTCGAAATCTGGTGCTACAGAAGAATGCTGAAGATTAGATGGGTAGATCACGTAACTAATGAGGAGGTATTGAATAGGATTGGGGAGAAGAGAAGTTTGTGGCACAACTTGACTAGAAGAAGGGATCGGTTGGTAGGACATGTTTTGAGGCATCAAGGGATCACAAATTTACCATTGGAGGGCAGCGTGGAGGGTAAAAATCGTAGAGGGAGACCAAGAGATGAATACACTAAGCAGATTCAGAAGGATGTAGGTTGCAGTAGGTACTGGGAGTTGAAGAAGCTTGCACAGGATAGAGTAGCATGGAGAGCTGGATCAAACCAGTCTCAGGACTGAAGACAACAACATCAAGGAACAAGAGTGGCAAGATGTTTATAGTGCTGATACAGTAGACGATAAATATAATGCTTTCCTCAAGACTTTTCTCGTGCTCTTTGAAAGTTGCTTTTCGTTAGCACGTCCAAAACAGGGTACTAGCACAAACAGGCAGCCTGTGTGGGTGACTAAAGGGATAAGAATATCTTGTAGAACAAAGTGGCAATTATATCAAAACGTTAGAAACAGTCACAATCTAAATGCAGCAGCCCATTACAAACAGTATTTTAAGGCGCTTAAAAAGTTATTAGGAAGGCAAAAAGTATGTGGTATGCAGATAGAATAGCTAAGTCTCAGGATAAAATTAAAACCATATGACCAGTCGTAAAGGAAGTGGCTGGTCTACAGAGACAGGTCGAGGATATAGAATCAGTGAGAAATGGAAATGTCCGTGTTACTAATAAGTCGCATATATGTACAGTATTTCATAATCACTTTCTGAATATAGCAGGTGAACTAAATAGAAACCTAGTCCCAACAGGAAATCATACAGCGCTCGTAGAAAAAAGTGTTCCGAGTCTGTTACCTGAAATGCTCCTCCATGATACAGACAAGAGGGAGAATGAGTTAATAATTAAATCACTAAAGACCAAGAACTCTCATGGATATGACGGGCTATCTAGCAGAATACTGAAGTATTGTTCCATGTATGTTAGCACAGTACTTAACCATATCTGTAAATTTTTCTTTAGGAGTGGTCAGTTTCCTGACCGATTAAAGTACTCGGTAGTGAAGCCACTTTATAAAAAGGGAGACAGGGATAATGTTGACAATTATAGACCTATTTCTATGCCATTGGTGTTTGCTAAAGTTATCGAGAGGGTTGTATATACAAGGTTACTGGAGCATTTAAATTCACATAATTTGCTGTCAAATATACAGTTTGGTTTTAGAAATGGCTTAACAACTGAAAATGCTATAGTCTCTTTTCTCTGTGAGGTTTTGGACGGATTAAATAAAAGATTGCGAACGTTAGGTGTTTTCTTTGATTTAACGAAGGCTTTTGACTGTGTTGACCACAAAATATTACTGCAGAAGTTGGACTATTATGGAGTAAGGGGAGTAGCTTACAGTTGGTTCGCCTCTTACTTTAAGAACAGAAAGCAGAAGGTAATTCTCCGCAATATTGAGAGTGGTAGTGATGTTCAGTCCCAATGGGGCACTGTTAAATGGGGCGTTCCCCAAGGGTCGGTGCTGGGGCCACTGCTGTTTCTTATTTATATAAATGATATGCCTTCTAGTATTACAGGTGCTCCTAAAATATTTCTGTTTGCTGATGGCACCAGCTTGGTAGTGAAGGATCTTGTGTGTAATATTGAAACATTATCAAATAATGTAGTTCATGAAATAAGTTCGTGGCTTGTGGAAAATAATTTGATGCTAAATCACAGTAAGACTCAGTTTTGACAGTTTCTAACTCACAATTCCACAAGAACTGATATTTTAATCAGACAGAATGGACATATTATAAGCGAGACGGAACAGTTCAAGTTCCTAGGCGTTCGGATAGATAGTAAGCTGTTGTGGAAAGCCCATGTTCAGGATCTTGTTCAGAAACTAAATGCCGCTTTATTTACCATTAGATCAGTATCTGAAATAAGTGACATTTCAACACGAAAAGTAGTCTACTTCGCATATTTTCATACGCTTATGCCATATGGTATTATTTTTTGGGGTAATTCTTCTGATTCAAAAAGGGTATTTTAGGCTCAAAGACGGACTGTTCGAGCTATGTGTGGTGTAAGTTCGAAAATCTCTTGTCGACCCCTATTCAATAGTCTTGGAATTTTGACATTGCCCTCACAGTATATATTTTCTTTAATGTCGTTTGTTGTTGGCAATATTAGCTTATTCCCAAGAGTTAGCAACTTTCACTCAGTTAATACTAGGCAGAAATCAAATCTGCATGTGGAATGCACTTCCTTGACTCTTGTGCAGAAAGGAGTGCACTATTCTGCTGCATCCATTTTCAATAAGCTACCACAAGAACTCAAAAATCTTAGCAGTAGCCCAAACACTTTTAAGTCTGAACTGAAGAGTTTCCTCATGGCTCATTCCTTCTATTCTGTCGAGGAGCTCCTGGAAGAGCTAAAATATTAAGCAAATTCCAGTGTTACATTCTCGATTTTCTTTATTTAAACTAACGACTTGTCGCCTGAATATGTTTCTTATATTTCATTTTATCTGTTTCTACAATCTACAACTGAATATGTTTCATATATTTAATTTTATCTCTTTCTACAATCGTGTTATAATTTCATGTATTGACTCGCTCCATGACCATGGAGACTTCTCCTTAATGTGGTCCCACGGAGCAATAAATAAACAAAATAAATAAATAACACAAGAAGCACTGCAGACGGCGTGAACACACAACGAGAAATGTTTGCCGCCAGTGTGGACGGAAACAGAGACCAGAAACAAAGTCGGAAACATTTGTGAAACATCGCAGAAAACAGTGTTTCCAACAGAAACATGTTCCCAGTGGCAGTGCGTACGCTGCTTAGGCGCTAGGTGCAAGATGAATTGACAACAATGCCGCTAGCAAGCTTCACTACTGTGAAAGACGCACCCAAGTTGAACAAAAGCAATCCATTTGACATGTGTTTCATAATAGTGTAGATGATATCCAGTAAAACGCTAGATTTTATGAATGATTTGTATTTCTTATTTATTCTTACACTATCATGTCCGTAAAACTTTTATTGTCTTGTTTAATTCATCCTTTCGGAACCATATTACAATTTAAGATTTTTCCACCCCCAAAAAACTGCCTCTGGGCAGTGGTGCGGTTAGCCCCTCCTGAGAACCGCCCCGCTAACAACTAAACCTGTAGAAAGTGGCGGAAACTGGCTATGGCGGTTTCTAGTACGCATTCCTTCACGTGATTGTAACAACAGGCACTAGACTGAAGTACCAAATAAAAGTCATCATGTGTTCCCAGGTACACTATCCTCTAGGTGCAAAACTCTCTCGTTTTCTATGAGCTAATCCTAGATTGCTTTAAATGCCCATTTAGCGGCGGCATTTGACTTGACGTGATATTTCAGGTTTCGTCAAAGCTGGCCATTTACTTTTGTAGTTCTTCACATTTTCTTCTGCTTCATTATAGTTTACTTTTGTGTGGCCGTGCTTCACTAATTCAAATCGATCAGAGACGTACAGAACAGTCGCTCTCGATCTGGCTCATGTTGTTAGGTTTAGCATTGACTTAAATATTGTTTCCGCACGAAACAAATTTTCCATTTCTACTATAAGAAAGAATACGAAGTTATTCAAATTCAAATGTTCAAATGTGTGTGAATTCGTAAGGGAGCAACGAAGTTATTCATTTGTACATAGTCATTAAGTGTATTACTTTTTTAACTGTGACGTAAACACTAATGCTCTCAGAAAACCCGATTGCATTCTCAGATGTGACGTACCATAGTAAATTAAAATAAATGCCATGCGTTACAATCTTCATTTTGGTTCTCTACTTTTTTTAACATTTTCAGATTTAATTATAGAGCTTAGTGATAACCCTCCGTGGCTGTCGGGACACACTAACTTCGGACGTGATTGCACTCACTGCGAAGGGGGTTGCATATTCTTGCATAGCGCCGCCATCTGTAAGCTCTTCAGAACTCGGAAAGAATCCGAGGCACTGGAATTATCATTCTATAGAAGACTCTGACTTTGCAGTGAGCTATGCCGTGAATTTTTGGGGCGTAACCACAGCTTCTTGTGTCTCTAAACAGTTTTCGACGTTTTCATCCCACTAAAAATGTCCAATGTAAGTATTTTTGCTATTTTATGTTTCTTATATACCAGGTGGTCAAAAAGTCAGTATAAATTTGAAAACTTAATAAACCAAGGAATAATGTAGATAGAGAGGTAAAAATTGACACTCATGTTTGGAATGCCATGGGGTTTTATTAGAACTAAAAAAAAAATTCTAGACGCATGAAAGATCACTTGCGCGCGTCGTTTGGTGATGGTCGTGTGTTCAGCCGCCACTTTCGTCATGCTTGGCCTCCCAGGTCCCAAGATCTCAGTTCGTGCGATTATTGGCTTTGGGGTTACCTGAAGTATCAAGTGTATCGTGATCGACCGACATCTCTAGGGATGTTGAAAGACAACATATGACGCCAATGCCTCACCATAACTCCGGACATGCTTTACAGTGCTGTTCACAACATTATTCCTCGGCTACAGCTATAGTTGAAGAATGATGGTGGACGTATTGAGCATTTCTTGTAAAGAACATCATCTTTGCTTTGTCTTACTTTGTTATGCTAATTATTGCTATTCTGATCAGATGAAGCGCCATCTGTCGGACATTTTTTGAAGTTTCGTATTTTTTTGGTTCTTATAAAACCCCATGTCATTCCAAGCATGTTTGTCAATTGGTACCTCTCTATCTACATTATTCTGTGATTTATTCAGTTTTCAAATTTATACTGACTTTTTGATCACCCGGTAATTACAAACAATAATTACACTTTCTAAAACTCACTTTTATGTATAAAATTGTTTTTGAGCGTAATTACTAGTGGGACACATGTGTCCCACTAACCAATGTGCAGCCGCATAGTACCTTTATTTTGCGATATTGTAATCTTTCTATTCTAGAGAAAAACAGATTTTTTTCTATAAATATTGTGCTAATAAAATCACGATATGTGGTTTACAATTAATACCCATAAATTTCACTTCAGAAGCTATGAGGCAGCAAAATCTTGGATTTTTTATTTACATTGCCAAAAAAAATGAAATGATCATGTGGCATTGATGGTCGGGAGGCCCCATCCGGGCAATTTCAACCACCGAGTTGCAATTCTTGTTTCAGGCGACGCTGCATTGGGCGACTTGCATCTCAGTGATGATGAGGACATCACAACACGCAGTCCACAACGAAATCAGAAATTGATCCGAAGCAGCAAAGCTGTTTACGATTTTTCATATCCCTCCTGTTTCGAGTCCTTTTATGGTGTGATCAGGTGTGTGTGTGTGTGTGGAGGGGGCTGGGGGAGGGTGTGGAGTTCAACATTACCATTTGCTTGAATAAGACGCCGAAGGATATCTCTAAGACCACCCACGCTGCCACCAATGCACCTTTGTTGAGGTTTTTAAGAAATGTGCTTGACAGCCTCGTGGCTGCTCTAGCGCCTGACGGTTAGGCAAGCTTTCGACACTCTTTAAGTGGGGCTAGCCCACCTTCAGGCGCTATACAGCCGCAATGCTCAAACGGTGTGTCTAAATTTCTTACAGGTATATTTTTATCCTGCACAACGAAGGTTCTTGGGTGCCAGCGAGTGTGTTACCAAACTGGGGGGCTTAGACGGATCATTTGCCGTTTTATTCACGCACATGTTAATGTCGTACATGTCCCCCGTTATCACTCTACCAGAGGGCTTGAAACAGGAGGGTTGAAAAAGCATTAATACCCTTTTCTGCTTCGGATCAGTTTCATATTTCACCTAATGAATTGACAGGTCCTAAGTGGTTCCAACCTGTGCACCAGAGTAAAGATTGTGGTCGCATTGCACTCCAAAGGGGTCAGAACATGTTCAATGAGGTTGCAGCTCCACGATGTCCTTAGAGTAGGGTTGTAGCGCCCAGGGGGTGGCAACAGTGTCGAATGTTGTCAAGAACTTCGTCTTGTCACACGTCGCATTACAAACTGTCGTTTTCGCCATTCGAAATGTGTGGTAATCTGCGCCTCTGGGGAAGTGTTGATTTCATTGGCGTCCTTTAAGCCACATCCTGAGGCCTTTTCGCGTAAATTCTGAGCGGTAATGTGCCTGAAATGTTTTTCTCGACCACCCATAAGAAAAACACGTGATTTCAACCCTGGATGTCGCAGTTCTGACTTCCATCGCAAAGACGTCAAAAGAATGGGTGAATAATGGCTGTAACACGTCCACGTCTGCATCGGGCATAATTGTGGTGATATCTAGCGCCAATGTGATATCATTAACCCTCCTTACACCTCACATGAACTTCTGAGGTGTGACTTCTTTTTCGTTGTGTCGACACATTGCTATCTGAAGGGCACCACTCTTTTCCATCATTGCGGAGGAAGGTTGTAGTTAACTTTGAGCCAAATTTCAAATTTATGCGTCGGAATGGGGGAAAAATGATCCTTTAATTTTTTTGCGCATTGTTCTTGTGTGACGTAAAGCAGGTGCAAAGAATAAGTCTTGCCTAGTGCGCCAGCTAGCCTTAACTCAGTTGCAACTGAGTATTAGGCAGCTTGCCACACTGCTCTATATGGCTGTGTTCCGAATCTCGGTGAGCATACCGCACGACGACTTTTACATTTGGAGAAATGCAGTCTTACTTCAGTGTCCAGAATGAGATTTTCACTCTGCAGCGGAGTGTGCGCTGATATGAAACTTCCTGGCAGATTAAAACTGTGTGCCGGACCAGCAGTCCAGTTGGTGTATGATGATGATTTATGGCAGAGGGCGCTAAACAGCTAGGTCATCAGCTCCCTCTGTTGGTATATGTTGTGGGATGACTGGTAGAAGGGAAGAACAGGACAATGTGAGCTGAGAAGAAGGTATATCTGGAGCAGTGGAGGCAAAATCTTGAGTGAAAAATCCTAATGTAGTGCTGTTCTACTGTGGTCCTGAGTTCGAGTCTTAGTCCGGCACACAGTTTTAATCAGTCAGGAAGTTTCATATCAGTACACACTCCGCTGCAGAGAGAAAATCTCATTCTGGACCCCCCCCCCCTCCCCCCCCCCCCTCCCCCAGGCTGTGGCTAAGCCATGTCTCCGCAATATCCTTTCTTCCAGGAATGCTAGTTCTGCAAGGTTTGCAGGAGAGCATCTGTGAAGTTTGGAAAGTAGGAGATGATGTACTGGCGGAAGTGAAGCGGTGAGGACGGGTTGTGAGTCGTGCTTGGGTAGCTCAGTTGGTAGAGCACTTGCCCGCGAAAGGCAAAGGTCCCGAATTCGAATCTCGGTCCGGCACACAGATTTAATCTGCCAGGAAGTTTCACTTCAGTGTCACTTTCAGGGAACAAGTGTCGTGTATATTTTTTCAAGTATTCCTTTTGGAGCCACGACAACTGCTTTATGACCTGTATTAAATGAACCTAAATAACCTTATGCCCAGTCATCGTGTTGAGGCTGGAGGTTGCCACTTGTCATTCTGCAGATGGTTGTCATGCCGTGTGAGGAGTAACAGTTCTTGGCTGTTCGTGAATCAACGGTATTCCATAGCCTTCCTCGCCCCAACATTCTGTTGATTTTCATAAGTTGCTTCTTCGCAACTACTTCGCTTAGGATCCGCACCGAACAGTAACCTACCGCAGTGGTTACTGAGGAGACAGAGTATTTCAGATTTACTGAGACGCAAAATGGGCTGCTACCTCAGTATGTATTTAAACATATTATTTTGCATTTTCAATTAGCATTGCAGCTAGTATGGAAATTTTTGAGCATTAACATGGAAGTATAGACAGGGGAACACTTTTGGCACGCTGTGTTTTTCAGTTAAAGTAAATGATGCAGAATTACTCTTACATACGATCTTTAGGTTACTGGTGCCGAGGAGACATAATCTGAGCTGAATTTTTAAGTGTCATCCAATCTGTACATCACATTTACGCAAAAAATAAATAAGTACAAGATATCGAGGATTTTCTTCTCCGCTTACAAATGCTAAGGAAGATGTCATTCTGCCGGTAATTCAGGGAAACAGTTAACAGGCGCAGCAGCCATGTTCAGTAAACGCCATCGCTCCATAACATGTTATCGCCTCACTGTCGGTACACATTCATGTGTTGATAGGAAGGAGAGCACAAGGGAAATGACTCAAACTGATTTCTGGAGCCAGTTAACCGACCGTGTGATCCTTCCTTTGGGCATCAAAGACTAGACAGAGACCTTATGACCGTTTTACATGTGAGTCATGTCCCATGACGTGTGGCACCTGCATGATGCTTTCGTCGCTTACAGATTCCAGTATGAAACACTTTTACTGATAATATTTTATGTTAAGCTAGAGAACAGAGATTAGCTTTACCAAATGATTTGCAGTTTATTTTAGCAGACGAATGATGTACTTATTCAGAAATCTGCTTACTAAATTATGGAGGTAGGTGGAGGGTGGGGGGGATTTTAATGTTTATTCAGGATTTCTGGCTCATCCACATATTTATGACAATATTTTAGCATTTTATTTATTTATTTTGTTCGTTCTTTACAACTAAATATTTCCATCAGATAATACAAGTTTTCGTTAGTTTATGTAAATTGAATGTGGGCTGGGGGCTGAGAAGGGAAACGAAGGGGCCTACTGATGTAAACTTCATCGTAAATTTCTGTAGAATCAGCACCGACGAGTGAAAATTTGTGCCGGACTGTATTTAGAATATTTCTTGCACCAAAGAGCTGCTATTATCATGTAGATAGTTTCCTTCTTACTTTCCTGGCAGTTTAAAAAATACATTTATTACACATAAATGAATAGTATCAACGTGACGAAGCTGTGTAGCAGTATCCCATCGTGATGAACTCTTAGTACATTAAGAACCGAAAGTAGGTGTTGAAGATTCCAGTGGTGGCTTCAGCGGAACCAATCTGAAAACTTAACGAGGCGCAACGAATTTCGTTCTACTCAGTATTCCATCAATATGAAATGTAGGCAGTGGTAGTGTTGCATCTAGTGTGATAGCTGATGCCAGCAGTCGGAGGACGGAATACGTCATGTATTTGACAAATACGACTAAACATGTTGATTCAGCGCCACTCAGAACAGATGAGGCTTGCAAGATGTTTACATGGGTTCTGTCTACCAGCGTAGATATCTGGCGCTGTCAGATGTGGCATAATATTATGACTATTAACCGTTCGTGGTTTTACTCAGAGTGGTGTAACTTAACTAAAACCGCTTCTAACATTGTAATAATTAATAATTATATTATTATCTTACGATTATTCGCTATTAATAATATTTACAAGGGGTCGATACTCGTGGTAAATAGAGAATGTTTGCGAACGCTCTCTACTGAATCCTAGTTTCCAATGGTTTCACTGTAACTATCAAAAGCAAAGATCGCCGTAGTTTCTTATCTGAGGTCATGTTTGGCTCCTTCTCCGATCATTTTCGACGTTATCAAGCCCCGCACTCAGTGTCCACATTATGTTTTGACGTTAGGTAAGAACTTACTGTTGTGGCTTGTATAAGATCAACTTAGAGGATTATAGATTGGCTGTTGTAGGCAGGTTTCTATCTTTCATATGAGACACAATGCATATATATTGAAAAAAGGTGTGTGGGGCGGGGGGGGAGGGGGGGTGAAGGGAGGCTCGGGTTTAATATCTCGTCGGCACCGACGAAAATGGACATGTGATACAACAACTGATTTTTTTACAGCAGGAGAAGAATTCGAATCATGGTCCGGTGACGGCTATTTAAATTTTTCGAAGTTATTTTAAAGTTACAACAGATGGGAGCTGGCATGGCTTCAACAAAACCACTTGCCAGCGTATTCGTATACTTTCGTTCAGATTGAACTAAAGCTTCTTACCTCTATCCATTCGACGTGAGCTCTAAAAGAAATGGCAGGACTTAACAATGGTGGATGACTTATAAGAATGCTGCAGGCCTGTGAGTGTTCATTTTTTGAATTTTCCAGAATCTACTGTCGTATTACCATTCTGGACACGAATTTGCGGACGAAAGTAACAAATGCACAAACTTACAACTATTCAGCATCGTCGCACGTTGGCCTTCGCGGTAATACACAGGGTGACGGTTATTGAACTATATGAAATAAAATCACCATAACTTCTGAATGGTTTGCGTTAGGTAGTTCAAACTGCACGGATGGCCGCGCGGCATGACGGGAATTAGTATACGCGTGCATGGTTTGGTGTAGCAACAAACGACACTTTCATTTGGCTGGGTTCTTCAGTAAGCAAAATTGAAATATTTGGGGGACTGAGAACCCGCATTTCGCGATCGAGAATTCTCATTGTAATAAAATAAGAGAAATCAGAGAGCTAGCACGGACAGATTTAAATGTTTTTTTTTTTTTTTTTTTTTTTTTCTCACGCGCTGTTCGGCAGTGGAGCGGTATAGAAATATAATGAAAGTGGTTCGATGAACCCTCTGTCGGGCACTCAAGTGTGAATTGCAGAGTAGTCATGGATATGTAGTATTTCTCTCTTGTGGAGAATGTTGACGCTGGCTGAAATGGAATCCAACGTGCTATCGACGACATTCCTCTCAGGGAAATGACGCACACTTAGCATTCTCTCATTATATATCCTTTATAAAATACCAGAAGTAAATTATTAATATCTATATTAATATCCACGAAAATGTGAACTGTATGACCTATTTTAGCTTCTCAATAATAGGTTGTAGCTGTGAAGAATAAAAGAATAGAAGTAATAAATGTACAAAACCACTAGGCCTGAACGTGATTACAGATTGCCAATCTACACAGACCAAGCAATAGCAAAATGAAGAGACACATGCAGACATGGGACGAAACCTTAATAAACGGCAAGAGCATCGAAGTAGGTGTAGAAAACCCTCAACGGGTGACTATGTGGTATGCAATGTCCCGTCACCGAATAACCGGTGCGATATTCCGTGATGGCACGATGACTGCCGAACGGTACGTGAAGGTTTTGGATGGCGATTTCATCCCCATTATCCAAAGTGACCCTGATTTCGACAAGATGTGGTTCATGCAAGACGGACCTCGATCCCGTCGAAGCAGGAGAGTGTATGATGTCCTGGAGGAGCACTTTGTAACCGCATTCTGGCTCTGGGGTACCTAGAGGCCGGTGGCATGGGCCTCGGGTGGCCGCCATATTCTCCAGATCTGAACACTTGCCATTCCTTTTTGTGGAGCTACATTAAAAGCAAGCTGTAGAGCAATAACACCAAAACCATTCCTCAGCTGAAAACAGCCATTCAGGAGGTCATCGATAGCTTCAATGTTCCGACACTTTAGCGGGTCATGCAGAATTTCGCTATTCGTCTGCGCCACATTACCGCCAATGATGGCATGCATATCGAACATGTCATAAACTAAATACGAATGTCTGTAGTGACGTTTACATGTTGAATAAAGTGTGTGCACCCCATAGTTTGTAACTAATTCAATTTTTTTCGTATAGTTCAGTAACTGTCACCCTGTACGTGCGCAAAGAAAACAGCAATTAACGCACATGCTCAATATTTTGCAGAAGCCACGTGGAATTCTCTCAAGAAAGGCGGTGTATCTGTAGAAGATTTGGATGTATTCAGTACGCCTCGCCTTGTTCCACAGTACACCACTGACACGTGCAGTGCAAGGCCTTCGCCTGTTAAGTAAGTCGGCTCCCTTGGCTTGATCCCGTCCCCTCACGAAGCGGCGGCAGCAGGATATGAACTATTTCGCTGCAGTACCAAGTAGTAGATCACGCCTTCCTCATCTTGCATTAACGAGCCCACAGCTAGACGTAATGGTCGTCTTCGACAATTTCTAGATTCATTGTCGGTTTAATGTATCACCCTCCTTCGGAGCACGACATGGTTATCCATTGTACCGGCTGTCGTTCATTTTTCGATTCCATTTGATAGTTTGTTTTCTGATATATCATGATACCGTTATGAACAGCCTTCATTTTGGAAAATTTTCTCTTCCATTTATAAAACAACCTACATATGTGCATTTTTAAAAAGAGTTGCCGTAGGGAGGAAGATCTGATCTCCATTCCCGGTCTGCGAACTTTATAAAACATAAATATTTTTACATTTGGTTAAAATGAATATTGACTTGATTCTTAAACAACTGTATTGCGCTCAGTTACTTTCATGCAGCTGGACGAAACTTTTTCATTGCCTTTTCTACACCCACGTCGGTGCTCTTGCCGTTTATTAAGGTTTCTTGACATATCTGCATGTCTCTCTTGGTTTTGCTGTTCCTTGGTCTGTATAGACTGGCAGTCTGTAATCAAGTTTACGTCTAGTGGTTTTGTACATTTATTACTTCTATTGTATTATTCTTCACAGCTACAGCCTATTATTTGAGAAGCTAAAATAGACCAAACAGTTCACATAATCGTGGATGTTAATAAATACAGATATTAATAATTTACTTCTGGTATTTAATAAAAGATATATAATAAGAGAATACAAAGTGTGCATCATACCCCTGAGAGAAATGTTGGCGAAAGCACGATGGATCCCATTTTATCCAGCGTCAACATTCTCCGTAAGAGAGAGCCTCTACATATCCATGTCTACTCTGACATGGACACTTGAGTGCCTGGCAGAGGGTTCATCTTACCACTTTCACTATACAGGGTGTTACAAAAAGGTACGGCCAAACTTTCAGGAAACATTCCTCACACACAAAGAAAGATAATATGTTATGTGGACTTGTGTCCGGAACGCTTACTTTCCATGTTAGAGCTCATTTTATTACTTCTCTTCAAATCACATTTATCATGGAGTGGGAACACACAGCAACAGAACGTACCAGCGTGACTTCAAACACTTTGTTACCGGAAATGTTCAAAATGTCCTCCGTTAGCGAGGATACATGCATCCACCCTCCGTCGCATGGAATCCCTGATGCGCTGATGCAGCCCTGGAGAATGGTGTATTGTATCACAGCCGTCCACAATACGAGCACGGAGAGTCTCTACATTTGGTACCGGGGTTGCGTAGACAAGAGCTTTCAAATGCCCCCATAAATGAAAGTCAAGAGGGTTGACGTCAGGAGAGTGTGGAGGCCATGGAATTGGTCCGCCTCTACCGATCCATCGGTCACCGAATCTGTTGTTGAGAAACGTACGAACACTTCGACTGAAATGTTCAGGAGCTCCATCGTGCATGAACCACATGTTGTGTCGTACTTGTAAAGGTACATGTTCTAGCAGCACAGGTAGAGTACCCGTATGAAATCATGATAACGTGCTCCATTGAGTGTAGGTGGAAGAACATTGGGCCCAATCAAGACGTCACCAACAATGCCTGCCCAAACGTTCACAGAAAATATATGTTGATGACGTGATTGCACAATTGCGTGCGAATTCTCGTCAGCCCGCACATGTTGATTGTGAATCGAGGAAGTACAGTACATACTGATGAAACTAAAATGAGCTCTAACATGGAAATTAAGCGTTTCTGGACACATGTCCACATAACATCTTTTCTTTATTTCTGTTTGAGGAATGTTTCCTGAAATTGTGGCCGTACCTTTTTGTAACACCCTGTATTTCTGTACCGCTCCACTGCCGAACAGCGCTTGAGAAAAAATAACATTTAAATGTTTCCGTGATAACTCTGTTTGCTCTTATTTTATTACAATGAGAATTTCTCCGTTTGTAGGTGGGTGTCAACAAAATTATTTTCGCATTTGTAGGAGAACGTTGGAGATAGAAATTTCGTGAAAAGATCTAGCAACAACGAAAAACGCTTTTGTTGATGACTGCCAGTCCAAGTCAGGTATCATATCCATGACACTGTCTCCCTGATGCTGCGTGATACTACACTCCTGGAAATTGAAATAAGAACACCGTGAATTCATTGTCCCAGGAAGGGGAAACTTTATTGACACATTCCTGGGGTCATGTACATCACATGATCACACTGACAGAGCCACAGGCACATAGACACAGGCAACAGAGCATGCACAATGTCGGCACTAGTACAGTGTATATCCACCTTTCGCAGCAATGCAGGCTGCTATTCTCCCATGGAGACGATCGTAGAGACGCTGGATGTAGTCCTGTGGAACGGTTTGCCATGCCATTTCCACCTGGCGCCTCAGTTGGACCAGCGTTCGTGCTGGACGTGCAGACCGCGTGAGACGACGCTTCATCCAGTCCCAAACATGCTCAATGGGGGACAGATCCGGAGATCTTGCTGGCCAGGGTAGTTGACTTACACCTTCTAGAGCACGTTGGGTGGCACGGGATACATGCGGACGTGCATTGTCCTGTTGGAACAGCAACTTCCCTTGCCGGTCTAGGAATGGTAGAACGATGGGTTCGATGACGGTTTGGATGTACCGTGCACTATTCAGTGTCCCCTCGACGATCACCAGAGGTGTACGGCCAGTGTAGGAGATCGCTCCCCACACCAAGATGCCGGGTGTTGGCCCTGTGTGCCTCGGTCGTATGCAGTCCTGATTGTGGCGCTCACCTGCACGGCGCCAAACACGCATACGACCATCATTGGCACCAAGGCAGAAGCGACTCTCATCGCTGAAGACGACACGTCTCCATTCGTCCCTCCATTCACGCTTGTCGCGACACCACTGGAGGCGGGCTGCACGATGTTGGGGCGTGAGCGGAAGACGGCATAACGGTGTGCGGGACCGTAGCCCAGCTTCATGGAGACGGTTGCGAATGGTCCTCGCTGATACCCCAGGAGCAACAGTGTCCCTAATTTGCTGGGAAGTGGCGGTGCGGTCCCCTACGGCACTGCGTAGGATCCTACGGTCTTGGCGTGCATCCGTGCGTCGCTGCGGTACGGTCCCAGGTCGACGGGCACGTGCACCTTCCGCCGACCACTGGCGACAACATCGATGTACTGTCGAGACCTCACGCCCCACGTGTTGAGCAATTCGGCGGTACGTCCACCCGGCCTCCCGCATGCCCACTATACGCCCTCGCTCAAAGTCCGTCAACTGCACATACGGTTCACGTCCACGCTGTCGCGGCATGCTACCAGTGTTAAAGACTGCGATGGAGCTCCGTATGCCACGGCAAACTGGCTGACAATGACGGCGGCGGTGCACAAATGCTGCGCAGCTAGCGCCATTCGACGGCCAACCCCGCGGTTCCTGGTGTGTCCGCTGTGCCGTGCGTGTGATCATTGCTTGTACAGCCCTCTCGCAGTGTCCGGAGCAAGTATGGTGGGTCTGACACACCGGTGTCAATGTGTTCTTTTTTCCATTTCCAGGAGTGTATCTTCAGCCGAACCATGTGCCTGGTTACATCTGAATTTGGCGGATGAATGTTCACTTGGGAACTACACTGTGCAACAAATTCAAGGATCACTTTTTCGACACACCATAATTGTCTTCCATTGCGACGCATAAGTTTGGCATTAGGCTCAAAGTTGGCTACGACCTTCCTCTGTAATGGTACAAAACTGTGGTGCCTCGCGACGTCATTCTCGGACTAGGTAACGCTTCAGTCAGCGAGGTGTCGTCAAATGCGAAAAGAAGGCCAGAGCTCTGCCGTAGAGAGCCTGTATAGGGAGAGAGTGGCCAACCGGACGATACAGTGGCCATTTTTCTGCCAAACTGCGCGCGGGACTATTGAATGGCCAGTAGTGGAGTAGTGGAGTACACACTCACCGAATCAAAAGCACAAGAGAATATGGCGAAATCATTCGTTAAATGCCTTTCTTTACAGCTATAATATACTCACAGTAACCTACTACGTACAGCACAGGACAATTTGGTACAGTGGCTGTAAAAATTATTCGTTACTTGCTTTTATCTCCTTTAAAGTTCGTTTACTAGACATATTGCAATGAAAGTAACGTAAATAAAATAATATAGTGTATAGAATTTGTTTTGTATCGTAAATGCATAACGCTAAAGATTTAACGGCCGTCCGAAGTGGCCGTGCGGTTCTAGGCGCTACAGTCTGGAACCGCGTGACCGCAACGGTGGCAGGTTCGAATCCTGCCTCTGGCATGGATGTGTGTGAGGTCCTTAGGTTAGTCAGGTTTAAGTAGTTCTAAGTTCTAGGGGACTGATGACCTCAGCAGTTAAGTCCCATAGTGCCCAGAGCCATTTTTTAAAGATTTAACGTGCCTGTATTACGTCAGATGAATGAAAGTCGTAAGGAGTTGTTTACTTGTGACATGCAAAAAGTGTCCGACGTATTACTACTTCTTGTCACGTCTCCAAACTTTTTGCATGTCACAAGTAAACAACTGCTTACGACTTTCTTTCGTAGATAACAAACGAAGAAGATTTAAAAAATCAGGTAATGTTAAATGTAGGCTACTGTAATAACGGCCAAATATAACAAGAAAACCACCGTATCCCTTCTACCCCACAGTAAGTAGGCCTATTATTACTCTTCAAGAGTACCTACAATTATTTACTACGAATAATGTTTTTGCAACCACGACAACTGCGGAAAACGTGCTTAAAACTTGCCTGCGTCAACAGTCAGGCAAATAATACTGAAACCAAAATAACGCCTAGTGTTCTGATTCGGAACGAAATAAAGTTTGACGCTATAAAGTCGAATGAGCATGGCACAACAATTATGGAAACTTTTCGTTTCCAGCAAGCACTGTCAGATCGCAAACGCTAATTACGTACTAAAAACGATATACAACTAAATCGAACATGAATAACAAGTCTCTCAATAATTCAGATACCTTTCAATCTTTTCCAAACGTCCTATGACCTTCAATTCGGCTCAAAAGCACGGCGAACATAGGAAGCGCGAGAGACGTTTGGCAGAAAAATGGCGCCAAAGCTAATCAACCAATCACGGGCAACTTCACCTATGGCCACTCTCTGTATACAGGCTCTCTTCTCTGCCGTACCTATGAGCTGTAAGGAGGGTTAATGACGTCAAGTTGGCACCAAATTTCACCATACTTCTGCCCAACGCTGCCGTGGACGTGTTACACGATGAGAAAGTCGTCACAGCCCATCTTAATGGGATTTCACCCCTTCTTTTGACGTCTCTCCGATGGAGTTCAGAACCGCGACACCCAACGTTTAAATCACGCGGTTTTGTAATGGGTTTCCGAGGAAATGATTTCAGACAAACCGCCGATCGGAATCGGCACTAAAAGGCCTCAGGGGGTGGCAGGAAAGGCTTCAATAGAACCACCCCTTTCGCTGGGGCGTTGATTCCCACACATTCCCAGATCGAAAACTACAGTACGCAGGGCAATAAGTAACAAGAATATATTCTTGACAACCTTTCACATTGCTGACGCCCTCGGACGCTTCAGCCCTTCTCTTAGCACATTCTGGGACTGCATCCAAATCCAACGTGATGGCACCTCTTTGGAGTGCAGTGCGACCGAAATTTTTGCTCTCGTGCACAGGATGGAATCTCTACGGACTGTTCAAAACCTTTTATCGAAATCTGAACGTGATCTGAAGCAGCAAAGAGTACTTCCGCTTTTTCAGCCCTCCTGTTTTCCGCCCCCTTGTGGTGTGTTAACGTGGGAGTGCAACATTAACATGAGCTGGAAAAAAACGGCAAAGGGTGACCCCCCAATATCCCATAGTTCGGCAACACCCTCGGAGACACCCACGTAAATTTGTTGAGCACATTAAGAATGTACCCTCAGAAATTTCGACACCAAATCAGCCTGGCAGCAGCTCCAGCGCTTGAAATTTATGCAATCCCTTCGACACGCCTAGGGCGGGGTTTGCCTACCTACTGGTACCAAAGCAGCCGTTAGGCCATATTGCTATCGAAGTTTCTGACAGGGACATTTGTAATATGCTCAACAAAGTTGTGTGGGCATTTGGCGTTTTATTCTCCTGCTTGTTAATGTTGCAGTCCCACATGGCGAATAAACAGGAGGGTGAAAGACAAGAGGGTTGAAAAAGCGTAAGTACCCCTCGCTGCTTCGGATCACGTTCAAATTTCGTTGAATGGTTTGGACGGTCCTTAATGGTCCCAACCTGTACACAAGAGCAAAAGTTTCGGTGGCCATGCACTCCAAAGAGGTGCGATCACGTTGTATTTGGATGCAGCACCAGGATGTCCTTATGAAAGGGTTGAAACGTCCGAGGGTGGCAGCTATGTCAAGGGGTGACAAGAACATGTTCCTAGTGCTCATCGCCGTGCGAACTGCCACACACTGATGCCTTTTCGTGTCGATTCTGAATGGTGGTGCATATGAAATGTCTTCCTTGGACACCCACAAGAAAACCGCGTGATTTTAATGCTGGGTTTCGCGGTTCTGACCTCCATCGCAGAGGCGTCAAAAGAAGTGATGAAAAGTTGATAAGATGGACTGAATCGACATTCTCATCGTGTGACACGCCCACGGTGGCGTTGGGCAGAATTGTAGCGAAATTTGGTGCCAATGTGACATCATTAACTCGCCTTACAGCTCACACAAACTTCCGGGGCGTGGCCTTTTTTTTCGCACGTGTTGGCGCCTTACTGTCCGAAGCTTCGCCGAGCCCGAGGGAGACGTAGGGCGCCACGCTTTTACATCACTACAGAGGAAGGCTGTGTGCAATTTTGAGCCAAATTTCAAACTTATGACTCGCAATGGAAGGTAATTAAGGAGTTTCGAAAAAGTGATTCTTCAATTTTGTTGCGAAGCTTAGTTAGACTTTGTAATCTTACTAGTCCGCAGCTCGTGGTCGTGCGGTACCGTTCTCGCTTCCCACGCCCGGGTTCGATTCCCGGCGGGGTTATCTACATTTGTTCGTTTTTGGCTGCAGTACCTCTATGCAGTTTTGACTTTGTGGGTTCCAGTTGTCATAATAATTGTTGAAGTACTTTTTTTCTATGACGTTTTTATTTTATCCCTTTCTTCTATATCGCACTGACTTCACAATCTCCATTTTCATGAAACCAAAAATTGCATTATTGGTGCGAAAATTAAAAACACGTCTGTATCCATCAGTGTCATACCCACTACTACTAACTCATTCTGCGGTACTAACACATTCCAAAGAGTTTATAAAACGAAATAGTTTACAAACTTTCTTGACAGAAGAAATATCGTCACCAAGTTATATCATGAATCCAGAAATAAATTTAATAATTAGCGTCAGGTTATGCTATTAATATTATGAGTTTTAAGTATGGCACATGTTTCTTAATTTCAAATACACTCATCAAAAAAAGTTTTCCATCACCCCGGTTCCCAGAACTCCAGAAGATAGACGTTGAATTTGGATATTGTATCACACACACACAGACGCTTTGACTCTTCAGAGACGTCACTAAGCGCGCCCAAAGATGTAATCAACAATGCAGGAGCAGCACATATTAGACGGATGGGGTCCGACAGCCGATCAGTTTCAGTCATTCCACCAGGAAGGTGGTACACGGCTCGTGCTGTCTGTTGTTCAACCATGCCTAGACGGTCAATACCGCCGTTCGATGGCATCCACATTGTTACTTTATGCCGTGTCCAGGCGTCCCGGAGTCAACCAAATCGATGATGTTCGGACATGGAGGAGATACAAAGAGGCAGGAACTGTCGATGACATGCCTCGCTCAGGCTGCCCAAGAGCTACTATTGCAGTGGACGACCGCTGCCTACTGATTATGGCTTCGAGGAACCCTGACGGCAACGCCACCATGTTGAATAATGCTTTTCGTGCAGCCACAGGATGTCGTGTTACGATTCAAACTGTGCGCAATAGGCTGCATGATGCACAACTTCACTCCTGACGTCCATGGCGAGGTCCATCTTTGCAACCACGACACCAGATGGGCCCAACAACATACCGAATGCGCCGCTCAGGACTGGCATCACGTTGTCTTCACCGATGAGTGTCGCATATGCCTTCAACCAGACAATTGTCGGAGACGTGTTTTGAGGCAACCCGGTCAGGCTGAATGCCGTAGACACACTATGCAGCGAGTGCAGCAAGGTGGAGGTTCCCTGCTGTTTTGGGATGGCATTACGTGGGGCCGACGTACGCCGCTGGTGGTGGTGGTGGTGGTTAGTGTTTAACGTCCCGTCGACAACGAGGTCATTAGAGACGGAGCGCAAGCTCGGGTTAGGGAAGGACTGGGAAGGAAGTCGGCCGTGCCCTTTCAAAGGAACCATCTCGCCATTTGCCTGAAACGATTTAGGGAAATCACGGAAAACCTAAATCAGGATGGCCGGAGACGGGATTGAACCGTCGTCCTCCCGAATGCGAGTCTAGTGTGCTAACCACTGCGCCACCTCGCTCGGTCGCTGGTGGTCATGGAAGGCGGCGTAACGGCAGTGCGATACGTGAATGTCATCCTACGACCGATAGAGCAACCATATCAGCAGCATATTCGCTTGGCATTCGTCTTCATGGACGACAATTCGCGCCCCCATCGTGCACATCTTGTGAATGACTTTCTTCAGGATAACGACATCGCTCGACTAGGGTGGCCAGCATGTTCTCCAGACAGGACCCTATAGAAAATGCATGGGATAGGCTGGAAAGGGCTCTTTATGGACGACGTGACCCACTAACCACTCTGAGGGATCTACGCCGAATCGCCGTTGAGGAATGGGATAATCTGGACCAACAGTGACTTGACGAACTTGTGGACAGTATGCCACGACGAATACTGACATGAATCAATGTAAGAGGACGTGCTACTGGGTATTAGAGGTACCAGTGTGTACATCAATCTGGACCACCACCAGTATGGTGGTACAACATGCAATGTATGGTTTTCATGAGCAATAAAAAGGGCGGAAATGATGTTTATGTTGATCTCTATTCCAATTTTCTGTACAGGTTCCAGAACTCTCGGAACCGAGGAGACGCAAACTTTTTTTGATGTGTGTATTTCTAAAAGAAGAATAAATTTAGCTATACAAACAGAGCTAGTAAATATCGATTGTAACAAGTTAATTTCTTTTTATATATTTTATCCTGAAATACAACACATCGCATACAAAATCATATGAAATTCTTTCAGCGAAACAGCCGAGATAATTTTCACGTATACGAGAATCGAAATATCCCTGGTATCGGCTATTTCTATAAAAAACGTAATGTCAGAGGAGGGTGTCCCATTACAACATTCACAAGTATTTTTCTAAACTGGATGACTTCGAGGGTGATTTTACAGTGAAGTATGTGAGCATCGATAGATTCTGAACAAAAGATTTTCCATATGGTGAGTCAATTGTAAGGCAAGGTTATACGAAATATTTTCATAGGCTGAATACTCGTAGATGCAATGTGATTCACTTTATAATTCACCTGCAGAAGGAAAATAAATGATTTGCGATGAGTCCTGAGCTAGCTCTTTCTTGCCCCGGCTCACTGTCTCTGCTCGTAAGCACATGATGTTTTCTCTAAATCGCTAGAGACAAATGCCAGCATAGTTCCTTTGGAAAGGAGACAGCCAATTTCCCTTCTCATCCTCGTCTAATTTGATCTTGTGATCTGTCTCTAACTACACATACAATTCAGATTTCAACAGAATCTTTAGATACCATTCTCGTAAGCGGTCACATGCAAGCTGAGGCAGAGCCTACGTATCCCTCACTGACGATTTCGATGTCAATGACATTTTCGACATTCAGGAAAAGGTTGGCTAAAGGTGTTGGTTGAATAAGCAGCATGACTGCGCGATTACAATAACGTGTTGCGTAGTACTGGTTTATGAGGAATTCATACGGCTGACAGGCGTAATGGAGACTGGTATCACGATATGAGATGATCTCTCTTTTCACTGCGCCTGTAACATTTTCTAAGAAGAGATTCACTTAGACTCTGATAACGAATCTCTCGCGTAATCTTGTTTCACATGGGTGGTTCCCGATAGTACTCCTACTGGTCAGTATTGTTTGGCGATCTTTGTAAACATGTGCTCAGGCTTCTGGTACACAGTGGCGATAAGAAAATTTGTTCAGTTATCTGTGTTGTCTCTACGACTTACGAGCAGTCCAGATGTCTGTAACAGATTTCTACACATGCTGATCAGTCAGTCCATTCCTCAGATCGACATTCAATGAATGCAACATTCGTACATCAAATATTTGCAATGTAAGGTCCGATTCAATTTGTACATTGGCCTCACTTGTCCATAAAAGAGAAAAGTTCTCAAATCCCTTCTAAACTACTGCGATCCACCTCTATTATCTTTTTCCTTTACATGTAATCCAGTACCATGCTGCATTTTAAAAGATGCTGAGACAGTTTCTGCAATCATCGGATTAATTACGTCACAATAACACCTAAAAACTTTCCACATTTCCCCTTTCTCTTTTATGTCTTTGCCCCTCTCTTTCAAATAAATTCATCCCCTTTCATTAATTATTTTTCTTCTATCGTCGCTTGCCTTCTTGTATTCTTCTGTGTTACCTTCGTGACACCCCCTTATTACTGGAACAACAGTTGCAGCAGTAGCAACATCTGCACTACCTACCTTACTACTACAACTACTGCTAATAGTATTTTTAGTCTACTTGACGTTGGTACCCTTCTTATTGTCTTGCATAAGCCTCTGTGCCATTTTTATCATCTATGCACCAATATAAATGGTAGTATTTCATGTTAACCGAACCAATGTTGCCTTGTTAGTCAACTTGTCAGGCACAGTAAGTACCGGGTGATCAATAAGTCAGTACAATTTTGATAACTGAATAAATCACGGAATAATGTAGATAGAGAGGTACAAATTGACACACATGCTTGGAATGACATGGTGTTTTTTAGACCAAAAAAATACAAAAGTTCAAAAAATGTCCGACAGATGGCACTTCATTTGATCAGAATAGCAATAATTAGCACACAAAGTAAGACAAAGCAAAGATGATGTTCTTTACAGGAAATGTTCAATATGTCCGCCATCATTCCTCAATTGTAGCTGTAGTCGAGGAATAATGTTGTGAACAGCACTGTAAAGCATGTCCGGAGTTATGGTGAGGCACTGACGTCGGATGTTGTCTTTCAGCATCTCTAGAGATGTTGGTCGATCACGATACACTTGCGACTTCAGGTAACCCCAAAGCCAATAGTCTCACGGACTGAGGTCTGGGGACCTGGGAGGCCAAGCAGCAGTTACAAAACCAGAATCACGCATTTCCTCGAAGAAAAAAGGCCCGATAACGGTAGATGTGGTAAATCTAATCCATACCGTGACTGTCTCGTCGTGCAATGGAGTTTCCACGACAGTTCTAGGATTTTCAGTAACCCAAATTCTGCAGTTGTGGGCGTTGACAGACCCTCGGAGCGTGAAATGAGCTTCGTCGGTCCACAACACTTTACTCAACCGATCGTCATCTTCCGCCAATCTTGAAACGCCCACACCGCAAATGCCCTTCGCTTCACTGAATCGCCAGGTAACAGTTCATGATGCCGATGGATTTTGTATGGATAGCATCGGAGGGTACGCTTAAGTTCCAACCAAACAGTAGTGTATGGAATGACGGTGCGACGTGCGACTGCACGAGCGCTGACTTCCCCGTGCATAGACGAACCCGTTACAGTCTCCGATTCTTCCTGAACTGTCTCAACAGCATTACGCCTTGTTCTTGGTCGGCCACTACGGGGTCTATCGTCTAAACAACCCGTGGCTTCGAACTTCGAAATCATTGTCGCCACAGCTGCATTTGTCAACGGACCTCTACCCGTTCGAATCCCCTTCCTATGGCGATAGGATCGTAAGGCTGAACTAGCACATTCCCCATTCTGATAACACAGCTTCACTAAAAGCTCCTTTTCAGGTAACGTCAACATGCTGCGACTGCTGGCGCATCTGATTCTCTCTCTCATTACAGCTCCTTTTATACACGATTGTCATGCGCAGTCACGGACGTTTTGCTATCCAGCGCCATCTATCGGACGTTTTGTGAACTTTGTTTTTTTTTGTTCTAATAAAACCCCATGCCATTCCAAGCATGTGTGTTAATTTTTACCTCTCTATCTACATTATTCCGTGGTTTATTAAGTTTTCAAATTTATACTGACTTTTTGATCACCTGGTACTTAAATAAAACATTAAAAAATTTTAAAAAAGTGGATGAAATGTTATTTAGAACGGGATTATATGTGGCATCCGATTATGTACCTGTTATAATTTAAGTTTGTGCACTCTCTACTTTTTTAATTGTTATTCATCCAAAAAAAAATCTAAAAGTGTCATCGCTTTCGCCCCATATACACTGAAAAATGAAAAATACTCATTAACACGTTTTTCGTACTAATTACTGCGAAACTGCAATACGTCGGGATCCAGTGAGTACGACAGTTGCTCAAATCTTTCAAACACATTTTCCATTTGTTTTTGTATATCTTAACACAAAACAGTTCTTTGGTCAGAGTTATATGAATTCACTGAATGCAATGAAGAACGCTAAACCACGCTAACTGGAGATGATGATGCAGCGTCGGAAACAGCGTAACAGTATACGAGGGCCGTTCAATAAGTCATGCAACAAACAAATGTCTCTGAGCACTATGGGACTCAACTGCTGTGGTCATCAGTCCCCTAGAACTTAGAACTACTTAAACCTAACTAACCTAAGGACATCACACACATCCATGCCCGAGGCAGGATTCGAACCTGCGACCGTAGCAGTCGCACGGTTCCGGACTGCGCGCCTAGAACCGCGAGACCACCGCGGCCGGCCAGTCATGCAACAATTTTTTTTTTCTGAAAGAAGGTTGGTTTTCTTTTCAAAATGTCAACACACCGCATTATTTCCCATTCTTTTGGCTACAAAAACTTATTTTTCAACATAATCTCCGTTCAATGTGGCGGCCTTACGCCACCTTACTCGAAGGGCCTGTATGCCCGCAGGATACCACTCGACTGGTCGACTCGGAGCTAACGTTTTGCTGCATTAATAACCGCTCCATGATGATGCTTCCCATAGAGGGAATCCTTCATTGGGCAAACAAATGGAAGTTACACTATGTGATCAAAAGTATCCGGACACCCGCAAAACATATGTTTTTTATATTAGGCGCACTGTGCTGCCACCTACTGACAGATACTCCATACTAGCAACCTCATTAGTCATTAGACATCGTGAGAGAGCAGAATGGGAGCTCCGCGGAACTCACGGACTTCGGACGTGGTCAGGTGATTTGGTGTCACTTGTGTCATACGTCTGTACACGAAATGTCCACGCTCCTAATTTCCACACTGTTTACAATATGATAGTGAGGTGGAAACGTGAAGAGACACGTACAGCACAAAAGCGTACAGGCCGACTTCGTCTGTTGACTGACAGAGACTGCCGACAGTTGAAGAGGGTTGTAATGGGTAATAGGCAGACATCTATCCAGACCATCACACGGGAATTCCAAACTGCATCAGGATTTACAGTAAGTACAATGACAGTTAGGCAGGAGGTGAGAAAACTATCGATTTCATGGTCGAGCGACTGCTCATAAGCCACACATCACGCCAGTAAATGCCAAACGACGCCTCGCTTGGTGTAAGGAGCATAAACATTGGACGATTGAACAGTGGACACGCGTTGTGTGGAGGGATGAAGCACGGTACACGGTGTGGAGATCCGATGGCAGGGGGTGGGTATGGCGAATGCCCGGTGAACGTAATCTGCCAGCGCGTGTAGTGCCAACAGTAAAATTCGGAGGCGGTGGTGTTATGGTGTGGTCGTGTTTTTCATGGAGGAGGCTTGCACCCCTTGTTGTTTTGCGTGTTACTGTAACAGCACAGGCCTTCATTGATGTTTTAAGCACCTTCTTGCTTCCCACTGTTGAAGAGCAATTCGGGTATGGTGATTGTATCTTTCACGATCGAGCAAATGGTTCAAATGGCTCTGAGCACTATGGGACTTAACTTCTAATGTCATCAGTCTCCTAGAACTTAGAACTACTTAAACCTAACTAACCTAAGGACATCACACACATCCATACTCGAGGCAGGATTCGAACCTGCCACCGTAGCGGTCGTGCGGTTCCACACTGTAGCACCTAGAACCGCTCGGCCACCCCGGCCGGCCACGATCGAGCACCTGCTCATAATGCACGGCCTGTGGCGGAGTGGTTACATGACAATAACGTCCCTGTAATGGACTGGCCTGCCCAGAGTCCTGACCTGAATCCTATGAACGCATTTGGGATGTTTTGGAGCGCCGACTTCTTGCAAGGCCTCACCGACCGACATCGATACCTCTCCTCAGTGCAGCACTTCGTGAAGAATGGGCTGCCATTCCCGAAGAAACCTTCAAGCACCTGATTGACCGTATGCTTGCGAGAGTGGAATGTGTCATCAAGACTAAGGGTGTGCCAAGACCATACTGAATTCCAGCAGCCGGCAGCTGTGAGCGAGCGGTTCTGGGCGCTTCAGTCCCGAACCGCGCTGCAGCTACGGTTTCAGGTTCGAATCCTGCCTCGGGCTTGGATGTGTGTGATGTCCTTAGGTTTAAGTAGTTCTAAGTCTAGGGAACTGATGACCTCAGATGTTAACTCCCATAGTGCTTAGAGCCACTTGAACCATTTTGAATTCCAGCATTACCGATGAAGGGCACCACGAACTTGTAAATCATCTTCAGCCAGGTGTCCGGATACTTTTGACCACATAGTGTATGAGGTGCGTTATCCGGGCTGTAGTGTGGATGATGAGGAATACATTTCAATACTCCAACTGAAGGACGAGTGTGTCAGTACTACCAGAAGAGACAGCCAGCTATGCATCGAGGTTTTTGATTATGATCCGTCGATCATCGAATGAGAGTGTTCGCACGTTCCAGCATTGCAGGAGTCACAACTATGTACAGCCGGCTGGCACGTGAGAGATCGGCAAAGTTTTCGCGCCCAACGATTCACTGTGCTTTTGTTTACTGTCAGGTCTCCACAGACATTCTGCAAGCGCATATGAATATTTGCGATGCTCTTATTTTCCGCCAAAAGAAATCCAATGAAGCTCTCTGCTTGGAACGCACCTCCGGTACAGACCTCACTTTGAAGGCTACGTACAGCGCCGTTACCTATCGGAACTTCATGAAACTATAGGAGCTGAAGATAGAATATTTCACGATGTCCAACAACAAAATTCGCATTTTTCCAACCGAAATTGGCCGAGAAAAAAAATGTGTTGCATTAGTTATTGAATGCCGCTCGTACGTATTGCATGTGGAGGTAGTTCAGCACTGTGTGTTTCGCGTTGTATGTTATAGTGATTACATATTATGCGCTCTTCAGTTGTTGTGAAGGCATTTTAACAAAAACAAAGCAATTGGGATAACAAACCGATTAATTACAGAATTACTCTACGACGAGACACTAGGGACAATGTATCATTAATACCAAAATATCGCTGAACAACCTCCGAAATTTTGTAGGCGGAGTTCGAGCTCATCTGTTTTACACATCGATCATCCAAGAAGTCAGAATTTTCGTGAGGACTGTTATCTGATAAACTTACACCGAAATTAAAAGGAGCACTAATATAGAATTGACAAAAATCTTTGATCATACTGGTATGGAATGGAAAATAAACTGAAGTCCGAAATATTAATTTCAGTAGTGAAGAAGATTGCACTGTGATCCCTCTTGTCGGTAGTCTCTCGGATGCATAAATTGCACACGTAGAGATAAATAATATCAAAAACAAAACAAAAAACCAACTGAAGTCACATTAGAGAAGAAAAGCCACTGGACTCAATTCGGCACCTGTCACACTCTGGATCGGTTGTGGAAAGGTATTAACCTATCTCCGTTTATTGTAGTCCTCGGGGATGACGGAGCGCCCCATATATATGGGACGAGATGCAAGACCTTGCCATTTCTGAGAAGAGTCGGAGGAAAGATGTAAAACGGACTATAGATTTGTTCCGCTCGAGTGTTTAGTGTAGAATATGTATTATGTGCTGTGTTCACGTATGATGATTCTCTTGGGAATCGAACAGCTTATCTACGAGAATCAACACGAATTTCACAATAGTGAATAGTTTCATGAAGTTACGATAGATGACGGCGCTATACGTCTTCAAAATGGCGTCTGGAACAGAGGAGCGTTTCAAGCAGAGCTGTCATTGGATTTCTGTTGGTGGAGCTTTTTATTCAAAGGGTGTAAAACAAAACCAGGCTCATGAATTGCAGAGGACTCATACATCGCTGATACGTGCCATGATTACCAATTCAAATTCGAGAGATTGAAAATAACAGAGCCGAAATTGAATTAAATTTAGCTTAGCTGAACTGGAACAACCAGCCATCACACAGCTTGTCTTGGCATAGAGGGCAGACACAAAATTCAGTACCATCACGCAGTGCGCTAACGAAACTGCAGCGGAGAGGATAACAGATTGGAAAGTAGAGTTGGTCTTCAGCAGAATGGTCATAACTTGAGTGATCTTGTCATAACTGGAAAAAACTAAGCAGGAAAAGTGAAAAACGTCATTGAAAATCTTCGGTCCTCCGTGGACCGTACAGTTCGGAGGGTTATTTAGCGGAGCAAAGCAAGAAAGAAAATAACACGAAAGCAGCCACATGACAATAGTGAGAAAACAAAGGGTAAAAAAATCTGGAGTATGAGGTATAATTACGAGAGAAGAACATTTACGGCAATTTCAACTGAACCAAAGTCAGTGTTTCGCACTTATTAAGATATATTTGAATATTTCAGTTTCATTTTATTTTTCAAAAGGTAAAATTTACGTATTTTCTTTTCAGATTTTACGATAAATTGAATACATGTTCGGAAAAACGGACTAACCCTGAAATGTAAAAGCTTAGAGATAAGTGTTGCCATCTGTTGCTGGGTACGGGAACTATCAAAATTGAGGTTGGTCTCACCCGTAAATATCACTTAGGGATGAGAACAATGTCAATTTTGATTGTTCTCGTACTCAGCAACAAATGGCAATAGATATATCTAAGCTTTTACATTTGAGGGTTAGCCCGTTTTTCCGTTTTTCAATTATACTTTGGTATCTACGAGAGATAGTGAACTAAGAAATCAGGAATCACTCATACTGTCGAAATGTAACAGTTCGATTCTGCGCTTCAACATGTGGCCCTTACTAAAGGCGTGTAGCTGTATCAGTTCAGTTAGCAATTGCCATTCAATCCATGTCTCCCAAAAGACTTCGTCCTTCTCACGTTGCTAGCTAAAGGTTCTAGAAGTGTTATCAGCTATTTAACAGCCTTACATATCCTGTTTCACAACTTTGGATTTAACTAACAGAACTCGAAAGTTTTCTCTTTGTAAACACTTCCGCGCTGCAGCTTTCCGTTTTCAGGAGACTGCACCGATAATCGTGACGTTGTCGAATGGCTCAGGGTAAGGGGAGCGTACGTGGTTGCCCTCACTGACTTGAGTCATGATTGGTTCAAATGGCTCTGAGCACTATGGGACTCAACATCTTAGGTCATAAGTCCCCTAGAACTTAGAACTACTTAAACCTAACTAACCTAAGGACATCACACACACCCACGCCCGAGGCAGGATTCGAACCTGCGACCGTAGCAGCCCCGCGGTTCCGGACTGCAGCGCCAGAACCGCACGGCCACTGCTGCCGGCTGAGTCATGATGACAGGGTGTTTGGAGCATGGCTTATATAAAGAGGAATGCGCAACTCCCAAACTTTTTCGAGAAGATCGAGTTTGAAAGTTTTAAGAATGGGTATATATACTATCCTGTGGTCGCGAACAGGCCAGGAGTCCGTAGCCAAGTAATTAAGTGCTCAGTTTCACAACTACCAGGGCTGTGGATCGAATGTCCTTGCTAGTGCTTATTTTCTTTTTTTTAAAAAAAATTCAGACGTAATTCTAACAACAGATTTATTATGGTAATATTCTTCTCGGGTATACAGCCGGATCGTAACGTCTTCAAGACACAATATTTCCGCGGTCCAACTGGCCGCCATCTTCAGGTGAGAGTGCTGGTGCACGATCTCGCCGTATTATTTGCATAATACTCATCCTGAAAAAGAGGAAACAAAATACGAGTATTTTTCTAAGGACATTGGAAATATAAAAGGATACAGGACCATTCTGAATCAAATCAGTATAGTGTTTTTATTGGCATTATTGTACCTACGTGTATTTGTGACGCGTATGGAGCACTGCAAGAATCAGGATGCCACTGATCATAGATGGCTGGTTCAAATGGCTCTGAGCAGTATGGGACTTAACAGCTGAGGTCATCAGTCCCCTAGACTTAGAACTACTTAAACCTAACTAACATAAGGACATCACACACATCCATGCCCGAGGCAGGATTCGAACCTGCGACCGTAGCGGTCGCGCGGTTCCAGACTGTAGCGTCTAGAACCGCTCGGCCACTTAGGCCCGCCACTGATCGTAGAAACATGTTAAACATTAGTTATTGTGGCGTACAGCACACGTAATGAACGCCGAGTTTTTGCATGAACATTGTTTTTTCAATGTTTCTACTGCAAAATAAACTGTTCACGATCATAAACGGTTCGTGGTCATCACACAGTTTCGTGACGTACCACGCATAGCTGATCATATTACCGAATACTGGTGCAGACAGCTGATCGTTTACAATTGATTGAATTTTTATGCAATCTTCTCTTGAAGCAGTCTCTCTACTGTGTTCGATGATGAACGAGCAATTTTGTAGTCACTTTATAAGGTTTTTCACCTGCCTGTGAAAATAATCGTCACGGGACTGAACCAACGGACTACATTTTGAAGGAATTATTTTACTACTGTACGTTGGCGGAGCCCTCCATCTTGAAAAATTTCGTCGTACAAAACCAGATTCACTTGCCCTTCCCAGAATCGTAGATCAAAAGAAATTGTTCTTTTCTCACGTATGGCTTCAAGACATTATTAAAAATTTGCTGTATTGTACTGTTGTGAGTTTGCCGGTGAAGATGTTATAACGTTTTTGTATTTGTGTGCGTACTCATTAGCTGCTTTTTGCACTCTTGGTCCATATGATGCAGTAGTCTCTTGCAAGCAAACGAAGCCCCATGGTACTAATTTACCAGATAAGGTGACAGCATATTGTGCAATGTACGAATGAGTCATCTTGTGCATATTCTTGCGTTGCGGAAAAACCACTTTTGTTCCACGTTCGGCGAGAGTTCTAGCATAAATTAATTAATATTTACACCCTAGAATAAACATTGCAAATTAGCACCGTATGGTCTATAAAAATAATATAGCAATTGATGTAAATGAATCAGGTACTTTTATGTGCAATTCCTGTTTGTTTGGTGTTAATAACAAAATGCTCTCCATATTTTGGTATGAGGGCTCGAGTCTGCATTCGAAAATTTGCTGCTGCATCGAGGACTTGCTGCAGTGAAGCGCTTTGTCTCTCGGATACAACTCTGACTATTTTTCTGTGACAAATCCGATATCTTTCTTTGAAGAGCACGACCTACGAATCAGAAGCTTGAAAGTTTAAATCAGGACACTGGTTAGCAGCAGCAAGAGCCCATTGCTGTAGGATTCTCGTCGTCACCTGCTGATTACGTTCTCGAGCTTCTATGAAACGATCGTAGCTCCACGAATGAATTGTTTTAAGTTGTTCATGTCTTGCTTCACATGTCCTTCCCATCTTTTCGAATCTTTCATGCTTTTGAGGCGTGAAACTCCCCTTCTACGAAGGGTGGCCAAACTCCCTCCTGGATGCTCTCTCGCTAGATTGACGACCATAACCTTATAATACTGCGGAACGTAATCGCTGTCCATTTTTGACTGCTTCTAAAATGGTTCAAATGGCTCTAAGCACCACGGGACTTAACATCTGAGGTCATCAGTCCCCTAGACTTAGGACTACTTGAACCTAACTAACCTAAGGACATCACACACATCCATGCCCGTGGCAGGATTCGAACCTACGACCGTAGCAGCAACGCGGTTCCGGACTGAAGCGCCGAGAACCACTCGGCCACAGCAGCCGGCTGACTGCTTCTCTTCAGCCTCGTATTCGTCTTATTAAGATGAAGCGACTTCTTCAGTTTCTTCAAACACATCCTCTTCATCGATGTCTTGGTGGGCAATTAGTTGTCTTGTATCACGACTTGTTTCCCGCTAGCATTTCGAAAATTCTGCGACATATTTCTTCTTCAATTTCGATATGTTCTTGTGTTATCACTGCAGAAGGTTTCGAAGCTATGAGATTGTTTGGAGAACGAACGGTTCACAGCGCACAAATGCCTGTTTTAATTATAATTTTGAAACTTCACTGTAAACTGATTCGGCTTCACAACCAGGTTGACGTTCTCTTGCTGTCGAAGTACCAGGCACATCAATACAATTACTCGTACTATCAGACATCTTGGAGCGTTGATATGTAATTATCTGGAGGGATAACATACGAATGAAAGATTCTTTGTGTTTGTAAACGCTGTACCCTTTCTTCCTCCACCAACCGGAAGTTGCTTATGCACATTTAGCTGTTTCTGTTGGGTCAAAACTAACTGCAGAATTACCGGGTAAATAGGTTCATATGGAGAGTCGTACCATACCTGTACCTATACCGGGAAAATGGGATGATGATGGGTTGGAACGTACCTGCAGGAATACGTCTATAACGCTAAACTACTTCCAATATGTTAGAGGAAATTCCGAATTTTCAAGATGAAGATTATATTAACAAGAAATGATTCTATAGATACTGATAATTAGCACAATCATAATAAATATGCTATAAAAATTATGTGGGAACAAAGAAAAAGGCCGGCTGCTGTGGCCGAGCGGTTCTAGGCGCTTCAGTCTGGAACTGCGCGACCGCTACGGTCGCAGGTTCGAATCCTGCATCGTGCATGGATGTGTGTGATGTCCTTAGGTTAGTTAGGTTTAAGTAGTTCTAAGTTCTAGGGAACTGATGACCTCAGATGTTAAGTCCCATATTACTCAGAGCCAATTGAACCATTTTGAACAGAGAAAAAGAAACCACTAGCGGCAGCTAGATCAAATCAAAAGCCCTTCATCTTATAAAACTAAGGGCTTACTCGGTCGGCTACAGACTCCTTGGCTAAAGTGCCCGTCATTTATGACGGCGGCCGAGTTTAGGTTCGTTTTGCGCATCTGACGTCACAAAACACAGTCAGCCAATGAACAGAGAACGACGTTGCCAGAGCTCGACTGCAGTGCAGAGCACGGACGACTGTCTTCAATTTTAGAAACGTTCAGTCATAAATAAAGTAATCGAACATAAGCAATGTCTTGATAGCAGACTTTCTTTTATAGAAAGTTTGGAAAAAGCATTCTTTATACCAATTGCTTCATATTCTATTAATTAATTAAACCAAACAAGCAATATGTCTCCTAATTCCTAATTAGAAGGCCTCGGGAAAGTGCGGGATGGGCTGCAATGTCAAAGGGTGCTTGGCAATTACAGGACGTGCTTGGATCAAGGAACAGTCGGAATTATAGTTGTAAATTGTTGTAGTTGCGCTGGAAAAGTCCCTGAGCTTCAAGCGCTAATAGAAAGCACAGAAGCTGATATCGTTATAGGTACAGAAAGCTGGCTAAAGCCTGAAATAAGTTCTGCAGAAATTTTTACGAAGTCTCAGACGGTGTCCAGGAAAGATAGATTAGGCAGAATTGGTGGTGGAGTGTTTGTGTCTGTCAGTAGTGGTTTATCTTGTAGTGAAGTCGAAGTAGATACTCCGTGCGAATTGGTGTGGGTGGAGGTTATACTTAACAGCCGAATTAAGTTAATAATTGGCTCCTTCTACCGACCCCCAGACTCCGATAATACAGTTGCGGAACAGTTCAGAGAAAGTCTGAGTCTCGTAACAAATAAATACCCCACTCATACGGTTATAGTTGGTGGGGACTTCAACCTACCCTCGGTATGTTGGCAAAAATACTTGTTCAAAACCGGTGGAAGGCAGAAAACGTCTTCCGAGATTGTCCTAAATGCTTTCTCCGAAAATTATTTCGAGCAGTTAGTCCACGAACCCACGCGAATTGTAAATGGTTGCGAAAACACACTTGACCTCTTAGCCACAAACAATCCAGAGCTGATAGAGAGCATCATGACTGATACAGGGATTAGTGATCACAAGGTCATTGTAGCTAGGCAAAATACCATTTCTTCCAAATCCATCAGAAACAAACGCAAAATAATTTTATTTAAAAAAGCGGATAAAGTGCCACTAGAAGCCTTCCTAAAAGACAATTTCCATTCCTTCCGAACTGACTATGCGAATGTAGACGAGATGTGGCTCAAATTCAAAGATATAGTAGCAACAGCAATTGAGATATTCATAAATTGGTAAGAGATGGAACGGATCCCCCGTGGTACACAAAAAAGGTCCGAACGTTGCTGCAGAGGCAACGGAATAAGCATGCGAAGTTCAGAAGAACGCGAAATCCCGAAGATGGGCTAAAATTTACAGACGCGCGAAATTTGGCACGTACTTCGATGCGAGATGCCTTTAATAGGTTCCACAACGAAACATTGTCTCGAAATTTGGTAGAAAATCCGAAGAAATTCTGGTCGTATGTAAAGTACACAAGCGGCAAGACGCAGTCAAATACCTTCGCTGCGCAGTGCCGATGGTACTGTTATCGACGACTGTGCCGCTAAAGCGGAGTTATTGAACGAAGTATTCCGAAATTCCTTCACCAGGGAAGACGAATGGAATATTCCAGAATTTGAAACACGAACATCTGCTAGGTCCAGATTGTATACCGATTAGGTTCCTTTCAGATTACGCTGATACAATAGCTCCCTACTTAGAAATCATATACAACCGCTCGCTCACCGATAGATCTGTACCAACAGAATGGAAAATTGCGCAGGTCGCACCAGTGTTCAAGAAGGGTAGTAGGAGTAATCCATTTAACTACAGACCTATATCATTGACGTCGGTTTGCAGTAGGGTTTTGGACCATATACTGTATTCAAACATTATGAATCACCTCGAAGGGCACGATCTATTGACACGTAATCAGCATGGCTTCAGAAAACATCGCTCTTGTGCAACGCAGCTAGCTCTTTATTCGCACGAAGTAATGGCCGCTATCGACAGGAGATCTCAAGTTGATTCCGTATTTCTAGATTTCCGGAAAGCTTTTGACACCGTTCCTCACAAGCGACTTCTAATCAAGCTGCGGAGCTATGGGGTATCGTCTCAGTTGTGCGACTGGATTCGTGATTTCCTGTCAGGAAGGTCGCAGTTCGTAGTAATAGACGGCAAATCATCGAGTAAAACTGAAGTGATATCAGGTGTTCCCCAGGGAAGCGTCCTGGGACCTCTACTGTTCCTGATCTATATAAATGACCTGGGTGACAATCTGAGCAGTTCTCTTAGACTGTTCGCAGATGATGCTGTAATTTACCGTCTAGTAAGGTCATCCGAAGACCAGTATCAGTTGCAAAGCGATTTAGAAAAGATTGCTGTATGGTGTGTCAGGTGGCAGTTGACGCTAAATAACGAAAAGTGTGATTTGATCCACATGAGTTCCAAAAGAAATCCGTTGGAATTCGATTACTCGATAAATAGTACAATTCTCAAGGCTGTCAATTCAACTAAGTACCTGGGTGTTAAAATTACGAACAACTTCAGTTGGAAGGACCACATAGATAATATTGTCGGGAAGGCGAGCCAAAGGTTGCGTTTCATTGGCAGGACATGTAGAAGATGCAACAAGTCCACTAAAGAGACAGCTTACACTACACTCGTTCGTCCTCTGTTAGAATATTGCTGCGCAGTGTGGGATCCTTACCAGGTGGGATTGACGGAGGACATCGAAAGGGTGCAAAAAAGGGCAGCTCGTTTTGTATTATCACGTTATAGGGGAGAGAGTGTGGCAGATATGATACACGAGTTGGGATGGAAGTCATTACAGCATAGACGTTTTTCGTCGCGGCGAGACCTTTTTACGAAATTTCAGTCACCAACTTTCTCTTCCGAATGCGAAAATATTTTGTTGAGCCCAACCTACATAGGTAGGAATGATCATCAAAATAAAATAAGAGAAATCAGAGCTCGAACAGAAAGGTTTAGGTGTTCGTTTTTCCCGCTCGCTGTTCGGGAGTGGAATAGTAGAGAGACAGTATGATTGTGGTTCGATGAACCCTCTGCCAAGCACTTAAATGTGAATTGCAGAGTAGTCATGTAGATTTAGATGTAATTCAAGTGATTGCAAGGAAAGGTGTCTGAATCATTCTGCCTAACCGCTTTTTCGCAATAAAGAACAGCGGTAATTGTTTATTTCCTATTGTACTTCGACGAAACGTGAGTAATTCATAATCATACCAACAGTGTTTGTCGGTATTTTGCGTGATATGTTAAAGTCCTCCTGGAATATATATTGAATGACGAGCTGTGTTAGCGTAATGGGTAATGTGTACGGCTACTGAGTGAAATGTTCTGAGTTCAATCTGTGATCGGTGCTTAATATTTTCATTATTTTAAGAACAATATCGAAGTGTTTTACTTCATGAATTTTATTCATTTGAATGTAATTTTTTTGAAATTTCTAGTGGCAACTAAAATCGACCATACGGAAAGTATACGCTATGGACTTTTACCTCTGCAAACTCTGCAAAATTTCGTGCAATGGTTTACTACATCTAATGCTGCACAATAACTGCGTTTAACATCGAAACAAAAATAAGTCATTTATGAGGGGAAGGTATCAGTCAAGAAGAAGTGTAAAAATCAAATTTTTGGGCCAGATAGTTTTTGTGAAATCGAATGATAAAGTGTGTCAAAGCAGTCGAAACACCATGTGTCTGCACAGGCGAGCAGTGCAATGATGACAAATCGCGCACATCGCGGAATGCGGGGAGCACGTCTCTGTATCAGCGAAAGGGTTAATGCGGCCGAGATAGCTTTACTTCATAAACTGCGCGCTCCCCCCTAAACGTAAGTTTGCGAACTATACTATGGTGCTGCTTCTCTTGGCGCGTACAACTGGCAACGCTGCAATCTCCCGCGTCTGGGCGGGCATGCGCGAACCGCCAAGATAAAAGAAATGAACTATAGTAGCGCCCACACATAAATATATTTACATGTCTAAAACTTGCAAATATGATTCGCTAGAAAACGGCTCAAAGTTACGCATTCCTGTTTACATATGTTGAAGTCATAGCCCATGATCTACGCATCCTATCAATACGAATCAAATTGGTGAGGTAAAAAAAGTACCTATGGTCTCCTTGTGAGTTAACGGCGTTTATATGCAAGCCCGTGGCGACGGTGACCAACTTAGAATGTGGTGCGACTCCTTAAACTGAACCATACAGTAAAAGTCCACGAGGAGCTTCCACAGACAACAAAGATCCGTTTTCGTTCTAAATCTAACAGCAAATTCAGGGAACTGGTGTTGCCCACATGTAGTCCTGCCCTGTACTCAGTGCCACTGAAATGACAAATGGGAAGGCGTATTAGTAAGAAAACCCACATGCGATGGGTAGTCATAAGGTTTTAATTATCATCTAGAAAGAGTAAAGTTACTTAATCAGTTTGGCACGTAAATGTCTGCAGTGTCGTCACACGTCGATTTGTTTGCCCCGCAGTACCGAAGCACGCCACCAGAGGAACAAAAACAAAATGGCATAATCCATCGATTATCACGTGGTAAGTTGTTTTCAGAAACAAACAGCTAAAGCAATCAGCTAGGTTGGTCTGACACAGTTGCCAATGATCTTGTGAGAGGTGGCAGAATCGTCTACTGACTTAGCACACTGTATAGTCGCACATAACCTACAAGTTTCATCATGTATTCTTCCCATTATAAGCATACACACTATAAGTAAAACTTCGTTAGTTGCTATCCTTCCTTGTGTCGCAGTTTTAATGACCAACAATAAGTAAGCGAAATAACTGGTATGACAAAAACCGAATACTTTCAAATAATTTTACATTGTAGCTCAAAGTACCCTTTGTGTTACACGTATGTAGTAGGGTAAATTCCCAACACAAACCCCTCCCCCTTGCCGATAAAGGCACAATTTTAGTATAAAATTAATAGAGCGATTACTTAAATTATTCAATTAACGCCACTTCCCCTCCTCGGTAATCCCCCCCCTTCACTTCCTCTTCCTCTCTCCCCAGCCCCCCCCCCCCCCCCCCCTTCCCCATTGGTTCGAAAATCGCTCAGTCTGCGAGTCTGCGCAGAGCTGTTGGTGTTGAAGGTGCAAATGTTACCCCATCCGGCAACTACATGTCCTAATTACGTAATTAGACTACTGGCCATTAAAATTGCTACACCAAGAAGAAATGCAGGTGATAAACGGGTATTCATTGGACAAATATATTATACTAGAACAGACATATGATTACATTTTCACGCAGTTTGGGTGCATAGATCCTGAGAAATCAGTACCCAGTACAACCACCTCTGACCATAATAACGGCCTTGATACGTCTGGGCATTGAGTCAAACAGAGCTTGGATGGCGCGTACAGGTACAGCTGCCCATGCAGCTTCAACACGATACCACAGTTCATCAAGAGTAGTGACTGGCGTATTGTGACGAGCCAGTTGCTCGGCCACCATTGACCAGACGTTTTCAGCAGTCGAACATTTTCTGTATCCAGAAATGCCCGTACTGGACCTGCAACATGCGGTCGTCCATTATCCTGCTGAAATGTAGGGTTTCGCAGGGATCGAATGAAGGGTAGAGCCACGTCGTAACAAATCTGAAATGTAACGTCCACTGTTCAAAGTGCCGTAGATGCGAACAAGAGGTGACCGAGACGTGTAACCAATGGCACCTCGTACCATCACGCTGGGTGATGCGCCAGTATGGCAGAGACGGATACACGCATCCAATGTGTGTTCACTGTGATGTCGCCAAACACGGATGTGACCATCATGATGCTGTAAACAGAACCTGGATTCATCCGAAAAAATGAAGTTTTGCCATTCGTGCACTCAGGTTTGTCGTTGAGTACACCATCGCAGGATCTCCTGCCTGTGATGCAGCGTCAAGGGTAACCACAGCCATGGTCTCCGAGCTGATAGTCCATGCTGCTGAAAAAGTCGTCGAACCGTTCGTGCAGATGGTTGTTGTTTTGGAAACGTCCCCATCTGTTGACTCAGGGATCGAGACGTGGCTGCACGATCCGTTACAGCCATGCGGATAAGATGCATCTCGACTGCTAGTGATACGAGGCCGTTGGGATCCAGCACAGCGTTCCGTATTACCCTCCTGAACCTACCGACTCCATATTATGGTAACAGTTATTGGATCTCGACCAACGAGCGCAGCAATGTAGCAATACGTTAAACCGCAATCGCGATAGGCTACAATCCGACCTTTATCAAAGTAGGAAACGTGATGGCACGCATTTCTCCTCCTCAGACGAGGTATCACAACAACGTTTGACCAGGCAACGCCGGTCAACTGCTGTTTGTGTATGTGAAATCGGTTGGAAACTTCCCTCATATCAGCACGTTGTAGGTGTCGCCACCGGCGCCAACCTTGTGTGAATGCTCTGAAAAGCTAATCATTTGCATTTCACAGCATTTTGTTCCTGTCGGTTAAATTTCGCGTCTTTAGCACGTTATGTTCGTGGTGTAGCAATTTCAATGGCCAGTAGTGTACACTGCTGCAGATTGGAGGTGTTTTCTTGTTGGAAGGTTTTTGTGTGCGTGTTCACGTTGACGTGCACAATGCCGCCACCAGAGGACGTCCCGTCCACCCACTCCTCGCCCCTCGCTCCTGTCCTGTCCCAGTAAAAATTGAGGGGAAAAGTATCTCAACTGGTGGACTGGAAGGATCACAAGACAGGAAATTAACTACATTGCAGAGGGTATAATAATACATTGTTTATTTAAAAAAATTCGCTTCTCAGGGTTTGGATCTCTCTTTCATTTAGGAGAAAAAGCTAACTATTCTCTGCTGTTTTGGGAGATTCAGGTCTTGTAAAACACAACAGGAAAAAGGTAATTAAATACGTAAATATATATGCCTTTTTTCCAATCGCACAAGGAATACCATAATAAAATCGACGTCAACATAACTCACTGCACGTAATTACACTGTTACAGATCGCACGCAACATATCTGACGGAAAAACCACTTTCCGATTGCACACACTTGCTTCTTCGTGTACACCGTCCGCAGACTGCCGGGCGATGACGAGATCGCGGCCACACGCACGTTGAACAGCGGGCAGCGACTATGGGACTGCTTGACTGCTGTCGGTAGCAGCTTCCGGTCGCCTCTTGCTTAATCCCCGGACAAAGCATCAGGTGCTGGCCTCCCTTTGATACCGGACTCATTTCGAATTTTCTCCCAAACACACAGCTTCCATACCAGGGCAGTGGAAGTAGCTGCTCTATGTGCTCGCCCTGCTGTGCCGGTTCTGACTGAGTTAGTTCACAATACCACCAGCAGACGATGATGGGATAAGGACCTCCCAACCCTTCCTCCCTACAGTCCTCTTCTCCCTTCCTCCTCGGCCCACCGGTTACTTCCTATCGACCAAAAGACCAGGTGGCAGCAACTGTTTGATATTGAAATATTGAAAGACCTGTCGAAACACATTCTCTCTCTCTCTCTCTCTTTTCACCGCCGCTGTGGCCTAGCGGTTCTAGGCGCTTCTGTCTGGAACCGCGTTGCTGCTACGGTCCCAGGTTCGAATCCTACCTTGGGCATGGATAAGTGTGATGTCCTTAGGTTAGTTAGGTTTAAGTAGTTCTAAGTCTAGGGGACTGATGACCTCAGATATTGAGTCCCATAGTGATTAGAACCATTTGAACCATTTAATCTCTCAGTGAGCGTCTGTCATGTACCGCACTAATCCCTCTTTTGTCCTGAACAAGGTAATGGTTATCTGGGAAACCCGAGCCCTGCCCAAAATACTGGGCTGTGGATGTCTTGCAGTGCCTCCACACTACCACACTGATTGTCTTATTAATTAAATCGACACCGTCTGTTGTGTGGGACAGTTTTTCCTTGCTTCCTTTTGATGGATACCAGGAGTGGAAGACTTGGCTGGAAATTCCGGGATTAAATCTTGCAAGTGCCATATTTCCAAACCCTACTCTTCCCCCTTCCGGATTTTTTTCCTTGCATCCTTTTGGTGGATACTGGCACAGGCAGATCGTTTGACAGGATTGGGGTTAGATTAAAGTTTCAAATTTCAGCTCATTTGCAGTATGTCCTTAAACAGTTTGCAGAAGACGGGGGCAGGGGTTTAGCGGAAGTGTGTGCTCACAATACCACTATCGGAAACAATAACTTGATCAATCGGGACTTTGACGTTACTATTGAGTTTTAAAGCACTATGTAATCTCCAAGTTGGTTCTCTCAACTTCATCAGTACGAAGAATGAGGAGGAGGAGGAGGAGGAGAAAGAGGCTACTATATGGTAGGATAGTAACAACAACAAATACCATTCCCACCATTCCGCTGCAAGGCAGAGCCCACTGGACTGTATTGAGAAGCAGTAACCACCCAAACTTAAACCACTTCCCATTCCATAGTAGTAGTTCGCCATGGACACGCGTCCTAGCGATCGCGCGAGGTCAGTAGCCGACCATAGAGGATGTCCATGATGACCGAAGTGGTAGGAATTCGGATGTTATCAATATAAGAGGGTGACATGGTTGTACCCTGCCTGTCGCGTGTTAAGCATGAAATATCCAGTCATTCCCGTCACTTGCTACCTAAGCCAGACACCCGGATTGCAGACAAATTCGTCATAGGAAACCAGCCACATGTTAATCAGTGTAATTACAATTAAATATTACAATTGCAGCCACAATATGTTGACATTCGACAATTAACGAAGTATCGGAAATACCGCCTCCTGACGACTGTGGCTCTGGAAATATCAATTGCCCATGTAAATCTATATTCTTCTCATGACTGGACATAATTTTCCACGTAAAATCTATCATCCCCCTTACGGCTATCGATATGTAAAATCGTAGCTTTCTATATCAAATCCGTACCTCCCTTATCATCAGAGATAGTCATTTTCTTTGCACATAGCGGAAATCAGAGCACTGTAACTTTACACTACAACACATATACATTTCCGAGTATCATTTATATGTGTATAGCGTCCACAAAAATTTTGCTATCTTTACACTCACACCGGTTAGGTGTCTCGATTCTCCTCAGTTCTAGGAAATTATATGACGTATAAGACTTCCAGCCAATCAGATTCCAGAACAAACTATAGATATTTTGAATCAGCGCTTCCGGAAGGTGTTGCATCCCACCAAGGCTCTCTGAAACAATGTTGTAAAGCACAGGGGTCCTGCATTGTGTGATAACCAACAGCGCTGTCACGGATGAAAGGATTGGAAAAGACATCACCGATAAGGGTTGGAGTACCGCAATCAACATCGCAGTCGATAGTGCGACAAAGAGCATGTGAGGATCTGCTTGGAGGAGTCGATGAGAGGACATTTATCCTATTCATTGTCTTACAGATGTATTGCCCGCCCTCTTTGTGCACTATATCAGATCCAGTTGAGCCCTTGCATTGACGTATTGAGCAGGTGTTTACGGAATAAACCTGTCACCCCTTATGCTCGGCTATATTCGTCAGTACGTTGAAATCACAATTCACCACGTCTAATCTATCCTCCCCTTACCACTAGACATATGTACTGTTTTTATATGTCCGGCCGGTGTGGCTGAGCGGTTCTAGGCGCTACAGTCTGGAACCGCGCTACCGCTACGGTCGCAGGTTCGAATCCTGCCTCGGGCATGGATGTGTGTGATGTCCGTAGGTTAGTTAGGTTAAAGTAGTTCTAAGTTCTAGGGGACTGATGACCTCAGATTGTAAGTCCCATAGTGCTCAGAGCCATTTGAACCATTTGTTTTTATATGAATAGTAGTCGGGTCACTTCCCACAAACGTCTGTTGATATGTCGGAACATAAGCCACAGTAACTTTACATTCAATCAACATAACATTTCTCACTATCATTTACAGCCGGTCGCGGTTTCCGAGCGGTTCAGCCGGCACAGTAGCTCAGCGTGTTCGGTCAGAGAGCTGGTTGGCCTCTGTAATTACAAAAAAAAGAAAAAAAACTGAGTGGAAGGATCAACAAACGAACTTGAACGGATGTCACGTGACGTTCGCAACGACCAAACACAACGATAAAAAAAAAAAGCGGTTCTAGGCGCTTCAGTCCTGAACCTCGCTGCTGCTGCGATCGCAGGTTAGAATCCTGCCTCGGGCGTGTATGTGTTTGATGTCCTTAGGTTAGTTAGGTTTAAATAGTCCTAAGTCTAGGGGACTGATGACCTCAGATGTTAAGCCCTATAGTGCTTAGAAATTTAAAAAAATTAAAAAAATATTTCGTTAAACTGCCCTTAGAATAAGCCACCAACCATGGACGATGATGGCAGGAATATTATCGTCTTTCAACAAACATGTCAGTCCAGTTAGATTCTTGAGCGAGGAAGTGAGGGCATTTTATATTTTCTTGTTAGTGAAAGTAAGCTTTACTTGCCCAAGATTTTTGTTGCGTACTTTAAGGCAACGATTGAAGTCCATAGATTAAGGATAAGTTTGACACTGCATGTAATCTTATTAACCTTAATAGGTCCAATGTAGACAAAGTCATACCTAATGCAATTTTATGTAAGAAAATTCTGTCCTTGAACCAGTAACGTCTGCGGGAAATTTGATTTTTTTTTTTCGTTTTTCTTCCAAAACCTAAAACCTGTGTTCAAGTATTCAACTGAAGGGACTGTAATATAAATTGTTACTTAAGTACATTAAAGGACATTTATAAGCAAAGTATAAAATCTATGTGTATGTTCGCATGTAGTCACCTTTCTACTCATCGTTCGTTCAGGTGTTTTGTCTTTAGATGGCTGGAATTTATGAAAAAAGTGAAAGCAGGCAATATTTCTGAAGCGGACATGAGAATAGTGGGCCGGCCGGGGGGTGCCGTGCGGTCCTAGGCGCTACAGACTGGAACCGAGCGACTGCTACGGTCGCAGGTTCGAATCCTCCCTCGGGCATGGATGTGTGTGCTGTCCTTAGGTTAGTTAGGTTTAATTAGTCCTAAGTTCTAGGCGACTGATGACCTCAGAAGTTAAGTCGCATAGTGCTCAGAGCCATTTGTAGTCATTTGAGATTAGCGGCGACAGAACGTGAACAACAAACCACCCAGGGCAGAAAAGAAATACTTTATTCAGAAATATGGACGTTCCGCGTAAAAACTATTTTATAAAAAAGTGGCCGTGGCAAAGCGAAAACACACGATAAGACTCTTCAGATAAACCGCAGAAGGAAAGTAGGCATTCCTAAGAAAATTCTTCAACATGAAGAAGATGAAGATGAGGACGGCCTGTGTGCCTCAAACTATTTTCTTACGACAGCCCACATTACGAATTTATTCAGTGCACAAGTTGTAAGCGGTGGACACATATACCATGAGTTAAAAATAGCGTGAAATCTTTTTTTATGAATGGTTCAACTGAGCATTCTGAAGAAGACAAAAAATTTGGGCATACCTTTCTGTCAAACTGTTATTATAGCAATGATAATACAATTTGTGATCGTAGTTTTTGTCATAAAGCTGTAGCAATTTGTTTTAAAATAAAATGAGAGTGTTAAAGACTATATATTTTCAATTAAATAACTAATGTCACAACTAAATTAGATGACAAAATCACATGGACCACCTTACCTCAGCTGCTGGGGCAACTAGGTGCAAAGAAGGTGAAATAATGTACATGTCTGCACATGAAAAGATCAGTGGAAACAAAATATGAGTTGGAAAAAAATAAAACAATAAATAAGCAGTGGGCCAATAAGTCCCGATCTCCCCTAGGTGAAAATTTAGGTTCCGATGAGCAAACATCTATATGTTTGACGCAATCGATTAAGTGTAGATCTCAGAGTGACAAACCGAACTCAGAATTGGACAGAATTATATCACAAACTGTACTTCTGACCAGCCAGGGTAGCCGAGAGCGCTAATGCGCTGCTTCCTGGACTTGGGTAGGCGCGCTGGCCCCGGATCGAATCCGCCCAGCAGATTAACGACGAGGGCCGATGTGCCGACCAGCCTGGATGTGGTTTTTAGGCGGTTTTCCACACCCCACTATGTGAATACTGGGCTGGTCCCCATGTTCCGCTCAGTTACACAGCTCGCAGTCATCTGAACACATTCGCAATATTCCATGGATTACACTCGACGCAGACAGTTGGGGTGCACTATTTCCGTCCCAGAGGGTACAGGGTGGCGGCAGGAAGGGCGTCTGGCCACCCCTTAACCATTAACATGCCAAATCCGATTAACGAAGGTTGACCCTGCATAACTGCGGGACAAGGCTCAAGCGATAGAATGTCACACGCTGTACTTCTGAAGATCCCTTAACCATTAACATGCCAAATCCGATTAACGAAGGTTGACCCTGCATAACTGCGGGACAAGGCTCAAGCGATAGAATGTCACACGCTGTACTTCTGAAGATCCCTTAACCATTAACATGCCAAATCCGATTAACGAAGGTTGACCCTGCACAACTGCGGGACAAGGCTCAAGCGATAGAATATCACAAGCTGTACTTCTGAAAATCCTGGACAGGTCGTCTGACAAGTCAGAGCAAGTTGAAGGTCACTTCCAGCGTCCTAGCCCTTTTACGATGGCGACACCGATCACTGGTGTTGGTGTCTCTGGATTGCCATTCACAGTCCTTGGCACTGCGTTCTTTGCTAATGAATGGTTCGCCGCTGATGGACGACAGTTCCCGTCTGTCTGCGGCCTCTAAATGAACTGTTGGTGGCCGGTAGGCCGTAGTGAAGGTAATGTGGTCCATGAGGTGTTGACTGTAGCTTCTGTCGCGTCGACTGTTGTCATTTCCTGCAGATGCGTCTGCTGATGCCACGGGCATTATTTTACATACAATGGCAGATCAAAAAGTTTCCGTTCGAAGGCCGTACAATTCAGAATTTTATTCCAATCATGTAAAATCGCCATGAGCATTGAGACAATCATCTCACGGACGCACTTGGTTGAAGATATCGGTTTGATAAAACACCATGTCCTACTGCGTGAAACCGTCCGTAACTACCTGCTGCACATCCGCGTCCGACAGGAATCTTCAGGGGCTTTTTTTATGTGAACAAAGGCGTGATAATAGCATGGGGAGAGATAAGCAGTATAGGGCGGCTACTTGACTGTCCCATACTTACGTCGGCGTCACTTCTGCACTACGATATTTGCGATATGTGGGCGTGCGTTATCATGCAGCAGCGGCTCCCTTTGTCGAAATTTGCATCCCACAACTGTGGCTTTCGACAGACATGCTGCCCCATACACATTCTTCATTCTCCAACGGATGTCTACCGGTGTCTGTCCTTCGGCAGCCAAGAAAACTACGTTGGTCCTGTTTGGACGTATTTGGTAATTATGTCGCCATAGCTCACGTTTCCACATTTACCGCACGCACGTAGGAAAGACACGAACGCCACACTAATATCTTGCCTACATGTCGGTGCTTATATACCCGCATCGGAATCTTGCTGCCGGCCGCTGTGGTCTCGCGGTTCTAGGCGCGCAGTCCGGAACCGTGCGACTGCTACGGTCGCAGGTTCGAATCCTGCCTCGGGCATGGATGTGTGTGATGTCCTTAGGTTAGTTAGGTTTAAGTAGTTCTAAGTTCTAGGGGACTAATGACCACAGCAGTTGAGTCCCATAGTGCTCAGAGCCATTTGAATCTTGCTACGTTGCATACACGCTGCAGCGACACCCCAAACAGTAACATTTTGATCGCCCCGTCAGCGGCTGCAGTATATCGACTTGTGGGACAGCAGTGATGGTTGACTGCCGGTACGATTACGATTATGCCTGACTTGAGGTGAGTTTCACGAGAAAGAAGTCCACCGTCCCGTCAAATAGGAATTGGCAAAACCCACACTCTTATGCAAAAGCTCCGTTTGCGTTTCAATCGTAAACTGTTATGCATGTACTTGCAAATTATCCAGAGCGGCAATAGTTTTGCTGGCGGGGAAGTGGTTTACCAGTTCCTTAATATCTCGGTGCATTGACTTTCATGCGAGGTTCTTTTCATTTCTCGATGCAGATTTAGAGTTACTTTTGAAGTTTCGTGAGCGAAGATGGCTACTTCATAACCTCGATTCTTCTGCAAGAATAATAAAAATCTCATTTCTTAATATCAAAATAATCCACACATATTGATTGGAGTAATTGCCTTTATCGTCCTTTCATGCGATTTTACCCACTGTCATATTATATTTTAGCGCCTGTACATTTGCAGTAAATACCTGAGCTGAGCTACAACTAATGAAAATGCTCTTGCATTCCTTCCTATAATTTCGCAATTAATTCGGACCTTACCTGTAAAGCAGCCTGTCAACTTGAGCGTTAGCATCGGACCTCACAAAAGAAAACAGGTGATTCAGTTTCAGAGTGGTTAAAATTATTTAGGGGTAGGAGGAAGGCTACAGAAGCAAGTGGGATACTGCAAATAAGCTGAATTAATATCAGTATATAGTTCTCAATAACAATATACACTGGAGAGCCAAAGAAACTGGTACACCTACCTAAGATCGTGTAGGGCCCCGCGACCTCGCAGAAGTGCCGCAACACGACGTGGCATGGACTGGACTAATGTCTGACGTAGTGTTGGAGGGAAATGAAACCGTGAATCCTGCAGAGCTGTCCATAAGTCCGTAAGAGTACGAGGGGTGGAGATCTCTTCTGAACAGCACGTTGCAAGGTTTCCCAGATATGATCAATAATGTTCATGTCTGGGGACATTGATGGCCAGCGGAAGTGTTTAATCTCAGAAGAGTGTTCCTGGAGCCAGTCTGTAGCAATTCTATAGACGTATTGGGTGTCGCATTGTCGTGCTGGAATTGCTCAAGTCCGTCGGAATGCACAATGGACATGAATGAGTGCAGGTGAGCAGACAGGATGCTTATGTACTTCTCACCTGTCAGAGTCGTATCTATACGTATCAGGGGTCCCATATCACTCAAGCTACCCCCTGCTGACATGCAGGGTAAATGGATTAATGATGTTGTCTCCATACCCGTACACGTCTATCCGCTCGATACAATTTGAAAAGAGGCTCGTCCGACCAGGTTACATGCTTCCAGTGTTGACGGGCCTAGGCAAGGAGTGAAGCTTTGTTTCGGGCAGACATCAAAGGTACACGAGTAGGCCTTCGGCTCCCAAAGACCACATCAATGAAGTTTCGTTGAATGGTTTGCACGCTGACACTTGCTGATGGCACAGCACTGAAATCTGCGGAAGGGTCCAGTCTTTCGAGAACTTGTTTAGTCTTTAAAGAAGAATACACCTAGTGTTAAGAGGGAATCAATAAATGGAAGATACACACATAATCTATGAGCCATGAGAGCGATTCATACGTGGAAAGGAAATCATGGGCACACAGCTCATCGATTATCCTTTCATTCCATTGCAGAGCAGTTGATGGACCTCCCATAGTTCCATAAACGAGAGTGCTGCGATGCTATCCTAGCGTGCAATAGTAGTGGGGTACGTCCTGTTCAACATTAATGCGCCCATTGTTCTCCTTATCTCTGAGATCAAAGTTAAATGTCCTCCTTGACTCCAAGGCCAAAGATCCTCCCACCTCCCCCTCTATTCTGGGGCATTTGTGTTATTTAAAACGGTAGTAAATTTAAAAAAAAATATGGCTTGCCATTATCTGACACTCCACGTAGGCAATTATGTGACTTACAAGTGACGAACTATCAATTTTATGAACGACCTGTCATGTTACTGCTATAATTTCTTGTTTTCACTATTATTTACTACCCAGTTGTTGTAATTTATTATCCAAAAATAAGGATTCTCACCCCATCACCACCAGTCCAAACAAGCCCCACCACTTCCTTGGTCTTGCTAACCGTGAGACGGACGCCTCATTCGTGTTCTGTCTCTCATCCTATTTGCACTCCTTTTGTATACACGACTGAAACTGCCTCAACTTTTTATGCAATTTCGTTTTTGTAACTTTCGGTAGATGATTGTGCCCAGCGGCATTTCTGCAAGCACTCCACTGCATGATCACATTCTTCCCTTGCTATCTACACCTTTGGGGGTATTTGCTACAATTTCTCTGATTTCCTCCCAGTATTCCAAAAAACCGTCTTTTCGACATCGTCATCCAAAGACACACTTAAATACGAAACTTTAAATATTTAACAACTGCCACAGTGCATTATTTAAATTACACTGATAGCCCAATTTCCAACGATTAACAGGCTACTGTGGTCTTGGAAATTAGTAATTAAAACTGATTAATTTTCTACTAACATGGTCCGTATGTGAGTTACAGACAATCGCCTACACATTATCAGGTCGCCTAAGAGGACTTTGACACCGCGACATTATTATGGAAGTGCAAATAACATTGGAAAATAAGACCTTGTCACACACCACAGGCCATAAACACAATAAATCTCCAAATTACACCGTTGTTACCACTACCGCCACTAGGATAGGAATGGAGGAGGTACACACTTTATTTAAAGCAAGCAACAAATATATCTTCCATGACCCATACTGTAAGTGTGAGCAACCTCTGTGCTGCCCGTCTGGGCCACTGCTGCATACACAGCGGGAGCCCGGCCACTGCCAGTGCAGTAGCCAGTAGCCAATGCGCCCTGACACCTCCATATTCGGCCAAGATGATTCACACTGGGCGGAGCCGCATCTCAGCTGCCATTTACTGCTATCGTCTGTGGTCGCACGATTACAAAGGCGTCGTTGTTAGCGAGATTACGCGACCCCTACACAAGACAAGTCTCGCATATGTATCGCTAGCTCACCCACCCTCCTACCAGCCTGTGACAGCATCCATGATAGGAACTGGTACTCCGAGAGTGCATTTAACTACAAAACTTATTCGAGCAAAGTGCATGCATGAATTTGCTACACTCTTAGTCATGTGTAATCTACACTGAGGAGACAAAAGTCATGGGATAGAAGTATGCACACATACAGAAGGCGGCAATAAAACACACAAGGTATAAAAGAGCAGTACATTGACGAAGCTGTCATTTGTACCCAGGTGATTCATGTGAACAGTTTTCCGACGTAAGTATGCCCACACGACGGGAATCAACAGACTTTGCACGCGGATTGGTAATTGGAGCTAGACGCACGGGACATTCCATTTCGGAAATCGTTAGAGAATTCAATATTCCGAGATCCAGTGTCAAGAGTGTGCCAAGAATACCAAATTTCAGGCATTACCTCCCACGTCGAACAACGCAGTGGCCGACGGCCTTCACTTAACTACCGAGAGCAGCGGCTTTTGAGTAGAGTTGTCAGTGCTATCAGACAAGCAATACTACGCGAAATAACCGCAGATATCAATGTGGGATGTACGACCAACGTATCCGTTAGGATAGTGCATCGAAATTTTGAGTTAATAGGCTATGACAGCAGACGACCGACGCAAGTGTCTTTGCCAACAGCACAGCATCACCTACAGGGCCTCTCCTGGGCTCGTCACCACATCGGTTGGATCCTAGGCGACTGGAAAACTGCAGCCTGATCAGATGAGTTCCGATTTTAGTTGGTAAGAGCAGGTGTCAGGTTTTGAGTGTGGCGCAGTTCCTACGAAGCTATGGACCCATGTTGTCAACAAGACACTGTGCAAGCTGGTGGTGGCTCCATAATTGTGTGGGTCCTCTGGTGCAACTGAACCGATCACTGACCATTTGCTGCCATTCATGGATTTCATGTCCCCAGACAACGATGGAGCTTTTTGTGGATGACAATGTGCCATATCACCAAGCCACAACTGTTCGAAATTGGTTTGAAGAACATTCTGGACAATTTGAGAGGATGATTTGGCCACCCAAATCGCCCAGCATGGTATCAAATTGAACATTTATGCGGCATAAAAGGGGGGATAGTTCATGCACAAAATCTTACGCTGACAACACGTTTGCAATAATGGGCAGATATAGGGGCAGCATGGCTCATTATTTCTGCAGAGGACTTTCAACGACTTCTTGGGCCCATGTCACGTCGAGCTGCTACTCAATGCTGGGCAAATGGTGGTCCGACACGATGTTAGGGGGTATCCCATGAATTTTGTCACCTTGGTGTCTATTTTGCATATGCTATCTGATCCAAAGTATCCAAACATCTAATAATAAATTTTACCAGTATCTTAGCGATTGGAGATAAATTGTCTATTCCACCATCATAAATCTCATCTGACGCCGTAGAAATAAGATAAGAGATGTTAGAGCGCATGCAGACAGACACTGTCAAAACGCATATAGGGCAGAAAAACCACTAAAATCTGTACCAAACACCTCCACCATGTACAATGATGTATCTTATATATGTGACCTGTAAAGTGGATTTAACATTCTGAGATCTGCCTCGATTAACTGTATGACAGAACAGTGAGGTATATGATGATTTAGCTCTAAAGCTAAAGAAGATAAAATGTCAGAGATGTAAGAAAGTGGGACACTCGTATCGAAAATGTTTGCAGGTGTGAGGAAGGTGGAATCGTGGTAAACCTTGCGATGTGATCGCTGTGCAGCGCTCCCAGAAAGCATGACCACAGGACATGCCTATGGAAAATCAATTGCAAACTTTTGACTAACCGGCTACAAAAGTTGTTATTGGATACAGCGTCACAGTTATCTGTGACAAACCAGGGAGTATTCGGTACAATAAATCCAAACTCACCATATTCTAGGCTAAGTGGTGTGGTGGGTGGTAGTGTTTACTCGCTTGGTTTAGCACTGTTGGGTTTCCTAATGAAAGTGAGACAGTTTGTGTGAAAGTTCTCCCTAACATGGGCATAACCTATGATGTCATACTTGGATTATATTTCTTTATTAAACATCGCACCAAAACCGATCTACAATAGCGCATAGTACGGCTCCGTAGGACATCGCTGTATCTCAGTTTTACTGCTGAAAGAACCTGACTGTCACAAGGCACACCCAGGACATCAGGAAAGCCAACTAAATTGGGTACAAGGTTTCCTAGACTCGACTTGCCGGATATAATACCAAAAGGAGCAGGGAAACTGCTACAGGAGGCCATAGGAGCTGATCTACTGATTAATTATTCATGCGTGGTTGCCACAAAACCAGAAACTGGATCATCAACAGTGTTTCGTATGGCATAGTTTTTCCTATGTAAAGGAAATCGACAGAAGCTAAATAGTATCTCTCGATCTAGACAACTTTGGTTCGGAAGAGATGAAGCTGTCAAGTTGTGCATCGACGGGTAACTTAGATGTGTTAGAGGAAGATGAGTTGTATAGAGATTTCAGTGCAGAGTATTCAAAGCTGCGCCAGTCTGTCGATTTAACTGCACTAAGGAGCAAGATGTAACATTTAGAAGGACGTGACAGGGTCGACATGGAATATGTGGAATTATTCAATCCCTCTGGACCATTGTCAGTTATTTCACTAATGCAGCACGGTATTTCCATTGAGAAAGAGCAACATGTATACACACCGGATTGTGTTCTACACCAGTAATGGAGGAATTTATGAATCAACACTCTGTGACAGAATTATAGGAGAGGGCATTAGCCCTTGGGATACACTAGTAATTATTATTCTGAAAAAGACCTTGCATAGTAGTAAAGATTACAGCTTTTGTTATGACTCTAGATATTTTAATCAGTGGACAGTTATGAATGGCTGCCCCAGACGTTACAGTGACAATATGAGGTAATGCTGTTATTTTACCACCATTGATTGGCAAGACAGGTGCAGCCAGTTAAAGGAAGCAACAGAAAATGACCCAAGACAGTGTTTATGGTTCTGTCTGACCACAGTCTGTACTGCTGGACGTCATCCAGTTTAGAAAATGCACCCGTCACTTTCCAGTACCTATTAAATGGATACTACAAGACATGAAACTGAAACAATGCATGGTATACCTTAATGACATCATTGTATTTTCCAAGGTCACCCAAGAACACGCGACGTTTCTACAAGTCGTCTTGATTATTTGCGTGTGATATGATTGACTCTTAGCTCACAAAAATGCCATTTTGTGTTAAAGCAGGTTACTATTTATGCCCTATTATCAGTCAGAATGATGTATGCGCTGATCCTTGACTTGTTGAAGCCATGAGAAACTTCCTGACATCCACTACAGAAAAAGAATTGCTGTCATATTTATTCATAGTAAATTTCTACAGAAAGCATATTCGAAAATTCGCTGACGTAGCAAGATCCCTTACACATTTATTGAGGAAGTGAATAAAGTTTCACTGAACTCTGGACTGTGAAGCAACCTGAATGCGATTAAAGGATTTATTGACCACTTATCATGCGATGTTAGCAATCATGCATAACGATGTGTCCTGAACCAATGAATAGATGGAACAGAATACCTGGTAGCCTACGCTTCTAAAAAGCTCAATAAAGTAGAGAATTATTCATCTACAGAAAAGAAAATACTCATGTTAATCTAAGGCATCAGTTATTTTTGTAGTTAGTTGTACGAACATAGTTTTGAGACAATAACAGGGCTTACAATATTGAAATGGCTAATGGGACTCAAACATCCAATAAGTTACTTGGGCAGCTGGACTTTCTGGCTAAGCGAATTTGATCTTGAGGTCATACATCATCTAGTGAAATCTCATGCTAATGCGGATGAACTTAGTCACAAAGCACGTGTCATAGAATGTACTGGTGTAAGTATGAAAGCAAGGTGCAAAGCTTAAGCCGGTGACCAGTCTTGCCAGTAGCTCATAAAGCAAGTGTAGCTCAGCACTGATGGCAGACTGCTGAATAAGCAAACGAAGTGTGGTAAGTGCTTAGTTGTGCCAGCAAGTCTGCTCAGTGTAGTAGTGAGATAATCTCGTGATTCCATTTTGGCAGGACATAGGGAACAACATGTAACAGAGTGCCGTGTTGCAGAAAATTATTGGTGGATGACACAGAAGCAAGATGTTGAGTGATACATAAAAAATTGCATTCCTTGCATGCAAATAACAAGGAACGAAAATAAGGGAGGTAAGGGTTTAACACGCAATCACGAATAAACTAAATCTGGATGGCTGGTTGCAGATTTGAAGTGTCGTCTTCACAAATGCGAAGCCAGTGTACTAACCACTGTGCCACCTCACTCAGTGAGAAAGAACAGAGCTGAGTCATCAGCGAATTCCATTACAAAGGTTATCTAAGGAGGGTAGACCATTCGGAATGACTGGTGTGGAAATTATTGGTCTCTTTGCACAAACAACAGCAGAGAATAGCTTTGCATGAACTATGATAAACTATAATGAACTATAATACATCATTATGAACTATAATACGTCACTTCTCGTTTTTTGTGGCCATGATTTATGTACCAAATCAACAGGCAGAAATGGTGGCATAGGCTATGGTGAATCAGTGGATACTCAAGTTCGGAACACCAGAGACCACGATAACTGACGAAGGCACTAACTTTATTTCTGATTTATTGAAGCAATTGGGTTGACTGTTACACATTGAGAAGTTACACAGGTGAGTGGGAGGACTGAGACTGTGCACAGAACGATGGGGAAAACACTGTGTTATAATGTAAATAGTTACCATTGTGACTGGGGCAGGAGCAGCATTTAACTCAAAGATCTGACCACACCAATCATCATGGTCTATTCGCCTTAGGTAACCATTGTAGTGAAATATGCTGACGACTCTGCTGTGTTCTTTGCACGGAGTGAGGTGGCACAACGTTTAGCACACTGGCCGCGCATTTGGGAAGTTCGTTTCATGTTAACAAGGGCCATATAGGACTGTCAAGGTGTCATCTCTGCTTGATGTCAAAGTGAAACTTTCGATCCGCACAATTACTCAACTAGAACAAGTTCCACCCATTGAGGGCACTCTGGAAGCACAGCCCCAATTGCTGACCGCTCCTTCTGAAGAGGGAATGCGAGTGGCTGGGAAAAACAAAAAGAGAGATAAGACCAGGCAAGTGAAACAGGATATACATATGATTGTTCCAGCATACCCATATGCCTTATGGTCACTAAGTGGGCTTCTGAAGTATTTGAGGTCACAATAAGTATATGAATGTTATGTATCTTCCTGTAAGTGATTAGGGATATGTGTGTATATGTTATGACAATGTTTATGTTTTAAGAAGCACCAAATCACAGAGGGTGTTGCTTTTAATGAAGATGCTCACAAGTGAGTGTGAAGGAGACATTTAATTTTTGTGGTAGATTTAAGGACATCTGTTTGAAATTTTTATTTGCTGTTCAGCGCGTTTATGAAAACATCGATGCTACATAGTACAGTACATTTATTGTTTTGTTAAGTATGTGTTTTGTGTGGAAGTAGGTAAGCAGACATGCAGCAGGCGGCAGGTTGACAGTTTGTGTGTGTGTTTGTGCCACACTGTGGCATTTAAAGTCAAAGATTCTTTATAATGGATATTTGCTAAGTTAATTTAGTCATCTTAGGTGACGGGGGGATACGAGAAAGTCTCATGCACTACTCTTCATTTTGGAATTACTGTTGTGCCGAACTGAGCAACTCATCATCTGCTCCACAAAATGGATACGCACTGTCCCTGGGTTATGTAAGTTCACCTTGTTCTGTTCCCAGAAGCCTGTGACTGAGTGTTCTAGGGAGGTAATTACAAGCAGAGCTGAATTCTTTCAAAAGATGGGGTCACAATGGCAAATTTGGTAGCTGTCATATGCACCTGCTTTGAACAAGATCACTTCTGTGGTACACAGCGACTAGACCCGCAGCGGAAAAGATTGTTGATTAATGGCCGGTGAAACGACTTTTCAGGTCCTACATTTTGGTTACCAACCACCATCACTGGAAATACTATCCTAGACATCACCTACTCATTGATCTGTCTATCTTACTTACAGTTCGAGAACCTGTCTAAAGAAGCTCAAACTTGCCTAAGTAATATCCTAGACCCACCTTTCTCACCTCTCTGGATCAGATAGTAGCTGTTCATAACAGCTGAATGATCATGTGAAATTATATCGGACCGAATATCTTCACTGACACATGACCATAGGAACTACCACATTTGCGCCTGCATAATTTTGGTAATAACAGGCATCGTTTATTGCCATCTCAGGCATAGAGTTACCACATCCCACCCCATACTCTAACCTATAGATGCATACCAGTCATGTTGGCATCACTGAAGAGCTGACTTAGCCTCGAAGAATTGAAGTGAAATACAGTTGTGCATAACAAGACCTAGAAACTCCATGTTTGCTGGACGGAATTTGTGGACATAATGTAATATAGAAAAGGACAGAAAGACACCAAAATATGATGGTTAATCAAGGAGTGTTTACCCTGTACTCATGCAGGAAGATGTAAAGTGTAAAAACAGTTGTAAATATATTAGCGATTTTGTTTAAAGTCAGTTACTTAAGCAGTAATCAGGTGGCCCAATTTTTTCATAGGAGGGAGCAAATGTAATGGCTAACACCATAGCCCATCAACATTGCCATAACCATGGCTGCTGTTGCAGTAACTGACCTTGTGCCAATATAGCAACCCCAGCAGCAGCGAGATACTTCTGCGTTTCAACCTACTACCACAAACCACTGTCCCTGGCCCAGGACACTTACCCCACTTTGGGGAGCTTCACCATTATGAAGGGCTGAGACAAAACTTATTCTTCCACGCGACCAGCTCCAGACAACAGTAGTTAAACATCCAAATCAGCCGAGCAGTTCATCAACATTGTAGGCTATGCATCAATGTCAACCCATGTGCCAGTCTCCACTGCAGGCTTGGTGTCTTCTCATGCAGCTACCACCACCACAGCTGGGCTGTGAACTAATGACTGCAGCTTGGTGGCTTCAGCATCAGATTGCCTGCACTCTACCGTTGCCACCAAGAGATCACTTACTGCGGTTGCCACTGCCACCCCATGCCTGCAGCATGAAGTGAGAATCTCTTACCTCTGCTTTGTGGGGGTTTGACACCACCAACCGCCACTTTCCAGTCTTTGGTCATGAATTCATCACCTTGGGCAGTTCCGTCGTCTTCTGCTACGATGGCTTATATTACTACGGCCACATGCCTCCGAGTCGTAATGACGCTATCCTACTGGCAATTGAAATGCACTAACAATGGCTGTTTGCCACTAGGCAGTCTCTCCGAGAAAACTTCCTCCTGATCGGCACGACTGGGTCAAAGGTTGAAATCCTGTCCCCTTCTGTCTGCCTGCTGCCGATACACTACACTACATTTACTAATGATTGAAAATAAAGAGCTTCAACAACAAATTGGCTGTGAATATAATTTACACTACTGGCCATCAAAATTGCTACACCAAGAAGAAATGCAGATGATAAACGGGTATTCATTGGAAAAATATATTATACTAGAACTGACATGTGATTACATTTTCACGCAATTTGGGTGCATAGATCCTGAGAAATCGGTACCCAGAACAACCACCTAAGGCCGTAATAACGGCCTTGATACGCCTGGGAATTGAGCCTAACACAGCTTGGATGGCGTGTACAGGTACAGCTGCCCATGCAGCTTCAACACGATACCACAGTTCATCAAGAGTAGTGACTGGCATATTGTGACGAGCCAGTTGCTCGGACACCATTGACCAGACGTTTTCAGTTGGTGAGAGATCTGGAGAATGTGCTGGCCAGGGCAGAAGACGAACATTTTTTGTATCCAGAAAGGCCCGTACAGGACTTGCAACATGCGGTCGTGCATTATCCTGCTGAAATGTAGGGTTTCGCAGGGATCCAATGAAGGTTAGGGCCACGGGTCGTAACACATCTGAAATGTAACGTCCACTGTTCAAAGTGCCGTCAATGCGAACAAGAGGTGACCGAGACGTGTAACCAATGGCACCCCATACCATCACGCCGGGTGATACGCCAGTATGGCGATGACGAATACATGCTTCCCATGTGTGTTCACAGCGATGTCGCCAAACACGAAAGCGATATCATGATGCTGTAAACAGAACCTGGATTCATCCGAAAAAATGAGGTTTTGCCATTCGTGCACCCAGGTTCGTCATTGAGTACACCATCGCTGGCGCTCCTGTTTCTGTTGCAGTGTCAAGGGTAATCGCAGCCATGGTCTCCGAGCTGATAGTCCATGCTGCTGCAAACGTCATCAAACTGTTCGTGCAGATGGTTGTTGTCTTGCAAACGTCCCCATCTGATGACTCAGGGATCGAGACGTGGCTGCACGATCCGTTACAGCCATGCGGATAAGATGCCTGTCGTCTCGACTGCTAGTGATACGAGGCCGTTGGGATCCAGCATGGCGTTCCGTATTACCCTCCTGAACCCACCGATTCCATATTCTGCTAACAGTCATTGGATCTCGACCAACGCGAGCAGCAATGTCGCGATACGATAAACCGCAATCGCGATAGGCTGCAATCTGACCTTTATCAAAGTCGGAAACGTGATGGTACGCATTCCTCCTCCTTACACGAGGCATCACAACAACGTTTCACCAGGCAACTCCGGTCAACTGCTTTTTGCGTATGATAAGTTGGTAGGAAACTTTCCTCATGTCAGCACGTTGTAGGTGTCACCACCGGCGCCAGCCTTGTGTGAATGCTCTGAAAAGCTAATCATTTGCATATCACAGCATCTTTTTCCTGTCGGTTAAATTTCGCTTTTGTAGCACGTCATCTTCGTGGTGTAACAATTTTAATGGCCAGTAGTGTACATCTATACCCACCTCCAGCAGTGAGCCACTCAACAACTCGACCCAGTTTGACACCAATTACAAATCAAGGAAACGTCTTCAGTATATGGATATATTGTTAAAAAGGATAATGACACAATCTTAACTAAATGGTCCTTTAATGCGGTTAATAAAACAAAACTAAATCATGAATATGTGATTGCCATCACAGACATGGTGTGCATCACGTGCATCACATACACGGCCGACCTGGAGGATAGTGTGGAACAAGGATAACAGCACTAATTTGGACAAAGGTTCAGAAATAGGTATGCTGGGGTCCTACTGCTAATGGGCTATTATGGAACGCACTAAAGTAGCAGCAGGACGAACACTGGCATGTAACTGACTAGATACTGTGGCGACATAAAAAAGGGACATGAAAGCCTACAAAGGAAAAATGAAAACGAATTCTTTTCACATGTTGGTATTTGTTATGCCTCTAATCTCATGTGCAACCTACAAAACTCTTAATTACTTGCTGGGTGCAACGTAAAGGACATGTGGCATGGAGTGATTTCCATGGCTATATTCAAAATATTCAAAAAGACGTTAACTTAGATAAAATATTCATAAGATGGGAATACGAAATAACTAAATTCTTTCGCCGAAACCGATAGGATTTTAGTGCATTCACTGCTAACGCCCACATACCACAATTGAGTTACGTTGTTACAGCTCAGGTATGCAAGTGTACTCCCTGGTCCCTTGTGGAACTTTGAAAATAGGCTGATTTATCCACCCATGACTCAGCAAGGTACACAGGATGTGACGCAGATTAACAGGGTACCAACACATAACAAATAAACACAATTTCCCGCTCTTTGTTCCTCCAGATGCTCGTCATAACAGTGAAAGGGTGAGATTCGTTGTGGCTCACGTATTGACAATTCTAAGTGACAAAACCTACGGAACAGAACTGACATTACCGTTCTAAGTTCACCAATATTAACGGTTTGTTGGTAAAACTACGCAAGGAACAGCAAAGGAACGCAGTACAGAAACCATTCTGTGTGGCATGGATTCGATCAGCCCTTCGCAAGTTGCTGGAGGTTTGTGGCACCAGACTATGCACACATCACGCAATTGCCATAAATTACAAGCCAGTGGTTTGTGAACATGGAGTTGTTGTGCGATAGCGTCCTTCAAGTGTTCCATAGGCTTTAGATCAGGCGACCATGATGGCCAACACATCATCATGAGTTCACCACAATTCTTCTCAAACCACTGCAGTGTGAGTCGGAGCTTGTAACATTTATGCCATCACTGTAGGGGGCACATCAAGCCTGAAGGCATGCAGGTGATCTGCAATAATGTTCACCTAGTCCACAGCTGTCCTGGTGCCTTCGGTTACTGCTACAGGTACCATGGAAGACCAAATGAATTGTTCTCCATAGTACTGTAAAATGCTGCCTTTACTGGCCTCAGTCCATGGTGTGGTGCATGTTTCGAGCAGCCATTCACCCAGATGATGGTGTGCCCAGACACAGCAATCGATCTGGTGTATACAGACTGATCCATGCTCCAACCACAATGATCCCATGGCAACTACAGCAGCAACTTACAGTGTCGTTGGGTAAACATGGGAGCATGTAGCGGTCGTCTGCGCAGAACCCCCTGTTCAACAGTCTGCTCTGGAACACTTGTGACTGCACCAGCGTTGTACTATGTCGTCACATGTGCTTCCGACCGCCGCCCAACCTGCTTTAAAGGACGGGTAGGTCTCTCACCTCCACATTCTGTGGTAAGGCATGGAGATCAACACCTTGTCCGGTACTAGTGGTTTCACCATCCTTCAACCACTTTTCATGTGTTGGGTGAGCCTTTGAGTGTCACCTGTGGAGAATGAAATGAGACGTCAGGGCTACGGTAGATCTGTTCAGTTAATTTCTTTATTCTGGCCCTCAGCCGTAGTACATCAGAAACAGCTTGGTGGAGGCATCGAGTTGCCTCTTATGGAAAACAAAAGGCGTCTGGCATTTCTGATAGAGCAAATACTGCGGCAGAGCGTGGTGTCACTTGAATGCCGCTGTCAGCAACGCCTCTGGCTGCGACAGTGCGACACAGCAGCTTACAATAGCCGTGAACTTCCTCCAGCAAGCGAGTGGCTCCCTCATGACTCAGGGCAGGCTGCCCTGACTCGTGGTCTAACAACAAACCCCATACTGTATTTTGGGATGGCTTTCTGGGTGCCACAATCTCGTGGTGTAGGCTATGATACTGAGACAAGGCTGATTAAATACATGAATGACTGAGTACTTATACGCTCCAGACTATGTTCGTTCAGGGCTTAAGGCACATACTTTTAAACACTTCCGTGGTGGCTAGCGATGAAAAGCTTCTGGCTTTCCACTAGCATGTCGCAGCTTTAGCTGTTGCTGTATCAGATCCAGCTGGCTCTGCTTCACAACGCCAGTCTGCCGTGTTTTGCTTTGTAGTGCATGACACTCTCGTCTGTCTGAGGCTGGCTCTGTTGCAACTCAATTCCGCTCTGGCGTATCTTTTGACCGAATACGGTCGATAAGAAACACATACACTACTGGCCATTAAAATTGCTACACGACGAAAATGACGTACTACAGACGCGAAATTTAACCGACAGGAAGAAGCTGCTGTGATAGTCAAATGACTAGCTTTTCAGAGCATTCACACAAGGTTGACGCCGGTGGCGACACCAACAACGTGCTGACATGAGGAAAGTTTGCAACCGATTCCTCATACACAAACAGCAGTTGAGCGGCGTTGCCTGGTGAAATGTTGTTGGTTCAAATGGCTCTGACCACTATGGGACTTAACATCTGTGGCCATCAGTCCCCTAGAACTTAGAAATACTTAAACCTAACGAACCTAAGGACATCACACACATCCATGCCCGAAGTAGGATTCGAACCTGCGACCTTAGCGGTCACGCGGTTCCATTCTGAAGCGCCTAGAACCGCACGGCCACACCGGCCGGCTGAAACGTTGCTGTGATGCCTCGTGTAAGGAGGAGAAATGCGTACCATCACGTTTCCGACCTTGGTAAATATCGGATTGCAGCTTATCGCGATTGCGGTTTATCGTATCGCGACATTGCTGCTCGCGTTGGTCGAGATCCAATGACTGTTAGCAGAATATGGAATCGGTGGGTTCAGGAGGGTAATACGGAACGTCATGCTGGATCCCAACGGCCTCGTATCACTAGCAGTCGAGACGACAGGCATCTTATCCGCATGGCTGTAACGGATCGTGCAGCCACGTCTCGATCCCTGAGTCATCAGATGGGGACGTTTGCAAGACAACAACCATCTGCACGAACAGTTTGATGACGTTTGCAGCAGCATGGACTATCAGCTTGGAGACCATGGCTGCGGTTACCCTTGACGCTGCATCACAGATAGGAGCGCCTGCAATGGTGAACTCAACGACGAACCTGGGTGCACGAATGGCAAAACCTCATTTTTTCGGATGAAACCAGGTTCTGTTTACAGCATCATGATATCGCTTTCGTGTTTGGCGACATCGCGGTGAACGCACATTGGAAGCGTGTATTCGTCATCGCCATACTGACGTATCACCCGGCGTGATGGTATGGGGTGCCATTGGTTACACGTCTCGGTCACCTCTTGTTCGCATTGACAGCGCTTTGAACATTGGACGTTACATTTCAGATGTGTTACGACCCGTGGTTCTACCCTTCATTGGATCCCTGCGAAACCCTACATTTCAGCAGGATAATGCACGACCGCATGTTTCAGGTCCTGTACGGGCCTTTCTGGATACAAAAAATGTTCGTCTTCTGCCCTGGCCAGCACATTCTTCAGATCTCTCACCAACTGAAAACGTCTGGTCAATGGTGTCCGAGCAACTGGCTCTTCACAATACGCCAGTCACTACTCTTGATGAACTGTGGTATCGTTTTGAATCTGCATGGGCAGCTGTACCTGTACATGCCATCCAAGCTCTGTCTGACTCAATTCCCAGGCGTATCAAGGCCGTTATTACGGCCAGAGGTGGTTGTTCTGGATAATGGTTTGTCAGGACCTATGCACCCAAATTGCGTGAAAAAGTGTTGGGCAGCGGTCATAATGTTCTGGCTCACCAGTGTATACCGCACTAGAATTGCACCATTATACTTAAAAAAAAAGAACATATTTGCTCCTAGATTAGAAAATATGAAACTGATGTATCGTTTCAGGAATTGGTTCCAGAGTACTAGTTCGCAAGATTGTCGAGTTGAGCCTTGAGCCGTCGCCACAGGGACCGTGCATTCGAACGTGAACGATGAACGTCCCGAGTTTCGGACGTCATAGCGTGGGGAAAGCATATTGGGGAGTCTTTCCGGATGTACAGAGCAATATCCCAGATATTCTGAAAGTGCGTTTAAAGGTAGACCAATGAGTTGATCTCCATCAGAGGAGGGAATGGAAATTGCTAAAAAAAAAAAAAGAAGTAGTAACGCCATCCTACGTCTCCCTTCTGTGTTCTGTGCAGAGCAGAGTTGGAGGATGCCATAACGGCTTTCAGTTGAAGCCCATACTTTATGGATTTTATACAAATATATGTAGTTTCAAAGCAACAGAGAATTGAGGATCTTTCGAAAACCCGTCATTAATTCTACAATTCATTGTAATAAAAGATGAGAAACGTTGTATTGATGGTTAAAGAATTATCGAATTGTAGCTTGCGTGTTATGAAATTATTCGTTTCAAGACAATGGCACACTGAGGATCCATCAAAAAGCTGTTGTTCTTAGTCCAGTTCGTTGTAATTAAATGTATGTCAATAACATATCTACAACTGAAGCTTTCAGGAGATGACAAGAGGCAAAGTATGCTCAACAGTCCTTCATTTTATGTGTAGCGTAATGAGTGAAAAAAAGTAAAGCTGCACAGTTGTAAAGTAATGCCTGAAATGTTGCTGGTTCGCTTCTTCCTGCATCCAAATATCTATTTACTCACATTTGCATTTTCTCTTATGTTCTGATCCTTCCTTATAAATTTAATAGAAGTATATTCTATGATATTCGATGTTATGTAAATATAAGTGCACTCCCTCTGAGAAGTGAGTTTCTTCGATTGTCATTATCTACAAGACAGCTTGTACTTGCAGTATAATATTTCGAACTTTCTTGCTTCAAGTCTTGTGTTTCATAGCATGTAAAGATTCTGCTATTGAATAGGAAAAGTGATCAAATAAGAATGAGTTTAGGGTTTCCATAAAAAGTGGAAATAATGAAATATGGTTTCCCTTACGTGGATAACTATCGTAAATTTGTATCGCACTATTCGTAATGGAACTTTTATAAGCCTGTGTCTTTATTAACTGGACATGGCACAGGGTGAAAATTATCGAACCATATGAAATAAAATCGATATAACTTCTGAACGGCTTGCGTTAGGACATTCAAACTGCACCATTGGCTGCGGGACATGGGAAGCGACGAAGTCCATTTTCGTTTGGATTGATGTATTTGGGGGACTGAGAATCCTCATTTCGTGTTCGAGAAATTTCTTGACCCTACACGGATGACTGTGTGGTGTACAATGTCCAGTTACGGAATACTCGGTGTGATGTTCCTTAATGGCAAAGTGAATACCGAATGGTACGTGAAGGTTTTGGAAGATAATTTCATCCCCATTGTCCAAAATGACCCTGATTTCGACAAGATGTGGTTCACGCAAGACGGAGCTCGACACCATCGAAGCACGAGAATGTTTGATGTCCTGGAAGGAGCACTTCTGAGACTGGATTGTGGCTCTTGGGTTCTCAGAGGCCACTGGCATGGTCGTCAATTGTCCGCGATATTCCCCGGGTCTGGACACTTGTGACTCTTTTTTGTGGGGCTATATTAACGACAGGGCGTACAACAATAACCCCAAAGCCATTGCTGAGCTGAAAACAGCCATTCAGGAGGTCAACGACAGCATCGATGTTCTGACACTTCAGCGGGTCACGCAGAATTTCGCTATTCGTCTGTGCCACATCATTGCCAATGATTGAAGGCATATCGAACGCGTCATAAACTAAATCCGAATATCTATCGTGACCAGAATGAAATTTTCACTCTGCAGCGGATTGTGCGCTGATATGAAGCTTCATGACAGATTAAAACTGTGTGCCGGACCGAGTCTCGAATTCGGTGCCTTTGCCTTTCGTGGGCAAGTGCTCTACCAACAGAGCTACCCGAGCACGACTCACGCTCCGTCCTCACAGCTTTACTTTTGCCAGTACCTTGTCTCCTACCCTCCAAACTTAACAGAAGCTCTCCTGCAACACAGAAGCTCTCCTGCACACAGTTTTAACCTGCCAGGAAGTTTCATCTATCGTGACGTTTACATGTTGAATAAAGAGTGTGCACCCCGTAATTTGTAACTAATTTACATTTCTTTCTTCATATAATTCAATAACTGTCACCCTGTACTTTCCTTTTTGCCTTATAATATGTTCACGGATATTGAAGTTCTTTTATGTGTACTACAGACAGAACAACATGACTGGCATATAGACAAAGGAGGAAATGTGCGCTTTTATAGAGCTAACATGGAAATTAACGTCCGCCCATTTCGAAAGCAAACTGTGTGATTTGTGAGCCAGATAAAGCTGACTACTGCCGCAAGAACGCTCTGTAATCGCGTATACTACGTTGAGGCACAAGTACGTATGCACAAGCCACATCGCTTCTGAGTGTTCAGTAGCACGGTTAACCCTGCTCACTCAACGTTGACTTTCGAATGCACAGTCCGTGTGCCGAAGGATTTAGGTTTAGTTGCGTGGCAGAAAACACAGGACTGGTAACGTTTCCGACAGCTAGATAATGGGCTTATAGCAGAAGGACCTAGAGACGTCTAGACTAAGGAAGTGAAGTGTGCTGTTAAGAGCAACTTGGATGAAACAGAAACAGACTGATTGCAAAGACGTTGGGATTCTGCGATGCTGTGTCCAGCCTTGGCGGGTGCCAGCTCTCCTGTCACGAGGCTTTACACGCATGGGTGGTAAAGTCCTCTCGCGTCGCTTTGTAACTGCACACTTGCGACCTACACAGCCGAGATAGTTGGAGACGTGCTGTAGCGAGCACTGCGCCGGGTGGCCTTTAGACTTATCACAGTCGCTGCTTTTGTGCCGTCCAGCGCACTTCGCACGTGTTACAGCAGCGCGACGTGGCTGAAGCCTCGGCACAAAAAACGTTGTGCTGGCTCGCGTTTAGCCTGCAACTTCTCCACGTCCGCGCGGACATGCTGAAAGATCTTACGGTTCTCAGTACTGAGCAGGAAAACAAAGAGAGTGGAATCTCCAGATGTGTTCCTGGGGACAGTGTGCACTCTAAAGCCGTTCTTATTTCCTGAAAACTGATACTATTGCTCGAATTAAAACATTCGAAAGCTACGTAAAAAGAAACAAGAACCCTCTCATTCCAAACGTTTCTTATACTATCTTATTTTAGTTGTGCTTTCTCTGCACATCTTATTCGAGCCCCACCTTCAGACAATTCTGCCTTACTCATCATAAAATGTTTATTGCGTAGTATATGTACAGATTCTATTAAGCTGGGCCTTTATTGTGTAATGTTTAATATATACAGGGCGACCATTGATCGTGACCGGGCCAAATATCTCACGAAATAAGCGTCAAACGAAAAAACTACAAAGAACGAAATTTGTCTAGCTTGAAGGGGGAAACCAGATGGCGCTATAGTTGGCCCGATAGATGCCGCTGCCATACGTCAAACGGATATCAACTGCGTTTTTAAAAAAATAGGAACCCCATTTTTATTACATATTCGTGTAGTACGTAAAGAAATATGAATGTTTTAGTTGTTCCACTTTTATAATGGCAATGTAATAGTCACAAACATATGGCTCACAATTTTAGACGAACAATTGGTAACAGGTAGGTTTTCTAAATTAAAATACAGAACTTAGGTACGTTTGAACATTTTATTTCAGTTGTTCCAATGTGATACATGTACCTTTGTGAACTTATCATTCCTGAGAACGCATGCTGTTACAGCGTGATTACCTGTTAATACCACATTAATGCAATACACGCTCAAAATGATGTCCGCCATCTTCAATGCATTTGGCAATACGTGTAACGACATTCCTCTCAACAGCGAGTAGTTCGCCTTCCATAATGTTCGCACATGCATTGACAATGCACTGACGCATGTTGTCAGACGTTGTCCGTGGATCACGATAGCAAATATCGTTGAAAAGTCCCCACAGAAAGAAATCCGAGGACGACAGATCCGGTGAACGTGCGGGCCATGGTATGGTGCTTCGAAGACCAATCCACCTGTCATGAAATATGCTATTCAATACCGCTTCAACCGCACGCGAGCTATGTGCCGGACATCCATCATGTTGGAAGTACATCGCCATTCTGTCATCCAGTGAACCATCTTGTAGTAACAACGGTAGAACATTACGTAGGAAATCAGCATACATTACACCAATTAGATTGCCATCGATAAAATGGGGGGGGGGGGGCAATTATCCTTCCTCCCATAATGCCACACCATACATTAACCCGCCAAGGTCGCTGATGTTCCACTTGTCGCATGTATCGTGGATTTTCCATTGCCCAATAGTGCATATTATGCCGGTTTACGTTCCCGCTGTTGGTGAATGACGCTTCGTCGCTAAACAGAACGCGTGCAAAAAATCTGTCATCGTCCCGTAATTTCTCTTGTGCCCAATGGCAGAGCTGTACACGACGTTCAAAGTCGTCGACATGAAATTCTTGGTGCATAGAAATATGGTATGGGTGCAATCGATGTTGATGTAGCATTCTCAACACCGACGTTTTTGAGATCCCCGATTCTCGCTCAGTTTGTCTGCTACTGATGTGCGGATTAGCCGCGACAGCACCTAAAACACCAAATTGGGCATCATCATTTGTTGCAGGTCGTGGTTGACGTTTCACATGTAGCTGAACACTTCCTGTTTCCTTAAATAACGTAACTATCCGGCGAACGGTCCGGACACTTGGATGATGTCGTCCAGGATACCGAGCAGCGTACATAGCACACGGCCGTTGGGCATTTTGATCACAATAGCCATACATCAACACGATATCGACGTTTTATGCAATTGGTAAACGGTCCATTTTAACATGGGTAGTGTATTACTAAGCAAATACCGTCTGTACTGGCGGAATGTTACGTGATACCACGTACTTATACGTTTGTGACTATTACAGCTCCATCTATCACAAAGCGAAAAAAGTGGTCCAACTAAAACATTCATATATTTTACGTATTACACGAATATGTAATAAAAATGGGGGTTCCTATTTTAAATAAAGGGCAGTTGATATCCGTTTGACCTATGGCAGCGCCATCTAGCGGGCCAACCCTAGCGCCATCTGGTTTCCCCCTTTAAGCTAGACGAGTTTCGTTCTTTATAGTTTTTTCGTTTGATCCTTATTTTGTGAGATATTTGGCCCGGTCACTATCAATGGACCACCCTGAATATATATATACAGGGTGTTTAAAAGAAAGTATCACGTATTCCTACTGGAATAGGTCAAAACAAAAAGAAAAGTTCCTTTATTTATATGTCCAGAAACCAGCCTCTGTTGAGATGTGGGTCGTTTTACTCGTGACGAGTAACGTGTAGTATTTACAGATGACGCAAGATTCACAACAAATGATATAGTAAATTACCACATGTGGGCACATGAAAACAATCTAGCGATCATCGAGGTGTGGTATCACGATCGGGGTCGCTTCAGTATCTATGCATGGGCAGGAATTGTCGGTGATAGACTCATAGGGCCATATGATTTATCAAACAGATCAATAGGTGCTGTGTATCACAGACTTCTGCGCGATACATTATCAGCGCTACTGGAGAACATTACTCTGGTATAAAGTTTACGATTGTGACTCATGCATGATACAGGTACTTTTCTTCTATTTTTGACCAATACTACACATTGTAGCGATACACGAGACTTTTTGCTCCTGATTCGAGTGAAACCGTGATTCTTCATTGTTGCGAACCAACACGAGTCGGACCGGGACGCAGTACGTATTACAAGAATAGTTGGAGCTCGGTAGATATGTGCTTGAGTACGCCTTCGGGCCTGATTCAGACTTTAGTTATCACTTATCTGCATCCTATGACTGGAATAGGTCAAAACTAAAAGAAAAGGTCCTTTATTTATAATATAGACTACGATCACATGAGGAGCGGATACGACGGAGGACTGTCGTGTAGCGTACTACACGGGATATACGAGGGTTGGCACTTTAATAGTGGCAACTATTTATTTACAGCTCGTACATAACAGATACAGGATTCAAAATTTTAATGACCTTCAAAGTAGTCTCCAGCATTGTGTATAACCCGTTGCCAGCGATGTGGAAGTCGTAGGATACTCTTAGCAGTGCCAGTTGTGTTGACAGTTCGAGCGGCGCGGTATATTGCCCTGCGAATTTGTAGCAGTTCCGAAGCGAATGCCGTGAAGGTTTCCTTCAGTTTAGAAATCGAGTTGAACTCACGAGGGCTTAAGTCAGAGGAGAGCAGTAGGTGGTATAGCACTTAGCAGCCCCATCAGTCAAACAAATCAGTAACAGAATGAGATTTTCACTCTGCAGCGGAGTGTGCGCTGATATGAAACTTCCTGGCAGATTAAAACTGTGTGCCCGACCGAGACTCGAACTCGGGACCTTTGCCTTTCGCGTGCAAGTGCTCTACCAACTGAGCTACCGAAGCACGACTCACGGCCGGTACTCACAGCTTTACTTCTGCCAGTACCTCGTCTCCTACCTTCCAAACTTTACAGAAGCTCTTCTGCGAAACTTGCAGAACTAGCACTCCTGAAAGAAAGGATATTGCGGAGACATGGCTTAGCCACAGCCTGGGGGATGTTTCCAGAATGAGAGGTAGGAGACGAGGTACTGGCAGAAGTAAAGCTGTGAGTACAGGAAGTGGGTCGTGCTTCGGTAGCTCAGTTGGTAGAGCACTTGCCCGCGAAAGGCAAAGGTCCCGAGTTCTAGTCTCGGTCGCGCACACAGTTTTAATCTGCCAGGAAGTTTCAAATCAGTAACAGCTTGCACTGTACATGCTTGAGCTTTGTCCTGCAAAACGATGGTCAGGTCCTGCAGAAAGTGTCGTCACTTCTGTCTCTGTGCTGTTCATTTTTGGAACACAACCTACGACCAGCTTAGAATATATTTAGCAAGTTTTATATATTTGACAAACCTGTGTGAAGCTTTACTATTGTAATTGTAGCATGTTCTCGGTATGTCGAGGGGACAGATGTGTAATTATGTTTCTGGGAGACCTGAGAATCTGAAGACGACAGTTAATTACTGTCGAAACTGGTGCTTAAAAAAGCTATTTCACATCAAGTGACCTTGGCTTCTAATATTACAAATTACAACTGTAAGGATTTAGATACGTTTTTCACTAACACATGAAGTGATTCAAGAAGAAGGTTTGTGTATATAATTCGTAATTATAGTAGTAATGAGTGTGCAATTGTATATTTTGTTAACTGTTCCATCTTTAACTGGCTTTTGTTGTGACATCTCGTGGCAATTATGGGAGCGACAAGGGGGTCAGCAGTAGAGAGCCTATATACTCTATACAGGCTCTCTAGTCAGCAAAGAGAGGAGGCGGTATCTGGCGGCAAAAGCAGTAAACATCCGTTGCAACTCCAGAGAGAAGAAAATCTTGACCAGAATCAGTCACGATATATTATAAACTGAAGCCCCCGCCGTATTTTTCTGTCTGTATGTTAAAGATAATCTCAGGAACTACTGCAAGGATTTTGGAGAACGAGGGGGAGGAAATTAGTGTTCAACGTCACGTCGACAACGAGGTCATTAGAGACAGAGCACAAGCTCGGATTAGGGAAGAATGGAGAAGGAAAGCGGTCGTGCCATTTCGAAGGAACCATCCCGGCATTTGCCTTAAGTTATTTAGGGAAATCACGGAAAACCTAAATCAGGATGGCCGGACGCGGGTTTGAACCGTCGTCCTCCCGAATGCCAGTGTAGGGATTTTGATACGGTTTTCAGTACTAGATAGACTAATTCACGAGGAAGGTTTGTCTATATAATTTATAAATATTTCGTGCAGAGTACCTGCAGTACGGTGAATTAAAGTTGTCCATCGTATTTTATGTCTGTATATGAAGGCTAATCTCAGGAACTGCTGTAGGGATTTTGATACAGTTCCCACTAATACACAGACTGATTTACGAGGAAGGTCTCTTTATATAATTTATACCATTGCCAGGACGAGTCCTCCGGCCATAGGTACACAATGCTATCCCTGTGAATACGGTGCAGATCGCTAGTCTTTTATACACTCCTGGAAATTGAAATAAGAACACCGTGAATTCATTGCCCCAGGAAGGGGAAACTTTATTGACACATTCCTGGGGTCAGATACATCACATGATCACACTTACAGAACCACAGGCACATAGACACAGGCAACAGAGCATGCACAATGTCGGCACTAGTACAGTGTATATCCACCTTTCGCAGCAATGCAGGCTGCTATTCTCCCATGGAGACGATCGTAGAGATGCTGGATGTAGTCCTGTGGAACGGCTTGCCATGCCATTTCCACCTGGCGCCTCAGTTGCACCAGCGTTCGTGCTGGACGTGCAGACCGCGTGAGACGACGCTTCATCCAGTCCCAAACATGCTCAATGGGGGACAGATCCGGAGATCTTGCTGGCCAGGGTAGTTGACTTACACCTTCTAGAGCACGTTGGGTGGCACGGGATACATGCGGACGTGCATTGTCCTGTTGGAACAGCAAGTTCCCTTGCCGGTTTAGGAATGGTAGAACGATGGGTTCGATGACAGTTTGGATGTACCGTGCACTATTCAGTGTCCCCTCGACGATCACCAGAGGTGTACGGCCAGTGTAGGAGATCGCTCCCCACACCATGATGCCAGGTGTTGGCCCTGTGTGCCTCGGTCGTATGCAGTCCTGATTCTGGCGCTCACCTGCACGGCGCCAAACACGCATACGACCATCATTGGCACCAAGACAGAAGCGACTCTCATCGCTGAAGACGACACGTCTCCATTCGTCCCTCCATTCACGCCTGTCGCGACACCACTGGAGGCGGGCTGGACGATGTTGGGGCGTGAGCGGAAGACGGCCTAACGGTGTGCGGGACCGTAGCCCAGCTTCATGGAGACGGTTGCGAATGGTCCTCGCCGATACCCCAGGAGCAACAGTGTCCCTAATTTGTTGGGAAGTGGCGGTGCGGTCCCCTACGGCACTGCGTAGGATCCTACGGTCTTGGCGTGCATCCGTGCGTCGCTGCGGTCCGGTCCCAGGTCGACGGGCACGTGCACCTTCCGCCGACCACTGGCGACAACATCGATGTACTGGGGAGACCTCACGCCCCACGTGTTGAGCAATTCGGCGGTACGTCCACCCGGCCTCCCGCATGCCCACTATACGCCCTCGCTCAAAGTCCGTCAACTGCACATACGGTTCACGTCCACGCTGTCGCGGCATGCTACCAGTGTTAAAGACTGCGATGGAGCTCCGTATGCCACGGCAAACTGGCTGACACTGACGGCGGCGGTGCACAAATGCTGCGCAGCTAGCGCCATTCGACGGCCAACACCGCGGTTCCTGGTGTGTCCGCTGTGCCGTGCGTGTGATCATTGCTTGTACAGCCCTCTCGCAGTGTCCGGAGCAAGTATGGTGGGTCTGACACACCGGTGTCAATGTGTTCTTTTTTCCATTTCCAGGAGTGTATTTTAAAACAAGAGCTTTTGGTTCGAATAATAGGAGCAAGATAATTAATAAATTGTGCCGAACGGAAGCAAGGTTGGTAGATAGAGTAAAGTATCGTCAATACTATGAGCACAGAGCACTGCGAGTGTTTCATCTGGACACTGGACAAAAAAATGACGTAGAGAAGGGACGTATATTTGCGAAGAAATCGTGCAGGGGTAGTTTCTTTGAAAAGAAGACGAAGGATTTCCTTTCCCATTTTGAGCATGTGCTTTGTCTCTAATGACCTCGTGGTCGAAGGTTCGTTAACTCCAAATCTTTAGCCCTTTTTTCTTCTCGTACCTTGACCTGTGCGCTACCTTACACAACTCTTTTGTGTGTAAGTATAGCGTACGGTTCACCTTCAAAACCCGTACTTCACTGCTCTCTCTTAATCATCTTTTCAGACACATAAATTATGGCGCTGATGATGGTAATGCAACAGTTTCTTTACTGGCATTTGGCGACGGCCATATGGTCATTCATGTAACAATGTTTCTCACATTCATTGTAACCAATACGGTTTTCCAGAGCAGAGCACAGTACGCCGCCCTCGCTTGGTAATGGTACCATACAGCTTATTACGAGATTCTTTGCGTTTCTTAAGCCTTATATTTTGGGGTCAGAGGCTCCGTGTTAAGCGAGCAGAATAGTACCCCACAGCATCACGCCACGTGCTGGGCCCTTGTGGCAGTTCTCCACGGAATCTTCACACACGGATTCGTCCGTAGTGATTCTGTACAGAGAACTAGCCTTAAAAGGCGATTTGTTGCTACTCCTACTAGGCCAGTACAATTACCTCCAAATATGGGATTGCCTTCCAAAAATCAATTCTGGAAACTATTTTAATCACTCAAGTAGCCCCCTGGTATGAATAATCTGAGTTTTCTCCGACTTCTGAGTGGAGCTCCAGTGGTGAGAAAAAGAAAACCACTGAATTTTCGTTTTTTTTCTGACTTTTCTGTTTTCTTTTCAAATTCGTTCGAAACTAAGCGTACAACTGAAAAAGTAGAGCATTAAATTCTGCATCGATTGAGTACCAAAACTTAGCTACTCGATTATAATTTCCTATAGAAGAGCTACGTCAGAAAACGGCAATTTTTCACACTTTCTTGAAAACACTCTTTTCGTCGCTATAAAACGTGCAGCATCTGAGAACTAGCCAATTTGGCCCAAAATTATATGGGAAATACGTTGCAGAGCATCAAATTGTGTTCCCAAAAATTCAAAGAAAGTGACAGAAAGCCCATCTGGTAAATAAATACCGACATTATTCAATTTTAAGGAAAGCACATGGTTAACGACCAACATCAACTTACTACTTTTGACTTTATGGTTTCTTCCAGCATCCACATTTGCTCGTTTACTTGTCAGTACATTCATTCTCTGTCCATACTAGTACGCGGAAAACGCAAAAAGCTGTGCTTTACAAATTGAAGACCAAACTGACTTCGAAAAAGCTGAATTCATTGTAGAGAATATCTGTTACACGGAGCGGCATCGGAGGCAAAAGAACTATTATTTCCATAATTAAAAAGTATGTAGAATATATCAAGCGTTAGTAAAGCAGAAATGTCACGATTATGTTTGATAGATGTCTTGATGTGACAAGAGGCTGGAGCACGAAATCAGCTGAGGGGCTGCGCAGAACCTGTAAAAGGACTGTAAGAACTGTCAAGTTTAATGAAACAATGTCAGTACACATGACAAAATATATGTCGCTATCGAATGAACAAAATTAAAAGGGCCTAATTTTTTATTGGTTGCACAATATGAGTGTGAGCACTTCAATATTATGCAGGCTGCTGAGGACAGCTACCGCTGTTGGTGTTGCTCAGCACTCCTACCTTCTTGTTATTCTGATCGCTTAAGCCCCAAAATTTTTCTACTGAAGCCAGGCAAACGCACATAAACCGACAGCCTCCAAAATTTCAGGTTGCCTCAGGCGCGAAAGGTACCATTCTGTTCCTACATACTTTCAGTGGCAGTGATACGTCTTCGCTATTTTTCGGCAAAGGCAAACTGAAACTCCTCCAGACATTGGAGACGAAAAACAGTCTACAGAAAGCCGGCCGATGTGGCCGAGCGGTTCTACGCGCGTCAGCCTGGAACCGCGCGACCGCTACGGTGGCAGGTTCGAATCCTGCCTCGGGCATGGATGTGTGTGATGTCCTTAGGTTAGTTAGGTTTAAGTAGTTCTAAGTTCTAGGGGACTGATGACCTCAGAAGTTAAGTCCCATAGTGCTCAGAAGCATTTGAACCAGTTGAACTTACATATCTGCTTGGTGCAGGAAAGTTCTTGTACATGGGAATGAGTATGTGACAGCAACAGGAATATGAGAAAAAGTTGACATGGAAGCACTGGGAACCAGGGAAACAGTCATTTTCTCGTGGAAAGCGATACGACGTTTGGAACATTGTTTAACGTGGATGACCAACAAATGTAGAATAATAAATTTATGTATGTCAGATTACAAGCCCAGATGTGACCCCAAAGCTGTCGGCAACCACCTTATAGATTTTTATAAAGTGTCCTTAGCCCAAGATCATTGCATTACGAGCTTGGAGGCTAAAATATACAACTACAGAATGGATCGCATCTTTGATCCTGTACAAGACTGCTTAAGTGTTTTAAACTCAAGCAACAACGTGCTTCTCGCTACTCTCTACAATCACAACCGTGCTGCGTCAGCTAACGAATAGTTTCTGCGTGGTTTTTAACAACATTCTGCTGTATATCTTTTGGCATAATAGGGATACATACAAGTTGACTGCTATTTTTGATGCTTGGAAAGGGAGCCACCTGCTTCTAAATTCTCTAAACTGATATGGATCTGCGTTAAAGTACGATAGAAAGTAGATGGAGTAATCTGTTGAGAGGGGTTGTAACTGTTGTTGTTGTTGTTGTGGTCTTCAGTCGTGAGACTTGTTTGATGCAGCTTTCCATGCTACTCTATCCTGTGCAAGCTCATTCATCTCCCAGTACCTACTGCAACCTACATCCTTCTGAATCTGCTTAGTGTATTCATCTCTTGGTCTCCCTCTACGATTTTTACCCTCCACGCTGCCATCCAATACTAAATTTGTGATCCCTTGATGCCTCAGAACATGTACTACCAACCGATCCCTTCTTCTGGTCAAGTTGTGCCACAAACTTCTCTTCTCCCCAATCCTATTCAATACTTCCTCATTAGTTATGTGATCTACCCAGCTAATCTTCAGCATTCTTCTGTAGCACCACATTTCGAAAGCTTCTATTCTCTTCTTGTCCAAACTATTTATCGTCCATATTTCACTTCCATACATGGCTACACTCCATACAAATACTTTCAGAAATGACTTCCTGACTCTTAAATCTATACTCGATGTTAACAAATTTCTCTTCTTCAGAAACGCTTTCCTTGGCATTGCCAGTCTACATTTTATATCCTCTCTACTTCGACCATCATCAGCTATTTTGCTCCCCAAATAGCAAAACTCCTTTACTACTTTAAGTGTCTCATTTCCTAATCTGATTCCCTCAGCATCACCCGACTTAATTCGACTACATTCCATTATCCTTGTTTTGCTTTTGTTGATGTTCATCTTATATCCTCCTTTCAAAACACTGTCCATTCCATTCAACTGTTCGTCTAAGTCCTTTGCTGTCTCTGACAGAATTACAATGTCATCGGTGAACCTCAAAGTTTTTATTTCTTCACCATGGATTTTAATACCTACTCCGATTTTTTCTTTTGTTTCCTTTACTGCTTGCTCAATATACAGATTGAATAACATCAGGGAGAGGCTACAACCCTGTCTCACTCCCTTCCCAACCACTGCTTCCCTTTCATGTCCCTCGACTCTTATAACTGCTATCTGGTTTCTGTGCAAATTGTAAATAGCCTTTCGCTCCCTGTATTTTACCCCTGCCACCTTTAGAATTTGAAAGAGAGTATTCCAGTCAACATTGTCAAAAGCTTTCTCTAAGTCTACAAATGCTAGAAACGTAGATTTGCCTTTCCTTAATCTTTCTTCTAAGATAAGTCGTAAGGTCAGTGTTGCCTCACGTGTTCCAGTATTTCTACGGAATCCAAACTGATCTTCCCCGAGTTCGGCTTCTACTAGTTTTTGCATTCGGCTTTAAAGAATTCGCGTTAGTATTTTGCAGCTGTGGCTTATTAAACTGATTGTTCAGTAATTTTCACATCTGTCAACACCTGCTTTCTTTGGGATTACAATTATTATATTCTTCTTGAATTCTGAGGGTATTTCGCCTGTTTCATACATCTTGCTCACCGGATGGTAGAGTTTTGTCAGGACTGGCTCTCCCAAAGCTGTCAGTAGTTCCAATGGAATGTTGTCTACTCCAGGGGCCTTGTTTCTATTCAGGTCTTTCAGTGTTCTGTCAAAGTCTTCACGCAGTATCGTATCTCCCATTTCATCTTCATCTACATCCTCTTCCATTTCCATAATATTGTCTTCAAGTACATCGCCCTTGTATAGACCCTCTATATACTCCTTCCACCTTTCTGCTTTCCCTTCTTTGCTGAGGACTGGGTTTCCATCTGAGCTCTTGATGTTCATACAAGTGGTTCTCTTATCTCTCAAAGGTCTCTTTAATTTTCCTGTAGGCAGTATCTATCTTACCCCTAGTGAGATAAGCCTCTACATCCTTACATTTGTCCTCTAGTCATCCCTGCTTAGCCATTTTGCACTTCCTGTCTATCTCATTTTTGAGACGTTTGTATTCCTTTTTGCCTGCTTCATTTAGTGCATTTTTATATTTTCTCCTTTCATAAATTAAATTCAATATTTCTTCTGTTACCCAGGATTTCTACTAGCCGTCGTCTTTTTACCTACTTGATCCTCTACTGCCTTCACTACTTCATCCCTCAAAGCTACCCATTCTTCTTCTACTGTATTTCTTTCCCCCATTTCTGTCAGTTGTTCCCTTATGCTCTCCCTGAAACTCTGTACAACCTCTGGTTCTTTCAGTTTATCCAGGTCCCATCTCGTTAAATTCCCACCTTTTGTAACTGGGTATGATTTAATGTTAGACTGATGATATATTCTAGAGACAAGGAGATGTCGCGGCAAGTCGTTTATCACACATTTAACCATTTTTTCCTCTTGTTCTCTCGGGGTGTATCAGTTGTGTGGACTGTGGAAGTTCGAGTTGTATACAACTGCGTGTTCTGTGTGTGACTTAGAGCGCGATCATTAATAGCAAAGCTCTCCATACCGCAGTCAGCAGAGGACTTCCAACGCATGTGTGGTGAATCATGTCCACCATACCGACGGAAGACCTATTTCAGCACCCTCCTCTAGACGAATGAAGATGTATATGAAGTACGCCAGTCCCCTGCCACACCTCGGACACAAATAGAGTCTTCAGTTTCATAACTGTGGTGATTCTAAGTTCGTGACAGCGGATTGTGAGGTACTGTAATCCCTGCGTTTACATGTTCTTGACATGTTGTGTGTGGAAGCAAGAGCCGCATGACATGTAATTTCACACCTCAAACATCGCTGCTGTCTGTATGCCTATTTCGTTATAAAATGTCGTTGCATAGCATAGTTTCTGTATCGTTATCGGATGTGAACAGTGAGCACTATATACCTCCAGAAAGCTATATACTGCATGGATCACAAATAATCTATTTTTTTATTTTTTCTTAGGTGTGGAAGGTAGCAGTTTTAAAGTTTCTCACCATAATTGGTGGGATAGAAAACTTGGACGGTAGATGTATGTCAGGTGTAGGAAATATATTTCCTGCGTTGGAGTATTAACAGTGTTTCAGTTCATGCGACTGATATAGCGGGTATCACACTACTTTAACATTGTAACATGCCTAAGTGCAAAACCATGTGTGTGTTTATGGTTACGATTATTACTTTCTTCCCAATACCTTCTTGGTATTGAAACGCAACACTACAACAATTCTACAAAATTGATAGCACAAGTGATTTAAGTAAAATGTTTCGAACTCATCCCGTCTGGAGCTCTATTATGCATAAATCATACGTTAATAGTCTGGTATATCACCACAATACTCTCACATGTAACGGATTCGTATCTAGTACACGCCAATAAGAAGTGCTAAACTCCTCAGCATGCACGTACCTAGAGAGATTGTATGTAATTGAATGGGTGACGTGATTAAGATTGGTACAGAATAGTCTTTGCAGAACAGTAGTTAAGGTATTGGAATGAGAATACCAGTCTATATCATTAGTGTCGGTCAGTACAAGTTTCGAACACTTGTTATACTCTTTGTGAAAGCAAAATCTCGAAGTCTATTGGTTATATGTAATCCAGCTCATTTGTTCCTTCACGAGACGTTAAATGCAGCAGATGTAGTACCCTCCTGCTTCTGGTCAGTTCCAAATTAAATAGGAGATAATACTGCAGGGAGGGATGGTTAAAGAGAGAGGGAGGGTTACGAGATGCATCGCGAGGTGCTGCCTATAGTTTTGCTCAGGGTCCTTAGCCAACAGGTTCAACGAAGGCATAGTTCGTTTTGAAATAGAGGGCAGATGCTATATCTTTGAATCTCCGACTTTATCCTACGAATGTAAGAATACTTCGTGTCTCCCATCCACGTAGGGGGAGATGGTAAAATGTAATAATATCCTACTGAATTTATGAAGTGTTTCGGCTAATGAACGTAATTTTTGCACCTCCAGTCTGCTGATGGCTATTTCTCACACTAAGAAATAGTGATGTAGGCAGTGTAACAGGGTTTGCAATATGTCCACATGCATATGACCCTCGCAAAGTAATGGAGAGCGTGGTTTAGCAATGCCAGAGAAATTGAGAACCGTGTTGCAATGTCTTTGGCTGATAGCATCATGAGATCAATGCGATGAGGTGTTTTGTTGATGTGACAACTCTTCGAGAGTGGTGGCTTGGATTTCCAGTAATTGAATAAATGCGTTAAAATTACGAAAATTGATGGAAAATACGGAAAAATTAATGAAAATTTGACAAAAATGTAGTAGGTTGAGCGTACTTACAGACTCGCCAGGGTGTATGAAAATCATTCCATTCTTCCACTGGTGGAATTGACAACTGGTGGTGCATACTATCCGTGTTCTATGGGTTTAAGTCCTGCAGAATACTCCCTTGTTCCACATGTGATTATGCATTGTAAGTCATGAAAAAAAAGACGCACTGTCCAATGATTTGGAGGTCAGGATGACTATAGCCTAGAAACCGAAAAAGCGACCACATATCTAGGTGCACTATGCACCACCAATATGAGGAATCAGTGCTCTCAGTCTCTCAGAGCCGGCCGGGGTGGCCGAGCGGTTCTAGACCGTACAGTTTGGAACCACGCAACCGCTACGGTCTCAGGTTCGAGTCCTGCCTCGGGCATGGATGTGTGTGATGTCCGATCGCAGGTTCGAGTCCTGCCTCGGGCATGGATGTGATCGATGTCCTTGGGTTAGTTATGTTTAAGTAGTTCCATGTTCTAGGGGACTAATGACCTCAGAATTTAAGTCTCATAGTGCTCAGAGCAATTTGAAACAAGTCTCTTAGAAAACAGAACACAAGACATCTGCTACCCCAGCACTGTGGAAGATGAGATTACCAGTTTCCTTAAAGTAAGAGGTCTTCCAAATTTTTGTCAATTAGAAACACTGTCTATGTCTTTTATTTCAACCATTCTGTGAGTTGAGGGAGCCGTTTAGTTTACACCACATGTTCAGCTTTCTGTGAGGCTCAGGGGATCGAAAAGTGTTTAAGTCGATTTAGTACCTAACATAGACCTCAAAGTCGTGATAGAAAAACAAAATGTATGGATGTAGTCATACACTACTTCGATGTTTACAGCAAAAAATAATGTATCAAACTACTTCTGAAACAACAACACAAGAACCCACTATTGTGGTTGATGGTATGTGGGATACAATCTTCCTCCAGTAAGACGACAAAACTTTACACAGATCCGTGAAAGCGACTTCGATGACTGGCCACCTGCTCCAATAGACTAATACATGTATATTTAATGGGATCGGCACATATGGTCGGTGTCAACACACAGACTATATTTACATGGTAACATCTTATTGACTTCTCTACCACTTGATCTTAGCGAAGTTTTTATGGCTTTACTCCGTTGGATGTTGCAAAAATAACGAGGAGAGAGAGAGAGAGATAGAGAGAGAGAGAGAGAGAGAGAGAGAGAGACTGAGAGACTGTGTTGCCAATGAACACTCTGACACCATCACACTGTCGTAGTTCCGGCATACTAATCACAAGAATACGATTAGAACATGTACAGTGGGATATTTATAGACTGTCATTCGGTATCAATGAACTGTAGGTGTTATACTTCTGAATTTCTTTGTGGACTGTAAGTTAGTGTGCTATTTTTCTCGTTGTGATAGCTGTCTACCTGGTCAGTGAAAGATGGAGGATTAGACAGTGTTCTAACTATGGAACAGTGATGTCGGAATGCGATTGGATTTCGAGGCAATTAGCAGGGGTCTGTGGCTTGGCTGGGGTATCAGTTCTTGCTGTGCTGGCAAACGCCGGCTAACGTGCAAAAACGTATGTTACATAAATAAAAGGTGCGAAGGCCTTTTAATTGTAATTACGCCCTTTATTCCTCGACAAATATGTGATAACAACGATGTGGCGGGAGGGGTTCGCTACTGGGAAGCTATGGTAGGCCAGGCGAAACGACGTCCAGCTGGTGTGAGTGTGGACATGATACAATTTTTCGGACTCTATACACCTACAAATGACAATCGCGCTACTTATCAAGGGAATGTTATGCTGTTGGAATTAAAGTTACTGTGGTTAACTACTCTCACATGTCACCAGACGTGATCAGACTACCATTCCTATAAAAAAAATTACGTATGTCGTCGTAAGGGTAGGATTGATTTGTCGTGGGGAATTGTGATTTCAACGCACAGCGGAGTATTTTCGACCGTAAGGGATGATACATTCATTTCCTAAACATCTGCACAATATACTAATGCGATGGCTCAACTGGACTGCTATTGTGTACAAACAGAGCAGGTGATACAGCTGTAACCAAAAGGATACACAGAACATCCTCTCATCGGTTCCCCTAAGCAGATCCTCATATGTTCTTTGTCTCACTATTGACTGCGAAGTTCATTACAGCATACCAACCCATATCGGTGATGCCTTTCCAGCCTTTTCATCCGCGGGAGCGCTATTGATTAGCGTATAATGCCGGACGCCTGTACTTTACACCACTTATTTGAGAGAGTCTTGGCTGGATGCAGCACCTTCCGCAAATGCTGATTGAAAATACCTGCAGTCTATTCTCGAATCTGCTTGGCAGGAAGACTTAAATGTCAAATAATTTCCTAGAACCGAGTAGATTTGAGACACCTAGCCATAGTGTGTGTTTGTATGTGGGTATTTTTTTCGGACGCTATACACATATAAAGGATTATAGGAAATGTGTGTGTGTTGGAGTATAAAGTTAATGTGGCAACGTACCGACGTGAGCAAAGGGAGGTATAGGTTTGAGGTGGAAAACTGCAATTTCAGTGCATCGACAACCAGAAGGGGGATGAAAGATTTTACGTGACAAATTATGTCCAATGATAAGAAGAATATAGATTTATGTGGCAATATAGATTTACGTGTTTTCAGAGCCACAGTCGTCGGGAGGAGGTATTTCCAATACTGCTCTCAGTGCCGAATGTCACCATGTTGGCACTAAAACAGTAATATTTAATTGAAGTTACACTGATAAATATGTGGCTGCTTTCCTAGAACGACTCTGCCTGGAGCATGGGTACATGGCGGAGGTAGCCGCTGAACGGAACGAATGAACGCTTAAAGCGCGAGCCATCGCTGACCTTCAGAATAGGTCAAGTGGGGTATGGGGATGTAGCTGATCTCATCGTGTCGTCCTCTAGAAGTGTGAATAGCGAACTAATACTCAGTATATTTTGGGAAGATTTCGCTATCGCGTGGTTTGCGACTATTCTCTAGTTTTTACCTGGATATTTGAGAAGATTCAATATCGATCACCGACAAATGTTGGGACTGGACATACTGATAACATCCGAACTCCTGTCACTCCCGTCATGTTGGACACCCTCCACGCCCAGGCGGTCCTCTCCAGTGGGCCAAGTGCGGCTGCAGAGCTGGTGCGATCACTGAGACGCGCGTCTACATCTACATCTACATTTATACTCCGCAATCCACCCAACGGTATGTGGCGGAAGGCACTTTACGTGCCACTGTCATTACCCCCCTTTTCTGTTCCAGTCGCGTATGGTTCGCGGGAAGAACGACTGTCTGAAAGACTCCGCGCGCTCGAATCTCTCTAATTTTACGTTCGTGATCTCCTCGGGAGGTATAAGTAGGGGGAAGCAATATATTCGATACCTCATCCAGAAACGCACCCTCTCGAAACCTGGCGAGCAAGCTAGAGCGCTCTCTCTTGCAGAGTCTGCCACTTGAGTTTGCTAAACATCTCCGTAACGCTATCACGGTTACCAAATAACCCTGTGACGAGACGCGCCGCTCTTCTTTGGATCTTCTCTATCTCCTCCTCCACGGCGGAACTAGCGCTACGCGACCTCTGGCCTAGGCTGCTGCGTGTGGACATTGGGACCTGAGCGCACGGGATGTACAAGTGTTCCAGCGATCTCCGACATCTAACCGTGACAATTAGCACTACGGAATAGAACGTCGTTTAAGTGTTTGGTGTTTACTTCTTCTCAATACAGTTCAGTGGAACCTGTCTTGCTGCATAAATGTGGGAGTGACATTCATAGTTGTTACTATCCTATGATGTGGTAGACCCTTCTCCTCCTTCTCCTCCCCCTCCTCCTCCTACTCCTCTTCCTCCACATTCTTCGCCCTGGTGTAGCTGAGAGAACCAACTTAGGGATTATATAGTGACTTAAAACTAATTGCAAGGTCGAATTCCTGATTGATCAATTTAATTGTTTTCGATAGTGCTATTATGATCACACTCCAGTCCGAGCCCTGTTTAAGGACATAGCGCAACTGAGCTGAAATTTTAATTTCTCAGATACCTCCAACACAATGGACTTCCTGCCAACTAGCCTACCTATGCTAGAATCTGCCACCAGGATGCAAGGAAAAAATCCAGAAAGGGGGAAGAGTAGGGTTTTGGAACCGGGCAGTTAGGGGATTGAATCTTGGAATTCCATACCACATATACCAGTTCTAGAATCGACCAATAGGATGCAAGGAAAAGCTGTCCACAAGGAGGGTACTGGTAGCAGGACGTCATCTACGTATGTCACACTAGTCGCAGTGCCCTGGACACACACCACATGTGATTTGTTGTTGTACCCAACAGCACCACACGCCATAAGGCCTTGAGATGGCGCTGTATGACTTGTGCAAATGCAGTCATTGTGATGCCACTCCTCCTGTCTTTGGCGAACCAAAATGTGGCCATCATTTTCAAACAGACAGAACCTGGATTCGTCCGAAAACATTATCTGATACTGTTCCTGTCCCCAGTAATGTTGTTACGTAGACTATTGCCGTCTAGCATGTTTATGCACATTCGTCAAAGGTAGGCGGAGAAGTGGGTGACGCACACGTAACCCATGCCTTAATAAAGGGTGACGGACTGTCACCTCTGATAGAGCCGAGGAGGACGCAGATCTGTCCTGTAGTCCATTCGGATGAGGTGTCGATCTTTTCGGGGGTGGTCTGGGTGGTGCGGCCTGACGCATCTCGTCGTCTTCTATGGCCTTCCGTGGACCATTCTGCACACATCTGTTACACTGACGAAACACTCCGTCCCACACGAGCAACAATTTCCCGGATGGATGCATCAGAGTCTCTCGTACCAATAACGTGCCCTCTTTCAAACACATTTATTGGACGGTACGGTTCGGTCATACGTCTATGAGACATCCAGCACGTCTGCTCAAGTCGCACTGATCCATTAGCTTTATAGCGACAATGAGAGACGCAGGCGCATTTTACCTGTAGGTGGTATTGCACCGCGATATCGATGTCGTCCTTGAACCCGCCAGCCGACATGGGTCGAATGATAATCATTTCTGCAGAACATACTAATGTACATGTCCTGTGAATGTGAACGTTCTATCTCTAGTCGTTGGAGGTGTTCTGTTTTTTTTCTGAACATCAGTGTACATTGATGAGGAGGGTGACATGACTAAAGGTGTATCGAATGAGTCATCACCTACCTTTTCTATTTTGTCCATTTGTCTTCTTTGTTCCTTGTAGTGCATTCAGATATTTGTTTTCGTCTAGCTTGTTCTGTTCTTTGTCCTTTGCATGTAAATTACTCTTGCTTCCAGCCTCTTCTCTGATTGATTCCTCTAGGTTCATAGAGACGTAAACAGCATTCAGTAGATATTGCATTTGAGCTATGTATTTTCTCTGATATGTTAAATTGTTGGAATGTCTAAATCATAAATGCTTGTTTTGTCATTACTATTCTTCTGTTAAACTGTGCCGGCCGGGGTGGTCGAACGGCTCTAGGCGCTACAGTCTGGAACCGCGCGACCGCTACGGCTTAGGTTCGAATCCTGCCTCGGGCATGGATGTGTGTGATGTCCTTAGGTTAGTTAGGTTTAAGTAGTTCTAAGTTCTAGGGGACTGATGACCTCAGAAGTTAATTTTTAGTAAAACACCCTTTCTACTCATTAGAAGAGTACCATACTTATATGAAGAACAACAAATGCTTTGTGAAATTATGTGAATAGAAATCAGTAAACATCTTATTGTAATTTTGTTATAAATTAATGACATATTCAGAAGAATGTGTCTTGCGTATTGTACAAATAACTTTAATCATTACTGTTTCTTTGTACATGTGCAGTGTACCATTCGATGTTGAATAAAGCTATTATTATTATTATTATTATTATTATTATTATTATTAAGTCCCATAGTGCTCAGAGCCATTTGAACCATTTTATTAAACTGTGTTAAGCATGTGTTTTAACCATAGGACTACTTCCTAGATAATTGGATTGATTAACTTTAGTATCCAATATTTTCATATCTATATTGACCAGTTTAGCCTTTTTTCTCACTGACATTAATTTAATATTCGGGATATTTAGAAGTTACTTCGGATTTCCTCTTTCGAAATGCATGGATAGCACCTGCGTTGTCTTGGTTCTTTTCTGAATTCGCAACTACTACTACGTATTGTTCCTCATATTTTCTAGTGCAGTTGCTGCTTGTAACACCATTGAGGGAAGTTGTTTGCACAGCAATGTGGCATTACAGTAGTTAACATTGTCTTATGTTTTATACATCTCAGTTCGATACCACATCTTTCGTATCTGATTTAGCTCATTGTTCTTAATGTGGCGTTCAGCAGGCTACGCCTCTCATCGTATGATGGACTCCGTAAACCGCGTTTCTAATCAAACATTTTGATCTAGATCTCTCAGCTATGACAGGACCTGAATTTTAAATACTACAGAAAATACTGTCTCGGTGTGCCAATTACAAATAGGTTTTTAAATACAAATAGATGAAATAATTGGATAATGATTTACAGATCCGCGATCCCACCCATTAAAGCAGAACTGTTCAGGATTGGTTTCAGGGTGAAGACAGAGTAAAGCTAATGACATTCATTCCACGATCACCGAACTTCAACCCGATAGAGAGTATGTGGGCGTAGGTATCGATGTAATTGCTATGTGGATCCACAAACGCAAGTAACATTCGGACGAATAAAGAAAACGCGAGATGGGAGATAAGGTATTACGCACTTACAAGGGAATGGTCAGACTTGTCATGCTGAAACATGTATTTTTTTTTTAGCACTGTCATTTAACTGTGCAAAAGGTCCGTATGCAAAATTGTAGCTGCTGACATGAACTGGAAGTCACCAAAAAAAAAATCACGAACATGGCTGTGTTTCGTGCTTGGCGCTTGCGGTGACGGCTGGCCACCCCTGGAAATAGCGAGTCGCGAGCGTTGTGCGCATGGGCAGTAAGTGCGGCCGTCTTATCGCGGCGTTCACTGAAGAGGAATACCGCTGCACGGTTTTGGTGGAAAGGGAAAACGAATATTCGTTTCTGTGGCATGCACGTCCTTTTAATTTCTGGTACGTATTTCGAAATATACCGTCCTGAAACTGGTTAGAGATGTGAAAGATGTTCTATACATGTTCATCTATACTCCGCAAGCCACTTTACGGTGAACATTCAATCTCCCCTCACAGGTGATGGCGAACTCTGTAAATGTTTTGCTGCTTGCCGTTGAGATATACCACAGACGCCAAATGAAGCAATCAACAGAAAACACGCGTGAAGACTATGTGTTGGGCGACATGGTAGTTAAACTTCTAGACGAGCATGTAAATGGCGCAGACATGTGGCTAGAAACAACTGAAACACTCGATATTGCAGACTGTGAATCTACAGATGGCGAAGACACCGACGAAAGTTGCACTCATGAAGACTCTTCGAGTGATAGTGCCACGTACCATCGTCAATTATCTCCGAAAGTAACACCCGCAACTACAATTACCTTATCAGACAAAGAAAAAGCGGTGACGTATTGGTTGACCGAAAGCGGTAGGAAACGCCTACGTGTCAGTACTGTTCAAAATAAGTATCGCTTTGTCTGTTCTGAACGTGAATTGTATAGATGGAAAAAGGAAGTCGCTGGACGACGTTAAGAGTCGACTGGAAATTGCGACGGAGATAAATGCGCGACGCCAGACAACAGTCATTTAGTGTCAGCGATACAACTTTGCATGATTGGGCGTTAGAGATTGCCAACGCGATAGGCGCTAAAGAATTTACAGCTTCTCAAAGTTGGATTAGTCACTTCAAAAGATCACATAAAATTGTGGCAAGAAAAATAACAAAATTTGTATCGAGAATCAGGTCGGAAAATGAAGTGACACAAATCGAAATGATAGAAGCTTTTCTTACGAATGCAAAAAATAAGATCTTTAGTTTTAGTGAATAGTACGTGGACAATGCAAATCAGTCAGGTTTTCAAAAAGAAATGCGTGCGAAAAGAACACCGTCATTCAAAGGGGAAAAATGTATTGAGGCGATTGCGCAGTCCAAGACTGCACTCACCCATTCATACACTATAATGCCCATAATTAGCCGGGATGGTTCATTGCTGCCTAAACTATATGTCTCTCTTCAAGAACCAACTGGACGTTTTGGACCAGGTGTCAACAATGTTCTACGCAAACCATCTTGTGGTAGACGCATCGAAGTCTGGAAAAATGGGAAATGAAAACGTTACACTTTTCATTTGTCATGCTTTTCTTCCGTTCTGCGGGAACAAATCTCTTCGCCTTCTAGATTCGTGGTCAGGTCATAAAAGGTCTGAATCATTAAAAGCTGTATTTCGAGCCTACCCTAACAAAGAAGTAGAGATACTTAAGATTCCACCCGGTACGACGAACGTAATTCAACCTTTACACAGAGAATTTTTCCGTCAGTGGAAGGCATTTTACACAAAACTAACAGAGAAAATTATTGTGTCTATCACCGTGACAATATTCTCAAGCTGCAATCAGTAGTACATTATCAATTTTCCTCCCCACGGTTTCAGAATCTGATTAAATATGCGTGGCACTCCTCGAAATATACTGATACTAGGCTTGATTCATTCCTAACACCAGCCCAGTTTTGTCTACGGACATGTAACAACGTTTGTGATTCGCAGGGCTGTCATATGTCGTCTTTGCTTGTATGTTCTTGGTGCATAAAAGACCTGTTTTTGAACATTGTATCAATACTTCGCATTTTTGCTGTAATTACAAGAAATAAAATTTGGACGTGTTCTAAACTGTATATTTATTTGTGTCTATTTCATAGCTATTTGGAAAGAATGTTGTAAATAACATATCAGCCAAATTTGTCAACGAATACGATCGCTTTCACTGTGGGAATCAGCTCTCTCACTGCTGTGGCGTAACTAACGCCACGTTGTCCCTAGATGGCGTTGGTATAACGTAGCGAGAGAGGCCAGGGTTGTACAAGAGGCAGTTATAAGCGCGGAAACCATGCGACATTAATGTCTTACTTCATAAAATTGTTTACAGACTTCCAGGTCATGTCAGCAGCTAAAATTCTGCATACAGACTTCTTGCATTGTTAACTAACAGTGGTAAAAAAATCAACACAGGTTTCGACATGACAAGTCTGACCATTCCCTTGTTAGAGGAATCAATGCCACGGCAGTTTCGCGAACTGCTACGTAATGATGGCGGATGGGTTGGTTATTAGAAGTATACTCTTCGCAAACGCAATACAGTCGATCGTCTGATAGTCAAGCGTTGCTTTAAGCAGCTGATCGGAATAAATGTCTGTCATCTTCCAGTCTCCTTCTCACCGTTCTTGATCTGCCAGGATGCTGAGAAACCCACCCAATTGACGGCAAGTAAGAAATGGGTTGATGCATATGTTGTCGGACAGATATTAGTCATCTCTCACACTAGACTCTCTGACTGCGCGCATGTGTGTGTGTGTGTGTGTGTGTGTGTGTGTGTGTGTGTGTGTGTGTGTGTGTGTGTTCACGTCTGCGCACTGTATGAATAAATACATGAAGATTTAAAACATATGTAACAAGAAAAACTGCATTCAGTATCACTGTGAAGTATTTTAATACAATGGCAAATTACAAAATTCATTTTTACTCAGCTTGGGTCCTGCTTGTTACGTTAGCTAAGTTCCTGGAGAACGTATTACGTCTAAGATATATTTAGCATAGACAGTGCGTTCTTGAGATCGTCACTCGCAACGAGTGCAGCAATAACCAGTGCCCTATTTGGTTATGATGGGTGACTGGACGACACTGCAGCAGATGCTACGATATAAAAAGAAAGCATCATCTTGGCACTGAATGCAGTGTGCAGATATCACTATCTGCATATTCATCGAGTAGCCGACTTGAAGCTCTATTACCAGATTCGATGGAGCAAGTGGAACCAATACCACGTCATTAGTCATCAGAATATTAACCAGTGATAAACTGCCCACTCGCATTTCAACACAAGAAAATGCATGATGGGATTATATCAACCCTTCCGTATCACACAAAAAATAACTAAGAAGCTTTTCTGCACTTGGTTGTAGTAGGCCTACACAAGTAAATAATTTTTCTCAGAAGCATATAATTCATTTCCTACTTGCATCTCGTGGCACTTGTTTTAATACGAAATGGGAAAATAAAAATTTAAAGCTTCTGCACTACGGTATGACATGAGACTGTTACCGCAGTGCCGCTCGGGGTAGCCGCGCAGTCTCAGGCGTTTTGTCACGGTTCGCACAGCTTCCTCCGTCGGAGGTTCGAGTCCTCCCTCGGGCATGGATGTGTGTTGTTTTGACCTTAGTGTAAGTTAGGTTAAGTAGTGTGTAAGCTTAGGGACCAATGACCTAAGCAGTTTGGTCTCATAAAAACTTACCACAAATTTCCAAATTCTTATCGCAGTCCCAATAAAAAATGTATCAAAAACCAGGGAGGTATCCATTCCTTCGTCCGTCTGGCTGTTTCCTTTAATGCATTACTACTGCTCGGGAGTACTTATTTAAGGATTTGTGTACATCGTGTCTTACAGCACAATGAGCCTTATGTTGGGTTGGGCTGTTTTGGGGAAGGAGACCAGACAGCGTGGTCATCGGTCTCATTGGATTAGGGGAGGACCAGGAAGGAAGTCGGCCGTGCCCTTTAAAAGGAATCATCCCTGCAATTGCCTGGAGCGATTTAGGGAAATCACGGAAAACCTAAATCAGGATGGCCGGACGCGGTATTGAACCGTCGTTCTCCCGAACACGAGTCCAGTGTGCTAGCCACTGCGCCACCGCGCTCGGTGAGCCTTATGTTATTTTACTGATTACGGTAGGGGAAAGATGCAGCAAAGAAGAGTAGTCCTTACAGCAGTAAATATCTTCGCACTTCTTCGTATTCAACGCTGTCTGCCAGGTGCCACAATTCATCCAAAATTCAGACGACAGCCAACACAACTGTCAGAACAGTTCAGACCTCATTTCGTAAATCTTCAGATGGACTGAAAGTCAAATAAAAGTCGCGTTCAGAATCACACTCAACCCAAAATGGCGTAATACTTAAGGTAATCAAGTGTTGAAACACTTAAGCTACGATAACGTTCATACGAATATTTAGATAGCCGAAATGACCCATTAGTGCGCAAGTATCAGGAAGTAATTAACATCAGACTGCAGGAACTCGAGAAAATAAGTAGAGACTCTTCCCTTCACTCCGTTTCGTTAACGTCTTGTTGTTATTTTTGATTTCGGGCTTAGACGTACAGCAAATAGAAATTCTCATTCATAAGGCACGTTTCACTTTTCTAGGCAAAGCATCAGTAGCACTCATATTGTAATTGTTGCAAGTCGATGATAGTAACTACTGCATGATCGGAATGGTATGGGTGCTCAGTGAATGTAGTGGTGTCCACCTGGTCTGAATGACGTCAGTGGTGACGCACTTACTCTAGCGCTGACTACCTAAGTAAAGATAGCGTGGGGCGTTGGCGCTTCTTATGAGCAACAACTCTGATTAAATTCCACTTACTTCTTCCTGTTCTGCGAACAAGCATACACGTTCACTCATGTGCGACTAGGGACATCTGTTCTGCTACGCCGCCTTACGTTTCCCTCAAGAACAAGTAGAGAACGGAACCAAAAACTATTAACATTTGACGGGAATCACCCGTTAATTTGCTCAACTTAATGTACGACGCATCTGTCTCATTAGCACTAAGCAGGCATAGAGTTCATTTTGTATTAATGGCGTCAGTTCTGCAGATAATTCCTTGACTAATATTACCGTCTCCTATGCAACTGAAATGTCAGTCACTACACATGTTTTGTATGCTACAGTTAGTTAAGAACCGTTCCTGCTTCCACTGCTCTGAAAAATACTGTCCACTAGTTATTTCACTAAATAGGTACTGCACTCTGATTCACATGTTGTTGTTGTCTTCAGTCCAAAGACTGGTTTGATGTAGCTCTCCACGCTACTCTATCTTGTGCAAGCCTCTTCATCTCCGAGTAACTACTGCAACCTACAACCATCTGAATCTACTTACTGTATCCACGTCTTGGCCTCCCTCTACAGTTTTTACCCCCGGCCCACGTACTTGAGAGTACTGCGTTGGTGATCCGTTGATGCCTCAGAACGTGTCCTACCAACCGATCCCTGCTTCCAGTCATGTGGTCCACAGATTTCTCTTCTCCCCAATTCTATTCAGTGCCTCCATATTAGTACGTGATCTACCCATTTAATCTTGACCATTCTTCTGTAGCATCACATTTCAAAGCCTTCTATTCTCTTCACTTCCATACAAGGCTACACTCCATACAAATACTTTCATAGATACTTCCTAACGCTTGAATCTACATTCTATGTTAATAAATTTCTCTTATTCACAAACGTTTTTCTTGTCATTGCCAGTTTAGATTTTATATCCACCCTACTTCGACCGTCATAAGCTAATTTGCTTCCCAAACAGAAAACTCAGCTACTACTGTAAGTGTCACGTTTTCTAATCTAATTCCCCACAGCATCACCTCATTTAATTCGACTACATACCATTATCTTCGTTTTGCTTTTGTTGAAGTTCATATTATATCCTATTGTCAAGACACTGTCCATTCCGTTCAACTGCTCTTCCAAGTCTTTTGCTGTCTCTGACATAATTACAGTGTCATTAGCAAACCTCAAAATTTTTGTTTCTTCTCCCTGGAATTTAATTCCTACTCCAAATTTTTCTTTTGTTTCCTTTACTACTTGCCCATTACACAGATTGAATAACATCGGATATAGGCTAGAACCCTGTCTCACTCCCTTCCCAACCACTGATTCACTTTCATGCCCCTCTACTCTTAGAACTGCCTTCTGGTTTGTGTACAAATTTTAAATAGCCGTTTGCTCCCTGTATTTTATCCATGCCAACTTTAGAATTTGAAAGACAGCATTCCAGTCAACATTGGCAAAAGCTTTCTCTAAGTCTACAAATGCTAGAAACGTAGGTTTGCCTTTCCTTAACCTATCTTCTATGAGAAGGCGTTTCTACATTTCTCCTGAATCGAAACCGATCTTCCCCGAGGTCAGCTACTACAAATTCTTCCATTCTTCTGTAAAGGATTCTTGTTAGTACTTTGCAACCGTGTCTTATTAAACTGACAGTTTGGTAATTTTCACATCTGTCAGCACCTGCTTGGATTTGGAATTATTATATTCTTCTTTAAGTCTGAGGGTATTTTACCTGTCTCATACATTTTGCTCACCAGATGGAAGAGTTTTGTCATGGCTGGCTCTCCCAAGGCTATCAGTAGCTATAACGGAATGTTGTCTACTCCCGGGGCCCTGTTTCGACTTAAGCGATTTGTCATATTCTTCACTCAGTATCATATCTCCCTTCTCTTCTTCATCTACGTCCTCTTCAATTTCCATAATACTGCCCTCAAGTACATCTCCCTTGTATAGACCCTCCATATACTCCTTCCAGCCGCACGGTGTGACAACGCGGTCTACGGTGCCTTGTGTGACGGCCCTTCCTTCCTTCTTCACTCTCCGGGAGGAGACGCGACTCGTAACGATGTTCGTCCCCGTCGGTATGACGTGGAACAGCACCTGTAACTCTCGTAAGAACACAACTCCTCGCGTGGTTTAGAAATATTCTGCTATCTGTCCGCAACAGTCTTCTCAGCTTGTGCGAACTGGTAATCGTTCATTTTTATTTTTATGCCCGGTTAGTTCCGTGATGAAATAAAATCTTGATTCTTGATTTCATCATTGCGGTAGTTTTCCACATCATACATAGCGAGGATGAAAATTTGCTGTCTACTATTCTATTGCTATGCCGTTGCTACGTCCAGTTATTAACAACGGTCCGACGTAGCTCCAGAGATAACTTATACTTGAGTAAATGTTTTTTTTTTTAATACGCCGTAATACTGGTTTAAACTACTCACTCTTCACTGTCCATTATTCATGTACTCACTTAGTCACTTAAAATGTTTAAAGAGTCAATCAACGTGCATTAATACACATTGTATTGTCCGTTTAATGAATTAGGCGACACGTAAGATTTATCTTTTGTCTCAGATTTTATTGTTCTTTCTATAATCAATTGTTTTTCCCTACGACACACGCACACCGATATGACATTCAATTTTAGCTTCTGTTCAGTTCAGTAATCGTGACGCTGACGACAACTTTTGACTAATCGGCGTACTTGTCTTTCTTCGTGCCTTCGTTTTATTGTGTCCTACTCAAGACTACGAATTGTTTTTCTGTCGTTGATCCATTGCTCTCAAGGTTTGTAACTGTTCTTCAGTACGAAGGCTAAGTCCAATAAACCAATATCATTCAATTGAACTCTAACAGTCGTCTTACTATACCGTCGCGTTGAGAACGGTAAAGAAAAATGGTTCAAATGGCTCTGAGCACTATGGGACTTAACTTCTGAGGTCATCAGTCCCTAGAACTTAGAACTACTTAAACCTAACTAACCTAAGGACGTCACACACATCCATGCCCGAGGCAAGATTCGAACCTGCGCCGTAGCGGTCGCGCGGTTCCAGACTGTAGCGCCTAGAACCGCTCGGCCACCCGGGCTGGCTAACGCTAAAGATTAACTTTCTTCAGTCGAATGACTGAGCAATACTTCAATTTCTATCTCACGAATTATCAAACTTCAAAAACTGAAACAATCTAATAGCGTTTGCATCCAAACTACTATTGCAAAAGTACTCTAGAGCGACTCAAGAGCAACTACCTAACTGAACATTTCCATATCCGAGTTGCATTGTAGTCGCATTGAATTTCCTTTTGGATGCGCCTATAACTCTCTTCCATGGTAAATGTTGTCTTTGACTGAATTACTTTCCTGGATTTAACCTTCGTTCATATGATTTTGAATTTATTCTATAGATGTTTGATAAAGAATCTATGATAATCCTTTCCTTTTATCTCCCCTTTTTGTATGCTAATCTCGGTATTTGAATGATGTAAGTGTTAATCAAAATATTACCAGTGTAGATTTTATCGTCAATAGTTGCCATCACTGTCAAGATGACTCACTTCCCTACTTTAATTTCCCACAAAGTTTGTTAGTTGGTGTTTTCTGTACTTGGGGCGTTACACTTGCCACAGTTCGCGCGGCTTCCTCCAAGTCAAAGGTTTGACTCCCCCCTCGAGCTTGGGTGTGTGTGTGTTGTCCTTAGTGTAAGTTAGATTAAATAGTGCGTAAGCCTAGGGACCGATGACCTCAGCAGTTTGGTCCCATAAGAACTTACCACAAACCACCAAAAAATTACTCCTTCAACCTTTCTGCTTTCCCTCCTTCGCTTAGGACTGGTTTTCCATCAGAGTTTTTGATATTAATGCAGGTGGTCCTCTTTTCTTTAAAGGTCTTCTTAATTTTCCTGCGTGCAGCATCTCTTTTACTCCTAGTGATATATACTTCTACATCTTTACATTTGTCCTCTAGCCATTCCTGCTTAGCCATTTTGCACTTCTTGTCGATCTCATTTTTTAGACGTTTATGTGCCCCTTCGTCTGTTCCATTTATTTCATTTTTATATTTTCTCCTGGCATCGATTAAATTCAATATCTCCTGTGTTACCAAAGAATTTCTACTAGCCCTCGTCTTTTTACCTACTTGATCCTCTGCTGCCTTCGTTCTTTCATCTCCCAAAGCTACCCATTCGTCTTCTACTGCATTCCTTTCCCCTGTTCATGTCAATCGTTCCCTAATGCTCCCTCTGAAGGTCTCTACAACCTCTGTTTCTTTCAGTTTATACAGGTCCCATCTTCGTTAAATCCTGCAGTTTTGCAATTTCTTCAGTTTTAATCTGCAGGTCATAACCAGTCAATTGTGGTCAGAGTCCACATCTGCCCCTGGAAATGCTTTACAATTTAAAACCTGTTTCCGAAATCTCTGTGTAACCATTATGTAACCAATCTGAAACCTTCTGGTGTCTCCAGGTCTCTTCCACGTACACAGCCTTCTTTCATGATTCTTAAACCAAGTGTTAGCTACGATTAAATTATGTTCTGTGCAGAATTCTGCCATCGGCTTCCTCTGTCATTCCTTTCCCCCAGTCCATATTCACCTGCTACGTTTCCTTCTCTTCCTTTTCCTATTATCGAATTCCTCTTCCGCAAACTATTAAATTTTCGTCTCTCTTAACTATCTGAACAATTTCTTTTATCTCATCATACATTTCCTCGATCTCCTCCTTATCTGTGGAGCTAGCTGGCAAATAATTTTGTACTATTATGGTGGGTCTGGGCTTCGTGTCTATCTTGGCTACTATGCTGCTCATAACAGCTTATCCGCGTTTCTATTTTTTTATTCATTATTAAACCTACTCCTGCATTACCCCTATTTGATTCTGTATTTATAACCCTCTACTCACTTGACCAAAAGTTCTGTTCCTCCTGTCACCGAACTTCACTAATTCCCATTATATCTAACTTTAACCTATCAATTTCCCTTTTTAAATTTTCTAACCTACCTGCTCGATTAAGGGATCTGACATTCCACGCCCCGATCCGTAGAATGCCAGTTTTGTTTCTCCTGCTAACGACGTCCTGATTAGCCTCGCGCGGAGATCCGAATGGAGGACTATTATACCTCTGGAATATTTTACCCAAGAGGATGCCATCATCATTTAACCATACAGTAGAGCTGCATGCCCTCGGGAAAAATTGCTTTCACCTATTCGCAGTACCAGCACAGCAAGGCCGTTTTGGTTGATGTTACGAGGCCAGATCAGTCAATCATCCAGACTGTTGCCTCTGCAACTACTGAAAAGGTTGCTGCCTCTCTTCAGGTACCACACGTTTGTTTGACCTCTCAGCAGATACCCCTGCGTTGTGATTGCACCTACGGTGCAGCCATCTGTATCGCTGAGGCATGCAAGCCTCCCCATCAATGGCAAGGTCCATGATTCATGAGGGAGAGATTCACAGGTACACTGCTGGCCATTAAAATTGCTACACCGCGAAGATGACGTGCTACAGACGCGAAATTTAACCGACAGGAAGAAGATGCTGTGATATGCAAATGATTAGCTTTTCAGAGCATTCACACAAGGTTGGCGCCGGTGGCGACACCTACGACGTGCTGACATGAGGAAAGTTTCCAACCGATTTCTCATACACAAACAGCAGTTGTCCTGGTGAAACGTTCTTGTGATGCCTCGTGTAAGGAGGAGAAATGCGTACCATCACGTTTCCCACTTTGATAAAGGTCGGATTGTAGCCTATCGCGATTGCGATTTATCGTATCGCGACATTGCTGCTCGCGTTGGTCGATATCCAATGACTGTTAGCAGAATATGGAATCGGTGGGTTCAGGAGGGTAATACGGAACGCCATGCTGGATCCCAACGGCTTCGTATCACAAGCAGTCGAGATGACAGGCATCTTATCCGCATGGCTGTAACGGATCGTGCAGCCACGTCTCGATCCCTGAGTCAACAGATGCGGACGTTTGCAAGACAACAACCATCTGCACGAACAGTTCGACGACGTTTGCAGCAGCATGGATTATCAGCTCGGAGACCGTGGCTGTGGTTACCCTTGACGCTGCATCACAGACAGGAGCGCCTGCGATGATGTACTCAACGATAAACCTGGGTGAACGAATGGCAAAACGTCATTTTTTCAGATGAATCCAGGTTCTGTTTACAGCATCATGATGGTCGCATCCGTGTTTGGCGACATCGCGGTGAACGCACATTGGAAGCGTGTATTCGTCATCGCCATACTGGCCTATCACCCGGCGTGATGGTATGGGGTGCCATTGGTTACACGTCTCGGTCACCTCTTGTTCGCATTGACGGCATTTTGAACAGTGGACTTCACATTTCAGATGTGTTACGACCCGTGGCTCTAACCTTCATTAGATCCCTGCGAAACCCTACACTTCAGCAGGATAATGCACGACCGCATATTGCAGGTTCTGTCCGGGCCTTTCTGGATACAGAAAATGTTCGACTGCTGCCCTGGCCAGCACATTCTCCAGATCTCTCACCAATTGAAAATGTCTAGTCAATGGTGGCCTAGCAACTGGCTTGTCACAATATGCCAATCACTACTCTCGATGAACTGTGGTATCGTGTTCTAGTATAATATATTTGTCCAATGAATACCCGTTTATCATCTGCATTCTTCTTGGTGTAGCAACTTAATGGTCAGTAGTGTATTTGACATGAATAAAGTGCATCGCGAAACAATGACAAAGGAAAGGATGTCGTTAAAATGTTATTATATAGGTATCAAGACAAATGTTCGCAAGTCACTAGTATTGTCTAAAACTGTCACATACAAATGCCATCCAGAAAAGTTTGGTGACTGACTGACAATCGACGGACTTTCAGGATTGGGGCTGAATTATCCTCCTACTTTCGCTAGACATTTACGTGTAACTTTGATGAAATACTCTGAACAATCCGTGAGTAATAAGTGACAGTAAGTCGGAAAATTACGTTTTCGACTACAAGAAGGTTATTTTGCAAGTAAATTACAATGTCTCTGGTCATTAACATTGCGGGTAACCAGCTTCTTTCTACCTTTGCCTCTATCAGAACAATTAGAGAATATTCATGTTCTTGATGCCCCACTAGCTGTGACTGGTTTAATTTTCAACAGCTTTTTGAGCCCACATTTTCCGTCATTGCGTGTGGTTTCCAGCACAGTAGCCTTTCTTGATAGGAAGTTTGTTATCCATAGGTTACGCAGTCTTCCTGTGGATGTTCACGTTTTGCAATCAGTACTGTGTTGTTGTCTCTTCATTGCTCTCTTTTACAGATAGTGCCAATGATAGCGATCTTTTAAAAAAAATATTTTCTAATTTTATACTTATAAAAAAGATATGTTGCCTACTCATACCGCTGACGTTGTGAACATCGCAAATGCTCCAGATATGTGAATAATATTTGGTGGTATGCTTTTTAGTTTTCAGTACGCTTAAGACAGAAAAACACAAATACCTGGGACAGTTCTTGATGTATGATGTTTAGTTTGCAGTCGCTGCATCTGAGTCTTATTAGTAACTTCGCTCTAGTCTCTGAACCTAGTTACAGCACTGCGAATAATGCTCTGTGACATATGCGTTTGGTATTCTGACCCTCGGCAGCCTCGTCTTTAAGATGGAATCTCTAGTCACTTTGCAGTAGATTCAAGGAACACACTGGCTAATATTCTTCCTGCTAGTAGCGTAATTAAATCTTACTAACAACGCTGGATATGTTTAGCAATTCCTGGATGTCACAAGATTATCATGCTAAAGTAACTTTATCTATTTGTATCTAAAACTCAACTAAACTCCTCCCGAACAGGCCATGAAGGCCCAACGGTACCGACCGGCCGCCGTGTCATCCTCAGACCATAGGCCTCACTGGATGCGGATATTGAGGGCATGTAGTCAGCACACCGCTCTGCCGACCGTATGTCAGTTTCCGAGACCGGAGCCGCTTTTTCTCAATCAAGTAGCTCCTCAGTTTTCCTATTGCACCCCGCTTGTCAACAGCGCTCGGCAGACTGGATGGTCACCCAGCCCGACGGCGCTTAACTTCAGTGATCTGACGGGAACGGGTGTTACCACTGCGGCAAGGCCGTTGGCATTTATTTGTATCACTTTCATTGAATAACCTGAGTGATCTGCACAAAAGGTGTGAAATAAGGTTATTAATGTATGTTTTTGAGTCCAGGAAAGTCCTTCCATGTGGAAATTGAACTAATCTCGTCTTTTACGTTGCGCTTTAGCTGTAGTAGTCACAACTGGGTCAATGAGGGAGACACTAGCACTGTAGCACTTTGCTAGTTGTGAGGTAATGTGGTTGGCTGCAAAGTAAAATGTATTTTGGCTTGTGGTTCGATTCCCGCTGGAGGCCACATTTATATCAGTTTTGTGACAGAGCTGCAGGCAGCCAGTTCTAAAATTAACAAGGAAATCTTTTTTATTTTATTTACGAACTGGTTCATTTCTAAACTACTTGAGAATAACACAGGAGAGCATAGACCGTTTTGAAGTACAGCGTGAGTAATGTCTTGCTATTTCATGTCCAAATAGGGTTGTGTGTGTTAGAAATAGCTTACGGTTTATTACCAAAGACATTCGGTGTATGATTTTCATGGTAAGCAGCATTTCATTTGCATTAGTACAGCGCATGATCTAATAGTTTTCCATTGTCTTACATCGGAAAGAAATTAATCATCAACAGACTATCCTCTCATATAATCTAAAACAGTCTGACAATGTGTGCGCGCGCGCGCGCGCGCGTGTGTGTGTGTGTGTGTGTGAATTCCTAGGGGACCAAACTGCTTAGGTCATTGGTCCCTAGACTTACACACTACTTAAACTAACCTATGCTTAGAACAACACACACACCAATGCCCGAGGGAGGACTCGAAACTCCGGCGGGAGGGGTCGCGCAGCCCGCTACATGATGCCCCAAACCGCGCGGTCACTCCGCGCGCAGTCTGACAATGTTCAGGTAGTTTACAAATTCCACGTCTGTAGAATTATACAGGTTCTGAGCTAAAGATGTCATAAATCCAGATCTGGAGTGCGTTTTCCTTCAGATAGTTATATTCTTGACGATTTTTCGATAAGGGGCGAGAGTGAAAAACATTTGAGGGTGTGAGATCAGAAGAATAGGTGCATGAGATATGACATTGAAAACAAACTCATGGATAGTTTTGTTTGAGAAATCAGCTGATTGCGTTTTCTTATAGTAGTAGCACGCACTGCTGTTTTGTAGCTTGTTTTTATTACACTGCAACCAAAAGATGTGTAGGTTGTTGGCAACAAATACCAGATGCGATAGGCACGCCTAGGGAGGGATTCATGGTGGACAACACTCTTTTTGAGCCATCAGATGCAAAGCATTATGTCCAAACTGCCCTTTGCTCCAGTATATGTCTTTTTCTCTTCTTAAGAAGTTAACGTAAAGTTATCATAACACATCAATGTAGCATAGGAATTTTCAGTGAAGGAACTGATGACGTTCAAGCAAAAATTTTGTAATAATCACTGCTTTGACGTTTTTTGCTTTGAGACTGAGCATCCAATACTCCTGCTCCGGACTCCTGAACCTAGTCTATTGAATGCACATGCCGCCCGACGTTTAAATGGTCGCAGTTCACAACATAAACCTGTTATCTGCACTTCTTGAATGTGAAAAGTAATGTATGCAAGAGCAATCTTTCTTGGAACAAGAAAACCCTTCTCCGACGTGATTTCCAAAAGCACTCACCCTACATAAAATAAAACTGCATTTGTTGTGTTCATCACTCTATTAAACTGTAAGGTGGTTATAATTTCGCATCTTACAGGCACTCGTCTACATACTTTACCGCGATCCACAACCACAATTAGGTATCATTTGATAGGGTTACATTATATATATATGAAGATTTAAAGAGATTGTCATTGTCACGTACGCCATGTAAATAATTGTTAATGCTTTTTCATGAAAGGTGACGGAATGCCTTTATTATCAAAACGGCGTAATGAATGACTGCCTATTCTAGTAGAAGGTGGAATGCCAGTGGAGATGAAACGGCAGGCGGAACTCAAGCCCTGGGTGAAAGGCTCGCACAGGTGTGTTGGTCCTGCTTAAACACAGGAAGTAGCAAGACGGACGTTGGGACACCTGAGCGCTGGAGCACAATAGAGTCGCGGCCGACCAATTTTGAAAAAAAATGGCTCTGAGCACTATGGCACTCAACATCTGAGGTCATCAGTCCCCTAGAACTTAGAACTACTTAAACCTAACTAACCTAAGGACATCACACACATCCATGCCCGAGGCAGGAATCGAACCTGCGACCGTAACGGTCGCGCGGTTCCAGACTGAAGCTCCTAGAACCGCTCGGTCACAACGGCCGGCACCAAATTTGAAGCCAGACCGGAAGGATAACCGGGAACTCTGCAAATATTGGATGCAGCTGAGAGGAACGAGGAAGCGTCGCCTCGTAAATCATGCAGGCTGGGTAATTTCCAAGGATTTTTACTCAGAAGCGTACCATTGTACGAATGTAGGTATTCCCTCGCAAACTTTTCGCGCTGGACGACAAAAGACTAAAATATAGTTGATCGGCATTCGGAAGAATCTGTAGAGAGGAGGATATTCCGGGGTTTCGAGAACATGATTCGCCTTCTGCAGTTACGAGGGAGGGGAGCCGAGTCTTGCTGGGAAGCCAGCGGTGGACAGGAAGGATCTTCCGTTTTTGAGCGCCTGTGTGTGACGGTCGCTCAGTATCAACTTTGTTGGTACAGACGGACTTGTTGCCTATGTTCTCAGGAGAGTTTATAGTTAGAATGGTTAGGCACTGTACTGTTGTGAACTTATACGATTCTGGACTTTACCTCTGTGTTGGAAGTCGTCGTTCAGTACACAGCGTTCAGTGATTGGGAGCAATTCTTCTGCCTATACTTACGTTGAGACGTTATTTGAACTCCGTCCTTTTCCATTTGCCACTCTGTTTTACATTTTCTGAACAACGTTCACAGGTTTCAAGTGCGCAAAATCCAATATGTGACTGCGAGATAAATACTAGGACGGCGATAACACTGCATTAGGCAGCGGATGGCGTATGGCCCGTAGCCGGTGCCGACAAAGTTCTCCAGAGTCAACTGTGCTGATATTGACGCAGCCATTAGTTGTTTGATGGAATTGTTTCCAGAAGTTTTTGCTATTACTGGTATGACAGTGAAGCGAATTATCATTGAAGGTGCAACAGACAGAACACAACTAAAATAAGGTTTAAAAAAATAGGCATAGAGGGGTTTAGAGTTCGCGACTTTATATCTATGTTGCACGACGTTTATCACTTTTTCCCCCTCTCTTCAGTTTGATCGATACTGTTCTCGGCATCTGGCCTGGGTGGAACACATGAAACATGTTCAAGTTGATCGTTCAACCAGCCCTCTGATCAAACACGTTGAGCTACTGCCCAGCCCAACTAGAACGCTATCACACATACATCTACATCTACATACATACTCCGCAATCCACCATACGGTGCGTGGCGGAGGGTACCTCGTACCACAACTAGCATCTGCTCTCCCTGTTCCACTCCCAAACAGAAAGAGGGAAAAATGACTGCCTATATGCCTCTGTACGAGCCGTAGTCTCTCTTATCTTATCTTTGTGGTCTTTCCGCGAAATATAAGTTGGCGGCAGTAAAATTGTACTGCAGTCAGCCTCAGATGCTGGTTCTCTAAATTTCCTCAGTAGCGACTCACGAAAAGAACGCCTTCTTTTCTCCAGAGACTCTGCCTGAAGCATTTCCGTAACACCCGCGTGATGATCAAACCTACCAGTAACAAATCTAGCAGCCGCCTTTGAACTGCTTCTATGTCCTCCCTCAATCCGACCTCATAGGGATCCCAAACGCTCGAGCAGTACTCAAGAATAGGTCGTGTTAGTGTTTTACAAGCGGTCTCCTTTACAGATGAACCACATCTTCCCAAAATTCTACCAATGAACCGAAGACGACTATCCGCCTTCCCCACAACTGCCATTACATGCTTGTCCCACTTCATATCGATCTGCAATGTTTCGCCCAAATATTTAATCGACGTGACTGTGTCAAGCGCTACACTACTAATGGAGTATTCAAACATTACGGGATTCTTTTTCCTATTCATCTGCATTAATTTACATTTATCTATATTTAGAGTTATCTGCCATTCTTTACACCAATCACAAATCCTGTCCAAGTCATCTTGTATCCTACAGTCACTCAACGACGACACCTTCCACTACACCACAGCATCATCAGCAAACAGCCGCACATTGCTATCCACCCTATCCAAAAGATCATTTATGTAGATAGAAAACAACAGCGGACCTACCACACCTCCCTGGGGCACTCCAGATGATACCCTCACCTTCGACGAACACTCACCATCAAGGACAACGTACTGGGTTCTATTACTTAAGTAGTCTTCAAGCCACTCACGTATTTGGGAACCAATCCCATATGCTCGTACCTTAGTTAGGAGTCTGCAGTGGGGCACCGAGTCAAACGCTTTCTGGAAGTCAAGGAATATGGCATCTGTCTGATACCCTTCATCCATGGTTCGCAAGATATCGTGTGAAAAAAGGGCGAGTTGCGTTTTGCAGGAGCGATGCTTTCTAAAGCCGTGCTGATGCATGGACAGCAACTTCTCTGTCTCAAGGAAATTCATTATATTCGAACTGAGAATATGTTCGAGAATCCTGCAACAAACCGATGTTAAGGATATTGGTCTGTAATTTTGAGGATCCGTCCTTCTACCCTTCTTATATACAGGCGTCACCTGCACTTATTTCCAGTTCTGCAGTTGCCCACGAAGAATAACAGTACTTCCTCCATACCCTTTCGCATCCTGCAGTGTTGCCAGAGCATGCATGTGGCCGGAAGTCGAATTCTGAGGGGTGGCCAATATAATCGCCTTGACTAAACGATTCCAACCTAGTCTCTGCGCCAGCTGGCAGGCTGCTGGGTTTTATGTCTAAGACTGCAAGTTTGTTTTCCTTAGTAAACTCTCTGTAACAGAATGAAAATTGAGAAAGTGAAGGCCTTGCTTATTGTCAAAACACACTTTAATGGGCTATCATTTCCTCACTTTTATGACAAAGCATCAAAAGAAAATGCACTTCTTGATAAAGCACATAAAAGTGAAAAGTACGGTGACAGCGCAGCAGAATAATTGTAAAAAGTCATTTGGGATCACCTGAGCGTGATGCAAAAGTAATCATCTATGTGCACTACATATTGTAAATCCAATTTGTGTACCGTTCTTTAACTTAACCGTCCAAGGGTGTTTGGAACAAAAACCCAATGGACACACTATATTAGCAGGCTGTATTGCCAGTCAATCATTCAGTTATGAGAGTCCCATTTTTAAATATCTTGTGAAGATGTATCTAGTATCTGATTGGATAAGGACACTTAGATTGCAAAATGACTACACAATGTCTCTTACGTACTACGAATTACGATAAATGTTTCTTACATTCGTTTTATTACCAACTTCACATTTTTAATACTAAGCTACTCGTATAATGTTATTCCCCAGGGTAAGCAAATAACTGTCATTATTCACAATAATTGTCATTTATTAGGCATTTTGCTTCAGTTTGCAAAAGAGAAAGGGAAAGGAATAACAAGTTCATGTTAGTGACAGTATTAGCTTGAACACTGCACGGGAATGCAGCTGGTTCTTTACACATAAACTACAGATTGTGGATCGTGGACCCTGTGCTCCTCAACTCTTTCCTGGCCATACTCTGGCTCCACTCTGATACAAATGTGAGCTTTACATGATGGACAGGAAGAACAGTAAGGTTTGATACAATACGAACGCACAGTAGGAGAGAGCAATTTTCAAGAAGTCACCAGCAAGTTTCGCCCCTGATGTGCACTGAAGCGCCAAAGAAACTGGTCTAGGCACGCGTATTCAAATACAGAGATATGTATCCAGGCAGAATACGGCACTGCCGTCGGCAACACCCATATAAGACAACAAGTGTCTGGCGCAGTTGTTAGATCGGTTACTGCTGCTACAATGGCAGATCATCAAGATTTAAGTAAGTTTCAACGTGGTATTGTAGTAGGCGCACAAGCAGTGGGACACAGCATTTCCGAGGTAGTGGGGATCAACTGGGGATTTTCTCTTACGACCATTTCACTAGTGTACCGTGTATATCAGGAATCCGGTAAATCATCAAATCTCCGACATTGCTGTGGCCGGAAAAAGATACTGCAAGAACGGGATCAACGACGACTGAAGAGAATCGTTCAACGTGACAGAAGTGCAATCTTTCCGCAAATTGCTGCAGATTACATGCTTGACTACCAATAAATGTCAGCGTGCGAACCATTCTACGAAACATTATCGATATGGGCTTTCGGAGCCGAAAGCCCACTCGTGTACCCTTGATGACTGCACGACACAAACCTTAACGCCTCGCCTGGGCCCTTCAACACTAACATTGGACTGTTGATGACTGGAAACATGCTACTTGGTCGGACAAGTCTCGTTTCAAGTTTTATCGAGCGAATGGCGTGTACGGGTACTGAGACAACCTCATGAATCCATGGACCCTGCATGTCAGCAGGGGACTGTTCAAGCTGGTGGAGGCTCTGTAAGGGTGTGGTTCGTGTGCAGTTGGAGTGAGATGGGACCCCTGATACGTCCAGATACGACTCTGACAGGCGACAAGTACGTAAGCATTCTGTCTGATCACCTGCATCCATTCATGTCCATTGCGCATTCCGACGGACTTGGGCAATTCCAGCAGGACAATGAGACATCCCACACGTTCAGAATTGCTTCAGAGTAGCTCCAGGAACACTCTTCTGAGTTTAAACACTTCCGCTGGCCGCTAAACTCCTCAAACATGAAGATTATTAAGCATATCTGGGATGCTGTTCAGAACAGATCTCCACTTATGGACAGCCCTGCAGGATTCATGGTGTCAGTTCCCTCCAGCACTACTTCAGACATTAGTCGAGTCCATGCCACGTCGTGTTGCGGCACTTCTACGTGCTCGCGTGTGCCCTACACGATATTATACAGGTGTACCAGTTCCTTCGCTCTTCAGTGTATCTCGCAGTTAGGGCAAGTATACTTTTCGCTTTATCAAGCTATGGATAAACACATTAATATCTACCGAAACGGCAACACAGATCCAAAGAAGGTGTAGAATAGTGTATGGGCAATAACGGACGGATGTTACAAATAGGTAGCGTGCACGTAGGCGCAGCACCACTCACTCTTGTCTGACTGGGAAAATCAGTGTTGCGCCAAACTCAGATACAGAAAAGCATTCAAGCCGAAACTTTAAAGCTAACGTGAATACGCCTTATCTGCGACAATATCAGCAAGTGAGTGAAAAAGGAGAGTGAAGAATGATCGGTGTCCCTGACATGGGGCTGTCAAAGCGTGATGCGCGAGGGGAACCATTGTATAGGAGAGGTTTGTACTCGTCGATGGGCTGGTACCAAACCATAAAATGTGACGATTGTACGGGATAATTGCCATTTTGTCTACAAGGCTATAATGGACTACAACTTCATTCACAGCATTGGCTCGACGTGTGAGCACTACAACTGGTGTGGATCCGTCTGTGCCGATGGCTTGATACCACTTTCTATGTTCTAGACTTGGGGCACGGATTCCATTACGTCAGCTTCCCCTGGCCAGCAGACTAAAGTGGCCACATCGACATCTTCACTGGCGTGCTGAGTGACGAACTGTAGAGTTTTCAGATAAGAACAAGTTTTCAGTGTGTACTACAGCAAACAGCCACCCTGGACGTACGCCCCCGGTAGCTGAGTGGTCTGCGCGACAGACTGGCAATCCTAAGGGCCCGGGTTCGATTACCGCCTGGGTCGGAGATTTTCTCCGCTCAGGGACTGGGTGTTGTATTGTCATAATAATCATCATTTCATCCCTATCGCCGAAGTGGCGTCAAATCGAAAGACTTGCACCAGGCGAGCGGTCTACCCGACGGGAGGCCCTTGTCACACGCCACTATTATTAGCCACGTTGGACGCTACCATTGTGACTGAAGTCTATCAGCCTAGGTTTCAATGCTGGAGCCGGCCGGATGTGGCCGAGCGGTTCTAGGCGCTTCAGTCTGGAACCGCGTGACCGCTACGGTCGCAGGTTCGAATCCTGCCTCGGGCATGGGTGTGTGTGACTCCTTAGGTTAGTTAGGTTTAAGTAGTTCTAAGTTCTAGGGGACTGATGACCTCAGAAGCTCAGAAGTTAAGTCCCATAGTGCTCAGAGCCATTTGAACCATTTTCAATGCTGTACCATCAATAAATGTCAGCGTGCGAACCATTCTACGAAACATTATCGATATGGACTTTCGGAGCCGAAAAAATGCTGTGGCTGGTGGTTTGGAATGCCATTCGATATGACATATGATTGCGACTCCAATGAATGTACTGAGGACAATCTAAACAGCAGCTGCTACATCAAGGAGGTTTAGCAAGAAGTAACACTCCTTCTTCAGTCAACTACATGTCCCCCATCTCACCTGCAGAGTGCTCTGACACAGTTAGAGAGGAACACACGTGGCTTCTACAGAGGTTGACGAATAACACCTCATCCTGATGCAGATATAGCTGAGTGTGGGACCACGTGAGTGGTGAGCGATCCCACATGAAGCGGCGTGATGCTACTACTCCGATCTGCGTACACAGACCAGCCGCGAGGCTGCATGAGAAAAAATATTTTTCTGACTACCTTGCTGTAAAAAAATATTGTATGTGGATGAGGTAAATCTATATCAATGGCTGAAGTTAGTTCTTAGGCAGAGATTCTCCTTTTACTTTAAAAAATTGAAACTTATCTACTTGGGTTTTGCACATTTTCTTTACTATATAACATTTATCATTCGATTCTGAGGAAAATATTTGGCATACAAAATTTATCCTCACAATTTTATGAAGTGTCTATTTTTTGATATTGGTCATAGTTATTGTGATACTTAATTTCTAAGTAGGCTATCGCATAAAATTTGAAGGATTTATACTGAAAAATGTGGTCACTGGCTACTTTACGTTTGGTTTAGGTTAGTTGATTTATTGTCGAGTATTAAATGCAACAAACATATCGAAACTGTTGATGAAGCTCAAACGAAAGCCATATATCACTGTAGTATGTATAAACTAGAATCTGAAGTATTTTATTTGAGCGTGCTGCCAGAGCAGCTCAGTTGTAAACAGTTGATGGAAGTAGATGCGTTATACGGTGCCAGTATGTTGCCGAGTCAGAACAGTACATTTATTAATGAAAGATGAAGGACTTTCTAAATAGAAAACTCGCGTCTTAAATTTTTAGTAATGAAGAAATATTTTCAGTGACAAAGGAGTGAGCCGCGCGGGGTAGCCGCGTGGTCTTGGGCGCCTTGTCACGGTTCACGACGGTCCCTCCGTCAGAGGCATGCGTATGTGTGTTGTCCTTAGGGTAAGTTAGTTTAAGTTAGATTAAGTAGTGTGTAAGCCTAGAGACCTATGACCTCAACAGTTTGGTCCCATAGGAAGTTACCACAAATTTGAATTTTACAAAGTAGTGAAACTATTTTGTATATTGGGAAAGGCATATTCAAGGAGAATTTCATCATTTGTGTGAAAAATTGAAATGTCGACTTTTTATGTTCAATAAGTACTTTAGAATTTTACCTACAACGTTTGATTACAAAACCTATCCTACAAATGAATTCAAACAATACAGTTTCTCCATCTCGCTCTTTCATTCAGAATTTAAAAAATAGCTAATTCTCCAATCGTAGACCAAGTTTGTAAAACAACACACATCAAAAACATTTTCGCATCACCTTGGTTCCAAGAGTTCTGGAGCTTGTACAGAAAATTGGAATAAAGATCAACATAAACATCATTTCCGCCCTTTTATTGCTCATGAAAATTACACATTGCTTGTTGTACCATCATACAGCGAGACGTTCAGAGGTGGTGGTCCAGATTGCTCTAGACACGCCTCGCGGGATTAGCCGAGCGGTCTAGAGCGCTGCAGTCGTGGACTGTGCAGCTGGTCCCGGTGGAGGTTCGAGTCCTCCCTCGGGCATGGATGTGTGTGTTTGTCCTTAGGATAATTTAGGTTAAGTAGTGTCTAAGCTTAGGGACTGATGACTGATGACCTTAGCAGTTAAGTCTCATAAGATTTCACACACATTTGAACTTTTTTTTCACACCGGTACCTCTAATACCCAGTAGCACGTCCTCTTGCATTGATGCATGCCAGTATTCGTCGTGGCACACTACCCACAAGTTCGTCAAGACACTGTTGGTCCAGATTGTCCAACTCCTCAATGGCGATTCGGCATAGATCCCTCAGAGTAGTTGGTGGGTCACGTCGTCCATAAACAGCCCTTTTCAATCTATTCCAGGCATGTTCGATAGGGTTCATGTCTGGAGAGCATGCTGGCCACTCTAGACGAGCGATTTCGTTATCCTGAAGGAAGTCATTCACAAGATGTGCACAATGGATGAACTATCGGTCGGAGGATGGCATTCACGAATGGTACAGCCGTTGTGGTGCCTTCCATGACCACCAGCGAATTACGTCGGCCCCACATAATGCCATCCCAAAACAGCAGGGAACCTCCACCTTGCTGCAACCGCTGGGCAGTGTGTCTAAGGCATTCAGCATGACCGGGTTGCCTTAAAACACGTCTCCGACAATTGTCTGGTTGAAGGCATATGCGACACTCATCGGTGAAGAGAACGTGATGCCAATCCTGAGCGGTCCATTCGGCATGTTGTTGGGCCCATCTGTACCGCATGGATGGTGTCGTGGTTGCAAAGATGGATCTCGCCATGGACGTAGGGAGTGAAGTTGTGCATCATGCAGCCTATTGAGCGCAGTTTGAGTCGTAACACGACGTCCTGTGGCTGCTTGAAAAGCATTATTCAACATGGTGGCGTTGCTGTCAGGGTTTTTACCAGCCATAATCCGTAGGTAGTGGTCATACACTGCAGTAGTAGCCATTTGGCGTCCTGAGCGAGGCATGTCATCGACAGTTCCTGTCACTCTGTATCTCCTCCATGTCCGAACAACATCGCTTTGGTTCACTCCGAGACGCCCGGACACTTCCCTTGTTGAGAGCCCTTCCTGGCACAAAGTAACAATGCGGTGCGATCGAACAGCGGTATTGACCGTCTTGGAATGTTTGAACTACAGACAACACGAGCCGTGTACCTCCTTCCTGGTGGAATGACTGAAACTGATCGGCTGTCGGACCCTCTCCGTCTAATAGGCACTGATCACGCATGGTTTTTTTTACATCTTTGGGCGGGTTTAGTGACATCTGTGAACAGTCAAAGGGACCGTGTCTGTGATACATCATCCACAGTCAACGTCTGTCTTCAGGATTTGTGGGAACCGGGGTAATGCAAAACTTTTTTTGATGTGTGTAAATGGACAGCGTTGTTTACAGAGCACATTACCGAGGGAACAGAAGAGAACTTGAAATGTTTTTGCGACGGATGACAATTGCCCAACTATCGTGGAAGTATTGATGGGAAACACATTCACATTAAAAAATCGAGTACATCTGTTTCCATGTATTATTGGTATAGATCCTTCTTTTCGATTGGATTATTAGCTGTCACTAAGGCAAATTATAGGTTTGTTATGGTGAATGTAGGCTCCTACAGCAAAGAGAACGACCCAGGTGTTTTTAATGAATCCCCGTTCCGACATCCAATAGTAATGGGTAGACTAAAAATACATGAAGAAGATTTTTTGCCAGGATCGAGTGTCAAGTGTATACATCTTTTTCGTAGGGGCTGCAGCATTCCCTGTAAAGGAATATTTAATGAGACCTTTCCCAGTTATCCTGGGCAAGAATGATCATACAATGTTCATTTGGTTCTATAACAGCTAAATTTAGCGTTCTGCAACAACCTATCGGAACCAGAGTAGAAAATGCAGTACATATTGTGAAACCTATAACTTTATTATATATCATCCGTGATCTTGAATCAATAAATGAGGCTGAGGTATTTTTCCAGGATGTATACTGAAATATACCATAATAAGCGTAAGACAATTTACAAAAGAGAGATAATGTTTCATCACGAGCAGCTCTACCAAGTGAGGGATAATTTAGAACTGTTTTTTGAATAGAATACTATTCAAAGGATGTAAACCACACTGCTTTATAAATGTTTTATATGTATATATTTGTTTGTAGTGCCCATTAGTTTGGCAAGTGAGGGAAATTTCAAATTGTATTTTGAACAAAATCCCATATAAAAAACGCAAACAACTATGCTTAATACTTGTGGGTTATATGTACTTATTTGTAGTACCAATTGTTCTGGCAACTTCCTCCGATTCATAGTATGATATTCGACTTTTCTTATAATTTTTATTCCTCTTGTCCCACAGTACACAACATTCTTGTTTAGTACTGATCAAAATTTCTGCCATTGTAAGTTGAAATACAGACCGAAAGCCGCGTCCACTTCGCGCTAAAATATCAAACCAACTGATCTTGTTGGCTTCGCTGTATCGCGCGACCTACGATGCCTCGCGCGTGAGCGCTCACGTAGAACAGTTTGACCGTTGGTGACTGATACTTTCGCACGATCGCCTCGCCGCCTAGCGTTCGCAACTGGTTGCTCACGTGGGATGCCGCCCAATTCTGTTTCCCTGTTGGCAGAAGTCAATGTGGGACGTAGGACGAACATATCCTTTAGGACAGTGCGGCGAAATGTGGCGTTTATGGGCTATGGCAGCAGACGACTGACGCGAGTGCTATTACTAACAGCACATCGACTGCGGCGCCTCACCTAGGCTCGTGACTATATCGTTTGGACCATAGACGACTGGAAGACCGTGGCCTGTTCAGATGAGTCCTGATTTCAGTTGGTAGCATCTAATGGTAGAGTTCGAGTGTGGCGCAGACCCCATGAAACCTTGGATCCAGGATGTCAATAAAGCACTGTGCGAGCAGGTTGTGTCTCTATAATGGTGTTGGCTGGGCCTACATGGAATGGGCTAGGTCTTCTGGCCCAACTGAACCTATCATTGACTGGTAAGAGTTATGTTCGGCTGCCTGGAGACCATTTACAGCCATTCATGGATTTCATGTTCCCTGGCAACGATGCGCCACGTCACCAGGCCACAATTGTTAGCAGATGGTACAAAGAACATTCCGGACAATTCGAGCGAATAATTTGGCCACCCAGATCCCCCGACATGAGTCCCATCAAACGTTTATGGGACATAATCGGGAGGTCAGTGCGTGCACAAAATCCTGCATCAGCAACACCCTCGTAATTATGGCTGCTATGGAGGCAAGGGTCTAATTAAATCAATTTATGCTGACTAAGATACGGAAAAGTTCGTCAGAAATGAATATAAAAAGCCTGTTATGTTATGTTAACCGGTGGACCAAGAAACGACGGAGAGGCTCCGTCCCCGCCGCAGTCACAGTGGTCCGCAACCCCACGACGACTACCGCAGTACACTTCACCCCTCTGCCGCCCCACACCGAACCTAAAGTTATTGTGTGGTTCGGCCCCCGGTGGACCCCCCCAGGGAACGTCTCACACCAGAGGAGTGTAACCCCTATGTTTGCGTGGTAGAATAATGGTGGTGTACGCGTACGTGGAGAACTTGTTTGCGCAGCAATCGCCGACATAGTGTAGCTGAGGCAGAATAAGGGGACAAAGTCCGCATTTGCCGAGGCAGATGGAAAATCGCCTAAAAACCATTCACAGACTGGTCAGCTCACCGGACCTCGAAACAAATCCGCCGGACGGATTCGTGGCGGGGACCGGCGCTCCTTCCCGCCCGGAGAACCGTGCGTTAGACCGCACGGCTAACCGGGCGCTCTAAAGAGCCTGACTTTACCAAACCTATTTCCGCAGGGAATTTCCAACGACAGGTTGAGTCCATGTCACGTTGAGTTGCTACGCCTGCCAAAGGGAGGTCCGACAGGATATCTGGAGATATCCCATACTTTTGTCACCTCAGTTCGTAGTTATATACCTAACACGTGGTATAAAATTCGCTTCATTCATATATCCTTCGCTATGTTGTACTACTTTGAGATACCAGCGTAATTTGATCTCCAGAAGAGGCTATAATCTCACGCAATCTCCGTAATAATATTAACAGTAAACGCTAGTGTGTTAGTGACTGTATCGTAAAAATTTTAGTGACAAAAATTTCCAGAGCGTATTGTGTAAAAGCACTAATTGTTTACAACACCAGAGGCTATTTATTCGAAATTTCATTGTTGGATTATGCCTTATGCACTCTACTTCAAAACACTGGATTGAACGCTTATTCATTGAAGTAGGGATTTGTAATTAGCAATCAAGATTGCTATACTTAACTTTTATAGAGAACCTAGGCAAGTAATTAATTGACTTTCTGCTGAAAAAGACATAGGCAAGTCAGTCAAAAATGAATATAAAGAGCCTTACTTGAGCAAAACCATTTTGTAAGGATGGCAGCAGTTTTAGATGTCGTTCTCGTACATCTCCGTGGCCCTTTTGTTAGACTCAGTAGAAAAAGACAGTACTGTAAATTAGGATAGCCAGGGAGAAATGTTACTTGCCGCTTACCTCAAGACAATTTGTTAAGCTGGATTTCAATGTAACTGTGTCCCTGCTCGCACGGGCGATGGCGCAAGCAAAGTGCGGCTCGTTAGACGCTAATGAGTTGTGGCTGACAGATACAGTTGGAACCTTGTATTTCTGAGACCATTGGCGAGGGAATAATCCGTGTTCATCGCGACCTTACTAAGGGCATTAAGCACCGGGAATGTTTCTCAATATCAAGTACAAGGTACGTACGAGGGGAGCTCAATAAGTAATGCAAGAGCCGGCCGCGGTGGTCTCGCGGTTCTAGCCGCGCAGTCTGGAACAGTGCGACTGCTACGGTCGCAGGTTCGAATCCTGCCTCGGGCATGGATGTGTGTGATATCCTTAGGTTAGTTAGGTTTAAGTAGTTCTAAGTTCTAGGGGACTGATGACCACAGCAGTTGAGTCATATAGTGCTCAGAGCCTTTTTTTTAAGTAATGCAACACATTTTTTTATGGAAGCAGTTTGGTTTTTTCAGGATTTCAATACACTATATTATTCCCCACTCTTTTGGCTACAAAATTCCATTTTTCAACATAATCCCCGTTCAATGCGACGGCCTTACGCCACCTTACTTGAAAGGCCTACATGCCCGTTATGGTACCTCTCTACTGGTCGAAGTCGCAGCAAAAGGCTTTACTGCATTAATTATCTCCCCACCATCCACGTTCTTCTTCCCATGGAGTGCATCCTTCATTAGGCCACGCAGATGGAAGTCGGAATGTGCGAGATCGCTGCTGTAGGTGGATAAGGAAGAACAGTTCAATGAAGTTTTGTCAGCTCCTCTCGGGTGTGCAGACTTCAGTGAAGCCTTGAGTTGTGGATAAAGGAGAAGTTTATTTGCATTTATGTGGCGACGATTACACTGAAGTCGTTTCTTCAGTATGCTGAGGGTAACACAACAGACTTTCGAGATGATCGTTGCACCGTGAGGGAGCACATCAAACAGATCCTCCTCCGAGTCCCAGAAGACAGTCGCCACGACTATATTGGTTGAAGGTGTGGCTTTGAACTTTTTCTTAGGAGGAAAGGTGGTGTGACGCCACCCCATGGATTGCCGTTTTGTTTCCCGTTCAAGGTGATGAACCCGTGTTTCATCGCCTATGACAATGACCGACAAAAAAATTGTCACAATCAGCCTCGTAACTCACAAGCAATTCCGCACAGATGATCCTTTGTTGCTCTTGATGGTCTGCTGTTAGGCGGTGAGGAACCAAAAGGGCACACACCTTTGAGTACCCCATCTGGTAGATGAGTGTCTCAGCACTACCAACAGAAAAGTCCAGTTGTGAAGTGAGGTATTTGTGATCCGTCGATCACCTCGAATGGGAGTGACTGCCCGTAAGAATATTGCGCGACCTTGTTGCGACGATGACAGATGCCTTGCCCAACGACTCACCGTGGTTTTGTTCACTGCCAGGTCCCCGTTGACATTCTGCAAGGCTAAGTACAGCGCCGCTACTTAGGGTAACTTCATGACACTATAGAGACTGAAGCGGGAACATTCCACGATATCCACAACAAATTCCGCATTAAAAAAAAAAAAACGGGAAAAAAATGCGTTGCGTTACTTATTGAACGTCCCTCGTATTTATGTTAACATTTTTTCTTAAGAGGTGCCAAGGAGACACCACCATTTATCGAATTAAATGCAGTCCGTTTCTTTTTTTTTTTTTTTTTGTCAATCTCTGTTTCAGACATATAGTGCACAAACAAAACACGATACCACGAACTAGAATTTATACATATTGGGTTTACACATTCCCATATTCGATTAAATGGCTATCCGGCGACGGGAATTTTACCCATCCACATAAAACAATAATTACTGAATGCAGAGCGCGTATCATGTGGAACCCTGAATACGGAAAAAAAACACGAAGGAAGGAAAAAGGGAGAGTGCTTAAAAATGTTGATCGACTGTTGGCTATTTAATTTAGAAGTTTTTAAGTACATATATATGTTGCTTTAGATACGATTTTATAGCATTTCACTTCAAAATTACCGTTTTAACGTACATTCTCCTTATGATGAAGAGAACAGTAAACATTCTCCTCTTGAAAGACGTAAATTTTCGAACTGTAGCAAGCGCATCCATGTTTTCAAACACCACTTTTTTGTTTGGTTGCTTGGGTGGAAGCTAATAGTAAAACCAAGTCTGCAGTTATAAATATGCTATTAACGTACCGAAGTAATTGTCTTTAAAATTTTGTGATATTTCTGTACACCACAGGACAAGTCTTGCCATTGACATATTCCTCAAGAAATGTATCTACCAGAAAATATAAAGCATTTTTCCAGTGACGAGGCGTGAGGTATTCGTAACTACAATCGCTTTTAAACAATTGTTAAAAGTAACTTTATTAATGTTGTTGTTGTTATTGACACTGTTATTATTATTTAATTGTTTACTAATATGAAAGTAACAGTAATGTTGTTGCAGTTATTATTCTAATTGCTATTGTTGTTATTATTATGTTATTGTTTAAATGAGGTGTTTGTAGCTACATTCGCTTTTAAAAAGTTGTTAAAAGTAGCTGAAATGTTGTTGTAATTATTGTTGTTGTTATTATGTTATCGTTTACTAATATTCAACTAACAGTAATGTTGTTTCAGTTATTATTGTAATTGCCATTGTCGTTATTATTATGTTATTGTTTCCGATTATCTTTTACTGTGTCGCATCACACCCTAATATTATACCGAATAATGACATATTCCTTCAATTAAAGTATAAGGCTGAGCCTCGTGAAGATTAGGGCTACTGAGCGAGACCGGATGCTTGGAAAATAACTGTTACTGTATCTACATGAATAAGGATGATATTAAAAGTTCCGGTTCTCACAGCTTCATTTATATTTGAGGTCAGTTCTGCAATCCTGCTTGCCGAGAACTACAATCACGTAGTTCTAGAATGACACAGGTTTCACGGACTTGAGCAATCGTCTTCCAATGGATAACCGAACAAGGTGAGAAAGTCTGGTTTGCTACTAGGTATTTCGAAGATAAGTTTTGATTCTCTTCAACGCCAAAAATGACCTTCCTGCCGAAGCACTGTTTGCAGGAATGGTTAATATTTGTTAATCAGAAACTGGCCAACTTTATTCAAACAACTGTCGATATCAAAGAGTTTAGCTTGGAGTATTTTGAAAAGACCTGCTGACTCGGGAAGTATGCACGAAAAACCGTTACTCACGGAACTGAAACTAAATTGCTTAGGTGTCAGGTAAAAGCCTTTGGCACACCCTCGTATTAACCATGTCACACATTAGGATCGTCTTTCATAGAATTGAAAAGCTCTTCAAGTTCACTTTCATAGTTGGCCACATGTCGATTAAGCTGCTGTTGTATAACCATCTGGTGTTGGATACTGAAGGAAAACGTCACTTGATCAATTCATCCTAAGTGTTGGATCTTTTACACGGTTTGGAGAAAAAAGAGGCAAGACCAGAAATTTTCTGAAAAGTATTTTGCACTTCCGTATACATCCAACAGATTGTTTCAGTACGAAATTCAGTTTATGAGCATAGTAACGTACGAAGTGGCAGCATAAAGCCTCTACAACCATACACTATTGTTCAGTTCCTCAGTGTAGTTAAGCACTATGACTGTATAGAGCCAGCTAAATCATTTCAATGTATGTTTTCTGTAGTTCTAATGACGTGTTTGTGGTAGTTACGAGTGGAACACTTGATATTCGCTTTGTTGTTCATTCATGTTTGCTAAGGTACACAGAGGTATCGAACAGCAGTGTATGGTTGTCGAGGCTTTATGTTTTATATGTGTATGTTTCTATTCTATTTGTTTTTGTAATACGAACATACCATATGACTGGCTTCTCTACTTGTGTATTAAATGTTACCTTGAAGGTACAGTGCTTCCTGTTTTGTTTTTTAAAGTGTTTTTTTTTAATTAGTTTACCACTGTCAGTTCCTATTTCACACTTAGACCCTGAGCACTATATTAGTATCTCAGCTTCAAGCTACAATTGATAGTTTAGTATAGTGTGAATTGTATCTAACAAGCTACGTGGTCATATTCTCATCGCTGTTATGACTATATTGTATAGTACGTTTATTTTTATTGCATTACATAGCAAGTTGCAGGATTACGCAATTTATTCGTGTGTTCTTGTTATTTGTGTCTGTCACACCAAGACCTCGAGCATCATGCTAGTACCTAAACGTCGAGGTACATGTTGATAACATAAATATTGTGATTGTATAAGGCCAGCTAAGTAATTTCATTGTTATAGTTTCTGTACTTGTAATAACGTTTTTGTGGTAGTTGAGAGTGGAACGCTTGATGTTCCCTTTTTTCCCTTATGTTTACTTGACTACACTGATGTGTATGGTTGTCGATGCCTTACGCTGCCTGCATTTTACGACATGTATATTTTTATTGGATATGTTTTTATAATACGAACACGCCACATGACTGGCTTCACTACTTGTGTATGAGACGATAAATTGAAGGTACAGTGCTTCCTGTTACGTTTTATTAGACAATTTTAAATTTTATACAATATTAATTTATAATTATCATATTAAAATAGGTGTGACATAATCTGATTTGGATTATTTATTTATTGTATGTCTGCAGTGTAACTTTCTTGACTCGTGGGTTTGTACTTTTTGTCCATGGTAAGCTGACGATCGGCGAGGTGGCTGTCGGGAACGGCCTATTGCTGCAGAGGGCAGAGGAGCGGCAAAGGGAAGGCAGCGTCGGCTGCGGTGGCGGCGTTTGATGCTTAACACGAAATCAGAGGCGGCATTCGCGGAAATGTTGCCCGCTTAAGTGACACTTCCATCAAAAGCGGAAAATCACCTAATTTGTTGGCATATTTATGCTCGAGAGTCTTACGTACAATTTATGTGTCATTTATTGATCGAAAAAAATGGAAATGAAAGTTGAATGTAGAGCTTACGACACTATGAACTGAAAGTCAAAGACTGATTTTTGGAATCTGTTTGCACACTGCATTTATTAAACGCAGCAGAACACTAATATTTACGAAGTGTAATTAATTGTGCCTGAAAGAAATGTCAAAATGATGTTCACATCAATTCAAGAAGTTCGCAATTTAGTGGGAACAGTGTCTTGCATGAAACTACCTGTCAAGTTAAAACTGTCTGACAGATCGAGTTCACAGTTCCGAATCTTGGCCCGGCATGCAGTTTTAATTTTTCAGGAAGTTTTAAATCAATGCACACTCTACAGGGTGAAAATTTATTCTAGTTTCTTGCATCTTGGTGCAATTACTTACTCAATTTGTATTTTCGTGGAAGTTCTCCTCAAACTTCCAGAAATTGTGCGTCATTGTCGGAAAGGAGAATGACACAGAGACAGATGGGCAGAAACAAATGTACCGTTGGAACGCCTAAACACACATTATTGGCACCACCAGTCAAGGAACTGTGAATTGAGTTTAGCAATCAATTCACCAAAAGGGAAAGTAGAATGACAGTACCGACGTCTTTAAATTTTAGCTGATATTTTTTGTTACCATAAACATAAATACATTACATTTGTGGTAACAGCAGTAAATACTGCTTAAAAAAATCGAAGAGTAATTAAAATGCAATATGTTGGTGAGATACCGAGCCGCAATTTTGTTTTATGCTATCAAATGCTTGATTATACCAGAGATGTTCGAAATTTACGTACACCATCCTCAAAGTTATTAATTTAAGTGAAGTCTCTGATTTTAGTTACATGAATTGTGTTTCTTAGTAAAATCAATATGTACTCCTCTAATATTTTTTCTATTTTTTTTATTTTTGTGTGTTTTTATTCATTAGTAATGATAAAACAACACTGCCAACTGCTCTGGTTTTTAAGAATAACTGTACTTTTATAACAAGTGAAATGAATATGAAGAAGTAAACTTGAATGATGTGATGTGATGTGATTTTTATTGGTCCCGTATATTACCTTTTGTACAGATATGTACTTGTAATATAGGACAGATCATTAGGCTTACAACCTAGATAATATGAATATAAAAGTATATAAAGTAGATTACACATTAGATATACAAAGGAGCTTTCACAGTATATATATAGTATTACATCGTTCGCAGTGACTTATGATGCAGTATATTCATAATATGACACGGTGCAAAATGACTTATGATACATGATACATACTAAAATAATAATAATTTTGCGAGATTTAATTAGCTTATATTATAGATCAGTGGTTCCTAATTACAGTTAATTTCCTTAACACTGATTTCTGTTGCTAGGTCTTTTTATGATGCGTGAGATTTATCACTCACAGGATGAACTTTTGATCACTGTTTGCTAATGTAGTTAGCTACACTATAAAATTCTCCTTGTATAAGAAACTTTTTTAGAGTTGTGGGAACGTTTTCTAAGTTTTGAGGTCTTGTAATTCCCTTAGCATTGCCTGTATTAACTTGATGCCAGAGTATTTGGGTCCTTTTTAAAAAATCTGAAGCCTATGTGGAATGCACGGCAGTTGTTTTCTGTTTCTTGTGTTGTGTGTATGAACAGTCTCATTAATCTCCAGTTTTGTGTGATCACGTAATTCACTCACAATGGTCTTGAATATATACAATGATGGAAACGTTAGAATGTTTAGTTCTTTGAAACAACGTTTACACGATTCTTTTTGCTTATTTTTCAATACAATTCGAATGGCTTGTCTCTGAAATGTGAATATTTTCTTCATTCTTGTGATAGTTGAGTTCCTCCATACTGTGATTCCATATCGCAAGTATGGTTCTAAAGTCCATGATAGACATTGCACAAGAGGTCTCGTTGAGTATACTGAGCCAGTTCTTTCCGTTTAAAATATCACTGAGCTTAGCTTACTGGAAACAGTATTTATCTTCTGTTTCCAATTTAGCTCACAGTCTATTGTAATGCCCAAAAAGTTTTTCTTCTAGAATAAACACCTCAGCAACTGCTTACAGAAGTCACTAGCTAGCAGACACAAGCCTTTTGTATCACTTCACATCCAGGTGCAGCTTGAGGTTGACTGCGCTCGGAGACAAATGAATATCTTTCAAGTAGTGCTGATTTTCTCCGCTTCTGGCAACGCTGTCGAAATCGTCAAGCTATCATGGCCAGACATTATTTATACTTTATGTGACACGACGAAATTTTGTTTGTAACTACTACCACAGAGCCATCTCATGGATGATTGTAGCGTCCATGATGTTTACTTGAGAATCTCAGCCTTCATTTTGCTAATGTACGAACATGAGCTTGTATATTCAGCGCAATATGTACGTTGTTTTATGTTATACTTATTTTATGCTTGACTTGCTGATGTACTATTGTTCTCATGTTCATGAAATATCTTTCTATGATATGACACGATATAAGATGCGTTTGGTCAAGATTCAGTGAAATGTACTGCAGAAGGTATGTTATATTTCGTGGTTTACATCTGACCCCTGTGTAGTTCAAGATGTTGATTTGTGTTGTACAGATCTGATGACGGCAACTGGTCATCACAGTAAATGTGGTACAGTAACGATCTTGGCTGTTTGAAGTTGTACTTCTGTTTCAGCATATGCACTTCAGTAAAGCCCGCAGGGAATTTGACAAACATTCATCTTTTTGTGTCATTAGGTGTAAAAGTTCAACATAATTACACCGATTAATACTGCCCTCTGTTTCATCGCGTCCTCTGAAAGGAAGTCCTTGTGTAACTAGGAAACGTTCATCAGTTTAACAGCCAGTAATGTGTCTATTTTTCTTCACCTGTTCGTTATCACCAGCAGCACGTTTTAGTTCTGTTTCGACGAGAAGAAAGCCTTGATAGCAGTAGTTGAAAAAATACCTACACTCTGAGAGTCCCTGCCGTTTTGAATATGCAAATAGAAAACCAAAGCCACTATTTTGTTTGTTTTTTAGTATCGTATGTAGCTATGATACACAAATCTTTGTTTACATACATATTCACGCGCTCGAGTTTATGGCTATTGAGAAAACTTTTTTGAGCTGTAGCCAAAAGAAGAAATGGGACGTTGCATATGAACCAGGTCGTCCACCCCCACCGAGCGAGGTGGCGCATCGGTTGCGATGACGACTGTTGTCCGGCCACCAAGATACCTGAATCAGTTAAAGCAAATGCTAGGTTGGTTCCTTTGAAAGGGCACAGCCGATTTCTTTACCCATTCTTCCCTAATCCAGGATTGTGCCTAATTTCTAATGACCTAACTGTCGATGGGACATTAAGCACTAATATACCTTCCTTTCACCATCAACTTTATCGACTGCTAGATCTAGCCTCTGTGTATTGTGAGTGTACTTCACACGAATTAGTTTTCTGTATTTGTCATAGGCAGTGATTACAAACCCTGCTGACAAACTTTGGAAGGCTGAACATAACACTTCGTTTCTAGGGCCTCTATTGTCGAAATATTCCATAGTTAATAAGCTGGACCACTGTGACTGTTCTTCAACAGTCGCAGCAGTCCTTCTTATTCAACCTTCGAAAATTAATAGAAGTTTTTCTTTGAGGAGCTCTTGGTTCGATGTTGGTCATTACAAATTTATTCGATTTTTTAAACTCTATTCTCTTTGTGCTTGTAATGAACTGAGAATACTGACATGCCTATAGGAATGCGACTATTGTGACTACCAACCCTTTGGCACACTTTGCATTTGTGACATCACATGAGCAAGTCAGTTCACTAAACATGTCGTCACAAGCCAGACCCCATTATCAATGACATCATCACTCTTATCAATGACCTCATCACCCTTATTAATTACTTCACCATCATCACATGACAAGTAGCGTCATCCCCCCCCCCCACTCCAGCCAATCACATTGTAATATATTAGGGGGTATTAAAAAGAAATAGCCAGTCACATTGCACCTGTCAAATTACGTAAAATTGTCAAATTACGTAAAATTCACTCGAATCACATAAAAATGGCGACATGTTCGAAGATAGACAGTATTTCCATATGGAAAATAATATATAGCCTTCACTTGAACTGTGTCAAATGGCGCCGTGTTAAAAAGCTTTCGTCAATGCTACACTATTAAAAAATAAAAAAAACGTAACTTTCACTTGAACTGATGTCATGTTCAAAAAATTACATTAGCATCTTCAACTGAATCATGTCAGTTATGTCTCTGTATTTAATACTACATTTAAAAATGGTTATGTCAAATACTGTAGAGAAGATTGTTGTATCCAGAGGATTGTTTACCTAGGAACACACAACTTTTTTTGATCGGTACTTCACTCTAATGACTGATTTTACGATTACATGGAGGAATGCGCACTACAGACTGCTGTTATGAAACATGAGGTTGTATTTTGCATAACAGTTGAAAACAGTTTTCTTGTACAAATTTAATTGGTTATAACATTTTAAAGTTATTTGGAAGATATTGTTAGTTGCTCAGGTACAGAATTTTATGGTGAGGAAAATGTGTATATATAGAAATATTTATATAACTTGTGGATAGTTAAAATGCACTTTGTCAGTTGTGCATCATCTTGTATCTTGAAACAGAAGAAGGTCTTTTTACATGGAACGTGTAATACTTGCAAATGTCTGGAGTTTCTTTAATGTCTTAACAATTTTACCTGTTTAAAAATGGAAATTTGTGCCAGTTTCCTTTGGCTTCTGCTTCAAAAGGAATTGTTCTTGTAATTTGTTTTTGATAATACTTCTGCTTAATTTGACTTAACTCATTAATTACTCGTTTGCAGCAGAGCAGTTGTGTACCAGGTAGACTATTAAATACAGCACTGGTAAAAATTTATTGATTGCAAAGTTTTTAAATTTCAATCTAATATTTGTTCCCACGTACATGACCATTTTGCGCCTTTTTTGGGTGTGTTAATGAGAGATATTTTACCCAAACACCTAAAAGACATGAGAGTGTGATTGTTAACCTCTTGCTGGGAAGTGAATCTGGTTCGTATTGGGAATCTTTTAGAAGAGGAACGGTAATACTGTTATTACTTTGAAAGCTTTGGCAATGTTCTGCTTCATCTGGAGACAGTGAGGTGTTTCAAAAACTGTACAGTGAAGTTTAACTGCAATTCATTTCAATCGCCTGAAAGTCAAAGGTGTGCTTGTCGTTGTTTCAAGTTTCTGGACTCCAGATAAATTATCGCATATCATAAGCTGGGGTTATTTTAGCCCTTTGTGGGTAACTTTGACCCACTGGTCGGAAAAAGATTCAAATTTTTTCTCCAGCAAAATTACATCAATTAGCATGTAGTAAACAAGGCAGTATGGATTTATAGTGTATGATGAACGAGTTGAAGACTGTGAGTTCGTGGAAGTAATACTGTGCTCGAAGCACTTGACTGCTGCACATTTTTCGAAAATATGAGCTCAGTTAAGCTTGGGCCAAAGTAACTCCAGGATGAGGATGAAGTGGTGCTAGAATCTTTTGGTGGTTTTGGGAGTTTCTCTGATGTGCACCACTAAATGATTATAAATATTTTAACAGCTGTTACACTTCGATAACTTCTGCCTGGTGGGTTCACATAAGGTAAGTTGAAAATATGGTCAGTGTACTTTTGAATTCTGTCAGTAGAAACTATCATTTGTGTGAAATTCAATGTAGGTAATATATTTAACACTTTTTATAAAATGCTGCACATTTTTCGAAAATATGAGCTCAGTTAAGCTTGGGCCAAAGTAACTCCAGGATGAGGATGAAGTGGTGCTAGAATCTTTTGGTGGTTTTGGAAGTTTCTCTGATGTGCACCACTAAATGTTAAAAGATAAATTAGCAGTTGGGCAGTGTGCAACAATTTTATACAACAAAGAAAAATATTCCAAAATTGGGACTGAAGTGAGCGATGTGGGTGTTAAAGTGATCTGTGTGGGAAAGTTAGGAAAAAATAATAAACTATTTCATTCTTGGGAGGATTTTATAAGAATTATCAAACCAACACAGTTAAAAAAAAGGTGTCTGTTGTCAATTACCAGAGCTTCACTAATTTGTTTAATAAGGCTTGTATCCATAGTATACAGTATCCTTAACGTATGCTACATTTTCTTTGCAAATATTTACCGTCGCGTGGTCTGAGGCAATTTGCCACGGTCCTCACGGCTCTCCCCCCCCCCCCCCCCCCCCCCCCCCCCCGCCCGTCGGAGGTTCGAGTCCTCCCTCGGGCACGGATGTGTGTGTAGTTAGTTGTTTAGTCGTTTATGTTGGATGAAATAGTGTGTAAACTTAGGGACCGATGACCTCAGCAGTTTGGTCCCATAAGACCTTACCTCAAATTTCCAAAAAAAAATTACTACAGTGTAACGTGCAACTTGAAAATTAGTCAGTTGATGAAATATACAACACCTGTGTATTTACTGTGTTACATTCTGAATGAACTTCAATATTACCTGTCTCGTCCTTCACAATGTAGTGTTTGAATTGTTCATTATGCTCATGAATGTATTGTCCAGATATATTTATTGAGTTTAATTTGTCCCAACATCGTACTACCACCTTCTCATGGACAAAGCACTGGGATGATCAAAGTAGCCCTGAGTGCAGTTAACACTGGCCCAAATTTATTATGGAATCACAGCAAAAGATACGATGTTTTTTGTTTAATAACTTATTTAATTGATGGTACAAGTCTTTGGCAATATTTGGAATTTTATCTCTGCCACTATCGTTTGATTTCTTGCCACTTATAAAAAAAGAGGTAAGAATTAGGCCAAAGTAACCCAAGTTTATCTACATCTACATATATACTCCGCTAGTCACCAAGCGGTTTGTGGTGGAGTGCACTCACTATTCGTGCCAAAGTCATATTCCCTGCCCTCTGTTCCACTCGCGGATAGCGCGAGGGATAGAGTGTCTGAACGCCTCAGTACGAGCTCTGATTTCCCTTACCTTTGAATGGTGATCATTGTGCGATATGAAAGTTGGTGGTAGTAATATATGCTCTATATCTTCGGCGAAGATCGGATTTTGGAATTTAGTGAGCAGCCCCTTCCATTCAGAGCGTCGTCTATGTGCAAGTGTATCCCACTTCAAACTTTCTATGAGATTTGTAACGCTCTCGCGATGGCTAAATGTACCAGCCACGAATCTTGCCGCTCTTCTTTGGACCTTCTCAATTTCTTGAATCAAACCCAACTGGTAAGGGCCCCATACAGACGAATAATACTCTAAGACTGGACGAACTAATAATGTATTGTAAGCAATTTCCTTTGTTGAAGGACTGCATCGCTTCAGGATTCTACCAATAAACCGCAATCTAGAGTTTGTTTTGCCTGTTACTTGTGCAATCTGATCATTCCATTTGAGATCATTTCGAATAGTCACAACCACATACTTGACGGATGTTACCACTTCCATGGACTGGGCATTTATTTTGTACTCGTACATTATTGGGGATTTTCGCCTAGTCATACGCAGTAGGTTACGTTTACTAATATTGAGAGATAACTGCCAGTCATTACACCACGCATTTATTTTCTGCAAATCCTCATTGATTTGTTCACAATTTTCATGTGAGACTACTTTCCTGTAGACTACAGCATCATCGGCAAACAGTCTAATGACGCTGTCAGTACCATCAACCAGATCGTTTATGTAAATCGTAAAAAGCAGCGGACCTATTATGCTGCCTTGGGACACAACTGATGCTACGCTTGTTTCTGTTGAAGTCACCCCATTCAGGACGACATACTGCTCTGTCCGTTACAAAACTTTCTATCCAACCGCATATGTCATCCGATAGACCATAAGCGCGCACTTTTTGGAGCAAGCGACAGTGCGGAACTGAGTCGTACGCCTTCTAAAATTGAGGAATATAGCATCAATCTTGGAGCCAGTATCTAGAGCCTGTTGTATATGTTGCACAAAGAGGGCCAGCTGTGTCTCGCATGACAGATGAGCTTCTCAAAGTCTAGAAAGGTTATTAGGTCTGAACAGAAAATATGTTCCGTGATTCTACAACAGATCGAAGCCAGTGATTATGTGCATCCGATTTTCTACCCTTTTTATAGATTGCTATGACCTGGGCCTTCTTCCAGTCCTGTGGAACATTCCGCTGTTCCAATGATGCTATATTTGTAGCATAGTCAACATAAAATCTTACGGGGATACCATCTGGGCCAGATGCCTTCCTGGTGTCTAAGGATCTTGACTGTTTTACAATCCCAGATACACTGAACACTATGTCAGCCATCCTTGCGTTTGTTCGATAACTGAAAGGGGGAATGGTGCTGCAGTCCTCCACCGTAAACGAGTTTTTGTAAGCTAGGTTTAGAATTTCGGCCTTCTGTTTATCATCATCCATTACATTACCCGTACTGTCAACAAGAGAAGGTATTGAATTATTTGCAGCGTTCATGGATTTTACGTACGGCGAAAATTTTTTGGGGATATTTTTAGAATCTGCAGGTAAAATATTACTTTCAAATTCGTTAAAGAATCTCTCATTGACCTATTGACAGCTGCTTTCATTTTGCATAATTTCTGTTGTGCAAAATTTTCTGCTTTCTGAGCAACTTCCTAATATGTTTGTTGAACCAAGATGGATCCATTTCCTCCCCTATATTTTTGCTAGGCACGTATTTCTCTAGCACGTGGTGGACAATACCTTTAAATTCTGACCAAAGATGCTCAATATCTTTGTTTCCCTCAGTGAATGCTTGGAGCTGAGAATGAAGATATTCATTAATGACATTAATGACACTTTTATTTTTTTTTTTTTTTTTATTTTTTTTATTTTTTTTTTTTTTTTTTTTGCAACGTCCACTGACATGGAAGTCAATTGCTCAAGGTTGTATGTTGAGAGCGCTCTTAGAATAACGTCACACGAGTCTTTGCTTCTGCCCCCTCTGTGATAAACGTGTAATTATCCCAGTCAATGGACGACAGATTAAAGTATCCACCTATAACTAATGGATGATTTGGATATTTATTTCGTATGTACCCAAGACTTTTCCTGAAACGTTCTGCAACGTTTGTTGTGGATGCTGGTGGTCTATAAAGACGACCTAATACAATGGTCACTCCTTGTCTGATTGACAGCTTTATCCAGAATATTTCACAGTCCGTCCCCGTATGGATCTCAACTGCGTTTAAACAGCTTTTAACTGCAATGAACACACCACCTCCCATAGCATCAGTCCTATCCTTCCTAAACATTGTTCAATCCGAGTTCAAAATTTCACTGCTATTTATGTCTGGTTTCAACCAGCTTTTAGTACCTAATACAATATTGGCATTACTACTGTTTATTTCGGAGAGTATCTTGGGGATCTTCCTACAGACACTTCGACAATTTACTAACATTATTGGTACTGACAGCATCATAAAGATGTCATCAAGCATGGTCTAACTTTTAGACTATCTGGTATAAACTCATTTATAACTGCTCTCTATAAACCCATGCTAAATTTATCTCATGACATGTACGAAACTGCCTTGCTCAATTTATTTAATTACCTACAATAATGATGGAAGCTGAAGAAATGAATTAAAATTTGTGGCATGACCAGAACTTGAACTCAGATCTTCTTGTTAAGTAGGCACGGATGCTAGCCATTCCACCACTGCAGGACAACAGCTAGCATTGTTGCATGGACTATCCAAGTCCAATGCCCTCCCCAACACAAACTTCAGTTCACATCATCAGTGGAGTTGAGAGGTCCACGTAGCAACATGGTGTAACACTCAGCTTTCCTCCCTAGTAAGCAAGGTGAAGCAGTTTCAAATCCCGTCTGCAGCATAAATTTTAATTCATTTCTTCAGCTTTCATCATTATCGTAGATAAAGGTGAGACTCAAATGTCTTGAGGAAAATCTAACTATAAGATTTATTTGATTACAATTTCATATCGAATATTACATCAGGAAACAATAACTTCTACTTTTATAACTGATTTATGTATTCATTTTCAGCCTTTGATATCTTTTCGTAATGATATCGGATACATTAGGGTTTTCATGGATGTGCTACAATACTGAACCTTGCAATACTCCATGTTTTACGACTTTCAATGTTGATAGCACATTTCTCAGTCTGTCGCCCTTTTTATATTTTATCTCCACACAATGTCATCTACTTTCAATAAACGTATTTATAACACTGTTTTTTCTGCATCTTATGCCTTACTGGTTTAATTTTTCTAACAGGAGTCTGTAACATACACACTCAAAAGCCTTTGATAGGTCGAGGAATGGACTACAAACTTGTTCCTGTATTTCCAATGTCTAGACTACATTTGCTGCTAAGTTTGCAACTGCTGTCTTTGTAGTTCGACCCTTTCTGAAACCATTGGTTGAGAAGATAATGTGGAAAAAAAGGAAAACAGTCAATATCAAACTAAATATCGGTTACAATAAAACTCTCAGACGATGTGAAATGTAGAGTAATAAATTTGTTTATTTTAAGCTGGCTGATAATATAGGGTCAATTTTAGATTCTAAGATGTTCTTGAGAAAGAAACGCCAAGCAGAACATCTAATAAATATTCAGAATGTTAATATTCCGTGTGTATCATTTCTGGGAGTTTTTTCAACAGTACTGCTCCTACACACATGTTACATCAGTTCTGGCCTGCAGTATCACCTGAACATGAAACTGTGGAATCACCATATCTGCCCATTACGTAAATGGTTGTGGTAAGATACATTTTAGAATTAAGTGTATCTGTCATAGATCAAGATGGTTGCTGAAGAAATAGCTGTTCAGTTACACTTAAGGAAATGTAATGGACATCATATACATGAAGCACGTTATCTGTGGAACGAAAAAATTAATACAAAGAAGCAGAGGAGGAAGAGGAATAAGAAAGTGGAAAATATCTTGGCTCTCACAATCACCAAATACTATTGAGACTAGGATACACCGTGCAATAAATACTAACATCATTCTCTGCAAGCTCTCATTCGACATGGTGCTGGGTGAAGAGCAAGAAGAAGAAGATGATGACGATGAGTTCCGTATTGATTGTGAAAGAACACTCCTCACTGACGACTTTACTTCTCGCTTCGATTACCATAAGTGTAAACTATGCTGTCAACCAGTTTTTGCTCATAACGATTCTATATCGATTGAAATACGAAATGAAAACACTTGCCACGCAAGAGTTGTCTTTGTATAGTAGGAAGACTTATCAATATTCGGAAACAGCAACACAATTGAAAAGATACCCATATGCATCTTTCACGCCAAATCACGCAGTCTCATTGGAGAATGCTGGTGGAGAACGAGAAAGGAACTAAAAGAATTTTTTGTCAATGATAAACATTTCAGTTTCTACATCTTGCTCAGTATGGTGCTTGGGTTCACAGAACATTACAGGGAGTTTATTTTAAATATTCGCCATGAACTTGTACTCATTCACAGCAGACAAGACCCTAATCGGCGACAGTGTTAATGGCCTCTGACAGAGCAGCTCATAAGGAATTCTACACTGTCAACTCGGCTGCAAGTGCATAGAAACCAAATACTTTACGTTTCTGCACCTTGGCAACGTCGCAGAACGGCTTGCCTGAATCTGCCTCATCTTTGAAGAACGACTAAACTTTAAAATAAGGTCCCTTGGCTCTTTTTTAAGCATTTGGCGCCTTCTAGGTGTTTCAGCCATTACGAAAAGACACAAAACGCACAGAATGTCGTAGAAGTCAGGCAATCGTAATTTCGCGCACGTAAAACACGATAGAACGTTCAGATATGGCCGAAGTTTACACAGTACAGAATGCGGAAACAGAACGAGCGCCGGTTGGTCAGCTGCGCAGCTGTCTGCTGCGCATTCGCGTCCCATAGGCCATAAACACTGGCACACACTATAAACATGTTATCTCAGATAACGCAGACACCAAGTCGAAAACTGTACTGGGAAATTGCAGAAACACGAGTGTCGGAGAAAGAGTGAAAATCTTTATGGCAAATCTTAAGAAGTGAATTAAGACTGACTCTTAGTACTGTGCCCCTGGGATTTAAGTGAATGTGTTGCAGCACGAACTAGTACATGGATGCGGCAAGTTAACTTCAGCACAGTGCTCGAAACCTCTTGATACATAATTTTAGCATTTCAGACAAGCTGATTTCTAATGATTCGATGCAACAGACATATCTTTAAAGATATATCTGAATTCATCTAATTGTTCTGAAGACAACTATTTGTGGGGACGTTCCCCCAGCAAGATGAAATGGAATGGTGAAACAGTGTGGCTGTAGACGAAATATAGAACACAAGTATAAAGATTGTTCATGTGTGTGATATCCTTAGCGTTTATTCAGTCTGGTTTTGTACACCATTCCGAGTAGATGCTCACTTGTATGTTGGTTCGATTTAAGAGCAATAAAAACCGTTACTCACATTTTATATTCGTTAGTGCTTCATTCCACGTGAACTCTGCAGTGGATTACCTACAGTGGCGATCCCTTTTCTGTAGAGCATATCGTTTGTCTGTTTTGGATTTGTGCAACACTCAAGAGCTACTTCAGCGATGGATACGCTTCAGGAACTCTGTTTATCCAATAACTCATGCAGAACGGTGCGACGACTAGTGTTCAGCAGACATTCTCGGTTCCATTGGCCATATACAGATGCAACTAAAACACGAAACTGGCTTCGCGATGCAATGTACAGACAATATCTCTAATGACTGTCGTGCACGGGAACAATACGCATATCCAGAACCTGACTTGGGTGTTGTAGAGCATCGGAGCTTTACCCCGACCACATAGCTTGATCTGTGTGACAGCCATATAAGTGTACCGATTGTTCCACCAGCGCTGGTGTCGTTCCAGATGAACCCATTCATGCCACAAAACTGTGCTGACCCAGATAAGCCCTGAAGCCCTGTGTCGTGTACCCTGGCTTCCTTCCATGCTGCACTCGGACAACTCGTTGTCAACCACCGGTAATGGGCAGACTTTACACAATATGATACGATGATTAATCCTGGTCACATGATTATACTACCTAATTATCGACCAGGCCACTTGAGGTTTTGGTTTCAGATGGTCAAACTCACTCTGCAGTGTTGTGATATTGATTATTACACATGGAAACTTGCATCTCTTCTGTGCAGCCTCTCCAGTCACACCCACATAATCAGTGACATTCCACAGGCACCCCCATCTAATGGGAAATTTGGAGTAGTAAAACTTTGACAAGAAATATTTAAAGAGAGAATTAGTAGCAATACACCCTCACTATTTTTCAGACTACTATGAGAATCAATTTCACGGCAATTATGCCAGACAGAACGTTTTGGGCAATTTGGATGTTTAAATTTCCACCACTCATTAATCGCAAGATAACATGATACTGAAGAGAACAGGTTATATTTAGGTGACTATATTTGGGTGACAGGTTACATGTAATCCTATAGAATCGCCAGGCTTCTCACAATGCACGTCAGTTGCCATCCTCAGAGCCAAAATAGCTCGACATGGATGCAGCTGACCAAGTAGCCAGAAGCACTACTGATGACACACAAGGAGGGTCCAGTAATCTTCAGCCTACATCTGCCTCACCGTCAGCTGACTCAAGCACTTCACATACTGTGGCTCCAATGCACTCGAAAATGTGTTGGCACGAGGCACACTTTGGAAAGAAGGAGTGCAGCTGTTCGCTCTCCTGTAATTGCCCAAGAAGCTCACGATAAGTGCACTGGGCCACATTCAATCAAGAAGTCGCCTGATTGTCTAGTTTAACAGCCTAAAAACCGCAACACAGCTTCAAGGAGCTGATACGAGACTCTATGTTCTTGACCATGTCACATATCGTCATTTCCTTGTCGAATCATGGTCAGTGGTGAGCACATTTCTGGTTTTTCAGTACCTCCTAACATTGACTAAGTGGATGTAGTACTAGAGACAACATACGACACTCCTCTTAAATATCGTGGAATTTTAGAACAGACCTGAGACAGCAGCTTTAGTGAAAAACGCACATGTCATTCTTTTATTGCAAAAGTGAGTGAATCGATGTTGAGGCTGATTTTCTAAGTTTTTTCAAGCTTGCACACGGCTTGGCAGCCAAAAGTGTTTTGCGGCTGCCCTGGACCACGAGACTCTCACGATGATGAAGTCATACAAGAGCGTCTACAATTGTGCACAGCGAATGCAGGTCTGAAAGAGACTGCTTACATTACAACAGGGCTTGAGCAGTGCTCACGACCACATCATAGCAGTATACTCAGCAAATACACCACGAGACATCGCTCCCCACACAGGTTGCCAACGCAAAGCGAGAGATCAACGTTAATCCATTGCCTACTATTTTAAATGTACATGTCAACCCCTCACAAGAGTTGAGTGAGTCTACCGAACATTGCGAATGCACAGTCAGGTGTGGTGTGAATGATGAGACACTGCACCATATCATTATGACCCTGGGGCCACCATTTCATTATAAGCCAGTGTCTGGTGCCGAACAGATTACATACAGCAAAGCATATTACAGACTATCTACTCAGTGCCGAGATTGTGAGACCACTGGACAGTGCTTGAGCATCACCCATACATTAAGTCCCAAAGAGGGATGAGTTTCATGGAATGTGTGGAACATCTTTCACTAAGTGCACTAACAGTACCAAACAGCTACCCAGTTCCGAAGTCAGGATGTTTCTCATGCTTTGGCAGGAACATCTGTCTTCAGTTTAATCAATTCCAGAAAGGCATAATCCCGGATCCCCATGGCTCCAGATGATGTGCCAAAGACAGCTATTATTACACTGTTTGAGTTGTATGGGTACCTTTTCATGCCTTATGGCCTAAAAAATGCCTCACAAACATGGGAGCTTTTTACTGATAGAATTGTAAGACATCTTCCTTTTTGTTAGTCATACCTTGATGATATTTTGATTTTTTCATCAAATCTAGCGGATCACGAGGTATTCCTTCCTCTGTATTCGATACCCGCAATTGTCATGGTATTGTGGTACTGAGAGTAGTACAGAAAAGTGCTATCTATGCCAGGAAGGAGTCACTTTTCTATGACACACTGTTAATGTGTTAAAGATCTGACCCACTGTAAGGAAAAAAATTACAGCGCTGCTTAAATCTCTACCTTGGCCGTGAACTTATAAAAATTAAGGCGCGTTTTGGGAATGATCAACTTCTATAGGCGACTCCTACTACAGGCTGCACCTATTTCAACCCCACTAGCTGACCCACTGGCAGGAAGAAACAGACATGGCAGGGAAACGCTGATGTGGGCTAGAGAAATGATCAGAGCATTTGATAACACCAAACTGTCGCTCCAAAAAGCTGTGACAATGTTCCTTTATCTATCACCTCTGGCACGATAGATGTGGCAATCGGCGAAGTGCTCCAACAATTAGTCGAAAGGATCCAACAGCTGTTACAGTTCTTTTCGCAAAATCTGATGGAGTCACAACGCAAATGGTCTGCATCTGACAGAGAGCTGTTAGCAGTGTACGAGGTGGTATGTCATTTCAAAACAGAAGTGGACGGTAGGCCCTTAATAGTTTTCATATATCACAGACCACTAATAGAGGCTATAATGAATTCCAGGAAAGACTGCTCACAAGACGTTTTCACCATTTAGACTATGTTAGTCAGTTTACAACCAATGTGCACCAAATTCAAGGGGCAGACAACATAGTGGCAGACTTTCTGCCGAGAATTTATGCTCCTTCAGTGTATATTAATTATGGTGAACTTGTTTAAATGCAGGAGACGGATGCACAAATCTAAGAACTTTTGCAGGATAACTTGACCAGCCTTCAATTCGAGCGTTGCTGTCTCCTGGGATCAGACAGACAAGTCTGGAGCGATGTATCGAGAGAGGAAATTAGACAGTTGGTTCAGTCTCAGATGAGAAGACTTGTGTTTGATCATCTCCACAGTTTATCACACCAGGGGATGGTTCAAATGGCTCTAAGCACTATGGGACTCAACACCTGAGGTCATTAGTCCCCTCACTTAGAACTACTTAAACCTAAGTAATCTAAGGACATCACACAAATTCATGCCCGGGGCAGGATTCGAACCTGCGACCTTAGCAGCAGCGCGGTTCAGGACTGAAGTGCCTAGAACCGCTCGGCCACAGAGGCCGGCCACACCAGGGGATCCACCCTATTACCTCACTGCTAACAGACCACTTCATTTCGCCAGATGTAAAGCAAGGCTGTAAGAACTGGACGCACATCTGCATTGCATGACAATCTGCAAAACAGACAGGCATGCTAATCCAGAGCTTAGTCAATATTACATTTCTGCGAGTAGGTTACAGCATGTATGCGTGGATTCAGTTACTCCTCTGATGGATAAAAGTATATTTTGTCGGCCGCCGATGAAGTCACGCGATGGGTTGAGGCAATCCCAATACCAGACACCATAGCCAAAACGACAACTTAGGCACTTGTGCATGTAGAGTGCTCTTTTGCAAGAACGACGGACCAGGGCAGGAATAAAGAACTTTACAGCCTCTGTGGAGTAAAAAGCTTTCATACCACTGCTTACCATCAGCAGAGCAGTAGGTTGGTGGAATGGTCGTACAGTCCACTCAAACCATCACTGATGTACCGCAGTGGACGATGGGCAGAGGTCCTTCCATAGATGCTTCTTTGTATTCACAGTACTTTCAAAGGGAGGACCTTCAGGCTTCTCATGCGGAAATCCTATATGATGAAAAAGAACCTCCCAGTATATTTCGTCAACCTTGGGGCATTACCTGGTGCAAATGAACTACCATCAATGGTCCAATATCAAGATGCCTCCTCCACAGCCTCATGGAACCCCCAAGGTTTTAGTGCACAAAGACTTGGCAATGTGCAAGCATGTAATGTTACGTGACAACACTATAAAGGTGTCTCTTCAGCCACATTATTCTGGTCTTTACAAGGTACTATGGAGGGGTGAACAAAGATTCAGTACCCTTCTCCACAACATGTGCACGATGTTTTCGATACATGAAATCAAACCTGACCAACAGGACTGTAACACGGTTTACATCGCTACTGATCCATTGCAGAACCTGCTCTCTGGCCCACCACAACATACAGTGACGTCTGATATGGCACCTCCCACGTCATCCCCACCGGACTTGCCACCTACAACTCCGCTGTCACGCTTCGGGTGCCCATTCCGCCCACCTCCATACCTTAAGAATTTCGTCACAGACTAGGAAGGGTTTATCACAAAAACTGAAACATTGGTAATATTCGTATTATAAACAGTAATTTTGAAATGGCACTGTTGATTGCAGTATATTTGGTACAGAGTAACTGACATTTTGTAAATTATTTGAACAGTAGTTAAAATGTTTTAAATTTCGTTAATTATCATACAGTGTTAATTTTATGTAAAAAAAACTAAACACCTGTGATGAATCTTAGAAAAAAGTGTCAAATAGAACTTCACTGCAAATACTAAACTGTAAAATATTTATTCTACAACAGCATTTTTCCAGATGCAGAAGCACTTAAATTTGCTGTTGGAAAGTTCACCTGTTCGGCGACAATAGTACACAGAACAAAAGCTGCCATTATTCTCATCCTTCCACCAAAGCTAAACATACCGAATCTTCCATGTCAATTACAAATTTCCAGTTTCTACAATTTATTTAGTTCCAATATAGTGACCTGAGCTTTATAGTTCAGCACATCTTGAAATGTAGCTCATTTCCGAATGTGAAGAGACAATTAGATCCTTGGTCGAGTTGGGGCATTCCCCAGTGCTGAGCACTACAGAGGGGGTTGGGGGAGGGGGAAGGCAAGAGGGGGGGTTCTCTGTGAAGACTTCCCCTAAGCACGATGCAATGGAACGATACAATAATACCGCTAGTGACACATGTGATACCTTTACTGTTTAGTCAGAGTGGTTTTGCATGTCTTCCTTAGTTGACTCTCAGGAGTAGATTGGTTCGATTTAAGAACGGTGAAAACGTTACTCACTGTTTATATCAGTTAGTGATTCATTCTGCATGAGCCCTGCAATGGACTACTTACGTATTCAGTTGCACAAGCGTATGCAGTGTACTACAATTTTCAGTCGCTGTATTATGGAGAGGGAGAACTAAGCATAAATTCGATCAAGTGACATACAGAGTTCCAAAAGAGCCCTACACATTTCATCGATTGTTCACGTCAAGATGCAGAAACGCTGCAAACGTCTGTCGTTGATATGGGAACGGAAAGTGAAACACATCAGCGTCCCCATAAAATATGACAGTGTATGGTCTGTTTATTCACGACTATTTTATAGATATTACGCCTTCAAACAACTGGGAGATAAACCATACTCATGTGTCGAAGATTTAAAGCTGTCTCTATGAAAAGACTCGCAATTTTACAACCAGAAATAACGCAGTAATCTTGTGATCGGAAGTGTAGCTATCTTTTATCTCCAGAGTATATAACAAGCCTCAATATCCACAACTGATCAGTAATCTACAGCTCTTATCAGACATCTTACTCTTATTCTTAGGATGGGTGTTTCATTTTATGTTAACTTGCTGACTGCTATGTTTTCTTTTTGCTCAGAAACGTATACCATGCTCTTCCGTTTATGAAGACTTCCTCAAGCTAAACAGAAACCTCTTCTCATCCTTAGAGTTATTTTTTTGCTAGCATGAGTGTGTTCATTGCTATGAGTTCTTTCTCTTTCAGAACCATGTACCGCATCTTCTTTGATTGTCAGACAATTGATTTCTTACAAAGGAACTTGCATTTCAGATACTGGGTGGTGCTTGAAGTAACATAGAAGCTACTGGTGGTTTCATTCTAGAGTGGACAACGCTTTACAATGAGCTGGATGTAACTCCTGTAAAGTGGCTAATAGAAAATCACCACCATTACATTATTGGCTCAGCTAGTGTTCCATTGGAGATGACACTGAGTAACATATACACAGTTATTCCAGCTGAGTTTCATGTCTTCGTGAAGGGCTTGGAGAAAGTGATGTGGATTAAGGACTTGTAGTCAGAATATGACCAACAGTCTAATGAAAAATGTCTGCTGACTAATACAAACCACTGAGTGCTGAATGAAGTGTGAAGTTCTTGGAACAGTGATAGTGTGATTGTCACTCCCAAGATCACCCTTTAGATGCCACTGAGTGGAATGGATCATGTTATAGAAATATGAAAGAAATATAATGTTTTTTTATACCTATAAATGGAATGGACCTTGTTGTTGAACAATGAAAGAAATCCCTACTTTTTATTGCAAAATTTATGTCTAGAGTATTTTTATTTTCCCCCTGGCCCTCTATAAATATTGGATAAAAATACTTCCTTGTCAATACCTCATTCCAATGAAATAGTGCTCTTGTTACTGACTCCATTGTAATCAGCATGAAAGTTAGAAATGGTGTAACAACTGAAAATGCTATATTCTCTTTACTCTGTGAGGTTTTGGACAGATTAAATAAAAGGTTGCGAACGTTAGGTGTTTGATTTAACGAAGGCTTTTGACTGTGTTGACCACAAAATATTACTGCAGAAATTGGACCATTATGGAGTAAGGGGAGTAGCTTACAATTGGTTCGCCTCTTACTTTAAGAACAGAAAGCAGAAGGTAATTCTCCTGAATATTGAGAGTGGCAGTGATGTTCACTCCTCAATATTGAGAGTGGTAGTGATGTTCACTCCCAATGGGGCACTGTTAAGTGGGGCGTTCCCCAAGGGTCGCTGTTGGGGCCACTGCTGTTTCTTATTTCTATAAATAATATGCCTTCTAGTATAACAGGTGATTCAAGAATATTTCTGTTTACTGATGACACCAGCTTTGTAGTGAAGGATCTTGTGTGTAATATTGAAACATTATCAAATAATGTAGTTCATGAAATAAGTTCGTGGCTTGTGGAAAATAATTTGATGCGAAATCACAGTAAGGCTCAGTTTTTACAGTTTCTAACTCACAGTTCAACAAGAACCGATATTTTGATCATACAGAATGGGCATATTATAATCGAGACGGAACAGTTCAAGTTCCTGGGCGTTCGGATAGATAGTAAGCTGTTGTGGAAAGCTCATGTTCAGGATCTTGTTCAGAAACTAAATGCTGCTTTATTTACCATTAGAACAGTACCTGAAATAATTGACAGTTCAACACGAAAAGTAATCTACTTCGCATATTTTCATACGCTTATGTCATGTGGTATTATTTTTTGGGTAATTCTTCTGATTCAAAAAGGGTATTTTTGGCTTAAAAACGGGCTATTCGAGCTATTTGTGGTGTAAGTTCGAGAACCTCTTGTCGACCCCTATTCAATAGTCTGGTAATTCTGACATTGCCCTCACCGTATATATTTTCTTTAATGTCGTTTGTTGTGAGCAATATTAGCTGATTCCCAAGAGTTAGCAGCTTTCACTCAGTTAATACTAGACAGAAATCAAATCTTCCTTGACTCTTGTGAAGAAAGGAGTGCAGTATTCTGCTGCATCCATTTTCAATAAGCTACCACAAGTACTCAAAAATCTTAGCAGTAGCCCAAACACTTTTAAGTCTAAACTGAAGAGGTTCCTCATGGCTCATTCCTTCTATTCTGTCGAGGAGCTCCTGGAAGAGCTGAAAAATTAAGCAAATTCCAGTGTTACATCTCATTTTCTTTGTTTAAACTTATGAATTGTCGCCTGAATACGTTTCTTATATTTCATTTTATCTGTTTCTACTATCGTGCTATAATTTCATGTATTGACTCATTCCATGACCTTGGAGACTTCTCCTTAATTTGTCCCACGGAACAATAAATAAATAAAGCTGAAACAGCTTAAGATCTGCATCACTCAGTATACAAAGGTTACCTGAGGAGAGTGATTTTCATGAAGGCAATTGATGGCCTTCATCAGACTTATTTTGTTGACTTGATCATGTATATCAAATACAATCCAGGCTATAAATATATATTAAAGGTATTTGACATGTACACCAAGTATGCGTGAGTCGCTCCTCTAAAGAGTAGAACTTGTACTGACATTGCAGATGCATTTGGGGGGAAAAAATGCAGAAGATGTGAAAGGATTCCAAGACATTTACAAACAGACTTAGGTATGTAATTTTTACTCTATTCATTCCCAGAAGTTAATAGGAAAACACAAGATTAATCATTACACATCATTTTCAATCTTGTAAGCTTCAGTTGTGGAGTGATTAACCAGAACTCTTAAAGGTAAAATGTCTGAACTTTTCACTGCACCGAGCGAGGTGGCGCAGTGGTTAGCACACTGGACTCGCATTCGGGAGAACGACGGTTCAATCCCGTCTCCGGCCATTCTGATTTAGGTTTTCCGTGATTTCCCTAAATCGCTTCAGGCAAATGAAGGGATGGTTCCTTTGAAAGGGCACGGCCGATTTCCTTCCCTCACCTGAGCTTGCGCTCTGTCTCTAATGACCTCGTTGTCGACGGGACGTTAAACACTAAGATCCTCCTCCTCCATTTCACTGCTCAGGATTCTTCCAAATGGATTCATATGGTGCAAGATCTAGTAGTGCAATGCAATAACAAAAAACACAGAACAATTAGTATGAGACTTGTTCATGTGAAAATTGACAGCTTTTTGTCTTTTGGATAATAAGATCAAGTTGATAAACCTACAACAAGTTAAATTCGAAGTCGGCGAGTTTGTTACAAATTAGTAAACATGTGACAGTTTTCGAGAAAGGCTTCGCTCCCCCACACCCCCCTCCCAAACTACTCTACCAAGATATTCACAATTCGAGCAGAAAGACCAATGCAAGAATGTATCTGCTGAATGATTACATGTCATGACCTGTATAAGACAGTTTCCACAAGATGTAGCTACAAAAAACCAAATACCCAGCCACATATACAGTCAAAAAATCAAGCAAAGAAAGGGACATGAAGTTTTTGTAAAATGGCTTGATTTTGATAAAATACTGCATTCCTGGATTACTTTGTAAGAAAGACAGAGAATACATATGTGTTCTGGCTTCTCTCTCTGTAGGACAGAAGCAGTGACAACAAGAGTGGCTAGCAGCTGAACTGATTTACAAAACACTTCTTGCATATGGAAGATCAAGTAATCTCTCCCAGCTTTCCATTGCTAGATGCAATAGTCATTGTTTGCATAACTGTGTTTGTTATTCTGCTATGACTGTGCTCCATACTGTTGTGCATAGAAAAGGTATCACCTTATTTCTTCCCTCCCCTATATGAGTATGTGCCACATATCTCCTAACTATCTCCAACATTCGCCTATGTTTTCTTCCCTCCATCCAATCAATGCCCATCGAAATTTCTTCAGCATCATGTCATCACACAGCCAAAGGATTTCGGTAATGGAAAAGGGTTTGTCTAGATCTAATTTTTTTCCAGTTTGTTGAGTAATTGTACAGGGATAGATCACCATTCCATCATCTTCAAAGTTCTTAAACACATGGTGTAAGGTTTAGACCTCTTAGAACTACTTCTATTTCTCATTTAATGTAAATGCAGCACCTCCACTATAGTTACTGCCCACGCCTATATCGTCCACATATGTCAAGGTAAAGTTTGCTGCATTACTACTTGCTTCAGTGGGCCCAACTTGGCACTCGCTTTGTCTCTCCACACACTTTGTCAATGAGTCCCCAGTCTCTCCCAGTCGTTTTGTCACTTCTTCACATTCTCGATCCTCTTCTCTAATTTTGATATTGTCTTCTGACTATAGTCTCTGGCACTCATATTTTGCGTCCATTGTTGCACTGTTTGCTTCTAAGTCTACGTCCTTCACCTCCTGAGCATGTCTCTTTGTTTCCTTAGCCAAATTCATAATTTTATTCGTCTTTTCCTTTATTTCACTGATTTCACCTCATAGCTTCTCGCTCATGTTTCTGTTTTCCTTCCTCGTTCCCTTCAAACATTTTATAATACTGAATGTGTCATATAACGTTTCACTAGTCCCTTCAGATGAAGCCAGAAATGATCCTACTGGAGTACCATCTCTCGCTTTCTTCTTCAGTTTCATGCCTTCCTCTGTTTCCCAGTTGAAATAATTCCCATGGCTTTCACGACTTGTAGTGCATCATCTGATGTTTCTTCATGTGTATTGCAAATAAATGTACTGTCTTCGTTTTTTAACAGGTTGCTATCTGTTTTCTATCTTCATGATTGCCCTCTATTGGAATCGACTGTTCCATGTGAAACGTGGTATCATCCTCTCCTGACACAAAAACTTACACTTTTGTCCTCCTCCATCATATTAACTGTTTTACACCTGTCCCGATTTAATATGCAATGCGCTTTAATTTGTGTCAACATACAAACTCGACTAAATACCAAATGTGAAACACAATCTGACATGTTAATGTACCCACTGACATTGCTACTCATTGTAATCAAACATACACCCCCTCAACATAACATAATCCCATTCAAAAATTTTCAATGCAGATATATCAATAGATGTAGAGCAGAGCCCACAAATCCACGAACATGAACCTAGAGGGAAGAAACTGCATGAATTCAGTCCAGCAAGTACTAGTGACTACTGTGATATGATGTTTGTCTCTTGTCCAGGGAGATAAAAAAACGTGGAATGTATGAGAAAAAAAGGAAAAACTGATATTAATGATTTGGACTGTGCATCAGGAGGTCCAAGTGGACATTGAATCTTGAGCACAAATTCGCCAATTGTGCAAAAACCTCTATGTTTGAACAGTTATCTGTTCCCAAAAAACTAATTGTGAGCTAGACACATCTTTTAAGATCCAAGATAACAATTTTCATGTGTGCAGCTTTAATAAATAAAGCGATTTCTAAGGCCCTAACTATAGATTCTACAGTGGAAATTCATATAAAAGTTTAGTTTAATATTAATGGAAGGTGTCTCAGAGAAACTATATTTCACTGAAGACATAATTTATTCAATAAAACATAGTAAAAAATCAACAGATTAGTCAAGATTGCTGAATGTTTTTTTTTAACTCAATACATATAACTGTAACTACTCGATTTTGAATGGTTTGAAGAGCTACTTTCTCCAGTGAGGTAACTAATTCCATCCAACAACAAACACCAAACACTAATCTAGTCTGGAAATTCATTAACCCCAAATGAACACAGTGACGGGAAATCTGCTTGTTAATCAAGAGGCTCATGCACACAATACAGCAACTGTGAATCTGAGACAAGGTAACATACAAAAATCTGCTAGTGTGAACCAGGAACCCCCCTATAACACTGGTGCTGCAGCTTATGCTCATCATAATTATTCCTAGGCAGTTGTGCTGGAAGCTGCTAATGTGCAGATGCCTCTGTTGTAGAGGATGTGAGTGGCTGCAGCTACAACTCCAAACCATGGTCCACCAATAAGATGTGTGCTGTGGACTGTGACTTTAGTGTCCTGACTGTTGCACTCCAATTTCCATCCACCACAAAATCTCACCATCATCTCCTTATTTTCTAGCGTCTTACTGCACCCAGAGGCTACATTCCTTCTGTTAGGAAATCACTGCTCACCCACTGTTTGTGTGTGTAGGAGATAAGGAAAAGAGATAAGGAAAGGACAGAACACACTTTATTGTCTATAATAAACCATACAATCACCGTTGATCTTTATTTTACAATTGCCATTGCCAACCTTGGCCCATACAAACAGGTACTCGTCAGCATTCAACTTCTACTTCCTTCTCGTAGTCAAAACAAATGGCACGCTTGGAACAAGAGTATCATAAGGCTGTTTAGTCAACAGTCCTGTAGTCTCAGCAATACTCCATGTCTTCCAAGCCAAAATGTTAGTATCTGGAAATGCTTCAATGCCACCGTAATCTGCTTGATTGCCCCATACAACAGCAAGTGTCAGCCATGTACTACCTCCAAACACTGCTTGTACATCACAGATAAAGTTCAGATGGAGTCCACGAAACACATTTGGACCTCCAATCAATTGCTGTTTATTACACTGCCCAGCCAAGTCAATATCAATCGCCTTCAAACTGCGATACATAGGTACACAGCGCCGCCAGCGACGTCGGTAACCACGTCACAGAGGCATTGCTGTGGCACGTTAACACAAGTGAGCGGTTAAGTAAAGAAATGATAATCAAACCTACTTGAATTTGTTTATTTTTGTCCCTTTTGTAAGGGTTTAAATTTAGCTTCCCCATTTGCCCCACCTTCCTCTACCTTTGTGAACTTATCATTTCTGAGAACGCATGCAGGTACAGTGTGATTACCAGCAGTTCTGCTGCTAGGTAGGTGTATATTGCAAGATACACAACAGCCACTGGGCTCCCAGACTGCATACTGGTGGTCTGACTTCCATGTACACAGGCACCTGAGGCTGCTGTCTCTGTTCATGGCAAAAAGTCACTGTTTTTTTGTAGCAATCTGTCCATCCTGTCCCAAATCTGAGGCACTACCACTTCCCACATGTCAGACAGTCATTCAGAACAACAGGCCTTTCCAGCACCAAGCTAAAAACGTTATCTTTCTCTCTTCCCTTGATTGACTTCATATAGAATGAAAAACGTATGCAAAATAGCTTTTGATATTGCAACCAGACATCAGAATCAATCAAATTCAGACCTTAAACTTAAAGATATAATTTTTTATGAGTAATAAATAATCATAAAATAACTTTTGAGGAATACTGAACTGCATTTTATTTATGGGCAGCAATCACATTACATAACTATAAAATTATCTTACATCTAATACATGTGAATGATCAAAAATACAATTTGCTGATATACAGATAATGTTACATTTTATATTTCCATATCTTTCTTATTCATCTAAATCACATACACTCTCATAACTGGAACACCTTTCAGAATGAAATAGTTTCTCATGAAACTCCATATCTAAAACCTTTCAGAATGAAATAGTTTCTCATGAAACTCCATATCTTACAGAACTTACACATTTCTTTGCTTTCATTACTGATACATCATCATATTTAGTTTTTTTCAGTAAGCAATGGTCCATTATACAGTGATATCTGAGAAATATCTAAATTACCACTTATGGTATCTCTAGTGGGCTAAACTCTTATATCATAGTTGTCTGTTGCTTTTTATTTACTTCAACAATAACTTTGTGGCCAAACCTGTATTGAAATACTGTGTGTTGTGAAATGAAGACTGCATCATTACATTGTGTTTTCATGTTTGTTTTAAAGTAGGGTTAGAAGAGGGCTTTAAAATTTTGAACAAGCTCTGAGTGGCAGGGACAGCTGTAATCAACTCAGACTCTCTCTTAACAAGTGAATGCCACTCTTCAGGAGAACGTCATTTTTCTATGAGCCTTATTTTCTTTTCAGTATTGTCAAAGTCCATGTCACAAGAGAGAAAAAAATGTGTATGTTCAAGGAAATGATGAATAACTCTCTAAAATCTGTTAGTGTGTGTAAGACTGAACACATAGTAGCAGTATTGCATTCTTATTTTTGAGACACAGTTGCCTAAAATAGTGTAAGTTAATTTGTATCAGGGGACACTACATTTTTAGATACCAATCTAGGCATGAAATAGCTTTATAAGGGCTCTTTTTACCATTATATTCTCTGTACATGAACATGTGTGCCTTACCACTATCTCTACCATATATATTACAGTTATACATCCATACTTGGCTACAATGAAAAACTTCTGATGGAGTCATTGGCAGAGGCATATTTTGTTGAAAATCAAATGCTAAACATGCAACATGTATTTTTTTTGCGCTTTTAGTTTCCTCCCACAGTTGTATATAGAATACTTCACTTTTACAGAGGTGTAGATCCTTCTCTACTTCAAACAATTTTTTATGTTCTGGATTATCATTATTGGCTAATGGTGATTCATTCCAACAGTCACATGATTAACATGTGTAACTTTTAGAAGTACCAAATGAAATACTTAATTTATTCTTAAAACAATTTTAATCTACCAGGAATTTTCATATCAATACACACTCTTCTACATAGTGAAAAATTCTTTCTGGGTCTATATTAATAGTCATATGACACCCTGCAGTTTTTCACATTATCACCAGCTATTGAATCCTTAAATACCCCAGGTTGATATTGTGCTAAATACAATTCATACACTTTTTTACATTCAGTTCTAATGATAAATAAACCTTTATTGTGCTATCTTTTCTACATTAATGAAGTTTTTGTACAGAAAAATGTTTTATATGGTGGATACCATTTTCAGTGTCATTAGTGCTTACTTTGTTATGCCTGTTGTCATGTTGACCCCTATTGTCAGTAGGTGAACCAATATTTTTTGCTGCATATGACCATAAGCACTCAGCTCTGGATTTGTTTATCCTATAAAGACTGCAGAAAGAATGGAGTGCTAAAGTAAAGTTGGCACCTCATAACATAACCACAGAATACAATAGTTGCTGCATGCTGCACCAATGGATGAGAAACACCAGTATCGCCACTCCTCCTAGGGCTTCCCTATGCCAGCACAAGGACAATCTGTGATCTAGTTATAACTGGGCAGAGAAATCCTCGCCCCAGTTAGAAGTCACCAATCAATATGACAGCACCTTCTTAAGACAGGCCACCAGTGTATTAAAGGACATAGGCAGAAGATGAGGTGAATATCATGTCAATTATACATCAAGTGAAGAGTCTTGTAAATTTCCAATGCAGGAAGGTGCAGCATCAGTCATAAATTTTTTATCTGTTTACTGCAGATCGATTTCAGCTACTGTCTACCTATGTTCAGTGCAATTTTATCGAAGTCATGATGAATCACTGTAAATAAAATAGCATGTGGTACCACATTGTAAATTTGGCTGTCCTAAGTGGTAATTTAATATTCAGAGATGTTTGTAAATACTCAGAACATTCCTGTGGAAATTGATTGTACCCAGATTAGTAAGTCTTCATGTTTATATCACAATAAAGTGAACAAATACTTTATGTGTCACTGTTTCACTCTGTCTCTTCCTAGAGCAAACCAAAGAACACACCACTGTACTGGCAAGTGTAAATTCATGTGGCACAATAACATTTTCCTTGGTTTTCAGTAGTATCTATAAAAAATATTATAATGCATTTTGAAATAGGAACACTATTTTAACTAAATTGTATTACATCACTGCATGCCTTGTATTTATGCGTGGCATTTCGAACTCTTGATTCTTCACCCTTTCTAGGCCTACACTACTGTTTGAGTCTTTGTGTAACAGATGCACGCAAAAAGTCATCTTCTGCTTCTTTAGATGAAACAGCCTTGAGTTTTGTAATAATGTCCTCTTTCTCTTTTTTCACTAATATATCAACACACGTCCGTTTACAGTCACATGATCGACTTGTTTCATGAGCAAGAACTTCCTTTTTGCTACATGATATACACGATTCTCCTCTTAATCTTTTAAGTTTACATACATTTCTTTTCCAGTTTCTACAGTGTCGTTAGTTACAATACTAAAATCAGAACCTATCTTCTGAAGGTCTTAATCAACCAGAAAAACAAAATAGAGTCATTTACATTTGGCCATTTTAAAACAACGAACAGCTGCTATTCTTGTACTGTCACCAATTGGTGCAAGAAACAAGTAAGTCCAGGTCTAATCTGATTCTTGCTCCAATCAAAAAATAACATTTGTTGACAACTCTTGTTTTTCATTCAGATTAAGTGCATACAGGTCTGGTTCTTACACCATAAGATGTACATTCAGTGTCACATGTGATGCACTCTGTAACTCATTTTTGATTGAAAATTATTGGGGATTTCAGGTTTAATTAGCGGTGATACTGTTTGTTTACTTCATTGGAATGTTTACAGGTGAGGGATTGTATCAAGTTTCTTTTTGTAAGTTTTGTAAAATGTATTACAGTCAGAGGGCTAGATGTATAGAACACTAGTCTACTTCAGATGTTTGAGAGGTCACATTATTTGGGCACTGTTGTTTATGAGTTTGACATAGCAGTATATTTTGTGAGAAATAATAGTAAACTTGTGATAGTTTTGGGAGTTATTAACATTTCTGTGGTCTGGAGCACTCACTCAGTCGGTGATAAGCATTTGATACTTTACTGATTTTAATTCTAACTTTGCTAACTTTCTCCTGTCTAGTTTAACAAGAAATTCATCTGGTTACAGAACAGGAGAAGCATCTGTTGGGGACTGGTCACTGATGGTAATTTTAAAGTTACCACAAATGAAGGGCAGTATCATGATTTCAGCACTACAACAACAGGTAAATCCCTGATATGAAACTTCCTGGAAGATTAAAACTGTGTGCCCGACCGAGACTCGCACTCGGGACCTTTGCCTTTCACGGGCAAGTGCTCTACCATCTGAGCTACTGAAGCACAACTCACACCCGGTCCTCACAGCTTTACTTCTGCCAGTATATCGTCTCCTACCTTCCAAACTTTACAGAAGCTCTCCTGCAAACCTTGCAGAACTAGCACTCCTGAAAGAATTTTATGATTACTATAGAAAAATAATCTGTACATTATGGGAACCAATGATGGTGCTCCTAGTTGCTAATATGTTTTACACGAATAGTGACAGGCAACTGAAGAGTAATAAATGCATGAAGATATTACCAAATAGAATGTCATGAACATGTTACTCCCATAAAGCCCTGTCATCGATTTTAATAGCCACAGCATTTTAGTTACCATATACAGGGTGTAATTAAACTTCCTTTATAGACTTAAGGACTTGTAGCTGGTAGCAAAATGGTTACGTTTAGCACAGGAATCCATATCCGGAAACATTCCCTACCATTTTCCCACTACATGTAAAATATCATAACACAAATTGTTCTACAACTCCTGATGCTTGTTGTCTTGGTCCACTTAGAAGTAAGGAGTGATGTGATGAACACCAGCGTCAGCACAGATATGGTACCTCCATATCATGTGCTGGTACACATGATCTCGTATCCCTGATCCTCCAGTGTCTGCCACAGCCAATCTGCCAGTAGGTTTTACTTGGTTGCCAGAGGCGTCCAGTATCGGTAAATCGAGTATTTCATGTGACTCTGCCGGTAGCAGTCTAGCGAGTATAGATAGGGAGAATGTGCAGGCCACACAATTGGGCCACAACGACCTATCCATTGTTGCCCAAATTATTGGTCCAGATGATCTGAGACTGTAGGTGAACAATGACGTGGTGTCCCATCGTGCTGGAACTACGTGTTTTGATGCACATGTGGTGGTACATCTTCCAACAGCCCATGCAGTATGCTGTCAAGGAACTGCAAGTCCACTGCGCTCGTGAAATGTGGTGGAGGAGGTATGGCCCAATCACACTAGATACAGAATATATGTGCTGCACTCAATGGTTACTACCGTGTGTACTCACGCAGCATGAACAAAGACCACAAGCACCAAAACAGGTACAAACCTCTCTGGGCAGATCACAAACTCAACTGAATGTCATGTAAACAAATCTGTAGTGGGCATCGGACTTCAGGTGATAGCTGAATGACATACATATTACCCTAGTCAGTGGCGCTGAAACTGAGAGAGATTTGATCGGGAGTTGTGGTATTTTATGTGTAGTGGGAAAACGGTACGTTTCCAGAAATGAACCCCTATGCTTGGTCAGTTCTTAGCTACAAAAACATTTTTATGGAGTGAATGCACAAACTGTGGCAAAATATTCCAAATGAAATGACTGGGCTACCAGTGACAGCTAAATACTTAATGCATTGGAGACTTCTTGTACAGCAATTTACTGGCAATACTGAGATAATGTGTGTGCGCGTCACAATCATGTCTTTGTCGACCTGGAATCTGACTAGCACCTTTTGAATCGCAACTGAGAAGGAGACAGCACGACCGTGGGGTCAGGGATTTGTCCAAAATTTTGTGTGGTGAAAGATAACCCCTAACACCTCACGTGGTTAAAATATTAGGACGCACTACCCGGAAAATCCCGGGAAAAGTCGATCCAAAGTTTCTTAGGTGCCTTATGAGTATAAAATGTTTGTCCATTGTCGAGCCGACCTCTGGCCTAGAGGTTGCCGCCACGGTAGCTCAGTGTGTTCGGTCAAAGGGTTAGCAGCCCTCTGTAGTTAAAAAAACTGAGCTAATCGATCAACAACGAACTTATAGAGATGTCTTACGACGTCCGTCCCAAGCAGATGCAACGAACGAAAACGAACAATATGAGGTTTATTTAAAATAAAAAAAATATGTTTAGGGTTCTGCTCTTACGCCAGAGGTCTTGGGCACGATTCCTCCTCTGGCACTTTTTTTTTTGTTTCATTTTCTTTTCTTATTCCGCCAATTACTCAGAAAGTTTCCCAATCCTACATTATCTTTAACAAATTAGCTACATTATTGAATAAAAGTTATTTTATTTTTGTCCAACAACACAATTCATGGCGGTGGGTTTTCCATTTTTCATTGTAATTTATATGAGGAGAAGCATTGGGTTTTTAATCAGAATAACGAAGGCGATTGGGAAACATTCAGTTTTTATATATATAATAATTATAAACTAGAACTGCAGTGGTAATTATCGTAAAAACAAACAAAGCAATAATTTTTACAACATACAAAAGCGGATTTTTTTTCGATCACAGGGCTTTTGCAATAAATCTGTACAAAAACATACCCCATTAACATTTACGAAAATGTTTTGAGTCTCTGATAATTTTCAGGCAAATCAGGCATACTGAATCATGTCTCGGAATGTTGGTAACGATAATTGATGGCGAATAATAGAATGAATTGTTATACAATCTTCCCGGGAATTAATTTCACGATTTTCCTGTAACAATGCGCTGCAATATTGCAAGGAACAGCAGAAAAAAAGGGGTGGGAGGAGGAATCGAACCCGAGATCTCTGGCGTAAGGGTCTCAGCGCTAACCATGTAGGCCACACGGCGGCTCGGCAGTGGGTTAACATTTTATACTCATAAGAAACCTAAAAAACTTTGGATTGATTTTTCCCGGGATTTTCCGAGTAGTGCGTCCTAATATTTTAACCACGTGAGGTGTTAGGGATCCTCTTTCACCACACAAAATTTCGGACAAATCCCCGACCCCACGGTCGTGCTGTCTCCTTGTGAGATAAAAGCTTTGTCAACGTTTGAGAGACTGAAAGAAATTGAGTTCAGCATTTATCTGTAAGCACTGTGACGACTCAACCACGTAATGTCGTGAATTACAAGCTTCTTGACCATTTCGTAACTGATGATTAGTGTAAATAATGGGGGCTATTTGGATTAGTATTCTGAAATTTGACTGTGGAAATATTTGTGTTGTTTGTTTCTCATTGGCTTAGTATTTGCTAAAGTACTGCCTTTTCAATAATATCCAGTAATAAATAATAGATTGTGTTCATACGAAACAGAAACTAAACTAAAAAGGAGAATCACAATGGAAAATTTGTGCCATAGATTGTTTAATATTTCCGCAAAAAAAGAAAATATGCAACTCCTGTCTCTGATTGTCGAGACAAAATGTCACAATATTTTCCTACACTGGGAAGTGCATTGTATTGAACTGAGAAAGAAGTTTGTAGTTCGAAACATATTTCTATGCTTTGAAATCGTTATGTAAAACCCTGATCCCCACATTATAGTTTAATATCTCTGTAAGCAAAGGCCTTCAATTCCTGCACTGTTCGTGTGAGTATCTTTGTAAACACGCATGTACGCACGAACATTATAATCGCTGCATGTCAATAATATCGTTAATAGTTTGACCATAATGTTATCAGTGACGGAGTAGTGGAATTTTACGAAAGTATAGCTAGTGACAGTGTGCGTGATACGCTAGGGGTGCGAGCTGTTGTGGAATAAGGAGGTAATGTGGATGTGTCCTAGAATTTAAAGTGCTCGTTTCTAATTCTTTTCATTACTCCATTTGCATTTCTTAGATTGCAGCATCCCGATTTTCTGAGAGACTTCTTAGTACCGAAAAGTGTCATTACTAAAGGTTTATGACTAGTGCTCGTATATTTTTAGTCTTTTTGTACGTGTCACTGTGTTGCGTTGAATAATATTCGAAGTCAGTTTGTGTTTAATCACCACATTATGGGTAAACAAAATGAGATCTGTATAAGTTCCGTGCTACATTGTTCCATTGTTGTTACTGTCATCTGTAAAAAGAACGATTGTGTGGGATGCAGATGTTTTATTGACACATTCCAGTTGTAGTGTCTCGTGGATGACGCGCTGTGACGCACCAAGCGTATTAGATTGAAAATTAAAACTTATTGACGTTGTCATAGGATATTCGCCTTCAGAAATGAAAGGGGCACTAAAGCAGTATGTTTTTGTATAGAAAGCATTATTTTTCTATTTCATATTGATTTGTTGGTGAATTGCTTTGTTTGTGTCATGTGGCAGTTTCCTTAGATTTTGGTTTACTGCTTAAACACCTAGAAATATAATGAAATAATTTTTCACCGAAACCTTTGTTTGTTCGGGTGTTTTTAAATAGGGTAGCCGAATGTTAAAATTTTTCGCTACGTACTTTCTAAAAATAGGTTGTAAATAAATTTTCAAAGTGGTTTAGGTTTATAAAACTAAGGTTATCGATACAGTCGTATGTAATAACTTCGTAATTAAAAAAAAAAGTTTAAAAGGGCAGTGTCATCCACAAACATCGCACAACACTTTTAAACATGCGATTGCCAGGGTGCGATTACAGGCACGTAAACAAACATGCAGCTATGTGAGCCACGGAGTGCCATACAAATTTTCTGCGTGTTTGGGTACCATGGAAATTAGATTGGCCCCTGGTATGTGCTTGTCGACATCTACATAACTCGGAAACAATATGTGGTATGCGAATAAAACATTGTTGGGTAATCCTTGACACGTTGGAAGAATGATGAATGTCTGATTGATAAAAATTGGTATTATCTATTTGGTGACAGTATTTTCCGCCTTGGATACTGCAAACATCTATTTTGGAAAAATATATGAATGAGAAAAGTGGAAAGGTTAAGTGTATCTGTACTTACTTGTGATATAATTTTCCTATTGTACACTAATAGCGAAAATCCAAAGAAGTGAAATGAGGAACAATACATGTTTTCTGACGTGTATGACTTGGTACCATTGCATGTATCTTCAGAATTGTTCTTCACTTTATACAGGTATTTGAGGACCACTTGCTTGCTTATATTTGCACTTCAAAATGTCTTCATCTATTCGAGTTAGCTTTAGCACTGTAATCAGAGGATTTATGAGGGGGTTAATAATAGTTTTTTATGTTACATTGTAATTGTCATATGACCTAACTTCTGAGAAGACACCTTTGACCATTTATGTTTGTGCAGATCCTAAATGATATTGATATCATCACTATGTGTCTCTGATTTCAGCTGGATTTGTCAACATAATGTATGTATCTGCTGCACCAATTCAACTATTCACCTGACTACTCTTCATCCATATTACATTATGAGAAAAATTTAAGAAATGTGTTATTTAATATGTTTGACTGTGTCCCACATTGTTGTTGTTTTGAACAGCTTAGCAGAATGACTGGTCACACCATACTTCAAATGATTGTTCGTAACCTTTATTTTTGTTGCTAGCATGCTTATAGTTGCAACACTCATGAGTAAATTCTCTTGTAACAAACTGAATTCATATGAAAGCACAGGTTGGGTAACCTTTGTTGAAATCTGGGCCATCTCATTTTTTGGTCTTTCACAGTATTATGTTCAAACAGAAATGAATGCCTATATTTAAATACTGTTATTCAAGCTGTTGGTGGCAGTAATGATACTTACATCATTTTTTCAATGAATATAAGGCATCAACAAATTATATAAAGCAGCAGAGAAAGTCTGGGATGGGAGTATGGACATTCTTCTCTCAACTACCACTTTGACTAACCTGCCATATTCAAGTTGTGGAATGTTGTGAAAAGAAAGGCATCAGGTTTCTGACGTTCAATTGAACCACTAAATTCTTTTATATGGATGATGTGTTCACTATTTCTCCATTTAGCAAGTTAACCTGACAACGTGTGTCTCACAATGACACCTCTCTTCTCGCATCCTTTTCCATACAGCTTTTTTTCCCAATGATGGAGAGCAGAAGAGAAACATTTCTCATCTAAGATTCTCGATTATCCCTTAGCCAAAAAAGGTCACACCAGAGAAACTGGCTTTTGTCTTAGGGCTTGCAGCAGTTCATTGCAGTTGTGATGTTTAAAGTCTGCAGCTCACACCGGTGTGCCATGACAGGCTCCAGAATTACAGTGAGTGGATTACTCCCTTGCAAGTTGCGAACTGCCCAAAAAGCATTACACGAATGGCAATTTCTCCTACCATTTTCCTTAAAGTCCAGTGGCAATGTGATATTGACAGTGGGAGCAGGCTTTAGTGAGGCTTGAAGGTGTCGGTCTGAACTTCCACATTGGTGACTGATATTTGATAGTCATCTTCCTGAGAACTCCAGTGACTATTTGTGTATCTGGTCCTGCATCTATGACTAGGCAAGCCTATTTAGGATAACTAGTGCCCACTCTGAATGAGTATGCCCTAGGGAAGGTAGGGTGAACATAGTGTCACATTTGCAACTGTCTGGGAATCTGCACCCTGACGTTCGCTCATAATCTGCGGATGGAAACAGAGAGAACAATATGATTGGCTATTCGAACATGGTATGTCAGGACTCTTCTACACGGACTGGAAAGAACAAAATTTCATCACCTCATGAGCTAGCAAGATCATATATATGCATTGCACAATAAGTGGAATCACTGTCAAGCAAATAACACGTTAGTGACACTAGTTCAGGGTACACCATCTTCTGGAAAGGAAAGGATGCAGATTGTCAATGAAGGAATAATAATTCTTAGAATTCCTCTCGTTGCAGGTAGCTTAGTCACAGTTATCTCTGCCTCTGCTTCCTCTTTAGACAGTGCTGAAGATACGAATAACCAGTTCAACCATCAGCTGAACAATGTTCTTGTCAGTATACCTACTAAAGATAAACTCTTGCCACTTGACAACTTCAGTGCTAGAGACATTTGCTGTTGGGTAATCAGTGTGTTGGAAACTGCAACACAGGTGGGTTGCAACTTCATGATGGTCTCTGTGGTGGGCATGAGCTTTATATGACCAGTATGCAATTCCATGTACCTAATCATTAAAAGACCGAATGGATGCATCCATGTTCCAAACACTGGCATGTTACTGTCATCATGTGTCAGGATGACAAGAAATATGTTCTGATCAGGAAAACAGCTCAAAACATTGTTGGTTGCAGGACTGTTCACAAACTGTTAGTGAGCCATGTGAGGATTCTCATATATCGTAAGCCACAATCCTATTTCTCAAATACCTTCAGGAGAAAATTCACCATTTACAGCCTTCAGGATAAAACTTTTTGCGGTGTTGAAAGACACACTTTTAGATTGTCTCATCGAAACCAGTTTAAAATACACCATCAAAAAGACTGTAGAGGATATCTTTGGTTTGAATGTAAAGAAGAGAAATTATTTTTATGAAAATAATGAAGTAATGAAGAACCTTATATGTATCAAGTGGAATGCTTACCTATTTCTTGCTCAAGATCAATCCTCTATGGAAAACAAAACATGTTTTCCAGAGCTCAAGTGGAAATACGAAACTGAAATAAGGACAGTAAAGAAAAAGTGGTGACAAAGTCCAAAGAACTCCAAAGTCTGTCAATGCCAGGCACTTCAGTTTGTACGTTGAATAAGAGATGTTCATCAGGGGCACTGGAAAGAGTCAGTTGTATCACCATCCTTGCTGACAGTCGTGGCATCTTGAGCTGCTGGAAAGAGCACTACAGGCCATTTTTAAATTATAGTTTTATTGCTCCTAACAACTTCCAGAAACATGTCTCCCAGCAACTAGCACAACCATAGGTGACAGTCTCACTAAAACTTCGTAGTTTAGTAAGGTTCTAGATCTTACGAAGTTGAGAAAGGCACACATACCTGAAATCCCTCTGGAGACAATTCAAAGTGATAGCTTATCTCTGAAACACTCTTCTCTGTTTCTGTTAATATAGATACCCACAAGGTATCAGTAGAGGTGAAGAATTCCTCAGTTGTCACTATCTTTAAAGAAGGTGAAAGAAGCATATGTAGTAATTACCAAATGGCATATCCTTGCTCTCATGGCTGATAAAATTTTTGCTAAAATTCTGCATAATCTCTTTCTGAGGCTGTATGTTCCAAATATCAGTCCGGACTTCGCCCCAGCGGAGGCACTATTGATATTATCATGTGTATGTGACGACAACAAGAGAAATGTGGTGAACAACACAAGCCTTTACTGTTAGTGCTCTGTGACCTAGAAAAATGTTTGATATGGTGCCCAAAGAAGCTATTTGGGAAATCTTAAAATGTTTCAGCTGAACATTATGTTGAACTGACTAAAACTGTCCGTGATGATGTGTCTTGGCAAGTGCTATGCCAGAATGAAACATTTGATAGATTCTCTATTACTTATGGACTCAATGATACATTCTCATTACGACATTGCCCTGTAACTCAGTCATGCTCAGAGACATTGTCTGTAACCAGAACCTGAATACAGATTGATAGAGGGCTACTTAATTAGTCCACAACATTCTAAAATGTTCACAAGTCCTACCCAAGTAACTGATCTACAATATGCAGGTGACAATGTTTCTCTAGCTCATACACCTGTTGAGTTGCAACTCTCTCTAAACTTTCAGTAGTGCATATGAATGTTTTGGCCAAACCATCAAAATCCTGAAAACAAAGCTACTCACACAGACAGCTCCTACAACTGCCTTTCTGGTTTTAAATGTCTATATCCAGCTCACCTTTGGAACAAATAGATCAGTTCCTCTATCTGTGAAGTATATCAGCAACCAAAGGACGTGGAGAAGAGAATATATGCTGTCACGCATGTTGCTTTTTGTTGTCTCACAATAGGGTCTTACTGAAAAAAGATATGACACTTCATCAAACTGATGGTGTAATGAGCAGTTAGTTCTACCTGACCTATTGGACATTATAGCACTGTCATCTTAAGAAACTAGAATGCTTCAACCAATAAAAGCTTACATACATTATGAACATCAAATGGGATGACTTTATATCAAACTGTTATTGAGAAGGGGAGGATGAATAGTATAGATGCTACTATAATTGGTGACAAACTTAGATTAATTGGTCATTTCTGATGGATTAGAAACCATAGACTTCCTTGACACACATTGTGTGGTGAAGTGAACATAAGTAGAAGGCCCCATGCTGTTTCTCGGAAGTGCTGCAATATCCATTTCTAGAAGAATCTTAAGCCTAAACATTGACACAAGTAATTGGTGTGCCACAGCAGAATATCTTAATCGCTGGTGCCCAACTGCTTCAGCTGCTGCTTTACATTTTGAGCAGGCACGTTGTTAGTTGGAAAATGAGAAATAACAGAGATGCTAGTTTCATCAGGCCCAGACACACCTCCTGCCCTTTATTATGTATAAACTGTGTGGCTGCATGTTTCATGCCAGGTTTGGTCTGCTAAGCCGTTGCAGGCATCTTCACACCTGAACAGCAGTGGAATAAAGAAAATACAGGAGAAACATGAAAATGCTGATAAGAGCATCAGCCGATGTCTACATATATAAATATAGTTTGAAAATAATATACAGTGCATTAATAGGCTGTCAAACATACATTAGCTGTGTACTGGGGTTGAGCTATAGACTACATCTGGTGATTAATCTGCAATTAACACTTGTGTGTTTGGCAGAACATTTCTGGAGCCTTTTTGACGAGTTCTCAAGCTTTGATTTTTCATATTTTATCATGATGGCCATTTCTTGCTATGTAGATAAACAGGAAAGTGGTTTCGAATTTGGAGACACTTAGCGATTTAATTTTGTGAAAAGATCTCAGCGAAACAAAAGGTGCCTTTGTTTTAATGATTGCCAACCCAGCTTGATTATCATGTCACACTCCCCCCACCCACCCACCCCCCCACCCCCAACTCCGCTTTTTCTTATGTTCTTTATCAATCCTACCTGGTATTAAGGATCCCATACTGCACTGCAGTATTGCAGAAGAAGATAGACAAAAGTAGTGTAAGCAGTGTATTTAGTAGACTTGTTGCTCTTTCTGTGTGCTCTGCTAATAAAAAAAAATAGTTGTGGGTTCACATTTTGTACATGATGGTTCCAGTTAATATTGTTTCTGATTGTAATCCCTTCATATTTAATTGAACTGACAGCTTTAAAGCTTATACGAGTTATGTAAACAGACTTTATTTATTATTAAAGTGGATGACACCTCACTCTTTCTTGTTTGGGGTCAGCTGCCACTTTTTGCATGATGCCATTATATTGTCAAGAGGATTTTGTAATTTGGACCTTCTGATGACTACTAGATAGTAAATGATAGCATCATGCACAAACATTTTGAGGTCTGCTTAGATTGTCTCCTGAATTGCTTATACAGATTGAGAATTGCAGGGTGCCTACAATACTTGCTTAGGAACTTGTATATACAACTTTTGATTTTATTAGATGATGATCTTTAACTTACTACAAACTGTGACCTTTCTGAAAGGAAATGAGCATATCGGAATACCATATAGCAAAATAAGAAAAGTAGTCTACACTCTTCGGAGTATGGGACATCATCATCATCAATATAAACTATTGTGAAGTTTGAAGGGGGGGGGGGGGGTGGCAGCATTGAGGAAAAAGTACATGAAATGCTTAAAAATTATATGGAAAAAAAGGTGCAGTCTTTCTCATTTGTAAACTAACTTGTATAATAGTGCTCAAATATTACTTGACCAGAAAAATAGAAATAATTTAATCTGTATTTGCAGATTCATTTAATGGCTATCCAGGGGCTAATCAGTTTCTGAAACAAAGTAATTGCTGGCTGAAGGAAGATGAATACAAACATTTGGCTATTGATAGATCTGTAAAATTTGTACTGGTACATCCAATATTGTTATCTTATGTTAAGTTGTATGACTTTTCTTGTATCAACACACAGCAGAGATTGCTCTGCTGTGTAAGGCACATGGATATTGTCATTATCTGCCTACAAATTGGCATTTGATATGCAGTTACCAGATTAGAACTTGGAAACATGGCACATCATAATGCCGTTTCCATGTCTCCATAAAATATGAATGCCTGAGAGTCATAACTGATGCCTCACCGTCACTCCTTTGAATAGAGAATGTGGAACTTAAAAACAAGTACTGTATTGTTGCATTATTGCAAGTGGTATCAGATTCTGATTTGAAATGCATGTGTTGCTGTCAGTGTGTGCCTTCAAGAGGGGGAAAATGCGTTATTGATGTGTATAGTTGGCTCATCTAATATAGTCACAACAAATCATTTTCTCTCAGATAAACAAATATAATGAATAATTGTTGAGGGTAGAATCTTTAAATGTTTAGTGTCATTGCCTTCTGCTGCATTTGTGAATTTATAGCTCCCTTCGCCATTTTAATAAATCTGAAGGAATTTAACATGATCTCTGTGATACATTTTTTCATTGAGACTGAATGTTTGACAGTATTATTAGCTACCTATTCTTGTATGAAGATAAGGATAGCTAAATTTTTTTCCCCATTCTCTCTCTCTCTCTCTCTCTCTCTCTCTCTCTCTCTCTCTCTCTCTCTCTCTCTCTCTCTCTCTCTCTCTCTCTCTCTCGCAGTATATACTTTCGTAACTGTGTGTAAAATATTCTTGATTTTTACCTGTCTAACCTCCTATTTCAGTTATGTTACACCTTGTATCTAAAAAGTTGAGAATGTCTATTTACTGTACTAACAGATGTAAACATCATTATACTTGCCAGTTAGAAGTTAAGATACATCTTCCCTTACACTTAATCTTAAAATGCTCACAAGGCAACATAAAGAAACTCACTTCTTGCATACTTTCTTTGTGCATGATGGGTGTACATGAGGATGCAGATAATGATGGCAGGATCATTTTAAAACCAGTTTGACACTCATCATGTCCGTTACATTTTCAAAAGAAATTATTTGAAAATACAGTTCATTTTAATTCCATATGCTAAGAAACAAACCTATTTTTACCTACACTCGCCATAATTCTGTGGTACAAGTTAATTGTAGTCTAAATATAAAATTAATGGGAATCCAGGGAATAATAATAACTACGACATTTTACTACTACTACTACTACTACTACTACTATTATTATTATTATTATTATTATTATTGCCACAAAGCTCACCAAAACTCAAATTACTCTTCTTGAGAGCATCTTAAGAAGTGGTCAGCCCAGCAAGAACCAGCAGTATTCTACTTTCAGCAACCTTTAACTTATACTTTCATTTTGTGTATACTGTGTAACAGCTCACAGACCTATGCTATCCTGGCAGCTTATGGACATGTGGTGTAGTAGTAGTAGTAGTAGTAGTAGTAGTAGTAACTAAATAAACATGTTCTTTATATTTTTATTACTATGTACACTGATGCAACCTTCTGAACACTGTCTTTTTGACAAAGTGTTATTTTTCTTAGCTATAACTTTTTTTGTCTTCATTCTGCTTTGGATCAGGGTTAGCATGGTTAGTTTAAGAGGCAGCCAGATGCCTTTCTGTTGTCACCTTGTTACATCACTCCCTTCCCCAATCTCGCCTCTGGGATGCACTCTGTGCATTATTTCCAAGTCAGTAAGACCCCCAATTGAAAGGACCTGCTAAAAATAGGGAAAATAATCAAGTTGATTAAAAGATCACATGGAACAAGTTGCTAGAAAAGCAGGCAAAGTGTCGCCCAAATATAGGCAAGAGGCTAGCTCTGTCATATTTGTTGCTTGGTATTCTTAATTTCTACCTAAATTTTGAGTTACAGCATATGTATGCCACTACGATATATTGCAAAAATGAGACATTTATGAAGAATTCTTTTATAAATTAAAAAAAGGATGAGTTGAATATTCTTGAATGACATTTTTTTCCCCTTTTCCTTAGGCACTATTATTCCTTTTGGTATGTTACAATGTGTACTTGGAGAGCTTTACAAAACCTCACCATTTAGACAGGGTGTGAGCAGTATAGATAATAGTCAATTGTTCTATGTAAACAAAATGTTTTATGTTCTAAAAATTATGCAGTCATGGTGGTAGGTGGTATCAGGATGCTGGTATTGTAGATTGAGTGAGGTTTCTATGGACATGTTTAGTCTGTAGAAAACACACTGAATGAAATTACCAAATAAGCAACAACCAGTTGCAAAATCATGTTTCATTTATTCACTTTTGCAATCGATTTCAACTGATTAATAGCTATCATCGGTGCTACAAATAAAAGAATAAAAATAATTAATAACAGTGACCAAATGAATAAATGTGCACAAAGCAACGCAAAACCGATTAAATGTATGTAGATGCATTAAACCATTTAAAATGCTCATACAAATTTACCTTTCAATGAATATGTGCCCTGAGTAGTAATAGTGTCTTAAGCAGAGGTCAAACATAAAGTGATACATCAAGAATTGACTATGACATGAGAAACCATAAGGGGGCGCTGCAAAGCAAACCCACCCTCTATGCGAAAAGATACAGCTAAAATAAAAATGATAAGAAATGACATACAAAATGAGGTAAAATATAATGATATAATACTATAATATTTACATAAAATGGATATATTGACAGATTTTGTCAACCACATAGTGCAGTTATATGTGCCAAAAAGTGATTGTACAAATTAGTAAAAAGGAACAAAACATAGATGAGAACCACACCATAGAAAATTTTTTTAAAAAATTCTTTATCATATTATTGAAGAGCAAAAGTTAATCATAATGCCAAAACGTAAAACGGTGTTGGCATCCATCTAGTGTACAGTTAATGATATTCAGGAAGATCGGATTTTTTCCGGCAGATGGTGCCACATTACTGAATACACATGTAATGTAAACTACGTTGAGATAAAAATAAAAAAATTACAGACACGGACAAAACAAACATATTAAGGAAACAGGACACAATGCAAAAATAAAGTGCTATCATTCAGCCCACCCTAATCAGCATAAAATGGCGTTTTTCATGTTTGCATTTAATCAAGTTTTCTGTACCCCACTTTCTGAAGAGGATCGTAAAACTGAGTTAGATATTATTTTTTTCATACCTAAATCTAGTGATTATCCACTACCATTTTCTTCAAAAAAATTATGAAAAATTTGCCAAAAAATATAAAGACATGGGAGCAAATGAAGTAATTGTAGGGGAAAATGAAACAATGAAATATTCCTTTGCCATACTAAGGGGCAGTTAGTATTAATGTTGAAGCTGTTTTTAGGAAACTCAAGGTTAAGATTGCTTTTTCAACTAAGAATAATTTGGGACAAATTTTAGATTATGGCGTAGATAAAGTAAAAGTTTTACACCATTCGGGGGTTTACAGAATACTTTGTCCTAGCTGTAAAGCATGTTACGTAGGTCAGACTGGACGGAAAATTGAAACTAGATTTGCTGAACATGTCACTGTTGACAGAAAGGACGCTGCTGATAGGTCAAATTTTGCAGCCCACATTATTAATAGTGGATGTGAACTTCCTCGAATTGAGATGCATGTGAGGTTATTACATAGAGCGAAAAGGAAATTATCTTGATTTGTTACAGGATATGGAGATCTTAAATCATCATAGATCAGCTAGCGTGTGCCTTCTCAATGAGCAGGTGATAGTGAAGGGAGTTCATTTTTGGGAGCTCTTTGCTGAGAATTTGCTTGATGGGAATGGACATTAATAGGACAAAGAAAGACGAGAGGGGGGGTGGAGGAGGGAAGAGTGAAAAGAGGGGGTGGGGGGGGGGAGATAAATATATTGGTGATATGAATGATGTTATTGTGACCAAGTTTGCGTTGACACCCTTTAATTGGGCTTTCACCGTCCTGTCGGCTCCTCCAACAGACATATGGTGTAGATTTATGCCTCATGTTACACAAGCACACCGTAAGAGCCCCTAAGAGTTCTCAATTCACCCTATCGAGCCTGTGTTAATTTTTCCATGTACAAAGTGTGCTAGCACTTTATTCTTGCATTTTGTCTTGTTTCTTTAATACGTTTGTTTTGTTCGTGTCCGTAATTTTCTTATTTCAACTTAGTTTACATTACATGTGTATTCAGTAATGTGGCGCCGTCTACCAAAAAAAATCTGATCTTCCTGAATATCATTAGCTGTACGCTAGATGGATGCCAACACCATTTTACATTTTGGCATTAAGATTAACTTTTGCTTTTCGATAATATGATAATGAATTAAAAAAAAAAAATATTCGAAAGTTTAAAATTTTTTTTCTTTGGTGTGCTTCTCATCTATGTTTTGTTCCTTTTTACTAATTTGTGCAATTGCTTTTTGGCGTATATAATTGTACTATGTGGTTGATAAAATCTTTGTCACTATATCCATTTTATGTAAATATTTTAATATTATATCATTATATTTTACCTCATTTTGTGTGTCTTAGCTGTATCTTTTCACATAGAGGGTGGGTTTGCTTTGCAGGGCCCCCTTATGGTTTCTTGCTGTCATAGTCAATTCTCAATGTATCACTTTGTTTGACGTCTGCTTAAGACACTATTACTACTCAGGGCACATATTCGTTGAAAGGTAAATTTGTATGAGCATTTTAAATGGTTTAATGTGTCTACATACATTTAACTGGTTTTACATTGCTTTGTCACTGTTGTTAATTATTTTTATTTTTACTCTTGTATTTGTACCACTGATGATGGCTGTTAATCAGTTGAAATAGATTGCAAAAGTGAATAAATAAAACGTGATTTTGCGACTGGTTGCTGCTTATTTGGTAACTTTATGGTTTACGGTCACTACACAACTTAAGAACCACATGGAGCCCACCATTCATAAACTCTGAATGTCAAAATCAGTTACTATAAACATGTCTGTTGATACAACTTAACACTTTATAAATTAGAAGTTGACAGAATATTCTGTAAAGGCGAGGTGATGTAAATAATAGAGCAAAAATTTTACTTATTTGAGTGAATGTTTGTCATTTTGATTTATTTATGGAAACAAAATAACCACTAGGAGAGAGACACCTGTGATCTCTTCCAATTTCATCTCGTATCATGCTTATAGTGGCATGTACTTCATGACAGTTGTCAAGGCACATATCTCAATCATAACATCTTATGTAGTTACTTTAATTATGTGTGTAACTTTGTAAATATGCATGTAGTGGAATCGTGGATAGTGCCAGAACAGTGTATCAATGGCTGTTGTGGACATGTGGGAGGCTAAAGCAGATCCAGTGGTTGTGATGGAGGTATCCCTTAAGAGTATTTTTCACTCACCAAGTGAAGGAATATAGTCAATGCATAACAAACTTATTATATTAATCCAGAAGCATTCTTATTGTTGAGGAATATTACTATTGTTGTTCCATAAGTATAATGGTAGAGATGGATTGGGAAAAGATAGGATTTGTGATCGGTGTGTACCCAGATGGGTCATTTTTCTTGGTATCGTAGCAGTTATTGATACGCATTGAAATTTTGAAGCCATATTATTCTTACACATGTATGCAGTGCCCTGTGTGCATGAGTTTTGTTTTGTTGTGGTCTGATGTTCCACAGCAGCAAGAATCACTGCTCAAGTAATGTGTGTTTCAGGACAATGGCATCGAGTTCTGTGAGTCAAGAAGACCTTGAAAATGATTTTGAATTGTCTTCCCGGCGTTCACGCATCAGGACAGCAAGGGCCCGTACTGTTAACCCTCCAGCAAGACTCGGTGTGTGATTTTGAATAATTTATTTTGTCACATATGCTTGTAATCTAAAGAGACATTTATAAAGTCTTTACTGCTTTAGTTATTAGTGATAGTAATGTTTTAGTTTTTACAACATACCTTTTTGCTTTTCTTCACAACTGGCAGCATTATTGTTGCCTACATAGGGCCTGTACTATGGATTGTTGTTTGTTTCTGAACGAAAATAAGGCAAGTAAGCTGAATGTTCTTGTGTATGCATGTGCGCCGGTTACAGCTTGATGGTTTTTGAATTATTTTTTTGTAAGGAAGTATTGTGTGAAGCTTTTAATTTTGGAGAATGCGGTATGTTGCATATGCCCTATGAATGTTGATAATTAACTGTTTATAAAAAGCATGGTGAAATTTAAAATGCAGATTTCACTATGACTTCAGATCCAAGCCAGCAACAAAAATGGCGGGGGATCACATTTCACTTTCTCAAGACTCCAAATTTAAATTTACAGTTTGTGACTTTAAATATATTTTGTAATTTTTGTTAATGACCATATTTTATTTTTTTAGTTCAAATATGACTTTAGGTGCTGGACCAAGCATCAACCCTTCATGAGTCACTGATGATGTAAAACTTGTCTTGTATCATTAGTAGGGCTTCTCGAGGCAACAAAAATGATTTTCAATATTTTGCATAATTATTGACCAAATTTAAAAATTTAAAATGATGTCCTAATCTTTGCATTAAGATATAGTCTTATGTTAAAAGCTGAACACGGTACAGCAAGTATTACAGTTAGAAATTTGTGTGTTTGTCTTGATACAGTGTGACTGACAGCACGCAAATACCCAGCCATATTCATCCAGTATGTGAGAATGAGAGCACTTATCAACTTCCGACAAACATGAGTCAGGATTTCAAACCTTTACAAAACTACTTCTTTCTAATACCCTGCTGCAAAGTGATGAAAGGAAAAAATGATTTCTCCATTTTCACTGGTCATGCAGTAAAACTTTAGCATCAGGCATGACTTTTTAGTTTATTACGTCTTTGTTACCAACACAGTTTGCAGGCAGTATAGACATTCACCATTGAATGTACCTGAAAAATTATCATTGTACAACACCCAGTTCAAGAGACACAATGTCATAAACATTGAAATGCAAGAAAAACCAGGTTTCGCTTAAAATAGAGTACAGATTACCCAGACTATATTCATCTAGTGTTTCATGATGATAATATTTAGTGACTTTAAACTTTAAGCACAATTTCAGACCTTTCCAAAACTTCCTCTTACTTACGCGCTTAGTCAGATATCTAACATGTTAACTCATTTGTAAAGTAATCAGACATATGAAGTTGTTTTATACATGGGAGTATGATTCTTTAAAGAAACAGGGGTTTATGGTGGAGCTCTAAATCACTTCCAGTTACTTAAAATATTTGTGCTGCAGATCTAATCTAACATGAGTTTTTGTGCTCTGTTTGTGCTGTCTTACACTAGCTTCATTGTACTAATTTGTGGCAAAACTGTGTATAGTTTCTGTATCTTCCAGTACTGTACAAAGGGTACAGCATAATGATGGAAAAGATATTGATTTCTGACATATTACTATTTGTGTTCATTTCAATATCATTCATAAATTGTCAATGTTTGTGTAATTCGTGTTGCTACAGTGTTGGGAGAGGTCATAACTGCATTTGATCTTCCTGTAAGAGATATTTATTGTAGCTTTTCTAGCGAGAAAATGTTGTTCATCACCCAGCAGTAGCCACACTGTAAACTTTTCATGATGATCACAAACTCAAGCTTGATGAATGTTGTTATAGAACTGTGAAACACTAATCCATAGGAAAAATGACCTACTGTCTGGTCATGAAGTTGTAATTGACTTAAGTTTTGTTTTTAATTTTTAATTTTTTGCAACACTGTCAGATCAGCATTTTGTGTTGTAATCATTTCAAATAAGCCAGTTGTCATCTTCCAACTAAAGGCACATACTGAAATGGCTTCAGTATTGTTGACATCACAATAAAAACTGCTTACAGCCTGTGCCTTTAGTCTGGAAATGATACCTGGCTGCTTGAAACCAGTTGCAGCATTGTGAAATACTATTCTGATTGTGTCATAAAAACATATAAAAAATAAAAAGCACTAATCCCATAGTTAGTTAGAAACCAGTGAAGTTAGCCAATATGTACGCTTTCGAATTTGCAGACCACAGTTTGAGAATCATTAATTTAGCGTATTAGAGACTTCATCTTGTTGGACCTGTAGTTCAAACATCTCATGATTTGTAGGATGATATGATACTAATAAAGTGTTGTCAGCCTGAAATTTGGTTTTCAAATTCCATATGGTTTTCTAGGCAAAGTACTGTTGAAGAAGGAATGCTGCTGTCGTTCTGACATGAAAACTGTGATCAGTTGTCTAGGAAGCAATAATAGTGCTTTAAAGCTTACACAACAGTTTTCAGATTCACAAAGCACTGCCAGAGATGAAAGCCAAGCAGGGTGCTTGGGGTGGCGAAGGGGAAGGGGAGGAGGGAGGGAATGAATCAGTGATGAAAACAAGACTACTATGGTTTTAATCAATTTTGTTACATCCATGAGGGCTTGCTGAAAAGTAATGCTTTCAATTTTTTGTGATATTTCATAAAGCTTTTTAAATAAAACAAATTTATTAACATTTTAAATCTTCATTCTCCATGTCTACATATTTATTTCTTAATAAAACAGAAAGAAACTTCCACATGGGAAAAATATATTAAAAACAAAGATTCCAAGACTTACCAAGCGGGAAAGCGCTGGCAGACAGGCACATGAACAAAACACACAAACACACACACAGAATTACGAGCTTTCGCAACTGGCAGTTGCTTCATCAGGAAAGAGGGAAGGAGAGGGAAAAATGAAAGGATGTGGGTTTTAAGGGAGAGGGTAAGGAGTCATTCCAATCCCGGGAGCGGAAAGACTTCCCTTAGGGGAAAAAAAGGACAGGTGTACACTCGCGCGCGCACACACACACACACACACACACACACACACACACACACACACACACACACACACACACACACATATCCATCCGCACATACACAGACACAAGCAGACATATTTGAAATATGTCTGCTTGTGTCTGTGTCTGTGTATGTGCGGATGGATATGTGTGTGTGTGTGTGCGAGTGTACACCTGTCCTTTTTTTCCCCTAAGGGAAGTCTTTCCGCTCCTGGGATTGGAATGACTCCTTACCCTCTCACTTAAAACCCACATCCTTTCATTTTTCCCTCTCCTTCCCTCTTTCCTGACGAAGCAACTGCCAGTTGCGAAAGCTCGTAATTCTGTGTGTGTGTGTTTGTGTGTTTTGTTCATGTGCCTGTCTGCCAGCACTTTCCCGCTTGGTAAGTCTTGGAATCTTTGTTTTTAATATATTTATTTCTTAACGTAGTCACCCTGGCGACGAACACTTCTCGCCCAGTGAGATAAGTTTCTTGATACTGTCACTCCCGAATGTTTGACTTTATTGATGGTGCCCCCCCCCCCCCCCCCCCTCCATTTCCATTTGCACGTCTTCATCACTATCAAAGTGACGTCCTCGAAAGTATTGATTAGCGACTCCATGGAGTGTCCTGTGCACCACGACCAGATAATGGACATACTTGGAAGGAGAGACAGCGTTGATCGTATTTTGTTGTTTTATTAACCGCAAAATCGATTTTTGGTCACTTAGTGACCATCCTCAGTGCTGTAATATACAATTTACATTGGTAGGCACCGCTGTCAACAAGCTCTAAGCTTTTGCGGTTAATAAAACAACAAAATACGACCAACGCTGTCTCTCCTTCCAAGTATGTCCTCGAAGGTGTTCTTGAAGTTTGGAAGACAAATGAAAATCTGATGGGGCCAAATAGGGACTACATGTAGGATGATCGATGATAGTGAACTTCAGGTGTCAGATTGTTGCAGATGTTGCAGTGCTTGTATGTGGTCTGGCGTTATCATGCTGAAGGAGAGGGTGCTCCAAGTGTGGACAAACTCTTGAATTCAAAACTGTATCACAGCTTGCTGTCTCTCGCAGCGGTTCTAGGCGTGCAGTCCGGAACCGTGCGACTGCTACGGTCACAGGTTCGAATCCTGCCTCGAGCATGGATGTGTGTGATGTCCTTAGGTTAGTTAGGTTTAAGTAGTTCTAAGTTCTAGGGGACTAATGACCATTTTTTTGTCTCTCGCACACTGTCACATTTAATTTACATACCACTGTGTTACATGCAAAAATTGAGCCCTCTATTAGTAGAGGGCTGCAAATTGGTAGAGTTCAAGAATAAAGCTGTTAATAACATTAGTTTTATCTGAAAAGTTTTAAGAGTTTTCACATTAAAAATTCAGAGACATTACTTTCCAGCCCACCCTCACACATCTGTACTTTATAAGCAATCTTATGGTGCACTTGGTATTTTGTCATTAATATGGCAACTTTCAGGAGGAGCTGCAGTAAGATGCTCTCTGTAAAACTGATTTATAAGACAGTATTAAGTATCTAGGCCATTTTATGTTTTAGCCTCCCAGTGGCACCACCTCATTTTAGACACCTTCAGCGCTGACAGGATGATTTTTGTGCCTCAGTGACACAAAGGGCCATAACAGCGGTAGCACATCTACTAGTAGGGTCATCAAAGCTGGACGGGTTTCAGCAGAGGGATGCCGTGAAAAGTGTCTCACAAGTTAGGGCTTGGAGAGCTGTGTGTTTCCCAGGGAGCTCTGCTAGCAATGGTAGTGTGTGGATAGGCCACCCTGTGTTTCCCGAGGTGGGGACAGTCCAGTGCCATGAGACCCCTTCTACTCTAAACTCGAGGCATGCTTCAGGGACCATTATTAGACATGATGGTGGAATATTGTGTGTTACAGAGAAAAGGGGGGGGGAGGGGAGGGGCTTAACTTCACTGCCTGGAGCATGAGCAAGGCACACACCTCTGAAGGAAAAAAGAAAGAAAAAGTCCTCAACCTCAAGGTGTGCTATGTGTTTATAAGATGAATGGCTTTTGAGATTAGTCTCCAGTGGGTACTCTCTGGGCCATTTCAAACTGACTATCTGATCTTTTGAAATCAAAGGCCTATCCTGTTAGTTAAGAGTTGTATAACACTCTTAACTTTTGTAAGGGTATGGTTTCCTAGAGATCAACCGTGAGGAGGTAAGATACCAATAAATAATGTGTCACAGAATTGCGTAACTGTATGGGGAAAGCCAGTGGCACGTTGGAAAAAGACTAAAATGTTGGAATAAATGTTCACCACTTCAGCATTACTTGAACATATTCCTGCAGACTACATCGGTCTTAAAGTTAAACTACGTTTTACCAACCCAGCGCTATGCTTCAAATGTCAAAGATTTGGCGGCATGTAACAAGTGGGCTAGAATTGGAAATTGTGGAGGCTCAGTTAACAAATTGGACAACTCTTGTACACTTCCTCTGAAATGTATAACCTGCTCCAGGGATGATGCAGTATGGGGCAGGACATTTATCGTTATAACAAGAAAAGAAAAATTTAGGAGTTAGAGGCACATACCCTATGGCGAAGCTAAAAAAGCTTTAAAAGCTATGTGATCTCCGGTGTTCACTACTTGCAAATTGGCCTTTATGAAGTCAGTTGCTGAATGTGATGTCTCCACACAAACCCAGACTACAGTTTCAAGCGAAAGTACATGCAGTTGTCAGTGTACATGTCGGGGAAGGGGGAAGCTAGACTCAAACCTGAAATCTTTCAGAAGCCGTCGACGACGATGGACTTGGAACCTCAAGCTAATATCACTGCTCACCATCAGAAGCCCACTAAACTGTCCCCTCTATCCATGCAAGCAACCCCTCCCTTAAGTAAGGAGAAAGATGTTTGAAGTTGAAGTGGCAGCTAAACCATTGTGTCAGCGAGCAGTCTCCCTTTCTGGTAGTTTCTTTACTGTCAACGATATTGGTATCCATATGGAGACCCAGGCACTGTCGAATGTTCCCTCTGACCTCTTGAGTAAATCACCACTGCCAAGGGTCAACAACAAGGACATGGGCACGGACAAGGACAACCATCGCTAATCAATGGCTCCCACATGGACTTCCATATTGCAGTGGAACTTGAATGGGTACAAATCACATTTGGGAAAATTACAGCTGCTGCATCTGCTTACAAGAAACTCATTTTAAAGTCACAGACATGCCTGTATTAAGGGGCTACCACCTCTACAGATGCCACTCCTCTTCTTTCCCTCTTAACACAGCCATGCAGGCAGTAGCAGTGGAAGTTCTCACACCAGTTAAAATCACTGTGTATTGTTTACATCTTCCATCTCATGATCCATTGGATGCAGATGCACTGACAGAACTCCCTTGCACATTACTCCACCCATTCCTCCTCATGAGGGATTTCAATGCACACAATGTTCTGTAGGGTTCGGCTACCACATGTCAGAGATTGAATTATCAATTGCCTTGGTCAGATGACACACTTTTCTACAGCTACTGGGACCTTTTCAGCTATTGACCTTTATTTTTGCTCCCCAGGTATTGCAGACTTGGTCCAGTGGAAAATGGCCAGATTTGAATTCTAGTGATAACTTTCTAGTGTTGATTCATCTGCTGACTCAGACGGTGGTCAATGGGAGGCCATCTTCGATGATGGCCTGTCTCTTTGTGGAATGATGAATGTCATTAGGTAATCAAGCCAAGTGTGCAATTTTGTGGGAATTCAAACAACATCCATTTGCAGAAAACCTTTGTACCTTCAGATCTGTGAGAGCACAGGCGAGGCAAGTGTTTTAGCTGAACACTTCGTCACTGTGTCATCCAGACTATCTCCTGCCTTCTAGGTGTTATGTAGCACTGTGAAGATGAGGTGGCTCTGCTTCTTCTTGTCTAATGAGGTGGTCTAAAATATTTCATTCTCCATGCGGGAATTGGGATCAGTTCTGTATGTGGTAAGACACACTGCTCCAGGACAAGATCAGGCTAATTATGCCATGCTTAGTCAATAGTGGCCTGGAGCCAAAGGCAAGTGCCTATCTTATTTCGATCAGATCTGGTTTGATGGACAATACCCCACAACTTGGAAGGAGGTAATAGTAATTTCATTATGGAAACCAGGCAAGGATCATATTGATCATGAGAGTGTATAGCCCTTACCAGTTGTGTGGGTAAGACTCTAGAGAGCATACTCAACTGCCATCTTGTCTGGCTCATCGAATTCTGAGGTAATCTAAGCTGCTCCCAGTGTGGTTTCAGGCACTACTGTTCTGCCCTTGACTTCTTTATTCTATGGGAGACTGTGATATAGGATTCCTTCTTACACCAAAAGCAATTTGGTTGGTGTGGTTTTTCACCTGCAAAAAGATACACCATCACTTTGGAGGTATGGAGGTAAAACATCCTTCACCAACTTCATGAATGGGGGCTACATGGATGTCTGCTACTTATTATCCTGCCACTTCGTATCCTGTTCTTCCTCATGGAAAGATGCTTTTGATAATGCAATGGTGATGCCTCGTCTGACTGCTATGTTGAAGAGAAATGGGGGTGCTCCAAGGCAGTGTACTGTGTCACACAGTAATTGTTGTCAATGGCATCTCCTCAGCAGTCATTTAACAGGGTTAATACTTTTTGTCTGTGAATGACTTTGGAGTCTTCTAATCTTTCTCCAGTCTTAAGACAACTACAGCTGATCACGATGAGGCTGGAAGCTTGGGTTAATAAAACAGGTTCTAAGTTCTCACAAGAGAAGACTGCATTTGTCAATTTTTATGGTGCTCACTGAAGTTTTAACATTTTAAGGACAATGTGTGCTTTTAGTGCCTACTGTTTGACTCTAAGTTAACTTGGCTCCTGCACCTGAAGCCCCTGTAAATAAAGGGCTTCAAATTGTTAATATTTTAAAATGCTTCGGCATAAAGGTGTTGGACACTGACAAGTCCCACCTTCTGCAATTTTATGGGGTGTTTGTCAGATCATGATTAGATTCTGGCAGCATTGTTTATGGATCTGTCCATACTTACTGCCTTGGTTTGTTAGCCACTGTCCACCATGAGGGCAACCAGGTATCAGCTGCAGCCTTTTGGACCCCCCAGTTCAGAGTCTTATCTGCAGAGGCTGGTGAACCACCACTCTGGATTTGGTGGCGTCTTCCTCTGATTTGGCAGGTGCTGAGAATCTTGATTTCACTCCATTCGTTAGCATTTACAGAGGCAATCTATCTGAACTTTAAGTGACTGTTCAGGAACTGGTCCCATGTGTCCAAGTCATTCACAATACTTGTTACTGACTGTGTCAAGGATCTCAATAAATCGGACATCAGAATTCAAGCCAGGAATAGAACAAATTGCCACCTTGCATCTTCAGAGGTCGAAAGTGATTATAAGCATGACTCAGTACAAGAAAATTTGTACCTCAAAATACATTTTTACAATTCTGTTTTGTTCAGTTTAAAGTATGTACCACATTTTTATAGCTGTTTGTATGGGTGGATCCAGCAATAGAATTCCCTCTGTTGTTGAACTGTTTTCCCTGATAGATTTTTCAAAGTATGCCTGCTGGAGCAATTTACAAATTATGTATAGAGTTTATGGCATTATGACTGCTATGGAGTGGATTCACAAGCATCACTGTACAATGTTTCTCATCTGTTTCGACCCCCATAGTGTGTGCTAGAAGCAGGTGGCCAAATATATCCATTAGACCAGTTGATTCAGCTCATCCACGATACCTTACCGTGGCTTCAACACTGTTGCAAGGAGGCGGTCTTTGGCTGGGTACATGGACACAATGCGGTACAAGGAAACGACACATCCAACAAAGAAGGATGTCGTGATTGTGTTTTAAGTCAATGTGCTATCCCGTTAAATGCTGCCATCTCATTATCTGACAGATGACTCGAGCAATGTTTCAGTGCTAGTTTGACAGCCCTACTTTCAAGATGACTTTGTGTGTCCTGACTGTGAATTCAAAGCCCTGTAGGATCTGTTTCTTTTTTCTCAGATTGCTAAATGGGATTTTATTTTCAAATTTTTGGAGTGCTTAGTGCATTTCCCTGCCTGCAGTAATTTTGACTTCATACAACTCTTCTCAGTATAGCATTAGCTCCTTCGATATATTTACTTTTTTTTTTTTTTTTTTCTCCCATCATCATCCAAAGTGCGTTGTAAAATACTCAAATTGTTCAAATTGTAACCATTAATATCAAACAGTTTCATCCCCAGAGACAAGTATTTGATATTGACTGACCAAGTGATCTGCACTCTAAATATTTTGCCCATAAAAAATGGCATTATGAGGGCTACGACTGTTGATAAATATAAATAAAACAAGTTTTTTACCTCGCTATAGATAAGTGACTGGTTGGTTGGTTGATTGGGGGAAGGGTACCAAACAGTGAGGTCGTCATTGCAATCGGATCAGGGAAGGATGGAGAAGGAAGTCGGCTATGCCTTTTCACAGTAACCATTCTGGCATTTACCTGAAGGAATTTATGGGAATCACAGAAAACCTAAATTAGGATGGCCAGAGGTGGGTTTGAACTGTTGTCTTGCCGAATGGGTGACTGATGGAGAAAACAGTGTCATTTATAAATCTACAATCAGCTTCTTGTTTTACTAACCGGTCAGAAATATTTTTCTACATTTATTAACATTAATTTATTGCATGTGTTAATGCACACTATTGCAGCCTTAAGATTGCCATTTCCCTTTCTGTGTTAACTATATGATCAATAGTTCAGACCTGTTTATTACAAGGAGATATGGGGTGTCAAATGGTTGGCCAATGCCCTCATCAGGCCTAAGTATATTCCACAATTCTTCTGTCAATATGGGTTTGATGTTGGGGGCTTGATAAAAATTTGCCAAAGCAATTAGAGGTTAAGGCAATATGTGTGTTATGTGAAGAAGAGCTTTAAATTTACTCTTCACTTCACTTAGTCAGATTTATTTTCAGATACAGTTCAATGTTTTGGAATATCTTCAAGTACACACTTTTAAATTTTTTTGTAAAAAGCATTTTGCGAACAAAGGGACCATTTTTGCACCATTGGAATGGCTTTGAAACAAGTAGCACAAGTATAATTAACTGTCCTCTAAAATGACGAGTTGACAACATCAACAGTCAACGGCACTGAAGAGATATTAACTTGGGCTTTACATCAAAATGGACACCAGCACCAAACTGATGATTCTTGGAACTTTAGTACTTGAGCATGCTTCACTTACTAGTCGCATAGCTAGTTGATTTGTCCAAGTGACCTGAATAATCTTTTCCCTCTTATGTGAGATGATTCAATACGTAGTCTAAATCGGTTGAAGTGAATGTTGGAATTATTTCTTAAACAGATCATGGCCACTTATTTTTATATCTGAGCCAATGATCCATTTTACCAAGTGACGTGGCTCAGAGGAAAGACACTTGTATGTGGAAGGATGACATTTTAAATCCCTGTCTAGCCGCTCATGTTTTCCATGATTTCCATAAATTGCTTAAGTCAAATACTGGGATGGTTTTATTGGAAGGGCACAGCTGATTTGCTCCCTCATCCTTCCCCAATCAGAGTTGTTTCCTCCATCTGTAATGATATCATTATTGAAAGGACCTAAAATACTAATCTTCCATCCTTTCATAATAGGTTTCTCAAGAATGAAATGTTGAAACTCTAACCTTCCTTCCCAGTCCCCACTGTCCCCCAATATCTTCATTTAGTAATGTAAAATATTGTTGGTTCACCTTAGTTAAAGCTTTTTTAATAAACTAGAAGTTTTACATAATGGTTGATATCACTTACTTTACTGATACTTTGTCAGACACAAATGCTGAGGATGTCATTTGCCGAAAGCCATATCATACAGGTGAGACTCTTAGAACATACTTTACCCAGGTATGGAATTTAGCAGTTGAATCATAGGTTCCTGTAATCAACAGCATAAGAAACAAATGTAAGCTGAGTGCATCATAAATGTCTCTTTAAGTGAACTCATCAGATGTGAGAAAAGATCATACCTTGTAACTGTTTGCTAAGATAATTGGCTGTCAGCCAGAATTTTAAGTTGGATATTTTTATCTTCCCAACCTACCTCCCACAAACCTTAGTTTCCGAATAAAAAACTATTTTGGTCAGCACATGAGTTGAATGTATTTGATAATATTAAACTTTGAACAGAGTTTGTGATCTGTTAACCATTCCACAGAAGACAGGTAAAGCATAATTACTGTGGTAAATGTTGACATACTTTTTTGCACAAATCTTACCTATAAGATCAGACTTTTGACACAAAGTACCATTTTTTTAACATACAAAAAGTGTAACCCATGTGAAGATAATATGAAACAAGAACTTCACAATCAAATATGAAACTGAAGTACCTAGATGTGGCATATTATATGCCAGGTTCAGCAGCTTACCTTCCCTCTTAAAAGATCAGCATCACTGAGCTATAGATTTTGGGAGAGAACCATATGTGTTGTATCTTTTGTGAAGAACTTTGTTTTTAGCTGTAACTGTATACTTGCAAAAAGTTTCAGACTAGCTATTGAAAAGTTCGTCGTAAGGCCTCAGTTGATCCTGCAACTTTATCTGCATTTAAGAGGATCTAGACATTTATCAGCACTTCACATTTCTTAAAAACACAAAATCATACCATAATTCTGTTCCACGTGTAGCTGCAAGTCCCATCCACCACAATAGTGACATCTATTTTGTTTGGCAGTTGCAAAGAGAATCTCTTAATAATGAATTTAACACCTTAGTTCCATGTGTATCATGTTTGCAACAAAATTACCATCAGAATATCGAAATCCATCTTCATTCTCTGTATTTTTTATTGTACCTTACCCTCAGAGCACATTTCCATATATAAATCTGATGCTTATGCAGTTATTGGAGTAAAACTTGTATTAGTATTATTTTTCGTAGAATTATCATTACTGCCTCTTTAAATTGTGTAGACTTTATTTTTAACAGATATTTTCAAAAATGGAATAATTGCAGAGCTGTACTTCAATTGCAATTTTAGTGCTCTTCTGAAACCTTGAAACATGGTGAATATTTTTCGAAAAAGTAAAATAAAAACACTGAAAAGAAAGTCAGTAGAACATTTGTTAACAGAAATTCTACAAACACATGACAGTGATTTAATATGTTTCAAGAATTCATGTGCAGCAATTTTTGACTGTGTGTGTAATACTTTTTGAACAGTTATGTGATGATGACAGGCATTGGCAATAAAACATACAGAAATGAAACTGAGTTGTTTCATACTTGTCTGGGGTATCAAAGAATCTCGATCTCTCTATCTTTAAAGCACGCATGTTGGCATGTGTGGTTGTTACTTCGAAATTAATAAAGTTAAATGTGCACCTTTAAAGTTGCATTTCTTGCACACTGTTTCAGTGCTCACCTCCCATTGCATGTGTTGTAGAATTCAGTGTTATAAAAGATTGAACTGCTAATTGTTTTCCTTGTACTTGCTGTTAACAACTTTAATAAAAGTCAATTGTCTCTTGGTAGTGTAATTAAACCCAGTAACAAAGTCTGGAATTGAATGCTTGTGCATTTTTAACTAATAATAACTAACCTTTTGAGAAATGAAATTGTGCCCATAGCGTTAAATCGAGAAATATTTACTTGCAGCTGGAATCGTGAAAGGTAGTTCGTGCTTAAACTTGTAATGTTCGAATTATGTGTTTAATTATTCAGTTCCATGCTGCTGGAGCAAGCCCTGTGGAATTTGTCCAAGCTGTTGTCGAAATACAGTCCATGTCTACATTGGCAATCCAGCAGTTTTGTCTGGGTATGTTCCGTATAGTTACAAAATTGTTTTTGCAGTATCATACAGTTTGGTCTGTTTCAGTGGAACAAATGCTGCTCACCAAAGAAAGCTTAACTTGAAAATTCAGTATTGATAAATTGCCAAACCTGAAAAAGAAATATTAATGGCTTGGTTTGCCTCCCACTTCAGGATCTAAAATGATACATAAAGAACTCCAGTATGTGATCAATATTGTTTTGAGGTGCAAACTGATATACTCGGTTGTGTAACATAGTGGTATGATTGGGTAGTGGAAGTGTATTTGGTTTCCACAAACCAGGGAGAATCATTGTAGTAGTAATAATTCAACCAGTTGTCAAATGTACTAAAACTTAGTCAAAATGTAAAAAGACAGGACATGGCATAGCTAAAACATTGATACAGTCTCGGACAAAGAAGATATTTTCAAACCTGTACATGTTTGAAACTTACAAAATTGATATCAGTTTGATATGGCTGAAGTGATATCTATATGGCAATAAACTATACAAAACACGAACACAGCAAACATAAGGGTGTGTATGGTGTTAATGATATTCGTGTAACATAAATACCTTTCTTCTTGCAAAATGGCTCTTAATACAGCAACAGTGTGGGGACAGGGCTACAAGCACCATCACACCTTCCAGCAAGATTGCTAATGTGCTCTGTTCGGCTTAGGTTGTGTGTGTGTGTGTGTGTGTGTGTGTGTGGGGGGGGGGGGGGTGGGGGGGGGGTGTGTGGGGGGGGTGTGTGTGTGGGGGGGTGTGTGTGTGTGTGTGTGGGGGTGTGTGTGTGGGTGTGTGGGTGTGTGTGTGTGTGTGTGTGGGTGTGTGTGTGTGGGGGGGGGGTGGGGGTGTGGGGGGTGTGGGGGTGTGGGGGGTGTGGGGGTGTGTGTGTGTGGGGGTGTGTGGGGGTGTGTGTGGGGGGGTGTGTGTGTGCATTCTGGATGTGATTGGGGGGGGGGAGGGGAGGAGAGAGCTGTGTCACTCCATCTGCTGAATTACTGGCTGCTGAAGATGTTAGTCTGAGACAAAACCTAGATGGCTGACTGTTGTCTTGGAAGATGAGCTCTTCAAATTATACATCAGTGTAAACATGTACATGATAAGCACCAACTGTGTAATCTCCGTGTACTTGCATAGTAATCATTGTACATGGAAAGGCATGGTGGGCTGTTCTTCTGTGGGAATTCTTTGTACATTCATCACCAATTCGAGCAGTCTTATTTTGTGTGTAGGTAGTACGCAGTTGACTGTTGTTGTAAGTGATGAAAATGAATTGAACTGGAAGTGGTGCATATGGCAGATTTTTGTGTCATCACAATACTGACAGCATACTCATTGTTGGCGTCAGTTTTTTAAATGTTTCCTGAGTTAGTGACAGTTTGCACAGTTTCATTGATTGATGGGAACCTGTTATTTGGTAGAGAGTGTTTTTACTATATGAATCTTAGGCAGAAAGGAAATGGATGATCTCTCAGTGATTTAGAGAGACATCTAACGTAAATGACTGACCAGTTGAAGGTGGTTAATATGTATTAAGGATCCCATTAAACATTATGTAGCACGAAAATGCCAGATTACAGTAGCTGAATATATTGTAGGAACTGCACTTACCTCAGCAGCAGATTCTAGTATATCATTTGCATAGTGTGGTGTTAAGACATTTCCTTAACTGTAGTGTGGAAGTTAGTTTAGTTACCTTACACAGGTCTTGAAATTTATGGTAGCCATAGGATTTCGATGAAATCTGCTCTACTTTGTAAGAATAATTGGGGAACTCTGTGAAGGAGAAGTAGAAACTCAGATTTTGATAACTAATATTAATGAACAAGAGAGTTATGAAATGCTGCCAAAATGAATGGTATGGTGCTCAAGGCACAAGTTTTAATATTTCAGAGGTGCAGGATTTTAATTCCTGTGGTATGGTATCTAGTGTCAGTGAGACCTCAGATCATAACCTCCCTTTCCAGTACTAATACCCACTAGTGCTGTAGGCACCAGTTGGTAGACCAATGTCCTATAAAATTAGTATAAGGGACAGTCGGATAAAGACGAGACTAATGGAAAAAAAGTAAGTAAATTGTTTATTATTTCGAAAGTAATCACAGTAACCGTAAATTCAAGATCATGTTGTTGTTGTTGTTGTTGTTGTTGAGAAGGGACACTCAAATGAAAAAGATATATGGAAAACGGTGAACTGTTCATTATTTCAAAAGTAATTACCATAACTGTTACTATATTTATCCCACTGTGACACACGGCAGTCAGTGCCTTTATGGAAAAATGTTTGCTTGCCTACAAAACCATGATTATATCCAGGTGTGCAAATAAATGGCAATGAATGTCTTCCTTCAGCATACAAAATCTATGGAAATCGCATGGGGAGAGGTCAGGACTGTATGGATGCTGTATAAAGGCTTTCCAGCAAAACTTTTGCAGCATAGTGGCCCAGCTCGCATGTTGCCAAGGTAGCAAAAGTTTTGCTGGGAAGCCCTTTCACATCCTCCATACAGTCATAATCTCTCTTCAAGCAATTTCCGTATTTTCAGAGCCCTGAATAAAAATGTTCGTGGCTGTTGATTTGCTGCAGACAAAGAAGAGAAGCGTGCCCGGGTACAATTGTTTCCGTAAGCAACCGCAAACATTTTCCCATGAGGGCATTGACTATCTTGTCTCTCATTGGGATAAATGTATTAATGGTTATGGTGATTATTTTTGAAATAATAAATAGTTAACTTTTCCCCCATCTTCTCATTTTCATTTGATTGTCTGACAATGACACAATGATGAATGCGATTTTGAATTTATTCTAAGCCTAGAAACTCATTTCTGTTTTGCACAATGATCTTATGTAATTTTTTTACTAATGATGTTGGCACTTACAATTTTGTACTTTAGTAATTTGAGTGAGTGTAGTCCAGTTTGTTCTATATTTTTTTAGATCCAGGGGGTGGTGATGTTGAAGATGGAGGTGGAGGAGATGGGAAAACAGCAGACTCGCTAAATGTTAGTGGCAGTTTTCCAGCAGATCATGATGCTAGTCCTAAGCCTTTATCAAGAGCAAAGGAAAAAAGAATTAACAGATGTGTTCCTGTACGACAACCCATTACTGAACACGTTAACAGGTGATGATAATCAAATAGCAATATTGTTTCATTTTGTATGTGATAAAGAATGAAATTGTCTTTAAGTGCCTACAAAATCAAGGTTGGAATTTTTGTATGGTACTACTGGCTATGATTTTATTTAGGATTTTATGTTTTGGGTCCAATAAATATGGCAACTATTGCCAAGGAAGTAATCATTTAATAGTGTGAAGTTTGGTAGAGAAGTTAAAGTATTTAATTACTGTTCAGAATCGTGCTCCTTGTTTCATTACCTCCAGATTTGAAACAAATAATTAGATATTAACTGAGCCACATATTTAAAAATAAATTCTGTATTTCAGGGCAAACCACATGAACAAAGGGAAACAACAGCAACGTGACCGTAGAAAACTCCGTGAAAAGAGGCGCAGTACAGGAGTTGTTCATTTACCTTCAACAGAAGTAAGTTTTCTTAAAGAATACATATCTTAGAGCTACATCTGACTTCAGCTTTTTGCAGGATAATGTAATGTTCTTTAAGGAGTAAGAAAGATAGTGAGAATTACTTCCTACTATAGTTTTTTCATGGTGTCATGACCTTAACTGTAATGGGGAATATAAACACTAATGACAACAATTTTACTTGAACTAGCAACTATTTTTTATTATTTTTGTATATCATTATCCGCTCAAAATCTTCGTTAGGTATTTGTTACTAGCTAACTTGTGGGAACTTGTAATTGGGTGCACAACAGATACAGTAAAATTGAAGAGGGGGAGTAAAGCTGTGTGTGTAAAACTCATTTCCATGTGTTCTCTACACTTTTGACAGGTAAATTAATTTACAAAAATCCACAGTAGTAGACATGACTGTAAATTCAACCTTGTCATGTTAGTCCTGTGTATCAAGGTGAAGTAAAACCCAATGCAGACTACACATACGTCATATCATTGAACATGTCATGGTACCTTTAATTGAATATATTTTGTTACTTAGGCCCTATATTTTTTCAATGTGTGGTGCTAACCAAGATGGAATCCAGGTGTTCTGGAACACATGTTGCAGTAGTAAACAGTTTCCCGTCTACCACCTTTTACCTTTGTTACTGCAAATAGTACAATCCTTACTGTTACGTTTTTCATTGTAGTAAATGAAGTGTGACTGCTTTGATAGTCTCTCCTCATCATTGACGGTAGATTGTATTTCCCTCTTTTTTTTTGTTTGTGTCCCATACACTTCCAACCAGAGCACCCCCTGAGGGTTAGAATAAGCCCGAGGTATTCCTGCCTGTCATAAGAGGCAAGTAAAAGGAGTCTCGCATCTTTCAGCCTTTATGTGATGATCCCCAGTAGGGCCCGATATGCATTTTTCAAAACTTTCCCGAAGAGTGAGCCCATTTTCTTGTCGTGGCATTGCAGTCCCGCTCATCCTCCATCTCTTGAGCGAGGACACCTTCCTGGGTGTGTTTTCCTCCATCTACTATGCAGTGTCATTTCCTGCACTGCCGATGACCATGGAATTCTTTGCACCTCATATCCAGCACGGTAGCCAGTCCGTTCCGGTGGGGCTGCCATGTACCCTGTTGGTTGTAGCCTCCTCACTACACAGGGATCCATCAACTGATGCCTGTGCTGTTAACTCCCTACATATGCCAAGGAGTAGATGCCAGTCACCCTGGGGCATTGGGACTCCTGGCAGTGGCCATCCTGCCACTGGGGTGGTCCCCTGGTTGGAGTGGGGTGGCATCAGGGAGGATGATGTGCACCACGTCATCACTTGCTGGTGATCAAACACCAGCAGTCCCTGAGCATTCAAAGTCTCAGTACACTGCAAGGAAGTGTGATCCTAAATTGTTCCCCTCGTTGGCCACACCATGAGAAGAACGCCAGGTTAAGGATGGCAACTAACCTTATTCGGCCCGGTACCTCATATGTACGAGAGTTGGTGTGATTCCTTTATCTTGATAAAGCCTCAGTTTTTTGTAGAGCATATAGAGGACAAGTTTGGGGAGGTGGAAGGCTTGTCCAAATGCAGTCAGGGTCAGTCTTGATAAAAACGGCATCCTGTGCCCAGTCATGGACATCATTCGCTTGTGACAAGCTGGGGATGTTCCCCTTACCATCGCGCCTCATAATAGCTTAAATATGGTGTAGGGTATTATATTCCACAGGAACCTTCTTTTGCAGTCTGACGACAAGCTGCGCGCCAACTTAGAGTGACAAGGAGTTCATTGCGTGCAGCGCATCCATTGGGGTCCAAGGGTTACTCAGATTGCCACTGGCGCCTTTACCTTGGCCTTTCAGGGTGATACACATTACCCGAGAAGGTCAGGGTGATTGTCTACTGCTGTGATGTCAAGCCATATATCCCTCCCCCAATGCGTTGCTTTAAGTGCTGGAAGTTTGGCCATATGTCTTCCTGCTGTACTTCCAGCATCACATGTCGAGACTGTGTACGTCCATCCCATCCAAATACTCCACGCGCCCCGCCTCCCATCTGTGTCAACAGTGGAGACCATCATCCACCTTGTTCGCCAGACTGCAGGATTTAACAGAAAGAGAGAGAAATCGTGGAATACAAGACCCTGGACCGACTGACCTTCACTGAGGCTAAGAGAAAATATGAGCGCCTGCATCCTGTTGTTACGACCTCCTCATACGCCGCCACTATGAGAACAGTTGTAGCCCCATCAGTTCTGCAAATTCCGGTCTCTCGGAGCCAGAAGACTACACCTGTCTGCTTGATGGTAGGGGGGCCACTGCTGCCCCCCCCCCCTTCCCCTTTGCTCCCGCACAGCCTACCTTGGGAGCACTGCCTCCCCAACTTTTGGGGACACCAGTCTTCACTTCTCAGCCAGCTCCTCTCGCCAGGAGGGGGTCCCTTGGGTCACTCCCTTCCCAATTTTCTGCTAATGGGAAAGATGATGCAAACATGTGGCTGAAGTGCCAGAAAGTAGCTGGTCATAGGGCTTCACGATCACCCTCAGTCCCGGAGACTGAATCAGTGAACCCCTCCCAGCCAGAGAAACCCAAGGAGCAGTGGGAAAAGTACAAAAAGAAGACCCCTAAGACCAAGGAAATTGCGGTGACACCGACACCTACACCATCACCACTACCTACAAGCTCTGCATCTGGGGATAAGGTGGAGATTCTGGTGTCCGCTGAGGACCTAGATCTTGCTGGACCCTCACACACAATGGATATAGACTGCTCCGGCAATAAGTCGGTGGCAGCAGCTGACCCTGAGGCGTAAACTGCCTCATTGAATGCTCCGTGCCTTCCTTGTCTCACCATGATAGCATCCTCCATTGGAATTGCGGCAGTTTTTTCCACAGTCTGGCTGAGCTACAGTAACTGTTGAGCTTTACACCTGATTTCTGCATTGCCCACCTCGTTCCCGGCAATGCGGACCCTGCCCTCCATGGCTATGAAGGACATTACAGGAACCGTAGTGGCTATAATAGTGTCTGGTGGAGTTTGCATTTATGTCCTAAACTCAGTCTGTAGTGAAACTGTGCCCCTTCGATCCCCTCTTGAAGCTGTGGCTGTCAGCATAAGGATCACACTGGAGATAACTGTAATGTATATCTTCCTCCAGATGGTGCAGTACCCCTGAATGTATTAGCTGCACTGATTGATCAACTCCGTAAACCTTATCTATTTTTAGGAGATTTTAACACCCTGTGGGGTGGCTCTGTGCTTACTGGCCGAGGTAAATATATCAAAACTTAACTGTCTCAGTTTGACCTGTGCCTCTTAAATACTGGGGCCGCCAACATTTCGGTGTGACTCATGGTAGTTACTAGGCCATTGATTTATCCATTTGCAGCCCAGGATTTCTCCCATCTATCCACTGGAGAGTACATGATGACCTGTATGGTAGTGACCACTTCCCTATCTTCCTGTCACTGCCCTGGCATCAGGCCCATAAATGCCCATCCAGATGGGCTTTAAACAAGGCAGACTGGGAAACTTTCACCTCTGCGGACACTGTTGACAAACGGTAACATCAATATGATGATTGAGCAGATGACTACAACAATTGTTACTGTGGCAGAAAACGTGATCCCTCGTTCTTTAGGGTGCCCCCGGCGTAAGACGGTCCCTTGGTGGTTGCCGGAAGTTGCTGCTGATGTTGCTGTAGAGCTTGCCGACACTAACTGCCTCAGCACCCTTCCCTAGAGCACTTAATAGTCTTTAAGCGGCTCCGTGCCTGCATTCGCCTGATTATAAAACGACTGAAACAGGACTGTTGAGAGAGGTATGTGTCGACCATAGGGTGCCATACGTCACCTTCCCAAGTCTCCACGAAGATCAGACATCTTTTTGGGTACCAGATGCCAACAGGTGTCCCTGGCGTTAACATAAATGGTGTGCTCTCCGACTCAAATGCGATTGCCGAGAACTATCTTCCAGCCTCTGCATCAGAGAACGACACCCCAGTCTTTCGCACCCTCAAATGGCGTTCACTACACGCCACAGTGAACCATATAACGCCCCATTTACAGAGTGGGAGCACCTCAGCACCCTTGTACATTGGCCTGACACAGCTCCTAGGCCGTATCGGGTCCACAGTCACATGATTAAACATTTCTCGTCTGACTACAAGCAATATTTCATCATCATCTTCAACCAGATCCAGTGCCATGGTGTCTTCCCATTGCAATGGCAGAATAGCACCATCATTCTGGTGCTAAAACCTCGTAAAAATCCACTTGATGTGGATAGCTATTGGCCCATCAGCCTCACCGCCGTTCTCTGTAAGCTGCTGGAATGTATGGTGTGTTGGCGATGGGTTGGGTCTGGAGTCACGTGGCCTACTGGCTCCATGTCAGGGCAGTTTCTGCCAGGTTCACTCTACAACTCATGATCTTGTCCCTCGAGTCTGCCATCAGAGCAGCCTTTTCCAGACGTCAACACCTTGTAGTCATCTTTTTTGACTTATGTAAAGCATATGACACGACCTGGCAACATCATATCCTTGCCACAGTGTATGAGTGGGGTCTCTGGGGCCCGCTTCCTATTTTTATCCAAAACTTACTGTCGCTATGTACTTTCCAGCCCAAGTTGGTGCCTTCCATAGTTCCCCTCATATTCAGGAGAATGGCGTTCCGCCAGGTTTCGTATTGAGTGTATCTCTGTTTTTAGTGGCCATTAACGACCTAGCAGCAGCTGTAGGGCCATCAGTCTTCCTTTCTCTGTATGCAGATGGCTTCTACATTTTGTATTACTCCTCCAGTACTGGTGTTGCTGAGCGGCACCTACAGGGAGCCATTCACAAGGCGCAGTCATGGGCTCTAGCCCCACTTCCAAGTTTTCAGATGCGAAATCATGTGTCGTGCACTTCTGTCAGGATTGTACCATTCATCCAGAACCTGAACTTTATCTTAATGATGAACCACTCACTGTAGTGGAGACACATCTATTCTTAGGGCTGGTTTTCGATGCCCGATTTTTCTTTGGTCCCCCCTCCCCCCCCATCCCCCACCCCCACCCCCACTCTCGTTGCTCTCGGTATGCTCCTGTTTGCTTTAAGTGCTTTGTTAAGCTTCTATTTAACAGCTAGGTTTTGACTTCTTTTGAATCTGAGATAAAGCTTGTTCTATTTACAGAACAGTTTCTAACATAGCAGTTAAACCCCAGTGGTTCTTTGCCATCTCTTTAGGCTTTGCTTGGAACATGCTTCTCCAAGACAAATTGAACAGTGCTTTTGGATTTCTTTTTTGTGTTCCACATCTTCATCCTCACAACTGAATTTAATGTATGTAATTTAAATTTTACCAGCATTCTAAAGTGATTCTATTTAGTGAAGTTTTCCTTACATATTGTACAGGTCATGCACTGCATAGCATCATAGTCCTTTGACAGTAATTTTAGTGTGTTATATTTCTTCCTGACTCTAATGTAATTCTGAAATTGTGCACACAGGTGATTGCAGATGCATTGGGTGCCATTGCAAGAAATAATTCCATGCTACTTCCATCTGTTGGCCCAGTTTGCTTGTAGTACATATACATCATCCAGTTCGCGATATTTGAACCACAAAGCAACGTGGTACTTTTACATGCATAGACGATGGCCAGACGTTAAAATCATGTTAAGTGATAGAAAAAATACTGGGGCCAAATAAGAATGGTCATGAACCCTTGTTATATTGTCCAAAAGTCAGCCAGTTCTAAGACATCCGAAATGGATTCCCGCCCCCCCCCCCCCCCCTGCCCCTTGTGGCAAGTTTCTAAATATTGAGGAATTGTGAAATATTGGTATGGCATAAGTGTACTTCCGAAAAACGTGCAGTAAGAAAGAGAACCTAATTATCTGCATGTGTTTTTCAGTATGCTAACAGATAACAATGTTGTTTTTGTTCCAGTCTACAGGTGGGAGCACTGGTGAGGATGAAGACGAAATTCAGTCAGTTACAGCGGAGACACGCAGGAATACACAACATAATGAACATGTTGATCGTGAACCTGCAGAGGTAAGATATCTGGGTAAATAGAATAAGTTCAATTTTGAACATGAATTACTGTGCACTTGTAGAACATTTTGTTGGTTATATGGTTTAAATCGTCCTCTTTTTCTTGATTATGATGCTAAGCAGATAGTATATGAGAAGTCTTCTGTTGTATTTTATCTGTCGCTGGCTTTGCATGTTGAGAGATCATTTAAGCAATGCAAATTATTGGAATGAAAATTTCTTATTTTATTTGTTGGATGTTTTGTTTAATATAGAAAATGTTAGAAATATATATTGTTATCATCAAAATAATTGAAACATGGGTGTTTCCAAACATAGCACCTTTATAAGATGTTAGGCGTAGAGAAAAAAGCATGCCGCTTTGACTCTTAAGTGCCAACAGATCGTTGGGGACAGTCGTGTGGACGAAGTTTTTCAAAATCGTGTAATATATTCTGTGTATGGTGAGCAGTCATGTCAAAGGCAGTGATGGCTTATACTGAACTTTGAGAGGCCACACTAAAAAAGTATAGCAGTGGGGATGAACCACAGTTGTCACAAAAAAAAAAAAAAAAAAAAAAAAAAAAAAAAAAAAAAATTATCGTGGAGATACACTGGCAAAAGTGATGTTAAAACTCCACATCTATGCAATGACAGTACAATGTGAGCTTCTGCAACTGGACTTGTGATCACTAGAAAGAATGTTGTATAATGACATAAATTGTTCCCAGACAATGCAAAACACATCAATGTGAGTTGATTAGTGTGATTATCTGAATCCTTCTTTACTTGATCTACAGCAGCATATAACATTTATGTATGATTGATACCAGGTCAAGCTTATCTATTAAATTGCATATTTCTTACTATTAAACATAGAGGTAGCTCTTTTGTTAATTTGATTAAGTAATTTTATCACCATCTGTCTTTAAATTCATTAAGATTAAATGATGTATCACAGTAAAGAAAATCTAGAAATTGCATTAGACGAAGTTCTTCCTACAATATAGGAATACCAACCTTTGACAGTGTGTGAAGTCGCACTTCTATCTCAATCTAGATACAGTACAGTGAACACGATTTGGCTCAAAATATTGAACAGCATCTGTGGTCATAGCAGATAATATGGCACCCATTTCTTGCTCCCTGTTGTGTACGAATTCGTACGCAGTGGTAAGGAGAGGTGGGCTACAGAGTGCGGCAAATGTTGGTGTACAAAAGCTGGACAGAAGCAGAAATAATTTGTCAACACAGTAAACAGAAGGTATATTTAACTTGTATTTGTACAAGCATACGAAGACTTATTACAAATAATTTAGCAAGAAATAGAGGCCAGTTCATTCAATAGCACTAAGGATGAGGCTCCCGTATGAAGGCATGAACAGCGGTGTTGGAGCTGCAACAAGGCAGCATCTGCATAGCATTACACAGTAGAGAGGCTCAAAGTGCGAGTGGACTGTGGCTGCCGCCGGCCATCCCACATCCTGGTGGCAGAAGGAGCTCGTAGTCCAGAGCCACTGGAGGTGTGGCTCAGCGGACGCGCACCATAGGTCCACCAAATCCCATATGACTGCTATTGGTGTCTGACAGAAACAGGCAATTATGTTGTGATGCCTGTGGGGGTCGTACTGATATGTAATAACACACTACCATCCTACCTTATAATGTAATTGCAGTTCTGTACAGAAAAGTCCTGTGTTGACACGTCACCAATCTCAAGAATCAATTCCCTCTTAATTCACATCTCAGAAGTGGTCCAGCATTGTGCAGTATGCTACATTCAGATGTTCAGATCTTAATGTCACAGCCAGATCATTACAAGTTAGGCTTGATGGTGTAATGAGATTCAGGCTGCAAGTGTTAAGACATGGGTAAGATCTGAAATGTGTAAAGTGCAGAAGCGTTTTCAAATTTTAGTGCTACCTCACCATTGACAGCTGGTGTGATAGAGAATCAGTCTCCGTGTGGGGTATGGGTGTTTTTGTTTGTGATTGACATCCACAGATCAGTGAGTCAGTATATTAAGATTGTTTCGTTGATAGACTTTATATTCAGAACTGTGACTGACTTAGTTCAGTGCTAGCTGAATAATACACTGTGATCAAAAATATCCAGACACCTGGCTGAAAATAACTTTCGTGGTGCCCTCCATTGGTAATGTTGGAATTCAATATGGTGTTGGCCCACCCTTAGCCTTGATGATAGTTTTCACTCTCGCAGGCATATTTTCAATCAGGTGCTGGGCGGTTTCTTGGGGAATGGCAGTAAATTCTTCATGGAGTTGTGCATTGAGGAGGGGTATCAGTGTCAATCAGTGAGGCTTGGCGTGAAGTTGGTGTTCCAAAACATTCCAAAGGTGTTCTGTGGGATTCAGGTCAGGACTCTGTGCAGGCCAGTGCGTTACAGGGATGTTATAGTCATGCAACCGCGCCACCACAGGCTGTGTATTATGAGCAGGTCCTCGATCGTGTTGAAAGATGCAATTGCCATCCCCAAGTTGCTGTTCAACACTGAGAATCAAGAAGGTGATTACTACATCAATGTAGGCCTGTGGTGTAATAGTGCCACTCAAAACAACATAGGGTACAAGACCCCTCCATGAAAAATGACACCATAACACCAGTGCCTCCGAACTTTACTGTTGGTACTACTCCTGCTGGCAGATGATGTTCACCGGGCATTCGCCGTACCCACACTGCGGCCTCATTGTGCACCATGATTAATCACTACACACAATGTTTTTCCACTGTTCAATCATCCAATGTTTACACTCCTTACACCAAGCGAGGCATCGTTCGGTATTTACTGGCGCAATGTGTGGCTATGAGCAACCACTCGACCATGAAATCAAAAGTTTTCTGACCTCCTGCCTAACTGTCATAGCACTAGCAGTGGATCATGACGCAGTTTGGAATTCCTGTTTGATGGTCTGGATAGATGTCTGCCTATTACACATTACAACCCTCTTAAACTGTCGGCAGTGTCTTGTCAGTCAACAGATGAAGTTGGCCTATAAGCTTTTGTGCTGTATGTGTCCCTTCATGTTTCAAATTCATTATCACATTGTAAACAGTGCATTTAGGAGTGTGGAAATCTCGCATACAGATGTATGACCCAAGTGACACCCAATCACCTGGACAGGGGGGGGGGGGGGGGGGGGAAGAAAGAGAGAGAGAGAGAGAATTTTGGATGCTCTTCAAAAATATGAAGCAAAACAAGTGAAGTAATTGGTTACTCAGTAGGTTCATCAAATAATTCAAAAAGTGAGGAGACACAGGGAATGTGTAAATATCATGCCATGGGCTGCCACATGTGCTTACACTGTATTTTCAGAAGCTTTCAAAGTTGATGGTTTATAGGAAATATGCCCTTCAGTGTTCAAGAAATGGACAGCTGAATTTGAAATGGCCATACGTCTCTGGAAGATGATCCATATGAATAACATCCCAAAGCTGCTATCATGAAAAGTTGAGAAATTAAACAACTTGGTATTTGAAAATCTAAGATTAAAGGCCTATGAAATAGTGTACATAATAGGTATATCAGATGGAATAGTGTGGTACAGGCCACATGAAAAATTAGCCACGAGTAAGCTTTGTGCAAGGCGGGTGCTTCATTTGCTAAATGCTACATAAAGAAAATATGAAAAAAGATATTTGGCCCATTTTAAAAAGAACTGGACAGTTTATGCATAAATTTATAACTGCTGGCAAGCCACAGATTCACTTTCGCATGTAAGAAATGCATGAATAAGATGAAACTTACTGACAGGGTAAAACAGTGGGCTATTGAATGTTACTAATAAAAGACCAGGGTGCAGATTCAAATTTGCCGAGTACTCAGTTTTCATCTTCTCCTTTTGGGAATTTCACAACAGTGATCACACTGCTGCAAAGTAAAATATTTAGTCAAGAATAGAAATTGTGCATAATTTTTGAACACTGTAAATATTTCCTCACAAGGATCCATGTTTATGCTGTTTTACTGGATAGTGTCTGAGAGCATCTTGTAAATTTGGTGTCAAAAAAGCAAGTTGAAAAATATGATGACACCATTACAATGAAAAGGGTGAAGAGAGAGAATGTGGTGAACTTCCTGGCGGTAATATCAAGGTTCCTCTGATAAACTTAAATTTTTACTTCAATATAAATCTTGTCGAACTTTTTAGATGTGATTGTTATCCTGTGTCCTATAGCTTTGTAACATGGGGTAGACAACTCCTTGACCTATATGTTCTACAAGTAATATTAATTGTGCCTAGTGCATATTATCAGTATTAAGTCAAACTGATTTACCAGTTTAAAAATATTGTGTGCCATTATTGATCAAAGTTCAATAGACATTTGATTAAATGACTACTGTTGTTCTAGGATCGTGTCACTCACAAACCATTCCAACAGAGGAGGAATAAAAGGTAAGGAGTATGTTCCCTATTCATAGTACTAACAATTAAACCGTATTGCCAAGTATATCACTACCTAATCAGAATTTTTATGAAGCCTTGTTTTCCCATTGTTTTTTGTAAAATACTTCTCCTGGATAATAAATGTGTTACACTAAAATATTTTTAACAAAGCTAAGATAAAATGTTTTCAGTTTTTGCAACAGTGTGCTCAGCCAGTACTTTGCTCAGACATAAATCCCTCTTATGCAAAATGCTGACATTTTGATACTGGCTCTGAATGCTTCCTCAACTGTCGATCTGTCTGTCTTGTACAAATCAAATTTCCATTTATATCTATGGGAAAATCCTTCACTGTTAGCGTGTTTGCTTAAAAAGGAGTAGTTAAATTTTAAGTGGCTAAAATGGCTTTCTACCCAACTATGTTTTGCCCTTTCTGCCTCTGGGTTGAGGGAAGTGTCGTAAGTAGTCAGTTAACAAAATAAGTTACATTGAGTGAGAATGCTTGCCATGACAATCAGAGCAGGATGGCATGGTACAGATTTCCTCATCTTAATTTAGTCAGCATGGACATCATTCCAAAATTTTAATATCCATGAATTGGGATAGCAAAATTTAGCAAGGTAGGTCATTATCACCTCTTGTCATGGTGTTATCTGATTTAGGTGGATTGAGAGGATGTTGAATTTTTAAAAAAAATTTGTTCTGGCCCTTCCAACCAATGTCCAGCCTCTCACAGTTTGCATCAACATTAATTCTTGGGTATCATTGGTGATCACGTACTCATCCTCTACAAAGTGAGGTTTATCTATACTCTGTTCCAAAAGTTGCTCATTCGTAATGGGATGCTGAATATTAAGGATAAAAGTAAGAATTGCTTCGTGTGGTATGTTTGCTGGAGGCCCGCATATGAGAGGTGGAGGCGGAGCTCCCTCCCGCTGTCAAAGGAGCAAGGCACAGTCATCTGCAGGATGTGACTTGTTGGCAACAGTGACACCTGTCGCTCAGGTTGTGAGGGTATCCACAGCTCATAAGGGCAGCTGGCAGAAGTGGTGATGGCTGCTAGCCTCGCATGCAGTTATTGTATTGGAATTTCAGGTTGTTTTGGTTTGGAACCAAACGGGAGTACCTCAACCAGAAGCTGTATCAGTTCTGTGATGATCTTGGCTTCAGATTTCTATACCTGTGTTATGGAGAGAAGAATTGTAGGATTCCACTTGATAGATCAGGGCTGCACTACACATAGGAAAGAGCTACTCAGGTAGCAGAGTATTTTGGGAGTTTTTTAAGCTAGGCAATAGTTTGAGGTCATTGATGAATGCTTATCAGTTCATATGCAAAAAGAGAAATCAGTCACATGCAATGTAATGGCACTTAAGCTGTCAAAATTTTGACAGTAAGTTGCTGAAGCATTCATAACAAAGATCCTGAATTTACTGTGCTCCAAGAAAGTTCTCACACTCAAATTATTCTTGAAATTGAGGACTAGGTGAAACCTGAAGTAGAAAGATCCAAAATATTTGAGACATGGAACATGTATTGGAAAGGCAGGTTAGGCACCATAGGAGGGGATTGTTCATTAATCGACCAAAATATTGTCTCTGTTGAGGTTGAAAAAGTGTCAGTGATGTTATCTGTGAGTGAGTAACCAGCCTAGGTGAATTAAAGTTAGCAAGTTAATCATCAGATATTTTTACTGGCCACCTGATTCTGCCTTAACAGTTGTAGAATCATTCCAAGAAAGTCTATGCTAAGTAGCGTGGAAATACCACAAACGTGCAGTATCAGTTGGAAGTGACTTTTAATGTATTGAGCATAGACTGGGATATCTGTGGATTCATTGCAAGTGGTGTGGTTAGCCAGTCTAGTGAAGTAGTTGTGAACAATTTTCTGAAAACTGTCTTCAGATAAGCAGTTGTTAGCATTCTATTCAATGAATGGTCATCATTTAGCTCCAATATGATGTAGAGGAATTACGGGCAAAGCTTAAACATTATTTTGAATTGTGATCTGGAGATGTATGTGCCAAGTAAGAGGATTAAGTACAGAAAAGATCCACCATGGTTTAATAACAAAATATGTAAAATGATGATAAAGTAGAGATTGTTGCAATCTCATATCAAAAAAGAATAGCAAATGTCGACAGACAAAAGTTAGTAGAAATTCGTGTGTCTAAAAAGATTGACAAGTGAGGCATACAACTTCCGCAGGTTACCTTCGAGGGATCTTGCCGATACCCAAGAAAATTTTGGCCCTACATATAAAAAAAAAAAACTAAGCGGGTCGAAAGCTTCCATCCAGCCACTCCTAACCAGTCTGGTGTGGCAATGGAAGACAGCAAAAGGCAAACTGATATTTCAAATTTAATCTTTAAACATATCATTCACACTGGAGGATTGTACAGGCATACTATCACACAGCGAGGTTGCGCAGTGGTTAGCACACTGTACTTGAAATCAGGAGGATGACTGTTCAAACCTACATCTGGCCATCCTGCTTTAGGTCTTCCGTGATTCCCTAAATCGCTTCAGGCAAATGCTGGAATGGTTCCTTTGAAAGGGCACGTCCGACTTCCTTCCCCAGCCTTCCATAATCCAATGGGATTGATGACTTCACTGTTTGGTCTCCTCCTCCAAATCGACCAACCAACCAGGCATACCGTCATTTGACTGTCACGCAGACTGCATTATGGAGGACTGAGAAATAGGTATCCTTGGCCTTGAGGAGCAACAGAAAGAGTAAATAAACAAATAAGTCACAAGGTGTGGATGAAGACCTCACTTGGTTTTGCAGATAATACTGTACGGTACTGACCCTTTACTTAGCTTGCATTTATCGTGAATCTCTTGCCCATCATAAATTCCCAAGTGGTTGGAAAAAGTGCAGGTGACTTCTGTATGTGAGAATGGTAGAAGAGAGGACCCACAGAATTAAGGACCAATGTCCTTAACATTGGTATTCTGTTGAATTCTTGAACATATTCAAAGTTAAATATAATAAATTTTCATGAGATGTAAAAGATTTAAAAAGCATTGCTCTTGCGAAACTCAGCTTGCCCTTTCCTTGCACAATAACCTGCGAACCATGTATGAGGGGCAACAGGCTAGATTCCATATTCCTAGCTTTCTGGGAAGTATTTGACATGGTGCCCCTCTGCAGACTGTTAATGAAGTCCCAAGAATATGGAATAGATAATCAGATATGTGAGTGGCTCAGACTTATTAAGAAATAGAAACTAGTACATTTTCCTAATCAGTAAGTGTTCATCAGAGACAAGGATATTGTCAGGAATGTTAGAGAGAACAATCTGATGGGCAGGTTGAGCCACAATCTGCTAATGTTTGCTAGTGACACTTGAGTATATGAGAAAGTATGGTTGTTGAGTGACTAAAATGATATAGGTTGAGTTGGACAGAATTTTTAAGTTTTTTTGGAGAATTTTGGAACCTTAAGGTCTTTCAGAAAGGAGACCCCATATTGAACACTTGAATGGCCCATTCCTCAGTACTGCTCAATTATTTGGAATACCCACCAGGATGGATTAAAGGAAAATATTGAAGCAATTCAGAGGCGTGCCACTGGATGTGTTACTGGTAAGTTTAGTCAACACTCGAGGGTTACAGAAAAGTTTTGTGAACTGAAATGTGAGATCCTGGAGTGAATGTTTTTGCCAAACGTTACTGAGAAAATTTAGAGGACAGGCATTTGCAACTGACTTCAGAATGAGTCTATTGCCACAGGCATACATTTCACGTAAAGACCATGAAGACAAGATATGAGAAATTACAGCTTCTTTCGAGGTGTATAGATAGTCTTTTTTGCAATACTCCAAATGCGAATGGAATAGGAAAGGAGATTTGCAGTGGTACATGGTACCTCTCAGCATCCACCATACAACTGCTTGCTTAGTATGTATGTAGATGGAGGTAAAAGTCCATTTTTGAAACTAGAAAGTTACAGTAAATTTAGTGTAAAAGTTGTAGTTCAGTTCTTACGAAGTTTAAAACATCCTGAGCTGGCCTGTGTGGCCAATGGAATAGGAAAGGAGATTTGCAGTGGTACATGGTACCTCTCAGCATCCACCATACAACTGCTTGCTTAGTATGTATGTAGATGGAGGTAAAAGTCCATTTTTGAAACTAGAAAGTTACAGTAAATTTAGTGTAAAAGTTGTAGTTCAGTTCTTACGAAGTTTAAAACATCCTGAGCTGGCCTGTGTGGCCAAGCGGTTCTAGGCGCTTCAGTTTGGAACCGCACGACCGCTACGATTGCAGGTTCGAGTCCTGCCTTGGGCATGGATGTGTGTGATGTCCTTAGGTTAGTTAGGTTTTAAGTAGTTCTGGGGCTGATGACCTCAGACGTTGAGTCCCATAGTGCTCAGAACCATTTTTTAAATGTCCTGTAGATTTGCAATGGAGTAAGAACATTTGTGTAAAACCTCTATTTAAAATATATATATGTTGGATAATTACTCGCTGAACGGAGCTTGTACTCCACTACTGGCAGTAATGTTGAAAACACCAGTTTACAGGTGCATTTATTCCTCGATAATTTTTTTTCTCCTAAAGCTATAATACTAAAACATACAGGATATATTGAGTTACTGATACATCTCAGCATTTTGCCCGCCTGTTTTTATTGCAACTTTTCTGGTTAAATTTGAAACTTCTTTCATTACTCTCTGCTTATGCAAGTGTATTTACAGTTAAATGTTAGTTGCTTTACAATAAGTAAGAAATAATTAAAGACAAAGTCTGCTGTTAATATACGTAACAGTAAAATGAAACTTTTTTTAAACATTCATACTCGATTTAGTGCCTGTTGTAGGGTGTTACAAAGAGTCCTTCTTGACTTACTTACAAACCCCAAATCATTGAGATATGCTTATATTCAGAGGAAAAATGCCATATATCAAATTCTGAGTTCTAGAATGTTAAGACATAGGCATACAGGTAGCATAATTGGTAGAAGTGATTCATGTTCATAAAACCTACGGCATTTAGTATGCACAAATACATCTACAAAATTATAAATCAGGAAGGCAAGTAACAAAAGAAGAGTGATATGAAAAATATTCAAAAGGGAGACTTTGTGACCAAAAGAAGAGGGAGAAAATCCTCACTAAAGGACAGCAAAAATAAAACTGTGGAAGATAGCTTAGAAGAAAGGGGGAATAAGTTACTGATAATACAGATTATGTAAGTCACAAAAGCTGTTGTCCAGACTCCAAAAGCGCTGTTTTTGTGAGGAGAAATCCAGAAGTGTATTGTAACAGTCACCCAGCCTCAGTTACACTTGCCGGGATGTAAGGCATTGTCAGTTTCTTATTAAGGCATAACTTAGTAACAGTGCTGAGTTCTGCAAAGTCCTAATAATGAGGAATACTCTCCTCGTGTGTTGTCATTCAGGTTTGTTTGTAACAGTTCAAATACATGCAATTAATTTTTACTTTCCTTTTTTGTTGTTGTTGCCACAACACTCTATTGTTTGCCAGTTAATCTGAAAATGCAATGAGAAATCAGGATTCTAGAAATAATACTTTGGCAGCACAATTTAGAAGTAATACTCTATCAGCCTTCCATGTCAGGATTTAATTTATTTGTAACCCATCTCTCTGATCATTTGTGTAGCATTGTCATTTAGCTTTCTGATTTTTACAATCCTTGACAACACACAGAAAAGGCAGAAGTAATTTTGGTATGGATTTCTGTACCTTTAAAATTTGTGCAGAGGTAGACAAAAGTACAGAAACGTTGTTGTCTTCAGTCCTGAGACTGGTTTGATGCTGCACTCCATGCTACTCTATCTTGTGCAAGCTTCATCATCTCCCAGTGCCTACTGCAACCTACATCCTTCTGAATCTGCTTAGTGTATTCATCTCTTGGTCTCCCTCTACGGTTTTTACCCTCCATGCTGCCCTCCAATACTAAATTGGTGATCCCTTGAGGCCTCAGAACATGCCCCTACCAACTGATCCCTTCTTCTAGTCAAGTTGTGCCACAAACTCCTGTTCTCCCCAATTCTATTCAGTACCACCTCATTAGTTGTGTGATCTACCCATCTAATCTTCAGCATTCTTCTGTAGGACCACATTTCAGAAACTTCTATTCTCTTCTTGTCTAAACTATTTATCGTCCATGTTTCACTTCGATACATGGCTACACTCCATAAAAATACTTTCAGAAATGACTTCCTGACACTTAAATCTAAACTCGATGTTAGCAAATTTCTCTTCTTCAGAAACGCTTTCCTTGCCATTGCCAGTCTACGTTTTATATCCTCTCTACTTCGACCATGGCCAGTTATTTTGCTCAACAAATAGCAAAACGCCTTTACTACTTTAAGTGTCTCATTTCCTAATCTAATTCCCTCAGCATCACCCGACTTTATTCGACTACATTCCATTATCCTCGTTTTGCTTTTGTTGATGTTCATCTTATATCCTCCTTTCAAGACACTATCCATTCCGTTCAACTGCTCTTCCAAGTCCTTTGCTGTCTCTGACAGAATTACGATGTCATCGGCGAACCTCAACATTTTTATTTCTTCTCCATGGATTTTAATACCTACTCCGAATTTTGTTTTGTTTCCTTCACTGCTTGCTCAATATACAGACTGAATAACATCGACTAGAGACTGCAACCCTGTCTCACTCCCTTCCCAACCACTGCTTCCCTTTCATGTCCCTCGACTCTTATAACTGCCATCTGGTTTCTGTACAAATTGTAAATAGCCTTTCACTCCCTGTATTTTACCCCTGCTACCTTCAGAATTTGAAAGAGACTATTCCAGTCAACATTGTCAAAAGCTTTCTCTAAATCTATAAATGCTAGAAATGTATGTTTGCCTTTCCTTAATCTATTTTCTAAGATAAGTTGTAGGGTCAGTATTGCCTCACATGTCCCAGTATTTCTACAGAATCCAAAATGGTCTTCCCCGAGGTCGGCTTCTACCAGTTTTTCCATTCGTCTGTAAAGAATTCGCATTAGTATTTTGCAGCCATGATAGCTGATAGTTCAGTAATTTTCACATCTGTCAACACCTTTCTTTGGGATTGGAATTATTATATTCTTCTTGAAGTCTGAGAGTATTTCGCCTGCCTCATACATCTTGCTCACCAGATGGTAGAGTTTTGTCAGGACTGGCTCTCCCAAGGCCGTCAGTAGTTCCAATGGAATGTTGTCTACTCCGGGGGCCTTGTTTCGACTCAGGTCTTTCAGTGCTCTGTCAAACTCTTCATGCAGTATCGTATCTATCATTTCATCTTCATCTACATCCTCTTCCATTTCCATAATATTGTCCTCAAGTACATCGCCCTTGTATAGACCCTCTATATACTCCTTCCACCTTTCTGCTTTCCCTTCTTTGCTTAGAACTGGGTTTCCATCTGAGCTCTTGATATTTATACAAGTGGTTCTCTTATCTCCAAAGGGCTCTTTAATTTTCCTGTAGGCAGTATCTATCTTACCCCTAGTGAGATAAGCCTCTACATCCTTACATTTGTCCTCTAGCCATCCCTGCTTAGCCATTTTGCACTTCCTGTTGATCTCATTTTTGAGACATCTGTATTCCTTTTTGCCTGCTTCATTTACTGCATTTTTATATTTTCTCCTTTCATCAATTAAATTCAATATTTCTTCTGTTACCCAAGGATTTCTACTAGCCTTCATCTTTTTACCTACTTGATCCTCTGCTGCCTTCACCACTTCATCCCTCAAAGCTATCCATTCTTCTTCTACTGTATTTATTTCCCCCATTCCTGTCAATTCTTCCCTTATGCTCTCCATGAAACTCTGTACAACCTCTGGTTTAGTCAGTTTATCCAGGTCCCTTCTCCTTAAATTCCCACCTTTTTGCAGTTTCTTCAGTTTTAATCTACACTTCATAACCAATCGATTGTGGTCAGTCCACATCTGCCCCTGGAAATGTCTTACAATTTAAAACCTGGCTCATAAATCTCTGTCTTGCCATTATATAATCTATCTGATACCTTCTAGTATCTCCAGGCTTCTTCAATGTATACAGCCTTCTTTCATGATTCTTGACCCAAGTGTTAGCTATGATTAAGCTGTGCTCTGTGCAAAATTCTACCAGGCGGCTTCCTCTTTCATTTCTTACCCCCAATCCATATTCACTTTCTACGTTTCCTTCTCTTCCTACTATAGAGTTCGTCACCCATGACTATTAAATTTTCGTCTCCCTTCACTACCTGAATAATTTCTTTTATCTCATCATAAATTTCATTAATTTCTTCATCATCTACAAAGCTAGTTGGCATATAAACTTGTTGTACTCTAGTAGGCATGGGCTTCGTGTCCACAATAATGCGTTCACCATGCTGTTTGTAGTAGCTTACCTGCACTCCTATTTTTTTATTCATTATTAAACCTACTCCTGCATTACCCCTATTTGATTTTGTATTTATAACCCTGTATTCACCTGACCAAATGCCTTGTTCCTCCTGCCACTGAACTTCACTAATTCCCATTATATCTAACTTTAACCTATCCATTTCCCTTTTTAAATTTTCTAACCTACCTGCCCGATTAAGGGATCAGACATTCCACGCTCCGATCGATAGAACGCCAGTTTCCTTTCTCCTGATAGTGACTCCCTCTTAAGTAGTCTCCACCTGGAAATCTGAGTGGGGGACTATTTTATCTCCGGAATATTTTACCCAAGAGGACGCCATCATCATTTAACCATACAGTAAAGCTGCATGCCCTTGAGAAAAATTATGGCTGTAGTTTCCCCTTTCTTTCAGCCGTTCGCAGTACCAGCACAGCAAGGCTGTTTTGGTTAGTGTTAAAAGACCAGATCCATCATCCAGACTGTTGCTCCTGCAAACACTGAAAAGGCTGCTGCCTCTCTTCAGAAACCACACGTTTATCTGGCCTCTCAGAAGATACCCTACGGTACGGCTATCTGTGTCGCTGAGGCATGGGGGGGACAGAAACATTAAAGCTGCAAAAACACCCACCATGTTTTGCTCTTGGGACATACTCATTCTGAAATTGGAAACAGTTTGCAACAAGACTCGTATGACCAAATGGCTTTCTTCCATTGTTCCATCTTCCATGTGTAATGGTTTCAGCAACACATTTTTGTGTTGTGGGCAATTGCTTCACTGACTAGTGGTTTTGGAATTCCATCCCGGGCTGCTTATTGAGCTCCCTTCGTTGTTTTGCTACTGACAGTATTATTTTCATTACACTCCTCTTCAAAGTCAGTCAGTCAGTCAGTCACACTTCTGCTTGCATTGTTCCTTAGCAGATATTTTTCCACTCTCTCTCTTTATGCAGTATAAGTCTTCAATAGGGTGCCTCTTGAAACACCAAACACTTCAGAAGCACCCACAATACGAGCACCACCAATTCGCTGTTATTCAAATTCACTTGTCTCCCACACAATGCACTCAGAACTACACAGGACAGTGTCCTGATCAGAGCTGACACTTGCAGTGTGCTGAGGACATTCCAGAGGTACTGTTCTTGGCAAAATAAATAGCTCAGCCTGCACACATGGCTACCATCGGCACTTACGTTCAAGCATGCATTCCTGATGGTGGTTTTTCTTGAACCCCTGTATATACAGTACTTTCAAGCCCAGATGTGTTTAATGTGACACATATCTGGAAACACACACTCCTATGATTTGACTATGTTTCTCACCATTGCTTCTGATCATGAATGGAGATTTTTGTCCCTCCTTGTCCAGTTCAATTTATTTCTTCCATTTGGTGTATTTCTAGAAATAATGATGGCACTGTGTTGTTCTTGTGAATTTTTGATTTAAATTTATATCTACTTTTATACTCAACTTTGTCAATGCGTAGCAGATGCGATATTACCTCTGTAACAGTGAAATGTGCCTATAAATTTAATAAAAAGTTTTCTTTTTCCTTTTATAATATTTCAAAAGTTGTAATACTTTTTTGGTTAATTACTTGTGGTTCTTATATACTGTATTAATTGTGATTATACTGTGTGAGGATGTCAGTAATTCATTGCAACTAAGTAGTACAGTACTAAGACATAATCCGATATTCAGGAAGAGCCAGCTTGATATATTTTGAGTCATTTGATGGTTTATTTTCATAGTTTACTCTGCGCCCTAAAATGCTTTCTTTTATGAAGCTGGGAATTTTCTTTCTGTATCCTTGAGCATCTAAATTTGTTAACTCTCTAATGAAATTAGCCATGATACAAGTGAAAGAGCAAACATATTTTAAAGAAATGAAGTACATTTATACCGTATAATTACTAAATGTTTTCTTCAGAAGCTAATAGTTTCCGTTTCAGTCCATCAGATCTTGAAGCAGATGATGAAGATAATCAAGAGTTTGACAGCCTGAACCAATCAGATTCTACAGTTAGCAGTCTTGTGCATGCTTCTGACAGCCATAGTCGGCAGCGTCCTGGTACACCTACAGGAGATAACCCAGAAGAGGTATAGTGTTAAGTTTATATGCCAATATATTAATTTATGAATCTTACTCTGTATTTTTCAAGATTTACAAGTTATGCTGTATTTTTAGTCACTTTGTTTAAAAATTAACCTTTCTTCTGAAGTTAACGGACTTTTCTTGTGTACCTTATATTTACAAGATGTGTTGTGTGTAATGAAAATGAATTCTTTTTTTTTTCCACTCATTAGTTGCTGGAGAGAGCTCAGGAAGAGAATCGAAGACTGCTTTCACTACTGGAGGACCGTGATCGTAAGATTACCACTTTGGAAGCACGCATAGCACAGATACAACGCGAGACTGCACTTGAACGTGATCGGCTGCGTGAGGAGAATGCAGCTCTCATTCGTGCTATGGCCTCATTAGCAACAGCAAAATGAGTTTTCATGTTGCAGAATTTACTGTTACGCCAGTAGATGAGTATTTTAGGCTTCCTTTTCTTTATTATGCATCTTATTTCTCTCTTAGATTGGTTTGTGTTATAGAATATAAGTACACGCATTTGCTTCAAACATCTGCAGATTGAAATATATATAAAAAATAATCATAGCTTATACATTGCGTGAATGTATGAATATTTGACTGAAACAGGAAGCCTGTGGTACTCTGCTTCTGTTATTATTATTATTATTATTATTATTATTATTATTATTATCACCTGCAGTATCCTTTTCATTTTATTATTATTATTATTATTATTATTATTATTATTATTATTATTATTGAAACTGGTGTGTATGTAACACTCAATTTCTAATGACATCATTGGCAATATTTTATTATTAGTATTATTTTAGTTGTAATTTATTATATTTTATATGTAATTTTGTAATGGTATTTTGGTATTTTGAGAGTTGTATGTCATGATGTGTGTGACAAGTTAAAACTATGTGTTGGACTAGGAATCAGTCCGAATCCCAGCACTTCATGGGCAGTTGGCTGCTAGTTGAGTCATCTGAGTATGCTTCACGGACCGACCCGAAAGCTTCAGCTTGTCGTGGGCTTCTTCCCAACTCTATTACGTCTTTTTTTTTTGTTGTTGCATAAATGTTGTTTCAGGTTGTCTTCAATTAATGTCAAGACAAAACTGTAATGTGTGATAAGTGAAAAGGCTGTATACTAATTATAAATGGAAACTGTCTTATTACGTAAAATCTGTGATAAAGGTCCCTGTCCAGATTAATGTGTACTCATTGGATGTAACTTTTTTCCTTTTAAATCAATAGCAATTAACAGCACTATCTATTTGTGCATTACTTCTAGCAAATTATATGAATTTTGTGGCCATTTCCATCAGTATTAAAAGTGCAACTATTATTCTCAATCGTTGTTATGCTGGATATTAGAAACTTTTCTTTTAGTCTTCCAAGTACACAAGATGAGGTCATTGTAATGTAATAATTCTTTAACGGTGATATGTACACATGTTAATTGCATGTCAGTAGTCTCTTCTTATAATTTGCCCTGTTGTAAAGGTAGCTATTTTTTATATATATGTAGATTTACAGATTGAGTGATTCAGCAGAATTGTGTGGATGCTACTTGACGATACTGTAACAACTGTGGTGTACTAATTATGATATATTGAAGTTGTTTATATTCGTAACATTATGTTACCCTTGAATTTATTTTCTGAGTTATAAATGTTCCGCAACAAAACCAATCAGTTTGTACAGTAAAAATGACACCATGTAGCCCCTTTCTGTATTAATGTGTGAAAATAAATTCTGTTCAAAACTGTTTGCAAAGCCTTTTTCTTAATATCAGATTATTTCATTCTTCTTCAGATTCTATGTTTGTGCAATGAAAGTAGTGGTAATATCACTATATTTGTAAGTTGGAATAGACACATTATTGTTGGATATTTTAGAGGAACTTGTTAAGTATGAGATTTGGAACTTAAATAGTGGCAACTATTTATTCACAATTGATACAAAAGAGTTAAATGTTTGCTTCAGAGTTGTCACCAGCACTGTGTAGAACCTATTGCCAGTGATGTGGAAAGCATAGTATACTGTTAGCAGAGCCTGTTCTGTTGATGGTGCGAATGGAGTGGTGTATTGCCTGTCGAATCTCTGGAACAGTTCTGAAGTGAATGCCACGAAGTGGTTCCATCATCTTTGGAATAAAACCAGTCACGTGGACTTAAGTCCGGGCAATGTGGTGGATGGTACAGTACTTCCTAGTCCCATCGACCAAACAGAGAAGCCATAGCTTGTGCTGTATGTGCCCGCGCATTGTCGTGCAAAATGATGGGCGAGTTGCGCAGAATGTGTCGTCGCTTCTTCTGCAAAGCTGGTTGCAGGTGATACGCCAAAAATGAACAGTAATACTGTGCATTGATGGTCTGCCGTGGAGGAATGCAACCCACCAATCATTTTGCACAACAATGTGCGGATGCATACAGCGCAAGCTGTGGCTGCTCTGTTCCGTCGATGGGACTGGGAAGCACTGTACCATCCACCATATTCCCCAGACTTAAGTCCTTGTGACTTTGATTTGAGTCTGAAAATGAAGAACCACTTCATGGCATTCGCTTCAGAACTGCTCCAGAGATTCAACAGGCAGTAGACCGCTCCATTCGCACCATAAACCGAACAGAGTCTACACCTTTCACAATGCTGGCAACAGGTTCTACAGAACACTGGGACTACTTTGAAAGACAGTAACAGGTGCAAACATGTAACTGTTTTGTATCAGTTATGAATAAATAGTTGCCAATATTTAAGTTCCAACCCTCGTATATAGAAACAGACTTGTTGCATACTGATTATGGGCTGTGTCTGGCACTTACTGCTTGTGCTGTGCCTCTGCTGGTGGGGTAAAAAGAAAATCCATGTACAAATTGTGATGTCCTCATGGCAGTACAGGATTTACCGAGGCTCAGCCTATTTTGGATCATGTGGCTAAGCATAACCTGCATTTTCAATTGGATATATGTACAGGAAGCAAGTGAGGTGCCACATCTAAATGTTTAATGGTATCACCTAGCAGGTACTTTACAACCGTGTTGGTCTGAGTCATTAACCATTAGCATCAAATGGAACCTAGGTCAATATGTACTTAGGAAAAAAGTTGGCTTATTGTGGAGAACATTGTGCCTCTTGATAATACCTTTAGAAAACGCATGCAATGATACGAATGTACCTAACAGGATGCCATCAGACGAGAACACTGGTGCTGCCAGTTCAGTCCAGTTTCCATGATATTGACAGCTTTATAACTTATCCCAGGGGTGTGTAACATTAAATTCAAAGAGCATCACTGTCCAGGGTAGACAATACCTTACATGAAGTTAATAATACACAACTACACTAATTCTGCTAAAGTTGGGAGATTGTATATGAGTGGTTAAGGAGCAACCACTTAAAGGATGTTATACATAAATTGATTGGAGCTGTATAGTAAGAAAAGATAACTCTGCTTGGTATTTACACATGGTTGACCTTGTCCATATTTCCCTTACGTGTTAGTTGGCCCTGGAATCTTCTCCGGAGCTAGGAAAGGCTACTACTGGCTACCTCTAGGTAATGATGATTGGTCTCTAATATGTTAAAAATAGTGTCACTAAGTGTTTCCTGTGCCATAGTGGTCTTTAAGACTCAAATACTGTATACCAAGTTTTTGCAACATGCAGTCAGAAACATTGTAACCTAGATTATTCTGCACACACTGTAACAGGCACAGTAACTACTCTCAAATTAGATGCTTTGCATGTGGTGTCACAATTTATTCCCATTACCATGATGGAATGTTTGAATTTTACACATCTCTTGAACACCAATTTATGGAAATGCATGTAAATTGGTTTCTTCTAATACAGAAAATTTGGTCACAGCATATTTATTTCACACTACACTTCTGACACTCTATTTCACACTACACTTCTCTCTCTCTCTCTCTCTCTCTCTCTCTCTCTCTCTCTCTCTCTCTCTCTCTCTCACTCACTCATTGATTTCTTCCTGGTCCTGATTTATGTATGACATTTCATCTAAATTAGAAGTGTCCTACCTTCATCATGTAGACTAATAAGTGCTTACATTAGTGTGCAACCACCCTAGAGACTAAAATGTCCATTGTCTTCTGTGCAGTATTTCTAGAAATACTTCCTGCTTTACACATGTGCAAATAAATTTTGTCAGTTGGTTACATACTTGCTCTAATGTTCCTGCAAAGTGGGCAATTATATGATATTGTGTTCATTTAGACGGATTTTAATGCAAACAAGTTGACAAGATGACTAATACATTACTGGAAGGTATACTACAGTGAGATGCAACAGTTTGGGTTAGATGAATTAATGTTCAGTGTGTTGACAGACACAGTACAAAGCATTTTGTATCTTATTTGCTGTGTAATAGGATCTACATCTACATGACTACTCTGCAATTCACATTTAAGTGCTTGGCAGAGGGTTCATCAAACCACCATCATACTATCTCTCTACTATTCCACTCCCGAACAGCGAGCGGGAAAAACGAACACCTAAACCTTTCTGTTCGAGCTCTGATTTCTCTTATTTTATTTTGATGCTCATGCCAAAAGGGAATGATTTGCATTCAGTTGCACTCATTGTCATGCTGAAAAGAAGCTGGTTGATTTCGCATTTGAGCTACCATGTACTGTGCTACGTGTTACCCAGCAGTGGCAGACATTCCAGTCTATGAAGAATGCATTTCAGAAAACAATTGTAGCTGAATTATGACCATACTGTACCAGGTTGACTATCACTTCCTTACAAAGTAAGAATATGTACTCTGGTCCATCCATGATCTTTTGTGGATGACATGGGGCAATTTGCAGCAGAGTTAAATGTGAGCAACTTGTCCTCATTTGTGCCCACCAAGTTTCTTGGTTGCAGTGAATTTGAAAATATGATAGTGAAATATGAGGACTGAAAATAATTACATGATTAGATAAAACATGTTTCTGTGTGGATTATGTTTTTTATGTTCACTGATATCACAAAGCCTTAAAGGAGCACTACATTCAAAAGTTGACACCAACTTGCTTCATTCTGAAGCACCACAGATGACATGTACAAACTGATCCAGTACACTGCTGATGGATTCATATGTCAACAAGGTGAAATACATCAAAACATTTTACATATATTAAACTATGATTTGGACTCTAGAAAAAGTTATTGTTACATGCCCTGTCTTCTATAGTGACAATCCTCACTGCTGCCTGGATGCAACTGCAATTGCATGCTGTAAGAAGCAATCTCAACATCTGAATGTGAGTACAAAGTCGAGGCATTGAAATCTCTTAGGTCTTTGGAACTTCCTGTAAATCAAACCATAAGACATTGCTGACATCTACACAATATGGCTGATATTCAGTAATTTGTGTGGCACACTACTGCCCCCGTCAGAGAAATGCCTCCAGCCCATACAATAACAAATCACAGCAATTTTAAAAGAGGGACTGCTATTAGAATAACATTGACATATCGAGCATGTTGGAGTATCAGTGATTGTGAACGCAAAGGCCAACCAGGATGTGTGTTCTGGTCCAGTGCAAGAAAAAATGCTACAGGAATGGCAGTAAATGACATTTATTGTATTGGCACGTGTGTACCTTCCATTGCTTTTTTACATGATTGCTAGCATTGTTTGTACTCTTACCAGAGTGTAGGGTCAGTTTTAGTGCATCCGTGTAGAATTCTGCTACTTGTGACAATAACTGGCTGTGATTATGAGATTTGTCACTGTCATGAAATGTTTGCTCTCTTTGTCATTGCACCAACTGTTTGCACACATATACCTCAACCACTTTTCACGGTCGTCTACTTTTCTCTTCATTGCTAACATTCTCACACTTCCATGTAAACCAGTGATTCTCTGTTTGTGGTAATACATTATACAGATTTGGTAATGAATGACTCCTTCTAGGTTTTGTTTATTCATAAATGAATCATTTCCTGAATCTTAACTCATTGACTGCCATGAGGCCAATGGTGGCTTTACACATAAAGCCATGACATGACAGTGAAACATCCATCACCATGTATGTGCCAATCAACATGTTGAATGTGGATGTTTCAATTAAGTTTACATTTGGAGAAACCCTTACTAAGCATACTACTAGTTTCTAATTGAAATTCGTTTCCAGAATAGCACAAGTCCAGAATGATTTATTCTTCATTTCCCCAGTGCTTATCCCTTCCTGTGCATGGTGTGCTTTTTTAAGATTTGGCAATTTTTCACTGCATTAGCTTTACAGCTTCATTTCCCCAGTGCTTATCCCTTCCTGTGCAGGGTGTGCTTTTTTAATATTTGGCAATTTTTCACTGCATTAGCTTTACAGCTGGATGTCCTTCATGATGCTGAAATCATCAGGGTAATGTTAGGGAAGGAAGTTGTGTATGCCATCTCACACATCTGTCTGTGAATTGTGTAAACTTTGTTCTGTGTATTATCATATTTTTAACAGTTTGTGTATTGTGTTCTCTGAGGTAGACTGTGAGGACCAGCCCAGCATTTGCATAAACAATCATGGGAAACTGCATAAAAATCAGTCAGGCAGGTTGTTGTTAATCCACTGTTTGGATTTGATCTAGAATCTGGCTCACTTTTCAGTCTTGCAAGCTTGGTGCTGTGTGTTACACCATAGAAGCAAGTCTTTAAATTTTCTTTACTACTTTCATATATTTTACGTTAGTGGGTAAGTGATGAAAGATTTTTGTGGTCACATGTTGTGCTCCTCTCTGAGCCACTGACAGCTGTAGTGCTTGGTAATAAAGATATTTTTTGTCTGTTGTGGTTGAAAACATTAAATTTCTTTTCAGATTTTGATGAAAAATTTCTCAGAAAATGTGTAGTGATGCCTAATAAAAGACATCTCTATGTGAGCACTATGTAGCATTCTCATTATTCTTTTGTATGCAATACATGTTTTCACTATAAGGTGTGAAATACCAAATAAATTACCATAAGACTTTGCTGAATTGACAAGCAAAATATATTAAAATAATATTTCGTTAATTTCATGGACTAGCAATGATCTGAAGAGCCATAGTTGCTTATATTGGTACAGTAAAGTAAGGTAAATGGATACAGATTTGACATTTAGTGCTATCAGTGTGATTATTTGAGGAAGCACAGTGCTATCAGTGGGCCAATAACCAAAATCCTCTAATGGACAAGACGACTCATTCACACTCATATGGTTGCTTAATGAGATTACAGACAGCTTCTATTAAGAAACACTGAATGTGTTACAAATTGAAGACTCTGTACATCATTAAGACTTCTGTATACAGGTGCAAATTATAACTGATGAAAGGGAAATAAAAATTTTCTTTGAACACCACAAGAATGGTAATACACTCCGATCTACCTATTCCACTGCCACACTAGACCTGACAGTATTATTAGTCTTTATTATTTTACTGTGAATAAATCATGCTGATAATTTTTACTGCTGGGCAGGTATATAGATGTGGTTCCTCTGCTCACCCTCTTTTAAGTTTTGCTCAAAATTTACTAAATTTGAGATTTTCACATCACATAATTCCATCATTTTCATGTTATGGTTTAGTATTTTTAAATGATGAATTCTAAGATCTGTAGGTGCTGCTCATTACTGAATGAATGGTACCACTCAAAGTAAATACAAACGTGGGTATTATTCTATAGGTTGCTGGCCTGTGTGTTGTCTGTATACACACTGTGCAATTTGGAATGTGCTTCCTTCACAACATCCATCCACTGAAATTTGTGGTCAAAAGGATGACTTTGCATGAGGTCCATGCAGTCAGTCTCACTCTTCTCATATAGCTCTATGAAAAGAACAGTCATTTCTTCTTCTTGTACTTCTTTTGTTTCTTTGATTTCTGGACCTCCAGCAAGTTCCTGTAAGTGAGCAGAAAACCATGTATTCAGTTATGAAAGTAAATCTATATGTGAATCAGTAAACTAGATAACAAAAGTTGCATTCAATGCAGTTAAGCTAGAGAATTTGTGAAAAGATAATACAGGATTATTCTTTATTGAGATCTGACATCTAATGACTGTTGTTTAAAAATGTTTTCTTAGGTATTTCAGTAAATATTTTGAGTCTAGGGTTGCAACATTCAGAAAATAGCTAACTTGTATATTTCTCTTCAGAATTTTAAGGAAACTGTGAATTTGTAGAATTACTGTAAATCTGATTCAGTTGAAGATCAGTGTACTTTGAGGTATTTATTAACATACTGTGAAGTAACAGATATGTGTCAGCCAGGGATGGATTAATGAAGTTTTGTGGGTGGGGGCAGTTACTGCGAAGAGAAAGAAGACCCAGGGATCCTCCCCTCAAACGTTAAGGGGAAAAAATCTAAAAAACTACTGTTTCAAGCTGTTTTGATACTTAAAATATCAAACAATTGCAAAAATGTGTTTTATTTTAGACAAAAAAGCTTTAAATGTCTTGAAATGTATAACATTCACAACCTTTTTCTGAGTAACTTCTTTTATGTAATTGTTAACACACAGAAAACTGGGAATGCCCCTGAATTCTAGGCAAGCAGTCTACCAACAGTAGCAATGACAACAATGTGGGCAAAGCAGATAGTGTCCTAAGGGAGATGCAAAGTACATGCTGCTGTGGCAGATTGTGAAGCTCTGCTAATATTCAAACAGGAGGGGGAGCACAAGACACTGGCATGGGTAGTACATTCTCTAGAGCACATAAAGTAAGGTGGATTGGGGAATAATGAATTAAATAACGAAATCTACCGGGGTCAGCGAATTAAGTAACCACCCCAAACTGTTCATTGTATGGCAACCATCCTAAGACATTTCAAGTGCAAGGTAAGAGCAGTAAAAGAATTACGTAACCAAAAGCTGGGGGGGATCCTATATGATAACTTCTATTGCTATTTGTAGTCTAAACTCACGTTGTTGTTGTTGTGGTCTTCAGTCCTGAGACTGGTTTGATGCAGCTCTCCATGCTACTCTATCTTGTGCAAGCTTCTTCATCTCCCAGTACCTACTGCAAACTACATCCATCTGAATCTGCTTAGCGTATTCATCTCTTGGTCTCCCTCTACGATTTTTACCCTCCACGCTGCCCTCTAATACTAAATTGGTGATCCCTTGATGCCTCAGAACATGTCCTATCAACCGATCCCTTCTTCTGGTCAAGTTGTGCCACAAACTTCTGTTCTCTCCAATCCTATTCAATACTTCCTCATTAGTTTTGTGATCTACCCATCTAATCTTCATCATTCTTCTGTAGCACCACATTTCGAAAGGTTCTATTCTCTTCTTGTCCAAACTATTTATCGTCCATGTTTCACTTCGATACATGGCTACACTCCATACAAATACTTTCAGAAATGACTTCCTGACACTTAAATCTATACTCGATGTTAGCAAACTTCTCTTCTTCAGAAACGCTTTCCTTGCCATTGCCAGTCTACATTTTATATCCTCTCTACTTCGACCATCATCAGTTATTTTGCTCCCCAAATAGCAAAACTCCTTTACTACTTTAATTGTCTCATCTCCTAATCTAATTCCCTCAGCATCACCCGACTTTATTCGACTACATTCCATTATCCTCGTTTTGCTTTTGTTGATATTCATCTTATATCCTCCTTTCAAGACACTATCCATTCCATTCAACTGCTCTTCCAAGTCCTTTGCTGTCTCTGACAGAATTACAATATCATCGGCGAACCTCAACATTTTTATTTCTTCTCCATGGATTTTAATACCTACTCCAAATTTTTCTTTTGTTTCCTTCACTGCTTGCTCAAAATACAGACTGAATAACATCGGGGAGAGACTGCAACCCTGTCTCACTCCCTTCCCAACCACTGCTTCCCTTTCATGTCCCTCGACTCTTATAACTGCCATCTGGTTTCTGTACAAATTGTAAATAGCCTTTCGCTCCCTGTATTTTACCCCTGCTACCTTCAGAATTTGAAAGAGAGTATTCCAATCAACATTGTCAAAAGCTTTCTCTAAGTCTACAAATGCTAGAAATGTAGGTTTGCCTTTCCTTAATCTAGCTTCTAAGATAAGTCGTAGGGTCAGTATTGCCCCTTGTGTTCCAATATTCCTACGGAATCCAAACTGATCTTCCCCAAAGTCAGCTTCTACTAGTAATTCCATTCGTCTGTAAAGAATTCGCGTTAGTATTTTGCAGCTGTGACTTATTAAACTGATAGTTCAGTAATTTTCACATCTGTCAACACCTGCTTTCTTTGGGATTGGAATTATTATATTCTTCTTGAAGTCTGAGGGTATTTCGCCTGTCTCATACATCTTGCTCACCAGATGGTAGAGTTTTGTCAGGACTGGCTCTCCCAAGGCCGTCAGTAGTTCCAATGGAATGTTGTCTACTCCGGGGGCCTTGTTTCGACTCAGGTCTTTCAGTGCTCTGTCAAACTCTTCATGCAGTATCATATCTCCCATTTCATCTTCATCGACATCCTCTTCCATTTCCATAATATTGTCCTCAAGTACATCGCCCTTATATAGACCCTCAATATACTCCTTCCACCTTTCTGCTTTCCCTTCTTTGCTTAGAACTGGGTTTCCATCTGAGCTCTTGATATTTATACAAGTGGTTCTCTTATCTCCAAAGGGCTCTTTAATTTTCCTGTAGGCAGTATCTATCTTACCCCTAGTGAGATAAGCCTCTACATCCTTACATTTGTCCTCTAGCCATCCCTGCTTAGCCATTTTGCACTTCCTGTCGATCTCATTTTTGAGACGTCTGTATTCCTTTTTGCCTGCTTCATTTACTGCATTTTTATATTTTCTCCTTTCATCAATTAAATTCAATATTTCTTCTGTTACCCAAGGATTTCTACTAGCCTTCATCTTTTTACCTACTTGATCCTCTGCTGCCTTCAGTACTTCATCCCTCAAAGCTACCCATTCTTCTTCTACCGTATTTCTTTCCCCCATTCCTGTCATTTGCTCTCTTATGCTCTCCCTGAAACTCTGTACAACCTATGGTTCTTTTAGTTTATCCAGGTCCCATCTCCTTAAATTCTCACCTTTTTGCAGTTTCTTTAGTTTTAATCTACAGGCCATAACCAATAGGTTATGGTCAGAGTCCACATCTGCCCCTGGAAATGTCTTACAATTTAAAACCTGGTTCCTAAATCTCTGTCTTACCATTATATAATCTATCTGAAGCCTGTCAGTATCTCCAGGCTTCTTCCATGTATACAGCCTCCTTTTATGGTTCTTGAACCAAGTGTTAGCTATGATTAAGCTGTGCTCTGTGCAAAATTCTACCAGGCAGCTTCCTCTTTCATTTCTTTGCCCCAGTCCATATTCACCTACTACGTTTCCTTCTATCCCTTTTCCTACTTCCGAATTCCAGTCACCCATGACTATTAAATTTTCATCACCCTTCACTATCTGAATAATTTCTTTTATTTGATCATACATTTCTTCAATTTCTTCGTCATCTGCAGAGCTAGTTGGCATATTAACTTGTACTACTGTAGTAGGTGTGGGTTTCGTATCTATCTTGGCCACGATAATGTGTTCACTATGCAGTTTGTAGTAGCTTACCCGCATTCCTATTTTCCTATTCATTATTAAACCTACTCCTCCATTACCCCTATTTGATTTTGTGTTTATAACCCTGTAGTCACTTGACCAAAAGTCTTGCTCCTCCTGCCACCGCACTTCACTAATTCCCACTATATCTAACTTTAACCTATCCATTTCCCTTTTTAAATTTTCTAACCTACCTGCCCGATTAAGGGATCTGACATTCCACGCTCCGATCCGTAGAACGCCAGTTTTCTTTCTCCTGATAACGGCATCCTCTTGAGTAGTCCCCGCCCGGAGATCCGAATATTTTACCCAAGAGAACGCCATCATCATTTAATCATACAGTAAAGCTGCATGCCCTCGGGAAAGATTACAGCCGTAGTTTCTCCTTGCTTTCAGCCGTTTGCAGTACCAGCACAGCAAGGCCGTTTTGGTTATTGTTACAAGGCCAGATCAGTGAATCATCCAGACTGTTGCCCCTGCAACTACTGTAAAGGCTGCTGCCCCTCTTCAGGAACCACATGTTTGTCTGGCCTCTCAACAGATACCCCTCCGTTGTGGTTGCACCTACGGTACAGCTATCTGTATCGCTGAGGCACACAAGCCTCCCCACCAACGGCAAGGTCCATGGTTCATGGGGGGTCTAAACTCACAAACACCGCAAATGGATTAATCAACAGTTGATGAGTATAATAAACTAAAGGATATAACTAACTTTAAATCTTGTCTCATTTACAAGAATATCTGATTCTATGACTTAACATTTTCAGTTATAACTTTAATTTAGCGCCCATGGAGTTGGCATGTTGCTTTTGTTGTTGTTGTTATCCCTTTGACAGAAACATTTGCCATTTGTACATCCTCTGATAAATGAACTCTTTGTCTTTCTCTGAAACCTAAAAAAGGTCAGATACTTTTTCTATCTTGTGGTGTGATAAAATCTTACAACTTGTTGGCCATTCCTTTCTTCAAAGTGGAAATTAAGAATTATTGTATGAAAAATTTAACAGGTTTTTTGTAGCATTGTTCTTGTTCTATATTTTGCCCTCAATTTGTTCCATTAATAAAACATATGAAGTGAGTGAACTCTAGAACAAGCTGAGGCGAAATTAAACTATTGCATTTGTGTGTGAGTTTGCGAGTATCAAAATATGCGATATAAATGACCATATCTCTTGATTGCATTGACTTAAAAGCTTACATTTTTTGCACCACCAAGGGACTGTAGAATTTAGCAATTTATACAAATTTTGACTTGATACCTCTACCTGTTCCTGAGAAAAAGGAGTCTTAACAGATGGACACACAAACAAACAACGACGTGATCCTATAAAGGTTTTGTGTTTACTGATTGAACCCTAAAACCTGGTTGTAATATGTCATACGTCATAAAGAACTGCAGTTGCAGTTAATTGAAGATGAGTAAACCAAAGCCAATTTTTAACCTACAGTGTATAGACTGAGACGTCTTTGGATGCATTGCAAAAGATATGGACAGACTGTTTTGTGAAGTACTTTTGAAGACGTTTTCCAAAAACTGTCATGAGGAGTTGGTTTGACAGCCTACAACCTATGGAAATATTTTGGATCTCCTAGCTATAAACAGACCTAACCTTATTGACGATGTCTGTATAGAGAGAGGAATTAGTGAGTTGATATCGTCATAGCAATGATGGTTACAAAAGTTAATAAATAAAGCCTGGTAGAGTATTTTTGTTGGAAACAGCAGACAAGCAGTTCTTAGCATCCCACTTAGACAATAAAGGACTTAATTTAGTTCTATTGAGATGGATGCAAGAGAATTATAGGCAGAGTTTAAACTGATTGTAAGTCAAGCTCTGGAGACGTATGTGCCGAATAAGTGGACCCACCGTGGTTTGATAGTAAAATTCGGAAATTCTGAGGAAGCAGAGAGTGCTGCATTCTCCTCTCAAAAAAGAATGTGCAGATGATGACAGGCTAAAGTTAGTGGAAATTCATGCATCTCTAAGAAGATCAATCTACGAAGCATACAATGACTACTACTGTCGTACCTTAGCAAAACAGCTTGCTCAGAATCAGACAAAATTCTGGTCCTACATATAATTGCAAAGTGAATTAAAGCCTTCTATCCAGCCACTTGGTAATCAGTCTGGTGTGACAAAAGAAGACAGCAAAAAGAAAGCTGAAATTTTAAATTTTCTGTTTAAGAAATTATTCATGGAGGAGGATCATACAAACATACTATTGTTTAACTGTCAGACAGTCTCCCATATCGAGAACAGTCTCCCATATGGAGAACACAATAATAGTCATCCCTGGGACAGAAAGCAACTGAAAGAGTTGTAAACAAGTAAGTTGCAGGTGAGGATGGAGTCCCAGTTCAGTTTTACAGACAGAACTCGCATTTATTGCAAATCTCTTGCCCAACACTAAATCCCAAGCAACTGGAAGAAGTGCCGGTGATTCCTGTATATAAAAGAGTGAAAGAACAGATCTTCAAAATTACAGACCAATATCCTAACATCGATATGTTGCAAATTCTCAGTTCAAATATAATAAATTTCCTTGAGACGGGAAAACTTCTGTCCACAAATCGGCATGGATCCGATGACTTGGGTTCATAGTTACCTGTCATCTTCAATACAGTACTATCTTGGCACCATCTGATTTTCATCTGCTTCCAAAACTGAAAGAATGCCTTGGAGGACTACACTTTGATAATGATGAAGTGGTGCAAGCAGAGGTGAGGTTGTGGCCAACAGTGCAGTATCAACAAACTGGTCTCAGCCAGTTCCAATATTGACAAAATTTCCCACCCGCTCAACATGTTGCAGAAAAAAGGGGCAAAATTTGAGTGATCTCCAGATTGTGACGCAGCTTTGTGCTCTGTCAAATGAGCCCTATAATCTGTGCCATGCCTTGTACCATTTTCATCTGGTAAGCCACTGTTTCTCACCACAAATACCTCACAGCACAGAGTAGGTGCAGTGCTGTCCTAAAAGGCAGCAGATGGTTCTCGACACCCCTCTGCCTTCATTTCAAAGTTGCTCAGTGCCACACAATGAAATTATTTCGAAATCTAGAAAGAGGCTTTGGCTATTGTTTAGTTGGTAAAGAAATCCCACATGTATATATAAGGTGTAAAGTTCCACTTGCTGACAGACCGCAAACTGTTGGTTGCTCCGTCTGCTCCTTGTACCACTATGCCAGACTGGACAGCACAAAGACTATAACAAAGGCCATTGTTCTGATCTGCCTGTAAATACAGCATCACCTACAAAGCCCCGCACTAATGCCAATGCCCTGCCCAACTCCCTGCAGGCACAGGTCCACATTTCAACATCAAGGAAGTCATCATTTTTCAAGTGGATTCTGTGTCTTCTTATGCTATTGATGAATTTCCCCTCAATGCAGTGATTGTCATGACTCAGACTAGAGTTGCCAAATGGCTTAAGAAAGGGTGACATCAGCATTTACCCACAAGAGCGGATCATTTCCTCTAAAAGTTCTTTGCATTAAAAAATAGGCTTTCCATCCTAGCTGGTGTTGTCATCCTGGAAACAGAACAGGAATGACCTAGGGCCATAATTTGTCTGGTTCTGTGCCCCATAGCACTTGTGCTCCTGCATTGTGTGACTGAGGTATTTCCTGTATCAAACTGCTGGCATGGCATGGTATCATGCATATTGCCAGCCATCGATAAAGATGTTGAAACCATGGTACATTCCTGTACTTAGTGTGGTCAGCAGCAAACCTTGCCACCCGAGATGTTTTCTCCCTGGCCACTATCAAGCTATTTGGAATGTCTCCATGTTGACTTCACAGGCCCTTCTTTGAATTATTTGTGGCTCACAGAGATGGATGCATACTCTAAATTCTCAACTGTCAGAACTGTGTGTTCAATGACAACAGTAAACATGATCAAGCCCTTTTGCAAATTTTTGCGATATAGGGCCTTCTGAAGGCCGTTGTCTTGGATAACGGACCCCAGTTTGTGTCCACCCAGTATTCACAATTCTGTGAGCAGTAGGGATAAAACACCTTCTCATAGCACCATTTCACACCCAATCCAGTTGAGTGACGGAACACGTGGTGTACACTTTCAAAGTGAAAATTGGGGCAATAAGAAAGACCACAGCATCAGAAGATGTCATTATGTTGTTTTTAGCCACCTACAGAGCCACATCCATATCAGTTAAGGGACAGGCCAAGTGACTTCATGGGTGACAGTTCCAGTTTCTCCTCACTATGCTGTCACTGCCAGACCACAATCAGCCCCAGGCTACAGCCGGCACAGGCAGGTGCCCTGGTGTGGGTGCAATTGTTTGGGCACTATCTGACTTGGTTTCCAGCCACCATATGGGAAGTACATGGCCACCGGATGTGTGAGGTCACTGCCAAAGTGCAACACTGGAGGCAACACCAGAACCAGCTATACTACAGTTCACCCACAGAAGCCCCAAACATACTGTAAAATCAATGGACTGGCTGAATCTGCAGCAGCTGCACCCCAGGTTTCATCACCAGCAGCATACCCTCCATAAGCAATGAAGCATGGACTAGGCTCTGAAACCCACCAGTCTCTCTGTTTCAGAACCAGTGGCACCTGACCAGCCTTCCATAAGCGACGTGGACCCCACCTTATCCAACAGTAACCAGAATCCAACGGAGCAGCTTGAGGTTGTTGACATTGAGATGCAGAACCTCCCACATCTAGCAGCAGCACCCCCACATCTGAGGCAGAGCTGGCATAACCTGGACCAATTCCTCTTCTACATGCTATCTCATGCAGGGAGGGATGCTGTTAACTGGCTCGGAGAGCATTATGGAATTGTTACAGCTGCCAGTGACTGACCATCACTCCTGGTCCTCAGCCCAGGGAGCACCACAATCAATGCAAATTCACTATAAGCGGCACTATCAGTGTATGGCGTGTTGCTGGACCACATCATGTCAAGTGGTGGAACCCCTTGATCAGTGGCTGTGTTTAATTGAGCTCCTCAGCCCAGAGCGGCCACTTCTGCTGGGATCATGTCTATGGAAACATTTGTACACAGGGCTCTTATAGTACGACAACAACTGGCTATGTTTCTAGACTTCCATGGACTTTCATCCAGTGGTATTCCTATAGTGTCAAGTCAACTCTGCATGTGCTTGGTTTAACCATATATCCTTTCTAGTTCTGCCACCATATTATTGTGCGGCACAAATATCAAAACTCATTTACTACTTTTAGTGTCTCGTGTTCTTATCTAATTCCCTCAACATCTACTGATTTAATTTGACTGCAGTCCATTACCATCATTTGACTTTTCTTGCTGTTCATCATATAACCTCTTTCCATGATTATCCATTCTGTTCAACTTCTCTTCCAAGTGTTCTGCTGTTTCTGACAAAATTATGATATCTCCTCTAATAATTACCTACTTGAATATCTCCATTGGTTATTGAGAATTCCTAACCTTTTCAATGGTTTTCACAATGAAAGCCCTTGTCTCACTACCATTTTTCAACAAATATCTCCCATCCTTGAAGTACAATTGAATGAGGTCTGAAAAATACCCCTCTATAGCTGCTGTGCATTCATTGTGGCTGGGAGTAATGCTCACTGCATCTGTAGTATTTATGACATAGCCGCATGTGCCCCCCCCCCCCCCCCCCCCCTCACCCCAGCTCATTCTAAATAGTGAGCACCTCAGTGATCTCAGCCTTCATTGGCTGTGTGAACTACAAAGGCAACCATGCCATTTGAAGCTATGAATGCCTAGTAGTCCTGGATGAAAAGACTATCCAAGAGATAAAAAGTCCCAAAATGAATACCATACCTATTAAAAGAGAGAGAGATTATATGCAGCTCAGAAACTACCTTTTTTTTTACAACTTCATTTGTTAAAGTGGCCAAAACTGCATTTCAGGAAAGGGACTCCTCAACACAGACTCTGCCAACAGAAACTACCGAAAACATTTGCACATGCAAGTGCACTCACAGTGGTGGCATCGCAGTAAAGGCACTTATTTCCCTCTCACAACCAGCAAAGGTCACAGACAGATTAATTCCTCAAGCCCCAAGTCCAACCCTGCAGACTGACAAACCAAAGTTGAGCAGTGTCTCTGCAATGACAAAACCACCACCCTCTTCGTCTATGGAAAAAGGCATGTTGAAGAGATCTAGACTGAATCTAAGAGGTCAAAAGCCATCAGACCATGCTCCACTTATCTTGTGTGATGTTTCTAATGCAGATCACACCACAGACAATAATGACATTAAAATATACATGAGGGGACCAATGAGTCTCTCCAACAAACCCCTTGGTGTCACAACATCTCTGTCATGACTGGAAGATATGAGGTCTGTTCAGAAAATTCCAGAACTTTGTCCACAAAATTTTTCTGCACTTACCTTTTACTTGTTGTACATGGTCTCCTTCAGAATATTCTCCTCCAGAATTGATATACTGCTCCCAGTGTCGTTTCCAATTCTGGAAGAATCCTGAGTATGTTTCTTGTTGGAGTGCGTGGAGCGCCATCTGTGAATTTTCTCTTATCTCATCTATCGTTGCAAATCTTGTCCTTTCAACAGGGTTTACAATTTTTTTTTAATGTCTGCAAGGGCGAGGGCTGGAGATTACAGGGGATGATGCAGCACAGTTATTTCGTTTTTGTGCAATAGTCATGCACAAACAGGGATGAATATGCAGGTACATTATTGTGATGCAAGAGGCATAAATTGTCTTGTCACATTTTCCTTCTCACATTTTTTGTGGCTTTGCAACGTGTCCTGATTGTACCATTGATTAAGAGTTCATCCCTGTGGCATGAATTCATGATGAACCTATCCTTCAAAGTCAAAACTATCAGCATGGCCTTGACTTTTGACCTCATGTGACAAGATTTTTTTGGTCCTTGAGAACCATTCCTGACCCATTATGAAGATTGTACCTTGATCTCAACATCGCAATTGTAGACCCACATCTCATCACCAATTATGGTCTCTTTAGGAACATCTCCTTCTCATTTATGCAATCCAAAAGCTCTTCAAAAATTATGAGGCAAAGGTCTCTCTGGTCCATGGGATGAACTTGGTGGAAACATGATGCATTCCAAGATGCTGTGTCAGGATTTCATGACCTGATTCAGCTGAAATGTTACATTTTTCTGCAATTTCTGAAGCAGTCAGTCTTCCACTGGAATGCACGATTTTGCTGACGTTCTTGACAGAAGCACCAACGGCAGACATCAAAGGGCATCCTGAATCAGGGTCATCTTTAACTTCTGTGCAGCTATTTTTAAACTATGTGAACCATTCATAACACCAAGCATGGCTTAAGTACTTATCACCATAGGCTTTCTGCATCATTTGGTGTGTATCTGTAAAGATTTTCTTGAGTTTCATGCAAAATTAATGCAGATGCCTCCTCTAATTCTGCCATCTAGAAATTCGTAAACTGTGCAACACAACATTCTACTCAATACAGCACTGAACAATAAATAACAGACATACAACAATGAAACTTCCAGTAGTTACACATTGAACACAAATGTATGCAGGGATGCCAACCACATTTCACTCCAATGCACCATTGGCACAAAATGACAAATGTTCCAGAATTTTTTTTAATAGACCTTGTAAGGGCAAAGAAAGTAATGAACCTCACGGTTGAGACAGTTCCTATTTTACAGTGGAACGTAAATGGGTTCAGGACACATGTGGAGCAGGTCTGACTGCTAGCTCAAGGAAAACCTTTGTGTTCGTGTCTACAAGAAACACATTTCAAACTTTCTGATGTATGTGTGCTAAAGAGTTAGAACCTCCAGAGGATAGATGACCTAGTGAGGATAGATCTAAAGGAGGAATAGCCATCTTTGTTGACAATATAGACAAATCCTCACCTCTCTCTGTCAATAACAGCCTCCAAGCAGTTGCTATTAGAGCTCATTTGCAATACAGAGTTACTGCACGTTTCTTCTACCTGCCTTCTGATGAGCCAATTGGTTAGGGGCTCACCAGCCTTACAACACAACTACCCTTGCCAGTTTCTTGTCTGTGGGGATTTTAATGCACACCATGTGTTACAGTGATCTTCTACCACCTGTGATAGAGGCCAAGTTGTTGGAAGTCTCTTATTAGCTGAAGATTTGTGTATTCTGAATATGGGCCAGAACATGTGCTTCAGCAGTGCTAAGTGTCATTCTCTTCCATCAAATTTTCATTATGTTCACCCACTCCTGTGCACACTGCTCTGTGGGAAGTGGCGGATGGTCTAAATTCCAGTAACCACTTCCCAATTTTGATCAATTGCCAGAAAGAGTAGTTCCTGAAAGAGTCACCAAGATGGGTGCTCATCAAGGTGAACTGGACATTGTATAGCCAACTTGCAGTATTTTTACATAGAGTCAGTGTCCAGGAATGGCAGGAATAGGTGGATCATGTCACCACAATGATCCACCATACGGCTGATACATTCATTCCTAAGTTCTCAGGACAGTGTCCTGCAGTGGAGTGCAGAACGTTACTCCACAATTTAGGACAGGTGTGCAGCCATGTATAGGCTCAAATTCATACCATCAGTTGAAGCCCTCACAGCCTTTTGGGTTTTGAAAGTGAAATGCTGTCATAGTATAAAATAGATCAGGAGAAAAAAGTGGCAGACATTATTGATCTCTATACACCATTTCACTATGCTGTCGATTATATGAGAGACCAATTGGAGAATATCAGGCAAAGGCTCAGGTGCCCAGATACTGCTGTAATGAAGAATGGTATTCGCCAGAACAATTTTTCAGACTATGCTGGAACACTTTGCTCCATAATGGCTAACTCTAGACAGGACACAGCTTTCCGTCAACAGAGTAATATAGGGTTTAATTCTACCAGCAAGGAAGTTTACAACCATTGTTTCTCAATGTGGGAATGTGAGCCTGCACTGTCTGCAACAAGTGATATATCACAAGGACACCACAGCATTCATTACAGCGTGCTGAAGCACCTCAATGGAAACACAAAAAGAATCCTCCTCAAACTTTTTAATTTTGTTTTTAAAACAGAAAAATTTCCTAGCTCATAGAAGGAAGATGGTTTAACCCTTCCTCAAACATGGGAAGGCTTATACAAGCCCAAGTAGTTATCATAGTGTTGCCCTCACCAGCTGCATGGGAAATACATTGGAGCAGATGATCAATCACAGCCTTGTCTGATTCTTTCAGAATGGTTTCAGGAGGTACCAGTCTACCACTGATAACCTAACTCTGCTGGAAGTTTCTATACAACAGTTTCTCCTGCACAGGCATCACCTAACAGGTATATTTTTTGACCTTATCATTGCAGTACTACCTCGAGGTATAGTACCATCAAACAGCTCCACCTATTGGACTTTGGGAGATGTCTTACAGTTTTGCTACAGTTCATTCTGTCTGTACATTATTTTAAATATTGAGTTGATAATGTCCTCTCAGGTCATTTTATCCAGCAGAATGGTGTCCCTCAAGTTAATGTTTGATGTGTGACCATATTTTTAATAGCTATAAGTGGTACTGCATCCATGGTAATGAGCGCTGTGCAGTGCTCCTTCTCCATAGATGAGTTTTCAATCTTCTGTTCTTTTTCAGTTTTCCAGCAACCACACAACAGTCCCAGCTAACCATTAAGAGGCTGAGAAATGGGCAGACAACATTGTTTATAAATTTTCTACTGTTTATGCTCTTTTTAACAGTTCCAGAAGCGTTATTAATCTTCCAGAAATTAAAACAAAGGGCATCATTATAACTTTTAAAGATGCAATAAGGTTCCTGGGCCTCATGTTTGATGAAAAGGAAAGTTGGTTGCTGAGATATGAAATCATGGTCTCTCAAAGCATGCAGTATTTTAAAACGTGTAAGCCACATAACATGGGGAGCAGACAAAGTGTTTGCTCCAATTTTTAGAGGATTTATATGATCCCACATCAATTCTCATTGTAAATATATGAGACTGTTCGGAGAGCATACTTGAAACTCCTTGACCCAGTTCACCATGAAGAATCAGGCTGGCTACAGAGGCCTTTAGGACCAGTCCTATTCCCAGAATTTGTGGCTAGAGCTATGGAACAACCACTTAACATAAGGTGGCTACTGCTGATGGTACAAATGTGCAAGACCTCTTACCTACCGTAATCACCTGTGCATCATACTACTGCTTGCCCACCTATGAAGCAACGTTTAATAATTATGTTAGAGCAGTGAGGCTCTTTTGGAATTCTTGCAGAGTTGCCTTTAAAATATGGGTGTGGCAAATATTAATGTTTTACACCAAGGTTGAAGCAAATCATTGCCTTTTGTCCTCAAGAGGCTAATAGTTCTTTTCTACATGACAAATTTTTAACAACATATATTATATCTTGTGTTATTTTTAAATCTTTTTATTAATGTTTTATACAATCTCCACAATTTAAGTTCAGTGTACACTGATGGTTCTAAACAATGAGAGTCACTCGGCTGCTCAGTAGTTTTCCTGGCTGTGTCCTCAAGATTCTCCTATCAGCTGAATTTACAGTCTAAGCTATCCAGTCTAAATGACCCTGAGTGCGCTGGAGCTGATGAGATGACAGAAGGAATAATTTTTTCATCTGCTCTGATTCCTCCAGTGCCCTATAGGTTATTTCACAGATGTACCCAGAAGAAAAGATTCTCCCATTGGTACAAGTCTCCTTGATGCTTCTATATGATCAGGGAAAGGACACAGTATTCCTTTGGGTACTAGGCCATGTCATAATACAGGGAAGTGAGAAGGCTGGCATAGCAGCCAATGAAGCTTTTCGGGGACACACTGTAGAAATCTGCTGCCCCTTACAAACCATTTCCCCACTGTTGAGCCAGAAAGTCATAAGCTAGTGGGGAAAGTAGGAGCAGAGGGCTGGGAGTGTCAGAAAATAAGATGCATTCTGGGAAATCAAACGTCCAGCCATGGTGATCCCCCTTCCAGTCACAAAGACAGGATGAAATGGCTCTGACCCATCCCTGTATAGGTCATAGTCCTCTGACCCATGGCTTCTCATTCCAGTAAGAGGACCTACCAGTTTGTGGAGCTTTTGGAGTGCATGTCTCACATTTTAACAGTGTGTGATTTATATTCTGATGAGATGGCAGCAGTGAATTTAAAGAACATGCCCTTTATTTTAGCTGATGACAAGTGTGGTGCCTGAAGGGATCTGCATTGTGTTGGTGGTCAGTAATACTCCTGTTGTCACAGTTCAAGATGATATTTTCCTTTTTATTATTTCCTTCCTGTTTGAGGATACAGGTTACTTATAAATGGTGGAAAAATTGAATTTTTTATAACTTTATTACATTCTATAGTATTTCTTGATTACATTGATATATACTTTATAGGGTTTCAAATGAAGAATGACTTATATATACCAAATTTTAAAGCTACAGTCTAGTATTTACTTTTGTTTTGCTGAAGCAGTTTGTTCACATGTTACTGAATGTTTGTTGTCCAAGTGCTACATACACTCCTGGAAATTGAAATAAGAACACCGTGAATTCATTGTCCCAGGAAGGGGAAACTTTATTGACACATTCCTGGGGTTAGATGCATCACATGATCACACTGACAGAACCACAGGCACATAGACACAGGCAACAGAGCATGCACAATGTCGACACTAGTACAGTGTATATCCACCTTTCGCAGCAATGCAGGCTGCTATTCTCCCATGGAGACGATCGTAGAGATGCTGGATGTAGTCCTGTGGAATGGCTTGCCATGCCATTTCCACCTGGCGCCTCAGTTGGACCAGCGTTCGTGCTGGACGTGCAGACCGCGTGTGACGACGCTTCATCCAGTCCCAAACATGCTCAATGGGGGACAGATCCGGAGATCTTGCTGGCCAGGGTAGTTGACTTACACCTTCTAGAGCACGTTGGGTGGCACGGGATACATGCGGACGTGCATTGTCCTGTTGGAACAGCAAGTTCCCTTGCCGGTCTAGGAATGGTAGAACGATGGGTTCGATGATGGTTTGGATGTACCGTGCACTATTCAGTGTCCCCTCGATGATCACCAGAGGTGTACGGCCAGTGTAGGAGATCGCTCCCCACACCATGATGCCGGGTGTTGGCCCTGTGTGCCTTGTTCGTATGCAGTCCTGATTGTGGCGCTCACCTGCACGGCGCCAAACATGCATACGACCATCATTGGCACCAATGCAGAAGCGACTCTCATCGCTGAAGACGACACGTCTCCATTCGTCCCTCCATTCACGCCTGTCGCGACACCACTGGAGGCGGGCTGCACGATGTTGGGGCATGAGCGGAAGACGGCCTAACGGTGTGCGGGACCGTAGCCCAGCTTCATGGAGACGGTTGCGAATGGTCCTCGCCGATACTCCAGGAGCAACAGTGTCCCTAATTTGCTGGGAAGTGGCGGTGTGGTCCCCTACGTCACTGCGTAGGATCCTACGGTCTTGGCGTGCATCCGTGCGTCGCTGCGGTCCGGTCCCAGGTCGACGGGCACGTGCACCTTCCGCCGACCACTGGCGACAACATCGATGTACTGTGGAGACCTCACGCCCCACGTGTTGAGCAATTCGGCGGTACGTCCACCAGGCCTCCCGCATGTTTACTATACGCCCTCGCTCAAAGTCTGTCAACTGCACATACGGTTCACGTCCACGCTGACGCGGCATGCTACCAGTGTTAAAGACTGTGATGGAGCTCCGTATGTCACGGCAAACTGGCTGACACTGATGGCGGCGCTGCACAAATGCTGCGCAGCTAGCGCCATTCGACGGCCAACAGCGCGGTTCCTGGTGTGTCCGCTGTGTCGTGCGTGTGATCATTGCTTGTACAGCCCTCTCGCAGTGTCCGGAGCAAGTATGGTGGGTCTGACACACCGGTGTCAATGTGTTCTTTTTTCCATTTCCAGGAGTGTATATTTGTGGAAGTACATATCCTTTAGTGTGCAATAAATACGAACTATTCCATGCATCAAGAAATTGAATAAAAAGAAATTCCATGGTAACCAGTCCACAAACAAAGCAAGCCACACTGTTGAAAGTAACCTGTGTATCAGTGCTTCATGGAAGAAACCCCCACATGGCATGCCTGTTGGTGATTCAAATTTTTATGTTAACAATGATGCTGTTTGTAGCAGATCTGTTGTTGATGATGTGGGCATCTTATCTTCTTTGATAAAGGAAATGGCAAAATGTAAGCAATGTGATGGTGTAGGCTGTCTGGAAATAACTGAACAACAAATTAGCAGGAAGGGTTTAGCATTCCTTGAATGATGTTGTAAGTGCTACTTCTCTGGAGAATGGAAAATTTGTTGATGTTGAGTACTTATCTAAGTACTGCCACACCTGCCATGATCACACTGCAGGACATATTGAACATCAGTGTTCTAAGAAATATGATGGTTACAGTTGAGGTATGGAGTGTGATGGAGCTCTAAAAATATTTCGGAGGTCGGTGCTAATTTATAATGTTAGATATACAAAGTACCTAAGCGATGGGAGTCTAAAGCTTTTAATAAAATTAATGAGTTCTATGTTTATGGTAATACCTTGGTAACAAAACTGGAGTGTTGTGGACATGGGTAGTGGTGGTAGTAGTAGTAGTAGTAGTATTTGTAGTAGTAGTAGTAGCAGCAGCTTTATTCATCCACAGATCTCTTTTTACAAGGATATAGGACATGTCAAAAGTATTTGCAAGTTTAGACTAATTTAAAATAAACTAATTCATATATACATACATTTACAGACTTCTAGTTAGAGACAATCATTAGATTAATCCTGGTATACAATACTTTTTTTTACAAATAACTTATTAAATAATGTTATGCCCCACTGTTCATATCTCACTATCAGTCACTGCACACACTACACACACATTGTTTCATAACACTTCTCTCAGTACACCCCCCCCCCCCCCCCCCCACACACACACACACTGGTGATCTCTCAGCCATTTTCTGTACCACAATTTCCACTTGCTATCCTGAAAAACTGAGTCAGCATCCCTCTATAATGAGTGAGATGTTGAGCTTAGAAAGAGGAAGTGGTGTTAGTATTGTGCAATGCATGACTTTGGGGTAACTTTTTCTAGAAAAGGAAAAAAGAAAGAAAAAACATAGTGTGAGGGTGTTGTGTGGAATGTTGGACATTTTATAATCATTATTATTTATTTGTATAATTTTTTTTTACCAAACCCCTACTCTGTTTTATCTAAGTACTCCTTTAATGTATAAAATGTATAGCATAACAGGTACTTTTTAGCTGCCTTTTTAAATAAGTGTATTTTTGTAATTTCTTTTATCTGTTTTGGTAATTTATTGTACAGTTTTATTCACTTGGTAGAAAATGCTGTTTTGAGTTTTATGTTTATTTTTTCTTGGTAAATGTAAGTTGAGTCTATCTCTTGTTGCATGGTCATGGACAGAGCTGTTTGTGCAGTAATTGCCAATGTTACTTTTGATGTGTACAGCTGACTGGTAAATGTATTCACACAGAGCTGTTAAAATCCCCAGTGTTTTGAACAGATCTTGACAATGAGCTCGACTACCATTTTTGATTATGATTCTTATGGCTCTTTTCTGGAGTTTGAAAACTGTGTTCATGTAACTAAAAGACACTGCATGTTATACACTGATGATAGGATTCTAAGGGCATAGCATGCTGATGACATTCTGTTTGCAAGTACCTTTATGTGTTCACACCATTTCAGCTGCAATTCTATATTCATTCCTAGAAATTTTGAATTCGTTACACAGCCTACAGAAGTGCCATCTACATTTAATTTAACACTGTCATTTTCCCTCTTCAAACTGAAATTCATGGCATTAGTTTCCTTTATGTTCAATGTCACTTTATTGCTTATTGACAAATCATAAACTTCCTTGAGAGTTTCATTTGCTTTCTCGGCAAGGAGTTCTCTTGTTTTCTCAGTGTCTATAATATTGCTGTCATCAGTGAAGAGAATTTTTTTACCATGAGTAACACTACGGGGAAAGTCATTGATGTATATCAGGAATGGTATTGGTCCTAATATTCTACTTTGTGGTACCCCTATATTAATGTAATTTGATTCTGGATCTATTTGAAGTATGTGTTATCTCTACTTCTTGTACCCTATCTGCTAGGTATGATCAAAACCAATCATTAGCTACCCCTCTTATTCCTAATGCTTCTAATTTACTTTATAGGATCTCGTGGTCAACTATATCAAAGACCTTAGAAAAATCCAAAAATATTCCTGTGATACACTCATCTTTGTCAAGAACATCAAGTACAATCTTTGTGAATTCTACTATGGCTGACTCCGTATTTTTGCTACTTCAGAAACCAAACTGTGATTCGCTTAAAAGATTGTATGAGTGTTGGAACTTTAATAGCGGCAACTATTTAATTACAGCTCGTACAAAATACATATATGTTTCAAAGTTTCACTGACCTTCAAAGTAGTCACCAGTATTGTGTGTAACCTGTTTCCACTGATATGGAAGTCATAGGATACTCTTAGCAGTGCCAGTTATGTTGGCAGTTCAAGGGGCGTGGTATATTGACCGACAAATTTGTAGCAGTTCTGAAGTGAATGGTGTGAAGTGTTTCCTTAAGTTTAGAAATCAAGTTGAACTTACGAGGGCTTAAGTCAGGAGAGAGCAGTAGGTGGTATAGCACTTAGCAGCCCCATCACTCAAACAAATGAGTAACAGATTGCACTGTACGCGCTTGTGCATTGTCCTGCAAAATGATGGTCAGGTTCTGCAGAAAGTGTCATCACTTCTGTCTCTATGCTGTTCATTTTTGGAACACAACCGTAGACCAGCTTGCTAAGTGCTATACCACATACTGCACTCCCCTGACTTAATCCCTTGTGAGTTCAACTCGATTTCTAAACTGAAGGAAACACTTCACAGCATTCACTTCAGAACTGCTACAAATTCGTCGGCCAATAGAGGGCACTGCTTGAACTGTCAACACAACTGGCACTGCTAAGAGTAGCCTACGACTTCCACATCAGTGGCAACGCGTTATACACAATGCTGGTGACTACTTTGAAGGTCAGTAAAAGTTTGAAACATGTATCTATTTTTTACGAGCTGTAAATAAATAGTTGCCACTATCAAAGTTCCAACCCTCGTATTTATTCAGGTAATTCGTGAATCTGTCTTTCATAACTGCTTCTATTATTTTTGAGAATGGTGACAGCAGGGAAATGGGCTGGTAATTTTCTGTGTCTTCTGCATTACCTTTCTTAAGCAAAGGTACAACTCTTGCCTGTTTTAACTGCTCTGGAAATGTTCCTGATGTGAAGGATTCATTTATTATATTTGTTAAGGGGCCTTGTGTAATCTCTATGCACTGTTTCAATACACACATTGGTACTTCAACTAAGCCTACTGACTTTTTACTTTTTAGTTTTTGAACAGTTTTATTGACTTCATTCTCTGTGGTTGGAAGTAACATCATTGTATTTAGTGCAACATTACTTACAGCTGTTATATTTGTTTTCGAGAATTTTTGCTGTAACTTCTCTGCTACACTTGAAAAATGCTCATTTACATAGTTTGCTAAGTGGTGTGGATCATTTATTACCTTATCCCCTTCTCTCAGCAGTATGTTATTCTGCATTTCTTTGCCTCTCCCTGTTTCCTTTTTATAACATCCCAGACAGCTTTGCTTTTATTCCCTGCATTATATATTATTTTGTCATTAAATGAATTTTTGCAGCAATCAGCACCTTCCTATAGATCTTTTTGTATCTGTTATAGAAATTTAAAAATTCTGGATCATTGCAACCCTTTTTCATGGAACTTAGGTATTTAAGTGTTTGGGGGGACGTGTGCTGTTATCCATCTGGTTTTGTGAGATGTTGATACAGACATGCATACTTTTGGAAATGCCTTTTCAAAGTTCAATTTAAACAATGTGGAGAATTTAGAGAATTTCATATTCACATTGGTTTCCTTATACAGTTCAACCCAGCTTTGTTTTTCTAGTTCCTTCGAAAAATCTTTTATTTTGATTTCTGATAGATGTCATTTGTAGGCTTGTAGTTTAGGGAATGATTCAATGCCTGCTTTTACTATTGTTATTTGACAGATGTCGTCTGATAGTTCGAGATCTTTTACAGCTACATCACATTTTTCCCTGCCCATATTTGTGGTGACATGGTCAATTATTGATGCAGCCGTAGTAACCCTTGTTGCACTATTGACCAATAGGGACATGCCAAACTTTGAAGGATATTTATGAGGGTGCTGCTGGATTTATTTATGATATTAGAGTTGATGTTAACGTCCCCACACAGAATTATGTTGACCTTTGTGCTTGAGACTTTATGTAGAACTTCTGTTAATTTATTGAAAAAAGTGTCTACACTACCACTGGGAGATTTATACACACATAAAATGATTAATCTCTTGGTGGTATCAAGCCCTTTTAATTCAATACCTGATATTTCAAAGTGTCTGTTTTCACTTGCTGTACTGAGGTCATGTCTTGATTCGACCTGTGTTCCTTTTCTGATATAAATACATGATCCTCCACCCCTTGAAGCAGTTCTGCAGTAAGAGTTTGCCCTTTCATACGATGATAACACTACATGTTTGATTTCTGTCCCTCTACAGCAGTGCTCAGTGACACAAACTACTGTGCAGTTCAAAGACTGGAGCTCAACTTCTGATAGTTGTATTTTATTTTTTATTGATTGCATGTTTGGATGGAAGAGTGTTAAGTCTGTGAAGTGCCCCATGTTACTCTTTCCAGTTGTTTGTTTTTCTTTGTGACATCTGGTATGTGTGATATTTGGAGTGTTAAAATCTGTCCTGTAAGTGATTGTTTCAGTATTTTTTAAAGTGCTGGAGATATTCTTTAGGCAAGGGAACCTGTTGTCTGGATTTATCCTAAAAAAGATTTACTTTTCCTAACTACGATGACAGGTATTTGACCATGTGTGGCCTGAGATCCACCCCCTATACTTTCATGAATTAGCTGTACCAGTCTTCCCTTCCCAGCCTGTTTAGGTGTAGACCATGCCTTGTGAAACCCCATCTGTTGATAGATCCAAGGGGCACAAGAGAAACATGAGTGAAGTTGGCTGCCCTCAGAGCCATACCTAACCCCACAATGATTTGCCTCACAGCTCCATCAGTGGCCAATCATGACCCTAGAACAGCCCAAGAAAGTGTATATCGGTGCAAAAGAGGATGGGTGCTAGATTGAGAAAGCTACAAAGAGGAATGAAAGGGAAGTTTCTATCTGATGGAAAATCTCTGTCTGGCTGAAGCAGATTGACAGAAACTGAAACAGACCTTCTTCAGAGTTATTATGGACTGGCCATTAGACAACTACACCTCTGAATGATGTTACAGCAATGAGAAAAGCTGTATGGGCCACCTACTTTCATAAGTTGTCCACAGATGACCACCCTGTTCATGGACTTTGCCCTAAAGGAGCAGATGCTTGGTGTGGTTACCAAAAAGCAAAAGAAAGTAGTCAAATATACCATCATAAGCATTCTCTTCCTGAGCCTGTTATGAATGAAATAAAACCAATTTTTAGAGACCTGAGTGACCATGTTAAGCATAGTAAATGTCTTCAGGGGGGCACTCAGAATACATATGAAAGCTTCAATCATTGCATATGAGAAAGTTTACCCAAGAATGTTTCTGTAAGACTAAATACATTAAAAGTTGGTGTAATAGATGCATTGTTATGTTTCAGTGATGGAGTGATAGGAAAGTTGGAAGTCCTGAGAAATTTAGGCATAAAATGTGTCTTTAATAGGGAAGATCAATTGCTTGTGTGTGACAGACAACGGGTGCATGAAGCTGAAAGATTCGCTCTCCAAGTTACCAAAGAAGCAAGAAGTGCTAAAAGGAATGCCAAGAGGAAGCTTGAAGATGAAGAAATGCTGCAGGATGAAGACTATGCTTCAGGAACATTCTGAGGCACAGTTTAATTGGACTCATATCTTCATTCACAATTTCCCGTAAGTTGTATTTGTCAGAATTCAGGTACAAATATTTCCTAAAGTTTATAAAGCATTGCTTAATTTTTTTCTGTAACTTGCAATAGTCCATACTTATGTAGTAGACCTAAGCTTTATTGCAGAATCAACTAAATTATAGAAAAAATAATATTTTTATTAGGAAGAAAATTATAAAAATTAAAATGTAAGATGTGATTTTTTAACCTTGTAATATACATAATTGGTGGAATTAAATAGGTCTAGTACCTCACCCATCATGTCATGCATATATGGTAAAAATTTGGTCTCCTTCAAATGTATAGCATCGGATTAAATGGTACCTCAATTTGAAAAAGCCTTTTGGGAAACAATTGCATCAGTTTCCTTGTAATTTTTTAATAACCCTAAGCAGTTTCAAAAATATTCAATTTGTTTAGAAAGTGTGCTGCGTTACCTGATATCAACAAAGAATCTGTAAAACATGTACATTATAAACAGTGCCTGAAAGAAATAGGTGTTGTTTTTTACATAATATTGAGCCGGAAAAGTACCCTGTATCCTCAATTACCTTTCAAATTGCTTTGCTTTTATTTTCTGACTCTGATATAAACTCATCATTAGCCATTTTCTTTTCCTGATATATGACTTTGAATATGGGGTAGTCAGAAACAGTCTGGAATGCCTGTAAGGGCATAGAAGAGCAAGTGTACATGGAAAATCATGTGACCCACCATATACAATCACTGTCAGTTGTTCTCACAGCATGGATGATAGTGCATGAAACTGCTCAGCCTTTGGCTCAGGTCTCATCCTTACTACCATTCCATGTCCAATTTTTGTATCACTCTCTGCTTGAATGTATGTACACAATAACCTGATGGCTCACTTCAATGCCAATTAACTTGCAAACAGTGCAACATATCAGATTTTTGTTATCAGTTATTTTTCAGCCCAAACTACCCTGCAACACCTTTACATGCTGTTTAGACTATTTCTGACCAACTTGTATATCTGAATGTATTTTGTGATATAACTGTCAAGGAGAGTGCTGTGATAGTGCCACGACATTTAACAGTGCCGCCACGACAGTACGCACAAACGGCGATAGAGGCGCTCCGCAAATGAGATGAGCGCGGGAGCGCCACCTAGCTACGAACGGCACCGGCCGCATGTCACGGCACAGCAGTCGAATACGAGAGACTGAGTTGTAATCATGTGATCAGCTATTGTTTCTAAGAGAGAGTGTGAAAATCCACGCAATTATTGTGATTAAAGGTTATAACACTTTTTGGCGACGAGGTCGGGATATTTTCACCGCGTTGTGGATTTGCGTGTTCGTGACGGGGCAGACATGGAACAGCTTATGCAAGCGCTCATTGAACAACAAACACAGCTGACGGCAGCGATTCAGGCGTTGTCGACGTCGCTTACTCATCGTCTGTCTTCCTCTTCTCCGCCTCCATTCCCTCCTTACGACGAGGCCGCTGAAGACTGGGAGAATTATGAGAAGCGTTTGCGGCAACACTTCTTGGCTTTCGGCGTTGTCGACGCTCCTATGTGTAAGTCGTTATTTCTATCTTGGATTTCCCCTCGGGTCTATCAGCTGCTATCTCAGTTAGCCCCTCTGCGGGAACCAGCCTCCCTGTCCTTCCAAGAAATGTGTGACTTATTGTCTGCCTATTATCGAACAAACACCCACGTCGTTGCCGCCCGCGTGGCGTTCTACCGGTGTCGTAAACAGCCCCATCAATCTTACCGGGCTTGGGCGGCGGAACTACATGGCCTGAGTAGGAAATGTCAGTTTGTCACGGACACTCATCACGAGTCTTATGCGGATTCAATGGTTAGGGATGCTATTCTACGGCTTGCTCCTGATAAAGAAGTTCGGCAACGTGCCCTACAACTGCCAAACCCGTCGTTGTCGGAAGTTCTAAGCATCGCTCAATCCTTTGAAGTGTCTCACGCTGCTGGCGCGCAAATAGACGCGTGGTGTGATGTAGGCGCTGTACAGTCAACTCTCGACAAGGACAATTTGCCTGTTGCACAGGAGAACGAAGATGTGGCGGCGGTTCACTCGCGTAAACAACGTCGCGTGGGGCCGCAACGCTCGCAGCGAAACCAGCAACCACAGAAGCCGGTTCGTTCCGCGCTTCCTTCTTGCCCCCGTTGTTTCGTACAGCACGACAGGGCAGCGTGTCCAAAACGTTGGGCCACATGTAATTCATGTAGGAAAAAAGGCCACATTGCTTCTGTGTGTCAGTCCCATAAAGTTCCTGTCGACGAGGACGAGGCGTCGGACATGGATGTTCACTGTGTGCTTTCTCAAACAAATAAGTTGTTTGTTACTGTTCGTGTTCTGAATAAAGACATCCGCATGCAAGTGGACACTGGCTCTGCAGTAACTCTCATTAATTCTCGCACGTATTTGGCGTTGGGCTCCCCTCCTTTGTCTCCAGTTACGCGCAATCTGAGGACTTATAATCAGCAGAAAATTCCTATCATGGGCCAGTTTGATGCTTCCACTGCCTACAAGTCTGTTGTTCGGCCCCTCACGTTTTATGTGGTGGATCATGCGGGCACTGAAAACCTGTTCGGTTATGATGCTTTCCAGTTGTTTGGGTTCTCCATTGATGATGATGTGCACCTCATATCTGAGGACATTCCGTATCAACAGCTTGATGGATTGTGTTGTGAATTTTCGTCCGTGTTCTCTGCTGATCTGGGTTGTGCCAAGGATTTTGCAGCCCACATTACTCTTAAACCTACGGCTCGCCCTAAGTTTTTCCGGGCACGCCCTATTCCAGTGGCGTTGCGTGCACCTGTCAAGGCTGAGCTAGACAGGTTAACAGCTTCAGGGATTCTCCTTCCGGTTACCTCCAGCGAATGGGCATCGCCGATCGTGGTGGTTTCTAAACCAAACGGGAGTCTGCGATTGTGTGGTGACTTTAAAGCCACTGTCAACGCTCAGAGCGTCATTGACACTTATCCTCTTCCTCGTCCTGAGGAGTTGTTTACCAAGCTCGCTGGGGGCCAGTTCTTTTCCAAACTTGACTTATCGGAGGCGTACCATCAGTTGCCGTTGGACGCTCCTTCCAAGGAATTTCTCGTTATCAACACTCCTTGTGGGTTGTATCAGTACCAGCGATTACCATTTGGCGTCGCTAGCGCACCGGCCATTTTTCAGCGGTTTTTGGAACAGCTCACGGCTTCCGTTCCACAACGAAACATTGTCTCGAAATTTGGTAGAAAATCCGAAGAAATTCTGGTCGTATGTAAAGTACACAAGCGGCAAGACGCAGTCAATACCTTCGCTGCGCAGTGCCGATGGTACTGTTATCGACGACTGCGCCGCTAAAGCGGAGTTATTGAACGCAGTTTTCCGAAATTCCTTCACCAGGGAAGACGAATGGAATATTCCAGAATTTGAAACACGAACATCTGCTAGCATGAGTTTCTTAGAAGTAGATACCTTAGGGGTTGCGAAGCAACTCAAATCGCTTGATACGGGCAAGTCTTCAGGTCCAGATTGTATACCGATTAGGTTCCTTTCAGATTACGCTGATACTATAGCTCCCTACTTAGCACTCATATACAACCGCTCGCTCACCGATAGATCTGTACCTACAGATTGGAAAATTGCGCAGGTCGCACCAGTGTTCAAGAAGGGTAGTAGGAGTAATCCATTTAACTACAGACCTATATCATTGACGTCGGTTTGCAGTAGGGTTTTGGAGCATATACTGTATTCAAACATTATGAATCACCTCGAAGGGAACGATCTATTGACACGTAATCAGCATGGCTTCAGAAAACATCGCTCTTGTGCAACGCAGCTAGCTCTTTATTCGCACGAAGTAATGGCCGCTATCGACAGGGGATCTCAAGTTGATTCCGTATTTCTAGATTTCCGGAAAGCTTTTGACACCGTTCCTCACAAGCGACTTCTAATCAAGCTGCGGAGCTATGGGGTATCGTCTCAGTTGTGCGACTGGATTCGTGATTTCCTGTCAGGAAGGTCGCAGTTCGTAGTAATAGACGGCAAATCATCGAGTAAAACTGAAGTGATATCAGGTGTTCCCCAGGGAAGCGTCCTGGGACCTCTACTGTTCCTGATCTATATAAATGACCTGGGTGACAATCTGAGCAGTTCTCTTAGGTTGTTCGCAGATGATGCTGTAATTTACCGTCTAGTAAGGTCATCCGAAGACCAGTATCAGCTGCAAAGCGATTTAGAAAAGATTGCTGTATGGTGTGTCAGGTGGCAGTTGACGCTAAATAACGAAAAGTGTGAGATGATCCACATGAGTTCCAAAAGAAATCCGTTGGAATTCGATTACTCGATAAATAGTACAATTCTCAAGGCTGTCAATTCAACTAAGTACCTGGGTGTTAAAATTACAAACAACTTCAGTTGGAAGGACCACATAGATAATATTGTCGGGAAGGCGAGCCAAAGGTTGCGTTTCATTGGCAGGACACTTAGAAGATGCAACAAGTCCACTAAAGAGACAGCTTACACTACACTCGTTCGTCCTCTGTTAGAATATTGCTGCGCGGTGTGGGATCCTTACCAGGTGGGATTGACGGAGGACATCGAGAGGGTGCAAAGAAGGGCAGCTCGTTTTGTATTATCGCGTTATAGGGGAGAGAGTGTGGCAGATATGATACACGAGTTGGGATGGAAGTCATTACAGCATAGACGTTTTTCGTCGCGGCGAGACCTTTTTACGAAATTTCAGTCACCAACTTTCTCTTCCGAATGCGAAAATATTTTGTTGAGCCCAACCTACATAGGTAGGAATGATCATCAAAATAAAATAAGAGAAATCAGAGCTCGAACAGAAAGGTTTAGGTGTTCGTTTTTCCCGCTCGCTGTTCGGGAGTGGAATAGTAGAGAGATAGTATGATTGTGGTTCGATGAACCCTCTGCCAAGCACTTAAATGTGAATTGCAGAGTAGTCATGTAGATGTAGATGTAGATGTAGATGCATAAACTATCTGGATGACATTGTCACGGGAGCCTCCACTGCGGAGCACCTTCGTAATTTACGTTCACTGTTTCGGGTTTTGCATTCGGCTGGGTTGAGGTGCAATCTGGACAAGTCACAGTTCTTCCAACCCTCCATTGAGTATCTTGGTTTCCAGTTGTCCCGTGAGGGCATACGCCCTCTCCGTGAGCACGTTGCGGCCATTAACGCTCTACCCCGGCCGTCTACGGTCAAAGAACTTCAGGCGTTTCTAGGCAAGATTGCTTATTATCACAAATTCATTCCATCCGCAGCAGCGGTAGCTTATCCTCTGCATCAGCTGTTACGCAAAAACGTCCCCTTCTGTTGGTCCGACGGGTGTGAGCAGGCTTTTGTCCGCCTGAAGGCTCATTTGCAGTCGGCGCCTTGTCTTGCCACATTCCGTCCGGGTCAGCACTTGGTTCTGGCGACTGACGCGTCACAGTATGGCCTAGGGGCTGTTCTCGCCCATCGGTATGAGGATGGGTCGGAACGACCCATTGCCTATGCTTCCAAGACCCTCAACGAGGCGCAACGGCGTTACTCTCAAATCGAAAAGGAGGCGCTCGCTATCATTTATGCTCTAAAAAAGTTCAGCGTTTTTTTGTATGGTTCTAAGTTTCACCTCATCACCGACCACAAACCGCTGGTCTCTCTGTTCAGCCCCTCGGCGTCACTTCCGGATAAGGCAGCTCACCGCCTGCAACGTTGGGCCTTATACTTGTCTCGTTTTCATTATGAGATTCACTACCGCCCCACGGCCCAGCACGCAAACGCGGATGCATTGTCGCGATTGCCGATGGGCCCCGACCCTGTTTTCGATCGCGATGAACTCCTCTGTTTCCACATTGATGAGGAAGAACGTCGTGCACTCGAGGGCTTTCCACTTACAGGTTCGCAGGTCGCGTCAGCTACTGCGCGGGACCCGGTCCTGCGTCGGGTGATCGGTTTTGTTCAACGAGGTTGGCCAGACAGGACCGGGGGCCGGGCATCGGATCCCCTTCGCAACTACCATGCCTTGCGCCTTCGTCTGTCTGTTCGTGATGGTGTTGTTCTTCTGGCCACAGATGGCGCATCTCCACGGGTCGTGGTGCCAGCCTCTCTTCGCAAAGATGTTCTCAACCTGTTGCACGGAGGCCATTGGGGTATTTCTCGGACTAAGTCCCTGGCCCGCAGGCACGTTTATTGGCCCGGCATTGATTCGGACATCGCCCATATGGTTGCTGCATGTGGCCAGTGTGCTTAACAACTGGCGGCACCTCGTACAATGCCCTCTCCGTGGCCTGATCCAGCTCAGCCATGGGAACGGGTGCACGCCGACTTTGCTGGCCCCTTCCTCGGTACTTATTGGCTACTGTTGATTGACGCCTTCTCGAAGTTTCCATTTGTTGTTAGATGTCCGTCGCCCACCACTGCGGCGACGACGCTGGCTTTGTCCAAAATCTTTGCGCTCGAAGGTCTTCCATCCACGATCGTCACGGGCAATGGCCCTCAGTTCTCTTCGCAGGCCTTCCGTGATTTTTGTACTGGACAAGGGATTCATCATGTTACCGCACCTCCCTTCCATCCGCAATCGAATGGGGAGGTCGAGCGCCTTGTCCGCACTTTCAAATGCCAGATGAAAAAATTCCTTAGTGATTTTTCCACAGATGACGCCCTGCTGCAATTTGAGTTCTTATCGCTTCACGCCTCTGGGTGATCGCAGCCCTGCTGAACTCTTGCATGGCCGCCAACCGCGCACTCTACTGCACCTGCTTCACCCTGTCAGGCCTTGTACTGTGTCCCCTAGTGCGGGAAAATACTCGGTGGGCGCCGACGTGTGGGCACGAGGGTATGGATCTCGCCCTAAATGGATTCCAGGGGTGGTCAAGGCTCTTCGCGGCCGCCGGCTTTGTGAAATCCGTACGGGCGACGGCACGGTTGTTCGCCATTACGACCAGATGCGCCCACGAGTGGTGGCCACGCCTGTGCCACCGCCCCATCCTTCGCCTCCACCAGCTCGAGACGCCAGTCCTGTCGCTGCTGCCGATCTACCGTCCGTGTTGATGCAGCCGCCGTCGCTGCCGCTTCCAAGTACTCCGGAACCGGCTCCAGTCGCGACGCCGCCTTCTCCGGGACCCATCTCGCTGGAGCACACTCCCAGGTCAATGACACCTATGGATGCTGCTCCGGAGTTTTCACCCATCATCTCATCCAGGAGGCACGTTCCTCGCACGAGCTTCCGTCCTGGACATTTTCGACCATACTCCCGTGTCTCTGCGCGGGATCTCCTCGGGGCCTCACAAGAGGCCATGGATGTCTCTGCGCTGTCCATGTCTCCAAGGAAGTGAGTGTTTATTTTTTTTCAAGGGGGGAAAAGTGCTGTGATAGTGCCACGACATTTAACAGTGCCGCCACGACAGTACGCACAAACGGCGATAGAGGCGCTCCGCAAATGAGATGAGCGCGGGAGCGCCACCTAGCTACGAACGGCACCGGCCGCATGTCACGGCACAGCAGTCGAATACGAGAGACTGAGTTGTAATCATGTGATCAGCTATTGTTTCTAAGAGAGAGTGTGAAAATCCACGCAATTATTGTGATTAAAGGTTATAACAGAGAGATCTGTTGTGGCTTTTTCTGTAAATGAGCAATGTCTTTTTTGTGTTGCTTGAGATTTTTATGCCTCTTGTTATCTATGTCTTTGGTTTCATTCTTGTGTTCCTTACTGCCGGTGTTTTGAGAGAAAACACTGTTTCAAAATAATGGTTCAAAATGTCAGAAACTTTCAACTTTTTGTTGGTGTCATGCATCTGAGAAGCTTCTTCCCATCTTCCTCTTGGTCATAAGTGATTGGAAGTTTCTACACTCTGTACTGAACCTTCTCACAGTCAATGTTCTTTTGTGATTTTGGCTGGGAAATAAATAGCCTGAGAAGGTTACCACATGGGCTTCACGATCACTAAAATTTGTATTTATGCACTTTGCAGTTTATGTTGTGGTTTTCAAATGTTTGGTCCAGAGCAGTAACAGTATTTTTTGTAATTATTGCTGGCATTGTTATTTGTTTTAAATCAAATGTATTTGCTGAGGTGAGCAGTAGTTCTTTTCTCCTGCTTGTTCAAAGAAAATCAATGTTGAAATCCTCACATAATACTGTTGATTTTTTTGCCTACATGCATCCTATTTTGTAATGTTTAACGTTTTTGTTTGAGAAATGTCCCAAAGTTCCCATTTGGAGAGCAATAGATACACATGAAAACTATATTTGCACCACTGATTTCTATGACTGTTGCCTCAAGGCCTGTTCCTGGATTGAGGTAATGAAGACAGTTTTGTATTTCAACCCACTTATAATTAAAATAGCAGTACCTCCATTTGTATGATTTCTTTTACAACAGTGATTGGCAAGTGCATAGCCCATTATCAAATTGTGCAGATTCTCAGCCGCGCAGGATTAGCCGAGCGGTCTAAGGCGCTGCAGTCATGGACTGTGAGGCTGATCCCAGCGGAGGTTTGAGTCCTCCCTTGGGCATGGGTGTGTGTTTGTCCTTAGGATAATTTAGGTTAAGTAGTGTGTAAGCTTAGGGACTGATGGCCCTAGCAGTTAAGTCCCATAAGATTTCACACACATATGAACATTTTTGTCTGCATGTTCTCAATGTTTTCATCTGTGATTGCAGTTTTGTAATGCTTTTTACATGGATAATCTTCAAGTAAGTATGGCTATGTTTGAATTAACTCACTAATTATGTACTTGTTGAAATTGAAGAAGCAGACACATTATAAACCGTCACAAACTTGATTACATTTCTATAAGCAAGGAAACTAACCAAAATATTTTGTGACTGCACTGGTTTTATTCATCTGAATGAAACACCATTACTTTGAAACCTCTACGAACAAAAGTATTCCACAGACCATGTTTCCTCCTGATTTATGTTATTGTGCAACATGTACAAACATAGCAAAAAATGTCATTGATATTAATGTCATATCTGTTATGACAGAATATTTCAGTTTGTCCTCACAACTTTTGCTGTGTTGCTTTTGAAAGTAATTTCATCATATGCCCCAATTAATGTTTCAGCTTCCATTCTAGGATTATAGGTCCATAAAAAAACTTAGTTATGCCAAAAATGGCTGAGGCCTTGTGGGAAGAGTGATATGTCTTGACCCCCACCCCCTCCTTCAGCCAGAATGTCACCCAGTCCAGAACTATATGCCTGTATCTATCAAAGTAATAACCAGAAATTCACCCACAATGTTACACAAAAGTAGAAATTGAATTAGAAGGTTTTGGAATGGTAATTCAATATTCCGTAAGTACATATACACTCCTGGAAATTGAAATAGGAACACCGTGAATTCATTGTCCCAGGAAGGGGAAACTTTATTGACACATTCCTGGGGTCAGATACATCACATGATCACACTGACAGAACCACAGGCACATACACAGGCAACAGAGCATGCACAATGTCGGCACTAGTACAGTGTATACACCTTTCGCAGCAATGCAGGCTGCTATTCTCCCATGGAGACAATTGTAGAGATGCTGGATGTAGTCCTGTGGAACGGCTTGCCATGCCACTTCCACCTGGCGCCTCAGTTGGACCAGCGTTCGTGCTGGACGTGCAGACCGTGTGAGACGACGCTTCATCCAGTCCCAAACATGCTCAATGGGGGACAGATCCGGAGATCTTGCTGGCCAGGGTAGTTGACTTACACCTTCTAGAGCACGTTGGGTGGCACGGGATACATGCGGACAAACTTTGTCCTGTTGGAACAGCAAGTTCCCTAGCCAGTCGGAATGGTAGAATGATGGGTTCGATGACGGTTTGGATGTACCGTGCACTATTCAGTGTCCCCTCGACGATCACCAGAGGTGTACGGCCAGTGTAGGAGATCGCTCCCCACACCATGATGCTGGGTGTTGGCCCTGTGTGCCTCGGTCGTATGCAGTCCTGATTGTGGCGCTCACCTGCATGGCGCCAAACACGCATACGACCATCATTGGCACCAAGGTAGAAGCAACTCTCATCGCTGAAGACACGTCTCCATTCGTCCCTCCATTCACGCCTGTCGCGACACCACTGGAGGCGGGCTGCATGATGTTGGGGTGTGAGCGGAAGACAGCCTAACGGTGTGCAGGACCGTAGCCCAGCTTCATGGAGACGGTTGCGAATGGTCCTCGCCGATACCCCAGGAGCAACAGTGTCCCTAATTTGCTGGGAAGTGGCGGTGCGGTCCCCTATGGCACTGCGTAGGATCCTACGGTCTTGGCATGCATCCGTGCGTCGCTGCGGTCCGGTCCCAGGTCGACGGGCACGTGCACCTTTCGCCGACCACTGGCGACATCGATGTACTGTGGAGACCTCACACCCCACGTGTTGAGCAATTCGGCGGTACGTCCACCCGGCCTCCTGCATGCCCACTATACGCCCTTGCTCAAAGTCCGTCAACTGCACATACAGTTCACGTCCACACTGTCGTGGCATGCTACCAGTGTTAAAGACTGCGATGGAGCTCCGTATGCCACGGCAAACTGGCTGACACTGACGGCGGCGGTGCACAAATGCTGCGCAGCTAGCGCCATTCGACGGCCAACAGCGCGGTTCCTGGTGTGTCCGCTGTGCCGTGCGTGTGATCATTGCTTGTACAGCCCTCTCGCAGTGTCCGGAGCAAGTATGGTGGGTCTGACACACCGGTGTCAATGTGTTCTTTTTTACATTTCCAGGAGTGTATTATAAAAAAGGAAAGACAATATAAGAGAAGTGAGTAAAGGGAAGAAAGTATAATCGAGAACTTATTTTGAAAGAGACTTGGTTTTGAGTAGTTTATTCTTTCTTCCATTACTCACTTCACGTCCTGAGGTCTGCATAACACCATATGAAGGAAAAGTGAATTTCAGTCTTTTCAATTTTATGCACTAAGAATCAAGTATCACACAATCACAATTTGATGAAACTTCTTTGTATTATTAATGCTGTAATTACTTATTAATAAATAACTCCTATTTGAAAACTTGAAAGTTACTGTTCTATTAGTAGTCACTATTTTCAAATCTAATTAATAATTTAATTATCTTACCTCTTTGAGATCAGGGAATTTGAGAGAGACTATTTCCTTATAAATACTTTCATTCATATTTATTACTTCTGTCTGCTTTATCCTTTTGAATTTTTGTTCCTGCTGTAATTTCACGAATGGCTTTTGCTCTGTTTCTAGGTGGTCATTATCTAGGTTCTTCTGACTGAGGAGTATTTCTATTGCTCGTTTCTCTTGTTTAGCATCCCATATTTCCTGTGCTTTCTGCCACTTTAATAGCTTTGTTCTTTTCTGCAATGCAAGTTCTGCTTCTTTAATGGCTTTAAGCCTTTCTTTCTCTAGTCGTATTTTCTCCTTTTCCTTTATCATTTTGAGTTTATGGAGGCGTTCAGCTTCTTTCCTTTTCTGCTTCAAAAAATCAGCAAATTTTTCTTTCCATTTTGTTGTCCATGATATTAATAGGCGTTTACACTCAACATCTTGTTCAAACATATTCCTCAGTTTTATAACCTAAAAGTGAGAGAAAATTTGCACTGAAATCCAAAAATATTATAAAGACCTCAATATGAGAAGTATCATTGAATTTGCAAGGTTAAAAACTAAGCAGTTGTGTGACCTGTTTATTATCAGAAATTCTAAATAGAGAGTGTTCATTTTCATTCATTGCAATCCTCAGTCGACAAGTAATCTTCCATGGTGACAAAACCCATCTCAAACATTAAAAACAGTTACAGGGCAGCATTAAATAGTTAAACCAGCTGCCTTTGGATGAAGAAGAATTTATGGAAGTATAATCACACTTAAAATTAAATGACATTCAATTTGGTGAGAGATTATATCTAAACTAAAGATGGTAGCTTCTGTATCTGTGGCAGTACATCAAAGCACACCATTCCATTTGTGAGTTGAGACAGCTTCTGATAAGGAATGATTTACTTCGATATTCCTATGTTCTTTTTGATTTGAATTCTTAAATTTCTTGCACGTTTGTGTATTTATAAGGCACAATTCAATATTAATAACTGTGTAGTGCATAGTACGGCTGATTGCATCATGACAGGCATTTGTTTTTGTTTGTAAAGCCAGTTACAGTTTTTAGACCCTTTAGTTTGATGGTAGCTTCCATCCCCGCAGCAGCACACCTGAAGCGCACCATTCCATTTGTGAGTTCATAGCTGCTTTGTTGGATCTATCCGCCACCTATGACACCATCTGGCGAGCTTAAAATTTGTGAGCATTATTCAGTGTCGGAAACTCACAAACCTACTTAGCAACATGCTAAGCATCAAACTTTTCCAGATTTACTCTGATAATGACAGAAGCAAAATCTTCAAAGTAAGTGACAGACTACCTCAAGGATCTGTATTGGCCCCTCTCCTTTTCAACTTATACATTTATGACCTGCCAACCACAACCTCTAGGAAATTCATATATGCTGATGGCACCTGTTTGGTAACCCAGAGCTCCAGTTTCACCACTGCCGAAAGCACATTAACTGCCGACATGGAAATCCTGGACACATACTTCAGGAAATGATGCCTCCGCCTAAACCCTCATAAAACTGTTACTTCAGCATTCCACCTATGGACTATACACCAGAAGTTAAACTCCGAGGACAAACCTTGCAGTACTGCAGCACACCGAAGACCTCAGATTAACACTCAATGGGTCCCTAACTTTTCGACAACATCTCTCCTATGTGGTCGCAAAAGTGAAGACCAGTGATAATATCATTCAGAAGCTTGCTGGTACCTCCTGGGGTTACAGTGCTCAAGCCCTAAGATCAACTGCTTGGCACTATCATACTCTGTCACTGAATACTGTTGTCCAACTTGGATGAATAGTGCTCATTGTAGCAAGATAGATGTGCAACTCAACCAGACAATGCAACTTATTATAGGCTGCATACATAGCACTCAAGCTGCAGTTTTAAGTAACATCCAATCTCCAGCTCTATGAAGATCAGATGCTCTCCTGAAGATCTGGAGAAACATTCAGGAGAACCCCCAGCTACCTGTACACAGTGATATATTAATAGCAGAACATCAGCGTCTGAAGTCAAGAAAACCACCTTGGCGAACTGCACAACATCATGAAGCCTCCGACTTTAACATCAATGAAGTATGGAGAAGCTAGTGGGAAGAATCATCAGTGTTCAACGGTCATCTGGTTGAAAAGCCTTCCATGCGAGTTCCAGGTTTCACACTCCCCAGACACCAGTGGAGAACCATCAACCACATCCGAACAGAACAAGGGAACTGCGGATGTCTAAGGCACAAATGGGGCTGGGCAACATCTCCAGATTGTGACTGTGGAGTTACACTGCAAACAATAAATCACAGTGTTGGTGAATGCCCAAAACGAGCCTTCGGGGGATCAATAAATTACATCCACCATGCATCATGTGAAGGGCTCAACTGTACCAACAGATTGGGCTTAGAAATCTAAGAACTTGTGTAATGTGTACATAATTTAGCATAATACTTTGGACATTTTATTCCATACCAGTATTTTGCTTGTCATTTCTTACACTGCATACTCTTAAAATTATGTATTTGATCCAAGCTCTGTATCATCATATGATAAACGATAAAAATTTGTTAGTTGACATAACTTCGAATAAGAAACAACTCATTTTGATTTTACTGTATATTTTTCAATTTAAATTCTTAAATTTCTGACATGTTTTTGTATTTACCAGGCCCATTTCTGCGTTTTAAGAACTGCATAGTGTATATTTCTGCCATATTTAGTATGGATAGGGACTGATTCCTGTGTTCAGATGCGATCTGAGTTGGTGACCATTTGCTCACAGCTCCAGGCAGTGCTGGCTTCAGTTATGCTGCTTGATGCTGTTGGCAAAGGGCATCACTGTGGGGAGCTGGATATGGGGAACCAATGGGGATCCAGCGCATCCCATGTTTTCCCCCGATTGGTCCACTACTGTGGTTGCACAGCATATTGCCTGCAGTGAGGCTGACTGCTCATCCCTGGTCAAGTGGGCAGTTGTTCCAAGGAGTGGCAGGCAGTGAAAGACTTCCCAGGGGCTGATTGAAGGGCCTTTCCAGCTTGTCTAATGAATAGGTTTCAGGTGATATTTGTGTCCGAGAAAGATCCTGAGCCAGATGCAGTTGTTTGCTCTATTTCAAAGGAAACTTTTCAGCCTGCAACATCTGGACAGTCACACAGAGGGTTGAAGTACTACTGGCCTCACAATGAGGTCTCTTAGGGACAGGGCAACCAAGCCAAGGAGCGGAAGAAGGCCAATGTGTGTTCTGTGTGTATACCAGGGTGAAAGGGAGTCATCCGAGATGTAGAATGGGTGCTTCTGGATGCCATGAAGAGCACTGGGTGCAACCAACTGTATGTGGTGGCTTATGGCAGTACTACTTATGTGTTTCACTTCAGACTGTAAGAGATTCTCTCCGGTTTCTGGTGGCTATCTGAAGTGGTAGATTGCCAGTCTTGCTTGTGAGATGAAGGTGGAGCCCACCATCTGCAGCAATGCCAACAGGACTGGGTGTCGATCTTTGGTAGAGAGCTGAGTAGAGGATCTCAGTTAGAGGCTTAGATAGTTCTACAACCATGTAGGCTGCAGATTGCTTGACTGGGCCATAGGATGGTGGCTGTTTGGGTTCTGCTTAATCAGGGGTCCACTACACCTTTGTTTTAGGTCAGAGGGTCTTGGGAAATTACAGAAATGGCCCCAGTTTAACAGGGCACAAGGCAAACACAGGATGAGGGTAGATTTAGCAACACTCGGCATTGTGGTTGTAAATTGTTGTAGCTGTGTTGGGAAAGAATCTGAGCTCCAAGAGCTAATAGAAAGCACTGAAGCTCAAATTGTTATATGTATTGAAAGCTGGCTAAAGCCAAACATATTTTCAATTGAAATTTTTAGACAGGACTTAACGGTGTTATGAAAGGATAGGTTAAATACAATTGGTGTAGGAGTGTTTATCGCTGTTTGAAGTAGTTTACCTTGGCAAGAAATTGAAATAGAGAGTTCCTGCAAGTTAGTATGGGTAGAGGTTATAACTGACAACCTGAAAAAGTTAATGATTGATTCCTTTTACTGACCCGCCCTCATCAACTCAGATAATACAGTTGCTGAACAGTTCAAAGAAAACTTGAGTCTCATTTCAACTAGGCACCCCACTTATACAATTATAGTTGGTGGTGACTTCAATATACCCTTGATATGTTGCTGAAAATTTAAGTTAAAAGTCAGTGGTAGGCATAAAATATCCTTCAAAACTGTACTGAATGGTTTCTCTAAAAATTATTTTGAATAATTAGTCCACGAGGTCACTTGAAGTGTAAATAATTGCAAAAACATTTTTGACCTCTTAGTAACAAAGGATCTTGAGGAAATACCAAGTGTCATGACAAGATTCAGGGATTAATGGACACAAGGTCATTGTAGCGACACGAAATACTGCACCATCCAAATACACCAAAAATAAACACAAAATATATCTATTTAAAAAAAGCAGATAAGCATTTGCTTGATGCCTTCCCACAAAAGAATCTCCACTCCTACCAAATTGACTATGTAAGTGTAGACCAGATGTGGCTGAAATTCATGGAAATAGTACTGTTAGCAATTGAGAGATATATGCCAAATAAATTAATAAGAGATGTTATTGATATCCCATGGTACACAAAACTGGTCACAACACTGTTGCAGGAGCAATGAAAAAAGCATGCCAAATGTAAAATCTCCAAGATTTGTGATGTTTTACTGAAGCTTCAAATTTAGCACAAATTTCAGTCTGATATATGCTTTTAATAGCATCCAGGTTGAAACTTTGTCTCAAAATCTGACATAAAATGCTAAGAAATTTTGATCGTATGTAAAGTACACCAGCAGCAAGGCACAATCAGTACCTTCACTGCATGATAGCAACAGTAATGTTACCTATGACAGTGCCACTAAAACAGAGTTACTAAACACAGTTTTCTGACGATGAAGTAAATATTCTAGAATTTGAATCAAGAACAGTTGCCAACATTAGAAACTACAAGATAGATATGCTCAATGTAGGAAAACAGCTTCCAATCCAGATTGTAAACCTGTTAGGATCCTTTTGGAGTATGCTGATACAATAGCTCCATACTTAGCAATCATATTCAACTGCTTGCTTGTCAAAAAAATACATGCCCAAAGACTGTAAAGTTGCACAGGACACCAACACTCAAAAAAGGAGATAAGAGTAATCTGCAGAATTACAAGTCCATATCACTAATGTCAATTTGCTGTCGAACATTTTGAACTGCCTCAAAGATTTATTGACAAATAGCCAACACAGTTTCAGAAAATATCATACCTGTGAAACACATCTAGCTCTTTAGTCACATGAAGTAGTGAGTGCCATTGTCAGATGATAACATATTGATTCCTTATTTTTAGATTTCCAGAAGGCTATTCCTCACAAATGACTTCTAATCAAATTGCAGGCCTATGGAGTACCATACCAGTTGTGTGACTGGATTTGACCAGTTGTGTGACTGGATTTGTGACTTCCTTTCAGAAAAGTCAGTCACAGTTCATAGTAATTGGCAGAAAGTCATCAAGTAAAACAAAAGTGATACATGGTGTTCCCTAATGAAGTGTTATAGGTTCTCACCTGTTCCTAACCAATATAAATTATTTAGGATACAATCTGAACTGCCTTTCAGACTGTTCTCAGATGCTGCTGTCATTTACCATTTTGCAAAGTCATCAGATGACCAAAACCAATTGCAAACTGATTTAGGCAAGATATCTACATGGTGCAAAAAGTGGCAGTTGACTATAAGTAACGAAAAGTGTGAATTCATTCATGTTAGTACTACAAGGAATCCACTAAATTTTGTATACAGCATAAATCACACAGATCTAAAGGCTATCAATTCAACTAAATACTTGGAATTATATTTATGAATAACTTAAAGTGGAACTATAACATAGATGAATTTGTGGGAAAAGTTATTTAAAGATTGTGACTTATTGGCAGGGCACTGAGAAGGTGGAACAGATATATGAAAGAGACTGCTTGTACTATGTTTGTCCATCCTCTTTTGGAATATTGCTGTGGAGTGTGGGATCTGCATCAGATAGGATTGCTAGAAGACATTTAAAAAGTTGAAAGAAGTGCAGCCTGCTTGGTATTATCACAAAATATGGGATAGAGTACCTCAGATATGATATGTGAATTAGGGTGGCAGTCATTAGAAAAAAGACATTTTTCACTGTGGTAGGATCTTTCCAAGAAAGTTCAACCACCATTTTTCTGCTCTGGATGCAAACCTATTTTGTTGGTGCCCACCTACACAGAGAGAAATGAGCATTGTAATAAAATAGAAGAAATCATAGCTCGTGCGGAAAGATGTGTTTGTTTCCCATGTGCATTTTTCAAGAGCAGAACGGTAGAGAAACAGCTTGAAGGTATTTTGATGAACACTCTTGTTTGACAATTTTGTCAACTGAAAATAATTTAGAAGTGAAGAAGACCATCCACCAGATAGTAAAAATATTGATACATCAACAGGCACACCCTCTGCATCTCAGAATACTGTAGCCATAACTTTCCCTGCTGATCACATGGTTCTGAAATTTTCCTTCTTTGGTGAGTTTTTGTGATATCATTCATTTACTGCCTCTTTGATTTGGTTCAAATAAAAGAAGCTATGTTTCATATCTAGTCATAATTTTTTTCCCCAGAAACTCCTATCCTTGAAAACAGGAGCACTGCAGGAGTTGGGAGGCAATTGTTCTTCATGTCTGTTTACTCTCATTAATTAATATTCTTGGCAGTCATGTTGCACAAATCTTGAGTATCCCAGTTGTTGCGTAATCATCATCACACTGCCTTTACTGAAGAGGATAATGCAACACAAATCATCTGCAGCCACCATGAATGATATCATTGACTCACTGAACGTTGTATGGAGTTGCTGCAGTCACCGGTCTGCCATTCCACATTTCTTCAGCCAATGGTCTTTGCCCTTCAGCTTCGTTACAGCATCTAACAATGCTGATAGCCACTGTTGCACCACTTTTGTAAATGCGAATGGATGTTTCACCATCTGCATTAAAGAATTCTATCACTGAACTCTGTCTAAAATGAACATCAGTGTTGGCCATTTTGTAAATGACTGCAGTGCTGGCATCTGTTGACACAGAAAGTTACTACTGCAGTGGACTGGTGAAGAGGCTTTGTGGAATAGCACCAAATTCATTTTTTTTCACTTAACAAACTTTATTAAAGGAGAAAAAATTAGGCATTACTTTTTGACTGACTGTCATATATACATACATAGCCGCTACACACACACACACTTGTAGAGCTACATTTTCACTTAACGAGCTTTATTAAATGGGAAAAAAGGAGGAATTACTTTTTGATGAACCCTCATACATAAATACATACACTACCACATGTATGCTTGTGGAGCTGCAGTGTGCTTGATGGGCACACAGTGCTTGGACTGCTGAGTTTGCTGGGTAGACTGGGGTGAGTGGTTGTGGTGAGTAGGGTGGGTAGAGGGAGAAAGAGATGGGAAGCAGGAGGAGGGGTTGGAGACGTGTGACTGACAGTTCATAGGGAGGCAGAAAGTGTGTGGGATATGAATGAAGGAGGGAGAGACAGCAGGTAAGTGCGACAGGAATGTGACACATGGGCACTGGAGCCAGTGAGTTCATGCAGCACATGATTATGATGACATGGAGGTATGGACTAAGAAGGGACTGACAAGACAGAGAAAGGGGAGACTGTTGAATAGAGGGTGTGGGTATAGTGGATTAGTGAAGAATGAGACCAGGAAGATTATGAGAGCAAAGGATGTATAGCAAGGATAACTACCATCTGCTTAGTTTAGCTGGTGCTGGGGGGCAAGAATCCAAATGACACGATTTTTGAAGCAGCCATTGAAATCAAGTATGTTGGACTCAGCAGCACGTTCTGCCACTGGGTGGTCAACTCTTCTCTTGGCCACAATTTGGCAGTGGCCATTCATTCTGATGGACAGCTAGTTGGTGGTCATGCCCACATGAAACGCTGTCCATAAATTGCAGCAGAGGTAGTATACAATATGGCTGCTTTCACAGTGGCATGGGATATCACAACTGGTTCTCCATAGAGATATGACAGCTGTGGCAAAGAGCTGGGAGTGGGAATGGCATAAGGATGGACCAGAATTGCCTACTGACTAACTTCAAACAAGAGCAAGAAATGTAATAAATTTACAAAATCTCCTCAACTCATAGCCTGCTTTTGTGTTTAACACAATTCACAGATTTAAGGAAAATACATTAATCTGCCTGTGCATGCAGATGATTGCAGTAATAATATGACATGTTAAATATCCTTGTAAATTGATTAACAGATAAATAAAACTACTACTACTACTACTACTACTACTACTACTACTACTACATATTCCTACAAAAGCTGGAAAGTCTCTTATTACTAACAACCCATTTACATCTCAAGCTTTTGTCAACAAAAGTCAACCCCTATTTAACAATTCTACAAAATAGTTTTCCTCTCCACCAAGAAGAAACTGCCTTCTTTTCTGTCCCATGGGCCCCAAATATGACACTGATGTGGAGCCACACGTCTTTAGACAACAACATTTGTCTCTGCCCAACCTCTCATCCAGTTCTGTGTATCGGCACAATATTTAAATACAGAATTAAACACCATCATTAGAGCACACATAAGAGACAGAGGTGATATCTCTTTCACATGACTCAGTTATTTACTAGCCATTTAAATGAGTTTTTTTTTCATAAAGACATCAGTACTACATACAACACTATTGGTTTACCCAATGACTAAGAAACCCAGCAACCAGAATTGTATTTCTTATTTCACAAACTGCCACTTTTAATATCTTTCTATAGTAGTCCACACATACACATTTAGGTTCTCTATATTTTCCCTAAATCAATTAAGACGAATGCCAGAATGGTTCATTTTAAAGGGGTAAGACTAATATTTTTACCATGTTTTGCTACATGAACTTGTATTCTGTCTCTTATGATGTAATCATTGATAAGACATAAAAACATAATTGATGTACCTTCACTCATTACATGCACAGTTTCAGAGATCGTGCATTCATATGGTCCACAAGCCCACCTGTGTTGGACCCCTGGTGTGCACTGAGAAGCCACCAAAGAAACAGTATTATTTAAGTGATGGCAAATGAGTTCTGAGCTTGTTCTGTAACCTGTATTACTGTTATCCAGTCAATGTGTTTAGTGGTATGCATAATATGTACTTCATTGTTTCTCTATAATGTATTACATTCCATAAATCACATTCGTTCTTGCCACAGTAAACTTGATGATAAGTGAGGGTTATGTCTTCTCTACGTGATAATGTCAGCGCCAAGTCACCAGATGAATTTCTCATTGGAAGAAATACTCCAACATATCACTGCCAGCAGCAAGCTTTCATGGGGACAACAGCAGGCTCTTGCCACTGCTCTAAATCAAGTGGCATCTGCATGTTCTAGGCAGATCAGTGCAGCCACTGCCCTTTCCAGCACATGGTGTATCAGTTGAAAATTGGAACTTCTACAAAATATTGTTACACCAACATTTCCAGGTTTTATGTACGTACTATGCAACCTGTGTAGGGCTTTCTTTCGTTCCTGGCTTTCACCGTGCATTTATCAGTTGTTATGCGAACTTGTGCCTTTGCAAGAACCAGCCAGCTTATCATTTTATGATATGTGCAAGCTTCTGTCGACCTACTACTGTGACATAACGCATGTCACTGCAACACATGTAGAATTTTATCACTGTCAAAAACACCCAAACAAATAGCCTGGGCTGCATGATTTCACAAGTTGAGCCAATGTTGTAAATTTGTCACTAGAACCCATCATGAATCCTATGCTGATTGCATGGTGTGTGCTGTTATTATTCATCTGTTCTCAGATAGGGAAGTCTGCAAAAAAGCACTTCATTGGAGAATCCAACAATTACGTATGTACTCAATAAAGCACAGTCATTTGAAATGTCACAGGCCACAGGCAATCAGATTGCTGTGTGGAGAGTATTGGAAGTTGCTCAGTCAACCCCTGTTAGGCATTCTGCAAGTGTTCAGGGTGATGGGGAAGCTGTTGTAGCAGTACAACTTTGGACTCAGTGTTGCATGGCGCAATGTTGGTTACAGCCACAGCAGCAACAGAATATATCACAGCAGCAGCCACTTGCCTCTCTTCCATCTTGCCCATACTGCTTCATCCAACACAAGTATCCTGCACGCCCTTAGTGTTGGGCAGTTTGAAAAAAGTGTCAAAAGAAAGGACACATTGCATCAGTGTGTAACTCCTCTTCGAACATGGTGGACACAGTAGTACCGATGGACATAAACTGTATCTCCACAATGACTGTTTCCCTGAATAAGTTGTTTACTGACTTACGTGTGTTTAATAGACCACTAACAATGCAATTGGGCACAGGAGCTGCTGTGACTTTAATAAATGCATAAATGTGCGTGGTCTTGGGCTCCCCTCCCCTCACACAGGTTTCACGGAAGTTGGTTAGCTACAATAAACAGAAGATTCTGATCCTAGGTCAGTTCTCCACTCCTGTCTCTTACAAGTCTGTTGTTTGCTCTCTCACCTTCCTTGTTGCCAATTGTTCCCATACAACAGATGTTTGGGTTACATGCATTTAACACTTTCGTATCAGCAACTGGGGTCCCTCTGCTCTGTGTTTTCCTCTCTGGTTTCCCCTGGGCTTTGTTTTGCTACTGGTTTTCAGGCCCATGTTACCATGAGAGTCTGCCCGCACTAATCTTTTTCAGGCGCGACATGTGCCTGTCAGGTTGTATGACTCTGTCAAGGCTGATTTAGACAGTTTAACATCCCTTGATGCCATTTGGCCTATTTCTTCCTGTGAACGGGCTACACCACTGGTCATTTTTAAGAAACTGATGCGTAAGTTCCACCACACTTCAGTGTCACGATTAATGCACAGTTCATGATAGATAACATACACTTTGCCTCACCCTGACAAGTTGCTTGCAAAATTGTCAGGTTGCCACTACTTTTCCAAGACTGATATCTTGGAAGCATACCTCCAGCTCCCCTTGGATGATACCATTACACAACTTCCCATTGTCAATACACCTTTCGGCTTATACCAATATCAGTGCTTGCTTTTTGGTGTTGCTAGTGTACCTGCAATTTTTCAACATTTTTTGGAACAGCTGACAGCCTCTGTACATGACTGCATCAATTGAAGGTATCACCATTTCAGGTTCTTCTACCAAAGAGCACCTTACCAATCTCTGATTGTTGTTTTCTGTTTTGCAGTTTGTGGGTCTCAAGTGCAATCTTGCCAAATCTCAATTTTTTCAGATGTCAATTGAGTATCTAGGTTTTGAGGTTTCTTACATGGGGTCAAGTCCTTGCTTGACTATTTAACACAAGTGTTGCTTTGCCATAGCTGACCTCTGTTAAGGAACTACAGGCATTTCTAGGTAAAGTTACATACTAGCATAAGTTTTTACTGGACACATCTACTGTTGCTCATCCCCTGTAGGAGCTTTTGCATAAAAATATACCTTTTTTCTGGTCACAAACTTGTGGCTGTGCATTTGCTTTGCTTGATTCTAAACTTGATCTGCCCCATATCTGGCCAATTTTTAGCTGGGTCAGCATCTCTTGTTGGCAACAGATGCCTGTCAGCATGGTCTTGGCATGTTGTTGGCGAATAAGTATACGGATGGGTCTGAATGACCCACTGCTTATGCTTATAAGACTTTAACTCCACTCAGCAGCAGCGTTCTCAGACTGAAAATGAGACTTCAGCATATGTGTTCAGCCTCAAGAAATTTTACATCTTCTTGTATGGTCCTAAGTTCCATTCAGTCACAGATCACAAGCTGTTGGTTGCTCTTTTTACCCTTCGGCTTCTGTGCTTTTGCAGTGGTGGGTTCTCTTCCTCTCCTGTTATCATTTTCAGATCCATTATTGGGCAACAATGCAACACGCGATCGCTAATGCCTTATCTCGACTTCTGATTGTGCAAGACCCAGCACTGAATCAGGATGAGTTGCTTTGTTTTTATTTAGAGGTCACCTCCTGGCACACTCTTGTGAGCCACGAAAGAAACAGTATTACTTAAGCAATTGCAAACAAGTGCTCAGTATATTCTGTAACCGTATTACTTTTGTCCAGTCAATGTGTTCAGTGCTATGCACAACATGTACTTCACTGCATCTTATGTATCTCTCTATAAAGTACTGCATTCCATAAATTGTGTTTGATCTTGCTTTTTCTTTATACATACTCCCAGCTGGAAGATTGCTGATTAAAAAGATCTTAGAAATTATTCTTTTCCTATACACTCACTAACTTCTAAAACTTCACCTTGCCATTATTGAGATGCAGGTTCTCTATCTGTGAGTAAGACTTTCATTTCAGTCAGCTCATTTATTGTCCACATATTTTCAGAGCATTTACCACAATTTAACCACTGATTCTAGATGGTATTTTAAGTTTCTTTCTAAGATCCAAATCTGTACTTTTTCAACACACTATGGCTATTTATTGATATTGCCACTGATATACAGGTTGATTCTATTCTCTGATGACATAGTTTCCCATGCCAACCACAAAGGCATCCCATGTATTATGTCAGTGACACTTCATTATGTTAACTGACAAACACAACATTTGGAGTTTTAAAAGTGATAGATAGAAAATCTAGTGTCTGATTTTTGTTTATACCTCACAGTGCTGAGAATTGTTGCTACAGGGCCGCTGACAGTACATCATTTGTAGCATGTGCTACACGTCCTATGGCATGCAAGACTATCGTATTTGTCATTTCATCAGTATGCCGCTCAACAATACAGGCTGACAGATTGTAGTCATCTTACTATCATCTAACACAACTTTAGTCATACTGCAGGACAATTGAAGCATGACTCATCTGAAAAAATGCTATACCAGCATCAGATGCCATTTTTGTCTCAGGAATGTGAATTTCTTGGGCAATGGAAGCTGGCACAATGTCATGTTTGCCTCTAGTCCAGTCCCAAGGAGGCAGCATCAAACTGTCAAATTCAGACATGTTGAAACCAATTGCAGTTATCTAATGTTAAGACAACACTGTGAATGAAGCTGTACAGTCCATCAAAGTCATTCAGACAAACTGCAGTCATCCCCTGCTGTAGCTATGCTGCAAGACCCAATATGCTCTTGTCACAATTTACACTTTTTCTATGGAAATTGGCTCCACATGTGCAGCACTGTTATAACAACACACCTGGTACTTGATGAAAAGTTGTCATGTCATAACCATAATCAAATCCAAATCTGGAAGTGGGGTTGTCAACGAAGTGCAACACTTAGCATTGTATTATGAACACCAACATACAGATAGCAGATAACTGACCTCCCAGATGGTGAGTACTGTTATTTATACACACATTGAATATTCCATTATACACAAACATTACAAATTTTGAGAACGTTTCAGAAATGATAAATACTAAATAACAAATAATTGCTGGTGTAAAGTATTAAATTTTCCAATAGTCCCACTTTCTGTATAGGCTTAAAAATGTCTACTGGGCTGTATCTCACTGGTCAGTGCTTGGCGTTATGGTGCTCTCAGTTCTTCTCATGGGTGTCCAGGGGCCATTTGTGAGCCAAGTGCCTCGCTTCTTTGGTCTTGGTTCAAAAATGGTTCAAATGGCTCTGAGCACTATGGGACTTAACAGCTGTGGTCATCAGTTGCCTAGAACTTAGAACTACTTAAACCTAACTAACCTAAGGACATCACACACATCCATGTCTGAGACAGGATTTGAACCTGCGACCACAGCAGCTGGTTGGTTCCCGACTAAAGTGCCTAGAGCCACTCGGCCACCATGGGTGACTTTGTTCTTGGTGATGAGATGTTTCATGTAGGCATCCTGAGTATTGTCTAGTTGAAATAGGAGCAGAATATCCATTGTTGTTTTGGTCTTGTGACTGTGGAGAAAAACAAAACTGTGTGAAACTCGTAGTTTCTTGCTTTGCGGTGTTGTATTCCATTGTCATTACGGGCAGCACAGTATCTGAGTCTCTCTGTTGTACAATATGAATGTAGTGGTCAAAATCTTATTAAAGTATCCTGTGAGGTCATTCGTCTGTGGGCAGATGTTATTCTGTGGGTGATTTTGTAACATAAAATTCCCTCTGATACTAGTCTCAATAGGAAAACTTTTCAACAATCAGAGATCACTACTCAGGTTGCTCCATGCTTCAAAATAATGCCCTGTACAAGGAATCTTATAATTTCTGGAACTTTGCAGCTGGTACACACTGGTGACAGTGTAGTGCTTGGTGTGATTGGTGCATATTATTATCCAGAAATTCCCACTTACTAATGTCAGGAACTTCCCCAAGAGGTTGATTCAAAACTGGTGAAATGGTGCTGCTCCACACAGAACTAGTAGCACATGCACAGGAGGTAATTGCAGTATGTGTTTTTGTCACTGGCATACCTTCTATTGGCTTACATGGGCCTAACAGATCAGTAAGTATCTGCCCAGTGATACCTGCACCTAATTCTGTCTAGATTCTTCACAAATACATTGGACTCGCATTTGGAAAGAGGTTCAAACCCACATCTGGCCATCCTGATTTAGGTTTCCCATGATTTTCCTAAATCACTTCAGGCAAATGCTGGGATGGTTCCTTTGAAAAGGCACAGCCAACTTCCTTCCCCATCCTTCCCTAATCTGATGAGACCGATGATCTCGTTCTTTGGTCTCCTCCCATGAATCAACCAACCAAACACAAATCCCAGGTGATCACATGTTCAAAACTTCAGGATAACTGGCCATAGCTGAGCTTGAATGAGAAGCTACCATTTTTGCCCCATTGGTGCATACTTCTTCTCATACAATATTCTGTTTATTAACTGGAAGTCTCCTTTGGCCAGATCCTCCTTCTTCAAGATTTCTATGATATGCAGCAATCCTGGATATTCTCTCAGTTTAGCAGCAATGCCATTTAATGCAGTGGTGACAGATTTTATCCACTCTGGTGAGTTCTGCCAAAGGAGTCCTTGAAAGACTGTCAACATCCTTGTGTGTCCATATTTGCATGCCATATTCCTGAAGCCTCAGTGTACATCTCGCCAGTCAACCCGACAGATCCCTTAGGACAGTCAGTCAGGATAGAGAATGATAATCCACCATAGTGTCAAATGGTTTGCCAAATGCATATATAGTCAGAACTTGTTGAGGGCCCTGAAAACTGTAAGGCACTCATTCTCCGCTTTAGAGCAGTTGTTTTTGGAGAGTAATCTGGAAGCATAAGCTATCACGTTTTCAGCATTTCCTGAACTTGTATGAGAACTGCACCTACCCCTTAACATATAATGTAAATTGAAGGGGAACAACAGAGAAAGGAAAGGGAAGGAACTAATGATATCAGGTGCATTGGGACTTTGTGTAGAATCAGCGGCAATGTATGAAAATGTGTGCCAGACTGGGACTTCAACCCAGGATCTCCTGCTTACTTGGCAGTTGTGTTAACCACTGCACCACTCAGAGACGGCGTTTACTCCAAATGTGTGGACTATCTCACCACACTCCCTGGCTGACTACATTCACACATACCACCATCTACTTGCAGTCCCTGTCCATAACCCACATGCTTACTAATTTTAGATTAGCACCAGTGGTCAAACTTAAATTTGCATCCACAATTAAGGTTTTGGATTCATTGTCCATCAATTATATGAATGCATGGTGTTGATTCATTTGGACATGTCCAAAAGGACAGACACTGCACATTCAGGTCATATATATAACAGCTGGTGTCAGTGTGAAGTTCTGTCTGGTATTCTCCTCACACAGTGCTAGGATAGTATGGAAATACATCCAACCAAGAGGAACGTGTATTGCAAGAATAACTATCAATGACAGAACACTGTTCTTCAAATTTGTTGTTGTAGTAGAATCTAGTCATAATGTTATTCTCAGATGGAACCTCTTGCAAACACCACAAGCAGTCATAGACTGTGGAACATCAGAGCTCCACGTTATTCCAACAAGCATACATAACAAAGATTCCATTGAATAGTTGTTTGCTGTTGATGATGTTGTCATCCCACCATCATCAATGAGATAAAGTCCTGTTGTCACTCTAGATGCTCAGTTAAACTGCAAAACTTTTCTTGATTGCAAAAAGCTACTCAGGTTCACATAAGACATCTACAAACCAGTGACAGTCATAAGCAATCATGCTCTGTTACCACTATAGATAAAGCAGTGGAGGAAGTTACTATTGAACTGCTAATAGGATCTTGCCTGACTGAACATTGAGTGTTAATGGTTCTGCAACAATTTTCAGCTGGCTTCAGATCTGGAGTGGAGAAAAAACAGACCAAGGGACCAGTAGTAAAACACCATATCAATACTAGAGATCATCCACCAATTAGCTCTCATATAGAATGTCACTGGCTGAATGATGCATAATTTGTGAGGAAGTGACATCACTGAACCCTCGATGAGCTCTTGGTCCTCTCCAGTGGTCCTTGTAAAGCAGAAGGATGGCACATGGTATTTCTGCATTGACTAATGAAGACAGCAATATCATGAAAAAAAAAGATATCTACCCACTGCTATGCACTGATGACACCCTAACATACTTTATAGGAGCATAGTATTCCTCAGCTATGGACATGCAGACAGGCCACAGGCCAGCACGAAAAGACTGCCTTCTTAACTCCTCATGGCCTCTATGAGTTTGAAGCAGGAATGAGTAGGATCATTACTTACAAGTTAGTGGTGCAAAGGGCTCAGGCTCTAGGACATGGTGATGGTAATTGGCAGAAAACATGTCTGCACAATGATATATTTATTCATGGAAAAGGAATACACACTCAGTTAACAATGATTCCTAATAATGAAAGTCTGTGCTCTCACAATTGTGTGAATGCAGTAATGGGCATTGCACAATAGAAGTGCTCAAACACTATTCCCAGAGGGGGTACACTCCTCAATGATCAAGCACTTTCATCAATCATGTAACTGTGGAAAAGACAAGGGACGTGTGAGTGGACAAAATTGGTAACTATCACCCTGACCTGCAGGGTGTCATGTACTTCATGGTTATAATGTAATGACATGCACAAATGGACTGTGCTATCTAAATAAGCCTGTACTTGTTGTTGGGAGCTCACATTAAGCTCGACCCACATGGCCCATGGCAAGCAGAATTGGATGCCTGGAGACATGCTACACTGGTCTGTGCTCAGCTCATATTGGTCTCTGCTTTCCTTGTGTGCACCTGTTTGCATTGCACCATTGTGAAAATTTTGCCCAATGGTAAATACACAGGTGTGCCAGCACATGCCGATAGCTTGGGCTGGTTGCAACTATGGCTCATGCATTTCTAAGCACAGCTGCCACTAGTTCATAGTTATTCCATTTGGACTAGTAATGCTCCAGCTAGCTTCAAATGTCTTATCAACAACTTGCTTCGAAACCATAAATGGACAACATGACTTTGCTACATCTATCATGTCACAGAACACAGTTTCCTTCAGCCGCCAATTAAAAAGCATTTGACATGACAGGAAAAGAAGCCCAGGAGTTGACTAGATTCCAAACATATTAGCCATTGTTGATGACATTTATGGTATTTCCTGAAGTCTTGGTGACTGTCATCCATGAAGGATTTTTAATTTTCATGAATTAGGCAGCTAGGTAAATGGTTGGTACCTCAACAGGGAATGGTTACAGTATATTGTGGAGTGACCTTGTCCAGGGTATGATGATGGGTTTCATCCCATAGGTCAAGTATAACCATCTGCAGTTGAGTGACATAAATACAACTATTGTGATGGTTGACACCTGGTAATGTAGTAGTCATCAAACACTTGAGGGTTTTTAATGTTGTCTTTATTTTGGCCTGGAATTTGCCCCACTTGTTCTTGAACCACTGGTGGGCTGTGCCAATCCAAGTAGAACTATGCATCTACCAAAAACATCATATAATCCCATCTTTTGTATTTGGTGACTCAGTCAAATCCTTTCAGCCATTTTGATGAGTCCTGACCAGGGTCTTTAGAAAACATTGATACATGCCCGATGTGCAGCTTGCTTGTTGCTGTTTTGGAATCCATTGGTCCCTTGAATATGCGGAGTTTGGAAATGATGTACTGCTTGTATTCTAGTTTCTGTCTGTGCAGGTGTCCACTTTTACATTTTCTAATTGTAGCCACAGTGATGTAAATGTTTTGAAGTACCTGGAATCTGCACAAAACAGTGTCATGTAGTAACAATAACAAAGTCCAAATCTGAAAGCAAGGTCATCAGCGAAGTACAACACTTAGCACTGAAAGGACATTTATTATGGACACAAACTTACAGATAGAAGAGAACTGACTTTCTGGGCAGAGATTAGTATGAAAGCGTGTTTATTATGAAAACCAATGAACAGATAGAAGTGAGCTAACTTCCTGAAAAGAGCATGTAGCTTTTTTATACAAACACTGAATCTTTCAGAATGTACAAACATTACAAACACAAGAAATTTTGAAAACCTTCCAGAAATGATAAATAATGAATGAACAAATAATTTCTGGTGGTTGGGTTTCAAATGTTGAGCCACAACATGCCAGCCAGTGACAGTAGCCACTACACCACATTGCATGCAGCACAACTCGTGGCAACATCATAGTGACATAAACCCACTTACCAGAAACCAGTCAGTCACCCCTGTTCCAACTGGTATTCTGCTATTTAATGTCAGCAAGACATAATGGCATTTGCTTTCACATTTCCACTTAGTCTAACTACTCTTCACACAGTGAGCATGTAACACAAAAAGAGGATACTTTTTGGGCCCTGTGACTGTCATTTCTCTGTAATCTTAATTATTACTGATACAGTGTTCTACACATTAAGACACTTTTCCTGGGAGTTTTAATTCATATAAGCATTGATGTAATTTTATTTGCATGTAAAGAGCTTTTGTGGTATGTATTGTTCCATGAATCTGTCTATGCAGCTCTGTTGATAATAGCCCCTTCACTTATTTTTCAGTCCACAATCAGGACAATGCATCCACTCATTTGGTAAAGAATTGTCAAACAATGTGATCAGAATGTTCAGTTGAAATTAAACTAAAACTGTATGAATGACATTTTGTATACACAGATTTTTATGCCTCAAATTTTCCAGCAATAAGGTGCAGTGGATATGTATTTAAATGTCACAGCTCAGTACCTCTCTGTAGATATTCTGTTCATTTGTTGAGCCAGTGCCATGTTGAAATGCTGCACTTCTTTTAGCCTATGAGAGCCTATCATTGATGGTTCATCATTTGTTGCTGTTGTTTTTCCAAACAGTAACAACACCAGAATTATTGGCAAATGAGAACCTTGGTTGGAGTGAGGTTGATCTGAATGCCTATTGAGGTCTAAAAATAATAAAGGGATTATGAAGTTTCTACAGAGTTAGAGTGAGGCTCTGACATGAGTAAGACATGTCAGAATGGTTCTAATTTCAAGGTCTTGCTGAATGAATATGCTGAGATGATTTCTCTCTCTTGCAATGTTAAATAGTCAGGCTATTAATGAATGTGTTCTAAGACAATGAAACCTTCTCCATGTTGGTGTCTGTATAAAATGAGACTTACACGGTATCATAGTCTATTTTGTACCTGTACTTTATCCAAGCTAGACATTGGCACTGTCTCCTGTGAGTAAATGCAGTCCTACTTACATCTTCAGGATGGAATTCTGTGTATTCATGAGGGACATTAAATATTCTGAATGTTCCTTCTGAATCAGCAACTCCAAATATGTTGTCATGGTTTATTGGACTCTGGTATATTCCTGAAACATAACAGGTATTTAATGATAAAGAATTCTCTGCATATAATGAGGAAAGATGCATAAGGCAGGCACTGGTGTAAATGATTTATGTTTCAAATGTAATAATGGGAAGTTCTGATAGAATGTAAATAATTCTGAAGTTAAGATAACACCTCACCAAAGAGCAGAGGCGCTGTGTCACCAATTGGTATATGAACAAGACTAGGTATATAAACAAGGCTAGCTTTCAGATAAATAATTTTTTGAGATAGAGCAACCAAATGCCCCTCCCCCCCTCCCCCCTGCCCCTCCCTTCCCCCACACATACATCTGTATGATTACATTGTGCAGGCTGAAAATGCTGTCCTAGCACAATGTAGCCACACAGGTGTGTGTGTGTGTGTGTGTGTGTGTGTGTGTGTAAAAAGGTTTTGTCCTTTGTGCAAATGCTAGTGAAATTTCCAGACTTTCTTATGTGCCTTGTGATGACTCAGTGCCTCTGCTATTTGATGAGTTGTTACTTTTACTCCTAAATAATTAATGTTACAGTTATATAAGGAAACAAGTTTAGGAATAGAGAAACACTGACAGAAGTAAGAGCATAGGAACTAGTCTACCCAATTTTTGATTGGAAATTATAATTATTTCTTTTAATGTTCTCCCTCAATATCTCTTGTGGGGATGCTACCACATTACCATCCTCACTACTAATCTTTGATTTAATTTGATCTCAGATATAACCTTCTGAAACAGAAAACATTTGTGCTGTTGTCAGCAGGATGAAAGGTTTTTATTAAGAGTTTCTCATGTTTTGGATTTTAGTTTTTAGTCATCATAATAATTGTTCTCACATGAAAAATGACCTGATGTTACAGCAGTGTATTCAATATTTGCTTCAGGAAAGAATTTCCACTACGTTTTGGTACAATGATGGCAGAATGTGTTTACATTCTTCTTCAAGCACTGTCAGTACTGGTAGTATCTGTCAGGTTTTGGAAAATATATAGAGGTGGAGCCTCTCCATGCCCACACTGGCATGATGGCCTACTGCCATCTCTACATAAGGGTTAGCGCTCACTAAAGTGAGGTCTCCCAGGATGTGGGTGCAGCAATATTTGCGTATTGTAAAGTTCAGCCAGATAGTAGGGGATTCTATCATTAATTTATTTCGAAAGGTTAATTTCATTCTCTCTGGAGCAATAGCGGGCAGCTTCGGGTGCCTGGAATTTTCTTGACCCTAGGTTTGGCAACAGCAAGTCAGCACCTGGGTGGGCAATCTCGATCACACGCCTCTCTCGTGTGCTGACGAGGTAACGCAGCCTAGGCAATGCTGACCAGGCCATGCTTCGCTCCGTATGTTTCTCGGATTCTTACCAATGAGGGCAGAAGAAGCCATGCAGCCATGCTGGATGTACCCCGCTGCCCGTCAGTAAGGCTCTCTCTGCTGCGAAGGTTCAATGGGAATTATGCATCTCCTACCACTACGCTCTGGCTCACCCTCGCTTCCGTAGGCCTGACTCATGTTGCCCATTGGAATGCATTTGCTGCCAATAAATGGCCTCTTAACTAAAATTGTCCTAATGGTTTATTTCTGCCCACTGTCTTCTGTTCTGGTGATCTTGTACAGTATGTCTGGTTAAGGTTAAACATTGATACACACTCCTATGGACATAGATTGGGTCAAAAATTGAACAAAGTGTAGCAGTTTGAAGGGTAGAAGGGAAAAAAGTGCCACGGCAAGTGCCAAGGGAAAAAAACCCCTGTGATAGGGTCAGGTAGTAAGAGCAGTAGTGGAATCTTGCTGACTGTCACAGGTCATGCAAGCATGGGTTAAGTAAATAGTGGGTATCATGCAAGCTGATACTATGTCAAGTCATGTGTTCATCATCAGAGATGAGTCCGTTACAATGGGGCAGCACGGTGTACCACGGTGTAAGCTGTGAGAGCCCCCTGCTGCGTCAGTGGTGACTGGGTGTGGAGGAAGACCTAGATCATCCAGTGGAGTCTGGTAGGTGAGCGTTGCAGTCAATCAATCGGAATGTACAGTCGTATAGTGGCACCACTCATCTTTCATTGGCTGTGCAGACATGCTCAGTGAGGGCCACGGTTGACTCTCCTCTGTGTAGAGGATGATGTAGCCAATATCCTTGAGCGTCCTGATCGCCATGGTAGCCCACTTATCATAGTAGAGCTGCTCGGAGCCAATGGCTTTTGGTGTTCTTGCAGTGGCACCCATGTTCTTCTTTGGTGTGGGTCCATCGTGCTGTGTTTTTCTGCTGGATGCTTCATGAGGGGAGTGGTGGCAGGTATGATCCCTTCTCCTGAGGTGTCCGCACTGATGTGGGCCAGATGTGAGCACAATTGTTGCAGTTGGCTGCATGCCTCCTCTGTCTCTGCAGTCAGGGTGGCCTTAAGAGCTGCCCTTTCTGCATCTATGGCAGGTTTGAAGGCTGCAATCGCCTCCTCTGTCATGGCCACCAGCATGGCATGTATCTCTTGCACTTGTGGTGCCTGCTGTGCCACCACCAGCAGCCAGTTCCCCATTCCACTCTGAATGGTGTGGTATTCTGGCCACCTGTGGGCAGTGGGAGCTGTTTTCTCCCCTCTCGGTTGCATGTCTGTTTGGCGACACTTACAGTGCCATCCTTGTTTCTTCTTGGTTTGTGCCTTATCTCCAGCACAGCCATCACTGGCAAAGACTGGGCAGGCATGGCAGTTTGCCACAAGTGGCCTACCACAGTGAGCACAAGTTGGTGCCTCATCTCGTTATCTGTCACAGGCGCAAGTGTTGTACACGCTGGCACACTTGACACACCACACATGAATTTCAGCAGTACTTAGCCACATGCCTCTCTACTTGGCACCTGAAGCACTGGGGCTCAGGGAACATGCCTTGACAGAGGGCTTCGACAGTCACAGGAAAGCCTAAGAGCTTCATTATCCCAAAGATGTTGCTGTCATCAGTCGCAGTTTCCACTACAATGATGTACAGCAGCAATTGCTTCTTATTCATCCAATTGTGCAATTTTGCAGTTGCACATCAGAATCTGGCACTTAAGAGCTCCTCTTGGACTGTCTTCTCATCGCATATTCAAGGCAGCCCCCTGATCAGGGTCTTAGGTTGCTTCTCACACAGTTTTAGCATGGTCATCTTCTCAACAGTAGTTGGATCTATGATGTGGGCGGTCACAGCACTCTTCAGTGCATGGAGGTCAGCTATGCTCGTTGCCTGCAGCTGAATGATAGCAACTGAGTCAAGGGACTCTATACTCACTTCTTCCTTGCAGCAGGTGGCTATAATATCATACATCGCTGCCCATGACACTCTACTGCACTGAATGTGTAGAGGGGGGACAGGTGGATGACAATTGTTGCACTTCTGTTCCACATTCCTCATGGGTTGCGGTGTCGAAAGCTTCTTCTCAGTGTTTGTCTTCTTCATCTGGCCATTTCTGCCCATACTGGGTGCAAGAACACAACTGCACATGACAATTTGCTTTGCATCATGCTACATTCTGAGCACAGCTTTGCAGCTCCTCTTCTGTCCAAGATCAGGTAGCGCACTCCATTACTGATTTACACACTTCTGCTGCTTGAGTGCAACTCCAAGTTTTGGACAATTGCAACCAGTATTTAACTAATGCTCTAGTTCATCGCAAAGATATTTGGTGGGATTCAAGTCAGGGCTTTGTGCAGGTCAGTCCAGCAAATCGATTTGATTTTCTTTGAACTACAACAAAACAGTCCTCAGTTTGTGGACTTGGGTGTTATTATACTGACAAGGGGATCACATGGCAATCGGATTTTTGTAATTTTTTATATTTTCAGTGTGTGAAGTTCAGAACTCAAATATACCTCTCCTAAAGCAGTTTGAGACAACTCTAAAAATTCTTGAGAAAATCAACTTTGAGTTTTCCAGTCATGTTTAATACACTAAAATAAGGTACATATTTTTTGATGAACAGTATGCCTCCTAGATAGTGTGTTTGGTCAGCCTGTGGGGGATCTGTGTTTGATTCCAGGTGAAATCAAGTTTTTAAACAAAGGTGTGTGTTCTATGAGTACATCCATGAAGCATAGAATACATAAAGTGCACAGGAGTGGTACTGTAGTTGATAGATTGAGTTATGTTTCAGTTATTAATTTTTTGTATTTTCCTTTCAGTTCAAATACCTATCTGTTTAACATATAAAATTAATTAAATATATCCTAATTAACAAATGTGATTGTCATTTTTGTGGTAAAATGCTCATCTGCTTATTTCTAATTATATATTGTACACAAAAATCCAGTTTTCATTGCAAAATTCTTAGTTACTAATCCATAAAATCTATAAAAAGTTTTAATCAAGATTGTGTAATTTAAAACAATTTCAAAATAAATTTTTTCCTATGTTTTTTGCATTTTGCATTTCATGTAAATGGTCACAAATTATGCACCTTTGTTTAAAAATATGATTCCACCAGAATTCGGACCCAGGCCCATTCTCATCAGCTGAGCACTCAACCACATTATCACACTACTTGGTGAAAGACCACCACCTTAGTTTAGCATATTAAAAATGGTCAGAGAATTTCAAAGTCAATTTCTTCAAGTATTTTTGGTAGTTGGATCAAACTGCTTTTGGAGGGGCTATTTGAGTTCTGAATTTCATGTGCCATCTGTACAAAAAATTAACAAAAATCCAGTTGCCACATGGTCCCCTTGTGAAGCAGAGAAAAGAGCCAGCTCCAGCACTGTTACAGTATGGCAAGCATGCTATAGTCTGAAATGTTCTTGTAAACACCTGTGTTCATTTTGCCAATGACTGTAATTTGTAGCTTGGTTCCAAAACAGATCAGACTATTATTCCAGATCCACTAAATTTCACTGCTGTCACAACACATGTTTGGATAAATACTATTTGCTAGGCATCTTCCAGATGCACACATACCCTTCTGAAGGATAGTCAGAGTTCAATACTCAATATATTTTTAGGTATTAGATATGAAGCACAGACTCATAATGTAAAAGAATGTGATAGGAAATAAGCAGTGGTAAAGTTTTACAAATAATCCCAGCATTTGCTTCAAGTAATTTAGGGAAATGACTGAAAAACTAAATCAGGATAGCTGGATAGATATTAGAACCATACCAGTATTCTTCAAAAATGTAAGTTGAGTGTCTTTGTCATTGCACAATCTCATTAAGTGTGCATCTAATTAAGATCAACTTTAAGCACTGTGATTTATCATGTCATAAAACTGTTTTCCACTCTGCATATGAATGAAAATATTGTTTGCACTAATCCACATAGTATTGTACATACATTCTTATTATCAGTGGTTTCAGGCTACCTGTACAATCATGAAAACTCAGTGCCTCAAGTGCCTGCCGGTTATGATTTTTCAACATTTTTGTAACTGTTTTTTGGCAATCAAATAAGTCTGTGACAAATTGCAATACCCTTCTTTGTATACACATGATGTCTTCTGTTAGTCCGACCTGTTATAGGTCCCATAAACTTGAACAGTATTCAAGTACTGGTATGGGCCATGCAAGTATTTTACATGCAGTCCCTTTTGTAAAAAAAATGGCAGTGTTCCAGTACTATCATCCTACCAACGGAGTGGTACCAAGGTGATCCTGTGCCCTCGCAGAATTGCCAATGCTGTGCCCCCATGAAGCTACACTTCTGTAATTTTCCCACATAAGTTTAATTATTTTTATAATTGAAAAATATCATTTAATTGAACTACATTTATATAAAATATTCCACACAACAAATTGAAGGTATCTTTGTAGTCAATAAACAAAAAATTAAAATGAAATGGTATTGTATTGTTTATGGAGCTACTGTACATGGGTTTTATTATGATGTACGATAGCAAACCAATATAAGAATCCTGCTAGATGATGCCATCGCACAACTTGGTGGAGTAAAGTATACCAACAAATGGTTAGCAATTTCCCAGCATGTACATTCACCAACGGGAATGAAGCCAGATTCATTGTGCTGTGTCAACAAAAGAATCTGAAAATTATGTTGACCTCCCTGAGGAAAAATTTTCAAAAGCAAAAGACCTTAAGGTAATCTATACGATTACTTGATAAGTATCAAATCCATTACGTTGCTATCACATACCAGTCTCAGGAAGAAGTTCTTTGTCTTCTCTTTTTTCCTGTGCCTTTGTCAAGCATCAGCACATGGTTGACATGGTCATTTATGGATCTGGCATGGTTAGTTTAAGAGGTGGCTGATACCCTTCTTGTCAGCACCTCATTAACCCCAGGATGGCATACGTGTACCCTAACTGTCTTGCATGTATTGCCATTTATATGGAAGTGAGTGAAAATTTTTAAATGTTTGTGAATCATGTAACTAAGACAGGACCTGGGTATTAAACTGGTATTCATCTAGTGGTATGTGGGGAAACCACCTAAAAACCACATCCAGGTTGGTTGGTGCACCGGCCCTCATTGTTAACTTGCCAAGCAGATTTGATCTGAGGGTGGTGCACCGCTCCATCGTGAGAGCGGTAATTTAACACACATGGCTATCGGTCTCGATTGTTCTCAGTAAGAAGTTCATAATATACAAATGATTCTGCTCAAGTGTGCATGTTGTCTCAGATCACAGTATCGTCCACATAACAGTAACATTTACCCCAAAACAGCACAGTGCAAGAGTACACACCTTCACACAAAGGACCCAAGAAACTAATATAAAAGATGATCAGGAGAAAGAAAAGGCAGTCACCTGGCATAGTTCCAAACCCAGCTTATACAGAAAGCCAAAAAGCTATCACACAAAAGAACCTTAGTGGGACTAAGCATGCAAAGATACTTTGGAAGAATGAAAGAGAGCCTTTCAGAAACATAACAGTGAAACTAAGCAACACTTCTCTGAGGTCAGAAAACAGTGGCAACATTAATCAGAGAGACAAAGAGGAGGCACATTTACATCAACGGCTACATCTACATCTATACTCTGAATTACTCTGAAGTGCATAGTGGAGGGTACATCCCACTATACCAGTTATTAGGGCTTTTCCCCATTCCATTTATGTATGGAGCATGGGAAAAATGACTCTTTAAATGCCCCTGTGCATGCTGTAATTAATCTAATCTTATCTTCACAATCCCAATGGGAATGATATGTAGGGTGTTATAGTACATTCCTAGAATAATCATTTGGAGTTGGTTCTTGAAAATTTGTTAGCAGACTTTCTTGGAATAGTTTCCATCTGTCTTCAAGGGTCTGTAGGCTCGGTTCATTCAAAATGTCTGTGATGCTGTGCCACAAGTTAAACAAACCTGTGACTATTTGTGCTGCCCATCACTGTATACATTAAATATCCCCTGCCAGTCCTATTTGGTATGGGTCGGACATACTTGAACAATATTGTAAGATGGGTCACACAAGCAATTTGTAAGAAATCTCCTTTGAAGAATGGTTGCATTTTCCTAGTATTATATCAAAAAATTTAAGTCTGCTACCTGCTTTACCAGTGACTGAGTCTATATGATCACTCCAATTTATGTCCTTACTAAGCGTTTCACCCAAGTATTTGTATGACTTTACAGGTTCCAACTGGGACTCACTAATATTATATTCACAATATACTATATTTTTTCATTTTGTGAAGTGCACATATTTACATTTTTGAACATTTAAAGCAAGCTGCTGATCATAGCACCACTTTAAAATCTTATCAAGATCTGGCTGAACTGGGTATAGAATCTGACAGGAATTCTATTGGGCCCTGGGGTTTTGTTCAGTGATGACTTTAGTTGTTCCTCAATGCAACTGACACTGATATCTGTTTCACTCATATTTTCAGTGGTATGAGAATTAAGATGGAGCAAACCTGCTGCATTTCTCTTTGCAAAGGAACATTTTAAAACAGAGTTAAGAATTTCTGATTTCGCTTTGCTACCCTCAATTTAAGTTTCAGTCTTATCCATGAATAACTGATCACAGCCAGAATTTCTTTAGGTTTTGTGAAAGATCATTTGGAAATATTCTGTGATGGTAATCATTGAAGGCTTTACACATTGCTCTCTTGACTGTCAAATGCATTTCATCTCATATCTCTCTATCTATAGCCCTATGCTTTGTTTTATATCTGCTGTGCAGTAGTCTCTGTTTCTTTACAGTGGCTTTTATACCAATGAGGAGCTTTCCTGTTAAGAACTTTTCTGCTAGGTATATATCTGTCCAGTATATGGTCAACTATTCTTTTAAACTTGAGTCACAGTTCCTCTACATGCTTCTGTTCTGAACTAAAAGTTTCACGTTCCTCACTGATGGTATAACACTATTGTTCCTCTGTCTGGTTTACTGAACATATAACTCTTTCTGATTTTTTTACCTGCATTTTGTGTTTTTGTATTCATTGTTGCTGTTACTGGCTCCTGGTCACTGATACAAGTTTCAATGTGGACATCCTCAAAGAGGTCAGGTCAGCTTGTTGACATGAGAGAAAAATATTAAATTATTGAAAACAACTTCAGGGAACACAGTAAATGCGACTTTTACATGATGTTCTGTGGGAAGACCTGTGAATACCACCACAGAATCAATGGTTCAGAAAGCAGGATGGTAAACTCATTTGTTAAATCATGACAACTGTACCTAGCAATTTCAATACTCTTCTGAGCTACACAACTGCCCATAACTACCTTCAAGATTTCCCAGAGAGACTCCTATACACAAATACACACACAGAGAATATCAACCATCCACTGAAGAAGACACCAGCAAAAAATCCTTGGACTTATAAACAACAGGGCATCTGGAAATTACATTTTCATCCGACCACTCCAGAAGAAAGGTGACAAGACAGACATAAATAAATACAGGGGTTCCCCTCCTTCAAGTCACTTGCAACATATTCTCAGCATGTATACTTCAAAGGTCACAATCACAGAGTGAATATAAGAGCAGCAAATACCAAGTTAGTTTGCTATGAGGATGCTCATACCTAGAACAGACCTTAGTATGTTGGTGAGAACAGAAAACAAATAATGCTAGTAAAGGAGCACTGAGACTTCAATTATCGCAAGAGAGCATGGTGGAGAATGCATGACATCTACAACTGTAAGTACATATCCACACAAAGATTAGACATTACAACACAGTGATCAGTCCTGAAGCCCTGTATGTGAGCAAAATTTTAATTCTGAAAAAGAAAGGCAATCTGAGAAACAGCCTGAAGGAAGAGTGATCAATTATAAGGAAAACCAATGGAGATTGAAATCCCATAAAGCAACAGAGAAATTGTCAGAACTGTCAACAAGACATTAGAAAATGAGGATTAAAAATTTGTGGACATGTTAAAAGATTCCCAACAAGGTTTACACAACAGATTATGGCATACATCAAAAAATTAGAGAAATTACCATGGATCAGACAATTTAAAAAGGACATTGAGAAAACCCAGACAGAAGCAGTAGAAGTAGTGGACAGGAATCTTTTCAGTCAAAAGATAAACTGTTGGGTGGAATGAGGTTCCAAAGAAACCAGGAACCAAGAGAACTGAAGAAAGAAAAAGAAGACAGGGAGAGCAAATGAGAGCCATATGGAAGATAGGGAAAATGAATCCAAAAGCACTGTGTGATCCAACAGGCCCTACATGCAAATAATAACAGTAATAATAAAAACATTAATAATAATAATAATAATAATAATAATAATAATAATAAAGAACAGAAATTTATTTGCTCTCTAAAATTATCAACAGTGCATATATTTCTTATTAGAAATAGTGAAAATGGGTCTAATTTAAAGTTGAGACAATACCCAGTTCAAGAATTATCTCTGTATTATTATTTAACTTTGAATTTCTTTGTTTTAAGTGCAGAAAACTCATTGATTAAGTTGGTGAAGTCAAGTTTAACAGTTGGTTCATATCCCATGGACAAAATGATAGAGTTAATAGCCTGCTTTAACCCAAGACACTGCAGCCCATGGCAAAACTACACTCCTGGAAATTGAAATAAGAACACCGTGAATTCATTGCCCCAGGAAGGGGAAACTTTATTGACACATTCCTGGGGTCAGATACATCACATGATCACACTGACAGAACCACAGGCACATAGACACAGGCAACAGAGCATGCACAATGTCGGCACTAGTACAGTGTATATACACCTTTCGCAGCAATGCAGGCTGCTATTCTCCCATGGAGACGATCGTAGAGATGCTGGATGTAGTCCTGTGGAACGGCTTGCCATGCCATTTCCACCTGGCGCCTCAGTTGGACCAGCGTTCGTGCTGGACGTGCAGACCGCGTGAGACGACGCTTCATCCAGTCCCAAACATGCTCAATGGGGGACAGATCCGGAGATTTTGCTGGTCAGGGTAGTTGACTTACACCTTCTAGAGCACGTTGGGTGGCACAGGATACATGCGGACGTGCATTGTCCTGTTGGAACAGCAAGTTCCCTCGCCGGTCTAGGAATGGTAGAACGATGGGTTCGATGACGGTTTGGATGTACCGTGCACTATTCAGTGTCCCCTCGACGACCACCAGAGGTGTACGGCCAGTGTAGGAGATCGCTCCCCACACCATGATGCCGGGTGTTGGCCCTGTGTGCCTCGGTCATATGCAGTCCTGATTGTGGCGCTCACCTGCACGGCGCCAAACACGCATACAACCATCATTGGCACCAAGGCAGAAGGGACTCTCATCGCTGAAGACGACACGTCTCCATTCGTCCCTCCATTCACGCCTGTCGCGACACCACTGGAGGCGGGCTGCACGATGTTGGGGCGTGAGCGGAAGACGGCCTAACGGTGTGCGGGACCGTAGCCCAGCTTCATGGAGACGGTTGCGAATGGTCCTCGCCGATACCCCAGGAGCAACAGTATCCCTAATTTTCTGGGAAGTGGCGGTGCGGTCCCCTATGGCACTGCGTAGGATCCTACGGTCTTGGCGTGCATCCGTGCATCGCCTGCGGTCTGGTCCCAGGTCGACGGGCACGTGCACCTTCCGCCGACCACTGGCGACAACATCGATGTACTGTGGAGACCTCACACCCCACGTGTTGAGCAATTCGGCGGTACGTCCACCCGGCCTCCCGCATGCCCACTATACGCCCTTGCTCAAAGTCCGTCAACTGCACATACGGTTCATGTCCACGCTGTCGCGGCATGCTACCAGTGTTAAAGACTGCGATGGAGCTCCGTATGCCACGGCAAACTGGCTGACACTGACGGCGGCGGTGCACAAATGATGCGCAGCTAGCGCCTTTCGACGGCCAACACCGTGGTTCCTGGTGTGTCCGCTGTGCCGTGCGTGTGATCATTGCTTGCACAGCCCTCTCGCAGTGTCCGGAGCAAGTATGGTGGGCCTGACACACCGGTGTCAATGTGTTCTTTTTTCCATTTCCAGGAGTGTATTTGGACATTTGGGCAAGCATCTCTTGACCCATACTTTGAGAAACCTTCAAAAATCCAAATGGAAATCTGTTTCAATGCTCTTAATTTGCTTTTTCGCCCATAACTTGAAAGCAGCTGTTACTTTAATTAGCTACACTGTACATTTTAATAGGGTCCTCCTACCAATCACCAGATTCTCCTTCTGATGTAACCGAAAACTTTCAAGAAAACCTGAGTTCAGTTGTACATAAGTTCCCTAATAATACTGTAATGTTGGACGAGACTAAAATCATCCCACAATCAGTTGAGATAATTATGGTTTCACTAGTAGTGGGCACGACAAGATAACCTGTGGAATGTTAGTATATGCCTTATCTGAAAATTACCTGAAACAGATTGCTCAGAACCCAACTCGTGATGAAAATATAATAACTCTAATGGCAACAAACAGATATGAACTTTTTTAGGAAGGAAGGAAGATTGGGTTTAACATCCCATCGACATTGAGGTCATTACAGATGGGGCACTTGCTCGAACTGTCTCAAGAATGGGGAAGGAAACTGGCCATGCTATTTCAGAGGAATCATCCTGGCATTTGCCTGGAGTGATTTAGGAAAACCACGGAAAACCTAAATCTGGATGGCCAGATGAAGGTTTGAATCGTTTCCCTCTCAAATACGAGTCCAATGTGCTAACTACTGCACTACCTCATTCGGTCCTCTTTGAAGAAGTCCACATTGAAATTGGTATCAGTGACCATGAGGCAGTCATAGCAACAATGAATACCAAAGCACAAAGAGCAACTAAAACAAGCAGAAAGATTTGTATGTTCAGCAAAGTAGACAAAGGAACAATAGTGTTATACCTCAATCAGAAACTTGAAACTGACTCGAGTTCAAAAGAATAATTGACCATGCAATGGATAGATATATACCCAGAAGGGCAGTTCATAATGGGAGAGATCCTCCATGGTATACAGCCATTGTAAAGAAACTTCTAAAGAAATAGTGACTACTGCGTAATATGTATATAAAAAAAAGCATAGGGCTATAGATAGAGAGATTCTGAATGAAACGTGTTCGGCAGTGAAGAGAGCAATGCGTGTATCCTTCAGTGACTTCAATAACAGAATGTTGTCAAATGACCTTTCACAAAACAAAAAGAAACTGTGGTCACATGTGACGACTGTTATTGACACCAGAGTTAGTGTTTAGTTGCTCATGGACGAGACTGGAACTCAAACTGAGGGTAGCAAAGAAAAATAAGAAATACTTAACTCTGTTTTCAAATGTTCCTTTACAAAGGGAAACCCAGGCATATTGCCACAACTTAATTCTCAAACCACTGAAAAGATGAGTGAAATAAATAGTGTTAGTGGCATGAGAAACAGTTGACATTGTTAAAACTAGCAAAGCTCCAGGGCCTAATGGAATCCACATCATATTTGATACCCAGTTCACAGATGAGTTAACCTCTCTGTTAAATACAATCTATCCTCAAACAAAAAACTGTGACAATAATTGGAAGGAATCACAGGTCACACCTGTCTATAAGAACAGTAGCTGAAGCGATCCACAAAACTACCATCTAGTATCCCTGACATCCACTTGTAGAATCTTCAAACATATTTTGAGTTCCAACATAATGAGGTAGTTTGAACAGAATGGCCTACTCCATGCCAACCACCATAGATTTCAAAAACATAGATCAGTGAAGCCCAAGTCACACTTCTATCATGAGACATCCTCGAATTGAACAACCTACTCCATGCCAGCAATTATAGATTTCAAAAACATATATCAGTGAAGCCCAAGTCACACTTCTCTCACAAGACATCCTGAAAGCCATGAATCGTGGCAGTCTAGGTTTCCAAAAAGCATTTGACTCAGTAGCACACTTACACTTATTATCAAAAGTTTTATCATATGGGGTATGAGACAAAATATGTAACTGGATCGATGATTTCTTGGTAAGGAGGATGCAGCATATAATCTTGTGTGGAGAGTCATCGACAAATGTTGAAGTAAGTTCGGGTGTACCCCAGGAAGTGTGTAGGGTCCCTTGGCTCTTCATATTGTATAATAATGATCTTGTGGACAATATTAATAATAACCTCAGACTTTTCGCAAATGATGCGGTTATTTTCAACGAAGTGCAGTCTGAATGAACCTGGATAAATATTTGGTCAGACCTTGATAAGATTTCAGAGTGGTGCAGCTTGATTTAAATATTCAAAATTGTATATTTGTGCACTTCACAAAATGAAAAAAAACATAGTTCCTTATGAATGTAATATTAGTGAATCACAGCTGGAGCCTGTGAACTCATACAAATACTTGGGTGTAACACTTCGTAGTGACATGAGGGGGGAACTATCACATAGGCACCGTGTGTAGTGCCGCGCGGTTAGAGGCGCCATGTCACGGATTGTGTGGCCCCTCCCGCCCAAAGTTCGAGTCCTCCCTCGGGCATGGTGTGTGTGTGTGTGTGTGTGTGTGTGTGTGTGTGTGTGTGTGTGTGTGTGTATTGGACCGGGCACCCAGAAACGACAGAGAGGCTTTGTCCCTGCTGTAGCCCTCAGTAGTTCACAACCCTACGATGGGCTACAGTAGTCCACTCACCACACCGCTGCCTCACACTGAACCCAGGGTTGCTGTGTTTGCGTGGTAGAGTAATGATTGAGTACTTGCATGTGGAGACAGCGTTTGTGCAGCAATCGCTGACATAGTGTAACTGAGGTAGAATAAGGGGACTCAGTCCGCATTCGCCGAAGCACGTGGAAACTGACTTTAAAATCGTCCACAGGCTCGCCGGCACACCGGACATCAACATTAATCCACTGGACGGATTTGTGCCGGGGACCAGCACGCCTTCCTGCTCGGGAAGTAGTGCGTTAGACTGCGCGGCTATCCGGGCAGGCTAGTTTAAGTTAGTGTGTAAGTCTAGGGGACGATGATCTCAGCAGTTTGGTCTCTTAAGAATTCACACACATTTGAACATCACATAGGCTCTGTCGTGGATAAAGAATACTGCTCGGATGTGTGGGACCCTTACTAAACAGGACTGGCAGGGGATACTGAACATGTACAGAGAAGGGCAGCACGAATGGTCACAGGTTTGTTTGATACGTGGGCGAATGTCACTGACTCTTGAAGATAGGTAGAAACTGTGGTGTCACCGCCAGACACCACACTTGCTAGGTGGTAGCCTTTAAATCGGCCGCGGTGCGGTAGTATACATCGGACCCGCGTGTCGCCACTATCAGTGATTGCAGACCGAGCGCCGAGCGCCAGGTCTAGAGAGACTTCCTAGCACTCGCCCCAGTTGTACAGCCGACTTTGCTAGCGATAGTTCACTGACAAAATACGCTCTCATTTGCCGAGACGATAGTTAGCACAGCCTTCAGCTACGTTATTTGCTACGACCTAGAAAGGCGCCATATTCAGTTACCATTGATATTGTGAATCATGTACTGTCACGAGCGACGTGCATCATTAATGGATTAAAGTTAAGTATTTCACCAGCTACGTCCGTTTTTTCTCAATTCTAATTCCCTTGCCGTGTTCCAGACCACACGCCAGCCTGCGTGAGCTAAAACGCGTGCATTTCGGCCTCCTTTAGTAACACTGTGTTGGCTCTCCGGCCAACCACAACAGAAACTATCCCGAGAAAGTATACTAACGACGTTTCAAGAACCGGTTTTAAATGGAGACTCTATGAATATACTAGAACTCCATACTACATATCGCTTCCATGGGGATCGTGAGGATAAGATTAGGTTAATTACAGCATGCTCAGACGTATTTAAACAATTATTTTTCCCGCTCTCCTTACGTGAATGGAATGGAAGGAGGCCCCAATAACCGGCACAGTGGAATGTTCCATCTGCCATGCACTTCACAATTGTTCGTAAGAGTATGGATTTAGATGTTTCAATATCACTGCTATATTTGGCACCAAAATCGGCTGCACATTTTTCAAGATAAAATAGAGAGCCATCGTAAGGTTTTTCATGACAGTAAAGTTAGATGTAATGTTTTGGTATACTGGCAAGTGAGATCTGTTTTCCGTTGCATTTATTACTCTGACAAACACTTTAAAGCACTGAAGCTGAGTCTCGCTTCAGTCCTCAGTCAGCACTAATCGGGTGCATTCAGTCAAATAGCATATTTGCTTCAGCATCAGCCCACCAACGTTTCGGATCGTACAACACCGTAGCGACGTTCCAGCAACAGCTCCAAAGTTGAACATGAGCGAACAGTCTAGGCAGCAGCTTTGTAAACCCAGCGCAATGCTGCCAACTGAACCATGTTACCGTAAGACGTCTGTTCGGTAGTAGTCATCCCTTCGCCATGCTACTTGGACAAAATGTCATTGTGGCAATGGCACTGTGGCAACGGCGTGAATATTTACAGTCGCCAGCTGAGGGAAAAGTTAGGACACAGGAGGTGGAAGAACTCAAGTACATCTCCCCGGATAATTTTTTAACCTCATTTTTTTTAACTGACCAGATTCGGCGCTCCCTGTGTGCCTGTGCCCTTGGCGAAGGCCTATCTCGACATGCACTTGTTACGGCCCTTTCTACCAATGAACAGACTGTCCTTCACTTAACAACAACTCAACCTACATTGTTTATTCAGTTAGTCGATCAGCTTCCTAGTCCTGCATGTTGTACTTAACTCTATTACGTGCCGTTTCCTTTTTTGGTCATAAGTGTAACGGTTGTTGCAGTTAGCATCTTTTTAATCACGTCAATACGTAAGACGATTTCACTTTCGATTATGAACAACATTTAGACGATCCTTACCTCCGTGCGTGACTTCTGCTTTCACAGCAGCATGAAGCACAGGTTAAGTTGGCTACACTGCAGGAGGTAGGCGGGGCGGTCAATGAGGTGGCCAGGTTTCTTCCTTCGCTCCCCGCAACCGCACCTCTGGCATCGACCAACTTGCAGTTAACATACTATTAATTTCCAGATATTTGTACGACATGACTGGCTCTAGTTGTGACTCTCTAATCCTATAGTCGTTTTGTAATTTGCAAAATTTTGCTTTATCGTCGTTAGGAGTTAGCTTCTACACTACTGGCCATTAAAATTGCTACACCAAGAAGAAATGTAAATGATAAACGGGTATTCATTGGACAAATATATTATACTAGAACTGACATGTGATTACATTTTCACACAACTTGGGTGCATAGATCCCGAGAAGTCAGTACCCAGAACAACTACCTCTTGATACGCTTGGGCATTGAGTCAAACAGAGCTTGGATGGCGTGTATAGGTACAGCTGCCCATGCAGCTTCAACACTATACCACAGTTCATCAAGAGTAGTGATTGGCGTACTGTGACGAGCCAGTTGCTCGGCCACCATTGACCAGACGTTTTCAATTGGTGAGAGATCTGGAGAATGTGATGACCAGGGCAGCAGTCGAATATTTTCTGTTTCCAGAAAGGCCCGTACAGGACCTGCAACATGCAGTCATGCATTATCATGCTGAAATGTAGGGTTTCGCAGGTATCGAATGAAGGGTAGAGTCACGGGTCGTAACATATCTGAAATGTAGCGTCTACTGTTCAAAGTACCGTCAATGGGAACAAGAGGTGTAACCAAAGGCACCCCATACCATCACTCCGGGTGATACGCCAGTATGGCGATGACGAATACACGCTTCCAATGTGCGTTCACCGCGATGTCGCCAAACACGGATGCCACCTTCATCCGAAAAAATGCTGTTTTGCCATTCGTGCACCCAGATTCGTCATTGAGTAGAACATCGCAGGCGCTTCTGTCTGTGATGCAGCGTCAAGGATAACCGCAGCCAAGGTCTCCGAGTTGATAGTCCATGCTGCTGCAAACGTCGTCGAACTGTTCGTGCAGATGATTGTTGTCTTGCAAACGTCCCCATCTGTTGACTCAGGGATCGAGACGTGGCTGCACGATCCGTTACAGCCAAACTGATAAGATGCCTGTCATCTCGACTGCTAGCTATACGAGGCCGTTGGGATCCAGCACGGCGTTCCGTATTACCCTCCTGAACTCACCGATTCCATATTCTGCTAAAATTCAGTGGATCTCGACCAACGCGAGCAGCAATGTCGCGATACGATAAACCGCAATCGCGATAGGCTACAATCCGACCTTTATCAAAGTCGGAAACGTGATGGTACGCATTTGTCCTCCTTACACGAGGCATCACATCAACGTTTCACAGGGAACGCCGGTCAACTGCTGTTTGCGTATGAGAAATCGCTTGGAAACTTTCCTTATGTCAGCACGTCGTAGGTGTCGCCACTGGCGCCAACCTTGTGTGAATGCTCTGAAGAGCTAATCATTTGCATATCACAGCGTCTTCTTCCTGTCGGTTAAGTTTATCATCTGTAGCACGTCATCTTCGTGGTGTAGCAATTTTAATGGCCAGTAGTGTAGTTTTTATGCCTGACCAATACATTGTGGACATTTGACTGGATGCTAGGCAGTATTTACAAAATATGTGGCATTACCTCATAGATAACTGTATCATGGGGGAAAAGTCTGAGTTTGTAACTAATTTTGTCTACTAAATCATTAACGTATAGTAGGAGCAGAAACTGTCCTGTTACGCACCACTGGGACACACGAAAAATTACTTCGGTGCCTGTAGGTGACGCTCCATCCGGAATAACATGCTGTATCCAGCATGTCAGGAAATTTTGGTCCAGTCCGAAATGTGGTTGAGTATCTCAAAGAGACGTATGCTGCTTAGAAGCCGTAGAAGTGTTACTGATTCAGAAGCTTTTTCGAAAGTCTAGAAACATGAAATAAGTCTGATTTTGTCCATCAATGGAACTGAGAGTATCATGTGTGAAGAGGGCGAATTGAATTTCACATATCGATATTTTCAGTATGATAGTTGGTTTCCAAAGAGAAGGTCATTTTGTTCCAGATCGTTCATAATGTTGAAATTCAGAATATGTTCTAGGGTTCTGCTACAAAGAGACGTAAGTGGTACAGAATGATAGTTCTTTGGATCAGCAGATGGATGTAACCTGTGTTCATTCCAGTAATGGGGAACATATATCTCTTGAAAGAATAAGTGGTAAATTATGGTCAAGGATGGAATGAATTCACTCCAAAACTCTGTACAGGATTTTACAGGTTGTCCATCGGACACTGTGACCTTACTCAATTTAACGATTGAAACTGCTTCCAATGTCACTAGCTGTGGTTGCTATGTCACTCGTCTTCGTAATCGTACAGCTGTTGATTTGACATTTGTTTTGCTATGTTCTGCTTCAGTTCCTGTCTCGCTGACAGGTGTCTTACACACTGATCTTGGTGCCACTGGCAGCCTTAACACACGCTCAGAATTCCTTGGCGTTTATGTACAGGCCAGGCGATAATATTTTGCTATGGTAATTAATAAAGGCTTCATACACTTCGATTAGCTTATGCCTGTCTGCAGATTTATACTTTGCAAGACTGCAGCGCAGGGCCCGAACCCCGAAAAAAGTACTGTGATGAGGACCCTCTTGTATTCCTAGAAGACGCAGACGTAATTATTTGATATGAATTTATTCCGCTGAATTTTTTAGCGGACAGCTGATACTATTTCGTTGGAAGAGCTGTACCTAAAGACTGGAAAGTCGCACAGGTCACACTGATACTGAAGAAAGCAAATAAGAGTACTCCGCTTAATTACAGACCCATATCACTAACGTCAATTTGCAGTTGGATTTTGGAACATATTCTGTGTTCGAACATTATGAAGTACCTAGAAGAAAACGATTTATTGAGAAATAGCAAACATGGAATCAGAAAAGATTCTTCTTGTGAAATACAACTAGCTCTTTGTTCTCAAGAAGTAATGAGAGGGGATGTAAAATTGATTCCACATTTTTAGATTTCCAGAAGGCTTCTGACACGACTCCTCACAAGCGAATTCTAATCAGATTGCGTGTATCTGATGTGCGACTGGATTCATGATTTCCTGTCAGAAAGGTCACAGTTTGCAGTAATTGATGGGAAGTCATGGAGTAAAACAGAAGTAATATGTGGCGATCTGTGGGGACGTGTTACACGCCCTCTGTTATTCCTAAAATATATAAACGTTTTAGGAGACAATATCACCAGTCCTTTTCGATTGTTTGCAGATGACCCTGTTTTTTACCATCTCGTAAAGTCATCAGATGGTTAAACCAATCGCAAAACGATTTAGATAAGATATCTGTGTGGTGTGAAAAGTGGCCATTGACACTAAATAATGAAAAGTGTGAAGTCATCCGCATGATTACTAAAATGAATCCTCTAAATTTCGGTCATACGATAAATCACACAAATCTAAAGGCTGTGAGTTCGACTAAATAATTAGGGATTATAATGGTGAATAACTTAAACAGGAATGATCACAAAGACAATGGTGTGGGGAAAGCGAACCAGAGACTGCAACTTTTTGGCAGAACACTTAGAAAATGGAACAGCTCGACTGAAGAAACTGCCTACACTACACTTGTCCGTACACGTCTGGAGTATTTCTACATGGTGTGGGATCCGTATCAGTTAGGATTGACGGAAGGCATCGAAAAACTTGAAAGAAGGGCAGCTCGTTCGGTATTATCGTGATATAGGGGAAAAGAGTGCCAACGATATGATATGAGAACTGGCATGGTAATTAAAACAAGGTGTTTTTCGTTTGCGGCGGGATCTTCTCATGAAGTTTAAATCACTAAATCTGTCCTCCAAATGCGAAAATATTTTGTTGGTGCCAACCAACATAGGAAGAAATGATCAACATAATCAAATAATAGAAATCAGAGCCTGCACCGAAAGATTTAAGTATTCGCTTTTCCTTCACGCCGTTCGAAAGTGGGACAGTGGTTGGTTGAACCCTCGGTCAGGCATTGAATTGTGAATTGCAACTTAGTCATGTAGATGTAGATGTGAAGTCAGTATTCACCTTTCAAACCCCGCGCTCCCCTGCGTCGGTTTTCCAGATGCGCCCCGTCATAAGTGTGCCACAAGGAATGATTAACAGAATTTTCTCAGCTTGAAGTGAGTTCAGTTTGGCAGAATAACCATTGATTGCTACTTCACGCCATCCAAAGCAGGATCCATAACATATCGCCAGACGCGGATTCGTGTACTCTTGTTGTCGGAAAGAACCGTTTTCACATAACATTATTCGTTAACGAGGTATTGAGAGAAATATACAACATCCCTAGTTGTCCATAGCGTCTGACAGGTAGCTTATTAACTAATGACGAAACAGTAACGTCACGCGATTACCATGAGCGTTTTAGCGAGAAATTCAACAGTCTAACAAACAAAGAAATACCTTAAAATACGTCAACGTATTTTTATATTGTTTTTTGTCTTATACTACTACCAATGGGACCGTGTTGGTATAGCGGGTAAAGCACTGGACCATAGCCCTGGAGGTCCCGGTCTCAATCGTGGGTAGGGGCGGGGATTTCTCCTCGTTCTAGTCCCTCCAGGAATTGAGTCGAACGGATGGACGTGTACGAGTATGGAGACAACCTCATGAATCCATTGACGCTGCCTGTGAGCAGGGGACTGTCCAAGCTGGTGGAGGCTCTGTAAAGGTGTGGGGCGTGTGCAGTTGGTGTGATATGGGACCCCTGATACGTCTACATATGACTCTGACAGGTGACACGTACGTAAGCATCCTGTCTAATCACCTGCATCCATTCATGTCCATTGTGCATTCCGACGAACTTGGGCAATTCCAGCAGGACAATGCGACACTCCAGACGTCCAGAAACGCTACTGAGTGGCTCCGGGAATACTCTTCCGAGTTTAAACACTTCCTCTGACCACCAAACTCCCCAGACATGAACTTTATTGAGCTTATCTGGGATGCCTTGCAACGGGCTGTTCAGAAGAGATCTCCAGCCCCTCGTACTCTTATGGATGTATTGACAGCTTTGTAGTATTCATGGTGTCAGTTCCCTCCAGGACTCCTTCAGACATTACTCGAGTCCATGCCACGTCGTGTTGCGGCACTTATGCGTGCTCGCTCGGCCCCTACACGATATTAGGCAGGTGTACCAGTTTCTTTGGTTCTTCAGTGTATATAGTGACGTGGCAAAGAAAAGCATTACTCTGCTTGCAGTCAGGCCAGTATCTCGGTCACGTGCTGAACGCCACATCCTTTACTTTTTACTTTTACACTGCTGCCAAAACAGCAGTACATAGCGATGTTAATAAACCACGTTGAGCACTTTAATGCTTTCACTTGTGTTCATTTTGAGGGTTCGATACGTCAACCGGTAAAAACAGAACCCTTACAGGATCACTTTGTTGCCCGTGTGCCTATGTGTCCGTCTGTTAATACCCATTTTTCCCAGGAAGCGTAGAGATGTGAAGTTGAAATTTATGTCAAATACACTCCTGGAAATTGAAATAAGAACACCATGAATTCATTGTCCCAGGAAGGGGAAACTTTATTGACACATTCCTGGGGTCAGATACATCACATGATCACACTGACAGAACCACAGGCACATAGACACAGGCAACAGAACATGCACAATGTCGGCACTAGTACAGTGTATATCCACCTTTCGCAGCAATGCAGGCTGCTATTCTCCCATGGAAACGATCGTAGAGATGCTGGATGTAGTCCTGTGGAACAGCTTGCCATGCCATTTCCACCTGGCGCCTCAGTTAGACCAGCGTTCGTGCTGGACGTGCAGACCGCGTGAGACGACGCTTCATCTAGTCCCAAACATGCTCAATGGGGGACAGATCCGGAGATCTTGCTGGCCAGGGTAGTTGACTTACACCTTCTAGAGCACGTTGGGTGGCACGGGATACATGCGGACGTGCATTGTCCTGTTGGAACAGCAAGTTCCCTTGCCGGTCTAGGAATGGTAGAACGATGGGTTCGATGACGGTTTGGATGTACCGTGCACTATTCAGTGTCCCCTCGACGATCACCAGAGGTGTCCGGCCAGTGTAGGAGATCGCTCCCCACACCATGATGCCGGGTGTTGGCCCTGTGTGCCTCGGTCGTATGCAGTCCTGATTATGCGCAGTATGAATCGAATCTGAATTTCACAATTGGCGGCCTCGCCTTGTAAGATCAATAAATCGATTGTGAATTAGACTACAACTTCTCCCTGAGTTCTGATTAACAGTTCCATCGCATTTTTTATGGCAATCTAGATCTGAAACATAAGGAGTAGCTTTTCACTTGTTGTCTACTGCGTGGAACCTTTACTTCATTAACAATAATCTTCGTTCAAGGTATGGTAGACCTTAGTACACTCCTGGAAATGGAAAAAAGAACACATTGACACCGGTGTGTCAGACCCACCATACTTGCTCCGGACACTGCGAGAGGGCTGTACAAGCAATGATCACACGCATGGCACAGCGGACACACCAGGAACCGCGGTGTTGGCCGTCGAATGGCGCTAGCTGCGCAGCATTTGTGCACCGCCCCCGTCAGTGTCAGCCAGTTTGCCGTGGCATACGGAGCTCCATCGCAGTCTTTAACACTGGTAGCATGCCGCGACAGCGTGGACGTGAACCGTATGTGCAGTTGACGGACTTTGAGCGAGGGCGTATAGTGGGCATGCGGGAGGCCGGGTGGACGTACCGCCGAATTGCTCAACACGTGGGGCGTGAGGTCTCCACAGTACATCGATGTTGTCGCCAGTGGTCGGCGGAAGGTGCACGTGCCCGTCGACCTGGGACCGGACCGCAGCGACGCACGGATGCACGCCAAGACCGTAGGATCCTACGCAGTGCCGTAGGGGACCGCACCGCCACTTCCCAGCAAATTAGGGACAGTGTTGCTCCTGGGGTATCGGCGAGGACCATTCGCAACCGTCTCCATGAAGCTGCGCTACGGTCCCGCACACCGTTAGGCCGTCTTCCGCTCACGCCCCAACATCGTGCAGCCCGCCTCCAGTGGTGTCGCGACAGGCGTGAATGGAGGGACGAATGGAGACGTGTCGTCTTCAGCGATGAGAGTCGCTTCTGCCTTGGTGCCAATGATGGTCGTATGCGTGTTTGGCGCCGTGCAGGTGAGCGCCACAATCAGGACTGCATACGACCGAGGCACACAGGGCCAACACCCGGCATCATGGTGTGGGGAGCGATCTCCTACACTGGCCGGACACCTCTGGTGATCGTCGAGGGGACACTGAATAGTGCACGGTACATCCAAACCGTCATCGAACCCATCGTTCTACCATTCCTAGACCGGCGAGGGAACTTGCTGTTCCAACAGGACAATGCACGTCCGCATGTATCCCGTGCCACCCAACGTGCTCTAGAAGGTGTAAGTCAACTACCCTGGCCAGCAAAATCTCCGGATCTGTCCCCCATTGAGCATGTTTGGGACTGGATGAAGCGTCGTCTCACGCGGTCTGCACGTCCAGCACGAACGCTGGTCCAACTGAGGCGCCAGGTGGAAATGGCATGGCAAGCCGTTCCACAGGACTACATCCAGCATCTCTACGATCGTCTCCATGGGAGAATAGCGGCCTGCATTGCTGCGAAAGGTGTATATACACTGTACTAGTGCCGACATTGTGCATGCTCTGTTGCCTGTGTCTATGTGCCTGTGGTTCTGTCAGTGTGATCATGTGATGTATCTGACCCCAGGAATGTGTCAATAAAGTTTCCCTTTCCTGGGACAATGAATTCACGGTGTTCTTATTTCAATTTCCAGGAGTGTATATTCTACCATACAGAAAAAAAGAAAAATATAGTTCGAAAGAACAGGGTGCTGAGAAATATATATTATAGCCCTACGTTGCAGCAGTGAATACTTTAACGTCCTGCTGGCCAAGGCGGCACACCACGATGCGTTTGGCGACTGAAGTCATGGACGGCGCAATCTCTTATTCAATGTGCGTTCAAGAAAAATGCAAGTACTCGGTCTCACGTTCGGTTAACTCAGAATGGAGGTACTTCCCCATGAGCCTCTGAAACCCCGATGGATTCCAGTGTGCAGGTGGACCCGTTTGCTGGTCTGCCAAACCAATTTGACTCCGTGCCACAACTGTGGATGTCGGGTACGTCAAAGGTTTAGATGGCCGACTCAAGACAAATAAGCACACGCATGCGTCACTCGTTGTGACCGTGATTATATAAGCAGTACCTCTGACGGTTCAGAAGGTGACTGGCACAGGCTCTAAGTGGCGCACTAGCAAAGGACACAAGTCTCACCGTTGAGGTAGAGACCTGCAGTTCTTTACTAGCGAAGCGCCAGTACAAGAGACTTGTACAAGAGTCATATTTCTTCCTTTCTCCCCGTTTCCTCCTCAGCTCGGTTCCAAAAGCACATTTCTCTTTTTTGACTTCCCCCACTTTCACACAAGCCAATCATGAGCTGGAGCCCGGCATTCTAAGCTCGGAAAATGGTCTTTGCACTGCAAACCGATTTGACCAATCACAGACTTTAAAGTTCATTGGCAGAAAACGGAAAAAATTCAGCTTTGCGGCCTGTTTCCCACATGTCTGCCATGTCTTTTGCTAGCACAATACAGGTTGGAAGCACAGCCCTCCATAAACAGCTTGTTATCTTCCCCGTTGCGTCCATTTCAAGGTTTGCAAAGAACGGCTAGCTTCATGCTCTCACAAACATCTTTTGAAACAGAGTCTGGACGTCTGGATGCCAGATTCCCTGTCCTATGGACATTTGCAGAACGTTTACATTTCTTTTGGCGGCTTGATCGCTAACAAGGGCCCATACTCTGCTTTATTCTTGGCCTACAATGCTCTTCCCGCGACATTTCGGCGCTAGGCCATATACCTGGATGTCTGCCCCCTGTCCATCGCCAAGCTAATGTGTTTTTGGCACATTGCGATTGTGGCACGTGGCTGTCTGGAAATTTCTCCTCACTGTTCTGCAGAAACACGCTCTATGTCGGCCAACCAATGCCGCGCTTTTACTGCAGACGTTTAAGTCGGCACCCTGTTCCTTTGAATGCAGGTAAAACTTACCATAGTTCTTTCCCTAGAGCACGCAAACAAGACCATAAACTGCTCACCACCATTTCATCACAATGTATGAAGTCAAATCGCAGTAGATCGTATTCCCTACACCGAAACAGAAGTGAGAGTTCCCTGCAATCTCTCAACCTTGGCGGTGTAAAGAATTTAAGCTCCTAAGTCAATCCAGCCAAAAAATTGGGCTATTTATGTCACATATTTTAATACTCGCAAACTCACTCATCAAAACCAATATATGAACTATCTACTTACATAATTAAGTACTAAACTCTCAGAGCGCTAGTCCTAAAAGCATTTGTCCGGAATGTTTTTGTAATGTCGTCAATTCATTAAATCATGAGTTGTGCAGTAAAATTTTGTACAACAAAATAATAAAACTTGAATATTTCAGTACAGGGATTCTACATCTACATTCGTACTCCGCAAGCCAGCGTAGAGTGCGTGGCAGAGGCTACCCTGTACCAATACTTGTCATTTCCCCTCCTTTTCCACTCGCAAATAGAGTGAGGGAAATCTGTACGCCTCCATATGAGCCCTCATTTCTCGTATCTTCTCTTCGTGGTCCTTACATGCGATGTATGTTGGCAGGAACAGAATCGTTCGGCAGTCAGCTTCGAACGGCGGTTCTTTAAATTTTATTAATAGTATTTCCCGAGAAGAACGCCGCCTTCCCTCCAGGGATTCCCGTTGGTGTTCCTGAAACGTCTCCGTAACACTAACGTTTTGTTCGAACCTACCGAAACAAATCTAGCAGCCCTCTTCTGAATTACTTCGATGTCTGCCTTCAAACCGATCTGGTACGGATCCCAAATACCCGAGCAGTACTCAAGATTAGGTCTAACCAGCGTCCTATATGCTGTCTCCTTTACAGGTGAACCACTCTATCCTAAAATTCTCCCAATAAGCCGAAGTTGCCTTCCCTAACACAGTTTTCACATGCTCGTTCCACCTCGTATCACTTTGCAACGTTAAGCCCACATATTTAAACGATTTGACTGAGTCAAGCTGGACACTATTAATACTCTATCCGAAGCTTACAGGTTTGTTCTTCCTACTCACTCGCATTAACTTACATTTTTCCACGTTTAGGGATAGCTGCCATTCATCACACCAACCGGAAATTTTGTATAATTGTCTTGTATCTTCCTACAGTCACTCAACTTCGACACTTTATCGTACACCACGGCATCATCAGCAAACAAGCGCAAACTGCTGCCCACCCTGTCCGCCAAATCATTTATGTATGCAGAGAACAACAGTGGTCCTCCATACGTCCCTGGGACACTCCTGACGGTACTCCTGTCTCTGATGAACACTCGCCATCGAGGACAACATACTGGGTTCTATTATTTAAGAAGACTTGAAGCCGCTCACATATCTGTGAACTTATTCCATATGCTCGTACCTTCGTTAACAGCCTGCAATGGGGCACCGTGCCAAATGCTTTCCGGAAATCTGGAAATATGGAATCTGCCTGTTGCCCTTCATCCATAGTTCTCAGTGTATTTGTGAGAAAAGCGCAAGCTGATTTTCGCACGAGTGAGGTTTTCGAAAACCATGCTGATTCCTCCACATAAACTGTTTAGCCTCAAGAAAGTTTATTATATTTGAACTGAGAATGTGTTCAAGGATTCTGCTAGAAACAGAAGTTAGGGATATTGGTCTGTAATGTTGTGGGTTTGTTCTTTTACCTTTCTTATATATGAAGTCACCTCCGCTTTTTTCCAGATGCTTGGGACTTTGTGCTCGGCGAGAGATTCACGATAAACGCAAGCTAGGTAATTCGGAAATTGCTCTGAAAATTTTTGCTGGTTAATCATCATGCTAGGAGTCGGACCACATGTACACCTTTGGGGCTATAGATCCTAAACAGCCACTGACGCTTTTTTTCGCAACTATTGTGCAATAGAGACTATCTTTTAGGAAGGTTCCTGGTATTGCCCATGGCCATAGGATGAGCCTACTTATATTATTTTTGATGACTTTGATAGGAACATGTTTTGAGCTTGAGCCATGTTTCCCCCGCATGTTTGCTGCTCGAATCAAATGACTCTTGCTTCACGCTGTCTTGTCAAAGTTAACATTTTGAGTAATGTGGCTGGAATCGTAATGCTGCAAATCGTGTACTTGTAGTAGCGGGTTGCACCACCAGAGTGTTGTAGTAGGAGCTCTGCTGAGTCATTCTGCCACGCGGCGTCACCCAACAGTGAGAAGTGTGGTTTCTTTGGCAGTTCTTTGAGTGTGCGTACAGTGCAGACGTGACACGAGGAAATGGCTAGTTCTTATGAACAATGTGCGGCAGTGAAGTTTTGTTTCTTGCTCAGCAAGAACGCAGCAGAAATTGTTGCGATGATTCAGACAGCCTACAAAGACCATGCTCTTAGAAAAACGCAAGTGTACGAATGGTTTTCTCGGTTTAAAAAGGGAGAAATGGTGGTTGAAGATCACCCCCATTCCGGTCGACCTTCAACTGCTCGAAACGAAGACAACATTGACAAAATCTGTGATCTCATCAGTGAAGATCGACGCAGGACAATCGACCGACTCGAGAACTTGTCCGAGTTGTCCTGGAGCTCAATTCAGCGCATCTTGACCATCGATTTGGGGATGCGAAGAGTGTCAGCAAAATTCGTGCCGAAGTTTCTTACCGGAAATCAAAGCGATCGTCGCGTACAAGCCTGTCTCGAAATGAAGGACGCGTTGAAAGATGATCCACATTTTTTTAACAAAATCATTACAGGTGATGAGTCATGGTGCTATGGGTACGATCCAGAAAGTAAACAACAGTAATCACAATGGAAGTCATCTGGCTCACCTCGACCACAAAAAAGCTCGACAAGTGAAATCGATTGTGAAAACGGTGTTGATCTGTTTTTTTGACATCAAAGGGATCGTACACTCTGAATTTGTCCCTGAAAACCAGACAGTAAACCAACAATTCTATTTGGAGGTTTTTAAACGGCTTAGCAGAAGTTTTTCGCGAAAACGTCCGGCTTTGTGGGATTCTGGCGTGTGGTTCCTGCATCACGACAACGCTCCCGCGCACACGGCTCTCAGCGCTCGCCAGGTTTTGGCCTCAATGAAGACGACAACCTTGACCCACGCGCCCTATTCGCCGGATTTAGCGCCCTCGGACTTCTTCCTATTCCCGAGGATGAAAAGAGACTTGAGAGGGAAGCGTTTTTCGGATGTGGAAGACGTAAAACGCAATGTCATGAAAGTGCTAGCAGGTATCAAAGAGGACGAATTTAACAGGTGCTTCGAACACTGGAATGAACGTTTGGACAAATGTATTAATGCTAATGGAGAGTAATTCGAAGGAGATTAAGGTTGTATTTGAAAACAATAAAGTATATGCTTTCTATAAAGAAATTCCGGTTATTTTTTGGGTCCCCCCTCGTACTTTAAACAGTAACCAGCTCAACTATGATTTAAAAGGTTTATTTAAAATAAACCATTGTTGTTTTCAGATTTATTACAGATGCATCTTCAGGCAGCTCTTACAGGTTTCCATATTTTCCTGATGGGACCTTGTTTTGTACTCATGACTGGTCGGGTGCACTAACATAAGCAAAACGGTTTTCGTTCATGGTTCGGTAAACTTACCAGAATATTTTTTTTGACCTTCACAGAAACGTTGATGAAATGATTTTAAAGACAATGCAACATGTAGTGAGGCGAAAACTTACGTGGCGTGTGTTACGATTTTTAAAGTTACCACATTTTTACACCTGCACTGAAAAAAAGGCCTTAAACTCATCCTGCCATATGAGTTTACTTCATGTGTATCTCTTAAGATTGTTACAGATTGATGTTCTTTTGTTCACTTTGTTGTAATTTCTGATTTTGATCGATTTTCAGAAGCACACAAATAATGAAATCTGCCATTGCCTCGATGAGATTCCTTTGCAACCAAGTGCTGCTGAATTTTCCGAACAGAAATGAATCACACTCGTTGTCGAGACCGTTGTTGCTATGCACACAGAGAAATTTGATGTCTAGGTGTCTTATATTGCCACAACGCTATTATTTTCTGAGTACGTTGTGAGAAGTCGCATATGCCACTGGCGAGGGGTGGGGGGACTTAAATTGTTGGATTAAGTTTAAATGAAAATTTTAAAACAGTTGCAGAATCTTGTCGAAGAATTCATTGAAACAATAAATATAGTTCTTCGAAATTTTAAAATATACAGTGCATTGCTAGATTACAATACTTACTGAAGGTGAGCGTAAGTACCCCCGTCCTCTCTAGTCTCGGTTGGTACAGCAGGATTGTGTACAGAAATTTGTCTACTACAAGTCATCGGCGAAATCAGGAAAAACATTTGAAAACTTGGCATCATTCTTCAGCATGACAATGTCTGCTGCCACACAACACGTCAAACAACTAATTATTTGAAGGAGAAAATTTCGAATTAATGTCTCGTTGCCCATATTCACCTACTTTATCACCTAACGGTTTGTTTTTGGTTCAAATGGCTCTGAGCACTATGGGACTTAACATCTGTGGTCATCAGTCCCCTAGAACTTAGAACTACTTAAACCTAACTAACCTAAGGATATCACACACATCCATGCCCGAGGCGGTCACGCAGATCCAGACTGAAGTGCCTAGAACCGCACGGCCACACCGGCCGGCATTTGTTTTTCTTCCCGTGTGTCAAACAACTGCGTGGACAACGATTTCAATCCTTTCAAGAAACTGCTCAATCCTATCCAAACGTTGTTTTCGAGGTAGCAACATCAGAGTCGAAAGAAATGGCGATTTCTGAGTTGCAGGGGACACAAATTGTCAGTGCCAGGAGATTTTAAGTTGCTGAGCAGTTCGATGAGCGAGCACATTGAGTTGTGAAAGGTTGGAATGCAGGGACCTGCTATTGACCGTGTACTTGAGGAACACTGCTTTCAGCTACTTATTCCCGGCGCTCGGTTTCGTCGTTGTCTATTTAGCTCTCGAGAAACTGCAGGTATAACGAGCTTGCGTGGCCTTAGCCTTCTCGAAGTCGGCGGTTGCATCCAGTCGTTATCCACTCCACTGCACCATATTCCGGCTTGACACTTGCCAAAATCCTCAGTCCTCAGGTGAGTCAATTGGTTGCCAACTCGTATCTTCTTTGAATACTCAATTCGCCTCGAAAATTTTACGAGGCGTGTTTTTTAAGTAAGTACCGATTTGAAATTAAAAGAAGACGTGCTAAGATATCTCAATAATTTTATTTTTACATGAAAGCCTGTACCTTAATCTTCTTTTCTACAAAATTTCCGTCAATATTGAGGCACTTGTCATAACGTTGTAACAGTTTTTGAATACCCTCCCCATAGAAGTCTGCCGCCTGACTCGTTAACCACTTCATCACCTCTGTTTTGACTTCGTCATCGTCTTGAAGACGCTGACCGGCCAGGTGTTTCTTCAAGTGCAGGAATAGATGGTAGTCACTGGGCGCAAGATCGGGGCTGTACGGAGAACGATCTAGAGTTTCCCATCGAAAATATGTGATGAGATATTTGGTCTGATTCGCCACATGCGGACGGGCATTGTCTTGCAGCAAAACGATGCCCTTGCTCAACTTCCATGGACTGTTGCTTTGATTCTGGGCCGGCCGGAGTGGCCGAGTGGTTCTAGTCTGGAACCGCGCGACCGCTACGGTCGCACGTTCGAATCCTGCCTCGGGCATGGATGTGTGTGATGTCCTTAGGTTAGTTAGGTTTAAGTAGTTCTAAGTTCTAGGGGACTGATGACCTCCGCTGTTAAGTCCCATAGTGCTCAGAGCCATTTGAATCATTTATTTTTTTTTTTAATTCTGGTGTGACGTAGGCCACCCATGTTTCATAGCCCGTACAATTTGGCTTAAGAAATCATCACGGTCGTTGTGGTACCGCTCAAGGAAAGTCAATGCACTGTCTAAACGTTTGGTTTTGTGCACATCCGTCAACATTTACGGTACCCAACGTGCGCACAATTTTCGGTAATTCAAGTGCTCGATCACAATGTCATACAAAACACTACGAGAAACATAAGGAAAATCATCTCGCAAGGAGGAAATCGTAAAGCGTCTGTTTTCTCTCACCTTATTGTCCACTTCCCGCACCAAACTTTCATTAACGACCGAAGGACGCCCACCCCGTTGTTCATCACGCACATTTGTGCGGGCATCTTTATATGCTCTCACCCACTTTCTTACCATTCCATCACTCATAATGTTTTCCCCGTAAACTGCACAGATCTCACGATGAATATGGATCGCTTTTAGGCCTTTAGCACTTAGAAGTCTTATAACAGCCCGTACTTCACAGTCGGTGGGACTCACGATTTATCGGAGGCATCTTCAACACTCAGTACACAACGTAAACAAGGAAGAATCAGACTGTAAAGACTGTAATGGCGTCTGTGCGTAGATTAAGGTACCGGTATAGGCTTTCATGTAAAAATAAAATTATTGAGATGTCTTAGCAAGTCTTTTTTTCATTTTAAAGCGGTACTTACTTAAAAAACACGCCTCGTAAAATTCACGCAAGACAAGACCCTTTTATCCGTGAAGCGATCTGACTGTCTTGCCTTCGTGGATTTGTGGCAACAGTTAATCAGCTGCAAGGTTGCTGTAGTTCTTCCTGTCTCGTACACATTCTGCTCCGAGCTGGCATTTCAGAATTCAGCGAAGGGCATCCTAAACTACAGTGATAGACTGCTGGCTGTTTCCCTATCTGTCGGTTTGTGGTACCGCTGTCAACGTTTCCTGCAATTCCTATTCAAAGAGAAACAAAGTAATAAATTAACAAAATTTACTTATTTTAATTCAGTTAAAGTTTCGCGTCCTAGACCTAGACGGACTAATTGTGCCCGACCGACCACCGTGTCATCCACAACCAGTGGCGTCATTGCATGCAGGATGGAGGGACACGTTGTAAACACGCCGACACATGGTCAGCACAAGGCTCTCCCAGTCGTTGTCGATTTTGTTCACCGCAGAACTGCGACTAATCGGTCGGAGAGACCCTTAGCTGCCCTCAAGAGGCTGAGTGCACTCCCTACCAGTCGTCCCACGAAGAAAGAATCCCTGAAATTACCGGAAATCGAATCTTGGTTCCCCACATGGCAAGCCAGTCTCGCTGATCACTCAATTAAGGAGGCAGAAATTTTAATTCAGTAACGATCTATGAAATCATATTTTAGGTTATCTCTTCTTCAAGAAAAAAAAATTATCACCACACGAAAGTCATCAGAAACACGATATATGATGGTTACCCACGGTCACCTCACAAGGTTGTTTACGGGGTATTTTAATTCAGATGGTTCAAATGGCTCTGAACACTATGGGACTTAACATCTGAGGTCATCAGTCCCCTAGACTTAGAACTACTTAAACCTAACTAACCTAAGGACATCACACACATCCATGCCCGAGGCAGGATTCGAACCTGTGATCGTAGCAGTCGCGCGGTTCCGGACTGAAGCGCCTAGAACCGCTCGGTCATCGCGGCCGGCTGGTATTTTAATTAAAGCATGCAGTACATATATTATGTAATGAGGTTGATTGTAATTAATCCATTGCAATGTAAAAGGAATAACCATGTCCATAAGTATAATACTAAAAAAAAGTGCTGCTCTTCATCACTCTCCATTGAAACTGACATTAACTCAGAATCCTAGAATATATGCGCAATGACCTAAAATAAGTCAGTTATCGAAGGTGAAATTGAAACTTGGTTAAAAATATACTCTCAGAAACACTTTCTGTACCGTTGTGATTTTTGCATGTGGAAGCTTGAAGCCTATGTACTGAAAAAAAAAACATACTTACTTACTTTAAAAGCTAAATTTTATTTTTACTGTATGTACTAATCTTAAAATGGCTATTACACAGCCATTCTTAAATACAAATTCATTTAATAACCTATAAATTGATACGTTACACATCATTACGATAGGCCTATACAGTGTGTCAGGGGTATAAGTGTAGATATTTTTATTGAAGACTGAAGAACATTACATGAATATTTACTTAATTTGCAGGCTAATGATTATAACTAATACGAGCAGTATGTTCTACATTGGTTAGTACTTTCACGTACACTTGGCACAAGTACACTGAGTGACAAAAGTCATGGAATAACGATATGCATATACACAGATGTCTGTAGCATCATGTATACAAGGTATTAAAGAGCAGTGCATTGGCGAAACTGTCATTCGTATTTTGCTGATTGATCTTAAAAGGTTTCCGACGTGATTATGGCCTTACGACGGGAGCTAACAGAGGGTGAAAGCGGAATGGTAGTCGGAGCTAGACGCATGGGACATTCTATTTCAGTATTCCGATAACTACAGCATCAACATTATGCCGAGAATACCAAACGCTGTGGCCGACGTCCTTCACTTAACGACCGAGAGCACCGACGTTTGCGTAGAGTTGTCAGTGCTAACACACAAGCAACACTGCGTGAAATAACCGCAGAAATCAATATGGGACATACGACAAACATATCTGTTAGGACAGTGCGGCGAAATTTCGCGTTAATGGGCAATGGCAGCAGAAAACCGACGCGAGTGCCTTTGCTAATAGCACGACATCGGCTGCAGCTCCCCTCGTGGGCTCGTGACCATATCAGCTGGACGCTAGACGACTGAAAACCGTGCCCTGGTCAGATGAGTCCCACTTTCACTTGGTAAGAGCTGATGGTAGGGTTCCAGTGTGGCGCAAACCCCGCGGACCCACGATGTCAACGAGGCGCTGTCAAGTTGGTGGTAGCTCCATAATATTGTGGGCTGTTTTTACGTGAAATAGACTGGGTCCTCTGGTCTAGCTGAACCGATCGTTGACTGGTTATGTCGGCTACTTGGGGACCATGTTCCCAAACAAAGATGAAATTTGTAGGGATGACAAAGCGCCATGTCACCAGTCCACAATTGTTTGTGATTAGTTTGAAGACAATTCTGTACAGTTCGAGCGAATGATTGGACCACTCAGATCGCCCGATATAAATCTCATGGAAAATTATGGGACATAATCGAGAGGTCAGTTCGTGCATTAAATCCTGCACTGGTAACACTTTCGCAATTATGGACGGCTGTAGAGACAGAATAGCTCAGTATTTCTGATGGGACTTCCAACGATTTCTTGAGTCCAGCCGGCTGCGGTGGCCAAGCGGTTGTAGGCGCTTCAGTCCGGAACCGCGGGACTGCTACGGTCGCAGGTTCGAATACTGCCTCGGACATGGATGTGTGTGATGTCCTTAGGTTAGTTAGGTTTAAGTAGTTCTACGTTCCAGTGGACTGATGACCTCCGATGTTAAGTCCCATAGTGCTCAGAGCCATTTGAACCATTTTTTGTTGAGTCCATGCCATGACGAGTTGTTGCACTACGCCAGGAAAAAGGGGGTCTGACACGATTTTAGGAGGTATCTCATGATATTTGTCAGCTCAGTGTAAGTTATTAATGTTTATTTTTTCCTGGGCAGCAGGTCAGGCATTGAAATGTCAGACTACATTGACAGGCACAGTCCGCTATGCGATGCATTTATGACTGTACAGAAAATATCAAGTAGTAAGTTAAGTGACGTGTTTGTGAGAAGTCTGCTGGACACAAAAAAAAAAACAACTAACATACTGAAATTGGTACACATTAAGGTACCAATAATCATATTATCTGTACTTACATCCCTAACACCCTGTAAGTTACCATTGACCCAAGTAGTAGGTAGCACATTAACTCGTCGCATGCCATGCGCCAACCACTGTGCAGCTATTTGGTAGGGATTTGACTTCAAATTTTCTTTCAGGTAATCGCAAATAAAGAAGGCATTCGGTGTCCTCATTAATTTTGTTGTAATCGAGACTTTATTTCTGGTGTGCAACGTAAGTGTTGGTTTACCTAGCGCGTCAGCTTGCTCAGTACTATGGTGACCAGTATCTCCGTTTGTGAAAGACTGTTCTCGTTGAAAGTTAACCCTTTGGGGACTATATAAATGATTGAGAATGAAGCAAAAGTTGCTAACAACATTTATTTTATTAACCCAGACATAAATTATGCTAAACAAGTTATTAATTGAATATCGTAAACAAGGAACAGATGTAATTCTTCATACTTTCCCGGCGATCTGTTGACATCTTGGATATTCGGGAATCCAGCCGGATGTTCGTGTCGTTCTCGCACGATATTTCAACAGCGTGCCTCGCTGTCTTCTTCAGGTGCTACCTGAGACTGGACCTTGGGTCGATCGAGTCCAGTATTTATGCCTGGGAGGAGCTGGGCGTTCCCTAATCGGTCCGCGCCGAGTCGAGTGTTCCATCTGTGGTTCGCGCCCGCCAGACTCGGCTTCAACGGACCCCTCCAGTCGCGGATGTTCCGACTGCCGTCGGCGCCGGTTTTGGCCGTCCTCAACGGTTGTGGTTGTCATTTGAGGTGTGTCAGACCCGATATGAGATGTTAGGTACTCTATCTCATGACTGTTACTACGGTTTCCGCTTCTGTTGCGTGCTGGGCGCTCCCTAATCGGTCCGCGCCGCGTCGTGTGTTCCATCTGAGGTCCGCGCCCGCTACTTCCGCATTTCTTCTGGCTGATCTGCTTCAGCTTGGTGGTGCAGGGTTTACTTGTAAGCATTTCCTACATCTCTCAGGGGGGTAGGTTTGTGTTGAACATCTTTATTTGTTTGTGTGTCATGGGTGTGGGCGGGCACGAATCAGTTTCCATCTTGGGTGCAGATTCCGTCGTATTTCGGATTGTTTTCTTTTTACATTTTTACCTTTCAAGCATGGCAATGGGTCGCGCATAGCGTTCCCTTGGCTGAGGCGGTGCTCCAAGGTGTCGTATCAGTGGGTTGGTCGAAGTTTCAGTCCTGGCATAAAATCGTCGTGCAAGCTGCTTATGTCTCTGCGGTACCTCCAATTCTTCGGCTGCTTCATGAATGTGCCAGACGCGGCTACATTGTCCCTCTCTGGTGGCCGGTGTTCCCTCCGCCGTCCGCGCCCGGCCTAGCCGTCTTCTGAAGTCGAGTTCATGACCTGGGGTGTGTCAGATCTGGTCTCTAATGTCCAACACCTTTTCTCACAGCTGTTCCCTCGGTCTCCACTTATATTTCTTGCTGAATCCTGGAGTGTCCTGCGTTGAGTTTTCACAAGCTCAAGCGCTGGATTCCAGGCAGTGCTGATTTGGTATCCCGAGTCACAGTTGATTAGATTGTCTGTGACCTTAATCTCAATTGCTTCTTTAATGACACTGTCCCAATATCTTGAAATATAAGTGGAGACCGAGGGAACAGCCGTGAGACAAGGTGTTGGATATTAGAGACCAGATCTGACACACCCCAGGTCATGAACTCGACTTCAGAAGACGGCCAGGCCGGGCGCGCACGGCGGAGGGAACACCGGCCACCAGAGAGGGACAATGTAGCCGCGTCTGGCGGGCGCGAACCTCAGATGGAACACACGACGCGGCGCGGACCGATTAGGGAGCGCCCAGCACGCAACAGAAGTGGAAACCGTAGTAACAGTCATGAGATAGAGTACCTAACATCTCATATCGGGTCTGACACACCTCAAATGACAACCACAACCGTTGAGGACGGCCAAAACCGGCGCCGACGGCAGTCGGAACATCCGCGACTGGAGGGGTCCGTTGAAGCCGAGTCTGGAGGGCGCGGACCACAGATGGAACACTCGACTCGGCGCGGACCGATTAGGGAACGCCCAGCTCCTCCCAGGCATAAATACTGGACTCGATCGACCCAAGGACCAGTATCAGGTAGCACCTGAAGAAGACAGCGAGGCACGCTGTTGAAATATCGTGCGAGAACGACGCGAACATCCGGCTGGATTCCCGAATATCCAAGATGCCAAGGAACAGATGGTTTAAGAGTACAACGGACAAAGATCCTGGGTGGCAGAAGTGAGTCAAGAACTCTGGCCCTAATAATGTGGATAACGCAATTTGAATTGATCTGATGCTGAGCAGACTTTGATTGATCAAATCTACTGTAGTTTCACTACATAGGTGCAACTGAGAGCAAGTGGCGATTGAGATCTGTACGTCCTGACAATGCAGGAGTGGCAGTACATTCCCCTGTTTGCTTCGTGCGGCAATGTAACTTGGGAAAAATGATTCAAATGGCTCTGAGAACTATGGAGTTTAACTGCGGAGGTCATCAGTGCCCTAGAACCTAGAACTACTTAAACTTAACTAACCCAAGGACATCACAAACATCCATGCCCGAGGCAGGATTCGAACCTGCGACTGTAGCGGTCGCGAGGTTCCTGACTGTAACGCCTAGAACTGCTCGGCCACCTCGGCCGGCTGTAACTTGCAGTTGGTGAGATGTGTGCGGTGGAGGTGAGACGTGAGGCGACACCTGTGAATCGATCCCGACCACGAAAGAAATGCAAAAATCTCATGGTCCAGCGATCAGGCAGACGGATCGCAATTTACTCTCTACCAGAGCCCCGAAATCACAGTAGGTTTCAGGGTGTGGCACACCCGTTCGCTGGTCATACCAAGGACCAATTTGGCTCACTTATACGACAGAGCGCACAAGGATACCAAACTCAAGAATAGTAAACCAAAAACGAATAAATGTGCCCTCGGCAAACGAATAGTCCGAGACGTTTGAAGTAACACTGTCGGTACAGTAGGAACTTCACCACTGGCTCTCCAGTCTAAACTACTCGCAAGTGAAGTCAGTCTCAGGACAGGTCCCAAGCACCAACCACACATGCCAGAGCTTCGACCAGAAGTGTTCTTACCAGATCAAAGTCCAGCGCCCGAGAGCTTTGCACCTCTTCAGAAAAAAATTCGGTTTACTGCAAAGTGCATGAACGACAGCACCTTCACGCCGACTTGAGCCAATCACAGGGCTCTAGAGGCGCTAAATTTCCCCTCCCACACAACAGCACAAACTCATGTCGAACCAGCGCAAGAGTTACGAAACCTGTGTCTCTATAAAAAAGGAAACCGCCAATTACTGGCTCTTTTAAGTTTTTTCAGAGGGGGAAGATGGTTTTCTCTTTAGTTGTGGCACTTACCACAGCAACAAGCGAATAGATACAATCTTAAACATCTTTATCTAAATTGCCTGTCCCTTGGAACTTGTTAGTACTAGCTGTGATGTGTAATAAAGATTCTATATTTAAACATTTCTCAGATGCCGGAGTTTCTTATACAACTGAGATGGCAGATGGAAGTGGGTCACAGGCTTATTTGCAGTATCAACGAACACAAAAACAGGTGACTTTTTACTATGCGTGGCTCTGCACATTTGCCCAGTTTACGACTTTACTGTGTAGACGCGTTCCTTCAGACCGTCGCCCCCAGCCCAGGCTTCCCCTGGCACCGAGGCAGGTAGTTCGGCATTGTTCTGCTGGAGACCTGTCTCCAGGAGGGGCTGCCCTGTCTGCCCTGCACCGTTGTGGGCCTGTTTGGCAAGATTTACTGAGGGATGGGCTCGCCGCCAATTGCTTCCAACTCCCAACATGCCATTTCTATGAGCTAAGAACCATAAAAATACCTCATGCTTTTAGCACCCTACCAGGCTCCACTATTGTCTGCTCAGGCCGCTAACTTTCTAGAGTCTCGCTCAACGTGTGTCAGGTTGTAATAAAATCTTTACTAATTTTCCATATTTGGAAAATAGGTGAGAGAGTAATTTGTCCTCTCCCATCGTTTGTGTATGCAGTAAACAGACTGACAATGAAATTAAACTAACTAACCAGCTAACACAAGTTACAGGGTAGAGTTCGTTCGTCGTATGCTGGGAACCGACAGCTCATCTGTAGTGAAGCTTGTTTATATTTACAATAATATGACGTAAGCCTTACATGATGTCTCATAAAATTATGTAGAAAGTCAGGGATATCTACTTGATCTGATTAGCGGTTACTTTTAAAACAGGAGCAATCGGTTTTCACTGGGATTCTATGTAAGTTCTGCAGTCTGTTAGACACGAGTCAGGCATCGATGATGAAGGCGCTGAAAGATTAACTGCAGCACACAGATGAGTGTAAGGGATTTTCAGTGAATGGTGTGAGGAAAACGGGAGCACACGGAGGTCTTGCATTTCAGCAGGACCCGTCATATCTCGAAAATCGCTGCTCATATGAAACTTTCCACAGTGAACTTATCCTGGATGAGACTATACTGACAGAACAACGGGCAAGGAATTGAGCGAATTTTTTGAGCTTGGATGCATCCTTGTAAACGGTGTTGTCGACTTTGTTATCACAAAGTTTGTGCCCAGTTGATCTTACTGGTACGTCCACAATCTTAGAAACAACACTGGACAGAAGGATGCCAGGACCTGCTAGAGCAATATGATTACCCTTTTTATTTACTATTTATTTATTCTTTACGATTGCAGCATATTATCCGGAAAGCTAACATAGGCCGTAAAGCTCAAAGTTTCGTGCATAATGAAAAGTATCTATTAACTGTTTATACCTGTCACTTACAAACATTACGAAAAAGTGCTAATACTATAACAATATACAAAACTAATATAAAAATAAAGAACAAAGATGGCAAAAACCACTTTCAACCCCTAAAAAACTATTATTAACCCTTTAACTAAGAACTCAACTGTTAATACTACTGTTGATGCTACAGATTCTCTTAGTAAAGTTAGTACACTTTAGTTTGTGTTCATTTATTAGGGTATGTCTAAAATGTAGATAATTGTTACCGCTACTATTTCCGCCCTCAAACTACCCTGATCGACAGCCATTGTCCACTGAATTCCTTTGGCACAGGGCAACACGTCAGCAGCGTTTCCATTGTGACGACCGATTCCACGAATGGGGAACTCTTGAAAACCATTTCATTCAGTCGTCGCCGATCTCAGCTGCCTTCTCTCCATCTGTACAGAATGTTTTGTTGACGGGATGGCAGCAAGCTGACATTTGGTTAAATACCTCATGAATTTCTTCTTGCCTTTCCTGGATACTGCGGGTGCAATATTGTCCAAGATGCGCCAGATCGACTGGTTCTTCAGTGACACTTTGGCACCTAGCATCCATAATACCCACAGTCCTATAACGTGACCTCCAGAATGCTCATAATGTCGCAGGCGCATCTACCATTCATCTATGTTTTGATTTTGTGCAAATACGTAGCATATGTGCCACGACCGGTCATCCGATCTTGTATTAACTTCTTGGTATTGCTTTAGATTCAAGTATCCTTGATATGTACGAGTACGTATGAGTGCCTTTCTTTAACCACTACAGGGCTCCTCTTTTCTTCATTTCCAGGTCAACTGGGCGTATTCTTAGAATTACTAAGAATGCGTTATGTGGGGTCATACAGTAGACGCCTGTTAGCCTCAGTAACACATCTTGTTGAACTCGTCTGACTGATGAAGCTGGAATCACAGTCTGTAATCTACAAGCCCAATCGCTTGCAATATATCCTCAATTGATGCTCATATAAATTGGTGGTATGCCTGACTTTTTCAAGGGCAGTCGAAGTTGCACATATACGATGGTTATAATTTCATGCATCGCGTTTGTATCTTTTCTGCCTGTCTCCTCTATGCGATATGTGAAATTAAGTCCATCAATGAATACCCCTAGATATCTTGCTACTATGATTCTTCTAATCGCTTAGTTGTTTAATTTATTCTAGGATTTCTTGATAGCTTCTATTCTAGTCAGGAGGTACGTAGTTTTGTGAGGTGCTAGTGACTGTTTGACACCTCGACACCACCCTTGAAGTTCATGGAGTGCAGCATTACGTTTGTCTTCAATAATTCTTCTCGAGCCATCGCTTACGATGAAAAACACGCTGTCTGCAATTGCTATCAGTCCGTTTACATTACCACTGTCATATAACTCCCGTGGTACGGGCTCCAATGCTACAAAAAAATTTCTGGACCACACACTTATCCCTGCGGACAGCCTTTGATATGGTCGTTGTCATTTCCTGTTCTGAGCATATTAAAGATACATGTCTTCAGCAATACTAGTTTCTCAAGCAACTGAACAGCAGCTCTGGACACTCCAACTCCCTACGGTGACCAAAGAAAGAAGACCACAGTAGGTTATCGAATGCGCCAGTAATATCGATCATCATAGGTAGAGAATATGAATAATGAGTGTCTGTCGATAGCGATATCGTCTTATTAACGGTGTTTTCAGCTGACTTGCCTCTTCTGAATACGTACAGGTGAGTCTTTTGCACTACAGTTTATCAGATATCTTACCAAGAACATTCAAAAGACAGATTAGGGTATAGGATTTGTGTATCATCGAATCCTTGTCTTGCCCTTTATTAATAATCATCGCCTCAGCATTCTTCCGCGGTACAGGGACCCTTCCCTGCAAGATAGATAGTTCACACAGATAGGTATCTAATTGATCACATAAGACTTGTATTATTTCAGCAGGGATCCCATATAGTCCTGGAGATTTTTTCTTTTTCAATTTCAAAATTATTTGCCTTATTTCCTCTTGTGCAAATGGGTATGCAGGCTTATTATTTGAATAGTCTTCCAATAACCGTGTTCGTAACCTAAGCTCATCTTCTGTCTCGTCTTCTTCTTCATAATCAGAAATAAATGTTTCCATTAGAAAGGCATCTGACCGTTCCCAACTTTCTGTTACTGCTCCATCCCTTGTTTGAACGTGGACAAGACTGTTAGCGATCGTATTTTCGCGGAGACTATTTTCTGCGATATTCCCCAGGAATCGGTTCGTAAGGTAGTTTCTACGAATCGTGTCCGTCGTCCCATTTCCCTCAAAACGTTGTTTGAGACGATTGTATCTATGCAGTCTTCGGATTCTTTCTTTTTGGGTAATGATGCTCCCTGGCTCTCCTTGTTCCGCATTTTAAGTTCTGCAGTGCTTCTGTGCAAATGCAAGGAACGACTACAAAATGACCTCCCATGATGGACATCGACGCCTCTACTGCTCTGTGTATAACCACTGACATTTCTTGCGCTGTGAAGCCTACATCACGAATCAGTACTTCCCGGACACTAAAACGCCCATCTCAGTTCTTCCTCGTTAGCCTTCTTGATAAGGTATTTTGCCCTTAATGCACGTTTTCCGTGGTGTCTTCGGTTTTCCTTCCAGTGATGGTATAATGTATGATATTTTGATCACTCTATGTCATTCCACTCTCACAATTCCAGGCTTTCACGTGGCGTACCTTTGCCATATTTGCTAGAGTGAGAGATCTTTGTTTGTTGTTGCTCTTACTCTCCCTTCGTAGGCTGGCAGATTTCGATGTGTATTTAATACCTCCAGGTTGAGTTCCATAGTCGTTCCTTGTAGTTACCTTTTACCGTCATCAGTCACGTGGCTATGCCACAAAACGTATTTCGCTTTTGCGTAGATGGCGTACGCAAGAGGCTTACGATTTTATAAAGAGCTCTTATTTACTCAGCAGCCGTAGTATATATTGCAAAATGAAATACAGTTGTGAATTCCACAGCTATTTTTACTTCACTTTATTGCTTACGGCAGATTAGACCATTACCTTTGTAAGTAGGCTGTTTAGGTTTTATTTTGGTGTATGAAAATCACTAGCTGTGCTGTGTACAGTCTGTGGCTGGTTGGCATTGTTGTTGGAATATTCGCCATTGTAGTCTTGGACAGTTGGCTGTTAACAGCGCGTAGCGTTGCGCAGCTTGAGGTGAGCCGCTAGCAGTGGTGGATGTGGGGAGAGAAATGGCGGAGTTTTGAGAGCGGATGATCTGGACGTGTGTCCATCAGAGACAGTAAATTTGTAAGACTGGATGTCATGAACTGATATATATTATGACTTTTGAACAATATTAAGGTAAATACATTGTTTGTTCTCTATCAAAATATTTCATTTGCTAACTATCCCTATCAGTAGTTAGTGCCTTCAGTAGTTAGAATCTTTTATTTAGCTGGCAGTAGTGGCGCTAGCTGTATTGCAGTAGTAAATACATTGTTTGTTCTCTATCAAAATCTTTCATTTGCTAACTATCCCTACCAGTAGTTAATACCTTCAGTAGTTAGAATCTTTTATTTAGCTGGCAGTAGTGGCGCTCGCTGTATTGCAGTAGTTTGAGTAACGAAAATTTTTGTGAGGTAAGTGATTTGTGAAAGGTATAGGTTAATGTTTGTCAGGGCCCTTCTTTTGTAGGGATTTTTGAAAGTCAGATTGCGTTGCGATGAAAATATTGTGTGTCAGTTTAAGCAGTAATTTATAATTTTTCTAAGGGGACGTATCACCTTCAGAAGGCTACAGTATTTGTGATATTATAAATCATTGGATCTTGAACATACATTCATGTAATGTAAAAACATTTATTACAAAAACTTACCAAATATCTGTTAAGCAGATGTCAATATCTTTTTTACAGAAGCATAATGCCGTAAAATGTCCAAAAATGTGCATTTTTTATGTGACAGTTATAAACACAGATTAATAAGTCACAGTAAATGAATAGTATTTATATACATAGTAAAGTACGCTGTCCAGTCACATTAATGTGACCACCTGTCAAAATCCTGAGTAACCTTTTGTAGCGCGGACTGCTGCGAGACGTGCAGAAAGTGAGTCAATGACGTTCAGGGAGGTACCGACAGGGAGCTATAGTGCCTTGTCGACTCTAGCGCAGTGATCAGTCGCACTAGGTTTCTCGGGTAATGATCCATGGCGCGAACAGTCCGACCGAGGTCGTTCCAGCGATTCTCGATAGGGTTTAAAACAGGGAGCTGATGACCAGGGGAGTATGTAAATTCACTCTGGTCCTCTTTGAGCCATACATGTACACTGCTAGCTGTGTGACTCACTGCATTGTTCTGTTGGTAGTTTCCATCGTGCTCAGGAAAAAAGAAACTGCATTTAGGGATGAATACTTGCGTTGATCCATTATGCCTTCCAGAATGGCGAGATCACCCAGGGAATGTCACGAAAACACTCCCCTGATCATAATGCTCCCTTCCTAAGATTATTGCACGATGTTTGCTTTCGGACGTTTCACGCCATACACGCCAACGGCCATCTGTCCGATGGAGCATAAAACGTGATTCATCTGAAAAGGTTACCTGTCGGCACTTTGTGGACGTCCATTTCCGTTCCTCGCCGATGAACAGCAGTCAGCATGGGTACATAAACCAGGCGTCAACTGTGGAGGTACAAACGCAGCAACGTTGAGGAGACATTGTTAGTAGCTCCTTGGTTCATCTGGGCGGTGAGTTGCTCAACAATTGCACGTCTATTTGTCCGTGCACAACTCCCCATCCCTCGTTCACCACCTGTCATCTATGGCCCATGGTGCACTACAATTGCCTCGTCACCGGTTTTGGATAGCGCCATTTTGCCATGCACGGTTTACTTTAACCACGGCGACCCGCGAACAGTTTACAAACTTAGCCGTTCCGCGAGTGCTTCCACCCTTGGCCCGAAAGCCAATACTCTTATAGGTGTGTTTCCGCATTTCGACGACCACTGCACCGTTTTCGGCGTGCGCTCGACACGCTTTATATGCCTTCCACTGTTACTGCTGCTGCCACCTGCCGTATGTGAGTGGTTATTGCACGTTGACTTCGAAAATAGGCGGTGGTCACATTAATGTAGCTGGACCTTGTACACAGTTGTGCTTGCCGCATCTTATTTTTAATTTTTTGTTGTGACTGACAATTCGCCGTTTTTCACAAACACAACTTTTATTGACGTAAGTTCACAAGGCTGATGACAGACCATACAAACGAAAGGTGGCAATAACGAAAAATGTCTCCTAATTGAGGCAAACAAAAGTTCACTTCTAATTTTCCACAAAGGTTCGTGGTAACCATTCACACACTAGTAATAGTCCAATTCTGAGGTGAAGACGTACTCTTCGACGGTTGCAGTACACGAGGTCGGCATCCGGCGTGAACCGGACTTCAGGCTTTTTTTATTTTTCTTTATTGTTATTTAAATACCTTTACATAAGGTGGGCTATCAGCAGCATACTACGCTGCTCTTCATCCACAAGTTTGACAATGAAAATACAAAGAAGACACATAAGATACTGAACAAAGTGGCGGGCAAAAAACAGTAGACACAGAAACAAATAACACGAAGCCGTTCACACTAGACGAAAAACACACTAAAAAACTGCCGGCACTGTGCACAAACACTGACGAAGTAGACAGTACAGGTGAATGAAGGAGCGTGACGGAAAACACTAAACCACAAGCACGATGGCACACACACGAGAAACTGATGATGATGATCTCCGGCGCGCGAATGTCCACCTAACGTGTGCGAGTCCGGGGACCGGCCGAGAGGGGAAGAAGGGGGTGGGGGGGGGGGGAGAGGGGAGAACAAAGATGCCAATGGCAGAGGAGATGGTAGGAGGAGTGGATGTATGGGGGTAGGGGAAGCCTGGAGGAGGAGTGGGGAGAAAGGGAGGAGGGAGGGAAGGGGGAGAGAAGGGAGAGAGGGTGCCCTAAGGGAAAAAAGAACAGGAAGTGGGAGGGGAGGATCAAAGTTGATAGGAGGGGTAGATGGAGGGGAGGAGAGCATCATCAGGGAGGAGGAGCTGGCGGAAGCCACCTCGGGAGAAGGTAAGGAGGATGGAGAGATGGAGAGCAGGTGGGACGTGGAAATACAAGCACGGCAGTGGACGGGTGTGGGAGAGGATGTGAGAGACAAGGGGTGAGGGGGATCTAGTTTACGGGAGGTGTATAGGATCCATATCCGTTCGAGGAAGAGGAGGAGTTGGGGGAATGGAATAAGATCGTAGAGGATCCGCGTGGGGGAGGGGAGACAGATACGATAGACGAGGCTGAGAGCATGGAGTTCAAGGATTTGAAGGGAATTGTAAAAGGTAGGAGGGGTGGAGATCGAGGCAGGGTGGGCGTAGCAGAGGATAGGGTGGATGATGGATTTTTAGGTGTGGAGGATGGTGGAGGGGTCCATACCCCATGTACGGCCAGAAACGAGCTTGAGGAGACGGAGCCAGGAGCTTGCCTTGGCTTGGATTGTTCGGAGATGGGGGGTCCAGGAGAGGCGACGGTCGAGGGTGACGCCAAGGTACTTAAGGGTGGGGGTGAGGGCGATAGGACGGCCATAAATAGTGATATAGAAATGGAGGAGGTGGAAGGAAGGGGTGGTTTTGCCTACAATGATCGCGTGGACTTCGGGTCTGGTTCTAGCCCCTAAATAGCTTTCTCCAGCCAGTCAGGTTTTGGCGTAGTGATACTTCCTGCAGGTCGTGGCTCGAGCTCCCTCTGCAGGAAGTAGTGGTTGGAATGTCTGTTTCCATTATCTTGTATGTAAATTGCAGGTGTTTACCATGGTGCATTTGGGTACACCTTGGGCCTAGACAACCTCGTCCTCTGTGGCGTTATATGGGTTGCCGGCCCTCAGTGGTTATCTTGGCTCCGGTATAACAATTTTTATGTGCTTTTGTATATGCTCCTTCCTGCTAACGCAACAACTAGACTATATCATAAATGTGATTCTTTTTTGTAAATTATTAACGTGTGTTTATAATTATCACATACCCTACGTACATTCTTGGACATGTTATGGCATTATGCTCCTGCAAGGAAGATGTTGACATCTGCTAAACAAATATTAAGTATGTTTTTGTAATACAATATTTATACTTTACAAAAATATATATAGCCAAGTTGTAATGATTTATAATATCCCAAATTCTGTAGGCTTCTCAAGATGAAATATTAATCTACTGAAACTGGTAAAGCGAAATAAAAATAATTGTGCAACGGACGACTGAATTTTATTCTCAGAGAAGAGACTTAGTGCATCCTAATGTCTAATATCCTTTAGCGTAAAGAGATACTCATCCATCTCATCACGACGCTGAAACTTAATGGAAACGAGGATAAAACTCCACGCAGGTTATGCGTTCTGAAACTTACTGTGATACTTTTGTCAGTGTAATGACCTTGTTAAATACTGTTATTGGTACCTTAGGACTTTATCCCTGAGTGACTATCCGGACACTTACTAAACCATATCTGGAGTTATGGTGTTACCGCTGCGAGCCAGATGACATACGAGAGGCCACTTCTTAGGGGAATTGCAAATCTACAATTAAACGTAAGTTCAAGACGCAGCTGTCTGCTGGTAGAGTCATGACCATAGCTTTTTTCAACAGGTGTAGTATTTCAGCCAAAATGAATTGCCAGTTCCGTGTGCTACAAGGGGATATTGAAAAAAAGAGAACTGTAGGTCCACAATCTGATTTGAGATAACTCCAATTTTTCGCTTTCAATACAATAACGTCCTCACATCTTTTCTCTGTCCGAAGAGACTTCTATCTTTTTGTGCTAACGAAAACGGAACACTGAAAACTTCTTCCAATAAATGGCACTGTCATCCGTGGCTTACTTCTGCTATTTCAGACTGCCCTTATTCAAGGCTAACGAAACTGCTTAACAAATTGAGTTGAGTGTGCTGACAAACAGATAACGTTGCAACACTCTTACTGTTTATATTAACAGTATGCTTCCTGTATCTGTAAAATTTTATACAGAAACAGAGATTATCAATCACAAAGAGATTCCAATTCCCTACCTAAGACTAAGACTTGCGTTTTTGATTTTACAGTAATTACATATTTTCTTGACAGATTTTATACAATGTGACAGTTAGATCACTTGAAAATTATTTATTTAAATTCAATGAATGATTGAAGATGTAATGATAGTTTTGTCTTTGGTACACTTTGGGACACTCGATATAAAAGTGTTGCATTACGTCAGTAGCCCACTTTTTTCCAAAGAGCGACATAGACTTCCACTTCATCTGAAAACATATAGTTTGTTTCATAAATGTAGTTTTGGTACTGTTCCACTTACCTGTCAGTGGCTTACCCAAAACATCGGTTATGTGTATTGGTTGACAACTGTCAAGAAACCAGTCCCAGGTTTCGAAACGTCCATCCTCTCTCGCAATAAGAAACATGCTGGGACGATGAAGGAACCAACGGCAAGCTGTCAGTCGAATCTTATACTGTCTCCAGTAGAGGGGCTGCCCCTGGAACACCACATACACAGTGTGTCACGAATACTTCTACAAACTTTGGGGTCGTATTCCTCACTCCAAAAATGAAAACAAATTCCATATAATATTAGTTATCGTTCAGTTGCTTCAGTGGCAACGGCATTGCCCCAGTGGATACACCGGTTCCCGTCAGATCACCGGAGTTAAGTGCTGTCGGGCTTGGCCGGTATTTGGATGGGTGACCATCAGGGCTACCATGCGCTGTTGCCATTTTTCGGGCTGCACTCAGCCTCATGATGCCAATTGAGGAGCTACTCGACCGAATAGTAGCGGCTCCGGTCAAAGAAAACCATCATAACGACCGGGAGAGCAGTGTGCTGACCATAAGCCCCTCCCATCCACATCCTCAGCTGAGGATGACACGGCGGTCGGATGGTCTCGATGGGCCACTTGTGGCCTGCAGACGGAGGGCAGTTATTTCAGATAACTTGATTAATATTTGAAAGTGAATAAATTACCCTTTGTAATGTAGTCAATAAAAAATCTCCTTTGCTTAATGAAAAACTCTGGTCGTAGCCTTAAAGGCGGATGAAATAGACTTTACCATGTGTTCAACAGAAACGAAAGTAACGTCGGGTGTGCCCCATCGTAGCGTCACAGGAACCTCTAATGTTCTCTTTATACATAAATTATTTATCAGACAGGATCAGCAGCTCTGTAAGATGTTCGTGGACCACGCTGTTGTCTTCAGGACAGTGTAGTTATTGAACTATCGTAAGGAAACGCCAAAATTCTTGGATAAAATTTTCACTTGATTTAATGAATGACTGCTCTCTTTAAATATAGATAGATGTAAGATAATGCCTATAACAAAGAGAAGGAACAAAGAGAAGGAACCAAGAGAAGGAATTACAAGGTTGCTGTTGAATGTCTTGAGTCCGTCACGTCCTGTGAGCGTTTTGGGGTAATATTAAGTGTAAGAAGCCACACGAAATGCAATGGTAGCATAAAATCAATATTAGGGTAGGAAATGGAAGAATTAGTTTTACCGGACGTGTTCTGGTAAAATACAATGTATCTCTAAAAGAAATTACATTCAAGACGCTACAGCCTCTAATTCTGAGGTATTGCCACATTGTTTGGAGTCCTCATCATATAGGCTTGGCAACAGACATCGAAGGATTTCAGAGGCGCGTTGCTGGGATCATAACAGGTCGGTTTATCCCATTAGAAAACAGAACAGAAATACTTGGGAAAATTAAATGGATATCCTTGGAAGAAAGACGACGTAGGTAGTTCTCGCGGAACTCTGTTGGGTGATACAGGAAATGTATTTGCAGTTGCGAATACAGGGGAACTCCAGCTGTAGAATAGAATGACTACATTGAAAATTTGTGTCGGACCGGGACTCGAACCCTGATATTCGGCTTATCGTGAGTGGTCACTTTATCCATTTCAGCTATCCGTGCACGATTCACAGCCCGACCCAAACTTCCATATATCGTCGTCCATGCGTCAGTACGGTACAACTTCTGTTGCTTGAATTTGGAGAGTCTGTATTCGAAGAAGACTGTGTGGACGTTATACTGCCACCATGGTATATCTCGCATAGGGATCATGAGAATAAGATAACAGATTTAGGCATGAACAGAGGCATGTAGACACCAATTTTTCCCTTCCTCAAACAGGGAATGGAATAGGACAGAAAATCTATCATATTGGTACGGAATAGCCTCTGCTATAGAGTGCACAATGGCTTCCAGAGTATATATAGGGTTTTAGGGGTGGAAATTCAGTTACTGTGATTATTGATGCCTTAATATATACCCACTTCAGTGTGTTAACTGGTCTTTCTCTGCGTCTAACAGTCTTCCCGTAAACACGTCACATGATTAACTACCTGAGGTTTTCATGTTTCCTATACGGTCGTAACTGCACCACTAAGTGGACCATGCCTGTCAGGATAGACTTACCATTTTGCGTTCACGTGTACCCACCGAAACGACTGATATGCCACAGTGGTCAGTGTGACTGACCATGCGGAGGACCTGGGTTCCATTCTCAGTACCGCCAGGGATTTTTCCTTGGAAGACTGGTATAGGGTTCACTCATCCTCCTGGCGCCAACCGAGGAGCTACTAGACTAGACCGAGTACTAGGCGCACCAGGTCTGCTAACCTGACAACAGCTGGGAGTGCAGTGTCTGTGTCCATCTGCTCCTTGCCCCTCACTGTCTCTCCATCTCCTTGTCCCTCTTCTCTCTCCACGTTACCACGCTCACCATAATAGGAGGCTGGTTGTTCTTAACTGCCGCAACGTTTCTTTCCAGATCGAAATTAACATGTGCACCAAAGTTCGTTGAAATCGTTCCAGAGATTTAGGATGAGGTTTTTACCCTCGGCCTTGCCTGTGTATCCACATGTCAATATATTTGACATTTATTTAACATATTTCACACATGTTTGTACACGAATTTCACCCTGCCGCTTTATTTTCACGTACCTCAATATTTATGACGTTATATCTCCTGAACTACACTACTGGCCATTAAAATTGCTACACCAAGAAGAAACGAAGATGATAAACGGGTATTCATTGGAGAAATATATCATACTAGAACTGACATATGATTACATTTTCAAGCAATTTTGGTGCATAGATCCTTAGAAATTAGTAGCCAGAACAACCACCTCTGGCCGTAATAACGGCCTTGATACACCTGGGCATTGAGTCAAACACAGCTTGGATGGCGTGTACAGGTACAGGTCCCCATGCAGCTTCAACACGATACTACAGTTCATCAAGAGTAGTGACTGGCGTATTGTGACGAGCCAGTTGCTCGGCAACCATTGATCAGACGTTTGCAATTGGTGAGAGATCTGGAGAATGTGCTGGCCAGGACAGCAGTCGAACATTTTCTGTATCCAGAAAGGCCCGTACAGGACCTGTAACATGCGGTCGTGCATTATCCTGCTGAAGTGTAGGGTTTCGCAGGGATCGAAAGAATGGTAGAGCCACGGGTCGTAACACGAGTGAAATGTAGCGTCCACTGTTCAAAGTTCCGTCAGTGCGAACAAGAGGTGACCGAAACGTGTAACCAATGGCACCCCATACCATCACACCGGGTGATACGCCAGTATGGCGATGACGAATACACGGTTCCAGTGTGTGTTGACCGCGATGTCGACAAACAAGGAAGCGACCATCAAGATGCTGTAAACAGAACCTGGATTCATCCGAAAAAAATAACGTTTTGCCATTCGTGCACCTATGTTCGTCGTTGAGTACACCATTGAAGGCGCTTCTGTCTGTGATGCAGCGTCAAGGGTAACCGCAGCCATGGTCTCCGAGCTGATAGTCCATGCTGCTGCAAACGTCGTCGAACTGTTCGTGCAGATGGTTGTTGTTTTGCAAACGTCCCCATCTGTTGACTCAGGGATCGAGACGTGGCTGCACGATCCGTTACAGCCATGCGGATAAGATGCCTGTCATCTCGACTGCTAGTGATACGAGACCTTTGTCGCGATACGATAAACCGCAATCGCGATAGGCTGCAATTCGACTTTTATCAGAGTCGGAAACGTGATGGTATGCATTTCTCCTCCTTACACGAGGCATCACAACAACGTTTCACCAGGCAACGCCGGTCAACTGCTGTTTGTGTATGAGAAACGGTTGGAAACGTTCCTCATGTCAGCACGTTGTAGGTGTCGTCACTGGCGCCAACCTTGTGTGAACGCTCTGAGAAGCTAATCATTTGCATATCACAGCATCTTCTTCCTGTCGGTTAAATTTCGCGTCTGTAGCACGTCATCTTCGTGGTGTAGCAATTTTAATGGCCAATAGTGTATATCCTGTATAACGATATAGTTTGCAGGAACATGCAGTGGTATATGTAGCTACTGTCTGTGAAATGTGTTGTGAATAGAGTTAATAATAAAATCACAATAAATTAAAATTTCTTGTTTCACGCAGCATGTTGCGGCATTTTCTATATCGCAGTGTTTATGACGTTATATCTCCTGCACTAAGTGTTGAAATTTCTTGTATTTAAATTCAGCTACATATGGCTATTGCCTGAGAAAAGTGCTGCGAATAGATTTAGTAGCAATGAAGTACTAAATTTAAACGTCTTATATGATGAAGAAGTTTTTCACGCGTCTCAGTGTTTGTGAAGTCATAATTCCTGAACGATGTGTCGCCCGATGATATTATTTTGCTAGTACATTCAATGGTACATGTGAATACTGTCTGCTGAATGTGTCGCAAATACTTTGAGTAGTAAAGACACAATAAATTAAAATGTCTTGTTTCACGCAGGAGTTTTACTGCACGAGCAGCGAAAATGTATTACTCGATAAATTTTTTCCTTTCTTCATTTTGTGATGTCAGCGAGAAAAAGTTTCGAATAGGTTTGAAAATGTGTGTAAAGTTCGTTACAATGGTGCCTTTCATTTGAGCCCTGATTTATTCATTCTCGAATTATGACTGATTTCTCTTCCTCACCGGTGCTGTGAAAACTGATGGTACTAACAACTGAAAATATTGAGATCATGCACATACACTCCTGGAAATGGAAAAAAGAACACATTGACATCGGTGTGTCAGACCCACCATACTTGCTCCGGACACTGCAAGAGGGCTGTACAAGCAATGATCACACGCACGGCACAGCGGACACACCAGGAACCGCGGTGTTGGCCGTCGAATGGCGCTAGCTGCGCAGCATTTGTGCACCGCCCCCGTCAGTGTCAGCCAGTTTGCCGTGGCATACGGAGCTCCATCGCAGTCTTTAACACTGGTAGCATGCCGCGACAGCGTGGACGTGAACCGTATGTGCAGTTGACGGACTTTGAGCGAGGGCGTATAGTGGGCATGCGGGAGGCCGGGTGGACGTACCGCCGAATTGCTCAACACGTGGGGCGTGAGGTCTCCACAGTACATCGATGTTGTCGCCAGTGGTCGGCGGAAGGTGCACGTGCCCGTCGACCTGGGACCGGACCGCAGCGACGCACGGATGCACGCCACGACCGTAGGATCCTATGCAGTGCCGTAGGGGACCGCACCGCCACTTCCCAGCAAATTAGGGACACTGTTGCTCCTGGGGTATCGGCGAGGACCATTCGCAACCGTCTCCATGAAGCAGGGCTACGCTCCCGCACACCGTTAGGCCGTCTTCCGCTCACGCCCCAACATCGTGCAGCCCGCCTCCAGTGGTGTCGCGACAGGCGTGAATGGAGGGACGAATGGAGACGTGTCGTCTTCAGCGATGAGAGTCGCTTCTGCCTTGGTGCCAATGATGGTCGTATGCGTGTTTGGCGCCGTGCAGGTGAGCGCCACAATCAGGACTGCATACGACCGAGGCACACAGGGCCAACACCCGGCATCATGGTGTGGGGAGCGATCTCCTACACTGGCCGTACACCTCTGGTGATCGTCGAGGGGACACTAAATAGTGCACGGTACATCCAAACCGTCATCGAACCCATCGTTCTACCATTCCTAGACCGGCAAGGGAACTTGCTGTTCCAACAGGACAATGCACGTCCGCATGTATCCCGTGCCACCCAACGTGCTCTAGAAGGTGTAAGTCAACTACCCTGGCCAGCAAGATCTCCGGATCTGTCCCCCATTGAGCATGTTTGGGACTGGATGAAGCGGCGTCTCACGCGGTTTGCACGTCCAGCACGAACGCTGGTCCAACTGAGGCGCCAGGTGGAAATGGCATGGCAAGCCGTTCCACAGGACTACATCCAGCATCTCTACGATCGTCTCCATGGGAGAATAGCAGCCCGCATTGCTGCGAAAGGTGTATATACACTGTACTAGTGCCGACATTGTGCATGCTCTGTTGCCTGTGTCTATGTGCCTGTGGTTCTGTCAGTGTGATCATGTGATGTATCTGACCCCAGGAATGTGTCAATAAAGTTTCCCCTTCCTGGGACAATGAATTCACGGTGTTCTTATTTCAATTTCCAGGAGTGTATAAGGATGTGCACCCGTGTCATCACAGAGGATTTCAACCAACACTGTCAATAATGAGAACTCAGACCATGCACAAATGAAACGTTTACAAAATGCGAATGTTATAACATCTCACCAAGGGCATTTGCAGTTTGGGCGACACACAAACTGGACGAAAACCGTCTTTTACATTTTGACGTACTGTTTACAGATGAAGCTAATTTCTATATGAACTGATAGGTAAATAAACAGACTTACAGATACTGGTCATATGTCAACCTCCAATCGCTAAGTCCATCGAAGGTACTTCTTCGAAGGTGATGGTTTGTTGTGAAATATGGAGTCTTCGTCTTGGGGCCTTCTTCACTCAGGGTTCACTAATAGCAGCCGGTTATATGTAGTTGTTAGACCATGTGCTGCCGTCGCTGCAGCCTGGGTAATTTCCATCTTTCTTTCAGCACAATGGTGTCCCACCTGATTTTTGGCTAGCTGTCTTTGCTTATCTGGTTATCCAGTTACCCCGTAGATGGATACGTCTTAACAGTCCGGTGGAGTTTCCGCCACGTTACCTAGATTTAAGTTAATCAAGTTTCTATCTGTGAGGATATACGGAGGCAATTGTGTTTGCGGTGAACATCAGAAACCTTGAATACCTTACGGAGCGGATTGTTGATGCTTGATTTAGCTTTGCAGTATATGTAATTGTTAAAGACCATAAAGAAAGAAACAGTGTGCTGGACAAAACGTCGAGGATACCTTTCAGTCTTCATGAGTTATCGCCAGCATTAGCCTTGTTCTGAACCAAAAGGTGTCATAACTAAAAAATGAGTACAGTTATGTTCAAATGAAAGAAACCATTGTTTTTCTCGTGTAATTCCCCACCAGTCTGATATCTAATATGAAACCCTTTCTATATGCCATCTTAGATGGTGGCTTCTAAAGTAACCGTCGTATTATCATACTAACTGACTTTTTACGTTATCTACACGTTTTTTTCTACAAGGGTGGTTCCACGTCTATGGAGCACCTTGTATAACGACAGGAAAAAAAGACAGCCAACATTTACACCTTGCTTCCAGAAAACTGGCGTTAGGGAGCATAGGTTATCTTATGTCGTACTGGAATAGAACTATGTTAACGACTAATATATTATTTTAGCAGCAATGGAACGACTTTTTGCTTTTGTGAATCAGTTAATAAGTTCTAAACATGAGTTATTTTACTCTAACAGAACACGCGATTAGCTAATGGAAAATCCATAACAGACTTTTATGGCAGTTATCGAGCTTGTTGCTGCTGTGTCATATTATAAGTTACTTGCCGAGAGATAATGTGCGCACAGTTTCGAAGAAGTCTGTGTTTCCGAAGAGGCTTTACAATTACTCAATACAAAAAGTCGTTTTTATTATAATATGCTCATTTTATTTCGTCGTTTGAATATAGTTTTATTACCTTGTAATCTTCGCTCCAAATAGCGAACACTCTGCCTCCAAGACTAATTAATATCTCTTCAACAAAGTGAGATCTTTCCAGCGCTTCTATTGGTCCGTCATGTACATCTGCCATGGAAGTGAACTGCAAAGCTGTGTGAAGATACACAAGTGAGATCTTTCGACAGGAAAAAATAACTACGTTATTTATGGATTCTTCCGTTAGTTCTTGGTAGAGCAATTTCATATTTAAGGTTGAATAGCAAAGTACAGTGTTTTTGTTCTACTGATTTTTGTTCATTTCATATGAATTTTCGGCTTATTAGGCAATCTTCAGGAAATAACTGACTATCGTCTAAAAGGGACACTAGTTCTTAGGTAACTAAACATAGGGGAAGATACCGTCACTCACATAGTGTTGTGCATCAAACTTGTTTCTTAGCGTTGAAATTACACTTCACACAATGGACAATGTTAACACTATAAATAAACAAATTACACAGTATTACAGGCTAAATGGTTATAATACTAAATTTTCTGAGGTCTTGACATTGGATGAAATATTATTAAACTAAGCGTTCTTCATTAATGTTAAGCAACAAACATGTTTCCCATTGTAAATAGCATTCTTAAGTAATGGGCAATATTCAACAAAGCACACAGTTAAAATACGTAACATTAAAGTATTGTAAGGTATATTGTTGAAGTCAATGGAGTAAGCAAGGTGAAGAATAGTAAATTCTATTGAGTTTTGATTTTGTGTACCAGACTGTGTCATTGTGGAGGGAGAATGGGTATGTGGCTGGTTGACTGCATCATATAAATCTTAAAAGTGGGAATGTGTTCACCTGTAGTTGATCATTTCGAAGCAGCTTGGGTTTTGAGCTAAATGTCTGTTTACCTCAAGTGCTTCTAAATGGCTTAGTTTTATTCCTTAGTAGGCTATGCGCAGTATCTCTGTGTGGACTTGGTGTCTATGCCCTTCCTTCAGCACATGTTCGGCAAAGGTGAAGTCTTGATTATCTCCAGGTGCGTTCATGTTCAGTCAGCCTAGCTGTTATGGCCCTGCATGTCTGACCAATATACAGTTTGCTGCAGTCATTACAAGTGATTTTTTAAACACCACTGTTAGTAAATCTTTTTTATCCATGCTGTTGAATAGGATATGAACTCTAGTGCCTCTTACATAAAATGAAGTTTTGTAATTGCAGGATTTGAAGGATTTGGCTAATTTGTCGGACAGCTTTCCAGAATAAGGGGTAGTACACTAGTTGATTTTATGTATGACTGTTGCTACAGAGAGGGCATAAACATATAATAACATTTTGCTTCTTTGTTTTTTTGTGTGAAGTATTATTAAATCATTCAGGGGTATAGCCAGTGTTTGATGCAATATATTTATGGTGTCTAATTCTGTCTGAAAATTTTGTTTTGAGATTGATGTAGATGTAAGAAGATGTACCATGGAGCGGAAAGCAGCACGTCATATTGGGTGTTTAACCATGCAATGTGTTTCATATTGCCCATTACAAAAAAATTTTATTTACAATGAGAAACATGTTTATTACACAATGTATTTACAAGTTCTTAGTTAGTTCTCAAACTATGACATCATAGCCGCATAATATGTAATACCGTAAGATTATGTATTTTAATTATTGTTTATAATATTGTACATTGCATAAAGTTTAGTTTACAATGTAAAAAAACAAGTTTGTTGCAAAACATAAATGAAGAGTGCTTGTTTAACAGTTTCTGAGCCAATGTTAAGAACTAACAAAAATAAGCCGGAAACTAGTCTGAAATAAACAAAAATCAGTAGTACAAAACAAGTGTACTTGTTATTCAGTCTTAAATAATTACGTTAGTAGATCCACCAAGTTTATTATAAATAGCGTTGCAATGAAACAAATTACCTGTCATTAGTTCTTCCTTAGTGTCGTCTAGCATGTAGTTCATTTCCATCAGAGTTGCGTCGGTGGCTCCGAAGTGAAACGGCTTCTGGGACAGATGTCTTTCTAAAATAGTGAGTTAATTACGGTTTCAGTAAACTTACCCACTGAGACAAAAACACAGTGACACAAACCCTGTTGTAGCGTTTATTGACAAAATACATTCAAAAAGGGCTTGACTTAAAAGTACCCATTATATTATACCTAAGTAAAGGCTATAGATTTCATTTCCGTGTGATTTATGAGGATCATGCTTAAAAGAAAAAGTATGTTACCTGTAGTGCAAACTCATCTTAAATTATTAGAGCAACAGAAGTTTTTTAACGTTGTGATACGATAGGTACGTTTGTAGTTTACGCGTTTCACTGAGCCAGGTAGCACAATGGACTCTTATTCGGGAATATGGTGACTGAAATCACATCTTCGTCTAACAACTGTCTGCTGTTAGTTTGCCCTGAATGAAGAAGGGCCCAACAGTACGACAGCCACATATTCCACACCAAATCATAACTTTCCATACGCCACATACGGGCAATGGATCCATGACGTGAGGTTTCCTAGTTCAGATTTTCCTTCTTGCTTAAAATCTGACCTTATTAAATTCTTTTCAAAAGCATTTTGAAAAACACTTTCTTTCATTGCAGCTTTTAGAGTGTGTGTAAACAGATACTACAGTGTTTTACGAACCTGTGGGCTCTACCTGCAATATAGACGAACGCAGGTAGCCACTACGTATAGAAGGGACGGTGATTGATCCAGTACGTCCCACAATGGTCTCTCTGCTGTTCTGCGCTTTTTGAGTAACTCAAGGACAGTGGCGAAGGCAGCCTAGGTACTTACCAAGGCGTAATCTTAAAATTTCGAATTATCTTCCTCTGAGAAATTGAATAAAATGCACTGAACATTTCTAAATACTTAGAGAAGTTAGAAGTATTCCAGACCACTCTGCAGTACAGAACATTGTCCTACTGGGTATCGCCACTGATTCAAGCTTTCTAATCCGAAGTAAGATTACCCCTTTCTGCACTATAATACCCTGCTGTATTTTACTAGGACGCGCCGCGCAGGATTAGCCGAGCGGTCTGAGGCGCTACAGTCATGGACTATGAGGCTGGTCCCGGCGGAGGTTCGAGTCCTCCCTCGGACATGGGTGTGTGTGTTTGTCCTTAGGATAATTTAGGTTAAGTAGTGTGTAAGCTTAGCGACTGATGACCTTAGCAGTTAAGTCCCATAATATTTCACACACATTTGAACATTTTACTAGGACGCAACAAATTTCTCGACAAGGCAACATAAAATAGTGGTCTACCCATCCACAGGACTTCCTTGGGCAAGCACAATCTGATGGAGTGTATGATGTGTTAACTAAACGAAACATTTTTTAGCCTTGTTTCACAAACTTTACTGTTATTGTACGACCTAGGTTTCGGCTTATGAACCTATTTCCTAATACATAACTGATCCCAGAGATGAGAACCAAGCAATGATAAACATATCAACTTTTTAAATCTATCGGTTTTGACTTAAACTGTAAAAGTTATCTCACTTGAAAATTTTGACAAATTACTTATCGATTTACAAAATTCATCAGGACAGCATTTACAAAATTAATTACTACAAAGTTTACAGTAACTATGGCTAAACGTACACTGGAATAGCTATCAGAAGGAATGGAATTTTTTTTTATTACGTGAAAGAAGACACGAAGGGTTTTCCTCTGTGTACAAGTTGCAACATTGTCTAAAAGAGGGTCAATAATTGGACTGAGTTTATTCGATCTGTAGTGAGTGTGGGGATACGCACATATGTTTTGTAATTTCTAAAATTTCTGAGTGAACTTTGCATCCTTTCCTTCGGTCTGTAAGACTTCTAGACCTGTTATGGATTTGTGGTTTTCATTTATGCAATGATCGGAAAAGAATGAATTTGTCTTCTTTGATCTCCAACTTCTATGGTGTTCTCCGAATTAAGTGCAGATTGACCACCCAGTCTATCCAACATAGCAACATCGACACTCTCGGCGGATGATCTGATTAAACTCGCTTTTCATGATATCTTGTTGTTTATATGTTGAACTGAATAGACATTACCCATCTGTGGGACATAGAAAAGCACAGAGAAACCCTTTTGCTTTTAAAATGTGGCTTATCCTGTTTGAAGTTTTACCAGTAAAATGTAAATTGCAGCAATTCCTTTTCCCTCTATTTAAATTGCTCAGTGGGTATTGTAGGGACAGTAGGAATCTGGCTTGCTTCTTCAGTTTTTTATTGGGAATTTTATTAATAATGTGGGAATCAAATTCTTTATTTATGGCTATTGTTTTTTCGGTATTGAGTTCCTGGTCATAATCTTCTTGCGAGACGGAGATAGAAAGGAGAGGGTGGATCATGTGGGAATCAAATTCTTTATTTATGGCTATTCTTTTTTTCTGTATTGACTTCCTGGTCATAATCTTCTTGGGAGACGGAGATAGAAGGGAGAGGGTGGATCATGTGGTGGAAGGCTGCATGTTTGTAGGCTGTGTGATGTTGAGAGGTAGCTGGGATGAATGTGTATTTTCGCTAAATTTTAAATTTGTGGGCGCTATTTTCTGTATGTAAGCTGATGTCTAGGAAATTAATGCTGGAACCCACTAACTCCATACCGAGCTTTATGCTAGTATGCCATTGATTCATATTTTCCATGAACATGTGTAGGTGCCTAGTGGAAGCTTTCCACATACAGAGAATATCATCGACATATCTGCATCGATACACAATATATTTAAGGAAATCAGTCTCCCACTTGTCCATCAACATTTATGCTAGTAAGGGGGACAAGGACGAGCCCATTGCCAGAACATCTATTTGCTTAGAGCTGCTTCCTTGGAAGCACAAATAATTTTGATTTCAACAGCAGTCCACTGCACTAATTATCCTCAGCTGTTCTTCTGTATTAATAATGTGTAAATACAATAATTGTAACATAATACCTACAAAGTCTTTCACAGGAATGTTTGAGTGGCTCTCTTAGATACTATGGTGAAATCTTACGAACAGCTGAGCGGAAGAGAATCGCAGACAAACTGGAATAAAGTAAAAAGTTGGAACGAACAGTAACAGCTTCCGTCTTTGGTGGAATAACATAATATTTTTCACCAGTGGTGCAAAACGCAGAAACTACAGAAGAGCGAAGGCGGTCCAACAAAAAGGGACTGCACATACAGGAAATGATCTTAGTAAACATATTGGACAAAAAATTATTTACCTCCATGCGACATGACGTAACACAAGGTCTAATGTTCGTAACGGCCTCATTTCGGTGAGGAAGAGAGACCACACGTTTTTCAGGTATACCCAGCTGCAGCCACTCATTGTTGATTAGATCCAGCGGAGCCAACAAACTGCTGGGGCGTGGATTGCTACGTTTCACTCGCTGTTGCAAATAGTCGAAGACGTTTTGTATGGGATTAAGACTGAGTGACTAAGTGGACCAGTCGAGATACAACAGGGTTTCTGAGAGTTCGTCAAACGAGAGATCTTCATGTGCATGTCAACTCTGCAATTCACACTTAAGTGCCTGGCAGAGGATTCTTCGAACCATCTTCAGACTATTTCTATACCGTTCCACTCTCTATTAGCGCGTGGGTAAAACGAGCACTTAAATACTTCTGTACGAGCGCCGATTATTCTGATTTTATTACGATGATCAGTTCTCCGCACGAAGGCTGGCGGCAGTAAAATATTTTCACATTCACAGGAGAAAGTTTATGATTGAAATTTCGTGCAAAGATCACGGCGCAACGAAAGACGCCTTTGTTTTGTGATTATCACTCCAACTCGCTTGTCATATCCGTGCCACTCTCTCCCCTGTTCCTGATTATCAAAACGAGCTGCACTTCTTTGAACTTTTTCGATGTCCTCCGTCAATCCTCTCTGGTAAGGACACCATACCGCATAGCAATGCGCTAGCAGAGGACTAACAAGGCAGTCTCTTTAGCAGACATTTTACGTCTTATAAGTGTTCCGCTAATAAAACTCAGTCTTTGGTTTGCCTTCCCCACAAGATTATCTATGAGATAAGTTGTTTGTAATTGTAATTTCTAGGTATTTAGTTGAATTGACAGCCTTTCAATGTGGGATTTAGCGTGTAACCGAAATTTAACGGATTTCTTTTCGTACTCATGTGGGTGGCCTTACACTATTCCTTATTCTGAAACAATTACCACTTTTCGCAAATTTCAACTCCGTACTTCTACTCGTTACTGTCAAAATGGGTTTTTAACAGTCGGACAGAGAGGCAGACAAACAGACACTATGATGTACCTCGAAGAAAACAATTTATTGACGCGTACTCAGCACGGATTTAGAAAATATCGTTCTTGCGAAACTCAAATAGCCCTTTATACTCATGAAGTAATGAGTGCTATCGACAGAGGATTTCAAATTGATTCCATGCTTTTAGATTTCCAGAAGACTTACAACACCGTTTCTCACAAGCGTCTTCTAACCAAACTGCGTGCCTACGGAATATCGCCTCAGTTGTGCGACTGGATTCGTGATTTCCTGTCAGTAAGGTCACAATTCGTAGTAATAGACGGAAAGTCATTAAGTAAAACAGAAATAATATCCGGCGTCCCTCAAGGAAGTGTTATAGGCCCTCTATTATTCCTGATCTATGTTAACGACATAGGAGACAATCTCAGTAGCCGTCTTAGATTGTTTGCAGATGATGCTGTCATTTACCGTCTTGTAAAGTCATCAGATGACCAAACCAAATTGCAAAATTATTTAGATGAGATATCTGTATGGTGTGAAGAATGGCAATTGACCCTGAATAAAGAAAAGTGTGAAGTTATTCACATGAGTACTAAAAGAAATACGCTAAATTTCGATTACGCGATAAGCCACACAAATCTGAAGGCTATAAATTCAACTAAATACTTAGGGATTACAATTAAAAATACCCTAAATTGGAACGATCTCATAGATAAACTTGTGGACAGAGCCAACCAAAGATTTCAATTAATTGGCAGAACGCTTAGAAGGTTCAACATGTCTACTAGAGACTGCTTACACCACGCTTGTCCGCCCTATTCTGGAGTATTGCTGTGCAGTGTGGGATCCGCATGAGATGGGACTGATGGATGACATCGAAAAAGTACATAGAAGAATAGCTGATTTTGTATTATAGCGAAGTAGGGGATATAGATCCACAGACATGATACATGAATTGGATTGGCAATCATTAAAACAAAGGCGTTTTTCGTTGCGACGGGATCTTCTCTTGAAATTTCGATCACCAATTTTCTCCTCCGATTGCGAAAACATTCTGTTGGCACCCACCTATGTAGGGAGAAATTATCATCACGATAAAATAAGAGAAATCAGGGCTTGCACAGAAAAAATTAAGTGCTCGTTCTTCCCGCTCGGCGATCGAGAGTGAAACGGTAGAGAGACAGCTTGAAGGTGTTTCATTGAACCCTCTTCCAGGCACTTTATTGTTAATAGCAGAGTAATCACGTAGATTTAGATGTAGATGGGAACAATTACCCGAAAATATAATACCATACGACATATGTGAATGAAAATAAGCGAAGTAGACTACTTTTCGTGTCGAATTATCACTTACTTCAGATACCGTTCGAATAGTAAAACTGGCAGCATTAAGTCTTTGAACAAGATACCAAATGTGGGAAATCCTTGTTCATGTCGACGATAACCTGAATGAGTATTCCCTAGTCGTAATACAGAACACCCCAACATCACTACACCCTCCATATCCGGCATGATAAATACCTCATGAACCCAACGGTGCACTCGAAGTCTTGCATCATTTGCGAAGAAACAAAACCGCAACACGTCAAACGTCACAAAAGCCTCCAGGTCAGCATTTGTCCAGCTTCTGTGTTGTCTGACTTACTGGAGATGTTCAACTTTATATGTTACTGTGAGCAATGGCTTTTTGGAAGGTGCTCTGCTACACCTGTCCACTTGATGCTGTTCACTTCGCATTGTTCGTTCGGAAACTGGTTGAAATTGGACTGCGTTCACTAACAGCAGCAATTGCTGTTGGGTTTGATTCAAATGGCTCTGAGCACTATGGGACTTAACATCTGAGGTCATCAGTCCCCTAGAACATAGAACTACTTAAACCTAACTAACCCAAGGACATCACACACATCCATGCCCGAAGCAGGATTCGAGCCTGCGACTGAAGCGCCTAGAACCGCTCGGCCACTCCGGCCGGCTGTTGGGTTTGAAATGGACTGCCGGTGGCGTGGCACTTATCTCCAGCTTCTACGGTTAGAATCTTTCTACGACCACTGGTCTTCAGTCGTGCTACGTGACTTGTAGACACGTTGATACGCTAGCAAATCGGGTTACTTATTTCACGGTTTGAGCATGAGCACATCCAAACGCAACAGCTCCTTTCTGCGGTTCTGTCTCGTCTCCACGTCTCGTAATGGGCTGATTACATACGAACAACTTGCGCATCCACACTACATTATTGTTACGACTTCCATCAGCACTGGAGATTCAAATGGCCGTCTGCTACCAGTACTGCACTATCTCCATGTCTCCAAAGGGACGATTGGGCTCTTTTAAAGCGGTGACTAATAATTTGTCTATTAGATTACTTTTGTCTGTCTGACGTATTTCATCGCCGATCTTCAGGTTCTTCTGTCGCCTGAGAAGTTTACATTCTTCATAGGCAACTGACGGTCCTCCCCAGTGTGTCAGGACACAAAAGGGGCCGCCGGCTGATTCCCTTATAATATGTTTACGACCTCTGCGGACAATGCTGCTTGCCGCACGGCTCCATGGGGACGCTTCCCCGTCCATACAGGCCTAATGACTGCTGGCCAAGGAACTCCCGCTTTCCGCCAAGAACGACTCTTCATACACTTGCTCACCCAACTTCTGTAATGTATCAACGGTTGACGCAACTGCATTCAAAGGCCCACATGGAATAACTGAGGCACTTTCTGGAAGAAAAGCTCATAAGGCAAAATGGTTATTTCAGATAGGACAACTTAAGTATTTACTTTTAATATGGTTCAAATGTCTCTGAGCACTATGGGACTTAACATCTGAGGTAATCAGTCCCCTAGAACTCAGAACTACTTAAACCTAACTAACCTAAGGACATCATACACACCCATGCCCGAGGCAGGATTCGAACTTGCGGCCGTAGCGGTCGCGCGGTTCTAGACTGAAGCGCCTAGAACCGCTCGGCCACACCGGCCGGCTAATATGGTTCAAATGGCTCTAAGCACTATGGGACTTAACATCTGAGGTCATCAGTCCCCTACTTTTAATATGTTTGAATGACAACCTGATTCTAATATACAAGTATATTAGAATAGAATTTATACTACTATTAAGTAACTCATGTTTTTAATGTGAAAAATAATACTTCTAGTAAACAGTTATAGGCCAGTTTCCCACAAGTCAGAGTCATTAGGTTGTAATTAGCAAACATTCCTTTCTTCAAATGTTATTTTAACCCTCAGACTATATTAAAACATAAATGTAACATAATTCTTAATAATACCTACGATCAGGGAACCCTCAGAAAGGTACAAAAATAAAATAACTGGAAGTAAATTGATAACAAAATACAACCATACAAATAAATTATCACTGTTTTGTCCTGTGGTCCTTACTTTATGACGCCAGTTTCTCTGGTACAGTTTCTGGTTGCTAAAGGACCTTTTGTTTTTCTTCTTGTTCTTCTTCTTCCTGTTCTGCATGGGTGTCTATTTTCTAAATAACAACAGGTTGCTAGTGTTTGTCTTCAAGCATATAACCACGAACTACTCTCATCATCAATGTACTTAAATAAATCCCTGACAACCTTTCCTTTTTCTGGCCTCACTGGATTAAACGCCAGTGTCGATGGTCTCAGGTTTTTCAATAACCCGTTACTGTATATCTGTTTCCAAAGTCGAAATGATGTATACTGACCTTTGTATGTTAGTGAAGGCAGTACTGCTTAGTATTTCAGGACAAAATACTTCTGAATTTTAAACACATAAGCACTCGCTACATAAGCTGCAGGTACATGCATCTGGGTGTGAAAATTACAAAAATAAAACAAAACAGAGGCATGAAACGTCCTGGCAGATTAAAACTGTGTGCCGGATCGAGACTCGAACTCGGGACCTTTGCCTTTCGCGGGCAAGTGCTCTACCAACTGAGCTACCCAAGCACGACTCACGCCCTGTCCTCACAGCTTTACTTCTGTCGGTCGTGCTTGGTTAGTTTTGGATGGTAGAGCAAATGCCCGCGAAAGGCAAAGATCCGGCACACAGTTTTAATCAGCCAGGAAGTATCATATCAGCGCACACTCCGCTGCAGAGTGAAAATCTCATTCTTAAAACCGTGATAGTCTATTATACATAATCCACTAACTCATTTTAAACAATTTTCCGAAACAGGGCACATAGAACTATTGACTTTTTTTCCGAAGATGCTTCAATGAATGTGCACTCCATCTCTCTCTTAGACCAGGCGACATCGAGATGTACTGGACAATTGATTAGTGCTAACTAAACATAACTTCGTAATTTGCTGCTTAGCATCGGTCCAGCAAATGTAGCCACTACAGTAAGCTCCGCGTTCCGGCTCTAACGGCCAAATCTAGGTCGAGCAGCCGCCGTGTCATCTTCTGCCAATGGCGTCACTGGATTCCGTATGGAGGGGCCTGGGGTCAGCCGCTGTCGACTTCCTTGACCCTGGAGCTGCCACTTCACATTCAAGTTGTTCCTCAGTTGGCCTCTCGAGGCTGAGTGCACCCTACACCAGCCCTCTCACCAAGGAAAAATCCCTGTCAGCATTGCGAATGTAACCCTGGTCCTCCGCATAACGTAGCCACTGAAGTACTCAAATTTCGACACTGTAGTTTTGGTAGATGAATGCTGTCTATACTGTCGAATCACCTCCCGCCACTGTCGTAAATTTTGATGCTCGTATCTCTAGGGTAGTATCTAGTCTTACAAGTATTGGTTCAATGTGCTGTCTCCTTTATTGGTCATTTAATTCCCTGCACATGAAAAAGGCAGTTGGCAGCGGCCATATTACCGCTCTTCAGCGTAATAGTATCACAAATAGTCACATAATTTTAACAGTTAAAAAGAATAAAACAATGGAATTAAAAGACGATGGTGATGGGGTAGTTGTTGGAATGAAGAGAAAACATCTTTAAAAATGAACACAACGAACTGAAATAATAATCATGAATCTACACTCCTGGAAATGGAAAAAAGAACACATTGACATCGGTGTGTCAGACCCACCATACTTGCTCCGGACACTGCGAGAGGGCTGTACAAGCAATGATCACACGCACGGCACAGCGGACACACCAGGAACCGCGATGTTGGCCGTCGAATGGCGCTAGCTGCGCAGCATTTGTGCACCGCCGCCGTCAGTGTCAGCCAGTTTGCCGTGGCATACGGAGTTCAATCGCAGTCTTTAACACTGGTAGCATGCCGCGACAGCGTGGACGTGAACCGTATGTGCAGTTGACGGACTTTGAGCGAGGGCGTATAGTGGGCATGCGGGAGGCCGGGTGGACGTACCGCCGAATTGCTCAACACGTGGGGCGTGAGGTCTCCACAGGTACATCGATGATGTCGCCAGTGATCGGCGGAAGGTGCACGTGCCCGTCGACCTGGGACCGGACCGCAGCGACGCACGGATGCACGCCAAGACCGTAGGATCCTACGCAGTGCCGTAGGGGACCGCACTGCCACTTCCCAGCAAATTAGGGACACTGTTGCTCCTGGGGTATCGGCGAGGACCATTCGCAACCGTCTCCATGAAGCTGAGCTACGGTCCCGCACACCGTTAGGCCGTCTTCCGCTCACGCCCCAATATCGTGCAGCCCGCCTCCAGTGGTATCGCGACAGGCGTGAATGGAGGGACGAATGGAGATGTGTCGTCTTCAGTGATGAGAGTCGCTTCTGCCTTGGTGCCAATGATGGTCGTATGCGTGTTTGGCGCCGTGCAGGTGAGCGCCACAATCAGGACTGCATACGACCGAGGCACACAGGGCCAACACCCGGCATCATGGTGTGGGGAGCGATCTCCTACACTGGCCGTACACCTCTGGTGATCGTCGAGGGGACACTGAATAGTGCACGGTACATCCAAACCGTCATCGAACCCATCGTTCTACCATTCCTAGACCGGCAAGGGAACTTGCTGTTCCAACTGGACAATGCACGTCCGCATGTATCCCGTGCCACCCAACGTGCTCTAGAAGGTGTAAGTCAACTACCCTGGCCAGCAAGATCTCCGGATCTGTCCCCCATTGAGCATGTTTGGGACTGGATGAAGCGTCGTCTCACGCGGTCTGCACGTCCAGCACGAACGCTGGTCCAACTGAGGCGCCAGGTGGAAATGGCATGGCAAGCCGTTCCACAGGACTACATCCAGCATCTCTACGATCGTCTCCATGGGAGAATAGCAGCCTGCATTGCTGTGAAAGGTGGATATACACTGTACTAGTGCCGACATTGTGCATGCTCTGTTGCCTGTGTTTATGTGCCTGTGGTTCTGTCAGTGTGATCATGTGATGTATCTGACCCCAGGAATGTGTCAATAAAGTTTCCCCTTCCTGGGACAATGAATTCACGGTGTTCTTATTTTAATTTCCAGGAGTGTATAATACATCTACATTCATACTCCGCAAGCCACCTGACGGTGTGTGGCGGAGGGTACCTTGAGTACCTCTATCGGTTCTCCCTACTATTCCAGTCTCGTATTGTTCGTGGAAAGAAGGATTGTCGGTATGCTCCTGTGTGGGCTCTAATCTCTCTTGTTTTTATCCTCATGGTCTCTTCGCGAGATATACGTAGGAGGGAGCAATATACTGCTTGACTCTTCGGTGAAGGTATGTTCTCGAAACTTTAACAAAAGCTCGTACCGAGCTATTGAGCGTCTCTCCTGCACAGTCTTCCACTGGAGTTCATCTATCATCTCCGTAACGCTTTCGCGATAACTAAGTGATCCTGTATCGAAGCGCTCCGTTGGATCTTCTCTATCTCTTCTATCAACCATATCTGTTACGGATCCCACACTGCTGAGCAGTATTCAAGCAGTGGGCGAACAAGCGTACTGTAAGCTACTTCCTTTGTTTTCGGATTGCATTCTTCCAACGAATCTCAGTCTGGCATCTGCTTTACCAACGATTAACTTTATATGATCGTTCCATTTTAAATTAGTCCTAATGTGTACTCCCAGATAATTTATGGAATTAACTGCTTCCAGTTGCTGATCTGCTATTTTTTAGCTAAATGATAAGGGATCTATCTTTCTATGTATGCACAGCACATTACACTTTTTTACATTAAGATTCAATTCCCATTCCCTGCACCATGCCTCAATTCGCTGCAGATCCTCCTGCATTTCAGTACAATTTTCCATTGTTACAACCTCTCCATATACCACAGAATCATCCGCAAAAAGCCTCAGTGAACTTCCGATGTCATCCACAAGGTCATTTATGTATATTGTCAATAGCAACGGTCCTACGAAACTCCCCTGCGGCACACCTGAAACCACTCTTACTTCGGAAGACTTCTCTTAATTGAGAATGACATTCTGCGTTCTGTTATCTAGGAACTCTTCAATCCAATCACATAATTGGTCTGATAGTCCATATGCTGTTACTTTGTTCATTAAACGACTGTGGGGAACTGTATCGAACGCCTTGCGGAAGTCAAGAAACACGGCATCTACCTGTGAACCCGTGTCTATGGCCCTCTGAGTCTCGTGGACGAATAGCGCGAGCTGGGTTTCACACGACCGTCTTTTTCGAAACCCATGTTGATTCCTACAGAGTAGATTTCTAGTCTCCAGAAAAGTCATTATACTCGAACATAATATGTGTTCCAAAATTCTACAACTGATCGACGTTAGAGATATAGGTCTATAGTTCTGCACATCTGTTCGACGTCCCTTCTTGAAAACGGGGATGACCTGTGCCCTTTTCCAATCCTTTGGAACGCTACGCTCTTCTAGAGACCTACGGTACACCGCTACAAGAAGTGGAGGGGGGGGGGGGGGGGCAAATTCCTTCGCGTACTCTGTGTAAAATCGAACTGGTATCCCATCAGGTCCAGCGGCCTTTCCTCTTTTGAGCGATTTTAATTGTTTCTCTATCCCTCTGTCGTCTATTTCGATGTCTACCATTTTGTCATGTGTGCGACAATCTAGAGAAGGAACTTCAGTGCAGTCTTCCTCTGTGGAACAGCTTTGGAAAAAGACATTTAGTATATCGGCCTTTAGTCTGTCATCCTCTGTTTCAGTACCATTTTGGTCGCAGAGTGTCTGGACATTTTGTTTTGATCCACATACCGCTTTGACACAAGCCTAAAATTTCTTAGGATTTTCTGCCAAGTCAGTACATAGAACTTTACTTTCGAATTCATTGAACGCCTCTCGCATAGCCCTCCTCACACTACATTTCGCTTCGCGTGATTTTTGTTTGTCTGCAAGGCTTTGGCTATGTTTATATTTGCTGTGAAGTTCCCTTTGCTTCCGCAGCAGTTTTCTAACTCGGTTGTTGCACCACGGTGCTCTTTTCCATCTCTTCCGATCTTGCTTGGCACATACTCATCTAACGCATATTGTACGATGGTTTTGAACTTTGTCCACTGATCCTCAACACTGTCTGTACTTGAGACAAAATTTTCGTGTTGAGCCATCAGGTACTCTGTAATCTGTTTTTTGTCACTTTTGCTAAACAGAAAAAGTTTCCTACCTTTCTTAATATCTCTATTTACGGATGAAATCATCGATGCAGTAACCGCTTTATGATCGCTGATTCCCTGTTCTGCGTTAACTGTCTCAAATAGTTCGGGTCTGTTCGTCACCAGGAGGTCTAATATGTTATCGCCACGAGTCGGTTCTCTGTTTAACTGCTCAAGATAGTTTTCAGATAAAGCACTTAAAAAAATTTCGCTGGATTCTTTGTCCCTGCCACCCGTTATGAACGTTTGAGTCTCCCAGTCTATATCCGGCAAATTAAAATCCCTGTATATACCTCTCCATCTGTCCACAAATGTGTTTTGCATTCGGAACGTTTGTTCCAGCTTGTACGAGGGACAGAGATCAGGGACTGTCAGTAGGGCCACATAATCTGTAACTTTAACTCGACAAACATTTTCAGTTATAGAAAGCACGTTAGATGAAATGTAATAGTAATCAACCTGAAAAAGCTATTGCGCCATTGTACTTCCTGCAAGGTGCAAAAGAACAGTCTACCTGCAACAAAATAAGGTTGAGGCCCTGTACAGTTGGTCAGTAAAAGGTTGCACTATAGAGAAAAATGCAACAGAGTAGAAGACTAAAGACATAATCTGCCAGAGCTGAAAGAGAAGGAGACTGCCAGGAAATCAAGAAGTTGGAGAGCAGTGGTTAAGACATTGGACTCTTACTAGGGATGAATGGTGTTCCAATCCAGTATTTAGGTGTCCCGTGGCTTTTCCAAATTGCTTAAACTGAATGCCTGATGCCTTGATGCCTCCTTGCATTCGTCTTTTCTACTTCTGAGTTTGTATGTTCATCCCATTTGATGTCGCTTTGCAGTACAATCCATACGGATTAACACTACAACGCCTAGTTTCGAACTATCCCCTAGACCGCCCAATGGAGGTCAATTTACCGCTAAGGTTTCTCTTGAATTTAAGCTTTTTTTTTTTTTTACAAAATGTAACGATATTTCGTATTTATTGTCGTTAATATTGCTTTCATTGTATTTTCATGAATAATAATTATAAGGGCATGTTTTTATTTGAACCTGCTAAATTTTATTTTTATGTTACAGCATACAAGAATAAATTACACTGTTTAGAGGTACCTAAAACTCCTTACACTTTCAGTATTTGTGTTTTACATCATATAACAATAGGTGACAAATGTTATTATAAAATTGCTTAGCTATTCACTAATTTAACTTTTATCCAGGAACAAATAATTATTGTTTTACTAGACATATCCATACGAAGAACTCAGTATATTCACAGAATCTCATAGTACTTTTTGCATATCCGTTTGCCCTCCTGCTTAGACATGAACTGTACGCAAATTTTTCGCATTTAAAACATTTTCCTCTAGTTCTGTTTTTATTGCAAAATCAAACTTCGCAAGTTTTGCGTTTAGCACCTTAGATGTTCCTTCTTCTCTATCGAGAGTCAAAATGGATGGGGTCTAAAATTGCTGCGGGCTGGAATTCCTGATTGGCACCACGAATACTTCTACAACTTTCATTATAAAAGACCGTCGAGAGATGGTGTTGCGTTATTAACTTGTACAAGGTGTGGGTATTGATCATAGCCAGATCTAGAACGTTACAGAAAACGTACGGACCAGCGCCTCGTCATGGCTCTTACGCTATATTTGAGTCACATCATTTACCACACCAAGGCCGAACTTAGAGGTATTATCAAAATTGACAGGGTCTAGAGATTTATTTTCTGCAGCCTCATCGACTTTTGCACTAGAGTGCACAGAACTAATAAAAAGCAAATTTCCTTAGCCTTCCTTTGGTAAGAAGTTACGCATCAACCTTGTAAATAACACTCGAATGAAGTATAGTTTGTCCTTTTCTCACGTGTGGTGGTACTTCCCTTCTACTCCTGTTCGAAGTGCCAACAAGGCTTGTATCCTTCTTTTTCAGCTCTTTTGCCAGCCAGAGAGACGCGAAGAAGTTGTCTCATGTAACAGATATCCCGTTTCGTAAGTAAGATTTCACGAGACGTTGCGTAATATGTTCTGCAGTCTAGTATCCGCATGTCTCGTTTCATCTTTTCCCAAGTAAGTAAAACCATTCAGAGCATACCTACGTTTAGCGACTGTGAGCAGCCAATACTTTATTTTGAGCTTCAGAAAGGTCGAGTCTGCGATAGCGACCCATTATAGCTAGAAGTCGAGCTGTTAGAGAAAACAAACAGTCGCGCAAAAACTGACGCAGCAGTGCATGAAATTCATCATTGTTGGCTAACAAAAGCGTCAAATTAACCAGGTAAAATGCATTTCTGTGAGAAGTGGACAACTGATCCTCACCTGAAACCAATGGTAATTTTGTAATTATCTTAAAAATTTGTAGTTACAAAGAAAAACAGTCAAGGTAAATTGAACCTGCCCTAAGGCAATGAAACGACATAAATCACAGCAACAGTCCGTTTTAAACACCGAAGAAATTTGCTGCTCAAAATAATGTTAGTCGCTTTAGTGTTATCATTAATCTTGTGTTCAGGCAATTTGGCGTACTAATCTTCTCTCCTGTATCCGTGTGTACACCTGCATTTCTGCCTCTCCCTCCACCTAAGTCACATTTTCTTTTCTATACCACGTATTGCTCATTATTTGTCGGTCATTCTACGCTCATTCGGTATCCATTTTCCTTATCGGTGGTGATTTGTAGCTTCTGCATAGATGGCTTATTAATGTTTGATTGGAGTCGTTACTGGGTGCTATTAGACATTTACTCATAGTCCATCTGTAAAACATGTATTATCAGAAAGATTTGATAGCGTTACACGATTCCGTTTGGAGCTCTGTGTACCTTTTTTTCCTTATGTTGCGTGGCAGAAACACTGTTACTTATTTATTTTTACTGCAGTTCTTTCTGACTTCTCCAGTGCACACGAGGTACTTATTGCTTACAACAACATTAAGCAGCTCTTGGTGTTTTTAACAATGTTGTGGTTGGCAGGAGAGCCTACTCCGTGTTACTACAGGAGGCCGAAAGGCACGCGATTTAGCGCACGCAGGCTGACGTGAGGTCTGGAACAGGACAAGGAAATTAGAATTTAGAAACAACGGACGTAGCTGGTGGAATACTTAACTTTAATCCATTAATGATGAACGTCGGTCTTGACGGTACATGATTCAATATCAATTATAACTGATAATGGCGCCTTGCTAGGTAATAGCAAATGACGTAGCTGAAGGCTATGCTAACTATCGTCTCGGCAAATGAGAGCGTATTTAGTCAGTGAACCATCGCTAGCAAAGTCGGTTGTACAACTGGGGCGAGTGCTAGGAAGTCTCTCTAGACCTGCCAAGTGGCGGCGCTCGGTCTGCAATCACTGATAGTGACGACACGCGGGTCCGACGTATACTACCGGACCGCGGCCGATTTAAAGGCTACCACCTAGCAAGCGTGGTGTCTGGCGGTGACACCACACACAACACCTTACTAATAGGTGATCTTTTACAGTGACGTTGCGAAAACTAAAATGTACATTTTGTCGTTAGAAGAGAAATGCTCTGACGACAAGAGTCACTTTATCGACTTGATGGACTATCTTCCTTACCATTGGTCCTGGTCTAAACTGAAATGTGAACTCGCTTTCAAAACCTTTCTTCAACGCTCTATTAGTATATTGCATCTTTTAATACCTCTGCATCTGGATCAACATCGGTCACTATAATCAAAGGTCTCTTTTGTCTAAATAGTATACATGTCAGTGTCTTTTTGGTCAAAGACGTGAGTGGAGCGAAAACAACATTCCCTAGAAATTACACACTGCATTATTGTCTGAATTTTCATCGACAAACGAAGAGTGGGAAATGGACAAATGGGGTATCGAATTGACCACCGTCAGTTCTAGTTTTTTTTTAAGTTTAATTTCTTGAAAGTAATCCGGTAATTACGGTAAAAAAAAGTCGTACGAATTCTCATACCTAAACTAAGAGTCAGAAATGGACAAATTGGGTTTCAAATTGACATTTCTGAGATCTATGTCTGTGAAAACATATGTATTTGTTTGGAAGTAAGCAGGGTAATTAAGAACAACTTAATTAATTATTAGAGGGAAAACGGAAATATATCACTAGCAGCTGCTGCTAGCTATAGAAATGGACGGTTAAAAATACACTCCTGGAAATTGAAATAAGAACACCGTGAATTCATTGTCCCAGGAAGGGGAAACTTTATTGACACATTCCTGGGGTCAGATACATCACATGATCACACTGACAGAACCACAGGCACATAGACACAGGCAACAGAGCATGCACAATGTCGGCACTAGTACAGTGTATATCCACCTTTCACAGCAATGCAGGTGGCTATTCTCCCATGGAGACGATCGTAGAGATGCTGAATGTAGTCCTGTGGAACGGCTTGCCATGCCATTTCCACCTGGCGCCTCAGTTGGACCAGCGTTCGTGCTGGACGTGCAGACCGCGTGAGACGACGCTTCATCCAGTCCCAAACATGCTCAATGGGGGACAGATCCGGAGATCTTGCTGGCCAGGGTAGTTGACTTACACCTTCTAGAGCACGTTGGGTGGCACGGGATACATGCGGACGTGCATTGTCCAGTTGGAACAGCAAGTTCCCTTGCCGGTCTAGGAATGGTAGAACGATGGGTTCGATGACGGTTTGGATGTACCGTGCACTATTCAGTGTCCCCTCGACGATCACCAGAGGTGTACGGCCAGTGTAGGAGATCGCTCCCCACACCATGATGCCGGGTGTTGACCCTGTGTGCCTCGGTCGTATGCAGTCCTGATTGTGGCGCTCACCTGCACGGCGCCAAACACGCATACGACCATCATTGGCACCAAGGCAGAAGCGACTCTCATCGCTGAAGACGACACATCTCCATTCGTCCCTCCATTCACGCCTGTCGCAACACCACTGGAGGCGGGCTGCACGATGTTGGGGCGTGAGTGGAAGACGGCCTAACGGTGTGCGGGACCGTAGCCCAGCTTCATGGAGACGGTTGCGTATGGTCCTCGCCGATACCCCAGGAGTAACAGTGTCCCTAATTTGCTGGGAAGTGGCGGTGCGGTCCCCTACGGCACTGCGTAGGATCCTACGGTCTTGGCGTGCATCCGTGCGTCGCTGCGGTCCGGTGCCAGGTCGACGGGCACGTGCACCTTCCGCCGATCACTGGCGACATCATCGATGTACCTGTGGAGACCTCACGCCCCACGTGTTGAGCAATTCGGCGGTACGTCCACCCGGCCTCCCGCATGCCCACTATACGCCCTCGCTCAAAGTCCGTCAACTGCACATACGGTTCACGTCCACGCTGTCGCGGCATGCTACCAGTGTTAAAGACTGCGATGGAGCTCCGTATGCCACGGCAAACTGGCTGACACTGACGGCGGCGGTGCACAAATGCTGCGCAGCTAGAGCCATTCGACGGCCAACAGCGCGGTTCCTGGTGTGTCCGCTGTGCCGTGCGTGTGATCATTGCTTGTACAGCCCTCTCGCAGTGTCCGGAGCAAGTATGGTGGGTCTGACACACCGGTGTCAATATGTTCTTTTTTCCATTTCCAGGAGTGTATGTTTTCCTTTGATGTATATTTATTTTATTTTTTGATTCCCTTAACTCCTTATGTGGAGCATAGGGCTGCAACAAAGGATCGCCATTTTGTTCTGTCTTCTGCTGGTATCTTTATTTCTTCCAATCCTATTCCTTGCTGATGCCCTTCTGCTTCAACTGGCTGTCTCTATGTCGTTTTGGGCCAGCTTCGTCTCCGTCGTCCTCGCGGGTTCCAGTCAAATGCTTCTCTCGCAACGTGTTCACTTGTTCTTCTAAGAGTATGTCCTAACCATCTCCACTTCTTGATGTTGAATCTGGCATGTGTAGTTTTCATACATGCAATTGACGAGAGCTATTATTTTCTTGGGGATTATAAAAGTTCGCAGTAAACTCCAATACACTTAATAATAATTATGGAATACCGATCGATAGTTAATATTTCATACTTCTTGAAAAAAACCTGAAAATTAAAAAATATTGAAGAAAGGTTTGGTATTTTGTGAAATGGTTTGTGTACAAGATTAGAGGTTTACTTCAAGCACTTTTGAATGATGCTCGAAATCACGCACAGCAAATGAGGTGTCGATTGAGAATTAAAAGTGCAATGTTTAACTTAGAACCTTAGGATCTTAAAGAGTACTAGAGGATATTTGTGTCGTGAAATTTCAGTCAATGATCTGCTTTCCTCACTAACGTACGTGCATCTCAACTGCTGTACATGATATCGAACATCATTCAAAAGTGTGTCAACTGTTTCTCTAATCTACTTTATTTCTTACTTTTACAAACATCATTTCACAAAGAAAGACCGGTTTCTTTTTAAAAGGTTTTTTTTGCGCCTATTAGTTTGTCATCATCTTTTCGCGATGGAGTTTCTGTGATGTTCAGACTGTTTTGGTTGTACGTACATTGTGTTACTTGTTAATATTGCCAGATTTTGCTGCACTGTCTTCAATTCTTTGTTTCTTTTTGACTTTATCCATACAATATTCTGCTGTCTGGGTTGTGTTGGTACGATGTTAGCAGCTGTCGCCTTTTTGGGTGCCATCCCCTAGGCATCATCTTTATTATTGCAATTACAAGAGTTTTCACTGATGTCTGTGAATTTTCCTTGCAGCGATGAATTGCGTCTGCAGTTGCCGCAGCCTGTCAATTAGGATCACATGCACTATCGGCTATTAAACTATTTTCTATTTTAATACCGTTGATCGTGTTTTTATATTCGCTTTGAATAAATACCGTTAGATCCTTCTGTGTGGAGAAACCACAGGAAACCAAAATTCATGAGGACTGGTGGGCAAGTGAACTTCACTCTCATTGTTTCTCAACCACTGTGCCACCTCGCTCAGTTACACTTGGAAAAGTTAGTTTTACTTTTTGATAACTTCAGGATGTTAATGAATTGTTCAATAAATATTCTACAACGTTTTATAAAAATGTGATCATTTCATTTGAGGAATACTTCTTTCTCCTACATTAATTTTCACCTGATTTAGATTTGTCATGCTGTGTTAAACTAGTTTTTATATTGTAAAAGTTTTCGGGTCTTTGAACAGAATAAAATAATGGAATTGAAGTGATCGGAAGTGCACACAAGCATTAGACTAAGTACGCATTAAAAAGTGGAAGATGTGTAACACTGAAGATACTCAGTCGAAATACAGGGTGACCCAAAAGTCCGTTAACATGTTGAAATGCATTAATTCACGGAATAATGTTTTAGTTACTCGGAGATGAAGAAGCTTGCACAGGATAGAGTAGCATGGAGAGCTGCATCAAACCAGTCTCTGGACTGAAGACCACAACAACAACAATGTAGGCAGAGAACTGAAAATTGACACACATGCGTCAAATGACATGAGGTTCCAATGAGCCCAAAAATTGGCCGTCAGGTGGCTGGACAGCAAAATATCAGTGACGCCGGATCAGAATCGTGTTTAAAATGAGATGTAGTGAGGGCGAGAGTCAGATCATCCCTAGCCTGGGAGGTGCGACTTTCATGGAGGATGGCATTCCACCCTTGATTGCTAAACGTGTGAAATATCTCTCCGGCACATCGTTGGGTGAGGATCACGTGCTGAGCCGCCACCTCCATCATTCTTGAGCTTCCATGTCCCCAGACCTCAGTCCGTTCGACTATTGATTGTGGGGTTACCAGAAGTCGCAAGTCTGCCGCGATCGTCCGACAGCATTAGGCATGCAAAAAGACATCATCCAATGACATTTTCTAACCATACGTACTGACATGCTGTAGATGGTTGTTCACAACATTGTTCTTCGACTACAGGTATTGTTGTTGAATGATTTGTCATAAAGAAAATCGCCTTTGCTAAAAATCAGTTGTGACGCTAATTACTGTTTTTGTATATTTGAAGTGACATCTGTTAGTCATTTTGTGAAATTTTTCGTTTCAATAAAAACCCATGTAATTTCAAGCATGTGTGTCAATTTTTACCTCTTTATCTACATTATTCCGTGAAGTATTGAATTATCAAATGTTAACGGACTTTTGGATCACCCTGTAAATCACGTCATTTCCAAATTCCTGAAAACTTGTTTATGCTCATAAGGGCATTTAATAGGATATAACTTTGAATAAAGAACAAACTTATCTGGCAACAACATCTGCATGTACTTACTGTGGAAGCTCATTAATTAGCGTGACAGTGTTTGCGTACCTTCCTCTGGACGTATTTCTCCATATGTCGAGGCTACTTCATCCGTCTCTGATAGCCGATTGCCGGAAATAGCAGGTAGTGGTGAACTGAAACTGGAAATAGGGTAGTCAGCCGAGACCTGCAGAAACAGAAAACATCAAGATATGAATTGTGAACTTCATTTGGCCGTCATATTTGAGAATTCTTACCACTTTCAGGTTCATAATTCCATAATCAGAACAACAGTTTCAGATCGTACCAAAGTTCTCTTGCACAGGCGGTCTGTGAGTCTAAGAATGAGAGCCGGAGGGAAGTGAATTAATTTCCTTTGAAGCTGGAACTGACTAGTTAGTAGTGACAGACCAAAATGGGTTTCGCTTAGAAAGTAACCCAAATAGTAATAAAAATATCCAATGAAGTAATGATGTAATCATGCTACGAACTGAAAACAGTAAGTTACAGGGATCGTTTCAGTAACTTATATTTTCCGTTGTTTGTACAATTTATATGGCAGAGATACTAAATCTTCTGTCAAAATGTTTACGTAAACAATAATAATTGCGACAGTAAGAAAGTATAGTTGCAGTGCACTCAACTGGGGTACTCCAGTAATAACTTGCAAATGCTGACCACTTTGGAAGAGCTAGCTTTACTGCCGGCCTTTCCGTTTGCTTTGTTTAACAGTTCTCTGTGAGACTGTTCTGAAATTCTGGATATGAAACTTGAGGTGAGCTAATTAATTGGCGATGAAGAATTAAAGCCAAGGTACAATAATACACTGGCGTATTAAACGTATATTTGAAACACACATTCACATATACATTTTAATATTGAATACAATTATTGTCAGTCCCAACACGCCGTGAATTTAGTGTAATTACAAAAATTAAAGTTTAGATCGATAAAGTACTTTTCTGATCTTAACAATGAAAATTATTCATCGAACATTGACTAATTCAATCAGAAAAATGTTTCACTTGCCATCCACATTCAATTCATTCGCATAGCTCAGCATATGTACAATATTCTTGGACGCAACACAAATCCTCACACAAAGATTTAAGAAGATATTGTGCCTTTGTCACATGAAGCACTGAAGTCCTAGTTCATAAACAAGTACAGTAAAAACAAAGTCCGTCACAGACAGAACAGAAATAAAACTTTTTTGCAGAGAGCCAATCCAAGAACCTTTTCCTTTCGCGAATAAATGTTTTGTCGACTGAATTACCTTCTTCTCTCTCTCTTTTATTAAAGGGCTGTTATTATGCTGAAAGGTAATGAACTACAACGTTGTACAAACGATTATGCAAAGCTTTACCGTCATCACTACAGCCTTTAAATTATTTTCAATAGGCACGGAAAAAATATAAGAATAAAAATAAAAAAGTTTTAAGAGTACGTGACAATCCAAGCGTACATTTTGTGTTCTCAAGAATATAATAAAAATTTATTTGAACTTCTTCTTGCATAAAATTTCATTTGCGCTATGTTGATATACTGTTTGTACTCGGTTCAGGCGTACAATAGAGAAATTAAACCGCAGAACTGCATCAACTGCCATAGAATATATGTTATCTCAAAATAAGAATTTCACATATGTTTTAAAAGAAATTCAGCATGTGCTATTTACGTTAATGATATGAATGATTTGTTTAAATTTATTGTAGGTGAAAAGTGATTTGTTCCAATTTTTGTTAACTAATCTGTTTATGTAAAAAAGAAAAGACACGTTTTCTTCGGCTTCATTAAGAAAAAGTTCAATGATAAACTGAACAATACTTTTGTCTCTGTTCCATTCTCATGTGTACTCTCAAAACGGTCTGATTTTGTAAATTATTTTTTAATAGTTTAACAAGATTTTTCCCAATTCTCTTGTTCAAAAAGTGGTTCAAATGGCTCTAATCACTATGGGACTTAACATCTGAGGTAATCAATTCCCTAGACTTAGAACTACTTAAACCTAACTAACCCAAGGACATCACAAACATCCATGCCCGAGGCAGGATTCGAACCTGTGATAGTAGCAGCCGCGTGGTCCCGAACTGAAGCGCCTAGAACCGTTCGACCACAGCGGCCGGCTCTCTTGTTCTATCATGTATTTCTGTTACTGGTATGAATGCGAACTCTTTATCATCGTTTTTATTTTATAACCTGTCACGAGAGTCACACGCAGATAATTGTGCGCTGATGGTCTATATATCTGATTCCTAGATGAAATTTGGAATTTCAGTGTTGCAATGACAAAAAGTCAGTAAGTTCATATTCGTCAGTGGCCTTAAGTCTAGCGAGAGAAAATATCAAATAATTGATAAGCAAGACAAATACATGGATCCAGGAAAAATTTCCTCGCTCAATTCCAAATGGAAAAGGTTTTATGGCATAGATTTATGCATGGTATTCAGCTGCCTCTTCCGACGTCGTCTTATGCAACCCCAAATGAAAGAAAAATGTAGTTAGCCAGTTCGCTCTGGAGATGTGAAGCATGTTGTTAGAATGTCGCAGAATAAGCCGTAAAGTACTCAAAGACACCTTAGACCTATTGCACAAATTTTGTTTATGAAACTACTTCAACACACCTACGGGGCGAGTCATAAATTAATCTTTTACCAGAAAGTTGTTGTTTTCACGCTTCTGATTTTCGTATTTGCAGTTAATTTCGTTGTTTCCGATGGTGGCACAAACTCTATAACGCAACGTTTCTGAACCATTTACGAAAGATTAATCGTCATAAACGGAATAAACTTGCAGAGACATCCAAAACCTGTTTAACTACACCGCTAATCACACAAAGAAAGGTTAGAGGCAATTGGATAACTATGGCGGAAGTAAGGTATACTTTGGTCCAAAAATTACGTGACACATGGATAATCCTCACTTGTATTTTTTACAGTGTGATTCATTTTATTAACAATCGTCCAAAGCTGTGAGGGGGAACTTATATCGATTACGTTGCCATCGCCTGTCTGGATACAGAAGTAGTGCGGGTTACATAAAACGACATCGGTAGGGGCACCTAGATAACCCTGTATGTGTCCTATTAGTTCCGACATTACACACTTCACATAAAACTGAGGGCATGAACTTAAATTAATATTTCTTTGCAAGAGTTGGATACGTTTGGGTAATGATGTCTAGCCAGTATCTAAGTACGACTTACGACCCTCTCTTACAGCTTTACTTCCATAACTACTCTCCAAACTTCACCACAGTTCTCCAGCATACGTTGCAAGACTAGCTCTGCGGGAAGAAAGGATATTGAAGGGAAATGGCTTACTCTCAGCCTTGCAGCACTAGCTGAGGTAAGCTGTGAGGGCAGGTTGTGGGTAGTGCGTGGACATCTCTGCTGGCAGAACATTTGCCTGCGGATACTTACAGGTTCGAGTCCTCGTCCGGCACACAGTTTCAATCTGCCGGGTAGTCTAATTTCAGCAAACATGCCGCTGCAGAGTGAAAATTCATTCGGATCACTGAAATATTCTAAGCACCTAGTTACTAGAATGTTCACTTAAGTGGGCGATCAGGCGACAGATTTTCTGCCTGTATACAGTTAAAGATAGCTTTCTGCCCCCTGGTATTCGTCAGCTCTACAGCTTCACTAGATAATGACGCCACTGAGCTATGAAATTTAAGGCACCCCAGTTCCAGTTGCCGTTCAAAGGACAATCAGCTCTTCTCTCGAACCATGTATAAGCAAAAAGCTTCTGTATATCACATAAAGTCACATAAAGATGCTTGACTGGAGCATGTGTTGCCGTGTGCCAATTTTTTTGAGTAGATCGCTCTTCTAGTCAAGCTGGAGAAAGTGTATCATCCTACCTACAAAAATTGTACCCGTAGTAATTTTAAAACGTGCCTCGTTATGCCAGGTGTGCTCTGAAAACACTTGTGAAATTTCTCTGTGTGTGAAGTACGAGGCGTGATTTTTAAGTAAGTACCGTTTTGAAATTAAAAAAGGTGTGCTAAGATATCTCAAAAATTTTATTTTTACATGAAAGCCTGTGCCTTAATCTACGCACTGACGCCATTACAGTTTGGTTCTTTCTTGTTTACGTTGTGTACTGAGTGTTTAAGATGCCCCCGATAAACGTGAGTCCCGCCGACTGTGAAGTACGGGCTGTTATAAGATTTCTTAGTGCTAAAGGCCCAAAAGCGATCCATATTCATCGTGAGATCAGTACAGTTTACGGAGAAAACATTATGAGTGATGAAATGGTAAGAAAGTGGCTGAGAGCATTTAAAGATGGCCGCACAAATGTGCATGATGAACAACGGAGTGGGCGTCCTTCGGTCGTTAATGGAAGTTTTGTGCAGGAAGTGGACAATAAGGTGAGAGAAAACAGACGCTTTACGATTTCCTCCTTGCGGGATGACTTTCCTAATGTTTCTCGTAGTTTTTTTATATGGCATTGTGACCGAGTACTTGAATTACCGAAAATTGTGTGCAGGTTGGGTACCAAAAATGTTGACGGATGTGCACAAAACCAAACGTTTAGATAGTGCATTGACTTTACTTGTGCGGTACCACAACGACGGTGATGATATCTTAAGCCAAATTGTTACGGGCGATGAAACATGGGTGGCCTACGTCACACCAGAATCAAAGCAACAGTCCATGGAAGTTGAGCAAGGTCATCGTTTTGCTGCAAGACAACGCCCGTCCGCATGTGGTGAATCAGACCAAGGATCTCATTACATCTTTTCGATGGGCAACTCTAGATCATCCTCCGTACAGCCCCGATCTTGCGCCCAGTGACTACCATCTATTCCTGCACTTGAAGAAACACCTGGGCGGCCAGCGTCCTCAAGACGACGACGAAGTCAAAACAGTGGTGATGCAGTGGTGAACAAGTCAGGCGTCAGACTTCTATGGGGAGGGTATTCAAAAACTGTTACAACGTTATGACAAGTGCCTCAATATTGACGGAAATTTTGTAGAAAAGAAGATTAAGGTACAGGCTTTCATGTAAAAATAAAATTATTGAGATATCTTAGAACGTCTTTTTTAATTTCAAAACGGTACTCACTTAAAAAACACGCCTCGTATTTACACGGCAGGTGGCAAAACTGTCAGAGAATGGTATAAAAATAAACCGTGCTGGAGGAATGCGGAAAACAGTGCAGTCGCTTCGTATTGTGAAAATGGAGCAGTTAATCTGACGTCCAAAAGGGCATGGTCATTGGCTTTCGGGAAAAGCCTGGGAGCATTTTCGTAACGGCTAAGTTTGTAAACTGTGTTCTGCCGTGGTTAAGGTATACCATGCATGGCAAAATAGTGCTATCCAAAACAGGGGTTGGGTTGTTTTGGGGGAAGAGACCAAACTACGAGGTCATCAGTCTCATCGGATTAGGGAAGGACGGGGAAGGAATTCGGCCGTGCCCTTTCAAAGGAACCATCCCAGCATTTGCCTGGAGCGATTTAGGGAAATCACGGAAAACCTAAATCAGGATGGCCGGACGGGGGATTGAACCATCGTCCTCCCGAATGCGAGTCCAGTGTCCAAAACAGGCGCCGAGGTACCTGGCGCATCACGAACCACAGATAGCAGGGGTGAACGACGTCTGTGGAGATGTGTACGGGCGAACAGACTTGTAATTACTGAGCAACTGACTGTCCCGATGAACCAAGGGACTACAAACAGTGTCTCCTCAACAATCGTTCAGCGAACGTTGCTGCGTATGTGCCTCCGCAGAAGGGGCGTGGTTGATACACCGTTGCCGACTGCTTGTGGGGCGGCGGGTAAAAATTATTAATACCATCTTACTCACGCGAGCCTGGCAACTAATTTTGTGGTCAGCCAGAAAGCGAAGGGAAACATACTGACCTTAGTTTCCAGTGTACACGGCCACATTCTGGTCCAACCCACTAAAAGAAAAGTTCCTATCCTCCTATTTCTTTGCGGGATCAGGACTAGGATTTTAAATAAAAGTAGAAAGTTCCAATCAAAATCATATTACGTAAGGTTTTTCACATACAACACTTGGAAATTCACTATTTTCAATTGAAACCAAGTCTTTCTATTCTAACAGCACATTTGGCAGTTCAGAGGTGACCTCTACGCTACGTTAATACGAGATTGTCTTTCGCCGTGACTAAAATTATTCAATGAAAGTTTGCAATAAATGTTCCAAATTAACGCTCGCCATAAAAGTGGAAATAAAGTCACCACTTGTCATGCGGAATTGTAATTCTCACGGACGGCACACTAACAGTTACTTTGGCGAGGACGGTGTTCAGTCCTCGCGAGTTCACTATCCGTTTTTACCGCAAAATACGCACTTTGTCACAGTTCGGCTCTGACGTATTCGAGGCAGAGCGCGATCCGACGTTTAACAGGGATCTTACAGTAGCTGAATGCGAAGTGAACCTTACTATTGCCTCTCGGGCTGCATTTATATAGGTACCGGAGCGGACGATCGAGGGAACATCTGTTATCTACAGCTATCTGCATACCGCAGCAGCCTCCGAACGACCGCTTTCTCAGGCACATAAACTTTAATAATATAGTCAGAAATTACTTCAGAAACCTCTTAATTTTTATTTGTATTCGGTTAAGTTGTTTGAAAACACCGAAAAAGTTTCAGCACACTAGAACGATAACTTTGCCTTCTAGAATTTTTATAGTGAAACTAACGGTAGAGCGTTACCTCTGAACCATATCTTTACTAGAACTAATGTCAGCAGTTATTAATACTACAACTTTCAAATTTGGTATAGCTCTATCACTTGGTATGTTTTATTATCCTCTTTAACCAAAGTTCTCTATCACTAAAATCACAGGTACTTAATCTTCAACAATTGGGTACATTTTAGTTACAAAATTAGTATTTACCTAATTACTCAAAAACTATAAGAGGTAGCTTAATGTGGTCTTTCAGTTATTATTTCTAGCGTGAACTGAAGCATAACACAAATTTTTATGTTATTAAGTCCATTTTAGCGCCTCTGATTTTTTCCAAAAACGTGGATTCCGGTGCTAATTTTTGTTATATGGTTTTGGAATCCTGCACCACTTGTTTATGAGCTCTACCTGCACCTTCTGACCAAATTCTGGCTTTCTAGCTTCATTATTTAGCGCCACTTATTTTTCTCTTAAAATGGCATTTCTATGTAAACTGTTAAGCCTAGAACATAAAGACTTGGTATTTGGAACATTATAACTCTAAACTATATTTTAACAAAGTTTTAAACATAAATTTTGATTTTTAATTTCATACTTAATTGTGGTGCAATACTTGCGCGCTGCCGGACGTAGTGGCCGACCGGTTCTAGGCGCTTCAGTCCGGAACCGCGTGACTGCTACGGTCGCAGGTTCGAATCCTGCCTCGTTCATGGATGTGTGTGATGTGCTTAGGTTAGCTACGTTTAAGTAGTTCTAAGTTCTAGGGGACTGATGACCTCAGCAGTTAAGTCCCATAGTGCTCAGAGCCATTTTTTTACTTGCGCGCTACGCGCAGACGCGTTACAGCGCTTGGCTTGCTTCATGCTCTTAATCTGCGACAAAGGCTGGAATTTGTATGCCAGTACCGCAACTGGACGTCCATTTACTGGCGACTGGTGTTTTTTTTTTGTCAGATGAATCATGTTTTTTGCGTAATCGGACAGATGGCCGTTGGCGTGTACGCCGTGCCGTGATAGTCTGAAAGCAAATGGTCCAGGCTGGAGAAAGGAGTGTTATGGTCTGGGGATGTTTTCATTGCATTCCCTAGGTGATCTCTTCATTCTGGAAGGCAAAATGCTACATCAAAAATGTTCAAAAAATGTTCAAACGTATGTGAAATCTTATGGGACTTAACTGCTGAGGTCATCAGTACCTAAGCTTACACACTACTTAACCTAAATTATCCTAAGGACAAACACATACACACCCATGCCTGAGGGAGGATTCGAACCTCCGCCGGGACCAGCCGCGCAGTCCAAGACTGCAGCGTCTGAGACCGCTCGGCTAATCCCACGCGGCATAAAAAATATGAATCTATCCTTGTGGACCATGCCCAACCGTACATGCGGTTGGTCTAAGGCGCTGCAGTCATGGACTGTGCGGCTGGTCCCGGCGGAGGTTCGAGACCTCCCTCGGGCATGGGTGTATGTGTTTGTCAAAAATGTTCAAATGTGTGTGAAATGTTATGAGACTTAACTGCTAAGGTCATCAGTCCCTAAGCTTACACACTACTGAACTTAAATTATCCTAAGGGCAAACACACACACCCATGCCCGAGGGAGGACTGCAGCGCCTTAGAAAGTTTTTTTTTTTTTTTAATTCATTTTGTTCGATATTGTTCATTGCGTTTGGTCTGGGCGGACGTCACAAGACATCCGTTCAAGTTCATGGTTGATTCTTTGACTCAGTTTTTTTAATTACAGAGAGCACGCAACCCTCTGACTGAACACGCTGATGTACCGTGCCGGCGACCTCTCGGCTAATCCCGCGCGACTGTGTGTTTGTCCTTGGGATAATTTAGGTTAAGTAGTGTGTATACTTAGGGACTGATGACCTTAGCAGTTAAGTCCCATAAGATTTCACACACATTTGAACATTTTTTGAACCTACATGAGGTTGCCTTTTCCTTGGTACGATGGCATCCATTAGTAAGACAATGCAACGTGTCACACAGCTCTCAGTGTCCGTGCGTTGTTCGAAGAACACCAGGATGAGTTTACCGTGCTCTCCTGGTCACCAAAGATCCTGGATTTAAACGAAATCGGGAATCTGTGGGACCACTTCGATCGGGCTGTTCGCGCCACGGACCCTCAGCTGTGAAACCAGGAGCATCTCGTCACAGCACTGGAATCGGTATATGCTCCACATCCCTGTCGGTACCTTCCTGAATCTAGTCGACTCTCTTCCTGCACGTCTCTCTCAGCGGTCCGTGCTGCAAAAGGTGGATATTCAGGCTTTGCCACGTGGTCACATTAATGTGACTTGACAGTGCACTTCACCGTATAGCGCGGTAAAACTAGTTTCTCCACCTTGTACATGAAAATATTTAGAATATGTTAAATATTGATGATACTAAATATACAACATATACTCGAAGAAATATTTTCAAATATTACAAAAATTTGAACGTTTTCAAAATTACAGATGACAACCAGATTATGTTCCATGGCACATTTTCCTATTGTATCAACAGCTAACGCCAAAATTTCACATCCGTAAGTCGTAAAGTGAGCGCCCCGGAAAGACCGTAAATCTTCTAATTTTGGCTAAATGACTTGACGAAATATCGTGAAATTTCTTAAATAAAACCTTTACAGTATCGTATTCCAGGTTGCAAATACAAATTAGTATTCTATGCATAATTAATTTCATTTACGGACAGTGGCGTGCACACATTGGAGAATGCGACTCGGGAATTCCGTATGCAGTCTGTGGGGAACACACACTTACATCGCCTCATTGCCAGCAATAAAAGGCACTGATTCAACCTAGGTTATGTTTTATGGTGCAGCAACAAGCGGCGAAGTCTAGTGGCGATTACAAAAAGATGGTCAGCATATCGTCATGAGAATTACATCATCGCCAACAAGCAGCGCATCTGAATATAATAATATTTCAACAGTTGCGTCAGTTGCCCTAGACTTTGTGAATCAGTCACCCAAAAACATAAAAAGATTCACAGTCGGAATACCCGGTTTAATATGCATAATAACATTAGGCGAAGAAATAACGACTCACAGAGACGAGTCAGTTACAATGATCACGGAAGACTGCAACTCCGAAAAATACAGCGGGCAGCACACATGAGCGCGCAGTCTACAGTGAAGAACGATGGCTAAGCTATGACTTGGGAATCTGACATCAATTCCGAGTGCCATAGTGTCATGTCGCCAGCAATACCTGTAAGTAAAGTGCAAGACCTGTGAACTAGTAATAGTTGTATGAAGGAGGCCCATAATCTGTTACCGACTGAGGTGTGATGATACACTAGCGTGTGGGGGGACGAGCCATCCAAATTTGGGTTTCCTGTGGTTTTCCTATGTCCTGTAGGTAAAATGTCGGAAAGTTCCTTTTAAAAGTATTCCGCCGATTTTCTCCGCCGTGCTTGTTCTACACCGATCTCTATTCCTTCGAATCGTAATGCGCATTAAAATTAATTAACAAGGGGACCGTACGTACTTGCCCTCGCCGATTTCATTCATGTTGACAGGGTGTGTAGCATGGGCAGGACTTCAACTTACAGGTTGAGAATTATTGAACTATATGAAATAAAATTGTCTTAATTTCTCAACTGTTTTGCGTTAGGACGTTCAAACCGCACGGTTGGCCGCGATGCATGGTGGGAATTAGCACGCGCCTTGTTGTTGTCGGCCATTTGCACGTGAAAATGTCAAGGTATAGCATGCCTGAGCGAATAACGCTTGTGAAGGCCTACTACACGAGCAATAACAGCCCAACTGTAGCTCAAAGGAAGTTTGCGACCGAGTTCAAGCTGAAGACAACTGCTCCATGTGTGCTAACAATCAAGAATTTGATTCGAAGTTTGAGAGAACGGGTTGTGTTCCTGACGACAGTGTTTGCAATGTTGGTCGTCAAAAAAAGGTGACACAGCCTGAAAACATCGATACGACACGCGCTGTGTTTCAAATCAGCCTCAGGAAATCGATCAGACGAGCTGCACAATAGGTGGGAATCAACTGCGAGACACTGCGACAAATTGTTTTTGAAGACCCGCATCTCTTCCCATCTTAAATTCAAACCCATCAGCCATTAAGCCCCAAGCCACGGAACAGCGGTTGTGTTTCACCAACACTATTGTAAATAGAACTGACGAACAGATCTTTGATGTGAATTGGTTTGGTTTAGCGACGAAGCCCACTTTCATCTGGATTGGTTCGTCAATAAGAAAAATTGGTGCGTTTGGAGGACTGCTAATCCGCATTTCGTGATCGAGAAGTCTCTTCACCCTCTATGGGTGACTGTGTGATGTGCAATATCCAGTCACGGAATGACTGGTGCGATATTTCTTGATGGCACAGTGACTAACGAACGGTACCTGATGGTTTTGGAAGATGATTTCATCCCCATTATCTAACGTGACCCTGATTTCGATAACATGTGGTTCATACAAGACGGAGCTCGACCCCATCGAAGCAGAAGAGTGTTTGATGTCCTGAACTCTGGGAACCGCATTCTGGCTCTGGGGTACCCAGAGGCCACTGGCATCGGCCTCCCCGCCATATTCTCCGGATCTGAACACATGCCACTCCTTTTTGTAGGGCTATATTAAAGACAAGGTGTACAGCAATAACTCCAAAAGCGGTACGGAGTCGAAAACTACCTGGCAGTGAACAAAAGCACGGTAAGTCGTTGGCTGAGGCGTCTGTCACCAACGAAACAGGGTCGCGCAAACCTGTCCGATCTGCTGCCTGCCGGCAGGCTGCGCACAGCTGTGACTCCGGCAATGTTGGAACGTGCAGACCTTCTCATTTGAGGTGATGACGGATCACCATCAAACACCTCGCTGCTCAACTGCACGTTTCTGTCGTTAGTGCTGACACATTCGTCCGTCAGTTGGGATACTTAAGGCTGTGTTGCCACTGGACTTCCTCTCTGTCTAACAGAAGATCATAAATAGCAACGAAGGGCTATCTGTGCTTAATTACTTGCGCATTAAGAAGCTGATCGTCACAGACTATGAAACTTCGGTTCATCATTGCGAACCCAGAACAGCTGTTAGCATGAGTGACATAAAAGTAGATATCTTAGGTGTTGCGGAACAACTCAAATCACTTAAGAAGGGTCCAGTCCAGATGGTATACCAATCAGGTTCCTTTCAGAGTATATAGACACAATAGCGCCTTTCTTAGCAATCATGTACAACCACTCACTTGACGAAAGGTCTGTTCCTAAAGACTGGAAAGTAGCACAGGTCACACAAATATTCAAGAAAGGAAATAGGAGTAACCCATTGAATTACAAACCCATATCACTGACCTCAATTTGCAGTAGGTTTTGGAGCACATACTGTACTCGAACATTATGAATCACCTTGAAAAAAATGACTTAATGATACATTACCAACACGGATTCAGAAAACATCGTTCTTGTGCTACGCATTTATTGCCATGAAGTAATGAGTGCTGTTGACAAGGGATCTCAGATCGATTCTATATTCCTAGATTTCCAGAAGGCTTTTGATACCGTTCCTCACAAGCGACTATTAATCAAATTGTATGCATTTGTAGGATCGTCTCAGTTGTGTGACTTGATTCGTGATTTCCTCTCAGAGGTCACAGTTTGTAGTGATAGACGGTAAATCATCGAGTAGAACAGGAGTGATATCTGCCGTTCCTCAAGGTTGTGTCATAGGCCCTCTGCTGTTCCTGATTTACAGAAATGATCTAGGTGATAATCTAAGCAGTCTCCTTAGATTGTTTGCAGATGACGCTGTAATTTACCGTCTAGTAAAATTATCAGACGGTCAATTCCAACTACACAATGATCTAGAGATAATTTCTGTATGGCGCGTAAAGTGGCAATTGGCACTAAACAAAGAAAAGAGCGAGGTCATCCACATGGATACTAAAAGAAATCCGATAAATTTTGGGTATACGATAAATTGCACAAATCTAAGGGCTTTCAATTCGACTAAATACCTAGGAATTACAATTACGAGCAACGTAAATTGGAAAAACCACATAGATGACATTGTGGGGAAGGCGAAACAAAGACTGCGCTTTGCTGGCAGAGCACTTAGAAGGTGCGACAAACCCACTAAAGAGACAGCCTACATTACACTTGTCTGTCCTCTGCTCGAATATTGTTGCGCGATGTGGGATCCTTACCAGGTAGGATTGACGGAGGACGTGCAAAGAAGGGCAGCTCGTTTCGTGTTATCGCGCAATAGGGGTGTCACTGATACGATACGCGAGTTGGGGTGGCAGTCACTGAAACAAAGGCGGTTTTCTATTTACGAAAATTCAATAACCAACTTTCTCTTCCGAATGCGAAAATATTTTGTTGACAGCCACCTACGTAGGGAGAAATGATCATCATAATAAAATAAGAGAATTCAGAGCTCGAACGGACAGATTTAGGTGTTCCTTTTTCCCACGCGCCGTTCGAGAGTGGAATGGTAGAGAAGTAGTATGAAAATGGTTCGATGAACCCTCTGCCAGGCACTTAAGCGTGAATTGTTGAGAAACCATGTAGATGTAGATGAACCGGAAATAAAACGGCAACCCATGGAGTGGCCCCACACCACCTTCCACCGAATAAGAAGTTCAAACCGGCACCCTCAGCCTGTGAAGTTATGGCGACGGTGTTCCGGGTGTCTGAAAGGGTTATTCTGTTTGATGTCCCTCCTAATAGTGCAACGATCAACTCGGAAGTATATGGCGCTACCCTCAGGAATATGAAGAAACGACTTCAGCGTGTTCCTTGCCCCAAAAATGCAAACGAATTTCACATTCTCCATGACAATGTAAAACCTCACACAAGTCTGCGCACCCGAAAAGAGCTCATAGAGCTTCATCGGACCGTTCGTGCTCATCCACCCTACAGCCCGCATCTCGACCCTTTTGACCTCCATCTATTTGGCCCAGTAAAGGATGCACTCCACGGGAAGCAGTACGTGGATGGTGGAGAGGTTATTGATGTAGCAAGACATTGGCTCTGATGTCGACCAGCAGAGTGGTATCATGTGAGCACACAGGCCCTCCCATTAATATGGAGTAAGGCCGTCTCATTGTACAGAGATTACATTGAAAAATGTTTTGTAGCCAAAAGAGTGGGGAATAATATGGTGTTTTGGAATACTGAATACAACCAACCTGCTTTAAAAAATGAGTTCCATTACTTGCTAAACGACCCTCTTAGTTTAATTTAATCCATAAGACAACATTCGCCTTTAAAAATCCTCATATCAGAATGCAGGCTGTGACACTGTAAAATTTACATAAATACATTTCACAGCACTAGTCGTGCTTAGTAATATACAAACTTTTTTAAAGTAGCACATCCAGAAAGAATGGCCGGAACGAAACCTAACCCCGAGGATGCCTAGAGCACTTTATCAATTCATTACAACTAGTCCTTTGTTTTGTTCAAGCTATTTGTTAAACAATGCTTCAAACTGACAATAAATAACGCTAGAAACTTGTGGTAATACTGACATCAGACTACAAGATGATCGAAAATAAATTTTTTGAATTGTAGACGCACCACAAATAAATAACATAGAATTATCTGGATTTCATCCGCGCCGGTAGCTGAGTGCTAGCCGGCACGGTAACTCAGCGTGTTCGGTCAGAGGGTTAGCTGTCCTCTGTAGTAAAAAAACTGAGTTAATGGATCAACGACGAACTGAAACGGTGTCTTGCGACGTCCGCCCCGAGCACATACAACGAACAAAATGAGATTAAAAAAAAAGGGGGAAGCGCGACAGAATGTCAATTCTAAGGCTCCGGGTTCGATTTCCGGCTGTGTCGGAGATTTTTTTCTCCGCTCAGGAACTAGTTGTTGTGTTGTCCTAACCATCATCATTTCATCCCCATCAACGCGCAAATCGCCGAAGTGGCGTCAAATCGAAGAAAAAAGGTTTACTCCAAGGGAGGCCCTAGTCACTCGACATTTACATTTTTTTTTGCATCTGGATTTCGAATCTACATCATCAGTATTTGCAGACATTGACTTCCTCAATCCGTCTTTAATTACCTCGTTGTCGACGGGACGTTAAACACTAATCTCCTCTTCCTCCTCCTGCCTTGCTCAAAATAGTTTTATTGCTTACTCGAAACTATCGGCCAGCTATTTGTCTAACCTTGAAATGAGGTTGCAGTAAGCCGTGCAGTTTGGCGTACGGAGACACAGGCGTCCGCTCGGGGCCTTCAGAACGGGGTCGCTTCGCTGACTTCTTCTGGACCACTTTCTTGCGTTTCGGTGTAGGCACTTCCAACAAATTCCATCCGTACATGTGGCCATCAAGAGAACACGATAAGAACTGCAGTGTTGGTGAACTTGGTGGAACTTTTTCCAGAACTCCATCTCGACATACCTGGAGAAAATATAAACAATATTTGTGAGAGGTTTTGCTCTGAACGCAAAATCTAGCTGTCCAAAATTACTATCAGGTTTCTGAACGGCGTGATAGGGGCTTTGTAAAAATTAATGTTTTTGTAAAACAGACTGATCTGCTAGTGAAACTTCCTGGCAGATTAAAACTGTTTGCCGGCGTGAGACTCGAACTCAGCACCTTTGTCTTTCGGTGGCAAGTGCTCTATCAGCTAAATTACCCAACCGCCACTCGCGGCCCGTCCTTACAGCTTTGCTCCCGGCAGTACCTCGTCTCATAACTTCCCAAATGTGTGAGGACGCGTCGCCAATCGTTCTTGGGTAGCTGAGTTGGTAGAGCACTGGCCCACGAAAGGCAAAGGACCTGAGTTCGAGACTCGGTGCGACACGCAGTTTTAATCACCCGGGAAGTTTCAGATCAGCGCACAATCCAGTGCAGAGTGGAAGTCTCATTCTGATCTTCTAGCGTTCATTAACGACTCCCTAAACGTGGGCACCATTTTGCTACATGTATCCAACAACGATGCCTTAAAAAACCTACCAGGTTGCACCATGCATTGAGGGAAGAGATACGGTAGAACTTGGCATCCGAACTTGAGTCTGAATGTAATGGAATGAGACTATTAGACTTTTCCTTTGGAACTATTGCCCCCAAAACTGTAAGGCATACATTTACAGTGGTCGATAACTTGTAATCTGTGGGGCACACAGTACACGTTAAAGACTGTACTATGGTAAGTAAGCGGGGTTCACCTTATGAGAAAGGATTTTTGTATAGATATCGACCGCGTGTACCTGAATGGTGGCAAATCAGACTTACACCAACTCTGTAATAACAATGATCCGTCAAGCAAGTTCGAAATGCAATTACACGTCAGGATGGACCAAAAGCAACACTGAAGGTGCTACCAATTTGATAATAATGCGGCCGCCAGCCTAATTAGGCATTAACTGAGTTTCTTCCCTGTACAAGTTGGTGTATATTCATGCAAAACAACAAGTAGTAAGACTGCATAATATAGTAAAATTTTAGAACCAGAAAATCTACTGAATTGATAGTTTCACGTTCTGTACTGATATGGAAAACCCATGAATACATAACACTACACTATAATTTATACTACAATACTTTTTACTGTCTATTAATGTAATTAAAATCGGGCATAGGTTACCCTAGAAATAGCACTTTCGTGCCATAAACAAAATGTCAATTTTGATAAAGATAAAATAATGATAAATTTTGACTTTTGTATTGACTTTAACTTTTGCTGGTCAAACCAATTTAGAACACTTCAGAATTGAAATGAATAAAAAAAAAGGGGGGGGGGGGGAACTCTGAAACTGTTATGATAGCTGTATTAAAAAAAATGATTACTGACTTTATTATGCGTTCAAGATTTCCAGTATATAAGTTACTACTCTTTTCATCTTATTTACTGCTCATTGAAATACCTTTATATCTGTCTCGAAATAATAAACTTCATTACTATATCAATATTAAAGTTATCTTTCAACTCCGTTAGACCTTCGTTATTCATTTACTGGTTCACTAACAAAACATTTCTTTAAACACCATTCTTACATAGCTAGTTCTGCAAATAATTATTATTAACACAAATTTTAATTTTCATTTTGGGACACTCGGATTGCACAACATTTGGAAAGGACCCTGTCTAGGTTAGTTGTGAGGATAATTAAATTATGGGAAAGTTCTGGTAAAATTTAGGTTATTATTGCACAGTTCAGTCTCTGATGCATACGAATACAGTACTAAAAGTTTCAACCTGCTAGTATCGCTGCGGCGGTTGGCGGAAGGCGAGATGGCGAGGCACAGAGCACACGTACAAACAAAGCTATGGCTCTTGATGTATCGGCACTTTAATTCTTCTTTGCGTCGTAATACTGTTCCATTTAGTGCCTATGAAATTTTGCCATGCTGTGGAGGCGCTGGAACGGCATACCCGAGGCTCAGTGAAACTACGTCTTCCAGGAGAGCCTCCTCGCTCCAGAAGGTGTTGCTCAAACCAGCGCCAAACTCCAACTACTACTACTTAGCCCGTTGTGCAGAGCAGTGCCCGCGCGCATTTTCCCGCCCTCGCCTGCCATCCACCTTTTACCACTCCCTTACAGACAGGGTCTTCACCCGAGGTTTAGCATTCTACATATCCTAACACATTGCCTGCGTATGGACCAGACGCACAGTTACAATTTTAAACATCTTACAACAGTTTCAACATTTGTTACATTTCAATTCTATTACAACATTGCTTGACATTTGACATAAACATTAATATTCACATTGAAACTTATTTACAGTTTTCTTAACATAATGACATGAAACAAAAAAGAAATGAAATCAGAACATCAATTACACAAGTTTATCGAAAAATCAGAAGAAGAAAAATTACTTATATATACAATAGCACAGCGTCGTTGTTGTTACAAACTGCTTTAGAAAATCATATTCAGGCTGCATTAGCAACTTCTAAAACTTTGGGGGAGGACTCTTCACACGAAAAAAAGGAAGACATTATGATAAACATATGTCCAAAAACATATAGTTTATTAATGTTTAATGACAGTTCACGTCCAATACTTTTCGAGGCATATTGGAGCAACTAAGATTTTTGACCAATAACTAAAATTCATTTTGTTAGATAATCGAGCGATGCTGTCGATACAAGTCAGTCAGCTGATGGGCTTATTATATAACTGATGCCTGCAGCAGTTAAAGATTGGTCTGTGCTGATAACTGTAGGTGACTGGTCGCTCCACATGGATCTCGCAGTACTTTTTACAGGGGGTGTCTGCAACTTCATTCTGAGTACTCTTCCTCATTTACTGCAGAGTGTTCTCGCGTAAACGAATAAGAATGTGTTTTATATGTAATAGGGCTTCAGCACATAAGAGTTACGTTATTCGGGATGCACTAGATTATATCTGAGAATGCTCTGTGATGAGGGTCATAAGAGACCACGAAAATGAAACAAAGACCTGTTGCAGTACAGCAAATTCTAAAGTATCCTTGCAGTAGCTGTGCAGAATACCGTATCCTTTTATGGACCCAGCTGCTTTGTACGTTATGGATTCGACGAACACACAGAAAGAAAAAAAACGAAAAAATAATTCATGTACAGTAATGAACGTTCGGGAATACATTTGCCGAGGTAATATATATTAATAACCGGTTAACAGCCAGGATGTCGAATTCAAGCATTCAAACGTGCATGCATGCTGTTGTACAGGTGCCGGAAGTTAGTTTGTGAGATAGTATTCCATGCATGTTGAACTTGGTCGATCAGTACAAGAATGGTTAATGCTATTTGTGGATGACAGTGGAGGTGCCTCATAATTTCCCATATGTGCTCGATTGGAGACCGATCTGGTGATCGAGCAGCAACATATGGACACTCTGTAGAGCACGCTGGGTTGCAACAGCGGGATGTGGACAAGCGTTATCCTGTTGGAAAACACAGCCTGGAATGATGTTAATGAATGGCAGCACAATAGGACGAATTAGCAGATTGACGTACAATTTTGCAGTCAGGTGCGTGGGATAACCAGGAGAGTGTTCCTGCTGTCATACGAAATCGCACCCCAGACCATAACTCCAGGTGTAGGTCCAGTGTGTCTAGCGTGCAGACTGGCTGGTTGCAGGCGCTCAACTAGCCTCATCCCAATCAGCGCACGGCCGTCACTGGCACCGAGACAGAACCAGCTTTCGTCAGAAAACACAATAGACTTCCTCCCTGTTCCCCAATGGGCTCTCGCGTGACACCACTGAAGTCGCAAATGGCGATGGTTTGGGACCAGCGGAATGCACCCTACAGAGCGTCTGGCTCGGAGCTGTCCTTGAAGTAACCGATTTGCAGAAGTTCGTTGTCTCACTGTGGTGCCAACTGCTGTTTAAATTGGTGCTGCAAACGCAGAACGATATGCAAGAGGCATACGCCGAACTTGATGGTTTTCTTTCTTGGTAGTGCCACGTGGCCGTCCGAAGCCCGGTCTCCTTGAGACCGTAAATTCTCGTGACCACCGCTATCAGCATTCATATACAGTAGCTACATTCCTGCCAAGTATTTCTGCAGTATCACAGAACAAACATCCAGCTTCTCGTAGTCCTGTTACACGATCTTTTTCAAACTCAGTGAGGTGCCGATAATGGCCTCTTTGTCGCCTTATAGTTATTCTTGACTGACATTAACTTACCACATCAAATTTCAAAGGTAACTAACACTCAAGATCGTTATAGCGTGCATTTAAAGCAAACCTGGTTTATGTCCTCACAGTGGCGCTACTAGCGCGTGAGAATATCTCCAGGCCAAAGAGTTTATGGTTCGTATAACGGTTTTTCAGTAAGCTACAAAATCAAAAAATGGTTCAAATGGCTCTGAGCACTATGGGACTTAACATCTGTGCTCATCAGTCCCCTAGAACTTAGAACTACTTAAACCTAACTAACCTAAGGACATCACAACGCGATCCCGACTGCGCGCCTAGAACCGCTAGACCACCGCGGCCGGCGCTACAAAATCATTCGAGCGTACCACATTAGTACCGACAATGGACGGTAGTTGTGAACTGATTCTGGGAGAAACATTGGTGAGCCAAGTACGAGCGAGGGCTGAAGCGATTTGTAAAAGCGTGACAGGTAAATCTGTTTTCTCCAGTTGGCCCACGTACTGGTTGTATCTGCCTATTTTACTTTTTCCACGACCTTCACGATGAAGACGTATATTTGTTCGTCTGGTAACAGCAGCTTAACTCATTTGAGAGGTCACCATTTCTGCATCTTGCAAAACGTTCACAGTGATGGTAACAATTTCAGCTTTCTAAAGACTTTCAAATTGCCTTGCACAATCACAATCGCCTTGCAGCCATCATCCGACAAAATTTATTTCGTGCATGACACTACTGTATCACATTCGATTGCTTCCAGTTTAATGAGTCTCCTGTTGAGCACAACAGATCCGTCTACTGTGTGATATCTTGCAGTCCTGTTGCTTGACCACACCATTTTCCAATGCATGCAGAAATATAGCAGCAGAGTATGTGGAAATCTCTCTACTCCCTGACGATTGTCAAACAAACTAAATTAATCTATACATACGTCTTCAGATTATTAGACTCAACACAATTTGTCTACCACTTGTCGAGTATTTTGTCGTTTGACGATAACATGCATCCCTAGAAGCCGTACTACATGTTGTTTCTCTGAAATTTCTCTGCGGTTGTCATTGAGTAATGTCATTAAGCAACTGACTGGAGCACCGTTTTTTAGCAGTGGTAAGTTTTCCTCTAAACCGGAAGAAGTGATATCAGTCAAAGATAATTTTTTTAACTTCAGATGTAATGTATTTTCACATTTTCATTCCTTAATTTTATCATATTGATAACTTTGTTAGTTTTGTGTACAGGAAGCAGATCAGCATTTGCTCCTGAGTTTTCAGTTTTGAGTATGACGAAAGACATTGCACCTAGAAAAGTTGATAGTGTTTCCCTTGCACAATCACAATCGCCTTGCAAATATGCAAATAAGGAATATGAATTTTTTTGTTTTGTTTTTAGAAAACTGTGAGCAGCCTCAAAATTTCGTTATACGGATGTGGTAAATGCCAAATTAAACGTTTCCCATTGGACAACGAGAAAGCTTCTGAAAATGTCCACAAAAAACCGAAAGCTCACATCCACTGAAGTCTTATCACCACATGAATTACCCGTGTCGTTGTGCCAGTCGTAGCCATTAGGAGGAGATTATTCTAAGATGATTTAAAAGAGCTTGTTGTCCAAGGAAATGCCAGATCACCACAGCAATGAAAAGTAATACACCACAAGGCCAAAGCACTTGAGGAATACAATGTGGATGGCATAGTGTGTTACCTAATTAAAACTAATTGAGAAAACATTTTTTTTTACTGTTTATTATGATAATCTGTTAACACTCACGAAGTTTCCATTTTACGATGGGCTTTTAGAGGACTTCACCATTCATTGATCTGACTACAAATTTTGTGTTTATGACCAAGGTTTACTTCAGTGATGAATCTGTGTTTACTATAATGGAGGAAAACAGCCTGTACATCCAGAGAATACCAGAAGTATTCATGGCAGGGTGTGAAACATGTAGTTCATGTCTGCTAAAGCAACCGGCAGGCTGCACGTTGTTAAAACTGCAATGCAGCATCAAAAGTACAAATAAAATCTGCAAAACCAGCTGTTACCACAAATAAATGAGTGGTTTTCGATTCCTGATGTAATTTTTATGCTTGACAGTGCACCACGCCATGAAAGAAAGACTGTATCCAGATTATTGAAACAAAAATGACTAGAAGTTTTACTGTGCTCTGGGAACAGTTGTGACATGAACTCCACAGAATAACCTATGGGCAGTCGTAAAGAAAAAATCAAGACAGGAAGACTTGAAAAAAAAAAAAAACTAGATAACATATGTGATAACGAAATTTCGGTAAGAAAATCTTATAAAGGTTTAGTAAGGAGTATGCCAGGAAGGATAAGGAAATGCCCATTAAGCCTTAATTGTGTCATTTCTAACGGAAAATGGAAATGAATTCCCATTCTTCTTGACTGATCGTAGGGGAAATATGCGGGAGATCCGCACCGCCGTACTAGGGAGGTGGTTTGCCGTTGTCTTCCTCCGACCGTAATGCGTATGAATGATGACACAACAACACCCAGTCATCTCGCGGCAAATGAAAATCCCTGACCCCGCCGGGGATTGAACTCGAGACGCCAGACTCGGGAAGCGAGGACGCTACACTGAGACCACGAGCGATAAATAATTTGCTGCAGAATCCTTGAACATATTCTCAGTTCGAACATAATAAACTTTCTTGATACTGAGGATGTGTTCTTTGCACCGTTATATATATATATATATATATATATATATATATATTACCACTCATCAATTTCAATACATCCAGTAAATGACATCTAGACATCTAATTCTCTATAGGAGGAGGAGGAGGAGGATCTTAGTGTTTAACGTCCCGTCGACAACGGGGTCATTAGAGACGGAGCGCAAGCTCGGGTGAGGGAAGGATGGGAAAGGAAATCGGCCGTGCCCTTTCAAAGGAACCATCCCGGCATTTGCCTGAAGTGATTTAGGGAAATCACGGAAAACCTAAATCAGGATGGCCGGAGACGGGGTTGAACCGTCGTCCTAATTCTCTATAGATAAGGTCTAATACCATGAGTCCGGTTGAGGAAGCATAGGAATAGTGCAACAGTTCTACATATGTCATAATATTTTTTGTGGTCATCGAGATACAGCAGTATCCAACAAACAATGTTCTGTATATAAACGTTATGTACCTATCTGATATGTTGGTTTACCTATTTACCGACGGACGCCGCATTTGGTGCACCTGTGTTGTTCCCTGTAGTGATGTCCGCAGCGAACGGCAAGCATTGCTACGATACATAACATGTGGTTCCTGCACGTCAGTTCCTTTGTGACATTGAAGTGTGCACATTGCTAGTATGGCTCCACTAGTGGAGATATCCATAGAAAAACATGCTGCAATTGTAGTTAAACAGGTTTATCTATTCGCCAAATTGCGAAACATTGTGTCTATAGGGGGAGTGCAGTACACCCTTCACCGCCAAAAGACAACAGGCAGCGACAAGGACATACGACGACCAGGACGACCTCATAAAACAACTAAAAGTGATGATAAAGGATGTGTTACAGCAAGAAACCCCCTTCTAAGGCCCATAAATAAACAGAAGAGACTTGAATGGTTGGTTGGTTTGGGGAAGGAGACCAGACACCGTGGTCATCGGTCTCATCGGATTACGGAAGGATGTCGGCCGTGCCCTTTCAGAGGAACCATCCCGGCATTTGCCTGGATAGATTTAGGGAAATCACGGAAAACCTAAATCAGGATGGCCGGACGCGGGATTGAACCGTCGTCCTCCCGAATGCGAGTCCAGTGTCTAACCACTGCGCCACCTCGCTCGGTCAGACTTGAATGGTATAGAAAACATCGTAATTGAACATCGGAAGAGTGGACGAATGTGTTATTCACCGACGAATCGAAGTTCGATATTTGTAACCAAACGGAGAATATTTGTTCGCCGATTTGGAGGGGAAAGAGTAGCCCAGCAGTGTGTTCCGCCTACAGTTAATCACGGTGGAGGTTCTATTATGGCGGCTGATCCCGGTGGAGGTTCGAGTCCTCCCTCGGGCATGGGTGTATGTGTTTGTCCTTAGGATAATTTAGGGTGAGTAGTGTATAAGCTTAGGGACTGATGACCTTAGCAGTTAAGTCCCATACGATTTCACCCACATTTGAACATTTGTTCTATTATGGTTTAGCGATGTTTTGCCGGAGATAGAGCTGGCGACATTGTGAAACATAAGGATGTACGGATCAGAAGCAATACCTACGCATACTTCAGTATCATGCAATACGAAGTGGAAAGGGTTCACCTTACAACAGGATAATTACCCAAAACATCGGTCGGCATACTGTACGAACTACAGTGCATCAAAGGAAAAACAGAAAATACTGAATGATATGGTATGGCCGTCCCAAAGTCCCGATTGCATTCCCACTGAAATGGTCTGGATGAAGTGGACAGACGTATCAGGGAAGCTAATATATCCAGCAAGGAACATCTCTGGAATATTGTTAAGGATGTGTGGAATCTGGAATCATCTAGATTAACGATACCTAAAAAACTGATTGACTGCATGCCTTGAGGTTGTGAGGCAGTCATAAATCCAAAGGAAGATACTTTAATGAAAGTAAAATATAACGACTGTGATTGTATTGGAAGTTAATGTAATTATATTTTGTGAGGAATAACGTTTGATTTGTGTTGTAAATCTGAAACACCAGGGTACATATTCTCGTTTGTCATGCCTATGTATACTGCATCAGAACTTTGACATTGAAGTTTGTATGCTCCTGATCCCTGGAATTTAACACTTTTGATTGTTGATTGGCTGAAGTTTGGAGAGTGCGTACAGTTTTTTATGCTATATGGAGGCCCTGTTGCTTTGGCATGTCTGCCACTCCGTGTGTTACTTTATGTAATTAAGTCATAGTGTAGGAAGTGCTTTGTTTCTGTGTGGTGTTGCCATTGTGTATGTGTGTACATGTGGGTTTGGGACTTGTGAGTTTTCCTAAATTCTGGATACGTTGGATGTGTTGTATTTGTTTTGTATTTGTGTTTGAATATTTTGACCGAATCTCTGAACTACATACACTGGTCAACCAGAACAATTATAACCCGCGACCTACTATCGATATAAAGCCGTTCAGGCGATAGCAGCGCCACCTGTACAGGAATGACTGTTAGTCAGACACAGTCGCGGTGCATGTATTATCAGTGAGCGTGCTGTCCGTGTGTAGAATGGGGAAGGCGCGCGATCTATCTGAGTGTGACAGAGATTGTGACGGCCCGAAAGCTCAGCAACAGCAATTCGAAAGTTGCACGATTTGGGTGTTCGAGGAGTGCTGTGATGAGTGTCTTCAGCATGTGGCGAAACCAAAGTGAGACCACATCCAGACATAATGGGGCTGGGCGGCCACCCCTCATTATATACACTCCTGGAAATTGAAATAAGAACACCGTGAATTCATTGTCCCAGGAAGGGGAAACTTTATTGACACATTCCTGGGGTCAGATACATCACATGATCACACTGACAGAACCACAGGCACATAGGCACAGGCAACAGAGCATGCACAATGTCGGCACTAGTACAGTATATATCCACCTTTCGTAGCAATGCAGGCTGCTATTCTCCCATGGAGACGATCGTAGAGATGCTGGATGTAGTCCTGTGGAACGGCTTGCAATGCCATTTCCACCTGGCGCCTCAGTTGGACCAGCGTTCGTGCTGGACGTGCAGACCGCGTGAGACGACGCTTCATCCAGTCCCAAACATGCTCAATGGGGGACAGATCCGGAGATCTTGCTGGCCAGGGTAGTTGACTTACACCTTCTAGAGCACGTTGGGTGGCACGGGATACATGCGGACGTGCATTGTCCTGTTGGAACAGCAAGTTCCGTTGTCGGTCTAGGAATGGTAGAACGATGGGTTCGATGACGGTTTGGATGTACCGTGCACTATTCAGTGTCCCCTCGACGATCACCAGAGGTGTACGGCCAGTGTAGGAGATCGCTCCCCACACCATGATGCCGGGTGTTGGCCCTGTGTGCCTCGGTCGTATGCAGTCCTGATTGTGGCGCTCACCTGCACGGCGCCAAACACGCATACGACCATCATTGGCACCAAGGCAGAAGCGACTCTCATCGCTGAAGACGACACGTCTCCATTCGTCCCTCCATTCACGCCTGTCGCGACACCACTGGAGGCGGGCTGCACGATGTTGGGGCGTGAGCGGAAGACGGCCTAACGGTGTGCGGGACCGTAGCCCAGCTTCATGGAGACGGTTGCGAATGGTCCTCGCCGATACCCCAGGAGCAACAGTGTCCCTAATTTGCTGGGAAGTGGCGGTGCGGTCCCCTACGGCACTGCGTAGGATCCTACGGTCTTGGCGTGCATCCGTGCGTCGCTGCGGTCCGGTCCCAGGTCGACGGGCAAGTGCACCTTCCGCCGACCACTGGCGACAACATCGATGTACTGTGGAGACCTCCCGCCCCACGTGTTGAGCAATTCGGCGGTACGTCCACCCGGCCTCCCGCATGCCCACTATACGCCCTCGCTCAAAGTCCGTCAACTGCACATACGGTTCACGTCCACGCTGTCGCGGCATGCTACCAGTGTTAAAGACTGCGATGGAGCTCCGTATGCCACGGCAAACTGGCTGACACTGACGGCGGCGGTGCACAAATGCTGCGCAGCTAGCGCCATTCGACGGCCAACAGCGCGGTTCCTGGTGTGTCCGCTGTGCCATGCGTGTGATCATTGCTTGTACAGCCCTCTCGCAGTGTCCGGAGCAAGTATGGTGGGTCTGTCACACCGGTGTTAATGTGTTCTTTTTTCCATTTCCAGGAGTGTACGTCGGACTTCGTAGGCTGTGCAGAGAGACAAAACAGGACAGGTGCCAAGCTGTGGTGGAACTAACATCAGACTTTATGTTGGGCAGAGTACAAGTGTGTCTGAACACAACGTGCGCCAAACATTCTTAACGGTTTGCCCCCACAGCTGACAACTCACGCATGTGCCAATGTTAACACCACGACATTGACAACTATAACTGAAATGGGCGCATGACCGTCGACACTGGATGTTGGCGCAGTGGCAGAGCGTCGCGTGGTCTGATGAATCCCGATACCTTCTTCATCATGTCGATGGAGAGCTCGAATCCGTCGTCTTCCGGGACAGCAGCTCCTTCATATTGTACTGCAGGACGGAGACAAGCTGGCTGCGTCTCCCTTACGGTCTGCGGAACATTCACGTTGGTATCCACGAGTCCATTACAGGTTGCAGACCACTTACACCCCTTCATGACGACCATGTTTCCCGACGGCAGTGGTCCAAATGGCTGTAAGGACTATGAGACTTAACATTTAAGGTCATCAGTCCCCTAGACTTAGAACTACTTAAACCTAACTAACCTAAAGACATCGCACACATCCATGCCCGATGCAGGATTCGAACCTGCTACCATAGCAGCAGCGCGGTTACGGCAGTGGAATTTTTCAGCAAGATAATGCGCCATTTCGCGAGTCCAGTAGTGTAATGGAGTGGTTCTAGGAACACAATGGCGAGTTCCAATTTATATACAGGCTCCCCAACTCGCCAGATCTGAATCAGACCGAACACATCTGGGACGTGACTGAACATGGCGTTAGAGCTCATCGCCCTTCATCCGGTATTCACGTGAATTAGGTGACTTGACTGTAGAGACGTGGTGCCCACTCCCTCCAGCGACCTACGAAGGCGTCATTGCTTCCATGCCATCATGCATCTCCGCTGTTATCCGAGCCAAAGATGGACATACTGGCTATTAGGTAGGTGGTCATAATGTTCTAACTGATCAGTGTGTATGTTATACCCAGTGTTCCTAGCTGTTTTGTATGATGGTGTTCATCTATTTTCCTAATTTCTCTTGTTGAGTGGAATCCTGTTTATTTTATATAACATGTGTCTTAGAGCAGCTAACGTCCGCTTGTGAAGATGATTGGAAGTGGAAAGTATTATTGTGTCTATGACTGTTGGTTTTCAGTAAATTTGAAAATAATATTTGAAATTTTCCTTTGTTACTATTATGTAAAGAACTTGTATGTGTGCTTCTTTTTTTAAAGTGTGAACTTTATGTTCCAATATGCTTTGTTGACTTCTGTCTGGGGTTCATCTGTTTTTTTTTTTTTTTTTTTTTTCATTTGGGTCATCTACCAGACAAATAATGTCATCCATATATCTGTGCCAATATATGATTTTAAATAATTTCATCAGCGATCATCTTCTCAAATATCTGGTGTTATAAATGACTGATAAAAATGTTGCCTAAGGTTCCTGATACTAGGGATAGCATAAGTAGCCCATTGCTATGCAGATAATATACATTCTCAAACTGGAAGTGGTTTTGTTCAGTAATCAGTTTCAGTATTCTTGTTATTCTGTTACTGCTTTTGTAATGACATTACTATGGGATAAGAGATTTTGTTCTTTGATTTCTATTGTTCCTGTAATAGGAATAGAAACGTACACGTTTTCTATGTTCAATGAAACAAGTGATGGTGTGCCTTTACGTTTTGGGTGTGTTCTATTAGATCTCTTGTGTTTATAATTGTTCTATCCATTTCCGTTTTATACTGATTTTCGATTATTTTTTGGAGATGTTTTTCCATGTCGTGTGCCGATATTTTCCTGAAATTTGTAACAAGGCTCATTTGTACTATGCATTTGTGTAATTTTGGTTGGTTGCGGAGAGATTGTACTTGTGTGTTCGTCTGTGTTATACAGATTTTCTGTTATTATCGGTAATATATGTTCGATGTTTTTAAGCACTTTTTTTCACATTCGCCTGATATTGTGTGGTTGGATATGATTTCAGTGTCTGTATGGTGTTCAGATGCTGTGTATAACTGGAGAGAAAAGAAACTAAAAGAAGGTACCAGTCAGTTGATAAGACAAATTCTGAGACACCAAGGAATCGTCAGTTTATTAACAGAGGGGAGTATGGAGGATAAAAAATTGTGTAGGGATATCAAGAGATGAATAAAGTAAGCAGGTCAAGTGGATGAAGATTGCAGTGATTAGTTGAAAATCAAGAGGTTTGCTCAGGGTGTAGCATCATGTAGAGCTGCACCAAACTAGTCTCTGGACTGAAAACCACAGCAACAACGATAGAGGGCAAAGGAGTGCCAACAAACTTTCTTCCCATGAGTGGAATAGAAAGCAACGAAATTATTCTGGTACAGTGTTCCCTCTGTCACACATCTTAAGAAAGCTTGAAGAGCGCAAATGTATAGAAATATGTATTTTGTCAAATACATTGTATTACAAAGTGTTGCATATGCTTTGGAAATAAAGTATGTTTACTATCTATGGTAAGCAGTTGGAAAAAGTTTTTAGCCCGCGATATGGGTCCCCATATAAAAATCAACAATCAAAAGTGTTAATATCGCTTTAATGTGGTAAATTAGTAGGATATGCTTTCATCATGAGCAGCAACAGTAGTTATTTGACTTTCTCTGCTGGTTGAAGACCTTCATTAGACCTTTACATACATTACGTCTTAAGTGATTAGTACTCAAGCTGCTCTAATTTAAACTAGGTTTTGTCTCCACCTATGCTTCTTTTTCGGAATCCAGTATCTACCACTCATTTTCTTGTGTACATATTTCACACACCTCCATTCCATTTTCATTACAACCACAAATACATCTTCCACTTTACTTTGTTCCCTGATCCATTTGATTCTTTTCCTGACCCTCCTAGTAACTCTCATCATGCAGCTATCCATTGCTCCCTGAACAATCCTTAGTAATAGAATGGTTTTCGCACTGTAAGTCCATGTCTCACTGCATGTAAGTCAGAACTGATAGTTGTTGCTGTGGTCTTCTGTTTGAAGACTGGTTTGATGCAGCTCTCCGTGCTAGTCTATCCTGTCCTAACTACTGCAACCATCATCCGCTGGAACCTGCTTACCATATTCGTCTCTTGGCCTCCTCATATAATTTTTACCCTTCCCCCGACTTTCCTTCCATTACGAAACTAACGATTGCTTCATGTCTCATGACGTGTTTTATCAACTGAGTCCCTCTTTTAATCAGGTTGTACCATACCTTCCTTTATTTCCCTACTTCGATTCAGCACCTCCTCTTATTCGGTCTACCTATTTGATTTTCAATATTATTCTGTAGCACCACATTCAACAAGCTTCTATTCTTATCTTGTCTGAATGTTTTTCGTCCATGATTCACTTCTGAACAAGGCTCCAATGCATACAAATATCATTAGAAAAGACTTCCTAAAACTTGAATTAATGTTAGATATTAACAAATTTCTCTTTTTCAGAAACTCTTTTCTCGCTGTTGTCAGTCCGCATTTTATTTGCTCTCTACTTCAACCAACATCAGTTATTTTTCTGCCCAAACAGAAAGCTTCATCGACTACTTTTGGCTGGCTCTGAGTACTATGGTACTTAACTTCTGAGGTCATCAGTCCCCTAGAACATAGAACTACTTAAACCTAACTAACCTAAGAACATCACACACATCCATGCCCGAGGCAGGATTCGAACCTGCGACCGTAGTGGTCGCGCGGCTCCAGACTGAAGCGCCTACAACCACTCGGCCACACCGGCCGGCCGACTACTTTTAGTGTCTCGTTTCTTAGTCTAGTTCCCTCAGGAAGACTTGACTTAATGCGACTACATTTCATTACCATTGTTTTGTTTAATTTCGTCTTATAACCTCTTTTCAAACACTACCCATTCGTTCAACTTCTCTTGCTAGTAATTTGACGTATCAGACAATTACAACGTCATCAGCAAACAGCAAAATTTTTGTTTCTCCCCCCTAAAGTTCAATTCCCTTTCTAAATTTATCCTTGGTGTCCTTCACTGCTTGCTCAATGTACAGACCGAATAAAACCGGGGAGAGGTTATGCGCTTGCCTATAATCCGTTCACCGTAAGAATAAACCTGATGTAAACAAACACAAACGCAATGATTGGTGAGAAGCTGTAGCACACGTACACTGGTGTTGTTAAGCTCTTGGAAGTAGGCCCTACTTATGTATTAGATATCTTATTACGGTACTAAGATACGTTAAATGAAACTTTAAGATATTAAAATGTATTAACAGCCATCAACGTATTTCTTAATCACGCTTTAGATACGAAATTTTTATTTCAAAAATCGTGTGCAGTCACAGCCTTTGCATCTTTGTGCTCTGATTGTCGCATTGTTAATGCTCAGTATGAAAATGGCTGAGTGTGCTTTCTGATCCATAGTGAAACACACATGTGGAACACGGTTAAGTGCCGAGAAATAAGCTGTTCTTGATGTTTTTCATAAATTTACGGAGACAATCGGCTTTGAAGTCTTCCCAGCGTTCCACTAAACCCGCATACATTTCACGTCTAGCGTACTCGCTTTGACGGTACACATACTGAAATTGGATCGATACAGAGAAGATTAGCATGGCCCCTGCGCAATGATGACACGCAAAATCGTGAAGCGCTCCACATTTTTTTTTTTTATTTCAGCCGGCACGGTAGCTCATCGTGTTCGGGCTGCGGGCTCTCTGTAAGAAAAAAAACTGTCAAGAAATCTACGATCAACTTGAACGGATGTCTTGTGACGTCCGCCCAGACCAAACGCAATGAACTATATTGGAAAAAAAGCACAGCCGGTAGCGTAACAGACTGTGAACCTAATGCGGTTGTTCGTGCGTTGGATCAACTCATCCTACTATTATTTTTTTCTCGTTCAATTTCAAATACCTACATCTCGTAATTATGAAACTCATCATCATTTTTTATGAATAATACACGTGTTCTTCTTCGTAATTACGTACTGGACGCGAAATTCGTATCCATTTCAAATACATATTCTTAATTATCAATGTTTTATGGAAGACTGTTCATAAAAGTTATTTAAATTAAGAAAACATAACAATTTAATTTTTTAAGGCAAAAATAAGCCAAATCCTCTTTATTTGGACTGTGTCCATCGTTTTATACCACAGAGGTATAAAACATTAGGTGAAAACATGAAAAACAGTCATATTCACATCATTGAGCACATCATACAAATGCTGCATTTTTACGTTTGCTACTGTACCGCTACAATATGAACCCAACAGAACTGATCTGAAGCCAAGCTGCGGGATTCGGCCCGAGAAGTAACAAGACTGTTAAGCTGCCAGACGTACTGGAACTAACGCACACAGCTTTTCCACATGTCACTGCCGAACGCTGGCGGTATATAGAACGTCTCATAATAAAACAAGAAGAGAAAATGCTGCGCCTGGCTGGTTTCGTGGATTCTGTTTTTGGTAGGCTCGCTATCAATGTAGCAGGTGACTCTTCCAGAACTGAAATGTATTTCTCGGATTCGGATAAGGAAGGAGCTAAGAGATTACCAGAAGACTGACTAAGTTATACTTCGGTGGCTTCAATATTTAACTATAAGGTGAAATCCGTCAATACTCACTTACGTTACACACAGCTTGTGCAGAAAAATTGTGCCAGCTGATCACTACAGCCACCCGTTGTGGCCGAGAGGTTCTAGGCGCTTCAGTGAGGAACCGCGCTGCTGCTACGGTCGCAGGTTCGAATCCTGCCTCGGGCATGGATGTGTGCGATGTCCTTAGGTTAGTTAGGTTTAAGTAGTTCTAATTCTAGGGGACTGATGACCTCAGATGTTAAGTCCTATAGTACTTAGAGCAATTTTATCACTACAAGGCGCGTGATTACGGCAAAGAGTGCTTGCATTGGCCAGCGTCACTACACTTAGTATTGGCTTGCTAACTGAGCTTTTAACATTCAGATAGTTGCTTTCCTTTTCTCGAATTTCTCTTTCATTATCCTGTACTTTGTCGTATTCTTTCCATACTCATGCATGCTTGTAGAAGCCTTGCATTTCTCGGCTAGCCATTCCTGCTTTGCCACTTCGAGCTTTCTGTCAGTCTCATATTTTAGACGTCTGTTTTCCGTTTCGCCTACTACATTTATTGCATTTTTGTAGTTTCTCTATTCGTCACTTAGATTCAATGTATCATTCGTTATTCAAGGGTTTCTACTGGTCCTTTTCTTAATGTCTATTTAATCCTCTGCTGCCTTCACCATTTCGTCTCTCAAGGCTACTCATTTGGCATTTATCATATTCCGTTTCCCTGTTTCAGTCAATCGTTGCCTAACACTCCGCCTGAAACTCTCAACCTCTGGGTCATTCAATTTATCAAGATTCCATCTTCTTAATTTCTTACCATTCTGCAATTTCTTCAGTTATATTATGCAATTCATAAGCAATACGTTATGGTCAGAGTCCACATCTGTCCATGGAGATGTTTAGCAGTTTAAAATCTTGTTTCGAAATATCTGTCTCATCATCAAATAATCCTCTACAAACGTTTCGGTGTGCCGAGGTCTCTTCCATGTATACAACCTTCTTACACGATTCTTAAGCCACGTGTTAACAATGTGCTCGACGCAGATTTCTACTATGCAGTTTCCCTTTTCATTCCTTTCCTCCACGCCACGTTCTCCTGTTATTTTTCCTTCTCCTTTTCCTAGTATCTAATTCCCTCAACTAACTGAATTGTGTCTTTTATCTCATCATACATTCTTTCAGTCTCTTCATCATCTAGGGAGCCAGTAAGCATGTAAACTTTTACTACTCTGATAGGTGTTGGATTCATGTCTACTTTGGCTACGATAATGTGTTCATTATGCTCTTCGTATGAGCTTTCCTGCATTGCTATTTCCTTATTCATTATTAGACCTACTCCTGCATTACCCTTATTTGATGCCGGTCGGTGTGGCCGAGCGGTTCTAGGCGCTTTTGTCTGGAACAGCGCGACCGCTACGGTCGCAGGTTCGCATCTTGCCTCGGGCATAGATGTGTGTGATGTCCTTAGGTTAGTTAGGTTTAAGTAGTTCTAAGGGACTGGTGACCTCAGATGATAAGCCACATAGTGCTCAAAGCCATTTTGAACCTTATTTGGTATTTTATTGATTATCCTTAACTGACCTGAACGGAAGTCCTTTTCTTCCAGACACGGTTCTTCACTGATTCCCACTTATATAAATTCAACCTGTGCATTTCCCCTTTTAAATTCTTTAAAGTATCTGCCCAGTTAGCGGATGTAACATTCATCACTCCAATCCATGGAACGCCAGTTTTGTTTTCCTGAGGACCTTATCATCCTCCTGAATAGTCCCTTTGCGGAGATCCGAATTTGGGGATTATTTTTAATGCCAGAATATTTTACCATTATCATTAAGCCACTCACCTAGAGCTGTATATCGTTGGAAAATGTAACAGCTGATATTTCCACTTGCTTTCAGCCATTGGATAACCAACATAACAAGGACATGTTGGATCATGTTACCGCTATCCCCGCAGCTACTGAAAAGACTGCTGCCCCTCTTCAGGCACAACACTTGATGCAGGTAGAGTACATTGGTTATATATTTTCTCTGTCAGACATATCGTAAGCTTAGTTTATAAAACCATATTTAGTTTACATAAAGAATTCTAGGCCATACTTACTCTTATGTTTATTTCTTTTCCTGTTTATCCTGTTAAAGGGGGATGTAATGGATTTTGGTAAAAAAAAAAACGATTTTTCAAAAATATTATTTTCTTGATCTACACAGTTTAATCTATCCTGTGAGTGAATTTTATCGTGATAGCAGCTTTAGAAATGCCTTTAAATTGTTAAACTGATTAACTCTGCACTGGGCGGCCACTCCCACCTTTTCCGACATTTGGGAAACTGCCTGCTTCAGTGGAGTTTTTGTCAGTATGAAGGCTATTTTCTTTCGATGTCTTTGACTGACATCTATTTCTCTGGTTGACATCTATATCTTTGCCTGAAAACTTTCTTGGTTGTGGTTTATTTACGTTTTGACAACACTAACTCGTATTAGTAAGTGGAAGGTTGAATTCATTACGTGGAAGTCAAGATTTATGCATAATGGGGGGCGGAAAATCTGTGTTTATGAAACGAAGGTTTCGTGGATATCGGTTTACCAACAAAAAAGAGGAAGCGGCTCGAAATGTAGAACACATGCTCTCAGCTTCAGCATCGAAACTTGGGAGAGGAGAATTGTGCAGGTGCGTGAGTGATGTTGATATGGATTCCACTGGATTCAGACTTATGGATTTAGAGCTTCTCTGTCCGGCTATAAAGTTTTCATGTTTATGTGTTAGCTGTAAAAATACGGAATGCATGACTGTTGTTGATGAAAGAAGAATGGGAGTAGCTTGTGATTTTAAATTAATGTGTAATTCGCGTGGCTATAAATTTTCATTTTCCTCTTCCAAAAATACTGTTACTGGTACCTATGAAAGCAATTTTAGGTTAGCATATGCTCTGAGATGCCTTGGACAGGGCAGGGAAGGAGGTAATTTATTGTGTGGTTTTCTGAACATGCCTCCATCTTCTGCAAGGTTTGAAAACATAAATAAAGAAATGTCTGATGCTGTATGTGATAGTACCAAAGTTTCTATGAATAAAGCAGTGGAGGAATTTGTGGAAATAAAACAACAAGAAAAAGATCCTGGGATAGATATTCATGACAGTGAATCTCCTACAAATGTTACTGACGTGTGTGTATCTGTAGATGGGATCTGGATGAGAAGAGGTTACACATCTCTGTATGGAGTTGCATCTGTTATTGGTATTGATCCAGGTAAAGTTTTAGATGTAGAAATTATGTCTAAATACTGCCACCAGTGTGCAACTAGGAAAATGTCCAACAATGAAGACAGTGAAAAACTGTGGCAAGAAAAGCATGCAGTAGCATGCTCTAAAAATAATAGTGGCTCAAGTGGGAGCATGGAGGCTGCTGCAGTTGTGAGGATGTTCTCGAGATCTGAGGAACAGTATGGTGTTAGATATACTAAATACGTTGGTGATGAGGACTCCTCTTCGTTCAAAGCTGTAACAGATAAAAATCCATACACTGCAACAACAGAAAAGTTCGAATGTTTTAGCCACATCCAAAAGAGACTTGGTGATAGGCTTCTTCGCTTCCTGAAAAAGAAGAAAGGTGAAATACTCGAGGATGGGAAACCATCAGGAAGAAAATTCAGGCTTACTGTGAAGGAATATGCGAATACTGTCTGCAAAATGTGTCACGAAATACATAGTAAAGACATAATAAATTAGAACGTTATGCTGCATGCGGCAGTTTTGCTGCACGAACAGCGAAAATTTAGTGAGCGACAAACCTTTTTCCTTTCATTATTTTGTGGGGAAATTTGAAAATTTGTGGTAAGGTCTTATGGGACCATCTGCTGACGTCATCGGACCCTAAGCTTACGCAATACTTAATCTAACGTACGCTAAGGACAACACACACACCCATGCCCGAGGGAGAACTCGAACCTCCGACGGGGGCATCCGCACGGCTACTCCGTGAGGTCATGCTGTGGGGTCGTCAGCGTGAAAAAGTTTCGTAAAGGTCGTAAACTATGTGCTCTCATTCTCAAATACTGGTTGACTAAACGACGGGAATACGCGCGTCGTGGACTACACTGCTTTTTAACCCCCACCCCCTCTCCTTTGATAGGTGGGTGGATTTTACCCCCATAGTGATTCTGTCAATACAGTAATTGTGGACCAACTTTGGTTGAAATCGGTCCAGTTGTTTAGGAGAAGTTGTAGAACATGCATACATACGTAAATATACACGGAAGAGCTAAAAAAATTGGCACACCTGCCTAATATCGTGTAGCGCCCCGCGAGCAGGCAGAAGTGCCGCATGGCATGGTCTCGACTAATGTCTGAAGTTGTGGAGGAGAGAATAGACACCATGAATCCTGCAGGGCTGTCCATAAATCCGTAAAGCCGCGCGGGATTAGCCGAGCCGTCTCAGGCGCTGCAGTCATGGACTGTGCGGCTGGTCCCGGCGGAGGTTCGAGTTCTCCCTCGGGCATGGGTGTGTGTGTTTGTCCTTAGGATAATTTAGGTTAAGTAGTGTGTAAGCTGATGACCTTAGCAGTTAAGTTCCCTAAGATTTCACACACATTTTTGAAATCCGTAAGAGATGTGCTCAATAATGTTCATGTCTGGGGAATTTGGTGGCCAGCGGAAGTGTTTAAACTCAGAAGAGTGTTCCTCTGTAGCAATTCTGAAAGTGTGAGGTGTCGCATTGTCCTGCTGAAATTGCTCAATCCCGTCAGAATGCAGAATGGACACGAATGGATGCAGGTGATCAGACAGGATGCTTACGTACGTGTCACCTGTAAGAGTCGTATCTAGATGTATCACTCCAACTGCACACGCCCCACACCATTACAGAGTTTCCACCAGCTTGAACAGTCCCCTGATGACATGCAGGATACATGGACTCATGAGGTTGTCTCCATACCTTTAGACGTCCATCCGCTCAATAGAATTTGAAACGAGACTCGTCCAACTAGGTAACATGTCTCCAGTCATCAACAGTCCAATGTCGGTGTTGACGGGCCCAGGCGAGGCGTAAAGCTTTGTGTCGTGCAGTCATCAAGGGTACACGAGTGGGCCTTAAGCTCCGAAAGCACATATCGATGGTGTTTCGTTGAATGGTTCGTACGGTGACACTTGTTGATGGCCCAGCATTGAAATCTGCAGCAATATGCGGATGGATTGCACTTCTGTCACGTTGAACGATATTCTTCAGCCATCGGTGGTCCCGTTCTTGCAGGATCTTTTTCCGACCGTTTCAGTGTCGGAGATTTGATGTTTTACCGGATTCCTGATATTCACGGTACACTCGTGAAATGGTCGTACGGGAAAATCCCCACTTCATCGCCACCTCGGAGATGCTGTGTCCCATCTCTCGTGCGCCAACTATAACACCACGTTCAAACTCACTTAAATCTTGATATCCTAGCATTGTAGCAGCAGTAACTGATCTGACAACTCCGCCAGACACTTGATGTCTTATCTTATATAAGCGCAGTCGATCGCAGCGTCGTATTCTGCCTGTTAACATATCTTCGTATTTGAATAGCATGCCTATACCAGTTTCTTTGGCGCTTCAGCGTATATGTACATCCATTTTTATAATTTATGTGGATTTGGCAATTAACAAATGGTATGCACTACGATATTTAAACCATTAGTTGACAGACATAATAAACAGCAGCCAAGATACTAACTTAACACATTTGAGTTGACTTTTATTAACTAAATTCATAAATCAAAGAAGGACCACTGCTTAGATAACTAAATAGTGAACTGTGACCAAGCGTTTTATTTCCCTTCAAACAAGAAAATGTTAACACACGGATGTGGCTATGCACCGTCTGAAGACTGGAGGCGGGCGCTATCTCGTTTCGACTCCAGGTCATTCAGAGTCGGGTCTGCTAGGCGCTGGTTTGCTGCATGCATGACTGTAGCTGGTGACGGATACCTTTTGGCAGTACACAGATGATCTGTGCAGCGGACCTTTATGAGGTCTGCATAAATTAACTGTGGTTAGATGATGGTTATTATGACTGAAACATGTCACCACCAACAGAATGTAAGGAAATTGCTGTTTAAACTACTACTATTTATTCTTACGTATATAAAGTAAAAAACCACTTATGTTTCATGTTGGCAAAGTTTCGTGTTTAGAAATTCACTATTGGCGAGATATCGGACCCCTTTGAAATGAAAACTGGCATCAGAAAAGGTAATGGACTGTCTCCACTTCCTTTTAATTGTCTTGAAACAGATCATTCATGAATGCAGGAAGACACTGAGAGAGGAAGAGGAAATTGAAGAACGGTTCACACTAGGGCCCAAACTGAAAGGGGTGTACGTTGATTGTTTGGACTTTGCGGATAACCCAGCCACGTTTGCCAACAATTGTAAATGGTTCAAATGGCTCTGAGCACTATGGGACTTAACTTCTGAGGTCATCAGTCCCCTAGAACGTAGAACTACTTAAACCTAACTAACGTAAGGAGATCACACACATCCATGCCCGAGGCAGGATTCGAACCTGCGTCCATAGCGGTCGCGCGGTTCCAGACTGTAGCGCGTAAAACCGCGAGACTACTCCGGCCGGCTAACAATAGTTACCCAGCGATCAAAAAGCTTTGTCGACTGACGGAGACAGCTGTGAAAGTAGGATTACAGGCTTCCTTTGAGAAGACAAAATACATGGCCAACATGGGCGATGGACCAGAACAGATGATTTTAAACCAAAGAAAGATTAATCGTGTAAACAAATTCAGATAACCAGGACAGATAATCCAACAGAATGGCTTAGAATAGGAACCGATCATTCTTAGAATTCCCAAACTGAATCGACCATATTATCTGACGAGAAATTTCTATAATAAGAAGCCGTTGAGCACTGGCGCCAATTAAGGCGCTAATGTACGTTTGTCAAACTATAATGATTATATACTTCGGTGACTTTGACTATGAATAGATGGGGACAAGTCGATATATTAGTCAAAAGAGAAAGAAGATATTAAGGAAGATTTGAGGCAGCAAATTGATCAATGGCTACACATTTTTTAGATCAGATGAGGATCTAGACAGAAAGATAGTACCAGTAACATCATCGATTAAAAAGAATAGGCTGTTGTTCTGCGCACACGTCTTCAGAATGTCCGATCATCGTCTAACAAAGAAAACCTGGAATTTCATAAGGGCAAAGGAAAACAGTATGGGATTTTTCCAATAATGTGACAAAGATCTTAGAGATCGGTGTTTCAGGAACAAAACTGTGGATAGGAATGAATTTAGACAAATGGTAAAAAACTGCTGCGTTTTAAGCTGGGAGAATTCAAAAGTTGAAGGGGACTGTGTCTGAAGACGGGAAGAAGACACTGAGTGGTGAGTGCGAGATTGGCAGGACAGCAAAGCTGACCGTCGAAAAAAAGCTAAAAACGGAAAATAATATTGATTCTAACTCTTAGTCCATAGCAGCTTTATTCGAATGTAAAAAAAGTAAAATGAGTCGTATTATAAATTTATAAGTTTATACGTTTGGATAGAGCAAAATTTCGCGACATAGTCTAAAGGACTACACCATGTAGTAAACGTCGCAACACACCGATTTGGAAAGAATGATCTACGTTGTACTTAGCGATGGAAGCTGACACTCTACCATTGAGACATTTGGTGAGAGCAAATGAGCACTCTTGAGTAACTGAATGGGTTAACACTAAAGCATGCACGAAAACTTTACAGGAATGCGTTGAAACATGTTGAACAAACATACTGTAAGGCACACTGTGGCTGAACTTAAATTAGTGAATGGATGTAAAACAGGATCTCAAAAATAGCTAGATTATCCCTAACATTAATTCAGACGGGTAGTTGTTAGGCTTTGGGAGTATTCTGGTCGTCCGACTGATTCGCTTAGCCGCGTACATCGTTTGGTGCGAGAGGATTTCAACAAACAGCTTTTAGGAGAACTTTGTTAAAAATGTAAAGGAAACAATTTCAACCGATAAAACTGTGATGCAAGTTCGTAATAATGCTCAGCTCATCAGAGAGGGAGCGAACATGTAAATAGAACTCTTGTTCTAATTTGTAACATGACCCATTTGGTTCGATAAAGTATAATTACATGGAATGAATTAACCATACGAAAATGCTTTGAATATACTGCGTAATCATACAGACTTAATCCTAAGCAGTTAATATATTCAGTGAAAAATGCTAACTGTTAATTTTCCTCAAAATGTCGGGTCAATGTGGATGCATGGCTCCTGATAGCACAGGGCTCATAGCGTGTGCTAAATATGTTTTGTGAATGAACTGCCTCTGCTTAACTTGGTTCAAATGACTCTGAGCACTATGGGACTTAACTTCTGAGGTCATCAGTCCCCTAGAACATAGAACTACTTAAACTTAACTAACCTAAGGACATCACACACATCCATGCCCGAGGCAGGATTCGAACCTGCGACCGTAGCAGTCGCGCGGTTCCAGCCTGTAGCGCCTAGAACCGCTCGGCTACCCCGGGCGCCTCTGCTTAACTGTTTTGTATCCCGTTCTAAAGCCAGCTTGGTCTTTTCACACTATCAATATCCCCTTCGTTCTGGAGTCTGTAGTACAGAGCTTTTATCCATTATATAATTATCACATACTTCAGTTATTTGTTATATAACAGATTCTTTGTATCACCTACAAAATTTAGTCCTTGTGACATTACACGTCTCGACACTCACCAACTCATTATATACAAATTACAATTCTACAATCTTTCAGTAACTAAATTTTAACATACAAGATAGATCGGATGTCATAAACCTGATATTCCCACTGCGTATGCATAAATTAATACGCATATTTTAATAGATGCTGCTCATGATAAACGATATACATAAAACTGTAATGACTGACTCAATAGCCAATAACAGACAACCTTTCAAACCTATAGAATTTAAAAACTATCATAATTTAACAGATTTCTTTAATATCGTGGAACGAATCTTTATGAGGCAAACTTTCGCTCCATTTATAGTGTGCGCTCAACCTGTTCTTAGTCATCTTTCAGTATAGCTTCAGTCTACCTGGTCTGTATTTTAACCCAGCCTCGAGAACCGTTTGTGTTCTCTCTCCGTTCGCTTCAGTCAGGCTGGGAGAAGGTATTTTACAATTACGAGAGGTAGACATGAAGAGGTGTTTCCGTTCAGTTGAATAATATTTGTGATTATAGCAATAGCTCTGTGACCTTCTTTACTCAATTGCATTTGGAGCAACGTATGATAACTCCATCTAAACTGTGGCATCAGAAACAAAAAAAGAAAACGCGCAGCTACCTTTGTACAGATACTGTCGAACTGTACCTGTAACGTAGGCGCTATCCATTGTAGATCAGTGACGCAGTCCTTGTGGGACACGGTAGGGGAAGAAACTACTGTAGGGTACATACTTATTCCTTCTTTTGCTTTCTTCTTCCAGCTGCTTAGTCCTTTCTGTAAAAGAAATAAATATTCCTTAATAAGATTGAAGGTATTACTTAAGGAAAATAACATAGAGTCAGGGGTTGAACAGCTAATCTAGTAGATAAAACCACTCAGCATGCTGAGACGACTGTACAGCACTCATTGTTATTTATGCATCGTGCGTGTAAGAAATGGACAAATATTACAGCGAACAGTATTGATAATTAATTTCATGAATATGGTCGAGTAACGGGTGAAACAAAGAAACTAGAAAGACCATGCTCTCAAGTAAATAAATGAGTTATGCCAGTATACGCTTAGGAACTTCAGAAAATAAGTTGCACATGACGTCCCGCCCCAAGACTATTGCTCAACGAAAGTGGCGCATTGTCAGAAGAGATACACATTCCGGGTCTCCTGCAGAGACGGTTTTGCTGAGGTACGAATAACAGCTGTATCAAAATGTGCAATTGAAACGATCCAGCAACTGGAAACGTGCTCCAAAGCTGAAGTACGTGGGTCCGTACGGTTCTTGTAGGCAAAGCGTCTAAACCGTACACATATTCATTGTGAAATTGTGGTGGAATATGTAGCGTCCAGCTGTATTGAAATGGTGACAAGAATTTGACCAACGCCACACAGACGTGGCTAACTTACGTGTTGAGGCGCCTTGTACATAGGTTACGCTGAAGGGTTACAATTGTTATTTATTCGGAGGTAACTGAATGGTCCAGTCATACAGTAACGGTGTGTAGCTAGATCAGAAACGTGAAAATCGTTCACTGAGTTCAGAAGAAAACAGTAAAGTTAATTACACTACTGGCCATTAAAATTGCTACACCAAGAAGAAATGCAGGTGATAAACGTGTATTCATTGGACAAATATATTATACTAGAACTGACATGTGATTACATTTTCACACAATTTGGGTGCATAGATCCTAAGAAATCAGTACCCAGAACAACCACCTCTGGCCGTAATAACGGCCTTGATACGCCTGGGCATTGAGTCAAACAGAGCTTGGATGGCGTGTACAGATACAGCTTCAACACGATACCACAGTTCATCAAGAGTAGTGACTGGCGCATTGTGACGAGCCAGTTGCTCGGCCACCATTGACCAGACGTTTTCAATTGGTGAGAGATCTGGAGAATGTGCTGGCCAGAGCAGCAGTCGAACATTTTGTGTATCCAGAAAGGCACGTACAGGACCTGCAACATGCGGTCGTGCATTATCCTGCTGAAATGTAGGGTTTCGCAGGGATCGAATGAAGGATAGAGCCACGGGTCGTAACACATCTGAAATGTAACGTCCACTGTTCAAAGTGCCGTCAATGCGAACTAGAGGTGACCGAGACGTGTAACCAATGGCACCTCGTACCATCACGTTGGGTGATACGTCAGTATGGGGATGACGAATATACGCTTCCAAAGTGCGTTCACCGCCATGTCGCCAAACACGGAAGCGACCATCATGATGCTGTAAACAGAAACTGGATTCATCCGAAAAAATGATGTTTTGCCATTCGTGCACCCAGGTTCGTCGTTGAGTACACCATCGCAGTCGCTCCTGTCTGTGATGCAGCGTCAAGGGTAACCGCAGCCATGGTCTCCGAGCTGATAGTCCATGCTGGTGCAAACGTCGTCGAACTGTCCGTGCAGATGGTTGTTGTTTTGCAAACGTCCCCATCTGTTCACTCAGGGACCGAGACGTGGCTGCACGATCCGTTACAGCCATGCTTATAAGATGCCTGTCATCTCGACTGTTAGTGATACGAGGCCGTTGGGATCCAGCACGGCGTTCCGTATTACCCTCCTGAACCCACAGATTCCATATTCTGCTAACAGTCATTGGATCTCGACCAACGCGAGCAGCAATGTCGCGATACGATAAACCGCAATCGCGACAGGCTACAATCCGACCTTTATCAAGGTAGGAAACGTGATGGTAAGCATTTTTCTTCCTTACACGAGGAATCACAACAACGTGTTACCAGGCAACTCCGGTCAACTGCTGTTTGTGTATGAGAAATCAGTTGAAAACTTTCCTCATGTCAGCACGTTGTAGGTATCGCCACCGGCGCCAAACTTGTGTGAATGCTCTGGAAAGCTAATCAGTTGCATATCACAGCATCTTCTTCCTGTCGTTTAAATTTCGCGTCTGTAGCACGCCATCTTCGTGGTGTAGCAATTTTAATGGCCAGTAGTGTTGTTAGGACACAAAAGTGATTCATGTCGTACAATGTACTACTGTCATGAACCTTGTGAGCTTTGTACATCAAGAGAAGAGTTTTGTATATGTGGGTAACAAGTGATGTTTTAATATTCAAAGACGGATGTAAATATTCGACAGATTCCTCTGACTATGGATTGTACGAAGTTAAGTAAATCATTTTATCAGTCTTTTAGTACAGTGAAGTAATATTCCGTATGTTGTAGTTCGAATCATCTATCTCCCAGAGCAGTTGAAGAATCCAATGTTATGAGCAGACGATTGTAGTTTCATCAGTTCATAACACTAATTTATGAATACAATCGTTCTTCTTGCCTAGTTTCGACGTTCCCCCTTGTCGTACGCCATCTTTCGAACAAAATTACACACAGAGCAGAGGTCCTCCATCTGCCGACCGAAAGCTACAACAGCAGATGGTCTGCTCCAAGCTATCTGCTGCTTCGAAACTATGCGAACGGCCACAGTCCTAACGTAATACTCACAGTCACTAAAAGTCACATATTACACACGAAGGGTGCCCATACAGCAGTTAACAGGGGGGGGGGGGGGGGTGTTCTAGACTTCTGGGTATGGGTATTTCTAATAGTTTGGACGACGAATGGCGACTGTTAAAAGCATGCGTAATACCAACTTTTAAATAATTTTCTTGAAAGAAAAGCACCTGAGTACACTGTATTTTTTCTTTCCCTGAGCTCTGGGGTGTGGGAGGAGGAGGGGGGGGGGGGGTAAGGCAGCCCGAGTATGGGCGCCCTTGTTACCCTCCTATGCTTTTAAAACTGATATAAACTGATATAAATCGGTGTGCCTAGAAACATAAGTAACACTTAATTTACATAACAGCATTTGCGTCGCCTCACTTAATTAACACACGTGACTTTTTCAGCAATACGTTTTTAAAAATGGAGCCATGTCTTTTATTTACATCACAGACGATAGTTATTTGGTCGTCGTGTTGTGCTACATTTGTTAGCGGTTCTCAACGAAGATTGTCGACGTCAGTACAACCTCGACACAAACGGAGCGAGACAGTTCGCATCTTTAAGGAACTGTTTATCGGGTTGTATTGCTGCGTGACTGTTTTTCGGCCTCCAACTGTGACACTTCATGGCAACATGTCTGATTTGCAGTAGTGCTTGAGCACTTTACTACAAATGTGTTCTTGTGCTCTGCAGGAAAGGAAGCCGTTCGAACTACTGAGGGGACTCATGAAAGACAACATTCAGAAAGATTTGAGCGGTGGTGGGGAAGAACTGTAGCAAGCGGCTACACGGGTAGCAGGGGTTGTGTGGCGTGGACTGGGCGGTTTTTTTTAGGTTAGATGGCCTCGGGCAAGTACAGAAAGGGCAACAGCCTCAATAGGTGCGGGGCAAAGTCAGGACATGCGGGGACCAAGCAGCAATCGGTATTGTAATTGTAAACTGTCGAAGCTGCATTGGTAAAGTACCGGAACTTCAAGCGCTGATAGAAAGCACCGAAGCTGAAATCGTTATAGGTATAGAAAGCTGGCTGAAGCCAGAGATTAATTCTGCCGAAATTATTACAAAGGCACAGACGGTGTTTAGAAAGGATAGACTGCATGCAACCGGTGATGGCGTGTTTGTCGCTGTTAGTAGTAGTTTATCCTGTAGTGAAGTAGAAGTGGATAGTTCCTGTAAATTATTATGGGTGGAGGTTACACTCAACAACCGAGCTAGGTTAATAATTGGCTCCTTTTACCGACCTCACGACTCAGCAGCATTAGTGGCAGAACAACTGAGAGAAAATTTGGAATACATTTCACATAAATTTTCTCAGCATGTTATAGTCGTAGGTGGAGATTTCAATTTACCAGATATAGACTGGGACACTCAGATGTTTAGGACGGGTGGTAGGGACAGAGCATCGAGTGACATTATACTGAGTGCACTATCCGAAAATTACCTCGAGCAGTTAAACAGAGAACCGACTCGTGGTGATAACATCTTGGACCTACTGATAACAAACAGCCCCGAACTTTTCGACTCTGTAAGTTCTGAACAGGGAATCAGTGATCATAAGGCCGTTGCAGCATACATGAATATGGAAGTTAATAGGAATATAAAAAAAGCGAGGAAGGTTTATCTGTTTAGCAAGAGTAATAGAAGACAGATTTCAGACTACCTAACAGATCAAAACGATAATTTCTGTTCCGACACTGACAATGTTGAGTGTTTATGGAAAAAGTTCAAGGCAATCGTAAAATGTGTTTTAGACAGGTACTTGCCGAGTAAAACTGTGAGGGACGTGAAAAACCCACCGTGGTTCAACAACAAAGTTAGGAAACTACTGCGAAAGCAAAGAGTGCTTCACTCCAAGTTTAAACGCAGCCAAAACCTCTCAGCCAAACAGAAGCTAAACGATGTCAAAGTTAGCGTAAGGAGGGCTATGCGTGAAGCGTTCAGTGAATTCGAAAGTAAAATTCTATGTACCGACTTGACAGAAAATCCTAGGAAGTTCTGGTCTTATGTTAAATCAGTAAGTGGCTCGCAACAGCATATCCAGATACTCCGGGATGATGATGGCATTGAAACAGAGGACGACACGCGTAAAGCCGAAATACTAAACACCTTTTTCCAAAGCTGTTTCACAGAGGAAGACCGCACTGCAGTTCCTTCTCTAAATCCTCGCACAAACGAAAAAATGGCTGACATCGAAATAAGTGTCCAAGGAATAGAAAAGCAACTGGAATCACTCAACAGAGGAAAGTCCACTGGACCTGACGGGATACCAATTCGATTCTACACAGAGTACGCGAAAGAACTTGCCCCCCTTCTAACAGACGTCTACCGCAAGTCTCTAGAGGAACGGAAGGTTCCAAATGATTGGAGAAGAGCACAGGTAGTCCTAGTCTTCAAGAAGGGTCGTCGAGCAGATGCGCAAAACTATGTCTCTGACGTCGATCTGTTGTAGAATTTTAGAAGATGTTTTTTGCTCGAGTATCATGTCGTTTTTGGAAACCCAGAATCTATTCTGTAGGAATCAACATGGATTCCGGAAACAGCGATCGTGTGAGACCCAACTCGCTTTATTTGTTCATGAGACCCAGAAAATATTAGATACAGGCTCCCAGGTAGATGCTATTTTTCTTGACTTCCGGAAGGCGTTCGATACAGCTCCGCACTGTCGCCTGATAAACAAAGTAAGAGCCTACGGAATATCAGACCAGCTGTGTGGGTGGATTGAAGAGTTTTTAGCAAACAGAACACAGCATGTTGTTATCAATGGAGAGACGTCTACAGACGTTAAAGTAACCTCTGGCGTGCCACAGGGGAGTGTTATGGGATCATTGCTTTTCACAATATATATAAATGACCTAGTAGATAGTGTCGGAAGTTCCATGCAGCTTTTCGCGGATGATGCTGTAGTATACAGAGAAGTTGCAGCATTAGAAAATTGTAGCGAAATGCAGGAAGATCTGCAGCGGATAGGCACTTGGTGCAGGGAGTGGCAACTGACCCTTAAAATAGACAAATGTAATGTATTGCGAGTACATAGAAAGAAGGATCCTTTATTGTATGATTATATGATAGCGGAACAAACGCTGGTAGCAGTTACTTCTGTAAAATATCTGGGAGTATGCGTGCGGAACGATTTGAAGTGGAATGATCATATAAAATTAATTGTTGGTAAGGCGAGTACCAGGTTGAGATTCATTGGGAGAGTCCTTAGAAAATGTAGCCCATCAACAAAGGAGGTGGCTTACAAAACACTCGTTCGACCTATACTTGAGTATTGCTCATCAGTGTGGGATCCGTACCAGATCGGGGTGACGGAGGAGATATAGAAGATCCAAAGAAGAGCGGCGCGTTTCGTCACAGTGTTATTTTGTAACCGTGATAGCGTTACGGAGATGTTTAGCAAACTCAAGTGGCAGACTCTGCAAGAGAGGCGCTCTGCATCGCGGTGTAGCTTGCTCGCCAGGTTTCGAGAGGGTGCGTTTCTGGATGAGGTATCGAATATATTGCTTCCCCCACTTATACCTCCCGAGGAGATCACGAATGTAAAATTAGAGAGATTCGAGCGCGCACGGAGGCTTTCAGACAGTCGTTCTTCCCGCGAACCATACGCGACTGGAACAGGAAAGGGAGGTAATGACAGTGGCACGTAAAGTGTCCTCCGCCACACACCGTTGGGTGGCTTGCGGAGTATAAATGTAGATGTAGATGTGTGTGGACTCTGAATGGGTAGTATGTTGAAAGCGACCACTACTTCTTCAATATACCCGGTAAGGTTCCGATTTACACCATCCATCTTGTCTGTTTCCCACCAGGTCTTGTACACAGAGTTTACATGGAGCGTAAGGACACGCGAACAGTGTCACTTCTTATGTGTTGAAGTAACAAAGTAATGTATCTGCGGCAGGTAAGAAATCTGGAGGATATAAAGTCACAGAAACAGTATCTACGAATCTAGGAAAATTGGAAATTTGTGGTAAGGTCTTATGGGACCAAACTGCTGAGGTCATCGGTCCCTAAGCTTACACACTATTTAATCTAACTTAAAGTAACTTACGCTAAGGACGACACACACACCCATGCCTGAGGGAGGACTCGAACCTCCGACGGGGGGAGCCGCGCGAACCGTGGCAAGACACCTTTTTAGACCGCGCGGCTACGAATCTAGCATTTGACTGTTTAAAACGTAAGCATTTCACCAGAGCAACGAACTGGTTTAAAGGTGTATGTAAGAAACACTTTGAATTGCTTACTAAAGACGTTCTTTCCACTGCGCGCCACTCTGATGTATCAAGTTCTCCTTCTATCCGTCTTAGATTCTCCGTAAGATCCCATATAACTATCTGTCCAGTGGTAAGTCCGCCTACTAGTATGTCTGCGTTGTGCGGGCAGAATTTTAGGCACTGGACAGGCCGAGGACTAAGAAGAGTCAGCTGAAACAACAGAGAAAAACGACATATCACTTAATTTCACTGATGTTATATTTTTCCTTCATGTTCATTCATATTTTGACAGTTTACACTTTGTCGGAAATATATATTTTATCAGCCAGAACAATATCACCATTTCTATATCGAGTATCAGTGCGGTTAGATGAAAGAATGGCTGATTTATGCCTCGGTAACAGACAGCAGACAGTGAAGATACAGCAGCTATCAAGGGATATCAGCGTAAACGACGAAGCTGTACTTGCTGGCGTCATTAGTAACAATGGAAAATGAATGGAAGGCCTTACAGCTGGAACGAGGTGTCAAATAGTTGTATGTTCATCTCTCAGAATGTTCTTAGAAGAATCCTGTGCGCTTTGTAAACTAGAGAAGGCGTTATGTGACGCATCTGGGAGTATTGCGCAATATGGAGTAAGACTCAAGGTTTCGTATCAAACCATTCATCACACTTGGTTGCAAACAGAGCTGTCTAGCATGCGAGTAGTTCTTGTAACCCTCTTAAGCCAACGAAATCATCAGTTATGAGTGCAGTAGGCATGTGAACATAGAGACTGAATCATGGAACACTGGATCAGGTGAAATGGCTGAATTGTCTTTTCAGAATTATCCTTCAATACTATACATTTTAATAGAGACAAGTCTTTATTTTGGACTGTAATGTACACCATTTGCTCTAAGTTCCTTTAAATCTTGCTTGAGCACGGTTAAAGCGCATGATGTACAGAGATGCTAACTTTTGTGAACAAACAACCTGCTCCGCACATAAAATGGGTTTCTCTGTCTCGTGTCCGCCCACTAGTATTGTATGTTTGCGTTGCGCGGGCAGAATTTTAGGCATTAGACAGGTCGCGGATTAAGAACAGTAGTTCAGTACACCTATGCAGTTTTGTGCTTCTTCACATTATAAAACACAGACCACCAAAACGATCATGTTCCACAGTGTTTCCTTATGCATTATTTACACTCGTATGGTGAGAGGTGAGAACAGATGATGCACCCAGGAACATTGTCAAACATGATCATTTTGCTGATCTAGGTGTTACGGTGCAGCGAGGCATAATGTTGCATGTGTGTACTGACCTCCAAATCTTGGAACACAGTACACTCACCATTGAGCATTTGTGACTCTGTACTCCCTCCTCATTGCGTCTTTTCAGGGGTGTGTACAGCTCTGATTTCATTACTGTGAGCGACAATGTGCCATTGTATCGAACTACAAAGGGGGCAGAGTTTTTGGAATGACAGGATATTCGGTGGAAGGACTGGCATGCCAATTCCCCCGACTTAAATCCCATTGAGCATGTGTGAGAAGTATTGGGGAGATGTATTTCAGCAAGTAGACATGAGCCAACGACCATACAGCAGTGGTGGAGGAATGGAATGCGGTACCATGAGAACTAGTTACCAAGCTTGTGGCCCGTGTGGGAGTACACCGCACAGAACATGCACTGTGGTTCATTGGGATCACACACTCTATTAAGAACCATGTCCCAGCTTTTGTAATGCCCAGAGGATCACAACAAATTGTGTTCACTTCATTGTAATTATTGTCTTTGAATAAAACTGTTATTTCTGTTCGTCTCACTGCATATTTCTTCAGCTACCTTCTATATTACAATATAGTAGTTATTTTTATGTGTGCTTCAAGTTTTACTGAGCAATGTTTCTCGGCAGTGACTCATCTTGTGAAAGTTACTTTCCTCCGTAAGTGCTGCACACCTCTGAATATTGCAGAGATCGATTATTCATTTTTTAAAATATGAATACCGATAATGCCATTGACAAGTCCAGCGTATAACATTGGATTAATAATGTCTCTCACACTATTGGGACTTTTTGTTCCTCCATAGGCTTTCTTACAAACATCAGTTATACATAATATTTGACTATACATTTCTGCATTTGTCTGTAAGTATTTGTCAAAAGTTCGACGTTTTCAAGAATACTGGATTCATTGAACCTAGCGTACTTTCAAATTCTTCATCCACAGCCTTTATTGCATGCTTCGTTAAACTTATAGACAGCATACCCAATATATGTAGTATTCCACAGATAACCTTAAGTGCTTCAGTGACATCATCACCCTCATCATCTTTCATGTTTTCATAAATACGTTGTTTTATTTGGCTTTAACGTCTTTGTCTTCTTCATCTCCTTCATATTGGTCTCTATTCTTCTTCTTCTTCTTCTTCTTCTTCTTCTTTTTCTCGTTCCTGAGTGGCTGTCCATCTTGAATCAAACACTGTAGAGGTTAGGAATGGTTTTAAATGCTTTCTCCAACACAGACAAAACTTAAGCTTGCCTTTTTTTTGCATCAATGACTGTTTCTTGTGGGTAATTCATTTAGATTTCCAGAAAACATCTAGAGATATTTTGTAAACATTAGGCGCAGTTGGATTATGGTCACCGGCGAATCAGTTTCCATTTTTTGACATAATGACTGTAGTGTAGTAAATTTTATTCCATATTTATTAGTAGCCTTCGTCAATGAAAAACACATTATTATTACTTTTGCTGCTTTCCTATAAGTTCCTTTTCGTGTTATGTCTTTGTTTGTGTTATTTTTTGTAAATTCCAATATTGTATTCATAACGAAAACACTTAAAAAGAAACTGTGTACGACACTTCTAGATTGTTACACTGTGACAGCTTGTGATGGTGATGGTGGGTAGTGTTTAACGTCCCGTCGACAACGAGGTCATTAGAGACGGAGTGCAAGCTCGGGTTAGGGAAGGATTGGGAAGGAAATCAGCCGTGTCCTTTCAAACGAACCATCCCGGAATTTGCCTGAAACGATTTAGGGAAATTACGGAAAACCTAAATCAGGATGGCCGGAGACGGGATTGAACCGTCGTCCTCCCGAATGCGAGTCCAGGACAGCTTGTGAGAGAATATGACAAAATGCCTATAGGTTGTGATATTCGATTACAGATAAGCATTAAACAACGTTGTGTGAAACTGCGCCAAATGTCACCATTGTTACAGCAAAATAGTAACAAACTGCCCCATATTATATCAAAAATTGTAACAAAATACCCTATATCACTGTAAAATAGTAACAACTCTCCCCCATGTTACATTGAAACTCTTAACGAATTGACCATGTTAAAGCAAAACTGTAGCAAAATACCTCGCAGCTAAATTATAACAAATTGCCACATGTTGGAGCAAAAAATGTAACAGATACAACTAAATTTTAACAAAGTGCCCCTGTTATGGTGAAATTATAACAAATAGCATCCTCATGTTACAGCAAAATTTTAACAAATTGCTCCATATTATATCTAAATCTACAAACTGACAAAAAACATTACAACAAAGTTGTAACAAAATATCCTTCCTGTTATAGTGGAATTGTACCAAAGTACCTTATGTTACAGTGAAACTGTAACAAATTACCCTCTGTTACAGTGTAAGTGTGGCAAATTACCCAAAGTTACAGTAAATTTGTAACAAATTGCACCCTGTTACAGTATAATTGTAAAAAATTACCCACCTGTTACAGTAAAATTCTAAAAAAATATTCTCTCTTATAGTAAAATTTTGACAAATTTCCCCATGTTACTGTGAAATTGTTCCAAATTATCTTATCTTACAGCAAAAATTGTAACAAAATTCCCTGTTATAGCACTACTCCGCACACGACAAATACTTTATGCAGTTTCTCCCACACAGTTTCATTGACATTGTTCTGCAGCAGCAAATTGTTAAGTTCAGATATCAAACATTGCCGCCCCATGTAACTCTATTTCAGACAATGAGCTTGCTTTCACCAGATCGACCATGAGATGTGTATTGATAATACTTAGTTTTGAGAGTTCTCTGCATAATGCTACACACTACCACAGCAATTACAGAAGTAAATAGAATAAAATTCGAGGTGTGTACGCAGTGTATTGTGTGTGGCTGTTTTTTTCTTTTTTGAGTAGCTGTTGTCAATCGTATTAATGATGTGCTCCTTTCTCCTCCTTCCATTCTGATTTTCATTCTCATTTACCCAATACGGTTTCATGAGGACTATATTGTCATTCTTCCAGAGAATCCCGTTTAAGTTCCACTAGCATTTCTCTTACACTTTCAAATGTGGATTGTATCGACATGTTAACAGCACAGTAATGCGTCTCTCAATTCAATGTACATTGTTACGTCTTTTTGAAAATGCCTCCAAACACTTGAAAAATATTCTAAAATTGACAGCATTTGTGACTTGTATTCTATTTCCTTCATAGATATGTTGTGTTTCCTCAGAACAGTTTCATTCATAAGTTATAGCCCTTAGAATATATTTAAAAGTTAGCATCTGTCATTATACCCAGAAGAAATGTTGTCCTTGGTTTTCTGCATTTTCTTACAACTATCCAATGAAGGTAACTTTCTGTAGGCTACAGCACCATCACCAAAAGGTCTTGCAATGCTGCTGACCCTGTCAGCTAAATCGTTTGGGGAAAATGCTACCTCACACTGATGAATGTATGAATCGGTAGTGATCTTGCTCAGCGATTCACATTGACATAGCCACCAAATTCGTTATATCTCAACAAGTCTGGAACGAAATTTATGGGAATTGCGTAAACATGTGATGCCAGATACCTTTGAAAACCTGGAAGCACCCCTGTAGTACTGCTTCAGTGGCATGTTCAATCTAGTGACAATTCTCAGCCGTCATGCGGAATGCAGTGTAAGACATAACAGCAGACCCTCTCTGTCATGACCTCTACAATTTCGCTCAGAAAAAGTCTTTGCACACAAGTACTCCTGTTGAAAGAATCACACCAGAATTCATCAGAAACGATACAGAAATCCCCGTAGCAGCATCCAATGTCTATACCATGCTATTAGATGCATATCCAGCAGAGCAAAACATCTAACACCAGTGTTCATCAGAAATGATTTAGAAATTTTGTGGAAATGTCTGATGCGTATGTCTGACAGTCAGTCATATTCAATTGAAAACCTGTACACTAGTCGTCGGAGATAGGAACGTACATCATCAGTGAAATACGTAAACGTATGGTAGTTAAGATGGAGTGCCGCTAAACATGTCAAATAATCCTATTTTTCCCAGCTAGTCCTCTAAATATTAGTTCTTTCACACTTTGTGCTATTATACCTACTTGATAACGGCACCAAACAAGCGGATGGTTCAAATGGTTCAAATGGCTCTAAGCACTATTGAGCTTAACATCTGAGGTCATCAGTCCCTTAGAACTTAGAACTACTTAAACCAAACTAACCTAAGGACATCACACTCATCCATGGCCGAGGCAGGATTCGAACCTGCGACCGCAGCAGCACCGCGATTCGGACTGAAGCGCCTAGAACCGCTCAGCCACAGCGGCAGGCAAACAAGTGGATGAGAAAACTAGAATTGAGTAGATGTAGAAACTGTTGTCTTGAGTGAATAACTAAATTTGTTTCTCTGATTTATAGAGTGACTGGTACGGGAGCAGGTTTGACACAAAATTTGCATATTTTTTACAACATTCAACGATTTTGGCAAAAATTCCCCGACTTAATATGTAAATATGTAATTTTTTCAGCCAGCGACTAGCCATCGCTGATAGGACAAATGCACACTGACTAAACGAGAATTGATGCACCCTACGGTACGCGATACCCAGCTACCAAATAAAATTCAGCTGTATGGACGATCGGTGATACGGCCACTTACATTTTTATGAACTGAAGTGCTACTTTCTCAGAATACTTCTCCTATATAGAAGGAGAATTTTTAGAATTGTGCGGGCTGACAATCATAGGACAAAATTTGGCAACATGCTGCGTAGCAGTTCCGAGGAACCCCCATAGCACTCACCGTCACACCAGTTCCTAGGTAATCGACACACTGCTAAACAAACAGCCATAAATAAATATCTAAAATTATTGTAGCTATTTCACGTAAGTGATGGCTGTGTGTAAAGAAATAGTCAGCAAACACGGAAAGAACAAGTAATTATTCAAAGGAAAACAAAGCTCTGCGCTCGTGTAGTTCCATTCTTTTGGAGTTTCCGTGTGCCAGTATTGTTTACTACAAATGAAATACTTGTGGCAAGTCAAAAAGTAAGTCCATTTTTGACCCATAAAATAAATGAATACTTCTCTTCGTAAACAATATGACAGACTTTTATTCATTTAAAAGATGTGAATTATATTATTCAATTATCATCAATTATAGAAGATAGCTTTCATTTAATTAGAAAAAATAAATTACTTTTGTGCCAATAGAATTATATTCTTATGCATGTCCAGCAAAAGACTTAACTTTCTCTTCAAGTGTGGAGAAATACGTTTATTTTGTCCATAGTCATACGTACAAACTTTTAGTCCATTATTTTCTACTCAAGGAGCTTAATTACTTTATGAAGTCGGAAGAGGACAGGTTTCCTCATTTCGTAGTTTCAACAGATGGAGATTATGACCTTCAGCTCCAAATACTTTTTATCCTCATTTACTTAAGAGGAAACGCAGTTATACTAATGACACTGAAACCTGGCTGACGAAGGTACATTTGAGGAGGGCAAGGAAAGACTGTAGAGGAGGATGCCCTCCCCCCTACACACACACAAAATAAAAAAAAGTATAATGAGGAAAAATGGTCGTGTCATGATGGATACACCGGTTATCATCTATCGTCAAAGTTAGTCTCTGCCAGGACACTTCGTCGGGTGACCTGTTCAAATGTGTTCAAATGGCTCTGAGCACTATGGGACTTAACATCTGAGGTCATCAGCCCCCAGGAACGTAGAACTACTTAAACCTAACTAACCTAAGGACATCACACACATCCATGCCCAAGGCAGGATTCGAACCTGCGACCGTAGCAGTCGCGCGGTTCCAGACTGAAACGCCTAGAACTGCTCGGCCACCCCGGGCGACGCGTGACCATGTGGGAACTCTGTGTACCATTGGCTCAGGGACACGCAATTCGCCAAAATGGCGTCTAATTGAAAGAACTACACCATTCCCTTGAGCCATACGACATTATTATAGTCATCATCTGAACTATATAATTTGAGCTACGAAGTATGACATGTGTCAACTAATGATGGATGCCAGCTTGCCCTGAAAGCAGATGAGTAGGAAAATCAATCCCCCAATTAGCGAATACAGCATCGGCATTGTGATGCTTAACACAGTCACGTCCATGAACTATCTAGGCGTAACGTTGCAAAGCGATATAAAATGAAATAAGCATACATTGACGGTAGTAGGGAAGGCGGATGGTCGTCTTCGGTTTTGTTGGGAGAATTTTAGGAAAGTTTCGTTCATCTCTAGTCCTCGATTAGGACACTAGTGCTACCCATTCTTGAGTACTCTTCGAGTGTTTGGAATATCCACCAACCCGGATGAAAGGGAGACATCCAAGAATTCAGAGGCGCGCTGCTACATTTGTTGTCGACAGGTTCGATCAACAAGCGAGTTTTACAGAGCTTCTTCGTGATCTCAAAAGGGGATCCTTGGAGGGAAACATAGGGAAAACGTTTAGAGAACCGGCATCTGACGCTGACTGCAGAATGGTTATATTATTGTAGACGTACATTTTGCCTAAGGACCACGAAGATAAGATAAATTAGGGTTAGTACGAAGGCATACAGTCAGTTGTTTCTATCTCGCTCTATTTGCGAACGAAACAGGAAAGTAGATGGCTAGTAGTGATACATTGTACCCTCCGCCATGCACCATACGGTGGCTTGCGGAATACGTATTTAGAAGTAAACGCTGAGAGCAGCCTTTTACATTTTGGGTAATATTAAATGCATGACGCACCAGGTAATGGTACCACAAATGAAACATGCTTTCAAAATTCTTGTAGTAGACAAATTGTTGTAATAATAAAACTACCATCGACGAATAAATGCTTTTCCAGATAATGGATCAGCTAATATTATTCTGTGGCGGTACAAAGCTTCAACTTACTAAGTGTTTTAGGTCCGTAGCATGTACTCCTTCAGTTACGTTTATATTTTTTTAATTTTTTTATTTGCAGTTGACAGTAGAGATTATGTATTTAACCATTACCGTTTCAGCCTTAAGGCAATTATCGTGTGGTAATGCATAAGATTTTGCTTCAACACTTGTCAGATCCTCTGACATTTTTATATGTCATCCTCAGAATAATGGCCTTAAAGCTGAAATTGCAGTTCTGAAATAAGTAATCTCTACAGTCGATGCTAAATGTGGTGTCCCCCACCAATGAGAAGTGAATGAAAGTATAAATTGAAAAAGCTCCCTGTTTGTATCTTATTTCCTTTAATTAATGACTATTATAAATTTTGGACAATATGATCCTAGACGTTATTTAAAAACACCTAGACTATTGGTTCATCTAGATTATATGGGGACATTCCCTCACCTATTTGATTCACATTGATAGGTTGTGCAGATCATGGCTAGGACTTAAACATATGTAAAAAGGAAACGCAACTCTCTTCCATTTTCAAGAAAATCCAGTTTGAAAGTTTTAAGCATACATATACACCAATAATGATCGTTACCATCCTAGGAGTACGTAGCCGTCCGAGTAAGCGCTCGTTTTCGTATAACTGAGGACTGTGGATCGAATCTCAGTCCCCTAATGTATGTCTTTTTCCCACGTAATTCTAATGACAGGTTTATTATGCCTCTGCAAATATCAGTATCTAAGGAATCATTACTTGTTGAAATAATCTTCACCTTGAAATTTCGAGGTTTTCTCTAACATTTTGGACGTAGTTTACCATTAACACCGCATTCCTACAAATTAGTACCATGGGTCTTCCTTTGCTTGCAAGAGGCTACTGGCTCATTTGGACAAAAGGTGCAAAAAGCAGCTCATGAGTACGCACACAAATACAAACACGTTATGATAACATTTTCAAAGTCCGGCAGACTCACAACAGTACTATACAGGAAATTTCTAATTCACCTCTTGAAGACGTGCATGAGAGAAGAACAATTTATTTTACTCCTCGACTCATGGAGAGGGCAGATGAAACCGGTTTTGTACGACGAATTTTTTCAAGATAGAGAGGGTCTATCAACGTGCAGTATTAGAGCAATTCGCCGAAAATATACTCCACTGATGCACCCCTGAGACGCTTATTTTTACAGGCTGATGAAAAACCTTATAAAGCGGCTGCAAAATTGCTCGCACATCATTTAACACAATAGAGAGATAGCTTCAACAGAAGACTGTATAAAAATTCAATCAATCGTACACTATCAGTTGTCTGATCCAGTATTCGGTGACAGATATTCGTGATACGCCGCGAAACAGTGTCATGATCGAGAACCGTTTATGTACGTAAGCCAATTTTGGTTTGTATAGAAACAATTAAAAAACCGTGCTCATGCAAAAAAATCGTCAATCGTTACGTGTGCTGTATGCCACTATAATTAATGTTTTATATGTTTCTACGATAGATAATATTCTGATGCGTGCAGTGCATACGTGTCACAAATGTAGGTACAATAATGTCAATAAAAGGACTATACCGATTTGATGCAAAACTGTAGTGTATCCTTGTTTTATTTTCAATGTCTTTATAAAAATATTTGGTTATTCCTATTTTTCAGGATAAGTATTATGCAAATAATAAATTTATCATTAAATACTGATAATATGGACAATCATAACACATCTGTTGTTAGAGTTACGTGAGAATAAAAAAAATCACCAACAGCGACATTTTATTCATAGGCCATGCGCTTAAGGAAGTAAGCGCTTAACCACTGGGTTACGGACTCCTTGGTTATTGGCGACCACACAATAGTATATACACGCATGCCTGACACTTTCAAATTCGATTTTCTCAAGAACGGTTGAGGCTTACGCCTTCTTCCTTACGCACAGGGTGACTATTATTGAACTATATGAAAAAAAGGCCGGCCTCTGTGAACGAGCGGTTCTAGGCGCTTCAGTCTGGAACCGCGCGACCGCTAAGGTCGCAGTTTTGAGTCCTGCCTCTGGCATGGAAGTGTGTGATGTTCTTAGGTTGGTTAGGTTTAAGTAGTTCTAAGTTCTAGGGGACTGATGACCTCAGATGTTGGGTCCCATAGTGCTCAGAGCCATTTGAACAATTTTTTTTTAAAAAAAACGTAAATTAGTTACAAACTACGGTGAGCACACATTTTCTTCAACATATAAACGTCACTATATATATTCGGCTTTAGATTATGAACTGTTCGATATGCTTGCCACCATTGGCAATGCTGCACAGCAGACGAACAGCGAAATTCTGCGTGACCCGCTGAAGTGTAGGAACATTGATGCTGTCGATGACCTCCTGAATGGTGGTTTTCGACTCAACAGTGCTTTTGGGGTTATTGCTGTACACCTTGTCTCTAATACAACCCTACAAAAAGGAGTCGCATGTGCTCAGATCCGGAGACTATGGCGGCCAAACGAGGCCGAGGCCAGTGGCCTCCGTATACCCCAGAACCAGAATGCGATCCCTAGAGTGATCGTTCAGGACATTAAACACTCTTCTGCTTCGATGGAGTCGAGCACCGTCTTGTATGAACCACATGTTGTCGAAATCAGGGTCACTTCAGATAACGGGGATCAAATCACTTCCAAAACCATCAGGTGCCGTTCGTTTGTCACTGTGCCATCAAGGAATATCGCACCAATTATTCCGTGACTAGACATTGCGCATCACAAGTGGAGGAGAATCTCACAGGTGCCTTAACAGAACTTGCTACCTATTACGACGGCAATAATCTCAAACCAAACCATAGTAAATCTCAAGTATCCGCCTTCCATCTTAGGAACAAACAAGCCAAACGGAAACTCCGAGTCATGTGGCAAGGGGAAGAGCTGAAACATACAAACAGCCCAAAATACCTGGGAGTAACATTGGACAGAGCACTTACTTTTAAGCAGCACTGTCACAACACTAAAAAAAAAAGGTCTGTGCCAGGAACAACATACTGCGGAAGCTAACAGGTTCATCGTTGGGAGCTCAACCACATGTTTTGCGCACCACAGGTCTGGTGCTGAGTATCTCAGCAGCGGAATACGAGGCGCCAGTTTGGAGGAACTCTGCTCACACTAAGCAAGTTGACGTCGCCGTAAACGAAACTGTACGTATTGCCACAGGATGCCCCAAACCAACTCCCAAAGAGAAAATTTATCCCATCATAGGCATAGCATCACCCACTATCCGCACAAAAGTAGCCGCCGAGATCGGAAGATCAAAACAAATGAATGATCCTCGACACCCGATGCATAAGCGCCGAAAACAACGTGTCCGGCTGAAATCCTGCAGGAGTTTCATTGAAACTACTGAAGAGCTCGCCACCAAGCCCGTCGCAAGGCGGCTATCTCTTTGGGTAGAAATGGTGCCACACTCCACAATGGAACTACTTGAGGAGGGATCTGCAGGATTTCAACTACCTTTTACAACTTGGAGGTCATTAAACCGGCTGCGCACTGGAGTAACTGGGTGCAAATCAAACCTATTTAAATGGGATTACAGTGATAGCAATAGGTGTGAATGCGGAGCAATACAGGACTTTGACCACCTACTGATTTGCCCAGATATGTCTATAACATGCACTAAAGATGATATTTTGAAAGTCAATGACAAAGCAAACTACCTTGCTAATTACTGGGAAGGGAAGATATAATTGGTGCATCCGGATTCGGAAGAAGAAGAAGAATCACACAACCACCCGTTGAGGGTGAAGAGACTTCTCGATCACGAAATGTGGATTCTCAGTCCCCCAAACGCACCAATTTTTCTTGTTGACGAACCCATCCAAATGAAAGTGGGCTTCGTCGCTAAACCAAACCATATTCACATCAAAGTCCTGTTCATCAGTACTGTTTACAAAAGTGTTGGTGAAACACAACCGCTGTTCCGTGGCCCTGGGGCTTAATGACTGATGGGTTTGAATTTAATATGGGAAAAGATGCCAGTCTTCAAAAGCAGTTTGTCGCAGTGTCTCGCAGTTGCTTCCAACCTGTTGTGCAGCTTGTTTGATCGATTTCCTGAGGCTGATTTGACACACAGCGCGTGTCTCACCCATGTTTTCAGGCTGTCATTCTTTTTGGACCACCAACATTGCAAACACTGTCGTCAGGAACACAACCCGTTCTCTCAAACTTCGAATCAAATTCTTGATTGTTAGCACACATGGAGCAGTTGTCTTCAGCTTGAACTCGGTCGCAAAGTTCCTTTGAGCCACAGTTGGGCTGTTATTACTCGTGTAGTAAGCCTTCACAAGCGCTATCTGCTCAGGCATACTACACTACTGGCCATTAAAATTGCTACACCACGATGATGACGTGCTACAGAAGCGAAATTTAGCCGACAGGAAGAAGATGCTGTGATATGCAACTGATTAGCTTTTCAGAGCATTCACACAAGGCTGGCGCCGGTGGCGACACCTACAACGTGCTAACATGAGGAAAGTTTCCAATCGATTTCTCATACACAAACAGCAGTTGACCGGCGTTGCCTGGTGAAACGTAGTTGCGATGCCTTTTGTAAGGAGGATAAATGCGTACCATCACGTTTCCGACTTTGATAAAGGTCGGATTGTAGCCTATCGCGATGGCGGTTTATCGTATCGCGACATTGCTGCTCGCGTTGGCCGAGATCCAATGACTGTTAGCAGAATATGGAATCGGTGGGTTCAGGAGGGTTATACGGAACGCCGTGCTGGATCCCAACGGCCTCGTATCACTAGCAGTCGGGATGACAGGCATCTTATCCCAATGGCCGTAACCGATAGTGCAGCCACGTCTCGATCCCTGAGTCAACATATGGGGACGTTTGCAACACAACAATCTTCACGAACAGTTCGATGACGTTTGCAGTAGAATGGACTATCAGCTCGGAGACCATGGCTGCGGTTACCCTTGACACTGCATCACAGACAGGAGCGCCTGCGATGGTGTACTCAACGACGAACCTGGGTGCACGAATGGCAAAACTTCATTTTTTCGGATGGATCCAGGTTCATAATGGTCGCATCCGTGTTTGGCGACATGGCGCTGAACGCACATTGGAAGCGTGTATTCGTCATCGCCATACTGGCGTATCATCCGGCGTGATGGTATGGGGTGCCATTGGTTACACGTCTCGGTCACCTCTTGTTCGCATTGACGGGACTTTGAACAGTGGACAGTACATTTCAGATGTGTTACGACCCGTGGCTCAACCCTTCATTCGATCCCTGCGAAACCCTACATTTCAGCAGGATAATGCACGACCGCACGTTGCAGGTCTTGTACGGGCCTTTATGGATACAGAAAATGTTAAACTGCTGCCCTGGCCAGCACATTCTCTAGATCTCTCACCAGTTGAAAATGTCTGGTAAACGGTGGCCGAGCAAATGGCTCGTCACAATACGCCAGTCACTAGTCTTGATGAACTGTGGTATCGTGTTGAAGCTGCATGGGTAGCTGTACCTGTACACGCTATCCAAGCCCTGTTTGACTCAATGCTCAGGCGTATCAAGGCCGTTATTACGGCCAGAGGTGGTTGTTCTGGGTACTGATTTCTCAGGATCTATGCACCCATATTGCGTGAAAATGTAACCACATGTCAGTTCTAGTATAATACATTTGTCCAATGAATATCCGTGTATCATCTGCATTTCTTCTTGGTGTAGCGATTGTAATGCCAAGTGTATATCGTGATGTTTTCACGTGCAAATGGCCGACAGCAACAAGTCGCGTGCTATTTCCCACCATGTCTCGCGGCCAACCGTGAGATTTGAACGTCCTAACGTAAACCGCTGAGAAGTTAAGACGATTTTATTTCATATAGTTCAATAATTGTCACCCTGTAAGTTGAAGTCCTGCCCATGCTACACACCCTGTCAACATGAATCAAATCGGCTAGGGCAAGTACGTACGGTCCTCATGTTAATTAATTTTAATGCGCATTACAATTCGAAGGATGAGAGATCGGTGTAGTACAAGCAAGGCGAAGAAAATCGGCCGAATACTTTTAAAAGGAACTTTCCGAGATTTTACCTACACGACATAGGATAACCACAGAAAACCCAAATTTGCGTGCTGGTCCCCCCACACGCTAGTGTTCATGCCACCTCAGTCGGTAACAGAATATGGGCCTCCTTCATACAACCGCTACTAGTTAAGTGTTGTTGCACTTTACTTACAGGTATTGCTGGCGACATGCCACTATGGCACTCGGAATTGATGTGCACATGCCCAAGTCATAGCTTAGCCATCGTTCTTCACTGTAGACTGCGCACTGCTGTCTATTGCCGGCTGTATTTTTCGGTGTTGCAGTCTTCCGTGATCATTGTACTGACTCGTTTATGTGAGAGTTATTTTTCCGCGTATTTTATTATTAACATTAGGCCGTGTACTCCAACTGTGCAACTTTTTATATTTTTCGGTGACTGATTTACAGTGTCTAGGGCAACTGACGCAACAGTTGAAATATTATGATGCTCAGATGCGCTGCTTGCTGGAGATGATGTTATTCTCATGACGATATTCTGACCACATTTTTGTAATCGCCACTAGACTTCGCCGCTTGTTGCTGCACCATAAGACATAACGTAGGTTGACTCAGTGCCTTGCTCATATATATATTGTCGTAACCAAAACGCCGCGCTGGTTAGCTGTGCGGTCCAAGGCGCTTTGCCACGGTTCGCGCGGCTGCCCTCGTCGGAGGTTCGAATCCTCCTTGGGGCATTGATGTGTGTGTTGTCGTTAGTGTAAGCTACTTTAAGTTAGATTAAGTAGTGTGTAAGCCTAGGGACCAATGACCTTCGCAGTTTGATCCCATAGGAACTTACCACATATTTCTAAATTTTTTTTCGTAACCAGAATCACGTCCAAATTGGAAAGCAGATTCGTCAGTCAAATACAACACATAGCACTGAAAGTGCTTTTAATATAAATACCAACATACAGCCAGAACAGAAGAGAAATGAGCTGCTGAACGGAGGGTGTTGCTACTTATAAAACATCGAATATGCAAACATTGCAAACATAAAAAATTTCGAGAACCTTCCACAAGTATTAAATAACAGATGAGTAGTAGTGGTTTGGTTTCATCTGGTGACCCACAGCACGCCAGCCAGTGTCGCTAACAACAAATACACAATACATGTAGCAAGCTCGCGGCAGTATACTAGTGAAGCGACATACAATACGAAATTTGTGTTGTGTTCATAAGAAACGTGGTTCTGTTGCCTCTTGACATCCTGGCTAATGAGAACGCAGTTAAATATTCTCTTGCCTCTCCACCTTCAGCCTCAGTGACAACATACGTTCAGTCCTGTCTCTCGGGTTTTGTTTCTGGTGGCGTTAGTTGTACGTAAGCAGTGATATAAGGTGTTTTATAAAGCAGACATTAAAAAATAAAAAATCAGATTTCTGGGAAAAAAATTATATTTTATCCTATTTTTCCGTTAAAACACAGCTCTTTTGCTTTACAGATACAAAATTTTAAATTTGTACATTAACCAATGTGGCTGGAATGATTTTTTAAATAAATGTTTACATTTTCCGTTACATCCCACCCTAATAGTTTTCTCAAAGAAATTCTGTCTCGAAATCCATCAGAAAAGCCAAAGAGATCCTGATCATATGTTAAGTACACGTGTGGCAAGACGCAATCAATACCTTCACTGTGCGATAGCAATGGCGATGTAACAGATGTCAGTACCACTAAAGCAGAGTTACCAAACACGGTTTTCCGAATTTCCTTCTCAATTGAAGATGAAGTAAATAATCAAGAATTCGAAACAAAGAACATCTGCCAACAAGATTAACTTAGAAGAAGACATCCTTAGTGTAGCGAAGTAGCTTAAAACACTTAAGAAAGGCAAGGCTTCCGATCCAGATTGTATACTAGTCAGGTTCCTTTCAGAATATGTTGATACAGTATCTCCATACTTAGCAATCATATACAGCCGCTTTCTCGTAGAAAGATCCGTACCCAGAGACTGGAATGTTGCACATTTCACATCAGTACCCAAGAAAGGAAACTGTAGTACAAGGTGCATTCAAGTTCTAAGGCCTCCGATTTTTTTTCTCCGGATTGGAAAGAGATAGAAACATGCGCATTGTTTTAAAATGAGGCAGCGTTCATTGTCAATACGTCCCAGAGATGACCGTACGGCAGATGGAATTTTACCGCCAGCGGCGAGAATGAGAAGTGAACAGCGTTCAATCATTCGTTTTCTGAATTTGCATGGTGTGAAACCAACTGAAATTCATCGACAATTGAAGGACGCATGTGGTGGCGGAGTTATGGATGTGTTGAAAGTGCGTTCGTGGGTGCGACAGTTTAATGAAAGCAGAACGTCGTGTGACAACAACCTCGGGCTCGCACAAGCCAGTCTGACGACATGATCCAGAAAGTGGAGAGAATTGTTTTGGGGGATCGCCGAATGACTGTTGAACAGATCGCCTCCAGAGTTGGCTTTTCTGTGGGTTCTGTGCACACAATCCTGCATCACGACCTGAAAATGCGAAAAGTGTCATCCAGGTGGGTGCCACGAATGCTGACGGACGACCACATGGCTGCCCGTGTGGCATGTTGCCAAGCAATGTTGACGCGCAACGACAGCACGAATGGGACTTCCTTTTCGTCGGTTGTGACAAAGGATGAGACGTGGATGCCATTTTTTAATCCAGAAACAAAGCGCCAGTCAGCTCAATTGAAGCACACAGATTCACCGCCACCAAAACAATTTCGGGTAACCGCCACGATGGTGTCCAAGTTCTGGGACTGCGAGGGCGTAATTCTTACCCATTGCGTTCCAAAGGGCACTACGGTAACAGGTGCATCCTACGAAAATGTTTTGAAGAACAAATTCCTTCCTGCACTGCAACAAAAAGGTCCGGGAAGGGCTGCGCGTGTGCTGTTTCACCAAGACAACGCACCCACACATCGAGCTAACGTTACGCAACAGTTTCTTCGTGATAACAACTTTGATGTGATTACTCATGCTCCCTATTCACCTGACCTGGCTCCTAGTGACTTTTGGCTTTTTCCAACAATGAAGGACACTCTCCGTGGCCGCACATTCACCAGCCGTGCTGCTATTGCCTCAGCAATTTTCCCGTGGTCAAAACAGACTCCTAAAGAAGCCTTCGCCGCTGCCATGCAATCATGGCGTCAGCGTTGTGAAAAACGTGTACGTCTGCAGGGCGATTACGTCGAGAAGTAACGAAAGTTTCATCCATTTCGGGTGAGTAGTTAATTAGAAAAAAAATTGGAGGCCTTAGAACATGAATGCACCTCGTAATCCGCTGCATTACAGACCCATGTCACTCACGTCCGTTTGTAGTAGGATTTTGGAACATATTTTGTACTCGAAGGTTATGAGTCACCTTGAAGAAAAGGCAACATGGATTCGGAAAATATCGTTCTTGTGAAACACAACTAACTCTTTCTTCTTACGGAGTAATGAGTGCAGTTTACAGGGGACATCAAATTGGTTCCATATCTACAAATTTCTGGAAGGCTTTTGACACCGTTCCTCACAAGCGACTTCTAATTAAATTGGTGCTTACAGAGTGTAACCTCAGTCGTGTGACTGGTTTCGTGACTTCTTGCAGTAAGGTCACAGTTGGTAATAACTGACGGAAACTCATCGAGTAAAACAGAACTAATATCTGGCATTCTCCAAGGAACTGTTAGATGCCCTCTCTTGTTCTTGATCTACATAAACGATTTAGAAGACCATGCGAACAGTCCTCTCAGATTGTTTGCAGATGATGCTGTCATTTACCGTCACGTAATGTCATCAGATAATCAAAACGGTGCAAAAAATGGCAGTTGACTGTAAATCATGAAAAGTGTGAAGTCATCCACATGAACACTAAAATGAATCTTCTAAATTTCAGTTGCACGATAAATTACGCGAATCTAAAGGCTGTAAACTCAACAAAATACATATGGGTTACAGTTACGAATAATTTAAGTTGGAATGATCACATAGATAATCTTGTGAGGAAACCAAACCAAAGACTGCTATTTACTGGCAGAACACTTAGAAAATATAACAGGTTTGCTAAAGAGACTGCTTACTCTACGCTTGTCCGCCCTTTTCTGGAATCCTGTTGTGCGGTTTGGGATCCGCATCAGATAGTACTGACGGAGGATATCGAAAAAATTCATAGAAGGGCAGCTCGTTTCGTACTATCGCGATATAGGGGAGAGAGTGCCACGGATGTTGTTGTTGTGGTCTTCAGTCCTGAGACTGGTTTGATGCAGCCTTCCATGCTACTCTAACCTGTGCAAGCCTCTTCATCTCCGAGTAACTACTGCAGCCTTTATCCTGCTGAACCTGCTTAGCGTATTCATCTCTTGGTCTCCCTCTACGACTTTTACGCTCCACACTTCCCTACAGAACTAAATTGGGGATCCCTTGACGCCACAGAACGTGCCTTACCAACCGATACCTTCTTCTAGTCAAGTTGTGCCACAAATTCCTCTTCTCCCCAATTCTGTTCAGCACCTACCTAATCTTCAACATTCTTCCGTAGTACCACATTTCAAAAGGTTCTATTCTCTTCTTGTATAAATTCTTTATCGTCCGTGTTTCACATTCACACATGGTTACACTCCATACACAAACTCTCAGCAAAGACTTCCTCACACTTAAATCTGTACTCGGTGTTAGCAAATGTCACATCTACAACTTTAAGTACCTCATTTCTTAATCTAATTCCCTAAGGGTCATCTGATTTAATTCGTTTACATTCCATTATCCTCGATTTGCTTTTGTTAATGGTCATCTTATGTCCTACTTTGAAGACACTGTCCATTTCGTTCAACTGTTCTTCCAATTACTTTGCTGTCTCTGACAGAATTACAATGTATCGGCAAACCTCAATGTTTTTATTTCTTCTCCCCGGGTTTTAATTTCTACTCCAAATTTTTATTTGGTTTCCTTTACTGCTTGTTCAATATACAAATTGAATAACATCGGGGATAGGCTACAACCCTGTCTCACTCCCTTCCCAACCATTGCTTCCCTTTCATGCCCCTCGACTATTATAGCCCTTATAACAACCTTCTTTCATGATTCTTAAACCAAGTGTTAGCGATGATTGAGTTATGATCCGTGCAAAACTCTTTCATCCCTTACCCCAGTCCATATTCGCCTACTACTTTTCCTTCTCTTCCTTTTCCTACTGGGGCGCGTGGGGTAGCCGCGCGATCTAAGGCGTCTTGCCACGGTCCGTGCGGCTCGGGGGAGGTCGAGTCCTCCCTCGGGCATGGGTGTGTGTGTTGTCCATAGTGTAAGTTAGATAAAGTAGTGTGTAGGCTTAGGGACCGATGACTTCTGCAGTTTGGTCCCATAAGATCTTACCAGAAATTACCAAAAATTTCTTTTCCTACTATCGAATTCCAGTCCCCTGTTACTATTAAGCTTTCGTCTCCCTTAACAATTTGAATAATTTCTTTTATCTAATCATACATTTTTTCAGTCTCTTCATCATTTTCGGAGGTAGTTGGCATATAAACTAGTACTACTATGGTAGGCGTGGGCTTCGTGTCTATCTTGTGTACAATAATGCATTAACTATGCCGTTCGTGATAGCTTATCAGCGTTCCTTTCTTTCATTATTAAACCTATTCTTGCATTACGCCTATTTGATTTTGTATTCATAGCCCTGTTTTCACCTGACCAGAAGTCCCGTTCCTCTTGCCACCGAACCTAAGTAATTCTCATTATATCTAACTTTAACGTATCCATTTCCCTTGGTTCAAATGGCTCCGAGCACTATGGGACTTAACATCTGACGTCATCAGTCCCCTAGAACTTAGAACTACTTAAACCTAACTAACCTAAGGACATCACACACATCCATGGCCGAGGTAGGATTCGAACCTGCGACCGTAGCAGTCGCGCGGTTCCGGACTGAGCGCCTAGAACCGCATGGCCACCGCGGCCGGCCCCATTTCCCTTTTTAAATTTTTTAGCCTACTTGCGCGATTAAGGGATCTGACATTCCACCCTCCGATCCGTAGAACGCAAGTTTTGTTTCTCCTGGTAACGACGTCCTCCTGGGTTGTCCCCCCCCCCCCCTGAGATCCGAATGGGGGACTGTTTTACCTCTGGAATGTTTTTAAGCAAGAGGATGCCATCATCATTTAACCCTATAGTAAAGGTGCATGCTCCCGAAAAAAAAAAACCACTGTACTTTGCCCTTGTTTTCAGCCGTCCGCAATATCAGCACAGCGATGCTGTTATGGTTGATGTTACAAGGCCAGTTGAGTCAATAATCCAGAGTATGGGATGCATGATTTCCATACGTCACAGCGCCACCGTCCAGTTCGCCACGATCACAGTGTCACACACCTGACCAGTCGCAGTGTTCTTGTTGGCGTGACAACACGAGCTTGGACAAAAGGAGCAGGGAATTATTGGTGAAGATCTATTATGAAAACAACAGCAACGATGCAGCTGCGTTTGGATAATGTCGCCGGCTGAAAGGAGTAGGGAAGGGTCCTCTTTCTTCGTCTGCTGTGCGGAGCATGATGAAGAACTTCAAATCAACTGGAGACCTGGGTGTCGCTCCGTGAAGAGGCCGACGGTTGCACCAGAGGTGGTTGATGAAATCGCTGTTGCTATGGCAGACAGCGCAGCGCGCAATTCCCGATCGTCAGGCAGTGCGCGTGCTGTGTCACGACAGTTGAACATCCCGTGGTCCACTGTACTGAAGGTGCTTGGATCCATTCTCAAATGGTATCCATACAAGATCCATATCGTGTAGCAGCTTGCACCACAGGACGCACGACAACGTGTTGACTTCGCTCTCCACTTTCTCGCAAGGACTGAAGTTGACAAGCGCCATCCTATGGTCAGACGAAGCTCATTTTTCTCTGGCGGGTGAGGTGAACGCATGGAATTGCGAGTGTTGGGATCTTTACCTCCAGTCACTGTGCATGATGTTCTTCCGCACGATGAACGTGTCACCGTAGGCTACATCCATTATTGGCCCTTTCTTATTTGAACAGGTCGGCGCTCAAGGACCAAAGACATGCAGTGTGACTGGCCAGCGTTACTGCGATATGCTTCGCCAGCATGTCATAGCAGCCCTACAGGCGAGAGACGCATTGAACTCCGCAGTTTTCACGCAGGATAGGGGCCCCACCGCACATCGCTCATGAAGTTCAACTGCTCCTCCGAAACACATTTGGAAACGATCGAGTTATCAGCTGATGATTTCCAAATGCTTGGCCAGCACGATCGTCCTATCTCACTCCCTGTTATTTCTGGTTGTGGGGCTACCTGAAGGACAGGAACGTTCACACATGGGCTGATCTGAAGAGCAGCATATAAAGAGAAGTAACCAGCATACCTACGGACATCCTTCGTTCTGCTGTGCAGAATGCCATTCTGCGCTTTAAGACTTTTCTGGACACTGATGGACGCCATATTGAGCCCATATTGTAGCAGTATTGGTACCGGTATGTAATGGTATGACTTACCGTAGCAGCACATTAAAAGTGTTTCAATTGAATTGATTTTGCATTATTATTTTGGTCCTCGTTGGGTAATTAGTTTCCATGTTATAAAATGTTAAACAGGGAAAGTTTAATTATAACCACTCGGCATACAGGGTGATTTTTTCCACCGTGTACAAACTCTAGGGTTGATGGATGAGAGGATACGGAGCAAAAAAGATCTAATGAACTTATTTCCGCAAATTCATGGTTTCAATGCTAGAGACCATTTATTCAGTCATACTTTGTTACAGAGATTGCAGTCTAATACGCGCTGTACCATGAAGCTACAGTTATAGTATGCATGGTTTCCTCCTAGAGGGTGGTACTATTTATTTATTTTTATTTATTTATTTATTGTTCCGTGGGACCAAATTAAGGAGAAGTCTCCATAGTCATGGAACGAGTCAATACATGAAATTATAACACGATAGTAGAAACAGATAAAATGAAATATAAGAAACATACTGAGGCGACAATTTGTAAGTTTAAATAAAGAAAATTAACAATGTAACACTGGAATTTGCTTAATTTTTCAGCTCTTCCAGGAGCCCCTCGACAGAATAGAAGGAGTGAACAATGAGGAAACTCTTCAGTTTAGACTTAAAAGTGTTTGGGCTACTGCTCAGATTTTTTAGTTCTTGTGGTAGCTTACTACTGAAAATGGATGCAGCAGAATACTGCACTCCTTTCTGCACACGAGTCAAGGAAGTGCATTCTACATGCAGATTTGATTTCTGCCTAGTATTAACTGAGTGAAAGCTGCTAACTCTTGGGAATAATCTAATATCGCTAACAACAAACGACATTAAAGAAAGTATATACTGTGAGGGCAATGTCAGAATTCCCAGACTATTGAATAGGGGTCGACAAGAGATTCTCGAACTTACACCACACATAGTTCGAACAGCCCGTTCTTGAGCCTCATACGTCATGCCCTAGCGCTTTCTCCTGCCATATTAATTGGTAGTGTTGTGTACGATTCCCACCTCTTGCTGACTTACCTCGTAGTGTAAGTGAAACAGCGTTATACTCAATGGGACAGAATTCGAATCGAGAGCATGCCGACGGAAAGGCAAATGGCTAGCGACGGCGGGCAACAAGATTGTATCAGGAGACCTATCCCCGCTGACATCAACAACAACATTCAATGTTTGCAATTGTGTTTCGTCGTTTGTCTCATACAGGGTCGTTTCAGGTAGCAGGAAATCACGAAGGACGTACCCGCAATGTTCGGACGCCAGACTTAAAGGAAAATGTGATAAACACTGTGGAAGGCGACGGCCGTGCCAGTAACAGGCAGTTGGCCGGGATAAGCCAGACGAACGTGTGGAACATTCTCCATGACAACTGTTACTACCCTTATCACTTACAGCGTGTGCAGGGCTTACTAGCGATGGACTCTCCACATCGGGTGCAGTTTGTCACTGGTTTCTTCACCAGGCAACCACGATTCCAGGATTTGTGTCATCCTTCCCATTCACAAATGAGGCCACCCTTAGGCGGAGTGGTATCTTCATAACAGTCATCTGTGGGATAGCACGCAGAACGCCCATGGTATGGTGACAACGAATCATCAGCATCGTTGCAGCCGGAATGTGTGGGCCGGGATAAGTGGCGACCGTATTCTGAGACCAGTTTACCTTCCACGTCGCGTAACAGGCCGGAACTATCGGCGTTTCTTGCGAATGACTTTGCTTCCGTTGCTGGAGGTAGCACCATTGATGATTCAAAGGGTTATGTGGCTGCTACATGATGGTGCTCCAGCCCATTTCCCCGTTGACGACGATGGATCGGACGAGGGGGTCCAGTTGCATGGTCTGCTCGTTCACCGGATTTCAGACCGTGCCATTTCTGGTTATGGGGCCATCTCAAAGATATCGAGTATGCAAATTCCATTCCAGATGCAGAGACACTGGAGCAGTGTATTCATGCTGCCTTGACACTGTTTGAATGCAGCCTGCAGGTTTAAGTAGTTCTACGTTCTAGGGGACTGATGACCTCAGCAGTTAAGTCCCATAGTGCTCAGAGCCATTTGAACCATTTGATGTGAACGTGTGAGACAAAACATGCTACACCGCGTACATGCATGCGTTGAGGCACATGGAAACCATTTTCAACACATACTGTAGCTATGGCTGCATTGTACAATGCGTATTAGACCGCAGCCGTGGATTTCCGGATGTAAGTTCGTTAGATCTTTTTTGTTCCGTATCCTCTCATTGATCACTCCCTACAGTGGAAAAAATTACCCTGTATACATACACGGAGTATCAACATGAAACAAGTAAATAACAATAATAGTAAATGATGCGAAAAAATCATCATTGTGGAACATCATTATTAGGACAAGGATTTTCATGACAGTGCATATATTTTACGCGAAGCTGACATGTTTCTTAAATACATATAAATGCTTGCTGTGAGAAAACTGCATGAATTACAGTAGTTTGTTGACTAATAATTACACATATGCGGCCACTTATTCTGACAGAACATATTTTAGTAAGTAAATGTTCGATTCGTTATACTTCCACTCTTTGAAGAAGTAAAGAACTCTTGTTTCTTCCATGTTACATTTCTCAGAATTTCGCATACCCCTTTCTTTACTGGAAAATGCTAAAGTCTACCTTCGCCCCATACTTCGTTTGAATTCACAATTTGGACTTCACCTTTACAGATTTCATTGTGAGAACTTTGGAAAAAGCATTTAAGTTGTGAGCTACAAACATTTACTTACCACCCTCTCCAGTTTGACAAGATAGGGCCTTAAATTGACGCCTAAAACTATTAGTGTCAGGACTACAACGTTGCGAAAAGCATCATTGGTTCATTCGATATCAGTGAACCCGCTTCAATTGGAGTAGTCCAAGAATTAACGTCTAACGCTCTAACTTTAGGAAAACTTTCATACATAAAATCAAATTTTGCATTTATTCCTGCTGCCATAACGTCTTTGGAGCAAGCAGTAGTGCACTAGTGAAACAGAACGAAAAGTTAAAAAAACTGAATAAGTTACAAAAATTGTGGTGTATTGGGAAAAGAGGATTCGAAGAAAATGGAAATGGTGTTAGAAAAAAACGAAGGATATTTTACACTGTCTTCCGTTTCTTTTTTATTGGTCGAGAAACTGTCTATTAATCATTTACATTGAGAGGCAAATGACGTTGTCTGTGTTGCATGTGGTCCTCTTGTGTCAGTTGAAGCAGAAAGAAGTTTTCCAAAATGCAAGCCTTCGTCGGCTAACAACAGGCAATATTTTTATTTGAACATTTACACAAGGAATTCGTTTTATATTGCAACTCAGAGTTCATAAACTGAAGTAAAAATGAGAGTATACAGAAAAACATAGATTAATTACGTTGTGATAATATTAATAGATAGTTTACAGCAACATCAAATTTCACAGTGTAGCTTGCTTATCTTGTGCATTTTATTCTAAGAATAAATAATTCATTACTATAAAAAGACTTAGTAATTTATTTTAAAACATAAATTTTACTTAATTTTAATATTGTTCGGTGATATGTCCCATGTTATTGTAAATTTTTGGTCATAACAACATATTTTGTGCATATTATGATTATTTTTTTGTCCTAATCATTTTACTGTATGTTTTTTGCACCCTTTAGATCGTAATACACAATCTGTGTTTATGGATAAGATTCGGAAAATCATCCTGTGACTACGGAACGGTGTTCCTTTTTTTATTACTGCTCTGTAAGGCTTTAGGTAGATTATATAAAAATAAAAATAGGACTCAATTTAGAAACTAGATTTTAAACTGAAAAACTTTTCCAGAAGTACATATCGATGCTCTCCACAACTTATTAGTTAGAAACGCACAATAAAGGTGAAAAAACTACGGAATCGTAGGAAACTTAGTTGATACAATCAGAGATAGTTGAAAGTTTCAAGGAGAGCATTAGGTAGCGGATGGCTGAAATAGCTGAAAGATATACAATAAAAGCTGAATAGGTTGATCAGAGTGAAGGCAGCAGAGGAACAACTGGTCGTACAGACAAGGCCTCGTAGGGATCTTTGAATAACACACAATGTATAAAATGTTATTAATGAAAGGAGAAAATATAAGTATGCAGCTAATAAAGCAGACAAACCAGAATATAGAATATGAAATCGATTGCAAGTTCAAATTTGAAAAGCAGTATTGTCTAGAGGAGAAATGTAAAGTTGTAGAAGCATGCATGAATACAGGAGATACAGACGTCGCATATAGGAAAATTGAAGATACTGGTGGAGAAATGAGTAGCAGCAACTGTATGAACATCGAGAGCTAGTATGGGAAGCCAGTACTAAGCAAAGAAGGAAAGGCCGAAAGGTGGAAGGAGGGCTGTATAAAGGAAAGAAAACTAAGATATTATTCTGTAAAAGGAAGACAAAGAGGATGAACATAAGGCGAAGGACGCTATACAGCAAGACGAATTTGACAAAGTACTGAAAGGCCTAATTAGAAACAAGACACCTGGAGTAGACGATATTCACTCATAATTATTACGATCCTTGGGAGAACCAGTCATGACAAAGTAGTTCCATCTGGTTTGTGGGATATATGAGACAGGCGATATATTTTCAGAGTACGAGTAGAATGTAATAATCCTAGTACCGGAGAAGGCATGTACCGACAGATAGGTGATTTGTCGAACCATCAGTTTAATAAGTAATGTTTGCAAAATATTAAAACGAATTATCTAAAGAAGGATGGAACGACTTGTAGAAGCTTATCTGGAGAGGATCCGTTTCGGTTCTGGAGAAATGTAGGGACACACGAAGCAATAGTGACCGTACGACTTATCTTAGAAGGCAAGTTCAAGAAATTCAAACACACATTTATAGCATTAGTAGATTTAGAGAAAAGTTGAATGAATACTGAATGGATTAGAATCTTTAAAGTTCTGAAGTTGTCAGTGATGGAATGCAGCGAGTAAAAAGTTATCTACAGATCTTTTACAGAAACCAGACTGTAGTTAAGTATATGAAGGTGAAACTGGAGCGAGACAGGTTTGTAGCCTATATTATTGAAGCTGTACGTAGAGCAAGCATTAAAGAAAAGCATGCTGAAATTTGGAAAAGAAAATAACGTTGAGGTAGAAGATATGAAAAGGTTTGCAGATGAAATTGTCTTTCAGAGGCCGCAAAGGATTTGGCAGATCAGTGGAACTGAGTTTATAATAACATGAATCTTAGAAGAAGAAATAAAAGGGCAATGCTGTATAGCCGAATAAAATCTAACGAAGATGAGGGAATTGGATTAGGAAATAAGATACTAAAAGAAATAGATGCATTTTGCTTTTTGGCCAGAAAAATAACTGAAGATAGTAGAAGTAAAGAGAGTGTAAAATTCTGGTTGGAAATAGCAGGAAAAACTTTTCCGAAAGAGAGCAATTTGTTGTGGTTCAAATGGCTCTGAGCACTATGGGACTTAACATCTGAGGACTTAGTACTACTTCAACCTAACTAACCTAAGGACATCACACACATCCATGCCCGAGGCAGGATTCGAACCTGCGACCGCAGCAGCAGTGCGGTTCTGGACTGAAGCGCCTAGAACCGCTCGCCCACACCGGCCGGCAATTTGTTATGATCGAATATAAATTTAAGTTTTAGAAAATGTTTTCTGAATGTGTTTGTCATGAATGCAGCGTTGTATGGATGTGAAAAGTGGATCGTAAACGATATGAACAAGAGGAGATTAGAAATTTTTGTAATGTGATGGAAGAATGATGATTAGGTAGATAGTTCGAATAACTAGTGAGGAAGTACTACATAGAAATTACATAGGAATTTAAAACTGTGTCCCGGACCGAGACTTGAACTCGGGACCGAGTTGGAGTCTCGGTCCGGCACACAGTTTTAATCTGCCAGGAAGTTTCATATCAGCGAATACTCCGCTGCAGAATGAAAATCTCATTCTAGAAACATCTCCCAGACAGTGGCTAAGCCATGTATCCTCAATAACCTTTCTTCCAGGAGTGCCAGTTCTGCAAGTTTCGCAGAAGAGCTTCTCTCAAATTTAGTAGGTAGGAGACGAGGTACTGGCAGAATTGAAGCTGTGAGGACGGGTCGTGAGTCGTGCTTGGATAGCTCAGTGGTAGAGCAATTGCCAGCGAAAGGTAAAGGTCCCGAGTTTGAGTCTCGGTCTGGCACACAGTTTTAATCTGCCAGAAGTTTCATATCAGTGCACACTTTGCTGCAGAGTGAAAATCTCATTCAAGTACTGCATAGAACTGGGTAGCAAAGATATTTGTGAGAGAACTTGACTAAAAGGAAAAAAATAGGTTGATAGAACACATTCTGAAGTATTAACGAATCGTTAATTTGGTACTGGGTGGAAGGGTGGGGCGCAGAAATTGTAGATGCAGACCAAGACTTGGCAACGGCAGGCAAGCACGAATTTATGTAGCTACGGTAGCTACGCCGGGATACCTTAGCATGGAGACTTGCAACAAAGTAATCTTTGGACTGATGACAATAGCAAGAACAACAGCAACATCACTGAGAACTTACACAATCAAAGTACTGGCAAATGTAAAAATAGCCTAAGCCTTATTAATTTGCCGGTCGCTGTGGCCGAGCGGTTCTAGGTGCTTCAGTCCGGAACCGCGCTGCCGTTACGGTCGCAGGTTCGAATCCTGCCTCGGGCGTGGATGTGTGTGATGTCCTTAGGTTAGTTAGGTTTAAGTAGTTCTAAGTTCTAGGGGACTGTTGACCTCAGATGTTAAGTCCCATAGTGCTCAGAGCCATTTGAACCATTTTCTTTTTCAATAAATCTGCTGCTGAAATGCGTTGTGCCAAGTGACTAGATACAGTTGCTTAAGTATTGAAACTGATTTGAATAAAGTGTGATTAAAGATTTAGCTTTTCCGTGGTTTTCGTAAATTGATTAAAGCGAAAGCTGGGCTGCTACTGTAATGTTTGGGCCGCAAGGGAAAGCCATTAAGTGCGACACAATAGGTAAGCTCTCTTTCAATCGGTCAGGGACGACTCTCTCTCTGAATAGTAAACTGAGTCAGTATTTCATTAACCAACAACAATGAGCTGCATAGGAAGGGCCGCATATATGCCGCTGACTGGGCGAAACACGAGAGAGAGTCATTCAAGTATTACTTACTTGAAAATTTAAATTAATATGAAATAATCCTCGTGCAGAGATTAAATGGAATTTAATTTACCAGACAACAAAGTTTAATAAATGATCTTTAATTACTATGTTGTGCAATCCAAAAGCCACACAGGTTATCTAATACCTCACCCACTTATGAATGGCATCGTACGCGAAGGTACTTGGTAGAGTAACGTCTCAGTACGTTTGGAAAGCTCACGGCCGATTTCCCTCCAATCCAAACTTGTGCCCCGCCTCTAATGATATCACGTAGACATCTGTCATAATCTTTCTTTTTGTATAACAAATTATTGTCGAGTTCTTTGTCTAAAAGCTGTGTTTCATAGTGCAAATACATCTGCGACAGGGAGAATGGTGGAGACGGGATGTCTGTGTTGAATTGAGAATGACTAACAGCTCTTCCCGAGTGCGTGTTACAATCATTCACCATGTGGAAAGCACATCAGCTTCACAGCGAGACTGTTGTAAGGGAAATGATTTGTCACCTTCCTGCATCTTCCTAAATAACAGAAGCATTAATCATCCTGTGACTGTTGCAGCTCTTCTTATTTCCGTGCTTGCTACGAAGATTGGACAGGAATTCCGCCTTATGCAAGACATCTTCATTGTTTTGTTCTCACATGTGTATTGCATAAGGCGGAATTCCTCTCCAACAGAAGCGTTATTCTCTTCCTGTATGTCTTGTCCCGTAAGTTTTTCGTTCAGCTATAAAAGTTCAGCGATACTCCATGAAAAGCAATATCTAATCACTGATATTATTCTTGTGTAATTAATTTTATTCCATGTCTTATTTAGATGAGTAACATGCTTCGTACCATACAAAAGAACAAGTATGAAATATTGTTCATTATTTACTTTTGAGTGAAATCGATCTTTGAAGCTCCACAGTAGCACAGGATTTTTGTCGTGAATGTTTTCCGGTGAATCCTCGACATCCGGCAGATATTCGGAAGCCGTGTCAACACCAGAAAAATGTCTACCACGACGGTTGCTCACGTACGCTATCGCAAAGTACCCTGCAAAAGAAGTTAAGTATGTATAAGAGAGACATACTGTTGATGAGAATGATTTATTAATTTATTTTGGCAAGATGAATGCCAGGGCGGCCAAAAATTACGACGAGGGGTAACTGTTAATAACTCTTTTAAATATTCATTTCTCTTATCTTTCACTTCAGGTTCTGGCAGAGAGACTGACAGTTGACAAATTCAGCATCGTTCAACTAACCAGAATTGTGAAGTTTTAGTTTGAAAACCAGTTATAGCCCCTTCGTAACTTTGGGCCCACCCTGTATGGTAAGGTATTTTTCGTTCTTTCCATGATATATCATAAGAAATATTATCTCTGGTATGTTATCCAACAATTGGAAATAACTTAGCAATGTAGTGAGAACAGTAATATCTATAGAAGACAAAAAATCATCTCATAGACCACTGGCCATTAAAATTGCTACGAAAAGAAGAAATACAGATGATAAACGGATATTCATTGGACAAATATATTATACTAGAGCTGACATATGATTACAAATGGTTCAAATGGCTCTGAGCACTATCGGACTTAACGTCTAAGGTCATCAGTCCCCTAGAACTTAGAACTACTTAAACCTAGCTAACGTAAGTACATCTCCGTACCGGTCGCGAGGTTCCAGACTGTTCCAGACTAGAACCGTATGATTACATTTTCACGCAATTTGGGTGCATAGATCCTGAGAAATCAGTACCCAGCACAACCACCTCTGGCCGTAATAAGGGCCTTCATACGCCTCGGCATTGAGTCAAACAAGGCTTTGATGGCGTGTACAGGTACAGCTTAAACACGATACCACAGTTCATCAAGAGTAGTGACTGGCGTATTGTGACGAGCCAGTTGCTCGGCCACTATTGACCAGACGTTTTCAATTGGTGAGAGATCTGTAGAATGTACTGGCCAGGGCAGCAGTCGATCATTTTCTGTATCCAGAAAGGCCCGTACAGGACCTGCAACATGCGGTCGTGCATTATCCCGCTGAAATGTAGGGTTTCGCAGGGATTGAATGAAGGGTAGAGCCACGGGTCGTAACACATCTGAAATATAACGTCCACTGTTCAAAGTTCCGTCAGTGCGAACAAGAGGTGACCGAGACATGTAACCTATAGCACCCCATACCATCACGCCGGGTGATACGCCAGTATGGTGATGACGAATACACGCTTCCAATGTGCGTTCACCGCGATGCCACCAAACACGGATGCGACCATCTTGATGCTGTAAACAGAACCTGGATTCATCAGAAAAAATGACGTTTTGGCATTCGTGCACCCAGGTTCGTCGTTGAGTACACCATCGCAGGCCCTCCTGTATGTGTTGCAGCGTCAAGGGTAACCGCAGCCACGGTCTCCGAGCTGATAGTTCATGCTGCTGCAAACGTCGCCGAACTGTTCGTGCAGATGGTTGTTGTCTTGCAAACGTCATCATCTGACGAACGCGAGCAGCAATGTCAAGATACGATAAACCGCAGTCTCGATAGGCTACAATCCGACCTTTATCAAAGTCGGAAACGTGATGGTACGCATTTCTCCTCCCTACACGAGGCATCACAACAACGGATCACCAGGCAACGCCGGTCAACTGCTGTTTGTGTATGAGAAATCATTTGGAAACTTTCCTAATGTCAGGACGTTGTAGGTGTCGCCACCGGCGCCAACCTCGTGTGAATGCTCTGAAAAGCTAATCATTTGCATATCACAGTATCTTCGTCCTTTTGGTTAAATTTCGCGTCTGTAGCACGTCATCTTCGTGGTGTAGCAATTTTAATGGCCAGTAGTGTAGGTAAAGTAGTACCCATTTTACTTTTCACCCTCAAGGTAATGCCAGGTTATGTTTCGGGTTGATTTTTCTAGCAGTGCTAGTTGTACATTTCCAGTCATACATAGTGGTATGGAAGGGTTTACTGCTAAAGAGGTGGTTGGTATGCAGCTTGGCTGTGAGCTCATCGAACGCAATGAAAGACCAGTACATCGACACTACGCTCATTTGTTACTCGAACGATGGCAACCATATCGGTTTACTTTAGAATCTGAGCTTCTGTTTTTTGTGTTGTATATTTTGATGATTTCATATTGAAGGCTTTTTCGCTATTGTGAAGATATTTTTAAAGAAACAATGTTAGTTGTGGTAACCAACTGGATAATACACTCCTGGAAATTGAAATAAGAACACCGTGAATTCATTATCCCAGGAAGGGGAAACTTTATTGACACATTCCTGGGGTCAGATACATCACATGATCACACTGACAGAACCACAGGCACATAGACACAGGCAACAGAGCATGCACAATGTCGGCACTAGTACAGTGTATATCCACCTTTCGCAGCAATGCAGGCTGCTATTCTCCCACGGAGACGAGCGTAGAGATGCTGGATGTAGTCCTGTGGAACGGCTTGCCATGCCATTTCCACCTGGCGCCTCAGTTGGACCAGCGTTCGTGCTGGACGTGCAGACCACGCGAGACGACGCTTCATCCAGTCCCAATGCTCAATGGGGGACAGATCCGGAGATCTTGCTGGCCAGGGTAGTTGACTTACACCTTCTAGAGCACGTTGGGTGGCACGAGATACATGCGGACGTGCATTGTCCTGTTGGAACAGCAAGTTCCCTTGTCGGTCTAGGAATGGTAGAACGATGGGTTCGATGACGGTTTGGATGTACCGTGCACTATTCAGTGTCCCCTCGACGATCACCAGAGGTGTACGGCCAGTGTAGGAGATCGCTCCCCACACCATGATGCCGGGTTTTGGCCCTGTGTGCCTCGGTCGTATGCAGTCCTGATTGTGGCGCTCACCTGCACGGCGCCAAACACGCATACGACCATCATTGGCACCAAGGCAGAAGCGACTCTCATCGCTGAAGACGACACGTCTCCATTCGTCCCTCCATTCACGCCTGTCGCGACACCACTGGAGGCGGGCTGCACGATGTTGGGGCGTGAGCGGAAGACGGCCTAATGGTGTGCGGGACCGTAGCCCAGCTTCATGGAGATGGTTGCGAATGGTCTTCGCCGATACCCCAGGAGCAACAGTGTCCCTAATTTGCTGGGAAGTGGCGGTGCGGTCCCCTACGGCACTGCGTAGGATCCTACGGTCTTGGCGTGCATCCGTGCGTCGCTGCGGTCCGGTCCCAGGTCGACGGGCACGTGCACCTTCCGCCGACCACTGGCGACAACATCGATGTACTGTGGAGACCTCACGCCCCACGTGTTGAGCAATTCGGCGGTACGTCCACCCGGCCTCCCGCATGCCCACTATACGCCCTCGCTCAAAGTCCGTCAACTGCACATACGGTTCACGTCCACGCTGCCGCGGCATGCTACCAGTGTTAAAGACTGCGATGGGGCTCCGTATGCCACGGCAAACTGGCTGACACTGACGGCGGCGGTGCACAAATGCTGCGCAGCTAGCGCCATTCGACGGCCAACACCGCGGTTCCTGGTGTGTCCGCTGTGCGTGCGTGTGATCATTGCTTGTACAGCCCTCTCGCAGTGTCCGGAGCAAGTATGGTGCGTCTGACACACCGGTGTCAATGTATTCTTTTTTCCATTTCCAGGAGTGTATTTCACTGCAACGAACCACTGGAGACCACAGGTCCCTTATACCAAAATAATTAGAAAACGTCCCTGAACAGACTCCGAAATTTCGTCGGCGAAGTCTGGGTTTATCCAATAGTTTTCAAGTTATGCCTTTAGTCTCCTATGTTGTGTAGCTTGATTCCCTGATTAAAATGTTTATTTTTAGCTTTTAGTCTATTTTTCTCGAGAGATGAGAGTTAAATTTGGGCCTGGTTCCATGGACATGGAAAGAGCTGTTTCTATAATGATTACTAACTTTTTTGTCTGTGTGGTAGTTGATGGATGTACTTAGATAATGCATTTACAACTCCAAAGTTTCTAAGCAGACTTTATAATAACCCTCATACGAAGGATTGCACCATTATCTAAGAGTGAAATTAAAATAACTTTTCCAAATGTCGTCAGTGTATGCTTAAGTATATTAATGTTAACACTGTAAGGTCTCAGAACGATCAAATTAATGTGTTACACTAAATATACGATCTTAAGAAAAAAAATTGCGGCGCTGAATAATAAAATTAGAAAGCTAAAAATAGATAAGACTATGCAAATGCACGTCACAATTAAAAGTTACAAGCATCAACTTGATCTGAGAAATATTTTGGTTAACATCAGCGTTTCTACGAAAAATTGAAGCTGCTAGTTATTAAATTCAGAAAGCTGGAAATTCGTATGTAGCCACCTCTATTAGTTTTCAAGTTATTTACTAAAAATAAAATTTGGAACGAAAAAATTCCTTACTCACGGTAGATTAAGTATCATTCGTATCTGTAATAGAAATGTCTAATTACATCACTCTATTAAATTCTTGAAATAATACAGCTGTGCCAAATTTTTAGAGTGTATGATAAATGACAATCGTTACAATGAATCATAAAGAGGCAGTTCAGAGGTCCTGTTCTACTGTCGATTACATTCTAAAAATTCTAGCCAGCCAAGTGTAAATGGAGCAGAGCTAAAACTTTCTCAGTTTTCAGTAAGTAAAGCAAACGTAACTCTGTTTGTATAAAAATTAAGAAGATTGTAAATTGTCAAGCGACAGAGCCATTAATTAATTTGTGTCCAAGAAAGGGGCCATTTAGGTACTGCTACCTGTGCCTAGGGCAGTTGATAGCAGATGTTCCGTTTGGCGGTCCGCTGCGCCCCTATATAAATACAGCCAGAGAGATAGAGGAAAGAGATACTTCGCACCGAGATAATCCGTTCAGGTCAGTCAAACGTCTCCGGGCATTGTGCCTCGGATGACGCCCATGCTGGGCAAATTTGAATGCATTCTCGTTAAAAGTAGGAAGTGAACTCGCGAGGAGTGTAAACCGTTCTGGGTCACTTAGGTTTCACGGAAGTAACTGCGTACCACCCCAAGCAACAAGATTATTTTTCACTTTTAAGGCGAGCAATTAACTTTTGGTGATAGACTCGTAGACGTCGCCTATTAATTATTAATAGTGTGGTTTCTGACAGGGATATTATTATTATTAGATATATTATTATATTTTGTGTGTGTAAACTGTTACAGAACATATCAATCAGTTAAAACTCAGAACTTTGATTTATGGTCATAGTTCCTGATCCTGATGAGTAAGCAGCAAGTAGGAACATTTTCTTTGAGTGAACACAAAGAGAAATGTGCACTTGCTCTGCGTTGGATCTTCTCTATCTCTTCTATCTGTCCTAGCTGGTAAGGATACCAGGTAGATGTATAATATTCAAGAATCGGTCGAACAAGCGCCTTGTATGCCACTTCCTTACGGTCGTGCTGGATTGTTACTCCTAGATATTTTACGGTACATACTATTTCCAGCAATTTGTCATCAGCGGCGTAGTTCTGCAGTAGTGGATTTATTTTCCAATGAATACGCAATTTGTTACATTTATTTACGTTCAGGGTCAACTGTCAGAACCTGCACCATTCACCATTCTACAAATCGATAGTGCCTTCTGGCGTTGTTGCTGTCTTAGAGACAACCGCATCTTAAAGAGTTATTCAACGATTTCTACCAGGTCGTCGATAGAAACTGTAAGCAGTAATGATCTTATAATACTTTCTTGGGGTACTCTGGAAGTTAGCTTTACATCTGTCGATTTTGTTCCGTTAAGAGCGATGCTTTGAATTCTGTGTGCAAGGAAATCTTGAATGCAGTCACAAATCTGGTCCAATACTCGGTAGGCTTGTATTTTTTTTTTCACTAGGCGGGAGTGCGGGACGGTGCCAAATGCCTTCCCGAAGTCAAAGAACACGCACGGCCCCAACCTGAGCGCCGTTGTCTATAGCACTGTGGATCTGCTGGAGGAACAGAGCGAGCTGCGTTTCTTAAGATCTCTGTTCGTGGAATGAATTTTGATAGATTTTCATTTTCCTAAAAGTCATAATTCTTGAGCATAAAAGATGTTCGATAATTCTACTACTCATTAGGGTCAACGATTTAGGCCTATAATTATGTACATTATGTCCTATGATCCTTCTTGAAAACGGGAATTACCTGCGTTTTAGTCACTAGGTACCTTTCCTTGCTCCAGTGATCTACGATAAACTACTGCTAGAAGGGGAGCAAGTTCTTTCACTTCATTTTTGCAGAATCTTATATGTATCTCATCTGGTCCTGATGCCTTTCCACTGTTAAGATGTTGTAGTTGCTTTTCTACTCCGCCATCGGTTATCTCAATATCTACCATTTCGGTGTTCGTACTATGATTGAAAGAAGGGACTGTATTACGATCTTCTGTGGTGAAACAGTTTCGGGAGACTGAATTTAGTATTTCGGTCTTCTTTCTGTAATCTTCTGTTTCGGAGGAGGAGAAGGAGGAGGAGGAGATTAGTATTTAACGTCTCGTCGACAAGGAGGTCATTAAAGACGGAGCACAAGCTCGGATTATGGAAGGATGGGGTAGGAAAGCGGCCGTGTCCTTTCGAAGGGACCATTCGGGATTTGCCATAAGCGATTTAGGGACCTCACGGAAAACCTAAATCAGGATGACAGGGTTCGAGTTTGAACCGCCGTCCTTCCGAAGGCGAATTCAGTGTGCTAACCACTGCGCTACTTCCCCAGGCTTCTGTGTCTGTGCCAGTATGATCACTGAGTGAATAAACAGAGGATTTAGAACTGTGTACTGATTTTACGCGAGACCAAAACGTCTTAGGGCTTTTACTCATCTTCTGACAAAATTTTACTTTCAAAGTCGTTGAATGCCTCTCTCAATTCTGTCCTTATGCTCATTTTCGCTTCGTTCAGGTTTTGTTTTTCTGCTAGATTTTGACTTCTCTTGAATCTGTGATGAAGCTCTCTTTGGTTAAGTAGCGGTTTTCTAAGACTGCTATTAAACCACGGTGGGTCTTTCCCTTCCTTTAAAACCTTGCTCGGAACATATTTGTCTAAGACATATTGAACGATGTTTTTGAATGTTTTCCATTTTCGCTCCACACCTTCGTCCTAAGCACTGATTATTTGATGCTGACTACTCTAACACTATTCAGTTTGTATCTTGCTAAACACAAATATTTTCTTATCTTTTTTAACATTCCTTGTAAAACTCGTAGTCATACTTGTTATCACAGCCTTATGATCGCTGATACCCTCCTCTATGTTAACTTATTCGATAATTTCAGGTCTGTTTTTTGCTAGGAGATCTAAGACGTTACCATTACGAGTTAGATTTCTAATTATCTGCTTGAAGTAATTTTCGGGCAACACATTCAGAATAATGCCACACGAAGCCCTGTCTCTGGCTCCATGACTCTCCCAATCTATACCTGGCAAGTTAAAGTCACCCCCTATTACAACAGTGTGATCAGGAAAATTAGTAACGATATTCTGTATGTCCTCTCTGAGACACTCTACCACTACAGATCCCCACCCAGACGATCTATAAAAGCATCCGATTACCATTTGTGATCGGCCTTTAATGCTTAACTTCATCCAGATTAATTGACATTCGGAATCCGTGAAAACTTCGCTGGATATTATCGAATTCTTTACTGCAATAAATACGCCGTCACCATTAGCGACTAACCTATCCTTACGAAAAATGTTCCTATCTGAACTTAGGATTTCTTTGCTATTCGCTTCCTGTTTCAGCCAACTTTCTGTTCCTAAATATTAGGATATTATAATCTTCAATAAGCGATACTATTTCTGGGATCTTTTTTTGGATGTTCTTGCAGTTTAGTAATATCGTATTAATCTTTTCTGCATCCAATCTGCGAGGACGAGCATTCTCTGAGAACATAGTGGCTGATGTGACTTCGATTTTGGCAGGTAATTGGTTTATGTTTCCAAGGGGGACTTTTCTAACTTTAAAAAATCCCGGTACCGTTGAAGAGTCGTCCGAGTCTCTGGCTTAAACGTCCCACCCTGTTTCAAACGAGAGGGCCACGATCGACCCTGGGTACTATGCTACAAAGAGTCAGCTCACCCTACGCCCCACGTGTGATGCTAGTTGTCTTATGCAAAGAAGCTGGGACCGATGATCGTAGCAGTATGGCCCCGTCAATCCCACAAACCAACCAACCAATGAAGGTATCTACTGATAGGAACGTAGGATGGCATCAGAACCTTAGCGGCAAACGTCAGCTGTGCCACTATTTGTAGCCGTTTGCACCCAGTGCGCTCGACAGTTGCCGGCAGGGTCTCTTCCACGACACGGACGGGACCACCTGGCAAACATACCGAGTGCACACAGGCCTTCTTTCCCGCCCTGCATGCTGCTTCCCTGAAGGGCTGTATTACCCACCTAACGTTGGTACTCCCAGTGACTAGCAAACATGTCCTCTGCACTTATCGGACGCTGGCCCAACAGAGAGGCATCACTTGCAGACTCACAAGTGTTATCAACACTGGGTAGCACCTCGTACCCGTTGCTGAGGCTTGAGAAGCCAGCCGTGCAGCCTGTTCCCTCTTTCTCCTTCTGCCCAGTGACACACGAAACCACCACTGTTCGACATTCACTCTGGAGCGAAAGCCAAGGTGAACCGGTCAGATGTTGCGTATCAAAAAACACAGCGACAAATTGCTCATCAAGGGATTCCAACGGCAACGAGGTTGTCGAACGTCTCATCCTCGATGGGCTGATGCCGCCGCTGTCTTGAGTTGTAAGCCACAAGCCTGTCAACCGTGGCCAATACGAACTCCAGCTGTTTACAGACAGCAGCAAATTCTCCTTGTGTCCGCTTACAACAGGCACAGCCCCTATCCACATCGTACTGCGAAAAAAATAAAAACTGGTTAGGATCCCAAAAATACAAACAAAGCAGTGAGGAGTAACCGAGGAAGTACAAACAGACCCCCACAAAAGAAAAAAATTACCTGACTGTGTTGCTACTGAGGTTGGAATGTAGGCAAAATTAAACCGGGGATTGAACAAACGCTAAAATCTGCAGTGCAGAGTTCTCAGTACAGCCTGAGATCAAATGATTCACTGGCTCTTAAAAGAGAAATAAATTTCTCTGCTGAAAATGGATGTGTCAACAGGTACCTTTCACCAGAAACTCTACTTACATGAAAGCTACTACAGGAAATAAATACGCTGACTCAAAAACATTGATCTAAACTATACGATGCGTATTAACACGAGATTTAAATGGAGTCACGTGACGCAGTTCTTGAGACACTGCGCTTCCTTATGTGTTATCTCTGATGATCAGTATTGTGGTGCCATTTCTCAACAGGACAATCATCTCACACAGACACACACACACACACACACACACACACACACACACACACACACACACACACACACACACAGCACATGCCTCTATAAACGGCTTCATGATTCCTAACCGAGTCAATCCAGAAGGAGTGCAACGTTACGATGATAAGCAGGCATATTCTGCCTTTGTAGATTTAATCGATTTTGTAATCACTAAAATAACATTCCATACCCTTTCAACCTTCGAAGTTTCATTTCGTTTCCTCCTCCCGTTCTGGGTACTTCATTCCTTTTGTCAGACAGTGTATATACGGCCCCTCTATATTTCCTTCTGTAGTTGGAAAACCCAGTTTTTTATGTACGGAAAACAATTAGAATGTATTCTGTTTTCCTCAGGCTTCTTATCAGTTGCCAGTTCCCAACCACCCTCCTCTTCTTTGACTTCCCAATTCTGCAGTGTTTCTTTCCATGTTCCATACAACCATGCGCCAGTGGCGCAGATGTTCTCTTATTGTTCATTCACCAGTATGATCGTATTGCACACTCCGGAGTTCATCACTAGTAATGAGGATTTCTGAAACACGGATGGGCCAGCTGGAGTGGCCGTGCGGTTCTAGGCGCTACAGTCTGGAACCGCGTGAGCGTTACGGTCGCAGGTTCGAATCCTGCCGCGGGCATGGATGTGTGTGATGTCCTTAGGTTAGTTAGGTTTAAGTAGTTCTAAGTTCTAGGGGACTGCTGACCACAGCAGTTAAGTCCCATAGTGCTCAGAGCCATTTGGACCATTTGTTTTGAAACACGGATGTTGTGTTCAGTTGGTCGCTCAATCGAATTATACTCCCTGTCTATCTCCTTTCTCACAAAAGATGTCACAAGTTATACAATTTTTCGATTTTTGGATCAGTTGCCGCTGTTGATGATCTTCCACTGCGACCTCCATCTTTTGGTCTTACGAAAATGCCATAAATTACTATGAAATCCTATTCCCTTGACATAATACACAAACTGCTTAAGTACTGTAAAAGTTTTAGTCACATTGTGGCCGAGTATAAGCAGGTAGTTGTTAAGGCCCAGTACCGTCTTTCGGGCCGAACTGGATTTTGTTTGTGGACGGATGGAGTTTAAGAAACAAAACAGCGAGGTCATCAGTCCCTCAATCAAGAGATAGTTGGTCTGGAGTTACTGACGTCAGCAGAAATTTGATCGAACTTCGAAAGTATGTTGTTGTTGTTGTTGTTGTTGTGGTCTTCAGTCCTGGAACTGGTTTGATGCAGCTCTCCATGCTACTCTATCCTGTGCAAGCTTCTTCATCTCCCAGTACCTACTGCAACCTACATCCTTCTGAATCTGCTTAGTGTAGTCATCTCTTGGTCTCCCTCTACGATTTTTACCCTCCACGCTGCCCTCCAATACTAAATTGGTGATCCCTTGATGCCTCAGAACATGTCCTACCAACCGATCCCTTCTTCTGTTCTAGTTGTGCCACAAACTTCTCTTCTCCCCAATCCGATTCAATACTTCCTCATTATTTATGTGATCTACCCATCTAATCTTCAGCATTCTTCTGTAGCACCACATTTCGAAACCTTCTATTCTCTTCTTGTCCAAACTATTTATCGTCCATGATTCACTTCCATACATGGCTACACTCCATACAAATACTTTCAGAAATGACTTCCTAACAATTAAATCTACACTCGATGTTAACAAATTTCTCTTCTTCAGAAACGCTTTCCTTCCCATTGCCAGTCTACATTTTATATCCTCTCTACTTCGACCATCATCAGTTATTTTGCTCCCCAAATAGCAAAACTCCTTTACTACTTTAAGCATCTCATTTCGTAATCTAATTCCCTCAGCATCACCCGACTTAATTCGACTACATTCCATTATCCTCGTTTTGCTTTTGTTGATGGTCATCTTATATCCTCCTTTCAAGACACTATCCATTCCGTTCAACTGCTCTTCCAAGTCCTTTGCTGTCTCTGACAGAATTACGATGTCATCGGCGAACCTCAAAGTTTTTATTTCTCGAAAGTATGTAAGAGCGGAAAAATGGAGGCCTTAAAAGCACTATTGATGCCAGAGTTGCAGAATAATTTACAGAAATCTAAAAGAGTATTGGTCGGGCCACTACGTAAGTCAGAACAGGCGAGGAGTCTCCCAGGCGTCATCTGTGACGAGAGAAACCTCACCCGCATCTGAAAAAAAAAGTTTCAAATGGCTCTGAGCACTATGGGACTTAACATCTATGGTCATCAGTCGCCTAGAACGTAGAACTACTTAAACCTAACTAACCTAAGGACATCACACACATCCATGCGCGAGGCAGGATTCGAACCTGCGACCGTAGCAGTCGCGCGGCCCCGGACTGTGCGCCTAGAACCGCTAGACCACAGCGGCCGGCCCCGCATCTGAAACCCCCACCAGCTTTATTAAGGGCGAAGTCAGTTACAGGGCAAAGAATGCCTTCTGACTGGGAGAGTAGTAGTAGTGGAAGTGAGGAGGCTAAAAATGAAATGGACATCAGTTGGATATTTAGTTAAGGTGAGAAAAGCAGTCAGGTCAGTAGATGAGTGTACCCCAGGGCTTTGAATGCGCTGGGGACCACCACTTTTACAGCCGACCCACCCTCGATCCGATATGGTAAAGTGTTAAAGAGGGTAACAGCACCCGCTACTCATCGGAATGCTACTTACAAAACGGTAAATATGGTCCGTCTGAAACAAATGGGGCTAACCACATATAAAAGCAATTAAAAGGCAGTGAAAGAGGGATCACCAAGACAGCTGGAAAAGGAGGCAGTTTGTGGCGGGAGATGCTCCAAGCCCAACCACCCTGCCCCCGTCTCGAAATGAATTTAAAATGTTCTATCTGAGAATAAAAACCACTTTTGCGGAGAAGACGGAGAACCACGAACTGGGTTTAACAACCCATCTGGTCCTCCGTACTTAAGGTTACCATGAGGCCCACAAATCACTAACTCGAACGGCGCGACGCTCCCATTGAATAGGACACGACTGATTTCCCGTCAAATCATAGTCCTTTTTTCTGGGTCTAATGCACTCAGAAAGTCCTTGGTAATCCTTCCTTTTAACGAAACTTGATAAAGCATTATTGCCCGAAATTGCTGTCATTCGTTTACAGAACACACTAAACACACTACGTGCAATAATACTACAAAATAAAAAGACGGACCATTGCTTTACTTTACGAAACCAGGATATAACTTCGAAGATATACACTGGGGACGTTGTCTACTAGACAATATAAGAGTTAGGCTAAAGACATGAAACATAACTGGAATAGAGTTATTCTTTCACTCACAGACCACAATGGCACCGAAACGGAATATGACATAGACAAAGCTGAAATACTGGATTTGGTCTTCAGAAATTGTTTCGCAGCAGAAAATCGTAATACAGTCCCTTCTTTCAATCCTCGTACTAACATCGAAAAGGCAGATAAGACGATAAGTGATTGCGGAAAAGAAAAGCAACTACAATCGCTTAGTAGTGGAAAGGTATCAGGACCAGATGAGATACCTGTAATGTTCTACAGATATTATACGACAGAGGCTGGTACCCTGCAAGCAGCAGTTTATCGTATGTTTCTGGAGCAAGAAAGGTACCTGTCGACTGGAAAAAAAGTGCAAGTCATTCCCGCTTTCAAGAAGGGTAGACGGACAAATGTTTCAAATGGCTCCGACCACTATGGGACTCAACATCTGAGGTCATCAGTCCCCTAGAACTTAGAACTACTTAAACCTAACTAACCTAAGGACATCAAACATAGCCATGCCCGAGGCAGGATTCGAACCTGCGGCCGTAGCCGTCACGCGGTTCCAGACTGAAGCGCCTAGAACCGCTCGGCTACACCGGCCGGCAGGCAGTAGGACAGATGCATATCATAATAGGCCTATATCGTTGACACCAATCTGTTGTAGAATTATCGAACATGTTTAATGCTCAGAATTATGACGATTTCGGAGAACGAAAATCTACGCTATTAAAATCTACATGGATTCTGCAAACAGAGATATTGCGAAATGCAACCCGCTCTGTTTCTCCAGGAGATCCATAGCGCTGTAGACAACGGCACTCAGGCTGAGGCCGTGTTCTTTGACACCGTCCCACATTGCCGTTTAGTGAAGAAAATCACGAGGTTACCGAATATAGGCCCAGATATGCGACTGGATTCAAGACTTCTTTGCAGATAGAACCCAACACGTCGGTCTTTACGAACAAAGTCAACAGATGTAAAGTTAAGCCGGCCGCTGTAGGCGTGCAGTTCTAGGCGCTTCAGTCCGGAACCGCGCGACCGCTACGGCCGCAGCTTCGAATCCTGCCTCGGGCATGGCTATGTTTGATGTCCTTAGGTTAGTTAGGTTTAAGTAGTTCTAGGTTATAGGCGACTGATGACCTCAGCTACTACGGTCGCAGGTTCCAATCCTGCCTCGGGCATGGATGTGTGTGACGTCGTTATGTTAGTTAGGTTTAAGTAGTGTTGTGTACATAGTTCCGCGTAGTCAGCGCGTACACAACTTTCCCAATAGAGCGCGCACCGCAAAGCACAACAGCGCAGGCGCAGCGCTCGTCCGTCTCTGCACTACGAGATGGCGCTGTCTTAGAGACGGACCAAATTCTGCTTCCGCCGATCCGCTTATTAATATGTAACGCAGCCAATGAGATTGCTGCTAATGTAGAACCTTTTCTCCTTGCGGATCACACTCGCGCAGTGATACCTGAACGCGTGAGGTATTATAACGAGTGTACAGACCTCCGATTGGTCAGTCTGCATTAGTCTGTAGTCAATTTTCAGTCTGTACCTAAGAAGATTATCATATTCCTGTACATAGCCATGAAGATAAATGTATAGACACTTTGTCAAGTATCAGAGATATGTGAGAATAAGATTAACGTACCAAGACCAAAGGAACTTCAGATTGTCAATTGTAAATAGCATCCAGAACCAAGTTATTTTTATGCTTGTTATTATTTTAATAAATGTGTGTGAAAATTAATCAAGTTCTGTTTAAAGTTGGTCACCGTTAATCTGCTACTCTAAGTGTCCAAGTGGCATTTCTGACGTTTGTCCTAACAGCAGAAGATAAACTCACCACGATAAGACCACGAGACATATTGCTGACACTCGCCTACTTCGTTAGAGTGACAAGTCAAATAATCTGATGGTGTGTGTACCGAAAGTCTTACAGTGCGCACACGACAAGTAGTTCTAAGTCTAGAGGACTGATGACCTCAGATGTTAAGTCCCATAGTGCCTAGAGCCATTTGAATCATTTGTAAAGTTAATTTCAGATGTACCTCAAGGAAGTGTTATAGGACCGTTACTGTTTACAATGTATACAAATGATATAGTAAAAAATATTGGGAAATCCGTAAGGCTATTTGCAGATGGTATGGTTGCCTACAAGAAGGTAGCAACGCCAGAAGACTGTAGCGATTTGCAAAACGACCTGCAGAGGATTGATGAATGTTGCAGGGACCGGCAGTTGATCTTGAACAGATTGTTCGCACATAGGAAAAGAACACTACTGTACAGCTACATCATTGATGACAAATTGCTGGAAACAGTATATACAGTGAAATATCTAGGAGTAAATATCCAGAGCGACCGTAAGTGGAATGGCCATGTGAGAAAATAGTAGGAAAAGGATATGCAAGACGGAGATTCATAAGAAAAATCGATTCCTGAATACTGCTCATACCTCTGGGGTTTTTACCAGGTATAACTAACAGAAGAGCTAGAGAATAACCAACGAAGAACGTTGCGCCTCGTCACAGGATCATTTAGCCGGCTCAAGGGCGGTAGAGCTATGTTAAAAAAAAGTCCGGTCTCAGACGCTACAAGAGAGTTGTGCGTTACGCAGTGGCTTAATATTGAAATTCCGAGCGAGTACGTTCCGGGAAGAAAAATTTGGAAATTTGTGGTAAGGTCTTATGGGACCAAACTGCTGAGGTCATCGATGCCTAAGCTAACACACTATTTAATCTAACTTAAACTAACTTACGCTAAGGACGACCCACACACACATGCCCGAGGGAGGACTCGAACTTCCGACGGGAGAAGCCGCGCGGACCGTGACAAGACGCCTAAGACCACGCGGCTACCCCGCGCGGCTCCGGGAAGATTCTGACGACATAGTACTTTCTCACACATACGTCTCTCAAAACGACCACATCGAGAAAATTTAGAGCTAATACAGAGATTTACCCACAATCATACTTCCGATACGTCATTCGTGAATGGAATGGACATGAGGGGATCAGATGGCTGTACCACAAGCACCCTCCGCCACACACCGTCGTCTGGCTTGTGGAACCTTGATGTAGATGCAGAAAGAGACACGGAGGGAAATAATAGCGTTACTGTCGATGTGTTGGCCCAGTTAGCCATTACAGTCGAACAGAGGTTGCAGCCACCATTGTGCGGGTAGCACGTGGCTTGTAGCTGACGCAACGACGTTCCCAATTCAGAGCTGTGTCACAGATGATCCCAATTCTGGAACAGTTTACATATAATCTCCGGCAAGTGGAAAGTTTTCGTCCACTGTGCGTCAGTCGGGGTATGCTGTCGCCTGTACAGGAAAGACAAGGATCAAGCGTATGGAGTGCTGAAATCTTACTTGTCCTTCAATGCTCTTCAAAAGTCAATGAGTGTGATCATTTAAAAAATAATCATCTCTACTGCAGTGACAAACATATATAAAGTACACGATTCATTTTCTAGAACGCAGTAAGGTCATCATTATTTTTATAACAACATTCCGGCTGAGTATTATCCCATCATTTCTGAGGCGAGTCGATGACGTAACTCTAAGACTTTTTCTGCTTTAACTGATAATTGCATTCTCGGCTGAGAATAGGAATTTATGGGGCGAGTAGGCAACCGGCCTACTGCTACTGTTCCAGAAAACATAATTTAAAATGTACAGAAATGTATTTTTCTGTTAAAACAGACAACGATATTCGATTAAAACACAGTGAAAGAGTATTCATCTGGGGTGTTTTATTAAACACTAGTGATAATGATGTGGATTGTGTTACGACCCGGACGAGGTAGTGATGTACTATGTCTGAGAGATCAGTGTCAGTATTCCAGAGATATAATTAGGATTTCAAGGCAAATGCTAAACCAGTTAAACATTGTGGTTTAACGACGCTTACGTCACAAATAAAACCACGAGACAGAATTTCCGCTCAGCAGTGGAATTTCCACTAATTTTGAAGCTTCCTGACAGGTTAAAATTGTATGCTGGAGAGAGACGTGAACCCGGAAGCTTTGCTTTTCGCCGACAATAGCTCTAGCGACTGAGCTACCCAGGCAAGACTAACGACCCACCATCACAGCCATACTTCCGCCAGTTGCTCTCTCCTACGTTCCAAACTTCCCTTCCTTTCTCCCAGAAGTGCTGGTTCAGCAAGGTATGAAGACGAAGGTCTGTGAAAATTAGAAGGTGGGAGAAAAATACTGGCTGGAGTAATGGTCGTGAGTTGTGTCTGGGTAGTCGAGTTGGTACAACAATCGCCATCCAAAGGCAAACCTTCTGGGTTTGTGTCCAGGACTGGGATACAGTCTTCATCTATCTGGAAGTTTTTGAACCATATGGCTTGACAGCAAATACTTTGAAGGTAAAATACACTGATGAGCAGTTGAAATTGAGGTAGCTGCCGTGCAGGACAGAGAGAATGCTCTTGTCGCCACGGAGAATAGAGTAGTTCGGTGTGCCTCGTGACTCGATGTATCAGTTATTATACTACTGTAACAGTCGGCTGCAGAATCGGCGATCACAGCGATGACAGCGCATTTAATCGCGGGCAGATTGTTGGTGTTCAGTGCGTGGGGCAGTCTATCTCCGAAGCAATGCAAGCATTGGACTTTTCGTGTCCCCACAGTGACAAGGATGTAGTGTGACTTTCTCCATTCTGCGACAATTGTCACGGGGAACACGTTGATGGCAGAGAACACCGACGATTTTAATGGATTGTAACAATGGATGTAGGGACATCAGAGCAACAGATCACTCGCCGATTCGGTACTGGTAATTAATAATCGGCGAGCACCTACATCACCCAGAATCATCCCTCTATGGGCATAGAGGCTATTGCCCTACAGCTCTACTCACCGCACGTCAGAGGGGGCAAAGATTAGTACTGCCGCGGACATAACGCCATGAAGTGCCCGATTCATGTAAAAAGTTGCTTAGAGTCACGAGTCACGTTACACGCTGCTATCACTATAGGATTGTCCGCCCCGATACCTGAGTGGAGCCGGGCCAGTAGCTGAGCGTGTTCGGTCACAGGGTTAGCTGCCCTCTGTAATAATAATAATAAAAAAAACCTGAGTGAATGGATCAATAACGAACTTCAACGGGTGTCAGGGACGTCCGCCACGAACGATTGCAACTAACTATAATGAACAAAATGAGATTTAAAAAAATAGTGGTCAGCGTGACGGATTGCCGTCTAGGCCCCCGGGTTCGATTGCCGGCTGGGTCGGGGATTTTCTCCTCTCAGGGACTGAGTGTTGTGTTGTCTTCATCATCATTTCATCCCTATCCGGCGCGCAGGTCGCCCAATGTGGCGTCGACTGAAATAAGACCTGCACCAAGGCGGCCGGACCTGCCCGGTATGGGGCCTCCCGGCCAATGACGCCAAACGCTCATTTCCATTTCCACTATAAGATTACGTCGAAAACAATATGAACCGATGCGTACCACTTGCCAAGAAGGTAGGGACGTAAACTGCTGGCCATTAAAATTGCAAACTGGGAAGGATAGCAAATAACGAAATTTTACTTATTGTCGTATAGAGTATAGTAGGAAGTACACACACGACATTTAAATTTCTCGTAGGTTTGGGGGTATACAGGATGCGAAATGCACACAGAACTTCCACTGTGGCAGCACAGTGGCTCCCGACAAGCTATGCTTTAAGTTCTACGCTCATATTCAGAAAAAAAACAAAACAGAACGCCTTGAACGACTGGAGATACAGGGTTCATATTCACAGGACATGTACATTACTATGTTCTGCAGAAATGATTAGCATCTGAACCATGTCAGCCCGCGTGTTCAAGGTCAACATCGATATTGCCACACAACACAACCTTCCTGCGGCTCTCGTTGTCGCTATAAGCCGAAGTTAATGAATCAGTGTGACTTGAGCAGGCGTGCAGGATGCTTCGCAGACGTATGTTCGAACTGCACTGTCAAATCAGCGAGCTTGAAAGATGGCGCATTATTGGCAATTTCCATCCCAGAAATTTCTGCTAGTGTGGTACGAAGTGTTTCGGCAGTGCCACGGATGTGTGCAGAATCATTTACGGAAGGCCTCAGAACACGACAAGATGAGTCAGGTCGCATCACGCAGACCCCCCTCCGAGAAGGTCGACACCCCATCTGAATGGCATTGCAGGACAGATCAGCGTCCTCCTCGGCTGGCGCAACGTCGTACACTATCAGGGGTGACAGTCCGTCGCCGTTTATTACGTTATGGGTTACGTGCGCGTCGTCCACTTCTCCGCCCACTCCTGACGAATGAGCAGAAACATGCTAGACTGCAATGGACGGATAGGGGTACACAATTCCACACTGCATCAGCTCTGTGTAAGAGTTCATCAGTCTTAGTGAATGGCGAGTGGAAAACACGCTGGCCAGTGCAACAATCGAATTCACTCAGTATCGAGGCAGCTCAGGACATCACGGGAAACATACGGTCTTCTCTTATCTATTTGAAAGATAATGTCACGGTGACGACAAAAACAAGCCACTGCCACCAACCTTAACACGTCATTAATATGTGACTTGAAACTTCCTGGCAGATTAAAATTGTGTGCCGGACCGAAACTCGAACTCAGGACCTTTGCCTATCGCGGGCAAGTGATCTACTGTCCTCACAGCTTCAATTCTGCCAGTACCTCGTCTCCTACCTTCCAAACTTCACAGAAGCTGGTTCGCAGAAGGGCTTCTGTGCAGTTCGGAAGGTAGGAGACGAGGTACTGGCAGAATTGAAGATGTGAGGACGGGTCTTGAGTCGTGCTTGGGTAGCTCAGTCGGTAGAGCAGCTGCCCGTGGAAGGCAAAGATCCCGAGTTCGAATCTCGGTCCGGCACACAGTTTCAAACTGCCAGGAAGTTTCATATCAGCGCACACTGCGCTGCAGAGTGAAAATCTCATTCTGAATATATGACTTGCTGTTCAAATTACCAGTTGGGCGAAACAGATAGGTCCGTGTTGTAGGTACAACTATACCCCAAACCATCATGTTGGGTGCGGCTCCGTATGACGATGACGCTTGCATTCTAGCTTCGTTCATTCTCCTCGAAGCCTTCACCCACGAATACGTCCATCGTGCTGTTGTATTGTAGAACCGAGACTTGCTTGAAAAGACAACGCGGTACCCCTCCGAGCTAGAGATGGGTCGTTCGCGAACTAACGGGACCAAAGGAACGGTTCACCAAGATGAACGGAACGAGCGTGGAACGAATTCTAAGGAACGGTCATTCATAGTTCACTTCGGCCGCGGCTTTCTACGTGTAGTTCCCGGGAACGGGAAACGGTCGGTCTCGTTCCAGCAACGGCAAGTCGGCCGGTCTCGTTCTAGCCTCGGTCCCGTTCCCTTATGTCTCGGTCTCGGTCGCGGCTTTCTTCTTACAGTTCCCGGGAACGGGAAACGGTCGGTCTCGTTCCCGAACGGCACGTCGGCCGCTCTCGTTCAAGCCTGTCTCGGTCTCGCTCGGTCGGCCTCGTCCTTCTTTGCGTTGCCACTCGCCGCAGTTCCACTGCCGACTGCTCACGGTTTAGTATCGAGTTGTTCGTTTAGTTCGCTTCGCACATCCATTCTAGATCTGTTTCAAATCTTTTTCGAACTCTGAACTTCTGGTTCTTTTCGTATTCTGTTCAGCGTCCACGACCGGTAACGAAAATGTATAATACGTAAATTACATAAAATTATGTGGTATGTAATACATACACCTTTTCAGGTAACAAAACGGCGTATCAGCTTTATTTCAATAGACAGCAATACTTGTAAAAAGGTAAGATTTTTAGTTATTAGACATGCAAGGGACGTCTGCACGGCACACAGGAGTGGCCACTTTCCGTCTTTTTTTGATCCAATGTAAAACAGAATGTTCATTGTTATGCAAGGCAGACCGACTTACAACCGAATGAAGCCCGCGCTTCCTAATCGAGTGTATGGTGTCACATTTTGTAAACAGAATATGGTAACTCCGACAATATTACTGCAGTGGTACAGGATGGCGCAAGAAAAATCGGCCCCGAGTTCTAGACTGCTCATTGTCGCTTACCAATTGTCATCTATTGTTTCGAAGTTTATTTGCATTAGCTTATTTGTAGTTTCTTCACTGCTTAATTATTACATGTTTACCTATTCTGCTCGTAGCGGTCAACAAATCGTGCGTAATTGGTGAGCAATTTGTACTCGGGACCGCTTTTTCGTGCGCCTCCTTGTATTATTTCACTGAAATCAGCGACATAACGCTACAGTTGGCTAAACGAGATGTTTTTCAGAATCACGGAAATTACAAGTGAGTGAGAATTCTGTTATGAATAAAAACTCTGTATTCCAGGGGGGAGGCAAGTGCCCCCTCTTGGCGCCTTCCATCTTCAGTCACCTATGCTACTAATTTTCAATTCTTCATAATAACCATATAGCAAGCACAATGAACGATGAACGAGTAAAAATGAACGGTTACCAAAAAAGAGCTATCACCAGTGAATTAGTTCCCAAGGATGAACGACTTTACCCATCTCTACTCCGAGCCACTGCCGACGTGCAACCTTCTGCCAAGGGAAGCTGCTTCAATAGCCGCCGTAGTACTGAGACATCGTCGCACTTTCCATGTTAATACTTATCTTAATGTATAGAGACCCATTTCTACATCTGCATGCATACTCCGTAAGCCACCATGGCGGAGGGTAACCTGTACAGCTACTAGTCAATACATTTCCTGTTCCACTAGCAGACAGAGGGAGAGAAAAACGCCTGTCTGTATGCCTCCGTACGAGGAGTAATCTCTCTACTCTTATTTTAATGGTCCTTATGCGAAAAGTACGTTGGCTGCAGTGGAATCGTTCTGCTGTCAGTCTCGAACGCCGTTTTTCCAGTGATTTCCATTTGAGTTCCTGAAGCATTTCCGTAATACTTGCTTGTTGTGAAATGTAAAACTTCTCCGGCGTACAGATTGTTCTATAAAATTTCTGGAGAACTGCCGGATGTCTGTAACTTGCTGGTGCGCTATTTCGGAGCAGGGTCTTCTGGCCATCTTCAGGTGAATACTGACGAGCAATACACTGGGCTCCCCTATTTAAGATCTCGCCAGCACGTGCGAGGTGTCCTAGTTGGCACTGCGCATTTGTTGCTTGAGCACATTCGCTTCTGCTGCAAGTAAGTGCGCTGCTCTGTACGCCCTCCGTAGTGAAAGCTCGCCTCTTCGATATCAAAACGATTGTCTTCGCACGGTAAGATCAGAAGACGACGCCGATTAAGCATAGCAGCAAGTTTTTCTATAATTGGATCCCATGCTAATAAGGGAGCTCAGTGTACTGACGTCAGCATTAACCTGAAGATGGCAAGAAGACTCTTCGCCGAAATATCGAACCAGCAAGTTACACATATCTGGCAGTTCTCTCGAAATTTTATAGAACTACTTGCATGTTGTTAGAACCTACCGGTAACAATCTAGCGGCCCGCCTCTGAATCGCTTCGATGTCTCCTCTTAAGGGGAGGTTTGCTATCTCTTGGTTAAAAAAATCGATTTTCCAAATTGCATTTTTGGATCCATGAAAGTATTTAGAATCCACCCCCGAAACGGTTTTTCGGAATACGGAACGGAAATGTTTGTCATTCGCGGTTGAACAAAAAAATGCACCTGCCTGAAATCGGCCTTTTTCACGCACCAGTTTTTTTCCTTCGGAGGACGAGTTTGTACCGGTGCTTGGGAGGAAACACACAAAATTCAAATGAAAGTTTGAACACGTGTGTTTGGAAGTTAGCCCCCAAGCATTTGCATTCTGGTGCGAAGACTGGAAATTGCGACTTTCCTGGCAGTGAGCAGCTTCAACGAAGGGTATTCAGCAATTCTTAAGACCATGACAACGATGGACGTCACCCTGGTACTCTATTCGACGCAGTTCGCCAAGCGTTCGGACGACCACCGGATTCAAGAGGCCGAAAATCGCTTGTCACCGGCCGTACAAGCGGCTCTGGATTAGCGCAGGATGGCCCAGATCGAGCAGAGCGCCTTCTATGAGGAAGAGGAAGGACTAGTTTATGGACCCGGAATAGCAAATTGAACTTAAGTTGCATAATATTGCATTTACATGTAGTCAAAACTTCAAACGCGTTTGTCTCAAAATGGCCGACCACTACGGTCGCAGGTTCGAATCCTGCCTCGGGCATGGATGTGTGTGATGTCCTTAGGTTAGTTAGGTTTAAGTAGTTCTAAGTTCTAGGGGACTGATGACCTCCACTGTTAAATCCCAAAGTGCTCAGAGCCATTTGAACAATTTTATACGCAATAGTAGTGGACCGTAACGGGTACATGCCATGTTTACGCTATGCAACCTACCACGTGTTATGGTCATCTGACGTATGTAGTACAATCACCCGTTGTTTACTCAGTTGTACCGTGTAAGCCGCATTGTGTAGTGTACCGGCGACGGATCGGTTAACTGTGTAGTGTATGGTGTTAACTGTGTTCGTACAAGCGCTGCTAACAATGCCACACGTCTACAGTAATGAGGAATACGCAGATATGGTGTATGTTTATGGCTTCTGCAACGGTAGTGCTACCGCAGCAAGAGAAGAATACCACAGGCGCTTTCCGACTCGACGATTACCTGATCGCAGGGTGTTTACCAAAGCATTTATCACTTTGCGTGCAACAGGTCTCTTCCGAGTAGACATTATTCGCCCGAGCGTGCACGTCAACAAACTTTGCAAGCACAGGGAGAAATTATCGGAAATGTTGAGTGAAGTCCCTGTACGAGCATACGAAGAATGTCCCACAGACAAGTGTATGGGAAACATTACATGAGGAAAACCTGTATCCATTTCACAAACAGCGTGTCCAAAATCTCCACGTTGGCGGCAATGACCAACGATTTCAGTTCTGTCACTGGATGTTTGAGAATAGTCATTTGCTGCCATACTTACTATTCATTGACGAAGCCCAGTTTTCAGTACATGGAATAAACAACACACGCAATAATCATCGACGGTTACGGGAAAATACACACGCTTCAGTGGGTAGCAATTTACAAGTTGGTTTTGCCATGTAGCATGCTCGGTAACCTTTTGATAGGTCCAATTATTATCAATCAGCAATTGACGGGAGAGAGGTACCTGCATTTTTTGGAAAATACATTTGTGGAACTATTAGAAGACGTTAGTTTAGCCAGGCGAACTGGAATGTACTTTCAACATGACGGTGCCCCTCCACACGTTACCTTACGTGTCAGGGACCTTCTCAACCGCACCTACCCTAATCGCTGTATTGGCGTGTCGGTGCTATTAACTGGCCTCCAAGATCACCTGACCTTAGACATTTAGATTTCTGTTTATGGGTTGGATGAAATCATAAGTGCACAAAGTGAAGGTAAATACACGAAATGAAGTGCTTCGTCGCATCATGGACGCTGCTGAATTGGTTAGGAATTGAGTAAGCAAAACAACATGTTATCGCTAGAGCGCAAAAGTGCGTTGACTTTCATGGTGGGATACTGGAACCTGTTCTGTGAACTGTATAACATCTGTATGATAAGTGTCAAAGACGTTTGTAAAAGACGTGGTACGTCTTTTTTAACTGAATACATGTAACATGCATGTTGTAATGCATTATGTACTAAATGCAAAGTAAATAAACATCATGGAAAAAATGTGTAACATAACTGTACTTCTCTGTAACATTGTTTTCATAAAGTCACGTTACTATCCAGTTGTATTGCGTATACGTTCACGATGTGCATATCAATTTTGCAGAATTAACGTTCGTTTCAATACGCATACCTCCCTGACGAAGCATTTTCGGACCTATTTGTTCAGAATTACTTATACTATCACTGTGTAAAACATTGACCTTTCCTTCCCGAACACCCTGTATATTTGCAAGACGATCGTGCGATCCTGAAGAACTCTAATAGCAATTTCGCGGAACGATAAACAGAACACGATACTGCTGCTGTCGAATCCGAATATACATACATCAAAGAAAGTTTTGCATCACCTCGGTTCCGAGAGTTCCGGAACCTGTACAGAAAATTGGAATAGAGATCAACATAAACATCATTTCCGCTCTTTTTATTGCTCATGAAAACCACACATTGCATGGTGTACCACCAAACAGTAATACCTTCAGAGGTGGTGGTCCAGACTGCTGTACACACCGGTACCTACAATGCCCAGCAGCACGTCCTCTTGCATTGATGCACGCCTGTATTCGTGGTGGCATACTATGCACAAGTTCATCAAGGCACTGTTGGTCCAGATTGTCCCACTCCTCAACGGCGATTCGGCGTACATCCCTCAGAGTGGTTGATGGGTCACGTCGTTCATAAAGATCCCTTTTCAATCTATCCCAGGCATGTTCGATAAAGTTCATGTCTGGAGAACATGCTGGCCACTCTAGTCGAGCGATGTCGTGATCCTGAAGGAAGTCATTCACAAGAAGTGCACGATGGGGGCGTAAATTGTCTATGAAGACGAATGCCTGGACAATATGCTGCACTATCGGTCTGAGGATGTCAATCACGTATCGTACTGCCGTTACGGCGCCTTCCATGACCACCAGCGGCGTACGTCGGCCCCACCTAATGCCACCTCAAAACAGCAGGGAACCTCCACCTTGCTGCACTCGCTGGACAGTGTGTCTAAGGCGTTCAACCTGACCGGGTTGCCTAAAAACATGTCTCCGACGACTGTCTGGTTAAAGGCATACGCGACACCAATCGGTGAAGAGAACGTGATGCCAATCCTGAGCGGTCCATTCGGCATGTTGTTGGGCCCATATGTACCGCGCTGCATGGTGTCAGGGTAGCAAAGATGGACCTATCTATGGACGTCTTGTGTGAAGTTGCGCATCATTCAGCCTATTGCGCACAGTTTGAGTTGTTACACGACGTCCTGTGGCTACACGAAAAGCATTATTCAACATGGTGGCGTTGCTGTCAGGGTTCCTCCGACCATAATACGTAGGTAGCGGTCATCCACTGCAGTAGTAGCCCTTGCTCGGCCTGAGCGAGGCATGTCATAGACAGTTCCTGTCTCTCTGTATCTCCTCCATGTCCGAACAACATCACTTTGGTTCACTCGGAGACGCCTGGACACTTTCCTTGTTGAGAGCCCTTCGTGGCACAGAGTAACAACGCGGACGCGATGCTGCTACGGTCGCAGGTTCGAATACTGCCTCGGGCATGGATGTGTATGATGTCCTTAGGGTCGTTAGGTTTAAGTAGTTCTAACTCTAGGGGACTGCTTAGAGCCATTTGAACCATTTTGATAACTTTATGATCACCTTTGTAGCCGGGATTACTAATATACGTTTGTGCCGCGGCGTTTGGCTCGGAGATAGCCACTTCAAATCTTGCCGTTAGAAGTTTCCGTTACTGCTAGTTGTCGGAAAAGGGACAAGTGTTAACGTATTGTTCTTGATTAGCTGATTATTCAGCAATGTCCCGAGTAAAATTCCAAACATCTTCTCTGTTCTCCTAAAATGAGAGCATGTGCCTCTGTTGAAAGCGATCAGTCCATCGGATGGAAACATTAATTTAGGCAACGTCCTTGTAGACGAGTAAGTAATTTGCCGACACCGGGTCTCAGCGACTCTCTTTTCTCCCTCGTCATCGAGAACAGAAACATGACATTTCACACTACTTGCACTTATCAGATAGCTACATGCACTAAATAGTTACACACAGAAACGGCGTTCACGTTCGGTACAAATGAACACAAAGGATGATAAAACTTATTTATTAGTCACAAAAGTCTTTCAGCCTAAAATATTAGAGGACGTTACTTTATGAAATGTTGTTAATAAATGTTAAGAAACTTATTGCCATGAATACGATACAGTAACACCCGAAATGGAAACGCATAATTGACTATAACACAAAACCCAATTCTTCGAAAGGGCAAGTGTTCATCGCTGATGAGAGCAGCTGCTATTGCTTATGCCATTTTGCAGCGTAATAAGTTTTACTAGGCAATGTGCTCAGAAGACATTACTGAATAGTATCTAAATCATTTGCATACTCAGGCACTGAGAATAAGAATGATGCGAGAATCTCACATTGCTGGCGCGGGCAAGATTGTAGAGAACATTATTTATCATTGCCTTCTTTCGATTTGTTGCAAAATCTCAAGCGTGTATACACTAATCAGCCAAAACATTATGATCACTGCCCCCCGTGACGTTAGACGCTGCCTGGTGGCGTTGCGGGCACATGACGCTGTAACAAAAGTATGTGAGCAAAGTAGAAATGGGCGGGTAATCACCCTAACGAAGATATGGGCTACAAATGGGGAAATCCATTGAGAGAAGCGACTTTGACAAAGGGCAGATTATTATTACGCAGAGACAGTGAACGAGTATCTCGAAAACGGCGAAGGTAGTTGAATGTTAACACACTACTGTCATGAGGATGTGCGGAAAGAGGTAGAAGGACAGTGAAACTACCACTAGTTGCTAAATGGTTAAGACGTCCACGACTCTTCACAGAACATGGGCTGTGGAGGCTTGTATGCTCTGTAATGTGGGATAGATGGTGAACTGTGGCTTCTCTGGTGCACGCTGCACAATGCAGGTGCATGCACAATTGTTTCGGAGCTAACCGTTCAGCGTACATTGCTGAACATGGAGCTCCGCGGTAGACTACCCCTACGTGTTAACATGTTCACCCAACGACATCGTCAGTTACGATTGCAGTGGGCACGGAACCATCGAGACTGAACAGTCGATCAATGGAAACGTGTCGGCCCTTTGGATGAATCACATTTTTGCTATGCTGGGTCGATGGTCGTTTTTATAAACGTCGTCATCGAGGTGAACGGATACTCGGAACGTACAGTGCGTCACGGATGCAGGCTGGTGAGAGCAGTATTATACTATGGGAGATATTCTCCTGCTGACGGCCGGGGTGGCCGAGCAGTTCTAGGCGCTACAGTCTGGAACCGCGCGACCGCTACGGTCGCAGGTTCGAATCCTGCCTCGGGCATGGATGTGTGTGATGTCCTTAGGTTAGTTAGGTTTAAGTAGTTCTAAGTTCTAGGGGACTGATGACCTTAGAAGTTAACAGCAGCGAGGTTTCGGACTGAAGCGCCTAGAACCGCTCTGCCACAACGGTTGGCTATTGTCGGATCCCTGATACGCAGAATCGGTGATGTATTTCGTTCCAAAGACGGCCAAAAAAGCTATTAAGCAGGTGGCCATAATGTTTTGGCTCATCAGTGTACGTATCACGTGGATGTTTAAGAAGTCCTGCAGCTACCTCTTTCACACTAGAAAAACATACACAAAATACGATTTAATAACCGAAAGCGTAACACTGTTTATTCGCTACTAATGTCGAGCGAGCAATCTGGATCCAGTCCACAGAAGGTACGCCAGAGGGATCTAGAATTTAACCTAGGACAATGACTCAGAGTGTCTTGATCTCAGAGTTTACGTAACCATCTCTCCTTCTCTCATCCGCCCAACACAGACGACGTAAGTTTCTTTCATCACCATAATTCAAACTGGCTGTCTCTGGATCTGGCGCCATCACACTAATGTGCATTAAGGACTTCGGTTACAGAGGTAGGCTATTAACTAATTACTGAACAATAATTAAAATAGACAATTATAATAGAGAGAGAACCGGCGACCTTGCTGACCAAGATAGAGTTTGGAAAGCACGAAGACAAGTGGCACAAAAAAAGAAGCAGCACGAAGGAATTATCCGAATGAGACGGAAATCGGTAGATGTGATGACCATGTACAGACAAACAAATGATTAAAATTTCATAAAAATTGGATGATTTATTCAAGAGAAGAATTCCACAAATTTGGTAAGTCAATAACGCGTTTGTTGGATGTCGTCCTGAGGGATATTGTGCTAAATTCTGTCCAATTGGCGCGTTAGATCGTCACAATCCCGAGCTGGTTGGAGGGCCCTATCAATAAAGTCACACACGTTCTCAATTAAGAGAGAACCAGCGACCTCGCTGGCCAAGTTAGGGTTTGGCAAGCACCAAGACAATTGGCAGAAAATTTTGCCGTGTGCGGGCGGTCATTATTTTGCTGAAATGAAACCCAGGATGGATTACAAGTGAAGGGTAACAAATACCGGCGACTTACTGCTGTGCTATAAGGGTACCGAGGATGACAACCACAGGGGTCCTGCTATGAAAAAAAAGAAAGATATCCAAGTCCATGATTCTTAGCTTTGGGGCCACATGGGGAGGGGGGGGGGGGGTGGAGGGCGAACTGCTGTCTGGGGCGCCTTCAGACACGTCTTCGCTGGTCATCGGGGCTGAATAGAAGCAGGATTCATCAGGGAAGACAGTTATACTCCACTCAATGAGATTTTAAGCCGAAGACGTGCCTCGAGACCTCCTGGACAGCGGTGGGGTATCAATATAACTTATGAATGGTGGGCTCCATGTGGTTCCCAATGTGTGCAGCGACCGTAAACCATAAAATTACCAAATAAGAAGCAACCAGTCGCAAAATCATGTTTTATTTATTTACTTTTACGAATCGATTTCAACTGATTAACAGCCATCATCGGTGCTTTCAAAGAATATGTGCCCTGAGTGGTTTTTGAACAGACCTCACAGTTCATGAGATATGGCGCCAAGCAACGAGATGCATGAAAAACTGCCACATCATGCATGACGTTTTAATTTATTACTTATTTACTACTAACCCTATTCGCAAAATATTTCGCAGACAGTAGCCACATATACCACTGGATGTATGTGCAAAATTACGAGGTCTATTCGTGTTGTAACCGCGACCAGAACGGTTGGGGGGTTGCCGAGACGAAGGCGCGGCAGGACTGAACGGGAGCGGCCCACGAACAAACAAAATGGACGAATGGGAAAGGATGGACACGAACAACGACTCACGACCGAGCAAGATCCTACGAACGAAAACATGCCAGAAGCAGTGGGGTCACAAGCGAAAAACCTCACAAATCAGCCATGTTCACTCGTGCACGGAAACAAGCAAAGTAAATGCGCTGTCTGTAGGCGAGATGACGACAGACTTACGCCAGTGCTTTTTTTTTCTTTATTGTGATTTCATTCGCCTGCCCCACATGTGTAGGCAGCACATGTCAGCGGCACAATCCGCCGCTCTTCAGCTGAGTGACGTGACAGCTAATACAAGAAGACAATATTACATATAAAGGCAATTCTCACTGGGCGAGAGGCAGGCACTTAAATACATGATAGAGTATGTCGCTATTGGTCGGTGGGATCACGTGCTCCACCATGGCGGTCTCACATTATACACGGGCTCGGAATGTGCGCAGCCACAGCTTATGGCGCGATGGCTGCAGAGATCTCTGGTGGTAACCGAGGTTCATGCCATCTGGTGCGGATTCGAAACCCGCAGTGCTCGGTACCAGAATTCGAAAAGTAACGTACGACTGATAGCGAAATACAAACCATTGTGATAATAAAAAATGTTTTATTTGCAACATTTAGCTACACCTTACAGTTATTTCTGTACATATTCGAAGCTCCGACTCAGACATTTGTCGTAGCGTTGTATCAGCTTTCCAATACCTTCATCATAGGAGGAAACCTCCTGTGCTTTCCGCCTGCGCCAAAATGTTGTCTTTATAGTCAGCAACTCATTTGAGTAGAGATAAAAATCTGAGGGGCCACATCTGGGCTGTATGGTGGACGATCAAAGACTTCCCATCGAAAACGCTGCAGGAGCGACTTTATTGCCCCATCAGTTGCGGCCGAGAATTGGCATGAAGATGGAAATACATGACAGTTACGTTATGTGAGTTGCATGAAATCAGGCGAAATCTCACGGCAGGCACACATAATTGGCTGGAGACAGGATTTTCGAGGCGTCTTTACGTGCTCACTGTGCTCTCAGAATGGAAAAGAGCGACGTGACGCTACCGATGGGCATACTGGAGACACCGAGACACTGCATAGCACATCTGTGCAAAACTTCATCGGATTTTCACTGTGGTTTCCATTTTCCGCCAAACTGTACCTTACTTTCCGAAAAGCCCTCATAATACTCGCTACCCTGATCATTGCCCGTCCGGCTAGCCGCGTGATCTAACGCGCTGCTTTCCGAGCGGGAAAGCGTGCCGGTCCACAGCACGAATCCGGCCGGCGGATTAATGTCGAGGTCCGGTGTGCCGGACAACCTGTAGATGGTTCTTAAGACGGTTTTCCATCTACCTCGGCAAATGTGGGCTGGTTCTCCTTATTCCGCCTCAGTTACACAATGTCGGCGATAGCTGCACAAACACTGTTTCCAAGTACGCGTACACCATCATTACACTACCACGCAAACATTGGGGTTACACTCGTCTGGTGGGAGATGTTCCCAGGGTGGTCCACAGGGGGCCGCACCGCAAAATAACCCTGGGTTCGGTGTGGGGCGGCTGTGGGGCTACGGCGGGACGAAACTTCTTCGTCGTTTCTAGGTCCCCGGTTTAATACGCAATACACACATACACCTTGATCATTTGTCAGGAGGTTGACAAAATAAGTGAATTCATTACAGTAAACTGGAACTGCTAATATTTACAGAATTAATATACTATCAGAATGAAACACAGTTATATACTTTCAATAAATTTATCGTACACAAAATACCTAATCTTGTCTGTTGTGTACAAGTGCTATCAAAACTAAAATCTGGTAGACATTTTTACTTAAGCTGGTTTAACAGTCTCTTTTAAGATATTCATCTATAGAGTAGAAGGAGTTGCCCGTCAAAAAGTCTTCCCAACTCTGTTTAAACTGTGCTTTACCTGAAACCAAGTTTTTAATGGTTGCTGGAAATATACTGAAAATGTGTGTTCCTGAATATTGGATCCTTTTCTGCACCAAGGTAAGTGATTTTAGGTCTTTATGTAGATCATTCTTATTCCTAGTATTGGTACTATGTGTTGAACTATTGGCTGGAAACAGAGATATATTACTTGCAACAAATTTTATTAACGGATAAATATACTGAGAAGCATTGGTTAAAATACAAAGTTCCTTGAACAGGTTTCTACACGACTTTCTTGAATTTACACCACAAATGAGTCTTATTACACGTTTTTGCACACTGAAAGCATTTGCTCGGTTTGATGGGTTACCTCAGAATATGATCGCGTATGACGTAACAGAATGAAAGTATGCAAAGTATGCAAGGTTTTTTATATTTATATCTCCTACATCTGATATCATTGTCACTGCAAATACCGACTTGCTTAAGCGCTTCAGCAGTTCTGTGGTATGCGCTTCCCAACAGAATTTACTATCGAGTTGCAATACCAGAAATTTAACACTGTTAAACTCTTCAGTCTGCATGTCTTCATGTGTTGTACAAATTCTAGAAGGAAATCTCTTACAGGTGCTGAACAGCATATAGTGGGTCTTTTCAAACTTTAGTGAGAATAAATTAGCTTCAAACGATTCATTAATGTCATAGAAAATTTGATTAGCAGCCGTTTCTAGCTCTGTACTTGATTTGCTTCTTATTGCGATGTTTGTATCACCTGCAAACAAAAAAATTTAGCATCTGGCAATGTGACAGACGGAGTTTTCCCTGTCTCATACGTCCTACACACCATCTGGAACAGTTTTGTTATGATGTGTTCTTTCAAGAATCTAATCGACTTCAGGATTTCAGTGTTTTGTCAGTTCTCGGAGTACCGCATTCCCACCTCATCTTCATCCACTTCCCTTGCCATAAGACTGTTCTCAATTTTCTTTCACACATAAAGTCCTTCTTTATTTTCCTTCCACCTTACAGCTTTCCTTTCTTTGCTTAGTATTGGCTCACCATCTGAGCTACTGATGTTCATACAGCTTCTTCTCATTTCTCCAAACGTTTTTGTATTTGCTACAATTGTGCATGCTTCTCCAGCTTTGCATTTCCCCTGCAGCCATCCCTTCCCTTTTGCCTTATTAATTTGCAGTGTCTTTATATTTTCCTCTTCTATTAATTTAATATCTCGTGTGTTATCCACATATTCGTACTGCTCATTTGTTCATATTCTTACCTTCATTATTTCACTCATAAAATATACTGATTCATCTTCTGCCACTCGTTGCTTGATGATCCCTTTGAAACAGCAAACACTTCCGGTTGTTTCAACTTATCCAGGTTCCATATCCTTAACATTCGACCATTCTATACGTTCGCAAGCTCCACTCTGCATTTCATAACCAATAAATTACGATCAAGAGTCCATATCCCCTCCAGAAAATGTTTTATACTTTAAAATCTGATTTCTAAACCTGTGTCTTACCATTAGATAATCTATCTGAAAGTATCTGGTGTCTCCAGGTTTAAATCCCTTGCGCATTGCAAATAAGAAAGTTAGGAATCAAATGTAAGGCCCAGAAAACAAACTCTGAAGCTCATACGGCATTTCTGTCATTGAAATACTTAGAATAAAAAATTACACTGAGAACAGTCTATTGAAAATGAGCGACACTTAGTTTCCGTCTGTTCGTCTAACACTGTAATCGTCAATGCAAACAGTAGTTTGCACATTATCCTCAAATCGATGGACGACCTTGGTTTAGCTCACAAAGTGACACCAGCTGTGTTAGTGGAGAGAATGCCTGTGACAGTGATGCCTGCTTGTTAAAAGTGCCATACTGACATCAATCATCAATCAGGAATGCCTGTTTATTAAAGTTACGTGTAATGTACCATATTGACATCAATATTATGTACTTAAAAATGTTCAAAATTCGGAGATAAGTTTTGTGTGTAACTGTGTTTTGATGCCTTATTTATTTATATTGTCTCATATACACGATCCAGTCACATTAATGTGACCACCACCTAAATTCGATGTCGGCTTGCAGTAACCAATTACAGATGCCAGTTGGCGGCCCTAGCAGTGCAGGGTACGTAAAGAGTATCAGTGGGATGCGGAAAGCAGTGTAGTCGTTGTAATGCGGAAATGAAGCAGTTTATCTGATTCCCAAAAGAACATGATCATTGCGTTCTGGGTCAACGGTGGAAGCATTTCCGAAATGGCTAATTGTGTAAACAGTTTGCATGCTGCTGTGGTTAATGTATACTGTGCATAGCAAAATGGTACTACCCAAAACCCTCCATCTGTCCTTTTCCTGGGCTCCCTCTACCGCCCCCCCCCCCCCCCCAACTTCCATCCTGTTCTTCCACGACTCTCCTTTCTTTGACTCCCTTCTCTCCCCAGACTGCTTTTGATTTCCCCTCCATTAACTTCCCCACTCCTTCTCGTGTCCGCTCTGTCCTACCTTTTCCTATGTCCTCTTCCTCCATTGGCTACCCCACTTTTTCTTTTCCACTCCTCCCCTCTTTTTTCCCCCTCATTGGTCCGGGTCCACCCCCCGCCCCCATCTGTCGCCGTCCTGCCTATTGTGCTGTTTTCAGTGAATATTCAGTGTTGTGGATCCCTTGTCAGTGTTGCGAGCAGGCACCAGACTGTCGCCATATTTTTTAATTGAGCCTGTCTACTTACTGTGTGTCTTCATCCGCATCGTACCGCCGTGTTTTTATATTTTAAATTCCGCTACTTTTCACCATTTTACTGTTATTAACAAAGTCACCGTTTTATCGCCTTTTTTATTGTTTATTATCTTGCTATTGTGTTGTTTAACTCTTCTCTTGGTGTGTTAAGCTGCTGTCAGCACGCCGAAAATCAATAAAGGAAAAAAAATAACCAAAACCATCACAGAGGCCGAGGCACCTCGGACCTTAGGTGACAGGGATGAACGACAACTGTATCATGTGAATGGTCGAATAGACGAGCAACTGTTGCGCAACTGACCACCCAGATGAACCAAATAACTACCAAAAGTGTCTCCTCAAAAACCGTTTAGCGAAAGTTGCTGCGTATGGGCCTCCACAACATGCGCCTGGTTCATGCACCCATGTTGACTGCTGTTCATCTGCGACGAAGGCTGGAATTTGATCACCACCGAGTGGCGACAGGTGGCCTTTTTAAATGAATCGGGTGACAGGGATGAACGACAACTGTATCATGTGAATGGTCAATTGACGAGCAACTGTTGCACAACTGACCACCCAGATGAACCAAATAACTACCAAAAGTGTCTCCTCAAAAACCGTTTAGTGAAAGTTGCTGCGTATGGGCCTCCACAACATGCGCCTGGTTCATGCACCCATGTTGACTGCTGTTCATTTGCGACGAAGGCTGGAATTTGATCACCACCGAGTGGTGACAAGTGGCCTTTTTAGATGAATCGCGCTCTATTCTCCAGCGGACAGATGGCCGTCTCAAAGCTTGTGCCATGGAATAATCGTCAGAAGCGGTCAGTCAAGAGGAGGGAGCGTTATAGTCTGTGGAACGTTTTCGTGTCATTCCCTGGGTGATTTCGCCTTTCTGGAATGGATCAACACATGTATACATCTGTCCTTGTGTACCATCCCCTACATGGAGTTTGTTTTTCCTCATCACGATGGCATCTATCAGCACGACAACGTAACATGTAGCGCAGCTCGCAGTGTACATACGCGTCTCAACGAGCACCAGAATCAGTTTGTGAGACTGTGTCGATCGATCTCTTCACTCCGTGGGTCCTCAACTGAAAAGCGTAGTGCAGCTGGCAACGGCACTGAAGTCAGTACCTTCCAGAACCTTTGTGACTCTCTCCTGTGCGTCTCTTAGTGGTCTACGTTGCATAAATCGATTATTCAAGGTTTTGACCGGTGGTCACATTAATGTGATTTGGCGGCGTATTCTTCTCTTGGCAAATGTTGTGTTACATTCGACCCACATCTTTTGATTTAGGATTCTTTTGGTAACTTTTAGATGTTTCTATTGAAATGAGCTTTTTTATACATTTTTTGGGTAGGGCCACGTTGATGGTATTATTTCAATGGTACAGCATTTTCATTCAATCCCCCAATCACAATTCCGATTATTTAAGGAAACAACAAGGAAAAGTTATGTTTATTACTCTGTTCCTGCATAGTGCCAAGCTCGCTAGTGGAGAAGGTAAGAAAGACGCTCTGCAATGTTCACAGTTAGCCTGCTATATATCTGCGTTAATAATTCCGCGCCCACTGGAAAATGAAATATTTCTCCACATATTCAGAACACCCCGTGGTCGCTTCCGTAGGTTGCTGTGTAGTATATGTAGCTGTAGGCAGTAATTCTTCGTTTCTAGTGCTTTTGTTAGCAATTTTGCACTCAGAAATTCGGCGATGATGTCCAAGGTGGAAGCACTTAAAGTGGGAATTCCATTGTGGGAAAGACAGAATCTGGTTCTTATGTATTAAGGAAAAAGTCAGAGAGTGAAACATGTACGGAAAACTATGACTTTCTTTTTGATAGTTTACGGTATACTTACAGAACACCACAGACAAGAATTCAACAGATAACTCCTTAGCTTGAGGAAACTGAAGACTAAAATATTTTCAATTCCCATTCCCATAACTACTATCTTTAAAAAATTTAACTAGAAGTTTGTGAGGAGGACTAATATATTCTTCAATCTTTATCCTCATAATTATTCTTATAAAGTTGCTGTACATGAATTTAATAGATGATTGATTACACTAGTCTGCACAATTAAACTGGAAAAATTAAACTGGAAAAACTCCATTTTATTTCTCAGTCCAATTTCATAGAGTTAGCTGTCATGTCTGAAGCATATCAGAGCTGTAACTCGTGCGGATGTCGGCAGTTTTACATTGTAACAAAACCGTTTCTCCTGTAACTGATCGCAACTGCACATGCTCGTGTCTACCCCAATCGTCCACCAGAAAGTGCTGAGCCATGCCGCATATGGTATTTTACATTGCTTGGCTATTATGGTGCTTGCAAGCAACTCGGCCCGTATCTGCACAGACTGAATGACCACCGTGCGGTAGAACAGCTGCAGTTCGAAAGCTGCACAAATTCGTATCTTGCATCACTTGCAATCTAAAGCTAGCGAGTCCACAAAGAATTATGTTAACCGTTTGTGTCAGTACGACCAATAATTCGGAAAATATAGACGATGAAATTCAATAGCTTCTCAGTAGAGTACCAGAAATAGTCACATAACAAAGGACCAACCAAAACAAAAGAAGTCCAACCACAAGCTTCCAGAATAAAATGTCATAAAAATTGCAGTGTAGTAGACAATGTGGCTTTCTATGACGCCAAAAGTAAACTTTAAGCGACCGACCGCCGTGTCGTCCTCAGTCCATAGGTGTCACTGGATGCATTTACGAAAGTGCATTGGTCAGCACACTGCTCTGCCGATCACTATTACTTTACGAGGCTGGAGCTGCTACTTCTCAATCATCTATCTGCTCAATTTTCTTCACAAAGGCTGACGGTACCACACTTTCCAACAGCACTTGGTAGACCTCCACAGTCACCCATCGAAGTGTTAGCCGCCCACAGCTCGTGGTCGTGCAGTAGCGTTCTCGCTTCCCACGCCCCGGTTCCCGGGTTCGATTCCCGGCGGGGTCAGGGATTTTCTCTGCCTCGTGATGGCTGGGTGTTGTGTGATTTCATTAGGTTAGTTAGGTTTAAAGTAGTTCTAAGTTCTAGGGGACTGATGACCATAGATGTTAAGTCCCATATTGCTCAGAGCCATTTGAACCATTTTGAAGTGTTAGCCAAGCCGAACAGTGCTTAATATCAGTGGTGACGGAAACTGGTGTTACCACTGTAACAAGGCCCTTGGTTGTTCTATGATATTGACAATGTAAAATAAAGAACCTATACAATGTGGAAATTGTATGGCAGTCCATTGACAGACAACCTGTGAGTCAATAGTACCTAAATATAAATTTTTTCCTGCTTTCTTGTGTGTCTTTTCGAAGCCTTGGGAATTACTCGTAGCTATGTTTTATCCTTTTTCCTTTATTCTCTTTGTTGTGCAATTGGAATAGCTATAGCTAGAGGCTCTTACAACCCTCTCAAGCACAGTTTGTAATGAGACTTTTACTTACTCGTTTGCCTCTTCCGACATAAATTTAATAGTATTATGTAGAATCACATGTTCCCGCATATGAAGAAATTTCACTTTCGGTGCGCAAAGACTGGTGTGCGATGTTATGTAGTTAAGAGACAGCAGCGGGAGAGCTCGATGTGTGCTGGTTGGCCGGTTGTTGGGAACAAACGATTCGCTCAGCACTCCGGACGAGAACGTGACAAATTATTTCGCGTGAGCTCTGCCGGCAATTGTTGTCGTGAGTCGCAGAGGAAACACTGTACGATGTGTCGCGGCCGGCAATATGCAAGGACCTAAGGTAACATTACACATCGCCATGTTACACACTACATTTCGCAGCTCTCTAGCGGCAGAGGGTTGCGAATACGTAGACATGTAAAATAAAGATGTTGAATGCTAATAACGTTTGTTTTATTGAAACATCTTTAACAGAAAAAAATCGGAGGCATTACTTTTCAGCTCGCCTTTGTAAATAAAATGAAAATTTAAGAAGAAGAATACTGAAGAGATAAAAGGTAACAATAAGGGCATTTTAAACGTAATGCAATTTTCTAAATTGAAGACATGGTTGAAAACAGTGTCTGTTATGTGGAATGTCCATCTGGCGATTTTTTTTTTTTTTTTGCAGTACTCTTGCAGTGAAATATATTCTCAAGGTTGTTGATATTTTCATAATAACATATGTTGGTTTCGATTCTAAAACACTTTCTTTCGGTCATGAAAAAATTTTTCAGTGTCAACCAACTGTTTTCATTCGCAGCAAACGAAAACAAACACAGAGTTTACAAACTACATGAGTGTCAAAGATGCTGCGATACAGTACCACGGTATGGCATTTTTTAGGAAAGGAAGCAGAAATTACTGTTTTGTTAAATTGAAAAAGTATTTTACATTACACGTAGGGCATTAAATACAGACACAAGACGATAAATATATGGAATTTTTTAATTATAGCGTTACAAACTTATTTTGTATAGCGAGAAAGAAATGTGGACAAGAAAGTGTGTGAAATCCTTATGTGCTATTTAAACACTGATGTCGATAATACATTAAAATTTATTAGTATTTAATGTCATGAATAATACTAGCTATTGTAGGAACATACAATATTATATTATTATTTACTTGATCTGCAGATAGGGGTACTAACATTATTTATATTGGAGTATGGAAAGTACATTCTGGAAGTTTTTCAGGAAAGAGTGTTAGCCGACTCAATCTGCTTATTAAGAATATTATCGGGGGAAGTGTTTTTGTGTGTATGTATTTCTGTGTCCTCTAAAAGATCCATAGTGGCACATATTGCTCTCAGTGTTTCTCACCGTATGGTTTTCTGTTGCAGTGCGGGCTGCCAGTGAAGATTTGTTCAAGTTTCCAAGCCTTAAGGCATCAAGGTGCTCTTAGTACCTGATCTCCAAACTTCTGCCTGCCTGACAAATGTAGAATTTACATCACAAATCACAGTGGAGCATACGCTAACAGAAACTCAATGACAGCTCTCCGCTTGGAAAGCAGCTCCGTTAAAGACACCATTTTAAAGTTTACGTATAGCTCAGTCATCTGACAGAACTTCATGAAACCATAGGGACTGAAGCGGGAATATTTCCCGATGTTCCATAGATAATTCTGCATTTTATCAATCGAAACGGCCCGAGAAAAATAATGTTTTGCAATACTTACCAAACGCCCCTTGTATGTCGGTACGTGAGAAACAGCGAGCTGTAATCGAATTTCGAATTCGAAGAGTCCGTCCACACATGGAGCACTCTTTCCTTCAGCATGGAAATTCCAGACCACATAAGATCACTGCCATATCTGCAACAATCCGACGCCTTGGGTTCACTGTCATCGATCACTCTCAATACAGTCCCAACTTGGTCCCATCCGGTTGTTCATCTTTTTCCAAAACTTAAGGAACACCTTCGAGGACTTTCTTTTGATAGTGATGGAGCGATGCAAGCAGAGGTGAGGCTGTGGATCCGTCAACAATGTCAAACTTTGAAAGGTGATGGTATCAAGAAAATCGGCTCTTGTTGGGAGAAATGTGTTCATCGCCAGGGTGACTATATTGAGGAATACATATGTAGACATGAAGAATAAAGATTTATAATGTTAATAACGTCTGTTTTATTTTAAAAGCTACAAGAGTTTTCGCATTAAAAATTCAGAGGTATTTCTTTTCAGCTCGCCCTCGTATAAATTCCCTTCAGTTTCGCTCGCTGATGGCATTCGTAACTCTCAGCAAGTGCTGTCCTCACTGATGTCTCGCCTTCCTCTATGGCTGCATGCTCCAGTAAAGCACATACAAGTACTTTGCCGTGAACCATCAACGCGAAAACTACAAAAAGCACATAAGGCAAAGTAGAAATATAGATCCGACAGGAAAAAAGAAGGAAAGAACGGACGGCAGAATTTGACGTCCAAGTCACTATAGATGGAACACACTAGATCAGTTCCACCAAGACCAGAAAGAAATTCAAGCGTGGTCGTGTTCAACGAACCGCTTCAGAGTCTACCTCATATGGCTTACTGATACCAACTTAAACCTGGATTTCATGGCGTTGATTTGAATCCTGTTACTCCCACACAAAGACTTTGTTTCAACCACTGTGCCCCCTAGATCTGCGGGACTGTCTTGAAAACACAGTTCTTCGGATGTGGGTAAGAACGACTTCAAACCTACAGATTGAAGTTCTTTGTTTTTGTGTGTGTGTGTGTGTGTATGTATTCTTCAGATCTGATTGATCTAACATGTCTGTGCGTAGTCTTTACAAACACTATAGTGTGCATCGCCGTTTACCGAATCTACAAAAAAAAATCACTCGTATACCTCAGATTCTTCCAACAATACATTTCGACGTACGTTCACCAATTATATTCTATTTTGGTGCGCACATACGCTCACACACACACACGCACATACACACACACACACACACACTCACACACACACACACACACACACACACACACACACACACGCCTCACTCCCACACACACGCACACACACACACACACACACACACACACACACACACACACACACTGATTTAAGGTCGCTTGGAACTGTAATACTGATGAATTGCGTGGGAATTCTAAAATATTCTCTTTTTTTTTTTTTTAAATACATTGTATTTCTTCCACACAACATTTGAAGGTAACATCGAGCAAAATTTTATTTCCCTAATTTAAGCACTAAAAGATGCTGTCCACGTAGGCTTAGGAACCATTATCTGATCAACTCACTCAACAGTACTACAGACTCTAAACCTACCAGTCACAGTCGATTCTTATTATCTCCATTCAAATTATGAGCAAAAATTACAATTTACGGAAAATGCGTTTATCATAAAACTGAAATGAAACTCTGTATTTGTGCTACTGGAACTGACCAAGTAATCAGGCTGTACCTGAGTGGAAAGAGGTACACTATGCGATCAAAAGTATCCGGACACTTGGCTGAAAATGACCTACAATTCGTGGCGCCCTACACCGGTAATGCTGGAATTCAATATGGTGTTGGCCCACTCTTAGCATTGATTACAGTTTCCACTCTCTCAGGCATACGTTCAATCAGGTGCTAGAAGGTTTTTTGAGGAATGGCAGCCCATTTTTCACGGAGTGCTGCACTGAGGGGTGGTGCCGATGTCGGTCGGTGAGGCCTGACACGACGTCGGCGTTCCAAAACATCCCGAAGGTGTTCTATAGGATTCAGGTCAGGACTCTGTGTAGGCCAGTCCATTACAGGGATGTTATTGTCGTGTAACTACTCCGCCACAGGCCGGGAATTATGAACAGGTGCTTGATCGTTTTGAAAGAAGAAATCGCCATCCCCGAATTGCACTTCCACAGTGGGAAGCGAGAAGATGCTTAAAACATCAGTGTAGGCCTGTATTATTTAGTGCCACGCAAGACAACAAGGGATGCAAGACCACTCCATGAAAACACGATCACACCATAACACCACCGCCTCCGAATTTTACTGTTGGCACTACACACGCTGGCAGATTATGCTCGCCGAGCATTCGTCATACCCACACCCTGCTATCGGAACGCCACATGGTGTACAGTGATTCGCCACTCCACACAACGTTTTTCCACTGTTCAGTCGTCCAGTGTTTACGTTCTTTACACCAAGTGAGGCGTCTTTTGGAATTTACCGGCGTGATGTGTGGCTTATGAGCAGCCGCTCGACCATGAAATCCAAGTTTTCTCACCTCCCACCTAACTGCCATAGTACTTGCAGTGGAACCTGGTGCGGCCGTGCGGTTCTAGGTGCTACAGTCTGGAGCCGAGCGACTGCTCCGGTCGCAGGTTCGAATACTGCCTCGGGCATGGATGTGTGTGATGTCCTTAGGTTAGTTAGGTTTAATTAGTTCTAAGTTCTCGGCGACTGATAACCTCAGAAGTTAAGTCGCATAGTGCTCAGAGCCAGTTGAACCATTTTTTTAACCTGATGCAGTTTTGAATTCCTGTGTGATGGTCTGGATAGATGTCTTCCTATTACACATTACGTCCCTCTTCAACTGTCGGTTGTCTCTTGTCAGTCAACAGACGAGGTCGGCCTGTACGCTTTTGTGCTGTACGTGTCCCTTCACGTTTCCACTTCACTGTCACATCGGAAACAGTGGACCTAGGGATGTTTAGCAGTATGGAAATCTCGCGTAAAGACGAATGACACAAGTGACACCCAATCACCTGACCACGTTCGAAGCCCGTGAGTTCCGCGGTGAGCCCCATTCTGCTCTCTCACGGTGTCTAATGACTACTGAGGTCGCTTTATGGAGTACCTGCCGGTAGGAGGCAGTACAATGCACCTAATATGAAAAACGTATGTATCTGGGGGTGTCCGGATACCTTTGATCACGTAGTGTAGGTAACCACGTTTCCAGACTATTACTAATCTCGCGGATTACCAGCATGTTAAATTGACAGTAGCTCCATGTTGCTGGCTGTCTCGAAATTGGTTACAAATTGTCACAGTTAACGTCAAATTGTAAAATGCTTCGTTTGATATATTTGTAAAGTTTATTTCTCGGGATGTACAAAATTTAGTGACACATTCTTTAGTTCTGTGCTACACAGTAAGTTTTCGCGATACTCTATTTGGCAAAACCTGATCTATGTTGTGCTCAGTGGTGCAAGCTGAAAACCTAGCACTGCCACATTCGGAAGGGAAGATAAGCCACACTGACATTTCTGAATTGGTTAAAATGCGTGAACAATAATTTTACAGAAATACGTTGAAACATCGTAGACAAAACTACAGGGTGAAAAGTATTTAAACCTACAAACTCTGGGAGGTTGTAGGGGACATCAAAACAAATATTTTTCCCTAATGCCATTTTTTCATATGGGGATTATTTAAACCAGTGGATGCCGTATTACGCTCTTCAGTTGTTAGAGGCCGTGTTACGATCTTTAGTTGTTAGAGGGCGTATTACGCTCTTCAGTTGTAGGCAACTGCTGTCCACCAGTGTAGTAGTGCATTGTCTCTGTTCACTAATGGAGCGATACAAAAAAAAAAAAAAAAATGGTTCAAATGGCTCTAAGCACTATGGGACTCAACTGATGCGGTTATCAGTCCCCTAGAACTTAGAACTACTTAAACCTAACTAACCTAAGGACATCACACTCATCCATGCCCGAGGCAGGATTCGAACCTGCGACCGTAGCAGTCGCACGGTTCCGGACTGCGCGCCTAGAACGGAGCGATACACCTGGAGTGAGTTCACTGATATGGTTGGTGAGTACTACGTAGCGCGCCACAACGGACGAGCTGCACAGCGGGTTTATCAACAACAATATCCTAATCGCCGTATCCCGCATCGTACGACCTTTGCTGCTGTGTACCAACGTCTGCGTGAGACCGGGCCATTTAGCAGATTACCTAGACCGAGACGCCGTCGCACTTTAAGAACGCTGCAATTTGAGGAAGCTGTCTTGCAGCATGTGGAGGGCGGTCCTTCAATCAGCACTCGTGCAATTGCACGTCACATGGGGACGAATCAGACGACTGTAAGAACAGCCCTTCGAGAGCAATTGTAACGCAACGTGGAACCAGTTGATTATCCACCCAGAGCACAGTTTTCGCAGTGGTACCTGGAACAGTGTAAAATGCATCCTACATTTCCATCCTCTGTGTTGTTTACCGATGAATCAAGTCTTCAACATGCACAATTCGCATGTTTGGAGTGAGGATAACCCACATGCCACAATTACTAGCGCCCATCAAGTGGGGTTCTTCGTTAATGTGTGGGTCGGTGTTGTTGGGGACTGTTTAATTGGTCCGTATCTGCTACCTAAGTCATTAAATGGCATTATTACAATTTTCTCTCCAGAGCATTGCCAGAATTGCTGGAAGACATCCCGATCCCTACAACGCACGTGGTTCCAACATGACGGGGCGCCGGCACATTTCAATCGTCGTGTGCGTCGATTCCTGGACCGACGGTTCCCAGAAACGTGGATTGGCAGAGGTGGTCTTGTACCATGGCCTGCTCGATCCCCAGATATGTCCCCGTTGGACTGTTTTGTGTGGGGAGAGATGCCCAACCTTGTTTACGCAACTCCTATTGCATCAGAAGAGGATCTGGTTGCCCGGATAGTAGCAGGAGCAGGAACAATTCAGGATACTCCTGGGGTTTTTGCCCGTGTCAGACAGAACATGATCCAACGGTGTAACCTTTGTTTACGTGTCAATGGAGGCATTTTTGAAAATGTATTGTAATTGAAATTGGGTTGTGTTAATGTGTTGTCTCTTGGTCATAAAAAATGGAAAAATATTAGTTGGTTTAATTAATTTGCCGCCAGAGAAATTTTCCTCTACCGGTTTAAATACTCCTCATAGGAAAAAATAACATTAGGAAAAAATATTTGTTTTGATGTCCCCTACAACCTCCCAGAGTTCGTCGGTTTAAATACTTTTCACCCTGTGTAGTGAAGGCAAGCTGAGCACGAACTCAAAACTAGTGAAAGGAAATAAACAGAATCGTAAGTGAGATAGATTATCGGAAGGAAAGGGAAGTTACATCGTTCTGGCCTTCGACGGGTAAAATGGGACCGACCGAACGCCGTGTCATCCAACGCCAATTGCGCCATTTCGATGAAGAATGTAGGCGCGTGAGGTCAGCATGCCGCTCTCCCGGCCGTTGTCGGCATCGCAGGCCTTGGAGCCGTTACTTATCACTTAAGTAGCTCCTCAATTGGCTGAACGGACCCCGGTCCCTTCCCTCTGCCGGCAATTGAACCCGGGCTCGCCACGTGGCAGTCAGCCACCCTGACCACTCAGCGGCAGAGGCGGGTTGTGCTAGATTATATTTGATTAAGCTTAACACTCTGATTGTCACGAGGCCGCCGCTGGCCACAGCAAAGCGTTGCGCCTGCCACCGTGGCCCGCCCTGGCCTTGCGGTGAAACTTCCATCAGTATGCGTGCGGCAGTCAACGTGTTTAGGAGGACTTTTAATGAAATTGACCGAAAATGTCACTTTTCAGTTTATTTTATTAGTAGTCATGGACAGTGAGTTCACGAAGTTTCAATAGCATCCGAAGTTCCTGGAAAATAACTATATGTGTGTGCAACAACTACAGTACTACCTCGATGAGCAACGATTCCGTGGATTACTCTCAAGCAATCGTGCACAGAATACATCTAGAAGGCTGTGGTATAGAAGGTATTCGGCAGTTCCCGTTACAAACTTCTACAACTTGCAGAGGGGAATGAGTATATAATATTTTGAGTAGGAACCACGTCCGGAAACGCACATTTTCCTTTCTCATCCACTTCTGTTTGTGGAATTGAATTAGGTGTGACGCAGTACAATTATTCGGTAATAATTCGAAAGCCGGCCGCTGTGGCCGAGCGGTTCTAGGCGCTTCAGTCCGGAACCGTGCTGCTGCTGCGGTTGCAGTTTCGAATCCTGCCTCGGGCACGGATGTGTGTGATGTCCTTAGCCTAGTTAGGTTTAAGTAGTTCTAAGTCTAGGGGACTGATGACCTAAGATGTTAAGTCCCATAGTGCTTAGAGCCATTTGAACCAATAATTCGAAAGGAACACAACGGAGCATCCATTTATCACTTAAACACATTCAGTTCTATGAACACTTAAATATTACGTGTTTACTTTACTAAAAAAAACCTCATAATTGTGTACGTACAGAACAGTTCTAATGCATTACAATAGCGGCTCGATGTGGCGATCACCAACGTTGTTACAGATATCTTGCCTGCGAAGCATGTTCTGGTGGACACTCTCCATCCTACCTGGGATCTCTTCAGTTTCTAGGGCAGCGACCAGAACTTGTGCCAACAGATCTTTCTCTGTCTCTACAGGAGTCTCGTAAATTAAACTCTGCATACACATCAACCTGTGTACCCTATTTCATGCCAGGACAAGCAATTCTGAGACTCTTCTCTTTCCCGCAGCAGATGTGGACGCGCTACACAACTGAATTGAAACCATCGTAAAAAGGTAACAGTGCGTTTCCTGACATGTGTTCCTATTCTAAATATCATCTACTCATTCCCTTCTGCAAGTCCTAGAAGTTTGTGAAGGAAATTTCCTTACACCCTGTATACTCTTTGGCTCTAAAGATAATTTGCGACTCTGTTCTGTATCTTAGAAACAATAACAAACTTGCTGCTTTGTTTGTGAAGAATCAGTTATGGTTTTGTCTTTTGCTACTGACAGACTTTTACGCAGTTGTTCGATTCTTTCATCATTCAGTAATGTTACGGTCACAAAGATCGCATAGAAAACTGGAGACACCACATAAGAAGTTAGGGAATGGTGTCAACAGATAAACATGCCATTCATCATTTGCACCACATTAGCTGGTGAAAATATATTTTGGCTCAGAAGGATAACAGTCCCTAAATTCAGAAGGAGAGGCTTCCAAATTATATCCTGGATGTCGTCAAGCCCACTTACTGGTTTCTGCCGATCCTGAACGTCTAAAAAGGTGTGTGCATGACAAAAACTAGAATCCAGATGAGTCTCTAAATTCACGCGTGTGGAAACGATGCGCTAAAACCACATTTTCATCTGCTATAGTTGTCAGAATTGCAATTTATGAAGCAGTTGTTGTATTTAATGATGGGAACGTAGGGAGGATGAAGATATTAGAGAGAATGAGCTCTAAGACAGGAAATTTCACTCAAGAGACCTTTGGAAAAATAGATTTACAGCGCCTCTCTGCAGCTGAAAAGACAGTTGAAGACCTGGTAAAGGAAAGAAGGCAGAAAATAAGAAAACAGAAGAGAAGCCTTGGAAAGGAAGAGGAACCTGGGTACAAATCTGGGGCCTCCCGAAGAAGTGACACAAGAAAAAAAAAAACTTTAGGCTGAACTTTAAATTGCATTTCTGGAAAAGTATGTTTTTTTAAAGTTTGTGTACCTTTTTCTCAGAATATATGAAGGCTGAAACTATGATATTTTGTACACTTATTTCTACGTGACAATAAATTTTGTCTTAAGAATAAATTGTGAAATTCTGAGTGTAAGCTGAAATACAGAGCAAAGTGCTTGGAATTTTGCAGGAATTTGGTGTTATTCTTACAGAATTATAATTAAAATTTTAAAAATTATCCTATTTGATATAGTTAAAAAACCTAATGAGAGAAGCTTACTGTATGCAAAGAATTAAACAGAGAAAATTTTTTAGAAATCTTTTGAACAGTTTGTATGAAAAAGACACATATATCATTTTTTGAAATTGGTGTTCTTAAGTTCTATAAAAAAAGTTCAATATATTTTATCCAAAGAATAATCCAAGGAACTTAAGAGTAAATGTGTTAATTTCATGTAAAATATGTTACAAAATTTCATTGTCGTATCTTCAAAATCGTGGATGTGGTGCATCTTTTAAATAGGGTGTGTTTTTCTTGAACGTCCCTCCTTAATTCAAATTAATTGCTACCAGGCATTGGGAGAGTTTTGGTGCTCTTCTGTTTCGCGGAGTGGCCTCTTTATGAAAGGGTATATCAATACCAGTTTTTAGGAGAGCTTTGTTAACAAAGTACAGCAAATAATCTCTGACGACAGTGGAGCAGAATGTCCAAATAAAATTCTTGTGTCAATATGTAGTACGAAAAAGATAGTTTAATAATATAGTGCTTTAAAAATACTGCGCAATCGTGCAAGCATGGATAAACCACTCTGACATATTCATGAAAAGAGAAACTGCTGTATAATAAAAAAGCTTGGAAAACGAGACCTTTGTTTAACTTTCAGTAACGATGCATCTTATTTCCAAATCGGACTACATAACAGAATATAGTATGACCTAATTACAGAAAGAATTAAGAACTAGTAAGGAGACAGAGAAGCCAAGATATCAGACATACCTTCTCTCTTTGGATGCCAAGCAGCGCACGATATAATTTTTCCTTTGCACAGTCGAACATCAATAAAGATTTCTTGTTCTTCATAAGTTAGTTGCTTCGGGATTTCTGTGTCTCTTTTCCTTAGGATGAGGTTCTGATAGTCATCTTTGTGGTGATCGAATGCTTCATTGTATTTAAGAGCGTCTTCAATTTCCCTGCACACAAATGCGCGAAATATGCTCTTATTGATGTTATTATTGACATACTTCTGCATGGGTTTATGTGCTTTTGAAAGACTTGAGTGAACGCAAGCTACATTACGGCTGAAGAAATTTCATAATGAACTACTCAGTATTTCCTTCTACTGCCTGTGGCATCACATTGCTGGAGAAATAATTTACAGTTTCATTTGTTGCTTGTCGCAGGAATTCTTATTTGGTCTCTACGTGCAGTTAATATATTTTCCCTTTGAATTTATGTTGTACTGCAAGATCCTGTCGCTCTTTTCTTTTTACAATGTGTAATTATCTGACGTCCTTTGATATAGTACCCTGTGTGTGTGTGTGTGTGTGTGTATGTGTGTGTTTGCCCGCATTATATAGCAGGGTACTTTAGCAGTAGTAAATAATTCACTTCGAGTCGAAAACTAGATATACGTTTTCAGTGCTTGTAGAGTAACCACCTGTCTGTATATTGAGCATAAAGGTTGCTTAAAAAAGTGGTCATGAATACAGAAATGAAATATTGATGGTTTGGATGACTTAGTGGAATCCCATTGTCAATTAAATATGAATCAGCAACACGATTACAATCCTCGAACTTTATCTTCTGGTAAAGGCGTTGCACCTGACTATGATGAAAATAATTCAAATCTAATCTAAAAGTCTTGAGGTATGATCTTTATATTCAATAAAGGGATTATTGCAGTAGGTGAGAACCTTGTATTGTACGCGTTATTTATCGTATATGCTATTGTAAATTCCTTATTTTATTTTTAATTTTTTTAGCTGCTTTTTGTGAATTAATATGCGACTCATTTCATGAACAAGTAGCGGATCCTCATGATTGACAATTCAAATTAGTACTCATAACAGCTGTGCATAAGACACACGTATATACTTGACACTTCACAGTAGGTTCAAGGAAAGCAGCAGGAAACCATCCCTACTGGGATCGTACCCAAGACGCCAATGGACGATTCCCACAATTGGCCCCAACGTTAATGTCCTGAGTGAGAGACTAGCTTTTATAAACTGTCGACTGTTTGGAAAATAATGAAAGCGTCTAAATGTTTGCAATTGGTGCTTCGGTTGAATGTACGTATGTAATATAATATGGACGTTCAGTAACTGCGATCTTCCTGTTGAAGCAAAACAGTGCTTACCATTCTACCATTCTCTGATTTCCAGTGAATGTCTAGCCGTTTGAAGTCATATAAACATTAATTGAGTTTAGCTCTAGGTTCTTTCACAAAGAAACCTCACAACGGAAATCTAACTACCAGACTTCAGAGCGACCGATCACGGATTTAACATTAGTAAATTCTTACTAGTATCTTTCTCTTACAGGGTACATGGTGCTAATGAGAACAGGAGATGGGACGGCGCGCTGTTATGCACGTTGGAAAAAAGTTTAACGAACTGGGTTGATTTCAAATTGAAATTTATTCACAAAATGAAGAGTACACATGAACTTTAGTAAGCATTTAACATGTATAAAATCCTAACACTGTTGTTGTTGTTGTCTTCAGTCCTGAAACTGGTTTGATGCAGCTCTCCATGCTACTCTATCCTGTGCAAGCTTCTTCATCTCCCAGTACCTACTGCAACCTACATCCTTCTGAATCTGCTTAGTGTAGTCATCTCTTGGTCTCCCTCTACGATTTTTACCCTCCACGCTGACCTCCAATACTAAATTGGTGATCCCTTGATGCCTCAGAACATGTCGTATCAATCGATCCATTCTTCTGGTCAAGTTGTGCCACAAACTTCTCTTCTCCCCAATCATATTCAATACTTCCTCATTAGGTATGTGATCTACCCACCTAATCTTCAGCATTTTTCTGTAGCACCACATTTCGAAAGCTTCTATTCTCTTCTTGTCCAAACTATTTATCGTCCATGATTCACTTCCATACGTGGCTACATTCCACACAAATACTTTCAGAAATGACTTCCTGACACTTAAACATATACTCGATGTTAACAAACTTCTCTTCTTCAGAAACGCTTTCCTTGCCATTGCCAGTCTACATTTTATATCTTCTCTACTTCGACCATCATCAGTTAGAGTCCACATCTGCCCCTGGAAATGTCTTACAATTTAAAACCTGGTTCCTAAATCCCTGTCGTACCATTATACACTCCTGGAAATGGAAAAAAGAACACATTGACACCGGTGTGTCAGACCCACCATACTTGCTCCGGACACTGCGAGAGGGCTGTACAAGCAATGATCACACGCACGGCACAGCGGACACACCAGGAACCGCGGTGTTGGCCGTCGAATGGCGCTAGCTGCGCAGCATTTGTGCACCGCCGCCGTCAGTGTCAGCCAGTTTGCCGTGGCATACGGAGCTACATCGCAGTCTTTAACAATGGTAGCATGCCGCGACAGCGTGGACGTGAACCGTATGTGCAGTTGACGGACTTTGAGCGAGGGCGTATAGTGGGCATGCGGGAGGCCGGGTGGACGTACTGCCGAATTGCTCAACACGTGGGGCGTGAGGTCCCACAGCACATCGATGTTGTCGCCAGTGGTCGGCGGAAGGTGCACGTGCCCGTCGACCTGGGACCGGACCGCTGCGACGCACGGATGCACGCCAAGACCGTAGGATCCTACGCAGTGCCGTAGGGGACCGCACCGCCACTTCCCAGCAAATTAGGGACACTGTTGCTCCTGGGGTATCGGCGAAGACCATTCGCAACCGTCTCCATGAAGCTGGGCTACGGTCCCGCACACCATTAGGCCGTCTTCCGCTCACGCCCCAACATCGTGCAGCCCGCCTCCAGTGGTGTCGCGACAGGCGTGAATGGAGGGACGAATGGAGACGTGTCGTCTTCAGCGATGAGAGTCGCTTCTGCCTTGGTGCCAATGATGGTCGTATGCGTGTTTGGCGCCGTGCAGGTGAGCGCCACAATCAGGACTGCTTACGACCGAGGCACACAGGGCCAACACCCGGCATCTAGTGTGGAGAGCCATCTCCTACACTGGCCGTACACCTCTGGTGATCGTCGAGGGGACACTGAATAGTGCACGGTACATCCAAACCGTCATCGAACCCATCGTTCTACCATTCCTAGACCGGCAAGGGAACTTGCTGTTCCAACAGGACAATGCACGTCCGCATGTATCCCGTGCCACCCAACGTGCTCTAGAAGGTGTAAGTCAACTACCCTGGCCAGCAAGATCTCCGGATCTGTCCCCCATTGAGCATGTTTGGGACTGGATGAAGCGTCGTCTCACGCGGTCTGCACGTCCAGCACGAACGCTGGTCCAACTGAGGCGCCAGGTGGAAATGGCATGGCAAGCCGTTCCACAGGACTACATCCAGCATCTCTACGATCGTCTCCAGGGGAGAATAGCAGCCTGCATTGCTGCGAAAGGTGGATATACACTGTACTAGTGCCGACATTGTGCATGTTCTGTTGCCTGTGTCTATGTGCCTGTGGTTCTGTCAGTGTGATCATGTGATGTATCTGACCCCAGGAATGTGTCAATAAAGTTTCCCCTTCCTGGGACAATGAATTCACGGTGTTCTTATTTCAATTTCCAGGAGTGTATAATCTATCTGAAACCTGTCAGTATCCAGGCTTCTTCCATGTATACAGCCTTCTTTTATGATTCTTGAACCAAGTATTACCTATGATTAAGTTGTGCTCTGTGCAAAATTCTACCAGGCGGCTTCCTCTTTCATTTCTTTGCCCCAGTCCATATTCACCTACTACGTTTCCTTCTCTCCCTGTTCGTGCTACCGAATTCCAGTCACCCATGACTATTAAATTTTCGTCACCCTTCACTATCTGAATAATTTCTTTTATCTCATCATACATTTCTTCAATTTCTTCGTCATCTGCAGAGCTAGTTGGCATATAAACTTGTACTACTGTAGTAGGCATGGGCTTCGTATCTATCTTGGCCACAGTAATGCGTTCACTATGTTGTTTGTAGTAGCTTACCCGCATTCCTATTTTCCTGTTCATTATTAATCCTACTCCTGCATTATCCCTATTTGATTTTGTGTTTATAGCCCTGTAGTCACCTGACCAGAAGTTTGGTTCCTCCTTCTACCGAACTTCCCTAATTCCCACTATATCTAACTTTAACCTATCCATTTCCCTTTTAAAATTTTCTAACCTACCTGCCCGATTAAGGGATCTGACATTCCACGCTCCGACCTGTAGAACGCCAGTTTTCTTTCTCCTGATAACGACATCCTCTTGAGTAGTCCTCGCCCGGAGATCCGAATGGGGGACTATTTTACCTCCGGAATATTTTACCCAAGAGGATGCCATCATCATTTCATCATACAGTAAAGCTGCATGCCCTCGGGAAAAATTACGGCTGTAGTTTCCCATTGCTTTCAGCCGTTCGCAGTACCAGCACAGCAAGGCTGTTTTGGTTATTGTTACAAGGCCAGATCAGTCAATCATCCAGACTGTTGCTCCTGCAACTACTGAAAAGGCTGCTGCCCCTCTTCAGGAACCACATGTTTGTCTGGCCTCTCAACAGATACCCCTCCGTTGTGGTTGCACCTACGGTACGGCTATCTGTATCGCTGAGGCACGCAAGCCTCCCCACCAACGGCAAGGTCCATGGTTCATGGGGGGGATCCTAACACTATGGTTGAATAATGGGGAAACTCTTTGTCATTGTATTGATCATCATTACTCAACGAGGATTGGGATGACTAAGGAACGCAACATGGATGCTCATGCGCTCACACACAAAGATTCAGAATTCACAGACGAACCAAACGGATAATTCATTATTTTGTAGTAAAGGTTGAGTTGTCAAAACTGGCTTGTGACTCATATCGAAACGAAAACCGAAATTTGCTGACGATCACGATGCATGAGGTGAGTGAGTACCATAGAACGAACAAACTAGGGCTCATATGAATAAGTTAAACGAGAGCAAAATTATCACTCGTGAGGATACCATAATGCTTCTGGCAAACGCCTTTATAACTTTTGTAAAATTCCAAACCAAACAAGAAAAACTTGACTTAATTCCCATCCAGATTAACTGTTAAGTGCACACAGAAGTGGCACATAATACACAACAGGACAGCGACTACTCAGCAACTAACTCTGTCCACCATCCAATCTGACTCGCCTCCTTGCTGAGAGACCGAAAAACTCAGAAAAGCCGAACTGACCAATCTAAAATACTAATTTTTCAGTGGTACCAGGCGTCTCCTCCAATTAGTTTCGATGTTTAAAATTTGAACAAGCAGTAGCCTCACATGTGGATCTGAGAGAACGAATCGCGTGGCCGTACGCAAATAAAGCTGGGGCAGATAAATGTCCTACCAGACTGGCACCTCAATACAACTTCGAAAACTAAACTGAACTGCCGTTCCCAGGCCCTACTACAAATCTGAAGCAAGAAATTCCACCTGGATTCACTAATGAGCATGCGTTTGCAATTATACCCACATTCATACAAAAGGACAGATGTTTGAAGGAATATAGTGTGCTGAATGTCAAGTGTAATAAAAACGAAAACAAAACTCACTCAATTCGGTTCCCTGCGTGATCTCACCCCTCCTGCCCCCTCTCGGCATCGTAAAAATAGGAGAAAACACAGGAAAAGGAGAGGCACTCTGCACAACGTGATGAAACTACGAAATGTCATGAAATGTGGATTGGCTGCCGCCTTTCACTCTTTATCTTCTGATTAAACATAAATTACTATTTCGGACTGTCGCTTTCAAACTGTTCTCCATTGAAACTCACACAGCGACTGTTCTGTTAAGTCTACCCTTCGTAGCAGTGTTGGTAAGGAAATACAGGAACTGATGTTAGTTAGTCGGTTACGGCGGCTTCAGTGTTCCCCTTATCCTAAAACTGAATTCTTTGAGGGAAGTTTTTATTCTTGGTAAGAGAAAAGATGTGGGTAGTAAGGGTTCTGAGGAAACACAAAAAAGTCAGTAGCAGAAAGTGCAGTGTGACACAGCACATTGCTGTAACGCATCAACCATTTGTGTAGGATGCTCACTGCAGCAACTCATTTTGAATACCTATAAAGTACTTCCCGATTAAAATCCTAGTTTACCTTCAGTCTTCAATGCCCAAAATGTTTACGAACGACTGCCAGACCATGAGATAACCTAAGCGTTGGACACTTTTTTTGTTCATTCTCTTATTTTTTTTATCCCTTTAGAACTGGGATCATCTTCACTTCATCTCAGTAGATCGATACACATTCATCCCGGTCTTCGAGTTAAATTCTGCACAACTGCGCCGCAATTCTAGTCGTTAATCTACGCTGACGATCTTCCACTTCGACGTAAGATATCGATCCAGTCTTGGTTTTCCTAAATACCTTTAAGCATTAACAAATCGTTATCTGCACATGCCTGCTGAAATTTACAAAAGTTCCACTCACTCTGTTATCGAGTTGAAGCAAAGTTAGATAATGCAACGTCTCTTCAGATTGTTACTTTCAGAGTTTAATAGAAACAAAAAATTCACAAGAAGATTAGTATGGATCATCACGTTACGCTGTCAACTTGATTCTTCCTCAAGGCATCAGGAATGATGAATTATAAATATACTCCAGGCAACTGCTGAAGCTTCCCAATATCAAAGGCAGAAAATGAAATATTTTCATTCATTTAGACAAAAGAAAATATTTACGAATAAAACACTATACTATAAAACTAAGATATCTATAGGCAAAAAAAACAGTAATATACCAGAAACTCGTGAAATACACTCATGCTCATAAATGAAGGATAATGCTGATACATGGTGAAACAACGCTCTGGTGATCGGTTTGCGGGTTTAAATCACCTCGGGATATGGCCATGCGGTGCATTTGACCAACGGTCGTCGCACGGTGGCGCTGGCAACAGTCCACATACGCATGTCAGAGTACGGTGCAGCGAGTAAGTGTGCAGACGTTTTCAGACGTGCTAATGGTGAGGGTGTGTTGAAAAAGGCTCAAAGAACACATATTGACGACCTTATGAGGGGTAGAATACTAGGGCGATTGGAGGCTGGTCAAACAGAGCAGGTCATAGCACGGGCCCTCCGTGTGCCACAAAGGGTGATCTCAAGATTAGGGCAACGATTCCAGCAGACAGGAAACGTGTCCAGGCGTTACATTACAGGACGTCAACAGTGTACAACACCATAAGAAGACCGATATCTCACCACCAGTGCCCACAGACGGCCACGGAGTACTGCAGATCGCCTTGCTTGGAACAGTTGTACGAGTATCCAGACACACAGTCTACAGACGACTGAACAGACATGGTATATTCGCCCGGAGACCTCCAAGGTGCATTCCACTGATCCCTGGTCACAGGAGAGCCCGTAAAGCCTGGTGTCAAGAACACAGTACATGGTCATTGGAACAGTGGTCCCAGGTCATGTTGACGGACGAGTCTAGATATAGTCTGAACAGTGATTCTCACTGGGTTTTCATCTGACGTGAACCGGGAACCAGATACCAACCCCTTAATGTCCTTGAAAGGGACCTGTATGGATGTCTTGGTCTGATGGTGTGGGGTGGCATTATGATTGGTGCACGTCTGCATATCTTTGACAGAGGAACTGTAACAGGTCAGGTGTATCGGGTAGACATTTTACACCAGTATGTCCGCCTTTTCAGGGGTGCACCCACCTTCCTCGCCGGCCGGAGTGTCCGTGCGGTTCTAGGCGCTACAGTCTGCAGCCGAACGACCGCTACCGTCGCAGGTTCGAATCCTGCCTCGGGCATGGATGTGTGTGATGTCCTTAGCTTAGTTAGGTTTAAATAGTTTTGCGTTCTAGGCGACTGATGACCTCAGAAGTTAAGTCGCAGAGTGCTCAGAGCCATTTGAAGCAGCCACCTTCCTCCTGACGGATGATAACGCACGGCCCCACGGAGCTGCCATCGTGGAGGAGTGCCTTGAAACAGAAGATATCAGGCGAATGGAGTGGCCTGCCTGTTCTCCAGACCTAAACCCCATCGAGCACGTCTGGGATGCTCTCGGTCGACGTATCGCTGCACGTCTTGAAACCCCTACGACACTTCAGTAGCTCCAACAGGCACTGGTGCAAGAATGCAAGGCTATAGCCGAGCAGGTGCTCGACCACCTGGTCCACAGTGTGCCAACCCGTTGTGAGGCCTGTGTACGTGTGCATGGTGATCAGATGCCACATTAATGTCGGGGTACATGCGCAGGAAACAGTGGCGTTTTGTAACACATGTGTTTCGGGAAGGTTTTCTCAAGTTATCACGTATACCGTGGACTTCCAGATCTGTATCGTGCGTGTTCCATATGTGCCTACGCTATTAGCGCCAGTTTTGTGTAGTGACACGTTGTGTGGCCCCCTACCATTTTGCAATTATCCTTAATTTATGAGCATGAGTGTATATCCTGTTCAATATACGCAACATGCCCCAAAAATCGATCTTATCTCCAAGTTTATTTCGAACAGATTTCCCCAAAAGATTCTATTCGTGTGAAGATAAACAACAGTTCGAGGACAGAACGAACATCTAAACAGCATTCAGGGATGAATTGGGTATCTAACGAAATCAGATCCTTTTCTAGCAAAGATCAGCTATTAAAGAAAATGCAACATGAAGCAGGTTTTGCGATAGCGCTCAGTTTTTATGATCAAATAGTTTTCATCAAGATAATACTCACGACTGCTTACCTTAGAGCGTATCAAATAAAGGAAATACAAAACCATAATGAACAAAAGCCAATAAAATGGCATATCCACTATCAAAACTTTTATGTAGAGAACACTCATTTCACACTCATGTAGTACACCTCACTGGAAATGAACTACATTTTAAAGAAACGCAATTATCGCAAGAGAAATTCAAGCACAATATTAGCATGTGTGATGTAAACTGAAGGTCGGTTAGTGATAATCGAAGCAAAGTTGATCGTGGTACCTAACAGCACTCTCTTTGACCCTAACTAAAATCGATATCACGTAACTTGTAAATTGTTAGACATGAGATATATTTATAATAACAATAAAACACTGTAGATTTCCTTCTGATCCCATAGATACCACACTGCACTTCTGAAATTTTATTTTAGGATTTATGTAATAAATCCACGTTTCGAATGTTGAAACCAATTAAATTCATTACCCCATATTTTGATACCACGAAATGAGTATCTACCGGATGGTCCATCTGAAATTTCGGATGAGATTATCTCGAAAACTGTACATTGGGTAAAAGTTGTGGGTAAGACAAGCTCGTAAGCTCAAAGGGGGACGTCAAATGGTACTACACGTGACCCCCAGCCCGCCCCCTTGGGTGGGGTGGGGGGGGACTTTTAAATCTTAAATGGGAACCTCCATTTTTATTGCAGATTAGGATTCTCCATAAAAAAGTAATCAAGTTTTGTCTAAAACATTTTCTTAGACCATTGACTGATGGCGCTGAAATCGAGAAAAATTGAAATTGGGGAAGAACTCCGATTTATTTAGAATGATCCGAGAAGGACGCATCAAATCGATATAAAATGTGGATAAATTCTTTCATTACACCAAATAAGCTCTTTTTTTTACAAAATGTATCCTACCTGCCACAGTTTTCAATGGAGGGAGGCGGAATGGTATTAAAATTTCGTTAGGGAACTCTTCAGAAATGCATTACTTTTCCCGACTGTGGCGCTACCGTGCCCAAACTGCGAACTATGGCTCAGTACAAAGGTCGGTGCAATGCTATCAGACGTCACTTCACTTTCAAATTGAGCTGCTCGGGGGAACACAATGGTAAGCGCCATCGCCGTGTATTTTGCGGTAGATGGCTAATCACACCACCTGTGGGATGCACAATGCAATAAACTTACTAGTAGTTCCAAATGCATTCAACAGATGTCAGGGAGGAGCTTAATGGTAAGCGCCCTGTCAGTCTGTTGCGGAAACATAATGGTAAGTGACAGAGAGAATGGCGGCAAGTAAAAACATCTCTGAGATTATGGCAACAGTGAACATGGCAGAAGTCGAGGAATATATCTCCAATGATAGTAATATCTTCGAGAGGAATCCAGAATACATTTCTCACGATTCAGATGACTCAGAGGTATGTTATTTTGTAAATATACTGCCTTTAGTTCGTTTCACGAACATAATGGTAAGTGCATGTACATACAATTATGTTCCTGAAGTGCAATTGAGAATTACGTTCGTCGACAAGTACAAGATGTGTACAGTCCAGATCGGTGGTGCGAGATCATCAAGAAGTCGGCTGTTATGCAATATGAATAGAGAGGATTTCTATCAAATACGACACTCTAAAGAAGCGATTGTCTTTAGAAAGAAGACAGTTGATGATCGAGATGTCAACCTAAGGAAAATACATAGGTGAAAGGTGACCTCCGAATATCCATCATCTTTATTCATCAGCGAGACATTTTGTCAAGACATTTGGCATGAAATAAACTTCAGGAAAAGTGGAAGGCAAGGACCAGTTCTTACGCTTCGACTTAAATACAAGGGGCCAAGGCTTATTGAAAAGAAGGAAGTTGCTGACGTCCTGTCGCTCCTAAATTACATATCACCTGTCCGCAATGGATTTTTCCTGTCACTAGAGCCAACAGTTTTAAATGAAAAAGACATTAGTAATGAAAGTGACAAATGATTTTGCAGTTTCAGTAAAGTGTTGAAGACTTACTGTTAAATTTAATACGTAATGTTCTATCACTATGTGTTGTTAATGGTGTACAGTAATGTAATAATTTTTGTATATTTCATTTGTTTTAGTCAGTTCTGAGTTTCATTTCTGTCTGTATAGTAGAAGATAGATGTAGAATCACTACAGAATAAAAGGACTGTTCAAAAAAATTATTCAGATTTGCAGATCAATTGAAACTTTAGAAGCGCTGTATCTCGAAACTGTGATTTTGGCGCTTTTCATTTTGTTCCCCCGAGCAGCTCAATTGTGAACCGTAAAAATCAACTGACGAAAGTAAATGGTTATTTAGCGAAACATGGCTCACTATTCTCCTACAGAGATTGTTGATATGATGTTAGTTTTAGGTGAATGCCATAACAATTACGCTACAGCTGCGCAATTGTATGAGGTTTTGTTTCCCAAAGAGACGACAGCCAAGCGAAAACATTAATCGAAATTGCACTCAACGAGCTCGAAATGGATATATGCACCGTTGACCCCGTCACCGCGAATACAATGAAAATGACGCTCGTACCCTTACCGTTCTCGCCAGTGCTCAACTGGATCCCGAAATGAGTAGTCTTGAGATTCAGAGTCAAACTGGAATACCAAAAGCAACTGCTTTGAGGATTTTGAAGGTACATAAATATCATGTGTATCTTATCGCACCGACACAGGCATTAACGCCGAAAGATATGCAAATACGCGTGCATTTCTGCTAATGGGCCCTGGGAATGATAAGAGGTGACAATGATTTTTTTAGATATATTATGTTCACAGATGAAGCCACATTCAAAAACAATGGCGAATTAAATCGTTATGATTGTCATTATTGGTCCCCTGTCAATCCACACTGGCACAGACATACTGACAACCAACATAAATGGTCGCTAATGGTCTGGTGTGGAATTTTAAATGGTTGCTTGATAGGACCGTATTGTTTGACCAAAATGTTACTGGGGAATCTTATTTACAACTGCTCTGCGGTGATTTGTTGGAGCTAATGGAAGATGTAGATTTAGAAACCAGGCAACGAATGTGGTTCCAAAGGACGAAGCAGCTTCCCTTTATACTAATAATGTGGAGAACGTTTTCAATTTCGGTGGATAGGACACGGCGGACCAATTCAGTCGCCTCTACGTTGACGAGACCTAACATCTCCTGATTTTTTCTTGTGGGGTTATTTAAAACATATTGTTTATGAAAGACAGCCCACAACCCGAAACGATTTGGAGCAACGCATTCGAAGAGCATGTGCAGCCATACCACGGGATGTACTCCTCAAAACTGTCGACAACTTTCGCAGACAATTTATTTTATGCATTGAAACAAATGGGGATACTTTTGAACAATTTCTTCGTGGCTAATTTTATTAATTAAGCACCCGAAATTGTGAGAGAGGCAAGGGGACTCACACTAATGAAGCACCCCAGCATGTGAGAGGCAAGGGGACTCACACTGATGAAGCACTCCAACATGTGAGAGGCAAGGGGACTCACACTGATGAAGCACTCCAACATGTGAGAGGCAAGGGGACTCACACTGATGAAGCACTCCAACATGTGAGGCGCAAGGGGAGTCACACTAATGAAGCACCCCATGGGAACATCATTCTACCACGTCCATGTCGTTGTACCTGGGTAACGCTAAAAGTAGGATTCAGTACATTTTGTACAAAAATATATTAATTTTGCGTAACGAAAGAATTGGTGCACAATGTTCATCGATTTGATGCGTCTTTCTCAGATAATTCTAAATAAATCAGAGTTCTTCCCCAGTTTTACTTTTTTCTCAATTTCAGCACCATCTATCAATAGTTTAAAAATGTTTCAGACAAAACTTGATTCCTTTTTTATGGAGAATCCGAATCTGCAATAAAAAAATGGGTGTTTCCATTTAAGATTTAAAAGTTGCCCCCACCCCACCCAAGGGTGGGGGCTGGAGACCATGTGTAGTATCGTTTGATGTCGCCCTTTGAGCTTACGAATTTGTCTTACCCACTATTTTTACCTGATGTATAGTTTTCGAGATAACATCATCCGAAACTTCAGATGGACTACCCTGTATAACAGCTAATCATCACAATACAACAGGTTTTATGGGGGACTTATTGTTTTGGCTCAGTCCAAAAGTATGCCACGTTTTAACGAAATAGTTATGATGCAATATTGAAATTCAATTAAATGATTATTTCCAGAAGAAACGTTCATTCAACTAATACAAGAGGAAAAAGATCATGTTTTACACATACAACTGTAACTCAAACTCATCACACAAATTAATATTAATAAAATAGTAATCATATTGTGAAATTCTCCATTACTTCAGAAATGTTAGAGATTCGAAACATGTAAGACCAGGAATCAGCACATAAATTTCCTTAAGATGAGATATTTTAGATATAATTTCAAAGTCATTTTAAATTTCGCAAAAATAACATTTATATAATTTTGATAAGATAGCAGAGCCAGTTATGGAAGGAATAACTGACTGAAATGTGATTCTTACCATATTAATATACATTACGAATACTTTATTATATAAAGGAAAAGCTCTTTAATGTTGAGACTTATATAAATTAAAATAGTACTAGCCATCAGTCAGTTTAATTCTACTTTGAAATGTATATTTCTACACTCCTGGAAATTGAAATAAGAACACCATGAATTCATTGTCCCAGGAAGGGGAAACTTTATTGACACATTCCTGGGGTCAGATACATCACATGATCACACTGACAGAACCACAGGCACATAGACACAGGCAACAGAGCATGCACAATGTCGGCACTAGTACAGTGTATATCCACCTTTCGCAGCAATGCAGGCTCCTATTCTCCCATGGAGACGATCGTAGAGATGCTGGATGTAGTCCTGTGGAACGGCTTGCCATGCCATTTCCACCTGGCGCCTCAGTTGGACCAGCGTTCGTGCTGGACGTGCAGACCGCGTGAGACGACGCTTCATCCAGTCCCAAACATGCTCAATGGGGGACAGATCCGGAGATCTTGCTGGCCAGGGTAGTTGACTCACACCTTCTAGAGCACGTTGGGTGGCACGGGATACATGAGGACGTGCATTGTCCTGTTGGAACAGCAAGTTCCCTTGCCGGTCTAGGAATGGTAGAACGATGGATTCGATGACGGTTTGGATGTACCGTGCACTATTCAGTGTCCCCTCGACGATCACCAGAGGTGTACGGCCAGTGTAGGAGATCGCTCCCCACACCATGATGCCGGGTGTTGGCCCTGTGTGCCTCGGTCGTATGCAGTCCTGATTGTGGCGCTCACCTGCACGGCGCCAAACACGCATACGACCATCATTGGCACCAAGGCAGAAGCGACTCTCATCGCTGAAGATGACACGTCTCCATTCGTCCCTCCATTCACGCCTGTCGCGACACCACTGGAGGCGGGCTGCACGATGTTGGGGCGTGAGCGGAAGACGGCCTAACGGTGTGCGGGACCGTAGCCCAGCTTCATGGAGACGGTTGCGAATGGTCCTCGCCGATACCCCAGGAGCAACAGTGTCCCTAATTTGCTGGGAAGTGGCGGTGCGGTCCCCTACGGCACTGCGTAGGATCCTACGGTCTTGGCGTGCATCCGTGGGTCGCTGCGGTCCGGTCCCAGGTCGACGGGCACGTGCACCTTCCGCCGACCACTGGCGACAACATCGCTGTACTGTGGAGACCTCACGCCCCACGTGTTGAGCAATTCGGCGTTACGTCCACCCGGCCTCCCGCATGCCCACTATATGCCCTCGCTCAAAGTCCGTCAACTGCACATACGGTTCACGTCCACGCTGTCGCGGTATGCTACCAGTGTTAAAGACTGCGATGGAGCTCCGTATGCCACGGCAAACTGGCTGATACTGACGGCTCACATCCTTTAGACTGGTGGAGACAGGTGCCAGAAAGCCATTTATTGCGGATTGATGTTGCGGTAGGTCGGTGAGCCTGACTATACCTGTATTTTTGTGAATGCCTTGCAAAAGTAGGTTGGCAACAATGAAAACCCATGGTCAGTGGTCAGTGACTGTTGTTGTGAACTCTGGTTGTGAACTGTGCTTACGTTATAAACATTCTAATATAAATAGTAAGACACTAGACATGCGTTCGAGAGGACGGCGATTCAGTTTCCATCCGGCCAATCAAATTTAATTTTTCCGCCGATTCCCTAATATGCTTAAGGCAAAAGCCAAAAAGACTCCTGTGACAAAATGATACCGCCGATTTCCTTCTCCAAACTGAGCTTGTGCTCCATCTCTAATGACATTGTCGTCAACAGAATGTTAAACTCTAATTTAACTTTCCTTTTCGTTAAGTCTTATGAATTAGCTTCCTTGTAGAAGCAGAGAAAGTCATGATCGAAATAAGATAAAGACGTTATTAAAACAAGGAGACTTACGCGAAACTTTTTATCAGAAATGCGTAACAAAAACCATACTGAGATAAAAAAAAATGAAATTTCCTGCACCCGAAAAAGAAATTTAAAATGTATTCCATGTTGATGAGTTCCTCGTACGGTATTCTATAAAAGGGTAGGTTTTTCTATGTTCTTTATTTATTACTTTATAACAATTTTTTTAACAGAATTAAAAATTACTGTTACAAGAAATTATAACAACGCTTGGTGTTGTAAATGGATACCAATGTAATATACATTCTCCAGAAAATAGCTTCACGAAGTTTGCATCACCATGCGGTCAAGCATCGGCAGTCGTGACGTGGCATTTGCCAGCGATTCAACTATTCGTGGAATCCTTTCACGATAAACTGATTTAACAATGAAAAATTCCCATAACGCTACAGTCGTGTTTGGTGCACAAAACCTGTCATTGTGTCCTTCAACGTACAGGACCAATCCCGCAAAGAACAACGAGACCACCGGAGTCGGTTTACCGGTGGCAAAATTTGAAGCATTTGCTACCCACACCAAGTAATAGCCGTGGTATGGTAATCTCATTGTCACTGGCACCGCAGTCACCGTTGGTCCATTGAGAGAATAGCTAGCCAGCCCGTTGTAAACTACTACGAACAGTACTTGCATGGGACGACGAAAACTGCTTTTTCCATGGTTAACTACCCAATGAGCCTAGGGTGTTTGACGATGCTAAGGAGAATATTGCTACCTCGTGGGGTGACAAAATCATGAAGAAAAATGATGGGGCGAGGAATGGAGACGTTTTATATGAGCTTTGACTATTGTCTGCAGATCACCTTTTATCAATAACACCAGAAACTTGAAACTGACTTCACGGGCAGTGCAAGAGAGGGAAACAAAACCATTAAAACCCTGCACTTACAAGGTAGGATTTATTGGTCCCTATCCTTAGAATGAGTTATTTTGGCTGAATCGTCTTATGCTGCTGGTTCCGCTGGTCTCATTCATGGAATCTTCTACCTGGGTAGCCAAACGCGATATCTGCAAGCGACCTCGTTTCATTGGTCTCAGAACACATGGGAACGCTGAACACTGCCGTGTCTTACACATGACTAGCGCGGGTTGCTGGCAGACGCTACACTGTTGCAAACTAGTACGCTTATGGCCCCCTTGAAATCACGCTGGAGGTTTCCTGCGTTTGGTATATTGTAGTTAAATTGTTAACATAACTCGACATAAAACATATTAAAAGTCACAGTTTTCTAATTTTTTGTTTGTTATTCTGTAATTAATAATTTACCTACTTTAGTGAGGACGCTGCAGACAATACCTAAAATGTTGTACTTTTACAACTAAGTATCTTTTTAAAATAAACAAAGTATCGAGGGCTATTTTTGGAACTTATCAATATTTCACATATAATTTTTTACTTTTTAATTTGTTGGACAAAATTCTTGGCAGATTAAATAGCATGAGTGTTAAACGCTAAAATTTCATTACTCAACAAATTATAAAGCAAAACATTTACTGAACTGGTAAAAATTTGCAACTTTATGAAGTCTAAATTCCAGGCACAGTTATTTTTTGATAATTATCTCATGGCTTCTTGTGTGTATGACTCACGCCTTTTAAAAAACATTTCGGTATTGAAATTAATTAAGAGTTATGGGTTTTTCACAGCTTCGATGAAAGAAAAAGATGTCACACACTAAACAAGATCACAATGACAATATTATGAAGAGGATAGATCGCTACTCACCACATACAGGGTAGAGAAAAGTTGCGTCACGAAATTTTACCCCTGGATAGCTGATGTCAGTAGGAACCAAAATTACTAATGTTGTGTAGGTTGACAACGCACAATTTTGAAACTATGGAAGCTTGGCACCACGTGTGGACGCAAGATTGTCCTGTTGCAGGATGCTCTGAACAAGGCATGATCGCAAATGCTTTGCCTGCCAGAGATCGCAATGTATCCAAGGCGGCCCGCACTTTCGGTAGTAGCACGCCAGCCTTCCACTCTGGGTGCCTGGGGGCGAAACCGCTGGGGACCCGACACATCCATTGTAGTTTCATGATAAGACTTACCGGGAACAAACCCGTCAACAGCTGTTGGTTCGCATACAGAAAGTCTTTCACAAACTGTGTCGGCCTTGAAAAGGGCTTTTTACGTAGCTAGGACATTGTTTATTAATTAAAGCAGGTGCTAGAACTGGCGCCCCTCTGATGTGACACAAGCTTCATAACGTCAAACGGTGTTTTTCCAAACTTTGGCATTCCCCTCATGTGATTGGCGGCAAGCTGAACGCGCTTCATTAATTCCTCTTCGTTTCTAGGTGGTCCGCGTCTGGGTGGGTGAACTACAACCTTGAAGAATCCCCACAGGAAAAAGTCCGGTGGCATGAGGTCTGGTGATCACGGGGGCCATGTCCTACTAGCACCTCTGCCAGCTACCTGGCCGTCGAAGAGTTCATTTAAATATACACGCACAGCAAGACTGTTATGTGTGAGCACACCATCATGCTGCAACCACATGCGTAGCCGTGTGTCCAGGGGAACATCTTCCAGCAGGCTAGGTAGAGTTTCTTGCAAAAAATGAAGGTAATTTGCCCCGGTAAGTCGAGGAGGTAGATGGACCAGCCCCATCAGATGGTCACCCACAATGCCTGCCTAAATGTTGAGCGAAAATCGTTCCTGGTGTCCGTGGACGTACGTGACGTGAGGATTTCCCCTTGCCCAGTAATGAACGTTTCGAGTGTTGTAAGGCCATTCGTTGATAAACAATACAATAGAAGGGAAGTCAGGATCTCGTGCAACACGTCAGAGAAACCACCGGCAAAACCGTAGCCTGTGTTCATAGTCCGCCACAGGATTTAGGTCTTGGACAAAGTGTAAACTAAACAGATGCTGGCCATCATCCCCCACAACCTCCCAGAATAACTGATGAGTGACCCCCATGTCGTGTCCAACAGCTTGAGTACTTGATGAGGGGGGTTCCTCGAAGGCTCGAGAACAGTCTCTTCAGATGCAGCATCCAGTCGTTTTCGAGGTCTTCCAGCATCACCATGATATCCCGCTAACGAGTCTGTTTCGCCAAGTCGCCAGTGAATTGCTGTAAACGTTTTCGGGTGTGGTTGGCGTCTTTCTGGGTACCATTCCCCACACAACTGTCGGCCTTCATGCGCATTACCGTCGGCTAGTCCAGAGACAAAAACCATGTCTCGTTGTTCTTCAAATGAATACTGTGCTACCATGCTTACTGTATGCCTAAATCACAGGTGAGGTGTGTGTGTGCTCCGAAGCGGGGCTTACGTGTGAATGCCTCTGACGTGAAGTGGAGACAAACAGCAAGATCTATTCGACATGTGTGCGTATCACGTTGGGGCAGTGACGGGGCGATGGACGTCTGTGTGTTTGAAATGACAACCATAACGGTGCCCGTCAACTGATGAACGGCAACAGGGCAATCCCACGGCTAATCGGAGCACATGATGCCAAGTTTCTGTAATTTAAAAATGGTGAGTTGTCGACCTACACAACACTAGTAATTTTGGTTCCTACTGGTATCCGCTATCCAGGGTTAAAATATCGTGACATAATTTTTCTCCACCCTGTAGTGGAAATGTTGAGATGCAGACAGACACAAGAAAAATGCTCCTAGACAAGTAAGCTTTCAGCCAAAAAGCCTTCTTCTGAATTAGACCACACACACACACACACACACACAGAGAGAGAGAGAGAGAGAGAGAGAGAGAGAGAGAGATCAGCCAAAACATAACGACCACTGATCTACTATCGATATAAACCCATCCAGGCTATAGCAGTGTCGCCTGGCGAGGTACATGTAGTATCAGTGAGGGTGCTGTCCGTGTGTAAAATGGGCAAGGCATGCGATATTTCTGAGTTTGACTCATGGTGGATTGTGATGACTTGGAGGCTCGGCACGAGCATTTTGGAAACTGAATGACTTTTTGGGTGTTAAAGGAATGCTATGGTGAGTGTCTTCAACACGTGGTGAAACCAAGATGAAACTACTTCCTAACCGGCCGCTGTGGCCCAGCGGTTGTAGGCGCTACAGCCGCAGGTTCGAATCCAGTCTCGGGCATGGATGTATGTGGTGTCCTTAGATTAGATAAGTTTAAGTAGTTCTAAGTCTAGGGGACAGATGACCTCAGATGTTAAGTCCCATAGTGCTTAGAGCCATTTGAACCACGTCCATACATTGTGGGATTGGGCAGCCACCCCTCTTAACATATGTCGGACGTCGTAGGCAGGGTAAAACAGGACAGGTGGTGAACTGTGGCGAAACTAGCATCAAACTGTAATTCTGGGTGAAGTACAAGTGTGTCTGAACACACAGTGCACTGAACACTCCTAACGACGAGCCTCCATAGCCAATAACTCATGCATGTGCCAGTGTTGACACCACGACATCAGCAATTATGACTGAAACGGGCATGTGATCATAGGCACTGGACATTGGCACATTGGCAGAGCATTGCATGGGCTGATGAATCCTGTTACTTTCTTCATCATGTCTATGGGAGGACGCGAGTCTGTCGGCTTACAGGGGAACAGCTCCTTGAGACCTGTACTGTGCAATGTGCAGTGGAGACAAGATGGCTGCATCTCAATTATGCTCTGGTGAACATTCGTGTGGGCGTCCATGGGTCCAGTGGAGCTAATGCAAGGTGCCATGACGACCAAGGAGTATCATACACTGGTTGCAGAATACTTACATCCCTTCATGACGATCAAGTTTCCCGATGGCAGTGGCATTTTTCAGCAAGATTATGCACCATGTCACAAGGCCAGGAGTGTGATGGAGTGGTTCGAAGAACACATTGGTGAGTTCCCATTGACGCGCTGACAGTTCAACTCGCCAGATCTGAACCTGATCGAACTCATCTGGGATCTGATTGAACGTGGAATCAGAGCTCATCGCCCCCTTGGTGTAATGTGCCAGAGTTAGGTAACTTGTTTGTGCAAATGCGGTGCCAGCTTCCTACAGAGACCTGCTAAGGCTTCATTGCTTTCACACCATGATGCGTCGCCACTGTACTCCATATCAAAAATGGACATATCGGATATTAGATAGGTAGTCATAATGTTGTGACTGGTCAGTATATGTAAGGTATATGTAAGGTCTGTTTGAACATAAGTACACAACGAAAGGTTATTTCAAAAAAGTAAATATATTTTCAGAAAGTACATACTTCACCCTATTTTTCAACACAGTTGCAAAGTTTGTTGAAACACAATTTTAAAATGCCCTCTTCATAAAAACTTGCCGCCTGCTCCGATAACCAACAGTTTACTGCCGTTTTCATGTCGTCATCATCATTGTAACGGTTGCCACTGAGGTGTTGTTTGAGGTGGAGGAACAGATGGTAATCGCTTGGCGCAAGATGAGGACTGTAGCGTGGGTGGTATAAAACTTCCCAGTCAAAACAGTCCAATAAATCGTGGGTCTGACCTGCAGTGTGAGGTCTCATTGTCATGGAGAAGAACAGTTCCCTTTGTCAGCATGCTGCGTCTTTTGTTTTGAATCGCTCTGCGTAGCTTTCTCAGGGTTTGGCAGTATGGTTCTGCTTTGATGGAGGTTCCTCGTTGCATGAAGTCAATCAACAAAACACCATGCCCATCCCAAAACACCGACGCCATAATTTTGCGCTAGGACAGAGTCTGTTTGGCCTTCACCTTTTACAGGCGACTGTGTGTGTCTCCATTCCATGCTCTGTTGCTTCGATCAGTGGGATATGCGAAACCCATCTTTCGTCTCCAGCTACGATCTGACTCAAGAAACCGTCACCTGATTAGTGGCCTACATCCTGAGTGAAAGCTGATCGTTCTTCGATCGCAGCAGTCAAATATGAAGTTTTTGAGTGAAATTGCTTAGATGCTGGAACACTGGTCTCTAGAGAGCAGTTCTGCGTTCTTTGAGGGTAGACATATTTCGTCTGTAGGTCTGCCTTGGATGAAGAACTGTACAGCGCATGAACTTTGAATGTTTCTTACTCTGTGGTATTCAATCAAATTACATTCTAAAAATATAACAGCCATCTGCACTTCTAAATGTGTCTATAATATAATTTAGTGCCAGAGTAGCAGATCTGTATGAGGTAAATTCGTTCACGGAATTCTTTAGTCGACCTGAGAAGAAATTACATTTAAAAAATACAGTGAATATGGGGGGAATTTGTGGGCATTTATTAGGGTCGTTTGAATAGCACGAAACCCAGCCCAGGACTGTAAGCCACTCTTTTCGGAAACTAGTACTTCCGAGGCAAGAGTTTTTTTTTGACGGAGAGGGAATCATTAGTCTTTTGACTGGTTTTACGCAGCCCGCCTTGAATTTCTGTCTTCTGCCAACAACATCTTCATCTCACACTAGCACTTGTACTCAACGCACTCAATTATTTATTGGATGTATTCCAATCTCTGTCTTCCCCCTCAGTTTATGCCTTCTACGGCTCCCTCGAATACCAAGGAAGTTATTCCCCAATGTCTTAACACGTGTCCTAGCAACTTGTCCATTCTATGTGCCACTGTTTTCCACGTTTTCCTCTCTCCGTTGATTCTACGGAAATTATCATTTCTTATCAGTTCACGTAATTTTCCGAACCCTTCTATAGCACCACGTCTAGGACACTTCAGTTTTCTTCTTTTCCGGTTTTGCCGTACTCCATGACTCATTTCCATTCGTTGCTACGCTCGAAACGTACATTCCCAGAAATATGATTTTTACACAACTATCGACGAATTGTGAAGGGTATAACATGCTTCCAGGGTGTGCGCCACACAAATGACCGCACTAATAGAAGAAAACTCCGTATACACAAAATATTACTCTGCAATTTATTCTCATAGCTACAGACAGTTAAATCACTGAACCTGCTTCATATAGATCTAATTTTTTGCGCCGCAAAAAATGCCATAGTCCTATTTTAAAAACTTCTAATGATCGTTGTGTATATTTGCTGGAATATATCACTCAGGTGCTTTGTAGCATAAGCAGATAAGAGTTTTGGAACCAAACATATTTAGTATGAACCATTTTTTTGTTGGATCAAAATGAACATAGGTCTTGCAGATGTCAGAATTAGAATGGAAACTCTGTATAATACTACTTTGTTTCCTACTTGAAATTAAAATTTATTCTTATTATCAATATGTTTAGTAATTTTCCATTATCAATGACCCACAAGCCTCATCCTGCAGTCATTACAACATAACGCAATGGTTAGCACACTGGACTCGCATTCGGGAGGACGACGGTTCAATCCCGTCTCCAGCCATCCTGATTTAGGTTTTCCGTGATTTCCCTCAATCGTTTCAGGCAAATGCCGGGATGGTTCCTTTGAAAGGGCACGGCCGATTTCCTTCCCTAACCCGAGCTTACGCTCCGCCTCTAATGACCTCGTTGTCGACGGGACGTTAAACACTAACCACCACCACAACATAACATTAATAAGTGATGATAAACATTAGGAGAAAACAAATCGTGTAAATAAATTTATTGCACACAAATGGGCCCAAAATGTGCCGTGGAACGTATTCCATCCGGAGAGATATGTCAAAATTCGTCACATACGGTCGACGAACATACGAAGCCTAAGCATATTTATCCACTTCAGTCAGTGAAACGTAGTGGATGTGGCGATTATTGCTGTAGTGGAATGAAACAACCCAAATTACACTACAAACAGCAAATTAAAAATTGTGACAAGCAAACTGGATTATATGTCAAAACGCATAACTATGAAAAACATCATGATAGTGCTTCTGATGCTAGTTGAAAATCGACGACTTTCTATGGGAGAGTGATATAGAAGGAATTAATGATTAGCAGTTATAGATTTTACACCATTACACTCACAGATTCTGCTGAACGGAATATTGTACCCTGTTCGTGCTACACAAACTGACCGACCAAGAAAAGGCAACACATATGAAAACTGCTGCAGATTTCGTTGACAAGTGTAATAGAAATCCATCTCTTATGCAATACACCACCTCATGATATTATTCTTCATGTTAACAGCTCCAGCCAGTGCTCAAACGATAGTGAATGGACACATTCGTAATATATACCAGAATCCAAAGTAGGACTTTTTTTTAGCAGGAACCATAATATAATCAAAAGTATGGCCAGCATACCTTCAGTAGATAAATTAAAAAAAAAATAGCAAACACAAAGAGAATATAGCTTTTTCCACAAACAACAAACTACAACAGAAATTAGTCCATAGGCCTACTTTAAACAATAAAAAAGGAATTCTCACACCCAGGAATATAAAAAATTGCGTATAAAACTTGCTCAAGTTACTACATGACAGACTGGCAGGAACATTCAAATAATATACACTGAAGACATCAACTATTACACACATAACCAATTAACAAAATCAGCAATAGCAACACACATAAAAAACATTGGACGTCCATTCAAAAACAACGTAGAAGATCTTAAATTACTCCACCACTTCCCACTTCCAAAAATAATATACAATGGATTTAATGGAGGAGCTGGAAACATTTGCATACCCCAAAAAGCAAAGAGAAAAAAATTCTCAGTGACAAACTAGACTAGACGGCGAAACGTTAATTTCTTAAAAATGTTTCTCCTGCATATGATAATCGTAATAAATATGTACATTGCCGCATAAACTCTACTCAGCATCTACAACAAAACAGAAACATAATCGATGAACCATTAGTCAATTAGAGCGACATAAACATTATAATTGACAAATTTACGTATATAATGTGCTCCTCAGACAAAGTATCACCTCTGGCTGTATACAAACTCTTTGTGAAACCATACTGTTGTAATTCCTCTGTAGCATGTTTTCATTACAAAAGCAATCACATTAAGTGATGATTTGCGTGTGTGTGATATTCTGCGTAACTGAGGAGGCGCAATAATTGTATATAGAAAAACAAAACTCCTATCTCTAACATCAGCATATAGAAAACATTCCACGATTCATGTGTCTGATTTTCCGATTGCAGTATAACCTCAAAGTGCAAGAGGGCAGAATACCAGACATAACAATTTCACAAAAAATAAGTAATTTTTGAGAACATTTCTCGTGGAAAAGAGTGGTTTTTTAGTATATTAAAATGAACATAAACAATCAAGACCGCTAGAAATCTTTATTGTTGCGGTTACCAATTTCGGTCAGTTTTCCATAAACATCGATTATGATAAACAAAATAAGATAGCACTACTTAAAAGGGCATTGCAACATATCTAGTGTGTTTGTCCAGATTTGTACTGGAGTAGCCTAGAGTTTTCTGCACGACAGCGGCCTCCTGCAGGTTCCGATTTGTGTGTACGCCTTCTTGGTTAATCATCTGGATTTGCCGTTAGTTCCTCATTCTCAAAGTTTTCCTGAAAGGCATATACTTTGCAGACTTATCGGGCATTCAGAGAAAGTTGACAGCAATGTAATGGTTCGACTGATTTATTTTTAAGAAGTCTTCGATGGCAATTTACAACAGCTTTACAAACATTACCAAAAATGAGTTGTGCTCAATGGAGGATACTTCGAAGGGATTTTGTATTTCTTTTCTTCTAGGAGATCATTTACTAAAGCAATTAGAAACATCTTGTATTTGGATTATCATAATAATACGCAAAACATATAATTGTAAGTGTAACAAACTTACGATTGTTTAGCCTTTAGGAAGCGTGATGACCTGACTAAAATGTCAGGTTGCAGCTGGCCTATTTCGTCGACATCGTAAGAGTACTGTGACCACACGTTGACTGGAAGTCCTGGATGTGTCTGCACTTCTGAGGACTGAACTTCAGGAACAGCCTATGAAGAAATATTAATCGTTAGCCGAGCATGTTTTACACAGCTGGTCATTAACATTGCAACACTTGGAAGGATAGTGAATAATAAAATGTCTTCCTTATTGCGTATCTGTTACTGTGGTCGATATGGGGTAAATTAGTGAGAAATCTAGTATGCATAAATGCCACATTTATGAACAACAATTGCTCTCAACCAGCGGGGGTTCGAGTCGGACTAAACTTGGATGACAGATACGGGTCGGCAGGTGAAGATTGAAGCGATTGCTGTCTCAAAAATCTACGGATACCAGTCATTGAATGCTGGCATCTATTTAGGCTGGACCAGAGGTGGGAATCTTCCTACACGTCAGTCAGCAGGTCGGAAGATGGCATAATATATCGCCGAAATTGGTTGCTCAACAAAATAATAATTTGGAAATTTAGACGGCTGAAAGGTGTTTTGATTTGACATTCTCAAAGTACATGAGATAACTGAACGATCACGAACGGCTGTACGAACATCTCTGTTCTCTTAGGTGCTAATCACCCGGCGAAGTTGAGATTCTGCATGTCGAAGATTATGGCGCTCCTAATTAAAACTGATTGCATATTTTCATGACGCCCCAGCGATCAGCGGGAGAAGCAGTATTGTAAAACACTATACCGCACTCATGATAGGCAACGATTCCGCATCTATCAAATTCTGAGACACGGTCTTACGCATTTCTCCCTTTTACACGAGGCATAACACTATCTTCTCGCAAACCACCAACATTCAACTGTGATTTTAGAATGAGAAACTGAATGTGTGATTTTTCCTTATACAAGGTGTTTCAAAATTCCTACTATATGCCCGTATGAGCCATAGAGAGGACACAGTAGATTAAGTTTTGAAAAGGAACAAATTTCCGAAAATTTTACTTATGGATATAAAACAAATTTGAAGATCGAATCACTTTCAAATCTCTCATTTCATAGCATGCGCACAGGCTGAGTTCATGTTTTTTGTTAATCGTATTGCGTTCATTTCTTTTCGTTTTCAGTTATGCCAGTAAAGTGTAATTGAGTTTGTTAATATTTCTCTCTAACCACTAGATTTTTTGTTTTTAAGTTTTTATGTTGTATCTTACTTCTTTCGTGAAGTTAGTGTCGTGAACGTATCGCAAGCTGTTTGTTAACACTTGCCTGAGGTAGTCCGGCATAACACAAATAAACGGCAGTATTGCTGAAACTGATAGTAATGGTTAATATATAAGTAAATGTGAAACACTGCACGCATCTGTTACCAACTCTTACTGTTCCTCCTCATCTTTTTTATGGTTGACTTATATCTTCCCGTCATAATGAATTTTCTTATGTGCCTAGATTATTATCATAATTATTTAGCGGTTTTTCTAACAACCATCAACATCAGAGCCTTTGTTTACAGATAAATACACTGACAGATGAATACAGTTCGCCTTCTGGCTTACAATATATCTTCACTCCTAGAATAGTCAATGTTTCTTGTGATACTGTGTATTATGAGATTCGTTGCAGGTAACAAGTGTTGCAAATAATGCGCCAATGTTTTGCATTTTTCAGTCAAGCCATGGCGGCTGTAAACATCTCCGTAGTTCACTTCTTTGTGGAGTGCATTCTGAACTTAGATTTGGCTAATTAATTGCCGTCTTATATTCACATCAGCCACACATAATTAAGTGGATGTCATGGGCTGAGAGACCACTGTATATTGGATTTGTGAAATGAAAACATTATCAGTACCTATAGCTAACCCCGCTGGAAAGCTTACTGTGGGTCTTATATTGAATGACAATATTATTCATTCGCAGCAATAAGATTTTACTGGAAGAGCTAAGAATATCTGTATTAAAATTAACATTGATTTAAGGCTAAGTTAAAATGTGTTATACTCAGTATATAGACACAGAATTAACAACGATTTAAGGATAAGTTAAAACTTATTGCAAGTACTCAGTATACAGACACAAAATAAAGAGTTTATTATGAAATCGTGCTTTTGTGCACATGATTGTAGTTGCTACTCTTTGCAAAATTTACTAACGAGAACGATCTTAGACGTAAGGCAAATTCTAATAAATGTGGTAAGTCTTCCTTTTCCCACATCTACTCTACGGAAGTAAGATCCTAATCTAAGTTCGGTAATATTTTTCAGATCTATGCCAGTGGTTACATGATGATCGGAGAGGTACATTATACCAACTGTGTTTAGTGAATCGAAATCGTTTACATTTATAATTAGTTAGTTTAGGCAGCGTGTTAGAAGTTACAAGAGGCAAGGAAATAGTAAGGAACTACGAGAACTGAAGATCTGAACGTAACCGAGTGAAAAGACATCCCAGTGATGTGAATTCAGTTCTAATGAGACTGTGAAATGCGTAAAGATACAGAATTAATCGTTTGAACGTGGTAATAGACTTTGGAGTGGAAGCTTTTTGCATAAGACAGTCGTAAAAAGTATACGCCTTTATCCACAACACGCTTTCCTAATCTGGCGCCCTTGTAAACAGCCGGATAAGGTCACTCGTATAGTTCGCAGATGTTTACTTGCGAAACGAACGGTGTAATAGTTTTTAATTTCCGTTCACGGTCTGAATCGCCCTTGGCACGCAGAACCGTACAACATCTGGAAGGATCTGACGTGGAAACTGTCAGGCTAGAGGTCTCACGTTCCATTGAAATAGGTCCTCACATCCGCAGTGGTTACTGACCGTGGCTAGTTTCTATACCTCCTATTATCCTAGTCTACGACAGCAATCACAATGCGTACTCTTACAACATTACTGCCAGCAATTTTTGCTTGTTGCCCTCTTATTAGGTTAACTTAAAAAGCATACTATATAGTAAACTGTTATTGTGCTCTAATTTTTCCTTTAATCAACAGCATACTTATGTATCTCAGCTGCTCCTCCGATCAAACTGATATTCGCTTCTCAATAAATAAAGGCAGAAATACTTTACTCGCTCTTCTCAGACAGTGCATGAGCTATTTGGGACGGTCTATTGGGTTAACATTTGATCTCTGTTTTGCGCATAATTTAAAATTAATTTAAAATCTCTCTAGTTGCTATTGATTACGTTATGAATTTCACTACCGGTTTCGCTCTTTATATTAGGCCATTTTCAAGCGGTTCTGAAAATTGCCAAAACAAATAAAATATAAACATTGTGTATAATAGAAGATGAAAAAACTAGGCTTACATATCTGTACACATAAAAAAGTAAATGTTGGTTTGTTCAAAATCGTACGAGTATATCTCCGAAAGGTCTTCCCCGTTTGCTTTTGGATTTTGACACAACGTTTCGTTCGAATACGCGTGTATTTTTATATACCTACTTGAGCGCCATATATAATATATAAATACATGTCTAATAATCATTAGTGGCAGACTAGTAGTGGTGTTGTACACTAGATTTAAGAGATATGAACAAATTATAAGCCGATTTACAAATGGTGTAATGTTGCAAAAACAAAAGCATTAGACATCCTTGAACACCAGATGAAAATTTACAAAATGTCATCTGTCCGTGGCTTAAGGAATAAAAAAAAACACCATGGGCAAATGAAGTAGTTGTCCAGTAAGTAGTAACAACCTTTCTATGCATGAAGTTGCAATTGTTGCAGACACTGTCTTTCGGCGACCCTAACAAAACATCTCAATTTATCGTTCACATTCACCAAGCAACACAAGAGGACAACTTTTCCAAGAGTCTTAAATTTTTAAGCTAATAAATCTTTAATTTTCTTGGTATAACCGATAAAGATGTGTTAGAAGGTGAGATAATGGGAATATTTTAGCATTAGACGAAAGCGATAATGATGTCCACTTACTATGACGGTCTTTAGAGTGCTGCTCGACAGACGAAGAACAATCTGATTTTAAGGAGAAGGTGGTTTGTATAACTTCTGCAAGCAAAGTTTCATTTTCCAGTACTGATTGTTCCCTTCACTTGCGGAACATGAGAATTTAAAATGGCATCATCTAAACCCCGATCATATCATTTGGTCATAGATATTCAGCTTTATGTAAGTAACACAATACCTGAAGAACATATTATAAGACGAGGATAAAGATATTTTGTTCATTGGCGACAGCTGCCAAATTACTTGGTGATATACGTGGCAACTAGAAGAAAGTGAAGTCCAAATTTCTCGGCTCTATTTGAGATAAGAGACAAGAAATTGTCGAAGCTGGAATTCAGTTACAGCAACAATGAAGTTCTCGTGTGATCAATTTGAACTTTCTTCTCTGCAACAGTTCACAGCATTTGTGTTATGCATTAAATTTGCTTCAAAAAAAAACTGCCGTTATCAATAATATTGCATTTTATCATGATGAAAGTCCCCTGAATTAAAGAAAGTGAACACATTCTCTGAATAGTGACTGTAGTGACCTGAGACGTGAGCTAACTCTCAAACTTCCCTTCAAAAAATATTTAAATGTCGTATTAGAAACACACAGGCAGACACACACACACACACACACACACACGCGCACATAAACACTAAATATTTAACGCGTTATACTTTAATATACTTTACTTGTTCCAGACGCGTTTCTCCTTTTACATTCAGGAATCGATTTTATATGCGGTGCTTATAGATTAGAAAACATTTCACATCACAATTTCAACATAAATAAATTACTACGTACAATTATTCGTTTTTAAACAAAAATCTGTGTTTCCTGCCATCATGTCATAGTTTATAGGTCGTACTGACACTTCACTTACAAAACATTGATACATTTTCACGTCACTGTCTTTCCATTTCGTAGTTTTCGTATGTCGAAGGCTTACCAGTGTGGAACACCACTACTAGTCTGCCACTAATGCAAAACTTACGAGAACTGTGAGTAATTTCTGCCGTAACTGTGTGTTCACGTGATGTCTCTTGTGTTACTTGTTTACTTAAGTGTTGCCATCTACTATTCTCTTCTGTTCGATGTCCCTGTTTCTATACGTGTGTGTGCGTGTTTTTATGTGCGTTAGTGTGTGTGTGTGTGTGTGTGTGTGCGTGTGTTTATTTTTTTCTATGTGTGTGTGGAAATGTTTCTTTTAAATTTAGTATTATTTTAAGATATTTGGAAGGATGTGACTGCAGCTATCTTAACATAATATGAAAATACTAGTCTCTTTACCGCAGCTTCCCCCATATATGCATTCGACACATAGGGTGAACACACCGCCTGCTACCCCTCTCTGTGTCCACCTCTTCCTCCCTCTGTTTGTCCACCTCATCCTCCCATCTCTACCTGTACATCTCTTCCTCCCCACTCTCTCTGTCTCTTCATCTCCTTCTCTCACTCTGTTTGACCATTTCCTCCACCCCCATTCTTTCTCACCATATCTTCGTCACCCTTCCTCTCTCTCTTTCCATCTCCACCAGCCACTCTTCTCTTTCCACTTTCCTCTTGCATCTCCTCCTCCTCCCCTTTCTCTGTCCATTTCCTCTTCCCCCTCGCTCTGTCCATCCCCTCTTCTGTCCATCTCAACCTGTCCCCAGCAATACTCACCAGCATGTGTAGCCCCTGCAGTTCACTTCAATAAAGCAGGTCAATACTACTTGAGAACGTTCCTGTCATGCAGCGCAGGCTATACATCATGGGCTTGAAAATCATTTATCTGTCCGTGATGTGCAGGCTGCCATGCAAATCAAGTCGATAAAGCAGGCTGATACATCTCCAACACAACATGCCTGTATTTAGGGCAGGCTGCATGTTGGTCTATAGCCAGGGGCCGAGATAAAAACACGTTTTCTCACGCATCTCCGCTCCTATTACAGCTAGGAGGTTATACAACCCAGAATGTTGATACTTATGAGATCTGCTGTTTCTGTAACAAATTTAGTTGAATTCCTCCAGAGGTTTCGGAGGAGATCCTGGACATACACAAATACACACTTACACTCTGATAGATAAAAAGATGCTTTCATGTACACACAAAAACAAAATAAACACACACACACACACACACACACACACACACACACACACACAGAGGTAGAGAGAGAGAAAGGAAGTACCACACGCATGAATAAGTAAGGTAAGACATCAAGTAAATACAAAATTATGACAGAAGTGAATCACAGTGCTCGAAAAATAAATCTACATTTAGTGCCAGACTAATAGTGGTGTTCCAAAGCAGTTCAAGCCTAAAAGACCGTGACGTGAAAATATGTCAATGTTTTGTAAGGAAAGGAATAGTGAGACATCTAATTAGATGAGAGGAAACGCAGATTTTGGCTTGAAACGAATAACTTTATTAAGTAATTTATTTATACAAAAATTATGATGCAAGCTGTTTCCTTATCTACAAATATTACATACAAAAATAAACTATATTATTCTACATCAAAAAATAAATAAAAAGCACAATACGTGTGCAACAAATAAAGTAGACTGCAGCAAGAAAACGCATTTGAATTTATGAAACGAATATTTATATACTTGTTGCAGATGATACCCATACGAACGAACTTGTCATAAACACCAACATTCACCTACCTGGACGCCAGTGTCGTATCTCCTCCTATGTATCGTTACTTTATCAATCTCCTCTATACCCACTGCAGTGTAGGTTCCGTCTTCTTCACAGGGGTCCCGTTCTGAAAGCTGATCTTCACTTCTGGACAAAATTCCCGTGATTGTCGTTTTAGTTTCGTGCTGAAACATAAAGTAAATGTTGAATTGATTCCGGGTAAGGATTTACTTTGCACTGAAAACATACTGGTATTATCTAGACAAGTAAGTTTCCGTTCTCTCACTCAATTAAGAATCTATTCTCTAATAACACGTTACAATTTGAGAACAACGGTATTGGTCTAAATCATAACTTTAGGATTTGGCAAAACCCTCAGTGCCACCCATCCACGTATATTGAGAATTTTAAAATGTACCTTAAAGAGGAAACGTGCAAATTAACCCAAAATGCCTGCAGATAGGCAACAACCTGACCGTCTCTGAGGCCAGTTGCCTTCCTACAGGCGCCTAGGAGTATCTCGCAGGTTTTTTCTGTAAAGGCACATTTTGCTGAACTGGGGGAGGGAGTCTTAGAGGGACCCTTTGCCTTTGTGTTCATGTATGTATCAATGTGGCACCCTCATTGATTACGCCACAGGAGGGCAAGAAACAGGAGCACTGAAAAGGCGTAATGACCCTTTGCTGCTTCGGATCATGTTCAAATTTTGTCCCACGGTTTTCAACGGTCGCTTGCCGTTCCACCCTGTATACCAGAGTAAAAATTTGTGGTCGCACTGCTTTCCAAAGGGGTGAGATTACGTTCAGTGTGGCTGCAGTTCCGTGATATCTTTCAAAAAGGACTGAATCGGAGGTGCCAACGGTGACTGAGGTTGTCTAGATTGTGTCTTCCTGTTTCTCATCACACCACGAACTGTCGTTTTCGACTTCAGAATAGGTGGGAATCAACGTTCCTAGGGAATGAGTGGTTTCATTGATGCTCTTTATGCCACCCCCTGGAGCATTTTCGTGACGATTCTAAGCGGCGGTGAGTCTGAAATGTTTTCTTCGGCCACCCATAAGAAACGCTGGACGTAGCGGTTCTGACCTCCATCTCAGAGGTGTGAAAAGAAGGAGTGGAATGTGGGTCAGAGAGACTGTGACGATCTTTTCATCGTGTGTCACGTCCACGGTGGCGTTGGGCAGAATAATGGAGAAATTTGGTGCCAATGTGTCATTATTAAACCACCGTACACGTCACATGAGCTTCTGAGCTCTGATCTTTTTTTTGCATGTGTCGATACATTGCTGTTCGAAGAGTCGCCAAGACCGATAGTGACGTCGCAAGGGGCCACGCATTTGTCCCATTACTGAGAAAGGTTGTAGGCACCATTAAGCCAAATTTCAGACTTGCGTGTCAGAATTGGAGAGAATTATGCGATTTCGAAAAAGTAATGCTGTAATTCTGTTGCATAGTGTATTTTACTATTCAAATAGAAGAAAGCAGTTCCTAAATTCTAAAACCAGTTGCGGAGAAAATTTGAATCAATGCATTCCAGGTGGAGACTTTGGTTGTTCATTGCAGAAAAAAGCATGAGTAAAGGTACCGACCACCTCTTATGTCGAAAAATTTAGGGATGTGATGTCAGAATTAACGCACAGTCCTAGAGTTTAACGTCATGTCTTTCGGACATGTACAACAGAACAGACACCGTTTTGATCCTGCACCTATATTTGATTATGATCGAAAGGGAATAAAGACATTTGATGCTGCTAGGCATTGAAATAATTTAATGAGGGGGTTGAAAATTTGTGTCGAATCAGATGGCCAAGGTGCTCAATGCGACTGTTCGCGAGAAACGTAAAAATTCATCTCCGAGCCCGGTGCAACACAAATTTTCAACTTTCCCCATTGATGTATTTCAGTGTCCAGTAGCAGCTAATATCTTGTCGGAATCCACCTATCAGTTGTGAGCAGCATGGTTTACCTTAAATCAGTAACTGATGCGACGTGATTTTAGAGAAGACGAGAGACGAACTCAAGTTCCGACATTCTGATGGCAACATTGCTCGGCCTCAGGACGATCCACATATGAGAGCTCCAATTCAAAGTGATGGCAGACGATGTGGTGTCTGCACTCTGGCCCTATGGAATGATTCACAGCCACATCGCGGAAAAATGGGCACAATTCACCACCTAACCTGTACTGAATGGAGGGCAACTGGTGTGCATCGATCTCAGTAAGCACGTTCTATTCTATCTCTACATCGGGGGATGCTGAGCGATCAGACCAGACTAACCTCCTGCTATGGGAGGCCGTGGAACAGCTGCTCTTGTGCAAGATGGAACAGAGGTAATCAAAGTGATGTACTTACCTTCGGAACGCGGAATGGCGTCCGATATGCAAGAGACTCGACTTATTAATGTCCATGCGCCTTCTGAGAGTTATCGCGGTTTTATAAGGAAGAAATTACGCCTCTCTTCTTTGACTTATTGACGGAAAATTTAATAGTGTGCTGTCTGAGGAAGACCAACAACCAAATTGCACTCCATGCCCCGAACTGCCTCTCTGGTATAGCACCTGCGTCTTGCTGATATTCGGGATGTGATATCTGTGACTTAACTTGTGTGACCAGCGATTCCGTCATCAAACTTGATTGCATCTACGTATTCTCTGACCTTGCGACGGCGATTCTGGAAGTGGAGCTCTTGCTACGGCTTTCTCGGACCATAATGTATACTTATAGACAGTACACCTCCGGAGGCAGTGTGGAGAAGTCGCGGATTAAGGAAACTGAATGTGACACTCCTATGGAATCAGGAATGTAGGCAACTAATAGGAAGTGTGTGGTCCTCATGTGAACGTCGATTGGTGAGGTATACATCAATGATTTGCTGATTGCTTGAGCAATAGGGAAAGATAATTCTGGCACCGTCAAACAACGGATTTTCATTATGCATTTCTCTGAGAACTTACAGTGCTCCCACGATACCTAGATCGACAGATGCAGATCCGTCATGCCAAAGCGAAGATTCTCACCCTTACTCGCCATAGGCTTGAGGGTATCATGGTGCAAAAGAGATGCCAGGACAGGATCGGCATAAAACATCCCTCTGTGCACGACATTATCTCCAAACGACGACAAAGACGACGAACGTTGGTCCACGCTCTGGATCTCCTGGAGAGTTGCAGGTGGTGATGTAGGAAGACATATCACATGTGCCTGATTTTACTTCCCAGGTAATTAAATGCATTCACCTCCTCAACCGCTTCACTTTCCAACTTTCCCCCTATATTGCTTTCTTTGTTTCTACTGCAGGCCATAACTTTTGTTTTATATGTGTCTATTGTCATATAAAATTCCTCCTCCATTATTCTATCCATTGTGTTCAGTATGTTTTGCAGATCTCCTTCACTTTCTGCAATTAGTGCTATATCACTGGCAAATCTCAGCGTGTGTACGCTATCTTCATCAATTGTTGCTCCTCTGTTTACTTTTTCTCTCATCCTGTCGACTGACTTCTCTGTGTACAAATTAAATAAGTATGGGGACAGGGCGCAACCTTGCCGTTCCCCGCTATCTGATTCTTATCACAGAGAACTTTTCCCTACTCTGATTTCACATATGTAAGTGTTCTCTCTCTAAAGCTGATTTCTGGTTGGTGAAGGCTACAGAATAATATATTCCTGATGACACTGTCAAATGGTTTCTCAACGTTTATAGAAACGTTGTGAATGTACTCTTGCCCCTCTTCAGCTGTTTCTCTATCACTTGCCTCAGTGCCACTATTGCTTCTCTTCTTGCCACACCTTTTCTAAAGCCGTACTGTTAGTCAGATAGTTGTCCCTCTATTGGTTTCTCCAGTCTTCTGGGAATAATTGTGGGGACTGTTTTTGATGCATGGCACACCACACTCAATGTTCGTTGTTGTTCACATGTTCTTTCCTCTGGTTTTTTAGGTAATGGTACTATTATGCATTTAACAAAGTCGTCTGGTAACTCTCATGACATGTAAATATCCCCTATCAAGTGATAAAGTGCCAATTTCACTTCACTTCCCGACTTTTTAAATAATTCTTCTTGTATAGCATCAACTCCCTGACCCTTCCTTTATCTGTGGTCCTGTATTGTGCTTTCTCATACTCTTCTTGCATTATAGGAGCCCCTGCAACATCCAGCTCTACTTCATCCTCCTTTTTGATAGTAAAATTGCTGTGTCTCCTCTGTATAAGTGTTCCATGTATTCCTTTAATCGTTTCACTATAATTTCTTCATCACTAAATGCCATCTTTGTCCTTAATGCTCACTGTTTCTACCTCTTTTGTTTCGATTAAGTTCTTTACATCTATTTATACCATGTCAATTTGTCGTGCCTTCATGCTATTATCTATATGTTCACAGGTATCTTTTAAATGCTGTTCTGTATCCTGATTTGCGCTCTTATTAATGTTGTTCCTTAAGATCTTGCGATTCTGCATTTCTTCTTTATCCTTCAAGATCTTATACTGTCTACTTCCCATTACCATATTCATGGCTTTCTGACTTATCCATTCTTTCCTGTTCTCCCGTTTCGTTTTCCTAATACCACATCTGCTGAGTTTGAAATGCATTTCTTTATTTTAATAGATTTCTGTTCTTTCTCCATGTGTTCTCTGGTATCCTTAATGGTACTGTTTGTTTGTGCTATGTACTAATTTTGTATACATTCATCTTTAACCTTAGATACCTCCCACTGCTTTTTTTCTTTCACCTTTAATCTTTTTAACTTTAGTTCACAGCGCATCATAAGCAGATTCTGGTCGCTGTTGACATTAGCTCCAGGGTAGCTTCTACCGTTCTTCACCTGATTCTTGAATCTTTCTACTACCAGTATGTAGTCTGTCTGTGCCCTTCGTAAGTCTCCTGGTACTTTCCATGTATATCTCCTCCTTGGATGATGCTGAAATATAGTATTCGTTAAATATGGTACTTGTTACAACTTATGTCGTATGCAGAACTTTGAAAGTTTCACTCCTCACTCATTTCTTTGCCCCAATTCCAATTCTATCACCATAAGTAATCTGAAGCTGTTGGGAAAACCTATTAAATAATCAGTACTTTTCTCTTAATTCAATATAATTTTTCACTATTTTCTATGATTTCTTTATTTAATGTACAGGCTTCATTGATATTAATTTATTTTTATATATTTGTTGAGATACTGGTTGTCATTCATCGTAATGTTCAGAGCTATAACCGCTCGCAGGCACATGTAGTTATGTATATGACATCAAAAACCTTTTTATTCATTGAAGAAAGTTCCAGTCAACACTTGTCATCTCTTTGCTAAGTATATGGAAATTTCAAGGTTACACTTAAGGAAAAGGAACTCATGGATAAACATGGGAAACTGTTCCCAAATTCACATAGACAATGAAAAACACTCTTAGTCATTCACAATACTATTTTAACAACTGGATGGTTAATACATTAAAACTAAGACTATATTAAAATAATGGAACAGACAAAACAATAAGAAACTACAAATAAATACTATGTAATTAAATATTAATATGTAATAAAATACTTTTTTTAAAGTAAGGCAGATACTTTTAATATTATTAATATGATATAAATCATTCTTATTTAATCTTACTCATAAATGTATAGTTAAAAATACATTAACATAGGAGGGCCTAAGGGACTTCATGATATGTTAAACAATCATATTCAAACATTTCTACACAACTTACAAGAATAACCTTCATGTTGTTAATACTTTTATTCAGGATGACAGTAACTGAAATCTCATCTCTTATGAGTATGTGAGTGGCGTCTGACTAGTTTGAGGGAAATTTGTAATATGTATTAGATAAAAATGCTTTTGTTTTATGAATATTGATTAAAAAATGTAACATATTTGTTGATTTTGTTTGTTAACTTTAAGTATTAGGGTTAATCATAAATGTCAATATCAACATGAATTTTAGTTCTGGTAACAACTAATTCAAATAAAGACATAATAGTTATTGCAGCTTTGAAAGAATTATTAAATATTTCATGTAAGTGACAGTTAGCCTTGTTCTGAAACATATTACTGGTGAGACGAATAAAAAAGTTGCGAATTTTCTGGAAACAAGAAATTTATTGTGATGCCAAATGATCATCACTGTGTATATTTAAGATTTTTATATACCGCTTTCATAATAAGGAATGTGAATAGTTGCCTTATAAACTATCTAGCCACACAGCAGCATAGGATTTGCTTATTCGTCCATTGGCTCATGAACAACAGGAGACCCTTCACTGGAAAAGCTTACTGTAGAAAACTCAGTATAAAGTGATTTTGTTAGAATTTAGCAAAATTAACGGTATGAGTGGCCTTATGACGGCCACATACCAAAGGAAAAGGACGCATGTCTATCTCTTTCGCTACTGTATAGGCCACGGGGCTTTTCACACGCTTTAAGTTTCTCATTGGAGAAATAACGACTTAGTCTAGAACAGCGGCATGTGAAAAATCAGTAGGTTAGTGGAGCGTATTGCGTACCGCTCGATGTGGGTAACTTATTGGTTACGCTTGCAGGGAGAGTCCCCTGCTTACAAACTGAGAAGGTCCTCTCTAGAAGAGGTGCTATGACTGTGAAACTTGCTACAAAGTACTGGAATGTAGTTGCATACAAATACAGTAAGACGTATGCTCAGGTTTATTTTGATACTGCAGTCAACTACTTTCACCCTGATAACTTCTGTATTGTTTTTTGGAAGTTGATAATTAACCTTAAAGCAGAGTAGGAGAGTTAATTTCCATCTGGTACTTACCAAGGGACGGCTACTTCTCAGTACATCGACGTCGACATCCATAGAACTGCCCAGGCTTCTCCATGGCCTAACTTTTCTTCTGACTGCGTTTGCGACTTTCTCCTCTGATACGGTCTTCTCCTGGTTGACAGTTCTCAGCACTGTATCTTCCGCTGGTTCTGTCACGCAGATATAGTACTTTTTTTCCTTTCCAGATACGTTGTCGCAAAGGATGAGTAACTGCTCCCTTGTGAATTTCTAGAAAGGAAACACTACATCAGGCGCAGTTCCTCGACGAAAAAAGGTCTAAAGAACAGATAAGAATATTGACGAACTGTTGTCCTCTATGTATTTATTCGGAAAGCAAATATATGTTTTTAAAGTATTTATGATCAAATAAATTTCTCCAAGAATGATGGATTGAGCGATAATGTGAATTTTCTACACTGTTGTTACGGTCTTTTGTGTAGCATGGAACATTCTTCTTTCTTCAAAATAATAATAATGCGACTACACTTTACACACACAGATATATGTAAAACGTAAATACTATGACTGTTTTAGTAAAGCAAGATGGGTTGGTGAAAGAATGAATTCGTTCTCACGTAATTGAACTAGTTTCAAAATAGCGCTATATCAAAGTTTTGTATGTCGATTGCAATGAAACTTAACAAAAGTGTGGAACATAACACACAACAAAAATTAAACATGAAATAATACTTGAGGGTAAATATTTCTGACTTAGAACATGCGAGAAACACTGAAAATGGACGTGTCAGTTACTTGAGAATAAGCATCAACGTGGAGTGTAATTACCCTGACTAATAACACAACTTCCCCATTTATCTGTCTTGTTGTCAGTGGTGGTGGCTTTAAGTCCAGATTGAAGTCAATATTACATTATTCAAGTGAAGCTGCTGTAACTGACGAGATCCTCAACTATGCATGGGCCGCCATTCCTTCCTAATCCATGAACGACATATGTTCTGTTTCACTTTCAGTATCCGACTACGGTCTTTTGTGTAACATGGAACATTCTTCTTTCTTCAAAATAATAATAATGCGACTACACTTTACACACACAGATAAACGTAAAACGTAAATACTATGACTGTTTTAGTAAAGCAAGATGGGTTGGTGAAAGAATGAATTCGTTCTCACGTAATTGAACTAGTTTCAAAATAGCGCTATATCAAAGTTTTGTATGTCGATTGCAATGAAACTTAACAAAAGTGTAGAACATAACACACAACAAAAATTAAACATGAAATAATACTTGAGGGTAAATATTTCTGACTTAGAACATGCGAGAAACACTGAAAATGGACGTGTCAGTTACTTGAGAATAAGCATCAAAGTGGAGTGTAATTACCCTGACTAATAACACAACTTCCCCATTTATCTGTCTTGTTGTCAGTGGTGGTGGCTTTAAGTCCAGATTGAAGTCAATATTACATTATTCAAGTGAAGCTGCTGTAACTGGCGAGATCCTCAACTATGCATGGGCCGCCATTCCTTCCTAATCCATGAACGACATACGTTCTGTTTCACTTTCAGTATCCGACTACCCTCTCTCACCCGTATCACAAAATTCTCACATCTACACTAAACCAGGTCTAAATTTGAATAACAATATTCTATTACATGCCACATCCTTGAATATTCAGATCTGATGCTCTTCTTCTGAAAGCACGTACTGCTCCGAGTTCTTCTCCAAAGCCTCCCCATGCTTTCCCAGCGCAATACGACGACCTTCCTTTCCACATCATATCATGAAATGATCCCTCATCTCTGCCATCCTAACTGCTGTGACCGATACCATTCACTCAGTCCCCAGTCGTAGTTAGAAACCTAACGTCCCTCCTTCCAAATGATGGCTCTAACTTACCGTTCAACTACCTAACTTCAGTTATACTCGTCCGCTAACAACTATATCACATCTATTAGAGCCCTCCCTCCACCCACCTCCCCTCCCGAAACCTCCCAATATCAAAGGCCTTTATCTGGTGTTACGAGGAATTCCCATTATCACTATCCACACAAAGCAAAGAAATCTCACACCACCAACATCAGGTCTTGCATATTATTAATCAATGTTTTATCTCATTAAAAATTTATTATTTATTATTTTTCTTCTCTTAAACCAAAGGATGAAATGCGGAAACCCGTCACCACGAGCTGTCACTCTATAGAGGGAAAAGTGACGAATTAAGGTGGTGGTGGTGGTTAGTGTTTAACGTCCCGTCGACAACGAGGTCATTAGAGACGGAGCGCAAGCTCGGGTTAGGGAAGGATCGGGAAGGCAATCGGCCGTGCCCTTTCAAAGGAACCATCCCGGCATTTTCCTGAAACGATTTAGGGAAATCACGGAAAACCTAAATCAGGATGGCTGGAGATGGGATTGAACCGTCGTCCTCCCGAATGCGAGTCCAGTGTGCTAACCACTGCGCGACGAATTAAGGAAAGATTTATTCTGGTGAACAGAAACAACACACACAGCGAAAAGTGAAAAGCGTTCTACTTCTGCGTCATATTTTGCAAACCACTTTGAAGTGCTCGGTAGAGGATACTTCAGATTGTATCAGATGTTAGGGCGTCTTTCCGTTCAGTTCTCGTATGAAGCGTGGGAGAATGATGTTTGAATGCCTCTGTACGCACTATAATTAATCTAATCTTGTCCTCACGATCCCTATGGATGCGACACGTATGTGTTATAGTGCATTCCCAAAGTCATAATTGACAGCCCGTTACTGAAACTTTGTAAGTAGGTTTTCCCGAGACAGTTTGCGTCTGCCTACAAGTGTCTACCAGTTCAGTTTCCTCGACAACCCTGTGACACCTGCCCCAATCCTGTGACCATTTGTGTTGTCCTTCTCTGTATACGTTCAGTATCCCCTGGCTGTCCCGTCTGAGCGGTGTTCTAAAATGGGTTGCACGAGTACTTTGTATGCAACTCAATTTGCGGACTGATTGCATTTCTTTAGTATTCTACCAATAAACAGAAGTTTGCCACCTTATTTACCTACAACTGAGCTAATGCGACGATTCCATTTCATATACCTACAAAGAGCTGCATCCAGGCTTTTGTATGAGTTGACGGATTCCGCTTGTGACCCACTGATATTACATTCATGGGATACAATGTTTCTGTTCGTTTTGTGAAGTGCACAATTTTACATTTATGAACATTAAAAGCAAGTTACCGAAGTATCCACCACTCTGAAGTCTTATCAAAATACGAATGAATATTTGTGCAAATTTTTCCAGACAGTACTTTATTATAGATAACATCATCGTCTGCGAAAAGTCTAAGCTTATTATTAGGTCGGTGCACAAGTTCCTAGCGTTTTCGTTTTGCACGTTGTACTCCGTTTGCTATATGTTTATTTATGATTGTCTTTTTTTGTAGTTCACTGTTGTTCTTTGAATTTATAGAATGTCATTTTGTCTTTGGGGTTAGTGAGTGGAACTGTGGACGTTAGAAAATGGAGTGTCAAGTGGAGAAATCTGAACATTTCCGACGTATACTTCTGTCGGAGTTCCATAGAGGGGTGACAGCAACAGAGACAGAAATATTTGCTCCGTGTATGGAGATAATATCACTGGACGGGACAAGGCCAAAAAATGTTTTTTTCGTTTTAAGGAGGATCGTTTTAACATTAGTTATTCTTCACGTTCAGGAAGACCTTCAGGGTACGATGAAGATTGCTTAAACGCATTAATCCACAAATCCACTACGATTCATGTCTGTGTACACAAATGGCAAATGTGATGAACTGTGATCACTCCACCATCGTGCGACATTTGCAGCTAATTGAGAAGGTTAAAAAATCGGGTGTATGGGTACCGCATGCTGTGAGCCACAATCACAAAAATCAGCGGGTGGACATATACACGTCTCTGTATCCTTGCCATCACACGACTCGTGGACTACACGCACCATTCCTGTCGTGTATCGTTACTGGTGACGATAAATGATGTCTTTATGCTAACATAAGGAAAAGAAAGGAGTGGTTGACCCCAAACAAAGCAGCAACTCCTTGTACAAAGACCTAAGTGCATCCACAAAAGATAATAACATGCGTATGGTGAAACAGCAACTGTGTGGTGTACTACGAATACATACATATATACACACATACATTCAATTGCTTCGCCTAGGTTTAACCAACACTGCAGACATTTATTGTCGACAGTTGTGACGAGAAGGCCACTCTATTCGGGATACCTCCGTATGTTTGAGCTCAGAAAATGTTCTAAGAGTCTACAAGAGGTGCATGTCAAGTACACTGAACATTAAGTTATGTGGATCACCTCTGCTACCCTTCTTGTGTATGGATGTGACCTGTGCTTCCTTCCAACTGTTGGACACGGTTTGTTTGTTCGAGAAGTGGGTGTCAAGGACAATGAACATTAAATTATGTGGATCACTTCTGCTACCCTTTTTGTATATGGATGTGACCCGTGCTTTCTTCCAACTGTTGGACACGGTTTGTTTGTTCGAGGGATATACGGGAGATTATAGTTAAAAGAGGGGCTAACTCAGACGAAAATTCGCTATTGAATTTGATGGGGATTTCATTGGACTCTGGACCTTCGTTCAGTTTTAGCGATTTCAGCCGATTCTCAACACCACTGACACTAATATTAATGTTCTTCATCTTTGCAGTGGTACGAGAACTAAATGTTGCTGCTGAGAATTCTTCCGGGTTGTATGGCCGTGATCCATGGAATTCTTCTATCCTTGACGTATTGTCCAAGGGTACGTTGGACATCTTCGGAGGTGCTCCTGGTTGTGCTGAGTCTTGCCGACTGACGAGTCGGACGCCGAAGAGCAGCCTAAATACCGTGGAAAGTGGGCGTGGTCTGGATTTCACATGATAGCAGAGATAAATCTTGTCAAAGATAAAATATAGCTATCGATCATAGTACGTCAAAGATAAAAACTTCTCATCGATTCTGTAGCGCCACTGTCCATATATGGCTGAATTTCATAGACTTCTTCTTTTCTGTTAAAATTATCCCCATGTTTATATATTTCGATGGCTTCTCTATATAGCCGTGGATAATAGTTCGTCATAGTACATAAAATTTCAGTTTCCGAAAATTTCACTACGTGATCACCTGGCTGAAGAGCATGATCCACCATGGCTGGCTTGTCTGTTTTCCCTAGTCGGCGAAGACTTTTATGTTCCTTCAACCGTGTATTCACACGCTTCTCTTTGTAGTTCCAATGTAGACCCTACAACACGTACACGGATCTTGTATACACCACTTGCATACAGAGGGGGACTTTTACCCTTAACGGGATGAAGTGCTTGGCCTATTTTCTTAGGTGGTCTGAAAATAGGTCGAACGTTATGGTTCCTTAAAATCTTGCCGATTTGATCCGTTACTTTTTTGATGAAGGATAGAGAATTCTCAGCAGCTGAAACATCCGGTCGTGAAAGCCTTTATTCTATAATTAAATTCTGGCAAGACCTCTAGACTCTCATTTCTAAAGAACCCATTGAAAACCGAATTCAGCGTTTCTGCTTTTCCTGTGCTACCCTCAGTTTCAGTTCGTGTCTCACCCACGACTGTCTGGACACTAGCTTTGGTATGAACAGCCCTCACATACGAACAGAATACTTTTTGGTTTTGTGACAGATTCTTCTAAAATATTCTGCTATGGAGTAGTCGTTGAAGACGTCACGCATTATCCTCTTGATAGCCAAACGCGTTTCATTCAGCAACTCCATGTCCATAGCCCAATGTTTTATTTTACAGCTATTATGCAGAAGTTTCTTTACACTAATTGTATACCATGGAGAGTTCCTCTCGTCACGATGCGGTATACTAGGTACGTGGTCACTGATACCAGTTTCTATGGAGAAATCTCGAAGAGGTAAGAACTGTTTGTTGGTATTAGACCCTGTATATTCACACCATGAATGGGATTCCAAACAGTCTGCTCTATGTAATTCTCAGAGAAAGAATTGAGCAACGTTTCATAGGACATCCTGTCGCCTCAACTACTTACACTTTTATCAGTTGATTGGTAGTAGTCGCCTCAACTACTTACACTTTTATCAGTTGATTGGTAGATAATTAAAGTGTGCTCCAATGATGACAGTATGATTGGGGATTTTGCCCACCCTTGACGGATAGTCTTGCCCAGATAGTCTCGCATGCAGATTCAATTTCAGTCCCGATGAATTAGAGTTTCTTCGATATATACTAAATTTTCCCTAAATATTTCTCAGCTATGAATTTCAGGTTGTAACCAGCTTTCTGTACGTAGTGTAATGAGATATCCACAGCTGTTTAGAAGTCCTTCAAATTCGGGCACTCTGTTGTGAATGCTTCGTGTTAAACTCTACTCACGCCCGTAGGGGCCATTTCTTTGGATCTTATACTAACACTTCACGGTTCCCTACGACTATCATTATCCGTTGAGCCGCCTAATCTTTTCTGACCAATTTATTGGGACCCTACAATTCTCAACTCTATGGCGCAGGTTCATGAAGTCGTAGCCTAACTTGTCACGTACCGTATTTTACGGACTATAAGACGCGCTTTTTTCTTCGAGAAATGGCCTCAAAAATTTAGTTTCGGCGTATACTCGAAATTAATCTTAAAATGTCCAATGTTTGATTTAAAATTCCCGCCCGTCTTAAAAATGGCCATAAACTTGATGCCGCGGCAAATATATCCCTATCTGGCATCACTGGATTCAACTGGCAGTAGCAGTGCATCGATGCGACGAACATGAGTTGCGGGGATTCTCAAGCTTGCTAACACTGTCTCCCTCCCGTCCCAACATCACAAACAGAGAAACTGTCTAGCCTACGGTGTGTCATTGCAGTCTACGGTGCCAGTCGACTTCAGTTGAAAGTTATTTGTGTTATCGTTAACAGTACAATATTTTTGTTAGTAGTTAATTTCGTAATGGAAAGAAATAAAAGATATTCATATAATGGGGGCTACAAATTGAAAGTAATAGCATATGCCGATGAACATAGAAACAGAGCAGCTGGGCGGCATTTCGACCCTCGACTGACAGAGAAAAACATTTGCGATTGGCGGGCTAATAAAGAAGAACTGAAAATAATGAGGAAGACTGACTGTGCAAATAGAGGGCTGAATGCAAAAGGGCCAAAACTAGAAGATGACGTATTGAAGTGGATTCAAGGACAGCGTTAAAATGGCACTGGAATTAGTGCAAAAATGAGTCAAAACAATTCCAAAACCTTTTGAAATACCGCCGGGTATTCTTGTACCTGACAAGTGTTGGATGGACGAGGCTGGTATAAAATTATGAATTAACAGAGTGTGGGAGAGAAGGAAAGGTGCTTTATTGAAGACGAGTTCTGCTCTTGTGCTAGATCAGTTTAGTAGTTATTTGAAAAATTATGTGAAGGGAAGTTGAGACACGGAAATATAGAACTTGCTGTTATTCCGGAAGGACTTCACAATTGCTACCTCTTTATGTCTTCCTAAATAAACCATTTTAAGAGTATAGGAGAGAGAAATGAAACAAATGGGTGATAGATGAAACACAAGACGAATTCAGGCCGATGGGAGCTTTAAAACGACCTACAATAAAAAAACTCGGGGTCTAGAGTGAGAGAAGCCAGTATTATTAAATCTGTCAAGAAGTGCACCATACGTAACGCTCTCGATGGCAGTAAAGACCATGTTATACATGAAGAGGACAAAGATGACGACGTAGAGGAAGAAGAAGAAAGCTCAGACGACGATTTTCAGGGATTTTAAAGATCGGTTCGATTTCATAAACCAAGAATTTTTTTTTGTCTGGCTTTGCAGTTTAGTAATAAAATACACTCCTGGAAATGGAAAAAAGAACACATTGACACCGGTGTGTCAGACCCACCATACTTGCTCCGGACACTGCGAGAGGGCTGTACAAGCAATGATCACACGCACGGCACAGCGGACACACCAGGAACCGCGGTGTTGGCCGTCGAATGGCGCTAGCTGCGCAGCATTTGTGCACCGCCGCCGTCAGTGTCAGCCTGTTTGCCGTGGCATACGGAGCTCCATCGCAGTCTTTAACACTGGTAGCATGCCGCGACAGCGTGGACGTGAACCGTATGTGCAGCTGACGGACTTTGAGCGAGGGCGTATAGTGGGCATGCGGGAGGCCGGGTGGACGTACCGCCGAATTGCTCAATACGTGGGGCGTGAGATCTCCACAATACATCGACGTTGTCGCCAGTGGTCGGCGGAAGGTGCACGTGCCCGTCGACCTTGGACCGGACCGCAGCAACGCACGGATGCACGCCAAGACCGTAGGATCCTACGCAGTACCGTAGGGGACCGCACCGCCACTTCCCAGCAAATTAGGGACACTGTTGCTCCTGGGGTATGGGCGAGGACCATTTGCAACCGTCTCCATGAAGCTGGGCTACGGTCCCGCACACCGTTAGGCCGTCTTCCGCTCACACCCCAACATCGTGCAGCCCGCCTCCAGTGGTGTCGCGACAGGCGTGAATGGAGGGACGAATGGATACGTGTCGTCTTCAGCGATGAGAGTCGCTTCTGGCTTGGTGCCAATGATGGTCGTATGCGTGTTTGGCGCCGTGCAGGTGAGCGCCACAATCAGGACTGCATACGACCAAGGCACACAGGGCCAACACTCGGCATCATGGTGTGGGGAGCGATCTCCTACACTGGCCGTACACCTCTGGTGATCGTCGAGGGGACACTGAATAGTGCACGGTACATCCAAACCGTCATCGTACCCATCGTTCTACCATTCCTAGACCGGCAAGGGAACTTGCTGTTCCAACAGGACAATGCACGTCCGCATGTATACCGTGCCACCCAACGTGCTCTAGAAGGTGTAAGTCAACTACCCTGGCCAGCAAGATCTCCGGATCTGTCCCCCATTGAGCATGTTTGGGACTGGATGAAGCGTCGTCTTACGCGGTCTGCACGTCCAGCACGAACGCTGGTCCAACTGAGGCGCCAGGTGGAAATGGCATGGCAAGCCGTTCCACAGGACTACATCCAGCATCTCTACGATCGTCTCCATGGGAGAATAGCAGCCTGCATTGCTGCGAAAGGTGGATATACACTGTACTAGTGCCGACATTGTGCATGCTCTGTTGCCTGTGTCTATGTGCCTGTGGTTCTGTCAGTGTGATCATGTGATGTATCTGACCCCAGGAATGTGTCAATAAAGTTTCCCCTTCCTGGGACAATGAATTCATGGTGTTCTTATTTCAATTTCCAGGAGTGTAATAAAAGTGTTATTTTTTTAAAAATTCTTAAACACTACGATTTTTCTTATAGTCCGCAGAGTCTTATAGCCAGTAAAATACGGCAAACTTCGAAATATCAGGTAGAGTCCTCAACCCTACCGCTCGACTCACGACCGGGGGACCACAATCAATTCTGGGTACAATACTGCAAATTGAGAAATTCGTTGAAACTCCTTGAACAAGACTGGTCTTCTTAAACTTCTCTGCCAGTCACTGGAAAGATTCAGACATGACCTCGGAGCTCAGAGGACATGCATCATTTGTTTCAAAGTGCGTCGCAATTCGCAGCTGATTGTAATCAGATATAATTTTAAAGAATAAAATAGACGACACTGAAAATTATGACAACACGCAGGGTGAAGAATACATAATTATACATCGATTAGTAGTTGATTATTTGGTGTCCCCCTCTGCAAAATATGAGCGGAAGTGAAGGGCCACGGCAGGCTTCTAGTACACTGTCGCTCTCTGCAGAGTTAGATATTGAGGAGGTACTCTATGTAAGAAAAAAGCAATCTAATATTTTTCTTGTGCAAGTTTCCCTCAGAGGTAACGTTAGGATTTCAGTGCAGATGTTTACACTTACCGCAATCTCCTCCTTGACTGCGAAGAAGTCTGACTTCTCGCCGTTCGCGTCCACATCACCCTGAATACATTTTTTGTTGAGATAAATCCACGGAGTGTCAGCTTCAGACTTCTCGGCGAATCTCTTCTCCAGAAGGCTTTGGATTTTCTCCGATAGTTTCAGATGGACTACTCCAGCAACCTTAACTATTTTCCTGACCGTGTCTTTGGTTATTAACGTGTCTGATGCCAGAAGTTTCCTTCTGCTTCTCTCTGAAAATTATAAAGTAACTGAAGTTAAGAAAGAACGTAGCACTAATAGGTATTGGTTAGATGATAGACACGTATAAGTGTCTCCAAGGTTGAGAGATCAGGGGTCTGACTGCCATTCGAAAGACTTGGTATTGATCCCTGGTACTGACAGGGGCTTTTCTTTGGTGCCAAGACGGAAACGGGGTGCTGTTAGACTTACAAGGACAAGTGAAGAACTACGTGAAGGAAAAGTAGTGGCTGTGGTTTGGGGAAGCCAATATTGACGGCCCTGAAAGCTGTGCATTAATCAGTTATCCCTCCACGTAGATGTTGAATGACGCTGTTGGCAGTGGTTGCGAGAGTGTTCGGTCGAGAATGCGTTGTCCTCGAGGTCTAATCATGGAATAGTTATTACCGTTTCCAGAATGAGATTTTCACTCTGCAGCGGAGTGTGCGCTGATATGAAACTTCCTGGCAGATTAAAACTGTGTGCCCGACCGAGACTCGAACTCGGGACCTTTGCCTTTCGCGGGCAAGTGCTCTACCAACTGAGCTACCGAAGCACGACTCACGCCCGGTACTCACAGCTTTACTTCTGCTAGTATCCGTCTCCTACCTTCCAAACTTTACAGAAGCTCTTCTGCGAAACATGCAGAACTAGCACTCCTGAAAGAAAGGATACTGTGGAGACATGGCTTAGCCACAGCCTGGGGGATGTTTCCAGAAGGAGATTTTCACTCTGCAGCGGAGTGTGCGCTGATATGAAACTTCCTGGCAGATTAAAACTGTGTGCCCGACCGAGACTCGAACTCGGGACCTTTGCCTTTCGCGGGCAAGTGCTCTACCAACTGAGCTACCGAAGCACGACTCACGCCCGGTACTCAGAGCCATGTCTCCACAGTATCCTTTCTTTCAGGAGTGCTAGTTCTGCATGTTTCGCAGAAGTGCTTCTGTAAAGTTTGGAAGGTAGGAGACGGGTACTGGCAGAAGTAAAGCTGTGAGTACCGGGCGTGAGTCGTGCTTCGGTAGCTCTGTTGGTAGAGCACTTGGCCGCGAAAGGCAAAGGTCCCGAGTTCGAGTCTCGGTCGGGCACACAGTTTTAATCTGCCAGGAAGTTTCAGTTATTACCGTGTTATGCAGACATATATTGAAAGTCCCAAGTGGCGAAGCTACCCCTAGAGTTTCATAAGTAGTTCACGCTATGTAAACAAGATTTTCTACAAGTGACATGACATGGAGAGGTGAGTATTTGTCTGTATTGTAGATGCCATATGGATGTCCTATAATGCTGTTGGTAGATGCTAACACAGTGGGGGAACAAACAATTTTCTTTTCTGAAACGGGATTAGAGTGCGTTTTAATAAAAGACTACAGTTATATAGTGCTTATTAAAGTTTGTAGCGGAAAACTTGCTTAAATGTGTGGAAAATATAGCAAGTGGAAAACAACGTTTACCTACTCAGCCCACTTTCCGCCACGATATCGTATGTGAGCTTGGCATTGTAAGTGAAACTGGATTTCCATGGCTGTCGCCTTCACGTTCGACATGTTTCCTGCTTCTTTTTGCGTAATTTTTCTCTACAAATACTATCAAGCGTTGTGCCACAATATCTATCTTCTCAAGAGCTCTTGATTCGGATAGGAAAAAATGTCTCAATGCATCGTTAAAATCATACAGCAAATACTCGACACTGACCGTACTACCAGGCTTGTGGAACCTCGTCTCGATGGCCTGACTCATTTGTCAAATACTAGAGATAATTGAGTTTCTCTAAAAATCTACTAATTATGAGAGTTACGTACTTTGACTACAGCAACGCGCTGTGCTGGAATAATTATTTGTTAATCTTTCTCACATCTTCTCTGATAAATCATCAGTAAACTGTCAAGTAACAATGTGTATTTAAAACCTGCCGAAAATACCGGATGATCAAAAAGTCAGAGTAAATTTCAAAACTTAATAAACCACGGAATAATGTAGATAGAGAGATAAAAATTGACACACGTGCTTGGAATGACATTGGGTTTTATTAAAACAAAAAAAATCACACACACACACAAAGTATTGCTAGACCCGTGAAAGATCTCTTGCACACGTCGTTTGGTGATGATCGTGTGCTCAGCCGCCACTTTCGTCATGCTTGGCCGCCCAGGTCCCCAGACCTCAGTCCGTGCGATTATTGGCTTTGGGGTTACCTGAAGTCGCAAGTGTATCGTGATCGACCGACATCTCTAGGGATGCTGAAAGACAACATCCGACGCCAATGCCTCACCATATACCCATATACCGAGCGAGGTGCCGCAGTGGTTACGACACTGGACTCGCATTCGGGAGGACGACGGTTCAATCCCGTCTCCGGCCATCCTGATTTAGGTTTTCCGTGATTTCCCTAAATCGTTTCAGGCAAATGCCGGGATGGTTCCTTTGAAAGGGCACGGCCGATTTCCTTCCCAATCCTTCCTAACCCGAGCTTGCGCTCCGTCTCTAATGACCTCGTCGTCGACGGGACGTTAAACACTAACCACCACCACCATCTAACCATAACTCCGGACATGCTTTACAGTGCCGTTCACAACATTATTCCTCTAATACAGCTATTGTGAAGGAATGGTGGTGGACATATTGAGCATTTCCTGTAAAGAACATCATCTTTGCTTTGTCTTACTTTGTTATGCTAATTATTGCTATTCTGATCAGATGAAGCGCCATCTGTCGGACATTTTGTGAACATTTGTATTTTTTGGTTCTAATAAAACCCCATGTCATTCCAAGCATTTGTGGCAATTTGTACCTCTCTGTCTACATTATTCTGTGATTTTTTCAGTTTTCAAATTTATACTGACTTTTTGATCACCTGGTACTTTTCAAAAGGCAGCTATTAACAAGACACTTCGTCCTCAGTTTTCTGGAAGAAATACCTGATTCAAAAGCGATGTAATGCCATACATGACGTTACTTGTAAAGGGATCTGACAGTTTCTCCCATCATATCACGGAGAACTGTATGTTTTAATGGAGAGTACTCATCATACATGTAAAATTAAGGAGTCTAAAAGATATGTTTGGTCAAATATAGGTAATCCTTGTTTTCCAGGCGGCTTCTTAATTAAAATGCAAACAGTATAAAGAGTTTGTTAGTTAATTAGTTACATGGACCATTTTTCACAGTAGATCGTAATGATGTGGAACAACTCATTTTACATTTACATAGAAATTAATTTGTACATACGATTACATTCTGAACATTTCCAAAATTTTTTTACAAAAAATAAAAACATAAAAAGGATGTACAGATGTGAGTTAGTAATTCTTACCCACCATCATTTACACATTACAGTAATACACTAACTTGATTCTTGTACAGAAGAGAAGTTCTCAAGGAGAAAATTTCTCAGTTTGTTATCAAATTTTACATTACTGTCTGTCAGACATTTTATTTCACTGGGTAAGTGAACGAAAATTTTTACTGCAGCGTTGTGCACCCCCTTTTGTGCTAAAGACAACCTTAATGTTGAGTAATGAATGTCATTTTTCCTTCTGGTATTCTAATTATGTACCTCACTGTTCCTTTCGAACTGTAATGGATTATTTGCAACCAACTTCATGAGGGAATAACGATGCTGTGAAGCAGTAGTCGGAATATCCAGCTCCTTAAAAAGATGTCACAATATGATCGTGGGCGAGCACAGCAAGTTGCTCTTACAGCACGTTTTTGCTCAATGGAGACCTTCTTTCAAAATGTTCAAATGTGTGTGAATTCTTAAGGGACCAAACTGCTAAGGTCATCGGTACCTAGACTCACACACTACTTAAACCAACTTACGTTAAGAACAACACACACATACCCACGCTCGAGAGGGGATTCGAACCTCCGGCGCGAGGGGCCGTGCAATCCGTGACATGGCGCCTCTAACCACGCGGCCACTCCGCGCGGCAAGACCTTCTTTCTTAAGGATGAGTTACCCCAGAGCATTATTCCATATGAATAGATTCCCACATGGACGCTAATTTCTAATTATCCAAGTACTTTTGCTATTGCATTCCGTTAGATATGTCGGAACATTAATTATTTAATGACAATTTGAAACGAACGTAAAAGGAGGAAAGTCATTATCTTTGCCCTGCATATATATGGAAGCTTACAGCCTGAACAGAAAAATTCACAAATGCTAAAAATAGGATAGAGCAAGAAAGAGAACTGCGACTTGTTTGTTTCCTAAGCTTTCACATTTACAAACAATATGAATTTGACTGCAATGCTAACGTGAGTGAGGGGTTTCATGGTATTCCACGATGAACGTGAAGGATATAGTTAATTTGTTTCAAAATATACATCCTAAAAATAACCTTGGTACAGTAATTTCAGCGCTTATTGGAAGTTCCATAATTCCTAACGCAACAAGTTGTTTCCTCACAATTACAGTTGTTTGTTAGCATGCGAATCAGACATGTGTATACTGGTGCAGTCAGACAATCCTATAAAGGTTGCTCACGTCTATTCGTTTAATTGAGTCAGAGTAAACTAAGATTCCTACGGCGCTTCCAGAAAGCAAAAGTGCTTTCATTGATGTCTTATATGTTCATTTCTGAGTGTAACTAAGAATATACCGTTTGAGAATTTTATAATTAAAGGCTGTGTTCAGTTACATAAAAAGACACCAATATTAAATCTGATATATTAATAGAGTTGATAACGTTGTCACAGACAGTTTGACCTGTACAAGATAACGCAACCACTAAGAGCTTTGTGTATTTGTCACAGCTAAAAAATGATGTGGTGATACTAACCTTTCTTTTCGTATTTCTCTCTCAATTTTCTTACTGCTGTATCGTCCTCTGCATCTTGCTTGCCCATATCTTGAACTGGTGAGGAATTGCGACTTAACTTTTCTTGTTACTCGAAGTTTGTCCGGAATGGCAACGGATAAGAAGCGCGATCCTTCCCTCGCGTCACATATCGAACCAGCGTCGTCCATAGCAACCCGAGTTGCTTCCTCCAGCTGCCTTAATATTGATCAAGGGACCCTTACACGGAAACTAGAAATCCAGTCTTTGTATTTTATCCTATATGTGTTCGGAAAAGAAATGAGAGATCTCCGGCTGAGGGATGAATGTAAGGCCTTCACATACTGACGCGATAGCATAGCAGAAAGAATCACTTACCAAGTAGCAGGCTTGTTGGCACGAAGGCTCAAAAACTTCGGGATGGTGTCACAGTAGTGAAATACATTCGCAGTCTGAGAAACCTCTGTCGACTACATGTGGTCACACAGACGCAAACTGTATTGATAATTTTCAGTTAGATATAGCGTCATAAGAACGCAAACCGCTGGACGTTTTGCAATAAATGGAGCTCTGAATTTTTTAAGGGGGAGAATATAATGTACGTCAACAACTAGGGCAAGGCACAGACGCGTTACAGGCAAAATTTTCAAAGTGGAGAACAGTTAGAATCTCTACGCTGGCACTGTTCTTATTGGTGATAGAGCTTTCGTGCTTCAATTCACCTTAACATCTCAGCTTGTAATGTCTTTCACTACTATACTGATGCTTAGCAAACAAAATAACTTACGTGGTTAGGGGTTATCGGGCCAGTTTTGGAATTGGGTTAAGGACTTCCTAACAATTAGGTCCCAAGAAATCGTTGTCTGTGAAGTTACGTCGTTAGAGTTAGCTAGAAAGGAAAGGATGGGTAATAGGGCGGTTTCTTCGTGAAAAATACAAATAACTTTGTAAGTAACATTCAGAGGCTGTCTAAGACGACGCTGTCATACACAGGGAGACGGGAAAAAACCACAGGAAGACTTTTAGATTATCGATGTTAGATAGAACAATATGAATCTGAGTCTCATTTGAACCTACTACAGTTTCGTGCACAGAAACAGATGAAAATTTCAAACATCGGGATTTTTCAACTACACCATCGCGGGAACCCTACGAGTGTCAGTCGTTACAGCAAAGCGACTACGGAAACCTGGAGTAAGGAACGTTAAGAATTTAATGCTTCAACGACAAGAAAACCATCTGAGAAAGGGTAAAAGGTCGAATTTGACAAGGTTGGTGAAGGAATTCAACTGTGACAACATGGTTGCATTCTCCTGTAGTGGTTTAGGGAAACTACCAAAAAATGCTAAATGTCGGTAGCCGGACGAGGATGTGAAAGTCGATCCTACCAAATACGTGTCCAGTGCCATAACCACTAACTGACCCTGTTCAGGCGAAAAACATAGTTGTTGCAAATGTAAATACTAGTATAAAGCAGCGTAACCCACCTAAGATGGAAATCGACTGGAAATTTCGTGTCCGATGCTTCTTTTTCTGTTGTTCTTTTTTGTGGTATTTTTATGACAAAGATTAAACAAAATAGATAAAGAAAATTGAAAGAGAAGGGGTTCATTTAGTATCAGTGAGGGACCACTGGAACACACTACACTCTCAGTTAGCTCTCACACACTGCAACTGACTAGTGTTTGCATACCATGTCTACGATATACGATATACATACCTTTTGTGGATAACATATGTATTATATATATATGATGATTGAGCTGCTTTGCCTCCCCCCCCCCCCCCCCGCCCCCTCCCCAATGGGATTCATGAAACCCACAAAATCTTCAAATACCATATGCAAGATTTTCATATTCTCTCGCTCGCTACATGCAAATATTAGTCTTGCAGAAAAAAATGAACAGGAGCTTTTTATAGGAAATTTAATATAGTTAAATTTTGTACTGGGATACGTTTTCACTTGAAGTCGTAGTTTTATAATTATTCAAGGAAATCTTACAAAAGTGACTTTCAAATGCGTTTTTCTTGAACATCTCGAAAACCATGGCTTCCAGCGAGAACGTATCCCTGTCCAAAATTTAACTATATTAAATTTACTGCAAAACGTTCTCGTTAATTTTGTCTCTAGGACTGACAGTTCGCGCGCAGCTAGCGAGAAAATATGAAATATTCGTGCGAGTTTTTTTTAATATTTTTTTAAGGTGTTGTGGATCGGATAAAACCCATCGGTAGGGGCAGCTGATAGAGTGGTCAGAAATAGAGTGAAAAATTTGTAAAGGTATTGCAGAACAGGTTGTATTGAGAAATAATTAAGTAAAAAATTCGATACATTTCGGCATTTGAGAGCGCGATGATCTGATTGGCTTTAATGCAAAATAACTCAAGAAACGGCGCAACGTTATCTAATTGATTACGTCTTTCATGCGACGGAAAGAGTTACCAACAAAACCATTTTAAAGCGGAGTTTTACCTGCCCATTCGAGAGAGTGGACCGAAATTAGTCTAGCGCCTTATTCGTATTACCCATATGTATTAACAGGGTCAGTAGAACATGATGAATAGACAATACACCACCAGCGACAGCATCGCCCGGCCCACGCTGACTGCTACCATGATGCAGTAGTGCTGTTCAGTCGCTATTGGAGTACCAGTTGTCCTTCGTGTTTTACTGTCCCTGTTAATACGTATCTATAAAACAAAAGTGGTAGTAGTCATTTGAGACTGACCTATCGAAGTCCGCCGCTGTGGCCGAGCGGTTCTAGACGCTTCAGTCCGGAATCGCGCAGCTGATACGGTCGCAGCTTCGAATCCTGCCGCGGCCATGGATAAGTGTAATGTCCTTAGGTTAGTTAGGTTTAAGTAGTTCTAAGTCTAGGGGACTGATGACCTCAGATGTTAAGTCCTATAGTGCGTAGAGCCATTTGATCCATTTTGATCTATCAAATGGCCACGTAAAATATCGCTTTAAAATTTTTTTGCTCATAACAGGAGAGACACCTTGTATAGGTGCTTGCCTGCACAATGTCTGCCATTACTAATCGAGGATTACTATTTTGTGTTCAGACATAATGACCTTTCCAGACTCTGAGAAGCTCATCTGGAGAAACCAGCATGGTTTTAGGAAACAGCTGTCATGTGAGACACAGCTGGCTCTCTTTGTGCGTGATATACAACAGGCTCTAGACACTGGCTCCCAAGTTAATGCCATATTTCTCGACTTTCGAAAGGCGTTTGGCTCAGTTCCGCACTGTCGCTTGCTCCAAAAAGTGCCCGCTTACGGTCTATTCGATGACATATGCGGTTGGATAAAACGTTTTATAACAGACAGAGAGCAGTATGTCGTCCTGAATGGGGTGACTTCAACGGAAACAAGTGTAACTTTAGGTGTGCCCCAGGGCAGCGTAATAAGTCCGCTGCTTTTTACGATTTACATAAACGATCTGGTTGATGGTATTGACAGCGGAATTAGACTGTTTGCCGATGATGTTATAGTCTACAGGGAAGTTGTAACACACGAAACTTGTGAACAAATCAATGAGGATTTGCAGAAGATAAATGCGTGGTGTAATGACTGGCAGTTATCTCTCAATATTAGTAAGCGTAAGCTATTGCGATAACAAGGCGAAAGTCCCCATTAATGTACGAGTAGAAAATAAATGCCCAGTCTTTGGAAGCGGTAACATTCGTCAAGTATCTGGGTGTGACTATTCGAAGTGATCTCAAATGGAGAGATCAGATTACACAAGTAACGGCAAGGCGAACTCTAGATTACGGTTTATTGGTACAATCTTGAAGCGATACAGGTCGTCAACAATGGAAATTACTTACAATATGTTAGTTCGTCCAGTATTATAGTATTTTGTTCGTCTGTATGGGATCCTTAACAGTTGGGTCTGATTCAAGAGATTGAAAAGGTCCAAAGAAGAGCGACAAGATTCGGGACTGGTACATTTAGCCATCGTGAGAGCGGTACAAATCTCATAGCAAGTTTGAAATGGGATACACTTGCAGACGCGCTAAACGGAAGAGGCTGCTCACTAAAATCCGAAATCCGATGTTGGCAGAGGATGTAGAGCATATATTACTACCGCCAACTTTCAAATCGCGCAATGATCACCATTCAAATATAAGGTAAATTAGAGCTCGTACTGAGGCGTTCAGAGAGTCGTTTTTCCCTCGCGCGATCCGAGAGTGGAACAGAGGGGGGCGGGGGGGGGGGGGGGGGGGTGATATGGCTTTGGCGCGAATTCCCTCCACCACACACCGCTTGGTGGCTAGCGGAGTATATATGTAGATGTAGATGTAGGATCTTTTTCCACTTTTACTCTTATAACGACACATATTTTATGCCGTAAGCAATGACTGTCATTTACGGTACACATGATAATTTATTGGTTCCACTACTCTCCAGTCATATCCTCCGAAGAGCGATACAAATCCGAGCAATATCTCTTATATTCGTCCTTTATATTCCCGTTGGATGTGACAAATCCCGGAGTGGTACACCACCAAATCCCCAGTGAGTACAACAGAGGAATCCCAAAGTAATTCTGCAACATGTCACACCTACAACTCGCAATTATGGAGGGAACATACAGGCTAGTTCCATTTAAAATGACTTGACTGTCTTATCTCCTGCAATGATCTACCTACACATAGACAATTAATCTCACGTGTTCAACGACAACACCACTGCAAACTGTTGCCGTATGGTAACCATTATGATACTCTAACGCATCTGTTTAACGACTATATAACTAAACATTTTTCTGTAAAAGGTGAATGATTACGCTAAGATTAACGTTGGCTTTTCTTAACAAGGTGTCAAAGTACTCTCATTTAGATTTTTTCAAATATTCACAAGGAAAAAAGCATTCTTGCTTCCTATTTGTACTTTACTTGTGTTTCAGTTGTTGTTCGCTTATGACTTGCCTTTTCACTTCGGACAAGGGAGGATAACCTTTAGTTACAGAGGTCAGTACAGACCGTTCTGGAACTTACTGAAATATAAACCACGTGACGCTCGTTTCCTAAAGGTGAAGGTCAGGCGACTAATGAAAAATGCTCTGTGGTTCTGGATATGACTGCGGGAAATACCCTAAGTCACGCAATCCGGATTGCGAGCTCGCGGTTTGTCGGTGTAGTCGGAATTAAAGCCGAATAACGGTGGCCTTCATACTATCTTCATTTGGGTCATCAGCCGGAATCACAAATTCTTCTCCTGTGCCACTCCCCATCTCACAGTAGCACTAGAACTCGGTGACCTTAATTATTTCGTTAAAAATAGTCTTGGTTGCAATTTTAGTTTTTTATTTTTCAACTACGGGTTTCGCCTTATTTAGGAATCTTCAGGTTAAGGCATCTGAAGATGCCTTAAATAAGGCGAAACGCGTAGCTAAAAAATAAAAGACTAAAATTTCAACCAAGACTGTTTTTAAACAATACTGTTAAGCACTGGCTTGCTGTATGCCGCATATGGATTGGAAGAATTCCTTAATTATTTGTTGAATGTTTTCCAGTCTCTGTCTTCGCTACAGTTCATTCTCATTACAGGTTCCTTAGATACCACGGAAGTTATTCCTTGACGTCTTCACACATGTCCTGTGATCCTATCCTATCTTCTTGTCAATGTTTTCTACATGTTCCTCTCCGCGCAGATACTGCGGAGAACTTATAGCATCATATCTCAAAAGCTTCGGTTTTCTTCTTTTCCGGTTTTCGAGCAAGTCGGATATTCTGCGCCCCAAAATGTACATCAGCAGAAATTTCTTCCTGAAATTAAGACCTATGTTTGATATTAGGAGATTCCTTTTGATCATGAATAATCTCTTTTCCTGTGCTAGTCCACTTTTTATGTCGTTGCTTAGTCAGTCAAGTGTTTCTTTGCTTCCAAAGTATCAGAATTTTTTCACTTCTTCTGCTTCGTAGCCCCCATTTTTGATAAGTATAGCGCCAATCTCATTTCTGCTGCTCCTCGTTATTTTGGTCGTTCTTCGGTTTACTCTGAATCCATAGTGTGTGCTCATTACACTGATTATTCCATTCAGCAGGGTCTGCAATTCTCCCTCAGTTTCACTGAAGATTGCAACGTTAGCAGCGATACCTGCCATTGATATCTTTCACTATGAATTTAAACCCTCTCCTGAAACTTTTCTTTATTTTCGTCATCGTTTCTTTGATGTATAGACTGAACAGTAGGGGTAAAGGACTGCATACATTCCGACCTTAAACTCTTTTTTTAATCCGAACACTTCGTTCTTGTTTCTCCAATCTCCTTTTTCCCTCTCGATTCTCCCTATAGCTTCACCTATTTTCCTGAGAATTTGGAATTTCTTGCACCATTTTATATTGTGGAATATTTTTTCTGGTCCGACAAATCCAATGAACGTGACTTGATTTTAAGTACGTCTTGCTTTCATTATGAAGTGCAAAGTCAGAAGTGCCTCTTCCGTGTCTTTACCTTTCCTAAAGTCAAACACATCGACATCTAATAGATCGAAAATTTTCTTTTCCGTTATTCTCTGGATTATTTTTGTTAGTAAGTTGGATATTTGAGACGTCAAGCTGATTGTGCGATAGTCTGGTAGCTATCTCGTCCTTACTGTTGTGTCCTGCCACACTAGTACTCTATGGGGTGCCTAGGAAACCAGCTTCCCTTATCGCTAGACAACAATTTAAGTAAATCATAATAATAGATTTTATTAGAAAAGAAAATGATTACAATACTTGACTTGTGAAATACAGAAGTGTCGCAAGTAATAGGCGACAGACAAATACACTAGTGGCCAATAAAATTGCTACACCACGAAGATGACGTGCTGCAGACGCGAAATTTAACCGACAGGAAGAAGACGCTGTGATATACAAATGAATAGCTTTCCAGAGCTTTCACACAAGGTTGGCGCCGGTGGCGACACCTACAACGTGCTGGCATCAGGACAGTTTCCAACCGATTTCTCATACACAAAAAACAGTTGACCGGAGTTGCCTGGTGAAACGTTGTGATGCCTCGTGTAAGGAGGAGAAGTGCGTACCATCACGTTTCTGTCTTTGATAAAAAAAACCGCGATTGCGGTTTATCGTATCGCGACATTGGTGCTCGCGCTGGTCGACATCCAATGACTATTAGTAGAATATGGAATCGGTGGGTTCAGGAGGGTAATACGGAACGACGTGCTGAATCCCAACGGCCTCGTATTACTAGCAGTCGAGATGACAGGCATCTTATCCGCATGTCTGTAACGCATCGTGCAGCAACGTCTCAATCCCTGAGTCAACAGATGGGGACGTTTGCAAGACAACAACCATCTGCACGAGCAGTTCGACGATGTTTGCAGCAGCATGGACTATCAGCTCGGAGACCATGGCTGCGGTTACCCTTGACGCTGCATCACAGACAGGAGCGCCCGCGATGGTGTACTCAACGACGAACCTGGGTGCACGAATGTCAAAACCTCATTTGCATCAGGATGGTCACATCCATGTTTGGTGACATCGCGGTGATCGCACATTGGAAGCGTGTATTCGTCATCGCCATACTGGCGTATCACCCGGCGTGATGGTATGGGGTGCCATTGATTACACGTCTCGGTCACCTCTTGTTCGCATTGACGGCACTTTGAACAGTGGACGTTACATTTCAGATGTGTTACGACCCGTGGCTCTACTCTTCATTCGATCCCTGCGAAACCCTACATTTCAGCAGGATAATGCACGACCGCATGTTGCACGTCCTGTACGGGCATTTCTGGATACAGGAAATGTTTGCTGCCCTAGCCAGCACATTCTCCAGATCTCTCACCAATTGAAAATGTCTGGTCAATGCTTTTCGAGCAACTGGCTCGTCACAATACGTTATTCACTACTCTTGATGAACTGTGGTAGAATTTGCATGGGCAGCCGTACATGTACACGTCATCCATGCTCTGTTTGACTCAATGCCCAAGCGTATCAAGGCCGTAATTATGGCCAGAGGTGGTTGTTCTGGGTACTGATTTCTCAGGATCTATGCACCCAAATTGAGTGAAAATGTAATCACATGTCAGTTCTAGCATAATATATTTGTCCAACGAATACCCGTTTGTCATCTGCATTTCTTTTTGGTGTAGTAATTTTAATGGCCAGCAGTGTAACAAGTCTCTACAGTATATAGAGTTCGTAATGCAGGTGATATAATACATTTCCTAAGTCGTTGTTGTTAGTGTTCGTAGAACGGGTAATCTTCTTTTGGACAGCGGGCAGGCGGAGTTGCGCTATGTTCGTTTCGCCTTAAGGCCGCTGCTGTCCTCGTGTCGTCCTAGAGAGGGATCGGCCAGCGTACTGTTGCCTGATGTGCGGGCACTTGAAGTTACGCCGGAACACTTACTGTCTTTGGGACTGTATGGATGACATCTTTCAGAAGGTCTGATGGTATGTCTCCAGATTCACAGATTCCACAAACCAGCTTTAATTGTCGTTTAGTTGCCAGTTTTCTCAGCTTTTTTAGAAATTGCGAAGGAATGTTATCTATGCTTTCCGGCGCATTTGATCTCAAGTTTTCCACAGCGGTGTTAAACTGTCACTCTAATACTGGATCCCCTATGTCTTCCATATCGAATACCATTTCTTCTTCAGAGAGCTCCTCCTCCTCGTAGAGGCCTTTAGTGTTCTCCTTCCATGTGTCCGCTCTCTCCTCTGCGTTCAGAAGGGTAATTCATTTTGCAGTCTTAATACTGATGCTTCTCACTTAGCATTTTCCAAAACATCTCATGACAAGCGATAATTATCGAGTAACATGCATCCACCCTGCGCGTTCCATTACTGATTCATGGTGTCGTTTTATTTGACGTGGCGTAATGACGCATTGGCCAAGTCATTGGATTTGGATTCGAGAGGAATGACGCTCACAACAATGCGCTACCAGACTAATTTTAAATGTTGTGCTGTTTGGTTTTCATCAGTCACTTTACGTAAATACTGGAATTTCTTCTGCTACGAGACCACACACAATTTGTTTCTCCATCCTTGACCCAACTACCATACCAAAAAACAGTAAAAGACCTTGGAATAATCTTGGATGAACACCTAAACTGTGAAGAACAAACAGTCACAGCTTGCAGGAAATCGCTCTCCTCCCTACATGCAATTCAAAAATTTAGAAAAATATTTCCAACCCATGTTAAACAAAAATTAGTCCAAACACTAGTCTTGCCTAATCTTTACTACTGCGATGTAGTTCAACACGGCACAAATAGTGAAAATTTTAGATGCCTCGAGTTAGTGATGAATGCTTGCGTTAGATACGTGTGCCATATTCGGTTGTATGATCATATCAGTCCTTCATACTCCCAGCTAGGTTGGATACGCCCACATAAGGCACGCGATCTCCACACTATGTGCTTACTTCATCGATTTCTTAGCCACTGGTGCCCCCAATACTTATCTTCTCACATTAAACACCTATCATCATTCCACAATCGCAACACCAGATCGGATACGTCTATCATCTTGGCTGTACCTTTACATAACACAAAATCTTTCTCCGTGTCATTCTCCATCTCAGCCATACGACTGTTGAACGCGCTCCCATGTGATCTTCGTCTTATCCAGAACTACTCAACATTCAAGAGGAAACTCAAAACTTACATATTAGGGACGGTATAGCCACCATTGTTGTGCCCCTCCCATCTCTTTCTTTCTCCTCTCCATCACAGCTTCGAATTTTACCGTTCTATTTCTCTTCCTCTAACCTATCTGCCTCTTATATATCTCTTTCACCCCATTCTATCGTCTTATGTCTCTGCTCGATGAGAATAACTCACAAGCTGCAAGAACATAACGAGAAAATTCCCACTAACAATGGGACTGACATTAAGAAAAGAAAAGTATGTTTACTTTCATATACATAGTCATTATTATTATTATTATTATTATTATTATTCTTGATTGTTATAATTATTTTTTATTGTTATAATTATCATTGTACTACTGTTATAATATCAATTTTTTTCTTTAACATCAATACTGCATAATAGGCTACATTTCCTTAATGTTATGTAGAAACTGTAACTCGTTCAATCTGAGTATGCCTGGTTAGGTGTAAGAGAGGGCCTGAAGGCCCTAATCTTGCCAGGTAAAATAAATGCATAAATAAATGCATAAAATAAATAAATTACTGCCCCATCTGTAATAACCTCGTTTCCGAAGGGACATTAAGCACTAACGATCATTCCTTCATTTTCTCCCCCAGGACTTTTTTTTCTCTTTTCATTGGTACCCATTATTCCTATTTGACTGGGGTATAATGCTTCGTTGATTCATTAGACAACGAACGAGCTTAGTTGTTATAGTATAAGCGATGGGCTTCGGCACGCTCTCGTTAACGAAGCTAATTTGCCATTGGACAGAACTGATTTAACAGAATGTCAGTAACGTCCGAGGAACAGCGTAAAATTCTGCCTCAGGAAGATCTCAGATGTTCATGGTTCTTGATACAACCCACAGGAAGCATGATGTCTGAATACAATGATCGATCTAACTCAATACTATATACGCATTATTCGAATGGATGCCTGACCTGACGATTTTAGTTCTACACCCTGACACGGAGTAGTCGTGAGCTGCGTCGAGTCATTCTTTTTATAATCAAATTTCTAGAGAAACACCAGTGGCACCCAAAGTTTCATCATCTTCATAAACGTCTTTGCCGTTTCTGATTTTAGTGTCATTCTGGCATCCATTATGAAGTTGATTTACTACATGTCACAGTATTTTACTAATAAATTATAGTGTCTGAGCTATCGGCAATGACAGCTGACTCCAGCACTTTTCCTAAAATCGTACAACTTCAAAAGAATTTTTCATCTGTTCTGTAATCAGAGCATTCACAGGTTGCTGACAATTTCAACGAAATTTTCGCAACTTCATAGAAAGTAAACAGCATCAGGACTGACACACAACGTGCACTAAAGTTAACCGCACTCAGTCTTCGTGTGCTACTCGAAGGAACCTTACAGACTTTCAAGTGAAGATTTTACCCGAAATATTCCATCCTACATAGTAGTAGTTCTTCAACACGACCTCCCCAAAAGTAACTCTTACGTGAAACAGGATTTAACCAATTGTCTTGAACAGCCGTGCTACAGGAAGTAAGAGAGAGTAGAAATTGAAGCATCGCCGAGAGTGAGGTTATCAGAAGCGAAACATCCGCTCACCTGGGGAAGTATGAGGGAGGAAATTGCAAAGGTCGTATAGAAGGTACCATCCTTACATACACTCAGTTGGGGAAGGATGAAGGTCGTATCGAAGTTACCGTGCTTTGCGTCTTGTGAAAGATCGTTCGACAGTATTCTACTACGGTAGTCTTTGACTGTCTTCAGGCATTGCTGTCTTGTCAGCCAAAACCGTTTCATTCATCATCTCTGTATCTACACCCTTTGCTTTGTTTTACAACTACTATGCAGTAGTCTCCGTTTCTTTAGAAGTTCCTTTCCAGTGACTATATCATGGAGAGTCTGTCCCGTCACGAACTGTTCTACTGGGTAAACACAAAGCGCAAAGAAAGTACCATTTCTTCGAGATCCCTTTATTTTCTTCCACTGCAACGAATAAATTTTAAATTTGCCGCAAATGTGCCTACAACCATCCTCTGTAATGTTGCAAATGAGTGGAGCCCGGCGATGCTTTGGACAGCAAGAGGTCGAAAAGATCAGAGCTCAGAAGTTCATGTGAGGTGTAATATCTACATCTACATCTACATGGATGGTCTGCAAAACACATTTAAGTGACCGGCAGAGGGTTCATCGAACCCCCTTCACAATAGTTCTTTGTTATTCCAATCTCGTACATCGCACGGAAAAAACGAAGACTTATATCTTTCCGTGTGAGCTCTGTTTTCTCTTATTTTATTATGATGATTGTTTCTCCCTATGTAGGTCGGCGTCAACAAAATATTTTCGCATTTGGAAGGGAAAGATGGTGACTGAAATTTCGTGGGAAGATTTGGCCGCAACGAAAAACGCCTTTGTTTTAATGACGTCAACCCCAAATCCTGTATCATTTCAGTGACACTCTCTCCTCTGTTTCGCTATAATACAAACCATGCTGCTCTTCTTTGAACTTTCTCGATGTCCTCCGTCAATCCTATCTGGTAAGGATCCCACACCGCGCAGCAGTATTATAAAAGAGGACGGACATGCGCAGTGTAGTCATGCCTCTCTAGTAGATTTGTTACATTCTCTAACTGTCCTTAATAAAACGTAGTCTTTGGTTGACCTTCCCCACAACATTTTCTATGTGTCCCTTCCAATTTAAGTTGTTCGTAATTGTAGTTGCTAGGTATTTAGTTGAATTTACGGCCTTTAGATTTGACTGATTTATCGTGTGACCGAAGTTTAACGGATTGCTATTAGCACTCATGTGGATGACCTCATACTTTTCGTTATTTAGGGTCAATTGCCAATTTCTGCACCATTTTTGTTTTCTAAATCGTTTTTCAATTTACTTTGACCTACTGATAACTTTACTAGTCGATAAACGACAGCATCATCTGCAAACAATCTAAGAAGGCTGCTCAGATTGTCTCCTAAATCCTTTATATAGATAAGGAACACAAAGGGCCTATAATGCTACCTTCGGGAGCGCCAGAAATCAGTTCTGTTTTACTTGATGACTTTCCGTCAAATACTACGAACTGTGACCTCTCTGACAGGAAATCACCAATTCAGTCATATAACTGAGACGATATTTCATAAGCACGCAATTACACTACAAGCTGCTTGTGTGATACAGAGTCAAAAGCCCTCTGTAAATCGTGAAACACAAAATCAATTTGAAATCTGTCAGTAGCACTCAACACTTCATGTGAGTAAAGAGCTAGTTGTGTTTGACTAGAACGACGTTTTTTAAATCCGTGTTGACTCTGTGTCAATAGATCATTCTCTTCGAGGTAATTCAGAATGTTCGAAAACAATTTACGTTCCAAAATCCAGCTGCATGTCGACGTTAATGATATGGGCCTGTAATTTAATGGATTGTTCCTGCTACATTTCATGAATATTGGTGTGACCTGTGAAACTTTTCAGTCTTTGGGTACCGACCTCTCGTGGAGCTAAAGTTTGTATATGATTGTTAAGTATGGAGCTATCGTATCAGCAGCGCTGAAATTACGGCTTGTCTTATGGGTGGCCGAGGAAAACATTTCACGCTCACCGCCGCTCGGAGTCGACACGAAAAGTCCTTAGGAGGTGGCATAAAGGGCTTCAATGAAACTATCCCTTCCTTTGAGGAGTTGATTCCCGGCATCGTGGGGCTGCAGTCCTGTTGAACGTTATCTCACCCTTTTGAGTGTAGTGGGACCACAATGTTTGCTCTGGGGTGCAGGATGGGACCGCTAGGGCCCATCCAGAATCATTCTAAGAAATTTGAAATTGGTCCGAAACAATAAAGGTTATTTACGGTTTTTCAGCCCTCCGGTTGTAAGTAGGCTTTTTAGATTTTTATGTCGGTGACACCACGTAGTGCACTGTATTAAAATAGCTGACTGCGCTGTGTGCAGTCTGTGACTGGTTGGATTCATTGTTGGAAGTTTTTCGCTAGTGTAGTGTTGGGCAGTTGGATGTAAACAGCCCGTAGCGTTGGGCAGTTGGAGGTGAGCCGCCAGCAGCGGTGGATGTGGGGAGAGAGATGCCAGAGTGTTGAGATGTTAATATGAGCGGATGATCTGGACGTGTGTCCGTCAGAAAAAGGAAATCTGTTAAACTGGATGTCAAGAATTTATGTCTTTTGAACATTATTAAGGTAAATAATTGTTTATTCTATACCAAAATCTTTCATTTGTTAACTATATGCCTATCAGTATTTAGTGCCTTCAGTAGTTACAATCTTCTATTTAGCTGGCAGTATTGGCACTCGCTGTATTGCAGTAGTTCGAGTAACGAAGATTTTTGTGAGATAAGTGATTCATGAATGGTGCAGGTCATTGTTAGGGCTATTCTTTTGTAGGGATTATTGAAAGTCAGATTGCGTTGTGCTAAAATATTGTGTGTCAGTTTAGAAATGATCAGAATAAGTAAAGGGAAAACAGATGATCAGAATAAGTAGAGGGAAAACAGTGTCAGTACGTTCAGTTTCACTCTGGAGTTTGAAAATCAAGTAACGTAGAATTTTTAACAGCACTATCATTCTTTACATTCAAAGGGGAAGTTTCACCGTTTCGCGCCGTAAAAATGGTTCAAATGGCTCTAAGCAGTATGGGACTTAACATCTGAGGTCATCAGCCCCCTAGACTTAGAACTACTTAAACCAAACTAAGATAAGGACATCACACTCATCCCTGCCCGAGGCAGGATTCAAACCTGCGACAGTAGCAGCAGCGCGGTTCCGGACTGAGGCGCCTAGAACCGCTCGGTCACAGCAGCCGGCTTCACACCTTCCTGTGACGTGATGACGGAGGGGTGCAGCTCTGAACACGGTGCACTCACAGGTCAGTGTTATTTTGACATTGTGCACATTCCCTATTTGCGTATTTTCAGGCCCTGTCTTCATTCTAATGGATGACACAGCACGATCGCATCGAGCTGCGCAAATGTAGGAGCGAAAGCGTATTCCACAAGCTGACTGGCCTCCCCGTTGCCCCGACTTACATCGCATCAAGCATCCCGTCGAGCACGTGTGGGATTCGTTGGGGAGACGTACTGTAGGACGATCACATGCACCAACGACTATCCAACAGTTATCAACAACACTGGTCGACGAATGCGAAGGCCTACCACAAGAACTCCTTACCAAAGCCAGCATGGGCGCACGTTGCACAGCGTCCATGGTGATCACACACCCTATTAAGAACCATGTCCCGCCTTTTGCAATGTCCCGGTAATCATAATAAATCGCAGTGACTTCCTTGTATTTATTTCTTTGAATAAAAGTACCATCTCTGTTCGTCTCATTGTGTATTTCTTTCAGTTAAAGTCTGCAATATACTGTTGCAGTTCTTTCTATGTATGGCCCAGTTTCCATCGAGCTATGGTACTTGGCAGTGACACATCATGCGGAAGTTACTTTGGTCCTTAAGTTTTGCACACCAGTGTAGTAAGGTCAGACGCATCCTACATGGGCCTCGTACCATGAACTACTTTGTACTTCTACACAAGATGTTCAGATAGGCCGTCCATCTGCCAAAATTTACGTGTGCCACCACAGAGAGCGGTGAAACTCAGAACTATTTTTCTGCATCTGTCAAATAGTTCACTGGATGGAATTATATGTCTAGCGCATGAGTGAAGCGACCGCACACTGACACTCGACGAGTTATCGGCCAGTTCAAGCATTTATCGCCCAGTTAGTTAATTTCATGTTCCATGGATCATTTGTATGATAAATCGTAATGACGTGGAACGAGTCATTTTATATTCACATCACAAATTTATTTGTAAATCTGGGTACATGCTGAACATTTATAAGCTTGTTCGGTTTGTATGTGTTGTGTTTTTCTTTTTAATATACAAATGTGAGTTAGCACTTCCTCCCCAACACCTTACAATAACAGAAATTATTCTGCGGAATAGAAGGAGTTGTCGAGAAGAAAGTTTTTCTGTTTTTATTCAAATTTTACTTTGCTGCCTGTTTCACATTTTATATCACTGGGTAAGTGATCAAAATTTTTCGTTACAGTATTGTGCGGCACTCTTTGTACTAAAAGACAACCTTAACGTGGAATGATGAATGTTATTTTTTCTTCTCGTAATCTAATTATGTACATCATTGTTCTTTTTAAACTGTAGCGGATTATTTACAACAAACACAATGAGGGGATAAATGTAATATTAAGGGGAGGTTTACTATCTTTTGGTTCAAAAAATCGATTTTTTTAAAAAATTGCATTTTTGGATCCATAAAATTGTTTAGAATCCACCCCTGAAACGGTTTTTCCGAATACGGAACGGAAATGTTTGTTATTCGCGGTTGAATAAATAAATGCACCTGCCTGAAATCGGCCTTTTTCACGCACTACTTTTTTTTTCTTTCGGAGGACGAGTTATTGTACCGGTGATTGGGAGGAAACACACAAAATTCAAATGAAAGTTTGAAGCGTGTGGTTGGAAGTTAGCTCCCAAGCATTTGCATTCTGGTGTGAAGACTGTGGAGATTGCGACTTTCCTGGCAGTGAGCAGTTTCAACGAAGGGTATTCAGCAATTTTGAAGACCATGACGTCAACCTGGGATTCTATTCGACGCAGTTCGCCAAGCATTCGGACGACCACCGGATTCAAGTCTTCGAAAATCGCTTGTCACCGGCCGTACGAGCGCCTCTGGAGCAGCGCAGGATGGCCCAGATCGAGCAGAAAGCGCTTTATGAGGAAGAAGAAGGACTAGTTTACGGACCCGGAATAGCACATTGAACGTACGTTGATGATAATGCTATTATGTGCACTCAAAACTTCAAACGCGTTTTTCTCGAAATGACGTTCTTTTTTGTTTTATTGCACGGTATGGTAACTTCAGATCTACTGAACCGATTGTCATGATTCTTTGTTTCCGACGAAGCTAACTAAATCGTCTAGGAGTTGTAACACTTTTATTCCGATTCATCAACTATAAATATTTTTACTTGGCCTACGAAGTCGAAGAATCGATGAAATAAACCCTTTTTTTTCAAATGGCCGCCGTTTTGTTTCCTATGGTCCAAATAACTTAAGCGAGGTACAACTCCTAAAGAATCTTATGTACTTCGCTAACGTCAACTCATATCCCGAGAAAAAAAATTCTCAAAGAACATGGTTTCTTCGGGACAAAGATAGTAAACCTCGCGCTAAGCAGTAGTCAAAATGGTCGTGGGTGAGCGTGTTTGTGCAGCTCTTCAGTTGCTATAAGTTTCCCACAGTGCCGTTCAGTCCTAGTTGCCAAATAGTTATGCCGAGTGTCGAGCATAAGTAGAAGTGACAGTGAAAAGGTTTTACGTATTGAAAGACTGAACTTCATTTCTCTCCATACTGAACCTTCTTTAGAGTAGTTAGTAATCATCTACTGTGTTAGGTTAGCTTGGGTTGAGATCTTTACATCAGTTTCACGTCTTCAAATGGTTCAAATGGCTCTGAGCACTATGGGACTTAACATCTGAGGTCATCAGTCCCCTAGAACTTAGAACTACTTAAACCTAACTAACCTACGGACATCACACACATCCATACCCGAGGCAGGATTCGAGCCTGCGACCGTAACGGTACGCGGTTCCAGACTGAAGCGCCTAGAACCGCTTGGCCACACCGGCGTCTACCCTCGAAGCCAAAGTTGAGTATATTTTGATGTACTTTATATATGACTGTGCTGTCACTGCTGTAGTACCAGTTATTCTTCGTGTTTTACTGTCCCTGTCAATACATATCGATAAAACGAATATCGCACTAGACTAATTTTCAATCGCTCAATCGAATGAACACGCAAAATTCCGTTTTAAAAATCATTTCGTTTGTAAAGGGAACCAAACCGGCGCTTTTCTGCGACATCGGGCTTCGCATGAAAGACGTGCTGAGCAGTATTTTCTTGGGCTGACTCTAGCTACACATTGCGAAAACGACACTCCAAACACCAGAGAAAATGTGCCTGACTGATCTTAGGAGAAACACCCTATACAAAGACAAGTCGTTGTTTAACGTTGTTACCAAAATTCTTGAAAGGTTCTTGACCGATTTGCTTCAGATATTCGCACGATTAAGCGCAGAAGGGAAAGCAGAAAGGTGGAAGGAGTATATGGAGGGTCTATACAAGGGCGATGTATTTGAGGGCAATATTATGGAAAAGGAAGAGGACGTAGATGAAGATGAAATGGGAGGTATGATATTGCGTGAAGAGTTTAACACAGCACTGTAAGACTTTAGTTGAAACAAGGCCTCGGTAGTAGACAACATTCCATTAGAATTGCTGATAGCCTTGAGACCGCCAGCCATGACAAAACTCTTCCATCTGCTGAGCAAGATGTATGAGACAGGCGAAATACCCTCAGACTTCAAGAAATGTTTAATTCAGATCCCAAACAAAGCAGTGTTGACAGGTGTGAAAATTACAGAACTATCAGTTTGATAAGTCACGGCTGGAAAATTCTTTACAGACGAATGGAGAAACTGGTAGAAGTCGACCTCGGGGAAGATTAGTTTGGATTCCGTAGAAATGTTGGAACTTATGAGGCAATAGTGACCCTACAACTTATCTTAGAACATAGGTTAACGAAAGACAAACAGAAATTTCTAGACTTAGAGAAAGCTTAAGACAATATTGACTGGAACACACTCTTTCAAATTCTGAAGATGAAAGGGTAAAATATAGGGAGCGGAAGGCTATTTACAATTTGTACAGAAATCAGATGGCAGTTATAAGAGTCGAGGGGCACGAAAGGGAAGCAGTGATTGCGAAGGGAATGAGACAGGGCTGTAGCCTGTCCCCGATGTTATTCAATCTGCATATTGAGCAAGCATAAAGTAAATAAAACAAAAATTTGGAGTAGGAATTAAAATCTATGGAGAACAAATAAAAACTTTGAGGTTTCCAGATGACATTGTAATTCTGTCAGAGACAGAAAAGGACCTGGAAGAGCAATTGAAAGGAATGGACAGTGCCTTGAAAGGTTGATATAAGATGAACATCAACAAAAGCAAAACGAGGATAATGGAATGTAGTAGAATCCAATCGGGTGATGCTGAGGGAGTTAGATTAGGAAATGAGACACTTAAAGTAGTACACGAGTTTGCTACTTGGGGAGCAAAATAACTGATGATGGTAGAGCTAGAGAGGATATAAAATGTTGACTGGTTTTGGAAAGGAAAGCGTTAAATATAGATACTTAAGATAAGACGAGAGTAGAAGCTTTATAAATATGGTGCTACAGAAGAATGCTGAAGATTAGATGGGTAGATCACATAACTAATGAGGAGGTACTGAATAGGATTGCGGAGAAGAGAAATTTGTGGCACAACTTGACTAGAAGAAGGGATCGGCTGGTAGCACATGTTCTGAGGAATCAAGGGATCACCAATTTAGTATTGGAGGGAAGAGTGAAGACCACAAAACAACAACAATAACAACTCTAAAAATGTACTGCCGGAAGTAGGATACATATTTTTTAACATTTATGGTACATAAATATATATGTTGTTGTTGTTGTGGTCTTCAGTCCTGAGACTGGTTTGATGCAGCTCTCCATGCTACTCTATCCTGTGCAAGCTTCTTCATCTCCCAGTACTTACTGCAACCTACATCCTTCTCAAGCTGCTTAGTGTCTTCATGTCTTGGTTTCCCTCTACGATTCTTACCCTCCATGCTGCCCTCCAATGCTAAATTTGTGATCCCTTGATGCCTCAGAACATGTCCTACTGACAGGTCCCTTCTTCTTGTCAAGTTGTGGCACAAACTCCTCTTCTCTCCAATTCTATTCAATACCTCCTCATTAGTTATGTGATCTACCCATCTAATCTTCAGCATTCTTCTGTAGCATCACATTTCGAAAGCTTCTATTCTCTTCTTGTCCAAACTATTTATCGTCCATGTTTCACTTCCATACATGGCTACACTCCATACAAATATTTTCAGAAATGACTTCCTGACACTTAAATCTATACTCGATGTTAACAAATTTCTCTTCTTCAAAAACGCTTTCCTTGCCATTGCCAATCTACATTTTATATTCTCTCTACTTCGACCATCATCAGTTATTTTGCTCCCCAAATAGCAAAACTCCTTTACTACTTTAAGTATCTCATTTCCTAATCTAATTCCTTCAGCATCACCCGACTCAATTTGACTACATTACATATCCTTCTTTCAAGACTCTGTCCATTCCGTTCAACTGCTCTTCCAAGTCCTTTGCTGTCTGTGACAGAATTACAATGTCATCGGCGAACTTCAAATTTTTTATTTCTTCTCCATGGATTTTAATACCTACTTGAATTTTTCTTTTGTTTCCTTTACTGCTTGCTCAATTTACAGATTGAATAATGTCGGGGAGGAGCTACAACCCTGTCTCACTCCCTTCCCAACCACTGCTCCCCTTTCATGCCCCTCGACTCTTGTAACTGCCATCTGATTTCTGTACAAATTGTAAATAGCCTTTGGCTCCCTGTATTTTACCCCTGCTACCTTTAGAATTTGAAAGAGAGTATTTCAGTCAACATTGTCAATAGCCTTCTCTAAGTCTACAAATGCTAGAAATGTAGGTTTGCCTTTCCTTGATCTGTCTTCTAAAATATGTCGTAAAGTCAGTATTGCCTCACGTGTTCCAACATTTCTACGGAATCCGATCTGATCTTCCCCGAGGTCGGCTTCTACCAGTTTTTCCATTCGTCTGTAAAGAATTCGCGTTAGTATTTTGCAGCTGTGACTAATTAAACTGATAGTTCGGTAGTTTTCACATCTGTCAACGCCTCCTTTCTTTGGGATTGGAATTATTATATTCTTCTTGAAGTCTGAGGGTATTTCGCCTGTCTCATACATCTTGCTCACCATATGGTAGAGTTTTCTCGAGACTGGCTCTCCCAAGGCCTGTCATTAGTTGTAATGGAATGTTGTCTATTCCCGGGGCCTTGTTTCGACTGAGGTCTTTCAGTGCTCTGCAAACCCTTCACGCAGTATCGTATCTCCCATTTCATCTTCATCTACATCCTCTTCCATTTCCATAATATTGTCCTCAAGTACATCGCCCTTGTATAGACCCTCTATACACTCCTTCCACCTTGCTGCTTTCCCTTCTTTGCTTAGAATCGGGTTTCCATCTGAGCTCTTGATATTCATACAAGTGGCTCTCTTTTCTCCAAAGGTCTCTTTAATATTCCTGTAGGCAGTATCTATCTTACCCCTAGTGAGATGAGCCTCTACATCCTTACATTTGTCCTCTAGCCATCCCTGCTTATACATTTTGCACTTCCTGTCGATCTCATTTTTGAGACGTTTGTATTCCATTTTGCCTGCTTCATTTATTGCATTTTATATTTTCTCCTTTCATCAGTTAAGTTCAATATTTTTTCTGTTACCCAAGGATTTCTATTAGCCCTCGTCTTTTTCCCTACTTGATCCTCCGCTGCCTTCACTACTTCATCCCTTAGAGCTACCCATTCTTCTTCTACTGTATTTCTTTCCCCTATTCCTGTTAATTGTTTCCTTATGCTCTCCCTGAAACTCTGTACAACCTCTGGTTTAGTCAGTTTATCCAGGTCCCATCTCCTTAAATTCCCACCTTTTTGCAGTTTCTTCAGTTTTAGTCTATAGTTAATAACCAATAGATTGTGGGCAGATTGTGTGCCCCTGGAAATGTCTTACAGTTTGAAACCTGGTTCCTAAACCTCTGTCTTACCATTATATAATCTATATGATGCCTTCTAGTATCTCCCGGAAAAATCTACTATATAAAGACAAGTCGTTTTTAGCGTTGTTCCTAAAAGTCCCTTAAAGTTCTTTGCCGAATTACTTCAAATTTGTACACGATAGTCTAATAAACAATTGGACGGACATACGTTATACGTATACTGTTATACAGGTTTTCTGTTATAACTACTGTGACAAAGAAAATGCTGTGCTGTGAAACTATGCGGCTTAGTTTTCTTTCTAGCAGGGCATTTAAACCATTAGACGAAGTATTGCTCCAATATATATATTCTTCTTCGTTGTATATAAATTTAAACAAAAATTGTATACACAACTATGTATAGTTTTTCCTCCTAGCAGTCGGTTTTAACAGAATACAGGAAAGTTGTATTTATGGCTTATCGGCTCGCAGTTAGAATACTACTACTGAATGTGAATCATCTGAAACTTTGTGATTCTACTCATTTTCAGATTAAATCTATGGCGAAATACAGCCATTGAAACTACTATCCTCATAGATCCAGCAGCACGCTTATACGCCATATACCAATGATCCCAATCGATTTATCGATTCACTTTAAGCGACTTCAATCCCAATCGAGGTTTCGATCGCAATAACAATAAATAAGGCTTGGGGTTAGAGAGATGGGGAAGAGGTGAACGCAGAGGGAGAGGCAGGAAATGGACGTAGGGAGCAGGAAGGACGAGACAGACAGTGTGAGGGGGGGAGGAAGAGATGGAGAGAGAGAGAGAGAGGGGTGAAGAGGTAATCGGCACAGAGAGAGGGTGGACGGGGAGGAGATGGGCAGGGAGAGAGGAGAGAGAAGGAGATTAGGACATATATCCAATTTTCTTACATATTTAGTAATTGCTATTCATAGTGGGGTCGCTATTTTGTGTATAAATATGAAACATCAGACCTCCTTTTTGCTAACGCGCGATATTTCTTTCTCTGTTTTTCAAGATTCTGTACTTTTACAAGGCAACGTTGTGAAAGACGATGGGTCCCTGAAGGACAGAGGAGGTAGCTAAAGAGCCGCGAGTACTGTTAGGCAGCACTGGTTCAGAATTGGACTCTGCGAAGAAGGACAGCGACAATGGGGCTGCCTGGTGTCAGCCGCGAAATGGCGAGGAGCGAAAGCGTCCCAGTGGGCGTCCGGCGCCGGACTCGGGGTCGCCAAGGACGGCGCGCTTCAACTCCTGACCCGGCGCGACCTTTACCCAGCCGCACACCCAATACATACCTCCGCTTTCATCTCCACACGCGATACCAGAAGCTTTATTGCATTCCCGCGATATATCTCCCAGTATTGTGCCATTCGTCTTTACTGAGTTGGAATCGAAGAAGAAAGTGTCTTTCGTGACAGTGGTCGATACGGAGCGGAGGAAAACAACGCGCAGACAATCAAATAATAGTAACTGCGTTGTGCAGCGGTCTTCATAAGATACATTACATTCTTCTTAAAATGAATCGTATTCAATAAACTTTAATAATGGAAATATATCCCTCTCTACATTGGTTCTAACAGCAGTAAGTATTGCTGGAATCTGTACATTCTTGCAAGAACGCGGTGTTTGATGCTTTGAGTACAAATATATTTCGGCGCTGCTGTAGAAGTATACGTGGTTACAATTTTGCTTTATAACACATTTCAATTTTTTATACGAATATTCACTGCCTTCGGTCTTAAATATACAGTGTCCATAATGTTGTTTCAAGTTCAACACTCCAGTCTTCACGGTATAAGCGCCACGTATTCGCTATAGTTGGAATCTTATTCTTTTTATGTAGTAATTGAAACAAGTCTCCAGATTTGGTAGGAAGACCGATTAACATTACTACTATTAATTTCAACTCTAGTGAACCAAATGTGCTGAATGAGTTCTTAAACAGTGAACATCTACACGCATCATTTACGTATGAAGTGCAGGGTGGAGATGAAGTCCCAGTAGTCAGAAGTAGTCAGTAATCGGAATGATTACTTGAGTACCTCTGAGCGCATTGTAAATAATTTTTCTTCGTAGTCTCTACAGGAGTGATACGTAAGGTATACTTATATAGATATGGTGTCTGTTCTTTCGGACGTGTCCGAAAGAACTGACACCATATCCATATAAGTATATAGTTCTGGCAACACGGGCCATGACCTTCTTCTTCTGTGCGGATGCACACATATTCCCCGAACTCTTTCGGGACTTGGTAAGATGTCTTCCACGAGTAATGAGTGTGTTGCGGTGGGACACTACGAATGTAGTGTGTGGACATACAAGGTGAGAATGTGGGTCTCGCGGGAGGCGTGTGCGTGATAGTCTCTGCAGTCGCGCTACCTTCTGTGCCCTCGGTGGCTTAGATGGATAGAGCGTCTGCTATGTAAGCAGAAGATCCCGGGTTCGAGTCGCGGTCGGGGCACACGTTTTCACCTGTTTCCGGTGATACATATCAACGCCCGTTAGTAGCTGAAGGTATTAATGTAATTCTAATTTTGATACGTAAGGAGTTTTAGAGTATTTATAAATGCATCACTTAATACGGCTTCCTGGAACTTCGTGAACAGGCTCTCGTGACGTAGTTGGCGTCCATCCAAATGCGCCTGCCACTTGAGCTTTTTCAGGATTTCCGTGAGGTTCGCCTTTGAGTCAAACAAACCCTTGTCAATCCGTGCTGCATGCTGTATACTTTCAATATCCTCCGTTTGTCTTATTTGGCATGGGTCTCACAAAAATCAAATGGTTAAAATGTCTCTGAGCACTATGGGACTTAACATCTGAGGTCATCAGTCCCCTAGACTTACAACTACTTAAACCTGACTAACCGAAGGACAGCACACACACCCATGCCCGAGGCAGGATTCGAACCTGCGCCCTTAGCAGCAGAGCGTTTCCGGACTGAAGCGCCTAGAACCACTTGGCCATAACGGCTGGCTATGGGTGTCACACACTGAGAAAACATTTAGGATGGTTTACACGATTGTCTTGTAAGTAATCTCCGTTATAGTCTGACTACAGTGTCCTATTATCCTTCTAGTCATATGTAGTTTGCCATCTGCTATATATATCCAGAATGAGATTTTCACTCTGCAGCGGAGTGTGCGCTGATATGAAACTTCCTGGCAGATTAAAACTGTGTGCCCGACCGAGACTCGAACTCGGGACCTTTGCCTTTCGCGGGCAAGTGCTCTACCAACTGAGCTAGCGAAGCACGACTCACGCCCGGTACTCACAGCGTGGTAGAGCACTTGCCCGCGAAAGGCATAGGTCCCGAGTTCGTGTCTCGGTCGGGCACACAGTTTTAATGTGCTATATATATGATTGAGCCTACGCAATCATCCAATTTCATATCTTCACAAATTGTTCCATCCAGGTATTTTTATGAATTAAATGATTCCCATTGTGGTTCATTGATACTACAGTCATGTTTTTGGCCATCGGAGCTCAGTTAGAAGCAGGACTCATCACTGAACACATGTCTACTCCAGTCAATGGGGTTCCAAGCCAAAGACGTGTCTGGAGGCACCCCAGACAGCGGTGGGATAACAACCAGACTGTTGCTCTCCTTGTGGCCCCACAACCAGGCGTAATGGGCTCGAGTGACTTTTCTTTTCGTAGCAGAACCCCTTTGCTTGTCATCCGCGTCACCCTTACAAAACAGCAGTACGTCGATGAAATTCTACGCCCCGTTTTATTTCCCTTCATGGCATGCCATCCTGGGCTTACATTTCAGCAAGATAATGACCGCCCATGCATGACGAGAATTTCTAATGCTTGTCTTCGTGCTTGCCAAACCCTACCTTGGCCAACAAGGTCACCGGATCGCTCTCTAATGGAGAACGTTTGGAGCATTATGGGCAGTGCTCTCCAACTAGCTTGGATTTTGACGATCTGACGCACCAATTAAACAGAATTGAGCCCGACATTTCTCAGGAGGACATCGAACAAGCGCGTTACTGATGTTCTCAGTTTGTGAAGCTCTTTCTCTTGAGTAAATCATCTATTTCTTTCTGAATTTTTTATCATTTGTTTGTCTGTACATGTACATCACATCCACAGATTTCCCTCTCGTTCCGATAGTTCCTTACTGATGCGCCCTTTTATTTTTTTTTACCTTAGAGTGGATTATTAGTTGCGGTTTTTCATGCACAGTTGATGCTTCCTATTCTGTCCACAACATGGCACTTCAAATCACTGCCGTGACACCGCTTAGCCAACCTCTCATGCACACATCGCTACTCTGCGTCATATGATTACAAATACGTTTCATTGGGAGTAGTGAAGTTCCGAAACGTACCGTTGTCACTCGAGTCACACACATCGCATTATCGAGTTACACGTCAGTTTCCTGTGTGTTAGATTGTTTTTGTTCTGTTTATTGTATTGTCTTGCATTAAGCCACATATCTCTCTTTCCATAGCGCTGAAATCAGTTGTACCTTGTAATGGTTCTTTATTTACGTGACCATTACGGCACTCCAACCCCAGTTCTCGACACCAGTAATATCGTACTACTTTTCTGCGAAGTAACAGACATATTTTTGTGACAATATTCACATTTGGTTTTATTAATGTATAGGTACTCCGATGTATCGATATATTACAGTGATATGGTTTTTGTGTGTATTCATTTCTGTGAGACTGTCACAATCTTTGACTTACTTGTGACCGTTTTGGCGCGAATGCGCAGAGTACAGTCATTGTTTCACTTTACAGAAGTTAAGTTATTATTTCGCTTTGTAAAAGAACAGTCTAGTCTTGTGTTTGGTTAAAGTGGAAATTAAATATATGAAGATTGATACAAAACTGTTTTCTTGATGATGTGACAATTAAGAAGAAGTATATGTGAATTTACAAGAAGTTTAGTAAAAAGGTGGATCGTGAACACCAAGTCAAAAATTATTTCTTCCATACCATTGTTCTGATCTGGGATTGTTTGATCATTACGAATTTTCTGAAAAACGCATTTGTTAGGTCTTAAAATATTGCTAAAATACAGATCTGGACCTTCTAGCAGTCAAAGTGGAATCACCCTAGAATCAACAAGATGAGCCATAACAACTTCGACGAAATCTACGTGGGAATCCATTCAAGATAAGTGCCAAAATTAATGACATTTTTACAGCGACTTCATTATTTCCATTCTGACGATACCATCCACAGTCAATAACTTTGTTGTTGCCCGATAAAGCGAACATATGCTGCGTGAGCAACATTATTAATCTGATTTCTAACCTACTTTGCAAGTGGTGGTATTGTTAGAACCTGAACGTTAGAATTACAGCATTTACTGTCACGGTGTTAATTGTTTTGCAGCTCACACTTATAGCCTTTCAACTCGACTGAACGGTTAGGAATTAAATCTACATTCGTAGTAAAAAATTTGCTTAAAGAGACGCAGCGAGCCTGTTTTGAAGGTTTGACGACTTCCTGCCCGGATAACACAGACACACAACGGACGTTCATTCCAAGCGACAGCTGTGTCAAGGTGTGAAGAACAAGCGACCTCCCCCTTGGGTAATGCCAGGACGTCCGCTCCTAAAGTTAGTGCTTGTGGTACGCCGGACGTTTTCATTAACAAAAGCGTAGGCGCATAAGACGATGAGCACAGTACACAACTGCTGCTATCTAAAGTCGCTGTCTGTGAGCCACTGTTGACTGCTGTGGGTCTGAAAATGTCCAATACTGACAGTAAGCTCAAAAAGTCATCTTTCTCATTAACCTTCTTGTTTTGCCTTATAGCATTACTCTTTTCAGGCATTCTACTGTACCAGACGAAGAACAGCATAAATTAAATTTGAGCCACACACGGTTCACAATTTCTTATTTACTAACACACATCTACATCAGCAGTAAAAAGATGAAGTACGTACAAAATAGCCACACGGAAAAATATTTAAAAATGCCTTCTGTTATCGAAAAGTAGTGTCAGTTGTAATCCATTTGAAGGTTATTACCCTTAAATGAGGTGACAGTGATGATGAAAGTTAAGAAAAAGAAATTGACCCAATTTATTACACTACCAGAGAATAATTAAAAACACGAGCTGGTGACAAAAGCATCGAAATTTATTTCCTCTACATTCAACAACCGATATTACACTACATGTCTACTTTCGATAGAATTGCAGTTCATTAGTGATAAATACTTGTAGAGTCGTTAATTGTAGTTATGATTTACTAAGTTTAAGCAGCTGGATGGCCAACTACAGAATCGGAATAACTTGGCATGTTATCCCTCGTGATTATATTCTGAAACGTTTAAATAAACCAGCAGTATTAATCACCATCAACCCATTGCACTTTTGGCGTCTTTCATTTGCTTCATCGAGCTTTGCAACAGAAAAGCGCCTAAGTTAAAAACAAGTTCAATTTATATCCCCAACTCAGTGTGTGAATGTTCACACAACAAGGTATTATTATAATTTGGTTTCCCCACAGAAATGTAGACAAATAGTTAAATCAGGTATTATGTAGCCTCAAGGAAACGTTGATCAAATACAGTTTCAGGACGCTAGGGAAAAGAAGTAAGCATTCACATGCATATTAGCTTCGGCTCAGTCATTCAACAAAAACAACCAAGACATACAATCATAAAACTGTAATAAATACCACAAGAATATTGAAATTCCAGCATTTTATACGCACGACAATGTAGTGCTGTGGTGTTTAAATACCCCCATACCCTGATCGGATACATCGCAATGGCTATGTGATTGTAAACCTAACAGTTCGTAAATGATGCAGTCGATTCCGAAATATAACAGGAACGTGGTAAGTAAGCGTGCATCTACTCACAGAAACTGGCAGTCTCCTCTTCATTCAACTTCAAACAATGATACTTGATAATTTAGGCAAATTTAGTGCAAATCACCACTAACAATAAAAAAGAACAAAATAATAGATACAAAGCTATACAGTTGCCAGTTTCCTATAGAAGATTCCACTGCGTACTTAATTAGTTAGCCTAGAAGTTAAAGTTAAAAAGTTTCGGGTTCTTCCCCTCAACGGGCCAGTCGGGTCCGACCGATCGCCGTGTCCCCCTCTGCCAATGGCCTCACTGGACGCGTTGGACGGGCATGTGTTCAGCACATCGCTGTCCGCGTCGTTCTCGGGTTTTTTGACCTTCGAACCGCTGCTTATCGGTCGAGTAGGTCCGCGGCTTCACGAGACTGTCTGTACCCCGTACCAATCTTCCCCCGAAGGATTAATGCCTGCCAGTACCGAGAATCGAATCTGGGTCTTCCATGTGGCTGCCAACCACCTTGACCACTCAGTTACGGAGACGAAACAGCCCAGTAACGATTATCGTAGTACTCGGACATGCGGGCTTACGGTTACGTAAAAGCGAAAATATCTCTGTTCGAATCTGAATTAACTTACATACTTAAATATACTCCGTACCAAATTTTCAAGCAGTTCTGGTACTAAAATTTGTACTGTAATTAACGTGAATCAAATAACACGAGATAAACGTAGGAACAAAGTGAAGGCTATGATGCTTCCATGCAGTTTAGTGGTTCAAATGGCTCTGAGCACTATGCGACTTTACTTCTGAGGTCATCAGTCGCCTAGTCCGAGGCAGGATTCGAACCTGCGTCCGCAGCGGTCACGCGGTTCCATAATGAAGCGCCTAGAACCGCACGGCCACACCGGCCGGCTTCAGTTTAGTGATCTAGTACTATCTAGGAATTAGGAAGTCAGTTTCTTCTTTGCTCCACCTCACTCAGACTGCTACAGCGACCATGCAGGCTTCAGAATCAGTTTTTCTAGGACAATTGACTGCCTCCGTCGCTTAGAATCGAACGATGTGACGCAATGGTAACACCCTGGGCTCATATTTGGGGTGACGGTGTATCAGAGCCGTCCAGAAATCCTGGTGACTTCTGTAAATCGCTGAAGGCGAATTCTACGATGATTTCTTTCAAAGGGGTACTGCAGATTTTATTTCCCTTCGTTCTCCAATCCATGCGTGTGTTCCGTCTCTAATGGCAGCGTTGTCGACGGGACATATACCCTAATCTTTCTTCCTTTACCCAGAGGTAGGTACATCTACATCAACGATTATCCCGGAAAGAGTTGGTTTACGAGGCTTTCTTGAAATAATTGTTATCGTTCACTCTGGGAAGCTGAAATGGTAAATCAGCTGCAGTTGAGTTCAAATGGTTCAAATGGCTCTGAGCACTATGCGACTTAACTTCTGAGGTCATCAGTCGCCTAGAACTTAGAACTAATTAAACCGAACTAACCTAAAGACATCACACACATCCAGGCCCGAGGCAGGATTCGAACCTGCGACCGTAGCGCCTAGAACCCCACGGCCACTCCGGCCGGCTGCAGTTGAGTCCTGCATAACTACAGCAAGGCTGCATCTAACCAAAGTACAAACATTTTTTTTTAAAAAATAGCCTTTCCTAAACAAACGTCACTTATAAATTCTGTACACAAACCAGATAAATGGGTCACAGCAGGAATAAAAATATAATTCCAGAATAAAAGGAACTTATATGAATACTCAAAGCAAACCACAAATCCTGTATTACCAACTACTTTAAACAATACAAACAAATATTTAGACAAGTTATAACAAAATCAAGGAAAACGGAAAGTGACAAAGAAATAAAAAAATCCAGGAATAAGACTAAAGCAACATGGAGTCATATGCAACCATTCTTTTAGTGGAAATATTGATTACATCTTGAAATTGCATCCTGAAATTACTACCGAAGTAGCTGTATTCAAACAGGGTTTGCTCGTGCAAAACATACACTTCACCATGTGCAGTTGTCCTCGGGAAGTCGTTGGTCAATACTATACTCTCTCGAAGTGATTCCTTCGAATCTGCCAACATTTAAAACGTGTAGAATGTTCCGGGTAAAGCAGAAAAGTGACTGCTGTTTTTTCGTGACTTACGAGCTTTATAAACTACTGAAAAGTGGAAAATTTACATACATTAGCATAAGATACAGAGGGCAATAAAGCGAATGATCCTCTGCGATGTACAGCGAACGGAGTTGGAAATACGTATTATGTCTGGAAGTTATGAGTCTGTAACAAATATATTTGACTTACTGAAACGTTGGTTTTCTGTTTAGAGCGTCGAGCTAGCTTAGGAATCATTGTAGACATTTCAGGCCGAAGTTGTTATTTATCATGAGCGCAATTAACTGGATCTCAACGAGGTCTCTAATCGGAATTACGGGAGGCTGGATGGTCCTTCCGAAAAAGTACCAAAATGAAATTTGTGTTTATTAACTTTGGTACAGATTACCCCAGGAAGGGGCACATGTTCATCGTCCTACTTAGGGAAGACAGAAGTACACTGCAGTGCGCTGTGTAGAGGCTGAGGTACGAAAGACGCCCTTCAGCGTTTCGGGCCAGCCGGAGTGACCGAACGGTTCTAGGCGCTATAATCCGGAACCGCGCGACCGCTACGGTCGCAGGTTCGAATCCTGCCTCGAGCATGGATATGTGTGATGTCCTTAGGTTAATTAGGTTTAAGTAGTTCTAAGTTCTAGGGGACTGATGACCTCAGAAGTTAAGTCCCATAGTGCTCAGAGATATTTTTGAGCGTTTGCGAGGCACGGCACTTAAGTACCGCATACTCGTACATCGAAGGCAGCCCGCTACACATCTCTAGGACTTACTCAAACACTATATTTTTCAATTCCGTTAAGGGGAAAGGCGGGACGAATAGGAGCTCGTAGGTTCTTTGCAGCCTATGTTCTAGGTTTTTTTTCCTTTATCCACAATTTTTCAGCATACATTTTTCCGTATTAGTATGCTTATATGTAGTTAAAATAGATTTGTTGAATTTTCTTTACGTTTGTTTTTTGTTCTATATGTTGTGATCACTCTGAGGCAGTGTGTCTTACAGTAATTTATGATATTATTACTAATGTTAAGGTGTTGCTTATGTTAGTCGGAGAAATATTTACCATAAGTTATTTTCTTTACTTTTGTTTTTGGTCTAGATGTTGTGACCACTCTGTGTCAAAGTTTCTTACAGTAATTGCTTATGACAAGGGGAACTTATGCTGATTCGGGTTGTAATTTACAAATAGGACTCGTTTTCTAATTTCTAAAGTTTCTAGTACAGTGTCGTGATGGCGGTGTTTATGCCTAGAGTTCTATTTGTTAGGAAGATACAGTGCAATGTTTATTGTATACAGTATTAGTACTTATAAAGTTACAAACTGTAAAGCTGTACTACTGTTTTCTTAAGACATCATCAGCGTGATAGGCAGGAATGTTTGTGGTGTCATATCGATTGTGGGATGTTAATCAGCAGGTTTTTATTCGTATGAAATTAGGGGTGTGAGGTGAGGTGGTATTGTGGCGTTTTGAGTAAGTTAGTCCATCTCGTCATTGATGCCCACGTATGTGTTGTGGGGTGTAGCAAAAGGAGGTAAATGTTTTTATATTGAGGTTTGATTGTGTGTCTGGGCTTTTGTGTAAGGATGTGTTGCATGCCAGGTCTGTTTTTCAGTATTTATCGATTATATCTGGCACGAAATTTAGTCAATCTGGTTTGTAAAAGGAAGATTTTTGCTGCAGTGTACACTTCTGCTCTGGGAGTGGTCCATTGAAGTCTAAGTATGCTGCGTAGGAATCGTCTTTCAGTGGCGTAGAGTCTTTCGCTAAAGAGTCGAGTCATACCTCGGAGCGGGGCTTATGCGTATTCAGTTACTGGTCCGATGAACGTGCTGTAGATGTCGAGTGCTATGGTAGTGTGAATCCATGAAATCGTCCTAGGACCAGTTGATTAGATTGTCTTTTCCATACTTTGCCTAGTCTATGTATTACGTCAGTCTTCCAGTTCATTTATTTGTCTAAGTGTACTCCTAAGTATTTTGCATTATCTGAGAGGTCGAGTCTAGAGTATAACAAATCATCGTTCAGTTGTTGTGGATTTTGTCTGTGTGTGCTGTGGAGGTTTCCATTTTTGAATAAAATGATCTGGATTTTGTCGAGTTTCGACTTAATCTCCATCATTTTACCCAGTTTTGAAGTCGTTCTAGGTATTCCATGGTCTACCTTTGAATAATGGTTGTCGATGGGGTATTGCACCAGTAGGTAGTGTCATCAACATTCATTCCCAGATTGTTGTTGTTTCCGTTTGTTCTTGGAACATGGGTTGTGTAGAGGGTATAGAGCAGGGGGAGGGGGGAGCAGAGAACATCCCGTTGTATGGTGAATTCGTCAGAGGAGGACTCGTAGACGTGTACACTTCAGTGTCTGTCTTGCAAGAGTGACTGGATAATTTCTATGGCTTTGGAGGAGGTTCTGTTATTGAGAGTTTTATAGTAATCCTTCGTACCAGGTTTTATCGGAGGCGTGTTCTATGTCTAGGAACACTGCTAGAGTGCAATGTTTTACACTTATGATTTTGGTTAGGTCAGCTGTCAGTTGAAGGAGGTGGCCAATGGTCGATCTACACTCCTGGAAATTGAAATAAGAACACCGTGAATTCATTGTCCCAGGAAGGGGAAACTTTATTGACACATTCCTGGGGTCAGATACATCACATGATCACACTGACAGAACCACAGGCACATAGACACAGGCAACAGAGCATGCAAAATGTCAGCACTAGTACAGTGTATATCCACCTTTCGCAGCAATGCAGGCTGCTATTCTCCCATGGAGACGATCGTAGAGATGCTGGATGTAGTCCTGTGGAACGGCTTGCCATGCCATTTCCACCTGGCGCCTCAGTTGGACCAGCGTTCGTGCTGGACGTGCAGACCGGGTGAGACGACGCTTCATCCAGTCCCAAACATGCTCAATGGGGGACAGATCCGGAGATCTTGCTGGCCAGGGTAGTTGACTTACACCTTCTAGAGCACGTTGGGTGGCACGGGATACATGCGGACGTGCATTGTCCTGTTGGAACAGCAAGTTCCCTTGCCGGTCTAGGAATGGTAGAACGATGGGTTCGATGACGGTTAGGATGTACCGTGCACTATTCTGTGTCCCCTCGACGATCACCAGAGGTGTACGGCCAGTGTAGGAGATCGCTCCCCACACCATGATGCCGGGTGTTGGCCCTGTGTGCCTCGGTCGTATGCAGTCCTGATTGTGGCGCTCACCTGCACGGCGCCAAACACGCATACGACCATCATTGGCACCAAGGCAGAAGCGACTCTCATCGCTGAAGACGACACGTCTCCATTCGTCCCTCCATTCACGCCTGTCGCGACACCACTGGAGGCGGGCTGCACGATGTTGGGGCGTGAGCGGAAGACGGCCTAACGGTGTGCGGGACCGTAGCCCAGCTTCATGGAGACGGTTGCGAATGGTCCTCGCCGATACCCCAGGAGCAACAGTGTCCCTAATTTGCTGGGAAGTGGCGGTGCGGTCCCCTACGGCACTGCGTAGGATCCTACGGTCTTGGCGTGCATCCGTGCGTCGCTGCGGTCCGGTCCCAGGTCGACGGGCACGTGCACCTTCCGCCGACCACTAGCGACAACATCGATGTACTGTGGAGACCTCACGCCCCACGTGTTGAGCAATTCGGCGGTACGTCCACCCGGCTTCCCGCATGCCCACTATACGCCCTCGCTCAAAGTCCGTCAACTGCACATACGGTTCACGTCCACGCTGTCGCGGCATGCTACCAGTGTTAAAGACTGCGATGGAGCTCCGTATGCCACGGCAAACTGGCCGACACTGACGGCGGCGGTGCACAAATGCTGCGCAGCTAGCGCCATTCGACGGCCAACAGCGCGGTTCCTGGTGTGTCAGCTGTGCCGTGCGTGTGATCATTGCTTGTACAGCCCTCTCGCAGTGTCCGGAGCAAGTATGGTGGGTCTGACACACCGGTGTCAATGTGTTCTTTTTTCCATTTTCAGGAGTGTATAATCTAACAGGATGTTTCAGATGAGCGCATATTCCGCTGGAGAGTGGTGCTGGAAACAATTCCCCTGGCTGTAGCTAAGTCATTTCTCCCCAGTATTCCTTCTCGCAGCAGTTGCAATCCCACAAAGTATGAAGTAGAACTTCTGTGAAATTTGGAAGGTAAGAGAAGAGGTACTGCTAAATGAGGGGCTGCTAGTGTAGGTAGTGAGTCGCGCTTGGATAGTTCGATGCGATAGAGCACCCGCCTGAGAAAAGCAAAACTCGTTCGGAACACAATTTTAATGTGCCAGAAATTTTCATAAACTTAACTGATGATGAATTCAATTAAAAGGCAAATTCACATGATCATATTGAAACGTCCCCTAAAAAAAATTGTACAAAACTGTGCTTAAACTGACACACAATATTTTTAGCGCAACGCAATCTGCCTTTCAAAAATCCCTACATAAGAATGGCCCTGACTAACATTAACCTATACCTTTCACAAATCACTTACCTCACCAAACATCTTCGTTACCCGAACTACTGCAATACAGCGAGCGCCACTACTGCCAGCTAAATAAAAGATTCAAACTACGGAAGGCACTAACTACTGATAGGCATAGTTAGCAAATGAAAGATTTTTATAGAGAACAAACAATGTATTTACCTTAATAGTCATCAAAAGTCATAATGTATATAGCAGTTCATGACATCCAGTCTTACAAATTACAAAACTCCGCCATCTCTCTCCCCACGTCCACCACTGCTGGCGGCTCACCTCCAACTGCGCAACGCTACGTGCTGTTAGCATCCAGCTGCCCAACACTACAATGGCGAGTATTACAACAGTGCCAACCAGCCACAGACTGCACACAGCACAGCCAGTGATTTTCATACAGAGGTAGTGTTACAAATAAAAAAACCTAAACAGCCTACTTACAATATGATCTAGTGCCCTCTAACGGTCAGTTCAAAGGGACGTTTAATTTGGGGAAACGAATTGTTTAGAGAGCTTATTAGCGACGTATCTCGTCTAGGTGTTGGTGGAGTTTCAGATAACGGAAGTGTTTGCACTGCAATCGCTTTACGGGGGCCTGGACGGGAAATGACTGAAATTCTCGAAAACATTTTTTGTCACCATCTGAAAGACAATTTAATCCCGTTTAAAAAATATGTATTTTTTATCTACTTTTCAGTTGTTGATTTGGTCTTAACGCACTTTGAACAAATTTTTGCAAACCAGCCACGCTCATGCGACAGGCAAGGAATATCACCATAAACACGCAACAGTGAACCAAGCGAAAATATGTGTTCGAGATAAGAGCAGTTACGCTGTCTGGATAGCGTTTGTAGGTGGCGAATGTGGTATCAAAAGAAAGAATCGTTATTACCGGATTGTATCAGGCAGCTACGTCAAGGCTATTTCCGGGCATTATGATGTGCCGATCGTAGCCTACAAAGATCGCACATTTCTTGTGAAAAAAGCATAGAACCCAATACTACATCCGACAAGTCTGATCGAATCCAATCACGAATCATCGAAACAATAAAGCCAATATACAGGGACCTTGCAGATACAAAATTACTTGGCAAATGCGTACATGGCCGTACACAAGACCCTAATGAGAGTTTCAACACGTATAGCAACGAGTACCAAAAACAGTGTTTGTTGGATGGACAGTACTCAAAATGGGTGTGATGGATGTTGTCATCTGTTTCAATGATGGTGAAATCAGCAGGACAAAAGTAATGGACAAATGGTTCAAATGTCTCTGAGCACTATGGGACTTAACATCTGAGGTCATCAGCCTCCTAGAAATTGGAACTACTTAAACTACTAACCTAAGGACATCTCACACATCCATGCCCGAGGCAGCATTCGACTAGACTGAAGCGCCTAGAACCGCTCGGCCACACCGGCCGGCAGTAATGGGCAAATTGGACATACAGCCAGGAAATAATATGATAGCTGCTCTGGCTGCCATAGATCGTCAGCGACTAGTTGAAGCTGAAAGGACTGTGGAAGCCACTACTAAAGAGTCCAGAGTAAGGAAAAGGCTCCTGAAGAAGGCTGCAGAGGATAAAGAAGCAGCTGGCCAGCAAGATTATGCTGCTGGAATGTTCTGAAAGAGGCATACCGTGAGTCAAAAACACTGTGAACATTCTTTTCTCATTTTCTCGAAACTACATTTTCAGAACATTAGGTACACATAACTTCACAATTGTTTTATCCATGTTAACCAAATTTCTCTCAAGTGAAGAATGGGATAGTATCTTTGAATTATACATAATACATCTCAGAAATGATCTATGTTTGTCACTCTGTATATAATTTTAGCGGTATCTGTTAGACAAAATAGTAATGTGGTATAATAAGGGTTTTTCTATTTCCTCAGATATACCCCAAAAACGAGAGGCATAATCTGTTCCTATGAATGTTGACAGAAGCCTGCCACAGTTTGAATGATATTAGACTGATGATGGAGCAGAAAATGTTATCAGAATGGGAACGTGTATTATAAAAACATCTATTAGGCAAAATACAGTAATTCTTGAACTATAACAGATATTTCAATAAATTTCCTTTTACAGCTGGAGTTAATGTCGTTCATTGTTAGTAAAACACAACTTCCTCCGCGTTGTAGATCAAGAGTAATGTGCACCGAGAGCGAGGTATAAAAATGCAGCCCGTTCACATCCAGGTCCACTTAAAAGAGATCGTAGCGCCTCCCCTAAAACGTGGCTGCAAGCACGGTGTCTACCCAGCCCTCTGACAGGAAGTGCTTAGTCGTGTTGCGCTGCCGATTTGACACTGGCTGGCTATTTCCGGCGTCCCCCGGCTCTTCTGGGAGCGGTGCAGTACCCGGCCACCGAAGCGGAAACGCTGCACAAAGCAGCGCGATAGCTGGGCCCTGGCACACGGTTTCACGGTCTGAAAAGCCGCAACCGCATTGCCCGCATTGCGATCGCACTACCAACGTTGCACCCCGACTGTCAGGTAGGAATAAATTATGAAAGGAACCTTTACTGCGGGATAGGGTTTAGCCTGTGAGATATCCTCTGGGGCCTTGCCACTGCGTAGTCTGTCTCCGATGGTTACCGAAACACGCAACAGTGAATCACGCGAAAATACAATCGCACCAAAAGGTATTGGCACAGTTACATTTTAGTGGTTGTAGGTTAAACTAAACATATATTACAGAACAGAACCCAGACACGTGCCACCTTACATTACATAGGTTACAAATACGTCCAAATCACCTGTCCGTAAAGTAACATACAATGTTACGAAAATAAACATCGCTCTTCTGCATCCAAAAAAGTATTGGCACACGCGTATGAATCGGACAGTGTGTTCGTTTTCTTCATTGATGTTCACCTTCTAATAGCTTGGGTGCCTCCCTTTAGCATCTATAACAGCACGTAAACGCCTAGGAATGCTTTGTATTAAATTCCGGGTGATATCAAGGGTAATTTTTGACCATTCCTCCAGGAGCACTTTCTCCAGGTCGGTTTTACCGGACGGACGCCTTTTTCTGACTTGTGTGTCAAGATGAGCCCACAGGTTGTCAATGGGGTTCAAATCAGGGCTCTGAGGTGATGTTAGAACCCTTCTGGGGGCATTGTACAGTAACCACTCCCGGGTTTTCATGACGGTATGTTTTGGGTCGTTGTCTTGCTAGAAGGCCCAATGTCTGTGCACTAGCGTGTAAATTACCTCGCAACACGTCGATGTATCTCATATGATCCATTGTACCGTGGATTACAGCTAGATTTCCAACGCCCGAGGCCGCCGTACAGCCCCACCGTGTTTGACTGTGGGATGCATGTTCAAATGGCTCTGAGCACTATGGGACTTAACATCTGAGATCATCAGTCCCTTAGAACTTAAAACTACTTAAACCTAACTAACCTAAGGACATCACACACATCCATGCCCGAGGCAGGATTCGAACCTGCGATCGTAGCGATCGCGCGGTTCCAGACTGTAGCGCCTAGAACCGCTCGGCCACTCCGGCCGGCTGGGATGCATGTGTTCGATGTCGAGGTGCGTATTCGGTTTACGCCAAAGTTTCTTTCTTGCATCAAATCCGAACACATTGAACTTCGATTCGTTGCTAAATATCACAGTGTTCCAAAACTCCATCGGCTTGCTGGTGTAGTCCTTGCCAAACTGCATCCGTATCTGACGGTTAATTTCCTATATGTGTGGCTTTTTCCTGGCAGAACGTCTATGCATGTTAGCCTCATTCAACACTTTTCTTATAGTTTGAACACTAACCGTCTTGTCGGACGTTGTCTGAACAACCTCAGCAATAGTTGCTGCGCTAATAGCAGGTTCCTTCCGAGCTAGTGTGATGATACGGCGACGCTCTCGGGTTGTAAGCACTTTTGGACGTTCAGGACGACACTTATTCACTGTTGTTCGAGTCTCTTTATATTTATGAATGGTGGCTCGTACCGTGGTGTAGCTAACAGACACCTCTGCTCCGATTTGTCGATAGCTTCTCCCTTGTGAATGGAGCAATACCACTGTCTCACGCTACGCCACTGAATGTTCCTTCTTCTTCGGCCCCATGCTGACCACTATCGCGCAATACAACAATATACTAGCGACTGGGCCGTAAACAACACGCAGTATCTATTGCGTCAGCAGGTGGCGTTCCGGTACCTGAAAACCCAGAAATATATCGAGAAGCCACGCTCTGTGTCAATACTTTTTGTGTGCAGAGGAGATACATGTTTGAACTTAACAGTGCATTTCTTTGTTAATAGTAGGCACTGTGGGCAGAATTGTAATGTCTGGTATGAGAGGTAGTACGTACATGTGCTGTGTACCGGAAGGTGCGGCTTTTGTAACCAGCAACTATAAATACGCATGTGTGCCAATACTTTTTGGTGGGACTGTTCGTGTTCGAGATAATAGCAGTTACGCTGTCTGGTTAGTGTTTGCCGTTTGCGAATGTGACATCAAAAGAAAGAATGGTAATTACCGGGTTGTATCAGGCAGCTACGTCATGGCTATTTCCGGGCATTATCATGTGCGGATCATAGCTTACGAAGATCGTACATTTCTGGTGAAAAAGCATAGAACCCAATACTACATCCGACAACTCTGCTCGAATCCAATCACGAATAGAACCTTGCTTCCGCTATGCAGGGATTTGGCAATAATATGAAAACACTACAAGAAATGCATGCTTGAACATAAATTTAGATTCTAGTCAAGCTATCAGGTATTTGACCACAAACGGTAGCCGAGGACATCTACATGGATACTCTGCAAATCACATTTAAGTGCCTGGCAGACGGTTCATCGAACCACCTTCACAATTCTCCATTATTCCAATCTCGTATAGCACGCGGAAAGAATGAACACCTATATCTTTCTGTACGAGATCTGATTTCCCTTATTTTATCTTGGTGATCGTTCCTCCCTATATAGGTCGGTGTCAACAAAATATTTTTGCATTCGGAGGAGAAAGTTGGTGATTGGAATTTCGTGAGATTCCGTCGCAACGAATAACCCTTTTCTTTTAATGATGTCCATCCGAAATCCTGCATCATTTCTGTGACACTCTCTTCCATATTCCGCGATAATACAAAACGTGCTGCCTTTCTTTGAACTTTTTCGATGTACTCCGTCAGTCCTATCTGGTAAGGATCCAACACCGTGCAGCAGTATTCTGAAAGAGGACGGACGAGCGTAGTGTTGGCAGTCTCCTTAGTTGATCTGTTATATTTTCTAAGTGTCCTGCCAATAAAATGCAGTCTTTGGTTAGCCTTCCCAACAACATTTTGTATGTGTTCCTTAAAATTGAAATTGTTCGTAATTGTAATACCTAGGTATTTAGTTGAATTTACGGCTTTTAGATTAGACTGATTTATCGTGTAACCGAAGTTTAACGAGTTCCTTTTAGCACTCATGTGGATGACCTCACACTTTTCGTTATTGCCGGTCGTTGTGGCCGAGTGGTTCTAGGCGCTACAGTCTGGAACCGAGCGACCGCTACGGTAGCAGGTACGAATCCTGCCTCGGGCATGGATGTGTGTGATGTCCTTAGGTTAGTTAGGTTTAAGTAGTTATAAGTTCTAGGGGACTGATTACCTCAGATGTTAAGTCCCATAGTGCTCAGAGCCTCAGAGCCATTTTCGTTATTTATGCTCAACCGCCACTTTTCGCACCATTCAGATATCTTTTCTAAATCGTTTTGATCTTCTGATGACTTTATTAGTTGATAAACGACAGCGTCATCTGCAAACAACCGAAGACGGCTTATCAGATTGTCTCCAAAATCGTTTATATAGATAAGTAACAGCAAGGGGCCTATAACACTACTCTGGGGAACGCCAGAAATCACTTCTGTTTTACTCAAAGACTTTCCGTCAGTTACTACGAACTGTGACCTTTCTGACAGCAAATCACAAATCCGGTCAATAACTGAGACGCTATTTCATAAGCACGCAATTTCACTACGAGCCGCTTGTATGGTACAGTGTCAAAAGCCTTCCGGAAATGCAAGTGTAAGCCGTGGTCAGAACAGTGTTGTGTGTAGTTGTGAGTGCATTATGTCGGTGCTCAGTGAATCCTGACGTGAGCAAATTATTATTGCGTGTGTGGTGGGTGCTTCCATAATCAAGTTAGCCGAAGTGTTTAGTGTTTCAAGAGGCATCGCATCGAAGATTTATACCGCATACAGGGAAAGCAGAGAAAACTTCATCCACATTAATCAAGTTAGCCGAAGTGTTTAGTGTTTCAAGAGGCATCGCATCGAAGATTTATACCGCATACAGGGAAAGCAGAGAAAACTTCATCCACTAAGTCACAGTGTGGACGAAAGTGTGTGTTGAGAGGTCGCGACAGACGGTCATTATGTGACGAAGCATAAGACGACGACAGCTGCAAAAGTCCCTGCCAAACTGAATTCCGCACTCGCGAACCCTATCAGCATGGCGAGCTGGAATTCCAAAGCCACACATCAGCGACACAAATGGCCGTAACAGAAAAACGTGGAGTCGAAGTCATAAAACTGGGACTATGGAGCAACGGAAGGAATTCATTCGGTCAGATGAGTTTTGTTGCAGACTGTTTCCAACTTCTGGCCGAGTATATGCCCCAAAAGTGAAACATGGCAGGGGTTCGGTGATGATTCGAGCAGTCATGTCGTCGTATTCCATGGGCCCTATGAGTACTCTGCAAGCTCGTGTTACTGCCAAGTATTATGTGACTACTTTGGCAAGTCAGGTTCATCCCACGTTACAATGTTTGTTCCCCAATGCTGATGCAGTGTTTGAAGACGGCAGAGCCCCTGTGCACACACCTCACTTTGTGCACAACTGATTTTGTGAGTGTGAGATAGAACTGAGACATCTCCCCAGGCAACTTGTCACCAGATGTCAATAATACTGAGCCCTTTCGGTCTACTTTGGAGAGAAGAATGATTGTTCGCAATACTCCACCATTATCGTTAACTGAAGTTGCCACTGTTTTGCAAGAATATTCATATAAGATGATCTGTATATATACATTTAGAGATGACTGGAAGCTGCTTTGAATGCCAGCAGTTTTTCTACACCGTATTATGCTTGGTAATGTGTTGTGTTTTTGGTGTTTAGATATTTTTGTCCATCCCCTGCATTTTGCAATAGTGACAGTCTACGTAAGGCTACAAAAAGACCATGTGTATCTAAACACGACTACAGGGCACAAGTGCATCATTCAGTATTCCAGCAAAATAGTGGTAACGAATGGTAACGTCGATGGAGGTTGATAGCAATCACGTGCCTTTCTCTCCAAAGTAGACCACAAAGGCTCCATAGTATTGAGATCGGGTCACTGTGGTGGCCGGGGAGGATGCGAAAATTCATCCTCGTGCACACAAAACTAGTCTTGGACGATGGGAGCTGTGTGAATAGCGGTCCTGTCATCTTGGAACTCACTGTCACCATTGGCGAGCAAACATTGTACTACTGGATGAACCTGATCAGCCAAAATTGTCACATAATCCATGGGAGTAAATCGAATTTTCAGAGTATCCATAGAGCCCGTGGAATACGACGATATGGCTGGCCAAACCATCACCTAAACCCCGCCATGTTTTACTCTTAGGACATGAACTCGGCCAAAAGGCCCGCATATCGTGGTCGTGCGGTAGTGTTCTCGCTTCCCACGCCCGGGTTCCCGGGTTCGATTCCCGGCGGGGTCAGGGATTTTCTCTGCCCCGTGTTGGCTGGGTGTTGTGTGATGTCCTGAGGTTAATTAGGTTTAAGTAGTTCTAAGTTCTTGGGGACTGATGACCATAGATGTTAAGTCCCATAGTGCTCAGAGCCATTTGAACCATTTTTTTCGGCCAAAAGTTGGAAATAATCTGCAAAAAAACCTCAACCGGTCAAATGACTTTTTTCTAATGCTCCACAGTCCTCTTCAATGACTGTCACGATCACCCAATGCATATTTTCGTCATCGTTGTGACTTTGCGGATAATTTTTAACCGATTTCCCTGTACACGGTATAAATATTCGATTGGTGCCTCTTGAAACACTAACACTTCGGCTGCCTTGGTTACGGAAACACCAACATACGAGCACCAACAATCTTCCCACGTACGAATTCACTTAACTCTGGCGCAGTGCACTCACTAACACAACACTGTACTGACCACTGCTGACACTTGCAACGTATTCAGAACATTACACAGTTGCCGTTCATGGTGAAATAGAACAGCGTAAGTTGCAGGCTTGGCTAACATCTGCATTTATATTGAAGCATCTATTTGTATCCAACCCCTGTAACTTTATGGTACAGGTTTTTTTTCCCTTTTCTACAGCAGTATTTGTTAAGAAGGAAGATTAATGTTCAACGTCCCACAGACAAGGAAGTCAGAGACAGAGCAAAAGCTCGAATTAGGGAAGGGTGGTGAAGGAAAGCGGCCCGGCCTTTTCAAATAAACCATCCCGGGATTTGCCTTAAGTAGTTCAGGGAAAGCACAGGAAACCTAAATCAGGATGGGCAGATGCGGATTTGAACCGTCGTCCTCACAGATGTGAGTCCGTTGTTGACCACTGTGCTACCTCGCTCGGTTGGTACTTTGGCCTCTTATTCTCAATAGGTTCACTGTTTTCAAATTCTATGTTGAGTTCTTTTCCGGCGAGTCTATTATATAACTATAGACAGGAAATCTCGATTTTGGTGGCATTTCGTTGAATTCTTCATTTGCGAAAGTAGTTTCCCGCTACATCTAGGTCCTCCATTTCAATTTCTTCTGACTGTTCAGTTGAGCTACATCTTTTTGTAAGTACGCAGATGTCGACGAAATCAAACTTCCTTGATTTTGTTTTTGATAGTGAACAAACTGAAGAGAACAGCCGCAAGAACTGATCCCTGTGGTAGACCATTTTTTAATTCCCTTGGAAAGTTGGTGCCGCATCCCACTACTACCTAGAGCATAGTCAATTAGTCGAGTACTTGGTTTACAATGAATTATGCGAAGAAGCTTTCGAATCATGCCTTCTCTCTACATTATATCCTAAGCCGATGATAGGTCAATGGATATAGCTGCCGTCTTAGGTTTTCTTTAAAATCCTGCCTCGATGTAGGTGGTTAGTGACAGAACTTGATCAATGCAGCTTCGTTTTTGCTGGATGCCTGCTTGTTAGATCGGGATTGTTTCAAGTAATCTTGTACTGATTCTATTACTGATAAACGGTTCTACTAGCTGTAAGTTCCCATATAGTAGGGCTACTGCTCTGAAGCTCTTAATGCTATCAACTGGTTTTCCAGGTTTCAGTAATGCAATTATCTTCGAACGTTTTAATTCTTGTGATATATTACTGGTTTACTTAATATCTGTGAAGAAATGAACCATCCATACATTTTGTACATTTATTAGGAACTCAGGGTAGATATTTTCGAACCCTGTAGCTCTTTCTGGCTTGACATGTTTAAGAGCTATTGATATTTCGTAGCAAGTGAAGGGACGATATTTTTCGGTTTCTGTGGCTTCGGCTTCTAGAATTCTGAATTCTCGTTTAACTTTGACTGTCTGTGCTTTGTGTAGCAACTGCATTTGGATTCACAGTTACCTTATACCTGAGCCCCGCTTCCTATTTTCCTTAATAATGTCCATACTTGTCTACTCGACGTCTGAAACTCAGGCTTTCTACTATTTCTATCCTCTTCTTCCGTCTCATCGCATCTAGGCTGTGGGGTAGTTCGTCTATTATTTCTTTATCACCATTTTCGAAGATGTTTTTGTACAGCTCCCCACTGTTTTGGGACCAGTCATAGATATACTCCTTTCGGTAGTCTGGTGGTACACACTTTTTGGCGGTTCAAATTATGGCGCAGACAGATCTTTTGCAGTTTCTGCTGGTAGTGGGTATACAGCCCAAGCATTTGTCTAGTTCTGTAGAGAAATTGGTCCAATTAGCCTTTTTTAAAATTCCACATTGGGCGAGAGATAGATGAGATAAGACGGGTTTGTGTTCCTATCTCTGTTATTAATGGTCGGTGCTAGAGAAAGTCATGGAGCACGCTTTTGTGAGACTGGTTTTTATTCTCGTTTCAGAAACATACATAGGTGCACAGTTAACATGTCATACAGTCTTTGATCAAAGTTTGACACTTCCAGTCCATCTTCTGTCGCTTGATGTAGGTCTTCTGTTACACAGGAGGCTGGACAAAGTCGATACTGAAGAATGTGCTGCACAGTCTGGCTTTCTCCACAATCACACTTAATATTGTTTTTCGTACTGTAGCCTCATCTTGCCGGATTAAACCTTGATCTTCCCTCTCCTGATCTCTGCTTGTTCAAAGATTTCCAGTCACTCATCCCTCATCATGCCCTGGAGGCAGAGTTTCAGAAACTCTTTCCCAACCAGAGGAAAGGGAAGTCTTATCCCTCCAAAGTTTCATCCTGGCATTTTCAGCAGTGGTGGTAAGTGTCTTTAATGTTCTAAGGAAACTCTTCCTTGACTTCAAACGCTGCGAATGCGGTTTATGTCCATACAGGGGACGGGTTTGTTCTTGTGAGACTGGTAGGGACTGGCCACTGTTGTCAGCCGAAACAAACCATATATCAATGTTGTATTTCTGTCTCCAAGCTGCTGACTGAAGCATCGAACACAAGCGTAAGTGATCATCTCCAGTCCACACTGGTAGTTTGTTCCCATTATTGCTGCAATCTCTCTATTTCTATCGTTCGTGGTGACTGTCATAATCACTCTCGTATATAGCAGGATGAGAATGTGTGTGGATAACATGGTCTGACCAAGGTATAGCTGGCAGTTTGTAAGTGTTGCTGACGATAATCTAATTTTTACGATGATATTACTAATTATCGGCAGATATGAAAACAAGAGAGGCATTTTCTGTATCTCGAATAACGTGTTTTTTAATGCCATTTAATCGACATAGCAGCTGGTAGGGCGATCATACAGTGTAAGTTTTCACGGCTGGTACTGATATCACTTAGAACTTCCGGGCTATTAGGCCGTGGTCAATGTATAAAATTTTCTCCAAAATTTCCTCTCCGACTGCGGGAGACATCTTCAGAGGTAAAATGGCGAACTGGGAATTCATCATTTTACCTCTGAAGATGTCTCCCGCAGTCGGAGAGGAAATTTTGGAGAAAAATGTATACATCAACCACGGCCTAATAGCTAGGAATACGTGATGTGAAGTTGATGGGCCGCATTTTTCTCCTTTTCTGTAGTTCGTCTTCCGTTTCATAATGAGTTTCCTATGTGGCAACTAGGTCGATATTGTTATTTTTAGTCCTTAACCACCTGACACCTGTCTCAGAGACTCTCATTGTTTTGTTTTTAAATTTTTCTGTTATTACGCACGTGACACAATTGTGAATCAACGTACTTTTTCCCTTCCCTCGCCAGTTCGTGCCGTGTGCTCGGCAGCTCCAGATGCGTTCGCACTCGATAATACTTTTTCTTGCATGCGATCCGTGTGACCGACGTCAGGACGTTACATAACTTTTTTTTAGGATAACAATGTCTCAGATGGATAAAATGGAGTAGTCTATAGTCCAATGGTTAGCTGAAGTTGACACAGATTCTGAAGACTTATTATCTATGCCAGAACTTCCGAATGAAGACTGCAGTGACGTAGAAGATGTTCCAGTGGATCACGTCATTGAAGACGAACGTCAGGACGACTCAGAAGGCGAAAGTGATGGGCCTGAAGCTCAATCCATAGAGCAAGATTACAACACTGAGACTTGATGGAGGATTCATCTTCCGACGACGATGTTCCACTGGCAAGATTCCGCAACTACTTTGGTAAGAACCGATTTAGTTGGTCCTCTCGTCCTCCGGTCTCGAGAGCAAGGGCTATGCATCATAAAATCATACGGCACCCACCTGGACTCAAACGCAATTTTCAGAGTTTCTGCCTGAAAACACTAAGACTCTGGATTTGTGAGTTTATTTTTCTCTGAAAGTATGTTGCGAGAAATAGTAAAACACATTAATGAAAAAAATCAGAAAAATTTGGGATAATTACCAAAGGGAAATAATTGTTCATGATGTACATGTAATTGAATTGAAAGCCTTCATTGGTATGCTGTACTATACTGCCGTTTTTAAAAGAAACCATGCACACTACACATGCTGGTACAGCAAAGATGGCATAGGCAGAGAAATATATCGCTGCATTATGAGCAAGAACAAGTTTGAAGTACTGCTCAAATGTCTTCGGTTTGAGGATGCAAATACTGGAGTTGAAAGCCGCAGGACTAATTTAGCTGCGGCAATATCGCAACTTTTTGAAATGTTTATTCAGAACTGTAAAGACGTCTGTTCCATCGGCAGCTATGCTTGCATTGATGAAATGCTAGTAGCTTTCCGCGGAAAGCTCAAATTCAAAATGTACATCCCGAAAAAAAAACCACACGGATATGGTTTGGAAATCATGTGCATTTCTGATTCTAAAACTGGATATCTGTTGGACGCTTACTTGTCCTTAGGGAAAGATCGTCATGGCAAAGGTCTCCCAGCTGAGTAACAAAGACTGAACAAACCTACCCAGGCTGTTTTGCGACTAATGACATCGATAGAAGGAACGCACAGAAGCGTGACCGCTGATAATTGGTTCACATCAGTGGAGCTACTAAATGTGCTGATAAAAAAACTGACACGAGTGGATACCATGAAGAAAAACAAGCGCGAAATCCCGCATCAGTTTCTTTTCATGCGTGAGCGAGAAGTCTGATAGGCGATTTTTCGCTTTACATCTCACCAAAGAGAAATAAATCTGTGCTTGTCTTGTCAAGCATGCATCATACGCCAACCATTGATTCAAATACAGAGAAAATGATCATATTTTACAATAGCACAAAGAGCGGTGTTGATATGCTATATCAGAAATGTGCTATGTTCTCCACGTCTAGACGAACTCAACGACGTCCTATGGTAAATTTTATGTAATCCTTGACAACAAACGCGTACACTGTTAGTAACATGAACCAAGCACAGTCAAAGGTACGGCGACTGACTTCCATAAGAAAGTTGGCAAAAGACCTTATAAAGCCTCACATGAAACGCCGCGTGCATAGTTTTGGCTTGCAAAGAGAACTTCAGTACACCACGCGTCGAATTCTAAAAAGGATCAAATATCCAGAACGTCGTTAACTGAAACTTTTGAAAAACTTGAAAAAAGGAAAACATACCCGATTTGTGACTCCAAAAAGAAACGCATGTTCTGCATGTAAGAATCCTATTTGCGTAGAATGCAGTCAAAAACTGTTCGTTGAATGTCGTCGCGATTTGTGAGTGTTTGTCTCTTGTAATTTTGAAAGACTTGTGTTGATATGTACCATTAATTACTTGCATATTATAGATAATATACAGAACTGCTAATTAATATGTATGAATATTGATAGTATAAGGATTTGTACCGCCTGGTCTCAAATCTTTTTAAGTTTCTACAAGATTGCATAAAATGAGTAAACGTTTTTATGTATACAACTATACTTTTTCACACATTGAAGTTGTATTACGATTAAAATGTCATGAAAACAAAGACTTGACTTTAATTTATTGCAATATTTTAACGTACTTTAATATAAATTTTAAAATACGCAAGTGGTCTCTATGACCGACGCGGCCTCTATGACCGACGTCAGGTGGTTATGCCTCTGGAAAAATGGTTCAAATGGCTCTGAGCACTATGGGACTTAACATATATGGTCATCAGTCCCCTAGAACTTAGAAGTACTTAAACCTAACTAACCTAAGGACAGCACGCAACACCCAGCCATCTGCAGTGTATTGTGCTATCCTCAGGAAATCGAAGAAACGACTTCAGCTTGTTCTCCGCTACAAAAATGCAAACGAACTTCTCCTTCTCTATGACAACGCAAGACCCCATACAAATCTGCGCACCGGAGAGGAGCTCTCAACACCTCATTCGACTGTTCTTCCTCATAAACCCTAAAGCCTGGATCTCGCATCTTACGACTTTCATTTGTTTGGCCCAATGAAGGAGGTACTCCGCTGGAAGCAGCACGTGGACGATGGGAAGGTTATTGATGCCCAAGCCGTTGGCTGTGACGTCAACCGGTGTAGTGGTACCATGCGGCCATACGGGCCCTCCCTGTAAGGTGGTGTAATGACTGCGCACTGAACGGAGACTATGTTCAAAAATAGGGTTTTGTAGCCGAAAGATTGGGGAATAATATGACCTACTGGAATCCTGAATAAAACCAACCTGCTCTCAGAAAAAAAATGTGTTCCATTACTTATTGAACTCCCGCGTATGTTGGTGGCAGTAGAATAGTCTCATAGACGCCCTCGAATACTGGTTGTCTAAATTTACCAGTCAGGTATTCGCAAGAACTGCGTCGATTTCTTTCTAAGATTCCCATTTAATTTTTGCTAGCATCTCTGTTTCACTTACACATTGGCTGTGCAGACCTATTACGATAGCAGTGCGTCTTTGAAATAGTTGGATGCCTGCTGTCATCCCTGGCCCGAATTGCTTGGACGATACACTAAAACTGGTCGCACTGTGTAATTTGTATTATAGCTGCGATGCAGTTTCCTAGAACGCTTCTAACAAATATTACATCCTTCATTTCTCTTCTCTCAGATAGAGTTTATGTGTACGTCCAACTACTGCTAAATATGAGGTTGGGGCATAAGTTTGTAGCGTTTTTGTTTTCCATGTTGGTATTTCTGTTGTTATGGGTTTATTTACTGATGGCCGTTTTTATTTGTATGTCACTGTTGCTGTTTGAGTTTACACACTGTCATTTTTTCATTTGGACATAGTGACTGGAGCTTTAGAAGTTCTAAAACGTAGTGCCAAGTCGAGAAATCGGAACATTTCCAACATATTCTTCTGCTTGAGTTCAGTAGACAGGTTATAGCAGTGGACGTAGCCAGAATCGCATGCGGCGTGTGTGCGGATACTGACACTGGCCAGAGTACGGCAAGAAAATGTTTTTTTAGTTTCAAGGAGGATCGTTTTGATATTATTGACTCTTCATGTTCAGAAAGATCTTCGGGGTTTGATGAAGATCATTTAAACGCATTAACCCACAATGATCCACGTGAATGTACTCGAGAACTGGCAAATGTAATGAACTGTGGTATCCCACAATAGTGTGACATTTGCATGAAGTGAGGAAGGTTGAAAATCTGGTGTACGAGTCCTGCACGCTCTAAGCCAGAATCACGAAATAAGTGAGTAGACATATGTGCATCTCTGCTTACTCGTCATCAAATGGCTCGCGAAGAACACCGACCATTCCTACCCTGAATCGTTGCTGGCGACAGCAAGTGGGGTCTTCTTGCAAAATATAAGGAAAAGAAAGGAATTCTTGAGCCCAAAAAAAGCACTAACTCCCCGTACAAAGACCTGAACGAATCCAGAAAAGATAATGTTATGCATCTGGTGGAACAGCGACGGTGTGGTGTACTACGGTCTGCTTCCCCGATGTGTAATCATCACTGCTGATATTTATCGTCAACAACAGAGACGTCTTGCAGACGTAGTCCAGGAACAATGAACAGGAAGACTGTGTAAAGTGATACCGCTCCACGATAATGGCCGCCCGCATTCTGCAAGACTGACAAAAAACACTCTACAGGAGATGTGTTGGGATGTCATTCCCGCACCAACCTTATTTACCTGATATTGCGCCCCCTTTTCCGCTCTCTATCGAACAACCTTCAAGGAACTTCCTTTCAGGATGAAAATGCTCCCCGAAAATGGTTCTACGAGTTTTCGTTCCAAAACCACGTGATTTCTGCAGTCGCGTAATCGAAAAATTACCACAGCGTTGGCAGACTGTTGTTAATAGTGAAGGACAATATACACTATGTGATTAAAAGTGTCCAGACAGCCCCAAAAACATACGTTTTTCATATTAGGTGCAGTGTGCTGCCACCTACTGCCAGGTACTCCATATCAGCGACCTCAGTAGTCATTAGATATCGTGAGAGAGCAGAATGGGGCGCTCCGAAGAACTCGCGGACATCGAATGTGGTCAGGTGGTTGGGTGTCACTTGTGTCATACGTCTGTACGCGAGATTTCCACACTCCTAAACATCCCTAGGTCCACTGTTTCCGATGTGATAGTGAAGTGGAAACGTAAAGAGACACGTACAACACAAAAGCGTACAGGCTGACCTCGTCTGTTGACTGACAGAGACCGCCGGCAGTTGAAGAGGGTCGTAATGTGTAATAGGCAGACATATTTCCAGGCCATCACACAGAAATTGCAAGCCGCGCGGGATTAGCCGAGCGGTCTTAGGCGCTGCAGTCATGGACTGTGCGGCTGGTCCCGGCGGAGGTTCGAGTCCTCCCTTGGGCATGGGTGTGTGTGTTTGTCCTTAGGATAATTTAGGTTAAGTAGAGCTTAAGCTTAGGGACTGATGACCTTATCATTTAGGTCTCATAAGATTTCACACACATTTGAACATTTTGAAGAAATTCCAAACTGCATCAGGATCCACTGCAAGTACTATGACAGTTAGGCGGGATGGATTTCACGGTCCAGCCGCTTCTCATAAGCCACACATCACGCCAGTAAACGCCAAACGACGCCTCGCTTGGTGTAAGAAGCGTAAACATTGGACGACTGAGCAGTGGCAAAACGTTGTGTGGAGTGACGAATCACGGCACACAATGTGGGGAGCCAATGACGGGGTGTGGGTGTGGCGAACGGACGGCAAACGTCATCTGGCAGCGTGTGTAGTGCCAACAGTAAAATTCGGAGGCGGTGATGTTATGGTGTGGTCGTGTTTTCATGCAGGGGGCTTGCTTCCCTTGTTGCTTTGCGTGGTACTCTCACAGCACATGCCTGCATTGATGTTTTAAGCACCTTCTTGCTTCCCACTGTTGAAGAGCCATTCGGGGATTGCGACTGCATCTTTCAACACGATCGAGCGCCTGTTCATAATGCACGGCCTGTGGCGGAGTGGTTACACGACAATAACACCCCTGTAATGGACTGGCCTGTACAGAGTCCTGACCTCAATCCTATAGAACACCTTTGGGATGTTTTGGAATGCCGAGTTCGTGCCAGGACTCACCGACCGACATCGGCACCTCTCCTCAGAGCAGCACTCCGTGAGGGCTGCCATTCCCCAAGAAACCTTCCAGCACCTGATTGAATGTATGCCTGAGAGAGTGGAAGCTGTCATCAAGGCTAAGAGTGGGCCAACAGCATACTGAATTCCAGCATTACCGATGGAGGGCGTCACGAACTTGTAAGTCATTTTCAGCCAGGTGTCTAGATACTTTCGATCACATACTGTATTATTGATGAATGAAGGCTCCGTTATGTGTATCTGTTGTGTTGATTATACTTATGGAAAACGCTGTGAGCGTATGCCCCAACCCAATACTTAGGCCCTGTATGATGTGACGTGCTTACGATGTTCACCAGAAATCTTGTAATCTATTGTTTCCGGGCTGTTATCTTTGTTTTGTGTTAAAGACAAAGAAACTATGGATTGAGGGTAGGTTAGCTGATGCAGGAATCCTGCATCGCCGGTCTAGCCAAGGTTCTGGTGGACGTGGTTTGCCACTCCCCTCCTCCGACCTGTTATGAAGTGCCAGGTGTGTATCTGTGGTGAGCGGATGACCGTGTTGAGTGCTTCCTCAGTGTAGTGTCGGGTTTGTGTTGTTATGGCTGAAGAGAAAGGAGAGGCTGAAAGAGCCGGTGCCAGCTCATTGCCTTCTTCTATCGATTAGCACTAAGGGGGCCACTGAGCTTAACGTTCCCATCCGACGGACAGATCACCATAAATAGTGCCACATGCTCTCAATTCATGAGACACTGCGGAGAAGGGTGGCATTAAACCAACAACATTGGCACAAAAGACCGATGAACAAGAATTTTACGCCATCACCTCTCTTCCCTTTGCCGGCCAAATACTGGCAGTGAAGATTTTCCATCAGAGGGATTCGAATCGCTTTACCCACAAGTCGAGCGTCTCCACACAGGCTTGCGCTAGCGAGCTCGGCTACAAAGCGAGTTGTTATACAGTGCTGGAAAAAAACGCCCTCAAGGCCAAGGTCATTTTACTGACAAGTGATGTGATAAGTATCTCAATACTGTAGGAGCAAATGATAAAAATTCAGACCAAATGAAACAAGTCACAGTAAAGGGTGTCCCATCACGGAAGAACGCCATCTCAATACAGCAAGTACTTTCTATGGTAGAGAGTTCGCTTTCAAACTTTTTTGGTGAATAAAACACTCAACAAACAATCTGATAGTATTTCTGATATTATCTGATATTATCTGATAAATTGTTTATGCACACTCAGAGCATTAGGTTCATATGTGACCACTGCTTCACCGTGTCACGTTAGGTAAGTAAAGTCGTATCGTTTGAAGTGGTGGAAGACCCCATAGGACAGGTTCAGCCGCCTAATTGGAAAGGTTTTTCTGGTTTTTCGCGCCGGCAGGCACCTTTTCTTCGCGAAGTATGAGACCTGTGTACCTATGTGTGTCTGTTAAGTGTAGGTGACTGTAATGAGTGTGTGTGGAGTGCAATGTTCGTGCTGGAGGTGAAGAGAGAAGGGAGAGAGTGAAAACTAGTGTCAGTACGTAGCCTACCTCTCTCGAAGAGTACCAAGGGGGTTGTAAGTAGGCTGTTTAGGTTTTTTTTATTGGTAACGCCACATAGCGCTCTGTATGAAAAATCACTGGCTGTGCCGTGTGCAGTCAGTGGCTAGTTGGCATTGTTGTAATACTCGCCATTGTAGTGTTGGGCAGCTGGATGTTAACAGCACGTAGCGTTGCGCAGTTGGAGGTGAGCCACTAGCAGTGGTGGATGTGGGGAGAGAGATGGCGGAGTTTTGAAGTTTGTAAGAATGGATGTCATGAACTGCTATATACATTATGACTTTTGAACACTAGTAAGGTAAATACATTGTTTGTTCTCTATTAAAATCTTTCATTTGCTAACTATACCTATCAGTAGTTAGTGCCTTCCGTAGTTTGAATCTTTTATTTAGCTGGCAGTACTGGCAGTCGCTGTATTGCAGTAGTTCGAGTAAACAAGATTTTTGTGAGGTAAGTGATTTGTGAAACGTATAGGTTAATGTTAGTCAGGGCCATTCTTTTGTAGGGATTTTTGAAATTCAGATTGCGTTGCGCTAAAAATATTGTGTGTCAGTTTAACCACAGTCACGTATAATTATTAAAGGGGATGTTTCAGGGTCACCGAGTTTAACGCCTCATGGGAAGGACGGATCTCCATAAAAAGTGTCGCATCCCCTTATTTCATGAGACACTGCGGATATGTATGGAATTTTATCCAGGACATTGGCGAAAAGACTGGTGATCTGGGACTTCATTCCACTGGTGTTCTGGTTCAAATGGCTCTGAGCACATCAGCACTATGGGACTCAACATCTGAGGTCATCAGTCCCCTAGAACTTAAAACTACTTAAACCTAACTAACCTAAGGACATCACACACATCCATGCCCGAGGCAGGATTCGAACCTGCGACAGTAGCAGTCACGCGGTTCTGGACTGAAGTGCCTAGAACCGCACGACCACCGCGGCCGAAGGTGTTCTGGGACTTCAGTCCACCATCCCTTCTATGCCCACTACCGCTAAGGCAGGAAAAGTTGTCAACAGCACGGGCGCATCCAGTGGATCACCCATCCAAGTACTGACGACGTTCGACGGTGCTTAACTTTGATGGACGGCCGGGGTGTCAGAGCATTTCTAGGCACTACGACCGCTACGGTCGCACGTTCGAATCCTGCCTCGGGCCTGAAAGTGTGAGATACCTTTAGGTTAGTCAGGTTGAAGTAGTTCTAAGTTCTAGGGGACCGATGACCTCAGAAGTTATGTCTTATAGTGCTCAGAGCCATTTGAACCATTTGTTAACTTTGATGATGTGACCGGAACCGTTATATTCACCTCGTCACGGACGTTTTACGCCACGATAGGTGAGCCATTCTGTATATTTTGAGCAGTAATGGTCCCCGATTTCACAAGATGTCTACCTCGTAAATATTCTAGCGTGATAAACATAGGTTTTGCTTACGTCAAATAAGATGTCTACCGTCATCACTCAGTTATTTAGTCCTGCACATGTCTCACAGAAAAATGATTCAGTTGCCACTGAGCTGACAACAACTGAAGGAAGTATGTTTAGGGTTTAACGTTCAATCGATGACTAGGTTATTAGAGATGGAGCACAGTCAGAGGGGACGACGACCGCGTAGGAAATACGTCTAGCCTTTTTCAAAGCAACGACACAGTATTCGACAGAATCGAGGTAAGAAAATCTAGGAAACTTAAAGCGTCATGGCCGTTCGAAGATTTGAACCCAGATCCTTCCAAATGAGAGTCCTGTTTGCTCATCAGTATGCCACCTCGCTGTTGATACAGAAAAGGCAGCTATGTCGATGAAGAGACAAATGGGAATGGCTAGAGTAGTAACGATGCACTGAGAGGTAACGATGCAGAGGTAACGATGCACGCTCATTTGGTCAGAGACGCAACAGGTAGGCGGAGATGCGGCTGACCTTGCCGTCTGGCCGGCGGCCAAGTGGGTCGGCGGCTGCCGGGGAAATAACTCCTGTGCCCTGTCCCCAAGGACCGCCACGCGCACAAGCCCAACAGCTCGTGCCATTTGCATAGCACCATGCGTCACCAGACAGACGCGCTAGCCGTCCAACAGGTAATGAGAAATGGCACAAATCAGCGCCCACTGTAGTAGGGTACCTATCTACACCATTCTTCACAATCTGTTCTCCGATGCTGGCCTACTGGAGAATAAGGAAATTGCTACTTTGCACCTAGTTTGGATACAATGAAACAATTCAAACCCTACGTACTAAGTGGGCGAGCGTGTTCGTGGGACAGAGGGTGACAAGGGTATACAACACAATGAATATTCGATATGAAAAGAGGTGAAACTTCATTGCAAGTTATAGGTGTGTGGTTGATAGATCGAGTTTGTGTCTTCCGTGGACAACGTTCTGCTGACTAAATCATACTAATATGCCTCACGACTCAAATCAAAATTTAAATCTGTCTTTAAATGTAAACATGTATTATAGGTTGTTTTCGTGGTTATATGTTTAAAGTAGCAATAAATAAACACTACGTAACTATCGTCACCGTCGGGAGATTTCAGAAGATCGTTAGGTACTTTAAATGGCCGAATGCTGTCATGGAGACATCTCAGTGAATTCTTCACTCTCGGCGAAACACTAACTGTTCTGCAAGTACAGACAAAAGAAAAAACTAAATATCTCCTAGACATTAGGAACCTATAGAAACCAGAAACTAAAGCCATATGTTATTACGACTGAAAAAGTCAGTCAGTACACAAAGATGATAAGGAACATCCGTAAGACATATCCCTTCCTAAAAACCACCTTGATTTTGTACACAGTGAGTAGCCAGAAGTTATTGGAAGGCGCTGGGTGTGAGGTTAATTGTGAATCCCTTATCTGTGAGGCCTCAAAACTGCAGTACGACGTCTAGGCATCAGATGTTGGAATGGTTCTGATGAGATGTCGATCCACTCATCTTGCACCATTACCCACAGTTGTTTTCGTGAGTAGTTATCTACTGCCGATTCTACCCCACATAACTAACTTATCTAAAGGGCAGGGGTATCAGGTTACACCTGAGGCAACTGGTCGAGGTTAGCCCCCCCCCCCCCCCCGCCCCCCAAAGAAACACAGTCCAAATAGCCCACCAACCAAAGGCAATAGGCAACTGGGTGCTATATTCCAGGTCACTCCCTACTCCTCTCCCCCCAGAAAATCACCACCCTGTTCGTTTGGGTAAGCATCAGGTTGTCTAGGAAGCCAATCCGCGGACGTGAATTTACTATTTACTGGAGTGCTCATCAACCCACCTGTGCGCAATCAGAGAGCGGTGATATGTCGCATTGAAACAAGACATTTCTATCAGGGTACTCTAAATCCAGACAGTGATGCCGTGGCCTGCACGATGGTGGTGGTGGTTAGTGTTTAACGTCCCGTCGACAACGAGGTCATTAGAGACGGAGCGCAAGCTCGGGTTAGGGAAGAATTGGGAAGGAAATGAGCCGTGCCCTTTCAGAGGAACCATCCCGGCATTTGCCTGAAACAATTTAGGGAAATCACAGAAAACCTAAATCAGGATGGCTGGAGACGGGATTGAACCGTCGTCCTCCCGAATGCGAGTCCAGTGTGCTAACCACTGCGCCACCTCGCTCGGTGGCCTGCAAGAAAGTCCTCATAAGTTGCACCTGTCATCTTCCACTGCAGCCGGACAAAGTAGTCTAATTGCAACCATTACAGGACAGAAAATATAACTGAACCACTTCCTGCCAGGAACAGCCTTGATGACACGTGGGATCCATAGCTTCATATGAAATATGACACCATCACTCGCACCCACCGCTTTGATACAACTGAAAATGGGATTCATCGGACCATGGTACATGATGTCAGTGTTCTGTGGTCCTGAATCGGTATTTGTAGGCCTGTGCCAGACACTGAGTTCTACATGGAAGTGTCAACAAAAGAGCGCGTCTCGGCCTTCGGCTGCAGAAATCTGTGCGGTGCTTTTGTAGTCGTACGAATTGGTTCCTGACAATCCTACAATCAAATAGTCGGCGATTTGACTGGCAGTATACTCTCGATCGTACGGCCCTACAGAGGCGACCTGACGACCATTCGTCAGACTCTTCTCATGGTCCTGTGCGGCGGTTTACATATGTGGAAAAAATTGTCTCTGTGATACTGAACGTCCACTCTAGACACTGCTCACCTTGGGAACCCGAAATGTCCCATAATCTCTGATCTGTTATGACCGATGCGTTTTGAACCGATTATCATGACACGTTCTAAGTCGGTCAACTTGCGACGTTCTGCCATGTTCTCTAAATACCTGCCTGTAACAAACTGCTCAGATGTCGTGTCTACTCCCGCGTCTAGCTACAGCTTTTGGACATCATGCGCGGAAATTTTTCAAATGGGACAACCCTTACTATGACTATGACTATTGTGTACACAGTGACATGAAGGATTTTTTTTTTCAAAACGGATAAAAATTAATATAAAATAATATCCATATGAAGTAATATAAATGATCTTAAAATTCTGTGGATGATATACTGTATTTGTAAAGTGAACTTCGTATAGTTGTTTTTACACGTTCATGCCGGCGTGTACCATCCAAGGCTCACACACAACTCTACTAGTTACGCTCCCAGCAATACAATAATGTGTGATGTACTACCTCTTAGCCAGGCCAACGAACAGCTGTGTATACAATTCTGAGTGACACTTCAACGAGAGAGGATTCAGAAGAACTGAGATACCACATAATTTGCGAGTAATTTAGTGCAAAATTATTTATGTGGTCTTTCGTTGTTTTAAAAGAACAGAATTTTTATGCCACTTTCAAAATAAAAGGTTAAAGTATTAAAATAGTTGTCTAGGGTGTTTAAATATGGCCACTGCCCCATGGCGAAAAACAGTAAAAGCTTTGCCGCCCGATGAAGGAAAGCAATCATATATTCGCCGCCCCCAGCGTGAAAAGCAATTCTCAGCACTAGCGTGAACGTGTTGATGTAGAAACACCCAGATAAATACGTAAAAACAATCCACTGATGTGCAAAACTGTAACAATTTCTGCACAAAGGAATACGCAAAAAACATCTGTGTAAGCAAGATTGCGCTAAATATCTGCAACATCGTTGGCATAATTAGTGAACAGCAAGTGCATAAAGTTCACATCACATCCCTCGAGGAAAACACGCACCGCACATGTAGAAGACTGCAAGTATGCAACACTATCTCCAAAAATGTTTCATTTTATTAATCAGTGTTTTCCACATGTTCCTTTCCTCTCCGATTCTGCGCAGATCCTCCTCATTCCTTACCTTATCAGTCCACCTAATTTTCAACATTCGTCTGTAGCACCACATCTCAAATGCTTCGATTCTCTTCTGTTTCGGTTTTCCCATAGTCCATGTTTCACTACCATACAATTCTGTACTCCAGACGTACATTCTCATAAATTTCTTCCCCAAATTAAGGCCGATATTTGATATTAGTAGATTTCTCTTGGCCACAAATGATCTTTTTGCCATTGCTAGGCTGCTTTTGATGTTCTCCTTGCTCCGTCCGTTATTGGTTATTTTACTGCCTAGGTAGCAGAATTCCTTAACTTCATCTTCTTCGTGACCATCAATCCTGATGTTAAGTTTCTCGCTGTTCTCATTTCTATTACTTCTCATTACCTTCGTCTTTCTTCGATTTACTCTCAATCCATACTCCATACTCATTAGTCTCTTCATTCCGTTCAGTGGATCATGTAACTCTTCTTCACTTTCATTAAAGACAGCAATGTCATCAGCGAATTGTATCACTGATATCCTTTCACCTTGAGTTTTAATTCCACTCCTGATCCTTTCTCCTGTGCGGCTGGTCCCGGCGGAGGTTCGAGTCCTCCGTCGGGCAAGGGTGTGTGTGTTTGTCCTTAGGATAATTTAGGTTAAGTAGCGTGTAAGCTAAGGGACTTATGATCTTAGCAGTTAAGCCCCATAAGATTTCACACACATCTGAACATCTGAACCTTTCTCTTATTTTCATCATTGTTTCCTCGATGTACAGATTAAACAATAGGGGCAGAAGACTACATCCTTGTCTTACACCCTTTTTAATACGATCTCTTCGTTCTTGGTCGTCCACTTTTATTATTCCCTCTTGGCTGTTGTACATATTGTAATGACCCGTCTCTCCCTATAGCTTACCCCTATTTTTCTCAGAATTTCGAATATCTTGCGCCAGTTTACATTGTTGAACGCTTTTTCCAGGTCGACAAATCTTATGAACGTGTCTGGATTTTTCTTTAGTCTTGCTTCCATTATTAACTGCAATGTCAGAATTGCCTCTCTCGTGCCTTTACCTTTCCTAAAGCCAAACTGATCGTCATCTAGCGCATCCTCAATTTTCTTTTCCATTCTTCTGTATATTATTCTTGCCAGCAACTTGGATGCATGAGCTGTTAAGCTGATTGTGCGATAATTCTCCCACTTGTCAGCTCTTGCTGTCTTCGGAATTGTGCGGATGATGTTTTTCCAAAAGTCAGATGGTATATCGCCAGACTCATACATTCTACACACCAAAGTGAACAGACGTTTTGTTGCCACTTTCCCCAATGATTTTAGAAATTCCGATGGAATGTTATCTATCCCTTCTGTATTATTTGATCTTAAGTCCTCCAAAGCTCTTTTAAATTCTAATTCTAATACTGGATCCCCTATCTCTTCTAAATCGACTCCCGTTTCTTCTTCTATCACATCAGACAAATTTTCCCCCTCACAGAGGCTTTCAATTTATTCTTTCTACCTATCCGCTCTCTGCTCTGCATTTAACAGTGGAATTCCCGCTGCACTCTTAATTTTATCACCCTTGCTTTTAATATCACCGAAGGTTGTTTTGACTTTCCTGTATGCTGAGTCCATCTTTCCGCCAATCATTTCTTTTTCGATGTCTTCACATTTTTCCTCCAGCCATTTCATCGTAGCTTCCCTGCACTTCCTATTTATTTCATTCCTCAGCGACTTCTATTTCTGTGTTTCTGAGTTTCCTGGAACATTTTTGTACTTCCTCCTTCCATCGATCAACTGAAGTATTTCTTCTTTTACCCATGATTTCAAATTCAAATGGTTCAAATGGCTCTGAGCACTATGAGACTTAACATCTGAGGTCATCAGTCCCCTAGAACTTAGAACTACTCAAACGTAACTAACCTAAGGACATCATATACATCCATGCCTGAGGCAGGATTCGAACCTGCGACCGTAGCGGTCGCGCGGTTCCAGACTGAAGCGCCTAGAACCGCTCGGCCATGGAGGCCGGCACCCATGGTTTCTTCGCAGTTACCTTCTTTGCACCTATGTTTTCCTTCCCAACTTCTGTGTTGGCCCTTTTTAGAGGTGTCCATTCCTTTTCAACTGTACTGCCTACTGAGCTATTCCTTATTGCTGTATCTATAGCCGTAAAGAACATCAACCGTTTCTCGTCATTCATTAGTACTTCCGCATCCCACTTCTCTGCGTATTGAGCCTTCCTGACTAATGTCTTAAACTTCAGCCTACTCTTCATCACTACTATATTGTGACCGGAGACTATATCTGCTCCTGGGTACACATTACAATCTAGTATGTGATTTTATAATCGCTGACCATGACGTAATCTAACTGAAATATTCCCGTATCACCAGGCCTTTTACAAGTATACCTCCTCCTCTTGTGATTCTTGAACAGAGTATTTGCCATTACTAGCTGAAACTTCTTACAAAACTCAATTAGTCTTTCTCCTCTCTCATTCCTTGAACCAAGCCCATATTTTCCTGTAACCTTTTCGTGTATTATTGAACTAAATGAAATAAAATCGTCAATACATCTGAACGGTTTGCGTTAGGACGTTCAAACTGCACGGTTGCCCACGGGGCATGATGGAATTAGTTTGTGAATATGATTTGGTTTAGCGACGAAGCCCACTTTCATTTGAATGGATTCGTAATAAGAAAATTGGCGCATTTAGGGGGCTGGGAATCCGTATTTCGCGATCATGAAGCCTCTTCACCCTCAACGGATGACTGTGTGGTGTGCAATGACCAGTCACGGAATAATGGGTGCGATATTCCTTGATGGCACAGTGACCAATGAACGGTACGTGAAGGTTTTGGAAAATGATTTCATCCCGATCATCCAAAGTGACCCTGATTTCGACAATATGTGTTTCACACAAGACGGAGCTCGACCCCAACGAAGCAGGAGAGCGTCTTGTAGGAACACTTGGGGACCGAATTCTGGCTCTGCGTTACACAGAGGCCACTGGCATGGGCCTCGATAGGCCGCCATATTCTCCGGATCTGAACACATGAGATTCCTTTTTGTGGGGCTATATTAAAGACAAGGTGTACAGCAATAACCCCAAAACCATTGCTGAGTTGAAAATAGCCATTCAGAGGGTCATCGACAGCATCGATACTCCGACACTTCAGCGGGTCATGCAGGATTTCGCTATTCGTCTGCGCCACATCATCGCCAATAATGGCAGGCATATCGAACGTGACATAACCTAAACCCGAATATCTGTAGTGACGTTTACATGTTGAATAAAGTGTGCGCACGCCATACATCGTAACTAATTTAGGTTTTTTCATATAGTTCAATAATTGTCACACTGTATGTAGCGGCAACACAGTAGAACAGAGGAGGTGGTGTTACAGTATGGAGTTGCTTGTGTGTTTATTTCTGATAACAGGCTAACGGGAATCCCGATGTGACGTGCTTCCGTGTTCCCTTTTGTTTGCTGTTGCCGAAGGTGGAATTAAGAGGCTTACAAAGAATATCGCAGCCACTCTGTGTGTCGGCGTCCATACTGCTGCAACGGTGTGGAGTTAGCTACACTGATATCAGTTGTAAATAATAATAAATACAAATAATGCTTCAACTAATTGTTGAAATTTAATCTTACCAAAAATTAAGATTGGTTATTACTGGGATATCTCTGTAGTTAGTTTATAAATCATCGAATTTAGAATCAGTACGTACTCCTGGGAGTATAAATAAGAAATATACCGATGAAAACCTCTAGCGTTTCCAGCAGGGTAGCAGCCATGCAATTTCGCGGTGTTTCGACTACTACACTGTCCATGACGCTCTGGAAACTTCTAAATTGTCAGCAGTGTGCTCCAGGAATGTCTACATTCGCACATAGAACATCCTCACCGCAAATTCCATTAGCTAATTACACAGCAAGAATTCCAGTTTTGAGTCAATGTACTTATGTCTTGTATTTTTTCCAGTGATGTCATGACTGAGCACAGCGACTAGCAGTCAGACAGAACTGCAGCGATGTGGCCAATGCACTTAAATTCAGGCACAAATGATTTATACAGGGTGAAACCGAACTCCACCGAGAAAATTTCGGAGGTTTTTCTTGGCCTTTCTCTGAGTATTTTTGTACGACCGCGGTCTGCGGTGGTGTATTACCGAGTAATAATGTAATTACGATTAATCGGTTTGTGGCCTCAGTTACCTTTGTTTCCGTGAAAGTACTTTTACAACTGTGAAGAAGCCTGTAATGTGCCATCAACGAAACGTACAGCACAAAACACAGAGTAATGCGCGTATGGAAAGATGCAAAAGTATAGTAATGTGGGTGACGTCGCTGCGGGAACAGCTCAGCATAGGGTTTCTCTGTCGCATTTCCATTTCGTTCGCTTCATCCGTACACGAAGTGCATATCGGCCAACCTTTCGTCAGTAAACCTATTCATGCTGCCGCGTATTACTGTTACTGTAGTACTAATACTACCAGAAAACCAAACCCGTCGCAGACGCGAGTAGTACTGAATGGAAGCTTGAGGGTGAAGGGTGAAGTGGGCATTATTGTTGTCTACAGCAAGTACCGTGAAATAATGGATCAAGATGTAAGAAAAAAAAAAAAAACAGATCTCAGCCGCAATCGGGCATTGAAATAAATACAATAGCAACAAGTGAAAATTTGTACCGGACCAGGAATCGAATCCAAATTTCCCGTCCGCAGCTCGTGGTCGTGCAGTAGCGTTCTCGCTTCCCACGCACGGGTTCCCGGGTTCGATACCCGGCGGGGTCAGGGATATTCTCTGCCTCGTGATGACTGGGTGTTGTGTGCCGTCCTTAGGTTAGTTAGGTTTAAGTAGTTCTAAGTTCTAGGGGACTGATGACCATAGATGTTAAGTCCCATAGTGCTCAGAGTCATTTGAACCTTGTCAAATTTCCCACTTTATAGGAATGGTCACCTAAATTGCCTCGGCTATCTGGGCACGCTACCCATCAACTTGTCGCACACTACACATGTAGCGTCCATTGTCCATTATGCTCATGGGTCACAGCATTTTTGGTTCTTTTGGGCATGTCCGAAAGAACAGACACCATTTTTGATTCAGCAGTCATATACTCATGGTGTAAAAGGAATTCAGACCTCAGCTGGAATTGGGCATTGAAATAAATCCAGTGGCAGCAAGTGAAAATTTGTGCCTGACCGGGATTCGAGCCCAAATTTGTCACTTTACGTGAGTGAATGTGTCTGAAAGAACAGACACCACAAATGTATACATTGCGTTAGGTGTATAAGTGCAGATATTTTTGTTGGCGACCGAGGACAGTGTGCCGAACAACACTGTATCCGTATTTACTTCGTTTGCTGACTAGCGATTTTAGCTATTACTGGTAGTATGTTTTTAGCTTGGTTAGTACCTCCAAGTACATGTGGCTTATCTTCTCCTGCACAGCAGGCCATGTGTTGAAGTGTCGACACATGGAGACAAAACGTTTAGTCTGTACTAACAGGTGTAGTCCACTTAGTGGTGCAGTTACTACCATGCAGAAAACATCACGTAATAAATTATAAGATGTGTTTGCAGGAAGATACAAATAAAAAACAACTAACACACTGAAGTGGGTACATATTTAAGTAGCAATGATCACGATATCGGTATTTATACCACTGACACCCCGTATATACGCGCCCAACGGTAAATAATGATACCTTCAGTGAGGATGCACACTACATCAGAATTCATGTAGGAATGAGGTGAAGTTGCGAGCAATGAGGATAACAGACTGTGGACGCTGCATGTGCAGGGTGCACAAAGTTAAAAATTGGGCTTGGTCGGCAAGTGTGGTGTGACAGCTGTAGCAGTTAAGGTAAAGCAGGAAATCTGGGCTCGGGTCCCAGTCTGACACAAATTTTCACTTGATCACAATGGGTTTATTTCTGTGCGCTTTTGTTGCTGAGGTCTGAGTTCAAATGGTTCAAATGGCTCTGAGCACTATGGGACTTTAACATCTGAGGTCATCAGTCCCCTAGAACTCAGAACTAATTAAACCTAACTAACCTAAGGACATCACACACATCCATGCCCGAGGCAAGATTCGAACCTGCGACCGTTGCGGTCGCGCTGTTCCAGACTGAAGCGCCTAGAACCGCTCGGCCACAGTGGCCGGCTGAGGTCTGAGTTCCTCTTACTTCATCTGTATATACAGCATCTGAGACAATAATTGTCTGTTCTTTCTGACACCACATATATACAGTGTGTAATGTGTGTAAGTGCATATATTTCTGTTGGTTACTGAGGACGATGTAGTGAACAACATTACATTAGTATTTACGTCATTTTCAGACCAATAATTAGAGCTATTAGGAGTAGTGTGTTTTTAGGCTGGGCAATGTCTTCAAGTACATGTGGCAACAGCAAGCCATTAACGCTTATTTTCCCCTGGGCAGCAGATCAGATGTTGAAATGTGGATGCATGGATGCAAAACGGTTAGTCTATGCTGACAGGCATAGTTCACTTAGTGGTGCAGTTACAACCATGTGAAAAACATCAGGTCGTAATTTGTGACGTGTTTGTAAGAAACCGTATCAAACAGAGAAGAAAAAACATGATTCAAATCGCTCTGAGCGCTATGGGACTTAACATCTGAGGCCATCAGGTCCCTAGAACTTAGAACTACTTAAACCTAAATAACCTAGGGACATCACACACATCCATGACGGAGGCAGGATTCGAAACTGCGACCGTAGCAGCCGCGCGGTTCCGGACTGAAGCGCCTAGAACCGCTCGGCCACAACGGCCGTCCATAGAAGAAAAAGAAAAATACCAACGCACTGATGTGTGCACATATTAAGATACTACGCACAAACATATGTGTACTTGTATTCACTACACCCTGCAAATATGTATGCACTTTATGGTGAATAATGACACCTTCAGTGCAGATGCAATGTACACTACTTCTGAACTCTTGTGGGAATCAGGCGAAGCTGTGAGCAGTGAGGACAATGGGCAGTTGGTGTGTAAAAAGATGAGGATTTGCGTCGGACAGAAAGCGTTCTCAGATAGCCTAAGTGGTTAAGGTGACAACTCGCATAAAGCGGGAATACAGGTTCGAGTCCCTGACTGCCACAAATTTTCACTTGTCGACATTGGATCTATTTCAATGCCTTATTGCGACTGAGGTCTGAGTTTCTCTTTCGTCAAGAATATATATGGCACACATATATAAATGGAACAAGTTTGTTTCCAAACAAAATACACAGCGCATGTAATCGGCAGTTGTATAGTTATATTCTCTGCAGTAGAGATACAAAGATAAATGTTTCAGTGGAGACTAGAGACGTTCTCTTTAAAATTCGTTATACCACAGTTATCTGCTTTTACACCAAAAGCCTCGCGGGATTAGCCGAGCGGTCTAGGGCGCATCAGTCATGGACTGTGCGGCTGGTCCCGGCGGAGGTTCGAGTCCTCCCTCGTTCATATGTGTGTGTGTGTTTGTCCTTAGGATAATTTAGGTTAAGTAGTGTGTAAGCTTAGGAACTGATGACCTTAGCAGTTAAGTCCCATAATATTTGACACACATTAGAACATTTAATACCATAAAGGGCAGCCGAAGAGGCCGATCGGTTCTAGGCGCTTCAGTCCGGAACCGCGCGACTGTTACGGTCGCAGGTTCGAATCCTGCCTCGGGCATGGATGTGTGTGATGTCCTTAGGATGGTTAGGTTTAAGTATTTCTAAGTTCTAGGGGACTGATGACCTCAGATGGTAAGTCCCATAGTGTTCAGAGCCATTTGAACCCATACCAAAAAATATACTTATAACACTGTTCACAATATGTGCGTCGTTCATGACGTAAAATACCAAAATATTTAACTGTTCTCCGTATTCTATCCTCCTTCCACTACCAGTATGCTCTCTCTCCCTCTCTCTCTCTCTCTCTCTCTCTCTCTCTCTCTCTTCCTCTCTCTCTTATTTTCCGAGAGTAAAAGGCAATAGCAGGCCGTGGCCCTGGGTCAACCGCAGGCCTGGATTCAATGCTCCGCCTGTCGACCTCGGGGGCTCATTTCATTGCGGAAGCCGGATGTGACCGTGGCATTTCCTCAAGAAATCGCGGCTTGCAATCTAGGAAATGACCAAGCCGAAATCACAGTATTCGGGTAATACATCTGCTCAGCACTCACTTCAAACGTTAATCTATTAGGAACAATAACTTTATTTAACATAGATGATCAAACGACCGCAATACACCCTAAGCAGTGTAGCAAAACAAGTTATTGCTTCATTCTAGATCCAGCCTAACAACTGTTTTTACTCAGTTTATTTTTACTGTTTTCATAACGAACGTTACTTTTGTTCATACTCCTACCAAACGCACTGAATTTTTTATAGTTTCCTTCTTTCTAAGCGACACGACGGAGTGGCTAAGACATCGACGGCTTATTTTGGACAAAGGTGGTTCAAATCTCCTAGAGAGGAGGACATCTGTATCTAGTGTTTTCCTTAAATTACTTCACTCTAAAGCTGAGGGTGTTCGCTGCAACAAGGCCATGACCAATTTCTTCTTCGCATCCTTCATCAAATCGCCTCCAGTAAAGTTCGATATCGATGCTACGTTCAATTGTACCTCTCCTTCCTTTTTGTTTCGTATATCTCTCCGAATGTTACCTTTCAGTTCAAGTTATCTATTATTACACTGCGTAATGAAATTGAAGGACCACTTTTTCGGAATCCCGTAATTTTCTCCCATTCCGAAGCATAAGTTTGAAATTTGGCTTACAGATGCCTACAATCTCCGTCTTTAATGGTGCAGAAGCGTGGCGCCCTGTGACGTGACCCTCGGGGTCGGCGACGCTTGGAACAGCAAGATGCCGACACACGCAAGACTAAAGCCACGGCTCAGAAGTTCATATGAGGTGTAAGGCGTCCTAATGATCTCATATTGGCACCACATTTCACCGAAATTCTGCCCAGTGCCCCCGTGGACGTGTTACATGATGGGAAGGTCGTCAGACCCTCTCTTACCATCATTTCACCCCTCCTTTGGACGCCTCTGCAATTGATGTCAGCCGGCCGGGGTGGCTGAGCGGTTCTAGGCACTACAGTCTGGAACCGCGCGACCGCTACGGTCGCAGGTTCGAATCCTACCTCAGGCATGGATGTGTGTGATGTCCTTAGGTTAGTTAGGTTTAAGTAGTTCAAAGTTCTAGGGCACTGATGACCTGAGTAGTTCCGTCCCATAGTGCTCAGAGCGATTTTTTGAATTGAGGTCAGAACCGCAAGACGTTGAGCAGAAAGCACGCGGATTTCTTATCTGAAGAAAACATTTCAGACACATCGCCGCTCAGAATCGATATGGAAGGGCCTCAGGAGGGGGCATAAAGAGCGTCAATTGTAACACCTCACCCGTTGCTTGTCCGATTTTTGTGTGTGTTCGCCCCTGACAAACAACTTGCAGAGAAATTGGGAGTGGAACTGTATATAAAAAAGGATAACGTTGGATTTAAATGTGGCCCTCTCACCCCTAATTAATCTGCGGTTGTAGTGTTGACGATAAATCACACCTATTTTTACTTCCAAACATGAACGATCACGAACACTTAGGCTGTTAAATGGCATCAGACACACACACAAAAATAAAGGAAAAGGGTGAATTCAGGATCAACTAGTGAAAGTAAAGGCTCTACTGAGTGACAATAATTTTATTATAACCTTCAGATCAATGCTGAATAAAACACAATGAACAATTTACAAATTATCCTCCTAACTGGCATTCGCAATGAACTTTGTTAAAATCGGTCCACTAACGCGATCTGTTGTAACTTGGCTGACAGACTGACATCGACACAAAACGTAAAATACAATGAACCAGTACTCCCCAAACTATCGTGAAACCTCTGTGGAATCAGCAGTTGCACGTGATCCAACTATTTAACATTACTCCTAACACAGGCCGAAGAGGGAGCGATCTCACCGTAATATTCCTGTTCCAACGGCGGTCTCCGACGGCGACGGCGCGACTGTGTCGTTGGCGTGTGGCGTCTCGGAAAGTACACTCCTACAATACTCAGACAACAGACCGCTGTCCATAAACTTCTCTATTTGCAACAGTCTTCCTGGCAGCAAAGAGCTGGCGCGGCTGACGTCCTCTCAGAGCGAAAGAGCAAGACGGGAGACGACTTGGCTAACGTCCTCTCAGTACGATAGCCCAGAACGGAAGACCTCTACAGAGAGTCGAGCAAGATCGCTCTTCACCTCAACTTTTACTGAGCGAGTCACATCACTAGAAGCTCTCAAAATACTCAGTTTGCCAGTGCCGACCAGTGTACAGCATGGGAATTGAACTCTTTTCCACAGTTATTCCATTTCTACATAATTTCACAAGTAAACTCCGCCCACGCCGGCTGGGAAGAACCACAGCCGTGGGCAATAACACGTTTACTGGAATTTTTGTCCTAAGAGACCACTCGAGATTTTCCCGGCAAGATTCCCCGTCGAAGCGAACACAGACTCCTGCACTGAAAGTTTTGTTATTCGGAACTCCTGGCCTGCCCCACTTGAGTTACTCGAAGGTGTAAAACTAGTGCGACATAGGTGAGAGCACGCACAGGAAAGCCCGTCCAGCTAGCGACTGCTCTGGTTTGGTAAACACTTGAACACCTGCAGTCGCGCGTCCCTCAGAGGCTGGCGGCCGCTGTGGCCTCTCTAAACGGATTACAGTACTTCCCCAGTTCACCATTCATGCCGTCAGGCTGTGGCCTTCGGCTGCTAGCCGCGGAGGTTGTCGAGCTCTGTCTCGCATACTGCATCTCCGCAAAATCTTATAATTACAAACTCGCGTAATTCTCGCTGTATTACCTATGCGTTTCCACATAGATTTCCTACACCGTAATTTAGAGCATTACTCCAACAAACAACAACTACTTGTCTACAAACGATTCCGCCGCTGTTAGCCGTTTTTATTGATCTAAAGTGCTTGCAATGTGATTATAGTCACGTTAAAGGGACTCATGTAAGGTGCAAGACCGTTGCCACCTTACACAATGAAACCACTCCTTCGTTTGGGACTTTGATTCTCACATATTTCACTGCCTAAAACGACAGTTCTCAGTGTGATGAGCAACAGGACAACGTTCTGACAAATTTTGCCACTGCTGTCATCCCCTGGTTGTTTTAACACTACTCTAAGGACATCTTACGGCTGCAACTCCACTGAACGTGACCTCTCGCCTTTGGAATGAACTTTTACTGTGCCATACAGGGTGCAACCAGTCCCAGCCGTTGAAAAGCATTCGACGGAATTTGACTGTGATCCGAAGCAGTAAAGTGGCTTGATGCTTTTTTATCCCTCTTTCTTTGCGCCCTTCAGTGACATGATGACGGGAGGGTTCGGTATTGACACATGCGTGAAGAAAATGACAAAGTTTCAGTCTAAGATTATCCAGTTCGGCAACATCCTCGGTGTCAACCGCTCACTTTTGTTGAGCACGTTAAAAATGTGTTGTCAGATGTTTCGACACCAATTCAGCCCAGAGGGTGCTATAGTGCCTGAGGGTTAGGCAACCCTTTCGACACCATTGGATGGAGTTTATCTACCTTCAGGTAAGAGAGCAGTTTCTGACAGTTCATTTTCAATGCGTTTAACAAAGGTGCAACGTTGGAACCGAGGGTATTGCCGAACTGCTTGATCTTAGATACACTTTGCTATTTTATTTACGCATGTGTCAATGGCGAACCCTCCCATGACAGTGGCACAAGAGTATGCTGGAAGAGAGAGATAAAAAAGCATAAAAACACTTTTGTGCATCGGATCACATTCAAATTCCGTCGGATGGTTTTCTAGGGTCCCTAGTGGTTCCACCCCTTATGGCACAATAAAAACTGCTGCCACGCTACACTGCGAAGGGGTGAGATCACGTTCAGGGGGTTTTAACCCCGCAGCGTCCGTAGAGTAGCGTTGATACGACCGGGGGAGGCAGCAGTGGCCACACTTGTCAAGAACGTCGCCCTGTTGCTCATTGTGAAGCATCCCCTTAGAAAATTTATAAATGACTGTGCTGGTAAACTTCTACGTTATTTGATTTCCAAACAGCTGAGCAAAACTGATCGTACTCAGACATTTCTCTCTTTACTTATTCTGATCATCACTAAACTGACACACAATATTTTTAGCGCAACACAATCTGACTTTCAGTAATCCCTACAAAAGAAAGGCCCTGACTAATAATAACCTATACCTTTCATGAATGCCTTACCTCACAAAAATCTTCGTTACTCGAACTACTGCAATACAGCGAGCGCCAATACTACCAGCTAAGTAACAGATTCTAACTACTGGAGGCACTAACTACTGATAGCCATAGTTAGCAAATGAAAAATTTTGATGGGGAACAAACAATGTATTTACCTTAATAGTGTTCAAAAGTTATCATATATACACTCCTGGAAATGGAAAAAAGAACACATTGACACCGGTGTGTCAGACCCACCATACTTGCTCCGGACACTGCCAGAGGGCTGTACAAGCAATGATCACACGCACGGCACAGCGGACACACCAGGAACCGCGGTGTTGGCCGTCGAATGGCGCTAGCTGCGCAGCATTTGTGCACCGCCGCCGTCACTGTCAGCCAGTTTGCCGTGGCATACGGAGCTCCATCGCAGTCTTTAACACTGGTAGCATGCCGCGACAGCGTGGACGTGAACCGTATGTGCAGTTGACGGACTTTGAGCGAGGGCGTATAGTGAGCATGCGGGAGGCCGGGTGGACGTACCGCCGAATTGCTCAACACGTGGGGCGTGAGGTCTCCACAGTACATCGATGTTGTCGCTAGTGGTCGGCGGAAGGTGCACGTGCCCGTCGACCTGGGACCGGACCGCAGCGACGCACGGATGCACGCCAAGACCGTAGGATCCTACGCAGTGCCGTAGGGGACCGCACCGCCACTTCCCAGCAAATTAGGGACACTGTTGCTCCTAGGGTATCGGCGAGGACCATTCGCAACCGTCTCCATGAAGCTGGGCTACGGTCCCGCACACCGTTAGGCCGTCTTCCGCTCACGCCCCAACATCGTGCATCCCGCCTCCAGTGGTGTCGCGACAGGCGTGAATGGAGGGACGAATGGAGACGTGTCGTCTTCAGCGATGAGAGTCGCTTCTGCCTTGGTGCCAATGATGGTCGTATGCGTGTTTGGCGCCGTGCAGGTAAGCGCCACATACAGGACTGCATACGACCGAGGCACACAGGGCCAACACCCGGCATCATGTTGTGGGGAGCGATCTCCTACACTGGCCGTACACCTCTGGTGATCGTCGAGGGGACACTGAATAGTGCACAGTACATCCAAACCGTCATCGAACCCATCGTTCTACCATTCCTAGACCGGCAAGGGAACTTGCTGTTCCAACAGGACAATGCACGTCCGCATGTATCCCGTGCCACCCAGTGTGCTCTAGAAGGTGTAAGTCAACTACCATGGCCAGCAAGATCTCCGGATCTGTCCCCCATTGAGCATGTTTGGGACTGGATGAAGCGTCGTCTTACGCGGTCTGCACGTCCAGCACGAACGCTGGTCCAACTGAGGCGCCAGGTGGAAATGGCATGGCAAGCCGTTCCACAGGACTACATCCAGCATCTCTACGATCGTCTCCATGGGAGAATAGCAGCCTGCATTGCTGCGAAAGGTGGATATACACTGTACTAGTGCCGACATTGTGCATGCTCTGTTGCCTGTGTCTATGTGCCTGTGGTTCTGTCAGTGTGATCATGTGATGTATCTGACCCCAGGAATGTGTCAATAAAGTTTCCCCTTCCTGGGACAATGAATTCACGGTGTTCTTATTTCAATTTCCAGGAGTGTATATCAATTCATGACATCCATCTTTACAAATTTCCTTTTTCTGGCGAACCCACGTCCAGATCGTCCGCTTATACTAACTTCTCAAAACTCTGGCATCTCTCTGACTACATCCACCACTGCTGGCGGCTCACCTCCATCTGCCCAATGCTACGCCCTGCTCACATCCACATGCCTGACAATACAGAAGCGAATATTACAACAATGAGCCCAACCAGCCACAGCCTGCACACAGCGTAGTCAGTGATTTTCATACACAGCACAACGTGGCATTACCAACATAAAAACCTAAACAGCCTACTTACAATTGCACTGAGAACTGCCTATTTCGACAGCGTAATGTGTAAGAATCATCGCCCCAACAGACGGGTGGTTTAATTTACACCCTTTATGTCACCTTCTGAGGCTTTTTCATGTGTCTGAAATGTTTTCCTCGGTCACCCATAAGAAAGGCGCGTGATTCAAACGCTGGCTGTCGTGGTTCTGACCCCCATCGCAGAAGTGTCAAAAGAAGGGTTGAAATGTGGGTAAAACGAGGTGAGACGACCTTACCATCATGTGACACGTCGACGGTGTCCTTGAGCAGAATTGTTGTCGAGTTTGGTGCCAATGTAACATCATTAACCGACCTTACAGCTCATATTACCTTCCAAACGCCGGCCGCGGTGGTCTCGCGGTTCTAGGCGCGCAGTCCGGAACCGTGCGACTGCTACGGTCGCAGGTTCGAATCCTGCCTCGGGCATGGGTGTGTGTGATGTCTTTAGGTTAGTTAGGTTTAAGTAGTTCTAAGTTCTAGGGGACTGATGACCATAGCAGTTGAGTCCCATAGTGCTCAGAGCCATTTGAACCATACCTTCCAAACTGTGGCCATTTTTCCGCTTGTGTGGACACCTTGCTGTTTAAAGCGTCGCCGACCACGAGGGTGACATCGCAGGGCGCCACACTTTCGCGCCATTACAGAGGAATGTTGTTCGCTCCTTTCAGACAAATTTCACACTTATGCATCAGAATGTATGACAATTGCGAGGTTGTGGAAAAGTGGTCCGTGAATGTTTTTTGCACAGTGTAATTAAAACTGTTGCTCATTATTTTATATTCTCATCACTAAATCAACAGCATTTACTCGTCGGTATATACGATGCCCCCTCTGCCCCCCCCCCACCCCCATGAACCATGGACCTTGCCGTTGGTGGGGAGGCTTGCGTGCCTCAACGATACAGATAGCAGTACCGTAGGTGCAACCACAACTGAGGCGTATCTGTTGAGACGCCAGACAAACGTGTGGTTCCTGAAGAGGGGCAGCAGCCTTTTCAGTAGCTGCAGGGGCAACAGTCTGGATGATTGACTAATCTGGCCTTGTAACATTAATCAAAATGGCCATGCTGTTCTGGTACAGCGAACGGCTGAAAGCAAGGGGAAACTACGGCCGTAATTTTTCCCGAGGGCATGCAGCTTAACTATATGATTAAATGATGATGGCGTCCTCTTGGGTAAAATATTCCGGAGGTAAAGTAGTCCCCCATTCGGATCTCCGGGCGGGGACTACTCAAGAGTACGTCGTTATCAGGAGAAATAAAACTGGCGTTCTACGGATCGGAGCGTGGAATGTCAGATCCCTTAATCGGGCAGGTAGGTTAGAAAATTTAGAAAGGGAAATGGATAGGTTAAAGTTAGATATAGTGGGAATTAGTGAAGTTCTGTGGCAGGAGGAACAAGACTTCTGGTCAGGTGAATACAGGGCTATAAATACAAATTATCAAATAGGGGTAATGCAGGAGTAGGTTTAATAATGAATAAAAAAAATAGGAGTCCGGGTAAGCTACTACAAACAGCATAGTGAACGTATTATAGTGGCCAAGATAGACACGAAGCCCATGCCTACTACAGTAGTACAAGTTTATATTCCAACTGGCTCTGTAGATGAGGAAGAAATTGAAGAAATGTATGATGAGATAAAAGAAATTATTCAGATAGTGAAGGGAGACGAAAATTTAATAGTCATGGGTGACTGGAATTCAAGAGTAGGAAAAGGGAGAGAAGGAAACATAGTAGGTGAATATGGATTGGGGCTAAGAAATGAAAGAGGAAGCTGCCTGGTAGAATTTTGCGCAGAGCATCATAGCTAACACTTGGTTTAAGAATCATGAAAGAAGGTTGTACACATGGAAGAACCCTGGAGATACTGAAAGGTATCAGATGGATTATATAATGGTAAGACAGAGGTTTAGGAATCAGGTTTTAAATTGTAAGACATTTCCAGGGGCAGATGTGGACTCTGACCACAATCTATTGGTTATGAACTGTAAATTAAAACTGAAGAAACTGCAAAAAGGTGGGAATTTAAGGAGATGAGACCTGGATAAACTGAAAGAACCAGAGGCTGTACAGAATTTCAGGGAGAGCGTAAGGGAACAATTGACAGGAATGGGGGAAAGAAATACAGTAGAAGATGAATGGGTAGCTCTGAGGGATGAAGTAGTGAAGGCAGCAGAGGATCAAATAGGTAAAAAGACGAGGGCTAGTAGAAACCCTTGGGTAACATAAGAAATATTGAATTTAATTGATGAAAGGAGAAAGTGTAAAAATGCAGTAAATGAAGCAGGCAAAAAGGAATACAAACGTCTCAAAAATGAGATTGACAGGAAGTACAAATTGGCTAAGCAGGGATGGCTAGAGGACAAATGTAAGGATGTAGAGGCTTATCTCACTAGGGGTAAGATACATACTGCCTACAGGAAAATTAAAGAGACCTTTGGAGAAAAGAGAAACACTTGTATGAATATCAAGAGCTCAGATGGAAACCCAGTTCTAAGCAAAGAAGGGAAAGCAGAATGGTGGAAGGAGTATATAGAAGGTCTATACAAGGGCGATGTACTTGAGGACAATATTATGGAAATGGAAGAGGATGTAGATGAAGATGAAATGGGAGATATGATACTGTGTGAAGAGTTTGACAGAGCACTGAAAGACCTGAGTCGAAACAAGGCCCCCGGAGTAGACAAAATTCCAGTAGAACTACTGACGGCCTTGGGAGAGCTAGTCCTGACAAAACTCTACCATCAGGTGAGCAAAATGTATGAAACAGGTGAAATACCCTCAGACTTCAAGAAGATTATAATAATTCCAATCCCAAAGAAAGCAGGTGTTGACAGATGGGAAAATTATCGAACTATCAGTTTAATAAGTCACAGCTGCAAAATACTAACGTGAATTCTTTACAGACGATTGAAAAAACTGGTAGAAGCTGACCTCGGGGAAGATCAGTTTGGATCCCGTAGAAATGTGGGAACACCTGAGGCAATACTGACCCTACGACTCATCTTAGAAGAAAGATTGAGGAAAGGCAAACGTACGTTTGTAGCATTTGTAGACTTAGAGAAAGCTTTTGACAATGTTGATTGGAATACTCTCTTTCAAATTCTGAAGGTGGCAGGCGTAAAATAACAGGGAGCGAGGTGCTATTTACAATTTGTACAGAAATCAGATGGCAGTTATGAGTCGAGGGGTATAAAAGGGAAGCAGTGGTTGAGAAGGGAGTGAGACAGGGCTGTAGCCTATCCCCGATGTTATTCAATCAGTATATTGAGCAAGCAATAAAGGAAACAAAAGAAAAGTTCGGAGTAGGTATTAAAATCCATGGAGAAGAAATAAAAACTTTGAGGTTCGCCGATGACATTGTAATTCTGTCAGAGACAGCAAAGGACTTGGAAGAGCAGTTGAACGGAATGGACAGTGTCTTGAAAGGAGGGTATAAGATGAACATCAACAAAAGCAAAACGAGGATAATGGAATGTAGTCGAATTAAGTCGGGTAATGCTGAGGGAATTACATTAGGAAATGAGTCACTTAAAGAAGTAAAGGAGTTTTGCTATGTGGGGAGAAAAATAACTGATGATGCTCGAAGTAGAGAGGATATAAAATGTAGACTGGCAATGGCAAGGAAAGCGTTTCTGAAGAAGAAAAATTTGTTAACATCGAGTATAGATTTAAATATCAGGAAGTCTTTTCTGAAAGTATTTGTATGGAGTGTAGCCATGTATGGAAGTGAAACATGGACGATAAATAGTTTGGAAAAGAAGAGAAGAGAAGCTTTCGAAATGTGGTGCTACAGAAGAATGCTGAAGATTAGATGCGTAGATCACATAACTAATGAGGAGGTATTGAATAGAATTGGGGCGAAGAGGATCTTGTGGCACAACTTGACTAGAAGAAGGGATCGGTTGGTAGGACATGTTCTGAGACATCGAGGGATCATCAATTTAGTATTGGAGGGCAGCGTGGAGGGTAAAAATCGTAGAGGGAGCCCAAGAGATGAATACACTAAGCAGATTCAGAAGGATGTAGGCTGCAGTAGATACTGGGAGATGAAGAAGCTTACACAGGATAGAATACCATGTAGAGCTGCATCAAACCAGTCTCAGGATTGAAGATCACAACAACAACGTATACGATCATCACTGAAGAGCGTCACATGGGTAAAAATGAGTTACGTGGGATAGCTCGCCATATGACTCGTTCCACATCGCTAATACGCCTTCCAGGTAGAAGTACGAACTAGCAGAAACAAGGGTTTTATTCTCATAATTTTTGCAGTTTAATATTCGAAAATTATTCAGATAATATCATTTAGCCGTTTTCACAAGACGTTTTTCATTTACTCAGAAGCCGGCCACAGTGGTCTCGCGGTTCTAGGCGCTCAGTCCGGGACCGCGTGACTGCTACGGTCGCAGGTTCGAATCCTGCCTCGGGCATGGATGTGTGTGATGTCCTTAGGTTAGTTAGGTTTAAGTAGTTCTACGTTCTAGGGGACTGATGACCATAGATGTTAAGTCCCATAGCGCTCAGAGCAATTTGAACCATTTAATTTTTTTTACTCAGAAAATTATCCCAAAACATGTGTTGCCGTAGAATTATAACGGCAGTACATCTCCAGAGAAATGGTTATTTTACCATAACCCACAGAAATGCAAAACATGGATGTTCGAACTTACTAAGTGATACTCTCCGTATCGTTTTCAAATACTTTTTTCCGAATAAGAGATACTGGTTGCTACGCATCTAGCATACCCGCTTACTGTTAGAAACTACTCTGGAAACAACGTTATAGCGCATCTTTTTCAAACTCAGTAGGGAGGATGGAATTATTCAAGCTATGTTTCTATTCTGAAAATTAGTTTGTGTCGATTATTGGCGGAGCGATAGACGCGCCGTAGTCAGTGCGACAGACGCGAGCATTTTCGGAAAATGTTCCGGTTTGCAAGTGGCTCTGAGCGTTATGGGACTTAACATCTGAGGTTATCAGTCCCCTAGAACTTAGAACTACTTAAACCTAATTAATCTAAGGACATCACACACATCCATGCCCGAGGCAGGACTCGAACCTGCGAGCGTAGCAGCCGCTCGGTACAAAACTGAAGCTCCTAGAACCGCTCGGCCGTTCCGGTTTGCATGGGAGATGGGATACTCCCCATTTCGGAAGCTTTAGGTACCGGGTGGATATTTGGGACGTTCGAGCGTAGTGTGATATTCGAAATGTCGTTAAGTGTACTACAAGATTTTGTTCCAGTTTCGATGAAGATGGTGTTTGGTTTGTGGGGCGCTCAACTGCATGGTCTTCAGCGCCCATACGAAGTCGCAATTTTTACACAGTCCATTTTTTTCACAGTACAATCTAGCCACTGTCACGAATGATGATGATGATGATGATAATGAAATTATTAGCACAACACAAACACCCAGTCCCCGGGCTGAGAAAATCCGCATCCCGGCAGGGAATCGAACCCGGGACCCTGTGATCCAGAGGCAGCAACGCTAGCCACTAGACCACGAGCTGCGGATTCCAGTTTCGACGCTAAGCTAGTATTCGTAGGTTGGCTATTAAGTGATGGCAGATTTTTTTAACTTGAGTGTGCAAAATTAGATTACGAGTTGATTCTAATTGCCGCCTGCGTTAAATGGAGGATTCTTATTAACTGTGATGGGACTGCTAGGAAGCGAGAAACTACCCACTCATTCTGCATCCTCAGCGCTGACGGTCTGAAAAGCGCCAAATATTCAGAGAGTTTCGAAAATTGCGCTGAACTTGAGGAATCCGATAGTCAGTCGTGAACTCTCGATGAAATACGAGAGAATCGATCGTGACCATTCCAGAAGGGAAGAAGGCATGTTCGGCAGGACCGAGGCTCAGAGTGTAATTGGCAGTTCCGAGTTCCGTGGTCTGATTTTGTCGCTTTATCCCGGACGTGGTGTAATTTAACGGCAGCGCTTCTGTTGTTGCGATAGCTGATCAACAATGGCGGCTTCAAAGTCCGGCACCCTCTGGTTTAGCTCTAACGGGTGAGAAAATGGATTAGATATTAGATCTTTTAGCTAATGGTTACCTGGAGAAGTTTGGCCCAGCGCGGTGGTCTCTTGGTTCTAGGCGCTCAGTCCGGAACCGCGCGACTGCTACGGTCGCAGGTTCGAATCCCGCCTCGGGCATGGATGTGTGTGATGCCCTTAGGTTAGTTAGGTTTAAGTGGTTCTACGTTCTATGGGACTGATGACCACAGATGTTAAGTCCCATAGTGCTCAGAGCCATTTGAACCTGGAGAAGTTTATTAACCCCCCCAGGCTAACTACTGGCTTTAGGTATCGTTTTTAAGAGGTCCTCCTGTTGTCATAGGTAGCCTCATATGTAAGTTTCCTTCTTTACTAGCATAAGCAACCGTGTGCGGTTATTTTTAGGTTTCATCTCCTATTTAGCTCGTCTCTTGTTCTATCCATTTCATTTTTTGATATACGTTGACCCACGGTTGGGAATATATGGGCTATTTAGCCCGACCCATGTATAAACTTTCTCGTATTCGTATGTGCATGCACATTCAAGTAACTTCTCTTGTCTTGCGCATGTACATACACTCCTGGAAATGGAAAAAAGAACACATTGACACCGGTGTGTCAGACCCACCATACTTGCTCCGGACACTGCGAGAGGGCTGTACAAGCAATGATCACACGCACGGCACAACGGACACACCAGGAACCGCGGTGTTGGCCGTCGAATGGGGCTAGCTGCGCAGCATTTGTGCACCGCCGCCGTCAGTGTCAGCCAGTTTGCCGTGGCATACGGAGCTCCATCGCAGTCTTTAACACTGGTAGCATGCCGCGACAGTGTGGACGTGAACCGTATGTGCAGTTGACGGACTTTGAGCGAGGGCGTATAGTGGGCATGCGGGAGGCCGGGTGGACGTACCGCCGAATTGCTCAACACGTGGGGCGTGAGGTCTCCACAGTAAATCGATGTTGTCGCCAGTGGTCGGCGGAAGGTGCACGTGCCCGTCGACCTGGGACCGGACTGCAGCGACGCACGGATGCACGCCAAGACCGTAGGATCCTACGTAGTGCCGTAGGGGACCGCACCGCCACTTCCCAGCAAATTAGGGACACTGTTGCTCCTGGGGTATCGGCGAGGACCATTCGCAACCGTCTCCATGAAGCTGGGCTACGGTCCCGCACACCGTTAGGCCGTCTTCCGCTCACGCCCAAACATCGTGCAGCCCGCCTCCAGTGGTGTCGCGACAGGCGTGAATGGAGGGACGAATGGAGACGTGTCGTCTTCAGCGATGAGAGTCGCTTCTGCCTTGGTGCCAATGATGGTCGTATGCGTGTTTGGCGCCGTGCAGGTGAGCGCCACAATCAGGACTGCATACGACCGAGGCACACATGGCCAACACCCGGCATCATGGTGTGGGGAGCGATCTCCTACACTGGCCGTACACCTCTGGTGATCGTCGAGGGGACATTGAATAGTGCACGGTACATCCAAACCGTCATCGAACCCATCGTTCTATCATTCCTAGACCCGCAAGGGAACTTGCTGTTCCAACAGGACAATACACGCCCGCATGTATCCCGTGCCACCCAACGTGCTCTAGAAGGTGTAAGTCAACTACCCTGGCCAGCAAGATCTCCGGATCTGTCCCCCATTGAGCACGTTTGGGACTGGATGAAGCGTCGTCTCACGCGGTCTGCACGTCTAGCACGAACGCTGGTCCAACTGAGGCGCCAGGTGGAAATGGCATGGCAAGCCGTTCCACAGGACTACATCCAGCATCTCTACGATCGTCTCCATGGGAGAATAGCAGCCTGCATTGCTGCGAAAGGTGGATATACACTGTACTAGTGCCGACATTGTGCATGCTCTGTTGCCTGTGTCTCTGTGCCTGTGGTTCTGTCAGTGTGATCATGTGATGTATCTGACCCCAGGAATGTGTCAATAAAGTTTCCCCTTCCTGGGCAATGAATTCACGGTGTTCTTATTTCAATTTCCAGGAGTGTACATAGCGGGTCATGCTTGTAAGGGATGCGACCGTTCGTAGCTGCGGTTTATGGCGGGTCATGGCCCATCGAACATAGGCCGGTGTGAGGTGGGGCGTACACCATAAAAAAAAAATTCGCAATCGAGGCGGGTTTTAAGTTTTTTAATATATTAACCAACGGTTGCTGACGCGCTGCGATGTTGAAGGTTCTTATGTACCGGGAGAAGGTGCTGATTAAAGAATCAGACTTCTAATATTGATTAAGGCAAAAATAAACTGCGTAGTTTCGGTTGAACTTTGAATTTCTCTCTCAAACTAGAGTTTCCCACCTTCGGCTTGGCTGATTATAGAGACATGATGTAATGACTTTCATCCACTTTCTCATCTGTTAGAAGATTGGTGATTTTATCGGAAATTTCGAGCAAATGGGGAGCTGTCCAAGTGACTGCACTAGACAGCTAATACGGTAGATACAATAGGTAATCAAAATTTTCATTACCACCTTGAAGAAATGAAGTCATGTAATTAATTTTTTGCTTGTTTTCAGATCTGTAATTGCAGTTCTGGCAAACAACTAAACCCCGGCGCCAGCCGCTGTGGCCGTGCGGTTCTAGGCGCTTCAATCCGGAACCGCGGGACTGCTACGGTCGCAGGTTCGAATCCTGCCTCGGGCATGGATGTGTGTGATGTTCTTAGGTTAGTTAGGGTTAAGTAGTTATAAGTTCTAGGGGACTGATGACCTAAGATGTTAAATCCCATAGTGCTCAGAGCCATTTGAACCATTTAAACCCCGGCGCTACAGCTCAGCAGCACGCCGCTAAAGGAGCTTTACAAAACGGCGAAGCGCATTGATAAAGTATAGTATCGTGCAGTTATTCGTTTTCTGCATTTAAAAGGAAGCAACGCTTCAAGAGTCCATGCTGAGAGACTACGGCGTAAGTTCACAGACATGTGACACAGTTGTAGCGTAACGACCATGTATGGGCATATTAGTGTGAACTTGTGCAGTGTAATGCAACAGCACTGACGGCGGGCAAGAGCGGGGTATTGTTAATGTAATAATTCAACAAGACCATCGCAGTGTTGCGAGGCAGGGGAACTTGCTGAAACAGAAACTCAGAGGTACTGTACCGACAAGCGCAGCAAGAGGCAAGGCAGATTACCACAATGACTGAGGCAATATTGTTTTAAAATACGTGACTGGTAGTGGCACATATGCTCAACAAACGCGCCGCTGAAGAGTATAAACACTGATTATTTTTGTAATAGAATTGATCTGAGTATCAGTCCAACCAGGACGACGGTGCGGTGTCGGACGAGGACGCCACATGGACCTGCCAGCAGAGGTCTCCAGTTCAAGGCCATGTCAGGGCAACAGCTCTGCGCACAAAGTCCCTCTTGTAGAAGAATTTCTATTTTCGTAAAGTGTAAAAGTTGGTGCCCAGGAATTATTATGTGCCCTGTAAATGGTCCGCGTGCAGCCACATATTGCTATGAATGTGCAATGTGAATGTACGACATCAGATCAGTGAACATAGACTACCTTTGAAGGAACAGAGTGCTGGAACAAAAGAATATTTCACTGCTTTCCTAGCAGATTTTAACTTTTAGATACTATATCATAGAGACAGAATTCTGCCACGCCGAGCTATAATGTAAAATAGAATTATATGCTGAAAATACTACGTCAGGAGATGGATTACACCTTACGAAGGCTAGTCGACATACCATGATGCGGAACGATCAGTGATAAATAAATATTTTTGACTGGTTCAAATGGCTCTGAGCACTATGGGACTTAACTTCTGAGGTCATCAGTACCCTAGAACTTAGAACTACTTAAACCTAACCAACCTAAGGACATCACACATATCCATGCCCGAGGCAGGATTCGAACCTGCGACCGTAGCAGTCGCGCGGCTCCAGACTGTAGCGCCTAGAGCCGCTGGCTTTTCATTGGTCTCTGAGCTTTTAATCCTTACGTATAATAGACACCTAATGCACGATAGTGCCGTGGCAGAGTCAGTATTTGGCCAATAAGTGGAACAAATGTGATGAGTTAAAATTCCTGGTCATCAAACTGCGGGCCGATGTCATGGTGTAAACCTCCGGTTTTACGCCTTTCCTTCTTTCTCTCAGCTTGGCTACAGAACAATCACAACACTGCTCGCTACGTGCTCTTCCAATAGTCACGTGCACAAGAACAGTTACTCTCAAGATAAACACTGACACTTCATAAAAATGGCTCTGAGCACTATGGGACTTAACATCTATGGTCATCAGTCCTCTAGAACTTAGAACTACTTAAACCTAACTAACCTAAGGACATCACACAACACCCAGCCATCACGAGGCAGAGAAAATCTCTGACCCCGCCGGGAATCGAAGCCGGGAACCCGGGCGTGGGAAGCGAGAACGCTACCGTGACACTTCATAATCAAAGACGCTGAGAGAGGTGTGAAGTAATAAACCCCACGATTTAAGGCGTCTGCACACTTGCATGCAGCCCAGTAAACGGTGCAACCCTTTTATAATTCTCCATACACTTTCTAGGCTTAGTTAAATTTCAGTTTTGTTTTCATACATACCATGTAGTTGGGTAACTGAGAGAGACCAAGTATTTCAGTGACCGTCTATGGCCAGAACCATCCAGTCTGTACGCCACCACAAAACCGAATGTCACGTGTCAAAATAAAAAAAAAATCCACAATGGGATGGTGTTTCTTTTTGTCATCGGATTGGACCTCAGCATATCGATTTCCCTTCCTAGACTTTAGCCTTCTTCTTCGGCTGTCCGTTCTTTCTGTCCATAATAGCTTCACGTCACTCTTTATGTTACACAACATTTTGTTAGAAACGGTAGTTAAGAACTAGGAATGAATCGCATGCAGTTCATAAAATAAAATATACTTTTTACAACCTACAGCGTAAAACATATCGATTCCGGGCAGTGTCCGTCGGCTAGTGCTGAAAGCTATTGTCAACGGCAGTGCAATTTTCGATTTTCCTTTTTTCGCCCGCATCTCGTGGTCGTGCGGTAGCGTTCTCGCTTCCCGCGCCCGGGATCCCGGGTTCGATTCCCGTCGGGGTTAAGTATTTTCTCTGCCTCGTGATGGCTGGGTGTTGTGTGTTGTCCTTAGGTTAGTTACGTTTAAGTAGTTCTAAGTTCTAGGTGACTGATGACCATAGATGTTAAGTCCCATAGTGCTCACAGCCATTTGAACCTTTTTTCGAGGGACGGGTTCTATTCTCCAGCGTGGAGATAAAGGACTGGTTTTCTCATAATCCGACTAGATGGTGCTGGTCTGGCCCGATATATAGTCGTCTGGAAAGGCGAGTGCGTTCCACAGCATAGCTACATTTCCAAATATCCACTGAGAACTAACTTCCGAAAGTGTCGGCAGTCAGCAATAATACGAGCGTTAACACTAAACAATAAATAGAAGTATTTACATTCTGCTCTGGAGGCTGAAAGGTCGAAAGCTGTGCGTGTTAAAATAACTTCGTGAAGCAGTTTGGAGCTCGCGAAACCGGGGAACCAACGGAGAGCCCTCTTGCGGTGCAGATGCAAGCGGTGAACCTAATCGGTGGAGCTGGTGTTGCGGTGTTTATTTTGCAAGTCGCTAGTTAGTGATCAATAAAGCTGTTCTCTCTGCGTGGGAAGTTTAGAAAGTATTCGGAAGTGTGTTCCCGAGCACGGGTGTGGCAACCGGAATAGCCAACTGGCCATTTTCAACGCAAGTGTCACTGTTTAGTTAGAGTATACGGACTGTTTAGGAAGAACCCCGTAGCAGAGCGTGGAGCAGCTAGCTAGCTGGAGATGTTATTTAATGAAAGGCATGGCGACGTCTTATAGCAAGCATCACATTGTGCTTCAGTGGAAGTTTGGGGTAGGGAGTTACGGTGTTCTTATCCCTTATGACATTAGATAGTGATCTTTTGTTGTTTATGTATGATATGGTAGAAGCCGTTTGCTGACTGATTGTGGTGTTCATGATCTTGTGATAGGACTGAGTCTTTTGAAAGTCACCAGACTTTTACAGAGTAGGTAGTGGTGTGGAAAAGGTGACGATTTTTGCCTTGTCTCTAGGGTCAAAACGAGGCAGGCCCCCATATTTAGCTATTTAGTATATGTTTAACAGTGCGTGGAACTAATCGAAATATGCCAACAGTGTTCGGAGGAAGTGTGCGGAGCCATACATCGGCTCATTGTCTCGCACACCGCACGGCGATGCGTGGCCGCGAATGGACGCTACGGAAGATCCGAGGCGACGGACGAAAAGGAACGTTTCAAATGTTCATATCACTTGGTGTGCCACGTAATCTTACAAGAAAAAAGTACACGGAGGTCAGTAGAAAGTTTGTCAGGTGCAAGCTCTTTGACGAACTGCTTGATCCTGACCAATAGATTATTTCTACAGCTGCGACATAGTCCCGTATACGAACAGTGATCCAATACTGTCAAAAGTTTTTTTTCAGTCTTTGATAAAATATCAATTCTTTTGACGATGACAGTTTTTAGTCGGTGATGACCATGCTCAGATATTTCCTACACCATATCCTAAAGTGATAGCCAGCATCAATAATGACTGTGTGGACGATGTGGCCTATTCTACAACTTATTTTAGATCTATGTGAAAATTCTGTGCTGACTATATTTATACGTTTGGACAATGCTATTATGGCCTTATCACTTTAGGATATGGTATAGAAAAGGTCTGAGGATGGTCATGACGGACTGAAACTGGTCATCGTCAAAAGAATTGATATTGTGATCAAAGACTGGAATAAAAAACATTAGACTATTTCTACTTGGGGTGGACAAGCTTATAGAAACATAGCACATTACTGTGCCTAATATGGTTAAGGAAAACTGTTGCATTCAAAATAGCTTCCAGTCGTCTCGGAATGGACAAATACAGGCCCTGCATGGTTTTCAGGAGAATATTATATCATTCTTCCTGCAAAATAGTGACTAATTCTGGTAAAGATGATGGAGGCGAATAGCGATCATACACCTATCTCTACAAAGTATACCACAAATGCTCAATAATACTGAGATCTGGTGACTGTGGAGGCCAGGGTGGATGTGACAATTCGTCCTCGTCCTCACGAAACTACACCCGGTCGATGTGAGCTGTGTGAAAAGGCGCCTTGTCGTCTTGGAACACAGAAACATCACTGGGGAACAAGAATTGTACCATGGGATGGACCTGATCATCCAAAATGGTGATATAATCCCTGGTGGTGATGCGACTTTACGGAGTAACCATGGCGCCTACAGGATACCATGATACGGCTGTCCAAATCATCGACGAACCCCGCCATGTTCAACTCCTGGCACGTAAACTTAACCAGAAGGTGGATACGGTGTACAAAATGACTCATCCGACCAAATGACTTTCTTCCATCCGGCTCCACGTATTCCTGTTACTAGCATATGCATCACTGATGTATTGTTTTGGAATTCTACCTCGCCCTGCAATTCCGTGCTTATGGATCTCCCTTCGTGTTGTTTCGGTGCTAACAGAATTCGCGAGCGCGAGGTTCAGTTCTACGGTGATTTTTGCAGCTGTCGTTCTGTTATTTTTCGTCAGCGTCTTCTTCAAAGACTGTGCGTCACAATCACTCAATGCACGTTTTCGTCAGCGTTCTGCCTTAGCGGATGATGTTTTTCTGCTTTCCCTGCACGTGGTATACATCTTCGACACGGTGCCTCTTGAAACACCAAACACTTCGGCTTCCTCAGTTACGGAAGTACCCATCATAAGAGCACCAACAATTCACATTCGAATTCACTTAGCTCCGGCACAGTGCACTCTCAACTACAGAGAACACTGTTCTGATCACAGCTGACACAACGTATTGAGGACATTGCAAAGGTGCCGTTCGTGGCCAGGTACAACAGCGTAACCTGCAGGCTTGGCTAGCAACCGCATTCATGTTCAAGCATGCATATAAACGTCGTGTGATTAGGGCCACCCGTCGGGTAGACCGTTCGCCGGTTGCAAGTCTTTCGATCTGACGCCACTTCGGCGACTTGTGCGTCGATGGGGATGAAATGATGATGATTAGAACAGCACAACACCCAGTCCCTGAGCAGAGAAAATCTCCTACTCAGCCGGGAATCGAACCCGGGCGATGAGGACTGACATTCCGTCGCGCTGACCACTCACCTACCGGGGGCGGACATTCCTCGCGGTGTCTTCATATTTTTGTCCAACCCCATACATCTTTACTAATGTGACACCAGCCGGGAATCGAATCCGGGCTCTGAGGATTGACATCCGTCGCGCCGACCACTCACCTACCGGGGGCGGATATTCGTCGCGGTGCCTTCATATTTTTGTCCAACCCCTACATATCTTTAATAATGTAGCACCAGTGTAATATTTTAACGCATTGTATAATTTCGAAAATAATTTTAGAACTCATTGAGCAGTACCATATACATCACAATACTAAAATGTGATTATTTTATCTGTTATTAAAACAAAATAATTTTAGAAATATCTGTATTGTACCAATAGAAACACGCGAATAACTGAACATACATCAGTTTTTCATGACAAGAATAAGATAAAACTCATGTTAATTAAAGTTCCTATCTGCTTGTTAAGGGAAGTCGACTTACAGTCATAAAGCAAATTTTTGTGGCATAAACAAGTAACTTTATTAAATGAAGTAATTTACGCTGTGATGGTTCAAATGGCTCTGAGCACTATGGGACTTCACTTTTAAGGTCATCAGTCCCCTAGAACTTAGAACTACTTAAACCTAAGTAACCTAAGGACATCACACACACTCATGCCCGAGGCAGGATTCGAACCTGCGACCGTAGCGGTCGCGCGGTTCCAGACTGTAGCGCCTAGAACCGCTTGGCCACCACTACGCTGTGATTCCGATTGTGAAAACATTATGTTGGCACCCACTTACATAGGGAGAAATGATCATCAAGATAAAATAAGAGAAATCACGGCTCCCACAGAAAAAATTAAGTGCTCGTTTTCCCCGCGTGCCGTTCGAGAGTGCAACGGCAGAGAGACAGCTTGAAGGTGGTTCATTGAACCCTCTGCCCGGCACTTTATTGTGAATAGGAGAGATTATACGTTCTAAAGGAAATGTTTCTATGTCGTATTGAATTCTACTGTCTTACAGCTGTAGAAATTTGTTTAATTCTCAGTCTGTGAGAAACATTCTCCCGTCTTAATAATTAAGATCTTTCTTCTAATGCTTCTTTGGGTAGGCTGATTTGCGCATCATAAGACAAAGTGTTTACAGTGTAATATTTTCTTTCAGCTTTGATGTTGTTCCTGTGTATTGGAAAGTGATGCTTCGTGACAACTGTTTGACAAATTTTCCAAAACGTTAGATCCGTCACAATGGACTTTTCCATGCACAGTGGGTGAAAAATGTCATGGGACAGCGATTTCACGGACACAGATGATAGTAGTATCGCGTACACAAAGTATATATACACTCCTGGAAATGGAAAAAAGAACACATTGACACCGGTGTGTCAGACCCACCATACTTGCTCCGGACACTGCGAGAGGGCTGTACAAGCAATGATCACACGCACGGCACAGCGGACACACCAGGAACCGCGGTGTTGGCCGTCGAATGGCGCTAGCTGCGCAGCATTTGTGCACCGCCGCCGTCAGTGTCAGCCAGTTTGCCGTGGCATACGGAGCTCCATCGCAGTCTTTAACACTGGTAGCATGCCGCGACAGCGTGGACGTGAACCGTATGTGCAGTTGACAGACTTTGAGCGAAGGCGTATAGTGGGCATGCGGGAGGCCGGGTGGACGTACCGCCGAATTGCTCAACACGTGGGGCGTGAGGTCTCCACAGTAAATCGATGTTGTCGCCAGTGGTCGGCGGAAGGTGCACGTGCCCGTCGACCTGGGACCGGACCGCAGCGACGCGCGGATGCACGCCAAGACCGTAGGATCCTACGCAGTGCCGTAGGGGACCGCACCGCCACTTCCCAGCAAATTAGGGACACTGTTGCTCCTGGGGTATCGGCGAGGACCATTCGCAACCGTCTCCATGAAGCTGGGCTACGGTCCCGCACACCGTTAGGCCGTCTTCCGCTCACGCCCCAACATCGTGCAGCCCGCCTCTAGTGGTGTCGCGACAGGCGTGAATGGAGGGACGAATGGAGACGTGTCGTCTTCAGCGATGAGAGTCGCTTCTGCCTTGGTGCCAATGATGGTCGTATGCGTGTTTGGCGCCGTGCAGGTGAGCGCCACAATCAGGACTGCATACGACCGAGGCACACAGGGCCAACACCCGGCATCATGGTGTGGGGAGCGATCTCCTACACTGGCCGTACACCTCTGGTGATCGTCGAGGGGACAATGAATAGTGCACGGTACATCCAAACCGTCATCGAACCCATCGTTCTATCATTCCTAGACCTGCAAGGGAACTTGCTGTTCCAACAGGACAATGCACGTCCGCATGTATCCCAACGTGCTCTAGAAGGTGTAAGTCAACTACCCTGGCCAGCAAGATCTCCGGATCTGTCCCCCATTGAGCATGTTTGGGACTGGATGAAGCGTCGTCTCACGCGGTCTGCACGTCCAGCACGAACGCTGGTCCAACTGAGGCGCCAGGTGGAAATGGCATGACAAGCCGTTCCACAGGACTACATCCAGCATCTCTACGATCGTCTCCATGGGAGAATATCAGCCTGCATTGCTGCGAAAGGTGGATATACACTGTACTAGTGCCGACATTGTGCATGCTCTGTTGCCTGCGTCTATGTTCCTGTGGTTCTGTCAGTGTGATCATGTGATGTATCTGACCCCAGGAATGTGCCAATAAAGTTTCCCCTTCCTGGGACAATGAATTCACGGTGTTCTTATTTCAATTTCCAGGAGTGTAGTTGGTACTTTAATCGAGCTCTCATGTTTTGGCTCTGAGAACTATAAGACTTAACATCTATTGTCATCAGTCCGCTAGAACTTAGAACTACTTAAACCTAACTAACCTAAGGACAACACACAACACCCAGCTATCACGAGGCAGAGAAAATCCCTGACCCCGCCGGGAATCGAACCCGGGAACCCGGGCGCGGGAAGCAAGAACGCTACCGCACGACCACGAGATTCGGGCTCTCATGTTTTCTCAGGTGATTCATGTGAAAATGTTTCCGACGTGATCATGGCCGCACGGCGTTAATTAACGGACTTTGAACGTGGAATAGAAGGTGGAACGCCGGCCGCTGTGGCCGAGCTGTTCTAGGCGCTTCAGTTCGAAAACCGCGCGACCGCTACGGTCGCAGGTTCGAATCCTGCCTCGGGCATGGATATGTGTGATGTCCTTTGGTTTGTTAGGTTTAAGTGGTTCTAAGTTCTAGGGGACAGATGACCTCAGATGTTAAGTCCCATAGTGCTCAGAGCCATTTTTGAATGTGGAACTAGACCCATGGGACATTCCGTTTCGGAAATCGTTAGGTAATTCATTATTCCGAAATCCACAGTGTCGAGAGTGTGCGGAGAATACCAAATTTCAGGCATTATCTCTCACCACGGACAACGCAGTGGCCGACGGCCTTCACTTAACGACCGAGAGCAGCGCCGTTTGCATAGAGCGTCCAATGCTAACATACGAGCAACTGCGTGAAATAACAGCACAAATCAACGTGAGACGTACGACGAAGGTATCCGTTAGGACAGTGTGGCGAAATTTGGCGTTAGTGGGCTATGGAAACAGACGACCGACGTGAGAACCTTTGCTAACAGCACGACATCGCTTGCACAGCCACTTCTGGGCTCTTGAAGATATCTTCTGGAGAGTTCCGATTTCATTTGGTAAGAGCTGATGGTAGGTTTCGAGTGTGGCGCAGACCCCACGAATCCATGGATCCAAGTCGCCAACTAGACACTGTGCAAGAAGGTGGTGACTCCATAATGGAGTGAGTTGTGTTTGGAACTTGGAACGGACCGGTCCTCTGGTCCAGCGGAACCGATCATTGACTGGAAATAGCTACGTTCTCCTACTTGGAGACCATCTGCAGACATTCTTGGACTTCATGTTCTTAAAAAACGATGTTATGTGACCGGGCTGCAGTAGTTTGCGAATGGTTTGAAGAACATTCTGTACAATTTTAGCGAATGAGTTGGTCACCCAGATCGCCCAAGGTGAATCCCATCGAAACAGTTGAGGGACATAATGGAGAGGTCAGTTCGTGCACAACATCCTGCATCGGCAACACTTTCGCAGTTATGGACGGCTATAGAGACATCGTGGCTCACTATTTCTGCAGGGACTTCCAACGAATTGTTGAGTCTATGCTCAGTCGTGTTGCTGCACTACGCCGGGCAAAAGGAGGTCCGACACGACATTAAGTTGTATCCCATGACTTCTGTCACCTCAGTGTATTTCACATTCTCGAGATATTACCCTTGGATATCAACTTTGAGTTTACGTCAATACCCAACTAACTGTGTACTTAAGACTAAAGTATTTGACATACATTCGTTGTGATTAAAATTAGAAATACGATTTATTCGGAGAGAGTTGATGTATTTGGAAGCATATTGAAATAAAGTGACTGAAGACTTGACATTGTTGGTGTTATACGTGGCTTTCATGTAAGCTATACGATTTAATCGACAATGAATGTTACTGTATACGACGGTTGGAACTTAAATAGTGGCAACTATTTGTTCACAACTGATACAAAAGAGTTTCATGTTTGCTCCTGTTACTGTCCTTCAAAGTAGTCACCAGCGTTGTGTAGAGTCCGTTGCCAGCGATGTGGAAGGCGTCGTATACCGTTAGCAGAGTCTGTTCTATTGATGGTGCGAATGGAGCGGTCTAAAGTTATGGTGACTCTCGTGTACGATTGTGATGGTGTTATCCTAACGCATTACGTTCTTCCACGACAGACTGTCGATGCACAGTATTAATGTTCGTTTTTGGAGCATCACCTACCACCAATTTTGCGAAAGAAGCGGCAACACTTTCTGCGCAATCCACCCATCATTTTGCACAACAATGCGCGGGCGCATACAGAGCAAGCTGTGGCTGCTCTGTTCGGTCGATGGGACTGGGAAGTACTGTACCATCCACCATACTCCCCAGACTTAAGTCCTTGTAACTTTGATTTGATTCTGAAGATGAAGGAGCCACTTCGTGGCATTCGCTTCAGAACTGTTCCAGAGATTCGACAGGCAGTAGACCTCTCCGTTCGCACCATCAACAGAACAGGCTCTGCTAACGGTATACTACGCCTTCCTCATCGCTGGCAACGGGTTCTACACAACGCTGGTGACTATTTTGAAGGAGAGTAACAGGTGCAAAATGTAAATAAATGGTTCAAATGGCTGTAAACATTATGGGACTTAACATCTGAGGTCATCAATCCCATAGACTTAGAACTACTTAAACCCAACTAACCTAAGGACATCACACACACCCATGCCCGAGGCAGGATTCGAACCTGCGACCGTAGCAGCAGTGCGGTTCCGGACTGAAGCGCTTAGAACCGCTCGCCCACAGCGGCCGGCGCAAACATGTAACTCTTTTGTATCGGTTGCGAATAAATAGTTCCCACTATTTAAGTTTCAACCATCGTATTAAGGCTTTCATCTCTTTTTCCGTATATGGTAATCAGAAATCTTGCATCTAGCTTTTTTCCTGAGGACGGTTATCATTTTTCGAGGAGTCAGAACTTCCGAATTTCGTCCTGCATTCTCTATTAGCAGATCAACGCATATTAGTGCCTTGTCATGTTTGATATCCACAGTAGTGTATTCTGAAGGAAAATATTCGTTCTAATTACCGGGTGATCAAAAAGTCAGTATAAATTTGAAAACTGAATAAATCACGGAATAATGTAGATAGAGATGTACAAATTGACACACATGCTTGGAATGACAAGGGGTTTTACTAGAATCAAAAAAATTGAAACGTTCAAAAATGTCCGACAGATGGCGCTTCATCTGATCAGAATAGCAATAATTAGCATAACAAACTAAGACAAAGCAAAGATGATGTTCTTTACAGGAAATGCTCAATATGTCCACCATCATTCCTCAACAATAGCTGTAGTCGAGGAATAATGTTGTGAACAGCACTGTAAAGCAAGTCCGGAGTCATGGTGAGGCATTGGCGTCGGATGTTGTCCTTCAGCATCCCTAGAGATGTCGGTCGATCACGATACACTTGCGACTTCAGGTAACCCCAAAGCCAATAATCGCACGGACTGAGGTCTGGGGACCTGGGAGGCCAAGCATGACGAAAGTGGCGGCTGAGCACACGATCATCACCAAACGACGCGCGCAAGAGATCTTTCACGCGTCTAGCAATATGGGGTGCTTTTTTTTTTGTTCTGATAAAACCCCATGTCATTCCAAGCATGTGTGTCAATTTTTACCTCTCTATCTACTTTATTCCGTGGTTTATTAAGTTTTCAAATTTATACTGACTTTTTGATCACCCGGTATAACAGAAGACCTAGGGCTTCAATTTTTTTCAAAAATCACCAAACTATTCTCCAATAATCCGCGATACGAATAAGCCGCAAAATGATAATTAGAAGCTTGATTCATATTCGTACTAATATGTTCCCTTTTTTTGCTATACGTTCGTAAAATGGTAATTTATTCGTAAGTAATTTTGTTCTTTTCTTCGACGTAATTTGTTCGGTAATGTCAGTTTAATTTTACGAAGAGATGTCAGATTTTTAATTATCACATAGGAAAAATAACGTTAGGCAATCAATTTATATTTGTTTCCAAGTAGGGCGTCTAATGAAGTCATCTGGATTGGTCTGACTCAGCTCCCAAGACATCGCTGCTGCCGAAAACGAACTGCAGCACGATACTGTCCTTTATCAATGCGCTACACCGTATTGTTTTTCTTCTTCTAGGGCGTGCTACCGTAGTGTGGCGCGACGGTTTGAATGTGTACTACGACTACAGACGATTAAATGCATACAAACAAACAAAATTCTTTTAACATAACTGTAGTTTTTCGAGGTGTTAATTAAAACATCTCGTAACGAACGGCAGCATCAGAATTCTTCATTTCTTGTTGCTTATTATTTTTCACTTAATCTCAAAGTTACGACGGTAGGACGTCACGAAACAGTGGCAAATGCTTTCCTGATGTTCTTTGATCTCTTAGATTACAGTTCAACCTGTAAAACTGTCACCAATTCAAAAGTCTCGCAGCGAATCTCTAGCTCTACTGTAGGGTTTCAAGCGATGACGGTCTGAGCTATGGATCCAGTGTGTTATTCTTTCCCTCTCGTTTTGTACCCGTTGCGTGGAGAAGTAAAGTCTTTATCTTAAGTTTCTTTGTGATGTAGAGCGAACCGCGACCATAAACCCTGGAACGGCCGCGGGGAGCCACGGCGAATGCAGTTACCAGGACGCGACAGTGAGTAGCACTTCAGCTTATGAAGGCCAGCACGCCATGAATGCGTACGAACGTCCTGTGTGCGGCCGCTGCGAAGGCGTCACGGCTCGTGAGTCACCTCTTCAACTGCGACACACATACTTAAAAGAGACATTTCTTTTCGTTACTTCAATACTCGGAGTGACTCGACGGAATGGGCTAAATGTTGCTGAGTATGTAGCAGAGCTTTGACTGCCGATGACATCTACTTAGAAACTTCAGCTTGTACCCATTGAATACTTGGAAACTTGTACTTGGACTAAACAGTTTCTTTGTTTTCTTATTACGACTCTACCGTTTAGTCAACGTTAGGAATCATAGGCGCTTGCTTTCCATCTCCCCCCACTCTGAAAGCCGAAGTTTTCATTCGATTAATTGGTTAACCATCAATTCGCTGGAATGTAATACGTTTTTAGTGTCACCCCCCATGACATGTATCGATACTTAATACTTAGAAACTCATTTGTGTCAGAAATGACAATTATAGAGTCTAGCCCCTTCCCCCCTCCCCCTCCCGGAAAATTTCTGTGGACGCCCATTGTAGGAATGGAACCGCCCTGTCGCTAGTGGGCTACATGACAACTTATTCGGCATTTATCATCCTGCAAGAATGACGGAGTTCATGACATCCTTTTTATGGACCCACTTGTGTTGATAAACCCTAGCGAAGCTTGCTGAAGCAGCTAAAATAAACATAATAGAGTATGCCGACTAAATTATACTGCCTAGCAAAAACATGAAAGACCCAGAAAATATGGTCGAATTTCAATATAACTTCTTACATGTACATACCATCGGCGGCTATGTAAGTGATTAGAAATGTTTTTCTCCGTAACAGGTAGCGTAGTAGATACACACCAATTTGAAAGTTTTGCTGGTCAGGTTTCGAAAATAGTGCAGACTAAGAAAACTTTCCATTCCACTTCATAAGGGTTCCTATATCATTTTAACAGATAGAATATATTTCTCTAATAAACCTGTGATAAGAAGGAATTATATTTTTAGTAGAATGAAATAATACACTGTAAATCTCCCACAACACGCTCGTTAGACGACTAAACGAAAACCGCACCACGTTATCGTTTTTAGCTTACTTACCATGGTAATGAAAAATAAGGATGCTGAAAATTCCTGACTTAACCACAGGGTAATTTTTCTGCATAAGTTGTGTGTAACGTAAGAGAGTACTGAAGGATTTCACCGTATAATTAAATATTGAAGATACTGAAGGTATTACTTATAGTCAGTCGTCTGTTAATCTCGTAGCTCCTTCTTTATCCAAATCCGAGAAATACATTTCTGTTCTGGAAGTGTCACCCGCTACGTTGATAACGAGCCTATCAACAACAGAATCTACGAAGCCAACCAGCCGCAGTATTTTCTCTTCTTCTTTTATGACGAGCCGTTCTAGTATATCCCGCCAGCGTTCGGCAGTGACGCGTGTATTAGTTCCAGTACATCTTGCAGCTTAACACTCGTGTTAACTTTTCGGCGAAATCCCGCAGCTTGACTCCAGATCAGTTCTGTTGGGTTCATATTGTAACGGTATAGTTGCAAATGTAAAATACAGCATTTGTATGATGTGCTCGATGCTGTGCAAATGATTGTTTTTCATGTTTCCTCGATACTTATCTACCTCTGTGGTACAAAACGATGGACATAGTTCAAATAAAGAGAATTTGGTTTTCCATTTTTCCCTTAAAAATTAAATTGTTATGTTTTTTTAATTAAAACTACTTTTATGAACAGTCTTTCATAAAACATCCATAATTAAGAATTTGCACTAGAAATGGAAACGAATTTCGTGTCCAATATGTAATTAGAAACAAGAAGACGTGCATCATTCATAAAAAAATACTGATGAGTTTATTATTACGAGATGTAGGTATTTCAAATTCACCGAGAAAAGAAAATTATATTGCGAAGATTTGAACCAACGCACAAATATCCACATTTGGTTCTCAGTCCAATTATGCTACCTACTGCCCTATACATTCAACACTGTATCTATATCAACTGTATTATATACAGCGCTGGTAAAATTTCAAAGCCGATTATCTCGGTAAATTAATGAAAACCATTAAGAACAGCCTATTTCTCGGCACTTTTTTAACCGTATACCACGATCGTGTTTTATTACGGAACAGAAAGCAGCTTCAGCCATTTTCATACGGTGCATTAACAGTGCGACAATCAGAGCACAATAGTTCATAGACTGTGACTGTACACGATTTTTGAAATAAAAACTACGTAGCTAAAGCGGGATTAAGAAAAACGTTGATGGCTGTTAATACATTTGAATATCTTAAAGTTTCATTTAACGTAACTTAGTAGTAAGATATCTAATACGTAAGTAGACCTACTTCCAAGAGCGTAACAACATCAGTGTACGTGTGCTACGGCTTCTGACCAATCACCGCGTTTGTGTTTGTTTACATAAGGTTTGTTCTTATGATGAACAGATTATGGTCTCTGATCAGTGGTGCAGGATGACACAGAATATTGCAATAGGTGTATTACTTGTTCTGGGATGGCAGGCACAGCTGTGAAAGGGTTGTGCTTAGTGGTTCAGATGGCTCTGAGCACTGTGGGACTTAACTTCTGAGGTCATTAGTCCCCTATAACTTAGAACTATTTAAACCTAACTAACCCGAGGACATCACACACATCCATGCCCGAGGCAGGATTCGAACCTGCGACTGCAGCGGTCGCGCGGTTCCAGACTGTGGTGCCCAGAACCGCTCGGCCACCTTGGCCGGCTGTGCTTGGTGGCCATACGGCGCTGCTCCCTTGTTGTGGTCAGATGTGGTCGACCGGAATCTTGATGGACAGTATGCCAGCCCTCACGTTCTCACGCAGTCCAGCATTGGATCACTGTCACAGTCAGATGCGCAATAAATCTAGATACAGCACGGTTAGCCCCGCCAGTCAATTGGAGGGCCACAGTAAGACAACTTTTAATCATTGACAGGTGCTGATAACACTGTCTCACAGTATAGGGTGCATCTACGTGTTCTTCACAGTGATAATTCAACATCTGGGGCTATTCACGTCCCTTAAGGGCTGGTAACAAGACTATAATTATATATGAGCGCGACGGCTCCTTGACGTTTGTTTCAGTGCGTATGCACTAATATGGCCCGAACTCCTGCGGGAATCAATAATTTGCGAGTAGGGGGTTAATGGACGAGGGACGCTGCACTGCAGCGTGCCATAATTTGGAAATTGGAGTCTGCCGGAGCGGTTAAAGCAACCGCTCGTGAGAAGTGGTAAATCTGGGTTGTCCGGCACAAATTTTCAACTTTTGCCGTTGCATTACCACATTACGGCTGTAAGTCATGAATTCCCACCGATTCCTTCCCTTCCTTTCCCCATTCTCTGCTTCACATAAATTCGTACATTGTATTTTCACTTCTTCATATTGCAAATTCAATGATGTTACTTTTGCTGAGTAAAATAGTTTTCCCTTATCCAAGAACTGTGAGATGAGAACATAACGTTCCTTTTGTTTGTCGCAAATTTAAATCTTGTAGATATGAGTACCCCTAGAGGGTTGTAAAATAATTTTGTCTTGCTCGGTTACAACATAATGCTTAATAATCCACCTCTCTCGGTTTTATTGCAAAATACAATCGATCACAGTTTGTGTTAAGTCGCTAGACCTTGCTACGTTGCATAGGCGCTATCTTGTTGAAGTTTGTGGCCTCACTTCATGATCCACAATTATTCAGGGTATATCGGAAAGCAATCATTCAATTACTATCTCACAAAACACAGACAATAAGCGACTTTTCTTGGCTTGCTATTAGGTCCCAGGTGCTGGTAAAGGTAGGTCGACGAGTGCTGTTTCGCTGACTGCTGTTTGTGCGACGTAATGTTGCCAACTTCTATGATATTAATCAAGAATTATAGGATTTAGATGCTCATTCAGATGTTTTAACTGTTTTTGTATGTCAAGTGTGTCACTGCACAGCTTGACACTATAAGCAGAAAGCTAACACATATTCAGGTTTTCAAGAGCAGGCCCTGTTTGTTTCCCGTTGCACTGAATTATAACTGTGTGTGTGTGTGTGTGTGTGTGTGTGTGTGTGTGTGTGTGTGTGTGTGTGAGTGTGGCGATTACAATTAAACTGTACATTAGTTTTTCAGGGACATATATTAATATACATTTGCACAGCTCGAATGTTTCAGGGCTTCATCATCACTACTTATGGGAATAGTGTTTGGTTTTTTATCACATACACGTCTTTCAACATTTTTGCATACCCCTCCAGATTTTCGTTCCTTTCGTTCGTGGATATTACTGATCATTTACTAGCTACAATTGCTTTCATTTAATGTTTCTTATGTCAATGTCGTCTGAAACCTTACCATTTTATTTTTACAGACTTTTTCTTTCTAGTGGGGTTGATTGCTGTTTTTCTAACCACAAGTTCTTTCAGTTTATTGCAATTCTTCTAAGACTCTTTATTAAATTTTCTGTTTTGTAGTATAAATACTTGTGATAAGAACACATAACTTTACGTTTACATTCAAGTTTTTCAAATAGTCTAATAAATATTTATATCTTTAACTGTACTTTGGGGTATTATTAGTTATAATAAGTATGGCGAAGTTCAGTAGGACAAAATTAGCTTTCATATGTGGTTTAAAGGAAAAGTGTATGCTATTTGTGATCATTTATTAGTGTAATGATGAGGTTACAAGAATGCAGTGTGAAGAATTGATGGAATTTTTTGGCTCTGTGCTGTAACTGAAAATTTTGTTCATATTTAAATACACAATGGAATTTATCTTTTATTTCGAAAATACAGAGGAGTGTGATGTTCAGTGAGTAGTAGATTATTGTTTGACGATTACAGAGTGAAATTATGTTGTTTTCTGAGTGAATTTCTTCAGACTGATGTCATAATTATTTTATAGTGCATGGAAACAGTATTTCTTTTTACTTTGAAAATAGAGTTGCCTTTTGCAGTTTTGATTTTGGTTTTCATTCATGTACCTGACTGTATGTGATGGCTATTTTCACATATGGATGATGGTCCATTCTAATTATGTTATGCTGATTGAAGGAAGTGTTGGAATTTCTGTCTTTTTTATTTAGTTTTGTGAATCAGCCATTAATAAGGGGTACCACATGTGGACCTCGATAGGTTTTTTGCTGCAATTATTGGTGGTATGACGTGGCCTGTAGCGTAATCCATTTCACAGAATCAAAATTTGTGAATTGAGGTACAGATTGCAGAAATATCCCCTCCCCCTTCCCTTCTGTGTGGTATCTTATGATGAAGGGGTTGATATATAAAGATTATTGAGAAGACATTTCAAGTTGAGTAAATTGTTTTAAGAAGATTTATTTATGTAGTTGAAAGAAAGACACTTGGCACTTGACAATTTTGTATGTGAATCATGATCTGAGATAGTGCTGGGCATACTGGTCGAGTGTTGAGGATTTTGGACTTTTGTACACATTGAGACAGAGCTTTTGATGACTATTCTGAAGTATATCTATAGTAATATTGGAAGTATAAAAGCGTCATGTCTGTCCGTCTGTCTGTTTGATCACGATAATCTGCAAAACTACAAGATGAATTTTCATGGGCTTTTCGAAAGCTTGGAGCAACATATAGCTTTATTTAATCAAAATCGAAACACGAAAACTAAGATATCGTCTGCTCAACTTAGTGGTTCAGATGTTTAGTTACTATGGAATAGTACACCAAAGAACCAATAGATTGTGTTGTTAGTTTCGCAGTACAGCAAACAAGCAGTAGATGGCACTGTTAATTTTTTTTTAGCTAATGACAGATGTATTTTAGAAGGTTTATGTCAGCGACAGAATTAATCCCTGCAGCCTTATCTTTGCGAACACAAACTAACAGTAAATTTACTTGACTAGGATATAAGAATTTACTGATTTCGGTTTATGTAATAAGAAATTAACAACAGAAATTTTTCTTCTTTCGACAGGCATTATTTACATTCTTTGCTAGGAAAAAAGAGTTTATTAAGTTTACTTTGTGATTTGAGTGCCTACTCATTACATTTTGATTTTGTTTTGTTTATGAATAAAAATGCCTAGTAAACCGTGGAGTCTTTCTAAATATACCAGTTCACCTAAAGGACTGAGGGCTATGTGGTTTCAAGATTCAAATGAAGATCGTGAGATCAGACTTGCTGCGGCTCGAGAACATCAGGCTTTAACTCACTCTTTGGGAACTTCCAAAAGCGAGTTGCGACGTAACTCTGATCGAGAGCATTGTGCATTATCTGTCTCCTTAGATCTCTTCACTCACAGAGGCTTAAAGTTACCTCTCTCCATCGTAACATTATAGAAGCAGAAATCTTGGCAGGAAATGGTGTAGGCGAGTGAGTTTTTATATGCCAAATTTTGCTTATTCACAATGACTTATGCTTTCACTTTTAATTTGTGCAGTTCCCAATGAGCTTATGTTATGTCATGATCATAAACAAAGCACAAGTCCAAATGCTGACAACTGTGGTCTTGAGCCTTAGTGTCAGTTACTTTTCGCATGGCCATCTCTACGAGGCTCTCTCCCACGTTAGTGAAGCAAACAAGCTCTTCGTTCATGTCCTCAATCACACTAGTTCAAACGTTGCATACAAAGAAGCTTTACAAGTCAAAAATAAAGTCCATGTGAACGAAGTCTCGTGTACAGCTATAAATGAATTCCCAGGCAATCCTGAATTTCCCAGCTCGTTTTAAATATTTCATTTACATAGTCACACTCTGTTCAGTTTTGAATATTTATCATATAATGCACGTTTTGGTTGAATTTCTGATTTTGATGCTAGTCTGTGGAGCAGTGGTGAAACTTTGAGCAGTGATATTCAGTGACTTGATACTTAGTCTTTGAAAATATTTGTCGATGATTTAATAGATGATTTTTCATTTTTTGAATTGAAGTTCAACTTCTGAAATTTTGTGTAGAAGTTGGATTCTGAGATTACCCCTGGAGGTTGTTGTGTGGCTATTTGTGGCTACATTATTCACTAAAGAACCGAGAATCTTCCAATCTGTTAAAGGGAGACAAAAAGGAAACGTTTTGAAAAGAGACAGAAGGGAACTGGTAAATCTAAAGTGACAGACCATTCTGGTCCTGATATATTGTCAGTACTACTTCTCAGAGATGTGATAGTGTGTCTTACAGTGGATCAGTTAACATATCTACTAGTAAATTATAGAATGTTCAGGTCAGTGATGTTAGTGTTGTGAATCCAGAGGTCAATGATGATGTGAATGAGGAATCCGTCATTTCCGATGTAGTTCAGCCACTGTGGCCTAATAGTAGTTTGGTACATCAGCAGATGCTTATGCACCTTGTTCTGTTCAAGTTTAACAATATATGGTAGCTCAGTTCAAACACCTACTGCTGACCAAAATTTTTTCAATGGGTTGATGACATATATAAAGCAAGATAGCAGAGCTAGTGCAAAGGCACTAGTAGGGGATTTAGAAGCAAGCAACAGAGTTAGTGCAAAGGCACTTCGGGAAGATTTAGAGTCTAGAAATAAAGAACTGAGTATTTGTTAGAGAAAGAGTATAATGTGGCGGGACATTTTTGTGACGTAACTGCCCTAATGCTGTTTAAAATATTAATCATTGAAGCGACATTAAGCATAAGAGACAGTTGGGCGATGCATAGTTCCATTAGGGCTATTGACTAGATATCTGCATATCTACTTTCATACTGAGGAACTAAACTGGGGGCAGCAATAGTAGTAACATTGATCCTTTACTCAGATTTACTCAGTCAACTAATGCGAATTGAAATAATACCAACTCTAATGTAATAAATAATAATAAAAGGATATATATATATATATATATATATATATATATATATATATATATATATATATATACTCCTGGAAATTGAAATAAGAACACCGTGAATTCATTGTCCCAGGAAGGGGAAACTTTATTGACACATTCCTGGGGTCAGATACATCACATGATCACACTGACAGAACCACAGGCACATAGACACAGGCAACAGAGCATGCACAATGTCGGCACTAGTACAGTGTATATCCACCTTTCGCAGCAATGCAGGCTGCTATTCTCCCATGGAGACGATCGTAGAGATGCTGGATGTAGTCCTGTGGAACGGCTTGCCATGCCATTTCCACCTGGCGCCTCAGTTGGACGAGCGTTCGTGCTGGACGTGCACACCGCGTGAGACGACGCTTCATCCAGTCCCAAACATGCTCAATGGGGGACAGATCCGGAGATCTTGCTGGCCAGGGTAGTTGACTTACACCTTCTAGAGCACGTTGGGATACATGCGGACGTGCATTGTCCTGTTGGAACAGCAAGTTCCCTTGCCGGTCTAGGAATGGTAGAACGATGCGTTCGATGACGGTTTGGATGTACCGTGCACTATTCAATGTCCCCTCGACGATCACCAGAGGTGTACGGCCAGTGTAGGAGATCGCTCCCCACACCATGATGCCGGGTGTTGGCCCTGTGTGCCTCGGTCGTATGCAGTCCTGATTGTGGCGCTCACCTGCACGGCGCCAAACACGCATACGGCCATCATTGGCACCAAGGCATAAGCGACTCTCATCGCTGAAGACGACACGTCTCCATTCGTCCCTCCATTCACCCATGTCGCGACACCACTGGAGGCGGGCTGCACGATGTTGGGGCGTGAGCGGAAGACGGCCTAACGGTGTGCGGGACCGTAGCCCAGCTTCATGGAGACGGTTGCGAATGGTCCTCGCCGATACCCCAGGAGCAACAGTGTCCCTAATTTGCTGGGAAGTGGCGGTGCGGTCCCCTACGGCACTGCGTAGGATCCTACGGTCTTGGCGTACATCCGTGCGTCGCTGCGGCCCGGTCCCAGGTCGACGGGCACGTGCACCTTCCGCCGACCACTGGCGACAACATCGATATACTGTGGAGACCTCACGCCCCACCACGTGTTGAGCAATTCGGCGGTACGTCCACCCGGCCTCCCGCATGCCCACTATACGCCCTCGCTCAAAGTCCGTCAACTGCACATACGGTTCACGTCCACGCTGTCGCGGCATGCTACCAGTGTTAAAGACTGCGATGGAGCTCCGTATGCCACGGCAAACTGGCTGACACTGACGGCGGCGGTGCACAAATGCTGCGCAGCTAGCGCCATTCGACGGCCAACACCGCGGTTCCTGGTGTGTCCGCTGTGCCGTGCGTGTGATCATTGCTTGTACAGCCCTCTCGCAGTGTCCGGAGCAAGTATGGTGGGTCTGACACACCGGTGTCAATGTGTTCTTTTTTCCATTTCCAGGAATATATATATATATATATATATATATATATATATATATATATATATATATATATATTGAATAGTTGATGTAGGCAACACCAAAGGCTTTAGAGTGTAATGAATAATGACTTATTCAATTAGTTTAGCAATAAAATAACTTAAAATAATGGTCCTACAATTATGGTTTAACCATGAAATATAATTACAGTAATATTCTAATTCAGTAAAGTTTGTGTAATTCCCTATTTATAGTGGAATCAGATTTCCCAATTACTATTTAAACATCATTGGTCAACGAAAATACAGAGTACCATTCCATTAACTAACCACAAAATATTAGCCAGCTCATAAATAGATAAATTCCATTATGACAATCAACATATCATATGTGCCTAACCACAAATAGGTACGTGCGGTCTATTCGATAATACTTCCAGATTTGCAGTGAAAAGTAATCAGCGTTGAACACAGTACATCGCCTATCACTCGCGAAATGCTAACGTTCCAGTTGGATTACTGTTCGTAAGTGCCTTTGACTCGAAATTTTTATAAGTGCCAACAAATGTTACGGTGTTCCAGTAGCTGCTTGCTGACCAAAAAGTATCCCATCACGTCCTAAACCACGTTGTCAGCAATCCAGTATACACATGATCTCCAAGGCCGATCCGCAAAATATGACCGGCTTTCAAAGAATCACCAGGAGCTGCCATATGACTCTTTGGTTTGCCCGCCAAAATTCACAACGAACATGAAACACAGAAAATTGACCACTATTTAAAATATACATAATTTACAAATGCAAAATATGTCAAATGATAGATCGTGAGTGCTAGTCCTCCTCGGACAATAGATGTTATCCTATGTGTAATAATTTATGCACATCTAAGTAAACATAATATTTGCACACAAAGACTCATGATAAACGACCAGGCAGTTGTTAAAATATGGTGAACAAGAATGGTGGCCTGTTTAATACAAGCGTTTCTTTGTGCTCTGTTAACGGTGGTGCCAAACAGTACTTTTAAACTGCCATTTTAAGTGATAAGATTCTTTAGTAAAGGCCGGTCCGCGCGGCTCTCCCGTCGGAGGTTCGAGTTCTCCCTCGGGCATGGGTGTGTTGTCCTTAGTGTGAGTTAATTTAAGTTAGATTAAGTAGTGTGTAGGCTTAGGGACCGATGACCTCAGCAGTTTGATCCCATAAGACCTTACCATCAATTTACAATTTTTTAGTAAAGGCCAAACTTAGTACTCAAATAAATAAACTAGAAATCACCTAATAATTTGCACATATGATATATGGCCACGTAGGGAAAAGTACAAGGAAAGTCATACTGCGTCAATGTTCTGTGTAACTGTGAGGAATACGATGTAAAAAACGTAATAATTCAAGAAATAAAATATATAAAGATGTGTGGCTTTTACCTTGTTTGTCAAGAGCGCATGGAGCATTCAACTGTTATTAATTTTTTATGTTTTTTTTATAATGTTGCTGCTACGGCGCATCTGCTGTCTATTTTGCGATGTAGATGATATTACTGTCGCAAAACATGCAACTCGGCGCCGTGATTATCCTTATGTGATTGGTTTTGCTATACGTAGAAACTATGAATTATTGTTTAATTTTAAAGTATTTCTAAGTATCCCCAGTCGGCCTTACTGCGATACCCGCCATCTTTAGAGTCACCTTCTTCATCCACTTGCTGTCGAAACAGCTTACCGCATTGGCCCAACTCCAGAGACCTAGAAGAAACCATTAACGTTTTGTCGCTGGACGCTTGCTAGCCTGTTGTCGCTGGGCTACCGCGTCTGGCTCAGCTGCATACCTTTGCCTCGATCTCTCAGCCAAGCCAATGTTTACCATGCCTTCAGTAGCTGGGTGGCCGATAGCTCACCAGCATCAACTTTATGATACCACTTGATGAGAAATTGAGAGACAGGATATTCAGGCAAGTGCCAGGGAGTTAACAGGGGAGTTAGAAACTAATGTTTTTACTTTGCAGGGACAGATACATAGCTTAGCACAAAATGTGAACCCATTAGTAAAGACATTATGAGTAGATTTAATGTACTTAGCACACAGTTAAGAGTAAAATTACACTCAGATTTTGATGAGATAATTTCAAGTGATCAAAGTAAATTTGCCAATGTTGAAGTATAGGTCAGACTAAATTTCCGAAGGTTCTAAATGCGTAGGATAAACAGTTACAAGGAGAAAGTCAAAATTTAAAGGAGGAATGTGAAAGAATAAGACAGGTTTGAGGTAGAGCCTAGTCAAGAAGTTGTCATTCAGGTCTAAGAACAAGTTATAAGTAAAGCAACATTACTACAGGTGACATAAAAGTTTTCTCAGTGTAGTGCCGCATCATAAGGTAAAAAGAAATAAAACTATGCTGGAAAAACAAACTTTTTGGCCACGGTTACAGTGACATTCTTATAGGTCTACTATAATACTTCTTTGCACTTAGAAAAGTGAGTCAAAAGGAACTTACGAACAGAAAGCCAGCTGGAACTTCAACGTTTCGCGAATGACAGGCGATGTACAGTGTTGAACATTGATTATTTTCGGCTGCAAATCTAGAAATGTTAGTGAATATATTACGGGTACCTATTCGTGATCATGTGCTTTATGATTTATTGATCCCCATAGTGGACTTAATGCGTTAATAAGCCAATGAATATTTTGTTGTTAGTTAACGAAATGGAATTGTTTCTACGCGAACCAGTGATGTTTAAATAGTAATTGGGGAATCTGCTACCACTTTAAATAGGCAGTCACTGAAGCTTTACTGAATTTGAATATTACTGTAATTTTATTTCATGACTGTGTGAGTGGAACGGAAAAAAACCCTTATAACTGATGCAGTGGGACGTATTCTTTGCCATGCACTTCATAGTGGTTTTCAGAGTATGGATGTTGATATAAATGTAGGACTTCCACTGCATCCCAAGTGCCGCTGTCAGTGATAATGATCCCTCGTGAGGCGACAAAACTGATTTCGTGGTCGTAGTGTCGTGCAAAAGCCATTTAGCCGTACCACGAATACGAATGATCAACACCACAGAGATATTGTCAGACATCGCCATCATTGGTCTCTGGAGAGATTGAAAAGGTTTTGTGATTTGGACTCGGGTTGTAAGTTGTAGTTGAGGGCTTATGAAGACACATTGTAGCACGCTTCCTACAGTGTGGAAACAGTCTGAGATCCTTTATTCCATATATCTGCAGGAACCACTTCAGCAGTAAATCTAATTGATAGTAAGTGAAAAACCTGATCTGAACACCATGGAACATCCTCTGACTAGAGAATCTATTGAATGTCAGATTCATTGACCCTGAAAACAAGCAACAACTATTCTCCTTGACTCGTGAAGAGTGGAAAGAAGTACCCCAACTTCGGAGCATCAGAATTTAGCGCATAATCTTACTCTGAAGATTGAGTTTTATAGAATAACCCAAAGTAAGTTCTACACATTGTGTTAAGTGTCAGGGGGTTTAGGGTATACGATCTATGGGCAACTGACATGGAAACAAAGTTTTCTTTCATTGAACCCAACAGGTCTTACACGGTGTAGAGTAGTTTAATGTGGGTGGCCATCGCAAATTTGCCACACCGTGTTATCGAAGCTGAGCCACTATGGTGGTCAAAATGTGATGTGTTTTCTGAATGGCCACCTCGGAGGTGTTAACGACCAACAATGTGCTTTGAGCCGAAATTAGAGACAGTAGATCTGGCTATCCTGAAGAGGACAAATTGTTGTGGTACCGCTTATAATAGTTAAAGGACGTAAACTCATAACCGTGAAAAGATATCCACCCCACTCCATTTTCCTTCCTTTTTGCAACTACGGAACTCTTCCACACGGCAGGTTAAATCGCTGTGTCTCCAACACCAGCCCCTGGTAATGTGCCGATACTACATTTTAAGAACATTTATTTAATGAATGCATTAAGAAGTAGTAAAAATCGACTAGTTTAACGAGGATATCATGGTATGTATTCAAACACGGGGTCTATGAAAGCATTCCCTGGTGTTTGAGGTGGGAGTGATTTTTAATTGTTAACTCCTTTGGTTGGTTGATAAAGCTGAATTTTGTGAAGCCTTTAAAATAATTCGAGCTCGACGGATGCTACTACATGTCTGAACGTTCGCTTTTTCGTCGCAAATATTCTTCACTCTGATATCTCATCATATAGCGGATAATGCCTCGATATGGGAGAACATTTGACGGTTGCTGAAAATCTTCGTACCAACAGAATGCAGTTTCACGTCTCCTCTCAGTCACATTCTATTGCGTTTCTGTACTTCATCATTTTTTATCGAAATGCTTAAGAGATTGACGTACTACAATAGATGGCAAAGATTATACGTGTTTCGTGGAGTGAGAATTCTTACGTCCGTGTCCGTGAACATACTTCTCAACTCTTCATTCTATACTGAATCTTGAAAAATTGTGACACAATACGGCTTTCTGTACTGACCTTACTTTCAGATCACATCTGAAAATGAAATTATCAGTAATACACACTAAATACATTTTTTTTCATGTTTACGCTGGTGGAAACGAACAAATATCTTGACTTTTTTAGCCTCCGCCTGTGCCTTTCAAAGACTTTTAAAGGGCAAGGCTGAATTCCGAGTTCCATATCATTGTTGGTTTGTTTTCACGCTATGCCCTTTGCATATGATCAATGTTGCCGGTACAGCAGTTCACATGAATCAGTTGGATGCGGACTTTTCTGGCCTTGTCTTCTCCCCTCTCCATTATCATGTGGAACGGATCCAAGGAGGAACAAAAACCAGTTTCAGAAAAATGCAGGATAATGTCCTTACATTTCATGTCACATAGAATGAGGTATTAAGGACTGTTGATTATTAGTAGGAGAGGCGCTCTAGAGTGCCTCACATGTTCATTATCTCTAGGCATGCGTAAGGAGGAAACGAAAATTAAACAGACGAATAGATTCGAGAAGCAAGTATAGAGTGGGCTTGTTAGGAAATCTGTCGGTAATATCTTATAAAATATTATTATATTGCTTTGTTATTTTTCAGATTATCTGTAATACTCCGATAGTGAGCTTAACTTTTTATGATACTACTACTACTGATAGAAATAAATACGCTGTGGAAACTAAATGATAAACATAAACTGGCAAGTTTGTTCTGCATGTTAATCTAGGTTATTCATGAACACCACATGTGTAAAATTTTATACAGGGTACGTGACACGCACATATTTATGTTACTGTAATTTGTTATGGAGACCACTGATCTAAAATGGTTTTGGTGTTAACGGTATATTTAACTCGCTAAGGTTCTCACTTTTTTGGGGGGGGGCTTAAGTTTTATTTGTGGACATCACTGAAATGTACACCAGTATTGATCCTCCGAACAATTTCAGTCTTGAATCAACATATTTGCCTACAACAAGCAACTCGATCCTAATTCAGCCATCTCGGCACGGGTAACGTACCAAAACAGTGTCCCGATATGCTTGTACTCAGCAATCATAGGTCAATGCAGAATGTAGCTTTGCATAAATATGATACGAATAATAATAATAATGATAATAATAAAAATAATCGGAATAGTTATGAGCTTCTAAAACAAATTCCTTTAATTTATCCTTAACCAGAATCATGAGCTGGGGTAGAATGGATCTGTTCTGTTGCATTATATTTATGTATCGTGAGGAAACTAATCAATACGGTACTATATCATATTTGTCAAGATGTTACATGCTTACGTATAACACAGTAAAAAAATGCAGGTATAAACTGATTACAGCGTTTGCGAGATACATGTGCAGTCTGTAGATCCGCCTTCATAGCTGAGGAGTTACTTAATTTGTCTGCCATATGGAGAAATTAAACTCATTTTCTAGTACGGCCAGCGGCTTTTTCCTAGTTTAAGGGATGGAACGCTGGGAAGTCAGTCTCGTGAGGACAACTAAGGAGCTACTTGAAGGAGAAATAGCGGCTCAGATTAGGTAAAGTTGACATTAACAGTTGGAAGAGCATTTTACTAACAACTTGCCCGTCCTGATTAAAGGTCAGTGTTTTCTTTCGTAGATGCTGGGAGAGCCGTCGACTTGCTTTGGTCGCGTGACTCCTTTGGATCAAGTGTGTAGTTTATTTAGCTTCTATAATTCGTAAACTGTCACCACTAAACTGTTGCGTTACATGCAGTATATTATGTGAGTGTTCAGCTATTCCGCATCTTCCAGTTTGCCTGGCAGAACAATTGAGCTAACAGTTCTCCATTATCAATGAAATGTTATGTTCATCGGAGATCAAGGGGTAAATACTGCCCGTTATACGTAGTTGCGGATTAAAAACAAAATAAGATGTGTTGTTATGAAGTATGCTGCAGAAGAGTGGACTTATTTTTTCCTTCTGGACTTGCCCAACTGTGGACCGCGTAGAATTTAAGGCAATTTTTGGCAATTACATGCTGCCGAACCCCGAAAGTGCGGCAACTCGCGGGAGCGTCACACAACACACCTGCTCCACCGCCCTACTCCAGCACGACCCTGCTCTGCCCGCGCTCCACGCGGCAGAGTTAACACTACCAAAGATCCTAAACACTTTAGTTCTCCACACGACCTATCGATGTAATCGTTCGATAGCATAGTTATCCCTAGGCCAAACCCAGCGTAAAAATACAAATAATATTAACAAACAAACCAATTATACATCAACATATATATACAAATAGTAAAACAATTACAATATATAAAGACACAGAAATGTCGTACCTTCAGGTAACAAAATAAGGAAAAAATTCATAGTACAATAGATGGAAATAGGAGGATATGCATTTCCGGCGTTACAAGATGGTGTGGCGCCATTCCATGGATTACCGTTTTGTTTCTGGTTAGAAGTGATGAACCCATGTTTCATCACCTGTGACAATATTCGACAAAAAATTGTCGTGATCAGCCCAGTAATGTGCAAGCAATTCCGCACAGATGGTCCTTCGTTGATCTATATGGTCTTCTGTTAGGCGACAAGGAACCCAGAGGTTACACAGCTGTGAGTACGCTGCCTAGTAGAAAAGTGTGTCAGCGCTCCCAACAGAGACGTCCAGTTGATCAGCGAGGTGTTTGACTGTGATCTGTCGATCACCTCGAATGAGAGTGTCCGCACATTCCAGCAATACAGTACTCACAACCGTGTGCGACCGGCCGGCACGCTGAAGACAGTACACGTTTGCGCAACCTCGTTGCGATGATGACAGACGCCTCACCCAACGACTCACCGTACTTTTGTTCACTGTCAGGTCTCCGTAGACATTCTGCAACTGGCGATGAATATATGCGATGCTCTGGTTTTCTGCCAAAAGCAACTCATTGTTAGCTCTCTGCTTGGAAGGCACCTCCGTTGCTATCGCTATTTTGAAAGCTATGTATAGCACCACCGGCTACGGGAACTTCACGAAACTATAACTAATATTGAGAGATAATTGCCAGTCATTACACCACGCATTTATTTTCTGCATGTCGTCATTGAGTTGTTCACAACTTTCGTTGTGATACTGCTTTCCTGTAGGCTACAGCATCATCGGCAAACAGTCTAATGCCGCTGTCAATACCATCAACCAGATCGTTTATGTAAATCGTTCAGAGACAATTTAGGACTAAATAGCATAAGCTGTTATTAATTGGTACAATCGTTTCACCGAAACTGTCTGTGTATCACATGGAACGCCAGGTCAGGGACGGCCAACAGTCTCTGACGCAGGTGTTGAACAAGTTCGGCAGTCTTACATTCGTAGACTAGGTAAATCAACAAGGCGTGCCAGCTTAGAATTGAATGTGCCTAGTGCTACAGTTTGTAAGTGTTGCGAAAACGCCTGTCATTCAAATCCTGCAAACTGGAACTGCTGCATGCTTGAGGCTTAAAGAGAAAGTGCCAAAGAAAAACGAGTTCAGTTTTATGTAGAAACGTTGAACAGAATGCAGACTGAAGGTGATTTTCGTAATGAAATTGTATTCAGTGACTAGGTCACCTGCCACAACTGCGTTGAAGTGAATCGGCATAATGTTCGGATATGCGTTGATGAGAAACCACGCCACGGGATGGAACATGTACGGGACTCGCTTAAGGTAAATATCGTTTGCACTGTAAGCCGCAACAAGATTTACGGCCCTCTGTTTATTGCCATACCGATTGTAACTGACATATCGTACCTGAACATGATTGAACATTATCTAAAGTCTCAGTTACAAGAAGAATCTATTTTCCAGAATCTATTTTCCAGCAAAACCGCGCGCCACCACATTATTACCATGAAGTTGTCGCGTATCTCCGTAGGAATGTGACGGCTAGGATTAAGCGTGGTGGAATAACCCTGAAGACGATGTATAGTGTTTGTAGGCAAGTGAGAGGGCACGATGAGACCTACCCTAGCTCAAGTTACAAAGCAATCAGTCGTCCTTTCCTTCCAGGCTTTATTAAAGCAGTTTTTAATTAACAGTGTCAGGAGCCTCAACAACAGGGGACTGAGGTACTAAGACGTGTATTAAAACTGAAATACTGAACTGATAATGCCGCGCGGGATAAGGAGAGCGGTCTAGGCCGCTGCCGTCATGGACTGTGCGGCTGGTCCCGGTGGAGGTTCGAGTCCTCGCTCGGGCATGGCTGTGTGTGTGTTTGTCCTTAGGATAATTTAGGTTAAGTAGTGTGTAAGCTTAGGGACTGATGACCTTAGCAGTTAAGTCCCATAATATTTCACACACTTTTTTTAAAAACTGATAATGGCTAATTACTAGCCGAAATCTAGACTTGCTTCAATGAAGCCTGAAATGTAAGTACGGCTGATTGCTGTGCACTGTCGTTTCGAAAGACTTACCCTACATGCCCTGCTGGCTGTCGGCAGTGTGTATAAATATTGTTAAATAAAACAGTAAAATACTTAAAATTTGAAGGAAATCTAAAAATTCTATCAAAAAATTTACAACAAATTTTAAATGGTAGATTAAAAAAACCTTTTATACGAAATTGACGATGTCACGCATGCTATGGTCTATGAAGGAGTTAAAAACGAGCGTACTAATGTTTCAGAAACCATGTCTTAGCTTTCTGGCGACGAACGATTTTGCACAAAAGGTTTCGTTGTGATTGAAGCAAGCACTCCTGTATGACACAACTACATCATCCGGATTCACTCCAAAGATCTGCTGTGTAAAGCTGAATATTATTGCCTTCACGCGCCGGTTCTATATCCTACAATTGCTGTTACGGGGAGCATGCAAAAAAAAATTGAGGCTGTGTTTTACGACTGTTGTCTGAAGGTTCGCATACACTTCGTGTTTATATAAGCTCAAACACAGCTGTGTCGATGGAAACGAAGTAGTTTCCCGTGAACATTGTGATAAGCAAGGAAGCACAAGTTGTGTAACAATCTCTAAAGCCATACTACACTGCTTGACAGTTGTTAAGTAACAGAGACATTGTTGGACAGGGATCATAGGCAATGATGGACTGGATCAAACACGTTACATACGTAATAGGGATGGGTTGGTGTATTTGTAGCGAAAAATGATATACATTTCGTCATGTGGGAAAGCAGGATAAGACGCGAATAACGTTCGTGTTTCACAGGTCAGACACCCAGCATAAAGATCGATACCGGCCTGTCAGTGAGGAAATGCCAACCTCGGGCATCAATGCACAGTTTGCACCTGGTATTTTTGCTGGCTACGAAATTGATGAGGAGCCCTCGGGGAATATTTTGCTACTCTTCTCTCAAGGAGTTTTTCAGTTCTTGCACTGTTCTAGGAGGCGGTTTTAATTGAGAAACACGTCTACCAAGAACGCCCTAGGCATGCCCTTTAGGGTTTATGTTCGGGTAGTACACAGGCCATTCCACACATTCAATATCTTCCCAGAGTGTAGCGCCTAGAACCGCTCGGCCACTCCGGCCGGCATGATGAAGAATAATCTCCTTGCAGTACTGCTGTGCGGTAACAGTATGTCGTGCAAAGATACGCAGCGGTGTTCGACTATTGTGTACAATGCCTGCCCACACATTATTACCTTTGCCATACCGATGACGTTCGTGAACATTCTGTGGTGTGTAACGTAATTCCCTGTCTCTCCACACTGACAAGTGGCCAGAAACACTTGTTGACAATGGTGTGGTTGAAGTGGGATGAATTTAACAGGCTTCCGAGCATACACACCAGCCTGATTTAATCGAAGCGAAATTGTTCTGGCAGAGACAAGTGTACTGGTTGGTAGTGTTTGCAAGATCTGCAGCGGTCTACTTAGGAGTTCGATCTCCGCTCCTTTTCGTCACTAGGGCTGCCTATCGATCCTCTTGCGGTATGGTGATCTGTGTACAACCACGGTCAGGCTTTCGTATAACATTTCCACTTTCAACTACGTCTTTTAGTCGACATACCCATTTCTACGGCCACAGCTCGTCCAGGATCGTAAGCACTAAAGTGATGAAACTTCCTGGCAGACTAAAACTGTGTGCCGGACCGAGACTCGAACTCGGGACCTTTGCCTTTCGCGGGCAAGTGCTCTACCAATTGAGCTACCCAAGCACGACTCACGCCTCGTCCTCACAGCTTTACTTCTGCCATTATATCGTCTCCTACCTTCCAAACTTTACAAAAGCTCTCCTGAGAACCTGTGGTAAAGCTGTGAGCTGTGAGGACGGGGCGTGAGTCGTGTTTGGGTAGCACAGTTGGTAGAGCACTAGCCCGCGAAAGGCAAAGGTCCCGAGTTCGAGTCCCGGTCCGGCACACAGTTTTAATCTGCCAAGAAGTTTCATATCAGCGCACACTCCGCTGAAGAATGAAAATCTCATTCTGGAGACTAAAGTGATGTCTTCCAGACCTGTTCCGTAACACACGGAAAGTTGCACTAATCGGTTCAACAACAACGGTCGTCAAACACCGTACTGCAACTTTTGAATGTATGCAGTGTGTTCGTGCACAGGCTTCGCTGTAGTGAACACGTCCCGCCTTCAATGTTTCCTTTTACTGTCATTGGTCGGGTGATCCGTAGCAATTGTCGAGTACTTCGTAGAAGTTAACAATTGCTCCTTAGCAAGTGTCATTCGTTTGGGTAGTAAATGTCAAGCAGTGTATTTCTCCCTGTAGTCGTTCACGTTACGCTAGAATTGCCCAAGACTGCAGTTTAGCGAAATCATAGACAATAGTTTCTAGAAGCGTATAAGAGTGTTGGAATGAATAAAAAGTATGTACGGCAGATAATAGGAGAAATGGGAAGTGTCGCCTCTTGCCCCTGACCCTCCTCACAAAAGAATTATGCCTTGTACATAGCAAAGGTCCTGTTGTAAGTCCATCGATTTGACGTTATACTGCTCCGCTTGTCGAACGCGAAACTTCATGGCTGGGGATAAGAATCGTGACGTCATGCAGCGTGCGTAAGTTTTGGGCAGATGGCAGGCGGCGGCCAGGTGGAGGATACGGCGGCAGCGAGGATCAAGGATCACGGCTGGTGGCCTTCACCCGCGCCGGGGTCGCGCCGTCCTCGTGCCTCCCCGCCACCAGTTGTCGGGTTTCGAACCTAGCCGGCGAGCTGCGGCCTCAAGACCCGCTGTGTCAAGGGGCGACCCCGCGTCCTCTGCACGTTGCGGCATTATCCCGTCCACACTGACCTATTCCGTCTCTCGTAACAAACAACGTGGACCAACAATAAATGACCTTCTCGTGGCTGCTAGCACCGTTTCCGAAAACAACAGTCGTATTGACCTCAGTTCGTACTCTTTTCATACGATATTCGAAGAGACGTGGATAGAAGTAAAAGGTTATATTTAAAAAAAATTAGATTCTTACTAACGACAAAGATCTGCTGTACACTTTGTAGTCGAGTTTGCAACTGGCTTGGGGATTTCTTGAAAGACAGGACGTAGCACGTTATCTTAATTGGAGAGTCATCCACAGAGACATAAGTAATCTCGCCTATGTATAAAGATGCACATTAAACACCGTCTCTCAAATCGTTTCTTTTTAATCGGGTTATGAGTCACAGGAGAGGTGTAAAGACACTGTACGCTCGGGTTCTCTTCTGCTAAAGCATCTAAAGCTATTTAGAAAATATTGCTGTATGTTGTGGCAGGTGGCAGTTGACGCTAAATAACGAAAAGTGTGAGGTGATCCACATGAGTTCCAAAAGAAATCCGTTGGAATTCGATTACTCGATAGATAGTACAATTCTCAAGGCTGTCAATTCAACTAAGTATCTGGGTGTTAAAATCACGAACAACTTCATTTGGAAAGACCAGATAGATAATATTATGGGGAAGGCGAGATAAACGTTGCGTTTCATTGGCAGGACACTTAGAAGATGCAACAAGTCCACTAAGGAGACAGCTTATAGTACACTCGTTCGTCCTCTGTTAGAATATTGCTGCGCGGTGTGGGATCCTTACCAGGTGGGATTGACGGAGGACATCGAAAGGGTGCAAAAAAGGGCAGCTCTTTTTGTATTATCACGTAATAGGGGGGAGAGTTTGGCAGATATGATGGGATGGAAGTCATTAAAAAAAAGGACGTTTTTCGGGGCGAGAACTATTTACGAAATTTCAGTCACCAACTTTCTCTTCCGAATGCGAAAATATTTTGTTGAGCCCAACCTACATAGGTAGGAATGATCATCAAAATAAAATAAAAGAAATCAGAGCTCGAACAGAAAGATTTAGGTGTTTGTTTTTCCCGCGCGCTGTTCGGGAGCGGAATGGTAGAGAGATACTATGATTGTGGTTCGATGAACCCTCTGCCAAGCACTTAAATGTGAATTGCAGAGTAGTCATGTAGATGTAGATGTAGATATATACATTTCTTGTAGGAATAGCTGACTGATTGATCAGTTGTCATCGAGCGCCGGCCGGGGTGGCCGAGCGGTTCTAGGCGCTACAGTCTGGAACCGCGCGACCGCTACGGTCGCAGGTTCGAATTCTACCTCGGGCATGGATGTGTGTGATGTCCTTAGGTTAGTTAGGTTTAAGTAGTTCTAAGTTCTAGGGGACTGAGGACCACAGAAGTAAAGTTCCATAGTGCTCAGAGCCATTTGAGCCATTTTTTTGTCATCTAGCGAGAGTTTTCCCCCCATGAACCATGTACCTTGCCGTTGGTGGGGAGGCTTGCGTGCCTCAGCGATACAGATAGCCGTACCGTAGGTGCAACCACAACGGAGGGGTATCTGTGGAGAGGCCAGACAAACGTGTGGTTCCTGAAGGGGGGCAGCAGCCTTTTCAGTAGTTGCAGGGGTAACGGTCTGGATGATTGACTGATCTGGCCTTGTAACAATAACCAAAACGGCCTTGCTGTGCTAATACTACGAATGGATGAAAGCAAGGGAAAACTACGGCCGTAATTTTTCCCGAAGGCATGCAGCTTTACTGTATGATTAAATGATGATGGCGTCCTCTTGGGTAAAATATACCGGCGGGAAAATAGTCCCCCATTCGGATCTCCGGGCGGGGACTACTCAAGAGGATGTCGTTATCAGGAGAAAGAAAACTGGCGTTCTACGGATCGGAGCGTCGAATGCCAGATCCCTGAATCGGGCAGGAAGGTTAGAAAATTTAGAAAGGGAAATGGATAAGTTAAATTTAGATATAGTGAGAATTAGTGAAGTTCGGTGGCAGGAGGAACAAGACTTCTGGTCAGGTGACTACAAGGTTATAAACACAAAATGAAATAGAGGTCATGCAGGAGTAGGTTTAATAATGAATAAAACAATAGGAATGCGGGTAAGCTACTACAAACAGCATAGTGAACGCATTATTGTGGCCAAGATAGATACGAAGCTCACACCTACTACAGTAGTACAAGTTTATATGCCAACTAGCTCTGCAGATGACGAAGAAATTGAAGAAATGTATGATGAGATAAAAGAAATTATTCAGATAGTGAAGGGTGACGAAAATTTAATAGTCATGGGTGACTGGAATTCGGTAGTAGGAAAAGGGAGAGAAGGAAACGTAGTAGGTGAATATGGGCTGGGGCTAAGAAATGAAAGAGGAAGCCGCCTGGTAGAATTTTGCACAGAGCACAACTTAATCATAGCTAACACTTAGTTCAAGAATCATAAAAGAAGGTTGTACACGTGGAAGAAGCCTGGAGATACTGACAGGTTTCAGATAGATTATATAATGGTAAGACAGAGATTTAGGATCCAGGTTTTAAATTGTAAGACATTTCCAGGGGCAGATGTGGACTCTGACCACAATCTATTGATTATGAACTGTAGATTAAAACTGAAGAAACTGCAAAAAGGTGGGAATTTAAGGAGATGGGACCTGGATAAACTAAAAGAACCAGAGGCTGTACAGAGTTTCAGGGAGAGCATAAGGGAACAATTGACAGCAATGGGGGAAAGAAATACAGTGGAAGAAGAATGGGTAGCTTTGAGGGATGAAGTAGTGAAGGCAGCAGAGGATCAAGTAGGGAAAAAGACGAGGGCTAGTAGGAATCCTTGGGTAACATAAGAAATATTGAATTTAATTGATGAAAGGAGAAAATATAAATATGCAGTAAATGAAGCAGGCAAAAAGGAATACAGACGTCTCAAAAATGAGATCGACAGGAAGTGCAAAATGGCTAAGTAGGGATGGCTAGAGGACAAATGTAAGGATGTAGAGGCTCATCTCACTAGGGGTTAGATAGATACTGCCTACAGGAAAATTAAAGAGACCTTTGGAGATAAGAGAACCACTAGTATGAACATCAAGATCTCCGATGAAAACCCAGTTCTAAGCAAAGAAGGGAAAGCAGAAAGGTGGAAGGAGTATATAGAGGGTCTATACAAGGGCGATGTACTTGAGGACAATATTATGGAAATGGAAGACGAGGTAGATGAAGATGAAATGGGAGATACGATACTGCGTGAAGAGTTTGACAGAGCACTGAAAGACCTGAGTCGAAACAAGGCCCTCGGAGTAGATAACATTCCATTAGAATTACTGACGGCCTTGGGAGAGCGAGTCCTGACAAAACTCTACCATCTGGCGAGCAAGATGTATGAAACAGGTGAAATACCCCCAGACTTCAAGAAGAATATAATAATTCCAATCCCAAAGAAAGCAGGTGTTGATAGATGTGAAAATTATCGAACTATCAGTTTAATAAGTCACAGCTGCAAAATACTAATGCGAATTCTTTATAGACGAATGGAAAAATTAGTAGAAGCCGACCTCGGGGAAGATCAGTTTGGATTCCGTATAGATGTTGGAACACGTGATTCAATACTGACCCTACGACGTATCTTAGAAGCTAGATTAGGGAAGGGCAAACCTACGTTTCTAGCATTTGTGTACTTAGAGGAAGCTTTTGACAATGTTGACTGGAATACTCTCTTTCAAATTCTGAAGGTGGCAGGGGTAAAATACAGGGAGCGAAAGGCTATTTACAATTTGTACAGAAACCAGATGGCAGTAATAAGAGTCGAGGGACATGAAATTGAAGCAGTGGTTGGGAAGGGAGTGAGACAGGGTTGTAGTCTCTCCCCGATGTTATTCAATCTGTATATTGAGCAAGCAGTGAAGGAAACAAAAGAAAAATTCGGAGTAGGTATTAAAATTTATGGAGAAGAAATAAAAACTTTGAGGTTCGCCGATGACATCGTAATTCTGTCAGAGACAGCAAAGGACTTGTAAGAGCAGTTGAACGGAATGGACAGTGTCTTGAAAGGAGGATATAAGATGAACATCAACAAAAGCTAAACGAGGAGAATGGAATGTAGTCGAATTAGGTCGGGTGATGCTGAGGGAATTAGATTAGGAAATGGGATACTTAAAGTAGTAAAGGAGTTTTGCTATGTGGGGAGCAAAATAACTGATGATGCTCAGAGTAGAGAGGATATAAAATGTAGACTGGCAATGACAAGGAAAGAGTTTCTGAAGAAGAGAAATTTGTTAACATCGAGTATAAATTTAAGTATCAGGAAGTCGTTTCAAAAGTATTTGTATGGAGTGTAGCCATGTATGGATCTGAAACATGGACGAAAAATAGTTTGGACAAGAAGAGAATAGAAGCTTTCGAAATGTGGTGCTACAGAAGAATGGTGAAGATTAGATGGGTAGATCACATACCTAATGAGGAAGTATTGAATATGATTGGGGAGAAGAGAAGTTTGTGGCACAACTTGACCAGAAGAATGGATCGATTGGTACGACATGTTCTGAGGCATCAAGGGATCACCAATTTAGTATTGGAGGTCAGCGTGGAGGGTAAAAATCGTAGAGGAAGACCAAGAGATGAATACACTAAGCAGATTCAGAAGGATGTAGGTTACAGTAGGTACTGGGAGATGAAGGAGCTTGCACAGGATAGAGTAGCATGGAGAGCTGCATCAAACCAGTCTCAGGACTGAAGACCACAACAACAACAACAGCGAGAGTTTGCAGTAAGCGTGCCCAAGTAGACGGTGGGACGAAGCATTTTGCACTTGGATTTCCGCTTCTGCACGCTGTTCTGGGCTCCCTTGTTTCCTGAGTTGTCGAGACTACACGCATCGCGAGGACACCGCCTATACTCGTACTACGTTCTGCATGATGTTTCATATGAACGGCTGTTTCTGTGCTGCAACTTTTAGGAATCTATGGTGAGACCTTTGGTAGCAAGTGCTGTTTGACGTAATACTTCGTTACAGGGATTTCAGATTCATAGATAATATCACCTATGCACCAAAGATTAAGGTTCTTTGTTCAAAGAGAGAAGCTTTGCACCATTGTCAAGGTTCGATACCGGACTTTCCTTAATTCATCCGTGAATGTAGGGCATAGCGTATGCTATCTTCCTACCTACTACGGGAATTTTGGATCATATGTGGTTTACTTTTGTTCTGATTCTAATGTTTGAGGGACTGTGCTTCACGTGGCCTGTTTTGGGGCAAATGTAATCTTGGTATTACTATTGCTTACTGGATTATTGAATAATCAAATGAAATTCATCTTACTTCCTGTTTACATATTTGTTCAAATGGTTCAAATGGCTCTGAGCACTATCCGACTTAACTTCTGAGGTCATCAGTCGCCTACAACTTAGAACTAATTAAACCTAACTAACCTAAGGACATCACACACATCCATGCCCGAGGCAGGATTCGAATGTGCGACTATAGCGCCTAGAACCTCTCGGCCACTCCGGCCGGCTACATATTTGTCGTCTCATAGTCATTTATGAAATTTATAACGTATTTCTGGGTTTTTACTATGTGCTCTTTTATTCTTACATAAATCGGTAGTTGATATTATCACTAACTCTTAAATACATTTTGCCTTCAGCAGAATTGTTATTCAAACAAGATGCTATCAGCAAACATATTTTCCAATTCTTTGCATACACGTTACGTCCAGCAGAAGGTAAGTTGAGCTTCAGGACTTCTCCTGATCCTGAATGTGTTTGAAATGATTACTATATTTCAGGTTCATTTGTGAACAGGTTCTAGATTTTACAAAGTGATGTGTTACATCCTCGTAGCAAGCTCCTCTTATATTCTACGTTGCGGTAGGGGAAAGGACTTCCTACTTCTGAATGTATCAAACACATCGAAGTTAAATTACGTTAATATTCACTCTTGGGTCAAATTTTTGTGTAAAAAGGGGAACATTTTCAGTTCATTTTCATCTGTGTGCTCACTTAAGTTAAAAAAGTAGTAGGAGGTTTTCAGTGTCTCAACGAAGTGTGATAGGGCCACTAGGGAGTTAAGAAGTGGCTCCCATTGAGATTCAGCTTTCTGTAATAGCAATTGTGATGATTTTCTTCGGAAGTTACGGTTGTTCAGTGTATACGTTTTGTCACGCTGCCATCTCCCACAACGTGAGTAAGAGTCCTAGTTTTGTGCTCCTGTGGCACACTGAGGATATGCGCCTGCACTCTTCTGTATTACCTTACAATAACGCTAGGAATTGCGTGTTCACTACTGGAAGTAATTTCTCTTTAATGACTGAGTCACGTCGAGATCTATGTCACTGAAGAGTTCTACCTGGATGTAGCAAAGAAATAAGCCTTACGAATTGCTAAGATTGACACGGGGAATGTAAAGCATTAGTCAGAATGAACCTTGACTCACTTTGGCACTTTGTAAATTCGCGTTCTTCACTTCATTTTCAGAATTGCTATTACGACCTCGAAACAGCAATATCACTCTAGCAGAATGGCATGAAGAGATAAAGACATAACGGACTGAGTCACATAACTTTCCTATGCATCTCTTACTGACAGATTTATTTATTAAAACTGGAATGGCTTCACCTCAGAATTCTGGAAGACAATCCAATCCCTTGTGGTCCTCTTTCAAGTATGCTAGTGTCGACGTGTAAGGTGTCAGGCAAATCCAACACCTTCCATGAAAACCCTGACATGATAAGCAAATCCAGTAGTTTGCCACATAGCTCCGAATAAATCGTGACGTTAAATTAACCAAAGTAATACGAGTAACGAGTGAGCAAATGGAATACCACAGACTAACACAAGAATGCCTAAATGCATGTCATACCTTCCCACCGTGTGACAGACGCAGTTCCGAGGGGAGAAACGAGAACAGAGGCCGAGAGCAGAACCGGGTTAAGCTGGAAGGTCCTACGATAAGGGACAGACTGGACACCCACGTCGCCAGTTAACCACTAGGACAACGCCAGCTGCAAGTTTTAGCGTGAGACTTTTTCGCGCCTTTGTTACGTCAAGGACCACCCCCCCAGCCCATGTTAAAAGCTAGAGCCCTCCAGAAAAACAGTATAGATCTTGCGATAACACAAAAAGGGCTACACCACCTGCAAGTTTTAGCGTGAGACTTTTTCGTGTCTCTGTTACATTAGGACCACCCCCCAGCCCATGTTAAAAGATATAGCCCTCCAAAAGAACAGTATAGATCTTACGATAACGCTAAAAGGACCACGCCAGCTGCAAGTTTTAGCGTGAGACTTTTTCGCATCTCTGTTACGTTGCAAACTTTAAAAACATTGCCCCACCACGAAAAGTATAACGTTTCTCATTGGGTGGACAGAATTTTTGTAGGCGGAGCTTAAGGTTAACATTGAGACGCTGACTGGTCAGATGAAAACACAGCCAGATAATTTTTTTTTTAAACCAACTTCGGTAAATGGTAGTAAGGAGAAGTCAGGAGAAGTTAGTTGCTTCCGAGATGGCGAGGTGAGCGGAGCTGTGCTGCCCGCCGCCGCCCTGACGCTGCCTAAACACCGACAAGGTAATGAACGCACTCGATGCCGCATTTTTGAGCGCATAAGGCTTCACTCAGAACTGCAGAAGTTTCATCTGTTACACCCCCTTTTTTGCGTAATACTAGTGTCGATCGTTAATTAAAACTCATGGTGTTCACATTTGCCACTTGAAGGACAGATCTAAAACGCGATGATTTTTCTTTTATATAGTTATTGAGAAGCCACATCAGCCACTGTAATTTACGACAAGTTAGATAAGTAATTAAAGATAATTGAGGGTCACTGTAGACCATTTTGATAGTTTTCTCTTTTGTGAAACTTAATTTAAACCTAGATTATAGATGTGATATGGCATAGGTCATCCTTCGATCCATTGTAGAACTTGAAAACCCATTCAGGGAATATTCGTTCACATTTTTGTTGAACGCAGTTGGTTTTTACCATCCTGTATTAAAACACTTCCTTTTATCAATAGTACAATTTATAAACAATGTTTTGTGAGTAGAATAAAATTTCCAATGGTAAACTTAACTGCTTTGTCGACGTTATTTTACCAGCTAACTAAAAATAGGAATGCCTTGAACCCCTTCCACAAAATTTAGTTAGTATTGAGATTCTTTTACAGGAAGTACAGTGGAGCTGACGCTGAGATAACTAAGTATTTCGTTATATCATCGCTAGTCTCACTGAACTCTTCTGAATTCTACATGTCATGTGTGGTCTGGCGTCTCCTTACCAGCAACAGGTCCCAGGTTCAAACTAGTCAATTCCCTAAAAACACGCTCAGAGCGTCGTTGCGCGAAAGTGGTAGGGAGACACGATATAGAACAAACAGACACCACCATGAATGTTAGATACGGCCTGGAGGCTGCTTGACTCATGGAAACACGTCAAATTTTTCAATTATGAAGGATAACTCATTAGAAAAATGACTAGTTTCCCTCCGTATATTTTAAAACTTATTTAATAAATCATATACCTGATATGTACTTGTTTCACGGAAAGAGAAACCGCTCGATATAGAGGGAATAATCTAAATCTCCAGAGATCTTCAACAATAGGACAGTGGACTGTCTGGGACACTCGCTGACATTCACATTGAGTATAGTTTTTTCAAATTGTTTCCCTACCCAATTAGAAGAATAATTAGGTATACACTAACCTTATTCCACCACCCACAACCTCACTTTCTATTACTGACATATATAATTTCTATTATACTTTTTCAGTCTTCATCGTTTCGCTAATGTGTCATTTCTCTGCATTATATTAAAATCCATATGAACCGTTAATGAAGTAAATGTGGTTTACATTCGAGAAACTTTGACTTTGGCGCTGTGGTCAAAACTTACATTGGCACAAAAGGAAATACAGATTTAAATCCAAACATGTCTGGTGTGTTGGGTACAAACTCTTTTAAAGAGTTCTTACGACGAGACAAGTACCCATAGTTAATCAAGATACTTTTATCGAATTATTAAGATTCTGTGTAAACACAAACTGTCATCAAGTACTTGCACTAGCGATTTTCACGGAACTACTGGATTTAGGAGGAACTGTTGTGCATAGTATTAACATAAGTATGTCTTGAAGCTATTGAAGTAACCATTTGTGAATATCTTTGAAGGCCTCGGATTACACATATTAACTGTTTAGAGATATATTAGCACGTGCAGTACCAGAGAGATACACGATGTTTACTTATCTCTAACAGATCTAATTTTTGCACGAAATAAACAATCCAACTGTAGGAGCAAAACGTCTGTCATGCAGCAGCAATGTATTCAAATTCAAGATAATGTTATTTTTTTTAACAACTCTTCTTACACACTGAGGAATTCTTTAGTCAAATAGTCAATAAGAAAATCAAATGACGTGTAAGTAAGATTCTTGAAGACGAATGTCCATCTTTTGTTCAATTCCCGCCTTGCCACTTTATAGCGTTTATCGCGAATATGATGTATACTACAAACACGTACTAAACTTCACTTAATTCACGACAAAATCTAAACTCATTAGCTTTCACTTGATTTAATAAAATCTTTGAAATTCTTCAGAGTATTCAGTCACAAAGAAAACACATAGATATTATTCAATAAAACACAAACACACCTCAATTTTATAAAAATGACCTATCAGCGTTTTTAGCTCTTCAGTTGATCTGCTCCAGCTTTCGAAAATATTTATTAAACATTCGCATAAGAATTGCACAGTAGTGTGACAGCAACCGACTATTAGAACAAGGATCAACTCACTAACTTACTGGGCCCATAACAGCATTATCGTTAAGTGGAATTTAAATACCAACCTTCAGAAAATCAAGCACCTAAATTTTGAGGTCGGTTTGCGATCATCATATTGTATTACGTAAATACATTGAAACATTTAGAAATGGAATTTGATTGTGGATGTAAGTGCAAATGACTCCTCAAAAATATCCATCAGAAAGTAAGGACGAAAAACTAGATACACCAGTAGCAAACTGGCACATATCGGGGATGCCACACTGAAACATTTTCTCAGACAATGAGGTATTTCGTATAAGAACAATGTGCGTTTGTTTGAGAAATCAGTGTTTATGTTAATACTACTGATATGCAACCGAATTAATTGCGCAGAATGATAATTAGTACTATACGTTTGTTTGTTAGTGTAGGCGGCTGTTAATTCGCAGAGAAGTTACTCAAAGCGAATCGTAAAAATTTGCAAGCGACAACGCTCTACAGTTTCATCCTGATCTAGATGGTGCCAACTGTCTCACATCCAGGAACCCACTTTTACAGGAAACTACAAGACCTAGAGGCCATGCTGGTGTGTGAAGGAAACAGTAGATGTAAAATATAATGCACAGCTGATATCTCATCGCTGAACCAACCGTCGTTAAAGAAATTTTGGTTTTCCGAGACGATTGCGGTCTACGAGGAGCGTTCAACAAACAATGCAACACATTTTTTTTCTGGACCAATTTCTTTTGAAAATATGCGGAATTTGTTGTGAGACATCGTGCAATATTCCCACTTCAGCTCCTATAGTTTCATGAAGTTCCGATAGGTGGCGGGCTACACGTAGCCTTCAAAATGGTGTCTGTAACGGAGGTGCGTTCCAAGCAAAAAGCTATCATTGAGTTTCTTTTTCCGGAAAACCAGAGCATCGCAGAGTTTCACAGTCACTTAGAGTTGTCTACGGAGACCTGGCAGTGAACTGAAGCAAGGTGAGTCATTGGGCGAGGCGTCAGTCATCATCGCAACAAGGTTGCGAAAGCCTGTCCGATCTCCCGCGAGCCGGCCGGCCTCACAGAGCTGTGACTCCTGAAATGTTGGAACGTGCGGACACTCTCATTTGAGGTGATCGACGGATCACAATGAAACACCTCCCTGCGCGACTGGCCTCACACAAGTCTGCGCACCCGAGAGGAACTCACAAAACTTCATCCACCCTACAGCCTGTATCTCGCACCTTCCGACTCCCATCTGTTAGGCCTAATGAAGGATGCACTCCACGGGAAGCAGTACGTGAATGATGGGGAGGTTAATGATGGAGCAAGACGTTGGCTCCGATGACGATCATCAGAGTGATACCATGCAGGCAGTAAGGTGGCTATAGCATTCAACGGAGATTATGTTGAAAAACAGAGTTTTGTAGCAAAAAAACGTGGGGCATAATGTGGTATATTGAAATCCTGAATAAAACCAAGCCGCTTCTAGAAGAAAAATGTGTTGCATTATTTATCGCACACCCCTCGCGCTTGTGAGATGCTACTAATATCTGATGATCTGGCGGTCAAATCGTGGTGCACTCAGCCTCGTGATGCCAATTGATGAGCTACTCGACAGAATAGTAGTGGCTCCGGTCAAAGAAAACTATCATAACGACCGGGAGAGCTGTGTGCTGACCACACGTCCCTCCTATCCGCATCCTCAGCTGAGGATGATACGGCATTCGGATTGTCCCGATAGGCCATTTGTGGCCTTAAGACGGAGTTCTTTGGCGGTCAAATGAATATTCTAGCTGTGAATGTGGGCATATCCAAACTATAAGCGACGTAACTGGAGAGTTTTAAATATCCGGGTTCATAGCAGCTCCTAAACCCAATCACGCAGTTAAAAAAAACGCTTAGTTATGCTGTATTGGTAAATATTACACATATATCAAATCAGGGATTTAACACTAGCTCAGACTGTGAAAAATAATTTTGAGGGTGGTCATTAATGGATTGGCAGTGATTGTAATTTATAATTTGGTTTTAGTTGTTAAGCCTTCTGCTTCTTTTATTTTTTAGCCAGCAGTCTTGTAAGTTTTGTGACTGGTTTGATGTGGCCAGTCACGAATTCCTGAAATCCTCTCCTATGTCAACCTTTTCATTTTAGGAATCTTAGCGTGGCACTTGCGACCTCTGTACTCAATTATCTGCTGCGTGTATCCCAATGTCTGTCTCTCTGCAATTTTTACTCTCTATAGCTCCCTCTAGTACCACGGAAGTTTTTCCCTGATGTCTAAACAGATGCCCTATCATCATGTACCTTTTTCTTGTCAGTGTTTTCCATACGTTCCTTTCCACGCTGATTCTCAGATAACCTTCTCATTCCTTACCTTGTCAGCCCACCTAATTTTCAACATTCTTCTGTAGAAATCCATCTCAAATACTTCTATTCTTTCCTGTTTTGGTTTTCCCACAGTCCATGACAATGCTGTGCTACAAATGTATATTCTTAGAAATTTCTTCCCAAAATTAAGACCTATGTTTGAAACTAGTAGACTTCTCTTGGCCAGGGATGCCCTTTTTGCCAGAGCTAGTTCGCTTTTTATGTCCTTTTTGCTTTGTCCGTCATGTGTTATTCTGATGTCTAGGTAGCAGAATCCCTTAACTTCATGTACTTCGTGATCCACAGTTATGCTGTTAAGTCTCTCGGTGTTCTCATTTCTGCTACTGCTCACTACTTTCGTCTTTCTTTTATTTGCTCTTAATTTTGTACTATATCGAATAACTGCAAAAGGTTAGTCAAAAACGAGGAAAAATATGTCGAGGATTTCATGCTGCTATGAACAAGAAGTCAAGCAGCGTCGTTACTTGTTCCTTCCTGGACTTATTGCTCACAAAATAAATAAGATCAATCATTTTAAAGGACTCTGAAGAGCTACAAAGTCTGAAAATACTGCTCTCTTGCAGGCGTATCACATGACCCACCCGAATTAATCATGCGTACCAATCGGCCCTCGAAATATACGAGAAAAAAATAGTCTTATAGAAGAGTACGAATCATCGTAGAAGAACTTGTGACCCACTAACGACGGTGATGCAGTATACAGTCTCGTGTCACGTGAAATTGAAGCTGTGAACGGAAAGACGGTTCAATGTCTTGCGGAAGAATGCTGTATACAATGCGGGCAATGGTGCAATTTCGCCGCTCCTTCCTCCTGGCGTATGGACGCGCACAAGAACAAACGTTTCTTTCACATTTCTGGGTTTTATGAAATTCTGCTGCGTTACCATTCATTGACATATGAATGTGGAAAAACTATTCCCGCCGGAGGTTCGAGTCCTCCCTCGGGCATGGGTGTGAGTGTTGTCCTTAGCGTTAAGTTAGTTTAAGTAGTGTGTAAGTCTAGGGACCGATGACCTCAGCAGTTTGGTCCCTTAGGAATTCACACGCATTTGGAAAAACTGTTTTACAGTTGTTGCTAGAAATAATTTTCCTCGTTTATGGCTCATCATGTAACGAAATTCATATTATTTCGATTTCCATTAATTGGAAACGCTAACGCATGCAAGTGCATCATCTACCGATTACAGAATACTCTAGGGGAAGAAACGTACATCAACAGTATTTGGATGGCAAGCAGAGAGGAAGCAGTGGCGCACAATGTGTGATTATCGGACAACGTCTTCTGTCCCGCCTTCAGTCCCAAACATATCAGTTAAGTGACAAGTGGCGCTTGTGATTGTGTTCCATTTGTCAGATGGAGGAGTTAAGTGGCCTCCCTCTTTGGGCTGTAGGCTACGTGCACGTGGCTCAGTTTCCAATTGTAAATGTCAGATTAAAATCCGCAAGATGGTTCAAATGGCTCTGAGCACTATGGGACTCAACTGCTGTGGTCATCAGTCCCCTAGAACTTAGAACCACTTAAACCTAACTAACCTGAGGACATCACGCACATCCATGCCCGAAGCAGGATTCAAACCTGCGACCGTAGCAGTCGCACGGTTCCGGACTGCGCGCCTAGAACCGCGAGACCACCGCGGCCGGCGAAAATCCGCAAGATCTGAGTCGGTCCCAGAATTTTTTATACAACTTGTTTCCCTAGTGGCAGTGATGGGAATAATGCTATTTTGCACTGTGCGCTTTAGTCTATATTCAGCTGCATATCTCCCTGATAATGGCTGGGTAAGTCAGTCCAAAGATAGGAGGAAGGGTAGGTCATTCCACCTCCAACACGACTATGCGAGTAAGGCACTGTGGTGCAGTCCTCGGTCTGCGGAAAGCTGCTTCTGGTTCTTCGGGCCACGCCTCGCTGGCGGTTTCACCTTGTTCTTTCTCTCTCTAACCGCATCAAGAACGAAAATTCGACGTTAAACTCTACGTGCACTTCTCGAAAACCATTACACTTAAGGAATTGTGCGCACAAAGATATGTGTCGAAGTGATGGATACAAGGAAAAACTTTAGACCTTAGGCAGCTGAATCCCTAGGGGAACTTCCAGCCAGCAGTTCCACATATATTATTTACTTCAAAATATTACGTGACACTAGGTAGAGCATATAGTGTCAGTATCTATACAGTGGCTTCAGTAACTTCCTGGGCTATCTCAGAATAAAATGTAAAATAATGTTAATTTTTTCTTTTATCGTATACTTTTAATTATACAATAATTCCCACAGTTCTCCGCATCGCCTTTAACGGCTCTCGAACATCTTGGTAGAAGATTCGACTGCCTGCTATTCAGAATCGCCGGCACATTACGGTGAAATGGAATGACTGCGTGACATTGTTGGCCGGGACGCCCCGTCCGGGGAAGTTCAGCTGCCGGGTGCAAGTCTCATTTCAGGTGACTCCGCATTGGACGACTTGCACATCGGTTACGATGAGGACAACACAACACCCAGTCCACGGGCGGATAAATCTCCAACCAGGCTGAGAATCGAACTCGGACCCGCTGCATGATAGGCAAGCACGTTACTACTTTTATCTCATTTTGGTCGTTCTTGTTCGTTGCATTTGTTCGGGGCGGACGTCCTATGACATCCATTCAAGTTCAGCGTTGATCCGTCCACTGAGGTTTTTATCACAGATAGCCGCTAACCCTCTGACCGAACGCGCTGAGCTACCGTATCGGTGCCACTCAGCTAAGCAGGCGCAAACATTGCGATAAATCGATTGAACGTCCTCAAAATGCTTGCCCTTGCGGGTAGGTCTGAATTTAGGGGAGAAGCAAGAAAATATGGAGGAAGTTCTAAAAAAAAGCTGACAAACACGTGCTGTCGTAAACTTAGTGCACACGAAATAACTTGTTGCCAGTCGCTAAAAAAAGTGTCAGTGCAGGAATCTAAATAGTTCCGTATTTGTAATAGCACTATTCGGTTCGCGTGCAAAAGCTCAGTCCCTGTATTAATTGAAGGAACTGTGCATAACAACATACGGTATGCGCTTCCTATTGCTAATATTGAGGTTCTTTGGCCCTTACCCGCCAAGTTAGCCGAGAGCGCTAATGCGCTGCTTCCTGGACTCGGGTAGGCACGCCGGCCCGCCGGATTAACGACGAGGCCTGGTGTGCCAGCCAGCCTGGATGTGGTTTTTAGGCGGATTTCCACATCCCTCTAGGTGAATACCGGGCTGGTCCCGACGTCCCGCCTCAGTTACACGACTCACAGACATTTGGAACACATCCGCACTTTTCCACGATTTGCCCTAGACGCAGACAGACGGGGTACTCTGATTCCGTCCCAGGGGGTTCAGGGTGGCGGCAGGAAGGGCATCCTCCCACCCCTTCAAATTAACATGCCAAATCCGATTTAACCACGCCCACCTTGCGCAAGATGCTGGACAAAGGCGCAAGCTATAGATAGTTGTTCCTTGGCCCTTAACGAATGCGTTAGGGGTTCCTCTATAGCTCGCCTTCATGTAAGTGAAAGACGTTTCCTTCCTACCGTGGACGATGATGATGACAATGACAGTGTATAGGGTGCCCATCTTCTCGTGGGGAGACTGCAGTGAAGCAGTCGCAGGTCACAAGAGGTGACACTAGAAAGGACGAGGGAAGACGGGGGGCGCGGCGCAGCGTACGTCATTGTCGCGCGGCTGGGGATTGGCGCATCGCACGTGGTGGCGACTAAGCGGGGAATCTCGAAATGTCGGTCAGTGGACACGAGGCTGCGTCATCAGCGGCGGCGGTGGCGGCTTGTGAAAGCCGCGAGACCTACATGTGCGGGCTCAGTCCCGGCCCAGACGCCAAGCCATGCGTTCCCTGTCGCTGCTGCCGCTGCTCGCGCTCGCCGCCGCCGTCGCCGGCTCCGCCATCCCCATGTGGGAGTACCTCAACAGGGGCGAAAAGGTAACGCCTCGTGCTTCAGCTATATCGCTGTAGAACTTACGATTCCCGCAAAAGAAATGCGTCTGTGGATCCAGTTTCTTGTCCACCAACGGGATTTAGTAGCCAGGAAGCGTGGCAATAGTCTCCATAAGTCTCTGCAAGGGTTTGAAATATGTCATGTTCAATTTGATTCGAGCGTCTTCGAGTATATAGAGTATGAGATGTTTGAGCCGTATAAACGCATCGTTACCGAAAGCCACTGCCGATGCAATTTGCACGAAGTTACCTGTTCTGCGCTGGTACGTCGATTTTAAAGTACTCGTCTGGGTCTTGCTGCACCGTGTGTTGATATGTTTCTCACAAAAGGTAAAACACTCAAATGGCACCGAACGATTGACTAGAACGATTCCAGGGACGAAATTATCACTGCTATAACCCTACATTGTCTCTGGGTGGCGTCCCTGCTAAAAAAGCGCGGGTCGCGGGCCCGAGTCCTGCCTCGGGCACTGGTTTGAATTATAAATGGGTATGTTCTGTTCCTTCGCGGTTCAGACCTATATGTCGTGATTGTAGCCGTAATGGCAAAATATATTGGCACATTTTAGACCAATGCGTAATATGTCGTTCCAAACAAACACTGGGATATCTCTATAACTAATTGCTGTATGGTACAGTTGCCGAATTCCATTTAAAAAGTACTTCAGTGCTGAACGTATAACTATTTTCATTCATATCTGAATCTGCAATCACGCTCTGCAAGCCATCGTACCGAGTTCAGATGGGGGTACCTGACAGAAGTAATATTTATTCCTCTTCTTCCCAGTGCTTCTTATCAGTGTACGTTTTCTGTGAGCGTAGGATTCTCCCCATCCAATTGGACGGGACATCTCCCTTTATTAGCTAGGTGACTGACAATCCCCGCATTAACCGGGCATTAGTTTCACCAGTTTTGTATTAGAAACGAAACCGAAACAAAAATTATGTTTGTAGTGTATTTCATTTCCACATATTCGTGAAACAGTTTCTGTACGCTGGGCTTCGCGTATGTACAACCCGATTTTGTAAACATCTCTGTGGGAACGCTTCTTCATAGCTCTGTAGATGGCTATTGTTTTCGCCTACAGCCGTTTGCGCTTTGCAGTTGAAAGCCCTGCCAGGTGTTAGGAATCTGCTTAAGTTGACTCGACTGTAGAAGTGTCTTAGTAGTAAAGTATAAATGTGTTAAAACTTCGTGCGTGATGCAGCATTTTTTCACGCATCTCAGTGTTTATGACGTCATTTCTATTGAAGAATGAGTCTTACTGTTATATATTTGTGTAAGTACATTCAGCGGGTTGTGTGGACACTGTGTGCGAAATTTGTTGCAAATAGTTACTCTCACAGAAGTAATAAATTTAATCTTCAAGCATGATGCAGTTTTCACGCACCTAATTGTTTATGACGTCATATCTCCTGAACTATGATAGGAAGGTGGTTCTTACCTCCTCAGCAATTGTTACCTGACAGTAAAGGATATATGTACCAAGTTTGGTTGAAGTCGCGGCAGTGGTTTAGGAGAACGTGTGGAAAACACACACACACACACACACACACACCACACATATTTTTGTGACATGTATGGTTGTTATGGGTGTTCATTGCAATAATGGTAGGCCTTCATCCAATGGATACCACCTCTCTTCTACAATCTTTCCTGCGCATTTGCAGAGGAGGGTATAACTTTCAAATGTCCACTACAGTTTTTCAGTCTGATTGGCTAGAACTCCAGACAGGTGACGCATGGCTTGCACTATTGCCTAACTAGCGGAAATATTGAACCTATCTATACCACACATTTGATTTGGTCCATGACATCATCAGAGTGGTGGACATAATGCACGCATCGAATACAATACTGGGTATCCATAAACACGAATTATAGCTATTATCATGGCCTAAAATTTGACGAAGATTTCGTATTTACATTCGTTGGCTTCTTCAACTCTCAGCCACACTGCCACCTCCGTAACTAACCTAGACCTTGGGTTACTGTAAACATCAGGATTTACCCCTATCTGCTTTCCAAAAACACTCATAAAATCATTATAAATTTCGTGTCTTCTGCTTATGCGTATGTGTTACACGTAACATCATTACACATCTGACATCTGATATCTCTGCCGTGCGGTTCTAGGCGCTGCAGTCCGGAACCGTGCTGCTGCTACGGTCGCAGGTTCGAATCCTGCCTCGGGCATGGATGTGTGTGATGTCCTTAGGTTGGTTAGGTTTAAGTAGTTCTAAGTTCTAGGGGACTGATGACCTCAGCTGTTAAGTCCCATTTGAATTTTTGCTTACTTCTTGCGGTAACACAGAAACAATTATTTCTGGCAGTACATAATATTAAGCCCCATATCCTAGGGCAAGGAGAAAATTTATAGAAGTGGCATAGCCATGACGTTGACGTTCCCCCTGTTTTTTTTTTACGAATTGTGCGGTAACGTGTCGTCTGTTTCTGCGGGATGGTTTTGTTTACAAGGTATTTTAAAGTAGTCGTTGTTTGGATGTTTCATTCATAAATTCATCCAAAATAGCTTAAGGTTTGTGGGGAGTCTGCTCTTTTCTTTTCATGTGTGTAATGATCTGCTAATTTTAAATGTATCCGTGCAGCTCTTGAAGACGATCCCTCTTAAAATTTCTCAAAATTGCAGTCATACAAGAAACCACCATTAATATATACAATGTGGTACTGGACGATAGGCGGGTAAGACTGTATGAATTGAGGCCACAGGCATATCAGAAGGAATAATATGGTATAATTTGAATCGGCTGTGGAAAAGCTTGTACAATGTGGATGTCGCATTTATTGAACGCTGATCAAAAGCAAACGCCAAAATGAGTTTCACATTAATATCTGGATCATTCTGTGTGCTGATTTGTTCTTTTTGTCAGACATCGCTACACCATTTCACGCCTGAAGTGAACAACAGTCCAAGCAATCATTGCAAACTGCACCAAAAAACATGAAGTCGATTTAATCTGTCGGGAGAGTTAAGCATGGATCTTCTGGAATGCAAAAGGTATTATTCTTATTGGTCACTTTACAGTGAGAAAAGTGTAACTAGTTATCACTTTGCAAGCTTTCAGAAATTACTGTTCAAAAAGAAAAAGAAAAAAAAAAAGGAGAGAGACGTCTCAACTGCAGACGTAATCTTCGGTGAAGAAAATGAGCCTATCCACAAATGTGCTTTGAGAATGAGAAAATTAAGCATTCATAAGTGCAAATCTTCTGAGAACCATCCATTCAGCAGATTCGACATCCTCAAACCTTTAGAGTCCGATCCAGAGACTATGTAACTCGTAAAAAGAAATTGCTCCCAGGATTGCAGTCGAGAGATGGGATCTAGTTACTGGAAGAACTGGTTTCAACCAGCTTTCTTTTCCCACTTCTATCTGTGCTTTATAACCTTCAGTAAGCGATACTAATTCTGGAACCTTTCCTTGGATGCTCCTGCAGTTTACTAAAATCATATGAACTATATGAAAGTAGTGGCTTATAAGGCGCTTCTTCGCCCGATTCTTGAGTATTGTTCATCTGTCTGGGATCCCTGTCAGGTAGGACTGATAGAGGAGATCCAAGGAAGAGCGGGCCACGCGGGATTAGCCGAGCGGTCTCAGGCGCTGCAGTCATGGACTGTGCGGCTGGTCCCGGCGGCTGTTAGAGTCGTCCCTCGGGCATGGATGTGTGTGTTTGTCCTTAGGATAATTTAGGTTGCGTAGTGTGTAAGCTTAGGGACTGATGATCTTAGCAGTTAAGTTCCATAAGATTTCACACACATTTGAACAAGAAAGAGCGGTGCTTTGCGTCACGGGATCGCTTAGCTGGCGAGAGCGCGTTACGGAGACGCTAAACAAACTTCACTGGCAGACGTTACAAGAGGCGTTGGGCATCACGGAGTGATTCACTATTGAAATTTTGGGACAGCACATTTAAGGAAGAATCGTACAACATATTACTTCCCCCCCCCCCCCCCTACATACATCTCGCGTATTGACCACGAGGAGAAAATTCGAGAAATTAGAGCCAATACAGAGGCTTACCGACAATCATTCTTTCCACGCCCTATTCGCGAGTGGAACAGGGTTGAAAGGACAGATAGTATCCTCCGCCACACACCATTAGATGGCTTGCGGAGTATGATTCAGATGTATATGAAGGCAACCCGTCGACAAACTGGTCATTAGAAGCGGATTGTTTCGTGGATGGTGAAGGAAATTGGTGTGCTCCTTCATACCGACTATTACGCCAGGAGAAATTTAGAGAAATCAGGAAAAACCTATACCAGGAAGGTCGACCATGGATTTGAACTGTCGTTCTTCCGAATGCGAATCCAGTGTGCTAACCACTGGCCCACCTTGCTCATCTCTAGTCACTGGAGTAATGGTAGACAATGTGCACTGATCTGAAATGTGGCACATTGAATAAAGATATTTTTTCTAAAAAATGAAAAACCGTCTGACTTCGAGGGAGAAATTTTCCCTAGGTATTTTTATGTAAGTCGCTGTTCTATTTTACAATGCTTTAATTGGGTGCTTAACGTGCAGCAGTGAGAATCATATTATAGGAGTCGGCAGTCAACAGGTAAATCATTATAACAGTAATAGGCCAACACACAAGAACGTTGAGCATAACCAACAGTGAAACACCAAATAACTCGAACGTAATTGTTGTATGGAATGGCTACAGACTAATTGCCGATGTACAAAGTGTTGGTGTTTTGATGATGATGATTTCGCGTGGTTGAACGGCCTGTTGCAAGTGTTTCAACAGGACGGCTCTGGGCGGTTTGCGTATCCCTAACTTGTCCCACTAATCCTTCCGGGAAAAGGGGGAGCTTCAGATTAATGTGGAATCCGAACCACGTGTCGTCCCTGTCGAATCTTAATATCATAGATAGGTAAAGGCTAGATTAAAGACAGACTGAAAATTTTTCCATTATATAACTAGGACCGACTAAGTTCTTGATATGGAGAGTATCCTAGACATATCGCACCGTACCATTTTCTGGACAACTTTGTCGCTTAAACTGAGTTTTACGCAAACTTTAATGAACAAAGTTAATGGATGTCTTCACACTGGCGGAAAACTGCTTCTGATCGGAAGAAACGAAGTCAGCTTGAGAATTTCGAATAGATAGTTCATAACTAATATCGCTGAACTGAGCTCGCACAATTGTGCACTTTTTGTTTGGAAGGTTTTTATTGCATCGATTACATGGTACCATATACACCGGCCCTGCATTCCTGACCGGACGGAACATTCAGCGCCCACAGATGACCAAGCCATCCTCTACCAGTGGCGTCTTTCGGATGAAATATGGAGGGCGTAGGGTCGGAATAACGCTCTCCTTGCTGTTGTCAGCCTCCCAGACCTTGGAACAGCTACTTCTCTCATGTTGCTCCTCAACTGGTATCATGAGACCAAGTGACCTCGTTTTGGTCTTCCCATCAAGGAGAAATCACTTACAAGACCGGGAACCAAACCCATACATTCTACATGACATTCACATGCTAGTAACTCATTATGGACACTGATTCAGTGTCATCAAAAAATCTTCCTGACTCTGACGAATACAACGGCACTTAATGAAAGAAGTAAGCATTTTGATGTCTTCAGTTTACCGTGACAGATGCACAAACATAAGGGGCGTTCAAAAAGAAACGAGCCGGAGGCATAATTACAGAAACCAGTACCTGTATGTTAGAAGTATTGACCCTGGCTGTTGAGACACTTGTCCCACTGTGACACAAAGCGGTGAAAGGCTGTCTCATAAAATTCCCAGGGCTGCGATGTTAACCAGTTCCTCACGTACAGCTGGACGTCGTCGTCCGAGGTGAATCGGTTGCCCCTCAGGAGTGCCGCGACTGTGTTGGTCGTATGGGGCTTTGCATTGTCATGGAGTAGAATGACCCCACCGGTGGTCGTTTTGATTTGATCGCTTGGTGAAGGGTGGTCAAGGTTTGCGAGTAACGCTGGACATTCACTGTTGTCCCGTGCTGCAGTAAGTGAATCAGAAGAGGACTATTTTCTCAAAGAAGAACGTCATCATACCCTTGCCTACATTCGTGTGGACGGCCTTGGCCTTTTTTGGTGGTGGTGACCCTGGATGCTTCCACTGGAGAGTTTGTCGTTTTGATTCTGGTTAGAAGTGATGACACTAAAACTCATCTCGAGCCACCACTCGTACCAGAAACACATTTCCTTTCTGAGCATAGCGCTGCAGATGAGCAAGAGAGTTGGTCATTTGACATGCTTCCTGGTGTGGTTGAAGACTGTGGAGCACCCATTGGGCACACATTTTGCGCATGTGCTGTCGTTCCTTCACGGTGGTATGAACCCTTCCGAAGCTCAATCCGACCAAGGCGGCTATGGCTTTCACTGTCACTCGGCGGTCGTGGGTAATGAGTGCAACCACCGTCTGGACGATGTCATCAATAATGCAGTGTGGTGCTCCAGACCGTGCATCATCGGCTAACAACACCCGTCCTTCCCTGAAGCGTTTGTGCCATGACTTGACCCTTGCAAGGGACATGCAGTGTTCGCCGTACACTTGTGACATTCGTCGATGAATGTCCGTTCCTCGTGCTCCTTCTGCTGTCAGGAAACGAACAACACCTCTTTGCTCTTCTGTTGAAGCCTCCATGTCACTGTTTGCAACACGACTGGCGGCATAGTTGGAACATTGATACATGCTGCTGCTAGCTCTGTATAGTCACGTGACGTGCTCTCGTGCCCTCTAGCGACGGGCTGTGAACTTCCACGCTCTGGTTGGAACCACACATCGTCTCGTCACACACGCCACGCCAGCCTTCCTGTCAACGGTTTGCTTTAATTTAGTTATCTCCGTCTCGTTTCTTTTTGAACGCCATTTATACTTCTAGTCTTGCCCTAAGTTTGGTTTGGTTTGTTTTGGGGAAGGAGACCAGACAGCGAGGTCATCGGTCTCATCGGATTAGGGAAGGACGGGGAAGGAAGTCGGCCGTGCCCTTTGAAAGGAACCATCCCGGCATTTTCCTGGAGAGATTTAGGGAAATCACGGAAAACCTAAATCGGGATGGCCGGACGCGGGATTGAACCATCGTCCTCCAGAATGCGAGTCCAGTGTCTAACCACTGTGCCACCTCGCTCGGTTTGCCCTAAGTAATAATCTTCAGCGTCGTAGTGCGTATCTGGTAGGCTATGGTTGGGCTTTCTGAATAATGGGGTTATGTAGATAGAAAAATGGAATTTTGTGTACTGCTCAGCCTGTGTGCGCATCTCGGACGATATTATGTTACAGGGTCGTTGCTAGACAAGTCGTGCACAAGTGACAAGAAGCTTTTTTCGAACATATTTAATCGAGACAACAATCATCCAGAATAAAATATAAGAGGTAAGACAGTATTGCTTGTAACACTTTGCCATGCAACGACATCTGTTGTAAATTTGGCCAAGTGCTTGCATTTAAAAATAACGGAATGGGGGTATATGAATTAGACTTAGTGGGCTTTCTCAATAGGAATATAATATTTACTATTTCTTCTCTCTTAAAGTATTTACGTAGCCTAATTATACACAATAATCGCTCAGCCTCCATTATAAAACCTTTCGACGCCGGATCGAGATGTGCAGGTAGTGCACGAAATGCTGTAAAGGAATCTGGGTGCACGGGCATTTTCCCCTTCAATCCCAACGAAATACCATCACATAAATTCCTTCCATCATCCACATTCCTGAATGATGAGTGTCGCTCTGTTACCACTGAATCAGAAGTTAACCCAGGCCCCTCATCCTCTCCAAGAAATTCGGAATGTCAGAGCTGAGCGTCATTATCATTTTCTTCTGTTTTGCCACCCCAACGAAAACCACCCAGTACAATAAGTGCGAGGTGGGAGAAAAATTCAGGTTTCTATCTGTCCTCACCACCTCATCGCAGTATTACAAGAGAGAAGAGAAAGTTGCATTTAAAAATCTCTCAAAGCAAGAAAGTCAAGGGTTGCAGAAATGCGCTCGATTTAAAAGAGAAACATTGATATCTAGAAGAGGATTCATCTCCATCGTCACCTTAAGCTGAGTCGGAGGAATAAAACATACCTTCTGATTTCTGAAGCATCAGTTATTACGAACCTAGATCTGTGAAGAAAGGGGAATGGATAATTGGATCAGCTGTGATAAGTGCAAGGAGCGGTTTCACTGAATTTGTGTGGAGGCTGTTGGTCGTAGTCTATTCCGCTGTGGGAAATACATGCATCAACTACTAGAACAGTTAAAAAGTGTAATCTTCCATGCTGTGTGTAACTGTATGACAATTCACAATGATTCACCTAGCCTCATTTACAGTTCAAATAGCCCCACAAATTTTAAATTTTTCCATTGTTTAAACATTTTGAATTTTGTTATTTACAATGAAGAAAAATAGATCTTTAGGATATTTGCGTTTATCATACAAAAGCTACAATTATGTTCCATTGACCATTACAATTTAACACGTATAATAAAATATTTACTGCCCCTTTTAGACCCAAAAATTTGAAATTATTTATTTTCCCGACCTTACCCCACCCTGTAAAATCTCTGTAGTTGGAGATAACCAGCACACTTTCCGAAGTCGTAGTTTACTTGCTCTCATTTCAAAACTGAAGAAATAATTCTCATTTCACAATATCAGATCGCTTTTTTAAAAAAAAAAATATTAGACGTATTACAAAATTTGTTCCTCTTCACAAGGGTGGTTCAACTCGGCAGCGACTGGAAACTTTAACGATGCCATCTAAAATGTTCATTTTTTTCTCTATTAAACAGCAATAGCTTTGGAATAGCTACCCATTTACATTTCTTCCATTTCCAGCCGATTCCTGGTAGTGTGACGACCATCGTTTAATTCGTCCTTAAAAATATGAATTTCACCAATAGTACCTTATGTCGTTTTAGGGAAAAAGTGCTGGTACCACAGGATTGTGTCCCTGATACAATGTGGCTACATACACTGCTGGTCAATAAAGGTGCCACACTAGGAAACATACAAACAACATAATTTTACTTATTGTAAGTTTACAGTGTAATAATAAAAATACACGATTAAACTCATGAAATCTGTTGGTTGTTTAGGGCATACATTGTGTTAAATTTAGTACATAGAGCTGCCACCTCTAATAGCTACAACTCTCTAACCCAGCTGCACACTGAGTCGAACTGAGTTTGGATGACAGATACGGGCTCAACATTCCATCTTGTTACAACATGATGCCGGGATTTATCAACCGTAGCGTCTGTCGAATGATGGAATGCCAGTCGCTGGACAACCGATGACCAGATTTTGTCGATGAATGAAAGATATGGACAATGTACACGCCATAGCAACAGTCGAACACTCACTGTAAGACGTCACAAACACCTCGAAGATAAAACACAACCAACGGCCTTAACACGCCAGAAACGTAACGCCTGAAGTCCACAGTACCAGCTCTGCGTACGAGAGGTGATCTTGTTGTATACCCAGTAGCCCTCCGCCAGGTTCTGCACCCATATGACGATGATGAATCCAGTCTCAGAACTTTCGTTCTGTTCGCTGCTTCCACGCACGGATAATCTATTGTGATGCTGCACGCAGAATCGGAACTCTACTGAAAAGACTTCGTGACGCCACTCCTGCATCTAGTGTTGTTGGGACGCACCACTCTCTGCAGTCGCCGCAAGGGAAGCAGCAGCAATTACCGTGTACTGTGAGTGCATGTTTCAGATGTTGTCACACTGTCCATGTGGATAGGTATCTTGCTGCAAATAACCCCATATCCTGATTCAAGGTACCGCACGTTTGTATGATCTTGCACGCCCGAGTAAACAATATGTGCGTCGTCTCGGGCGCAAGTCACGCGAGGTCGTTGAAGCGCAGTACGTCGTTCATCCCATTGCCTCCATATTTGCTTGACAGTCATGGAACTTACTAGAGCAGCAATATCACGGAAAGATGTACTGCAGTCTTGATAGGCCACATTCCAATCACTGCCTAATTCCTACATGTCATGATGAAAGTTTGAGGCGTAACATTGTCTTTTCGCATACAATATTCAAGTGCGATTTTTGAAGCATAAACCGGCTGCACAGTATTTCTTCATATACAGGGTGATTCAGCTTTCCCTACGTATGGGTTTTACGCAGTACACAGTGCCTTCAAAAACTACACGTGAGGTATTCCTATTCCCTCGTTCGCTCCGAGCAAACTTAGTCCCACAGAAGAATGAAAAGGACCTTTTTGTGGGAAATTTAATGGAGTTAAATTTTGTACTGAGATACGTTTTTGCTGGAGGCTTCAGTTTTCGATATATTCAAGAAAAACACGTTTGAAGGTCACTTCTGTACGTTTTCCTAGAATAATTCGGAAACTATTGCCTATCGAAAACGTGTCCCAGTACGGTATTGTTTTTTTATTTATTTTATTTTAACTGGACACAACTAAACATCTCGAAAACGACCCAAGGTACGAAAAAAAAGTTCCAGATGAAACATTAATATTAGTAAAGGGAACGTCTGTGTGTGCTACAAGTGGACACCTCCTAACCACACCCACTACGTGGACGGTTTCAACTGTGTTTCCATATCAAAGAATTCTATTTTTAGTGGAAATTCTGACTCTACGCCAAAAATATGTACAGTTTACACAAACCATTGTTTTCCATTCGTGGGAGATGGTGCCGTAATCAACAAATATCTAATGTGCCTCTGTTTGGAATTAAGAATCGACATTGTTCATTCTACATTTCATTTACGATGTGAATGTAAACCTTTGTGTCCTAATGGTTGCTACTGATGTTCAAACGTTACTTGATGTTTAAAATGTAATTTTACAGTACAAATAATCTGGCTAGACGTTGATATTTTTGGCGGATAAGCTACTTGTAGGGTAACGTAGTTTTCTATTTCCTACGGGGTTGTTTTCGATGAGTTCCCAAGCCATCAGAACCCTTGATTTGGGTGACCGCCCTCGAACCTCTTTATTAGGATGACTGACTTTCCATCCAACCACCATAACTCTCGCGCTTGCTGCTACGAGTATACTGGCGGATACAAACTAAAACCATTGTAATAAGGTAAAATATCCATGAAGTGATAGTCAAAGTCGCACCTGCCACGGGTAGTTACCGAAATCAAGTACCCCAGTGGTGAGAGGCAGGTGGACTCGAAGATATCAAGCATCCCGATGGGAACAGGGAACTATTACATCCATATTTTCTAACCAGAAACTGAAACAGCGAACCATATTGTATCCAACACCAATGTGCATTTCCAACCTAAATAGCAACCGTTAGAACACAAACATTTACATTTACATCGTAAATGATACGTAGACGCAAATATGTCTATTCTTAATTGTAAAAAAAGGTACACTTATTTGTTGATTACAGCGCCTTATACCACTAATAGAAACAATGGTTTGAGAAAATCGTACGTATTTTTGGGCGTACAATCCGAAAATGCAATAAAAGTAGTGTGTTCCCATTTGAAACTAACAGTTGACACCGCCCACGCAGGAGGGGTGGTTAGGAGGTGATCGGTTGTGGCACAGACCCCTTACTAATATTAAATCATCATTAACTTTCCCCCTTGAACCTTTTTTTGTACGACGCATCATTTCCGAGACATTTAGTTGTCCCAAGTTAAATAAAACAACTTGTAGTATGTAGACAACGTTGCTTCTACCTTTTTCGTGCGGTTGGGCTGAAATGCTAATCATTGAAGACACAGAGGAATTAAAGATTTATATCAGTGGGGCAAGTTGAAAATTTGAACCAGACTGGGGTTCGAACATGGGTCTCCTACTTATTAGGCAGACGTGCTGACCACTACGCCGTGTGGCCGTAATTTTTACCGCTACTGTACGGACAGCCCTAGCACGCTTCCCGTCAGCCCCAAATTCTCAACTTATACCACACACTACTCATATACTGACGCTGCTCCTTGGCCTATTTACTCACGGTATCTCGCGGATTCCTGTAAAGGTTCGTGCTTGTTGTGCATCTGCACCGAAGGGATAACTGGGTGTCGTCGCCTTAATTATATATGTGGTGTCTGTTCTTTCAGAAATGTGTGCCTAGTAAGTAGGAGACCCGCGTTCGAATACAGCTCGGTCACAAATTTTCAACTTGTCACATTGATATAAATCAATGACCGCTGACAGCTTTCTTTAATTCCTTTGCGTCTTGATTCATAGTGACCGCAGGATTAAAATGGTGTCTGTTCTTTTGGACATGTCCGAAAGAACATACATGCTATCATCTGCATATCCAAGTACACTGAAGCGCCAAAGAAACTGGTATAGGCATGTGTATTCAAATGCAGAGATATGTGAACGCCTTTATAAGACAACACGTGTCTGGTGCAGTTGTTAGATCGGTTACTGCTGCTAAAGTGGCAGGTTATCAAGTTTAAGTGAGTTCGAACGTGGTGTTATAGGCGACGCACGAGCGATGGGACACACATCTCCGAGGTAGCGATGAAGTGTGGATTTTCCCGTACGACCATTTCACGAGTGTATTGTGAATATCAGGAACCCGGTAAAATATCAAATTTCCGACATTGCCGCGGCCGGAAAAAGATCCTTCAAGAACGGGACCAACGACGACTGAAGAGAATCGTTCAACACAACACAAATGCAACCATACCGGAAATTTCTGCAGATTTCAATACTGGGCCTTCAACATGTGTCAGCGTGCGAACCATTCATCGAAACATCATCTATATGAGCTTTCGGAGCCGAAGGCCCACTCGTGTGCCCTTGAAAACTACACGACACAAAGCTTTACGCTTGACCTTGGCCTGTCAATACCGGCAATGGACTGATGATGACTGATGATGACTGCTGCCTGGTCGAAAGAGTCTCGTTTGAAATTGTATCAAGTGGATGGACGTGTACAGGTATGGAGACAACCGCATGAATCCATGGACCCTGCATGTCATCAGGGGACTGTTCACACTGGTGGAGGCTCTGTAATAGTGTGGGGCGTGTGCAGTTGGAGTGATATGGGACCCCAAATACCTCTACATACGACTCTGACAGGTGACACGTACATAAACATCCTGTATGATCAGCTTCATCCATTCATGTTCATTGTGCATTCCGACAGACTTGGGCCATTCCAACAGGACAATGAGACACCCCACACATCCAGAATTGGTACAGAGTGGCTCCAGGAACACTATACTGAGTTTAAACACTTCCGCTGGCCACCAGACTCCCGTAATATAAACATTATTGAGCATATCTGGGATGCCTTGCAACGTGCTGTTCAGAAGAGACCTCCACCCGCTCGTACTGTTTCGGATTTATGACCAGCCCTGCAGGATTCGTGGTGTCAATTCCCTCCAGCACTACTTCAGACTGTAGAATGAAGGCTTTCACGACCGGGTGACGTGGCTGTTGATATACTTTCCGGGATGTGAGGTCGTGGTCCAAGAACTTTTCTGCTCCTTACGTTTCGTCCAGGACTGCGCTGGACGAAACGTAAGGAGCAGAAAAGTTCTTGGACCACGACCTCACATCCCGGAAAGTATATCAACAGCCACTACTTCAGACATCAGTCGAGTCCATGCCCCGTCGCGTTGTGGCACTTCGGCGTGCTCGCTGGGAGCCTACACGATATTAGGCAGGTGTACCAGTTTCTTCGGCTCTTCAGTGTATATAGTATATTTCATACCAGTTTGACGTTTTTTGCATGCCACCTTAGTAGTATTGTCATTTTAATGGCCAGCGTTATATTTTAGGAACAGGCTGCAGAAGAAATCAGTGTGGATGTAGAAGGTGTTTACTTCAACCCACCCACACTGTCAATCTGAAAAGTAAAAGTGATTTGAAAACGAAAAGAGTGAACAAAATGTAAGAACGACGCAAGAAATGTTTCTTCACCCTTTAGTACTAGCAGTTAGCAAGACAATAGACGATTTTTGTCTTTATAAGAACAATGTCATTAGCGAAAGCCGTACACACAGCCAGCCGTTCTAAAGTGGTGAACGAAATCACTATGCTACACTCAAGACCTCTGTATTTTCCTCTGCTTTACAGAAATACCAATTTGTTTTACAAGTCGCTGTGCTGTCGTCAGTCGATTTCCTCGATAACACCTTCATGGTGTTATTTTAATGGCCAGCAATATACATTTCTTTTGTATCTTTGTACTGTGGTGGCTGCTGATATTCAACGAAATACGCTACAGCATACTGAGTCTAAATTGCTGAACGTAAACTTTGATCACTAACTCTGGAGAATTTGGCGTGTTATCAGAAATTCTACAAGTAGTTCGACTGTATAGAGTCTCGTCTAAAATCTTAATACCCGAAATACTCCATCACATTTTTCAAAATTTTGATTCTCCGGGCGATACATATCCGTTGTGAACAGTGGTACTGATAGTAATGGTCTAGTCCCAAGTTGTAACGCGTGCATTAGGGTCTCGTTCAGGTGGTCGCACTCCAGGCACAAAGTGTTTCGCAACCACTACCTTCGCGTAAATAACAAAGGACGAAGAAAATACGCGAAATTCACCCTTTCAAGGTGTTTCTCTATAACAGATACGAACTGTGTTGTGTTTTATCTCCTTCGTCTTTTAGCAAGTGATGCGAAACGCATACATATGGCGATCATGTAGTTGCCTGGAATCAGAGGGGATCAAAATATCTCAGTGAGCTTAGATCGAAGACTGTTGTAAATTGATGGTTTAGTCTCACCAAACTGTTACTGACAAGGGGACACCACGACGTTGGGATCACGGATTTACTTCAAACTTTGTACACCTTTAGTAGGCCTTTAAAACAACATAATGTGCAAGAAGTAAGGTGCACTACTCTGGCAATTCCGAGAAAATCGCAAGAGAAGTTTTACGCGTCTATTACGTAACTGACGTATCTGTGCAAAGAGACGTAGAAGTAGAGTTCATGGTGGTTAAGTGATAAACGTTCGTGCTTTGTAAGACGAAGGCATATGAGGCGCCGGCCAGAGTGGCCGAGCGGTTCTAGGCGCTACAGTCTGGAACCGCTAGACCGTTACGGTCGCAGGTTCGAATCCTGCCTCGGGCATGGATGTGTGTGATGTCCTTAGGTTAGTTAGGTTTAAGTAGTTCTAAGTTCTAGGGGACGTATGACCTCAGATGTTAAGTCCCATAGTGCTCAGAGCCATTTGAACCATTTTTGCATGTGAGACGGCGGTCCGAAACCCACTAAAATTTATTTTTTAATCACTGGTGATATTATTTAAATTATGGCATTTGAGAGGTAATATAATGAAAAATAAACACATGTATTTGCATGAAATTTCAATTTATGTTTTCCATCTATGTATGACAAATACCGTCCTGCAATGTGTGATCTCGAGAGCACATTCGACGAGGAATTGCACATCACTCTTGTGTTCTGGCACATTGTAACTTACTATGTTACTGACTGTGAATAACGTCAATCGCACCATTATTTATCGAGGTTTGGCATGGGCTTTCCAAGTCTGTCCCTCGTCCTTGACGATTTAATTACGGATAGTAAATAGTCAAATACGATATGAAATTCACTACGTGCCTCTCAAATGTCATATAAATTAAATAACGTGTCCAGTGATCCAAGAATAATGGATTAAAAAATAAGTGCTCTTGGGATTCGCTTTGTCCACGACCTTAGAGCAACGCGTTACCGATAGTACATCAGTTACATAATACATGCGTAAAACTTCTCTTCCGATTTTCTTCGAACTGCCAGAAGAGTGAACCTTAATACTAGTACATTATGTAGTTTTAACGGCCTACTAAGGCTGTACAAAGTTTGAAGTAAATCCGTGATCCCAGCGTCGTGGCCTCGCCTTGAAAGGTGCTCGAGTTGCTTGAATGGAAAATTAACAAATCATACTTTTGAAGAAATGTAGAGAATAATAGTTTCCGAAAGACAGTAAGAGATTACTACTGACTTCATGGCTGATAGTTCATTTTTTTCTTTTTCTCCATACGCGAGTGGAACAAAAATGGTAGATTTTAATAAAAGTACAAAGAAATGTCAGCCGTGTAATACAAACAGACTTGCGGAATACCCGTATCGTTAGAGGAATCACTATCTATGCCTTGTGTATGATTAGTGTAGGAAAGGAAGAAAGTTTGGAATCTATCTCATTAAACTAAAATCACTAGCACGGATAATGATGGACAGAACAATCAATTGAATAGCTATCAATGAAACAACCTGAGCATTCATCTTAATTGATTTAGGAAGTCACAGAAAAATTAATTTTGATGGTTGTTCGGGGAGTTTGAGCCTACTCTTCTTGAATGTGATCATTAGCTTATATACTAGCCCACTTTGTTCGATGTCAACATCCATCAGGGACTTCTGTATCGTCTGATTCGTTAATAGATTATTTACGTTTAGTTGCTTGGTAATGAAAAACAAAATAAGCGGGCTTTAGCTTCATTTCATTATTCTGTCTTTAGGTAAATGTATAACGTTCTCGCTCAAATATAATCGAAGAAAGCATGCAGTTATAACATTTCAGTGATAGCATTGGCGAGCGCACGAAAGCTGTGGAAAATGCCGCGGTTGGTAATAGTAGTTTCACAGAGTGTTTATGGTCACATTCCCACCTGTTGTGCAGATAAAGTCGTTTCTGTCGTGTCAACTGTTTCCAGAAGTCGCAAAATGTATGTAAGCGTATCGGCGGACAATTGGAACAATAATGTTATCTCGTGCAGTTAAGTTCTTTTATCGCTGTTCACAAAGTAAGTGCGGTGAGCCTGTTATACTTTACTGCAAATAAAATAATAACTGCCAGTTGCAGAATACAGGAAACGTGAACAATGAGTCGTAAGTGCGTGGTTAACTACGCAAAATAATGTGTTATTGTTTGGCCACCTTACGTCTGCCATGCAACTGTGAGTAAATGCAACAGCAAACGTCAATCTTGTATCGCAAATAATCAATTTTGACACCTCATGAATCTGTGATTTTCGGAAATCCAGGTGTTCAGTCATCGTAAACATATCCCACGTCGTTCCATCTTAGTCGATAGGTCGGCGTAGGTGTTCACAGTATTTTGGTAACTATTATGTCTTGATGAACCACGAACAGCTTGCTAAAACTTGTGAAGTAAGTACATTTTAATTAAACTGATCAGATTTTATCGACGTGATGTTCGCATTGACGTTTCATGCATAGGGGAAAACATAAGGTGATAAGAAAATCCACTTCACTCACAACGATTTGTGTTATTACGACGGAGGATTTGTCACACTAATAGTTTGCCCCTGAAGCATGAAACTAGCGAAAATCGTGTTAACGTGCCACTTCCGTTCAGTTCGGAAGAATGTCTCCCCTAGTCTATGTGATACCGAGACAGTATTTTAACCACACAAAAAATTATCATTACTAGAAACCTTACACTTCTACAGCTAGAACTGACTGATTTGTCTGCAAAGTGCGAAAGTTTTTTTTTCGGTTGGTGCGTCATTTTGCGCAGGATGTCGGTGGGCAGGGAAACTGGGTCGTCGTTTCCTTCCGAGGGATAGCGAGTTCTTTTCTTAGCGTCATTATCGTCCAGAGGAAGCGCCGGATGTTGCGACAGTTATCCCAGGTGACGAGCCGACGAGAAAGACAACCTACACACTAATGAACGTCACACTTACGTAGCTTGCGACGTATATGGTCCATTGTCCTCCTCCCTCATATAACAGGCTGCACGTTATGACTAAGTCGCCATCTCAGTTAATGTCCTTAATATACGGGCTAGCTTCAATATTACAAATATACAAGAGATTTCAGGAGTTAAGAGGTGTGAGTATTGACCGGTATGAGAGAAGAATCATCTAAATATATAATCTGTTCACAACTATTTTACAACCGTAGAATTTTGGAACACGTAGAGTATAATGACTTTTCTGGAGACTAGAAATCTACTCTGTAGGAATGAGCATGGGTTTCGATAAAGACGATCGTGTGAAACCCAGCTCACACTATTCGTCCACGAGACTGAGGGCCATAGACAGGGGTTCCCAGGTAGATGCCGTGTTTCTTGACTTCCGCAAGGCGTTCGATACAGTTCCCTACAGTCGTTTAATGAACAAAGTAAGAGCATATGGACTATCAGACCAATTGTGTGATTGGATTGAAGAGTTCCTAGATAACAGAACGCAGCTTGTCATTCTCAATGGACAGAAGTCTTCCGAAGTAAGAGTGATTTCAGGTGTACCGCAGGGGAGTGTCGTAGGACCGTTGCTATTCACAATATACATAAATGACCTTGTGGATAACACCGGAAGTTCACGGAGGCTTTTTGCGGATGATGCTGTAGTATATCGAGAGGTTGTAACAATGAAAACTTGTACTGAATGCAGGAGGATCTGCAACGAATTGACGCATGGTCTAGGGAATGGCAATTGAATCTCAATGTAGACAAGTGTAATGTGCTGCGAATACATAGAAAGAAAGATCCCTTATCATTTAGCTACAATATAGCGGGTCAGCAACTGGAAGCAGTTAATTCCATAAATTATCTGGGAGTAGGCATTAGGAGTGATTTAAAATGGAATGATCATATAAAGATGATCGTCGGTAAATCATATACCAGACTGAGATTCATTGGGAGAATCCTAAGGAAATGCTATCCGAAAACAAAGGAAGTAGGTTACAGTACACTTGTTCGCCCACTGCTTGAATATTGCTCACCAGTATGGGATCCGTACCAGATAGGGTTGATAGAAGAGATAGAGAAGATCCAACGGAGAGCAGCGCTCTTCGTTACAGGATCATCTAGTAATTGCGAAAGCGTTACAGAGATGATAAATTCCAGTGGAAGACTCTGCAGGAGAGACGCTCAGTAGCTCGGTACGGGCTTTTGTTGAAGTTTCGAGAACATACCTTCACCGAAGAGTCAAGCAGTATATTGCTCCCTCTTATGTATATCTCGCGAAGAGACCATGAAGATAAAATCAGAGAGATTAGTGCCCACACAGAGGCATACCGACAATCTTTCTTTCTACTAACAATACGAGACTGGAATAGAAGGGAGAACCGATAGAGGTACTCAAAGTACCCTCCGCCACACACCGTCAGATGGCCCGCTGAATTTGGATGTAGATGTAGATGTAGATGAAACTGTATGAAGTTCACCGCGTTTGCAATTTTGGCTGTTTGATCTCGCACATTCTTTTTTCAGATGTGTATACCGCTTGTGCAAAGTAATGGAGTGATGGGGTAGTTAGACTTAGAATGGCTGCAGTGATTGAATAGTCTTGGTTATACTCTGTACTGTAATGCCACGAGCATTGACACATGGTACGCACTCAGAGATACGCACTACGCTATATAAGTGTGCAGAACCTTAAGTAAGGAGATAATGCTAGGCTGCAGCTAGACTTCTGGGGAAACAAAAAGAACACCTTCAAAGCCGTTGTCTAGGTAGACGTACTGACAACAGTTTCAATGTCATCCGCCAGCAGATTGCTTAGTGGCATAGCTACCAATGCCCCGCCTGTGTCTGCCCTTAAGAAAAGACTCCTGGCCATAAGGCAGAATGCCGTGCAGACCAGTAAAGGAAACAGGCACCATGCAACGGAGACGCATTCGTGCTTCATACAGCCAATATGAGACGGGTCGAATTCTGGCCTTTCGAGTGACGGGGTGGCCGTTTTGGATAACTGCCACACAAACTGGACATGCCTCGTCAGCTGCGCGGGGATGAAGGCAACAGTGGACACGTAAGCGTTCTCACACTCGAAGACGAGGTTCTGGACGTCCACGCAGCAGACATTCCGCCAAGATCACCGTATTGTAAGGGAAGCAGCGGCATATCGTACTGCATCCACAGCACAGGTAACAGCAAACGTCACCACATGCTTGTTAGCAGGAACGCTTGCTGGCCGGTTACTAGCAATGGAACTTGGGACACGCACTCTTCCAGCCCATCTTCCATTCACGCCACAGCACGACTCGATTGATGGCGTCAGAGGACACTTGTAGAATAAACTGTCGCACCAGGGTCTTCAGCGAAGAAAAAGATCATGCCAAGTGATGGTCGTTGGCACGTACGACGTACACTAACAGTGCATTCGTCCGAGAAAAACAGGTCGCACCCCAAGCCATATGGCCTGGGGAGTGATTAGCTACAACTCTCTTTCACCTTTGATGTATGTAGAGGAAACGGTAACCAGTACTCGATACGTGCAGAATGTTGCTCGACCATTGCTTCTACCGCTCTTGCAACCGGATAGTGAAGTGCTGCTTCAACAGGACAATGCTCGCCCAGATACTCAACGTGCTCAGTGAGATGTGCAGCAGCTTCCGTGGCCGGACTTGTCTCCAATAGGGCACTTGTGAGACATGATGGGACGGCAAGTGACGCGTGTGACTCGCCTATCCACAGCTCTTACAGCCGGCCGGAGTGACCGAGCGATTCTAGGCGCTACAGTCCGGAACCGCGCTACCGCTACGGTCGCAGGTTCTAATCCTGCCTCGGGCATGGATGTGTGTGATGTCCTTAGGTTAGTTAGGTTTAAGTACTTCTAAGTTCTAGGGGACTGATGACCTCAGAAGTTAAGTCCCAAAGTGCTCAGAACCATTTTGAACCACAGCTCTTACAGAGCTACGTGTATAGGTCGAACAGGTGTGGAATATCGTATCTCAAGACAGCATTCTTCACTTTTATAGTAGTCTACATGCCAGAATCAGTGCTTGCATTGTCGCCCGTGGAAACTACACTGCTTACCAACTTCGGTGTTCCAGTATGGGTCCATACCTTGCACCTCAGAACAGCTTGAGCTATTAATCTATAAATTTATTTATTCCATATACTCTATGTATTGTTCCTACAATAAATTTTGAATGAACTGCAAAATTGTCAATTTTTTCCGGTAGCATATTTTGGAAAGTGACAAACTGATTTTGCCGATATTTATTAATAAACGTCGGAACCAACATGAGCTACAAGTCCCATATACGTCACTGGGTGAAAACATTGTCAATATTACTTACTGTACTTTCTATGATTATGCGTGTTGTCATACCATCTTATTTACCTGATTGCTTTAGAAAACCGTCTCACTATCAGTATCGGATACCTACAGAAACTGGAGCACTTGGAGCGCGTCCCTACAGCAACGAAGGCCAGAATACACTCACGATAGAATGGAGGCCTCTCCCTCTGCCTATTCTACGCTATTAATGATGTAATGCCCCAATGAAATCTATCAAGGTCGTCGAATTGGTCGATTATGCTGTTGCATGGCTGCCGAAGTAAACGGACTTTTCTGGATTGGATTAAGGTTTGAGACTGGTCGGACGTGCACCTTCATATGAGAAATTTAAAATACGGATAATCTGGCAGCTCGGGTCTTTATGACGCAAGTACACATGTTAATCAACAAGATAGACCCCATCTCCGATTGTACACTGTCCAATCACATTGTCACCACCTGTCAAAAGTCTGAATAACAGTCTGTTGTATCGTGGACGTGCAGGAAGAGTCAATGAATACCGATCGCAGTCTCGTGGCCAGCTGCTCTAGGTTTATCGGTTGAGGGAACCACGGCGCGAAAAGCCCGATCGATGAAGTCGCACAGATTTTCGACTGGATTTAAAACCGGGGAGTTTACTGGCCAGAGGAGGACAATAAACTTGTCCTGATGCTCTTCGAACCTCGCAAGTACACTGCAAGCTGTGTGACACTTTGCACTGTCCTACTGGAAGATGCCATAGCGCCGAGAAAAAAAATGCGTGTAGGGGTGGACATGGTCCCCGAGGATAGATGCATACATTTGTTGATTCGTTGTGACTTCCAGAATGACGAGATCTCCCAGGGAATGCCACGGAAACATAAAATTTGCCCAGACCATAACGCTCCCTCTTCCGGCCTGGATCCTCACGGCAATTGTTGCAGCACCATACACACCAACAGTCATCTGTCCGATGGAGCATAAAATATGATTTAGCTGACAAGGCAAAAAATGGCTCTAAGCACTATGGGACTTATCTGTGGTCATCAGTCCCCTAGACTTGGAACTACTTAAACCTAACTAACCTAAGGACATCACACACATCCATGCCCGAGGAAGGATTCGAACCTGCGACCGTAGAGGTCGCGCGGTTCCAGACAGAAGCGCCTAGAACCGCTCGGCCACACCGACCGGCACACGCGGATACAATCCGGACTTAATCTTTGTCATTGCGGCTGTATCACAGCAGTGTGTGAAGAATGTCTGTGAATCTTTATCCAATACACAGCACAGACCCATCATGTGCCAAGTTGTATCAGCAGTACCCCCACAGTCTGTCCCATTTAGGAGAAGCGGATTGGACAAAATTCACAAAATAAATAAATCGCCAGGTCCTGATGGGATTCCAATTCGGTTTTACAGAGAGTACTCTACAGCATTGGCTTCTTACTTAGCTTGCATTTATCGCGAATCTCTTGCTCAACGTAAAGTCCCGAGCGACTCGAAAAAAGTGCAGGTGACGCCTGTATATAAGAAGGGTAGAAGGACGGATCTTCAAAATTACCGACTAATATCCTTAACATCGGTTTGTTGCAGGATTCTCGAACATATTCTCAGTTCGAATATAATGAATTTCCTTGAGACAGAGAAGTTGCTGTCCATGCATCAGCACAGCTTTAGAAAGCGTCGCTCTTGCGAAACGCAACTCGCCCTTTTTTCACATGATATCTTGCGAACCATGGATGAAGGGTAGCAAACGGTTGCCATATTCCTTGACTTCCGGAAAGCGTTTGACTCGCTGCCCCAGTGCAGACTCCTAACTAAGGTACGAGCATATGGGATTGGTTCCCAAATATGTGAGTGGCTTGAAGACTTCTTAAGTAATAGAACCCAGTACATTGCCCTCGATGGTGAGTGTTCATCGGAGGTGAGGGTATCATCTGGAGTGCCCCAGGGAAGTGTGGTAGGTCCGCTGATGTTTTCTATCTATATAAATGATCTTTTGGATAGGGTGAATAGCAATGTGCGGCTGTTTGATGATGATGCTGTGGTGTACGGGAAGGTGTCGTCGTTGAGCGACTGTAGGAGGATACAAGATGACTTGGACAGGATTTGTGATTGGTGTAAAGAATGGCAGCTAACTCTAAATATAGATAAATGTAAATTAATGCAGATGACATCGGAAAAAGAATCCTGTAATGTCTGAATACTCCATTAGTAGCGTAGCGGTTAACACAGTCACGTCGATTAAATATTTGGGCGTAACATTTGCAGAGCAATATGAAGTGGGAGAAGCATGTAATGGCAGTTGTGGGGAAGGCGGATAGTCGTCTTCGGTTCGTTGGACGAATTTTGGGAAGATGTGGCTCATCTGTAAAGGAGACCGCATAAAAAACTCTAATACGACCTATTCTTAAGTACTGCTCGAACGTTAGGGATCCCTATCAGGTCGGAGGGAGGGAGGACACAGTAGCAATTCAGAAGTGGGCTGCTAGATTTGTTACTGGTAGGTTTGATCATCACGCGAGTGTTACCGAAACGCTTCAGGAACTAGGGTGGGTGGGAGTCTCTGGAGGAAAGGAGGCGTTCTTTTCGTGAATCGCTACTGAGGAAATTTAGAGAACCAGCATTTGAGGCTGACTGCAGTACAGTTTTACTGCCGCCAACTTATATTTCGCGGAAAGACCACAAAGATAAGAGAGATTAGGGCTCTTACAGAGGCATATACGCAGTCGTTTTTCCCTGGTTCTGTTTGGGAGTGGAACAGGGAGAGAAGATGCTAGTTGTGGTACGAGGTACCTTCCGCCACGCACCGTATGGTGGATTGCGGAGTATGTATGTAGATGTATATGTAGAAGGCGTGTGTTGCGGAGGCCCATACGCAGCAACGTTTACTGAACGGTCGTTGAAGAGCCACTGTTGGTAGTCCCTTGGTTCGTTCGTGTTGACAGGTGCTCAACAGTTGCACGTCTATTCACCAGTGCACATCTCCACAGCAGTCGTCCACCGGTGTCATCTATGACCGGTGATGCATCATATTTGCCTCGGAGGAGCTCTGGATAACACCATTTTGCCATGCACGGTATACTATAATCAAGACGGCACGCGAACAGTCCACAAATTTAGCTGCTTCCGAAATTTTTCCAATCTTGCCCGAAAGCCAATGGTAATGCCTCTTTGGACGTGAGATAAACAGCTCCACTTCCGCATTACGACAACGACTGCACTTCCCCCCCCCCCCCCCCCCCCCCCCACTTCACGACACACTTTATATAAACTGCACTGATAGTGCTGCAACTGCCGTTTGCGTGTGGTTATTGCACGTTGATGTCGAACATATGCGGTGGTTACATTAATGCGACTGGACCGTGTATGAAAATCGAACGATTATATTGTCTGAGGCAGGTATTCTATGGACTCCTGATAACATGAAGTCCTGCATGGCTCCTATAGCAGTCGTACACGGTTCCTGCAAGTGAACTGTTTCAAAATCATATCGTTGAACCTATGCTGAGTTGTTGTTGTTGTTGTGGTTGTGGTTGTGGTGGTGGTGGTGGTGGTGGTGGTGGTGGTTATCCGGCGTTCGACGCTGCTCTCTCTCTCTCACACACACACACACACACACACACACACACACACACACACACACACACACACACACACACACCCACACGCGCGCGCGCACGCACACACACGTACATCTTACTGTACAACAAGGCATTTGGAAGCAATAATCTAGTACGAAGAGGCGAGTAACACAATTAATTTATGAATTTATGAATATTACAAAACATTTACGACACATTACTAGAGCCTTATAAGACATCGATGATATTCAACTTACAAGTAGTTCAGAAAAGAGTTTAGATTATCGCTAGAAACAATATAAAAGTCATTTCAGAAATGAAGAATAGTGTTTATAAGTCATATATGTGAACCACTTTTTGAATGCATACCATTAAATATCTGAGAATATTTTTAATTTCTACCGAACATTAACGATAAAGGGCTTTTTAAACTGTACGTACCGACCATCCCCGTCGCTCTTATTTCTTACAATTATTTGTGTGCCGGTCGGATCCTGCTTCACTGGGTTATGCATGTATCGTTTTCTTGATCTACACGAAATTTCTGCTTGCTCGTTTTCATCTTGAAGATAAACGACACGATTGATTGCTTTCTCATTTCAAGTTCTTCTGTTATCTTATATATTTCGTTTAGATCGACACATATCTCCGATACAGTGTTGCGATATTAGTCTGTTCGGTGTCTAATGTCACTCCATTCTTCTAATGGTTCTCACCGTAAAGTCAGACTTGTTCGTCTGCTATTCACGATTTGCTTTCATAACGCAGTCATCCACTGAGTCTGTCAAAAAATCGTATCTTGTAAACATAATCATTTTCGTGCCTAATACAGCTATTACGGATTTTTTATGTTTTGGCGAGAATAGCCTCATTCTGTATCATTCTGAGAGGAGTTCTGGAATTTATCCCGCGACATTGAGATACAGTTTGAGGAGCAGCGGTGGTTCCTTCAGCCTTATTTCTTCCCCGTCGTTGTTCAGTTGTGCTACCGGTCTGTAATGACTTCGAGATCGTCAAAACGCTTAACCTCAAATTCAGTTTCGAATCAACAAACATTACCGTGTTGTTATGACTTAATGGTTGCCGTTACAGATGAAAGTCTCGTCCAAAAATTTGTAGTTTCTTTTTCACCGTGCTGTGTACTGAGTTTCTGTACTCTTCTGTGTTGTATCACATAATAAAAATATAATTCTGTCATCAAGCCTATAGCTAAATTCTTTAGACAAATGAAACTATATGGTTCCAGAGACCGTTTCAAGTCCCAAACTTCTATGGTGCGTATACACTATGTGATCAAAAGTATCCGGACACCCCCAAGAATATACGTTTTTCATATTAGGTGCATTGTGCTGCCACCTACTGTCAGGTACTCCATATCAGCGACCTCAGTAGTCATTAGACATCGTGAGAGAGCACGGACTTCGAATGTGGCCTGATGATTGGGTGGAACTTGTGTCATACGTCTGCATGCGAGATTTCCACACTCCTAAACATCCCTAGATGCACTGCTTACGATGTGATAGTGAAAATGTGAAGGACACGTGCAGTACAAAAGCGTACAGGCTGACCCCGTCTGTTGATTGACAGAGACCGCCGACGAGGGTCGTAATGTGTAATAGGCAGACGATCACACAGGAATTCCAAATTGCACCAAATTGCATCAGGATCCACTGCAAGTACTACGACAGTTAGGCGGGAGGAGAGAAAACTTGGATTTCATGGTCGAGCGGCTAGTCATGAGCCACACATCACGCTTGTAATTGCCAAACGACGCCTCGCTTGGTGTAAGGAGCGTAAACATTGGACGATTGAACAGTAGACAAACGTTGTATGGAGTGACGAATCAAAGTACACAATGTTGTGATCTGATGTCAGGGTGTGGGTATGGCGAATGCCCGGTGAACGTCATACGCCAGCGTGTGTAGCGCCAACAGTAAAATTCGGAGGCGGTGGTGTTATGGTGTGGTCTTGTTTTTCGTGTAAGGCGCTTGCACTCCTTATTTTTTTGTGTGGCACTATCACAGCACAGGACTACACTGATCTTTTAAGCACCTTCTTGCTTCCCACTGTTGAAGAGCAATTCGGGGAAGGCGACTGCATCGTTCAACAATATCGAGCACCTGTTCATAATGCATGGCCTGTGGCGGAGTGGTTACACAACAACGACATCCCTGTAATGAAATGGCCTGCACAGAGTCCTGACCTGAATTCTATGGGACATCTTTGAGATGTTTTGGAACGTCTTCTTCCTGCTGGGCCTCACCAGCTGACATCGATACCTCTCATCAGTACAACACTCCGCGAAGAATGGGCTGCCATTCCCCAAGAAACCTTCCAGCACCTGATTGAACGTATGCCTGCGAGAGTGGAAGCTGTCATCAATGCTAAGGGTGGGGTAACACCATACTGAATTCCAGCATTACCTATGGAGGGCGCCACGAACTTGCAACTCATTTTCAGCCAGGTGTCGGGATATTTTTGATCACATAGTGTATGCAGACGAATGAAAATTTGTAGCAAGGTCGGAATTGAAACCCGGGTATTCTGCTCATAGGTATATGCGCTAACCTCTACTCCACCCTCGCCCAGTGGCTTTACTCAACTGGATGGACTCACCTGGCTCACCTTCCTCCTTCTCAGTCCATTCACTCGTTGGCTCACTTGGTAATCTTCTTAAGCTCGAACAGTATTGTAGAGATCCTGATATTATATTCGAATAGAACATCAGCATCAAACGAAACAGGGACTCCTGCCTGAAACGCAGGCATAAGTGCTTCAGTCGAATGAAACTGTATGATTCCTGAGACCATTTCAAGTCTCAAACTTGAAGACTCAGGTTCGAATCCCTGCCTTGGTATAAATTTTCATTCGTCTCTTCAGTCTGCGTATATAAATCAAATAATTGTTTCTTGTAGGGTCTTACTTAACTACCTAATTTTCCTCGATTTCCAAGGAAGCTTAGGAAGCTAATTAGAAAAGGAACTGCGTGGGCACCAGTACGTAGCTGGGCATGCAAGAACACATTCTAGAATTACTGATGGAAAATATTCACAGCTGTCACAAGAAGATCGCTATGTTTCGACGAGCCACCTGCGTCAGGCAGTAGCATGCAGCAAAAAGACGGGTGACAGTTGTAAACTGCTACGTTTCAGTGGCTCTTTCAGAGGGTACTACTGTTATGAGAGTGGCAAGTTTTGGAAAGACTTAGACTCGGTTCACACTAGGACTGTTAATAATTTCAAAATTATCGGGAATGCGATACATCGATATTTAAAGAAATATCACCATTGCATCGATTTATCTACATATCGACGGATGAAATATCGATGTACCGGCATCTAAAAATATCAAAGGCACATTGTAAACATACTGCCGGTTTTAGAGCTGTGTATTTAAGTGTTGACTTATTATTAGATATTCTGTGCATCAACAAGCTAACATCGTGCTTCTCCCCCTTAGAGCAAGAATTGAAAGGTAAACGATGCACGTTTGAGCTCGGGGATAACCACTTTGCTACAAATGGTAACTGGATGTAAGTGGCACAGTAAAAGGTGTCCGATGGGTCCGTCGTTCGATTTCGTCAGATACCGGATTTTTACGGAATACTTCATGTCGACGTCGCTGCTTTTTCATTCTGTAAACGCCAGTGACCCAGCAGTTGTAGTGTCAAAATTGTGTGGTGAAGCTAAACGTTACAGTTTCTGTTGGTACCGACGAGCGCCGCTTACATTAGCATTTTCCATCACGCGTCTCCACCCACCAAAAGACCAATCTTGTTATTTAGATTTTTGTTCATCATTTTCTGCAATTGTTTATGAAGAATGCCAATGTGAAAAAAATAGTACACTATTTACATTTTTAACGCAACTGGTGTGCTATTTCTTCACATCAGGTATCTTGTTATTCCATTCAATCGCCATCCCCAGCGCAATAGAACTTCTTTGTGCCACCTATACTTGCTTCACAGAGTGAAAGTAAAATTATGTTCTACTATAGTTTCAAAAGAACAGTTTCGTACTTTTACCGAGAATATATATATAAAATCTCGGCAATCGATATTGCCATTTCGATACCGATATATCGAGATAATATGGTAAAAATGACACCCACGTATATCGATACAATTTGGAGAAAGGTATCGATATTTTACCGACAGCCCTAGTTCGCAATAGGTGATGCGGATATGCGATACGACTCGTTGCAGTAAATGTCGCGCGACGCAACGATTATCGATACGACACTCGTCTTCCTATTGGGATGATATGACATGTGATACGATACGCGATGTGACTCGCCATACGACAAGCAACAAAACAGCACGAATCACGTTTCTGTTTCAGTTTCAGCTGCAATCTTGAGATCTTCTGAAGAGGACGTTAATGTTGGTTATCATTATTTAAAGCTCAAAACACTGGAAAAGAAAAAGAAGTTCTGGGTACACTTGTACAATGCTATAAATATCAGAGATCATTCGGCTTTTGTTTCTCGTGAGGTTTCTCAACACGAAAAATTTCACTAGTTTTACAGAATAATTGCAGACAGTTTCCACTTTCTGCAGCAATTACTGCGTCGCATGGCGTATCGTATTGCTTGAGCATGAACCACGTCTAACAGCAGTTACTGCAGCGCTCCATACAGGCTTGATACGAAGTGTGTTACACCTTGACTTTTCGTGGCAGATTAAAACAGTACACCGGGCCGGAAATCGAGGCCGCCGTAACCTCATTCTATAAATCACGCTTCGAAGACGTATCACCGCTTAATGCTCCACTTATTTAATCACTTTGCATTCTACTTTAATTTTCTTCCTTATTTTCATATAAAATCTCGTCCACTACGATTTCAGGGATGGAACGTTAAACCAAAAATTTAATGAATTCGTTATCTTGTTGAAGGAGGAGCCTAGGGAAACCATATCCAAAGGAACCATGTGCGAACAGGGATTTGCACCTACTGTTGACGAGTTGTTACATCTAGTAAACGTTTGCAGATACATAACTTACATTGTGCCAGAAACTGAAAACGAGGAGAATATTGTTGTGAATGGCCGTTTACGGTTTAGCGTTAGAAACAAGGCATCAGCTGTGTTTGGCGAAATATTAGTAAATAAATCAGCTGTATTCTTTTCAAAGGAATCATCCTGGCATTTGCGTTAAAAGATTTAGGGAAACTCCGGGAAATCTTCGTCTGGATTGCCGACTAGGGGTTCTACAACGCTTGCTCCTGAATGCGGGTCTAAAACATTGCACCGCTCTGCTCGCAAAATATATTCGTAAAATGTTTTCAACAACAGATATCTAGAAAGATACCGTCATTTACAGCGGAAATTATAAAGGACCGGACAACCGTCGTCGTCGGCTGCAACTCGATTCCGACTACGCATAACTCAGAATGGTTCAAATAGCTCTAAACACTATGGGACTTACCATCTGAGGTCATCAGTCCCCTAGACTTACGTTGGAACTACTTAAACCTAACTAACCTAAGGACATCACACACATCCATTCCCGAGGCAGGATTCGAATCTGCGACCGTATCAGCAGCGTGGTTCCTTACTGAAGCGCCTAGAACCGCTCTACCATAGCGGCCGGCTATGCATAACTTCTTCCTACATAGAATGAGCAACGCAATTCAACTTATCCATGTGTTTCTGGTGACTAAACAGACCAGTCCTGACATAAAACGTGCGTCCACATAAATCGCATTGAATCGTTGGAGAAGGGTGAGGTTGTTGACAGAGCTTTCTTGCTTGTGCTTGGCGGTGGATGTAGTGTTCCACCATAGTAAGTAGTCCACAGAGTATTCTTCCCATGTTTGTATGTTTATACCAGTCGTCTTCTTGATGTGTTTCAACTGGTCCTTAAAGTGCTTCAGCGCGGATCCATGAGGTCTACTGCCAGAGCATATTTCACCATAAAGATTTGGCGGGGAAGCCTGGAGTGACTCATGCGATGAACATGACCTAACGATCTCAGCTGATGAGCGATTGTGGTTGCCTCCGTGATGTTAAGACGAGCTTCGTGGAGAACGGCAGTGTTGGTCACGTCATCCTGCCACTTAATTTTCAAGAAGTATTTCATTTTTTTATTGCTGTAAGCGCTCAACTTTTGTTTTTATATCACGTCGATAGTGTCAAAGATTCACAGCCATACAGGAGCGTGGAAATGGCAACGGCGCTGTACACCATAAGTTTGGCATGCAGCTTTAGGTCTTTATTCATGAAGACCCTGTACATTAACCGTCCTACTGGTGCACGGGTAGCCCCAGTTCTTTTATCAATACCCTGTTCGCAGAACTCTTGCTTCCAAGATAAAAGCCGGCCGCGGTGGTCTCGCGGTTCTAGGCGCGCAGCGCGGAACCGCGCGACTGCTACGGTCACAGGTTCGAATCCTGCCTCGGGCATGGGTGTGTGTGATGTCCTTAGGTTAGTTAGGTTTAAGTAGTTCTAAGTTCTGGGGGACTGATGACCTCAGCAGTTAAGTCCCATAGCGCTCAGAGGCATTTGAACCATTTTGGCTTAGAGGGAGGAATTGGTTCCACCAGTTGAGAAACGTTCTGTAGCGGATTTATGGAGATATTTTCAGAATTAAAACACAAGAGTTTATTTATTTAGCTTACATGTAACTTCGAATAAATTCAGTTGCCAAATTAGTAACTCTTCAGTCTCATTATTACCCTGTGTAGTGCAATCCTTTTAAGGCATTTGGAGTAAGCATCTGTTTTATCATATTATTCATTTTAGTTTTTATACATAATCGATAATACGATTACTACCTGTTGTTCTCGATACTTTCATCATTTCAATCACTTGAGGGCCGCGTCGGTTAGCCGCGCGGTCAGAGGCCGCGCGGCTTCCCCCCGTCGGAGGTTGGAGTACTCCCTCGGGCACGGGTGTGTGTGTGTGTGTGTGTGTGTGTGTGTGTGTGTGTGTGTGTGTGTGTGTGTGTCATCCTTAGCGTTAGTTGGTCTAAGTTAGATTAAGTAGTGTGTAAGCTTAAGGACCGATGACATCAGCAGTTTGGTCCCATAAGACCTTACTACAAATTTCCATTTCAATCACTTAAAGCAAATGTCGGGATTGAGCACTGAAATTGGTACGGCTCGTCTCCCCCATCCATGTTCGACCTGAGCTCGTGCTCTGATCGCCTCATTCTCGGCGGAAGGCTAGCCGTAATTAGAATCTATATCTTTCGATTGCGCCGGCTGTTGTGACCGAGCGGTTCTAGGCGCTTCAGTCCGGAGTCGCGCTGCTCTACGGTCGTAGGTTCGAATCCTGCCTCGGACATGGATGCGTGAGATGTCCTTAGGTTAGTTAGGATTAAGTAGTTCTAAGTCTAGGGAACTGATGACCTCAGATGTTAAGTCCCAGAGCTCTTAGAGCCATTTGAACCATTTTTCTTTCTATTTCTAGTAGATTTATTTTCGATTCAGAGAAGAGTGTAACGAGACCCTCTTAGATTTAAGAGTTATTGTGGAAAACCATATCATTGTGACGATTGTATTGTCAGACGACGACGACGACGACGACAAGTAAGTCTCTTTTCGATTTCTTCTTACATTCCACGGTTCAAGTGTCTGTTTTTAAGAACTGTTGAAACTCTAGCGCTGGAACTTCTGACACTGATCTTTCCATAGTTTTTTGTTTTGTACTTCAGAAGTCCACAAGTGAACTTATTACCGGTCGGAGCAAAAGTAGTTGAGTCCCTGTATGTCCATCTTCTCATAGATGGTTGCGAGACATCGGCTGTTCAGTGCAGAATGTAAAATCAAACACCTTTCAGCCGTCTAAATTTCCAAATTGTTGTTTTATTGGGCTACCAGTTTCGGCTACACATACGCCGTCTTCAGGCCCCTCGACCGACGTGTAGGAATATTCCCACCTCTGGTCCAGTCAAAATAAGGACCAGCATTCAATGACTGCTATGTGTAGATTTTTGAGATCACCGGTCAGTAAGTGATGTCTGGAGTGATCGCTGTCTCAGAAATCTAAGGATATCAGTCACTGAAAGCTGGCCCTAATTTTTATTGGACGAAAGGTGGGAATCTTTTTACACGTTGGTCAGAAAGCCTGAAAATAGCGTAATATATCGCCGAAACTGGTAGCCCAATAAATAACAATTTGGAAATTTAGACGGTTGAAATGTGTTTGATTTGACGTTGTGCTAAAACAGTTCAATTGTGAGCTGCCAGAACAAGTGGTTTGACGAATACCATTGAAGATAAGCACAGAAGAGCGTTCAAAGCCTAGACAAGGCGCGAATTTCCAAGGGATATTTCCCAACAGGTCATGTAATCAACTAAGGCACCAAAATATGGCAGCATTGCGACCTCGTAATGCGTCAAACGGCTACGTTCTAAATATCGGAAGGCATTATTCTTCAGGTGCTAGTACAATGACGCTTATCTTTTGCATAAGAATAACTATTACTCATCTTTTGCAATTGATTTTAATTTTTGTCTCTTGAAAAACTGCTGCAGACTTACAGAAGTGCATACTCCGTAGATCTGACGTCTTCAGTATAGAGACATAGAGGAATGGACAACTACCGGCCTGGGTAGCCGTGCGGTTCTAGGCGCTATAGTCTGGAAGCGCGTGACCGCTACGGTCTCAGGTTCGAATCCTGCCTCGGGCATGGATGTGTGTGATGTCCTTAGGTTTAAGTAGTTCTAAGTCTAGGGGACTGATGACCACAGATGTTAAGTCCCATAGTGCTCAGAACCATTTGAACCATTTGAAAGGACAACTGAATGCCTACGTCATCCTTAGTTTTCACAATTTCTGTATATAATCAATACAGTGGCTCAACTAGCATTTACTTTACGCTTCTATAGGTCTTTCTACTACGTAATCTAGGCAGTTTCATGTACCATGGATCATATGCACGATAAATCGCAATGATGTGGAATAAGTCATTTTACATTCACATCACAAATTATTTTGTAAATATGGCCATATGTTGATTATTTACAAGTGTTTTTTTTTTAACATGCATATGTGAGGTAGAAATATCGATCCACCACATTTTACACATTACCGGTACAATAACAGAAATTCTTCTACGAAGTAGCAGGAGTTGTCAAGGAAAAACGTTTTCAGTTTGTTTCCACGTGGTGGTTTGAAAGTTTTGTGTTTTTTACTCACGTAGGGGAAGACTTTGTAGAACTCCTGACGCATTAAAACCACTATATTAATTTTGCTCTATTGTTTTGTAATGCGATATCGAAACTTTTTGAACTGAGTACGTCTTCAAGGGGCAGATATTGGTAGCATTATGGTTTTAAGATACTTCCCGAGACTGAGGACCTATTTTATATCTGTGACAGGTTTTCACTTCGCGGTGGTTGTTTTATTTGTACAGCAGAGTAAGTCGAACAGAACAACATTAATGTTTTTAGTATAATCAAGTGGGAGGGGGGGGGGGGGGGAAAGAGAATCTCCTCCGTCAGGTATCGGGCCAATTACACTCTTGTGAAATGCCCTTAACTTAGATTCTAGTAGCCATCTTACCAGAAAGTGAATGTCGTAACACAGAACTTCTTCATTCCAAAACTGTATTGCGCTCACAAGTTATAACCCCGCTGATCGATCCGTAGAGGACGAGTGCAGTGTATGTAGTTACTGAATACGAAAACTTGGTGACAGAAGTTTTTTCGTATACTTTCTGTCTATAAAATATAGTTATGTTCCAACCCTTAAAAACTGATAGCTGTGAGTAGTAGGTACTGCGAACTTACGTAACTGCATTTAGTACATCCTTGAACTATGTGGGTATCAGTGTAGTACTTCGTTATGGTTTTGCATACACACAAATTTCAAGCAACGAATTATTAAAGTTCATAACTTCGGACTGAACAACTTTCTTCTCTCTGACAGTGACTTCTATCGATTCCTGGAAAACCCTACAACACCTAGTTTTTCTTGTGGTTTAATTACCAGATATACTAGTAAAACAACGATATTGTAGCTCACATTTTGCCAGTAATTGAACATATTTCTCATGTGCGTTGTAGGAGTAGACTAACAGCACTCGCCGCTCCTGCTACAAACAACTAACGCATTTTATGAAATTTTTAGTTGATAATATTTGCAATGGAATATCTGCCACCCGCACTTATTAACGTAAACATCTTGTATGAAAGATTGAGATTTAATCTGCGATTAATGTCGTTCAGCGGCGACGCACTCTTAACGAGCTCCTTTACATCCACGAACCACATTCCTTATGACTTTGTTTACCTGTAAGGCCACGCCGTGTGCTTCATTATTACGTGTCTTATGCAACCGCTCTTCTCAGGATTGTTAAAATTTGGCCCTGAGAAATAATGGCACACTAAGGTGGAGAAAATTACTCGCTGTTGGTCCACGGCCACCAAATGCAAGTCCCTACAGGTTTCAGTTTTTGACCTGTTCTTCAGTAGACGCAATTTCCTTTCACTCGTTACAGGGAACACGAACGTTTAATTTGCCACTATGTTATCTTCTATTGCTGGAATCTCTGGGATTAGTCCTGAAGAAGAACTATAGAAACGTTTATTTTCTCTTCAACCGTGACCTCCAGTTTTACAGTTATCCGTTCACTTTCACAAATGAAGCAGCCCAAATGTTAAGTATATAACAGCTCAAAGAAGAATTTTTGTAATACTGTTTCACTGAAGGCCGTCTGTTGCAGTACTATTGCACGACAAATTCTGCACTTGAATACAGTGATATGTTTTGACGACAAAAATCATTTAAAGGGTGCCGCTGACATGTCACACTCCTCTCTTTTCGTAAAAATTCCTATAACAATGAATGTAGGTGAGCAAGTAGGCTGTCCGTGTCTGTACGTCTGGAGAGATATATAATGTATAACATAACACTGTGGATTAGGTAAGCTGTAGATACGTAATTCCTTCAAAGATTCCGATCAGAAAGATCTGAATAGGCTATCATTAATGGTAACAGCCCATAACTAAAGATATTAATACTCGAACACGCTTCGAGGAAGCATGGTAAGATGGCTCTTGTTCTTTTTCATAACATACGGGGACCATCTATCGCAAGGAGAATGCGTACTCTATTCCTTGGGAATGTTGTTGTTTATACATTGGCATCCGAAAAGTTGAGAAGAAAAACATAAGATAGAATAAAAACGTTTATCCTTAATGTAACAAAGGGCAGCAAATCTGTGAAATAAAATAAGTCAGACAGTGAGACAGAAAGGCCATAAAATATCTTTTGTAATATTACAACATCATATCACTCTCTGTACTCGAATATCAACAAAAAGGGTTAGTGATAGAGTGACTTGAAGAGTAATGAACATATAAAATTAAGTATCGGGAGATACCGAGTCGGAGACATTAGTCCATCTGAATAATAATATGAAACCTGTATAGTATTAAGAATTTAGTAAGTGATTCATTTCAAAAGGTGAATCTTTACTGACTGCTGTTGAAGCACATTGCAATAAACAATTTCACCCATGAAGAGATAGGGATAAATCAAGGATATGACGCTGTAACATACCTTGTCTGTACGCTATAATTACTTTATTTTGTGTATTTACTAAAAAGATCTGTTTCGTTATGGCTTAGGTTCACTAAAATTGCTCGCCCCCCCCCCCCCACATACACACACAAAATAATATTTAAAACCAAATGGGACCAGGTCGACGTAAGCAATGATAAAAATATCTCCACCTCACTGTAGAAAAAGGATTCATCAAAAACGCACACAACAGACTTAACATGAGTACTGTCTGTTGTAAATCAACTACCATCAGCTAAAGCCAGTAGTTGAATAGTCAGCTCATTTTACCCAAAGAGTAGGTAGACGGACACAAATATAGCTTATATAAGGTGAATGGAGGAAGGGGGGGGGGGGGGGAGAGAAGATGAATGGACCGTGACAATGGTGTCACTGCATTTTGGCACAGTCCGATTCACGGGTCTCGCCCATATGGTGTGCAGTCTGTTTTTTCCCAGGCCGAGACACCACACCCTTCCCACACCGAAATTAGCACATACGACCTGAAACCATCAATTCGGTACCACACTCCCGAAGGCTGTGGAGGAGTTCATTTTGGTATCGTGGCTTCAGCTGAGGAGCCTGTGAAACTGTCAGCCCGCTTGGTTGAGCTGTGTCTCTGTCTCGGGTGTTGGCTGTGGATGAGACAGCAGGGTTTACGAGAGATAGTCATAAATTTTTAATTATCACCTCGAAAAAACAAAGTTACATCATTAATTCTTTTGTGTGTTTGCAGGTACGTGTCTGCAGTTCCGATACGCACTGAAATCCCCGCGTCCATGTACTGTAGCAAGCCGGTACAGGAACCATAACAAAATGGCGCAGTTCGTCTCTTTGAGGTGATAGTTAAGACGACCATAACTACCTCTCTCTGCATCACTATTCACTTGATCTGCTGTGCAGGTGTTGAGCAACGAACTAGCACGCGGAAGACTTATGATGGTGAAATCTGTGGACTAGTTTGCTGCTATAGGATATTGCATCGTGGTCACAAATGATTGGACATCCTCGAAGATGCCCATAGGATACTCTGCCATGTCGTCGTCCTTCCCAAGAGCAGTGGGCGTTGAAGTCAACGCGCTGGTTACGAGCGTAGTTCATTTTCACTCTGACTCAATCGACCGTCGGGTGTTTCATCACGAAAAACATAGGTCGCAGGAGCATGCACTCGAACATGCGGGCGCAGGGTGTAAAACCAGGCCGATAACATCTGTGGAGGCTATGTACGGCCCGCTTAGCAAGGCCATTTGGCTGTGATGGATATGCTTCGTATAGAAACCTGTAAACTGAGTTGCCAAAAACTGAGGACCAATGTGTGTGTTAACGTGAGTGGGAAGCCTTTCAGTGGTTAGGAATTGGCTACGGCTCTTATTGCTGCTAGGTCTTTGGTGGGTTCTGTGTTTACCCCATAAAAATAAATGCTTAAGGCATTGATGATGATAAACGACATGGCCCATTGGGAAGGATCCACACAGTGGCGATGAATTTGGTCTCATGGTTTGTGGGGAATGGACCACGGAATGAACAACGTGGGATGCTTATTGCTGAACGCAGCGTTTACGTTTTCACACTAAATTCTGTCTTTATCAATGCACGAACTCTGTGCGTGCACAGTGCAAGCACCTACCATTCCTCAGCTGCCCCTGTGTAGAAGCTATAGCGCCCGTGTCTCAGTGCTAGAAATAACGATTCTACGTTTATTATTTTTTATGTCTAACTAAAAGAAAGTTTTCCTCGGCGGTAACGCAATTAAAGGAATAAGTGAGGCACTCGCCAAAGGATAAGGTTGAATCAGTCCCGTTCCATGTAGCTAGACATCTTCGCTAGGATCTATTGCTGTGTGAGGAAATATTATCGAACCGGACTGAAAGACGAACCGTCAGTCTAAATTCATTTGGAAGGAGACAATTTCCTGAAAATAGTGAGCTTCTGACAATTTCCTAAAAACTGAGAGCTTCTGTTGGGACCTATACGTAATTTAAATATGGGCATCAGCACTGGGAATTTGATGAGTATGTTTAAAATGGATTTCATAATTGTACCCACTCAGGAAGAAGACCTAATGCTAAACCATTGCACTAATTCACAGAGAAATGGTAATATCAACAACATTAAATCAAATCACGGTTTGGTTGTTTTTCGTTGCAGCGAGACATTTTCATAAAATTTCAGTTTCTGTCTTTCGAATACAAAAATATTTTTTCATGCCCACGTACATAGGGAGAAATGACATCGTAATAAAATAAATCAGCTCTCACACAAAACGGTAGAACAGTAGTAGGAAGGCACTTTTGAGAATTGCGGAGTAGTCATGTACATGTAGGTGTAGATTTAGATGTAGGTGTTGTCTTTCATGGGATGAAACTTTGACCCGAAGAGGTGCATTTGAAATCTCTTTATTTCATACACAGTTGCAAGACAATATCCCTCAATATCAGAGTAATAATTTTATGCTAACGGAAACATAATTACCTGCCGTACAGCTACTCTAATTAATGGGTGTCGTGATTATATTTAATAGTCTAATTATTTCCCCTCTGTTTAAAAAGCGACTGCTAGTTTCACAATTAACACTGCTCGAAATATTTTAGTATTATCATGAATCTTTGAAAAATTGTTAAAAAAACATTTTATTCCCAACTGTCTTTTACTACAATTCAAAAGCCAAATTTCTGAAGTTGTGCCAAACATTGTATGTTTGCGTATTCAAATCCCCTGTGAGAAAATTTTCTACAATTGAAGAGTGGAAATGGAAAACGTTCTAAGTGACATTTGTTTCACAAAACGAGTTTTCGGTGCAGTTGCGTTCTTGGTTTTCTGTTGCATCTCCCTAGACTTGATCCAAATGCCAAACCATGTAGTGTCTTTCAAACATGCGTTAATAAATGGCGCGTGGCCTTTATACCACGCTGTGCTTCCCTTTGGAGTCCCAAAATTTAAAAGATATGAGAAGTAGGTTTTATTGACTACAATTCTACTACTTAAAAACTTAATGCAATATTTATGTACTTGCCTTATCACGAATGAAACGTAGTGCCTCAGTATGAATTTTCTTCCTGTTTTTTGTCGGAAACTGACTTGCACAAATCAACTTGTAAAAACTTTCTTGTTGGCACTTAGAACCAGTCAGTTTCCTCGTATCGATGGTACTTAGCGCGTTCTTAATAAAGTATTTATTTTCTAATTTGTCTCCTTACTTTCTGCGGTCATGCAACGAGCAGTATAATTCTGTGGTATCAGGATACCTTCTCAATTTTTTGAATGCAAATGACTTGTGTATGAACAGAGATACATTGTTTTCTTCGTTTTCTTCGCAAATATCAGATCTGGCATTTACAGCGTTTTAAATTTTCACCCTTCATATGATTATGGTTTATCATCCTGGGCCAATTCTGAAGAGCCACATACATGCTTACAGTCTCTCAATGACAAATACCCGTCATTCCGTTAGAGGAATAACTACAGACCTAGAGGTCTGAATGCCTTTCATCATTAGTTTTCACAGTTCCTGTGTATAATCAACACTACTAGCAATTACTTCACACTTCTATCAGTTTTAGTACTACAGTAGTTGGTTAGATAATGTCACGTTCTACGAAACATATGGACTATAAATCGTAATGATGTGGAACAAGTCATTTCACATTCATATAATAAATTATACTGATGATTTACAAGTCGATTTTTTGTTTTGTTTTACGCACAGATGTTAGATGTGAATGCTGATGATGCTGTGGTGTACGGAAAAATGTCGTTGAGTGACTGTAGGAAGATACAAGATTACCTGGATAACATTTCTAATTGGTGTGATGAATAACAGCTAGCTTTAAATGTAGAAACATGTATGTTAATACAGAAGAGTAAGAAAAACAATCCCGTAATGTTCTAATACAACATTAGTAGTGTGCTAATTTGCACATCCAGGTCAATTAAATATCTGGGCGTAACGTTGCAAACAGGCATGAAGTGGAACGAGCACATTAGTTCAGTTATAGGGACGGTGAATGGTCGATTTCGATTTATTTGAACTCCTGGAAAGTGATCACATCTCTAAAGGAAGCTGCATACGGAACGCTTATGCGTCCCACTCTTTGAGTACTGCCAGAGTGATTGGAATCCCCGCCAGGTCGGCTCAAAAAAAGATATCGAAGAAATACAGAGGTATGCTGCTAGATTTGTTATTGGTAGGTTTGATCAACGCGTTAAGTATTACGTAGATGCTTAAGGAACACAAATGAGAATCCCTGGACTGAAGACGACTTTCCTTTCGAGGAACGCAGTGCAGAAAATTTAGAGAACCGGCCTCTGAAGCCGACTGTAGAACTATTCTACTGCTGCCAACGTACATTTCGCGTAAGGATCGAGGACATAAGATGAGAGATAAAACGGCACTCGTTCAGTGAAACAATTTATCCCGTATAAATTAATGTAAAGTACGATAATTAGTTCCACGCATTTTAATGTACTAAAAGTTTCATCCTATTTCTGTTATTTATTCGAAGAAAGTTATACATACAGTATTATTTATTTATTTATTTATTTATTTATTATT